>NC_082343.1:90928946-93428946 GCF_027477595.1 Haemorhous mexicanus
GCTTTCTTTTGCATTTTCATATTTTTCTTATGCTATGATCTAATGAAGATACCAGGCCTTTGAAACATCTTTAAATGAAATTCAGGCCTATCAATGGAATTGCTACTATCTCTCATAATAGTCAAATTTCCTTTCCATGAGTAGAGTGGTACAAGGACTTTAACTTCTTTTTATTTTTGGTATTAATTGCCGCTTAAAGGTTTCTGAATCACTGAGAGCAGCCCAGGAGGCCTTGGGTAATAGGATGCTTATTCCACAGGAAGAAACCCCACTGCGAGCCCACCCAGCTGGTGCTGGGAGCCATGGTAGTGCCTGACACCACAGCAAATGCTGCTCTGCATTGCTTCAGAGCCCCTGAAATTAGTTCCACCATAGATTACAGGGAAGATGAGGCCCTAAGAACCAGATTTCTGTAGACTGGGGATGACTAGTTATTACTAAATAATAAAATAATTTAGATTTTCCAGGATCAAATTAAAGGCATATTTAGATCTAGGTGATAAACAACAAATAGCTTACATGTAATTTAATCTCTGACCAGTACCTGAAGAGTGTCACAGAACCCAAAACGCTATTACATTGCTGCAATCATTGCCTGGTTTTATCACACAAAGGTTTCTTGGAAGTCTGTAGCCATTTCTGACCCATGATACTGACAAACTTCCTACTAATTATTCATTCCATTATCATAAGCTACATAAAACAGAAATAAAGTAGAGGGTATAAGTGAAATTTAGAAAGAAGAAAATAATTTTAAAATGTAACCATCTAAAAAATTTAGGAAGTGAAACTGAAAAGACATTTCAAATTTAACTATAAAGCTAGTGACCCGAAATTCTTTGATGTTATATATCAATAAACGCTTTAGTTTTAGTCTTAATAGTAAAATATATCTCTATTGTATGGAGGTGACCAAATATTCATCAATGTAACTGTTTTTTGAAAAGCATTATTGAAAAGTAAAATACAAATATTACCATACTGTTTTCCTCTAGTCAGAGAAAGGATTAAATGCATTAAATTTATTTCAACTCACTCCTAGTGAATGACTCCATGAATGTAATAAATTTTCATACATCCAAAGTATAATATCAGCAGTTAGGAAGCCTTTATTTAACACAGATTCTTTCATTGCATACCTATGTAAAACATGAACTAAATTCCATAAACAATGAAGCTTTTAAAAAAGGGTTAAAATTTTGATGCATACTTCCATTAAAAATTCTGCAAGTTGGGGTCTTTAATAGTAGCTAAAGTCTCAAGGTAAATGTTCAGGTTAAAAAATTATGTTTAACAGAACTGAGGAGTGAGCTAAGTACATGTAGAAAGGGAAAAGATTTTATCTTATTTTGTCTTCTGATCGGGAACAAGTAACCTGTGAGATCTGGTTCTCCCCTCAGGGAAAGTGAAGACTTGCATTGTGGGGTTTTTTTGTGGTCCGCATCACCATATTTTTGAGGTACTTCATCTGAAAAAAGGTCAAGGCTTTTCTTTGCCTAGACAAGTTAAAATTCTTAGTGTATTTCTCAGATACTGAAATACCAGAGTCTCAGAGGCCAAATGTGGCAATTTTTCATCCACAAGAAAAATGTATTGAGATATACCTTCCTGAGACAGAATTTAACAACAACCCTTTGTAACTTTGTATTATAGTGGTAAGATTTTAAATTTCCTTTATCTAACATCATGCAGAAAGATAGCATTATTACTCATTCCTGGATCCTTTGGTTTATATGTCACTAATCTTTGGCTAGATGTTCTATGCACTGCTATCCCTATAAGTAGTTCAGCTGGCTACAGCAGGGTGCTAATAACATTAGGTCGTGGGTTAAAGCCCCATGTAGGTCATTTACTTAAGAGTTGGACTTCATCACCACAGGTCCCTTCCAACTCAGAATATTCTGCAAAATGCCACCATTTTAAGAAGAAGATATTGTCCTATTTTAACTACAAGCTGCACAGAAATTAATTTCACACAGAAAAAGGAGAGATTCTGAATTAAAAACTAACTAGTCCATGAACTATTTTAAATACTGATTTTTCACTATTGTAAAATTATTGGCAAATCATTTTTTTCCTAATTTAGAGTTAAATTTTTGAACCTAGGGTCTTTGAATGAGTTTTCTCTCAGGTATGTATATTTTTATCTTCCAGCCTCCAGGCTGTGGGATTTGTAATGTCTTTTTCTCTCCATATACTCTAAGAAACCCAATCAATAAAATAATCCATTTATATTCTTAACCATATCACTCAATCCCAAAGATAGCAGCATTGGAAGTCTTCACATTCTTGAAAATTATTTTTATCAATCACATTCTTGAAAAGAATTTATATCAATAACATTCATTCTTAACCTCCATACCTTGGTGCCTCCTATTAGTTAGCATTGTAATAGCTAAGAAACATCCATATTTAGCATGTTTGTGATAAAAATAATCGAAAACAAATAGCTTTAAAAATATTCATCTGTTTGAATGGTTTTTGGTGGATCAACATGTCCTTATAAATGTCTAGTGAGGAAAAATCCATAATGCATGTAGGCAATCTATCACAGGTTTTCAAAATAGCTTATGTCTTTCCTAATCTCTACCTAAAATCTCATTTGATGCCATTTACATCCATTACTTCCAGTTCACCTAACTGTGGGTATGCAAAACACTTTAATTTTTATCTTTGGTTTTTGCAACCATATTTTTGTATATTTGAAAAAGGTTATAACCTCCTTCTTGCCTCTCCACCCATGCAAGTCCAAATGCTTTCAGACTGTTCTTGTAAATTACATTTTTATAGCCCTGTATTTCCCCAGCTGATCTACACATTAGAGACAGAGTATACACTATAATTTAACAAGTTCAGTACAGAAAAACTCTCACCCTTACAGACACCACAAAATTGCACACCTCAACCTAATATTTATCTTTTTTTCAGAAGAGCAAACTAGTTCAATAGTAGTTCACCACCGTTTACTTTGTATCTTAATCCCCAAATCCTGCTCTGGTGATTGCAATCTACCCTCACGCTGCCCTTCCAGTTTCTGAAATAATTTGTTCCCTAAGTGCAGATTTATGCCATTGACTTATTGCACCTTTTTCTTCATAACAGTTTTCCAGTCTCAAAATGATTGAAATTCTACTCCAGTCCTGAAACTGAAATTTCCTCAATTGTGGTGATGTATACAGTTGTAATAAATATTAATAGAGTACTGAATAGTATTGAAAAGTGTGGGATAGAACCCAGGGGAAGAGCATCTCGGTAGGTGCTTTCAGTTTAAAGTGAACCATTGATGACACTTTCTAAATACAGTTTTTCATCTATCAGATCTAGATTAGTTGTACTCTTTGTCAAGGAATAATTTTTGAAAATTCTAAAGTGCTATGATATAATCAAATGGACAAAAGGTTTGTCAGTCCACAGGTAATGTAAACCATATTTTTAAAGTGTGTATTTTCTCTTCCTGTCTGATGGCTTATGGTTTAGATTTTGAAACTGTGTAGGTCTCAACTGAAGCAATTTCATATTCATATGCAGTATAACAGTACAAATGTATTCATTTTGTCATAGAGACTATTGTTTTTTCATAAATATCCTTATTTCTATAGATTAAATTTATAAAGTTTTTGACAAAAATGAAAAAAATCCAATAACTTTAAAAACATTTTACTGCACTGAAATTACTCCTTTCAATACTTTAAGTAATGAAAAACAAGGCATGTGTCTAGACTTTTCCACTTACAGGAAAATATGTAAATGGCATAGCAACTGTATTGAATTACAAACCCAGCTAGTAATGAAAGAAGAACTTTTGGGACCATTTTAGCAAGTAAAGATTTTAGGAAAAAAATAATATAAAGTGCTTTTCTGTAACAGAAATCATGTCAGAGTTTTTACTGTATTTGAGTATTACTTACAAAGAACTCATTATGGCAAAAGAAACCCTAAAGCAAATAAAAAAACTTATAATATTGTGTATTTACATGGTACAGTTCTGGAATAAATTACAGAAACTTTAACTATTATCAAATTTAAATTAAAAATTGCATTAGTTCAAGAACATGCATTACCATATAATTGTATTTCCCTTTCTTTTCTTATCCTTTCCTAACAGTTGAAATATAATTTCCGCAGTATTTTACTCAAAGAAGAAAATAATCACAGTTGTTTGTTTTTTGACAAAAAGAATACTTGAAAATGCCTTGAAGCTTAAACTAAGAAAACTAAGAAAACAGCAAAATTAATTTACAGTGTAAATGACAGTATATTCTCACTGCACACATCCAAAATGTCAGGAAAGAAGGATCCAAAGGATATGTCCTCTGATGATAGATGCAGGAGATCTGAGAGAAAATATGAGGATGGATAGACAGCAGCAGTAGGATCCTCTCATCTGGGTGACCACAGGTCAACAGGCCTGATTCAGCCCAGCTGCTTTGCCAAGAGCACTTCACTCTGTGCTATTACATCCTACACTCATTGCAGCCCTCAGACAGTTTAATGATTGGCAGAGCTTGGTTCATGAACTGAAATGGGCAGATGTTCTCTATTTATTTTCTGTCTATTTTTATGGATTTGCAATTTTACATATTTGTCCTTTTCAATAAATGGTGTTGATTACAAAGTGTCTTACCCTGTGAAATAGAAAAACAGAAAAGCAGAGTTGAAAATTGGTTCTACAGCTTTAAACAGTTTTAAAAGAATTTTCAATCACATGTACCCCTTTTAAATTCAGAGACATATGTCATATGCAACACCATTTAGCAGCATGTCTAATATTACTGCAAATACTCAAGGACAGGTTGATTGAGAGCTTTGAGCAACCTTGACACCTAGGGAAAGCTGTCCTGTGGTGGTGTCTGGGGGAATGGGGTTAGACTAGATGAACTTTAAGAAGATCCCTTCTGACCCACATCATTTTATGATGCTATGACTTTTATGACTGCAATACAACTTGTCTTAGTGTGCAGCCTTGAGTGAATCATGATACAGTTTTGGAGAGTGCTTTCATGCATACTTAGCTCTAACACTTCAGTTTTGGTTTTTTTTTTTTTATTTTCCAAGCTCATAACAGCTATTGTATAGTCCCCTATAGGATGCACAATTATATATCCTGAAATCCATGTTTAACTTTTTGAACATTTCTTTGGAAGTAAGCACATCTTATCTTAGCAGTGGTAAGTATTGTGTCATTTAAAATATTTTGCAGGCAGCATCCACAAAACTGCCTCTACAGACTGCTATGACTCAATATCTTCCAGGTTACTTGCTTAAAAAAAATCTTCTGAAAAACTCTTCATGTTCAGAGAATGGTTTCCTCTGCTCTGAAGGACTCTTACAATCTTAAAGAAACTTTGTGACTGGAAAAGTGGAGTTCAACCATTTTACTGTTGGTACAATCTTCTGAATGTACACATGCAATAACCAACATTTTGCCCCTAATATTTTAGCCCAGGAGGACTGAAATCATCATTTAGCATTTCAATCACTGTGTTCAGTGAAAAATGTGTTTTCAGTAATATATATATCATAGTATGATATACCTCAATTACTTTTACCTCAACCACCAAATTGCTGTTTTTCCTTTTGAATTCTTATTTGCTTTTTTGTGTGTAATCAGCTTTTTCTTGAAATGAACATGACAATTTCCATAGGAATTACAAGGAATTACAAATACCTGTGTGTGTCACAGCTAGAGTTCAGAAGGTGAAATAAGACTTAAGTGAAACTAAACTATTTTGTAATTACTTTCAGTACCAGGCCCCCTCTCCTGGAAAACACAGGAATTCTTCACATTCAGCTCGATGAATTTTGCACTCTTAAGTTTTGGAGTTATGCAAAGGAGAGCAGAAGCTGTTGGCAGTTTTTAAATAAAACATAATAATCACATTATATAATTGTACAATTTATCTATTTATTGATCTATGGTTTTTAAATCACTAAAGAATGTCATTTTATGTATCCCAAAAACCACCTGTAATCTAAGGTCTATTTAGAAAAATGGTTGCTTTTTTGTAATGCTTATGGGGATTTGAACTTTTATATCCTAGGAAATTTCCAAGTTGTAGTCTTCAGTGGAACTGTTATTTATTCTCCTTACACCTGTCATAGGTTTTTCAAAGAACTACTTCCTTTTCCTTCCTATAATACTAAATGATTGTGAGAGTTAAAAGAAAAGCAAAAACCAACCAAACAACAAATGTAGCACCTGTCAGATGGCTGTTACATTTACAAAGTTTGATATTTTACCTGAACACAATTTAAGTCAGAACTTTGAACAAGTATTTCTACAGTTAGCATACCCATTGCCCATAATTACACATTTTTATACCCAGAATTTATCAAATTATTACATATTCTAAAGACAAAAACCTCAATGGCTGCAGATATAGAACCTGGCTGAAAACACACAAGTGTGTGTTGAACCTCTAGGAGAAAGGGTTACTCTGCGGAGTACTGGCTGAGGTGTTTGGTCTCTGATCTCCTGATCCAAAGGACAGGTCTTTACTACCTATTTGATGGGACTCACAAGTAGAGATATTACCCTACAATACCTCATATTTTTTCAATTGAAGCAGACAAGGAAAGTTTCACATTCAAAGAAAATTTTATAAGTGAAGGCACAAATAAATTTACAAGTGAATTATTTGTTTATGAAACTGAATTTTTTTCAGGCATAACAGAAAATCTAGGATGAATAAATAACTCTTGTAGAAAAGTAGAGTTTGGAGTTATACCACTTCACAGAATAATGGACAGATTGTGATTTATATTCAATAAATTTTTTGTCCCTATGCAAATCTATACATGCTTATGTTAAAAGTGTAAGTCTTTAAATCCTCAGACAATGCATTACCTTAGATATCTTCATTGCATCTTTGAATGGGAAGAATAATTTTTGTAGACATAGATCTGATAAAAGTAAAAATTGTATTAGTGTGATATGACAAGAAAATAACTGGCTGGATCTATGCATTACATTTTTCTTTTTCACTCCTTTTTTTCCCTTCCCTTCACCCCTTTTTGAGGATGTTATAGGAATCTTTCTTTGTACTAGCACAGAATCACTGAGTAGTCTGAGTTTGAAGGGACTCAGAAGGATCATCAAGTCCAGCTCCTAAATGAATGGTCCATTTGAAGATCAAAACTATGACTTTTGCATTCTTAGCATCATGCTCTGACCCATGACTAAAGTCAGGGTCATGTTCTTCAAGTGTGTGTAACTGTAAATGTCACGTAAATATTTCACTCAGATTAAAGACATAGCAGGGAATCAGATCATCTAAAGCTGTGTTATCCCACTCTCATACTTAGTGGAGTCTTACTGAAACTCTAAATGGCCATGTGCCATTCCTCCCTTCTGAATCCGAAACAAAATTTTTCTGATAATGGGAGAGTGTTGAAAATTAAATACATGCTTATCAGTGTTTTCTAAGTCTATGACTGTCAAAATAAGATTCATCTACTCATTTGGAAAACTTGAACATTTTCCTAATGTGATGGTTAGTTTTCTATTTTAACCATTAATTGTTCTGTTGTAACTTTTATACTTACTGAGCTTTTGGGGTTATCTGCCTTTCAACTTTTGTGTAGTATATGTTTTATGGACATTGCCCTCTTGCTTGCCCCTGAATAAAAATCTTCACATGTTAGGTCACAGTTTCCACAAACATCTCAACTTCAGAACCATTTTAGATTTGCTTTAGTCAGGAGCTTCTTTTGTACAATTTAAGTAGAGTTTTTATACACTAATCTGTCTTTCAAGATTCTTTCAAACCTTCCCCAAACTAATGTTATTCGGACCTTTATATTTTCTTTTTTCTTATTCTTTTTCTCTTTCTTTGTATTTTTCTTTCTCTTTGTCTTTTTCACTCCTGGATAATTTTATTTTATTTTATTTTATTTTATTTTATTTTATTTTATTTTATTTTATTTTATTTTATTTTATTTATTTCTCTATACAAAGGCATCTGTGTTAACTGTGGTTCTCTTAAAACACAGAACCTTATGATGTAAGTTTTTCTGGTGATAAACTCTCCTACAAAATACATTTCTTTTTTTTCCCCTTTTTTTGTGAATATTGTTCTCTGTGAAGTTTTGAATGTGCATTGGTAACTGTTTGACTTGACACCATTGCTATCAGTGAAAGAGGAATTTATTTATATTTTGCTGTATCAGTTACTTAGAAGTATTTCTTCAGTGTCTTCAGTGTAAAGGATACAGGTTAAATCTCATCTCTACTGCCAAAACCATGAGTATTCCCTGAACTGAATGGCTGTTTTATTTCAAGATCAAAGTGATCTGAAGCAATCTAAGTCTGGCCTAGAAACATTAATAGAGTCCTGGAGTCCTACCAGTGGCCATCTGACACTGACATTTAGAATCAATTACCTCGTGGAGCTATCTCCTGTAAGAAGAGAGAAATTCTGAAGTCACACAACAAAATTCTACTCTATTTTTGTGATACTCAATAGAATATAAAACAGGAGTAAAAGGATTGCTAATTAGATGGATGCCTAGAAACTTTCCCTGTTTATTGGGCAGATTATTGTAGAAAACAAAATTTCTATGTTGTAGGGTTTTATCCTTTAGATTCTTTTCTTGTAAAAATGTTTGTACAAACACTTGTAAATGGACCAGATCAAATATTTTATATTCACTGATATGGCAAATCCAAATCTGTTGAAGAAAAAATATACTTTCATGTTCATCAAGGTTCTGTAGTTTTTAACTTAGAAATTATATATAACAAATTTAGTGTCTAATTTCTGCTTTTGCTTGATGTTTCCAGTAGTAATAATCAAATTAAAAGATTAAACAATTACCTGTAAATTACCAAACATTTAAAAACATGACAGCTTATGTATATGTATGCATGGCTAACCTAGATAAAATATTAGAAGGAGAAAGATAAAAAATAAATATATGAATGGAAAAGTTGAAGCTTTTGCCTAGTTGAAGCTTTATTTGAAAACACAACTGTTAAGGCTGGACAGAATGGGAAATAAAGTAATGTAAGAAAGTGTACCTTTGGCCACTTCTTCCTTCTCTCTCTGATCATATTTGCTTTATCTTTGCAGAAAACACTGGCAGACACCTCAGCCTAAAGCTGTCCTTGAATAAACAATCATAATGTGTACTACAACTTCATGTTAGAGATGTTATTTTCTGTCTTGGAAGAGAAATTGTAATTTTTTTAGATTTGTCTTGCAAATGTTAAACTCACAGGAAAAAAAAAAATCATCTGAAAAAGAAAAGAAAAAGAAAGAAAAGAAAAAGTCAGTCAGGATAAAGTTGAAAAAATTTACTAAAACCACCCCTGCCCCTCACATTTTAATAATGCAGCTTGGGACTTAAAACTTTCACACTGAAGATAAAAACCCTAGCCTTGATTCTCTCTAATTTTTGAGAAGAATTGATTCACATGCATTTAATTTCTGTATTCTACTAGATAGAAATCTTTACTCCCATGCAAACATGGCTTCTATTTGTGTTTGGATATTTGTGAGCTGTGGCAGCCAAAAGTAAACAGAGGTAACTACACTTTAGAGAAATTCAATGTTTCAGTATAAAATTGTATCCAAAAGCATTCAGCATTTCAAATGTAATCAGTTAATTACACTAATGTTAATTTTTGTGTTTCCATATATCTGCACTTCATAGTAAATGCCTGTAAAGTATCACTATCACTATTTGTGTTCTGACACCTTTTAAGCAAAATATTAAACAGGAAAATTCAGTAGGGAGAGTCAATGCAAACTTCAACATTGTAAAGCAAAGCACATAGTGAAAATTTTTCAGAATATTATGACACTGGAATTACAGTTTTCAGTATGTAGCAAGTGAAACCCAAATCCCTTTTTTTGGAATTTGAACAGAATAACTTCTATAAATTTTCAATTATTTACTCATCCAGATCTCTTTTTAAAGGGACTTTCCCGAAACCAACAACATTAGCTTAGGATTTAGAGTCTAAGGAGCTGTGAGTGAGAATTTTATTTTTATATATATATATATATATATATATATATAGATATATATATATATATTATATATATATATATATATAAAATCTTTGAAATAAAATCTGGAGAGAAACTTTTTTTAAAATAAGACTGTTAATCAGTATATTTGGATATAAATTTTTCAAACTCTTTTCATCATATATATGTATTGTATATGCAGAGCTGGTTTATGCAATGGATTATGTGAGGCACCCTCTGCCCTCTGTGCATCTTTTACATTCCCAAGGTGCTGTAGGAATACTGCCTTGGGCTTGAAACCAAGGTGGTTCACTTACTCATCTCACATCTCTAATCATGATCTTTATCATCATCTTTAATTTCTGTTAGGTATACGAGCAAAAAATAAAATGCTGCTAGTCTTGCACTTTTTTACAAAACACCTTATACCATTTCCTTATTAAAAGCTTCCTAAAGTCTCTTTATCCTTTCATGTTACTTCTTCAAAGATTTAATATACTTTAACTAAATGTGTTTTCTACTTAGTGATAAGCAACTACTATTCGTTATATTCACCAGGCTTTCTACCAATCTGTTTTGCTGTAGGATTTAGCAACAAATTCCTAACAATTAAAGATCAATTACGATGTCCTTGCAGGGAAACTTCACATGTAGGTTTCTAATTTAAACACATGTAATCAATTTTCTGTGATCCTTTGACTTTCCCTTCTAATCAACTTCTACTTATCAGTGGACAAACTTCTAATGGATGATAGAAAAGTTGCCTGGAATTTAGAAAAGATGCACTGAACAGCAGCACCACATCTACATAATGGTGACCTAAATCTAAATTCTGGGGTTTTTTTCCAAAAAAATGCAGTTGTAGCTGAAGAAATTTGTTTATGGCAATAAATTGAGTTTTACAAAAAAAAAAAAAAATTGGAAAATAAAATTAAATAGTAGAATGTCTTTATGAGCCAGTCTTTTGTGAGGGGTGCCTCTTCATGAGAGTCATAGTTTAGAAACAAATCCATTTCCCCATTATCTTCTCCAAAACCCTGGTGTGCCATGTAGTCTGCTTCCAGTCTACTAAGGCTGAGTTCCTTTTAGCTAAACATAACATGGAAGAGTGATTCCAGGAGATTATATCTAATGGACACCAACTGCTGACAACCACTGGCTTCATAGGACCAAACCAGAAACTGTTTAAACTAAGTCTCAAATGTGGATAATGTAGATACCAGTTCTACCAGTAAAGTTGTCTATTTCCACCTAAAGTGAGAAAACACAAGAGAAAAAAATATTTTTTCGTGCCCTCTGGCATGAATATTCTGAAAGAAAATACTATCTGGGAAAAAAAAGCAAACCATCAAACATGCTTTTCAAATACTAAGCTAATCCAATTTGATATAGGATTTCACTGGAAGTATGATCTTAATATTATAACATGAATATCAGTTAAACTATATATCTGCACAGTTTCTATGAGAAGTGTATTGAAATGCCATTGCCATCCTATTGACATATATTATTAAGACATAAACTAAAAAGTAGATTTTTATTTTATACTGTAGCAGTTACTTTTCCATAGACAATGACACAACTTGTGATATAGGACTTTACACATGGGAATGATGAGGTATCCCTTATTGCTCAGAATCCCCCAAGTACAGCACAAGAGAAAAAATGTACTTTGATAAACACTGGAGTGAGCCCAGGAAACAATGAGACTGGTCGGTCTGAAGGGAAGCAGTGTCACAGATTCATGGAAGTATTTAATACTAGTAGGGAAGACCCCTTGGAACAAGAGGAGTGGTGACCATGGTTAGGCACTGCCAAGCATCACCTCGTGGCAGCCCCAGCCTTGCCTGGGCCAGATCCAGCACCCAGCCAGACTCCATGGCACCCACCAGGCTCCAGGGTGGAAGGGGAAGTCTCCTCCAGGTTCACAGGGGATCACGTGGGGCCACATGTCCATGCTGGTGCCTTAGCGTGGTGCTAGTCAGAAATACTGTGGTGGTTAGTTAGAAATATATTTTGAAATTTCTAGATGTATAATAACATTTTCCTACTCTCTGGGATTGTGCATTATTGGTAGAATTGCTGATGAAACGGAATATGTAGTCTGCCAGATAATTTTGTGTGGTTTACTACCTCTCTGGTCCTGATCTGATTTGAGCTATGTGAATTGAACAATTTTTCTCTATGACAACAATGAAGTGGCTTAATTATAGGAGCTTAGAGTGGGAGAAACTGAAGAAGAGTTTGTTTATAAATTTTACCAATGAGTGATAAATGTTGATATCATACCCATACAGATGTAGAAGTTGACCTTTCATGATTTTGTGACGGATTATGGGTAAGAAGAGAAAGGAAACAAAAATAACTCATTCTCTATATGATAAGGGAATGAAAGCCAGTTGAGAGATCTAAAGAAGTTAAAGATTTTAAGCTAATGAAAGCCAATCTTTCTAATATGATAGTAGCTAAATGGAAAACTGAAACAATTATCATTAACATTTTTCACTTTGCCTTCATTTTTTGATTCATTAAAAGCTGTGTTTTTTTGACAAGAAAGGATTTAGTTGAAAAATATCTAACTGGATCTATTATTGTAAGAAGAATGGATTTGCTATGGTTTTACAATTTTCATATAAATGTTGGATTTCATTTTCTCCCCTTTGAGTTTGCCAGCAAAACACACAAACTCAATATTTTCCCTAAATTTTAATATGTTACTGCCAAATACTTGAATATATATTAATTAGTCCTAAATTATGGATATCTAGTGGTCCCTGAAATTTTTGCTGAGATCATTCCCAAGGGTTTGTAAATTCTAACAGTGTAACAGTTCCAATTTTCTAGTTTAGGTTTCAGTTTAAGATATTGAAATGGATTCTTTTATCCTCCATAGCTGTTTTTTTTTTAGCCCACTCTGAAGAATATTAAAATTCTGGTTCTAGTGAAGATTCTTTGCTTTAAATCAGAGAATTATATTCCTAAATCTAGATTCACTTGAAGTCCCCAAAGATTACTTTCAATTTAGTGAATACCCTACTCTTATCTCTAATTTTTGCCTATCAACAGCAATGTTAATAAGCAGCTGAGGTAAATTATTTCACATGATTCCTCTGTTTGCTTTAGACAGACCGAAACGTTTAGAGCCCTATTTTATGAGAGATAAATTTTCCTTAAGATCCATTTATCTGCTAATTTATAAAGTACTAAAATGTTTTAAACAGCTTTTTAAGTTTAGACTATAGCCAAGATCTTGATTTTTATGAGTCACCATCTGGATATCAAATTTGTACATAATATTTGAATTTTCTCTTAGAAAACTAAAACTGTGGAAGTCTTCTTGTTTTGTGGAGTTTCTTGTTGACATTTAAAGTTGATCTTCTAAATTTCAGATCTGTGCCATACACAACAGAGAACAATAGCCAGTAGTACTAGAAAGGGATTTTCCACAGTCTCAAAACCAAAAAACCAACCAACCAAAAAAAAAAAAACCAGCAAAAACCAAAGTAACAACAACAAACCACTTAAAAAAATCCACCACAACAAAAAAACAACCAACCAAAATAACCCAAAAAAGCCTTCTAATATCACACATCCAGTCAAAATTTCCATTTTTTTATTTAAAAAAAATAAATACCCAGGGAATTGTTGTATTTAAGTATTCCTTGTCTGACTGTTGTCATGCACATTATTTTAAAACTGTGTCTTATTTGCTGATGGTTATCAGACACATAATGTTCCTTCCCTGATTTCCTTAATAACAAGATATACAAGCCCACAAGGAGCAGGAGCTGTGAGGGTGAATCCTGCAATCTTTCCATTATTCTGGGGTAATTAATTTGGAATGAGACATTGCCAGTACTCTACCATTATGAATTTAAGTCTTGGTTTGAGTTCATGTCCTAACTTTATTATTTTGAAATGCATGAAACAACAATTATAAAGCCCTCTTTCAGGGTGATTCTGAAAAAGTGTTGTAAAATCTGCTTTGCATGTAAAAATCTTAGGTTTTCTTTGTCTCAATTGAACAGTATTGTACTTCATGGGACCTCCTGGGACAAAATAGTATTTTTCACTCCTGCTTCTTGTTATAACTATCTGATCAATTACCCTAAAAAGCTTTTGCTGAAAACTCAAGACAAATATTTATATATGATATTTTGATAAACAGTGAAAAATGTAATTTTCCTAAAGAAATGTTAACCCTCTTCCACAGAACTTCCTTTAAAACAGTGTAATTACAGTACCTTTACTTTTGAAATAAAGAACAAGGATTTTTAAATTAAATTGCACCTCATTTTATCTTCTTTGGTTAATTCCTTTGAGTTTGGGATACTTTTCTCAAATTCTTAAACATAAATATGGTACTTTCTAAACAGTCAAAGATTATAGTACCTGAACATTCTTTTTTTTTTTTTTTTCATGAAAATACATTTTTTCCTTCATATCTGGGCTATACTGTCTAGGTGTTCTGTTTATATGTTAAAATAGTTAACTACTCCAGCTGAGGCATGGGAATAAATACCTTTGTAACAACTAACAAGAAAATAAGGTAGATATTATTTTGAGAAACTGTGTGAAAGGATTTATTTCATAAGGGGTTTTTTTAATTGTCTTATTTACTGTGCACTTTCACTAAACTTCACATCCATTTGCTTGTCTGAATATCTGGAAAAATTGCCCTGACTTAAAAGAAAGTACAGATTACTGAAGCCTAGGTATTGCTCAAGTTTTTGATGTACAATTTAATTGCTTATTTTCTAGTAATTCCTTGAAAAGTTTTAGCTGTCAGGAACGCTGTCTGTTTCTTTTTATTTGAGTAATTGGGTATTTTAGTTTCCAGAGGCAATTAATAGATGAATAGATATGGATTTAGTTCTCTATTTTTTTTTTTCTTTATTACACTGATATTATAAAGGATATAAAATGTAATTGAAAAATTTTCTATGGAAAATTGCCCACGAGACCATATCTTTCCATGGTGGGTGATAAATTTGTATCTTTTGTATCGTTGTACATTCTATGTTGTAAAACATGTTCATTGGTAACCAGCATTTCATTTCTAATTTTATTCTATGCTACACATTAAAAAATCCTGATCTTTAAATAAATGTTTGGAACCATCAAAAGTGAATTCAATGCCAAAGCTTCTATGAAAATTTGGAATCTCAGATATTTCTGCAAATTAAGCATTCCGATTGTCTAGACAATGAAACACTTCTACTGAAAATTTTCATTTTATAATGTGAGCTGTTTGACCATATCTCTTACTCAACTTGATAAACAGTGCTGATTGACTCTGAAAGTCATAAAAATGATGTGATTGTAGAATATTTCCTCAGTAGGTATTGATAGGACCTTTAGGTCTAACATATTGGATTACTCAACTGAAAGAAGAGACAAAAAATTTATAATCTTAGGTCTCAAATATCCACCTGCTTCAATCTATCTCATATTTAAGTGCTTTTTGACTTACAGTCTCTTTTACATTGCATGTAATTCTCACATAATTTTTTGCAGTGATACTATGGTTGAAGTGACTAAAAATGACCACCTGACAATAATATTATTTAGAAAGAGTACTTCTATACATTTTATTATACATGTCATATATTCCACATGATGCTTATGAATTTTATTTTCCTTCCATTCTTATCAATGTAAAGTCTAGCCTTGTAGCATTATCATTGTAATGAGCTACATTTTTCAAATAAGTTTCAAGGATTTTCAAAGACCTGAAATACTTTTGCCATTGCAAAATATTTATCAACTCTTTTAGACCTTGGGGGTTTTTTTGTCAGTTTGTTTATTTTTACCATTCCAGGTCTCCCTCCTCTCTTCCTCGAAGAACTCTAATGTCTCCCCTCCAAAATATCTGCAGTCTGATGCTACACTTCTAGACTGTGAACATCAAATTTCTTATTTATTTGTCTCATCAAACTTTTTGATCTTGTATATATAATCTGTTCCACAACCTCGGTTTTGCATACACTATATGCATAAACTTCTGGCTAATGATGTTGCACTTTTGCAGTACTTTCAGCATTCCAGGTTTTCTAAGGTGGCTGTTATTTATTTACCCAAATTTCCTTTTTGCCTTTTTCCTTTGTTTCTTAAGTAACATTCATACTTCTCCTCCCCAGTTCTAGTCACCAGCTATAGTTAAGGTCAAGCAGTAAGAGATGTTTCATCAATATTAATATATTTCATGGTGACTTATATGTAAAAAACTCAGTCTAAATTTCAGTCAAGTTATATTATTGAGACCTATAGTCTCAATAGGTTCACTTATTGCAATTTTCAAATTAATTCTTAGACATATTGCACCTGTTTATTTCTGTCTAGACTTTTGCCCTCTCTACCCTCTTAATGAAAACTGAAATATATGCTTTTTCTGTTCAACTCCATGGGTACAATTATCCTATTTTTGCTGTAAGGGAAAGAGATATGAAAGACATGAGTGATTTTGCTTAGGTCACATAGGATAAATATTATCCTCAGGAAGTTGGTCAGATGTTAGGACCTCTTGTTTATTTGTTTTATTTCTTCTCAAGAGGCTATACTTAATCTGAACTATGTGTACATGAATGGCAGAGTAGCTGCTGCTGGCAAAGATCATTCTGCTTCATTTTAAGCATCAAATTATTATTTTTTTCCTTCATAGGGACAAATTAGGGACAAATAGGCACTGGGATTACATAGGAAATTCAAAAAGAGGGCAGTAATTGCATGTGTCTACTGCATTTGTCCACAGTTGAAAATATAGGGACAGTTTGAGAGATAGTTTTATTGCCTTGGGGAATATTAGAAGCTTTTTATTACATGTTTTTTAAAATAGTTTGATTTGATGATTTTTTAAATTTAAAAATCATTCAGCTATGAGAATAATATGTATTTTAATACTGGATTTTAAAATGCTGGAAAGTTTATGTATCCTGACTTCAGGAAAAACAAGGATTCCAAAAATCCCCAAACCACAAAGCTACATGAAAATAGATAAAGGTGTATTGAAAAGCATTAATTTGAATCAATACTCCGGAACACACAAAACTGAAGTAAAACACAAGAAATAAAGCAATTGGGAAGGAATAATAAGACTTCCTGAAGGAACAGTGCATGAGTGAGTAACAGATATCCCTGGGAATTGTTTCAGCTATGTGGTGAAGTTGGTTTTTTTTCACTCTCGAATTAAGAGTTTAACTGCATCCCAAATTACCAAAGTCATTAGGTTACACAGAGAGAGTGAAGTTTTCTAGTACTTGCCAAGGAAAATCAATAACCTGTGTCAGGTATGAAGCTGCATTTAGTTGCACTAAGCAACTGCCATTTTCTGATCATTTGCTATAGTAAATATTTTTCATGGCATATTGAAATTACCCTAAAGTTTCCACTTTGAGAAATTATTTTGTTCTTTTAGAGTTGCTAAAAAATAGCAGTCATTGATGTTTGTGGCACATTAGCCACTCAGAAAAGTTCATATGTAAATAATTGAGCATAAAACAAATTAATTTGATTTTCTAGTATCAACTCTGGTTGTTTAAAGATGTCAGAGCTGTGGAGTGAACCACAGCCATCTTATCACTTCCATCCAAAGTCGCTGCATGAAGTTAACATGGTTAAGTTCAGTTAACCATGTCAAGTGGAAAGCACTTAGGAGGAAACTGATATCCCAGCCAAGTACTTTAACTGCTGCTACTGTCAGTGATGCAAGTTCCAGATGCAACTTGTTCAAAGCAAGGTCAAGAAGTACTTCATGGGCTGTACTGTGTGCTATATTTTTACTTTACAGCCCCAAAACTATATTCCTATGTTACAGATGACGTACGGTTAAAGGCTATAAACAATTTGCTACAGATAAGAGCCAAGCAGAATTGAGCAATAAATGTATAAATTAGGTGGATTTAGATGCTTATGTCCAACAGAGAAATTGAGAAAAACCTTCCAAAAATGGTAAGCAGCATCAGGATGCATAAGCGTTTACATGAAAACTCATTTAAACAGTGGAAATTTTGCTACGATTCATGCCCTGAAGTCTCACTGTCTGGGCTGGGTTTAGCATGAGATGCTGTGTTAATCAGACTCGTAGAGGAGCAAGATACATGAACTTGAGGTAATACAGTTGCATGGCTTCCTGCCTGTATTTGCTTCTGACCTAGCCAACTCTGATCTGACTGTGACTGTCTGATATGTCAGAACAGTCAGCAAATAGCCACGTTGAGACACGAGGAATGTCACCAAGCATCTGTCTCTCTTGTTCTCATTCAGGTATGTACCAGTGTATTGCACTGCTTTTCAGTTCTATTTTTCCTTTCCCTCTTCTGTTTTGACTTCAGTGAATGTGCACTCCATAGCCATCCAAAGCTTTCAGTAACAACTGGCATTTCCTTCAGGAGTCACCAAGCAGAGGCAAGTTTATTTAGAGGAGAGAAAGGCAGAAGTATAAAAGCAATCTCTGCAGCCACAGTAGCCCTGATAGGAACAGGCTCCCAAACTCCCACTGAGGTCATGAGACAGGAGGGTTATTGAACTGGGAAATGGATCAATGTCACAGGGCTTCAGGCTGCTCTATAGCACTACTGCAATTCCTGACACAGACCAGTGGTCACATGTGCACAGCACAGCCAGCCCTACACAGTCCCTGAGGAACCAGAGATTCTCTAGAGTTATGCCATGTGTGTGATGCCAGCAGTCTGTCAGAAAGATGGGGACCTGTCACTTTCTCTGGAAATCCTTCCTTGCTGTGAAGCCCTTTTGACACACTTTTGTCCTCTTTAGGTCTGTTGTGACAACTCCCTCTTGAAATTATATTACCCATTTTTAAGGAATATTAGACACTAATTTCCAGATTTTCCATACACACACTTATTTTACAATGAATTGCCTACAGTCTGAGCTGCTGACCTTTTAATATTTTATTCCTCTTTGTTCACTTCACTGCTATACAGTACTAGAACCAGCAAACATACAACTGTGCCTGGGAAGGGCAAGACTGTTATACACTCAGAAATCTGCTCCTGCTGCTGCTGTGGCTGCAGTTCCAGTTTTGTTAGAAACTGAAGCTTTAGAAAGGCACATCATACCCAAGAAAGCCAGCATGAATGCAAACTTAATAACATTTCTAAACCCATATCCCCTGTGATCCACCTTTCTCAACTCTCTTGTGAAAACATTCTAATTAACTCCACTGTGTCTTAGATAGCAGAACACAAGACAAGACTGAGAAAATTATGATGTACACTTTCTCCTTTCACCTTTTGTCTTTTGATAGTGAAATACTTTGCTGTTCCTTTTGTATAAATATTTTTCTTTTCAAAAAAATGCAATAAACCTTCAAGAAGAGCAGCATACCAAACAGAGAAAAAAGATTCCCTCATCTCCATCCATCATGACAAGTCTGAGGGAAAGGAGGGGGACATTTTGTTTTCCTCTGGTATATGTCTAATGACACTTTATATTATATATCAAAACTACTAAAGTCATTTTTAATCTCTTAGATCCTATTATGCTGTATCATACTCGTGGGTCTGATTGAACACCAAATTTAGATTCTTGCTTTCTAGATCTTCCCGAGGAGGGAAAATGGAAAGGGAGGTGCTGAACTCTTCCCCCTGGTATCCAGTGACAGAATGTGTAGGAATGCTTTAAATCTGCATCAAGGGAGATTCAGAATGGACATCAGGAAGTATTTTATTTTTACCAAGAGGTTGGACAAACACTTGTCAAACATGCTAGGCTTCCTAGAGGGCTGATTGATAATCCAAGTTTGTTAGCGTTCAAGAGGCTTTCCAACCACACCTAAGAATATGCCTTAACTTTTGGTCACACTTGATATGGTCAGGCAGTTGAACTAGGTGATTGCTGTAACTGCACTCTTCTATTCCAATTCTCTTCTCTTCTCTTCTCTTCTCTTCTCTTCTCTTCTCTTCTCTTCTCTTCTCTTCTCATCTCTTCTCTTCTCGTCTCGTCTCGCTCGTCTCGTCTCGTCTCGTCTCGTCTCGTCTCTTCTCGTCTCTTCTCTTCTCTTCTAAATTTGCAAAGATATAATTTATAGTTTTATCCGTATTTTGTGAATGTTTCTGTAAAATGTTTATTTTCTCTAAATGTCATTACAGTCCTAAGTGAATTAAGACCACTGGAACTTTGGACCACCATATTTTATTCTACATTCTTCAGTGTAAAAGCATCGCAAACTACAATATTAAGAAAATGATTCAATATTTTGTTTACATTTTCATTAACAGTATTGTTACATTTCAAGGAAGTAATTAATCCAAAGACAGTGAATATAAGAATGAATCACAAAATTTCTGAATACAATAACTCTTTTTATTTCTGCCTTGCTGTACTATACATAAATAAGATAATACCTGTCAGGGTGACACTGGAATTGTTTTGACATTGAAGTGTATTGCTTAAATTAAAAATGTGCACTCTTCAAATCATTACTGAGTTGGGAGGCAAAAAAATTCTGAATTAATTATTGGCTTCTTGTCATTTTCTGAACAGAGGAGAGTAATTTAATTGTGAGCTACAGAATTATTGGCTAGGTATTTGACACTTGTAAATTTATGCAATTCAGGGAACTGTGATCATGCCCTCAACCAAAACAGATTGTCAGTTCATTTAAAGAAATTATAGGCAACAAAGATATTAGTTTTTAGTAGAGCTGAGCAAGAGATATTTTCTCTTTCTGTGAACAGATTTTAAACACTTTTCTGTTGTCCACTGTGAGGAAAACAAAATTTCAGAAGTCTTGTGTTAAAAATTCTTCCGAGAAAACATTCTTAGACTAGCTCAACATATAAGGCGCTTGTAGGTTTATGGAAGAGGAAGGGTTCAATTCTGTATTATATTGATTCTTTTACTGTCTATTTAAATTGAACAAGTATATTAGAAGACCTTTGGAAAATGGACCTAGATGAGGGAAATACTCATAAAAATTACATGGTATTTGTAAAACTGTAACATAGTCCAAATTCTACTTTTTTTTTTCTTTATACCAAATAAAAATCTAGATAATGACAGCCACAAAATCCATCTGGTTTTAATTGGATTTATTTCCTGGTCCAAGGAAACACCTAAAAATTATTTACTATTCATCAGAATTTTCCAATTGAAAATACCTCAACAGGTTTTTAATAGAGCCTAGTTTCCACGGGAGATGTATATATGAACTCATTTTTAAATTATAGAAGTTTACAATTTGCAAATCTGATGTTGACAGCTTGTGTGAATTCTTTGACTGCAGGCAGAAAATCTATTCTGCATTTTAAAAGTGGGGGGCTTTTGTTCTTTATTAGGAAACCCTATTCAAATAATTTTAAACAAAGTAAAATGCACCCTAACATTTTCTGATTTTTAATAACCTTAATGTTTAAAATCAGAGATAACTATCCAAGTTTTCTAGATAATTTAAATGCTTTATATTATTCTTAAACTTCAGATAACGTTTGGCAATCAATATAGTTGCAATCCTGTAATTGGAAAACACAATGTCTGTTTGCTCTTTGAGCAAGATAGCCTGGAGCAGACTCTGAACTTATCTTGATTAGCATAAAGAAATTATGGACACAAGAACCAGTTCTTCTTAAGAACACAGTTTCTTCTTAATTCTTGCTCCTAGAAAGTTATTTTTCTGCTCTTTTTAGTCCCCTCATCACACCCAGTAGTACAGAATTTTTAAAAGTTTATCTAAAAGTTTATTAATAAACCAAAGGATATAAACTCCAAGAGATATTTTAAGAGCAGGATGGACTCATTTTTACAGATGAAAGGCCTGGATGCTTGTCTTTAACTTTTGGAGAATTATGAAAGGCATTATTTTCTCACAAAGATGTATGAATACACTCATGGTCCTCACAAATTCCTAGAGAGATTAAGTCAAAAAAAGCTTTCCTAAAATGAAGAGGTAGGGAATGAGTTCTGAAACTCCTCAGTTTTTTTTTCTTGTCCTTACACTGATGCTTGCTACTGAATTGGAATTGTTGCACATTTCAAACTGGCTGTGATCTCTCACATTGAAGAGTGGTATAATTGGGCACCACAGCCTTTTAATTCTACTTTCTCCTACTGAGAGATACTTTTGCAGTCCAAATGAGGATTTTTCTTTTCTATATGGTCTTGGACTTAAGAGATGTTACTGTGCATATCTATTTCTCTTTCTATATATATAGTGAATTTAGCTCTAAATTCCTTGAAAGGTAAACAAAGAGATAAAATATTATGGTGCTTTAAAATGTACTTCCTAGAAATGAAAGATCCACGTCCCAAAATGAAGCACAAAGTGTTGTCTTAGATAACCAGGTGTTCCTGTAGCCATAATACTAGATTGGCTCCCATATAGGAGAATGACAGCAGCATTGTCCTGAGTTGGAGGGACCTCTGTGTCTGACAAAGGACAGTTGAAATTGCCTAGGAGGACTATATCAGTAGGTGCTACTGTGAAAATGAATATTTTTGATTCTAATCCACAAATTAGGGTCCTAAAAATTTAGAAGAACTTAATAAATTCACACAGAGACAAAAATAAAAACATGAAAAACACACTTATCAAGCTCAGATACTTCAGACAATTTAATATCTAAGTTTTAAGTAAACAATTAATTGCCTTTAGGGTCTGGTTTTCTTTCAGTATTTGATTACTAATTTGCATCTCAGTTCAATAATTACTAAAACAGAGTTTAGTTGTCCAGAGTTTGGAAAAATCAGTGTTTCAATCCTCATTTGTAACCATCTGATTTTAGCAATGGAGTGGAGAGCAGAAACTCTTTGCATGTTCTACAATTTAGTAGTTTGGGAACGTGTCTGGGATTTCAGAAATTATTTAGGTTTGTGAATCAAACAGACTGAAGTGGCTTACAGTTTGCTTCAACAACTGCATTGGCAAGTGCTCTCCAGTATGGGATGAAAAATGCCCTTGAGATATATGGGTGCTAGGAAGTTATTTCACAGTGGCAGCAGGGATTACAGTCAGAAAGATTCTGCCTGAAACCTTAGTTGCCAATTTACCCAAGGCACCTTAGCAGAGTTGGTGGTATGTGGGTGGTGAGCAGCAGTATCCCAAAGAATGGGTGAACTTTCTTTTCTAAACACCTGAATATTTCACTAAGAACAAATACAAGAAAAATAACATGAAAAAAAATTCCAAAACATCAACAAAAAACTCCAACCCAATTCAAGCAAAACAAAACAACAAAATCAAACACAAAGGACTTTTCACTGTAAATTGCTGTATCACAAATAACAGCACACAATATGCCAAAAATTCACCACAGAAACTGGATGAGAAAACTGAAGCAAAGGATCTCTCAGCATATTTGCAGGTCATGACCAGATTACTTACATGTTCATCCTCATTATCATAAGCTTTTAAATCAATAAGGTTAATTCCATTTCTGAAGTTTAAAAATTTGGTAAGTAATCATGAGACTTTGTTTCAGAAAATAGATAAAGAAATAGATCATTGCCTTGGGTGAGAAATTCTAGTTTCACATCTGTATGAGAATATGTTTGTTTATTTATTTAAATACAGGAGTGAGTATGAGCTTGTAGTTTCCATAATGGTCTTACTCTGGCTTAGTAGGAAAGTAATGAGGAGCATCCAGCAATCAAGTCTCAAAAATGTAGCTAAAAAGAATTCTGATGTCTTTAATTCTGAACATGAGCAACTAATCATATTTAAGTCAAAGTTCCTAATGGTGGGAGAATTTTTGCTGTAAGTTTTAAAATAAATTTCTTAAACTTTTTTCCTTTTTTTTCCTGTATAACTTTCCAAACTCAGAGTTTCAATGTGAAAGATTTAATTTATAGATATAGATAGCACGTTTTTAGTAAAGTTAAAGTTGTAGCAGTGCTGCTATTCCAAGCACTTTTCTCTTAGGAAGAAAAATGACAAACCTCCTACACACAGCCACAGATAATTTTTTTTCTTCAAATAATTTTACATCCTTTCAAATCTAGTCCATTTTACATGTGTGTTTTTTCAGTAGTTTTGCAAGTATAGTTTTATAATAAGCCAAACATTCCTTACATAAAGGCCATTTTATTCCTAATAAAGGTATGTATTTCAAAGGGACAGGATCCTGACTCCTCTCTACTCCTCATCAATTCTTCAGCTCAGGCTCCCCTCTGGAATTCTGTGACAGTATAGTCACAAAGGTAATGAGGTAGTCTCTTGAGGATTTTCTCAGGACTCTAAGGTACTCCAGTTAGAGATAGTTTCCCCAAAATGCATTGCTTGAAGAGAATGATTCTTTGACTCTTCCGTGCCCTGAGGCATTTACCAGGATAATGAGACCAGTCATTCATTTCCTAAGGCAAAATAGAGTCTGTGGAGTGCCAGTGAACCATGGTTCTCTTGATGTTGTCCCAGGGAGCACTGACTGGTTACAGGATGGCAGCTTTCCTCCTCGTTTCTAGGTGCTATATTGCACTAAAGAGAGATAAAATTACATTAGATACTTCTCTAACACTATTTTCTCTTGTAAGCAATTGCTGCTGTTGCTCCAGGGATCTGAAATGTTCTGAAGTGAGAAAAACAGTCCGACACGTTTATAAAAAGTTGTAAAGGTTAGTGAGACAATCTCTCCACTACCAAGGGTTCTAATAACAATACAAAAAAGCATCTTGTAAGTTTAGGCACAAAAACATAGCTAAAAATACAAGCATAGCAACAGCTTTCCATGTCTGTAATCTATTAATAAGGGAAAATGTTCTAAGTGATGAGAGGTGTCATCATGCTGGTATTACTTGTCATGTGCTAGGACACAGAATTGGAAATCTCCTGAGAAAGTTTTCTCTCCAGTTTTGAAATAGTGTCAAAAAACAGGTCATCAATTGATCATTGTTTGGAGATTTTTTGAATACATTTTGATTCCATTTCTGAGAAAAAATCTGCAGCATGTTTGTGAAGGTGGTTTGGCTGTAGTGACTTCTGGATTGAGACGATGCTTTCACCGCTGTCCGTGTTGGAGAGAGCACAAAGTACGGCACTTGCTTCAATGTCCTCATAACTCTTGAGGCTTTACATGAAGATAATGCTAACGATTCTAATTAAATCTAATGCTTCACCAAGCTACTAGGAGTGGACTAGCCTGTTTTCCACAGTGAACAATTGGAGAGTTTTTCTTTCTTCATGTCTCCCTGGGCATTAATAATTTATTGCATTTGAAGACAGAAAAGACCCGGTGGGAAATATTCGGATATCTTTGTTTTGCTACTCTGCTGGTGAAGTTTTCTTAGAGATTGGCAGGAAAGAGATTATTTAAACTGGAAGATAAAAACTAAGTTTGGAAAGGCTCTTGGTATTCTTGGCTTACTTGGCAAGGATTTTAAAGCACTTTTTAAATATTTCCTGGAAGGAATTAAAAAAAAAAAAAGGTGCTAAAAGAGTTTAACTCAAATTATATACTTGTAATTAATAACACAAGAGTTTCTTTTGTTTGTTTTTGCTCTTATTTTCATTTGTATTCAGCCCATTTGAATATAATTAATAATCCACATGTGTTCATGTACATAACTGTGTCTTCACACAAGGCTTTTGACTCAGCAAAGAACCAATGGTTTATTACTCTAACTTGGTATTCCATTTTGGTTTTGGCTGGGAAAGAGATGTTTTTCTTCATAGTTCCTAACTTGGGACTATTTTATGGATTTGTTCATTGCTAACAACACAGGCATGTTTCAGTTATTGCTGAGCAGCCCTTACACCGTGTCAAGGTGTTTTCTACTCTTCACCCAACTCCACTGATGGCCTTTTTCATCACCTCCTGTAAGGGGGCAGGGAGCACAAGTAGTTGGGAGGTGACACTGCTGGGATAGCAGACCTCATCTGACTCAAGAGATATTCCATACCATAGAGCATCATGCTCAGAAAATAGGTGGGAGGAAGAAGAAGAAAGCAGGGAGTGCGTTATGGGATGGCATTTTTTTCCCAAACCACTGTTATGTGAGCCCTGCTTTCCTGGCGATGGCTAAACACCTGCCTGCCCATGGGAAACAGGGCATTAATTCCTCGTTTGGCTTTGCCTGTGTGTGCTGCTTTTGCTTTCTTTTAACTGTCTTTATGTGAATACAAGAGTTTTCTCACTTTTTATCCTTCCTATTCTCCCCTCCAACTCACTGCCAGGCAATGAGCAAACAGCCATGTGGGGCTAAGCTGTCAGCTGGGGTTAATGACAACTCTATTAACTTTATATGCACAAAGAGCAACAGATTGAACAAAATTTTAATCTTAGTCTAGTGAGGTGCAATCATGATAAAAGATGAAGGCTTTAAATACCATTTATTAATATATAAATATGAAAACACTTGAGAATTTCAAAACCTCTAAACACTATCATGAAAATAAGCTTCTCAAGACACATCAAACCTGATCAAAATTAAATAATCTTCTATTGAAAGGAGAACTAAACAATCAAAATTACACAGAAAATACATTTTGTTTCTTAATAATCTTTTATGGTTTTGGGGTTTTTTTGTGAAGTGTATAGTATTTTTTCTTCTTTTTTTGTTTTCAATGAAAGCCAAAATTTTATTTATAGATTTTTTTTGTCTATTTCCTCTTCTATACATTTAATTTTACTGGTAGTGCTATAAATTATTTTTAAATACCTATAGGTGAAAAGGCTTTTCCATGACTGCAAAACTTTTGCTTGCACAGTCCTGAACATGCAGGTTTTGCTTAGCAGGTTTTCGAATGCCTTCATCCTATGTAAATGCTACTTATTGTACTTAATTGATGCTCTCATCAGATCTTAGGCAAAGACCACATGTTACACATATATGCTTAAACTCTGGAACCTATTTAATGCTAAATTACTTGTTCACATTGAATATAATTTGCACAGAGTTAAATGGGTAGTTTTTACATAGTTAAAATATGTTTAATAATTAAACATGAAAACCCCCATTTAGCTTTGCTAATTTTTCATATTAATATTTTTAAGTGTGCCCTTTTTTTCCTCATTCATTTTTAAGAATTTACAATAGAAATGTAAATTTTAAATACAATGTAACTTTTCAGTAACAGTTCTGAGTTAAGTATTAGGGTTGTGTAAATCTTCGACGATCATTCTCACAGGTAAATGAAATAGTAATATACTTTTGTTTTTGTTCATAGACAACTCTCAGGCAGAGATTCTCTATGAATTAGATAGGAGGAATTTACTTCAGATACTTTACAAACTAATTTAATTGAAAAGCAAAGAATCTAGCAAGTTACAGATTCTATAAATAGGAAATTGGATAGCAGGAATACACTTTAGAAGGTGATGTGTTTTTTACTTGGACTGGCAGTCTGTCAAAAAGGGTCTACCTTGAGAATTGAAACTATCTTCACCACATCTACTGATATCATAAAGCTAGGTGGTGAGGTGAACACCTCACTTCGAGGATGGCTAGAAGGGAAAGCTATCTTATAGAATGACCTAAATGGGCTGAGAGAACAGCATGAAGTGTAACAAAGACAAGAGTGAAGTTCTGCACCTGAGGCAACATAACCAAAGATCAAATTACAGGCTAGGATCTGTGTAGCTGTGAAGCAGACTTGCTGAAAGGGAAATAGGAGTCCAGGTAGACAAGTTGAACATGGGTTGGCCATGCAGTGCTGCAGCTAAAAGGACAAATCAGTTCCTGGGCTGTACCTGCAGGGCTGTTACTCTCAGAGCTAGAAATGCGATCATCCCAATCTCCTCAGTGCTAATCAGGCTACACCTGGGGTGTTGTGGCTATGTTTAGTCCCCACAATTCAAGAAAGATACAGTCAAATTCTCTGTTCACAAGGAGTTAAAAATGCAGGAGTTGAATGGTGGGTGCTGCTGCCTATTATCTGTTCCCAACAAACCTCTCCTGTAGAAAAGCAGGTTGGGTTAACATTCAGGCAACGCAGTCAGATCCACCACACAAAACACTCACCACGGCTGGCTCAGCAGGAGAGGCAGAAGACTCCTTTTGTGAGGTTTTATTTCAGTGAGATAACACATGTGGTGGCTGCAGGGAACCCAGCAAGAAAGAGAGAGAATCATGTGGAGCAGGAAGCTTAAAAAGGGGAAGGGGTGGGGGCAGAGCTGAGGGCAGGGCAAAGGGAATTGGTCTCCAGGGCAGGGGGGACAGCTGCCAGGGCTATCCAACCCATGAGGGAACAGGGAAAGGGGAAACCAGGGTAGATGGGAAATACAGGGAGCAATGAGATGGAAGTCCATGTGGGAGGGAGTCTTGTCTTTTCCTGTAGGAGGAAGGATTCTATGGTAGGTCTTTCCAGAGCAGTGAGCTTGGGAATTCATTAAGGGGAGAGAATTTATGGGATGCTACAATGATCCACATGGGGAAGACAAGGGTAATGGGTAAAAGTTGCACTGGGAAAGGTTTCATGCCTACAGAAGAAATAATTTGTTTTACTGTGGGAACAATCACTCACTGGAACAGCTTCTGAGGACATAGTGTTGAACCCATCATTGGCGGTTTTCAAGAGGTGAATGGACATGGTTCTAGATAATCTCATCTAAGCTCCTGTTCCTACAAAAAGTTGAACCAGATCATCTTTTCAGGTTGCTTCCAACCTGGGGTGTTCTGTAATGCCATGAAAAAAAAAAAAAAAGCAATGAAATAAACAAATGAAACTTCAGCTGTTCCAAAATTTCTCTTCCTCTAAAAATTTTAGAGGCAAAAATGTTTTATATGAAACTTTGGCAAGACTTTTTTTTTTTTTTTTTTTGGCTGCTGTGTTTTCTTATATTAAAGAGTAGCACAAAGGTTTTTTGAGGAAAGGAGTTTTGAAGAAACAGGTTTTTCTGCTGCCACATAGTCACTAAAGCTGTTAAGCTACTTAGGATGGGATGGAAATTGAAATTTTATTGAAGCTGATGTATTTTACAGACGTAACAGTTTCAACAAGAATTGTAAACAGGATGATTTCTTAGGAAAACTGTCAATACCCCAGTATTTCTCAAGAGACTACAAAACAAGAATCCAAAGGCAACAGACCAAAAGAAATTGAATTTAAAATGCAATCTTTCTAGCCTGAAAATGGATATTCTTACAAAACAGATCCTCAAGTGCATTTAATGTTTTTTCTTGTTGTTCCAATGTAACAATACGTATTTTAAAACATAATTTTGTGAAATTACCTCAAGATTGAACACTTGGTCTCTCAGGAGCTCTAATACTTTATTGAAACTGTCAACTTAGCACAGAATAGATAATATAAGACAAGAATTAGCTGTTTTTAACACAGCTGTGACTTCCACTCTTATGAGGCTGTGTCACAGCCTCATAAGAGATTTCTTTTGGAAAGGGAGTAGAGGGGAGATTGTTTCTGCCTTGACTTTTGCTTAAAACTAGCCTGTCAATATGTCCTCGTACATAAAAGAAACATTTTTCAAAGAAAAATTTCTGGTTTTGCCATTACCATTAAGAGATGTTAGCTAAATGTTTGCTAAACATCTCATGTTAGCTAAACCAAGGAATATGAGTCTTCTCCAGCTCACAACTTCTAAGTGCTTCCACACCCAACAGGCTAGGAGATTTCAAGGAGAGACAACTGCAAATCTAATAGAAATGTGACCTCAGCTTTCAATTATTTCATTCAATGTTGATAGAATTCTGTAAGGATTTTTTTTTTTTTTTGTTACAGAAAACTGACATTTATTCATTGTTGACCTCAGCTTTCAATTATTTCATTCAATGTTGATAGAATTCTGTAAGGATTTTTTTTTTTTTTTGTTACAGAAAACTGACATTTATTCATTATGTTGACACAAGACAATACTAATGTTAATTTTCTAAGCCTTTACGGACCTGCCTTGCATGACCCTGCTGCCTGTTCTAGCTTGAGCAGAGTGGAAACTTGTCTCATTGTCCAGGTTACCAAGAAATCATGGCTTTACCAGCTTCAAAGGTAAAGCTCAGCAAAGTGGAGAGATGGGGTTTCTTTGGCAATATGCCCACAGACTCAGTATCAATTTTGGGAGATTGGAGGGGCCAGTCATTTCCCATGCTACAGAGAACAGAAGTAAAGTAATTTCTTCAACTGAGCATTTCAGCAGGTCCAATTTAACACAGAAGTACAAATTAGTATAGGGAATAGGTAAAAAAAAAAAAAAAAAAAAAAAAAAAATCAAGGTAATGCAAGGCTCTTGCCCCTTCTCCATAGAAGGAAAAAACAGGGATGGGGGAAAAGGGAAATTGCTATCCTTTTTAAAATATGTCTGAGTGATACCAAGAGGTTAAAGAAGAAAAGGAGACTATAAATATTTCTGGATTCAAAATCTGTATGAAGGGCACAGCCACTCACATATCATCACATTGGAATTTGAAGGTTTGAATTAAATTATCACTATTTTGTGACTTCATACCAATAATCTAAACACAAAGATTTTGTCCATCATCTCACTAGTTAGGCAAGTCTAGTTCTCAAAATGTACAGAAACTGAACAAAGAGACACCTTCTCCAAATTTCCCTTTCTCCCTCAAAGTCAATCCCTTAAAAACCATATACCCAATGGTTTACCAAAATGCTATGAAAAAAAAGAGAAAACAGATTAGCTTGATGTAATATTGATCTTTTATTCTAAAGATTTATTTTTCTGGTTGCTGTCTAGACACCACAGGTAGATTTTTTTATTCACTTATTCACTGTGGATTATTTTATTTACTGCTTGCCATAAGAAGTGTGCTATGGATCCAAATATACCGGCTTTGATTATGCAATTTATGTAATCCAAGCAGTTTGATTCATCTCTCTGATGGTAAAACATTGTAATGTATCTTAACTGATACCTAGGAAATAAGCATTCTTGGAAAAAATGCAAGACTCTTGAAGCTTTGAATTTCATCTAAGGCTTTATGTAGTCAAATAAAGCAATTAAACTTCAGTGAAGGGTTATAAAATCAAATGATGATGCCGTGGGTTTTAGTGATATAGTTTGCAGGTGGCATGAACAATATGCTCTGCACAGTTGGTAGCCTGGATAGACCACATGAAAGAAAAGAGAATTTAATGCTTTTCAGAAAAAAATAAAGTCACTGAAGAAAACTAAAAATAGAATTGGACTAGGCTGGGAAAGAAAAGGATAAACATTAATTGTTCAGATAAGTGTGCTCTTCTTGTCAAGATCAGTTACATCCACCACAGTCTTAGGGCAACAGGCCCTGTTAAAAAGCTTACTTGATATTTTCCAAGATAAAACTCATTTTAGTTCTGTATTTTTTATGTTAGTGATTCAGAATTATCAAAACTTAACAATTTGATAGCCATCTCAGGTCAACTATTCTCAAGCATTTTTCAAAAAGAGGGCCAGTGAGCAAGTTTTAGCAATATTCTGATAATATTCCTGTAATGAAAATTTCTGCATAATGTAAAATTGTGTGATTAGGTATAGTACTTGCTGAGCAAAAATAATACAATTTTTACTCTTGTTCATTGCAGGATCAGTCTGTTGCTCAGGGAGCAGCTTGGGCAGTTGTTCTATTGCCTATTATTTATATGATGCAAAATTCCCTTGACTTGAAAAAGGAACTTGCATCATTGACTTCAATGGGATTTGACAACAATGATACACCAGAATGTTGCATATTCAAATAGGTCAGAGATAGAGCAATCTGTTTTGCTCTCAGCTGTGCAGTTACCACATTATTGCTGCACAGACTAGAGTTCATTTGTTTCCAAAAAAACACGTCCATATGAGCTAAAAAGTACATCCTTATTTTAAAAACAAACAAGGATCTCTACCCTCGATTTTTCTTTAGGATCATGTAATAATTAGTAAATGATAAATCTGAGTAGTTTTGACATCAAGAAATTTGATAGTTCCAAACCAGATGAAGATATAATCTACTGAAAACTATTGAAAGTAGAGATTATTTAGACCAGGTCAAATAGACACATTGTATACATAATTATTTTACACAATAATTATATGTTAATGTACATAGTTATATGAATCCAAAATATTTTTTGCTGAATTGATATGCTAATTATGAAAGAATATGCACAGGCAGATATTATGTGTTAGGATAATCTTACTGGAGGGATATGAAAATAAACTTGTTGAGTTTAATTTCTACTACCTGTTGTTAAACAAAGATAGAAAGATGGAGTCAGTTATGAAATTTGTTATTGTATGGGCACAATAAAATACAGTTCATTTCACCTTTGTGACAAAACACAAGTCAGCAAAAATCAGAACTTGTCATAGATGTCAACTGATGTCACCACCATACAACACTGCACGTGACAAACAGTCAAAGGACTTAAACAATATGTTGGCAGCCTTACTGATGCAATGTTTTGTCTTCCTGAAATTTAACAAAAGGAGGAAAAAATTATAAAAAACCCTTGAAGTTAATTGTCTTTTTTTAAAAGCACTATCTACTTAGAACAATGACAAATTTAGACCATTTTGAATGCCCAACACTTAGGTGTTACCTACCACAGGTTTCTGACAAGAAACAGGCATTAAAAAATGAAGAGTAATAAAAATTCTCAAAGAAAGAAGGAAAAAAGAATGAAAGTAAGAAACAGAAAAGAAAGAAAAGAATGTGCTCACTAATGCTTTGAACAGGCACACTGAATAATAACTTCTCTATATGAAAAGTTTCTGAGCTCACTTTATTTCAGACTTGAATAGAAAGTCCAGAGCAACATTAAAGGCAGGGAATCTTCCTCAATAGACTATAAAAGCAACTGAACTTTTAATTCTGCCCCATCTTTTCTGAACAACAACAGTACCCAGTTGACAAAGAATTCCTCCAAAAACCTACTCGATTATGTATGATCTCTTGGAATGAAGTCACAAAAGCAGACTACATGCAGTATATCTTAGCCATTCTCTTGTTAACTGACCCACTGTTTCACAGTAGGGAATAGCATTTTCTGCAACAATAAGTAAAACCATCTTTATGTCTTTTCTAACTGAAGTCATTTTGGCCTTCTATGACAATTTGTTTTTTTCTTTTTAATTAAGGAACGCAGTGATGTTTCCTAATTTGTTTCATTTATTACTCTTATTTATTTGGTTAAAACAGAACACCAGACTATTCATTCATGTATTTAGATTAGCTATCCATTTTTCTTTTCATCATTTACCATGTCATTATGATGTTCACCTCCTATATGTCCGCTTCTTCTATTCTTTCTCCTCATTCTTTGCAGTTACATGTTTTTTCTTTAAGCAGTATATTTAAGAAGTGATAATTACATGCCAAAAAGTGCTCCCTTCTCTTATATTGCTATCAGGTCATTAGCAATGCTCCTCACTCTGCAGTTAATGATAAAACTTAAAAACAGATTTTAAAAGTCTCAAATAGCAAAATAAGAAAATACACTTTTAGAAGCACCTGATTTTAAAGGAATAAAGCCACTAAAAAAAGCTTAAATGTGACTGATTCATTTAAACTTAAGAAGCTAACAGATAATGCATGATTAAACTGCATCAAGAAAGTCACTCAATTATATTATTATCAATTCCCCTCAAAGAAAAACTTTGAAGTCATGTACTGCTTAAAATTCATAAAACCCATAAGACTTTCAAACTATGAAACATTGTGCAGCCTGATACAAGTTAAACTAATGATCAGCTCTAAAAGAAGCCAGGAACCATGCAGAAAAAGATGGCAATCTCTCTGACTTTCTATTACGTTATTGATAAATTCTCCACAAGAGTTTGGACAGAGAAATTGGAAAATAAACATGTGTACAATTGCAAAGCCCCTGTTTCTGTACAATATCATATTTGTAGAAATTTTAAGTTTCCTTATTCTTAACCAATATTTTAAAAATTTTGCCTTAATCATTTCTCAACTACAGAAACAAGATTGGTTTCATATATTCAAGAGGAAAAAGGCTTATAGCTACCACATAAATATATCCATACATATGTCATTATATACATCACTGAATACATATACACATGGAGAGAGAGAGGGCAAGCATTCCGTGACTGTAGCAAGTTTCCTTAAATAGGAGCTTCTAAGAAAAATATAAAAAGCTATCAACCCAACTTTCATGCAAGTTGCATGATGTAATTTGAAAGAATCTTCAGAAATCGCAGTATCATCACGTATATGATCTGATAGCAATATTTAGCCTGAATAGAAGATAACAGCAATAGTGGTAATCATAATGGTGATGATGATGATAAAAATAGTGGTTTGTGCCCTGACATGGTCATTGTGATTTCATGTATATTCAGGTTTCAGGCTTTTTAGTGTAAACACTGGCATAGCCATTTTAAAAATACTGTTTATCAAGAAGAAAGCATGAGTGAAAACAGATGAAGACTGGTTCATAACACGTAAATAAGAACAGCAGCTATCATACCATATTCTGTGTAGAATAACATATTCTGTGTTGAATAACATATTCTGTGTAGAAGAAAAACATGACTGACTTGATTGGCTGCACAGCTCACACAAAAACCACCCACATCTGGCCTCTTTGTAAAGCAGTTATATTTGAGGACATAATGGAAGACAAATAAAGTGTTTTTTAAGTGGCATAGGAGAAACCTAAGAAAAGAAAAATACAATGAAAGCTTGGTTATCACTGGATCCACCATTTATCAAGGGATTTTTTTTTCTATTAAATATTTTCTACATGTTTTTGAAGCTTTTTTTATCACTGAATAAGCCAGTAGTGATCATATAAAAAGCCCCTATAATCTAGATTCAGAAATTAATTAAAATTCAACATTGTAATATCTAACAGTAATGCCCAATGCCATTGGATATCAGAACACCTAGAACACCTATTAACATTTTGCATCCCTGCAGAATGGGAGGGAACACAACTGAGTAAAGCACTCATAAAAGGTATTGTATAGAGAAAGGAAGACCAGGAAATATCAAAGATGGGAGTTATGCTTTATAGGAACTGGGGAAGTAATTTTGGAACAAAAGAAGCCACTGTCTCTATGGAGATTACTGCCATCATCTCTGAATTAGTCCTAAAAGTCATATCAGCCTTCTGTCACACAATTCCCCTTATGTGATCAATGTGAATGTATCTTCTAAAAAATCAGGAATATTAAAGAAAAAGTTCATCAGCATTATTCTCAAATTCCAGCAGTTGGTAAAAAAGAGGATAAAAAAGGCACTTCCCTGTAGCTGAAGCTTTCAAGGTTAAATGCTAGACATCCTAAAACACACTAAGAAACAGATAAAAAAAAGTACTGCATTCAACTGTCAGTGACAGTTTTGTGTTTGCACTAACAACAGAAGGTAACAATGGCAGATTCTTTGCACATATGAAGATTGGGAGCTTTATTTTTCCCCATGACCCAGTTACCAGTAATAAGATCATAATGTGTTTGACCTTTTGATCAAATGCTTCAACCCTGAGACACTGCAAACATAGGAATCCCAGTATGAGTGGTCTAACTATATTGTAATTATTCCAGACTTGTGTTTTTTAAAGAAATCCTACCTTTTTTCTCCCTGCTCTTTGTTACATGAATCAACTACCCCTGGGAAATTAAATAACTGTTTCTTACATGTTGGTACCTTGAGACACCCAACATATGATTTAGTAAATGCTACAAGTTATCACTTCAAAGTCAAAACATGGGAAATATACTAACAATAAAAATGAATTTTAAAAAGATAACAAAGTAGAAACCTTGATGTCAGTGAATGCTCTAGTTACCATGGAAACATGTGGAACACCAGCTTTGACAACAGGATTCCTTTTTTTTTTTTCAATTATTAGTCATGTCACAAGACCTGAAATCTCTGTTTGACATCCCCACCCAGCTCTTCTGAAATATGCATAAGGGAAGAGAATTAAAAACACTTATTTAGAACAGCACCAGTTGCCTTCACACTAATTTTCCAGTCTCCAACTTAACCTGTTTGTGGACAAAGCAAAACATCTACGGTCATACTATGGTGGTTTAACACCGGAGTGAAATTACACTCCAAAAAAGCCATTTCCCTTCTTCCACCTCTTCTGATAGGAGAGAGATGAAGGCAGAGATTATGGATTAGGATAACAATTTACTGAAAGCAAACAGCAGTGGAATGAGATATGCACAGTAACAACAAAAATATTATTAACAAAAGTATACAAGACGAGAAGGGGCTTTACACACAAAAAGATGTTCAATGCTTTTAGTTCTGCATCTGCCAGCACAAACACAAGATGTTGGGGTGGGACTCCTGTGGCTAGTGTTTCCTGTCCCTAAAACAGAGAAAAACTACACATTCCCAAAAACAAGGTCATCTCAGACACACTGTGATGCTGCTCTGCTGGGCTCTGTTCTGTGCTGGTGCTTGGAGCAGCACTTCAGACTGCTCCAGAGTGCTGGGGGTCAGTCCTGCATGGTGCTGTCATGATGCAGCTCCTCACTGTGCTCCTCTTGCCTCAGCTGGATGAAGGCTCCCCACCTCGGCTCCATTGCCTGCAGCAGCATCCCCCACTGGCCCTGTCCTTCAGCACCATGTTGATGCCATGTTTCATCACTTTTCTGCAGCACCGCGTCCTGTAGCTGCATCTCAGAGAAACGGGAGGGGATGGAGGGCAGCAGCAGACGACAGAGTCCGCAGTGCTTCTGCCAACAGCCTTCCTACAGCTCAGTGATTGGCACGACCAAAAAGAACCTTGGCTGTCCTCTTGATATCCTCCCTTCAGATGCTTTTGGGCATTGATGAAACCCCCTCTCAGCAGTCTCTCCTCAAGGCCGAACAGACTTTTCTTCCTTTAGTTTTTCTTTGTAAGCTAGAGGCTCCAATCCCTTAATCATCTTTGTTGCCCTCGCTTGGACCTGCTCCAGGATCTCCAGGTCCCTCTTGTACAGAGGAGCCCAGAACTGGACACAGCGCTCCAGATGTGGCTATGCCAGGGCTGAATGGCAAGATCTCCTCCCTCACCCTGCTGACAATGCTCTTCCCAATGCACCCCAGGATACCATCAGGGACACAGCTTCCTGGGATTTTTCCTCCCCAGGTGCAGGACCCTGCACTTTCCTCTGTTGAGTTTCAGACAGTTCTTTGCCCATCTCTCTGGCCTGTACTGGTCCTTCTGAAGGGCTGCACAGCCCTCTGGAGTACCAGCCACTCCTCCCAGCTGCGTGTCATCAGCAAACCTGCTGAGGAGGCCTCTGCTCCTTCATCCAAGTCACTGATGAATAACTTAAACCATACTGACCTCAGTATTGAACCTTGGGGGGACACCAGCAATGACAGGCCTCTGACTAGGTCTGTTGCTAGGTTTCACTGCTGGTTGCTGATTCTATTCTTGCTGAAATCCATGACAGTCAACATCAAGTTAATGGATATAATATATACCAAATTCCATAAATTTCTTATAAAACAGAACATTATTCATTTTTTACATGCAGCACTTTGGATCCATGTGACAGTCAATGACTTTCCTCAGTCAGAAGATCAGATCAACCCAAGCAACATTCTTCTGAAACATAACTAAGACTATAAAAATAAATTGCAATATATGAGTTCAATTACAGTAACGTATAGTATGGGTTGATTTTCTCAACATTTTTCTGTATAAAATGTGTAAACTTCTTTTGGTACTAGGCAGCACTACGAATTCCACAGTAGTGGAAAACAACACTTAAGTTTTTTTCCAGCTGTGCTTCTGGATTTCAACTACAGATGGCAAAAAATTTGGGTAACAGAGATTTATGAAGAAATAAAAGGTCCTTTAAGTTAATAGGACAATGAATAACATAAAAGTAATTTTCTATAATATGGGAAAAAAAGAAAAAAAAGGTTATTCTTCCATAATGTTTTGGAGGGACATAAAGAGCATTCACCATGGCAAAACCACATGAAAAAATATAGCTAAAAATCAATATATTTTAAGAATTTATTCCTGTTCTCAGATGTCTTTAAACAATCAACTTTAAATATAAAAGCAACCTTACATACTTTACACAACTTTCAGTTTTACAGAAGTGTTTGCACAAGACTGCTTTTCCTACCCAGCTGGCAGTATTGTCCAGGTAGTCATTCACAGTAATTCAGCACAGTTAGGGCCCAATTATCTCACTTTCAGTGTACGAGTAGTTGCTATCTGCAATCACCCTTTGCTGGCCAAAAATACATGAAAACTTTTTCTCCTATTGTAGTCTGCCTGTAAATTGACCTTCCCTGTCTATAATAAAAAAAGAACTAATCTGTGTTGGAATGTGTATATTTTCTTAACAAGCAAGTTGAAAAGAATAGATCAATAGTAGCAACATTCATACATGTATTCTCTAATCAAGTAAAACTGTTTCATAGGAGATTATATATATTGCACCTCATTTTCCTCAGTTCTGTGTGTGACTCAGATGGAGTTTATGGATTCATTTTTATGGGAAAGCATTACTATTTGTGTAATGTTTATCTACTTGGATGAGAACCTACACGGAAGGAAAAATAAATTATACAGGGCTTTAGAGAAACCACACTCAGAAAATATATTATGTATATCAAAAACCAAACAAAACCCCCAATCTGCTGCCTTTAAAGACTTCATTTTTTTTCTTCCAGTCTAACAAATTAAAAATTTGTATTAGTTTTGTCATGAAGATTATAGCCTTGATTGTTACAAAAAAAAAAGGATTTTCTAGCAGGAAAAGCATTTTTTTCCCACAAAGAGTGAAGAGAGATTAATTATGTTTTGTTTTCATAGCTTTATCTGGGATGAAAAAAAGGTATGTTTTTTTGTGCGAGACTACACTTCAAATAAAAGAAACGTGCATATGGATGGTAATATTTGAGCATCGAACACATGATACAATAGGAAAGTTCAATAGAAAATTATTGGGTAGAAATTTGAAAGCACAGTTGAGAGCAGAAGGAAATATAACAAATGGCCTTTCAAACAGACTTTCTAATTCAATAGAAATGTATTTCTATGTAAGAGTAATAAATTATATTAAGAGCTTATATATTGGCACAGTTGGGTTTCATAGAAACCTTGCTTCCAACACAGCGTGCTATGTCAAAAAAACAGCATCAAAACATCCACATTGAGAAGAAGAAAGAGGATCAGACCCTCCTACATTTTCAAAAGCTATATATTGAAAAGGAAGAGCTACTAGAGAACTCATGATCAGAAGATCAGGAACAAAATTTGAGTCAAGTAAAGAAACGTAGAGTTAGCTATTAAATCTACCTACATTTAATTCCACTGTATTTATTTGGTTGCCAAAGGCAGTTCTTCAGTGTGATGGTTCTGAATTTGCTATTATAGGGTTATTTCTTCAAGAATTTTGTGGTGAACACACCCACATACCATTGTGGTTTTTATCCCCCTCTTAGATGAAAGATCAAAGTGCATATCTTGGTATTGTAAATTTTGAGTTGTCAATACAATTCCATCCATAGAAGTGAAATGAAATAATTACTTACCTTTCTTCAACATCTTATTGATTCAAAACAAGTTTCATGCCCATTGTCAAGCAGAGTAGTTCCTTGTTCCAAAAAGTCTTTCTAGGTGTGACAGCATATCTTTCTATAACTAATAAGCAGCCTGAACTCAGACTGCTTCCTAAAATACCTGATAAAAAATATGATCCACTAGGATGGACACAGGGAGAAGGTCAAGGAAAGTAGATGGCTTTGACTTCCTCCTTGCATAGATGCACAGTGTATGTCTGTGCAGCTTAATCAAATGTGCTCAATCATATCCTTACACTGAAGCCAATTAACACTGCAGAAAACCAGCACAGCAGAAATCATGCTACTAAATTCTGCTCTCATTTAAAATGGAGAAGATGCATCAAAACCACTTCTTCAAAGCAGCACCATACTAGCAGCCAAGCAAAAGTCACAAATGGGTGGATTAGTTACCAGCACTGGACAAAAGCATTCCAAACACACTAATTTATCAACAAACCAGACACAGTTTATCTTCCCAGGATCATTCCCTGGTACTACTTATCTTTTCTGTGCTAAGACTACACTGCATTGAGAAATTCATTACCAAACCCTATTACTGTGAACAAATCCTTTATTTCTAGTAGGAATTCATCTAAGGGTAGTGCTCGTCAAAACTAGGAGAACCCCTACACAGGTAAAGGGGTTTTACTCTTCAATTGGCATGAAGCTTAAATGCATTGTCAGAACAAGAAAACACTTAGAAGAGACTAGTAAGATGCTGAAAACTCTAAGCAAGGTGTTTAAGATATGGTGTATATATTTTTCTGAGGTTGCTAAAAACCTTGTTTATTAATATACAATAAACCAAGACTCAACAGAATTACCCATTAACAGATAACACATTAACAAAAATAAAGTGTATACACTTCACCTCTCCCTAGTTAATTCCTATTGAAAGGTAATGCAGTGAATCATTAAGAGTCCATTTACATAACATGCAAAAAAATTGGGGAATCAGCTTTGGAAATGCTCCAACATAATGTCTTGGAAGATATTAGAAAAATAAACTGAATAACCTCTCCTTCTCTGAGTAATGGTTTGTATTATATGAAAAACTTCATTTCCATCTGTTTTGTGTGCTGGCTTGCTATTTAATAGTATACAGCTCTAATCAAAAGGTAAAAATACAGAAATTTTTGAAAATTGCAAAATAATTCCTATACATTTAAAGGATATATGTAAAATATGTTGTCAGAATATCACAAAATTGTAAAATAATATTTACAGAGAAGGAATTTTTTTGTTTAATCCTGACTACTGAGCAGATGAAACTGTTGTCCTCTTTGCAGCATCTCTGTTTCTATATCCCTTTTTTTGTCAGGACCATATAATTGTAGAATATCTTGTCCCATTTCAATCAAAACTGACAGTTGAAGTGATGACCAAAAATTTTTTTTAATATCTTCAAGACATCTTAATATTGAATTGCACTCTAAATGTGACAACTGATTATAAATGAAAGCTACATGGTTAAGGTGTAAATATCCTCATCTGGTGTGACAAATATTATGAAAACCTTCAAGAAGCCAGCTGGAGGAAAGAAACTATTACTGGCACCTTTGAGGGAATGCAACTAAAAAGTGTTATTGTATCTCAGATTCTCTGAGTGAATTATGCTGTTTATCAGCACTGTTTTAAACACTGTGTATTAAAATACCCTAAAATAAAATTGATGTATGGATAGGCTGCACTTCCAAACTTCTTAAATGCCAATAAAAGAATCCGGCTACAACCAAATACCTTGAAATCCACAACTGGAGCACAGGCATCTCTTCTCAGTGTGTTATACAGGAACACAAGACAAGAACTTCTAACTTAATGTAAGGAAAAATAATTCTGAGAATCAGTAACAACTATTTTGTTACTGCTTTTGGGAAAAATCACTCCACATCAAAGAATATCAGCTGTGTGCCTCTTGGTGTTTTGGTGTACCTCCACTGTCTATAACAAATGGCAAGCTTGAGCTCATCTGGAAGTTGTTAAATGGTGCCTGTCAGCTTTTCCATAATACATGAGTGGCATATCACTCTCGATTTCCCTTGACAACACTTACCCTGTGCAGACAGATGAAAGGTTTGGATGCTGATAAACTCACCTTCATCCATACTGATAATACAGAAAACTTGCATGTCTGTGGACTTTTAATGTTTAACTCTGAAACTACAGGTGTAATTAGTGGAAAATTTTGTAAGGCGTTTAAAATAAAATCCAATGAAGTGGAAAGAAATAACACTGTGGATCTCAAAAAAAAAAAATTGTAGTTTTTTTAAAGGTCAGCTCTCCTGGAAACAGTATCTAGCTCACATGTCCTGGAACAATTCCACAGGCAACTGCTTAACAAACCCCAAATACTGTCTTGTTAGAGCTTTAAGGGAAAGATAAAACCCCACAACATAACTATGGAGGCAGTAATTCCAATTCTGCAAGATGATTCCTTAAAATTAGGAAAACCTGTAAAATAGTTAAAGAAGAAAATCAGAACTCATCAGAAAATCAGTACTGCATCAGTAGGATGAAAGTAAAATCCAAGTCTTCCTGGGAGGTTTTGTTTTGGCTTTAATATTTTTTGCTTTCTTTTCTGTTACATCTTCTGCAGCTGAAAGAGGCATTTGGAATAAATGTGAATCTGCATAAGTTTGATTATATTTGTGTGATGGGTTTTAATATTCCTAGATAAAATCGATTTGTGCAATGGCTTTCTATTGTTCAAGTAACTAAACTTCACCTACTTCTTCAGGCTTACACTAAGGTAGTGATTCCTAAAATTAGTGGAGACCACTTCTACCTTCTCTGTTTACCCAGGTCTTTCAAAATTTGAAGTCTATAGCCTGATAGTATAACATTTCTTCTTATACAGGAAATACCTACCTCAGTCTGTTCTATATATCTAAACTATGAATCTAAAACTCAATCTTCAGTCTTTCTAAGTACTCTGCCTGTAAAACTTTGTGAATATTATCTCTGCTATAGAAGCTACTTTTCTTTCTGAACATAAAATAATTAAAGGTATTACATTTATTAAAAATGTGTGGTTTGTTTTCTCAAAAGACTGACTAACATAAGTTAATTGAATGTTCTGCATTCTTGGCATTGCCTTCCCATAGACCATTTCAAGCCCTGGGCCTGTGAGATTTTGATATATGTCATCATGAACAAAATTTGGCCCATGCATCCACAAGCTTGATCCACAGGATAGGAACCCTCACTTCCCTTATTATGCTAATCAATATGGCAACTATAGACAATTCTGCACTATACATACTTCTCAATTGTGCGTACAATTTATTCTGGCATCAATTATAAGGGAAGGAGAGGAGGGAACTTTTCTCAGTTAAATTTGAAAGGCAACTTTCAACTGAATTTGAAAGGGAATTCCAATCCTGGAACTGCCTATAAAGTCACAATGTTTAAAAATACAAGATGCTTCAGAGTACACAAAGATATATACACCATGACTTTATACTTGAAGTTTATAGACTCAGAGTCAACATTAGATAATAGATGTAGAAACACCGTTCCTGAAAATTTTGAAAAGGGATCTCATGGTGAGGACTGTAGTTATGTTCCTCAGTTTGCAGATCATTTTACTTCTTGAAATGAAGACATAAGTAAATTGATAAATCAAGGTTTCATTACTTTTTTCTTTTAAAGGTATGTGAAAATCTTATTTCTAGTATCAAATGTGAACTTTTCATTCTAAGTGTAGTTTGAAAGTTTGTTTTGTGATGAAGGGTCCTTGGCAGTATATATCAGAATTGCTTTACGGCAAGTAAGAAGACAAAAACCATTCAGTAGGAGGTTGTCTTTAGATTTTGTAAGAGTACAAAATACTGTACTCTATACTGTAATAAATAAAGAAAAGGTGTATGACCTTACCACAGATCTAGACTTTTTCCCTCTCAGTGTCTTAAAAAGGAGACAATTAGGATGCTTTAAGCCATTGAATTTGATAACCCATCATGAATATACCAGTGCCTCTTCGTTCAGATACATGGTCCATAACAAGATTGCTCATTGCAGGTTGACACTTTTCAGATTACTTTCATGAAGAAATACACATTTATTTCAGTAGACAAGCATGGTTCACTAATTTATAAATAACAATCTAAATGAAATATGCAAGAAACTGAGAAAAATCCAGTCTGTTTTGTTACCTTGAAAAGATGTGACCATTTCAAGGACAGTCTTCCTAGGTGCAAAGCTCTTGGAAGTTGTTAAGGCAACAGTAATCATTAACAAAGTAAATTCACAAGCTCATTATATAGTCCTGAGCTCTTCACAAGAGTGTTGCCTTTCTGTCCCATGTCTCTGAAAGTCAGTCCGATCTATATTATTGCAATATTTCTAACTACAGGCCTTATTTTAACTCAAGAACGGTGGCAGTACAGTTCTTTTCAGACAGCATGTGGTCTCTAAATAAATTCTTTCTAATTTTCTTTACATTTCAAAATGCAGTTGGAACCCTCTCAAGATTCTTCAGTATTCCCTATGGTTTTGTTGGCTGGTAGAGAAACTGTATATTCCTGAGGACACCAGATTAGCAGCTCTGTCAGTTTTATTGTTACTTTAGTTAACACCATATCTTGCAGTGTATCACTTTTGCAATTTCCTTTGATTTCTCATTCAAGGGTCAGGGTGTTTTAGTTTTAGTAACGTATAATCTTGCAGTAATAATAGCACCCAACTTTGAAGTATACTGATTTAGACAACATTTATAAAATATTTTACTGTGTTGACATTTTTGTTGCCACCTGCCCAGTCTTGGTTTCAGGGCACAGTAAATTAGTAACTCACACTGACTAAGGGTGCCAATTTACACTGTTTCAGCTACTCCATAGTAATTATGATGTGCCTCTGCAAATAGGAAAAATTAGAGGTTTATTGTTTGCTTTCACTGAAAGAATAAGCAAGCTCTTTTTTACAATGGGTTAAAAGTATGTGTCTGTATGAGTCTTTCTACTACACAGCAATTTGTTGGAATTTGTGTTGCTTTCGTGTCTGAAAAATGTATCCACAGCAATTTGCATATTTTTAGAAGTGCCAAGATGGAGAGAGTCACAATTTTAATTTTTGTGAATTTAGTATTCACATAGGTAATTATCTATAGCAGACACTCAGGTCTGTGACATTAATTCAGTTACGGTTTATTATTTCTCTCTTTTTATAAAGCAGAACACCTCTATAGGGATGCAATGATATCAAAGGTAGGTTTTGTCAGAAAATTATCAGTGATCCTAACAGTCAGATTTAAGAAATTTATGCTTATGTGTGAAAGAACATTTGCTTTTCAGGGAAACAAAACAAAACAAAACCAAAAAAAGGTGAAAAATAGGAAAGGCAGAGTATGCCCAAATGTTGAGCATCACATGCACTGTGAAGGAAAAATAATTGACCCATTGCTTTCTGCCTTTAAATGCAGGACGTTTTACATACAAAAGAAAGAGCAGTAGGTATTTTATGTTCCAAAATCTGTAGGAATCAGTCTTGAACAGATTTTAATTTCTGTATGACTAGATGATGTTCAAATTAATATCTTTTAATCTAAAAATTTTTATGTATTTCATGAATGATTATTTATGTACGATTACATACAGATTTCTTTTATGTTCAGAGCCATGCACCTTTGTTGCTTTCGATATGCAACATCTACCTTGTCATCCTGATAGACTGTGTCTTCCAATGGACTAAACCATTAAAGATATTAGTTTTACCCTATGAAAAATTAAAGTGAAGGGAATGAAAATAAAATAACAGATGCAGTAAAATATATTTTTTTAAAATTTATCTTCCACTATACATTTCTTTTCTGTAAACTATATAGAGAATGATTTAATAATTTAATTAGGTATTCTGAAATTACTCTGTATGTTTGGGTGACAAACAATTACTTTGTGACTCATCTATGAATTCAGTTGGTGTTATAATCTGCTCTCACTATATTAATCCTTTTTGATTTCTTCAGATTAAGAATCAGTATGAACAAAATCATTTCTCTTCATTCAAACCCCACATTTAACAGTATATTCCAATAAAAATATATCAAGCTATCCTAAGTAAGTTATTACTTTTTTGACAGAGTCCACAGTTTTCTTACTTTTCAGCAATAAGTAGTTACCATAGCAATAATCAAGTAGGAAATAGATTCCACGTAGCTTGAATATACAAGTCTGTGTTAACTGATCTTCATTGTATATAAGAATTAATATGCCCTAGAAGTCGTCAACACAAGTTCTACTATACTGATAGAAAAAAAACCTTTTATTTTATGTTTATTTAAAACTGTATTTGTCTGTCTAAAAAAGGAAGAAAAAAAAAAAGCTGTTGGCATTCAAGTTTTATCTCTGTTCCAAAAATTATATGTAGCATCCTAAAATAAGATAACAATCATAAAGAAACTTGGATTCATCTCTTATATAAACTCCTACTCCATAAATCTAAACCCTAATTCCATTGTTGTCATGCTATTTAAACAGTAGGGAAGTATAGATAAGAGATTGAATTGGAGTTAGGCTACCAGCTTCTGCAGGAAGTCTGTTGTACTCTTAAATCCTTTCATTATTATGTTCTGCCTTCATTGAAATGTAGACCTTGTTTAGACACGGAACCTCAAGGCACATGACCTTTGAATTTCAGAATGTTTCAGAAAAAGAAAAGTTATGTGATTGAAGATGAAACTATTCTTGTTCAGTTAGACTTGTAAGAAAAAACAAGGCAAATCTAGAAAAAAAAAACAAAGAAAATATTTTAAAATTTTATTTATAATTTTCACAAGTTATCTCTCACCTAACTTGATAATGAAAATTGAGATAGATATTCTTATTTCCCTTTCCTATATTTGGCAAATTTGTAGCTACTTTGGACTTTTCAAGGCCTTTTTGATAGTAGCACCCCAAAACTGATACAAATAGTGGTCACCAAGAGCGCTACTAGAGTGTAGGAACAAAAGAAAACAAGAGTCAGGGTCTATATTTAAGATGATACACCGGGAAAAGGCTATTATATGTATGTCACATTGTAAAAAAATATTGCTGACAAGGTAGACTGGGATTACCAACAATCAATGAAAGTCAAGGACAGGACATTTAAATCTGGAAAAAAAAAAATATAATTTTACTTGACACATAATTGATGTAATTCCTTACCACATGATAATACTGGCATCTAGAGGAGTATTGTTACATATAGAAACTCTATACAGAAAGTAAGAAAATTATTAATTATGTAGTAGAGGATAAAATATTTTAGATTAATATAAACCCATAAGCTCTAAGATACAAATTACCCACAAACAGACAGTAGAGAGAAATAATTTTCCATTGGAGAAGTAATTCTTTTCATGTTTCAGAATTTTCTGCATCTCTCTCTGAATATTCTAGTAGGGCTGTTGAGTGAGCTGGGCAATGTGTTATGGCAATTCTGAAGCATTCTATACCCTTGACCTTCAAAATCAGTTCAATTTAGTTGCCCTTTTCTATGGTATTCTTGAAATGTGAAGTTAATTAAGATCTGATGTGATCTATGTGTCCAGGAAATCTCATCACAGCAACATTTTGAAAATTATTCAAAAATATATACTCTGTAAAAGTAAAATTTCTCTCATCAAAATGAGCCTGTTGACATAAAAATGACATGAAATTGGGGAAAAAAATTAGAAGGAAAAATTATAAAAATATTTTCTTTGTTAGAGAAGAATGGTAACAGAGACAAGAGTTGAAACTCCTAGGACTTGGCAGCAATAAAAAATACTCCACACTGAACGGAACTTTCTAAGATGTTGAGATAACTCTTGACAAATCTGTATTTTACCAACAGTTTACTGCACACAAGGATCATCAAGCATTATAGAATATATTGTTATCTTTCTGTATGTGCTCATACTGCAACCAATGATGGTTCAAGGAGACTGAATTCCTGGGAGCATATGCTTTGTGTCACGCTCGGAAATATCAACCACTAGGATATCCCTTAACTATTGTTTTTCAAGCCGCATCATTTTGTGGTCGAGGTAGCAACAAAATGCTAATGTTTAACTTTTTAATTAGACTATAGAGATGAATACAATCTGTTGTGCTACAAAAAAAATTTGGATTTTTGCTGTTAACTGAAATTACATGTTATTCTCTGTTTGGTGTCATCTACTTAATCACAAAATAAAGAAAACTTATTCTTTAAACATACAAAAGGAAAGCAAGAATTAACATTCTCTAATCAGGAATTTTGCTACATCCTTTTCTTGCCCCTTCACCTTCTACTGTCACTATTAATGGTCTACAGAAAAATACATTTTGATCTCTCAGAAGCAGGGTAGCCTGCTTGCTCAAGCACTGCACTTCCACCTTTTCAACTTGGCAACATATCTACGGAGTAAAACCCTAATTAAATTTGATCATATCTGCTCAATGATTAGGACATGATTTACATCACAGGTGGAACACATCTAACAGTTTGTCTTAGTTTGCCTCTTTTGATCAGGAAAGGATCAGAGCTGAGATTTCATCAAGAGAGATTATGTCTTTTTTCTTCAAGAGGAGGCCCTTTATGTTCAGGAAAGGGGTTCTGCAAGGCTCCATCTTAGAAAAAATTTTCTTCAACGTGTTCATAAACAACCTGGACACAAGACTCTAAAGTATACAAATTTTGCCAACAATACTAAATTGGGATTAGCTGTCGGCTCCCTTAAACATGGAAAGGCCCTGCAAGAGACACCTTGATCAATGAGAGGGCTGGAAAATCACCAACCATATGAAGTTCAGCAAGGGAAATGAATACTGGGTTCTGCAACTGGGATGGCATTACCCTGGACATACGTACAGAGAGAGGAATGAGATACTGGAAAGCAGTGCCACAGAAAGGGACCTGGGGATCCTGGTCAATGGCAAGATGAATGTGAGCCAGCAGTGCCCTGGCAGCCAGGAGAGCCAACCCTGCCCTGGGGGCATCAGGCACAGCATTACCAGCTGAGCAAGGGACGGGATTTTCCTGCTCTGCTCTGCAATGGGATGGCCTCACCTTGAGCCCTGTGTGCAGCTGTGGGAACCACAAGAAAATCATAAAACTATTAGAGAGCATCTGAATGAGGGCAGTGAAAGATCTGGACGGGAAGCCATATGAGGAGCAGCTGAGGTCATTTGGCTTGTTCTGCCTGGAGACTTGAGGGAAGACATAGCAGTCTACAATTTTCTCATGGTGGGAAGAGAAGGGACAGGCTGACATCTGCTACAGCCAGTGACAGGACCTGAGGACATGGCCTGAAGTTTTGTCCAGGGGGGTTTGGGTTGGATTTGAGAAAAAGGTTCTTCACCCAGAAGGTGGTTGGGCATCGGAACATGCTCCCCAGGGAAGTGACAACAGCACCAAGCTGTGTTGCGGAGGTCAAGAAACATTTGGACAACGCACTCAGGTTTGTGGTGTAATTCTTAGGGTTGTCCTGTGCAGGTCCAGGGCTTGAACTTAGATGATCCTTGTGGGTCCCTTTCAGCTGATGATATTCCATTATGCTATGATTTTATGATTCCATGGAGGGATCATAAGAAGAATAGTGTAAGATACTATACTGTTTTGACTGAATGGAAATTTGTACAGTTTTAGCATTTTATTGAAAGGTATGAAGCAATGTATCTGAAAGATCTCTCAAGACTTTCAGATAAAAGCTCAGTTAATGGCATTCAGGGTATATTCTTTTACTTTTTCAAAATAGCTAAATGTAAATTCAAGACAGCAGAACATTAAACCAAAGTATCTCCAAAGTACTCTACAAGTAATTCACATCCTATTGAACAAGTTTTCTTATGCATGTGAAGTTATTTACATATTTTACAAAAAAATTGCAGTCAAATGGATGAAAAAAGCAACCCAAATGTATGACGTAGTGACAATAATGGTATTGTTCCTCTTGATATTGAATTTCTCATTGGAAAGTACAAAAATCAAGTCATTTTCTCCTGCAAGTCCCCCTTTGACCTTTATTTTGACCTGTGCTGGTGGTAGTAGGCAGATACTCCATTTCAATTTTTGAAAGATGCCCTGTGACACTCAAAATAGTACTAAAATGATCTCCCATTCTCCAAACGCTTGCCCTCACAGAGAATTTCAGTAAACTAGCTGCATGAGATCTAAGATACACACTTGCTGCTGAAGTGAACTTCCTCATGGTGTGACCCAGTATCCTTTGGTTGAGAATTTCTATGAAAATAACAGATTATTTTTTTTTTTTTATGAAAAGGAAAAACACTGAAAATAGTTTTAAAGCTTTTAAAATAATAAATAAATGCCTCAGAAGGGAGTTACAACTACAACTCCTATATATTCACTTTTTAAAAATTAACCTGATCTTAGAAGACCAATAAATATGGATTTCTTGTCCTCGTGTAATAGCAGTAATTAGTTAGTTTCGTCATGTCTTTTATGAGACAAAGGGTAACACACTGTGCCTCAAACTGTGGGACTTTTAATACATCATGTCACAGAAGTATTCACAGTATTTAGCAAAAAATTCTATAGGGTTTTATGGTTTAGGGTTTTATGGTACTAAACTTTCTAAAAGAATCAAAGTTTTCCCTAGAAGAAAACATGATTTTAAATTTTACCTATTATGTTTGATGAAACCATTTTACAAAAGATTGAGATAGTTGACATACAGATCAGTGGGTTGAGTAAAGTTGAATTTTGAGCCATACTCAAAATGAAGTTGAAGCATTTGGATCTTTTGAAAAAAGGATCTCCACCACTATTTGAGGGAACTTGACAATACTGCTTCTGCTCCTAAATTAATTTTTCTCAAGCTCAATCTCCAGTGTCCAAGTCACTACAAAGCTCTTACACCTGAAGGAAATAAAATCTGTAAAGAGTACAGCAAAACTATAAATTACTAAACTTGGGGACTAAATATTTTATTGTATTTAAAAATGTAAGAAAATAGTAATCACACACCTTAAAGCTCAGAAATAATACTCTTTTTTTTAGCTAAGATATTCTTATGACTAAATATTAAAATTAAAATATTTAGGGTTTTCTTTTTGCTTTTTATTTTTCCCCCTCTAATAACTCTATTGTTAATAGCTGGGGGAAAGAGGTAGGATGGGGAAAAGGAGGGAAAAGATGAAATTGCATCCTCAGAGACTGCTTCAAGATTCAGTACTGTTTCTGCAGCTATGGAGAAATGAAGTTTGCTTAAGAAAATCTGCATCTAGAGGTATATTAAAGATAAAATACCAGTGCACATAGGCATAAGACAAAAGTTCACTAGTAAAGAATATTTAGAAAATTTGCTTAATTTTCCCCCCCTCTTCCCAATCTTTTTTAATACTGAGATGCTAATAATTAACATTGGAATATTTCTCATAAAGTATCAAATCAATCCCCATGGGTACATTTGAAACTCAGACTTCATGAGAAAATATTCAGCTGAATTGTACCAAGAAAGTCAGGATTTACTTTCAAAAACTGTATTGCAGAAAACCTTCCAGTATGGAATAGAGAAAGAAAAAAGTTCAAGAAAACCACAGACCAAAAAGATAATTTTTACTTCCTAAAAATAAATGGGATCTTTAAGCTATAGGTTGTTGCAAATATCCAGAGGTTGATATATGAGAAACTTCACAGCCACAAGTTTGTCTGCATTCTGTGATCAGGTGAGAATGGAATTGTTGAGAGGTGAGATAACAGTTCTGTTCATCTTGAAAGTACAGTAATATACTATGTTGTCATGGGGTTTTTTCTACTAGTAACTCTAGACATATATATGGTTGTTTAGACAGTGTCTCTGTCTAAACAACCATAAAATAGGATGTAATAAAAGAGGAATTAGAGGAAACATAAGAATTTAATGAACATGGCTGTCACAAGTAAGGGAGATGAATATTTTGAGTTGGTGTGTCACATGACAATAGCTGACATATATAAGGTGATGCACAGTATATATGTTAATTGACAGGCACTACAGAAGATATGAGTTTAAGGGCTCCCCAGACCCTGGAATATTGTCTCAAAAAAGAGATAAGTGTTGCAGAGAGTGTGATTTCCTTCTATGAACTTTCTCCTCTGCTAGAAAAAAAGCATGAAGTCACTTTCTGATGTGTATAGGTGATTCTGACTCTACTGCTGAAACTGGCAGCACTTCTCACATTCATTTGGATGGTCAGAAAAATGTAAAAAGAGAAGAGGTAACTGTATTCTTATCCTTCCTTGTCTTCTCTTGACTGTAATCTCTAAAGAGACTGTGTTGAAGTACTTTAGATATAGAACAACCCCAAAAGGTAAAAGGGAAAGAGATGAAGCCTTATTTCCCCTCAAGCAATTAACTCCAGCTCCCAGTGGAAGACTGAGTGTAATTGTTTCATTTTCAGTTAAATTTTTTTGCTGTCTTCCACAAAGGCCATTTAGGTCCTCAGTGAGACTGTTTAGGAGACATGGATACTCATATATCTTATTCCAAGTTGAACAAATTAGACACTTTATGAAAAAGTGTCAAAAACCAAAATACAGCATATAACCTTTTGAAAATTGCTTCTCCTTTGTACCTGACATACAGACAAAATAAGCTGAAAAGAAAGACTAAACAGATAACATTGTTCTCAAAAGTTTTAATTTAGTTACCAACATACCTGATGCATGGGTGAAAAAAAAAGGAGAATAAGAAACATATTTGTCTCATCTACTCATTTCCTCTTTATTCTATTCCTTTTGGGAAAAAAACCTAAACTAATATTTTAAACTTGTGAATTCTTCAGCATCATATCAGTAATGCTTTTTATATTAATTAACCTTTAAGAGCACAAAACACGTATTGACAGTTATCTCGTTCTCATTTCTCATGATAAGGGTAGGAATTTAATGATCTCACAACGCATGTTAGAAAAAGTAAACATGCTTATTGCCTTTGAAAAATCCAAACAAACCCAAAAGAATAACTTTCAGCTGTATGTTTTCTAGTCAAAGAAAACTTTTCATCTACAGGGTTTGAATCAGAGACTGTCAAATTACTTTTATTTTATTTCCAATTGTCTCTGTGTAATAATCCATTTGAGTGCTACTCAAAATGCTACTGAAAAAGTTTTAGAGGAGTGGAGGTACAGATTTAAATATAGAAACTTTCTATCAAAGTGCTTTAAAATTTCTCCTTTAAAGGCTTGAATATTATATATTCCTTTTACTAATGAAAGTGTACAATTTAAAATGAACCATTCAATATGTTGCATAATTGAAATTTTAAAATAAGCTCCCAGGATTTCCAAGTTAACCATTCTCTCAATGATTATATTTACTCTTTTCTGTGTACTCTTTCTGCTTTTCTTTTTCGCACATTTGAATAACAAAAGCATCTCTTATAATATCAACCCTGTGCACAAATTCAATACACAGCCCCATACCAGTAATTGTGAAGAAAATTAGCATTACTGCAGCCAAAACCAAAATTCCCAGGTATTTGCACAGTAAAGAAGTTTTGAGGAAAGAAGAAACTGAGCAACAAAAAGCCATTTGCAATTATTAGTGGTTTTGTTTGGCATCAGGGAAGAAGAATAACAGACTGGCAGTTTGTTCTTAGAATTCAGAGCAGGAAAAGATAGTCAGAGGTTACAGTCAAATGGGCAGACAATGAAGACTCCCTACATAGTGACTTATGGCAGTCTCTGGTTGCTCATCTCTAGATATCTATAGTCCTCACAGAGATCTACAGAAGGCTTCCTTCAGAAAGCTGTGGCTGCAAAAATTAACAAGCTGGTTCTGAGAAGGTATCTAGGCTGGCTGAACCTGATCCATATGTCAGAAACAAGAGAAAGCCATGTATGACTGTAAGTGGACATTGCAGGAGATTAAGACATCCATCTGCTGACCAGATGTACAGTTTTGGGAGGCTGTAAGTTTCCTTCTTACATAAGCTGCTTGTCCCACTAGCAGGATTAAGGATGACATCACCTGGATCCACAGCTGTTACCCTAGTTCCCTGAGCCCTACAGTAAATCCTGATACATTCAAGAAAACTATGACACTCCAAAGACTGGATGCAACATTTTGAATTTTACCTACCAACCAACCAATCAACCCCCCAATGATTCTTCTCACTTTTCCCCTTCTAAAATGGGAACAGCACTTCATGAACTTCTGCAGTGTGAGTCCTTCCACAGGCTGCAGTTATTCATGAGCTGCTCCAGCACGAGTCTCTTCCACAGGATGCAGTCCTTCTGGAAGGAGCTACTCCAGCATGGGTCCCCTACACGGTCACAAGTCCTGCCTGAACATATGGTCCAGTGTGGGTTCCTCTCTCCATAGGTTCACACACGTCCTGCTTGGAGTCTCTAACTTCCTACATGGTCTTTCCATGGAATCACAAGAATCTTTGAGCATTGATCCTCATTGATCCTCCCTGTTCCAGTGAGGGGGTCCTTTCTTGGCTGCAGATGAATCTCTGCTCCACCATAAACCTTTGTGGACTATGAGCAGACAGCCATGGTCTTCAGGGATTGATCTGAAAAAATTGGTGGTCTGAAGAAATTCCTGAGGGTTGGAAAAAGGCAAATATTGCATCCATCTTTAGCCAAAAAAAAGGTTCCAAGGAACAAGAGACAAATGACCACATCTTTCAGAAAGACAAATGTGGGAAGGACAATGTCAGGACCCTGAGGACTACTGAGCTCTGAATGACCCTCAATCATAGGCCCTGCTCAGGCAGCCCACACTACAAGATACCTCTGTTCAGCCCTACCCCCAAGTCCCATCTTGAAATCTGCCTTCCTTACTTTCTGGCTGGACTTCTCTGCTGGATCCAGACCCTATTATTTAGATTGCATTATCTGACTGTAGACAAAACCAAGTTACTATCACCAAATCATACTCAAGACAGACTGTTAGAGTGTATTATTCAAATAATGCAGTGAACCAAATTTTGTTATAAACTACCAGAATGTTAAACAGTTTTAGGAATACAGTAACCCAAAACTGCAAGTGCTTAATGTGTTATGAATTACACTGAATATTTTGTCTTATATTTCCTATTATGGGATCTAAAACACTGCAAATATAGTTCATCAGACAGTTGATTAGCTGGCAAATGAGCCTTTAGAGAGTGAGGCTGCAGTGCTTCTAGCACATTTACTTGCAGAAGGCAAATGTAAATTTACATGATTGATGAACTTGCTGAACATTTTCAAACCTCTAACTCTGAAGATCTTGGAATGCTTCTTCTAAATTGTGTACTTTCAATGATTCAAAATAGCTTTTAATGAAAAGTTTACCTGAGTAATTGCCAGAGTTTATTAAGTTTTATTTGTTGTGACACTGCCTTTCGAGGAATTTGTGATTGCTTATGCATTCTAAATCAGTGGATTTCTGTCCTAAAGTACCAATACAACTTCTATGCTCTAGTTTTTTTTTGTCCTATATAATGGCCAGTGATTCTAACCTTCTGTATAAATCACTTCATTGTGACAGTATCATAGAAGCATAGTGAGTTGGAAGGGACTCTAAGATTAAGGCCATGGGAAGGGATACTACCCACTACACTTGCTCACTTAGGGCCCCATCCAAACTTGGATAGTTGTCATGTTGCTTCTGTGCACATATATTTTTTTGATTAAGGAAAGAATAAATGTGATTTTCCTAAGACTATTTTATCTCCCAGTGCAACAAGAATACATGAAATTTAAAAAAATTATTCTACTTGGTTTTAGAGCAATATCCAATCTTATTTGCTAAGATACATTAATAAAAGAAATTTCATTTTTAAACTAAATTTTTCTGAGCTTTATGCAAAAGTCTGAACCATCTTATTTCCAGCAGTCTTCACTGGAATCACAATTTAGGGATTGTGCAGGAACTTAGAGGACCAGATACCCGATAAACAAAAGTGATTAACTTTGGAATCTAGATTTTACTGAAAAATTTCAGTAGAAAAAATGTGTTGAATCTGACAGCACGTTCAAGTATAATTCTTTAGCTGACTGTTAATAGTAGCATAAACTTCATTCAATTTAGGATTAAACATCCTAAGACTGCTAATTGATAACAAAATATATCATATATACAAGTTGGGGTCATGACATCGTAGAATTAGGGAAACACAGAATGATTTAGGTTGGAAGGGACCATAAAAATCATCTAGTTCCAACCCCCTGCTATGAGCAGGGGCACTTCCCACTAGAGCAGGTTGTTCAATGCCCCATCCAACCAGGCCTTGAACACTTCCAAAAGTGGGACAACCACACCTTCTCTGAGCATTCTATTGAAAAGTGTCATCACCCTCAGAATAAAGAATTTGTTCCTTATATCTAACTTAAATTCCCTTCTTTCTGTTTGAACTCATTAGTACTTGTCATATCATTAGAGGTCCTGATTAAGAGTCCCTTTCTGACTTCCTTGCATGCCCTCTTTAGGTACTGGAGGTCTCCACAAAATTTTCTCTTCTACAGGCTGAACTTTGTCAGTCTAGTTTCATAGACAAGGCACTCTAGTCCCCTTATCAACTTCACGGCCCTCCTCTGGGTTAGCTCCAAGCATGCCATGTCCTTCTTACTTTGGGAACACCGGAACTGTACACTGCACTGTACTCAGGTACAGGTGGGAGCAGAGTACCGGGGCAGAATAACTTCCTCTGACCTGCTGGTCACATTTTTTGCTGCATTCCAGGATAGGGATGGCTTTCTGGGAACACACTGCAGGCTCACATTGAGTTTTCCATCAACCATGACCTGCAAGTCCTTCTCTGCAGTGCTGCTCTCAATCAGTTCTCTGACTAGCTAGTAGATGTTGGAAATCCGGAAATAATCAGGAAATAACATCTGAGAATGAAGAATGGAATGGAGCAAGTTGTCAGCTTTCTATTCAGTTTAGTGAGCCTAATGTAGATGAAAACTCCATACAGTCTTGATACAAAATTAAGATTAAAATAATGTGATAGAATAAAGTACATTCTGTCATGGCTCATATATTTAGACTATGACAATCATAAGAAGAAAATAGAAAACAAAAGGAGAAGAATGAGTTAGGTGATGAACTACATATCTTAGTAAACAGCTTGCAGAGTCAGGGACAGAAAAGAATTTTTAAAAGTCTTGCAAGAAAAATGACATAAAAAACTCATTTTCAAAACACTTATATAATTAATCAGAGCTTTTGCTTCCATAAGTAAAGAGTACATTTGTTGTTTAGGGTCATCTCCCATTTGAAGATGGAAGGACAGACTAAAATGTTGTGCCTTCTTTTTGTCCTTTGTCTTTGAATTATTAAGCGACTTAAACCAGCAAGGTATTTCATTTTTCATTTGTGTAACAGTGTATTTTTTGGTTCAGAGAGAATAATAAGCGGGATTTATATATTAACGTACATCCAGTGCTCTGTATCTGTGCTGCTTTTAGCTGGGGTAGAATTAATTTTCTTCACAATAGCTAGCCATTGTGGCTAGCTAGACATTGTGGCCATGTCCTGGATTTTTGCTGGAAAGAATGTTGATACAATTTAAAAAAAATAAATCCTGGAAAAATATAAGGAATGAAAAGAGTAGACTAAGAGTGATCACATGATTTCCTATTACGAATTCCCCCACCATAATATTTACAAGGTGTTTTAAAAGACTACAGTGAAAAGTTTGGACATCCTAATTCTGATATTTAAATACATGTCTGAATTTAAGCACAAGGTAGACTGCATTAATTCAAACGGTAGTACCTGTTAAATGTAATCTTAGACATACATTGGACGCTTCTAAGTGTAAACCAGCAAAATTTTTATCTTGTGTGCACTGACAACACCTGAAAGCTTACATTCTGAGGCATGGACAAATAAAGCAAATGCAATAACCGTCAACTAAAAAAAAATCTAGTCAGGGTCTGACAAAAACATTTTTATTAAAATTCAACTTCAGAAATTTAAGAATTTAACCATTATCCTGGATTATTTTTTTCATTTTTGAGTAAACTGAAGTTGATTTTACCAGCACTGTATGCAGAGTTCAGAAGTTAAACAGCAAAAACCAGGTAAAACAACAGGAAATTGAAAAATAACATTTTATTGTAGATTTTGTATCTTATCATGGCTGGAAATCACAAGGGAAGGAGAAGAATAAGTGCACTGAGAACAGATTAGGAGCAAAAGTTATCACTATTGTTACTTACTGGTACCAAGATAAGATTAAGAAATGGAAAAGAACCCTATCAAACTCAAAATCTTGTAGTAGTCCTACCTAAAGGATACCAAGTACCTAAAATGTGAGAAAAAGAACAGAAAAAACACAGGTCTGTTTGTGTTTTGATGGCTTGAAATTGCATGCTCAGGTCAGAAAAGCACCTTAGTTCAAAAGAGCATACTAATAAGGGTTTTATTCCAAAATCTGGATATGGAGTGCTCCTGAAAACATATATGAGGCTAATAATATGTGAATACATGAAATAAAGGCAGTATTTTTGCCTTAATGAGGACATTTTAAATGAAGCCATTTAAATTACAATAATTAATGCATGTGTAATGTTCTGTTAGTAAAGATCATTCCTGATGATGGTGCAATATCAAAACAGATACATCACATCCAACAGAAGAATGTGTCTAGTACATCTTTCTCAGTAAAATTGATTTGTTCAGACACAGAAATGATCACCAAACCTTTCTTTGTTTTTGTCACAAAATTAATTTAACATAATATACCAAGACCAGAAAATGGGCCCATGCAATGATACATGCTTGTCTACTAATTTCTAGGCCAGCACTCGTGATGACTTTGACTCAGAAGAGGAAGATCCTCTCAGATAATGTCTTAATATAGTTTTAAATCATTACAGGTTGGGGAAAATGTCCTATAAACTAAATTTACTTGGCTTGAGAAAGAAAAGCACAGTATGTTTGTGGGTTGCACAATGTCATTCACCTGCAGGGTCAGATCAGCAACCTTAATCCTTAATCCCCAAAGGGGACACACTGAGAAAGGCTGTATTGAATTGTCTAGTACTAGGGGTACTCCAGAAAGTATGATAAGTCAACATTTCTATACTCTAGAAAGCTAGAAATAGCTTAATCTTTTTTAGCTAAGTTAACCAACCATAAAGAAAGAGCACTAACTTTCTCTATGATGCTGTCTAGAGGATACACACATGAAAGAATTGAGGCTGTTCCAGTCAGTTGCTGATACTGTCAGTTATATGAACCCAGGACAAAGACTTCAGTGTCCCTGTACTCTAATTCTTACTCACACTGCTGGGTACTGTAGCAATTCAATACTAACTACTTGTGTCCTGTGACTGAGGGCTAGAAAATTATTGCAACATACAAAGAATAAGCAAACCTTATGATTAGGTAGAGTGTATATTTCTCACTATTCTCCTACAAAACTACCTATTACAGTTTTTTCATACTTTGCAATTTCCTAAATTCTGGGACTATACTTCAACATGCAGAAAAAGAGTGTGATATGGAACCACCAGCCAGTCAGAAAAGAAGTCACTGAAACCACTGCAATTTCTTTTCTCTATGTGTCATTTAATGCCTTTCCTTACTTGGAAGAAAAAATTCTTTCTATGTGATGTGAGGACAGAAAAACCTGAGATTTCGCTCATGAAATTCTCATGGCATACTCTACAAATTTTCATAGAAGTAGCAATTAAAAGTCTTAATAAGCACACTAGTTCAAATTAATTATTCCTTAAAAGACATTCAAGTTTTGCAACAAATTATTCCTCAAAATTGAAAATTAGTCAATTTCTCTGTTATGCTTTTGTTTGATTATTTTTTCTTCTTTTGAGTGCCAAAGTAATTATAGGTGTAAAGGTTAATTTTATATCCCAAACATTGCTTTTGTCCATTTTTAAATGATTACACGTTTTCATCTCAGATATACAGCATACAGCAACAAATTGTCTTTTACTTTAATGAAAGTAAGATCAGATCTACATCACTTTCTGATATTTGACTTTCATATTTTCTGTTAGATCATGTGATGAAAAACTTGCCTGTATACTCACAAAGGAGCGCACAGAGAAAATGAGTGGTGGGGAAAATCCATGTGAAAGTCTGTCTCAGCTCCTCCTAGAACCATCCCAGGAGCCACCAGACCATCAAAAGCCCATCTTCACAAGACCAGAGGAGCAAAGAGCCCAGAGGCATGTAAGAGTGCAAATAAATGACTGAGAGGAATGGACAGTCTGTTCCTGCTCCTCACAGGGCTCTTCCAGGAGACTCTTGGAGTCTCCAAGGGTGAGTCCATTGGAGTGACTGGCTTTGGGGGGTGGGAGTAGTACCAGAGAGTTCTCTTCGTGTGTGCATGACAGTCTGTGCCAGAAAGTCTATTCTCAAACTTTAGGTATTTTTTCTGTTTTGTCAAGATGATTCTGGATTAACCTATATTTCATTATGCTAATTTTAGGTTCATAGCAATCTTTACTATTATTTGTGATTTGGGGATGTGATAGGGAAAAATTCAAAGATAGACATGTGCTTATCATATATTGCAATGACAATTGCAATCTCTATTCTGTATAAGATCATATAACTTAATGTGGTAGGAAGAAGATGGTGACTATACTGCAGACATTTTACTTTAATGTGAAAATGGAGGGTTGACTTTGGCTGATTTGACAGCTAATCCAGCTGCTACCTCACACCCCCTTCTCTACATGGGAAGGTGAGAAAGTAAGATAAAAAAACCTACTGGGTCAAGAGTTGTATGGTCAACAACTTGACCATAACAATCATGGAGACAGTCTGGACTGGGAAATATTTTTTATTGCTCTTCAAGTACACATAAGGGAGAAATTAATTCAAAGAATTCAGCTATTCAGATGTACAGGGGATCCCATGGCCTCTTCTCGCAGAGGATGTCCCAAAAGCCCTCACCTCCCCAAACCTTGTCATGTAAACAAAGACCAGTGCATCGACTGGGGAATTAGGTCTTTCTCCTATGCTCTCTGCATAGGGGTAGTCCCAGAAGGCAACAACTGATCAATTTATTCTATAGTTGGCTGTGCTGCCCATAAGTGAAGGGAGTTTGACTTCTTTTTCTCTTTCCCATTGATATTTCCACCCAAACATCTCTCTGTTCTTTATATCGTTTTTTGGAGATAGGACTTGTCTGGATAGAGAAAATACCCACAAATCTGTTGAACACATGTCTTTTGACAGGTATTCCTTTGTGAACTCCATCCCTCTTCTCTATACACAGAAGACAAATATATGATTCTACAAATGATTATATTTGTTTCAATGGAAAACAATTATAATTTTCTGCATATACAGATAGGGCACTGGCTTTTTTTTTTTTTTTTTTTTTCCCTCCCCCTCCCCTACTCCCTGCCAACCTCAGAGACTTGTATTCGCAAACCAGGAAAGAAAAAGCTATTATTTTTATCACTTGCTGAATATTTATCTAAATTTTCTGAGAATCTACAATTCCATCACAGCCAGTTTTATAGAGAGAAGACAAAAAAACAGTCTCACATAGTGGCACATAGTACTATAGAATGTGATGTATCTTTCCTTTACATGTGTGAAAAATAATATATATTTCAAGAACTAGACTAATTAAGCAGATTTTCACTTAAATTATCCCCATAATTTACACACTTTTCAAAAGAAATCTTCACTGCAATATGCATCAGAATGATTAACTGTCCTTCAAAGGAAAAGCATCTTCATATTGAACTTTCAAGATAGTCACAATTTTACGTATTATACCAGTAAATAATTAGCTGAATAGTTTTTAATCAGATTATATTTTATTATTAATATAAAAGTTATTTAAATGCATATGCATGGTGACCAGAAAGCTGAAAGCCAACAACTTCAAATGAGACATTTTTGGTTGCTGGAAGATCTTTTTAGATATAGATTCAAAATGCTAATTATGTCTTCATGAAGAAAATTGCTGTAGGTCAAACATGATGTTAATAAAATAAATGAGTTATTTGGATAGAAATATTTGTAAAAATCTGTGAATGGTTAAGTCATCATTGCTACTAGGTAGCTTCATTTTTGATTCCTCTCTTAGCATATAAAGATTTTTTGACTCTTGCTTTCCACCTGTTTCTTCTTTCAAGGGAGAAAGGAATAATTATGCGGTGCACAATTAATTAAGTTAAATTGAGTAGAACTATTTATTTTACAAAAAGTGGTTTTATAAAATGACAATTAGTAAATGCTAAGTAAGACAAAGACAATTTGATTTGAAATTACTATCTGTAAAGTATGCTTATTTATAATCACTTTTAATTGTGGCTGTAAATGTTAATTTTGCTAATTCAGTTTGGAGATAAAGGATAGTAACCAACTCCATATTAATTTACCAAGGATTAGCAAGAGGAGTGTTGAGAATACTTGAAAGGCATATTCATGTGAAAATACAAATACAAATCAAAAGAAATCAGATATTCAGATGTAATTCTAGTTTCAATTTATATTCCTTCACAGACTAAAAAAAGTCTGAAAAAATAGTAGAAAAAATATTTGATGGTTTTTGAAATTGATGAAGCTGAACTAATTTTCTTGCTCTTTTTGAAAAATATTTTTACAGCTATCTAGGTAAAGTCAAAGTCACTATAAGTGTATGATATTTGTCTTAGCTGCATTTAATTGAACGCGATGTACAAATGGGATTCTCTATTAATTGTAAATCTCTTCCATGTCAAGATAATAACAATATGATTGGTAATAATAATCTGGTCATTTTTGGTATTTCCTAGTTGGGTATAGTTGATACTTTCACATCATCTAGACATTTCACCCATGAACAAGGCTGTACATCAAGACTCATCTTACATAAGAAAAAAATCTCAATAAATTTATACTGATCTGAAGGTCCAGGATTAAATTATTTTGTTTAATCTACAGGATAACTACACCCAGTCTGATGCATTAAAGTCCAATGGAAATTAACTTTTGACTCCAGAACTGAATAAACTATTATGGTCATGCCATGAAAAAAACCCAGACCATGGCTCTTTCTTAGTCTCCTATGGCTTTCTATTCTTTGAGATAAAAAAGGAACCTGCTTTTGAATTTTTTGAAATTCTCTTGAACATATTTGGTTTTGTTGAGTGGGAGGAAAGTGGATTGCAATGCTATGAATGGGTTCCCGCAAACTCTAGGGAGATGCTTATAAGTGCTGTCTTCTGAGGATCATAGAATGGCTTGGGCTGGAAGAAATCTTAAAAACCATCTAGATCAAACTCCCTTGCAATGGACACAAACACTTTTAACTAAATCAGGTTTCTCAGAGCCCCATCCAGTTTGGCCTTCAACACTCCAAGGGGTAGGACATCAAGACCTTCTCTGGAGAAGGTGTTATAGTGCCTTCCCTACCTCAATGTAAAAAATTTATTCCTAAAAGCTAATCTAAACCTACTCTGTTACAGATCAAAACCATTCTTTGTCCTATCACTACACACCCTTGTAAAAAGTCTTCCTCCTTCTTGTAGTCTCCGTTCAGGTGCTGGAAAGCCACAATTAGGTCATCCCAAAGCCTTCTCTCATCTAGACTTCAAAATCCCAATTGTCTTAGTCTTCACTCATAGGAAAGGTGCTCCATCCCTCTAATCAACTTAGTAGCTCTCCTCTGTACTTGCTCCAAAAGGTCCATATCCTTTCTGTGCTGGGTGCTCCAGAGCTGGATGCAGCACAGCAAATGCAGTCTCAACAGAGCACAGAAGAGGGGCAGGATCATGTCCCTCACCCTGATAGCCGCATTGCTTTTGATTAAGGCCAAGGTACAATTGGCTTTTTGTGCTGCAAATGCATATTCCTGGCTTATGTCAAGCCTCTCCTCCACCAGCAGGCTCAAGTCCTTCTTGGCAGGGCTGCTTTTGATCTGTTCATCCCCCAAACTCTATTGATGTCAGAGTTTTCCCCAACCCAGCTGAGACACCTTGCACTTGGTCATGTTAAACCTCATGACATTTCAACGAGTCAATGTCTTGAGTTTGACCAGGTCCTTCTGGATGCCGTCCCACCCATCAGCTGGGTCAACCACACCACTGAGCCTGGTATCATCTGCAAACTTGATTAGGGTACTCTCTATCTATTCTATGTCATTAATGGAGATATTAAACAACATTGGTTCCAATAAGGACCCCTGAAGGACACCATTGATGATATTGATGTCTATCGGGACCCTGAGCCATTGACCACTACCCTCTGGATGTGATTGTCCCATAAATTCCTTACTCACTTGACAGTCCCATTGCATCCATGTCTTTCCAATTTAAATAGCAGGATATTGCTGGGGAACATGAGAAGTTTTGGATGTCCTCATCTTGGAGAATTCAAGGCCAGGTTGGATCCTGGTAGCTCTGAATCTGATCTAGTGCAGGGTCTCCCTGCCTGTGGGATTCGAAACTAGATGATTTTAAGGGTTTCTTAAACCATGTCAAAAGCTTTACAAAAGTTCAAATAAATGACATCTGTAGTCCTTTCCTTAGGATGCTATTCAGAAACTTGATGAAGACAAAATTCTAGTCAGAGACTTGCAAAAAACTGTCATAAACCCAGATCCAAACTTTCTAAACTGAGAGGTTGACAGAATTTACATCCTTGTGTCCAGGAGAGCAATCTGGAAAGCTATTCTTTGAGGAACCTTAAAACCTAAGAATTTACAATCTGATTTGCCTAATAGTCTCCTTGATTATTGAAGTTAGAGATTATGTCTACAAAAACATACCATTTAGAAACCATAGATTGACATAAATCTTGTTATGGTACAGTTCTCCTGTATCATTGATAATTTGTACTCAAGGATCCCAAACTAGGTCAAAACCGGTTGCTTAAAAAATGGAGCTGGTAGACATTGCTATTTTCATTAGAGTAAACTAAGGATTATTGAGTTACTTAGGAGAGTGAAGATTCATAATATTTTCCACATTTGTGTCCCATTTTACCAGTCTTTAAAGAACTAGAAAGAAGATCAATCTGAGTTTCTTCAATGGAAATCAACAGGTTAATTTTTGTGATGGTATCTTCTCAAGTCTCTTAAGGGCACATGACTTTTATAAATAGTTTAAAAAAATAAGAAATTATTTTACTTTTAACACTTAATATAGATAAATCTAAATATATACACCGGGGTGAGATGGCATATTTTTTAAGCAAGATATTACAAGCCAATTTATTTAGCTTTACATACAGGTTGCAATAGAATAGATGCAAATATTCATTAGGTTTTAATCTAATATTTAAATATGTAAAGAGAAAAATAATATTTGAGTCATTTTAATAAAACCAATAGTATTCTCTTCTCAAAACTCACTAGCTGGTAACTGATACTGGGGAAAATTATTATACATAGCCACTAGTAGAAAAAATTAATAATTTTAGCTGGACACTGATACTGAAAAGGGCTGTTGAAGTAAGAATAGTGAATATACTGCTTTCTTATCTGTAGGAAAAAAACCCCAATAGAGTGAAATTTTAGGAAATACTACAGACATTTCATGACAAATCAATAGTCTCTTAGTGAAGAAACCAAAGTAATTTATCTATTTCATCTGCAAGCCTCTAAATTTCATTTGGATTCTGTGGAGTTCATGTTTAACCAAAACTTTTTCCAACTTCTTCTTAAAATACCTAAATCAAAGAGTAGATTATTTTCATGGATTAATAAGCTTTGCCTGGTTTACAATTCTCTCACTATATCTCCTTGGGAACTCAATATTTGCAATCTACAGAGGGTGAAAGACTTCAAGCTCCCGACTTTTGTTACTTCGTTAATAATTTCAACTTCATAATATTTTCCCGTTAAAAGATATTTTTAAAAAGTCTTTGTTTGTAAATAAAATCCAAACTTCCAGCTTATTTAAAATGTAATTTTCAGTAAGTGTCTCTCACTCACTGGACCCTTTGTAACAGTCTGTGTATGTAAAATAAACTGTTTTATCTTACCCTTATTTCACCACTGATTCGTTTTTCTTTTCCTTACTAATTTAATTCTTTAAAAGTAATATACAATTTTCTCCTATTATTTTATCTTTGCAGAGGCTCATCTGCTCAATTACTGAAGCCTGTGAAATTTCAGAATGTATTTTGTGAATACGAGCCTATGTTCTTCGAAGTCAGGCCTATCCACTCACAGACTGAAATTTCAAAACCCATAAATACTGTACTTTTGCTTGGTCTGCTTATAGCCACACTATTCCTGAGACATGGAGTAGGAGAATAAATCTAGAACTTGAATATATATCTCCTCATGTAAGTTTGGCACAAGTATGAGACAAAAAGAGGACAACATATATCTTAGTTTCAGCACAGTGTTGTACCTTTGCGGTGACCTGCTGTTTCAACTACTTTACAAAATTTAATACATAATTCTAGCACATTAAATATAATTACCTAAAAGCTACACATCTCTTCCAAATGATTTGTCTCTGTCTCATCAGTAGACAAGCTCCATTAGAGAAGGAGATTCACAATGCTTTTCTGTGTAAGGGAAAAGCCACATAAAACAACAAAAATACTGTATTGCTATGAAAGTTACATTATAGTAGATATGCTCTTTCTAGCAAGGTACAAAGTGGTTTATTTAGTCACACTGATGTAACTTTAATGTCATTTGAGCTATCTTAAGGTATGCAAGGCATTTACATACTGGCAGATGCTGTGGTCACAATGAAGATAATAGTCTGGTGGCAGCTGGAAATCAAATAAAATATCCTATAGGAGCTTAGATGCTACTGCGTGTGTTTAGTCGAGTGACTTGAGCCAAACTTATGGTAAGTAGGATAGCAAGAAAGCATGAATAAAAGGATAGTAAGGCAGATGGATATAAGAGATAGAAAATTTTAAAGATAGAAATGAGATTATTACTTGTTATACAGCCATACTTTAAGGAATGACCTTTCTTAACAACTCAATAATGCTTTTTCTAATTCAATTGTCTGTTTACTTCATCAATTGCATTTTAATTATTTAACAACTTCTAAATTAATGCTGGGGTGATAAATAAGACTTCATTAAAATGCAGACAAGAAGAAAACCACAAAAGCCAGGAATTAAAAAAGTTATTTTTTAATTTATCTTTTTGCTGGTGAAATATTGTGCCTTTTTTTTCAAATATTCATATATATGCCTACATCAACACATGTTCATATATATTCACAGATACTTGAGTATTTTGTACTTAATATTATGGTAGTACTTTCTCACATTTAGTTTTGAATGCCCAAAGCAGGGTAATTTCAAGAGATTTTTTGTCTTTGTCTCAGAAATTGTTTTCTGACAGACTTATTATTTACCTTCATCTTTTTTTAAAAAGTTTTGGTCATTATTCCTAGCGCATTTACAAACACATTTTTTTCATTTGTATTTGCAAGTGTTGAATGCTTGTCATGATTAAAAATATATTTCCATGATTCAATCTTTCCATAGCAATGTACAGAGTGTTGCAGTACAATTATGCACTTACTATAACCCACTAAAGATGGCTTTCACTACTCCCATGAAAAGAGCAAAGGCTCTGTGCTGACCTAGTAGTGCAGAATCTCAGCCTCAACTTGACCCAGTCTGGGTTTATCTGGTTTAACTCCTGCACTGGGGCCTAGTGACTGCTGCTTTTCTGGGTTATCCCCGAACTCTGGAGATGTAAGAGAGGCTGCCAGCAGCTTGAAGGCCATCGTCAAACTGCAGCTGGCAGCCCAGGAGAAGAAGACACTGTGATAAGAAAAACAGACCCAAGGCCAATAAGAAGAAATCACTTCCCAGGAATATCACTTTCCCAAAATGAAGCTCTTTGGACATAATTCATCATTACAATCCACTCCTTTCCTTTCTTCTTAAAGAGGTGCTGACTTTGAGACTCAAAAACATACAGGTGGTATTAGCATTAAAGGGAACAAAAAGAGTACATGGTAGCAGGATTGAAGGTTTTTTCTTTTTTACTAATTTCAACACTAATTTGGATTAGACTTCTCTTTTCACTTAGAGATTGGCCAATTCAATTGTCAAGACAGGAATTGGTTAAATTCTTGACTTTGAGCGTTGATGTCATTCCTTTTACCTATAGAAGCAGTCTGTGTGTCATGTTACCAAATTTGTATACTTAGTTCTTTTTTTTTAGTATTCCTTAAGAATTTTTCTTTTGTCTGACATCAGTATTATTTCTGCAAATACATTACTGTAAAATATCCTTTCTGACTGCATTTTTTCCCCTATTTTGTCAGTCATTTGGATTGCTAGTTCTTCTTGGCAGCAATTATGATTTACATAGCCAGTAAGACATACTCATAAGCAGTAGGAAAAGTATTTTGTTTATCATTAAAAGTACAAAACATTTAATCTCTGAGAAATTGTTACAAATAAGATATTACTTAATTTGATCTACAACTTCAAAAACACACAATGAAGGGGTTTTTTGTCTTTGTTTTGTTGTTTTGGGTTTTCTCCATTTGTTCCATATTTTTAACAGAAATAATTCAAATTTAATAATTTCATTGGGTATGAAAAAACTCGACAACAATAATGATGACAGAGGTAATAAAACTTCTATGTAATTACTGCCCTATTCCTGTAATAGCTCTTACAAAATAATTTTCATGGCATGCCATGGAGGCTAAGTTTATAAATGTAGCATATTTATTTTGTGGATCTCTATGGGAAAAACTGAAAGTAATATAACTGTTGAGCGCTTTTAATATTTATTAATGTCACAACACTGTGATATCTTCTTTAGGTTAAAACACTTCATTTAATGTGAAGTTTTTTTTAGTAACACAAGAAAGCACAGAAGACAAAACAATCCATTTTTACGTACACAGCACAATAATACAGAAGGTATTCATTCCTAGAATTTTTCAAACTGAAAATTTCTATTTATTTCTTTGCAAGATTAGAAAAATGACAAAACTTGCTTTAGAATATTTTCTACATTTAAATTGCAGGCTTCTCAAATGCAAGTAGCAACATACTCTTCTGGAAGACAAACAAATTGATCTAAAAATGAAATATTACTTACTTGGGGGGGAAAAAGTACTTAAAAATCTAAAATACAGTTTTACTTTTTTAGCACCAAAGTTAAGTTTATGGGAAAATAAACTGAAAACAAATCCAAATCACAGCTAAATAAGGACTCCAAAGCAAATAATTCTTGAAAGAAACTGTACCAAAATGTAATTGGAAATAGAGTGCTTGTATTGGATAATACATTGGAAAAACACCTGCTTGTTTTGTCACTGAATGCTTTTGTCTGAAAAACTGGCAATAGCCTGAAAAGCAGAACATTGCTTTTGTCTCTTTCTTCAACAGCCTTAGAGAGCTGGACTTGTTAAGCATCAAGAAGAGAAGGCTGCAGGGACTCCTTAAGGCAGCCTTCCAGTACCAAGAAGGGACCCACAAGAAAGCTGAAAAGGGGCATTTTACAAGGCTATGCTAGGACAAGAGGAGACAGCTTTAAACTGAAAGACTATAGGTTTATACTAGATAATAGCAATAAACTCTTTACTGTCATGCTGGTAAGGCACTGGAACAGCTTTCTCAGAGAAATTTTGGATGCCCCATCCCTGGGGGTGTTCAAGGCTAAGCTGGATGGATCTCTGAATCACTTTATCTAGGGGAAAGTGTCCCTGACTATGGCAGTGGGATTGGAGTGAGATGAGATTTAAGATCTCTTTCAACCCAAACTATTCTGTTATTCTATGACTCTCTGAGAAAGACATTAAGAGAAGAAGGAGCAGAAATCAGGAATAAAGTAGGTGGATATTGTGAAGAAGTAATTACATTTTGCTTTGTCCTGAAACACCATCCATATAAAATATCGAGAAGCTCTTGGCAGGCCTGTGACCTTTGATTTTTCCATATTAATTTGAAAATAATTACATTTTCATCAAGGCTTATAAAGAAAGAATAGAAGAACAAAGCCAGGCACTAAAATCCCCAGGATCTATTTTGGGTTGTCCTAAGGTCCACCCATTCCAGCACCATTCTGCAGCAATAGTAACCAGAAGAAGGTGAGTTGAAAGATACCATGTTTGTATACTAAAACCCTGCAAACAGTTTTCCCTATCATGTCTCCACAACACTCCTGTACTTTTTGTTGTTCTTTGTCTCATTTCCTTTCACTTATCCTTTTTTCTATAACAAACAGTTATAGGTTACTTAGCAATTCCTAACTAAAATTCATTATATGCCTCTGACTTTTTGACTAAATTTCAACTTTCAATTTCAAAGTTTCATTTCAACTGACTGTGCAACATAATTAAAAGTAAGACAACTATGATTTTTATAGAAGAGTTACAATGTTCTTTGTTTTGTTCACTGATTTACTTGTTTCTGTTTCTACCTCAATATTTTTTGTGGTTTTTTATTTGCTGATAAACAGTTGCTGATTAAAATCTTCATGAGTTATCTAACATTGTCCAAGTTCTTATTTCTGTGTAATATAGACTAAACTCATCCTTTTACACATGAAGTTATTTCTTTTGTGCTCATTTTGCTGCACCACAGTTACTTTGTTAATCTTTCACGAATAGCTAATATTTCTGAACCAACTATTCAGAACAGTGGATTTTACATCAGTCATTAAAATTGCAAATTTCTCAGTATTTTTACAATTTCAGGATTTTACCTGGATATTTGTAGCTCCTAAATATTAAAATAGGTTAAGTATTCATTCTGAAATGTTAATGGGCAAGAGAGAGCTCTACCAGGACAGTTCAGTCTGATTTGATAGGCAGGTAGGAATAGCTGAGATGCCCTGGGGTTTCCCTTCTGGCTCTAAATTCTTAGTCCAGAAGGGCACAGATCTCTTTTCAACCTTGTGCCAACAGGATGAGTTAGAGACTGAAGGACAGAGCAAATGACAATAGGTAATTTTTAGGCAGCTGAAATATACTTAAAATCAAATATGTCATCGCAACAAGAAATGGTGGTTTTTTACTGTCTTGTAATATATCACTCAAAATGAGAGTCAGGTTTTTTTATGTGAACATATAAAGTCAATCCAGCAGAGTAAATGCCCCAGCTTTTTTCCCAGCAACTGAACGCATATCAGAACACAGTTTTAAAGCTGGATTCTATCTTATTGTCATTGAATCTATTTTAACACCAGTCTATTATAATTACAATTAGAATTGACTTTCCTGTCTGATTGTCTGAATGTGCCTTGATAGTCCAAGTAAGTTGTCATTCCACTAATCATTAGGTGTACATTTTTATGACTTAAGCAATAAATGAGTGGTGCCTGCCACATACCTTTGTTCTTTCATTCTCCCTACTATGGGAAAGTGGCCAAAGATACCCTGGACTTCAAATTGTCTTTTGTAAGATTTAGAAATAACTATAGTAACATTGCACAGCTGTTTTCAAGTGTTATTCTGCCTGCAGCTTTGAGTAGAGGATATGCTGGAGCAGGGCCATGAGGAAAGGGATTGGGGCTGGAGCAGTAATGCTTGTCAAACCCTTGAGGAGCACAATAATAGATCAGAAGAGAACATTTGAAGCTGAAAGTTGAAACAAGTATTTGTTGAAACACAAATTACTCCTTAGCAAATAATGTAAAGAAAAGAAAGCCTGATCTAAAAAAGCATTGCAAACAAAACCAATATAAAATAGTTAACTATCCAGGGAATGTGTAAAAAATAGTCATCTTTTTTTTAAGGATGTATGATAAAATGTCCTGCAACCCTTATAAAAGACCAGTATTTCATCAATTTTAGGGAATTAAAAAAAATATTAATTTCTACCAATAAAGTAAACATATATTTTCATTTGGTACTATACGTATACATAATATGCATGTCTTTGAAGTACCACATTCAGGCAATCAAGATGAAACATAAGATAGAATATGCCTATTCATATAGATTTATAATTTTTTAAAAAACTTTGATTCAAAAATACATGAAGATGTTACATAAAGGTCACACCCACTTCTAAGAATGTAAAATTCAGACTTGCTACACTACAAATGTTGCCTACCATGAGACCACAGGACTGGTCTGGCAATTTGTGCCAAGTGATGGGGTCGATATCTCATATGTCAAACCTTGGCAAGTAGCCAGAGAAAACACTATGTGACTCTATAGCAGCAATAGCTTGTTTGTAGAATTGCATTTCCTACTTCCACTTAACAAAGGGACACAAAATGAAACATAAATGCTTTGTCAAGTAAAGGCCACTTTTACAGACAAGAAATTCCTTCTGGGTGGAAGTGAGAGGGTGTGCTGGAATATAATTTCCATACTTTTCTTTTCCTACTCTAGGAACTAATGTTAGAATTACTATATCAGCTACTTTCACAAACATGTACTATAGTAAAACAGATAAAACTAAAGATTCTAATTTGATAAATATAATTTTTATGTAATCTGGCAGATCTTTACCTTCTAGAGTTTGCATACTAAAATAGCCAACCAAGAAGATCCAGGCAACTCTGGTGCAAGATAAAAATTATTCATTGATATAGTAATAAATGGGATTGCATAAAAAATGTTACTGGTAGTAAAATCTTAAAGCTTCCTTATATGTAATAAGATATAGCATCATAAATGTTTTGTTAGCAAAGCCAAATATTAGTACAATCAATAACTTTTACTGATTAGTTAATAGAAAATGTGGTTTGTTTTTTCAGTTTTGGCAATTGCTCCCTACAAAAAAAGAAAATGGACAACCTAACCATTATCTTGTATAGCTGTAGAACTCCATTAAAAAAACTGAAGCAAACAAAATGGTTTAATATACTTTGAGGCCAAATAAATTTCCATTTTAGGAAGTAAATATCAAGAAAGGTAACAAAATAAAGATATCAGACACCTGAACTATTCAGGCAGCTTCCTTTAAGAGATGGACCTTGAGTTTAGTCCAGTTTCTTGTTTATGGTTTCATGGATACATGATGAGAAACAAAAAAATCTAACTAGAGGAAAGTATTCCATCATTTTAAAATCCAGCGTAACTCAGTGAATATCTACACTACCTATGTTTCCCACTGTTTTTTTTAATGAAGAGCATTAGAGGAGGATCTAATCATTAATGGCCTTCAGAAAGCAGGTAACAGTTAACTATTTTATATTGGTTTTCTTTGCAATGTTTTTTTAGATCAGGCTTTCTTTTCTTTACATTATTTGCTAAGGAGTAATTTGTGTTTCAACACATACACTAGTTTCAATTGTCTGTAAGTGATTCACTCAGAGCAAACAAGGAGTCCCGTGAGTGTGGTTCTTGCACCTGTCTGCTTTAGGTAACCCTTTGGGCTAAAGTCATCTACTTTTTCTTCTCTAATTTTTGAACTTGTTGGTTTCATATAACAACTGTATCTCCCCAGAGCATGACTACATCCAGAACAATATCCTCATGGAGCTATTCTCACACATTTGATTTTTGTATCTTGAAATTGTGATGTTATTAATAAGCTTTAGATGTTTTCCATGTCCTGGTGCATTCAGCAAAAAATTCAAAACACTACATTCAAAACTGATCAGAAAATATTGAAAAATTATTCTTCATTAAGAATAATTTCATTTAAGACAAATCTTTGACAACACCTGTTGAACACTAGTTTTCTTGCTTAATTTCAGTCATCATAAAACATAAATAAATAATATTTCTTTGGTTTTACCTTTAACTTCTTACATGCTTTGTAATATTTAGTAAAACTCTATTAAGTTTAATGAATATATATTTTAAATGCAATTTTGTTCTACATATCTATTGATCACATTTATAATAAACATTTTGATATTACTTAATCAAAACTTCTCTTAAAAAAGAAATCATGTTTCTTCTGAGATCTCTAATTTTTATTTAGAATTAGTCTAATTGCCTGGTAATATTATTTCTTTTCAGATTGGAAACATTTCTGGTCCAGTGTGATCTATGTAAATGTAAGTGTATGACTGAAGCAAAATGGTGTCTTTACATGCCTCAAAAATTTCTTGTGAGCCAATTCATGTGCCAGAAGCAGAATTGGGAGTTCTTGAAAAATGTTTGATGTATTACAATCTTGATGTATTTATTTATATTCTTTCCACTACCATGTATAGTTATATGGCCAAAGATTTAGTCAGCAATGAGAAAAGTTGTAAGGAATATGTATGATCTTCTCAGCAGCATTCAATTGATGCAAAAGGAAATGGGGTCATCCCTCTCCTCAAGACGTGCCAAAGCTTTTTGGTTTTTGGCATCTAAGCAGCACAAGCTACTTTTATCAACATTGCCATATCTAAGTTTTCTGATAGCAAAATAATCACATATACATGTAGAAAATAAGAGAGCAAAGAAGAGGAAGGGACAGGGAAAATAAAAGGAAATACTGTAGAGTGCTGCAGACTAAGTAACAAGGTTTTCTATTTCTTATATTTTGTAGTATGACTATTGGTAGACAGATGGACGCCACGTATTTGTAAAATTTGTTCAAGGACTATTAGGCACAGAAGAGCAACACAAATCAGTGATCACTTTCTGCAGAATCCCACTGAAAACCCTCTATCACCAGAGCTGAAACACAGTGTACTGCAGCACAGGGAAGATATGTACAGCATAGCACATTGAATGGCAGAATGCTTGACATGAACCAGCAAAGCAGTTTCTCTCTCAGAAAGTGTTTCTTCTCTTTAACCTTTCCCTAATACATGGTTTCATATCACAACATTTATCAAATATATTTATATATATTGGTATATTTCTATATTTTATTTTTTTTTGTTATATATTTCTGTTTTGTGCAACTGACCAAAAAGAAACTAAACCACATGTATGTGTATTTCTAAGTTATCTTAATACATTTTTTCTCCGTTTGATGCAGCACAATGGGCATTTTTGTAGTTAATTTTTAAAAATAAATTTTAGACTAAGTATCTCAAAAAATTGTCCAGGCCAGAGGAGCTAGTTGCTCAAAATCATCTTGTAATTTTTGATTTCCTGAAAGATAGCAAGCATGTGTTAAAATATTTTGATTTTGGGACAACCTATTATAATTTTTAAATATAAGCAGATTTTTTCCCTGATACTTACTTTTGAAATTAGGAGTATTCATAACTTGTGAATTTGATACATTTAGCTTCAAACTTACTTTCTATCAAAAAATATTTCCTAGAGAAAACTTTAGGCCTGAATTAGTTATTAGATAAGAATTTTACTGTTGTTAAAGTTATTGTATTCCATGTAAGGGTGCTAGTTGGATTAAATCTTTTTCTTTTCTTTCCTTTTCTTTCTCTTTCTTTCTTTCTTTCTTTCTTTCTTTCTTTCTTTCTTATTTTCTTTCTTTCTTTCTTTCTTTCTTTCTTTCTTTCTTTCTTTCTTTCTTTCTTTCCTTCCTTCCTTCCTTCCTTCCTTCCTTCCTTCCTTCCTTCCTTCCTTCCTTCCTTCCTGCCTTCCTTCCTTCCTCCCTCCCTCCCTCCCTACCTTCCTTCCTTCCTTCCTTCCTTCCTTCCTTCCTTCCTTCCTTCCTTCCTTCCTTCCTTCTTGCAGCTGTTCATTATAGATTGCATCTGGTTGAATAATTCTTCATAGCCATAAGCAGCAACTTTCCCTGTCCCTGTCTATTATCTACAAAAAGAAAATTACAATTGGCATAAACGATAAAAATTTGGGTCAAAAAAGAGGAACTTGGGGCATGATAAAACTGTAAAGCATATCCTAATTTCATCCCTGACTGTCCACAATTTTCAAAATTCCCCTGAAGACAAAACAGGGAGGAAATCTTTTCAGAGTGCAATAGAATATGTGATTTGCCACAGTTTCTAGGTGAGGGGGGATGTATCTACACACATGAAACTCAGGGGAATGTTTAGGCATTGCTTGTATCATGCTATATCTTTGTCATAGGAAGTTGTGGAAGACTCGGTAGGAGAGAATTGTTTTTAAAGCTTTGAAGATTTTCAACGTGTACAAATAATTGGTTTAGTACTGCCATTGGTGTTCACATAAGAAATTGTCATTCTAATGCATAATCCTGCTTTGTTAATAGCCAAATCTACTGCCAGACAAAGGTTTCATTGTTAGAGGTGTTGACTGTGGCACAATTCATTTTGGATTACAAACCTACAATGAATACCAATGTCTGTAAAGCCTTATTCCAAAGGTAATAAAAAAATCTTCTTATAATTTGTTCTGAAAAATTACATTAATTTAAACTAACATTCTGTAGTTACAAGCAGACAAATAAGCAAAAGAAAATTTATTTGGGACAAAATAAAAATCCTTTCAAGAGTTACTAATTTAGTCTTTAGGACTTAGAGGTGTTGAAAGAAAAAGGGATTAATGCCCTTCAGGTCCTATTTATTCCGTCTCAGACTTAATATCTAAGTTTTAATTGTTCCACTTTTGCAGTGTAGAAACAAGATCCCCTATCACTGAAATGAATTAGGTAATTTATTAATTATCAATCATTTGTTGTAGTAGTAGTAGCAGTAGTAGTAGTGTTTGTACACAGAAGCTAAATTCTTTTCCTTACTGCTATATAAATATTCAGCAGAAATAGGACATGTGCTTTGTGGTTTTTTTTCAGTGTACAGCAATAAAGAGCCAGTAGAAGCTGATAAAGGACTAAGAAGACAAAATGACTCGTGACAGGCTCTAGTGTCACTATATAACTCAGGAAACTTAGTGTTTTGAATTGGTTTGAGTAGTAAGGATTATTGAGCAGGCTGAGAATTTTAGCTAGGCAAAACCAGAAAAGGGTCATCACAATTTATTTGTGGGGGTGGGGATATAAATTTAATACATGTTCATTCAAATCCATTGATAAGATGTAGACATTTTAGACACCCTCAATCTAGACATTTATCTCTGAGCTAATCATAGGACCACTTCACAGCCCACTGATGATACAGATAATAGATAATAGTTGAGGGCCATACTGGGCTGGAAAGCTTTTTCTTCCCATCTTTATTTCAGGCTCCAAGGAGGCAGCAAGCTTCCCTAAGAAGTAGTTCCAGTCTGCATGTTGGGCTTTCTCTTCCCCTCAGCAGAGAGTGTCCTATGAGAATGAGCTGTCTTTTTCCTTTATGGAAGTGGTTTTATTGCAGGGTGTAGGTCATCCTTGGTGATGACTCTGAGTTAAATAAACGATTGTACTCATTATTGTTTGCTTCCACTTGCAGAGCCTGGTACTCACCATTATGCATGTGTGATAACTCACAGACAATGACATTAGACTTCCACTACTGTTGTTTGTTGATGTGTTTTGTTAATTAATGATTCGTTATAGATGCAGAAAGTATAATTGCAGTAGTATATGTTTTAACATGTTTTTCAGTGTAAGGGAAAATTTATGCCCATTAGCTGGTAGTTATAGAATTAGTTTGATTTAGTATTTGACGTATTTTATGTGAGTTCAAGCATCGAAGGCTGAATTGAATTAGGGATAAGACTGGTCTTTTATTTGAGCCATATCACCTCACAGGAACCTCAGCAGCTGTGTAAACTGAATTATGTGACACAATCTGGGAATTAAGGCAGAGTAATTACCTTGAACACTGTTAGCAGGCCTCCCAAAATACAGATTAAGGTTGTCATTTTCCATTTTGTCTCCAAAAATGTTTACCAGTATCATCAGTTGTAAATCATTAAATCTGCTAATCTATGAAGGATGCTTTGAAAGCAATATAAATTATAAAAACATGGGTTTAATATGTAAATTGTTTACTTTTAGTTTCACATCTAGCTGTGTTTTAATGAAACCCTTCTACTTTGGGGACAATATTAGATGGAGGATACTTTCCAGTGAAATTGAATAACTGTGTCATTAAGGAAAAGGGCTTGAATGACCACATATCCACCAGTGGTCTGATTAGCCTCCGAACACACAGCTCTCTCAGCTGCTCATTACCGTTTTTTTTAAATATCAGAAAAATGAACTGTCAATCAGACATGAAGGAAATTCAGAAAGAGAATGGCAGAGGCAGGGAAAGGCAGGCTTTTTCATCCTTCCTGCTAAATTTCTGATGCAAAAAGATTTTACCAGCAATGCCAGACCTCTAAAACATTGTGTTCTCATTGTAGCAGAATATGAAAGAATACATAGAATTTTAATGCTCTGATGCACAGTCTTTTCATTTGTAAATATTGTAATGAGGGTATTCTTGCCTCTTGAAGGTTAGAGGTAACTCAAAACAAGCCAAGGAATAATATACCATTGCTCCCAAATTATTTTAGTAGCTGCAAAGTACCCTCACAGGGTATTCATCATGATTCTTGGAAACACTTTCATATGTGGACAGTTCTGTGATTATTTGTATCTGAGAGGGAACCAAAAGCCATATTCCACCTCCTTCATAACACAGTCAGAGCAGGAGGTTTAAAAGAATAAGAACTTTGACTTAAAAAATACTGGACATCAAAAGTGCTAAGTTCATTTGTCAACAATATTTTTCAATAGAACATTAGAACATTTAGTATTATAATTTACAAGTTTGCTAAAAACAGCCTTCAATAGAAAAAGTGAGTAATGGAAAAACTAAGTGTCTTTAATGAGTAATCACTGAATATTTCACTGGGACAGTCTTTTGGGATATCTGTGACACAGCATGCTGGCTTTGGGTCCTACCCTCTCTGATCCTTCCCATCTCTTCTCTTCCCTATATTTAATGTTATTAGTTGCAAATTCTACAAAATTTGAATAGCAATATAAATATTTGAGAGATAATTACACAGCATTATGTGCTGTACACATTATAATCCTTTGATTCAATTATCATGCTAATGATGGTGAACTGTTATGCAAAGGCATGCAAATGTAAAATCTTTCATATATATTTGATCTACAATCTCATGTCTTTCCAAATCTTTTACTAGATCCTTTTGTAATTTTCTCATAATCATCCTTCAACTTCTTAGTCTCACGGTCAGTAGTTACTTGCCTCTTTTCCATTTTGAGAGCCTGTACTTTTACCAAGGCATCTCAGGGTTTTGTCGTGAAAATACCAAAGCAATTCAAATTCAGACTTCAAGTTTCTCAAAATAAATCTCTGGATCATTAAGTTGCCAAAGCAACCATATTTGGTTTACATGACAAGATAAGAAAAGGCTTCAGTTGTGGCCTCTATGAAAAAAGATGAGGAGTTGTCCCCATGCAATCAGTTTCAGTTGACTCCAAAATGAGTCCACTGATGCCCAAAATTGAGCCCATCTGTGATGCTGGCAGGGCCCTGTGAAACATATTTAAGAAAGTATAAAAATGCTGGTGCAGGAACTGTGAGAAAGGCATGAGAAATACATGAGAGAAACAGCCCTGAAGATGTTAAGAGCAAGAAAGAATGTGGGGGAGGATATTCTCCAGCTAAAGGAGCAGAAATTGTCCTGCAACCTGGGAGCAAGATCATGGTGAAGCAAGGGAAAAGTATGAAGAGCAAGGAGTAGCAGGAAGGAACAACTGTGGACAGATCATAACTCTCATATCCCCATCCCCCTGCACTGCTTGTTGGTGGTGGAGGAGGAAGAAGAGTCAGAAATGGATCAGTTTAGTTGAGCCTGGGATGAAGGGAAGTGCAGGGAGAACATGCTTTTAGTTTTGACTGTTTTTCACCATCCTATTTTATTTTTATTTGGCTAGAAATTATATTAGGCTTTCCCAGTCTGAGTTTGTCTTGGCCATAATGATAATTACTGAGTAAACTCTATGTCTCTGTCTCAGCCCATGAGCTTTTCCATCTTATTTTCTTTTCCTGTCCTCTCATCCATCCCACTGGAGGGAGTGAGCAAACCATTGTGTGGTGCTTAACTGCTTACCTACAGAGGGAGAGTGAGAGCACCAGCTTGGTGTGTGCTTGTCAGCCAGCCAAGGATAAACCATCAGAAGAACCTATCAGAGTAAAGGTCAGCTGTTGCTCACTGTTTACTTAATACTTTTAAATATTACCTAGTAAGTCAGTCCAAGATAAAAGTCTTGGGTGAATCCAGAAATTTAAAACAGACTGCAGACTCAAAATGCCACACTGAAGTCACAGTTATTTGATAACTGACATTTTCCTGTGAGTCACCTGTTTCTTTGACTCAAGAAAATATTTATTTGGGGAAGTCTTTATTTTATCAAATTATGTTGGACATGTTTTCTTAATATATGGTTGTTAAGTTTTTTGTTTTATATTTTTTGAAGGCACATAGCACAGTAATGGAAGGAAGAATTTATAAACTTCTGCTGAGAAAAGATCTAAGAATACAGTTTTTTTTTTAAGAATAGCCTTACATTTCATATGCCTTCTTGCATCATTTCTTAGTAATATGGTGCTTAACTTTGAGCTCAGCAAAGAAAAAACAAAACAAAACAAAACAAGCAAAAATGCAAAAAATCAAATGCTGAAAAATCTCTTGATACAAAAAAGAGAGATATAGTTTCAGTCAGATAATGACTGGCTTTATCTGTGTTTAAAATTCACATTTGAATTATAATGCATATTCCAAAAGGTCAATGTTACACTTTGACTTCTGGATGATACAACCTGTGGACTTATGTTAATAACTATGTACCATGTGAAAATATCCTTGTTCATTGAAGCAGGTTTTGAACTTTGAAGTTCCTTTTAAACCCAAATTTATCTATTACTATGAAAGTGTTAATTCTGACACTATATAAACTTTCTCTGTATCTGTTCTGCCTTAATGTAGTTTAACTCCAACTAGCAACTAAGCACCACACAGCTATTTGCTCATTTCCCCCTTTTGATGCCCAGCAAGATGGGGAGTAGAATCAGAAACAGGTTTCCCTAATCCAGAATCCTGAGTTTATATAATGACGGTTTAATAATGTTTTTATTGTTATTATTGACATAATTAGGAATACTTGGGTGTGAAAAGCAAGCAGATAAATTCTTAAAAATAAATTATTGACTTCACAAGTATAATTAATTTCTTCCTCATAATCTGAGAGATGATGACCTGAATCCTGAAAATACTATCTGTGCAAGGTGCTTCCAAGAAACTAGTAATTATTACTCATTAACTTTATGAATGAAGGCAAGTGTTTATTTTCTCATTTTCTGCAGGTAAAAATACAATACACTGAAGTTATATCAAGTGGATGTTGTGAGAGAAGCCTCAGGAATTCTGCACTCTTCTAGTATATTGTAAGCATTGCATTTGAATTGTACTGGTGCAGTTTGTTTATCAAAGAAATTTCTTGAATAAGCTTTTTAGGGTCTAGATAAATCTTAAAATTTGCACTGTATACTGCTTTTATAAATATGTTTCCTGAATATCTCTTAAGCCCTCAGAAATTGTCAAGACAGCAGAAATGTTAAGTGAAATCTCTCTTGTTTAGCTTTTCTGTGATGTCATGAGTAGTTGTGGAGTTGAACAGCAAAATTCAGAAGCAATGCTATTACACAGAATACTAAAATCTTATGTGCAACTGACTTTTTTTTTTAGAAGGACTGTCTACACTTGAAATGTGCAGCCTCACTTTCTCATATAACTGACTAGGCATCATCCAGTGGAAACTCAAAGGCATCCCCTCGTCTATGTATTGGACATCTTTTGCACATTGTGTAGAGAAAAGTCTTGTTGTTGTTGTTGGGGTTTTTTAAATTACTTATTGTTTGTTTGTTTGGGTCTTTTGTTGTTGTTGGCTTTTTTATTAATTCCTGTGAATGTAAAACTGCTTGCATTTCTATATCCTTTAAAAGTATCACAGTGTTGGTTGTCTGGGGACCTGGGAGGCAGACAATGGTGTGTGAGCTAACAACAAATCTGTGTAAGTCCTAGGTTCATCACCTTGTACCTTGTTTTGCTGTACCCACCACTGACTAAGATAAAGTTTTGTTTAAAATGTCCTGGAAATTTACAGTCAAACTACAACAATACTTTCACTAATGAAGAAACATGTTGTAAGTAATTCCACTGTTGCTGACGGCTTTGTTTCTTCATGTTTCTGTTCACTGCTACCTCCATTGTGGAGTACAGTTCTTTGGGAGACAACATTGCAACTAAAACACTAAAATTAAGGACCATACACTTTGGTCTGGAAAAAAGAATGAGGAGGCATTTTAAATTAATTTTTATTAATTTTTTAATATAAATAAGCATGAAGACCCAAATTACCATTTCGATTTGAGATACAGAATTAAAGTGTAAGAAATTTCTAGAATGGTTTTTCTTATTAGATGAATATTATATTCTCTCTTTCTGTGTCCATCTCAATAAGGAGGGATAGGAGGAGCAAATTGCATCAACTTTAGGGCTACAAAATATTCTATTTGTTTTGTACTGTCCTGATGAAATCGCACCCCAGTACTGTGCTGTATATTTGGCACATATGAAGTGAAGGTGTATTTTTAGCATACATTAGAGAGTGAAGCAGTTCCAGCAATCTCCAGATTTCACTGTAGAATTATATCTAGGTAAATTAACAGCTGAAACCAAAATATGAATAGAATTTCATTCTGGCACTTTGACCAGGAAGAATACTCCCTTTGGCATCAGTTTGTGAAGAAACTGCAGTCAGGCAAGTTCCTGATATTGGTAGTATGATTCTGCCTTGCCACGAGTGTATCTCTGCAATAAGTTGTTGATGGATTGGAGCTTTTACTTATGGCAAGTGGAAAATGTGTTATGGATAATTCTCTTTCTACTTTTTTTTTATTGCAAAGCTACATCACTGCTTGCACATAAAAATGTTCTCCTCTTAATCACTATGTTTGAGAGCCCTTGAAATATATAATGGTGATGACTCCTAGCTAGCAAGCTAGATGGATGTAAATGCAAAATGAGTCATTACAATTTAGGTATGACCTACTGCCTAACACATTCAAATAATTTGGAAGAGTGATATAAGCATGGTATACAAATCATATTATGTCTCTAACCAGTTTGAAATAGTGCACTCTATTTTCTCAATCATATTAAGGCAAAGCGTGGTCTGGCAATCCATCTCACTGACCTTTCTCTTCTTTTGTGGGTCAGGCACATGAATTCTTTTAGCTTGAAGAATTAAGTGTATAATACATATACACACTTCACCTATTCAGCAGTTAATATCGGCCATTGAAAAAATAAGTGAAATTACCCATTGAACTCCTTTAGACAAAAGTCATTAATTAGTACCATCACATTTTAAACTTCCAGAAATTGGATTAAATTCTGTGTCCAATCTTAAGAAGATATGTGCTAATGGAGGACCACCAAACCACATTGTTTTGTCTATACTGTAGCTGGAAAATGTGTTGACATGATCTAAAAAGTTGTCAATCTGTAGAAATATACAGTGATATCTATCAGGATCAAGACAGTATAGTGAGTTTCAGCCATATATTGCTAAGTAAATTGCACTTCTTGCTGTTTAACTCTAAATATTTATGAATTAAGGAAAAAATGGAAGATGAGAGAAAATATGTTTTCTCACTGCATTTTTAAAAAATAACAAGTTCTATTTGAATTTTTATGTCCTTAATGTGATAAGGGAAAAAAGGCAAGATAATTTGCAGCATCATTGATGGCTACTTTAAAGAATTCTTAAGTACACTTCTTCAGTGCTCTTTACATGACTATGTTATGATTTCCTTTAACCAATACCTAAACAGTTACTTACTGATTAATAAAAGTTTTCAAAAAAAATTGTTGAACCCCTGATTAATGGAAAGTGTCAAATATTTATATTGATAGAATATTCTCTTCACAAATGAATATGTGGACAAGAGCAAAAGTGTAGGTTTAACTGGAAGCTGAGTCATCATTAATAACATATGTTCTGTTACTTGCATTGTAAATGGAAAAAAAAGCACAAAATGTTGTAGAATTTATTTTAGAAATATTTGTATTTGATCTTATCTTGCAGATACTATGACTGAAATAAGAATAATCATGAGCAATTAAAAAATTTTAACTTGCTCAGCAGTTTATACCACTTTGATGCAATGAGCCTATTAATAAAATCAATCATTTCCTTTTGTGTCTAGAAATCAGCTTTGAATCTATTATGCCTAGTTATCTGTTGTGTTTGTGACAACATGAGAATGGGCACAACCTTCTTTCATTGATTTAGTGTCCAATAAATAATTACTATTCATTATTTATTGATTGTAAAGTTACATAATCATTTTACTTCCTCTTTATGCTATCAGTGTCAGTTCTGAAGCTAGAAAAATCTCCTTGATCAAATTTTAAAATTGGTCATGCACACAGAAGAAATGGTGTTCCACAGAGCTATTTAAATTTATGTGAGAATAATGGATTTGCATACCTCAGCCCATTTACACCATTTACAGACCTACATTGAGGAGGACAGTGTAATCATAATCCAAGAGAAGCTGTCCACAGTTCACATTATGATAACTAAAGCAATGTAATTAATATTTCCTTTTCTTTTTTTTTTTTTTTTTTTGAAGATGCTAGACACAGGAGGATTTGTGTATCATTTTGTTACAAAAAATACCAGAGCCAGATGCATGATGCAAATGATACATATCATTGTAAAATATAAAGTTTTACAATAATAACAGGCAAACCTTTATTAAAATAGAAACAACTTTTGAAAAGCTTTTTCCCCTCTCCCACCAGTTGTCTGTCATAAATAAATTTCACACTTGAGAAAAGAAAATTTTTCAAAATGAGTTCCCAAGATACCTCTTTGTACATGAAAACAGTTTAAATTCTGTTGCATTTACAGTGAACTTCCTTAAGCAGCACAATCTCCGAAAGTACTGATTAGAAGCATGCACTGTACTAAAAAGAGAACTTTCCTATAGGATGATTCTGAGCCTACCGTATTTTTGTGTCTTTTGGATGCCAGTCTAGATCATTCTTCTCCAAGCTGTCAAAACTCATCAAAGCTGTAATGTTATCATTTATCAGCACCATAATGTATTTTACACATGCCCCGCTTTTGGTCCTTTCATTCTGAACTCAGAACACGAATGAAAGGTAAATGAACAGAAAAACAATCAGAACTACTCAGTGAACAGATACATTTTTTATCTTCAAAGTACTTTTTTGACTTTGTGGTTTTACCACAAGTGTTAAAAGAAAAGTCTGATTAATCGCAAAGGAAAAGGAGCACATGAATTAAAGCTGTTCACAGGAATTTGCTTTATGACCCTACAGTTCAGTAACAATAAGTAATTCCCATAGCAACCCCTACTGCCATATGTCACCAAAACCTACTCTCATACCCTTAGGAAAAGATCTTACCAGACTGAAAAACAATGTTTAAAAAAAAACAGTTTTGTAATTCTAAATTTTATCCTAGGGACAGTATGGCAAAAGAAATTACTTTGCAAAGTAAAAGGGGGATTTTCATGCTACATATTTCATGATGTTCCCCATAGACTTTGGTTGGGAGAATAATCTTAAAATAGAGTCCTGCATTTTTATATTATACCTCTTCAAGTGATGATGAATTATGACTGTCATGGCAAGAAGTCTTAATGTGAAGGAATGTATGCTGAAATGTTAAATCTGTCCTAGCCATGGGCTAAACCACAACAACCATTTTAAGAAAAATTCCCCATTTGGAAAATAATGAAAAAAATATGCTTTATGTAGCACATGATAATATGAAACAGCCATATTTATTCAAGGGTGTCTGCATCCTTGGTATGTACTCATGATGTGGCAGATTCAGTAACCCATCAAGCTTTGGCAGAACTGTCATGTCAAAAGGCAAATATTAAGATCACAATCATATATCATCACAGGAACATAAAATTTAAGTTGCAAGTGACAGCAGAAGGTTGGTAGTTTAACCTCCAGCTCAAAGAGAGATCAGCTCTGACATCAGGTCGTGTAAAGGAGCCTCTAAATAGTGCAAGGGTAGAGTAATAGTTTGTGCAGGACTGTGTGTCTTGCCATATTCTCAAGATTAGGCCAGAGAAAACAAGCCAACAGGCATCCACATCCACCAGAATATCCTGCTGCCAAAACAAACCAGGGGGAGTCAGAGGCAGCCACCACAAAGCAAACTCCAAACAAAAGCAACTGTTAGTATCCTAATTTTCCTATTATTTTTATTACCATTTTAAGAAAATATGCAAATAAATTATTTTCCTCAGGCCCTTTAGTTACTTGCAGTCTGCTGAACACCTTACACTCAATGTTACTCACAAAAATACACATACACCTGTATGTACCTGTATGCATACATTATTTACTTTCTGTGGCAACCTGAAAACTGTCTAGGTTGCTTTGTGGTTGAAAACACACAGGACAATCAGGATGGTGATGTCTTAAACACACTCTTTCTGACAAAGGGGAACAGCTGCTAAGAAGATTGGAGTTTCGAATTTAACTTCCTCCTTTTCATCATAAGACAAACTGCATGGTCACCAGAGGTGGAGTCAAGCAGCAGTCATATCCCTAAAGGGGGCTGTAGACCACCAAGGACTCAAAAGCTCCCCTCAAATCTTTTTGGGAGCTCTCCATCAGAAGGATGTGCATGCCCCCTGGTGCTACAGTGCACACGAAGAATGCCCTTCCTGGCTGGGGATCTAGGCATTCCCATGCCAACTTGAATGTATGTAAACTGACAAACAGATCGAGTCTGCAACCATTACTTTGCTCATAGACATCAAAATTACATTTAAGTCAACATGTCAACAATAAAAACTCATTGCTGAATCCACGGGTGGTGATATCTTTCTTCTCATCTACTCTATACTTATCTTTCTTTCTTTTCCCTATATTTATAATTTTATATTTTTGTAGTAAAAAACCAAAACAGCTCCTTCACACTTTAATTAAATTGTTTTAAAATAACCCTGCCTCATATGTATGCACCAGTCATTCAGTGTCATTTCACTCTGATTCCAGGGATCCCAAGGGTTTTATTAACAGAAACCTCATTTATTCTGCCTCAGAGATGGGTCATAACATAACCCTGTGTAGGAAATCATGATTCATAACCTGGGCATTCTGAAGGCTCTTGCACAGTGTAGCATACAGCTATACATCTTCACCACTTCTTACTTTTGAGAACTTTAGCAAGATAAATCTATATAATAGAGTAAAAGACAAATAGTACCAAACAATAAAAGATAATACCTACCCACATGTGAAAGCTGTAGAATGTGAGGATCAAAGAGAAGAAATAATAGTCTATAGCAGAAAATGTATATATTATTGATCTTACTGGGTTGACATATTATTCAATTGCCTTTTCTTCACAAATTACTCTCACAGCATACTGATTACATCTTTTGAATTGAGTCTTTTTTCATCTGAAAGTCAAGATCATTAGTTTTAAAAATAGCTACTACACCTGCTTTTTATTCTCATTGCAGGGCACATATAAGTTCTAGACTTGCATTTATTTAAATTGTTTTGAGATTTCTTTCCTTGTCTACTTTACTGCATGCTCTAGACATACAGTGAAGAACTGAGACCAACAAACCTGTGTGCCAATATTTCTACAATGAAGACCTCCTAAACACTATGCTGAGTCCTGCCTTGAAACCTGCCTTTAAGTGCATCATTTAGTTCCTCAAAGATACAAAGCAGTTGAGATGCATAATACATACAGGCTTACCATGAGTCCCTTTTACTTAGGGAACAATGCAAACTCACAATCATAGAGTAAGAAACCCTGAGCTATTTTGTCTTCATTGTTCTTATCATCACCTTTTAAGATCATCATCACCTCAGACATATGCTCTGTCCTGAGGACATATTCCTTCAGCACTTCCAGATTCTGGCTTTGCTTACTAACAACATGTTCTAGCTGTGTTCTAGGTTGACTTCCAGCCAAGCTGGTTTCACATTTTATGATAAATATTATGGTGAAACGGTTCCTGTTTTCCAGACACACGTGCCATTTCACTTTTACTCTCCATTTCAAGTCAGTACATTTCCTAGCAATGTTTGGTTCCAAATGTAAGGTGTATTCCCGCAGTGTTGATGAAAAAGATCATCCTTCTAGGACTGAGCCATTTTTTTTGGTTCTCTAACTCCATAAATATTTGGAGTTAATGAGCAAATACTAGTTCTAAAGAAAGTTGCTCAGAAAAAGATCAGTTCTATATACTTTGACTTTTTCCAGAATGTTATCAGAGTTCCAGTTGCCACCTTGATAAGGGATTCTAGGTGAGGGCTCCTATCATCACAAACCCCAAAAAGAACTTTGAAGCTGTATATAAGCCCAAAGCTGCATATACTACAAAATCAGCTCAATCTGCCTCAATTGTTCAACCATCTGTAATAGGAATGATAGCAGACATTAGGGAAATTCCTACTTTTCTTTTTTTTTAATATTTTTCCATGTGAAAATGATAGTATATGGGGCTGAATTTACAAGGGTTCTAATAGTTACCTAAAGAAAAAAAGAAAAAAAACACAGTATATCATTGGACTGAAGAAAAATAGCAGAATACACGCTGGCAGTAGGGTCCAAAATTACAGAACACTGACAATAACAATATAGCCCTGAATTTCCTGCTGTTGGGAAGAACAATTTTGTTCAAATAAAAGACTTAACAGAACACAGTGTTGCATCTACTGGCTGTTTTCAGTGGACCATTTTCAAAGATATGAGCCTGAGAGTAAATAAAATGTGAACACTTTTTGCAGGTAAGCATAAAAGCTGTAACTGTAACTATCTGAAAAAAAAATAAAAACAATTGTTGCTGTAGTAACTTTAATATCTGAGAGAATTCAGTTTTATTAAGAAACTTTTGGCTAAATAAATTTCTCCTTTGCTTAAAAGAAAGGTGTAAGCACTGTGTTATTTAATTCCTTACATTTAGGTATTAATATGCCCTATGGAAAAAGGAATCATCTTTCTAATAGACCAATAGTTACTTAGAAAGGTCAGTCAATCCTGGATTTTGGATATGACTCAATAGACCATGGGTTTGGGCAGTTGCCACTGTAGTGCAAGATACCAGATTTGTAGAGGTATGAACATGTGATCAAGCTGAAAACCAGACCTAGGAAGAGTTCTGAACCAAATATTCAGGTAAAAAAAAAAGTTCATGTGGCTCGACTAAGTCTTGAGCAAATATCTGAAGTGAAATCACTCTTTGTTGGATAAAAAAATTGAGCCCATACTATATTGCACACTTAAGGTTTACTTAAAATAGGAGATTAAGGGCAATTTTATATTTTTGACTCACTCTGGCATCAGTTTGAAACCCTGTAACAGAAACTAGCTCTATTTGAATCATTATCTTCCAAGTAAGACAATTCAAAGCCATCTGACTGCAGTGACATGCTTTATGGGATACTTGCAACTAGATTTTTAGCCTATAAATTCTTTCCATGAGAGTATCATTTAATTTTCAGAGTAGTTTTTCAGGATGTTAATTTTGCCCTATTATAAGCTGACAGTACAAAGATCCTTTCATGATTACTTTTGAAATGTTATTTAAAGGGGAATGAAAATACACAAGATTAATATAGCAATTGTCTAAGCTGTCACTAGGTACAGGAAAATAGAGAAAACAGAAAAAAAAATTGCAAGCTTTTAATTTTTTAAGAGCAATGTGTTGCTATTGGATTTGAATAATAAATTCAACAATCTATATTATGGGTTATTTACTATGTCAACATGAAAATAATAAAAGAAAACCTTTCATTTTGATGTTTAAGAGTGAAAACAAACTTCCCCAAACACTGTTAAAGGATCAGAAAGGTACTCAGCTATTTGGTGTTTTCCCCAAAAAAGTCAAAGGGGAAAACACAAAGGGGTTTGAAATGGGTCTGGAGTCATCATGAATCATGAATCCCCCCCCTAAATGAACTTGTATAGAAATGTACTGTTTTTGTTAAGTGTATATATATATATATCTATTTATATCTATATCTATATCTATGTCTCTATCTATATCTATATCTATATCTATCTATCACAACATTATTTTAACAGATTAAACAAAGCATTCAAAGGCTGTTGATGATTAGATGTCCCTAAATTTTGACATAATCACTAAAAGAATACAAAATATTATGAATACTGCATTTAGCCTTTGGGAAGAATTGCCTGAAGTGTCATAAGCAAACCAATTATTACAAAAGAAATTTAAAATATATTAGTAGAAAAAAACCCCACCAGTTTGAAATACATTGTTATTTTAATTTCAAATCCAATTTGAAATTAGATACCTAAAATCCTAATATAATAAAAAAATCTCTGTATAACAGCAAAGACTTTTCAGTTAGTATTTCTTCAGTCAATATTAAGCTCTGCAAGTATTTTTAGAAGTATTCTCTTTTCTTTAACAGCAGGGGAGTAAGATAAAATTAATTCCCTCAAGGACACTCTTCTTAAAATGTCTATTGTTCTCAAGGCAGAGAAGTTATGAAAACTGTCAGTTGCTTTTACAAATGCCCTTTATCAAAATGGCCTAAACCTTCCATCACTGTTAATAGGAGTAAGAGAAACTGCCTCTGCAGAAGAGAAGCACTTCCTTAGTGCTTAGGAGTTTCCCTGATGCCTCACAATTAAAAGAAAAATGAAAAATGAGTAGAACTTCATTCTGAGACCCAGAAAGCAGACTGTTTTAACAGTAACTGTCAATGAGGATCCACATGTGGCTATTCATTTCACCACCCATGCAGAATTGTTTGTGTGCAGTCTTTCTATTTACTTCCTTATAGAGCCAAATCTATATCTTCCTTTAAAATAATTAAAATTTATTTTATCTGACATTTAATATTTTTAACAAGCTTTTATTTAACCAAGAATTTATTGAAAAGTATGATTAACATTTATCACAGTCCTTTTGCCATTATTAGGGCCTGCCTTTCTAAACTAAAGCATGGATTACATGATGAATATTTTATATGTAGTTCAATTCATCTTTGTTTTAAAATATTTAGATTTATAGAGACAAAGACAAAGGCAGTTGAGAGATGCAGTGTTTTGCAATTAGCCACCCTCAGTCAAGACCTGCAAGATCTCTGTGGACACAGCTGTTAAAGTAATTTAAGATGGCTTTGTTCAGGCATCATTAGCTTGGCACAAAGACTTTTCATGCAGAATATGTGTAACTCAGAAGTCTAAATTAATTTTGTAGTAGATAATGCACATTAAAATCAGATCATATTTAGCAAACTATGAAGTGTGATGGTACAGCACTTGGAGGAGTCTTCACTAGCCAGGTTAGTGAGGGAGGAAGGGTCAGTGGTCATGGCTCCTGGAAGCCATCATCAAGGCCTGTCACCTTCATCTAGCTCCATCAGCAGTGACAGCCCTGATAGCCTGAACCCAGAACAGCTGATCCTGACTATCCTGGACTAGTCACCCTCCAACCACCCTCTCTGCATTGTTTTATTTAAGATTTTATCTTTTCCTGTCAGTGTTTTCTCTGTTGAATTTTTGCTCTAAAAATGATTGCAGATCAGCAATCCTCTGTAATTTTGACTTTTCTTATCACTATAGAGATGGTATCATGGCTTTATCTCAGCAGTCTGAGTCAAGGTTCCACAGCTGGAATGTATCAAAGCTGGACCCCTGTAAAATGACAGCTAAATCCTTTCGGGGAGAAATTACAGCAGGAACCACAGAGAAAAGGGTGACACTGGCTTTAAGAATCACAATTTAAGAAAGAAGTGAATAAATTGTGAAAAAGCAAATGACAAGAATTATTAGAAGTATATGATCTTCTGGAAAAGGTTGAAAGTAAGGTAAGGAAAGAGGATGGAAGAGAAGAGACTAGAGAAGAGGAAGAAGAGGTAACACAAAAGACTTCTTATATACAGATGTATCTATAAAAATGGAGACAGTGGTGTTAGAAGATTAATAGCTGAAACAACAGATGGGGAATTTCAACATTTTTATAGGAAATTTTTCTATGACAATAAATAGTTAAATATTGCCCTGGGTTAAAATGCTATCAGTAATCTCTAAAACATCTCAAAATGTGATGGTGGTGCTCAACTAGTAGTCAGTGATAATCTCTTATTTCTATAGACTAGAAGTTCCTAAGGAAAATCTACCACTTAAAAGATGTTGTCTATTGTGTTAGAAGAGCCAAAATATCAATCTTTATCTTGGAACTTCTGGAGGTCTTTCAGATACCTTGGACTAAAGCCACAATGTGTCATGAACATAATTTTATGGAAGCTACTATAGAAAGTACAGCACAGCTTTGATATGGTTTTGGTGGTCTGTACTTCTGTATTTAGTTGGAATTTCCTAAACACTCCAGGCTTCTTGCCCAGGTATATCACATTTCTGTAATCTGGCCAAGAGATTGATGAAAATGTGAGTAACAAAGGCCAAGGCTAGCTCATCATATGCCAAAATCTTCTAGCCAGATGGAAATGCTAGGAATACTTTTTTTCTTTTCTTTTTTTTTCTTTTCTTTTTTTTTTTTTTGCTACTAGGTGAGATCTCTGTCAGAGAAGAAGTTAGGAGTTCACATCAATTTGATCAGAAAGATCAGAAACTTTGTGTTACTCTTTGAACCTTGGAAACTACAAAAGGTCTGCAAATCCTTTAAACTCTTTACCTGTGGTACTGGTGGATGAAAAAACAGAGAATGAGCCAGCAAAATCTGTTTGCAGCTCAGTATCCTGAACTGCATTAAAAGAAGTGTGGCCAACTGGTTGAGGTAGGGGATTCTCCCCCTTTACTATGCTCTCATGAGATCCACCCTGGTATCACATCCAGTCCTGAGGTCTCTATATCTTTCTGCTTCTGTTGTGTGGTCCTCCAGAGGCCCAGATATGTTATATTTCTTCAATAAAACACATCTTCAATGAGTTCAGTGCTGTGGTATACACACAGTGTTCTGGATATGAAATGGAAGACTGTCCTTTTGTTTCCAAATTGAATCAACTACATGTGCCATCACTACAATTTCAGTTGACACTGACAAGTGTGTCAATCACTAAAAACACAATTCAAGAATGGATTTCATGAAATTAATTTTCTCATGACCTTACATTCAAAATTATTGTTTAAATAAATTTTTTCTGAGTGTTATATCCTAGTATAAGTTTTATAGAAATGTTAGAAATATATTCATACACAAAATAGCCCTTTCAGAGTTAAACTACAATTGAGGAGCAAAGTTGAGTGCTACTTTTATGCCACACTTAGAAAATTAGGCAGTTTCTAAGCCAAAATATAAGACTGATGTCTAATTCCTCTGCCTTCAGAAAAGAATTAAAGTTGAAAGAAAAATAATAGCTGATATATTAAAATTTAAATTAAAAATGCTCCTTAAGTCCTTGAGTAATACAAAACCTAAATCAAAAAATAATCCCATCTTCAACTTACATTTTCTTGACAGCTTAGATCTTCTTCCTCCTCACATCTTCCTCCTTATTCCTTCCTTGGAAGAAAAATGAATGAGAAGCCTTACTAGCCTAGAAATGGACACAGGCCTTTTCAGTTTCAGTAGCAATGTTTTTTCCTCAGTGGTTTGAGAGTATTGCAACTTTATACTTAAATGTTCTAGGAAAATACAGAACACAACTCTTTAAAAAGACATCCTATTGGTTTTTTTTTCTCATAGTAAAAAATTATTAAAAAATAAAACAATTAAATCTAAGTCTTTCAAGCTAATCAGTTCAATGTGTAATATGAACAAAGATGTATCAAAACTGTATAATTGAACATTTATTTCAAGCAATATATGTTTGGGATATATACACATTTATTTATACATATGTGTCTTTCCAATGATGCTGTACAGTTCAGATGTCCACCTATGTACACCACAAGGCCATACCTAATGTCATCATGTCCCTTTTATTTTGGGATAAAATCTGATGTCATTTTTAATTTTAATTACCAGGCTATATTTACCCATGCAAATATACATAACTTACGTGTCTTTGCTGCTGTCAAGTCCAAGCTATCTCAACTACCTCAAGGCACAGTGATGCAGACAACACTCATTTTGAAACATCATAGCATCTACTTCTTTCGGGTTCTGCCTTTAAACTGTATTTTTTCTCTGTTATATATAGCCTTACATCAAGTGCTGGAAAGATTTACATCAAAATGCATGGTAGGTGAAGCATTCATCAATAATGTTAGAAACTCACACTCATTGAACCTTTTATTCTGATTTGACACGGCATTTGAATCAGTCCTTACTTGTAACATCGTAACTGCTGAGAAGTTAAGAAACTATTTCTCTAGGTTTGCATGACAAAAGTTCTAGTTTTTATGTGTATTCTGGTAGATATTAAACAGTAAGGCAGTCTGAAAGGCTGAAAGATGTTATAAGGACAGAGTACCTAAGTCAGTTTGACTATGGTTTGATATTAAATTAGATGTAAATAGTTTTCAAAACCTCACTGTATAGGAACCAGGTCAGTAATCTACTGCATAAAAGAAACCTATCCATTATCAGTATGAGTTATGGTGAAAGTAGTTAACATATTTGAAAGAAATTCCAGGATTATTTAAAAAAAATGTTACTAACAAATAGTTGTTTTAAATGTCCTTGATTTTATTCATTCCAAATATCTCTATATTTACATGAACACAAACCTTTCTATAATTCTGAAAAGCTCTGTTCATGTCTGTCTCCATCTGGCAGAGAATCCAGACATGCACATATTACATGTTACACATTTTGTCCAGATATGTACATAAAAACTGAAATGGCTGTTACTTTCTGGATGTTAATATTCCTACAGGAATGTAAATAATGTAAATGTTGTTATGCCCATGGTTTTTTTAACAGTTATTAAAAATGTAAGTAGCTATTTTATCTATGCGAATTTTTCTAAGTTTCAAAACCAGATCCTATAACCTTGAAAGTCACTAAATGTATTTCCCATGCTTTGTACAGTTGCAGTGTGGACAAACTCACAAAAAAGTTGCTTTTAAACAAGTGTGAAAGTTTCTTTCCTTGTTTCCTTTAAGAACAAATTTTGCTCTATCCCACCCAAAACCAGCACAAGCAGCTATTGTATTGTTATGCCTGGCATGGGGTGGTGGTCCTTTCCATCTCCACCAGATCTTTCAATACATTGAGGAAAGACTAATTCCTCTGCACAAAAATTACTTATATGAATGCTAGAGATATACAACATATTCTGTTTCAAATGGAGAAAGCGAGTCTTAAGAGTAGCTCACTTTTCTTTTTCAGGCTGTTATTTCTTGTCGAAATGGTTTTTCTCATCTAACAGTGACTCATGCTGAGAAAACAGCTTTGTATACAAAAGTATTTGCCTATTGTGATTAAGGTTCATTTAGCTAACGGTTTCCAGTGGTACTGGGTTTAGATTAGGCAGAAGAAATACTCTGGAAAATATACAGAAGATCTATTCAGGCTGATTTCAGTAATTTTTATTCTCATTTTGAGTATGTTGCTTAAGAGAAAAAATTTAACAATATATTTATATGATTGCTCATAAAAATGTAATTATATTCATTGTCTTCGAGCTCTACATTTGCCTGTCCCATTAAAGAAATTCATGGTCATTATGCTTTTCTCCCCCCTTATACCACTATGTTGCCATAAGCAAAATAAGATAAGTAGGAAATTTATCTGACAAATGCATGGTGAAATTTCTGTCTACCAAACGCTTTTTAAATCAGAAACAAAAGCAGCCTTGGGAGATAAATCTACAGAAATTGAAACAGCCATACAGAAATTGCCAAAATAATCCCCTGCATTGCCCAAAGCAAGATATAAATTAAGAAGCAATGCACTATGAGTGTAATGGAGCATTTACCTTTCATGCTTCCATTCATCTCATATAAACAGCTTGTACACTGCACCTCACAGGAATAATTACAAAATCATAGAACATCTGAAATCATACATATTAAGACAGAAAATAACCAGACAACATTTTTTTTTTATTTACTAATTATTTTAAGACTTTTTGTAATTTTAAAAAAGTTGCTAGCTTCTTTTCTAATTATCAACTTACACAGTTAAAAAGTCAAAAGAATGAAAAAGGCTTTAGGCAAAATCAGCATGGAAGTTATGCATCCTTTCTGCTGAAAACAGGTGTGAACTTACTGGCTGATATGCTGGCAGTATTCTGGTCTTTCATATAGGACATAAATATTTAAAAACACCCCAGAATTTCCAGTTTTTAAAATCCCAAGGATAGAGTGGGTTACAGAGTTATAGCTTCCTTCTTTTGGTGGAAGAGAAAATTAATTAAAGATATACCATATGCAAGATATATTAAAATGGGTATCAAGGAATTTTTCACATCAAGGAATTTTTCAAATTTCAAATTCAAATTTCTGCTTCAGAAGATCATCTCTACTACTACAGCTTGATCTCCTCAGTAATTGCACGAAACAACAAGAACGAAGAAGCGACAACTACACTGCTACTGCTTCTGCACATCTGTACCACTCCACAAGTTCATTCTCCACTGTGTCATCATTACTTTTATACTTAATACTTGTCACTTCCCTTTAATAAATTGAATCATAGAAGAATAAGTGGAAAGCAATAACTAAATGACATTAGGGACATCAGCTGCAAGCAGATATCCAAATGATGAGATGAAAAATGATGGTTAACTGAATAACACGTTGTGCCTTTTCAACTTCATCAAACAGCTTAACATAAACAGTACAGCATCATACGGATAATTTCCCAGAATAAAATACACAAGGCATAGCATTCAGAAATCATTGTGAGTTTTCTTTAAAATTCTGTGATATTTACTGAAAGCAAATGCCTGCCAAATGAGAAAATGGCCCAACCAAGCAAAGGCATTGATAAACCTGGTCTGATTACATGACTGGCTCCATTTTGAGGTCTTTCCTAACCTCAATTGCTCTATGACCCTATCCTGTAATTTTAATGCAGATCAAATTACCTTTTGGACTTTTATTTGTTTGTCTGTTTGCTGAAATGGCCAATGATTGCATGGTTGGATCCAATATAAAACTAGGTATAAGTAAAACCCAATTTTTCTAGCAGCAGAGCGGGTTTGCCAGAGAGGTTGTGCCACCTATGTCCTTGAGGATTTTCAAAATGCATCTGGACAAAACCCTGAGCAACCTGATCTGAACTGGTGGTGGACATTGCTTTGAGCAGGAGATTGGGTTACACCCTGAGGTACATTCCAACCTGAATTATTCTATGATTTGTAGTGTATAACAGGTCAGCTGGTCAACTTTTGAGTTTCAGACTCCCCTGCAAAAGTGCCCTTATTTTTTCAGCGCCAACTTTTTGCAACAGATGGGTAATATGTACAAGCTCTTCATTTACCCAATATTCCATTGGGTCCACTGCACTGCTGTTATCAGCAAAGCAGGACTGAGACCCTTCAGTCTGAGAAATTAAATTTTTTCTGCTCCTCTACCTGATGAATGACAGCAAGAAGTGGCTTCATGTAAACTTGGCAGTAAGTAGTCAAGGGATCCTGAAGCAGCACACTTATCCTCCTTCATTTCAGTGGTTTCTGACTTTATTTTCATCTTTGCCCACGCAATTAAACAAATGTCTCAAATTAAAAATAGGTAATCATAAGGCAAACATAAGGATAATACGTGAGGCAAGAAAATTACTAAATGGAGTTTTAACTTCATTAGACTTTAGAATAGGGAGATTACAGCTGTAGTTATAAAGTTAGAAAATTCCTGTGCCAGATAATTCTATGGAACTTCATGACTTTAAATTCTGAGCATTTGATCCCAACAATTCAACTAATAACTAAAGTTTTATTTCCAGTCAATTTGAATTTGCAAAATATCCAGATTATTTTAAAAGGTAATGTTTATATTTTTAATTGTATATTTGTTAATGAAAGTGGATATGATCACACAATGTCTAGTTCATAAGGACAGATACACAGTTGTCCATATAAACTAGAAGAAATTTGTTAAAATATCATTATTAAAATTTTATTCACTTTACTCAATCTCACTATATCTGAAAGTGATATGAAAAATTTTATGTTCTCAGGTAAGTATGCATCTCCTATGGGTAGGGCCATTCAAAAATTAAAAACTCTATTTGTTGAAAAAGAAGCCAAACCAATTTTTCCCTTTAAAAAAAAAACAAACCCAGGGAAAGTTCAACTCTAAGCTAATCACTCAGAAAGTTAAGGCTTTCACCTGAGAAGTACAAGGGATTCATGTAAACTGTAGACATAATTCAGCCTGTTAGTCATAATGCAAAACTCAATATATGCTTCAAGTTTTGACAATTATTTTCCTATATGTTTTCACATTCTGGTTTTTGTGTATATACACATATTCTGATCTCTAGAAAATTTCAGAACTCATGAAATACATAAGTACAATGAGAATGGAAGAGCTGATGTTTTCTCCAAATATTTTCCATAATTGTTCAACATATTGGGATGTACATACAGCTCAAAAAAATTATGGTCTCTTCCCTTTCTGGAGCAGAACTGGGAGAAAAACTCACATGGGCTTACCCAAAATATGTTCCCATATGCACATACTGGCAGAGACATAATAATCAGTAAGGAGAAGGTTCAACATCACATCCAAGCCTCTCAACTTGATATCTGGGCTGTAGGCTATACTGGGGTTAAGAATATTTTTTTTCTCTTCTTTTTGAAGCTGTTTCACTGAGCAGAAAATAATTAAAATTTATAGGATCAGAAAGAGAGCAAGCATAATGACAACTCAGTAGCCTACTGGTTCAAAATCTCACTTGAGAAAAGAGACTGGGATTCTGTTCTGTATTCCAAAGACTATACATTTTACATGAAACAGATCCAGGATAACATGTATAAGTAGCTCTTGAAGCAACCTAGACCTTTCTCATCCCGATTGAATACCTTAACCAGCTGACACGAGACCCTTACTAACTGTTGGACTTTCCACTGCCTTCCATGAATATTGCATTGTAAACATCTCACAATCACTACGTCTGAACATGCCATCTCATGTTTAAAATGAACTCCTGGATTTTTTTGTTTGATATCATGCAGTAAAAAGACAAAAAAATCTAATGTCTATGGTAACTAAGTTATCAGAAGATCTACATAGCTACCATCAACTACCAATAATGCAGAGTGTTCCCTTTAAGATCTTTCTGCTATACTCACTTGAAAAAGGTTCAGTCACCTCCAGCTGAAATTTCTAGGATTATTAATTTCCTTAAGGACTAATAACATTCCCAACTTAGATTAGAAAATCTGAAATAAATATTTTGCAATTAATTCTTTGTTATTTTCTCAATGACTATTATGTTGGATTGTAACAATTTATCAGATTCTAGTGTTGTTGACACAGCATATTCCTTTTTTTTTAGAGATTTGTAGCATTCTGTTTCTGCGACTGAGAAATAAACCCCTGAAATGGGAAAAGAGCCAGAGGAGATAAGCAAGAGAGATGGATCCATGAAGACCAGAAAGTTATGCAGGGTGGGACTGACCACAGATGTTGCAAGGAAGCTGACTTCATCTAATCAGAAAGGGGACCAAAGAGTGCCCTTTATTTTAGATGAGCACCTATCAACAGTTCAGCAGCCCTGCTGGCTCTATAAATGTTTCTCCCAAGTTCACTCGAAGTTTGACTGTTTCCCTGGGCTAACCAGGTCAGCATGGGGGTAATGAGTGTGCAGCTCAGCTAAACATAGAGTATAAAACAAGACAAGTGTCAAAAGAATTTAAAAGACAGCAATAAGTTGGAGGTGGCGTCAACCCACATTTTCCTTTCAGCAGCTGGGGACTCCCAGCATCCTGACAGTACAAGTATTATAGATACCAATAATGGAGAACAAGTTGGTGCTGTGATCCAACACACGTATTGACATTCCTTTATTTTGTTGAATTTAACTTATATTTGTGCTTGTTTTTGCAGTATACTTCAATCACGTTGATAAATCAGAAATCCCATGCAATACCAGCTATCTTCATGTAAGCAAATTTGATAATAAATATTAGACCTTCCACATGTGGAACATATAAAAGAATCTGGCCAGAGAGTGTCACACTGAAAAATTCCTTGTTCCATCAACACATGCAATTTTTAATAAACTCATCACTATGTAAAGGTATTTCTTAGTCATGTTTTTTTCTTTTTTTCTAGATATCCTGAAAGTTTATTTACTTATTAAATTCAGCTTCTATGTGTTTCATGATGCTATTTTTCACAGATTCTTTAATTTTTTCTGTGTATTTTTCTTTCTCTTTGGTTTCTTGATGGAATATACACATTACATTTTTTCTCCAAATGTCTACAAACATATTTGGGTCAGAAGTTGTTCAAGAAGAACTTTTGTATTATTATGATCATTTTTAATTCCAGTTTCTTATTCTGCAGTCCAGATCCATGGAATGGGAAAGAAACTTTTGCTACCTAGCTTCAGGAAGGTGGAGCAAACATATGCTTGTTTTCAGATGAGTGGTTTGATTTCCTTATTATATTTTTATTAAGAGTGAAAGTGAGAAGATCAAATGCCAGTGTCAGATTCCCTCCTTTGCCTTCTACATTCTGGAACACATTTTTAGCTAATGAAAATGAACATCCTCATGACAGCAAAAGCTAATAGGTACGAGAAGGACTGTATGTGTAATTCAACCTTTGAGAGGGGTTTTGGGTCCCAATGCACACAACACTTTCTCTCTCCTTATAGCAGTCTCTCATTCTTCTGATTAAAAAATGTATTTCCAATTCCTCCTAATACTTAATAGTTTCCTGATTTTTCTTCAATTTTCATTTTCCAAAACCTCCAAATCAGTAAAATTAAGAGGTTACAGCTTGTGAAATTTTATTGTGGACGTGGAAGCAAATACATGACAGTGTGAGAACATCATTTTACTGGAGCAGTCATTAATAGCATATTAATATTTAGTTCAGTGTAAGGGGTTATTTTCTTACCCTTGCTCGCAGTGACATGTATGCATGAAAGCTTATTGAGCCAGAGCCAGCTATTCAGTGTGAAGAAAGTGGAATAAATCAGGAAAGCATATCACTTTCAGCATCACAGCTGTTCTCACTTCGTGTCCTACTTGGTAGCTGGGCTACTGAGAAAAGCAAATACTTCTTTGTCTTATTTCTGCACTAAGTAAATGTCATAGCAACCCATTAGCATTGACAAGATCCTTGTTCCTGAATATCAAGTACTTTAACCCTTTCTCTTACACCAACTCTTTTCCCATTATACAAGCCATAGCCATCAATGTCTTTTGTTTAAGATCACACACAGTCACAACATTTGACTTTTTAAAAATAAGGAAAAGATAATTTTATTCTGATTACACACTTCTCCTGGCTTTTGAAGAAGTCATGCATTCTTTAAAGCATGACACTTGTATTCTCAGTAGTCAGTCTTCTTTAGCAGATTCTGAATAGAGAATTGTTACTTCTACACAAGACTGGTCAAAATAAATTAAATTTAATGAAAAGAATGTGAGTGTTCTGTGGACTCATGGAGCTGCTTTTTAAATTACATCATAATTTGAAATGGACATCAAATGTGCTCCAAAACATATTGAAATCAGCAGTAGAAAGCTTTACTTCTGGTAACTTTGTTGACTTGGATCAGATTAATAGAGTAAAAATTTTTAAGGTTTTTTATTTCATTACCCATGTACTGTTGCAATGAAAAACTGGTATAATAATTAATTACCTAACTCAAAAGTATCTGAAAAGTCCTTGGTGCTTTTTAGGATCCCAAAATTTTCTTTTTGTTTACGTTAAACTTCTTAGAAGTTTTCTTTTTGTTATCTTCCTTCCCTATATTAATTTGAAGTTTTAAAAATTGAATCTTGTCAGTGTATAAATAAATCATCAGGTCTAAGGTAGCAGGCAGTAATTGTCAAACCTGCCACGGCTGACACTCTTCCAGAAATCCTGACACTCTCTTGCTTCAGATGTTAGTAAAGTCTTTGTTGGTTGCTGTAGAATAGCTACACAGAATATGAAGATTTTCACTTATTTTTCTCTTCACTTTTTTAAAAAATTGATTCTCAAATGAGAGAAGCAGAGTTAAATTACCATCTGCTTTTGGTTGAAGGAAACCTGAGTCCATTTATTTTCATCTACTTGTTTTTCCAACTAATTAATAAATTATTACAGAGAAAGGTGACAACTTAACTTACTAGTCACACAGGATACAGATTTATGCTGTTCGGCAGTTTCTGACAGATTGAATTATTGGATACAGTTAAGTTGATGGAAAAAAACAAAGGGATGGGTTAGAAGTTCAGGATTCTTGCTGACTGCACTACCTTCTTATGGAATCATGCTAAAGGTTGAGTTCAGCAACATACATTAAATCCAATTTCTTCCAATCAAGCAAAACATAGCTAATAAATCATATAATAGGACATAGTACAAAACTGCTTTAGTTTCAGGAGAGCTTTGACAAAGTAAGCTGTGTACAGGACTATACCATGCTGGCATACAAAACACTTCCAAATTATTTCCACCAATGTCAGTGTTTACCTTGTGTAAGCTTATTTACAAACAGAAATAAAGCCTAAATGCATGTAGAGTGGGGAATTTCTTTTACTTTCACCTAACACAATTAAAAAACACTAGTACTGATCCTTGGAGAAAACTGTGTCCTTATTTCTGTCATGTAAAATGGGCTTGCTCTTAACACTTTTGCAGTTGTTTTATAATTGTCTATATATGCTTAAGTTTGGAGTCAGAAAATACACTCTTAGAGTATCCTTTGAAGTCAGAGGGCTTTAATCTTTATTTTTCTAATTAACTTCTGTTATTTTTCCAAGTAACTAATTTCTTTCATTGGTATGTGCATTAAAGAAATATGTACTATGAATGTGCAGAGACAACTTATTAAAATGGAGCTCAGATCCTTGTCTCGATGCAAAATTATCAAGATTAATATATTTTATCTAATCAATGGCTAAAATTGCACTACTTCACTAGATAACAAAGAAATTGTTTTCAGAACTACTCTGGATTTGTTTCAGATAAGATTTAATTTAGAAAAAAATGTATGTTTCACTTCCTCAGACATATGTTTTGCGTAGAAAGGCTGTGTGAAAATTTAGTATTCAGACTGCTTCACTTAATTTAATTTTTGGTATTAAAAAAGCATAGAATTTTAATTTTTATGACTACTATGACACTAAATGTACTGTCCTACCCATTAACACAATAATGACTTATATGTCAAATGATAAAAGTGTACAGTAATCTGTTACACCAAAATCTTAGCATGGCCAAAAAAGGAAAAAAATCCCCGCATATACTGATCTATAAAATTGCTGTTAGTCTGTGTAGAGTTTTAACAAGCCAGTCTAACTTGTCATGAAAATACATGAAAACCTTATTATTAAAGTGCTTAAAATTGACCAGAGGGTCATCTCTGCTTTAGATAAAGGGCTGAATAGGTTGACTGGGATCAGGTGGCTCTGTATATTGCCTTCCCTGGCTTAATCAAAGTGTGAAAGTTTCCTGAGTGAGCCAGACCAGCATGGGGGAACTGGTTCAGTCCAATATAGAGTATAAAATTGAGCAACTTGCAGAAGGAATTTTAAAGAGGAGAGTGGGTTTGAGCTGACCTCAGACCGTGTATTCTTTCCCAGTGACAGTATCACCCAGAATCATGACCACAACCAGAGACCAGTAATGAGAATCAAGTTTGTGCTGTGATCCAATTATGTATTGAAATGCTTGGTTTTTTTGGTTTTTTTTTTTTTTTTATTTTTATTTCAGTGAACTGCTGTATAGTTAAATCAAAATCCCAGTAAACACATTTAATCTTAAAACAAAACCTCCTATGTAGAATATCTTCTGACAGTGGAAAATGTGAATACAAAGTTGAACCTGGCTTCTTCAGGCTCCATGACAAATATTTATTTTTTCTTTAGTATTCTCAATATTATATGGAAAATGGCAAAGACTTTCTGTAGAAAATTAGTCTCTTATAGCAGAACTAGACATTTTAGGACATATATTTAAAAAAAAAAATCAGTATTATCTTCTAAGGTTTTGAACACCAATAGTGAAATCAGGACCTGGGATCTGGTTTTGACAGTTAAACTAATTCTAATAAAGAGTTAATATCATGATGACCATTGCAATAGCTCAGGGTATAACACCTGCTTTAAATGACATCTATAGTAAACCACAGCATAACGAGTTTGCAAGGCCTTGGATCTGGCTTGCTTATACTTATACTTACTTATACTTATACTTATACTTGGATTCTGATATAGCTTAAGAACATGTGCTAGAGAGGTCATGTTCTGGTAAACATCCTAAAACACTTTGGCCGCATCAAAGATAAAAGAACAGTTCTTGCTGCATCACAGGTATTTACTGTCTGGAAGAGTCCCTGAAATTATGTCATACCTAACAAAACAATATATTCTTAATGTTTTTAATAAAAAAATGTTGCCCAAGCTTTACAGTGGGGAAGTTCATGACATGTAAAAATGCAAAAGTTGGAAGGGCCATTTGCACAAAAAAACAGATAGGCAGCAGTGTATGGAATTAACCTAGTAAAAGATGGGAAGCTGCATCATCTACAGCATGTTACAGAGTGCACCACGTATTTTCACCTGATTTTTATTTGCCTTCCTCCAATTTTGCTGCAATAGTACTGTTTATCAGTCCTAAATTCAGTCACAATTTCTTGTATCCTCAGAGCACACCAAGGAAGCCATGCCTGCATTTGCCTGGATCTGCCACAGAGAGACCATCTTTACTTGGTGTCCAGTGTTCTCCCCTCCTTAGACATCTGTTTGCTGCGACTGACAATTTGCCCCTGTGAGCACTGACAAATCTCAGCTCGACCATACTGTGGCTGTCAGACTGATTGGCATAATACACCATCATTATCAATATCTATGTAACAACATCACACCATTTTTTTCATCCTGTCACATAAGCATGCAGCTAATGCATGTTCCTATCTTATACTTGGTACTTCCTATCTTACACTTTACTTTTTTTTTTTTGTCACTTTTTTAGTCACTACAAAATATCTTCATTACTATAAGTGTTAAAAATCTCAAGACTCAAAGAATCTTCTGCAGGGAGGAGAGAAAGAAAAAAACTTATTTGCTGAAGAAGTATCTAAAAATAGTGTAAAAAACCTTAAACAGCCTATTATGCATAACAACAAAAATAAGAAAGGGAAAAACATATGCAATGAATTCCAATATGCACACTCAAAATATACCACTAGGATCCAGCTTTCATTAATCATAGACACAGACTTGTATTCAAAGAAAATATTTTTTCTGAAGAATTTTCTTTTAATACTAAATGAACTCTTTCAGGGGACAAAGACCTAGCTTCTCAGTAAAACTTAATGTCAAATGAAAAGGACTAAGAATAAAAATGTGTTTGCATAAAGTTCTAACACATATTTTTTCATTAAAATCCACCTACTGGGACTGCACTTGTATGTGCTTGCAGTGCTAGAGGTTGGCACACTGAGCTGCAGACAGAATGGGGTTTTCCAAAGAACATTTCTTAATGAGCAAAAGACCTTTGGAAATTTATATGCAGATAAGAATTTTGTATCTAAGACTTTTCCTTTCTCCCAGCTCTATTAAAATTGTGTAATTCTGTAAAAAGATAATAAAAAAATCTTCTTATAAGAATAAGGTTTTAAAATTTACAATTAATTTCACTAGCTGTTGGTAACAAAGCTTAATTCAAAACAACTGTGGAAGATATGAGTCTTAAATAATGGCATGCTCTTACTTAGAGTTACTTTGCAAAACAACAGCACAGGTTCATAAGTCAACACTACTTGTCTGGCAAATGAGCAGCTTTATGCATTATTTGCTGCATCATAGTTGTGATCCTGTTCTGGAAAGCTTCATTCTCCTTGCCTTATTATGTGGAAGTGCTCATTTCAGGCTATAGCTTCTTTTCCGATGAGCTGGTACCATAAGGAGCTCCTAGTAACCTTGTGTGATCTGTAGAATTTATGGTTGAGATGCTAACTTTAAAAAAAAAATTAATAAGATCAGTAATGATTTTTGCCCTCTCTTTGGAGTGTGACGTCAGACTGGAGCTCTTAGGTCCTATTGAGGACTCATGTGGACATACAGAAGGGTAGGTCTGTAAGGACAGTGGTTCCTGTTCTGCTAGATTCTAAGACCTTATCAATGTTAGATAACCAGTGTTTAGTAATGAGCTTCTAATTTTTTTATGAGTTTAGTTTTGCTTGTATCATTGCACTTTGCACAAAGCACCAGATTTTTCCAAGCAATGGTCCCACCAGTTTCCTGCAATGCAGTTCCAAATAGCCAGCAGCCATTTGCTCCCTTAGCTAAGAATGTAGGTGTGTAACTCTTTTGCAACACCCACAACCTAACATGCAAATGACCTTAAATCTACCCTCAAGAATGGATGTCAGATTAAGGAGAACATGAAACTTTGAGTGTTCAGGTTTAGAAAAACATATCTTACTTCTATCCTCTGCTACTTCACTTTAGCTTAATGGAATAATGGAAACACATTGTTCAGACAATTATAGCACCAGAGAAAAAAATCTTCTCCCTGATGAAAACTCCATACATTTATGATAGAGAAGGAGGAGCTCAGCATTGTACAACAGAGATCTGACCTTTTGCTGAGGGCTATTGGCAAAAATATGTGTAGACTGATGATTTGGCTTGCAATGAAAATTTATGACAGACAGCAATAAATTGGAAGCTGGCTTTAATGTAAGCATTTTTATATATTTATAATAGAGAGGCAAGGCTTTTCTTTGCATAATCTGTGTACTCATAATTTAACATGATAATTGCTATACAAACCTGTAACTTCCCAATTCCATGAGGTTCTTGTAAAATGTATTATTGTGCATGTTTTGACAACTTTATTTTAAAACATGAAATTTGCATCAATTCTCTCTCCAACTGAACAAGAGCTGAACAACAGAAAAATTTTAGGGAGATAAAGAAAAAAAAATATTAACTCATTTTTACTTCAGGCAACCCGCTAGAATGTTGCCAAAGCAATAGCAATCTTCCTAAAAGAGAAGAGGACTTCAAAAGCAGCGTCATTGCTCTTATTTTCCTTTAGTAATATAAACTTTGTTTGTGCCGTTACACCACCAAACATTTTAAAATGCAGAAGTGAGAAGAAGGTCAAACCATCCATGCTGGTTTTGGCCAGGGTACAGTTAAGTTTCTTCACAGCAGCTGGTATGGGGTTATGCTTTATGTTTGTGCTGAGTATGGGGTTGATAACAGAGAGGGGTTTTTATTGCTGAGCAGGACTGACACAGAGGCAAAGCCTTTTCTGCTTTTCTGACTGCCAGTCTGTCAGGGAGGCTGGGAATACATGGAAGGCTGGGGAAGAGACAGAGCCAGGACAGGTAACCCAAACTGACCAAAAGAATATTCCATACTATATGACATCATGCTCAGTATTTAAAGTGGGGGAAGAAGGAAGAAGGGAAAATGTTTGGAGTGATAGATTTTGTCTTCCCAAGTCACTGTTTTACATGATGAGTCCCTGCTCTCCTGCAGGTGACTGATCACCTGCCTGCCCTTGGGAAGCAGTGAATTAATTTTTTTCCATGTGAGGTTTTGCTTTGCTTATTAATCTATCTTTATCTCAATCCATAGAATTTCCAGCTTTTACCCTTGTGATTCTCCCTGTTTCACATTCCAATGGCAAAGGAGTGAGTGAGGCAGCTGTGTGGTATTTGGTTGCTGCATGGGGTTAAACTATTACACCTCCAACAATATTTTAAAAATTTTACCTTAAGAAAAGTATGTAATGTGAAACTTGAGCAAATGTGGAGGAAAATCTTTTGACCAGTACATTTTTTTATACATGCATACCATTTCTTTTTTTTTTAGAAAATTGGAATTTATTATGATAACAAAAAAACTTGAGCATAAACTGTTGAAAAAGTTGGGGTTTAGCTCTATTTAGAAGAAAGGCCACTTTATAGTGCTTGTTTGTTCTGCAGATTATATTTGACTCTCAAATCTTTAACATAATAACTAAGCAGAAAATAGAAATGGTGTGGGAAAATATATCCTATCTTCTACATCAGTCAGAAATAATGACTTGGTGACCCTGGAGGTATAGTACCTTTATTAATTTCAGTGAAATCAAATAGAATGAGGCTGCCATAATGGCAGATAAATTCAGGTTTACAGTATGTCATTTATGGAAAGCAGCTGCAGTCAGAGCAGCTATTAAGAGTGTCTTCATTAAATGAGTGGCATTACCTGGAGTTTCTTGATGGTTAGTCAAACTCATGAAAAGGAAAACCAAATGAAAAAGGCTCTACAGAACATATAGCCAATGTGTCAATGTTGTAAAGCAGTAACAACCATTTCTGTGGCAGAAAAAGGCAGCTTTCATTTGCTCATAAATTCAAGAATATATTTTGTATGACAATTATTTAAAGAACTAAAGCTGGCTTCCTCTGTTATACACCCTGAGACATTCTGATAAAAACTGCTGTTATAAGATGTAAGCATTGTAACTTTACCACTACAGATGAAAAGAATGACTGGATTTCAAGGTTTTGTAAGGTACATGAACCCCTATGTCAGGTTATAAATGACAACTGAAGTTCTGAAGGTAGTTCAAGTATTTTTGTCATGTACTTGAGAAAAGTTATCACAAATCTCAAAATACCCAAGAAGTTTGAGTTCAGGGAATGAGTTCTGCAATATAATGGTGAATTCTTCTTCTATCATGCTTAGCAGATGTAACAGAGAATGAGTCCTTCTCCAGAAAGGTAATTATGGATCTGTTATGACCATTAACAATTAGCATACCTTAGGTCTAGGATGCCATTTACCTTTCTTGTTTCAGTTAGAATTAACACAGTCAAGACTACTACTGCTGCTACTGTTTTTCATTTTGCTTCATATATTACTATGCTCAATGATCTTTAAGGTTTCCCCAAAAACCATTAAGCTTTTCTACAACATTTTGTCAAAGATCTTTGACAAAATAGTTACATACATACAAAAGATAGTTACATAGAAATCACTAAAACTATCTATGCTCTTAGAGTGCAATAATGACTCAGTTTAGTAAAATGACAGGGAAAATACCTTTTTAGACTAGAATATTTAGAGCTAGATTGTCAGGATTATTCAGACCTATTTTGTACCAATTCTTAGCATTCTTCAGAGTAACTACTTAATTCAGATGTATCACTAAATAACAAGACAAATTTAAAAGAATGTAGAGGACATCTGAGGTTTAAGATGTAACATGAATCCTTTATTTTGCAAGAGGCTTTCTTCATTCCTTTTCATCCAAAATCTATATATTTAGGTACGCAATGTATATGAAATTAATAAATCCTTTTTATTTTAAAATTTCAATTGCACTGATATTTGAAAATTAAATATATTGTAAAGAAGATTTTAATACAATTTCACATCTTAAAAATAAATTATTACTGTGAACATTTTTAGAAAATAATTTATTTACATTTGGGATTCATAGTCAATCCATGATGGAATGACCAGTCTTATACTGGAAAGATATTCTCTTGAAAAAGACACTGCTAGATCTCCTTCAGTCTTCCATGAACTCAGGCAGTTGTGCCACCACGGACTGTAATCCTGTCAGACCTAACAAGCTAAGCACATTCAGGCTGAATTAATAGAAGAGTGGGAGACCTCTATGGAACACTTTGGTGTTGTAGCAAGTTTTTTAGTGCTACTGACTCAGTGGGAGACATTCTTCTGTCTAAGTTAGTACTGAACTAATGCCCCAGACAGGGAGTTTTGGAAGACACTATAATTAGGATGCAATTGGCTAAAATGCTCAGAAATAGAGAATGTGAGACAGTCTGATGTCACGTCAAGTGTCTTAGTGCATGAACCGGAGAAAAGCAACTGCTAGAAGGAGAAAAAAAACCCTGGAAAATATTAGCAAAGAATATAAAATACATCTTATGGTTGGATAGTAAAAAATAAAAGCAGTAGAAAGCCTGGTTTGATGTGATCAGCACAAGACCATTTTACTGATGCATATGATGAATTTATAAGACCATATACAGGAAAAAGACCTTGCAAACAAAAAAGAGAGAGATAAAATTAATTCTCAATCAGTTTTAGCTGATATGCTGCTCATTATATGTTTAAAATGGCCTTCCACAAAAGTAGTCCCCCAGGGGTCTTTACACAGTCATAAAGGACGTAACATTCTGCTATAAAACTCCTAATACACAATACAGCTATGAATATTTAATAAACACTGAAGTAAAGAATAAATTCTACAGAAAAGCTAGTCTAATATTTCTAAGTACTGGGCAATCATTCAAATATTTCTATTTTTATGCATGGTTACTCCTTCATAGAGCAAAAAGTCTCACCTTCCTCTCATAAATATTATCTTAGAAAAAAAGTAAAGAAAGGTGAACTCTGTATCACAAAATATGTTCTTAGTTTTATCAGTCAGGCAATATTTGTCTATCTGTCTCAAAATCAATACAGTTCCCCTTCATGCAGCATGATTAACAAGCAGGCAAAGTCATCTTAAAACAGATATATCACATTGACATTACTTTTTAGTTAAAATAAAGTAAGCAGTGGTCACAAAAATTTGCAGTAGCTTCTGCAGTCTGTATTAAATGCACAGGTTGCCAGGATATGACTCTCTCTAGACCCTGACAAGTAATGGGTTCTGGAAAATTCTTGGAAAACTGCTAAGCAAGGGTAAGGTAACTCTAATAGATGAACACAAGAAATGGAGTATAAAACAATAAAAATACTTGATGTTATTGTCCCTTAAGGGCAGTAAATCAAATTAGTAGATAGAGCTTCCATTAATGTTTTAATAAAAGCCTTCTACTTTAGGAATCCCTAAATTTGGGATTTTCTCCATAAGTTTTTCACACTGAATTCAACTGGTCAACTTTCCAATCACTCAGACAATAAATAAAGTTAGAAGAATGCTTAGCTGCTCATATAAATTATTAGATACTTAATGACCATATTCAGTGAAAAGCATATGAGAAGCTAGAAGTGAACTGAATATTCTAAGTTTTAGTTCTTAATACAACTTCTCAACATGTACTGAAGATATAGGGAAGATAATATTCCAAAAGATTGCTATGGAACATCTTAAAAGTTTTCTATAAACACTGAAGAATTAGGTTAGAACTTAATTTACTGAAGACAGGAAGAAGACTCTAGAATCAATCCCTTACTCAGAAAAATACAAAATAGCAAAACAATATGACTTAGATTTTTTTTCTGATTTTCATACTGCTGGTGGCCTAACTGATGTGAGTCTGATTGGACATATTTCCTTGATATTTCCACAGGCAATAATAGAAAATAGTCTTGTATTTTTTAAAAAGTAGAACCATAAAAGTTTTCCATGTATGAATGTAGTCTCAGAATCATGAATAAACCATTATTCAGTTCAGCACAATGCATTTACAAATAGTGCATGATGACTCCCTATTTTAGGTAAACTTAAACATCACCCAAAGGCAGCAGTATTGCTTCTGGCTAATGAAAAAAGTTGGTAGATGAAATGGGAAAAGGTTCTGTCTCGGTGGGTGCTACTTAAGTGCATTCATCTATTCAGAGAGAATAAGAGAAAGAATTTACTGTTATAATAACACTAAAGGTGAAGGTGTAGGGTGTTATATATTCAACAAAATGTTAAAAAATAATTCTGTTTAAGAAGATTAGTTAAAGTACAATAATACATTTTCAAACTCAGTTGTCCAACTAACCACATTTTCTTTGGACAGTTCTACTTTCCCCACCAGAAATTTTGATTCATTATTTCAGCATATTTTTCTCATCTGGAAGTTAAAACTCTAAGAAGATTTTTTTTTTCCAGGACTTGTGTTCAGTGATGTTTTATTTTTCACTCTCCCAAATGCAGAGAACATTTTTTTCCCTTTCCTCTGAAGGCCTCTAAAGTCTGTATAATTAATTCCAGAATTCAGCCTTTTTTTTCTTTTTTTTCAGTCCTAATTTTCAGATTAGGGCCTGAAAAAAACAACGTGAAGAAAAATTCAGATTCAAATTATTAGCAGCAACTCTTATCTGTGTGTGGTAAGTTGGTTATTGTATACACAGTTAATTTTAGATAGACAAGTTGCTTTAAAATCCTTGACCAGAGATGTTTCCCAAACCTAGGTTCTCATGGATTTTCAGTTTACAAATGTTATTTTATCTTTCTTGATTACAGGATATCTGATATGTAACATAGGCCATTTCCCTCTGTATTATAGTGAAAGGTACTCTGCAGACTAGAAAGCATTGCTTATTCAGGCAGACACTATTAAATACAGACTTTGTAACTGAGTACAGAAGTTCACCTGGCTACTGCCTATTCAAAGGCATTTATCTGTCTTTTTCTTGTGAAATTAATATCCTTACATTTCTAACTGCTCCCTATGGCATTTATGCAGCTTGTGTTGTTGGTCAGACAGAGATCTCTTAACAATGCTTGGAAAAGCTGGCATATGGAACAAGAGAAGCTCTACCATGAATGGGGTCCTGCACATTTAATAGTCTCTAAAAACACAAGAATTTTTTTCCATTGACTCATGAGTGGCTGGAAGTGCCCACTGGAAAATACCAAAGGAATTAATATGATTTACTTGTGCTAAGAGGTATGACAGTCCATTAGCAATATTTTCAGTTACTGTTTGAAAAGAAAAAGAACAATCTCTATCATCATAAGTTGCTTCTCTGTCAGACTCTGTGTAATACTTAACAAGACAGCTGCATTCTCCAGTAAAATCTATGGATCACAGGTGCTGGTTCTAAATCTTGGTACACATGCTAAGCCATGAAGGATAGGTTACATCTCTAGCTAATTATTCAAATAGCTCCTGCAGGTAGCAGACCAAGGAACATGGAGAATAGGTAAAATGGGAAGAGACTTCTGTAGGTTATAAAAAACACAAATTGTTCTTGCTTCATCATCCACTGTGAACAAAATTCAATCATGTGCCTTAGCTACCCAAGCTCAGCTGATTTTCTCAAACAGTAAAGGTATTCGAGGCATCCACATAATGCTGACAATGGATGAAAGACTTATGCCATTTTAAAAAGGAAGATAAAGCCCCACAGATGGCATGTCAAGACAGTGTTGGGTGCTCATGAATGAACATCTACTCCATAAATCTGTATAACATCCTTCTTCTTGTATGAAAAAAGATTTATAGTGAGAATGATTTATCATTTCCTTATGGAAGTACAGTAGTGGCATAAATTGTTTCAGAAGGAAATGTGATCACCTAGCAACAGTTCTGATCTCCAATTTTCTAAATCTCAGGATTAAGAATATATTTTTCAAGGATGTCACATGTTTTAAAGTCACACACATGGCTGTTCACTCTCTCTGTTGACTTAAGGACTTTTCCCTGCCTTTGCCCAGTTTGTGTCATCATTGTTCAATTCTGTGTAAACAGTGTTCATACACTTGTGCTGCAAACAGGGCAACTCCGTTGTGACAAGCAGTTTCCCCTTTGGCTCTGAGATTAAAATTCATCACATATAGCTCTTTTTCTCAATTTCTCATGATAAATAGTATGTATTTTAGAATTTATACAAATGTAAAAATGTGTAAATGTATAAATTAATATAAACCTTGCTTTGCATATGTCATTTGTCCTATTGCCTCACTAATTTAATTACAATGTTCATATGAAAAATTAGTGCCAACATTTAAATCCCTTTCTCTCAGTAAATTTAATTGTCAGTGAAGGAACCGAAGTTCTGTTGAATTTGCATTTGAAAAGATACACTTAACATCTCCACAGTTCTCAAATAGATAATTACCTTACTACAGAGAATCCCTGAATCAGTAAGTTTTAACAGCTAATTCTCACAGATTTTTCTACCACATTGCAGAATCTTGTTCTGCTCTTTGCAAAGATCTAATAATGTTTCTGTTTTCAGACCTGCTTTTATAAAGCTGTTCTTTAAGAAGCACTTTTTCTCTTTCATGACAGAAGTAACTCATTAATTATATTAGGATCAGACTAACAGACTGAGGCAGAACTATTGGAAACAAACTTAGGATTTCAGATTTATGTTAATTTCTTGATATGACTACAGTTCCAGATTCCTGACAGGAAGACTGGCAAGCTGTGAGCATGTTCTATGCAGTATTTTGTCCTGGGCTCTTTAGCAGTCTCTCAGCCAATGCCCAGACAGAGCTCAGGACCGGACGGATTTAATTCCCAACAACAGTTTAGATAGAGTCACTCTCTTTTGGTTGGAAGGAGAGTTTAGCTTTACAAACACAAGCTAATATGTCCCAGATGGTTGCATATTTAGTGCCTGAAGTCTCCCATTTGCTAGAGTCGGCAAAACCTGTGCATCTTAAAAATATACATTACTATGTACTGGAATAAATGGATATTGATTACTTCTTATAGCTTCTTCCAGGCTTGTTAAAAAGTCACAAAAATACTAGTCTGTATAAAAAAAAAAAATAGCATCCTCAGCTCAATTAATAGGGCTACACAAGGGAACAGAACAGTGATCTAAGAATTGCTGAACTAATCCCTGTCTTAGTGCTCCTTGGACATAAGGCATACTTACCTGATCATTGCAATGACAGAGGCTGTTTACAGGAGATGCTCTTTTGCATTCATATTCCCCATGAGCTCATTCAAGGTATAATTTATCCCTTCTAATGTGTTAATTAATCCAATATGATATATAAATCCTATTTTTCAACAGCTATTTAAAATGAGGCAAATCTTCATAACTTTTGTAGGCAGCATGTTTCAATAAAGATTGAATAAAAGCTAATATTGACCTCATAAACTGAAAACATGCTTCTCTTTACAGAACCCTGTAGCTTCAGTATCAAAACATTAACTTCACCTAGATTACAGCTTTGTGTTTCTAAAGATGCTCATTCATGTCAAGTTACCTGGCATCCTACCACAATTACAGACTCAGATGGCAGCATCAGAACCAAACAGGGTGTAAGGATCATACACACATGACTCAGATTGCTCACACTGAATTTTTTTTAAAACAACAAACACTTCTTCAAAAGTCCAACACAAAACTTGTATTGGCAGAGGAAAGGCCTCATCTACTCAACCGACCTCAATGGAACTGCTGTTTTACACCAACTATACCAACAATAAAAAAAAGCTGTTTCACCAAGAGAACAAATGTTGAGCCATCTATTGCATTTTACAGATACAAGCACATTCTTTTTATATTAACCATTTTAGACATTTTTTTTGTCCTCTTTTTCTTAAGCTAATATATTTATTGCTTTCAAACTGACAAAAATATCAGTTTATAGCTTTATTTCATGTATATTTCAATAGTGATTTGTCCCTTTTTCTAAAAATTGAGTAAGATTTAAATTTCACAGGACATCTAAATACTTAGTTCATAAACTGAGTTCCTAAACCCTCAATATAAATATTCTGAAGGTGCTCTAGTATGATTTTATTTTTTTTCAAATTATCTCTGATAGTTATATCAGATATAATTTTTTATGAAACAGGTTACTGTTAACCCTACTACCAAGACAATTTTTACAATGAATGAAAAACTGTAGAATAACTAACATCTTAGCACTTTATTTATTTACTTATGGCTACTAGCTATTCCTCATTAATCTGAATCACCATCAATCTCTCCTTCTTCTTAAGAAAAGTAATGAACATAAAATGGTCACCTGGTCTTCTGATTCTGTCCGGATCATTCTGGATTAATACATGTCATTTGAGAAAAGAATGTATTTAAATATTTCATTTAATAATTAAATAAAGAAATAATATTTCAAAATTAACTAGATATATTTTTGTCATACATAAAACATAAAATAAGATGAATTAATCTTTTCCTAAACCTTATTATTGAGAAGTCACTTCAAAGCATTTTAAGAACTAAAGTGACTAGAATATTTTATGGAAGCCTTCTCTATCAGTCAAAGAAAACAATCTACTTAAAAATTCTTGCTGCTGCAGTGTACCAGGTAAAGGCTTTGTTGACATGAGATCTTTGCTCTCTTTATTCAACACAAATATCTTACCTCCAACCATATCTGACATTTCAAGCATTAAATATAATACTGAATGTAAATCAGGGCACTAAAGCCAAAATTTTGTCTTATGGGGACCCCCTTAAGGGGAAGTTTTTAACATGAGAAAATATTTTGGTCTTAAAGCAAACCCAAAATTGATGAATTGATGCCAGAAGTGTTATAAGATTTGGAATATGTTAACACAGTGTTCAGAGAGATATCTCCAGCAAAGTTTGAGTCATAGAAGAAGTGTAACAGCATGTTTGGTCTCTTCATAGACGTAAGCAGGACCCAAGCTGGTTACATTAATTTTGAGGCGATTGTCAATAATAGTGATGCTATGAATCCATGTTTGCTCCTGTCATTTGGACTGAGTTTTCTTCTCTCATTGGGCAGATAGATAATTCCATCTGGTTAAACCTCGAACAATTGCTCTTAGCTTATGGCTCATTTTGAAGTTGGCCATTTCTCTTTCAAACCTGTCGCACCATGGTATTATTTAAAGAGGAACTACTCTAGTTTTGCAACTATGTTAGCTAGTGTAATAAAAATTATTACTTCACCATGAAGAACTTGACTATTGGAATGCAATCCTTAATTCTACCAATGTTTTCAATAGAAAATGTATAAATATTGACAATATGCACAGTGGATATCACCACATGCAAGTATCCCCCCAGATCTGATCTCAGGAACCCTTATTTGATTGAGTTGTTAATAGATATTGGATGATAAATAAATGTAATCTGACCAAGACGATTCACTAATATTCACCAAGGTGCTGCTATTTTGAAAGTAAGCATTATTCTTGTGCTGCCTTTACCTTGACACAATATTGGATATAGTAATTTTCTAAGTCTTAGGTTTCTTTGTGTTTTAATATGCATTATGTATTATGAAATGACAGCCTTAAAATCTTATTGGTTTATCAAGCTATTTATGTGCAATTCAGTTTTAACTGTGTGCATTTTCTGTTGTATTAAAACAAGAGTCACCAAAGACATTAAGAAGACCTTAAATTAAATAGCCTGTTTTCACATAATGCTTTGTTCTAATCAGGATTCTGTGAAGCTCACTGGTATGATTAAGTTTCACTAATCAGAGGTCTAGAAACATCAAGGTGTTTGTTCTTAGCATTTATCCTTGTTAGTTATTCCCTACAGAAATATTAATTTACACTAGATGCTTTACTAATGACCTCTTAACTTGGAGATAAAAATACAGCACTATGCTATGAGCATTTTTTTTCTATTAACAAAAAGAAAACATGCCAAATTATCATAACAGAAAAATTATGATATTATAGTGCCTTTATAGAACGCTCAATATGTATATTAAACATATATTTAGATAATATTGTGAAGGCAATAATAGATGTTTGCATCATTTCTTGCTTACAAAGATTTTGCTGCATTTCATATTTATTCATGCTTGGATGAATCCCTTCAACCAGCTACTTTTTTAAAATTACAGGTGAGTGAAACCATAAATTTCAACATGGCTTCATTCTTAACAGTCTATGAAGCAGTAGATTGGAAGCATAAAATAAAGTGAGCAGAATCATGTCATGTTCTGCTGGGAGACATATTTTACCCTTCAGCAGCATATTAAAAACGCATGTTCTCGAAATTGAGGCAAGGCATACAGTACCTCCATCCCATGAGATATATTTCCCTGCCTAGAGCAGAATTTTCCTCTTGGCAGTGTGTTTCAGATCTGGCAAGTTAAACAGTTTAATCTCTAACATTTGCATTACATTTTCCAATTCAGAAAAAAAAAAAAAATTCTATCATACTTCTAAAGTGTTGGTCTTGGTTTTTTTCAAATAATTTTAATGCACATGAACAAGATCAGTTTTGTTTTGGGGTTTTTTTTTCCCACAAAAATGGGTTAATTAAGCTGGTGGGATAGCATGGTTTCATTATGAAATTTTAATAGTATGGTCACATTGCATTATCTCTATATTTCCTAGTGAGATATTCAAAATAAATTGCAAAGATAAATTAGGGAAATGTTGAAAAATAATCTAGTTTGAAGAAGAGATGTCATAGCACATTTAAGTGCTACAGTTTATATTGCATAGTCTTTCCCACTCCACGGTGTAGTTAGCAGAATACTACTAGCAGAACAACTCTTCTGGACTGGATATAAAACACGAAGAGTGTGCCCTTCACTAGGATCCTCTTGAAAATGTTTATCATTAAAATATGAAATTGCTAATTAAAAACTCCTTTGACTATGTAGACAGTACAATCTCTACTTGCTAGCATGCTATTGCACTTAGAACAAGTAATATCTCAGTAGTTATGAGTATTTTATTTGCAGGTCTGTAGTGTTGACAACAGAGGAAGGTACACATTCCATGAATTTCATACTCCCCAGACTAAGAATTTGTGGATTTCACTGGGGAAAAGCAGCCTTTATAAGAAGCACTGACATTAATCCTGTGAAGGATACTGCTGGAACAAGGAAGTATGAGGAACAATGGATTACCAGTCATACAACTGATTATCTATGAACTAGGAAAGGAGAGGGAAACTATGGGTATGATATCCTCATGCGTTGTGGAAACAGCAGTCTTCATGAACCACTGTTCAGTTTGTTTCGAAATTAGAAAGATGAAGGGGCAGCCAAAAAGAAAGTTAAAGACAATTTTACTGCAGTACCAAGTGCAGTACTTTAAAGACAATTTTCCAGTACCTTTTTGGTACTATCTTACAGTAATTGCAGAGAAGAACATGTGAACTCTTTTAGTCTTTTAAAATCTGAAAGTATATAGAGTGTTACAGTTTTTAAGAACTCTTAAGTGTACGAACTTGACTCACACTTAGAACATTCACAATTAGGGACAAATTAAGAAAAAAACCCAATCAAACCACAGGAACAAAAAAACCCCAACCAACCAACCAACCAACCAACCAACCAACCAACCAACCAACCACCAGAAGTAAAATAATACGAAAAAAGGGGTCATGGGGATGCAAACAGCGATAGAAATATCAAACATAAAGATGGCAGGCACTTTTGGAGACAGCATTTATTAAAATTCTGAAATGTTAAATGTCTGAAATCTTTACAGTTTCTTTTTATTTCTCCAAAGGAAGGTAGCAATGAAGGCAGATTTTTTTTAATTCATAGGCCTGTCAACAGTGTTTCTATAATTTTTTTTGGCTTTAGATATCTATAATTGTTTTCTCTATATGACATAACAATAGTCTACAGTAACCCAGCGCAAGAGAATTTTATTTTGTCGTCATTTTTGGGACTTGTCTGATATCAGTCAAAGCTTTTCACAGTGGTAGCTCAATGTAGCAGATGCAGAGTAACCCCAGATGCAGCCCCAACACCACTGCTGTTTGTCTTATTGAGGCTTCATTGTCCCTCATCTATCCTCAACCACAAGACATTACAGAAAGTACAGAAAAGAAGAGCATTCCTCTAGTGAATGCTGAACTCTTTCTGGAATGGCAAAAGAGCTGCTTTCTTTACAGCTCATCACAGATGCATGTTTACATCTTTGTTCTTATGTTGTATTTTCTTGTCTGTGGTGCTCAGAGAGAACTTTCTATTTCAAATTTTAGTTAAATCTGTGAATTATTCAGGAACATGACCCAAAAGGCATTAACAATTTAAATCTGCCGATAACTGACTTTCATATTTTTTTCTGTAGAAGCAAAACATGAGTAGATTATATAATGGATCTGTTGCTGGATAATATTAAATGAGTTTTCTGAAGTAAATAATTGACATGCATATGAGATCTGATCTTCAGTTGAACTAAAGATGATAAGAAAACTATAACTATGGGAAAAGAAAAATAGATTCCAGAATATAAACAGGTACCAAGACCTATACCAAGGAACTTTCAGCCATTCGTTTAAATTAAGTTTTATTTCATTAAAAAATAGGAAAGTCATACGCACTGATTGACTTACATTTTTTGCTATTTTTCAAAATAACTTTTGATGAAATCATACTCTTCAGGTTTAGATTAAGCTAAAGATACTAATCCCTTGTCCTCACTTCTGCCATTTTTGTCAAAAAAAAGGCGCTAGAAAGTTAGGCATTTAACTGCCTAGCTTATCTTCTGGATTAGAAACTCATCTTCTTGGGTTCTTACCCACATAAACAGCAAAGGAAATTATTTCTAGTTTCATATTCCAAAAAAGAAATGAGATTTTTCCAACAGAAGGAATGTTGGAGTTCTACCATCACATCAATATATTTTTATCCAGAATTTTTACATCTTTTTCGGTGTGGTATGTCTCAAATTGTCAGGTGGATATTAATGGAAACCAAACTGAAAAACCCCAACCAAACCAAAAAAATCAAACACAAAAACCATCCTAAAAAAAGAGCGGGGGGAAAAAAATCATAGTGTTTATTTCCAAAATATTCTGAGGCTCTGAGAATTTTCTCAAAAACAGAGAAGGGAGCAACAGATCTTCTTTAAGGTACAGGTTTGTGGGTGGTGACATAAGGAAAGAAGTGGGAGAGGTCAAGGGGAGAAAACAAGACCTAAAAAGGTTCTGAAAAAGTACAGAAGCAGAAACATTTCAAGTAAAGAGAGATAGGAAGATACTAGTAAAAACAAAGGTGAAGCTCTATTGTCCAAGACATGCTTCAGAAAGAGATGAGTAAATAAATAAAATTATAACAGATTGGATCAATATTTTAGGGAAAATAATTGTAGGATTTCATTATAGTAACAGGACTACAAAGCTATTGAAAAATATGAGATATATGCACAGAATAGATGACAGAAATCACTATGTAATCATAAAGCCAATCGGAAAATTATATCAGATTGTGTCTAAATGGGAATAACACATTGTATATAACTGCTAGTTTAATTTTTTGATAATTTACTACTGAATAAGATTGACATTGTGAAATAAAAATCTAAACATAATTATTTATGTGTGTTTGACAAAAGGATAAAAACATAATTTCTTCTCTATAGACTAAAGATTTTAAACAGTTTAATGAAAAATGTTATGGATAATTTATCACTCTACTGATTTATTATTTTTATTTTTTCTCCTCAGATGATGAATGAAGATTTAAAGGGAAAAATCTACAAAATAAATGCTCTAAGAATTATTTGATGTATAGTGCACATTTATTTCTTCTCAGAAGTCTATGTCAAATACTCATTATTTGCTCGACTACTTGTCTCTATTACTCTACTTAAAATTTACTCTATTATAGTAAAAAAAAAATTACTAGGTTTTATTTTTTTACTATAGTCGATAATAATAAAAGATTGAACTGTTGACTTTAGAGTAGTTGAAAGGCTAAATATCAGTCTGTATGTGACAAAAAATATTCACCATCTCTTTCTACATGGGAGGAGGAAGAATTACAGACCATAAAAAATAAATTGACAAGCTGGAGACAGTCACTGACTTGTCTATCATTAACTGGTGGATTGAGACAAACATGACAAGGCGTGCAAACATAAAATGCTTGACCACACAACTTATATATTTGCCTTATTTTTCCAAAACAATTTTCTATCCCACTGCCCAATTCAAATGCAACCTAAAGTAAGTAGCTTGTCTTTTAAAGTGTACATGAAGCCCCCTAAAAACTGTTAGGTGTGTTCTACAGAAAAAAACTGCAATATATTCAACTCTGAGAAGCTATAGATTAGGCCTTTAGATAATTCGTTACATAGCATTCAACAATTTTCCCAATACTATAGTATCTGATAGTATTAAAAAGAAACTATATTAATGACAGGCTTTATAACAAATGAGAAAAAAAAAAGTTATAACTATAGAGACAATTCAGGTAGAAGGACACAACTGATCTGAAAAGAAGTGTCTGCTCTTCACTGAAGCAAGAGTTAAGGAAGATCTGTAACTTCTACTTAGAACTAGAAATTATAGTTGAATTTGTCTATAGTTATATTTCAAAGCCATTATTTATCATCTATTAGACAATGGCATTCAACAATCAGTCAGTAACAGGCTCAGAGAAGTATCAAATCTATATTTATGAAATCCAGTGCCAAGGTTAGTTTTGTACCCAATCACATCAAACTATATATGGTGCTCACTTGCACACTCCTGATCCAACACTGTTGTGACAGGATGAGTCAAAGCTGTGAGAAGGGACTCTTTCACATTCCTCACTCTTATGCATAAGACCAGAAACCTCCATTATGTAAAGCTATTGTCCTTCAAGCTTGATTGTATGTAACATGAAATTCCTCTCATGAAAATTTAATGTAGAACCATGCAGATTAGTGTAAGTAGTGTTTATGTGAAGGAAATAAATAACTTTAGAAATAATATCTTTACATTATATCTAGGTTCAAGGACGACTGGATTTTGCAAGACTCATATGCTGTGACACCAAATTTTCAGAAGCCTTAAGAAAGTAGAAGACAAGGAAGTCCTGAAATAAATAAGTAATTAATGGAGAAGTGAGTTGATTGGTAAAATAATCATATCCCCCAGTTGTCAGGGCATTGATAGACAAGCATTCTCTTGCTCTTCAGCAATTTATCCCTTAACTGTGACACAGAAGATAAACAATTTAAATCTAAGATCTTAGCTGTTGCTGTATTCTGCTGTTAGAATAATTATCTAGCAGCTTAAAGAGTGAAGCTAGGTCCTTTTTTTGCAAAAAATATAGAGTTTTGACACTCTTCAGGACTCAGGCAACTATGCCCAAATACAAAAGTTTATTAAGCACTTATTCTCAGGCTGATTAAAATTGTATTAACTGCATTTGTTCCTGTGTTCTTTAAGTTACAACAATAATAAATTGAGGGTGTTGGTAGTTAAGATCAGCTATTAAACTTCAAGGGGTAAGGTGAAGAGTGAATAGCAATAGTGAATAATTTTAAGTGTCCGATGAAATTTTTGGTGCCTAAATCCCTATTGCAATTCCAGTCATTAAGTTTTAGCAAGAAAACTTGTAAAATAGTATCAAAAATGCAGAAAAAAACTCACTGAAGTCTTATGAGACTAAACTAGCAATTATTTGAAGAACACTTTAAAGATACAAAATGCTGTATCATTCTTAATCGGAGAATAATAGAAAGGTTTGAGTGGGAGGAACCTCAAAGATCATCTAGTCCTAAACCCCCTACCCTGGACAGGGACACCTTCCATGTTGCCCGGTAATTCTTAATGTATAAACCAAGCCTCTTTCAGTTTAAAGACCTTACCCCTTTACCATATCACTACATCCTCTTGTAATAAGTCTCTCTCCCTCTCTTGTAGCTTCCCCAGAAAGGAAGCGCAGGTACTCCATACAGCAAGTCAATGAAATGGAGTTTTAACAGGAAGCAAATAGTGAATTTACAAAGTACAAACACTAAGACTAAGGCAGAAAGAAAGTTCCATGAAATAAGCATTAACATTCTCAAATGGAAGAACTTTTCTCTCAAGAAAAGAATCAATTCCTGGGAGTTAAATTATACTTAAAGCTCTTACTTGCACTCTGCACGCTTTGTGGATGCTACTACATTAGCATTTCAGATGAAATCCTGGTGTGTTTGAATTAAAATTTCCAGTCATACACACTTCCGTACACCTTCAACTCCATACATCCAGGTGTCCTGTTAGAGTGAACCACTTTCCTTGCATATAAGAATAAACTGTAAGAAAGTCCCCTGGAGAGGGACTTTGATCACTGTAAGGTTTCTATGTAAGTAACCAAGTCAGAATTGGTCCAAATATTGTTTTTATAGGAGGGGTGGGGGAGGAAAGGAAACCCTGCATATGGAACTATTGTTTTAAGTTATCATTTCACTGATCTGAATTAGAGTCATAGTCCAGTGTGAATCTTCCAGTAATTTTCACAGGCTCAGCTGAAGAGGCATTGATCTGCAAGAGGAACTGGGCTACTGCTTAAACAGCATTTGCTGCAAACAGTGTTGAAATATTTGACTCTCTCCTGAGTCAGTTAGTATTCTACTCAAAGCATTGTCAGAAAGAGAGATGATCATAAAATGGAAGGGAAAAAATAGTTCAGTTTTTCTTCCTAGCTATTTCCTAGGTAAAAAAAAAAAAAGAAAAACAAAAAACCCCCCCCAAAAAAAACTACTATAATTCTTGAAAACTTGAAGTGACACTTAGAATCACACATTTATAATTCATTAAAACCAGAGCTAGAATATTAAAAATTGTACTTTGCATCAAGGCTTACACCATCATTTGGCAATAGAATTAGAAAAGTCTAATTTTAGTGACTTAATATAGACATTTTTAACTGTCTTTGTTCAGATCTAAACTACTAAACTATACAAAATATGGAACAATAGAGAAGCACATCTAAAAATTTTAGAAAAATTTAGGTGAATTTTTTTAATCTCTGTTTTTTTATAAGAAAGCTACTTTTTTATTAATTCTGCTTCTGACCAAGTAAACATTGCATTTACCCTCAGGGATAAAAATAGAAACATTCTGTGGAGAAAAGACAGTCTATCTATATTTCTTTATGCACAGTAAAAAAGTATCTTTATTGCACTTAAGAGCAGCTTCCTTTTACTAAAAGAAATTATTTTATTGCAACATTAGGGCACTGTGAGCTGATGGGTTTTGTTGTTTGTTTGTTTGTTTCTTTGTTTCAAGAACAGCAACTGTAATGCTTATTTGTGACTTGTAGTCCCTGGACTAGTCTTGTGTACTCTGTTAATGCCCATGGTTTCCCTGGGGTTTTGCTGTTCCTTCTGTCAGTGTTGTATCACAGATTGCTTCTGGCCCAGTAAATTTGCTGTCCGAAGATCCCAGTTGTTCCACAAGGAATGACCGCGGGCTCTGACAAGGACAATTTCATTGTGTGCACATTAGGGCACTAACACATTCAAGATCTAACAGGGAAGGAATTACTGTCCTTTTACAGACTGATCAAAATAAGGACATATTATTTTACATTACTCTCTTAAGTGTTTATACCCTCTCTTTATAATTTACATTACCATACCTACCACTTTATAAGCCTGCACTTCTCCCTTCCTTTTAATTTTTTTCCTGATTTTTTCCAGGACCAAATATTTTCTATCACTCTCTCAGCTTGGAAGAATCTATCTCTTAAGCAGGGCTTGTAAAATTCCTACTTTGGTTAGGATTGTAATATTCCTACTTTGGATTAAGCAAAATATTTCTGTGGTTCTACTTATCCTTGCTTAAAGGAGGTCCACAATGATCTGAAGAGTATATCTTGGGTACGAATGAAAAAAAAAAATATTCAAGACATAAAAATCATGGCTTATATTGTACCAAATAAATTTTTAATTTCTTTAAGAATTGTATTTGTACACTAGTGTCCATGTACTTGTTGGAGCTTGGACAGGTAAAAGGCATGGTTATTAGAGGTTTGGTTTTTTACTTAGTTGTGCTGGGTCTCTATTTTCAGTCAAGCATACTGGGAAAAGAATGTATGGTCAAAAAATATATTTATTATTAAATTTTATTTCACTACTTCCTTTTGCATGACAGGAAGAGGATGAAACATACTTTTTATTTCAGATGAGACTGTTTAAATGTAAATGCTTCACTAATTGCCTAAAACAGATTTTTTTTTTTAAAACATTCTTAAGCATTATTGCAAATCAAAAACTAAAACTAAACCAAATCAAAAGAAACCCAAACAAAAACAAAGCAACAAAAATCAAAACAAAAACCCAAAACAAAACAAAACCAAAACAAAAAAAAAACCCAAAACCCCCCATAAAGCCCCAACTCAACCCATAAAACATGATGCAGCATAAATAGTAGTTCACAATTGCAAGAACAACCTTTGAACCTTTGAACTATTGTTAAACCTTTGTGTGACACTCAATATTCTGGAAAAATCCATGGAAATCCTGTAGGATCTGAAATTTCGTCCAGGAAATTTTTTTTAAGAGCTCTAGGTTGACAAACCTTCTAATTGAAGAGAAATCTAAAGGAATTTAGTTCATTTAGATAATACTAAATCTTATATGCAGAGGGAGAAGGGTTTTTTGTCTTACTATCTGTATGTAACAAAATTGAAATTTAAGTAGAATATGGGAGAGAACGGAGGGAACATTCTCAAAAAAAAATTATATTGTTATATTACCATGAGAAAGACTGAAGTGAAGGGATATGCAAGACAATGTGGATTAAAAATGAAGAATTAAAATAGAAGGAATTTCAGAGAACAAAACCACAAGGTTGTAAAGATCAAAGTATCCAGTAATTTAGGTTGTTCTTCAATTTTTTCCTTTTCATCTCGATTAAAAGCAAAATTTTTAAATGGTTTAGTCTGTAATCTTATTTAGAAGCTATGTTTCCAGTAAAGTCTTCTCAGTGGTAGCATAACGTTAATAGATTTCCTTGAAAATGGTTTCACTAAGGGTCTTGCCTTCCCACACAGACAATTCCTATCTGTGCAGTTCCATACGTGTTTTCAGCGAGATACTTTGCTTGTGAAAAGTGAATCACATTAACTCTTTAAATCTTCTTCATCTTCATTGGCAATACTGAGCCACAGCTATAAATGCCTTACATTAATAATCAAGCCATCTAAGACCAATTTGAGAGGTCTTATTATCAGAAAGTGATATGAAAATGCTTTGCATTCTGCTATAGAACAATGTTTGCTGTTCCTTTCAAGTAGTGAAAACATTTTCAGTAATATTGAAAGTTCTCCAACTTATCAAATATTACTAAGAAAGTGTTATGTAGCACTCAAAGACTGAGCTGTTCTATTAACATGACTTTTTCTTTAATACTGAACTGAAGAGTATAAACTAGTTTAATTTCAGTACAAGGAAAAAAGAATCTGAATTTTCATTAGATAAGCTAGGAGTGTCACTAAAATCATATGTATTTCCTATAAAAGATTACTATCAAAATTTTGTAGACTTTAAGTATAATTTGCATTCTTTAATGAGTTTTCGTAGAAGAAAAACTCTACATCAGTATAAATATGACTGCACATAGAAAAATCAAGCAATTGGATACTCTTGGTAATTTTGCCCAGCACAGAATTAGTTTCTTGGTGTTCTGTACAATATTTTTTTCTGGATGTTTGAAGTAGGGTACAAGAGGCCTAATTCTAGTTGAGTTTGGCTGTCACCATAAGAAATTTTTCACTGGGTCCAGCCCTTTGATTTAACTATGGTTTATTTTGGAAGAAAATGGAACACTCAAGATTTTGATTTCCTTCAATGCCACACAAAAGCAGACTTTGAGAAAGACCTCACAGGTTTCATTGGAGTTTTTTTTTACCCTATCATCATAAAAGTCAAATCCCTCAATCCATACAGAATCTCATAACTACAGAAAGGTGAGATTGGAAGGGACTATCTGGAGGTCTAGTTGTCCAATCCTCCTGCTCTGGTGCTGGTCTGTGTGTGATTCATAATGTCATGCATGACATTCTTTAAATACACTTTTATTTCTAAAGCATAGTCCTCATCAGTGGGTTTGGTTTATTCACATGTGCACCAAGAGATTTATTCTGCAGTTCTGAACAAGACTAATTACATAATCTTTTTCTCAATAAGGCAGCACATCAACTGTCTGTTTGTGGGTACTGAATTGTAATTCTCCTCTAATTTATCTTCATATGGATGTTTATTCCATTTTTAAGCATCAAAAAGTGTTACACACAAAAGCTTTGCATTGCAGATGATACTTTGCTGGAACAGCACTTCAGGTATTATGAAAACTACTACCTCAATAACTGTTAGAAGCCTCCTTTTTATCTGTAGCTCAGCTTCTAGTGGAATTTTTTACTTTCTTCATATACTCTAAATTTTGTTTACTCAGGTAAAGATACATAATTTCTGTAAAATAATTTCTCTTCTGAAAGAGTTTTTGAATGGGCTTATTATCTGCTGCTTTTTCCTACATGTAGAAATACTTTTAAACCAGGTGGTACTAATTTTACTTCAATCTTACCCCTTTGAAAAATTTTGGAATAAGGAACCTGATAATTAAAACAGACTGACATTTTTATCAGTCAGGATGAAAGGATTGATTAAGGTACACTATTTATGAAAATTTTAAACAAAAGCAAAGGAAGATACATATCTTCAAAGGAACACTAAAATAATCAGTGCCGAAAATCTCCAATTTTTAGTAAATCAATAGGTTTTATAGGACTGGAAGTAGTGTGAATTTAATAAAGACATTTTTGTTTGCAAGTCTTCTCCCAGTGAAATTTAAATTGTAAAAACTGCAATCACACATGTATCTAACTTATCTTGTCAAAGGACTGGTAAAGATGCATGAATCATAGAGGCCAACAAGTGGGCAATGAGAGTTTTAATTAAAATGACTCTACAGGTCATTCTCATTTAGATGCACATGGACTTAGAAATAGATAAATCACAACATCCATTAGAGAACGCCAACAGTCCGGAACGTGTGGATAGGTTATCCTTGGATACTGTGTAGTGAAATTCAATGGAACTTGATTGAAAAAAAGCTATCTGAGGACATATTTGCTTTGCTACACACGGTACGTTTGTGCATTCATTTGTCTCAAAGTGGTTAAGCAAGAGTTCAGCTGAGCTCTGACCTTGGTCCCTCAAGCTTTCTGGGGCTTAAAATGTTTTAGATGCCATTTACAAACGGGTATGAGTAGTTCACATCATCAGCAATATAGGAAGAAAGAACAAATCATTATTGAAGGAGTCAGATGTATTTCACAAACACCAAGGTTCTCAGAGCAAACACCAGTCCACTTTCCTGTGTGTTGTCCAACAGTGCAGCTGAATTGCATCTCTGGTACATTTTTTCAGCATACTCAATTTTCTGGAAACATCTCAGCTAAACACAGTTAAAAACCAGGAATTTTCATCTGATTTTACCAACACACTGTGCATTCAATTTTAATCAATTTCAGATCAGAGTAACAAATTCTCTTATATTGATGCACCGTCATGACTGGCATTACTAAAGAGACAGAAGGAATTTTCTGCCAGCTTGATGACATATAGACAAAAGGTTGTCTTTTTTTTTATAAGTTTCTTTTTTTTTTTTTTTTAAGAACAATATAGTTCAATAAAATTTTAACTTATTATTTACCTTTTTTTTTTTCTTTATTATTTTCTTTATCTACTTGTCCAGGTATGATACACACACAAACTTTCTTATTTAGATTAAGAGTCTTACTGGATTTAGTACAGAAGTTTATTTGCAGTGTCTTTGAGCTCTGCTTCTTTGAACAATTCAGCAAGAAATTAATTTTTTTATTAGAGATTTTTGGCTTAAATTTGTGTTCTGCAGAAATAATTCTCTCCTTCACACACCCTCTGTGAAATATGTATTTGTCTCAAAGAGACACTATAATTTTAAAGAGAACTTAACAAAGAAAGTGTCAGGAAATGCATTTAAGTCACCTAACTTGGTTGTGAAATGAAGTCGTTGAACCATCCATTGAATTCAATCAACATTTGAAGTCACAAATGCACCACAGTATACTGTTAAATAGTTGACATGTTAATGGATTTTACTTTTTTCTGTGCAGAGCAAACTAGAGGTAACAGAGAAATTTTTATAGCCTCAAGAATATTACATCCATCAGAAAGGAAACAAGTACATCTGTAAATAATGCACATATTAAAAGTTCAGACTCCCTTACCTGGAGACAGAGAAACTCAGTACCAGCCTGCTTTCATTAAAGTGCATTTTCATGGTTTGTAAAGTCTGTGGGAGAAATGAGGTGGCCTCAGGTTCAATTTGAATTTGCTTGTCTTTTCCTCTTGTATCAAGAACTCTGCATCCTTCAGTAAAGCACTGCATTAACCTTCATAAATATGATATGTTAATACTGATTGTATCTATGCTTACCTATTCCATCTGCAGCCATCTTTATGATAGTTATGTTCTGAAACACAGACACCTCATGCTGTTTTACCCAGAAATAAATACAGTCACCTAGCAGATTTGTTTCACTTTTGATTGTCCTTAAGAATAGTGTTTTTAAAATAAAAAAAATATAAATAAAGCAAAAAACTTAGCTTCTAAGACTTCACACCAGAGACAGAGTGAAAAATTTATCAAGTTTAGTTTAAAAAATTTGGCTTGGACTTCCTTGGAAAAACGTGTGAGCCAAAAAATAATTTAGTCATGACTATAACCAATAATTAGCACACTGAGAGTAAACACGGCTTTTCTGGGTATTGGTGAAATTAAAGGACACTTGAAAGGACTTGTATTCTCTAGGGACTTGTCATCTTGTGGTCACTGGAAGTTGGAATATAGTCAGTCACGTTTAAAGACCAAGAATCAATACCTTGCTCTTTTTGACACTGATGCAAATTTTTCAGTCTCCTTAAAGCGACTTCAGACTACATGCTGCAAAATACAATGGGCACCTTTATCCTCAGTGTACCCATTATGACTACTTTCTTCAGAAAAGAAAAAAAATGACGTGAAGGAGAGATATCGTGGTTGAAACCACTGAATATAACCGAAGTAAGAATATACACTTAGGAAGGAAGAATTTTGAATTCAGGATGTGGAAAGAGCATGGCCAGCAGTGTTTTCTTGGCTTGCAATTTATGCTGTTATTAATTCAGGATATTGATTATAATAGGGATAAATTTTCTTCCTTATAATTTTTAACAGTTCAGTGTTTCTTTCAGCATCAGTATGTGCTGACATACAATTGTGATGTAATTAGCTTTTTGATGAATGAGAGAACAACTAAGGCCACAAAACCTATGCCCATTGTTTTAGCAGAGCAATTACAGCTGCTGGAAAGTTCATGAACATGTATGGCTATTTTGCAATGGAAGAGGAAACTTGGATAACTCTTCTGACTTTTTTTTTTTCAAACTAATAGGCTTTTATACACCAAAGATAAGAAAAGGTGGCCAGAACTGTTATTTCCTTGGTTACACTTTGGGGAAATTCTAAGTCCACATGGTCTCAAAAATTCACGTGGTTTAAGTGAGATTTTTTGTGGCTTGTTGCTCTCCAGAAAGCAATCACATCACAGAACAATTTAACAATAGTTGAAAACATAGCAGTGTGCACAATGCTAAGACCTACAAGACATGACCTTACTTTTTCACTAGAAAATTCTCATCAAAATGCAGTGTATAACATTTAAGAATCTGACCATCAAGATAGTAGAAATTTGCTTCTCAGTAAAAGGAAATTTCCAAATTCCCACTTTAGTATTTCTGTCTGCAGGTACTCTGTAGACTGAAGATATCAGACAATTGTCCAGCCATAAAACTAACCACCCTCATCTAACAACACAGCAGAGTTTCACTTCTGATTTACAATGCAAGAAACCACTTTGAGGCTATCATAAATAATCCTGTTAGTACAGCAAATTATATGCAATTCAATGGATGAATGTTTTCAACTTTATTTTACAATACTTTTTACATGTATTTTTTGTACAGTACACTACTAAAACATATATTGTGGTTCTACTTTATGCTAGTGTGCCTTTCAGCAGTTCCAGGTTAAGTGTCACTGATTTAAATCAACATGATTTTTATTTATCATGCTGTTTCTTGGTTTTCCTCACAGCAACATTTACTTGGAACTCTTTATTGCTAGTTGGGTTTTCAAGTATGATTACCTAAGGAAAAAAAAACCAAAACATAATAACATGAAAAAGACCTACAGGATTTACATTTTCTGCAATAAGGAAAACTATCCTATGCAGTAAAGTATTATAACTTAAACTGTGAAACTAAATATTCTAGCACACCCTAAGTTAGGGGTTTTTTTTAATATGTTGTGCGTATCCCTGATATAATTTATTCTGTATTGAAAATGAGAAAATCAAATTAAATGTCTGCAAAACAAAATTATTTAAATTGTTCTCAAAAAACCTTCATTTATTGAAAGTTTTAATTACTTAAAACAAATGTTGTGTCTGCTTACATAGCCTTCTAACTAGACCTTAGGATGTTTTCGAGAAAGTCTTTTATTTAAGTTAAAGATTTGAGAGAATTCTTGGATTTTAATGACTATTTTCTTTAAGAACATTACACGAAACATTTTGTTTTTAGTAGCAAAAATTGACATGGAATGTGTAAACAAAAGGTAGGATGGTGAAATTAGAATGAAGAATGCTAGTATAGGATGGGGCTCTGAATCCACTGCTTCAGAAAGTCACTGTGTTGAAGGACTCACCAAAATTTGCACAGAATTGGTCTGCACCTGGACAAGGTTTCCATTCCCCTTCTGTAATTCCAGAATTTTAAAAAAATCGGTGAAGGCAATCCCAAAAAGTACAGTATTTCAACTGTCTAGGATATTTTTCACAGGTTAATAAAATTATATTTACTTTCTAATTTTCTATGATGCCTGCTAGATTTTCCGCTTCATGGGTAAAAAATCGAACTTAACACATTAATTACTCTCTTTAGGTTCCACTCCCAAATATTCTTGGACATGAAAAAGCTGTTTTCATAAACACATAGTCATAATTTCTTTAAAGAGCATGGTTTAATTTAATCTCTTAAAAATATCACATTCTGCTAAGGAATACTCAGGCAAAATAGGACTTTTTGGTACATAGCAAATATGTCCAGTATTCATTGCTAGCCCGATTATGAAAATATTACACTTTTTAAAAAAGTATTATTCCATTTATACTTCAAGGTGCAAAGGTATTTTCTTAAATTAATAGGAGCTATAAAAATTGGAAAAAGGGGGATGAAAAATTGTCCCAAACCAAATCTACCCAGATGTAGGTAACAATAGGATACCATGGTATAAGGTAACTATGAGGCTCCCATAGTGTACATCTTCTTTCCTTTGAGTCAGAGGGCAGACACAGATCACAGTATTTCTTATGAAAGCTTTTAAACACTAAGCTGTTATTATCGACAGAATTATTACTAATGTGAATGCTAAAAAAAGCACACCTACACATCCAAAAAACACGCATACACAGATACACATTTATTGACTCAATAATGAATAAATGTGTATGTGTGTATACACACACATAAAGCTCACTTACACAGGTATTCTCATGGTCATCTGCCCAGGTATCAGTCTGGACTCCATTTTTGAACAGTAGACGCAAGGACAGAGAGCTATGGGCTCACAAGTGTCTGGTATAGAGGTGTTTATAAAGCCCTTCAGAGTGCTTTTTCCCCACTCATAACCCTAAAGCTTTCACCTGCATTCAAGCAGTCCCTGACATCTTAGATGCAGCCTAAGTTGCACAACCATGCAACCACTGTGTGGAGGAAGCCTCTTAGTCTCCCCAGACTATCCATTCCTGCAGAATCAGCAGCTCTTCTGGGCTTACAAATCCTATGTAAACTTTCAGACACTGCTTTCTCAGCCCACAGCTTTCTTCACTTTGGTTTGCTGGGGACTGGCAACAATTGCTCTCTCCAAAGCTATGGAAATGCCACTTACACACAGTACATAAAAGGGAGATAGTCTTGACTATAAAAGACAATGAATGGAGGAAGATACACTTACAGACAAAATATATTCCCCTGAATTCTGCCACCCTTTCATTTATTAATTTTGTTGAATAAATGCAATTTTTATGTTAGGAATTAGAATCCTAACTGAGATCCTCAGTCATGTTTCCATAGCTGAATCAGATGGGCCCCAGGTAGCTCATAAAAACAAATTACGTGAGGTCTAATCTTCCTGGGATCAAAACTTTGCTGCTTCTTGTCTTGATTTAAGACAATTCAAGAGGTAGACACTGTAAAATGAGTTTCCTACCCTTGTAGTTTTAAAACATCCCTTTTCCACCATTAAGGATTGTGTGAAATGGATTTGTAGAGTTCTCAGGGCCTGACAGAAGGCCCACACAGTATGCATCCATATGCAAACTTTGAGACAAGAAATGCTGACTTAGAAATGCCATGGAAAAGGACAGATATTGTTAAGAGAGAAATAGAGCTAGAAAAAAGTTTCGAAAGACAGCCTTGCAAATAAGACTAGATACTTTATAAAAATAGAACTATGAAAGAGGCATTATATTGGGACCCACAAAGGGTAGTTTTGGATGATTGGCTTTAAGGCATCTAGAGCATAGCATGACAAAGAGCTGATAGGCTGAGAAATGCTTATAGTTTCTTTAAATGAATATGAGTATTTTTTGAAAACATTTTGTGTTGAGGCCTTTAAATGATATTAGATGTCAAATTTTTAGGAAGAGCAAACTCCTATGAGTGCTTTGACCATGGCAAAGATTTTTGTACATTCTTCTGTACATAGGAGGTATCTGATATGACTCAGAGTTTAAGATAGCTAAGATGCATAAAATTTGCCCAAATTTCAGTGTTTTCACTTCAAACCAACTTGGAGACTTCACCAGTAAGTCAAATACCTTAAGCTCCAACTGCAAAGTAGTATTACAGTATCTGCCTAACTTTAGGCAGAAAGAAATAGTTTGGTTGAATGTGTTGCATTATTTTCCTTCTAAGACATAGGTATGTGCTTAAATATGTTATCAACTTGAAATCAAGTCAATATCTGGTTCACTCAGACCAATCAGACATTTAGTAGCCTTGAAAAGAGCATGCCACAGATCCAGAGGCTAATCAATGCACACTAGACTGAGTGGCTGGAGTCAGGGCCAGAAGATGAAGTTACTGAACAATAACTAATTAATCAGCAGTGCCCCACTGGGGACTAAAATGCTAATTGAAGCAGAACTAAGGCAAGATTGAGATAAAATAACCCTGGAGTTAGACAGATCAACCACTGAGACAGAATCATTTTAAATAGGATCTGTCTCTCATCTACGTAGGAAAGCTTCTTGTTATTAATTATTTATTGAACAATTCCTCCCTTTAGAAGTTATGTGTCCAACCACCAAGGAGGATAACATAACTTCCATAGAGCTAACATCTGCTCATTCAGAATTCAAAGCACTTCATCAAATAGTTATATCAACAGCATCGTGATGAAAAGGAGTATTGGAAGGGCACAAAGGGAATTTGAGAAGCTTCTTCAGCATACAAGGATAGAGACAGCTCTGAGCAATTAACAATTATGTGCTATACTGTGCTTGATTGTGTTTACAATGGCCATATTATACCTGTAGCAACTAGAGAATTACATAGAGCTGTGTAAAGATGATTTTAATATTTGTCTTGAAATGTTTCTTGATTTTTAAAACTTTCATTTAATTGTTGAGAGGTGATGTAAGAACCTCTTCTGAAAACTATAGTATACCACACAAGAAACATTTTGTCCAACATTCATTGGCAGCAGAAGTAAGCTGGGTAGAAGTGTCTGGAATTCTTAATCTTCTTACTCAAATATAATGAAAAAATGACACAGAAAACAAATTTTGGCATTTCTTAAGACACATGATGGCATGAAAGGAAAAAGAGAGCTTTCATACCCTGTCCACCATTATCAAATTTAATACAACCACAGACCAACCTGAGAATCAAAAAAGACATTCACTAATAAATAATAAAATACAGGGGAGGCCAGTGAGGATGCAGGCAATACTTCCATATCCTGCACATGAAAGATAGTGACAACCTAGGTAAAAATTTAAAAAATCACAATCAATCTGCTGATAAAGGAAAAAGTAAAACAAACCCCCAAACTTGGATGCAATTCATTTTTTAATTCACTCCCCAAAATATTATCTAAAATTTGACAATTACGTGTGTTTTATCCTATATTGAACACAGCAAAAGACATTATTTTATTGCATATGACCTAATAATTTACCAAGTATGGATTTCTTTGAACTTATGGTCATTTTGGTGGAACTAGAATTTAACTCTGAAAACAGCAGAAAAAATTATTTTGCTAGGCTTTAATCATACTGTCCTGGAAAAAGTGGGTGGGAAAAGATATAGCTCACAATCAAACTAAAGCAAAAATAGAAATTGCTTGCTAACATATATCCTGTCATGTAAGCCAAGGTTCTTAAAAATGAATCAACTGAAAAAGATGAGAAATAATGTAGTTTATTCTGTCCTATCAAGCTCCAATGCCAGCTATACATACACAATCTTGTTTTGAACATAAATTTATGCTCAGCTTCTTTCTTTTCATGTATAAGCTCCTGTTGTTAGAGCATACCTTTCAGCTGACTTCAACAGAAGAACTTATTTACATTCCCTCAGATGAATGAGAGAGATACTTCTGGGTCTCTGATCAGCTACACTCACAGGTAAATTAGAATAAGTTGGAAACAGAAAGATTTACATGCAATTTCAGACCAAATTAATTGTTTTTTTCAGCTGTCTTAGGATACAATAGATTCCATATCCTAATGGCAGAATTTTAGGGGGACTATAAATTAGAAAGAAAAAAAAAAGTCATAATACGCCATACATCTGCAAGTGATATAAAGTCCATGGGTAGAATAAATGCAGACTAAAGAAATGCCACTTCAAGCCAAATATAAGCCGATCTAAGACCTCATTACTGCAAAACATGTGATCCTAATCCCTCTCTCTTCTGCCTAATGTATTCTTCTTCTGCCTTCAGCACCAGTGAAGATTAAAAATAAGAGAATACATTAATGTGTAACTGTAATGGGAAGTCGTGTTTTCACACAGACTGCAAAATGAGAAAATATGAATAGCTATTTTACAACACAAAAGCATTTTGTATACTAGAAATATAGAACCAAAAGTTAATTAAATCATTATTATTAGAGAAAATAAGTGACTACTACTAGTATATGTAGATGTCACAGACAGTTGTGTTTTAGATACCCTTTTTTGTGGGGGTATTAGGCTAAAGCATGTTTTATTTTTCTCCCCTGCATTCACAAATATGACATGCAATAAACCCCCAGCTGCTTGCTGTCTATGTAGTAGGAGGATATGTAGCTTTCAGGTATTATAGTCCAGCTGAATTTATTCATCAAAAGGACCAAATAAATCTAGAGTACAATGAGGATTATCCAAATCTGCCTAAAAGTTAAATGTAGTTGTGATGTAGTGGAAAAAGTAGTTACAACAGCAACAAGGAAGGAAGGGGTAAGGCCAAAGACTGTGGTACTAAGGTAGTCATATTTTTAATACATGTAGATTCATTAGGATAGTGTTTCTAAATAATGCAGATCACATTTAGAATTAGAAATACTTTCCCTTTGATTTCAAAAGTGTGGAAATGCATGAAACATACATGCTGGCTTGCAAACAGATGACTCAGACCATTGGAAATGCAGCCTTGAGCAATTATTTCTTTCTGTTGTAATGGTGAAATGTTTATTGGATTCATGTAAAGTGCCCACACACCAACATCTGTGATCCTGGATTGTAAAAACCCAAAAGAGCAATTGAGGAAATATAATGATCTGAATGCTGGTGAACACGTCATTGTGGTTCATCTATGTACCTTCCATTTACTACTTCATCTATGTATCTTCCATTTTCCATGGAACAATGATTGTCAGTCTAAAGTATGTATAAAGAAATATACAGAGAAGATTAGAATCAGAGAACTAACTGTTTAGGTCAGAAAAGACCTTTGAATCCAACAATTAACCCAGCACTGTCAAGTCCACTGCTAAACCACGTCCTTTTGTGTCACATTTACATGTCTGTTAAATATGTGTATAGTGTCTCATCCACGTTCCTGGGAATCCTGTTCCAAGGGCTGAAGAAGAAAATAAAAGGAAAAAAATGTATTGTTATTTCAAAGAATATTTTACTGTGGCTCTGAGCCATTATGTAATTTCCCAACTAAAATGATACTTGAAAGTTAATGGATAGAAGGATGTAGATGTATATAACACCAAAATGCACTAACCTTAGAGTTTCTCCCTATAGTTCCTATAATGTTTTAGATACCTAAGTTTCTGATAGTGCTGATTTGCAGTTTTAATGAGGTGATTCTTGTCTCACCACTGCTGCCATGTGGTTTAATGGTCTTTCTTAAAATCATTACAAGAATGAAAATAATGCAGCAATGTTTTCCCCTCCTATCTTTACTTTTGATGGAGATGGATCCAGTCAAACCCACCCCTACAATATTTTTACCAAAAATTAGGTACAAAAGAAAAAACCCACTTTAACACCAACACAGCATTAAGAAGCAGGCAGTCTGTATTTGGCCAGGTTTTTGAGGGGATATCTCCTCCGAAAATTGTGCATGCTGAGTACAGGCAAGTTTCTGTTTATATACTGTGTTTTACAACATACTCATTGATTGTCCCAGAATAAACATACATATGATAATCATTTCCCCAAAATCATTAACATATTTTCCCTCCCTTTTATGCATGCATTCTTCTGTCCTGGGGATCTCTTTGGTGGTCCCAAGTGGTTGGGGACCCCAAAGTTATAGCTGACTGACTCTGACCTCATAAATTTGGCAGAAAACTGGGACTGGTTGCCTTCCAGTTCTCCTTCTCTCACAATGGGCATTGTGCAGTTCCATGAGCCAGTGGGCTTTGAAGAATAAGCATTTTGTTAGTTCACCAGGTGTAGACAATTTTTCATCTGGTAATGCTATTAAGAGCCCTGGTCCAAGGTGCTCCTAGCAGATATTTCACTCTCAGTACACTGATATAAAAAGCTTATAAGACCATGCCTTGACTGAGCCTCATACAAACTCAGTTAAGTACACGGCCACATTCTTGATTGCATTTCTATGCACTTGTCCAAATCTCTTCAATTACAACCAATCTGGGACATTAAAACATTAGGCTTGCATACTCATTTTATCTGCCTTACAGTTGAAGTGTCTTACAGCTGGGTAGAGGAAGGAATTTCCAGTTGGCCTGGATTTGGATGCTTGGGAATGGAAAAGAGTAGAAAACATGCTTAATCTGATCCTTTTAATTTTCTACTCTTTAACTGAGGCAGCCAACAGGCTGTGAAATCTTCTTTTAGGTGCCTATCTATCTCCTTGATGGCAACTTGTCACTAATTCTCAGCCATTAATTACACTGTCAAGAAATACAGTTGAATACTATGAGCTACAGTATGTGAGCAAACTGTAGTTCCCTAGTACGTTTCACTTTATACAGTTGATCATAATTGAAGGAAATCTTGACTATCATATTGTGTATATCAAAAGTTTTGTTTCTATTTCTGATTATCTCACAACAAACACAAAAAATATTTTCCAAATAGCTTGCAAAATAATTAGTAGATGTAGAAAATGCCCTAAATCGCACAGGTTTCATGTGTCATAAATATAAAAATCTAATTTTGTGTCTATCACAGAAACAGTGAATCTTTAAGAGAAATTTAAATAAGGAAAGAGCAGCAATAGAAAAGCACATTTCACTCAGGACTTTTTCTGAGTTTTTTTTTCTCAACCATAATAAACTTTTCAACTCCACCACTGCCTTAAATCACTTTTGCTTCCAAACTCTTTTCCCCTGTCTGTGAGTACAGAAATACTGTTGCATCTCTATTTACTAATAAATTATAAACTGAATTCAAAAGCCAAATATTAAAAAATTTAAATCAAGTACTTCCAAACAGGCAACAGAAGATGAATATGATTTGTAAATTACTTTAGAAAAACAAATCCAACAATATTGAAATTGGCTTTCAGAGGCTTTCAAATTAGTTATTATAAATTATTTACTTCCTAATTCAAAGCAACAGCATCCCCATATCCAATTTATGAACCACACCTGAGTCTTGCTCAGGGTCCTGAGTAAGTTATCTCTGCTAAGGAGTGAATTAGGGGGTAATATACATTTATTCCCTTCGAAAATAAGAAATAATGAGGCACTGGTGGAGAATATATGGCTAAACTTTCTGCAGCAGCAGAAAATAGAGCAATGATGCTGCTTATGTATCTGCAGATTTTGATACTGTAAATAAAAGGTCATTTGTTTTCCTATAGCCTTTGTGAAGACTAGCAGGAAAATAATGTGATAGTTATGGAGATCTCTTCCAGTATTCCCTCTGAATGAAGTTTCCCTTAATCTTCCATCTTACCGAGGTCAGTTCATATTAATCTTATTGTCATGCATAATGCTACTATATGTGGATGCATACATGATCTTATCAACATTAAATTTTATCTTCCTATTATCTAACTTCCAATTTTGCCCAAATAAATTAAACAGCAAGTTCCTTCCCTAATGTGACTTCTCATGTAGAAAAGACAAGCAGGTCCTGAGTCATGAAGATTTACAAACCGGTTTTGAGAAGATTTTATTGTTTTACTTAGTGCTTCTCACCTTGCAAGGGTTCTCAGATAAATTGCTTAATTGTGCAGAGGCCATAGTAGGACAATTGTACATTAGCTGTTCACAGACTTTTAGAAGGAGCAATTAATTCAGCAAAGCACAAGATATTCTGTTAATTGTAGGTATCTGTTGAACCTTGGTATAGTATTTGGGTTTTATCTGTAATGCCAATTTTATGTCCATGTATGTGGATAAAGACAATATGAGAAAACTCCATTTAAGGAAATGTAAGATATTGTGCTGTTCTTATAATGAAAGGGAAAACAATATATTACAAAAGAAAAAAAAAAAAAGCTCTCCCTACAATAATTCCTTCTTGCAGTGTTTTAGAGGTACTTAGTGCTAAATGCTGAAATTGCTTAAAAAGAACAAAACATGAACTCATTACTCACTTTCAGTTGTCTTATGTATTTTATATCACCCACCAGAATGAAAGAGATAAAAGTGTTATATCTCTGAAAAGGATTAGCTCACACAGACACAAAGGTGTCTATAAACACATATGTAATGGTGGTAGATGGAACCCCTTACAGAAAATGACTCGTGTTCCAAGAATGCCAGCTTCAACTTTGCACAAGGCATCTGAAGTAAAGCAAGACTTCTTAAGTAAGAAAGACTTGTCTCATACTTTCTGTTCTTACTGGTCCACAAAGTAGTGCATCATTGAGAAAGAGGAGAGAGGAGGAAAGAGAAGGGGTGGGGAACAGGAAGAGAGAGGAAGAGAAGGATCTGTATGAACACCAGAAAATCACCTGATGCAGGAAGAACACATGTTCCAGAGCAAGTGGTCTTTGCTTTTCAAGCTCCATAAAAGAATTTTTAACTTCTATTCAATATAATATATGTCAAGGAAAAAAAATATATATACCATACACACTCTTACAAGTGAGAAATATAATAGAAATAAGAGCTTTATCAAAAAGACAAGGAAGAGGCCTGATTTATTTGGAAAATAAAATGACTCCTGCATACTTAATATATTTTTTTAACAAACAGTAAAACAGTGCAAGCACAGGCCCACTGACATGTTAACAGATATAAGCTGGTTCCAGTCCTAATGATCATTTATATATGTTTAGCATCTCTGTGAAAGAGCGCCTGCAAGGCTGATGATATTGGATGTACTTGTCTGTGAAGAGCAAAATGAGAAATAAGAATTCCAAGAGATATTTAATGCACTGGGAAAAGGAAGTCAAATTAAAAGTACAGAAGAGTTTTTTTATGACAGAATGGACCCCTCTGGGAGGATAAATGTCTGCATTGGAAAGGATTTTGAGGGGTCTCCAGGAATCCTGATTAGGATTCCCATGATTTGCATGCTGACTGTATTGCCCTGTCAAACATATTGTATGCAAAATATCTTCTACTATTTACTTCTTTTCCTGGGCAGTCCTCTCATGCCACTTTTAGCTTTTATAATTTGCTTTGCTTTACTTCATAATTTTCTCAGTAGTTTTTATATTTTATTTTATGTAGTTTGATGCTTTTGTTTTCCCATCCTGATAGCTTTTATTACTTAGTTACCCATATGAGTGTCTTGTCTTTCATTATTATTTCTGATAATAGTGATACTCAGTTTAGAAATATTTGCATTTACTTCTTTAACTTTTCAACCTTTGTTACTTTAATAAGACCTCAAAATGTCATTCATGGAGGTTTGAATTTCCCTCTTGTGGATGTGAATGCAACATCGGTAGGAAAATTACAGACTGCTCCATCAACTGGAGATAGCCTTCATACTTTACAGACCTGAGATCTCAAATCATATCCTACAATTCACATGCTTTAAGCACTTTCATTAATTTCTCAATGTAGATGTTATACAAAGCTACAGGAAGTTGTCTACACCCTAATTTCTCTTTGGCTTTGTTTTCTATCAGAAAATGAGTATCTATAGCCTACATAGTTATGACTTTAAAAAATGTCTTGTTTTCTAAAAAAGTAATTTATGTCATTCCTTAATAAAATATTAATATATTATTCCTAACTTCACCAAACTAATGACAGTGAAATGTAAAGTTTTTACTTTTTTACTGTTTAAAAGCAAGATATATGCTGGTATTCTGGTCCTTTTTTCAATGTTAATCAATATCATCCAATTTTCAGCGGTGCCTTGGTGCTTGAATCTGTCACTTTCTTCTTATTTGACCTTAGCCTAGTTTAATGGGCTCCCTGATTGATAAGGTACATGATTTTACTACTAGGTTTCTGGTTTAAATTAATTCCATGTTAGTTGTGATTGAAAATCATTACCATCTGATAGATGTTCTGTGTTACTGTTCATGCAGAATGAGTTATGGGGCTTTATCCATCCACAGCAGCTGAAAGCGAACAGGCATCTCCATCATTAAACAACCAACATCAAATAGCATCCTTCTTGGTGTGGTAAGATGTGAAAAGCATCAAAACTCAGATATTCCTCTCTCCATTGAAGCAATACAGCTGTTATTTGATGACAATTGGCATTGAGAGCACGTGTGACTCTATGTCCATGATGACTCTCACTGTAAATGGCCTAAAAAGAATTCTAACATGCATTGCATTAGTCCAAACATTTACTAGGTTGAGTCTATTAGGTTGAAAAAGAAATTTTTTTGGATTACTAGATCTGACAGAATTTCTGATAAAAGAACATATAATCAAATGTTAATACTATATTTAAAAGCATCTTACAATTGGTTTCATCAGAATCAATTTTTTTCATTCAGTGAAAAATTATGGAGTTAAGAAAATTTAAATTTTTGTGTTCTAATATTCTGCAAAATGCGCTTATTTTATTCAAAATCTTTCTAAAAACTTCTTTTTCCTACTTTTTCACACAGTGTCTGGTTAAAACCAGACAGTGGTCATCTTCTTCTGTAACCTGACTGCTTTTGGGTAAACACATACAAAATAAAAAAATTAAAATTTAAATTCACATTCTTATCAGCCATTGTCATCCTGGTTATTTACCATCAGTGGGCCATGAAGACACCCCCAACAGAATCACAGAATGGTTTGGGCTGGAAGTGACATCAAAGATCATCTAATTCCACCCTCTGCCATTGGCAGGGAGACCTTCTTCAAGACCAGGTTGTTTAAACCCCCATCCAACCTGGTATCAAACAATTCCAAGGATGGCACATGCACAATTTCTCTGGACATCCTGTCCCAGTGCCTTACCAGCCTTGCCATAAAGAATTTATTCCTCATATCTAATGTGAATTACTACTCTGAAACTTGAGTACTTTCAAAATGAGATAGGCAGCTATAAGTGAAGTATTTGTTCTCAACTGTCACAATACCCTTTAGAAAGGGAAAACACACTGAAGCTGTACCCATGCATGGAATGGAACAACTCTTCATCTTCTCTGCCTGTACTTTCTCAAAAGTTTAAATAGAAAGTTTAAACATATCCACATCAGCACATTTGTTAGCAGTCTACCCTACCATGTCTCTCTGTTCCCGAGGAATGCTCTGAACAAACATACACACACAGCTCTTATTCCACCTTGGTGGACTTCCTTCTTTCCATACTGTAAATTTGCAAGCAGGTTTGAAAGATGAGTGTTTATTTACACTAATTTCTTAGAAATGTGACAGCCACCTACATAATACCATTTCCTGGTTACTTTCTCACTGCGTCTGGTATATTAACTTCTCTGCAGTATTTTTTCAGCATTTTTACACAAACCTATTACAAAACTCTCCTAAGATTTGACCAATTAACTGTGTTTTGGCCCTGTTTATCATCTAGATCCTATTTCTCTTTAGATGTGCTCGCTGCTCAGCGAGGGTGTTGTGATTGTTAAGCCACAGTCGTTCCAGCAGCAGTGTCTGGGCAGCCAGGCACTGACTCACAAGATGCATCCAGCATTGTTCAGGCTTCTCCATTTCACCATGAAGGCCAAACACATCATCACCTGGGCTCCCCTGCCTTTCACACTAGCCCCCTGGATTCTGTGCTTCCTGCTGATATTCTCTGAGTCATCCCTGGCAATATCATTCATGGCCATGGATGAGAGAAAGCAGGTTATACCAAGGATTGGAGAGGATCTCCACATCCAGGTGAAATCTTATGTTTCTAATGAGCCTACAGGTTTGTTACAAAAATGTCAAGCAACATAACATTGATACTCCATTTGAGAAATGGAGAAAAAAAAAATACTTTGAAAAATGAAAGAAACAAAACCCATGAACAGTTAAAGAGCTGATTTCCAATTTCCAAGCTGGAAAACTGTGACTCAATATAAAAACAGAGACAAGAAAAAAATTTTGCAATAATCAGATTATGTTGCTCAAGTTATATTGTCACTGCCTTGAAAAAATAAAAATAATAAAAATATTTTAATGATAACTGAAAGGAAGAAATTGTGCAAGTACTAAGAAATAAGCCATTTACAATATTCTAGTGACACTTCATATTTAATTAGGTTTGAAAAGAAATTATGATTTATGAATGATAACACAGTACAATTTGGCTTTGTCTTTCCATCAAGAAGATGTTCTTCAGAGAAAGGCTAAATTAAAAAATAAGTGAGTCATGTTTCATAAATTAAATTATTGTAGAGAGCAATGCATTATATTAAAATCCTTCACAATTTCAGTCATTCAAACTCCAGCTGTGCTTCTGTAATAAAATGGAGTAGTAAAATTGAAGACAGAGGCACATTAAATTAATATGCATTTCATAAACTGTGATACTGCATACCAGGAAAAGCCATATAATATATCAAAAAGAAAAAAAAGGAATAACCAACAAAACAACTAAAAATGAGGCAGAAAATCAAAAACTGCCCTCTCTTAAGAGAGCCCAGTTAAGAGAGCTCTCTCTTAAATGTTCTGTGTAGTCAAGTTCCTTCCACCAATGTTTTAAGCAACATGAACACTTTATTGAGGAGAATTATTTCACTTGGCTTCCAAAATTTTAGGAAAGCTTGGTGCCTAAGCAAGCAACACTAGCATATCCACAGAATTAGTCACTTTATGCTGTTTCTCTTGGGCCATTCATCCTTACAGTTCAAGTGCTTAATTTATTATCATAAACTGCAAATCACGTGAAATATTATCCCCATTTTACAGGACGAGTAGGACTTAAGCAATAGATTAAAGACAAAAATATATTATGTGGATATTGAGTTTTTTGGCCAAATTTCTCCAAGTATGGTACTGTATGATAGGATTTATTCTATTACAGCAAAGGTTTCCCTGGATTTAACAGGATTTGTGACTGTACTAGGAATCAATTAATCACCATGCAACGACTCTCAAGGCCTTCTCTGTTACTTTTTCAGCTCCCCCATGGAAAGAAATGGTGTTTCACAAATAACTGCAAGTTATTCACATCAAAGATATGAAAGTAAAGTTCTGGACTTTAAAATCTGAGGTAAAAGAGTTGTATTGCAGGTATGCTAATATGCAGAGTTTATTTTTCCTTTAGAAATGTATAGACCTTGTTTGCCAATTAAAAAGGAAAATAAAGGTTGTTTGGGGTTTGTTTTGGTTTGGTTTTTTTCCTTAGAACTCTTTTCTACAAATATTTTTATTTCATAAGAAAATAGAAAATCAAACTGTAGTAATGCTATCACTGGTGTTTCACAGTATGCTCTGATGTGAATTTCCAACCACAAAGAAATATATGGAAGAATTACAGGTAAGAATACTACCTATATGTAAGAATTTATCCTAATGTTTAAAACAGATCTTGTCATATAAGGCAAAAAGATTTTAAAAAGGAATAAATAATGCAAATACAATAGAATGTAAAGCATATGTCTAGGGAGATGTATTTATAGGATTCACAAACTGATAATTTGTACCATCAGGCTACATTGCTCTTTGTCATACACTAATTCAGATAAACAAAGTTAATAATCTTGATTTTACAATCGTTACTTGTATTCAATTGCAATAAAACCATGACATTCTGTGACAATTTCATTTGCATTGGTCAAAAAGAAGCTCAGCAATGATAAAAAATGGTTAATTACATCCATTAAAACATATAATAAAATTCTTATTTTTGAACATTAGTGTTTATAGATAATACTATTTTTCATTAAAAAATCCAAACCAGAACAAAACCAAAAATTATTTTAATATTTTTTGCTTGTTATCCATCTCTGCATCTGCATATAAATCCCCAAAGGGTTATCTGAATTTAGGAAACTTCACTAAGAACCCCCAGCTAACTGTCTCCTGTCATGTTTGTGAGATACATTCAACTGCACTCAGAACTCCCCTTCAAGTCAGTGAGAGCTCTGCACATAATTTTCAAGTTATTATATAGTTTAAAGGTCACTTTTCTATAAGGAATAGTATTGTACTTGTAGAGTTTAACAAATGAACTGGGCTTTCAAGCAGACAAAGACTGAGCCACTATTCAGTAAACTCTAATAATCAATATTTCTGACTGACTGTGGGGTGTCTTTTGCTATTTTCAGCACCACAGGTTGAATTGATCATATTGAACCCTGGATTTTTTAAAAGTCCTGAAAGTAGAAATAAGCACCACTTATATGTAATCTTTTATTGTAACAACACTCCTTGCCTAATTTCCTTGTGCCAGCTTTCCCACTCCTTTTATAATGATACAATTAATAATCTATATTTATTTATGTAGCCTTTTCTTGATGAAGTAAAAATGTAGGAGTTAAGATATTTTCTATCTTTTAAACAAAATACTAGAAGATGTGGCTATTGATTGGCCAAAAATGATATATTAAAAAAACTGATGCCAAGAAAACCATCTGAAAAGAACAACTTAGTTGGCACACTGTGACTTATGGTAAGATATATGATGACCATAAAAAGAAGTAATCACAGTCCTGAGTCACAACTGCAGAAATGCTATGGTCAGATAGATGGACTGAGCAATTGTTAGAACAGGTATTAAATCTCATCCCATATGAAAAAGATCTCCTATCATTGATGAAATATTCAGTAAAGCTTCATCCTGCAAGGTATCAAACACCTGCTGAGAGCAGGCCTTGCCTTCAGATGGTCTTTCACTGAAGGTAACAGAAAAGCTTTTTAAAGACTTGGACATTCCTTCAAGGTACAACTTTGTGCTAAAGGAAGATTTGGCATGATATCTTTTCCAGATACCTGATTTATCTGGTGGTATGCCACCTTACTCTGCATTGTCTCTGAAATAAATTTCTGTGTGCTACAATGAGAAATAAAAAGAAATTAACATGGAGACAATTCGTAAAGCATACCAAATATTGTTTGCTGCTACAGAATACAATTTACAGAAAGAGAGAAAGAAAGGAAGGGAGAAAGAGAAAAAGAGAAAGAAATAGAGAGAGAAGGTAAACAAGTAGGAGAGAAAATGTCTTTGAATATTTGGAACGCTATTTTCCTGAGAACTCCCTGCACGCCCTGAACCAATAGTTACCAATAAGGCACTGAATAAAAACTCCTCCAGTGAATCTCATTCAAAGCTTTTATGATATTTTTTTATTGTTTACTGTAAAGCACCAAATTGGGGATCTTGAGGAAACAAAGTCATCTAACCCTTTCTAATCTTGTTTGTTCCATTATACACCATCTGTACTGCAGAGCAGCCAAGCATACTGACCATGTGGCCAGTGAATGCTATTTTTCCTTTGTTGTAGAAACAAATTGCACAATAATTTTTTTTTTGCTTAGGTACTGTTCATTAGGAGCCAAAGTGTCTAGTTAGTCTTTAAAATTTTCCTGCCATTTATGAACTAATATATCAATTTGACAAAAGTATAGAGGTCAGAAAAACATATAGAGACATTTTTTATATCTTCATAATAGTTTGTTGGGTGAATTTGGGGAAAAGGGAAAAGTTTACTGTAGAAGAATATGCAGATGGGCTATTTCCTTATGAATAAGGATTTCTTTATTTTAGGATCTAGCTGTCAAGGACTACTAGGACAAGTAAACAAAACATATTTGCCAAATATCTCATGAATCAAAAATATGCTAGCATTTGTATCAGAGATTGTAATTCTAAAGAATGAAAAATACATTACTTTTTTAAAATACCAGCAACTGATATCATGAATTATATCTTTCTTCTTTCCTTTAATCCTTTGAGATTAAAATATACAAATTTTCCTTTTCCTCTCTTCTTAGAATGAGACTCAGATAAAACAATCATTTAACGTCCAGACCCTATGAAATATAAGTAAATAGTAACTTACCTGTAGTGCAGTAAATTGAACCACATTTTTGTAGGATTTTTTTGTAAGAATGGCTATGTGACTTTTTATTGTGTAAAAGTTTACTGCACCACATTAATGCTATTCAGGTTCTGTATTAGAGTTTTGCATGTAGAAGTCATTGGAGATTCTTTTGAAATATGTATCCTATCTTATCCTATTGAGATAAAACAAACAAGTAGCTGCATTATTGCATGAAAATAAAAACTTGTCTACTGACTCACAAGCAATCTATTTAAACTCTTCCCAGGCCCAGTCAGTAAAAAATAATTTTGAAGGGTGTTAATACATTGTATAGAAATAGCACTTAACAAGAAGCACATACAAATTAACTGAAACAGCTAACAACCTAATTCATATAAGCTTATCAATTTTAAGTACCCCATTACCACTCCTTCTGTCTTTTTCATTTATCATGCAGACACCAAAATAAAACCAAACCTCTTTCAATAAGTTGTTAAACTGGATGTTTTGAAAGAGCCTAAAATAGCAATACTTTTCATTTGTATCGTCATATAAGAAGAACTGTTCAGTCAGAGACTCTGATAGTAGGACACTGATGAAAGTGTACCTCCAGTGGGCAGGAAATTGAATGCTGGATTAGGAAAAATTAGCCTGAATTCCATTTCCTATCCATGTGCAGTCATGTCTTTGATTCTTAAGCAGAGGGGCAGGTATCAATTTCTGCATTTCCATGACCAGTGACAAGACTTGAAGAAACAGCTTGAAGCTGAGAGGGGAGGTTTAGGCTGGAGATTAGGAAAAGGTTTTCACCCAGAAGGTGATTGAGCACTGGAACAGACTGCCCAGGGAAGTGGTGGTCACAGCACCAGCCTGTCTGAGTTCAAGAAGCATCTGGACAATGCTCTCAGGCATACATGGTGTGACTCTTGGTGACCATCCTGGAGTTGGACTCAATGATTCTGGTGGGTTCCAACCTAGCATATTCTGTTGCTATGATTCTATTCTGCTTCCTGATTAGCACATTCTTTCTCATCTCTACACATCATTCCTTTTCGATGAAGATTTGTGGGAATAGTATGGCTTGTGGTAGGCATACAGATCTTGCTATTAAGGCAGAATGTGTGCAAACTGAATCCAGAAAAATTGGGTCAATAGTGCTCCTGAGTTTCACCTTGGACAGAAAGATATAGAACCTTGACAACTGTAAAGACTGTATTTAGAAAGCTAAAAACCTCATGTGAACATACTGTCTCTGAATACATCAGTACTAACTTTCTTTTTTATTAGTCCAGGTTTAAAATTTTTAGCTTTCCCTTTATCACTTTATCATCTGCAATACCACAGAAAATATTATCCATATAAAGTATATATATATATTCAAAAAGGTTTTAAGTTTTCAACACATGCACTTTTCCTAAGAAAGCATCCTTTCAGTGATGATTAATTTGGCCTCATTAAGGTCAGAATAACTGCACTACAAGGATGAACAGCAGTCAGTAGTCAGGCTGAGTTAAGTAATGTAGGATGAGAAACTTGTGTAAAATCAAGGAAACAATGTCAGCTCCCAGAAGTCAAATCTGTTTGAGTCAGTGAGCATTCTAAAACCTGTCACCCTGCATTTTTCCTCTGCACTATCTATGCTTATCTTTCTCTATCTTTCTTTGATAGATATGTGAATAAGCACTGGCCATTCACTGTTATTTCACTCCAATCTGCCCCAAGGGTCTCTACTAAACAGAACCTCAGTTACCTGGCATACAAGGTGTGGGTGTATTAATTACAAAGGCATGTAAACAAATAGTGATGTGCTCCTTGCATGAGGAGGAGAAAGCAAAATGCATTCCAATTCATTCCTTAGAAAAATTATATCCTGCATGTAGATCATAAGCTAACACATTTTTAAAAAAACCCAGGAAACAAACTGTCTTGAAAATATGCTTTTTCCACTTCATAAGTAAAACAAGAACGTGAATCATTAGAAAAAGATCTCAAGGCTCTGCCAATATGTACAAGTCCATAAAAGTATTTTCTTATAAAATTTAGTATAAATATATCACTTTTCACTGTGATCTAATTTCTTGCTTGTAATACCATCTAATCATTTCTCCACAAATCTTTCTAGACTCAAATATTTCTTGTTTAGACTTCACAGCTTTATACTCATTGTAGAACAATACTAAATTATTTTCTGTAGCCAGGACAATTATGTGCCTATGGTGGGTTGAACCCAGCTGGTAGCTAAGTTTCCATCCTGTCATGCCACTCCCGTGGGATGAGGGAGAATATCAGAACAGTAAAAGTGAGGCAAAACCAGTTTAGCAGATTAAGCAAAGATAAATATAGAAGCAAAGAAAAATAAGGAATTCATTCACTGCTTAACATCAGCAGGCATATAGTCAGCCTATTCCAGGGAACCAGCACCTTAGCATGAGTAAAATTACTTGGTAAGAGAAGCAATGCAACCATGAAAATGCCACTTTCCTCCTCCTTTCTATGAGCTCTTATACTTGAGCACAATGTCATGGGATATGCATACCAGTTCCAGTTCTCCCTCCCAAAATCTTGCCTACTTGCTGGGGAAGGTGGGGACAAGGAACCCCAGCCAGGTACCAGACAGTGGGAGGGGCACTGAGGAAGCCTCAGCTCTGGGCATCAGGCACATCCCTGGGCACAGTCTGAGGACTGGCTCAGTTGAACCAAAGGGTGAGCCCAGCTCAGCAGGGCCCATGGCCTGGAGACAGGGCAGGGCAGTGGGGGCTGGCAGCCAGCCCTGCTGCTGCTCCAAGTGCCCAGCAGCACCAGCTGACCCCCCAGGGGCTGATCTGGGCTCCTGGGTGTGGGCAGTGGGGGAGGCACTGAACAGGGGCACTGTGTCCTAGCACTGTTCTTGAGGCTCTGACAAAAGTTGTCTCTGTGGGCAATTTCACTCCTTCGCTCATTATTTCAATCACAATCTGAAGAACATATTTTTTCTTTTATTATCAAAATGCACTGCCTTGCATCAAAGCTGCCTTTTCTTTTGTCATGGAGCTGCCACAGAGGATTTTTTTGCCTGAATTTGAAATCAGTGTAATTCTGGTAATATATTTATTAGGTATTTTATATTCTATATTCTACAGTCTGCTTTACCTACATCTTTTATGTTACATCTAGCATGTGTGTAATGAGTTGATGTTGTCTGGCTGACAAATTCCCTCTCAGCCACTCTCTCACTCTCCATCCTCAGGAGGGCAGGGGAGAAAATGAGATGAAGAAGCTCTTGAGTCCACATAAAGACATAGAGGTCCCTTGCCAGCCACTGTAACGAGCAAACAAGATTTGACTTGGGGTCTTCCCACAGGCTTGAAAGGAATCTCTGCTCTAGTGCCTGGAGCACTACCTCCCTGATTTCTTCTCTCACCTTGGTGTTGCCTCTTTTTTTTTCCTCCTTATTTTTTTTTTGATTCTGTCATCCCTCCACTACCTAATATTTTTTCCCATTTTTATAACTGTGCTCTCCTGAAGCCAGTACCCCCTCACCTGTCAGCTCAGCTGTGGTTGACTTGATACACCTGTGCCCAGCATGGGGCAGCCCCAGGCCCCACTGCCATCATCTGGCTACATCTTCTGCACTGGCTAGAGTATTATTTACCTTTCCATCAAAGGCCTATTAAGTTTAGATTTTAAGAATATTGTTTGAAAGAATAATAAACCAAATAGTTTCTATTGAATTTCAGAATGGAAAGAATTATAAGAGAGAAAAAAGAAAATCTATTACCTTTCCTGAGTAGTAACACTATTCTTTTCATTGTCATATTCATCACTATTATTTGCCTCAGCGTCTCAAAAAGCATTACAGAAATACAAAAGGAAATCAGCCTAACTGATGGCTGTAGTATGCTCATACAGAATAAATACCTGACAGAAAGTTAAAGAACAGAGGAGAAGGAATTGAAACTATGAGCCAACACAAAAGAATTTAAAAACTGATTGCCTAAGAAATAAGGTCAATAAATTGCCAACAAAATAAATACACAGTCTTTCCTCTAAAATGTCTTTTACTTCTCTAAATTGCAAAAAAAAAAAAAAAAAAAAATTATTCTCTCACTCTGCATCTTCCTTATCTTTCTAAGCCTGAAGACAATACAACAATGTTTTTGTCCTCTTGTGTCATATGGAAGCTTTGCTGTTCCCAGACACTGGGTAGCATCCTACTGCTCATAAGGAAATGGGAATGCTATTACCTCTCATTCATAAAATCTAATTCTATCCTGTAACCATCTAGGTGCCTAATGCTTGGTGACACCATTTAATGTATTTTTGTTTTCATAATTCTTTCTTTTCTGTACAAATATATTTTCTTCTTTACACAACTGTGACATCAACATCAAAAAATGCAGTTGTACTGTAGTCTCTCTTGTGTACTTGCAGTTATTCACAATGCATGTTGTGATGGTTTCAGCAGCTAAACAAACAAATAAACTTTTCATTTTGGGGTCTAAACATTGTGAGAAAGGCCTTTGAGTTATTTCAGTTTGATGAACTCTGACCTTTGTAACAAAGTCATTAATTGAAGACTTGATCAATAAAAGAGGGAATTTTAAATCTTTATCAATATATGCAGCAGCAGGAAATAAAATACATAGGAATTTAATAAAGAGAATAACACATTTTAAATCACATTTGCCACTCAGATAAGACTGAAAAAATATTGCAATCTAGAAATTATTATTTTGCTGTTTTTCAAAGTAATTTTATAAATATTCCTCTTGGGAACTGCTTAAAGAGAAAAAAAAATTACTCAGAGCTAAAAGTAATGGATATAATGAAAGACAGAGTAGAAGAGAACATATTTTTTTCCGCAATAAAATAGACTTCCTCCTAAGCTAAATATACTAAGATGATAAAAAATTACTAATAAAAGAAACAGTCTAAAAGCATAAACATGTGTTACCAAACATAAGGAGATTATTTTCTCCAAAATAATTTTTTTTATAGCTATACTACCAACTTCAAGAAATATTAGAACATGCACTTATAGATTTTCAACATAAAAGATAGTATAAACAGAAATATGTATAATTATAATTTTTAATCACTTTTATATCATTATGTCCTGGGGTGACTTTATGATGCTTGTATCCCAAATTGTCTATTCTGTTTATGCTGGTTATTAAGTTCTGCACCTTTAAGACTGGTTCCAAGAGTGAAGGGGAGCGAACATGTGCAGAGTTTGTTATCAGAAACCACACTTGCTCCCTGCCATTCCTGCTCCTGGACTGTGCCTTCTGCAGTGGACAGCAGGAGAGAGCTCTCCTTTGTTTTTAGCTAGTTTTTAGCTAGCTGAGTCAGAGAAGTTTCCTGGACTGTGGCTTTCCTTTTTCTTGGAACTGATCAGCCCTGCTCTGGACTGAACACCCAGAGGAGCACTGTGAGCTCACCGTGGCCCATCAGGGCCCGGGATGTGGCATTTTTCAGTACAGGAGGGACTGATGAGAGACTGGGTGAGCTGAGCTACACCCCACAAAATGGACTTTCCGAATTTTCCATCTCTTCAGAACAATGAGAGGTTCCATTGTTTAATATTACACATTTTTTCATGTTTGTGAGTGCTTTGCTTGTTAAATAAACAGTTTGTTCCACTTTTCTCGGAATTTATTTTCTAGACAGACTCCTTTGGAGGTTTCCCCCAAATCTGCCCTAAACTGGGACAAATACTAACACTTAACAGTCAGCAGCTAGAACAAGAGAACTAAAAAGAAGAGGTACCCAGTTGCATACGTCAGTGTTATAAATGAGAGAACACAATATGCCTCTGTTTTCTAACGTGTGTCAGAAAGGAAAAGTAGAGATACATTGTCACAATTTCTGCAAACACACAGACACACACATACGAGAAAGGCAGCCACATGTAGTCACATACAGTGGCCTAGAAACAGCTAATTTTAGAAGCCTATACAATTTGCATAAATTGGGTTCACAGATGCAAGATATTTAGTTTCATCCAGGACTGGGTGGCTGTGTCAAACTCAAAAAACAATGATATATATTACCAAAAAACTTACAACAACAATTATGAATTGTTTTGTTGATGTAAATTAACACTTGAGAATAAAATCCTTGCAAGTACCAGATGAAACCAACAGAAAAAACAAACATAATCATATTTAGGCTGAGCATTAGATTTAGATTTGTCCATAAAAATACTGTGATCTGTTGCTAGTAAGGGTTCACATCTGTGCTTCTGAGTTTAATCTTTGGTGTATGCAAACTACAAGAATTCTTTCTGCTTTTCATTTCTCTTTTTCATAGTGAAAAATGTTTTTTTTGACTTCCTAATAAAAAATATCATGAAATTTTCAGAAATGTATTGAACATAATATATGTAAGGAAATATGGAAAACAAAGTAGAAAGCTATTCTACAGTTGCACTGGAACACCAACCCCTATTATAGAATAGCCTTTGACTGTGTCAAGCATTGATCAATCTAAGTGGGATTCATTTTCTGTGAAGATGATATGATAGTAAAGACAGGAGGTGATACAGGACTCTGAGAGACCTGGAGCCCATATATCTTGTTCCTTGCAAATTGGCTATTTAATAATGGAGATTCTTAACTGAAAAGTGCTGCTTTGTAAAACCACTTTGATTTATTTTGTATTGCTGCAAAACCAAAGCAGAAATGATACTGGCTGAATAGGTAGTACATAGATTTATATCTGACATAGCTTTTATCTACAGACTTAGGATTACACTTTCTTACAGTCTAAAGACTTGTTGCAGTCCTTATGCAGTGTCCATACGTGTTTGATTTATGTAGCAAAGTTTGATAGTAGGGGGTGCTGTGCAGGTTGCTTCCATGAGAAGACACTGGAAACTGATGTGGGTTGTCCCTTTGCAGCCCATGGAGGTCCTTGGTGGAGCCAATAGCCACCTGCAGCCCAGGGAGGAGCAGAAGGATGCTCACAAAGGAGGGTTCAATCCTCTGAAGAGCCTGCAAAGGAGCAGGCTCTTGGCAGAACCTGTGCCACTATGGAAAGGAGACCAAGCTGGAACAGTTCATGAGGAAACACAGCCTGTAGCAGGAACTGACACTGGAGAAGTTCACGAATGACTTTATCCAATGGGAGGAACCCCACAATTTGTCAGAAGAGTGTGAAGAGAAAGAAGTAGCACAGATAATATGTTATGAGCCGACCACAACCCCCATTCATCTCCACATGCCACTCAGATGGAAGTAGATAGAGAAGTCAGATGGGAAGTTGAACATAGGGAGAAGGAATGGGTGGAAGAAAGATGTTTTTAATATATAGATTTATTTCTTTATTATCCTATTTGGATTATTTGGAAATAAATTAAATTGATTTCTCTAAGCTGAGTCATATTTTCTTGTGATGGCAACTGGTATGTGTTCTCTGTTCTTATCTTAATGCACAAGCTTTTCATACTATTTTCTCCCCCTCTCCTGTTGAGAAGAGGCAATGATAGAGTCTCAGAATCTCTGCTGGTCAGAGTGACCCTGAGATGCATTAGAAAGTCTCCTTTCCCAGCCCGGCAGTCGAAGAAGGAGTCAGAACTGTTCTATTCTTGTTCTCAAGGTTGTTTACTGTTTCTTATCTATAAAACTCTTTCTCCGACCCATCAAGGTCTGTCTAGCAGGTCGGGTTGAGGCACACTGCTTGTCCTTGGGGTGGTGTTATCTCTTCATACTAAAAACTACGTGTACACTATTTACAATAACTTCCCAATACCTATCACCTATGTTAGACAGTGAGTTTCTACTCTAAACCAATCTAAAAATGCTAACATCACCTAGAAGATGGAGGCTAGGAAGAAGAAAGAGAAAGACTGGACATACCTAGATTCCTCCATCTTGCCTCCTGAACCCCCATTTTAAAAACCCCAAAAAACTATTGTTCTGGATTGCAAGGCAGGATGTATTCTATTACCATCTGTATGGCAGTTGTCTAGGTGTTAAGTGGGCAATTTCCCCTTATCTCTCTCCCTGAGAGATCACAATCACTCCTCCCTCAGCAGGGGGCATCCCGTGATAAGAGGCTATTGAATGTCACTGTATGGCTGATAAGAACTGTAACATCCCATTGTGAGATGCTCCGCCCAGAGGGAGGAGCCGAGCATTGCTATCCAGATATAATCAGGAGATTCTGACACACCAGCACAGCTTCTCCACTGGATTCACCAGAAGAACAGCAGCTGCTTCTACTTCCACGGATCTGCGGAGGAAGAATCACCCTTTTTCTACAGGACCCCCTGCTCCAACAGAACCACACCTGACACCTCAGGAGGACTGCAGCCACTTTTCCAATTGGACTGCTGCCAGCACCCTGACCAACAGGGTGTCAGGTTGAGTTCTGACTCTGTCATTTTAGTGTACTGCATTGTTTTTATTTTATCATTTTATGTTTTTTCCCCCTTCCCTATTAAAGAACTGTTATTTCCTGCTCCCGTGTTTTTTTGTTGCCTGAGAGCCCCTTAATTTAAAATTCTAGCAATTTGGAGTTGTGGGGAGGGTTTGCATTCTCCATTTCAGGGGAAGCTCCTGCCTTCTTTAGCAGGCACCTGTCTTATCCAAACCAAGACAACTATTTTCAACCCCATGACAGACTAACTATTAGTCTACTTAAATTCTTTTGACTTTTAATTCTTCATATAAAGGTTGGTAATTGTTTTTCCATGGGTCAAGATCAAAGGCACAGGGGTCTTGGGCTCTGTGCCAAGGTCTCTGAGCCCCTTGGCAGGGTCTTGAGTCTTCCAGGGCAGCCAGAGGAATTTCCTGGGTTCTGACAATAGAGTGGATTGGTGGGCACCTGGAGGCCAATGAAATCAACACTCCACATCACAATCACTGAAAAGTTTTGTTCTTGTTATTATTACTACATTCTGCCTCCTTTTTGTACTTCTTGATAAGATTTTTTATAAGAATAAAATAATTAAAAATATATTTACTCACAACTAATTTGCTCAGCTCAAATGACAATAAAAGTAAGATTGTAAAAGATTGTTGTGCATGTAAAAGAGATCATAATACATAATGCAAGCATGTTGTGCTTGCAAAAGATTGTTGTGAGTGTAAAAATAGATCATAATACAATCTTCACTTTGGCTAAAAAGTGAGCTAAGAAAGGCAAAGAAGCTGAACAATCTAAACATACTGAGTTTTTTTCTCTCATATTTACAGTTATAATTTCTTTTGCTCAATATGATTTGACTGAAAAAACAAGGATGAGAATATCCATGTATCTAAGAGAATGACAGAATGGATGCAATTTTAGATATTGTTTTGCAGGTGGATCACAAATAACAGAACTGTTTTTTCAACAGCTCATAATCCATAAACCAGGTATAATTTAAACATAATCTTAAAATTACCATTTAGGCAATTGAGATGCAAATGATTTACAAAATTGTCCAGTACATAGAGATCTCATTTTGTCAATTTGTCCATGTTCCAAAGCCTCTTATAAAAATAAGAAGAAGCAATAATGGTCTTTTAAGCCAAACTGCTCTGTGTAGCCACAAATTCTATGGGTTCTGCCTTATACTTATTCCTGAAAACAAAGCAAATTGTTCTGGAGCCAATTAAGCATTGTTTTTAAGATTTGCAGTGGTTATATGTCTTGCCTCAGGAACTGATCTGGAAATCAAAGGACCACAATCATGTGGAAAGCCCAAGGCAAACAATTCTGGCTCCCCTTGAAAGAAACTGAAGGAGAAAAGGCAGAAAGAGTGGACAACATATATTAAATAAGACCTTAGGTGCAGAACTTCTGGCAAGGAATAAATCAAGTAGTTCCCAAGGCAAAGACTATGTTAAACTGTTTATTCTATTTTTAAACAAGTCAAGATCATTAAAAAAATTGAATATTCCTTTATAACCAATCAAAATTATTATACTATTAACCAGAAATAAATTCTGCTGTATTAGGTATTAAAAAACCTACAAAAAAGACATAAAGGCCTGGAATAGCAGTGATTAAACCTAGGCACACTATTCACACAAAGCATTTGAGGATTCTTTTTCTCAGTCCCAACACATTTGTCTTGTCAAAGACTTAAATCTGCTATCTTTCTATCTCTGATGAGATTCTTTTTCCATTACTAGCAGATTCTTTACAGCCTCATAATGGTCTTAGTAACATTGTGTTGAATACCCCATAAGAAACACTGCCTAAATATCTGAACTCATTTGTTTTCTCAGTCAGATCATGAATCTGTACGTGGTGCATCCCTTCTAGAGCTTACTCATTTTCAGAAAAAAATCAGAGTGAATTACTTTAGAAGACATAATTACTTTTCCTTGATGTCAGAGACTGAAAATTATAGTTTATGACTTAAACATTTTCATGAAAGACTCTGACCCTTTATAGCAGAACTGTGTTATGGAATATCACTGCTCCCTGAACAAGCCTTTGGACCAAGGCACCACAGAGTTCGCTGATGAAGATTAGATAAAACTTAGGTCTTGGGACATTCACAAAGCACAAGCTTAGCACCTTCAGAGAGGAGATGACAGCCCCAGAGCTATCAGCTGCCTGGTTTAAACAGACTCTCACACCAAAAGTTGGGGGAGAGAGGCTTTGGGGGTGTGTTGGAAAACCTCTGGGGAGAGGTAGTGACCGCCCATCCTCCTCTGCTGGGCAGAGGAGCCCAGCTGAGGGGCCCCTTCACCCTGGGAAAAGCTTCTCCACAGCATAGGGGTGACATGGCCCATCAAAGGGTCCCCAAAGGGGTCCCCAGACCCTGCACCAGAGCACTGCAGATGATGAAACAAATCCTCAGTGTTGCAAGGCACAGGGTCAAATGGGGCCCCCACAAATGAGGCACCTGGGCATTCCCACCTGCCCAAAATGTGCATTAATCCATGGAATTCTGTACTCTTTGGCATGGCCTGGTGCTGTGTGTGGTGGCATGGCCCTGTGGGGCGGTGACAGGGGACCCTCACCATCAAGAAAACCAGAGGGAGCGGAGCAAAAAGATACAGCTGGGACCCTCAGATGAGTGATAAACTTCCACCTAACCCCTGTCACTCTCTCCCTGTGTCCCTAACCACACACACACTTCTTTCTTTCTTTCTTTCTTTCTTTCTTTCTTTCTTTCTTTCTTTCTTTCTTTCTTTCTTTCTTTCTTTCTTTCTTTCTTTCTTTCTCTCTTTCTCTCTTTCTCTCTTTCTCTCTTTCTCTCTTTCTCTCTTTCTCTCTTTCTCTCTTTCTCTCTTTCTCTCTTTCTCTTTGCCTCTTTTCCTATTAAATAAAATACATCAATTCTTTGGCACCAACATCTAACCTTGTTTGGTTTTAATCTTTTTCTTGGGTATATTTGGAACCTTTTAAGTTCTTTCCGAATTATACACAGAGACTCAATTTTCTTTGCCTTTCTGGGTTTAAACTTGATCATAACACTTGGGCATGTTACTTAAAAAAGCAGTTCATCTCACTTAATTTTAGCCATGCCTAATTGATAGGTATCTTGCTTGCAGGAGTTGTCTATGATCTTTTTTCCCCAGAGACATCTGTTTCTCCGTACTATGATGAGATCCTGGAAGGCTACTTTAGATTAGATGCCTACATTTTGAAAGTTGAAGAGAGAGAGAGAGAGAATATTTTCCCTCTTGCCACCAAAAATGTGCTTTATGTAGTAGTGTTACCATAGTGATTTACAAGAATATAAAAAACCCCATCAACTTTACCTACCTTTGAACCACAGATGCAATTACATGAAAAGTTAGATAATGTGATACCAAATCTGAGCAAGTACATCCTGTATTTCAAATGGATTTATGACCAGGGGTTGTCACCTCTGTCAAACACATTCTTTCACCTTCTTGTCATCTTTAGTTGTAAGCGATATTTCTTGCAGATATCACAAGAATCATATAAAAGTGTATTCTGGAAGTGATGCTATAAAATCATCTGGTCCAACCTTTGTCTGAAAGAAAAGCCTTGGATTAGGTCATGTAGCATCAAGCCAGTTATGGAAATATTCCTGAAGGAAAGATTTCACCAGTTCTCTGAGTGACCTAATCCTATGTATAAATGTTTTCACGATAAAAAATTTCTTCTTAAATTCAGAGAGAATTTTTCCTGATTCAGCTAATGCATTTTCCCTCTCACCTATCACCATGTATCTTTCTCCACCTCTTCTCTAATGGTTTTTAGGTACTGGAAGAGGCCCTCTTAGAGGGCGCATTCAATCTCATCATCCTGACCATATATAAAGGTACTGAATACTGACAGATGCAGCATCAATCTCTGAAAAACTCCACTCATGAACAGGTTATTGTCTGGAATATTAAACGCCACCCTTTCAGCCTGGAAATTTAAGATGTCTTCTATCTGTTCTGTGGTCTTCCTTCCCAATTTGTATCTTGACTAGCTGGCCAACAAGAACGTTGTGGGAGACCATGTCAAATGCTTTGCTAAAATCAAGATACACAGCATCCACTGCTCTGCCTTCATCTACCAAACATCTCAGAAGACAATGGGGTTGGCCAAGCACAGTCTACCTTTGGTAAATCTGTGTTGCCTTTCCCCATCACTTCTTACTGTTTGCTTTGTCCTTCATGTACTGGGAATTTTCTTCCATGAGGACTCATCCATTAATTTTCATAGTGACTGATGTGATGCTAACTGGCCTGCAGTTTCCTGGATCTTTCTTTCCATCCTGTGCATGGATGGATGTATTCTCTTTTCCAGAGTAATTCAGGATTCTCCTTGGGCTCTATAACCATTTCAGATATGACAGAGAAAGATTTTTCAAGGATGTAGCACAACTCTCCTAGCACCCTGACGTATCCTGTCAGGCCTGCAGGTGTATAGATGTTCAGATGTATAGAATTCTTCAGATGTTCTCTTGATCATTCTTTGCACTTTGCTTTATCTTTGCTCTTGGCAAAGAGAATTTGGAACTGACCTTAACTATGAGGACTGAGGCAAAGAGGGCATTAAGTACCTCAATTTTTAATGCTATTTGTGGGCGATTTGCTAGTCCCATTCAGAAGTGGAGCTACATAGTCCTTGCACATCTGCTGTCCACTTAGGTAGAGAACTCCTTTTTTATTTAATTGCTTTTAGAAGTTTGAGTTCTAGCTGAGATTTTGGCCTTTTAATGTCACCTGTGAATGTTCAATCACTATTTCTATATACCTCTTTTGGAACCTTTCCATGCTTATTTCTGGTTTGGTTTGGTTTTGTTTTATTTTGGTAGGGTTCGCACTTGATTTATTTTTAGGGTTTTTGTTTGGTTTGGGTTTTTTGGTTGATTTGGTTTTGCTTTTCTTTTGTTGTTGCTGTTTGGCTATTTGCATTAGTTTTTAAATTCTTTTACTAGCTCTAACCAAGGCTAGATCTAGGTCTTTATGTTATGCTTGCTGCTTCTCTGGCTGAGTGGGTGGGCTGATCCTTTAAGAAAGATGTTTCTGAAATTCTGAAATTCTTCTGGTATTCCTTAGCTCATTTGCTCTTCATGACAGACTCCCAGGGGTCACTCTCTAAAGAAGTTCTGTCATTCTGAAATCCAGGTCTTTAGTCCATTTATTTTTTACATGATCTTTCAGATCTTAAAACTCTGTAATCTCATGGTCAGTGCAACCAAGACTGCCATTGATGGTAATGTTTTGAAACAACTCTTCTTGATATTTAGGTCAAGAAGAGCACCACTAATAGCTAACAAATTAAACAACTGAATAGGAAAGTTGTCCTTGATACATTTCAGAGATCTCCTGAATTGCTTACGTCCCACTGTATTGCTTTCCTAGCAAATAAAAAGTTTAATAAGAGTATAACTGTAAAAAATGTAATAACAGTATTCCTTCATGGGAACCAGAGTGTGAAAACCTAACGCTTCTTTGAATTGAGGAAGGTTTTGCTCATCAGTCCTCCCTTATTGTGTGGTCTGTACAGAGACAGCAGATCACTACCCCAAGGTATCCATTGATGGTGTTTCTTCTGATCTTGACCTATGTCATTCAGCAGACCTGTCCTATTTTTCATAAGAGCTAAGTGCCTATGTCAAAGTTATAGAGGAATGGAATTTCTAGCGCAATTTAATTCCATACCACCCACATCATAGATAGGGCTGAGTTAATGCTTTGTGGAATGTTTTATGTTGATTGAATGCTGCTCTAAATTTTGACAAAGTTCTCTGATTTTCTAAAATTGCTGGTACATTTTTTTGTTGTTTTGACCTCTTGGAAATATCTTGTTGATATTTCTCCCATGTGCGTAGCTCAGATTACATGAAAAATTTTAGGTGTCTCATTGAGCAAGAAAGCTGTAGCAGGTTACATTTTCTCACTGTGTTTCAAACCAGCACATCTTATTTTCTTTGTAAAAGACCAGCACTGGTCTTTTACAAAGAAAATAAGACTTTCTTCTCTTTTATTGTGTCTTTCCCAAGTGGCATAATGCAAAAGAAGTTTATGGGACTTAGTCTCAGAACCTAACTTTCAGGTAGGTATATTTAGCTGAAAAGAATCACATGTTCTCTTTCTAGTCTGTAAAATAAGAATGGTTACTCTGATCTACTAAAACACTTAAAAATCAAAGACATTCAATTTCTTAAAAGCCTTTGAGTATTTTTAGCTCCTTTCACCTGTATGGCAGTGTCCTGGTTTAAAAAAAATTATATGGGGCAGAAAGTCTAGAAGGAGTTATTCCCCTTTTAGTTTTAACCACACCCCTTTCACCAATAAAGAGACAAAAATATAAGAAGATATATGAAAAAATACCAGTTTATTAAAACAAAACAAAAAAGCACAAAACAGCTACAACCAAGAAAACAGTAATAATCACTAGACATAAATGTGCTAAACCCCATGGAGTCCCTGGGATAAAAGGAAACAAGATGTGGGGAAGATCCTCCTCCAGTATGGTGGCCTCCATAGCTGACTGCATTGTCCAGGGGACAATGACAGTGGGGCAGAGAAACCTCCTTCTCCTGACCATGCAGCTGAGAAAGAGAACAAATTAAACAAAACAACCCCCAGCAACTGAACCTCCATTGCCGGGGTCTCTCTTTCTAGCTGGTCAGAGTGACCCCGACTAAAGTTCGAAAGTTTCTTTTCCCAGCCCGGTACTTGAAGAAGAAGTCAGGGCTCTTCATTTTTTCGGTCTCAAGATTGTTTATTGCATCTTATCTATAAAGTTCTTTCTCCCTGTCCAGCCGAGATCCGTTTGGCAGGATAGCCAGAGGCACTCCCCCGTCCTCCAGGGCGGTGTTATCTTTATATACTACAAACTACGTGTACAATATTTACCGTTATTTTCCAATACCTATCATCTATATTAGACAGTGAGTTTCTACTTTAGACCAATCTAAAAGTGCCAACATCACCAGACAAGATGGAGGTAGAGAAGAAGAAGAAAGGCTAGACACGCCCAAATCCCTCCATCTTGTCACCAGAAACCCCTATACCAAAAATCCTAAAACTTACATTTAGACTCTGTAATTATTTATTCTTACACTATTTACACTATTGTGGCTTTTATCTCTTTCTATAAAGGTGACAAGTTATTCCGTGGTTCATAATCGAACCCACTGGTGTTCTGGGCTGTGTGCCAGGGTCTCCGAGCCCCCTGGCAAGGGTCCCAGGAAACTCCGGACTCCCAAAGGAATGTCCTGAGTTCCGACACTCCATGATAACAAAACTCCCTCTTCCCCAAAAAAAAACCAATGGGAAACAAGGGCAAAAAAACCCCAAAAACAAGTCAAATGCTGCTGAGCCATTTGCTCCGTGTCACTGGACGAAGTCTCTCCCAGTGGTTGCAGGTCCATTGACAGTGGCAGCTGTAACTAGGTCAGCAACTGGAAGTGGTGGACTGTACAGAGCCTGAGTCCCACTTTTCCTGGTGTGGTTGTCTTGAGCGGCTGCAGTGAAAAAAAGTCCAAAGATAATGTCCTCCCCAGCTCCAGAGACAGGGCTGTCCTCAGCAACAGTGGATTAAAAAAAGGGGGTTATGAAATTCCTAAAGGGACTTTTAAAGAACCCTGGCATCCCCCACCTGCACAAACCCAGGGCAAGAAAATCTGGCTCTGCTTCTGTCCTCCGTATCTTAAAGTGACTGTACCAGTCTTGGACAGATTGGCATAGAAAAAAATATGGAATATAATAGACATTTGTTGGGTTACCCAGGACAGGTGGAAAAGAGGAGCTAGCCTACAGGTATATTTGGCCCTTATGTCTATTTTATCACTAGAAAAATGAAAAATTATGTTTCTGTGTTATCATAAACACTTCCTTTTTGTCTACCTGCTTCTTTACAGATTGCTCAGGAAAAGGTGACAAAGAGGCTCAGATAAAAACTACATCCGTCTGTCATTATAAGTGGAAGGGTATTATACTGCTTCCGTGAACAGATGTCCAGTTTTACTACTGTCTCATTTAAAGATTATCTTATACAACATTCTTATTTCATTTTAAGTTATTTAAAAAGTTTTGTTTTCACCATTATAAAGAAAATTTTACTTTCTCATACCATCAAAATAAAAAAGTTATGTATGCATAAAAAGAGGAATGAAAATAACACCACTTTTCTTGTAAGAGCTGCCGTTTAAGTAGAACTTTGACAACATGGAAGCTTCTTTATATTTCCCATGTTTCTTCAAATATGGTTTGAATCCAAGTATTATCCTCCCACGCTTGATAATAATTGGAAATCATGCTAATCTCTGACACAGCAGGTTTTTGATAGCTCTGTAAAACCTTAATATCATTGCTTCAGGCAAGGATGACAGATGTAATCACATTCTATAATTCATGTTTAATACCTAAGTGACAGAGAAGAATCATATCGTGTCCTTGATCCCAAATCCTCAGCCATGCTACATCACTCACCCCTAGAAAATACTTGTGAAAATTGCTAAACCTATTCCAAATTTAATAATATTAAGAAGATATTTCTATCAGCGTAAAAACTCATCCAGTGCAAAAGCATAATTTGTAAAGACAAATTTATATTTTACAGGATTTTTTATATTCTCCTAAACTTTTTTCTGCAGTGTCACTATCCAAGAGAGATTTCTGTTACCCATATCTCACCTCTCCAAAATACTGTTAAAAATTGGGAAATAGTTTGACACATGAAAGACAATATCTTCATCCTCTAGTTCTTATAATCTCCTTACCTTTTGAAGAGTATCTTTAAACACTAAACCTAAGGAAAGTTATACTTTTTGTTGTTGTTTTTAGCAATTTTTGAAAAAAGAACCGTTGTGAAAAGACGCATCTTTTAAAAGTGCTATTAAAATTAGATGTGCAAACATATTTACACAACCTAAATTTTATATTTGCAAGGAATACATGAGATATTTAAGAAAGAACTAAATATTGCACATTTCTGAAGGACCTGTACAAATAGAAAAGGTTTCTATACAGGAACATGCAGACAGTCCTGTGTTCTGACTAGATTCTAAAGTGGTTACACGACTTGCGTCTGCGCATCAGCTTGCAGATCTGAGCCTGGAAAAACTAAGCTCACAAAGTATGCAAATTTCTGTATCATCTGTGTCATCAGACACATTTTTGGTTTCCTTTATTAGATAATGATCAGCTCTGTTATGCAGTTAGACATACCCTAATCTTTTCAAACAACTCCATACTTCTATTATCTTTAGAAAGAAATGCAGCAAGTATAATTTCCATGTCTGTGCAAATGTTCTGTCACTTATTCCATAGCAGTTAAGTTTGATCTGAAATGACACAATTTCTACATTGATGCTATTCTAGGTCCCAAAAAATATGGAGATTACTTGACCAATAGAATTATTCTCGGTAGAGAGTGGTATTATCTGTCAGAACACCCTTATCTAAAACAGTGCCTGAATTATAGATTCATTGATCTAAGGAAACTAAACAAAAGATTTGAGCAGTAAGGTAGGAGTGTCGGGAAAAACAACAACAAAAACCTCTACAAAAATATTCAAAAAACAAAAAACCAGAGAAATATTTACTTTTGTATAGCCAGAACAAGAAACTGTCTTTCAAACCACACAAAACATATTTTGCTTTCAAACCACACAAAACATTTCCAGTTAATATAGTTGTAAAAGAAGGTGACCATCTGAACAAGTTTTTAAAATATTTATAGGCAAGAGTGTTAAATGAAGAAAAAAATTATTATATTCCAAGCAATGGATAGTATGAAATTTAGCCTACTCTATGACATTTCCCATTAAAAAAATGCAGCTTGTACATACATATATAGTGCAGCATATGTATATATGTTACATATATGTATATTATTTTTGATCACTACTACTACCTGTTTATAGAATAAAGGTTATTCTTATATTCAGGATTAAGGACAAAATGAAGCCAGGCTAATGATAAGAAAGAGAAGATACCAGGATGATTTAATATGGAAGAGGAGATGGAAGCAGTAACACAAGTGTCACTCAAATATGGGTGCATCAAAATTTGTATTTAAACAGAGATTTACTCCCCAGGAAAAAAATGTACTTTTCTTTTCATATACTCATTCCAGGTAAAACTTCAGAACTTTCAGAGAGAAATCTCTTCTTACTTTTGTGTAAAAAAATGAATTTTTATAATCAGCTGAATTTAGTTTACTCTAGAAAAACCAACAAAACACTTACATTTGAAAACCAGCTTAAGATGTTTGTAACACAACCAATCAGCTATTAAATAGTATTATGAATAAGAATTTTTACATGTTTTGTACAGACCTAACGTTAAATCCTATTCATGATAAATGTTTATTTTTCTGAGGATGTTTGGATTTTCTTAATTCATCCTATGGCAGTGGTATTGAATCTTTTCAATGACAGTGATGATTGCTTTTCTTGGTTTTGTTTTCTTTTGTCCAAAATACAATTTTATAAAATAAATATTCTTAATCAAAATCACACTATGATTACGTGTCAGACTTGGTTAGAAGTCATACCTATATTACTATTTAATGCAAATCCTCTTTGGATGGATCAATATAATTATAATTACATTTTTTAAATTTGTTATTTGTCAAAGGAAACAGTGGAAGAAAGCTTCATGACTCCCACTAGAAATGAATGGATTTTGCACTCCTCTGCTTTCTAGATGTAAGATGGCTGATTTTAGAAGGGAATGAATATTAAATATTGACTACAAGTAGAAACAATTACAGGGTAGAATAAAGTGCTTTGATCATAAAAATAGGGACAGAACTTAGAGTTAAAAGATTAATAGTCTCTTTATTGTCTTCTATTTCTTCTATACTCTCTACAATGCAAATTTGGTTATAAGACAGAATTTTATAATGACCTAAAAAAAATACACAGTTTTGCAGATTGAGGTGGAAGGAGATATGTAAAGTAGATATTAACTTTCCTATGAAGGAAATACTCAAACAGTAATGTAATTAATCAGACTAAGGCTAAATTTTTTTTTTTTTAAGTTTTAATTTTAAGGTGCAGCACAGGATGATCTAGGATTTTTTTTTCTCTTATTGTATTACCCATCATATACACCAGTGGTAAAAAACTTGTGATTCTTGACCATAAGTGTTTGTTAGGTCTTGTAAGGGAGGCTTTCTGTTTAAGAGGACAGCACACATCTAGCAGGAGTGTCTTGGATACGTGGCAGTTTTTTGTGTGGTGTTGCCATATGGGTATTCTTTGCATAGTTCCACACTTTTGCTATTCAACATTATTTTTTGATTCCTTTACATACAGGAAAATAAAAAATAAGAAGTCTCCAGTGTCTTCTGAGAATGTTATGACAGAGAGATATAATGATTTCTTCAGAAGTTCAGAAATAAAAAAACTCTAATAATTTTTTTTTTTTAATAGTCTGACTTTTCCTTAGGATCTAGAATCACTTACATATAAGGAAAAAAATAAGCAATATTGGCTTGTCCAAAACTTTTTTCAGAGAAGAAGTGCTGGTCCTGTAAATATCTGAAAACATGATGAAATTATAAAGACAGTAAGATAAAAAGTATACTATAAATTTTTAAATTAATTTTTAAATACTTTTATGTATGAATTATGATGTTATTAGGCCCTTGAAAGCACCTATATAAAAGCTTTTCAAGATATTTTTATGGCCCAAATTGCTATTTAGATATTTAATATTTAAAAATATCTATTGAATGAAGAAATTTATGTTCAATTGCTTAGTGAAGAGAGATTTTAGCTTCAAGTATTTAGTGACTGGATAAAAGGAAAAGGTTGGCTAACATTATATGCAAAAAGGTCTTGTAATGTAACAAAACATTCTCCAGGAAATGCCAATTGAGTTGTAAAGTCCCAGAGAAATTTATGAGATCTAATATTTTTTTGATTTTTTTTTTTGGTTGGTTAGTTGGTTTGTTTTAACTTCTTCAGACTTTTAGAACTTTCAGAATCTTTTCAAACTCCAGGCACCTCACATACTTGCTTACATGATGGATACGTTCTTACCATTTTGGAATTTTAGTGTTTACACTTCTGTTTGAGAAATAATCCTCAGTTGTTCTTTCTGTTCCGTTTTGTTGGTTTTTTTTTTTTTTTTTTTGGTAGGTTTTTTTTGGGGTTTTTTTTGGGTTTTTTTTTGTGGTTTCTTCTTTTGTATGCTTAGTCTCTGGAAGAAACTAAGAAACAAGATTTTTTTTTAATCTTCATCGTCACCCCAGCTTTAAATTAATTTACATTCTCATTGTTAGCAGTGGATAACATACTTCAGTTTCCAAAACATTTCAAATGTTTTAGCTATTTTCATGTATATTTAATACAAGTGATATCATGCAGTTTATTGCTTGAATAGTTTTTAATGCTGTGAAAAGATGAAAATATCTCTTTTTTGCTGCTTTTTTAATATAGTCATCTATTTGGAAAGGTTTTTCAACTTTGTTCTCTTGTAAAAAGGTGCCAAGATGATTAGTGAACATTTAAACTAATATGAAGTTGTGCATTTAAAGAATAAATGGCTATATATGTATTAAATTTAGAAAAACCACTTATTTATCTACAAAAATTTTTACATATCCAAGAATCACAAGTGAACTACAGGTTTGCATCTTTAATTCTAAATTATAACACTTTTTTGCATAACTCACCTCTTTTTCATTTATGAACACCAGAAGTTTTTTATGGAGACAATTTAAAAACAAATATTTTAAAGAATGCATTGGAATATTTTCCTAACTCTATAGTCTCACATTTTTTAATGGAAAATTAATCATTTTCAGACCATTAAATTTTACTAGTACTTAGTTTTGTCAGAAAAGATATTCTTTTTCTGGGCACTAAATATTCAGGAATGTTTAACAATAATTCCCATATTTTAATTTACAAAGTTACTAATATATTTATGTTATTCTGTCTTCCTTCACCAGGAATATGGTTTGGTCCTGCAATTAAAAAACTAAAAAATAAAACAAAAATTTCCTCTAATAGGTAATAAGGTAATAAGAATAGAATATGTCACGTCATCACTACAGAAAAATACTTTATAGTATGGGATGTTAAAAAAAAATTATAACCATGTGTTAAGTATTTTATATGGAAAACCTCTCCCTATAGTCCTTGAAATTATAATTCATAATGCTTAAAATCCCCTGGGTAAAGATTTTAAATATTTATCAATATCGTCCTTATACAAGGTTACTAATTCTCCAAAGCTACTGTATTTTGTTAGACTAGGATTTAAAAAGTGAAATTACCTCTCCTATGGCAAAACATTAATTTGTACATTTCAGCTTGATTTGTCAGTTGGTATGTGTTGCCACTTTGTGACTTATTTCTTACACCTGTGCTTCACTGGTATTCTGAAGTTAATCAATGTACTCGACTGCTAGCATTACTCTCAGAATTGAGAAAGAGATTTTTATCAAGGGTTGTAGGACACTTTTATGATGCTCTTTAAAAGCTGAGTATGTGTTGAATGTAACATGCTGTCACTCCTATGCTTTTTGAAAATTGTCGTCTAGAAAGCACCAGATTGTGAGTGAAATCTGAAAGAGAACCACATTAGGTGCTTGCTCATAGTTACAGAACTCTCACAGGACTGCTTGCCTTTGTGCTCTGGTGAGACATTGAGTCAGTAAAGAACAAAGCATTACAGGAGGTATAACTTTTATGGTTCATAGTGTGCGAGACTCGCTGGGGAGGAAGCATGTCTATTCCATCCTAGAAAAGAGATTTATCCAATATAGCAGCACCCAGGGATTTAACATTTAAGGGTAACACGTCAAGGAACTTACATCTCTGACAATCAGCTGACATTTTTGAGTCTATGTCCTCAACGAGAGAGTTGGTAACATTCTCTAGTTCAAAATGTATGAAAGTTGAGATTAGCATTGACATTTAGCAAGCATGCTGAATGAATAGAAAAATTTTGACCCTAGTTTATATCATTCTTTAGTGTCTTATTTCTTTTGACCATAACTATAAGTGAAAAACTTGACTATCAAGAAGAAATATTTCTACTGTGATCTTTCTTTCTAAGAGAAAATAAGTTGTCTTGAAGATCGGTAATATTCCAAACACTAAAGAACTCACCTTGCTGAAATTCGCACAAATATAGTGAGTGCGGTGTTATTCTCATTTATTTCTCATAAAATTCTATTATAATAAATGGATTGATATTGCATAAAACCTGATAGAATTAAGCTCATTGATTCAGAACTAAAGGTCTAAGTGACAGCATTCCTCATTTGTATGGTAGATTACTTCAGATTTTTCTACAGCTAAAAAGTGCAACAAATTTCTTTATTTTTTAATAACATAATTAAATTGTATACATAAATTAGATATATCATATGTCTAAGGTACCAAAAAGTGAGAAAAGAAAAGGAAATAACTCTCAAATATGCTTTTTTTTTTAAAACTTTTTACTTGGCCATAATCTTGTGCCTACTACTCAATAAATATGTCAACTCAGTCATTGCCCACAAAAAGGAAATGACTCTTAGATATGCTTTGTGATTATCACTATTATACAAATATTCTAAAAGTGTAAAACTCTAAGGGAAAGACACTGCGTCAATATCTGAAAGTATTTTATCTCCTTCCAATTTAGATTCCTAGTATTAATTTTTTCCTAAACAACTTCTTTTTTTTTTTAAGCACATCAAATGGAAATTGTGTCTAAAACAAAGCAGAAGGATCAACCTCCTTTTCTGATCTAATATGCTGAACATTTTTGCAGGTTTTGCATTCACTCATGATGTGAAATGGAATTTCAACTGCTTTTGAAGTGTGTGATGAGGCTCAAATTCCCAGATATGACATGCCCTAGTGTACCCAAGCAGCTCAAGTTTATTATTTGGTGGTTTTCCACTCTATGTGTCTTACAATGAACAGCCTTTGTAGATGTGTTTGCACCATTCAGGTGCACTCATTAGCTATTTATATTTATACTTCTTCTGTCTCATCAAATGTGTAGTTTCCATTTTTGACAGTTAAAGTAGCCTCAAGATGAAATTTAGGGATGATATTTCTAAAACTTCCAATCTAGCATATCAATTTGTAGCTAAAGTATTTAAGGACAAAGGACTTTAAATCTTCCCCACATGAGATTTAAATCAAATTCATCAATTTCTTACATAATTTAATCTTTAAAAGTTTTGCCAACTAATTTTCTTTCCATCATCTGATATCCTCTAAGAAAATTTAATGATACATTTTCCCTCCATAATAAATGCCTTGATTCTAAACCACTGCTAAACTTTCAATACTGCAAATAATCAGAGGCTTTGTTCAAAAACAAATTTTATTTGGAGTAGTTACTGGTGGGAAATTAGGCATCGTAACCATTTAGACACTTGTAATAACTTTTGAGGAATGAGTTAAGAGTTTTAATTTCTAAGTTTCATTTCAGGTTCCTTAATTATGTTTTTAGAGCTTATACTTCAAATTTTCAGTGTTTACTATTCAAAGCAAATCAGATCTTGTCTACCGAAATTTTAGTTATGTGTTAGTTGAAAGCAGTCTAGCAAGCATCTCATCATTAAACAAGGCTTTGGTCTATGCAGAGCTCCACTGAACTAAGTGAGGATTCAGGAGAGGAGACTACTTTTCCTGGCTAATATGTAAAATTAGGAACTTTATATGACAATTTAAGTTCAAATTATAATAAGTATTGTAACCAAAATAATATCTGATTTGTTTACAATACTCAGAAACAGTGAGAAAGCTTAGCCACAGGGAATTATTTTGGATAAATTGAGCAAGATTCAGACTGCAATATAATCTTCAAAAGCCAGAGGCATACCACATCTATCTCTGAGGTAAGAAAACAATAATATGGAGATTGCACAGATAGGAGCATATGTGAAAGAGATTTAGATTGCACAGATAGGAGTAGATGTGAAAGATTGCACAGATAGGAGTAGATGTGAAAGAAATTAGGAACCAAGATTTAGGAATGTAAGACGACTATCTCAAATGGAAATGTCATGGACATCTGGTGAGAGGTCATTACAGCATTTCCAGCTGTGGTTATTCATTCAGCAGTACCTTATTATCGATATGAAATTCAAAATTGTGTTTTCTTCAGCTGACAATGGCAATATTACATTAGAAAAAAGAACTACAAGATAATTTTTCACTTAGAGACTCAAGGAAAAAACATTATGACTTCTAAATTGTTGCCAGTACCAAAAGCACAAACATCAGAGAACATACATTATTCTGAATAGTTGTCTACAGAGTGATTGATGATAGACATTTAGAAGGCTACAATTTTCACTGTAATATGGGTCTTCAGCAAGTGAAGTTCAAATTGAGTTAGAAATGAACAGTAATTTAGAAGAAAGATCTGCCCTGATCTATCATTTATTTTAAACAGTGGTGTGTACATATGTTTTTTTCCTGATTTCTCTATCACTACCCACTTTTCTAATGAGTTTTGTGCTTAAATCATTTGGCCGAAACAGACGAAATTAGGCCAGCCATAGCCCTCCAGTGTATGGAGGGATTAAAAGGAAGTCTCATCAACACCTGGACAAGACAGTGTATACATAAGAGTTATGAATGCATAAAGCTTTTGGATTCAGCTATTAAACTAAGACCTCAAACCCCAAACTGAAGCAAAACAAAAACCAAAACCAACCATAAACAAACAAAACAAAACCAGCCAACAAACCAAAATTTAAAAAAAACCCAAAACATACAAACAAGCTAAACAGGAAAAAAATCCCAACAAAAAAAACTGCAGAAATCAAAAATTTCCCCCTTTTTGTCTTTAAAATAAAAAGCTAAATATTTTTCAATTCTTTCACTATACTCCAGATTTGACCCAAAAATATAATGTGCTTTTTAATATAATTTACAAATATCAAAGAATCTTAGAATCATTACTATTAGTAAAGATCTTAAAAATCTTGAAGCCTACCCTTTGACTGAACACTACTTTATCAACTAAATTGTAACACCAAGTGACCTATCCAGTAATTTCCTAAACATTTCCAGGGATGGTGACACCACCAGTTCCCTGGGTAGTCCATCCCAATTCCTAATCATCTTACTATAGAAGAAATTCTTCCTGATGTCAAACCTGAACCACCCCTAGTGCAGCTTGAGGCCATTTCCTTGTCCAGGATGACACTGACCCTCATATTGCTACAACCTGCTTTCAGGTACTTGACCCATAACATCTCCCCTGAACCCTTTTTTTCTCCAGGCTGAAGAACCCCATCTCCTTCAACCACTTTTCATAGGTCTTAGTCTCTAGACACTTCTCCAGCTTCATCCCTTCTCTGGACTTGCTCCAGCACCACAATGTCCTTCTTGGTGAGGGGCTCACAACTGGACACAGGACTCAAGGTGCCAACTCACCAGTGACAAGTACAGAGGGACAATCACTTCCTAGTTCGCCTTCTTGGCCCCCTGGGCACATTCTGGATCATGTCCAGGCGCTGTTAGCCAGCACTCCCAGGTCCTTTTCTACCAGGCAGTTTTCCAGACATTCTGTCCCCAGCCTGTAGCACTGCACGGGATTGCTGTGACCCAAGTGCTGGATCTGGCACTTGGGCTTGTTGAACCCACACTGCTGGCCTCAGCCCATCCATCCAGCCTGTCCAGATCCCTGTGCACAGCCTCCCTACCCTTCAGCAGGTCAACACTCCTACCCAATTTAGTGTCATTCACAAAGCCTCTGAGTGCGTACTAAATCTCTTCATCCAGATCACCAATAAATACATTAATTAGGACTGGCCCCAATACTGAGCCTGACCAGGAACTGGACTCTGATCCTTAATAAGTGATCTTGATAAGGACCAGTATTGCAGTGGAATAGATGCTAATTAACATTTATAAATGTTTAATTTTGAAAGAATATATCAGACTTCTACCAATAAATGCTGTAATCTATCTAAATTTTGTAACTCTTGAAATAACAGGCTGGAAAACATGATGTAAGAGAGAAACTGAATGGCCTTTTCTCTTACCCACAGATAACTGACTTGATTAAACTGTGATTAGAAAAGTTAGACGTTAGCAGCTTATAGTTTAGTAGGCTAATGTTTCAAGATGGGATTTTTTTTCACATTTACATTCAATAAAGACCTTCATATTTCTCTTTTATACAAAATAGGATAAGGTAAGGGAAATTAGATCAATAATTTTGTTTTAATCTATATCTTTCATTTTACCCAAAGGGATATTTAAACTTGATTTTAAAGTCTTTATTAGAACAGCCCCACAAGCATAAGAGTTTGCCAGAATATATATAAACTCGATCTGCAATAATTCAGGCATAACATTTTGCTCTACTCTGAAAATGCCTGGACAAGATCTAAATGTAAATGCTGGATGGAAGTATAATGAGCTAACATTATATTCAGTGATTTTGTCTTCTCATGTGTATGGGCCTGTGTATACACAGTGCTCAGTTACACAATCTTAGAGATGCTTGAAAAGGTCTAATAGAAGAGAATTTACCCTTGTGATTTTCTTTTTCTCTATAGGTGGATGTAAATCTGAATAGACTTCTCCATCCTTCTTAAGGTTTATCACACTTAGTGGATTACCCACCAGTATTGAAGAAGAGCTTCTTTTGATTGTGGCAGCAACATTGCTGAATCTTGCTTAATGCAACATTTATGCTTTTCCACTACACCCTTGGACTCATTCAGCATGGCCAATTTTCCTGAATTTCCTCACATCAGTGCTAGTAAGACAATGAATACTTACTAGTACTGCTACTACAATTATTCAAATGACACAAAAATAACTATCTTTTTATAGTACTGCATTTCTTGTGGCACTTCCTCTTCCTTGTTGCCAAAGGGAAATTTCCTATGTGCCCATACAGCTGCAAATGGCAGAGTTACTAGGTACATCAAATATCTCTTGGAGGTGGATACTTTCTGTAAGGTCTCTTTTTTTCTTCAGAAATCTTGATCAAATATTGAGTTTATGGTATATATGTAACGCATATCATCAACTCTACTGAGAACTGATACAGAGAAAAACAGCATCTCCTGAAGTACTTTTTCAATGTAGATCTTAGAGATATCAAATTTTGTCTACCATTCTGCAGTTGCTGTTAAGTTGATAATTGTATTTTAAAAAGTCCTAAGAAATATTTAAAGTTTGGCTTTGGGAAAAGTGGGCTATGGGATTTCTGCCCTTCTCCAATATTTTTATCTATTTCTCCAAGTCATGTGGTCTTTGACACACTACAATTGCCCCTCATCGGGGAGAAACCTTAAATACAGCTCATTTTGCTGTAATTTAGAATACCTACATTAAAGTCGTTCTCTGTTATTAAAACACCCATTTTGCCTTATCATTTTTCATTTATTTCAATTTAATAAGCATACATGCATTAAACTAACAGGAAAGCAGCTATTGTTGAAAACCTTGCATTGTCTTTTGACTTTTCTGCTCAGTGTTCCACTATTTGTCATGACATAAGGCTTTGGCTGTTTAGTCTTTCAGAGGACAACCCTGTTATCTCTTTGGCATTGGACTGACAATAAATTATATCACATATTGCACTATGGTTAACAGTGGCCATTAAAGAAAAGATTAAGACCATTGGACAAAATGGATTCTGATTCTGTGCTTTACATTTGTCATACAGAATGCCAAGAACACTTTTTCAATTCCACTTAGGAATTTATTAATGATAATCAAAAAATCTAGTGTTTATGACTGATTTACAATCCAATCCTCTTCCTACTGTCTTTAGAAGGACCAGAACGACTTTAATGATAAAAGTTTTCTATTAGCAATGAAACTATAATTGTGCTAATAGTATAGTAATTATTGCAGAAACACGATTGAATCTGTTCAAATCTCACATGTCAGGAAGGGGATATCCAGTGGGTGATTTAGGTTGATAATAAAGATTACAGAATTATCATTTACAGAAAATGGTTCAACTCATCACTCATAAATTAATTTAAAATAGGTCTATTATAAAAAACCTTGATCAAAAAAAAAATCTATTAACTGGAATATTTTTATAAGTGATCTATGATTTTTGTAAGTATCTTTGGGTTTTTTTCTTGTTGTTATTGGATGTTTCATTTAACACTTGCACAATGGGGAAATATTTTTCTGGAATCGCCTGTCCTTTCTTTTTTTCAGAGGGGTGTTGATAAAACCAGCAGCAATATTTGTTTCTAGCAGGAGGAACCACATTCTTTAACATCTCATCTGTTTCTCTAAACATTAGTTAGGTGCAAAGAAATAAAAAATAGTATTTCAATAATAGCATAAACCAATAAACTATATGGACTTGAGACTACAGGTGCTTATCTGGTCCAACTCCATAATGAGAGCAGGATCTGCTTAGATCAGACTGCCTGGGACCCTGTCCAACTGTGTTTTGAGGCAAACAGCTAAAGAATTTATCTAAAATCTTTTCCTTCATATATTCCTAATTTAAAAATTATGGTTATATCTATGAGACTCAATCTTCTCGTCTTTTTCTCTTTCAAAATTTCTAATTTCTTTATAGCCTGAACCTGTCAACAGACTTCAATTAACTTCACATCTTCAACAGGATTTCATGGTAATCTATGAAATTAATTTTTTCACGGTGTTATGAGCCTATCTGATCTTTATTTTCATACTAAGTAATTAATATTCCCTTCTGAAGAAGGAGATGTATAAGAAAAGAACTATGAAGCCAGCAGAAATTAATATGCTGTATCTATTGCTTCAGGATTAAAAGCAGGTTCCCTAAGAGTGGACGGAGTTTTTCTGCATAAAGCAAATATGACATAATGACCACTGGTTTTTATATCCATGGTGAAGCCACACTGTTCATAGAAATATTTTTCCAGAGCTCATTTTAGCCTTTCAGCTGGTAGTGTACATGTATCATAAGGCTTCCTTCCTATCCTGCTGATGCCTTCTGAAGGCTGACTTAGAACAGAGACTTGACAGAGCTAAAGAATAAAGTTGGTATTTATTAAGAGATCTCAAATAGATCCACCTTGGGCAGCAGAGCCCAAAATGGCCACAAAATGGATGACAGGTCATGGGGTCTCACACTTTTATAAGTTTTGGTCCATTAGCATATTGAAGCCAATTGTCCAATCACAGCTTTAGCCCATGAAGTCCCATCCTTCTTGTTTTCAGTCTTTGGTCCATCGTTGATTATGCTCTTGTGCCTGAGATCTGGATTAGCTGTCCTTGCATCCCTATCTAAAGAAGGAATTGTTTTGTCGACCCATTCTGTGAAGAGAGCTCACTATCCCCTAATATGAAGCCTAGACTTACACGCTAAAACGGAATAGAATCTGAAAAATATAAAAGCTAAAACCTGAGGCATCGCTGTAACCAGCACAGATCTTCCTATCCCTAATATCAGAGCCATATTCAAGCGATGAAAAGATGGAGCTGATTAGGGTAGGGATTTTATGGGCCAAAGGGACCACACCAGATAGGCAAGGATAAAAGATGCTTATTGGTCCTGTTAACATTTTCATATTTGAAGACTCCTATTTGTCTGACACAGAAAAACCCTCAGTAACAAAGTGAGAGGAAGTGTTGCACAAAATAACTGCTGTATCCTCTATCTGCTTTGCCAGGGGAGTGAGGTCTCTGTGCTGGGTTCTCTCTCTATCCGGCCTCCCTCCCCACCATCCCCATGGGCACAAAGGGCTATGGTTTGCAGACAGTGTCTGTGTCCGGGGATGTCAGCCCCTCCCCAGCTGGGCCACCCCAGAGAGGAAGCTGGAGCAGAGGAGGCAGCAGTCACTGGCACTGACAGAGGCTCTAAACCAGTGACACCCAGCTCAGGGTTGGTGGCACACACAGCCATAGCATCTCTCTGACAAGGGCAGACATCATATTTACAAACATGCATATTTACAGACTCCACCATCTGTCCTGCTCATCAGGACTCATTGCAAGTGAAGAGGCAGATTTCTTCTGGCTGCATGTTTCATTGTGAGACAGCAGTCCAGGGATCATAGTCTTGACCACAGAATGAGTACTGACCACCACTTAATATTGATTACTTCAGCACTCATCTCTCATCAGCATCCACTTTTCCCTCCACACTGCCATACTCTTCAAGAAGGAGGCACGTTGTAAGTCAGTAAGGAGACATTAAGAAAGCTTTACCATGTCTCCACTGAATGCACTTCAGAGAAGGTGCCTTTAACAGTCAGTCAGTCAGCAAGGGCTTTGGGAAAAAGGAACTGTGAAACATATTTCTCCTATTCAGACAAGGATACTTAATGGTCAAGCTTTTTTTTCTACTTTTATATCCACAAGTGTTTTGTTCAACAACATATTTTCCTGCTTTGTTCCACACAGTTACTCACATTAATTCAGAAAAGTTTATAAAATGCTACCTTTACTTTGAAGTGTTTTGCCCTCCTTGGAAGGATCCAAGTGTCAATACAAATGCAAGGTCACTGAGGAGGCACACGAGGTTTTCTGCTGAGTAACATCAAGATTGCTCTGCATGCTTTTTCATAGCATGCACTTCAGAGTGTTCCACTGGTAGGTGTAACAATATAAATAATAAAACTTTATGCTGCTCATAAAAAGTTGGAAGATACAGGACACTGGATGTATTGGAATAAAGAGTGAGGGGAGCAATTAGAGAGGATGGTAAAATAGCTGAGGAGTTAAATTAATTTTTTTGCATCCATCTTTAGTGTCTGGGACTACAGGGAAATCACTCTTCCAAGGGCACTTTTCATGGGAAATTATACTGTGGCCTTATCAAAATGATAGCCTCCAAGGAGGAAGTTAAAGAGCAACTTAAAAAATTAAGTGTAGTAAATCACTAAAAGCAGATAATATTCATTTGAGGGTTGTGAAGGAAATTAAGTGTGAAATAGAGAAGTTACTGGCAAAGATATGCAGTGTATCATTAAAAAAGGAACTAATCCACCGGCTAAAAAGTAATTTTGATGGGTCTTGGCTTTGGAAAAACCTACACTTTGTATTGTTTTCATATCATAATGTCTAGGGGAACCTCTGAGTAGTGTAAGTACTTGGGCTGAAAGTAATCTTCCACTAAAGAAGTTCTTTACCACATGCTGTACACTATATAGAGTTTAAATTCATCATGCTGTAGAGATACTGAAAATATAATCCTAACATCAAAAGTTGTCTGATAAAAATAATTCCATTGAAGGTTTCTGACTGTGTAAAACTTAGTATTGGAACATGTCAAATTTGCGAAATTATAGTGTCATCTTCTATAGCATATTAAAAAGCATTTATCTTTTGCTGTAAGACAGAAATAATGACAAAACAAAGAAATCCAAAAGAACCAAAACAAAATACAAAGTTTTTAAAATTTAAATTGTAAGATAAAAAATCAGAACTACTGATCCGCAATTGAAGATCAATAGAAATGAGGCATCTTTTGGAAAATCAGGTTATTTGCTGAAAAAATATGCTTTTACATAGTACTTGAAACATACAAAAGTCTAGGTTGTATTTTCTGTAGGGTTTTAGCTCATATATGTTTGGGGTTTTTCTTTAGTCTCCAAATCCACTAGAATTTGCCCTTTAATTCAACAGTTTAAGAGATTATAATGTATAATGCTCCAGGGCTTGGAAAAAGATTTAGATTTCCTCTTCTGCCATCCACTTCTGTAGATTTGAGTCCTGCCTTTGTAAAAGGTTATCCTATTAAATCATCAGTATGGCACCAAAAGGCTATGCTAAAATAAATGAACTGAGCCACTGTTTGCTTTTTTTTTCCTCCACAGGATCCCCTTGTTTAAAATAGTAATTTAAATAAGAGTGCATTCTTAAGAGCCACCTAAATTGCGGCTGTTAGTCTCAAACTGAGTTCCAGTATTGATCTTTCATTTCCAATAAATGTATTTACCTTTGGAGTGTTTTACAAAGGAAAGTGCATTGCAGTTTCTCTTTAGTTTTTTAATTATGCCTAGGTCTACACTAGTATTTCAATTATTTTGACTGGTTTTTTTAAGCCTAGTTAATAAAATGGGACATCAAAAAGTACCATACCAGGTACCAGAGGCCCAGATACACTAAATACATCACTTGCCAGTTGCAATTAAAAACCACCCTTTCCAAATAACTACTAGAGCAATGGAAGCAGACTAAAATATCCCAGCCAAACAAATAGAAACCCAACAAGAAACCTAACAAAATTCACAAAGCAGAAGTAGTGTCACTTAAGAATATTAAGAGATAGAAGCATGGCTGTCTTTCCCAGCTGCTCTGATCCAGGTATCCCTCCTGCCTGGCCACACAGCCCAGGACAATGCTCTGGGAACCTGAGCATGTTGAGGAATGCAGCGTTTTCTTCGCGGTGTGTAGATTCAATCAGTAGTGAAGATGTGCATGAGTCCCAGAGGCACATACACAGAGGACACTGATGTGGCTGGTCACACAGATTACCACAAATAAGGCATTGTTTTCAGTAACACCTAAACACATAAACACAGACAGCCATTCCCTCTTCTTCTGTTGGGCTGGCAGAGACAGAAGCGCACAGAAAACACTCCACGTTCACAAGCACCTACATTGATGGATGCCTTGAGCACAGCATCAATGTCCATCTGGGACTCATGCCTGGATCCTAGACCCTCCTACCAGTCCCATGTCCCCCTTACTCACTGGTCAGTCCATTTCTGTGCTCTCCAGCAAACAGTGCTCAACTCTCCTTGAGCATACCAGCATGAGCTATTGCCAGCCTGACCAGAATCAAAGCAGATGTTCCACAAAGTGGTGCCTTTAGTTTGTTGCTAGCCCATCAATTAGTTTAATCGGCAGAGTTTTTTCCCTGTTTTTGTCTCCATGTTTGTTTTGGAATATCTGTTTGCCGCCTTTGGTACTGTCTCCCACAGAATTCTCCAGGAGAAGCTGGCAGCCCACAGTTTGGACATGTGCACTCTTTCATTGGCTTAAAAATTGGCTGGATGGCCAGGCTCAGAGCATGACGGTGAATGGTGTTGCATTCAGTATGCAGCCAGTCACTAGTGGGGTTCCACAGGGCTCAGCACTGGGGCCAGTCCTATTTTATGTCTTTACTGATGATCTGGATGAGGAAATCAAGTGCACCTTCAGTAAGTTTGTGGATCTGGACAGGCTGGATCAATAAACAGAGGTCAACAATATAATGTTCAACAAGACCAAGTGCTGGGTCCTGCATTTGGATTACAGCAACCTCAGGCAGCTTTAAAGGCTGGGGACAGAGTGGCTGGAAAGGGGTCCAGCAGAAAAGGACCCGGGTGTGCTGGTCAACAGCCTGCTGAACATACACCAGTGTGTGCCCAGGTGACTGCAAGGGCTGTGGCATCCTGGATTGTATTGAAAATAGTGTGGCTAGCAGGATAAAGGCAGTGATTTTCCCTCTGTACTGAGCACAGGTGAGGTGTGACCAATCCTGTGTCCAGTCCTGGTCCCCTCACTTCAAGAAAGACATTGAGATGCTGAAGTGAGTTCAGATAAATTGAGTGGATAAATTGTGGAATGATCTCAAGTTCAACTGTCAAGATAAGAAATTTTAGGAAAAAATGTTATGGCAAACAATAAATCAGTAGAGACACACGATATTCATCTAGGACTTGCAGAGAAACTCACGTATGAAATTGCTGAAAGATTGACTATGGTTTGTAACTCCCCAGCTAAATCAGTTTCAGTACCAAGGAATGTAAGCTGAAAATTTAAACTGACACCAGTTATTAGAAAGGCCTCTAACAATGATTTTAGGAAATGTAGATGAATAAATCTAACTCTCCAACAGGCAAAATAATAGATGCCATGAAAAAGAGCAGTATCAGTAGATGCATGGTTACACATGATATAATGAGAAGATCCATGCAGCTTTGGTGAAGAAAAGTCATGCTTCACCAACCTATCAATGTTCTTGAAGAAGTAAATTATAGTATAGATCAATAAATATTTAATAATTAAAAGTACAAAAGAAAAATCATCTCATTAAAGAGGCTTCATCACCATAAGGAAAGATCATTGAATAGTTTCATACTTGGTTAAAGAGGAGTATATAGGACTGAATAGACAAATTGTTGTTCAGAGATGAAAAATTATCATTCTCTCATTCATGATTTGAAAATTATTTAGAAAAGGCAAAGTTTGCAACTGAACTGTACAGTGTAGAAAAACTAAGGTAGCTATGAAGAGTTGTAGGATGATCTCATGACAGGTGAATAGCTGGGTAATAAAATGCCTGATTATATTTAGAATTGGCATAAAACCATTTATATGGGGAAAAAAATCCAATTATACATACATGATGAACTGAAAATATGCTAAATATCTTAGAAACATTCCTACATTTTTTCCTCGATCCATTATGAATAGGTCTCTCAGAGTCAAAAGTAACAAATAATTAAAAAAAAGGAAGCAGAATTTCAGAAATAACTACAAAAGGAAGACGAATTACTACTTAGTGTGCCATTGTATCACTGGGTGGTTTGATGCTGTGGTAGTCCACATCTTTTGTATGAAGTATCGTTTTTGTTATGGCCTCTCAGAAAGGATATAATAGAAATAGAAGAGATAAAGAGAAATAGACAAGGATTATGAAAAAAGAAACAATGTCTGTGTGACAAAATAGACTGTAGCCCAGTCAATACAGTTTCTGCTCTTAGCTGGGGAATGCCCCAGCTGTGCACTGATCCAGCAGTGCAAAGGCTCAGCCTTGCCATGGCCTAACAAGTCACTGGTTTAACCCCTGTGCTGGAGCCAGTGGCTGCTGCCTGCTCTGCCCAGCTCCAGCTCTGGGGTGGCCCCACTGGGGAGGGGGTGACGCCCCCCACCTGCCACTGCCTGACAAACCATGGCCCTCTGTGTCCATGGGGCTGGGGGCATCTGTGAGCCACTGCCAGACTGGGAGAAGAAAGGGAGCTGTTCTGGTCTCTTTGTGAATGTGTGATAGTCAAGCCTGGTTGCGTGCAAGACCCCTACCATCAACTCATTCACTTGCCCTTCTCAGCAGAAATGTTTGAGAGGATGAGATGGAAAAGCTCATGGGTCAAGATAAAAACAGGGAGATCACTTGCCAGTCTGATAACAAACAAAGTAGACTCAGATTGGGAAAAATTAATGCCATGTGTGGCATATTAAGAGTATGTGTATAATACATCACATTAGTCTGAAACTAAAGCCGAGTTATATTAAAAAAATTTTGGTAGGCTCCTTCATTCAGAAAAAGAAGCTATTTTCATTTGGATGCAGGTTCGGTGTTTTTCTGTGATCCAGCTTCTGTACCAGAAAACCAGGTGGTCACAGTCTTACGTAAATAAGCAAATTATTTTTTAATAAAATATATTTTATATATCCACATATTTCCATAGGGAAATCATGTTTTCTCTAGAACAAATGAGCATGCAGCATCAGTCCTGTGAATTACATGTGTTAGCTTCCAAAAGACAAAAAATAGGAAATATTAATCACTACTAACTTAAAGAAATACAAGTTCTGTTAGGTTTTTATGTACTATCTAATTATATTTGTGGTCTTACTAATATACCTTCTAAAATTTAACAGTTACACAGAATTACATTTGAGGAGAAAATGAGATTAAATAAATGCCCCTGAATTTGTTGCATGATACCCATTCCAGATCTCTAGACAATTTGCATTACAAATTAAATCAAATAGTTTTCCTCTTTAAGTTAATTTTTCAGAATGGAAAGATGCACTACATAATGCCCACTGTCATATTTCATGTAACCATATTCATGTTAGTAGATATAAAACAATGTGGTACACTTTATACTTGGTCTTGAAATATGTCTTTGATTGCATACATCATGTCATAGGCTCCTATTTATGCACGTAGATGGTACATGTGGATAACACCTATATATGTTATATACTCCCCAGCTAGGATTCACCTGACCTCTGTAAGGAAGATCTCTAAGACAGCTTGAATGAACTATGCCTTAGAGGTATGTATTTCTTTTTGAACAGTACACAGAAATCTTAGCTCTGTGTAGATGTCTACACTCTAGATATCAAAGGTACAATACTATGAAAGAACAGATGAATCCTGCCACATGGCTGCCATAATTCTTTCCCAAGGCTGTGAAACAGACTTACTGTTGCTAAAAAGAGATGGACTCTCATTTTAAAAAACATCAGATACATCTTTTATCCTTCAGTGAATAGTGCTAAGCTTTATTACGCTTTTATATTTAGGTAGTTTTCTTTGGTTTTTTGTTGTGCTTTTTCTTTCAACAATATTCATATATTGCTGGAAGGATGGCTAGATTCCATTTGTTGTTTTTTTGTTAACTGAGAAAATAAAATTTTATTTAAGGAGGCAAGACATATACAGACCTGGACCTATGCCTATACATGGACCATAAATGTATATAAAATGAACAAAGTATATATTTTTTATAGCCACTCTGCTGCGGTTCAGTTTAGATGGCAAATTCATTTAACTTGGAAAAGAGATGTTTGACAATATCAAAAAAAGAGAGCTGGGCTCTGAAAGGAAGATGACAGACAAAGGTCATAAATTGAAAGGAGAGAGGTTTGGACTGGCTTGTAAAGAGGAGTTTTTCACCTATGAAGTCAGCCCAGCACTAGAGCAGGTTGTTTTTAGAGGTTGTGCACTCTCCATTCCTGGTTTTCAAGACCCAGCAGCATAAAGCCTTGAGCAATCTGATCTGACCTCATATATGACCCTGCTTCGAGCAGAACGTTGAAATAAAGACTTCCTGAGGTCCTTTCCAACCTTAGTTATTGTATGATCCAACCCTATTTACATTTACTTGTTTAGCTTTAATTGAAATGGCTAAAAACCAAGGGTTTGGTGCAAAACTTTCTAGACCCAATGCCTGAAGATAATTTTGCTTCTACAAGCGCTTTTTTTCCCTATGTAAGGTATTTTCATGTGCTTACCAAGATTATATAAGGATATATGTTCACATTAACTGTGGTTTTTAACAAGCTTCTTTGTCTAATGATAACTTTTTTCTAATAAAATGGGAAAACAATTTGTCTGTCTCCCTTTGAAATGTTGGAACAGAAGCAGTAAACAGTTGTTGGAAGATAAATGTTATTAAAAGTAAATAATACAGCTGACCAGAACTCTTATACCATTTTCAAGCATACAATGTGAAGGTAAATAAAAAGTAATTGTAATTTTTAAAAATACATATTTCAGACGTGAAATATTTAAATATAATTTTCTGATGAATGCAGCATGATTATTCTGAGCTATGAAGCTATATCTTGCTTCCTTTATATATTTAGAAAGGTAGCATTGTATTTTGAGTTTGGGGGTTTTTTTGTGAAAACAGATGAAAATATGATGTTGCCTGGTTTTTTTTTTTTTTTTTTTTTTGTGTTGTTATTGTTTCAGAAAAATGTTCAGCTAGAACCTTCAAAAAAAGTTTTCTGGAGAACAGATCTTGTAATTCATATGAATCCATTGATTCATTAGAAATGTCAGAACTGCCAAAGTGAAACCTGAAAAGCCATATTTTTCAATGGTTATTTCCAGTCAAACCACCTGTTCTAGATGATTTTGAAAATACCTGCCCTCAAAAAATCAATGCTGGTATATAAATCTCTTGGTATAAAAACATAAAAAGATACGAGTCCAGACATTTGGGGCTAAAACTGGTGTTTCATAATTCTATTTTTAGCTTGGTATTTTTAGCTTGCTGTAATTTACTCTTTAGTAGCCTCACTATGTTAAGTCATCTTAACAGTTTTTGAAATAGGTTTTCCCAAATATTTATGTAATACACACACAAAAATACTTAATGTTACATTGATTTATATCTTCTAAATCTTTTGCATTTAATTGATAGAAGCCAGTGCTTCCATTTTCAGTATATTTTTCCTGAATGCTGCATGTTTTATATTTTAAAGCCCTCCATTAACTCTAATAAATTCTGTAAAAGTTTGAAAGAATGTGTCTGAGGTAAGTGAACTGCAAGTGATGTTATAACTCTAGTGTTGAGATGAATTGTCTGCTTCTTGGCAATTTCTTCATAAAAGCACAGGAAAGCTCTCGGCCCATCCCCTCCAAAGAAAAATTGGTTTAGAAATTGTAAAGAACACAGGAAATAGAAGGCTTGATTCTCTAATATTTCCTTCATTTTATAAAGGCATTTCCACAGGCTGGAAGTAAAGGCAAAAGACTGCCAAAATCAATACAGTAGTATTTTCTGTTTAGTTTTTCCTTCTTTGAAATGTTCAAATATGCACTAGATTAGAAAATCAGGCCAAAAGTTCCCAACATGCAAAGCTTACAGTTTAATGCTGCAGTTTCACAAGCAATTAAAAATCCATGAAAGCTTCATTTTTTTTCTTTGGATTTATTTCCAAGGGCTAACAAGCATTTTTACACTAAATTGAATAATCTTTTTAAATAAGTGTGGTATTACAGAGATAAACTGAACAGGTCAATGCTACAGTCCTCTTACCCAACCAAAAAACACTACAGAAATTATTCTTAGCTAGTGGTGATCTATACCTTAAAGAGATTTGTCCTAGAGTGTTGGCTATCATGCTGAATCCTGGCTCAAAGATATTAAGGGAATATAAACTATGTCCCAGGGAAAAGAGGATGAAGAGCATTTTTCCCCTCTCCTTTGATCTGTCGGCTGAGAAATTTCATTCATTAAATTTGCATCAATACTTTTTGCTGCTGGCTGACTAACATTTGCAAATTAAGAGATCATTGGTAAAAGTATTAGGGAGAATGGAGCTTTTTGTAAGTAGTTTTGAAGTTAAGTAATACTAAAAAATATAAAAATGGAAATGTTTCATATTTCCTTCTCGCATACTTTCCTTTTCTTTTTAGCGTGTCTAACAATTCAACAGATGTTTTGCATAATCATTCTACAAAGGGTAAATACATGAAAAAATGAAACAACAAACTGGAGCTTTTCTACATTTCTCCCAGTAGGCATTCTAATTGCCTTCATGAGGCACTAATTAAAATTAGCCTTTTTTTGCAGCATCAGATACATGTTTTTTGTAGATATTCTTAGTAAGTAATGGATATCTATGTTGTTCTAAGGCCCCATTCAACTGACATTTAAAGTAGAGGCAATTTCTGTTTATGTCAACTACCATTGCCAGCTGTGTGGGAATAAATGAGAGACACTTGTTATTAGGCAAAATGAGTATGGTGCTGCTAATAACTGTGAGCTGCAGTACAGAAGACTGTTAGCCTCTTCTCAGAAAACAATTTCTTACCAGCATTTAGCATGCCAGCATAGGAAAGACGTTATGAAAAGTAGCAGCATTGAGTCATAGCAGCTGAAGACATCTGATTCCATTGGCTTTTGGGATACCAGTAGAGCAGACACTAAGACATGCACAGTGTTTGAATATAAATTTCATTTTCAGGAAGTTAGATTAATGAATTATAGAGATTAGCTGTTTAGTCATCATTTATAGGAAAGATATATTATAGTACCCTAAAATACACATGGATTGGAACCCTAGGCTATTGATGGCATAAAAAGAGTATTACTTAATATCAGAATGGAGTTTAAATTTTCTTTAAATAGTTTCCTTTTGTAGATTAGGCAAATAAAAATGAAGCCACAGGTTGACTTCTAAGAAAGGGGTGTGGCCTTTATTACACAAGGAGTGGTAATTTTTTTTTTTTTTTTTTTTTTTGCTATCTCTTTTTGTCTAAATAGATCCAATAAGAATGTAGACGTAACGAGCACTCACTTTCACCACAGCAATGTAAAGCCTGCATCATAAAACACAGTAACCATGGATAGGCTGGATGCCAAAGACCTGCATGATGTTTAATGCAGACATCCCACAGACCTCACACAAGTTATAGATGCCATGGGGAGCGAGCGTTGGGGGAGAAGGTAGCACACATCCTGTCCTTACTGTCAGAACTGGGCAAAGATGGCTGAGGAACATTTTGTACCAACAGTCTTCTGTGGGGTGTCTAACAATCAGGTCACATGAATATCTTATGGCTGCTTCTCCACAGCCTCTCTTTCTGGCTAAGTGAGCCCTGACCTGTGCACAATACTTAGTGGATAGTACACCTTTCTCCAGATTTCCATTATGTCCTGTGGGTCCAACCCCCCACGAATTGTAACCTAGAAAGAAATTTATATGAAAATCTTTCTCAGCAACCTCATGGGAATATGGCAGATGTTTTTAAAAGCAAGCTCACATCTTTTCCAATGTATTTTTAACTAGAGCTAGAGAAAATTATGAACAAAAGCACAGAAATTGTCACCAGATAGTCATCAGTTTAATTCAATTACTAAAAGTTACAGTTTATCATGTTATTGTTATGTTTGGGTCATAGGTAAATTTAAAGACCAAAGTGCCAAAAGACAGATAGTGTATAAATGATTAAGACTTTGGCAGAAAGCAAGATTAGGAGGAAATGAAATTGCAATTTATCAGCAATAGAGGTACTGATATTTTGTAGAAGAGAGGCAGATTTCTGTTACTATTCAAGTCAGATAGGTGTTTATCTATCTTCTACACGCAGTATTTTATAAAAACATTGCAGTGCTGTTTTTTCACAAGTATGATTTTGCTGTCAGGAGGCCCCTGGCTGAGCCAGCAGTGCAGGGACTCTCTCCATGATCTGAACTGGCTGTCACTGCTTTCACACAGCACTGCTGCCCGCCTGCTTCATCCCGGGGGATAACAAAAGGGAGATAGCCCCACCCACTGCAGTCACTGCCTGGCAAACCTTAGTCCTGTGTTTCTGGGGAAGGCTGGGGGGTGACACATCTGGGGAAATGAGTAGCTGCTAGGAAGAGATTTATTTGTTTGGTTTGGTTTTGGTGTAACATCTTTATGTTCTTGAGACTTGGAGCAGTAGTTTGGATCATGACTGTGAGTGTCACTAAGTGGACCAGCAATATCCATTCACGATACTTTAATGAAACTATTAAAACATTAATTGGACTAACAAAAATTCCTAGCTTCCTATGTATTATTTGCTCTGTTTTACACATAGCAAGCTTCTTAGTGTGATCCATCCAATAAAACTGAAAACTAAGAAAGAAAAAAAGAAATAATTTTGGCCATTATTATGTTGTTGGTATCATTCTAGCTATTGTCAATACATACTTGGAGAAAATAAGAAACTCCAGAGTAGAAAAATGGTTGGGTTAAAACTCTTTATAATAGCGAAGTTCCCCAGAGGTTGTGCATTAGCAGGAGATTAATGCTGGAGTGCAAATCATCTATCATCTATCTAGAACAATATTTATTTGTGGTCTGATCAAATATTTAATCCAATATGGGCTTCATATTTATATTTTGTACAAAAATAAATGATATTTTTTTCTTTCTGCTTGAGGATTTTATTACTTTTCTTTTTCCCCTTTCAGCATTTAGACAAGTAAAAAGCAATTTTAAGCAGCCAGAATCTGCAAATATATCATGGTGCTTTCTACCATAGGCAGGAGGCCTTTAGAAATGGAACATTATCTGTATCAGTAAGAGTTACTAGTAGTAAGAGTAACAAGTAGTAAGTACTTGTGTCTTCTACTAGTGAGACACAAGCTACTGATTGTCATTATTATTTGCAACTATTATTACTAAGTAGGAATTTCTTTCCACTTGTTGTTTTTCTGTTTGCTTGGTTTCTCCAGACTACACCTGTATTGGTCTTGTTCTCCAGTTCTTTCAAACAGTGCTATAAAATATTCTTTTAGTGAAAATTCTATTATGAGGTTGTGCAAATTTTATGATTTTTTCACCACTAGAGTCACTGAAACAAAAATAGTAGTAAAAGTGGAGAAATAAAAACGAAAACAAATAATGTAGGTCTGCCTTAAAATAAATATAGAATATCTTTCATTAACATACTGTAGTCTGGATTTTTTGGGACATCTCTTTTACATGCTATAATATGCCTTACAGAGGATGAAAAATTATACTCAACAAAAAAACATGCCAAAATCTGCTTTGGTTCTGACTTTCAGCAAAAGAGATGAAACAACCTCACTGGTATAACTAGATACGACTCGGAATTTGTAAACAGCTCACTGTGCAAAGACATTAGAATCTGACCAGTATTATGTTCACATTGAATATGTGTTCCCATTCAGATTGAAGTTTTCAAAGGAGACGGTCATTTATTCCCTAAATTATACTAAATTGCATAACAGTGACACAATTCTGAGATGAAGGAGTGTGGTTATACTGTTACTGGAAATGGAACAAACAGCTGTTTAATGAGGGTTTGTGTTGCAGCACCTGCTTCTGAATCCTCAAAGTGAATGGAAAAATTGGGTTAATGGTTTTATCAACCCCTTTCCAGTTGTTTTTGTCCATTCTGAAGATGACGAACTTCTAAGGGGCTTACAGTACTGTAAGGCATGATAGCACATTTTAAAAGCATATTTTTAAAAAGTACGGAAAAATTATTATTTGTTTGGAATTTTTAGGCTTGATCAGCTCCCACGCTAAGCATTTTACTTAAAAATTATTCACCTATTCAGAATGAATATCCTTTGATAGAAGATAATAATTGTTTGCAAATTACCACCTACACTAGCATAAATAAGATACAGTAAATACAATAACAACAAAGTAATTAGTGGCTTTGTTTCAAAGCACCAAAAGCAATTGGAAACATTCACCTTGGGTTATATAATCCTTCTTTGGCTGTTAAAGAACACCTGATATCCCTCAACTACCCCATTTCACACCATAAAATCAGAACTGGGATTACTAATAAACTGAAATTTGCAGCAAGACCTCCACAGCCTATGGTGCAAAAGTGGATCTAAGACATTTTCTCAGTCACCTGTCTATGACATGTTTTCAAACAGATGAGAGACATTGCTGTCATCTGCTCAGCTGGGGAGAAGGAAAACCAATGCCACCCCTTCTGTGCATCTCAATGGTTCTGCCAAAGGTCTTTTCCACTGAAGTGTTTTTTTGTCCCAGGCACAAGCTTGTTGGAAAGATCCGATGAGAGTCACATACACAGAAGTGTAGGTTGAAACATACAATTATTTTTCCTTTTTTTCTACTCAAAATGTGGAAAAGCTTTTGAGGTTAACTAATATATGCCAACTATTCCAGTTTCTTTTATTTTAAGGGGAATTTTTCAACTCCAGTAAATTTATTTTTATTAGGATATTACCATTTTTGGGGAGCATCCTGTATTTTATAGACAGTTTCCTTGGCTGAGTAACATCAGTGATTTTATAACTATGTATTTTGTAACTGTTAATGTTTGTTTGCTTTTACTGAGTGTTTTTTTTTTTTTTTTTTTTTTCAAAAATGCCAATGCAAAGTTGATGCAACTAGTGCAAACTGAAGTGTGACTTGCTTTAAGGAACCATTGATATCCAGAAGTGTTTTCCATTTCCCTTGCATCAGGCCCTGGATGGACACTTAGCAAAAGATTTCAAAAATTTTTGGCTGATTGCTCTTGGCATAAATATTTTCCTTTTAACCTTAAGAGTCCCATAAAATTCAGTTTGATGGGAATATATGTGTGTCAGAAATTTCAGTCTATAATGTATGAGCTCTTAAGTAGTTACTCTTATTAAAATTGTTTAAATATACACTCTCCTTCAAATGCAGAGAGGAAAATTCCCATTCTCAAAGAAGAGATGTCTGACTATTTTTATAACTTCAAGGATTATAGTGGCAAGAATTATTTTCTACACAAATATAACTGACTTAATGATGGGTGACTAATATCCATTCCAAAATAACACAATAAATGTTTATAGGAGTTAACTTTGATCTGCTGCATGTAGTTGCACACCATCCACTGATTTAATTTCTAGATAAAACAAAACAACCCCTCCAATGTTACATGATTTAGGTTCTTCTTTATTTTGAATCAGATGGTATATAATAATCTAAGATTTAAGGATATAGATGCTTGCTGACTATTAGCTTCATTAGGGATATTAGAAGCAGTGTACTTACTGACTTAAATTATGTGGTTATTAAGATTTTGGTTTAGTTGAAAAGCATCATTAATTACATGGCCATTAGATCCAAAATAAAGAAGAAACAGAAATAACCATATAAAAAGAAAATGGCAAAAAAAGGTAAGTTTATCTTTTGTCCCCTATATTTTTTTTTCCTTCCATTTTGTTTAAGGTTTTCATTGTAGAATATGGTGATAAGACCCTATAAAAAGTTTAGATCATCTAAAAGTTTAATTAAAAATATATTAGCTTTCTTCACATTCTCCTTTGACAACTTTACCCATTTTTTTTCCTGTTTCTTTTCTCTTGAAATCTGAAATATATTCAAAATCATCTGGAAAAGCAGGCAAAATTGATCATCAAGTTTAATTCAGTATCTTTCATATTTACTCTCTTAATAAATAAAAAGCTACACAAAGATTTTACTTGGTAAAATATGTTTAAGTAATGTATAAAATCATAAACTTACCATCTGAATGATGAAACTGCGAAAGTATAGTGCAAAGAACAGGAAGCTCTATACACAAAGTGCATAGAGGTAATTTTTCAAATACTGTAAATGAATACACTTACCAAACTGTATTAAGTGTTTTGTTCTTTCTTTTATAATGTTCCTCTTGCTATTTACACAGGGTGTTTGTTTGGAGTTTTTTTTTTCTGTGTATAACACAATATTATAGTAAAACAAAGCAAAAACCAATTATAAAAAAAACCAAGATGAATATATATATGCAGACCAATGAGTATTCCTGATGCAGTGAAAAAAATTGTAATTTTTTCAATGTAAAACTTTCAGGTGTACATTTAAAACCTGGGGCTTGCAAAGGATGCATTTCCAGCAGTGTTGCCTAAATTAATCCACTTTCTCAATAAAGTAGCATCTATGAGGGGGAAAAAAAAGGAAACAAGGGTTCACAGTGTGCTGGGAGTATCAACCTATATGATCAGGATTGATTGACCTCTTTCCTCCTTGATGAGTTCAAAAGCTTGATAACATTAATAATTGAAAAGTCTGTCATGCTCATTGAACTACTATCATCCTTTGCTGTTATATTCAATGTAGAGAACAAATGACAGTGGAAAGAAGTAATTGGAAAATTGGAGGCTCAGAAAGGTTAAGTGACTTTCCTGAGGTCACAATGTGGATTTTTTGAACCTCTTGACTTGAAGAGCCATTTAGTTCCTTGTCCAGCTTCATCCAATTAGCAGTTTGATAATCAGTTCAGCCCAAAGAATAATTATTTTCAGCCATCTGCTTTTATCACACAGTATCTGAACCTGCCTTACATGCTCTGTTGGAGATAGACATGAAGTCACATGCATGTTTCCTTTTGTGGTGTTCAGAACCTGTGGTAATCATAGCACTTCTTGGCAGAATAATGAATTGGGTTTGGTGCACTTGCATTTTACTGTGCCTGTCCTAGGCAAGTGCCTCAGTCTCCACATGATCTTTAGAAAGAGCCCTGAGTACTAGAATATTTTTTCTCTCCTATTTCAGCAGCTATGGACATAAAAATAAACTGCATTATGTTGGTCCTAAAATAAATGTGTGTAGCAGTTGGCAGATCTTTGCTTTAAATACGCCATCGTGAGAGTTTGTCAAAATACAGTGCTTCAATCAATAAGGCATTAAATCCAACAATAAAGTGAGTAGTTGTAGGAATGCATTTACTCCACTTGATTTGGCATACTACCCACCGAGTAGTAGGGTTTTCTGCATTTTCCAAACACTATCAAGAGATTGCAATCAGACTGGTACAGAGAAAATTGCTCTTCATAAGGACCATAATACTGCTTTTCTGCCCTTCTATTTTCAGCAGATTTTGATGTCACATCTCTGTCTCCAGTACAGAGTTTCTTAAAAATACTTCATCAGTAACTAAGTTCTTTTTGACTGAGGATACTATAACATTGGAGTGGTATAAGGAAGAAGAAAAACAATTTGTAAAATCATTGAGCTGAGCTCACCCAGGAGAAAGCCTCTGCCTTTGAAGATGAACCTAAGTGTTTTAAGAAAGAGTTAAATGGCTGCATGAATATCCCTGGGAAAAACATGCAAATATTAGGGAGAGTCCTAAATATCCAAAGCATGTTAAAGACCTAGAATAATAGACTTTGAAGATCATCTAGTCCAACTCTCTTGCTGTGGGAAGGAATTTCGCTCATTTTTATTAAATCACTTTTATTAAATATTGGTAATTAAAAATTGGTAATTAAAAATTGGTAATTTATATTTCACAATGCAAACAGGGAATTTTCAATTCTAGGAGAAAGAAAAAAAGTTAATTCGCAAAACATAATTTCTGGCCAAAGATTCAGTTGCAACTGAAACCTGCCCAACCACCATCTGAAGAAAGTAACTGAAAGCAGGTGCTGGGAGCAGGTGTCATCAGTTGCTACATGGATGATGCAAGTACAGCAAAGGAGAGCAGCTGTCAGGATGTGCTTTTCCACATTGCAAGATTGAAACTACCCAATGCTTTTAATTTAGTGGAAAATAAGCATTTTTTGTGAGCTTGATGCCTGTCTGTTGTTACTTGGGCTTCCTGAAATTAGGTTTAAGCAACAGATACACTACTGAAGAATCACTGGCAACATCACTCAGTCTGCTTTATCAATGGTTTCATTTGTCTTATGTTTTCTGGACAAAAGCTGCTTTTAATGGCATAGTGCAATCAATAGTCAAAGACTTGAATGATTTTTGTTTAGCTGTTTAATAACTGGAAAATATTACATAGGGGAGATGAAAACTTGATAACATGACAAGCAATGAATAAATAGCCTCACCAAAAGTCAGAATTGCTTTGTCATTGCACGAAATGCTCCAGATTTACCAATTTTCTTTATGTCACATGGCAATCCAAATGATTTGATATCCTGGTATTGTGACTTCAGGATGTTTCTGATACAGCAGAATGACCTGAAATATATACACTGGATGAGATACCCATTCCTCTGCAGTCAGACCTTTGTCAAGACTTCAGGACACAAGATTTCTCCTGAAATTTGGAAATGGCTGTCTGCTTGCTGGATGTTAAGGCCATTGCAAATCAGCTTTAGTAAAGTATATTATGAGTGTTAAAATTTAGTCCTGCAACAAACAATGTGGAGAGAAGAAACTTCCCACACCAATACCACAAATGCCCAAGTAATTTCTGTCTATTTCAGAAAAGTTTCTTGTTCATCAAAAACATTACTACTGAAACACACGGAAATATTATATGCTCTGTTTCACTGAAGCAAGATTCAACACTGGTAGTAATTTGCTGTATTCCAGCTAGAGCTTTAATTCCTTCAATAAATAAATTATTAGAACTATTACTTTATGAGACAGAATATTTTGCACTATGCCTAATTCTAAAGCCTGAAGGGAGAAATCTTTTTGCACACTCCTTTTCCACAGATGTTTCAAAATTAGATAGTATTTAAAAATTTAATATCCTACTTGCTGGGGAAAATTTCAACAGCTTTGTTTTAGAATTAGTCTGGTAGTCTTGTATGAAATATTTGATGCTAAAAAGCTAATAATGTCAAATTACAGGATAATTTTAAATTGGAGCTGGCATATTTATTAGGCTTAATTATTAGGGATATGACCTTGAGTAATGCTGAAATAGAATATTTGTAAGACATAGTCTAAAGGTATTAGTACATAATCAGGGCATGGCAGCACACCCATAAACATTAAGATCAGACAAAATTATTAAAAATACATTGGTTGAAATTTGCACTTCATCTTGCACTGCTAATTTTTTTAGCATTTTACCTTTTAAAAGTTAAATAAAGCCCAGTGTTTCCAGCTCCTACAGTAAGGTTTGTAATGAACTTCAAATAATAAACATAAGGAGAGTTAATACATTAAAATGTTTTTCTTCCATTGAAATAAATACTTTTAGCCTTGCCACTAAACTAACAAAGACTGAATTTCCACAAAGACTGAAAAGGGGACAGATTTTTTCTGTACATGTAGTACTATACAGGGGATGTTTTTCCCTAAAATTTTTTTTGATGTATTTTAGCTGTCTAGGAAAAGTCATGAACATTAAAGAACCATTCTTGTTACCTGTTTTTTACCAGTACAGTCATGGTATAGTACAAGCCCAGCATGAATGCTACTGTTAGAAAATATTGTCCCAAAAATAATGAGCATAATTGCTGTCAAAGGCAAGCACTTAAAACTAAATGCAAATTCAGAATTGTATGTGGTTTTGAATGTCTGTTGTCATTCATCAACCAGTGAATTTCTTTATATGTAGATATTTTCAGTCAATATCTACATATAAAGTCTTTCTGTGAAGCAAAAACAACAAAACTAACCAAACTTAGAAAAGAATTATTATCTGACTCTGTGAGAGTAACTTAGAAAATAAGCTTGATTTTTTGAATAGCTGTTGAAAATTAATTCCCAGAAAAGTCAGGAACTAATTTCTGAGGATTTTCTTCCACCTAAAGTTATTTGTGGCTAGAATGCTTAGATTTGCCTTATCATATAATGTCATCCAGATTCATGGAAACTATTGTGTAATGACAGTACTTCTAATTTTTCAAGATAAATGCATGGTATTAGATTAATTATGTTAGTATGTTAGTGTATATTATTATCAAGGTCCATCAATTTCTGTTTTCAATATATTTCTTTTAAAGGGGTGGGATCAGGGGTTACTAATTTGATTTTTTTTGTTTCTTATCTCTTGCTAAAACTGGAGAATTTCCCAGCTTAATCAGGCTGCTCTTTCAGCAGCTAATATAACTGGTTTTTTTTCACCACATTCCACACTTACTTTGTCAGTGTCTTCATTACAGGCACTGATAAACTATATTTGAAGTTAAATAAAACTAAATCAACAAACAACAACAACAACAAAAAAAAGATAAATGCATCCTTTAAAAGTTATCAGAGAACATATAGTTGGGTAATGTCATAGAGTTTTACAGGACTTTGATTGTTGATGTCATTCAACAAGTGATCTTCAGAACTTCATTTCTAATGTTTGAAAGCTTTATTAGACTATTGTTGCAGCCTGCATAGCTTCCATCCCTGTCAAGTTAATACAGAGGTGACTGTACAAAATTAAATGTACGATATAGTACATTTCCTTCTTGCTCTAGGAGTGGGTTACTTCTGTCAACGCCTCTTTAAGAGGCAAATTGCTGTGTGGTGAGTCTTCTTGACATAGGAAAATAATAAAGCTGGGCAGAACTAAATATAGTTCAATAGCAGTATTCAATTATAGGGCTGTAGATTACATTCACTGGAGGAAGAATCACATATTTAGCTGATGCTTTCAGGTAGAAATGTTCATCTGAAACCTGGTAGATTTTAAAGTTTCAGGCATAAGAGTACTTACCACTGCATAAATTATAAGGTACTCGTTGCATACCAGTAATTTTCATGGCTATGATAGCCCAAGATGAAAGTGTGCTTCTGATGTATGTTTTCCTATCTATTAATCTGAGTATAATTTTTTATGGTACAATATTACATTTGCAGCTGTTATTCATTAGAGACTCCAGCTTCCATGAGGTTGTTTTACATGCTTGTTTTGGATGAAGTCTAGCGCTACCATGTGCAGAATTTCTAAACCTACATTATTGTTCGTTCATATCTATCCTCTCACTGCATTAAAAGAACAAAGTTTTTTCAAACTAAAATAATGAAACCATTAAACACCCTTGTGGCTAGCTTTTGTCATTTACTCTATCTGGAGTCACAGATTTAAGTATACCTTCTCACGATACTGAGATCAGTACTGCACATTAGTGACCAAGCTCTGAGTGGTGAACATTTTTCATTTTAAGCAAAATAAAGTACATGCATGTATTTAATAACATGAAGGCAGGCATGGTTCTTTCTTATTAGGCTGTTTGCAAGCTGTCCCATACACTACACATCCGACACTCTTTCTTGTCCATTCATCATAGGATGCTGCTGAGAAAGATGCTGAATGCTCACAAGAGCACTTCTTTTTCTCTTGTCTTTTCCCTTTCCCTTTCCCTTTCCCTTTCCCTTTCCCTTTCCCTTTCCCTTTCCCTTTCCCTTTCCCTTTCCCTTTCCCTTTCCCTTTCCCTTTCCCTTTCCCTTTCCCTCCCGACCCCTCACCTTCCCCTTCCCTTTCCCTGGTTTTGTTTTCTGGTTTTTTTTTTTTTGTTTGTTTGTTTGTTTTGGGGGTTTGAATGTTTGTTTGGGGTTTGCATATGTTTGCATATGTTTGTAGAAATATTTCTCATCTAGAAACATTTTCTTCTAGGCCCCACTTGGCATGTCTTCTGATGTAGAAGGTAACTCCAGGCAAATGGCAGATAAATTCTGAGATGCAAATCTCCTCCAGACTCCCATGCTCTGAATCTGACATCAGCAAATATGCTTTGTGTACAAGATCTCTGACATCTGTCTCTGACCTTGAATAAAACAAAGCACTCTCACACACACCTTAATTTTTACCTCTCATCAAACACAGAATGTAAAGACTTCTCCCTCTTATTCTGTACTTGTCAATAACCTTGCACAGAAAACACAGGAAGGCAACAACAAATTTTTAAACCATATGAACTTAAGAATAAAAATACTCATTTGAGGACCAAAGGTATTCCAAAGGGATAAATGCTTTTTTAAGCATGAACCTAAACCTGTATTTTTCTAAGCAGGAACCTAAACCGGCATCAACAGATGTATAATGCAATAAAAAGAAATAAATCAAAATAAATCTCCAGTTTTTAGTCTATGCTATTTTTTCCCACTGTTGATTGGTTGTCAGATTTGTGTTTTCTGTAATCACTCTAAGCATGAGGTAAACAAGTTAGATGATGCAGTGACCAAATAGTTTATTAGAATCACAACCATTTGCAGATCCATTACAGACTTCCTGTATTCTAGATATTATAGCTATCACAATAATAAGGTACAGATAAATAAATATATAGCTGAATAATTTAGGATGCAACTTTCTAATGGTTTCTGTTTTCCCTTTTCTTAATTTATTCTCTGCATCATAGCAATACCACTGTATATTTTCTCCTTCACCCATTATCTCTCTCTTCTATGATTACTTTCATTCTTGTTGCTTTCCCTCACTACCTCAGACTATTAAAAATATGGTATTTTTTAATATTTTTATGTTCAGTGTGGTTTTATATACTCAATAAAAAAATTATCAAGCAAAAACAAGATATAGACATAAATTTTGTGCACTTTCAAAAGCTCATGCTCTGTAAGTGTTGTTAGGCTTTTGACTACCCCTTGTCAACTATTTTTCCTAGCTCTAAGTTAATGAATATTTAATTTATTTCTGTACAATTCTTCTTTAATTTATTCTTTTTTTGCACAAAGTCATGATGCTGTATAGATACTTAGGATGTTTCTGTGCTAAAAGATAATAATAAAGTCAAATTAATAAGCCTTAGAAATAATAAACTCATAGCATAAATGGTATAAGACAATATTAATGAAGACCTAACAAATAGGTTATTGAAATAACAACAAAAAGGAATCTCTTGCTTAACTGGACACTAAACAGGAGTGAGGAAAAAAAGGAGCAAAAATATCCTTCAGCAGAAAATAATCTGACTTTAAATAACTGTTTAACTAATGTAGAATCTCAGACATTCCATGGAACTCTCACTATCAGTTTACAGTTATTTTTGATGTATTAAAAAAATTAATCATTTTTATATTAAAATTTGACAGTATTACTCAACTTACTTTTCATCCATATTTTTGTACTCTTCAGTCCCTTTGAGACATTTATACCTGGAAGTATAGAAAGTCTGCTTTCTATTACATACCTAGTAGCACTTCTTTTAGATTCTGTCCTTGCAGATATTCTATCTGTCGCTCTAGCTCTCTTAGAACTTTATCAAGACTTCACTTCTGAGAAACAGAAACATCCAAACTAGAATTGATAGAATTGCATAGCAAGATATAACTGCCTTCAAAACATATCAGCACAACCTTTACCACAGCACTCTCAGTTTATTATCTGTTGGAAATAAACAAGCAAAGAAAGGAATGTTTCTTATCGAGTTCCTCAAGTTTTCACTGATATAACTGTAGGAGTAAAATGCTATGAAAATGTATGTTGTGGTAAGCATGGTTTTTTTATAGATTAAAATTTCACAGACAATAGCAACTTTCTTCATTATTCTCAGGACCCTAGCCCACACCAAAACTACATGTGAAACACATACTTAAATGTTTATTGTTACAGGGTAAAAGCAATCTCTAAGCATCTAGTCTCTCAACTGAGTAAACACACAGCTTTACTAAACAATTAACCTTAACGCACAAACAAATGAGGATGAGATTGTTGTTTATTTTAGTCCTTTGAAAGACTTTATTATTGCCAAAGAGACAGAAAGGTTTTAATAGAAAGTTAGGACTATTCCTATGTGTTCCATATACATCTTCTGTGGGATTTTCATACTTCATTGATTCTCTTGTCCCATTGTTAATCATTGCAATGAAGAAGTAGAAAATTTAACATGGATGAGCAATCTGTACTTCTTTCAAGTAAATTTTATGGCAGCATCTAGGTACGTGACACGCAGATCAAAAGATTACATTTTATATTGATGTAATTAACAAGAATAATTGTATACTGCAATCGTGACTGTTTCCTAGGTAAAGTTAAACTTACAACATTACCATCTTCCATACTCTGAAAAGATGTTATAACATAAAATAATTGTCTGTCTTTTGTCGTTATCTTTTTTAGACTATCTCCTTTTAATATCCATTAGAGCTAACTTATGCTGATAAGTTTGCAACTAAGGGGAAAAAAGACTCAATCATAACTGACCAAAATACAGCCAGTTCAGAGAACTTTTTGAGATGTCTGACCTGGTGTTCTATTGCACCACACTTGCTTGTTGAAGCTTTCACTCCTCCACTTGGCCAAGAACAGACCTATTACCCTGGTACAGCCAAGGATTTTTTTGTGCTGGAGAGCAGCTTTACCTTTACTTACTTTTATAATATTATAAAAACAGTATTTTTCCACCAAAACCAATATAAAGCAGACAAATAAAATTATTTCAAATTATTTCACTAATTCAAGAGAAAGAATTTACTCCATCTCAGCTCTGAGAAACCAGAAACACATTTAACTGTTTCAAATCTATGCAGAGATGGAAGTCAGGCTCTCAAACTCAGTGTAACCATTGATGTCATTTTTCACACTGACTACAGAGCTTTCATTCTGAATCAGAAAAAAATCCACATTCATGAGAATATGTGAATTTTCATCCTGGAGTCTGACAGATCAAAAAGGTGTAAGGATGCCTCTACTGTGCACTATTTCAGAGGATAGATGTGGCCTCAAAATCCATCGCATCAAAGTACCTAAGCAAAGGTTTAACTTTATAACGAGCCTCACTAACTTGTATAGGGTACTTACTGTTAAAAACCAGCTTAAAAATTGACTAACCTTAATGAACTCATGAATCAGGCCTCTAAAATGAAGGAATGTTAAGTGGTACTCACACAAAATAATCAGAAATGTGGCACAATTTTGCTAGTGAGAAGTAAATAGGAAGCAGCTTCAGCCTATGTCATTTCTATCATTACTGCAATTTTCCTTTAGGTGAGAGAGTTCATAGACAAAATAAAGGTCCATAAATTGTATCTACATTATCCAGGATACAGATGAACATAAGCATAGTATAAAGTAGTGTAAACAGCAGTAGTATATAAGCATTCTGTTAAACAATTATGGCATAGCTAAAGAAAATGTAGGAACATTTTGCATAAGGATATGATCTGTGACCACCAAAGAGGCAACAAATTCAAGTGATAAAAATCAGTAAAAGCATTAGACAAACAAAAGGAAAGATTAAAAATCAGCAAGGCATTCTGCATGTATTCTGTATTCATATATATAAGAAAGATGCATTCAAAAATACTGCTCCATTCAAAAACTATAAAAGCAGTATCCAGAGCAGATAAAACTTCCTCACACACTGTTTGTGAGGGGCACAACAATACAGAAACCTCGTGCATAAATCAGGAAAATCAGAGAAGAAAGAGGACAGGCTCACTTCAGTTCTGACATCTTCAGCAATGAGCTCCCTAGACCAGTCTCCTGGACCTCACAACCAACAGCCACCAAGGACTGTAGATATCAATGATAACTAAACAGCTTTGCCTCCACTGTATTGTAAGAGCTTATTTAGGACACAAGTGCTAAAGACAAAGTTTTTAAAATTCAGTAATAATAATTAATATCATGTAAGAGTAAGCTAGTTGCATAACATATAAATGAATAATTTAAATAAAAAAAACCCCTATGTTTGAAATTTCTCATCACAGTTGTGTCTAGATACTGGACATATGTATCAACTCATACATATATGCAAAAAAGCTTATGCAGTTCTGACAGTTCCTAATACTTCACCAAACAAGGATGTGCTATGTGCTAGTAGAACAATTTTCACTTCTGGCCTACTCACCAAAACTAACAAATTCATAAAAATAGATGGGGGGGGAACAGACAGTGGAAGTTATAATAAATTTTATTATTATAGATCTTGTATTGTGATTTCAGGGTTTACCTCAGAACCTCGGGTCCCTCCCCTGATTATTCCCTCTCTGTTCCAAGTCATGAAGCATTACTAAAAATTATGATAAGAACAAAACACTTGGAAACAGAAAGACTAACTGTATTATTTAATAACTGTATTATTTAATAGTTTCTCCTTTACTTTCCCATGAGAATTACCTTTGTTTGTAACTTGAAGCTGTTACAGTTTCATTGCAAAACCAGATTTAATACCTACTGTTTAAATTGTTCCACTACAGCTACTAAAAGTTTGGGGTTGTTTTTTTTCAGGTGCCCAACACCAAAGAAGAATGTACTTAACAATTACGGCTAGTTAGGTTGCTACTCTTTTTTTCATTTTGCAACAACCATTAAGTGTTTCATACATTATGTTAAGATTTATCTACAAGCTACATTTCCAGGGTGTCATGTGCTACTGCCAGAACTGCTATTCACAGAGCATTGATGAAAAGTACTTATATTTAAAACAGAGCTAAATACACTGTCAAATCATTTTAAGTTTTAGCACAAATGACATATCCCTTCTTTACTGAAATAACAAGTAGCAACTTATACTAAGCTTTATAAAAAAGGTAGAAAATAAATGTAACTTGTAGGGATCTTCCAGCAAAAGGGACATATCCTCTATGAATGCTGCAGGTGTAATGGAACACATTACTCTTGACAGCTATTGACGACCATCGCTAACCTGGAGTTTACCACTCCCATAGTAAAGCCAACAGAGAAACCCTTTGAGCATTCCTAACCCATTTAAGCATAACCTCAAATCATTTTGTGTTAGAGTAGTCCTAACACATGAGATGGCTCATGGCAACTTGGCTGTCTTTGTCTAAAACACATTCTGTTCTATGCATTCCACAACTTCTGCCACTGGAAAATTGAGGTATAGTAGTATTGAACTGTTGTCCCAAAGTGATGGTGGGATTAAGTTCTCATTCTGTTTGTAATTTCTAGCAGCAGCATTTTGACTCTAAAGTCTTTCCAAAGCTCTCCTTGTTTTTCCTGGTTGTTAATTGACACAAGACAGGTAATTGCACAATGTAATTCTACAACTTTGACTGTATATGCAGCAGAAAGTATTATTAGGAAAGATTTTATTAGTACACAAACGGTACCTTTTGAATGTAATTAAAGTGCTATCCTGTTCCTCTGTACTTCATAAAGGTAGAAACATTTAATTCTATTCTCTGTTAGACATAGTCTCACTAAGATTGTGTTAAATACACCTTTTGCTGACTGATTAAAAAAAAAAGGGATTTTAGCTTTAAATTCAGAAACTGTAAAATATGCTTTTCTGAGACAAAAATCAGGGAACTAACTTTGTTAAAGCATAGATGTTAATAAAAACACTAACCTATGTTTCAGGTTCCCATGGCTGGAATTTATACATACAGACTGACTTTATAGTGATAGAACAAATTAAATAATTTTTTAATGTGATTCATTTCATCCTAAACAGATGTCTGAAAGTTAGAAAAACTGCATCCTTTAAGTGCATCTTGATACCTAAGAAAAGGGAAGTCTCGAGAGAGTAGGATGGTTGTAGACATCTATATTAAGTTTCTGTTTTTCTGATCTTATGTTTTCAATTGGAAATCTGTCATAGAGACCAATATGAGTTTCTAAAAAATATTTTCTTTTTTTTTTAAACTTCAGTAAAAATCTGCACTGTGATACAGACATTTTAAAAATCACCTATTTTATTCTCATATGATAGAGTAAAATGGCCTATAGATTTTGTTGAACTGATTTAAATTAATTTTTCTCGGGAGTCAAATTATTTTAGTTTGGATTATTTTATGTATATCTTGATTTTTTCCTCTTATAAACAATAACTTTCAAAGATGAACTAAAAATGCAATGTTACAGAAGGGAAAAAAATTAATGTACTTTCAATTTATAATAAAAAAAATATTGTTCAATTGAAAACTTCCCAGCTTTTAACTCAGACCTGTTTTTAAAATGATTAAACATTTGTAAATTGAAAAGGATCAAAATCCTGTAAAGGTTACAAATTCAATAATTTAAAAGCTAGGATGCATTTAATACATCAGAGTGCATTCATTAAATGCATAAATTCATTAAAAGCTGACAAGGTACATGGTGACAGCAACAACAACAGCAGTGACTATTGTAAATTGTGGGGCAAAACACCTGAAGGAGTTAGGCAGTGGGTTCCTGGAGCCAGGGCAAGCTGGGAGAGAGCAGAAAGAGCCAGCACGGAGAGAGGCTGACATGGTGAGGGGATTGCTAATGCAACCATAAACAGCTCTAGAGCCTCAGTGCCTCAGGTGAATCCCATCTAGCCCCATAGACTTGTGAGTTTACATGGACTTCAGCAAAGCCTGTGATGATGGCAGCCCACGGACTGGAAGGAGGGTACTTTTGCTGGGTTACAACTGCTGGAAGGCTGGGCCTAGAGGTGGTGGTGAGTGGAGTCAGTCCAGCCCTGTTTGATACCTGTACCGGTGATCAGCAGGAGGGGATCAAGAGCAGCACCCTCACTCGGTCTGCAGAGAACAACGACTTGGGTGGGGTTGTTGATCTGCTGGAGGGTAGGAAGACTCTGCAAAGGGGTCTGGACAGGTTGGGTTGATGTGCCCAAGCTAATTGTAGGAGGCTCAGGAAGGCAAAGTGCCAGGTCCTGCACTTGGGTTACAACATCTCCGTGCAGCGTTACATGCCGCATGAGGGTGGGAAGGAGAGGCAGGAAATCTGCCTGGTGAAAAAGAACCTCGGGGAGTCTTTCAGCATCCCAGTAGATGTGATACAGCAGTGTGCCAGGTGGCCAAGAAAGCCAGCGACATCCTGGCCTGTATGAAAAATAGTGTGGCCAGCAGGAGCAGGGCAGTGACTGTCCCCCATCCTCAGCACTGGTGAGGCCACACCCTAAGTCCTCTTTCCAGCTCTGGGCCCCAAGGATGACACTGAGGTGCTGGAGTGTGTCCAGAGAAGGGCAGTGAAGCTGGAGAAGTGTCTAGAGAGTAAATCCTGTCAGGAGTTGCTGGGGAACCTGGGGTCCTTCAGCCTGGAGAAAAGGAGGCTCGAGGAAGACCAGGGCACTCAGTGCAGTAATCTTGTAAATGTGGTGGTGTTCAGTCAGATGTTGGACTCAATGATCTTGGTGGTCTTTTCCAACTTTAATGATTCTACTCTTCTTGCAAGTTATCCAAAAAAGAATAATATATTTTTGGGTTAAATTTGGAATATCATGATTTTACCTATTATCTAAAAACATTGTTATTTTTATGAATTTGTGGAACCTGTGCCAATGAAACAGAGATATATTTTCTGAGGTGGCATACAACAAAGCAAAATTATAATTTACTACCTAATAAGAAACTATAGTGTTCTCTATTGTACAAATTGAATTATATTTTTAAAGTAAAATAGTATTTTCAGCAGCAGCCATTCAAACCCAGAGTCATTCCAGGTTTGTGGGTTTTAGCATTTTATGAACAGCTTGCATTTATTTGCATATGGGAGGAAGGATTTCAGAATGCACCCTAGAGCTTTATTAAATTTGCCAACTAGAATATTATTCCAGAGCTCTTTTATTAAAGAGCAAACACTGCAGCATTTTAGGAAAGAGATGAAGAAATCTTTAATGTTTATTAAAAGAGCAAAAAGACTCAGCATTCAAAATTAATGTAAGAAATTATTTTGTGGCTGAGATTATTTCCTAAAAACCCTTTGGAAACTCAGTGCCCAGTTTTGTTTTGTTGTTGAGTTTTTGTTGCATTTTGTTTATTTGGTTTGGGTTTTTTGTTGGTTGGTTGCTTGCTTGCTTTGGGGGTTTTGATTTGTTTTTCTGTCTACTTTCTCATGTTTTAATAATGGATGTTAACAGTCTAAATTCTGTTCACTTCTTTCAGATAGTATGATTGAAATGTATTTTTATGTGTGTATTACTAAAACTGCTTTCACAATTTTTTTAACATATCCTTTCAATTTCTTGCAATTACGCTAAATGCTGAGAAAAATTGTGTAAAAAGAGCATTGATCAAGTGTTAGCCTTATGGTCAGTCTTAAAAAGGACTTTAAGGATCTGCCCTTTAAGGAAGAAGAAAAGTCCTATTTCCTATTTTCTCTACAAGAAACTCAAGTTTCACATGCCTATCATTGCTTTTTATCTATCCTAATCTTTCAATACACTTACAAGGGGGAATTGACTCCTCAAGAATTAGAAAAAAAATTCAAATTACTCATTCTCAAAGGTCCTCTCTGAACTATTAACCTTCCCAAAGCAGACTTTCCTTCTTACCCATGAAGTAGGTAATGTCTCCTCTTTTAAAGATTTATGATTGGCATTCAAAATGCCCCAGGTAAATATTAATTTAATAGGTCTCCCTAGAGGTGTGAGACTTTGAAACTAAAAGTCTGAGACTTTTATTCCCATCCAAATTTATGTTGCTGATTCACTTCACAATAAATAGTTTTGCTTAGTTGCAAAATGCAGTAAAACTAATATTAAGGGTACAGATTCTCAACAATATAAGACATCTTAGTCTACTTATGGGTATACTACATACAGTTAAGTTCTAAAGAGGGAATCCTTTTTTCAAAATTATCACATTATCTTTTCACCAAAGAAAAAAAATAAACAAAAAAACCCTAAAAATCTACCCCACATAACTTACATACCAATTAATTTAACTATCAATTCAGTGGATCTAAACAGAATCAAAACTATTTAGACACTTATTTGTTCCACTTATTGTTTGAAGTTCTAATTTAAGCTTATACAACACCTGAATTAAAAAGTAACAAGGATATTTAAAGTACTCAAAATGAGTTTCCCTTTAGACATTTTCAGGAATAAAAAATGCTAGAAACATTTTTACTTCCCCACCGAATGATGTGAATGGCACTGTCTAAAGCTACTTAAATTCTGATTCTCTTCTATTGCCTATGTACATATATATATATATATATATATATATATATACACACATACATATATATATGTATATATGAAGTATTTCCTTATTCTTCTCCCAAACTGAAATTAGGAATCTGCTCACAGCCAGCAAGAAATGATGGATAGTGTTAGTATTATTCCTTGAGAATCTTGGTGCCCAAAATTCTGCATTAAAATCAGATGGTTTTGTTATTGGTACTGTAAATTGGATATCATATTCAGCTTCAGGAAATAATTCCATTTTTATTCTCCATAGAAACGTTTGACCTACAGATCACTTTGATTATTATGGATTCATAAAAATAGCTGCTAGTAGCAAGAAAAGTGACAGAACTTGAGATGTTACTTTTAGCTCATTTCTACAAAAAAGGTTGTACATATAGTCAGACTCACTGTCACTTCCAATCTATTTTTATATTCATCTTCCAGCTGTCATGTCCACGCTTGCTGAGCATCACTGCCACACAATACTTTGCTCACAGCTACTAAGGGCCAAATATCCACACAGAACAGGATTCTTATTGACTCTGGTGACAGTTGTACTCATGTAAGAAATAAAGTTTAGTTCTCTGTCTCTTATATTCACCAGTGCCATCAAAGAAAGTTTAGCTTGTTTTGTTGTTGTTTTTCTTTTTTGTTTTATATACAGAAATACAGTACAACCAAAACAAAGCAGTGTATTTCCTCTTTCACTTCTGCTTGCTGCATTTACCACATACTCCCCTAAAATTCCTTTTTTTTCTTTACCTGGTAAAAAACCACAAATATTAACTATTTCTAATATGAAATATTGATTGAAATATGTATACATAAAGCACTGAGTTGTGTCTTCATAAAAAGTAAGAGTATTTTTCAAGAATTCTTATCATCATACTTTTAAAAGTGGTACTGTATTGGGAGCCATGTAAGTTAAGTCACACTCTCCTAAAAAGTCAGTGGCCAAGTTGTCAGTATGGATAGAAAATGTTTCAAAGGGGCAATCACTGCAAACAGAAAAATAATTTCTTAGTTCAAAATCACTGGTAAGGGATGATTTATCATAATTTTGTATACTTGAGAATAGTCTTATTATCTTAATAGTCTTAAGAGTCCTCTTCTTTATGAAACCAGGTAAAATAAAAAAAAGAAATATGAATAGCATTTATGGGCTAGATTTCTCAAATTAATTTCTTCCCATTTGTTTCACAATGGACAAGTGAAGAGGGGCTTGTTTTGAAGCTGATTGAGGAACAAAAGGGTTAGCCAAGAGCTCTCACACATCTCTGTAATGGTTCGGTCCAGGGAGGGAGGGTTTGGGAGTCTTGTCTGGCACTGGCTGCCTCTAGCAGCTTCCCTCAGAAGCACTCCATGTAGCCTTCCTCTTCCCCCCACAAAACCTGGTCATGCAACCCCAGTATTTGTCCTTTGTACTACCGAAATATAAATAATAAAGCGCAAAATAAAAGTGCTCTTTATTATTTATATTTCAGTAGTACAAAGGAAATGGAGATGAAGATTCTTCCACCTTGAGAAAAATCTTCACTTTTCAAAAGTGAATTGTCATTTATTTTAGAGGAAAAAGGAAGTGCAATAAAGATTTTCTTGTGGACTTCTGTCAGTAGATGACAGTAGATAGTCTTTAAAAGAATCACTCTTTGCCAGAACTGGAATAAGGGGAAGACATTATGGAATCCTAGTTATCTACTGAACAGTTCAATTACCTTGCTGGACCTGCTGTAAACTGAAGAGAATCAAAGAGCAGATCCAGTACTATTATCAAATATAACTGTGGGGAATAAAAAAACCCTTACAAAACAAACAATTCCCAAAAAAAAAAAAGTTAGTAGCTGAAGATTAAAATTTGGGTTCCATATCCACATCTCTGGTTTTGTATTTTTTCTGAAAGAATATAAATTAATGAATAATTTTTATATTATAACATAAATTCAGAGTGTAAAATATTGACAAGTATTTTTGCTATTATTTGGGATAATATTTCCCATATTTCCCATACCTTAATATTTTCCCACATTTTCAAAATTCATAAATTAAGGTGTGAGACATTTTAAGCAGTTCAAAGAAATCCCATAAAACTAAAAAAAACTCAGAATACTCAAACTAATTACTTAAAGGCTAATTGCCTTCAATCAATAGGGCCACACCTCTGTAAATCTGCATTCTTAGGTCTTGTATACCTTTACAGTTGAAAGTCATGTAAAGGCATCTGTTCTTCTCAGTAAAGCTTAATTCTATTTTTTTTTTTCTTTTTTGGGAATCATTTCTGTTCATCCCCGTTGATAAAGATGTTCTAAACACCTTATTCCTAGCCTTTCTCTTTAGTTTTCACTGATTTGAATGCAGGCCTTCTTTTTCATTATGCTTAGATAATATTGGTTGTCTCAGGTGTTCACTACAGCTTGGAAAAGATGTGGTTTTCATGAAGTGTTTTAAGATTTGGAATGAAGTAAAGCACCATGTACAGGAGTCTATTTTTCTACATGGACTTTGTACAGAACCTTAGGCATAGAAGTTCTTAAGTTTGCACACTATTTATGCACTCAAAATTAGATAGGATGAATATGGATCCCTGTATTCATTTTCATTATTTTGCCAGTCTTGCACTATTTAACTATTTCAATTGTTTGTCTGGAAACAAGAAGATAAATCATATTTCTTCAGGTTGTTTTTGCTTTTTTTTTTCCCCAGATTTGATTCTTACCTGATTTTCTTTTTCATATTTCATCTAATACAGCATTAAAATCCTTACTCATTGTGAAAGAGAATGCTTATCTTGTTTTTAAAGGCAACAGTTTTCTGGATTTGTCAGCTTTCAGACTTTTTTTGTCTTGCAATAAGTGTTTATAACTGAAAAACCCCCAAATTTTCTGTTCATTTGTTAATTTTGCTAATTTTTGTTTGGTTGGTTTTTTTGGGTCCTTTTAAAATAAAAATCCAGCTATTTAATAAATATCATAGGCGCTTCAGTAGTTTGGAAGGAGTGACACAGTAGTCTCTTACCTTGTTAAACTTGATGATTTTGCTTAAGTTGAATAAATTATTGAGTGTAACCAAAAAGCACCTCACCGAAAGCAAAGCTACCTTATTTTAGTATGGTGATTTTAACTTGGCTGTATGACAGATTCCCACCAAAGCTGCTGTATCACTCCCCTTCTCAGCTGGGCAGTAGAGAGAAAATATAACAGAAGACTCATGGGTCCAGATATGAAGAGAGAGAGAGAGAGAGCACTCAGCAGTTACTGGCACAGACAAAACAGACTCAGCTAGGGAAATGAATTGAATTTATTGCCAATAAAATCAGAGTAGTATAATTAGAAATAGAAAAAAACCCAAAGCACTTTTCCCCCACCCCTCTCCTCTTCCAGGGCCTAATGCTACTCCTGATTTTTCTCTAGCTCCTCCTGCCAGGCAGCAGGGAGACAGAGAATGGGAGTTCACCACACATTGTCTCTGCTGCTCCTTCTTCCTCAGGGACAGGATCAAGAATAACAGCAAGAACTGATTTCCTATTCTATACATTTCTCTTAAGGTGTATCAAAGTAAACAGTAAAGCAGAATTTCCTGAAGAAAAAATATTTACCTTGCTCTAAACATTTTGAATTATAACATTTAGAGTGTTTGGGGTTTTTTTAAAGTAAATATTTTTCACTGTGAAATTTGCTTTATTGTTTTTTAAAGTTACCATTATTGTATGATAGGGAAATGTCTCTTCCCGAAAACCCATCTAAAATACAGAATTTTCCCATTTTGTTTCCACATTAAGTCTGGCTAGATTTTTCCATATTTCTCTGCAGTACTGTCTCCTCTGTGCCTTGAGGTTATCACTGCAAACCTCTTCAATCCATTTCTCATCAAGTTTACTATTTGGAAAGACCTAGGCTGTCATTCATGGGATTGAGGCTTTATGTCATAAAGGAAATAAAACTGTTTGATAGCACCTGTTCTATCTATTTTATATCTGAAATAAACTCTAGCTCAGTGCTGAAGCATTTCAAAAACATCTGAAAGTTACCATTGCATGGACCCTGAATTGTGCTTCAGCTGTATTAACTGTTGTGTAGGAAAGATTTATAGTTATTTGCAGATTGGGCCAAATCCTCAAAGGCATAAAGGAAAAGGAAAATGCAGTTGTCTAACACTTTTCTATGGAAAAATAAAGACTCTTTCATATATAGATGGAAAAGAGTGCTTTAAAATATTACGTAAACACATGAACACCTAGCAAAAATTAAGTATTTAACCATTAATCGTTTTGCCAATGGAACCTGGTTTATTTTGCTGTAGCTCTTACCTCTACATATTTGTCTTATTTTATCATCATGTGCCTATTATAATATAAATATTCTTACATTTCAAACAAGTCACTAATGTTACCAGTTTTCACTGGTAGAAGCACAACAATCTGATAATGAAATGTGAGCCATGATATGTAGAAGGTTGGTTTTGGTTCCTCCCCTCTCCCCTCACCCCATTTGTTGTAAATACACTTAGGCAAACCTCTGTTCTTCTATGCAGGTTTCTGTATGGCTAGCATAGAATGACAGAGGATTGGTATGTCACCTAGTTAACTTTCAATATCTAAGGTAATATTAGCTCTAGCTATGAACCTACCTAGGGGTAGGTAGGGGTTTACTTAACCTTTGTTGAAAGGTCTCCACAGTCTAATTATATTTAACTCTTCCACTGTTTCATTATTGTTACCATCCAAAAGTTTTTTTTAGACTGTAACCTGAATCTGCTTTGCTTAGTTTGTAACCCAGTTAAATATGGACATAAAGAACATTTTATTCCCTTTCTCATAGCAATAGTCTTTGATGAATTGTGAGAGCATCAACACTCCTGTACTCAGTCTTAAGTTTTAGAAATTAAATAAGTTCCTTTCTAAACCTGCTCTGATACATTTCATTTCTATTGCTCTCTACATTTCAATTCTATTGCTAATTTACTTTAGTCTCATTTGGATCCATGAACTGATCTCTTCTAGAATGTACAGTGTTCAGATCTGAATGCAGTTCCCCAGTACAGACCCCAGCAATGCAGAGTACAAAGTTTCCCTTTCCATACCTTGTAACATTTTTTTTACTTTTTTCAAAATTATCTGTCAATAAATGGATTGTCTTTCTATGGGGGTAAATAAAAGTTTGACTTAAGCGTATCTTGATTTTTTCCTCAAAATAATTTCTATGAAACTGCTACTTGTCCTTATCATGCATTTATGCAATGATTCTCAAATGCAAAGTGAGTAATTTTCTTAGCTTGCAATAGTGGATAATCTAAAAATCTTGTAACAGTCATCATTCTGAAATATCAAGCATAAAGATATGTGAAAAGTAGAATTACAATTGCAGAATTAATAATAACAGCAATGGTTTATATCAAAATTTAAACCAATCTGGGATTCACATGATTAATTTCTCTATTTGGACACCCAGAGTTTTTGTTATTTTTTTTTAATAAGACCAATTTATCTTTCTGATATTCAGTGGAGAATTCTGCCCTGTTATTTCAAACTCATACAAACAAAAAAGAAAAATCCTTATAGAAAACTTTATCTCCTTCAGAACTGTTAGAACAGATTTCCACTGGCTCAGACCCAAATCTCTGTCAAGCATGCATGTATGGTAAGTGGGTTTTCAGCCTTTCCTCAATAAAGATTTTAATGAATAGCTTAACTTAGTATTTTGTATTTTATTGTGTTGAGATTTTTAAATCGCTCACTAGCATTTAAAAGCAAGTGTTTATTATCTCTCCTGAAAACTTAGTGCTAATAGCTTAAACTTCCTGGGCTTTTTAAGATCCAAACTTATTGCTACTGTAAATCAACAGCACCGTGTGTACAAGACAAGAGGTTTTTTCAAGGCTATTTCTTAGAATTACTGCCTTAACAACTAGAGCTGTAAGATAAAAATAAACATGTAATCCTAAATGGATCTGACCTTCTGGCATTAACATAGAATAGTTTGGATTGGAAGGGACCTTAAATATCATCTAGTTCTGACCCTCAATGCATGGGCAAGGACACTCTTCACTAGATCAGGCTGTGCAGAGCCCTATCAAAGCTTGCCTTGAACGTTTCCTGAGATGGGGCATCCACGGCTTCTCTGTGCAACCTGTTCCACTGCCTCACCACTTCTACAATAGAGATTATCTAAGTTAAACCTAGTTTCTTTCAGTCTGAAGCCATTTCCGTTTGTTCTATCACTAAATGCTCTTGTAATTAATCTCTCTTCTTTCTTTTTGGCCCTCTGAGGACTGCAAACCCTGCCAAGGCAGGATAACTCCAATCTTGGTGTCCACAGCTGGCTCGCTCACGCTGGTGACCATAAGACCCTGTATCACATTCCCTCTGGCAGGGCTGTCTCTTACCTGGGTCAGGAAGTTGTCTTCTGTGTTTTCCAGAATTCTTCTGGATTGCCTACAGCTTTGTGCAACTTTCCCAGCAGATGTCAGATGGCTGAAGCCCCCTGGGAAGACAAGAGCCTGTGAGCATGATGCCTCCCGTAGCTGCAGCAAGAAGTCTATGTCAGCACGATCCCATTGATCAAGGGCCTGGAGTAGACACTGACCACAAAGTTTTCTTTGTTGCCTCGGTCTCTGACTCTTACCCACAGGCTTTTGATCTTCTCATGGCTGTTCTTCAGAGACAACTCTTCACACTCAATCTACCTCCTAATGCAGAGGAAATCCACCTCTCCTACCTCCCCTGGCTCTTCTAAATTGCCTGTAGCCTTCGACAGTCACACTCCAGGAATGGAATTTGCTCCATCAAAGTTTCAGTATTGGCAACAAGGTCATAGATTTCTAGTAGCATGGTGGTATCTTCCAATTCTTTCTATTTCTGCCCATGCTGCATGAAGTCACTCTTGGCTGTGTCACATTCCTAGAGGAGCACCCCTTAACTCCTTTGAGGTATTTCTCTGGGGTTTCCCTTTTGGCTTCTCTTATGAGATGAGGCCCTGGATTGTCTCTATAAGACTGCAAATGTGCTATCTAACTAAGTCTTGTCAATAATTGATCCATAAAGTTGGCTGAGATTTTAATAATTTGTAAAGTATAAACCCTTCCATTGCATTCTTCTCTTTGGTCATAAGATCCAGATTGATTTAGTTTGATCTAAATAAAATGAAGAAAGGTGCTGAGCTCCCAGCTTCTGTGATATGAATGGCAGGTTTTATTGACAAAAGGAAGGAGCAGAGCTCAGGGTTACTGAATTAATACATATCTAAAAAGGGTATTGAGAGATACACTCTCCTTCATGAAGAAATGGTTTTTATACAGTAAGCGAAGTAATCTGGGGCACAGAAGTCACAATTATGCAACTAATCACTGCTGACTGCTGGTAGCTGGTGCTAATCTCCAGCTAATCAATGTATTGGTTTATCCCTGGGTGAAAAAGACATAGGTGGAATTCTTTCTCTTGTTACATTTCTTGTTACATTTCTGTTTTGATAAAATGCAGCATTCTTCTAATACAAGCAATTTTTTTGAGATCACATGAAATAGATTTAATCCAAATGCAAGAGAAATAGAAAATAGTTTAAAAAATCAGAAAAAAGAAAGAAGGTTTCTTTGTGTAATAATCAGAACTGTTATGTTTAATTATGCTTTCATGGCTACCAAGTAAAGCATGTCACAAATCACAGGCACTGCACATTAATCAAGGGAATAGTTCTGTTTATTGAAAGCACTTGAACTTATTCTGAGCAATAATCAAGTAAAACAAGACCAGATTTAATAATTTACCAAACTAATTTTAGAATTTGTATCTAACAAGTGACCTTGATGATAAAAGTATGTGGATGGATGTAGGATATGGGGTAATAATTATTGGGGTGGTTAAGGCTTATGCTCCCCAGAAAGCCCCAAGGGAAAGGCACAGCGGCAGGCTGGATGGTCAGAAGCCAGCTGAGGAGTGAGGAGAGAGTCAGCTGGAAGGGAGATTGTAATTGGCTGGAGAAACACATGGAGAGCATATCAGCAGGAAGCTGATTGGCTGAAGGAACACATGAACAGCATATGAGCAGGAAGCTGATTGGATGACAGGACAAGCGGACAGCAGCGTGGAAGCTGAGCCAGCCAATGGCTTTCTTCTTTCTGTTAAATTCTGTTGGGTCTCAGTTTGGCTTTAGTTATCTCAGATTAAAATTAAAGGTATAAAAAGGCACCAATTTTTACAATAAAGGGATCTCCTTTGGATGCATATGGGGGTCTATGTCACTTTCCTCCCCGCTGCTACAGATGGAAACTGAACCTGCAAGAGGGACTCACAGTATCAAATTGATCTTGATTTCCTCCTCCTCTAACGTGTTTCAGTTCTGACTGAAATTAGGAGAGGTCTATTTTGAAAATGGAAAATTGAAATATTTAATGCATGGGGTTATAAAATTTCAGTAAGTATCAATAGTGGTGTGTGTATTTTCCTATTAACATTCACATCATAACTTTCTTTTCTGAGATTCGAGATCTATGGTATTTTCTTCTGTCAGCCGTGGTCCGACAAATTTGAGTTATGCTGAGAACCCAGTTATATTGAATACCTTGATAAAAAGTATCAGTGATTTATTTTGTATTGTGCTGCAGTATGTCCTCTCAGAATAAATGTCCGATCTTAGCAGGTATCAGTTTAATACTAGTCTAATAGAGGTTGAATATATTTTAAATATTATATTTACCTTTATAAATATTTCTTACTATAAAATGTAAATTTTCATCAATTAATTATTGTAGAGAAGTAATTTTTTTTTTGGTGTTGTTGTTCTGTGCTTTAAGTGAGCTTACATTATTATATCAATATGTTTCAGCATTAAACAACAAATAGTCATCTCTATGTTTTACATTGGTTTTGGATATTTGTTTACAATCCACTGAAGTAAAGTTTAAGAAAATGTTTGTAAAACTTCCTTGATAGAGTTGAAAATGAATGTACTGGTAGCAGTATTTAAGGCTTTATGGCCAACAGGCATATTGGTCAAGAGCATGCTGCAATAATACAATTCTCTGTTTGGCTCTTAACTACTTTCAAAGGGTACATTGATGGGGGTTGTTTTCCTTAACCATTATGACAGCTGAATACTATTCTGACCTTGTAAATTCTGTTACTGTCCTCAGAATGTTGCACAATATTCATACGTCTCAGGAAATGATACCACAAACTGAATCTGAGGTACAGTATAAATTCATGCAGAATTTCTAGGAGACTTGTATCAGTAAATGAAAAGGTCTCTAAACTTTAGGTTAATGGGAAAAAATGCATAACTCCTAAAACTAACAGAGGAATCTATCTGAAGTCGCAGGTACAGTTGTAGTACTTACAGATGGTAAGAATGTAAATGCTTAACTCACAAAATGAAGTAAAATCTAACTTACAATGTTTCTTATGTACATATAACACTACATAGTCAAATTCTCTAGGAATTCTAATTTAAATTTTCTGAGTAGAAAAAAAGAGGGGGAAGGGTTTTTTTTCTCTTTTCCAAATGAAATTCATTGATAAATTATATTTTAAATTGTATTTTAAAAGGAAGGCTTATGCTTAAGTGCCTGTTATTTGTTTTTTCCCTGGAAAATATTTGTCTTAGGTTGATCACAAAGGTTTAGATCTGGATTATCAACTGATTTAAACAGATTCACTAAACTGAAATCAACAAAGGAAATGTACAATTAAGACAGCTGTGCTAGTAACAGAAAAGACCTTGAGAACAGAAGAGACTCTTATAAAAGAGCTGCTGTATAAGAATGTCAATGGAGGAGACATAATGGTCCATACATAGTGCTCTCAAAGTTTAAGTGATGGAGTGACAGCTTCCAGAGGAGAAGTACATATGAAAGATTATCTAAAAAAAATATTTAAATGATAACTGATCAACATTTGTGAGTGCTGCAATGTATCAAAATCTGGCATTCAGGAAAATAGGAGGAAGGTAGAACATTGCATTGTTAGTGAGATAAAGAGCTTTAGAAGACATAAAGTGAAATGGGTTTGAGAGAATGGGAATGTCTTTAATTTCTGGGTAGGCTGTTGTTTTCCCCTTACTATTTGTATTCTGCTCATCTTGGGTAAAAGATTATGCATTTGCAAAGTGTCCTGCTCAATATCATTTCAGTCTTGTCAGCATGCTATTTTATTTCCACTAATTGTACTATTTATTACAGCTCAGTTGGTTCACAGATGACAACATAAAAAATATCCTCCGGTGATTGGCCTACTGAACAGTGCCCCATGCTCCCTTTATTGCCTATATCAGACATTAATAGAGAAACACTATTACTGAGATGTGTTGACATCATTGATTAGGATTTCAAATATACTGGAAAGTAAACAGAAACATTAATTTTAATTTTAAACTCCATTAGGAATTTGAGAGTAAAACAAAACTGATGCCTGCAGAATACAAGTGTAGATTTCTTAATTGAGCAGCAGACATTTACTTTGTGGTTTCTAAGGGAAACTTCCAGAACAGATAGAAAAAACAATTCTACAAAAATGAGATCATTTTACCAACAAACTATGAAATTCAAAGACATTTATTTTTGATTGGGAATGCAATATGAGAAGAAGAGAAAAAAAAGGCCATTCTTTAATCACTTGTTGTAATGTATCACTGATTATTAACAGGTATTGTTATGTCACGTTCTGGTGATTTTTATTCACAGAAATAATGTTGATAAGGCAAACTTATCTGTGATCAAAGCCCTGGATCACTGTTGCAAACAGTGACAGTTTTGCTATTTAATGAAAACAAAACATATTTCTACATCTTATGGTATTCTCCTCTCCCGGCTGTATGCCAGCTCCTCCGCTAACGTAAATCTCAGCACAACAGAGCTGAGATCAATCAAGCCAAAGAAAGCAGAAGCAAATGCAGAAAATGCAATAAAAAAAAAGTAGTGGATGTGAACAGATTCTCCTGCACCTAGTGTAGCAGGCCTTTTTTAGAATTGCAAATTTAAGTTTTATAATTTCTGCAACATCAGGAAGCTCTTTGGTTATAGATATTGATAATGCTTAATGTTGATACAATTCTGTTGCTTGTCTCTTAGGTTCTGATAATGATTTCACACATTCCAATTTGTGCAAAACATTGGCCAGACTTTTTTTTTTTCATTTAATGTGATTATAGCAATATCCCTGCATCTTACAGTACCTTGCTGGGGTTTTTTTTTGTCTTACACAGTGGTTTTAACACACATTAATTGATTAAGTTTTGAATTTGACAAAATGGGACAGGTTTACAACAAGCTGTTTCTGTATTTCTCCTTTTGTCATTTTTGTTATTACTATCTTTAATTCCTCTCTTCACTTTTTGTTTATTTCTATAAAACATCAGTCCCTCGTGATTCCTTCTGTTATACATAGATCAGTTTTAAGAAATATGTAATGCTTTCCTCCTTCTCTAAAGCAACTCACTTTTTACTCCACAATGTTGTAGAAATTATCTGAAGTAATCACACAGAGTATTCTAGATATTCACATATTGTGCACTATCTTCATATATGTATTGCAATCCTATATTTAAGCTACTACTCATATGTTAAGATACATAACCCATTCTGAATATAGCTCAAAAAACTTTATTAATATCATTAATGTCAATTGATCAGACAACAAAAGACAAAGGGGGTTTCACACATGTAAATAAAAAGATGAAATGGCAGTGATGACAATAATGAGGTTTATGGTATAATGCCTATCTTTATGGAGTAACAGTGTGAGACACTGAGAGTTTGGCAAGTTTTGAGAGATATTAGATGTTTGGATTAATAAATTATTTTTAAATACAAATAAGTGACTTAGAGTTATAATATTGTGGGTTAATATGCTGTGAGCTTAGCTTAACTTGCTTTGCATCAGTAAATAGATTTGCTGAGGCCTTAGGCTGGAAGTTGTGAACTTTCACCTAGAGTTGCTTTTGGATAGAATACAGTTAATTTTCTTAGCAACTCTCCTAGTCGCTAGTTCAGTGCCATGATTAAAACTTAGTGTGAGAATGAAGCTGATAACACACTGATGCTCCAGCTGTTGCTACGTAGTGTCTAACTCTACACCAAGGACTTTTCAGTTTTCCATGTGCTGCCAGCTACGTTAGTGGACAAGTACAAGCCAGAAGATAAAGAGGTTATATTCATCATTAGAAGCTGTAATTTCTGAAGAAAATAACAGCTAATGACCTGCCTGCATGGACACAGAGAAAGGATCCAACAGGGTGTTAGAAGACCCCAGATCAAAAATCACCATGGGACCAAGAGGTGTGTGCAGGGTGCATTAATGACATGCCAAGAACATGTTCATAGACTAGAAGAGCATAAAAGTCCAGGGATTTCTTTGTTCTGGGTGATGGGAGATGGAGTACCGCTCGTATATGAGAACTGGCTGAAAGAATTGGGACTGTAGAGCCTGAAAAAGAGAAGGCTTTGGGGTGACCCAATTACAGCCCTCCAGTACCTGAAGGGAGCCTACAAGATGGAGAGGGACTTTTTACAAGGTCATTTAGTGACAGGACAAGGGGAGTGACTTAAATCTGCAGGAGGCCAGATTTAAGGTTAGATGCAGGTTAGATATGAAGAAGAAATTTTTTGTTTTCAGGGTGGTGAGACACTGGAACAGGTTGCCCAGGGAAGCTGGGGATGCCCCATTTCTGGAAGTGTTTAAGGCCAGGCTGGATGGGGCTTGGAGCACTCTGGTCTAGTGAGGCCTTGTGGGGCGCTGTGGGGCTTGGCTGCTGGCTGGTATTCAACCATGACAACTCTTCACTCTGATAAAATATAGTGACTTACTCATTAGGAGTCAGAAAAATCTGATGTTTCAAAAAATTTTGATGACTTAGCAAATGAAAAGCAGAATTTTAATATTCCAGTTACCTCCCTTGACCTTAGACAACAAAAGACACCAAACCACACTCTGTGGTGAGCACGTGCTGTCAGTGAACCTAATGCTTATGCCAAAGTTCATGACACTTCCATAAAAAACAGTTTGGTCTCAGTGCTACAACATACCCAAGATGTAATACAAAGCATATCTTTTTACAGCACAAGCTCATGACTGCCTATTACATAAAAAAAATTTTGATTAGCTAAGAGTATGGAAACTACTGAGGTACTATGGAAGAGCTGAATTGAAATTATGGCACTTCAGATAGCTCAGATACCACTTCACACACATGGAAACAATGTAGTGATTCACAGTTATTTTCAGAGAGTTATTATAAATGTGGAACAGCACTTTCCAGTGCAGGATTATGCTCATTTTCTTTTTTTCTTATAAAAGCTCCCTCTGGATACCTTTCTAGTACTGTAGCAAGAACATAATTATTAAAAATAATTAGTGTAACAAATGGCGAACTTTTAACTCTTGATGCTCAAATTATCTGAAAGTTGAGGTTGATGAAAATTTCTGAATTCACTTTAAAGTAAATATGCAATTTTCATTTTATAATTTTTCCCTCAATAAATATAGTACATTGAATTGCTATGAGGATTTTAAATATTAAAGATTGCGAAAAAGACAATTCCATCAAACACCCTTTGTGCCTCTTTTATTATTTCACTTCATCACTAGAAATTTGTATTCATTTCCAAGGGATTTTTCAATTTTAATAAAAATGTGTTCCAATTACAGCAAAGCACTAAAATCCATAATTATTTATGATAATTCACATGTAATTCATAAAACAACCATTTCTGGAAAAAATATTGTGTTTTTCCAGAAGTTATGAAAATTACAGTTTTCTCCTGCAAAGGGGTCAGATGCTTATTTGTCAGATGAGATGTGGAATAGTCCCTGGAGTGATTACCTTTAAAAATTAAATAGAGTAGTTTAAAAAGTGTTCTGTGTGCTATAAAACCTATCTTCATTAGTTAATATCCAGTTAAGAAAATAAAAATATCTAAGAATATTTTTTTACAGATTAACACAAGTAGGGTATCAACTACTCTATCCACATTCAGGCATTAAGGAAAGGTTCTAAACTGAGACAGATGGTGGTCAGTCATTGGAAGAGGCTCCCCAGGAATGTGGCTATGGCAATAAGCCTTTCAGAGTTCTAGAAGTGTCTGGACAACAGTCTTAGTCATATGCTTTAGTTGTAGGTGTCCTGCAAGGAACAAACAGTTAACTTGACAATCCTTATGGATCCCTTCCAGTTTGAGAAATTCTGTGGTTCTAGGATTATATGAAGGATATATAGAAATATAAATAAATAAAGAAATATAAATAAATAAATATAAAGAAAAAATGCAGTGGGTTTTTTGTTTCTTTTTAAGAAAAATCAGTAAGAATGTTTTCTTCCTCCATTGCCTCTCAGTGTTTAAATGCCATAACTATATCCCCTAAACAGTAGCTCTTTGTTGAATTGTTTCTGTTAAAATTACCATATTTGTGCAGTCACCATGATGAAAAATTATCTATATATATAAAATCTATATTCTATGTTTTTAGTAAATTTGGTGCAGGGTTTTCTTAAGATTTCAGGGTAGTTTGGGGGACGTAAGTTTGGGTGGTGTGTTTTTCACTTGATTTTTCCTTTTGGTACACAGATGATACAGTTTTTTGACAGTTTAAATCTCCAGGGGAAAATACTTTCAGCACCTGAGTATTTTCTAGTTCATGATCATGGTCAACAACCAGCACTTTGCCTGTATGGATAAAGGGCATTAGTACTTTATGCCAGTCTATTAGCTCTGTAAAATGAAAAAAATAAAGAAAAATAATTTATTTAAATAAGTAATTAAGTGTATAATATGAATAAAAAAGATATAATGAATAAGAAAAAGAACTAGAGCAATCCCTCCAGGAATTCTTTTTTCTCTAAGATGGCAGTAGAAAGGGTTTCCATTTCACAGAGTCTATTTAGAAAAAAATGAAGCATTTTTCAGCAAATGGTATCTTAAAGGTCATGTACTGCCACAGTTGATTTAAAAGTAGGTGAAGATTAAACTCCTTTTACTTATCAAAGAGCTTGCATATTTCTTATGACTAAATTCCCATTTCATGAAAACTGAATTAGTCAGAAGGAAAGTCAAACCCATTACTGAGTTACTCTATGTGATATGTTGGCAGGTGCTCACGGGAATCATTTGTTAAAACATCAGCAAAGTAGGTTAGAGTAATTTCCCACCTCCTTCTGGAACTCTTGTATCTTCTTTTTCATAATAATTATCATTGTTTCTTTCTTTTTTTTTTCCTAAATTCATGAAGCTAAACTAAACCACTAGTCATAGACCAGAATCATCCTCTTGATATTGCATAGTAATTGGGAGCTGATATAATCTCTAAGATCCCTGACTGGGACAATTTCTATTCCTCTGTCAGAAAAACAGTCAATAGAACAATGTAGAAGAAGGGTCGTAAAATTAAAGTAACAGACTAGGAGAAAAGCTTTGTATTAGGTTTTTGGTTGTCTATCAGAAAGGCATGGTTGCATTTCATGAGTGTAAGTAGAAACAACATTTTAGATGATCAAGATGAGAAACTATTCACAAGGTAACTCATGAGATGGACCCATAGAAAAGATGTCACTGTGCCATTATGCGTAAGAATCCACCTAAATTTGAACAATATGGATGTTAGAGACTAGGGAAGAGCCTAAGCATGAACTAATAAACTTTTAAAGATTAATGATAATGCTGTGCAAAAGGACCATTTTAAAATGCAGTAAGATTTTAGGATAAAATCTGGCTAAAGAAAAAACTCATAGTATAGAAAGTTATCAGAACAAAGAAGGTTATAATAAAACAGATTTTAAATTAGATAGATGGAAGATAGTATGTATTTGAAGAAAAACACCATCTGAATTCTTTGCTTACTGTTTTATTAATTTCTTCATCGTTACTGTAGAGAGTCATTTTAGTCCTGTGGTTCTGATATTTGTGTGGAATTCTTTTTTTTTTGTCAGTTGTTTTTTTCAGCTTTTTTAGACTGGACCACTTTAAAAGGGTTTAGGAGAGAAATGTCACCAAAGTGAAGTGTCTTTGTTACCCTTATTTTAACTCTACATGTAATGTCCATACATATTATAACACTAGGATAGAACATTGGAAAAATTATTTCAGTGTCAAATGTGATCTGCAATGTGTATCAAAGAGATTTGTGGGAGGGACATGTCAAACTACTCTTACAAACAAAAGGAAGATGGGGCAAAATTATAGCTTTGCATTGTGTCACAGCATATTTTTCACTAAAAATGGAAAATAATAAAGAATGTGGGTCAAAAGTTATGGAAAATTAACAAGAAGAATAATTGAGTGAATGAGTGTGCATAACAAGAAATTTGGAGATATGTTTATTGTACATTCTGTGTCTAGCATTCAAGGGATTAAAATGTAGGTACCTCAGACCTAAAATCAAACAGTACAGAGACTTTACATGGCATGACAATTGTAATATTGTTTTCCTTGTCAGAATTTCTATGAATGCCCTTGGGTTTTTCTGTATATTTTTGTGCTGAAGGTAAGTATGTACTATTTACTTTTGTAAAGGGATAATTAAAAATAATATTTAAACTGTGTTTTCTATGGGTTGATGTAGACTTGATACTCATTCAAAATGTGATTTAACTAGACTGAAAATAATTAAATAACTGAAAAGTTTTGTTAGTTCATTTGATACAGGTGGGAAAGAGATTACACAATCAGTCTCATCTGGCTTTCACAACGGGTTCACAGATAAAGAATGGAGGTGAGAAACATACTGACAATCAAATTTGGTTTTACTAAAGACATTTCAACTATGGTATGGCCAGATGTCCTATTTTCAGCTAGGATTGAGTTAATTCTCTTCCTGTAATTGGTACAGGAAACTGCTGTATTTTACATTTAGGATGAGAATGATGTTGGTAACACAGTGATATTTCAGCTGTTGATGAGCAGGACTTGCACTAAGCTGCACTAAAGACTGCAGCTTTTCACACCACACCACCACTGAGGAGGCTGGGGGTACACAAGAACTTGGTAGGAGAGACAAGCAGGGCTGCAGACCCAAAGTGGCCAAAAGGATGTTCCAAATGATATGATATCACACTCAGTGTATAAACTAGGGCAAAAGCTGACCCAGGGCCTGCTGAGCCACTGCCTGGAAACAGGCTGGGCATCAACTGGTGGGTGGTACCCAATTGCATGTAATTTGAACATAATTTGTTTTGTATACTCATAATTATTGTTTCCCTTCATTTTCTCTCCAGTGAAGCCATCTTTATCGCAAGCTGTGAGTTTTTCTATCTGTTCTCTCCAATTTTCACCCCATCCCCCAGCAGGGCAGAAGAATGAGGGAATGGTTGTGTGGTGCTTAGCTGCCTGCTGGATGAAACCAGGACACAAGAGAATAGAAATGGCAGGGATTTTAGTCTCATTTTTAATTTTCCTATCTTGAACGGTTCTCTGTGGATTTCCAATTCCATAAATGGCTGCTTCTGATGCTTTAAAGGGTTATGTGTTTAGTGAACAGAACAATGTAGGTGGACAGTCTATGCCCCCTAATCCTCAAAGGGCTCTGGTTTTGATATGACGGGTCATCTTAAACCTGTGAATTTCATTTAGGAAGTAAAGATTTGGGATTTTTTTGACCAACATTTTGGATTAACCTTGGCTGCCAAATGCCTAAAAAGCCACTCTCTCACTCCCTGCCCTCAGGTGAAGAAAGTGAGAAAAAAAGACGAAAAACTCATGGGTCAAGATAAAGACAGCTTACTCTAACAAAACAAAAGCTGCCAAAGAAACAAAGCCAAAATTATAAAATTTATTATCTACTTCCCATCAGAAGGAGATATCCAGACTTTTTCTGGTAAGCAGGTACTCAGTACATGTAGCAGTTTCTTCAAAACACCACATTAGTAACGAAATGTTTTGTGACCTCCTCTCACCTGTATCCCCTAGGTTTTATCACTGAGAATGTTATCATAAGGTATGGGATATCTTTTCAGTCAGTCTGGCTCAACTGTCCCAGTTATGTTCTCTCCTAGACTTTTGCCCCACCACCTACTTGCCTGTGAGTGTGTGTGTCTGTGTGTAGAGGTGTGGGTGGCAGCCTAAACACTGCACAAGCACTACTCAGCAATTGCTAAAACACCAGTGTGTTATCATCTCAGCTACAAAGCACAGCACTATACAGACTGCTATGAGCAGTGTTAACCACATCCCAGTTCTGATGCCCTATGCATATTTGTCAATTCATGTTTGGTTTGGCAGAGTCACTCCACTTAAAGACAATTTAAAGTACTGGGAGAATAATAAATATGTAGAAGGACAGCTAAGAAAACATAAAGCTCCTGAAAACATGCTAATTCAATGATTGCTAAGTAGCACAAACTTAGCTACGATCAACACAAACCTGGCTACCATCTTTGAATTTAAAAAAAAAACAAAGAAAAATATTCTGTAACAATGTGTTTCACAGGATGGATAAGGGTGGAAGAGACCACAGAAAACCAAAGGGGGTCATCTGTTACAGCCTCTCTGCTTAAGCAGGGGCATCCTGGAGCACATGACACAGGACTGTGCCCAGATTGTTTTTGAATACTCCAGTGAGGGAAACTCCACAACCCCACTGGGCAATCTGTTCCAGTGCTCAGTTACTACAAAGTAAAGAAGTCCTTCCTCATATTCAGGTGGAACTTCCTATGCATCATTTTCTGCCCATTGCTTCTTTTCCTATTGTGTGGCACCACCAAGATGAGCCTGGAAACACCCTCTTGACACCCTCCCTTCAGATACTTAGACAGGGATGAGGGCCTCTCTCAGTTGCTTCTTCTCAAAATTGAAGAGGCCCAAATCTCTCAACCTTTTCTGATAAGAGATTTGCTCCAGTCCCCTAATCATCTTTGCTGCCTTCCAATAGATCACTCTAGGAGCACCATGTCTCTTGTATGGAGGAGACTTCTTAGAGCAGAGATGTAATTTTTCCCCCAGAGTGCAAGAAATGTTTTGAGTTCCTGAAATATTATTAATTTTTTTTCTTTAAATCAGATATAAAATATTGCAAAAGCCTGTCCGGAGCTCCAAGCACCATACCACAATTAATCATACAATAAATGCAATTAAATCCTTAGCAAATTAAAACCAATTTCACATAAATGAGATTAGTAAATCAATCAGATAGGAACAGTCTCCATTGATTAGGAACCAAAGCAGTTTCATTCCAGGGAGACCCTGTCACATAGATCTGTATTTTAAATATGCTTGGGAAATCATTTAATTTGGTCTATACCAAGAACCTGTCCCTCAGACTATCCTGTTCTACCCTTCAGCATGGGTAATTTATCATTATCTTAAGATACTCCATGCTACACAGTATATTTGATTTTGTCACCAAATTAACATGAACAATGGTTTTATTTATTTTAAAAGAATAATACCATGATTTTTAGTACTGTATTTCACATACAAAGAATGACTCTCCAGGTGAATTCCATACTTGTATGCTTTCGTAAAAAGCCCCAAACCAATGAACACCAAAAACTTGAAACTAACCTTCTTTTCACATAAATGTGGTCTTTTCAATTTGAAAAGCCCACTCCAGGGATCCTTGTTAATATTGTTAATTATTGTCAAAGGAAAGAGAAGATTTGTTCCAACATCTGAAACTATGCACAAAAGGGAAACAGAAATATCACTTTAATTAATTTTTCCCTCATTTCTCTGGGGGGAAATAGCCATAATCTCTCTTCTGTTTATACCCATATATCCCACTCAACAAGTTAGGATCATTCAGAAAGTCCACCCTGGTTTAAAAAGGGCACAGTGCAAGTGGTGCACAGAATACTATACCATGTTTAGTGTGGTAGGAGCACAATCCAAAGGAACACAATATAAAAGGAGCACAACCCAACAGTTGTTTCCATGTTTTAAATTTTTTTTTGTTCAAAAGAAAATTTATATTTTCATATTCAACAGGTATGATCAGTTTATTCAAAGAAATCCTTTGAAAATCAGCATATGAGGATCTTAATTGCATCAGTGTCTATGAAAAAGTTCAATAATACCGTTGATGTCCTCAAAGTTTGCAAGGTTTATTCCCACATTTCACACCAATATAAGCCTGTTTACCTATCAAGTAAAAGTGTTATGTGTAGGTAAAGTTAAAAGGAGATTCCATATAGCTGAGAGGGAATGTGTGTTAAATCACAGACTGGCCAAAGTTGGAAGGTACCTTACAGTTTATCTAGTTACAACCCTCCTGCCCTGGAACAGAATTCCTAATTCTTCTCTTATATGCACTGCTGTAAATCATAATAGAGGAAATTAAATTAGCCTGATTTGAAACAATGCAAACTAATAATCTGGTATATTTTTTTCTCTGCAGGGTTCTCTCCTGACCTGCTGTATAGCCCTGAGCAGGGATCACACCTATCAAACAACAGTCTCTCCTCTCTTAAAGTAATTTATGCTGTTTATCTACCTTGAGTTGCCACAGGCAAAACATCTTAAGTATACTTGGTATCAAACAGAGTTTAAGGTTCCTGGTCTTTTCTTGTTTTCTTTCTATTGTTGTTGAGACACTGCCTCACAAAAAAAATAAAAAGAGCACACAATAAGGAAAGCAGAATTCTTACTAGCAAATGAAATTTCTAGTAATTTTAAACACAGTTTCTCAATTCTTCTTTACCAGGAAAATCTGTGTCATAATTGGGGTTTCTACACACACTCCATTACTAGCATATTTAGATAATTTCAGCAATAAAAATGTAAGGCTATTTTATTTTACTTTTTCTTACCAAGATACCCTGGAAAACTTTATTGTGCAAGTCCCAGACCCTTAATTTGACCGTAGAACTTATATTCATATTCATGCTTTTAAATTATATTAGGCTTATTCCTTTGCCATCTGTGTGGATTTTCAACATTCATTTCCAGATACTGTTTTGTTTTTAAAAATTGTCAGGGGTATAAATATAGGGCAATGCTTTTACTGGCTGAGAAATTTTTTTTCTGAAAATTCACTGTGCTTAAAGAATATCATTGAGAATTTCTACCTCATTACCATGTAAATATTCCTTATTCCTAAATGAGTGAGCAGATTATTGTAAAAAGGAGATGAATTTCTACTCACAGATTTAATAAGTTTAGGGACTTTTGGTATGATTTCTTGCACCTGAAGCTGATTCTGTATTTTTCCATATTTTGAAAGTGACCCCTTTTAACCACATTCTCCTGCCAGAGGTTCCCTGAAAAACTGGCTAGTTTTCTATATGAAAGCTTTGTGAGAGCTTTCAGGTAGGATAGGCTTATTCTTTGAACAGCTGGAAATCATTAAAGAAATGCCTTGTTTGAAGTACTTTAGACATTAGTGGGATTTACTACTGTCATAGAGACCTTGCAAAAGAACTGATGTTGAGGCTTTACCTATAATTTGAGAGAGAGTTGATCCAAATCTTTAACCATTACATATTTTTAATTAAAAAACACATAGTGTGTTCAATGAAATAAAACCAAAACCAAAAAACCAAACCCAACTTTTAATGTTTAATTAATGAAAATTTTGTGGTGTTGTAATTTGTAATGAGAGTTTAGATAGATAATCTTAACTTCCAAAGGCTCTGAAATGATCAGAATCCAAATCAAGAAAGCAGGCTTCAAATAACTTTTCTCTTAGTAGTTAATTATTTTAAAATATTTTGTTCTCCATTTCCATAGTCCTTTACTTAAAAATACACTCCAACCATTTGCTCACATGATTCATATTAATATCTCTACTTCTGTATCTTACGTATATATAAAAAGGAATTTATATTCTATATTCTTACCTACTCTTTAGAAACTGAGTTACAACAATCTCATTATTTCAATATTTGAACTATTATATTTTACTTGTATTAAAATTTATAGAGTCTCCTATCTAAATTGAAGTGTTCTGAATATATTTTTGTCCCATAGAAGTATTTTTTCCAGGTTTTTATGCTACCAGTGCTACTTTTAAAGTAAATTTTTTTTTCTTCTCCTTGGTTTTTTTCTTTGCTTTTCAGCCTCAGGTCACTCAGCATTCTAAATTCAAAAGTGGTTACAGACTAACTGATCCCAAGAGCAGTGCTTTGTGAAGGTATACTTGCTCTTACAATGTAATGTGCAGTACCCAATTATGATTTTAGAAGATAATCATTAACCTACTAAGTCAGAAAAAAATTCTCCTTAGAAAAGCTTTCAAGATTTTGCATTTATTTCTTTTCTTGAATAAAATTAATAACTCCTGTAATTTATTTTGATTATACAGCAAACAGAAGGCCAACAGAATATGCCTGTATTAAGAGGGAGACTACTTTCAACATAGTAATAAGCAGTAAGGTTTGATACTGCTCATCCATTCCCTACATAAGTCTCACAATCTAACATCTGTTGAAGAAGGTTATTCCCTCATTTTTAGCTACCAACTTTTTTTTCTCTCTACCATGAAAACTGCATATTTCACGTTTTTTGTGGAAGAAAAATTTAGCTATCTCAGGTTCTGTAACAGATTCTGGTTTATAATTGATCTGGGTCATTTTGCAAGTTTTAAGTGTATCTACACAAATGTTTCACAAGGTAGATAAATTAATAAATATTTTTAATTGCATTTCTGCAGATAAGAAATGAAGAAAGAATGTAATGGATTTCATATTGAGCAAGTTACTAGAGAGTAACAGGAAATCCCATAAAAACTGTCCCCTAGTTTCTAGAGTAACTGTACATGACAACTCTCGCCTGGCAGAGTCTGAACTGATGCGAGAAATGTTTAATGTTTAAATGTAAACTCCTGCAGGCAGAGACCAGGCCACGCCTGACGGGTCATGTCTGAGTCCCACTGAAATGTAGGCCAAAGCAAAATTTTTATTTTTGTTGCTTTTTTTTTTCCAAATATATGTGCCAAGATTTTATTTGGTCTGTACTAAATTGGAAGCATGTGGGTAAACAAAAACCCAAACTCATTTCAGAAAAATAATAATTATGGTCTATGTAAGCACACTTCTCCAAGCAGGCCTTTTCTCCAGCTAATATTCTTGCTGTGAGAATCAAAATCTCCAAAACAAGTTCAGAAACAAATCTCCAGTCCTCGCCTGATAGTGTGCTTGACAGAGATTGGTCTATTTGTAACTATTTGATGGGGGTTTTTAATTAACTCTCCTAAAATCTACAGTCACTTGAGCTCTGGTGAAGTGACTCAAAAAACAAAGCCCAAATGTAATACTCATTTCTCTAATATAGCTGGCCTTTAACATCTTCCTGAAATGGCCACTTCTTCAGCTGTCTTGCTGATCAAATCGACTTTCCATATTTAAAATAAGTTGCATTTACACATGATTTTTGTGTCTCTACTCTTTCAGTAATTCACACATTTATTTATACCATTAAATTTGCTTCAGTTCGTATGAAATAAGAAATAATCACATAAAAATGATAATTGCTGTTGTAGTACTTAAATAATGCACATGTTTTTAGAGTTAATAACCTAGGCAATAACATGATATTTTTAAACTAGAAAATAAGTTACCATTCCATGTTATAAACTGTGGAAAAACATTTGCATAAAATCTCTCTCTGGATCTCACCATCTGCACTTTTGCTTAGGCAAGGAAAATATGAAAAGATGTCCAGCTTTACTAAGTAAGAAAAAAAAAAAAATAAAGCCAAATTGAATCAATGATCAAATGAGTTAAATCTTCAAATATAAAAATTAGTATTTTATTAGAAATAAATGAAGTTGACTTTATAAAATCGTTATCATTGTGATACCTTTTTAGTAAACTATTTCACTATATGCTGCCTTTATATTAGACAGCATGATTTTGCTACAAATATTTTTATAAAATAAGGACACTGATAGTCATAGACTGACTGCAGGGTGATTTTTAACTGACACAAAACTTTTCCTGAAGCTTTCATTTTCTTTGTGAAGCCTAATATTGTTCCCTTAAGGAAAAGACAGTTCTCATCCTAGGTGAAATTTTGATTTTTGTATTAAGGAGATGCATGAAATGTGGCATTTCTGGGTTTTGTTTTTAAGTATCAATTGAACAGGGGTGGAGTCCTCCATTCACTAATTTTATGGATTTTGTATGTTGGAAGATTTTGGAAACCACAATAAATAGATAGCAAAATTTTTTAAATGTGTCTTCTGTATTTTGCATTGACTTACCAAAACCATGCATAAAACAGGTCAGATTAAAACTATAATGGTATTTTACATATCCAAGCAAAAGCTTTGAATAATCTTTTGCTAAGGCAGCATATTCAAACTGTCAAAGGATTTCTGAGAAGAGCCATCTAATATCTAATCTTGCTTTCTATAACTTTAAAGCAAAAAAAAAAAAAAAAAAAAAAAAGAAGTATCCAGGCAAATTTCTGCAATTTTAGACTTAAATTCAAAAAGTAATTCCCAAAAATAGTATTTTGGAAGACTTCTTTCTACCTGCAATATACAGCAGTTTTATCTAGAAAAAGATTTTTTGCTGGTTTTTGGGTTTTTTTTAAGTTAGAAAGAATTAAGAAATACCTTAATTATATTCCAGAATTTAAACATGTAGTCAAAAAATACTTCTTTCCATGATACATATGTCCTTATGACAGTAAACACAATGAGAAAATGTTTAGCTGTCCTTTGCTTTTACAATTGCTTCAAAGTTTATATTTTGCTTTACTAGCAAGTATTCTAACAGGTCGTACTGTGACAAACTTTGGATTTAAGTACATCCACAATCAACATAAATTCAATTTATATTGAAGAAGTGGTAGCTTTTCTGAATTTGTTCATAGTTATAAATATTGGCCTAGGAATAAAAGATATCTTTTTAGCAGGAAAGAAGAAAACATTTGAATTATCCAAACTAAAGTAATATTTGCTGTGAAGATATCATCACACAAGCAAGGTGGTATGTCTCATGAGATCTTTAATGCCATGAGCCTTGACCAGCTAATCTACACTATCTGTAAAAAAAGAAAAAAAAAACAAAAACCAAAAAACTGTGATTTATCTATTTCTTAGATACAATACTTGTTACTGCTTTCCTCTATTGGTTCTAGTAAAACATAAATAAATTGTTTCTATTTGTAGCAGTAATTGTAAAACTGTCCTGTGGATTTAGGAAAAACAGACTGAGATTAACATTCTTATTTTTCCTTAACCATGTACAGGATATATAAATTTATATAAAGATATATCAATATTTACACACAAATTACTTTATTTTCTTGCTTCCTATTGGCACTATACACAGATACAAAATTTGTGCTTGTGGTGGGTGGGTAAGCCTTGTCTAGCAGCCAACTCCCACCCAGCTGCTTTTTACTCCTCTGTTCTGTGAGGCTGGGGAGAAAACAGAACAAGAACAAGAAACCATCTGGTTTGAGGCAAAGAGCTGGAATAAAGACAAAAGACAAGTGCCAGTTACTCTCATGGACAGAACAAATTCAGCTTTGGGGAATTAGCTTCATATACTGTTAGTTAATGAAAATGTTTAATTATCAATTGATGTATTTGAAACCAAAGAAAAAAAACCCCAAACATTCCACAGTTGGAGGAAACACCTTTTCTCCCCTTTTCCCACGCTCCATGTGAAAAACAAGGTTCACTCTCTCACACTATTTACTTTAATAAAGTAAAATAAATTTTACTTTATTAAAATTTAGACAGTTTAACAATAGGAGACAAAGACCATAGAGCAGAGATATATGGCCATGTGCATCTTGGCACTCAGCCAAGAGCACACCTGCTATTTTGGAAATACCCTTTATATACAACTACTCTTGCATCAACCTGTCACATATTCATTAACAATTATGCATATTAAACTTTTCCCCAAACTAATTCACCTATTCCAAGAACTGTTTAGCATGGCTCCTCCTCGGGTCCACCTTTTCAGGGCATGCGTATTTCTTGGTAGTGGTTTTTGTCCATTCTTATAATCACCTCCAGTTTTGGGCCCCAGCCCACACTGTCTTCAGATGGTGAGCGCTGACAGTTGGCATATCTGTAGCTGGTGTCATCATTGGATGTTCACTGGATGTTATCCTGATAGTATAGGGATAAAATGTTTCTAAAATCATGGAATATTCAGGGGAGTTAGAAAGGAAGGATAGGCCTGGTAGGCCCTGAGAAACTGTTAGACTGCACCTGTATAATCATTTAATGACTATGAAAAATGATATGATTGTTAGATGTGATGATTGTTTGGTAACTGGATAAAATTATTGTTTAATTGCAACAAGAATCATGAGAAACTAAGTTGGGGGTTTGATGGAAAGTACAAAATCCATGCTTGGATGAAATCAATGTGTATGAAAGAACAATATAAGCTTAATACTTAATATGTAGTTATGCAATGATAAGGGTATAAATACATGTTCATCCTGAACCCATGACAGATTCAGATTTGGGTCTGTATCCCTGACACCAGAGATCTTTAATAAAAGCACCTGCATATAATCATTCCATGATTATGTGTTCCTGAACGCTAACAATCCCATCCAAGCAGGCATTTTAACACAAGCATATCTGTATCAGCTATTTCACTACTATGTCTAAGTTTAATCACCAACAGAAATAAAAACTACATCTTTATAACAAAGTTACTTTAACACCAAACATATGGATTAACATTTTAATATTTGCAAAAAGCCAATATTTTATATCTGTAACACTCGTCATCACATCAGGTACCTTTTCTCCTTTTATATGACTTCAAATAACACTCAGTCTGTCAGGCAACAAGAGGCACAAGGTGTGTTGTGCTCAGGAGGCAGAAGTTTCCTTCTGCATGTCCATCCTTCCTTCTCTTTCTCTCTTTTGCTGCTCCAGAGCTCTCCACCACTGACTCATTCTTCCTTTTCCTTCTTTCCTCACCTTGCTGCTCCCTCTGTTGCTTCTCATTCCTCTTTACTCCCCACACCCTACTATCTTCCTGCATCCTTCTTACACACACAGCCTATGCTGGTGGTTGAATCCGGCTGGAGCCAGCTGTGTCCAGCTGGGGCTGCCCTGGGCCGTGGGCTCAGCCCTGCCCTGTGGTGGGTGTTTGGATCTGGCTGGAGCCAGCTGTGTCCAGCTGGGGCTGCCCTGGGCCGTGGGCTCAGCCCTGCCCTGTGGTGGGTGTTTGGATCTGGCTGGAGCCAGCTGTGTCCAGCTGGGGCTGCCCTGGGCCGTGGGCTCAGCCCTGCCCTGTGGAGGGTGTTTGGATCTGGTTGGAGCCAGCTGTGTCCAGCTGGGGCACCCCCAGCCTCTCCTCACAGAGCCCCCGCAGCCGGCACAGGGACACCTGCACTTCATACAGCTCCAGAAGGAAGAACAGTTATTACATTTGCACGCAGCTGTCCAACATGTATCGTGGATATTTCCCATCCAGGCAAGTGCCGTGACAGTTTCACAGCCATCTGTGAAAAACAGCAGCGTGCATAACTTGTGTTCCTTTTGCCTCCCTTGCTCTGAAGGACCCTACCATGGGATAACATCGAATTACGCTGGAAGTAGACTAAACAAAAAACACATAGTATGCCTGACTCTTAACTTTTCCAAACTTCATAGCCCATATATTTTTCTCCTGGTTCTGGTAAGCCTGTGGGTGACCAGGAGTTGAAATAACTGAAAAGCTATAAAAATGGCTGGGTAAAGGTGAAAATACTTTTTTTCTTCATATTCGCTAGTCCTGCATTTGTTTGCCTTCCACCTGTTCAGGTTCAATAATTATGTTGTGTTTGAAGAGTAGACTAAATAAATTACTTCCTGTACTAAATGACAAAACAAAGACTTTGCGTAATTGATCACAATTTGGGGGATAAGACACTTTTATTTTTTTTTAAGGATTGTGTTCCAGAGCAAGACATATGAGGAAGAGGAAGTTAGTACATGCGTAACACATCTTTCACTCAGCTGCCAGACATGTACAGATTATGAATGAAAACTAAGAAAGCTGAAATTGCAAGTAAGAAATACAGGCTCAACAGCTAGATTCATCAAATGGAAGGAAACTTGACAGGGATGCCTTTGAAGGCAAGCCAGTATGAAGTATCATGTAGGGTTTTCGCTGTTCCCTGTCTCATTACAATCACACCTTTAATGATTTCTATCCCATATTGATGTGCCATGCTCACTGATTTATGCATGAAGTCTGGGAACAGCAGAATAAATAAATGCTTCCTATGGATTATTTTTTCACTTCGTACTCAGTATCACTAGGAATACAATACAATTCCTATCAATAGGAATACAAATACCGTTGTATTTCCCTGATGAGTGTGCTCTGACCACACTTCCTGTCCTCAATGACTATTTATAACCAACAATTCCTCCAACTATGAAGGAATGAAGCCTCTTGAGAGAAGACAACATGTTTTGCTTCAGATCTTGGTTTAAACAAAGTCACAAATCCTACCATTTCCCCTTTTCTAGAACAGAAAGCTTTTAAGTGCTGCCACAGTGCCACGGGATTCATACTCAGAATTCCTTTGAATATCAGTTTCATGTCTTAACACGTACCTCACACATAGCTCTTCTTTGTTAGGATGGGGAGTTGTAACAATCTGAAGATCAAATGAAAGCCTTTTTTGTATGGATGAAAAGTCTTCGGGTCAAACTCAGATGTGATTTCAGCAGAGAAACCTGTGTGTCCTTAGCAGAAGTTCAGCTGCTTAAAAGATCCATCATTTTTAGCTCAGAAACACTTACTGTTTCTACATTCATATGAAGTTACATGTCAGTAGGCATTGAATTTCCACTGAATAAACAGACAAAAAGATAAATAAACTAGAAAAGAACAATTCAAAAACCACCATCTGTAATGAAGCTCAGTCATGCCTTCTACTGCACACAACAGTAATCCCAAGAATGTTCACATCACGCTGATCTTTTACTGTCTTTGAGCTAAATTTTCAACTATTCAGATGAAAGTTTTTCTCATCTACATTTTCTCTCATTTTTTTCTTGTAATGACATCTACTAAACTCAGTTGTGAGCAATCAAAAAAAGTAAGAATTTCTAAAGGAATGGGTCCTTTGATTGATTTTAGATCAACTCTGTAGGAAAAATCTTGAAGGCATTAGTGAGAAAGTAAGATTTTACAGTCATTCTGATTATTAATAAAAATAAAAGCAAAAATACATTAAAATACAATGAATATGACACAAAGTAAAAACATGGCTTCAGGGTATTAAAAAAAAAAGTTTCCCATTTCATATTAATGACCTGGTGAGTGTTGCAGTCCCTGACCTTTGTAATTTTAAAAACAGAAAAGATAATCAAATCAAACTATGTTCTGTCAGGTGATTAAACACACACCTTTTCCTGTAATATCAATGCTAATTATAACTACATTGTGTTTTTTATTTTTCATCACAATTGCAGAAAGAGAAAGGGTGAGTTCTTATGACTCTTCTACTTTAGATTTGTTTGGTTTGCTTAATTGTTCAGATCTGTGTGATCGCCTCAGATTTTCTGAATTGACTTTTGAAAGCTTTTTTTGAATATTTTGTTCCTGCATCTGTTCAGGGAGATATAGAAAGTGAACTTACTTGGATATACATGATTTCAAAGCTGAGATTTAAAAAAAATTTGAAAAAATTCTTTCCTGAAGAGCTAGTCAACAAGTGAAGCTTTTCCATTTTTTTTTAAATTTATGTTTTTAAAAATGTTTGAAGCATTAGAAATGTTTGTTGTAAACAGATTTTTTTTCTCAGATTGAAAGGCTTTTAAAAATAGAATGTTTCTGGCAACATGTTTTAATACTAGAAAACTCAAATCTTTTATTTGTGTTCTAAGAATTATTCTCATCTGAGCAATGGAACAAAATCCTTCTTCATTAGAAGAATTAGCTGTCTCTTCATTAGCTTTCTTAAACTTAAGTCTCCCTTATATGAAATAAACTAATAATGCAACTATGATAAAATCAACCAGTATAACCTTTCATCACCACAAATTACCTCAATGTGATACAAGATTTTCACAGAGAATAGATTCTCTTTAATATGTTCAATAACTTAGTGAAACACAACTGAATCTCCCTCAACATATCTATGAGTATATGTGATTTTCGACCTACTGACCCTTCATACCAAGAAACTAGTTAAGCACAGTGAATGCATAGAAAATTTACTTACTCCAAAATGTCTTCACCACTTGCTCAACAATTTGTTGTTTTAATGTGCCCCAAAGCTCTATTTTCTTATATTACTTCTGCGTTCAGGAAAATTTAAAGACCTTGAAACAAGGTAACAGCTTTCACATAAATAAAAAGCTATTGGAAAAAGGAAGACAAGTAATTTTTCTTTATTCCACTGGACCAAAAGTAATGGGATTAATTTGCAAGGAGGAATACTTAAGTTAGATGTAAGAAAAAGATAAGTTTTTATCTATTGTTAAGGGTAATTAGGCTTTGTAAAACAGTCCAAGGAGCTTTTAGAATCATATAATTGACATCTTCTTAAAAACAGATAAATTAAACAAGTTAGGAATACCTTGTCTTCAGATGATTCTGTACTAGGGCACAGAATTCAATTACATAATACCTCAAGTTCCTTTCCAGATCTATTTTATGTGTTTTGTAACACTGAAAATACTGAGGTAATCATACCACTTTTCTAAGACAGTACTGGAAAACGAATGGAAGGAATTGATGTGCAGGCAGTAGGACACAGAGCAGCATCAATTACAGTGTCTGGTCTCCATTTTAGTATAAGCTGGCATGGGTTTCTGAAAAGCCTTATCCTCATTATCTTGTTTCTACCCTACTGTGTTACAGAACCACACGGCTGTGGGGCTGAGAGAATATCAGCAATGACAACAGAAAAGCTTTTTAGCTGTTTGCTGAATTTGAGGGAGATTTAGCAAAAAATAACAACCAGAATATTCTAGTTTATTTTTCCTGTCTCTTGATAATTGTGCCAGTCAGTGTCCCTGAGAAGCAAAACAAATTTTGGGTTGGTCATTTGTTTTTTGTTTAGATTTTTTTTCCTGTCCAAAGAGATACATTAATTGTTAATTGTGCAAAGTTTCTAATATTGCATCCTAAATGCTATGCAGCCTGGACAGTCTGAGACTGCATCATTATTTTAGCTTGAATTGCAGTTACTTTAAAATAATTTATGTCTACATAAGACTTTCTTTATGTTTTTATAAGACTTTCTGGTGAGTTATACTAACATAAATCTTCATATTCTACCACATGCCATGTTTCATAAGGGGATTCCAATTTGGAGAAGTAAAAGTGGTTTCAAAATACTCCAAAATTAACTGAAAAGAGCATTTCAGAGGCTGAACTGATTTCAGAAGCAAGGGTGACACAAACACCTAGCTCACATAGCAAAATAAATCCCATTGCTGTTTTTTGTTGGCATTATAGTAGCCTATACAAGAGAATAACTTAGCCCTGCTAACAGTATTTCCAAAAGTTTTTTCATTAATTATAATAAAAACTTTTAACAATTAAAGCTTTTGGTTATAGTCATCTAAACATTCACCAAATAACTCAAGTATGCTGCTAAATGCTGTATGATATTTAACTGAACATGATTATATAACTACTAAAAAAATGTATTTCTTGTCTCTTTCAGTGGAATAAAATATGTGTAACACGAAACTAAGAACTATTCCTCCACATAGTTTTAGTTATGAAATTTGAGTTTGTAAGGTACTATCACTTCCAATAGAATAGTCTTCAGTCGACATATACTTTGAGCTCTTTAGTAAAAACATACAAGTACTCAGTCTTAAAGGAAAATATCATGTCACTGGATACAAATGATGGTAAAAAAAAAATTGTGTACTTTTGAGAACGTTGTCTACAATATTTCTGGGATTCACAAAAAAAGTATTTCTTTGAATAAGCATGTAATTATAGTTTTTTTTTTAGTCATACGATATGAAATGTCTTAAAATCTGGCTATTTACCATACTCTAATATTTGTTGTCACCACAAATGCTATTTACTTTAAAATTCTTTTTGTACTTCATAAGACTTGGAGAATGGCCTAAGGTCTCTATGAGGTAACATTAACATTTTTGTTTCCACAGAATTTTTCCCTTTGATTTGCCTCATACCTAATTGATGAAAATATTCAATAGCTTTGGTGATCAGATCTTTTGCTTTGTACAGCACAATATGCATAGATTTTCTTATGCTTGTATCCCATGGTTATGAAATTTTCAAATTTGTAACAAATGCTTCAGTGAATCAGACAAAGTTTCAGCATGTCATTGTTTATGATGCTGTCATAATGATTCATTACTGTATGGGTGCCTCTGATACAGAAATCCCCTGAAGGAGCTTCCTAAACTTATGTCACTCTATCATTTTCTTCCCATAAAGAATGTTATCTGAGTCCAATGATTTGAAAAGCAAAACCAATATTCAGCTTTGTAAGGTAATGTTCTCACCATGCCCAAGAGTTCCCAGGTTGTTTTGCTTAGAAATGTATTAAATGATTTCTCAGTTTGTATGCAGTTCAACAGCATGCCATACATGTAACACTCACTGTTCACCTTAAGGTATACTGAGCAAGTTATTTACATTAACCACTATTTTAAGATTTATCCTAGACTGTATCTCTGCTCATTTTACCATCCATGTTGTGAATAACAGAATAAAAATATAAAATTTAAATGAATTAAACAAATAACCTTGAAAAAATGAGTATTAAAATACTATTACCTCACATTTTCCTAAGTGTTTGAAATAAATTAACTTATTAATTAAACTGAAGTACAGATGGAAATAAAATGATATTTTTTTCCCACTGCTAAAAGCCTAGAATTATTATAAGCAAATTTTAAATGGGGAAAAATTTTATTTCTCATCAAGAGAAATTATCTACTCTTATTTTCAAAATTACTTTTTACCAGATACATACAACACATTTTAAAATAGGATAAAAAAAAAACAAAGAAAAATCATGTAAGGAAATGATATGATTTCAATATGCAATGAAAGCATTTTAAGATCAAAGTATTAGACATTAAAATATAGAGTCACTTTGAGCACATCAACAGTAATAAACACAGCATAAAATGTACACAATGTACAATAGTTATATTTGAGTGTTTCTTTGTTCTTTCAGAAAAGTGCTAGTTAAATCTATGGGTATGCTTAGATAACTGTTTATACTCTGCTATTTTTGCTTACTTGGAATGCTTTCAAAATTCACTGGGAGAATTCCTAGGTTTTCAGCATTGCAGCTGGTGTAGCTTGGCATAAGTTTATTGAAATTTGTGAGCTACACTTCTCTAACCTCATACACTGGCTCTTGGATCCACATCCATGCTGGAGTCTCTCATGTTCCATTTTGATTTTTGTGGCTGGGCTACATATAGAAAACCTTCTAAGTAATTTATATATTTTATATAAAGGAGTTCATCTAAGTGGAAGAAGTTAGGCAGCATAACTATACTCAGCAAAAAAATGATAAAAGTATTTTCTTTTTGATATTGAAGAAGTTCATCAGAAGTGGCATGAACCCTTTTATTGCATTTCACTTGCTGGAAAGTCTTTAATTCCACCTTGGAGGAGAAACAGCCTTTTAAAGCAAGAGATTACATCAAACAATAGACTTAATTAATGGGAAGACTTGGTTTTTGTTGTATGGAAGAAATAAAAAATCTGCATCAATTATTTATGCTTGCCATATTTTTCCTTGATTGATAAATAATTCCCCAATTTATTTATTCTTCATGCACTATGACTGCACAAATTAAGTCTATGTTTTTATATTGTTTTGACTGACAGCTCTTCAGATTTAAAACTCACATTCATGTAAGAAAATTATTGAATTTTGGGAAATGTGAATTTTAATTCACTCCTGCAGCTGATGGAAAACAATTCTCTATATTCATATTTTGAAGTATAATTGCTTGTACATACAGAAATTCTGTTTTTCTGATTTTGTCTTCTTGAACAGTATAGATGAATTAAGATCCTGCAGAATAAAAATAAATAATAAATGATAAGGACCTGGAATTCGATATAATTTTTCAAGAATGCAACATAGTGCGACACTAAATTATTTAGTCATACTTTGCATTTTACTAAATCAGCTCTGTTTGGTAGTAATCACAGCTGTAGTCATAATCTTAGTAGTAGTTTTACTAAAACGTGTAAAAAAATGTACATCAGAAGTCAAACACTGGAGACAAAAATCCATTTTCCAGCATCACACTTTCCTGAGTAGGCAATGAAAGGAGTGGGGCAAACTTCAGGATCATATCAAGCAGGGAACACAAAGCAGTGGACATGTGGCATTTGCTGCAGGCATTCATCCTGCAGGATGTTTAACGCACAAAGAATGCATCCAGGAGCATTTCACAAATGTGGTCAAGAACAATTACATCACACTATTAAACAGAAGAAGTAAATGGATCTCTTGCACATGCTTCAGAGTATAAAAAGGAAAAATATAGACAGACTGTGGATCAGTTAACAAGTATTTAAAACCACAACACATTTCTGTGAAAATGTTTCCTAATGACTTTGGTTAAAAATTAGTTTTAATTAAGATAAAATTAAAAAGGACTTAGAGGTTGCTTGAAACCTTCAAACTTCTCTTTCATGAAATACTCCAAAATGAAGTCATAAAACTAATTCAAACATGGGGTGATTGAGAAAGTTGAAGTATGCCAATGCCTTTTTATATCAAAAAGTGCAAACTTCTGCTTCATTTTTAAGACACAGAAATGCTCCCAGAGCTACTTTACTGCTAAGACTGCCCCTCCCCACCTGCCTCCCTCCAACCATGCTGGAATATCAAGAGGTTCAAACTTGTTTCGAAATTGGGTGGCAAAGGTTTCTTTGGTGGATGAGGGGAAGAGAGGGAGGGGCCAGGGGGAGGCTACAGCAGGAGCTTCTGGGAGAAGTTCTAGAAGCTTCCCCCTTGTTCAACAGAGCCAAGTGACTCCAGAACAGACCAACTGCTGGCCGTCAGCCAGTCCATCAGAGATGTTGGCAGAACTTCTGGAATAACATAGTTAAAAACTGGGAAAATTGTACTATGCAAAAGCAGTCGCAGTCAGGAGAGGAGAATGCAACTCAGACTCTCAAGAGTGAGAAACAACTGCAGACCTAAAGGCCAGAGAAGAAGCGTAAGGAGGTGTTCCAACGCTGGAACACACATTCTTCTACAGTCCATGGCTAAGACCATGGTGAGACAGCGCTTGGAGGCCCATGGTGGAGCAGGTAGATGCCCAGAAAAAGCTGGACCAGGTTCCTGTCATGACCCGTGTGCCCGTGGAGAGAGGAACCCGTGATGAAGAAGGTTTTCTGTCAGGAATTGGGACCCTGAGGGGTACTCACACTGATCTCCCATGGGATGGACCCAACACTAGAGCAGGCTAAGAGGGTGAGGAGCATCCTCCCTGAGGAGGAAAAGCAGCAGAATTAGGGTGTTTCTCAGAAACAACTGAGGACACCAGAAAACTGCGTAAGAATTTATCCTAGTTCAACTTAGAAAGTCTTGGAATTTATCATGTAGCTGGAATTAGGACCCAGCAGTGTCCTTTGCAGGCATACAGTTGGTAGGAATCTGTATGTTTCAGCTCACTAAACAGCCAGAGTCACCAATCTGGAAACTGAGTCCAGGTTTTAACGAAGCCAACTAAGAAGGAAAGAACCTCAGAGCAGCAAGAGGTGGAAGCAGGGATGGATCTTGTTTCTTAGCCCACCTGAGCAGCCAGTTCATAAACTATAATTGCTTTTTTTCATAATTTCACTGAAATACTAATTTTTAATCGATTTCTGAAGTCCCCATTGTCACTTATGCCTAAAAATAACAAAAAAAACCCCATTTTAAACTATCTACACCTTGCCACCTACCTCCTACCAAAATTCTCTGGGACTGTAAAACTTATAGAATAATTTCTTTGCAATTGGTATTCTAGACTTACCTTCAGAGTGAATGGAATTACATGATTCAAAGACTTTTGATGCAGTGAAATGCATACAGGAAGTAGCTGTGTAAATCATACAAACTTTATTGCTTTTGCATGATAATATAAAGCTGTTAGAGAAGATTGTGACCACAGGTCACACAGTAAAAGCATTTTTTATCTCTGCAGTGAACTGTGTCCTATGCAAAAATGCCTGTAATTTCCAAAATATTTTATACATTCAAACCACTGTGTGATCAGTAGCTAATTGGTGACAAATTAGCTACTGATCAGTATGTTTTTGAGCAGTTAATTTGTTGCATTTATACAAGCTGAGAACAGGTTGAAAATTTTATTTATTAACACTGCAAAACAGTTATAAAGCATCTGAAAATATTTATCACAGGTAAATAATTCCAGTATTGAGAATAAAGATGATTACAAAAAAATGAAAAAAACCCAAACCCTAAAATCTCCCAAAAGAACATACCTTAGAATTTTACCCCCTCCTCAAGGCTTTTTGCAGGGGGGAAGATTTAAACTTAGAATTGAGCAACTAATACCCAGAACTTAAATAACTGAACAAACTGAGCAGCTTAAGAGATACAGTTAGAAGAGATTAAGCCTTTACTCTAGTTCAAAATAAACAGACCACTGAATGCCAGTCTCTGAAATGAAAAAGTGATCTTCTCTGTTAGATACTGGTTACTCTACCATGTAAGCATTCTTCCTTTCTATAAATAAAATTATTCAGGCAGTATCAGGCAGGAATATTGTTGAAATACTGGGAAGTTTTGCAGAGAAAGAAAATGGTCAGCCTAATGCAATTCAAAATCAGTAAAATGATTGTTGCAGAACAGTTTAATACATTCTACTTACAGTTAAGATACTTGTTTCTTTAGCACTCATCTGCATATTTAAATATAAAAATAAAATAATTAAAAAGCTACACCATGCAATGTCTAATGTAGAGGCTACCAAATTGCATTGAAAATCCATACACAAAGCCATTACTGCATCTTATAGAGATCATTTCACACATCCTTGAAGTGAAGATGCTTTAGATAAAACTCAGCACCTATTTACAATACACAGCAAACCTCACATAATGTTCTACTAGAAGAGAAAGAAATGAAGTGTCCAAATAAAATGCAGGGGATTTACTGGCACAGTGTAATTACTTTTGCTGGAAACTGTCCAGGACACTGTGGTTAAAGGTCCTACTGTTACAGAAAATCCCACAAGGTATTTAATGGTTTCACAAGGTAGAAGCTGGGGCTTGATTTGATGTCTGATATAAAGTAGGTGATGATAATCTCTGAAAGGTGTTTGTATTTGAGTCTGCTTTCACTCTAGTTTGAGGGTAGCATAGCATTTACTGTTCTGTGCAGTTACCAATGGTCTGTCTTAGCAAGAAAAAAGATATGTCAGGTCTTCAGAAAGCTTTGTGATCCACTAAAGGCTGTTTTGCTTGGTATTAGGCATATATAATATTGAAAGTATAGGGTATTGAAGGTCATGACTTGAAGAACCACTATCAGTATAAGAAGAAAAATCATTAGTGAGAAAGCAGGAAGAAAGCAGACCCTTCAAGGATGTATTTCAAATATAGTCACAGTCCTGCATAATTCTGATCTGAAATGATAGCTCTGTAAATAGGACCTCTCTACTTCAGATACAACCCTAAAATCTTACTGAGGAAGAACCATATTATATAATGGAAAAAAGACCTGGCAAGCAATATATGAAAAATATTAATTTGCAGTGAGAACTTTTCCTTTGTCTATGAGAGAACCCACAAGTACTCAGGTCCTAGCAAAAAAACCTTCTGTGTTGCTGTTTTAGCAGTGTGTATAATCAGAAAACTAATACATATTAACATAATTTGGGGAATAATTTGGGAAAAAAATTAATCTGTTTTAAGTATTGAAAATTGAATGTATGCTAATTCTGTTTCATGGGGTGTAATTTATCCTATGAAAAGGCAGACTACATTAAATGAAGGATGTGACAATACAAAAGATCACATGGAAATAAACAGGTATGTTTTTAACAGGTGTTGAGCAGAAGTAGCTATAAAATTGTCATGTCTTTATGTGTGCATGCACAGCTTTATGTGGGATTCAAAAGATTACGAATGTCAAAACTTATTTTAACCCTCTGTTATTGTTAAACAGATATTTTAACTTTGAAAATCAATTCTTATTAAATGTTTCATAAAAATTTTTCAGTGTTCTTAAAAAGTATTTTTAGAACATCACTTTCTCCTCTTCTTTACAATCAATGCTGTTATAAACACATATAAGTCAGAATGTGAAAGTGAAACCTGCTATGTTGATTTTATTTTAAATGTCTCTTATCTAGCTCATCCTTACCGCTGGGTTTTTTCAAGGCAGCTAATATAATTGTGTTGTTCCAATTTTCACTTTTTTTGAAGTAAAAAACAAAAACCCATTCCTTTCAAAGACAAACTGCAAGAACTGCACTCTATTCTAGTGACTAATGAGACAGATAGCTAGTTTATGAGAGATTAAATGTTCCAAAAATTTAGATATTGTTCTCTCTGCATTGCAAAAAAAATAAGTACCCTGGAAATTAAAGTGTGTCCTTGAAAATCTGCCTTAAATCTCATTGAATGGTAATAATATCTATGCTTGTAAGTTTTTTTTTCCAAGTTTATGCTCTAAAATGTACAGAAATGCCTTTAAAATTAACAAAAATATGCCATTACCTCACTTTTGAAAATGGCAAACATACTCCATATTCACTCTCATTCTTCTCACAGTTTTACCTTGTGTTCTTCGCTATAGTGAGGTTGCCACCAGAGTGTGGGCTAACCCTGGAGAAACTCCAGTGCCACACCAGGAGTCGGAACAGCAGAGGTCTGGATTGTACCTGCACCCAAACCTGAAGAGCAGCTTGCTCTGTGGTGAAGAGTGCCACAGCCATGTCAGGGATTGGGCAAAGGAGAAGGAGGCTCTCTGGTCTTGAGGTTCTAACAGAGAGAAGTTTCTGCAGTTGAAGAGGTCAAGAACAAAAAGCCCTAAGCATGCCAGAGTGCACAGAATAAATACAGTTGCAAATCTGTGGGTGGACACAAACAATTAACCAATGGGAGATCCTTGGAGGAGGATTAAGGAGATTAAGTCAGCTCCTTGAGGCCAATTAAAACAGGTGGGATGAGATGGTAGGTCACATGGTCCAATGGGGCCCTGAGGAATTCCAAAGGAGTGGTGCAGTCCAGGATTGGTCCAAGGAAGGATTGACAGGGATGGTTCAGGAGAAAAAGGTGGAGTTACAATGACAGGCAAGGAAGGTGGTGGGGAAAAGGGCAGGAGAATCAATGAAGGACAACTCAGGGGTGGGTACAATTTAGGGGCAAACCAACTTTAGGAGATACATAGGGGAAGGAGGAACATTGGAGCATGCCATTCAACAGCAACATAATAAAGTAAACAAGAATAGCAACACTGTAGGATGAACAAGAATAGCTTTAGAACTGCAGCTATTAGAAGGCTGAGTTTTAAATATTATGTGTAGCTTTAAGGCCTAAGGCTCTTCTTCTCCTTTGGTTACTGATGGGGAAGACAAGAAACAGAACTCACAAGTCTTTGTTGCAATTTCATCTTATTGTTTCCCTTCATATTTTCTTTTGTGGCATAAGAATCAATGATACACCATTGTTGTTCATCTCTGAAAAGCATTTCTTTATATTGAAGTCATTTACTCTCACCAAATAACTTAGGATTTTACAATGGCTCTCAAAATATTACTATTAGTTGTTCTGAATCTAAAAGACCACTTGCAGCTTCCTGATTAAAACAGTTTTTGAGTTAAATCCCTGCAGTTATGCGCAAGTATTTTTAATCCGCATTGAATAAAAACAATTCTATTAAAAAAAATTCTTCAATGTTCATTAGAAAATTATTCAGATCAGTTGTTTTTAACTTGTTCTAAAAAATGGAATATAACTAGTTGCTATCAAAAACTCTTAAAAAAATCATATATTCACAAGGATATATTGGAAGAAAGATTGTAAAGTGATTAAAAAATTCAAAATAAGTAAAAAAATGTTGCAGGCTTTGTTTACTGCAGGTTTATGAAAATTAAGAGAAAAATTCAGTCTCTGGCTGATATTTTTCTTTCTGAGAAAAAATAATAAAGTGTTACTGTAATTTTAAAGAGCTATTAATGTTCTTCTGTGTGACCTCTCTATGTACAGTTTGCAAATTATGTGTAATACTGAGGACTTACAAGTTCTTTCAGAATCAAACCAGAAACTCCACTTCTAGCTCTTTATACCCCACTTTACATTGAAATCCCACCATTTTATAATGCAGGAATTAGTGTAGCAAATTTCTTGATCTTTAATAGTTTGTTATTTCTAGTGAAGTCCTTTGTCCTTTTGTAGAAAAAAGACTGGCTTTATTTTTTTTTTTTTTTTTATCCCCTTCCTCCCCAAGTCTGGATGATAAAAGGTCACATTTTTCTCTGTTTCCTAATATGTTTTCTTACTATGTTTGTCCCAAACTGATAGAAATCTCTTGTCATAGTGTGTTATGCTCTGCCTCTCAATACCTTCAGTGAGGTGATGGGTAGCACAGGAAGCTGGACTCTGGACCTAGTTGTATCCTTCTTCTGTTAAATCCTTCCTATTTACTTTCCTCCTGTGGTGAGTTGATCCTGGCTAGGAGTGGGTGCCTGTGGGAGCTCAGCACATCACTCCTGATGTCCAGAGCTACCGAGAGAACCCTTGGGGGGCTCAGGAGTCTTGGAATGTTGCCAAAAGCACTTGGTGGCTTGATTTTGATCCATCTAGAGATGTGCCACCGATGTATGAAGAAATGGAACCTGCGAGAATCACTCGGGTGTAAATGGTGAAGGGAAGATATCATTATAGGGTGAATCACAAATTTTGGGGTTTTGGTACAGGGGGGTTGCAGAGACAAGATGGAGGAATCAGGGTGTGCCACCAAGCTCTTCTTTCTTCTTCCTGTCTTCCATCTTCTGGAGTGGTGTTGGCATTTGGGGATTGGTCTGGGATGAGGGTGTAGTTAGTGACGAAGATGATAGGTATTGGGGACAAAAGGTAAATATGATATACGTAGTTTTTGTTATAAAAAATGCGACCGCCTTGGGGGTGGGCAGAGTGCCTTTGGCTGCCGTGCTGGTCAGATCCTTCGGGCACAGAAAGGACTTTATAGATAAGAAATAATAAACAATTCTGAAGACCGAAAAAACCTACTCATATTCCATACTCATATTTTGAAGCCCAGCGTGCAAGAGCCATCCTGAGCATGTGTGGGGGCAGAGACAGACAGCCGACCCCATAGGTGCCCACCAGATCTGCTCTATCACTCCCCTCCTCTTCTGGTAAGGGAACAAAAAATTATAAAAGACATAATGGGTTGAAGTAAGGACACAAAAAGATCACTTGCAAGTTAATCTCATGGGTAAAATAGGTTTGATTTGGGGAAAAATTAATTTAATTTGTTACAAATCAAACCAGAGTAAGATAATAAGAGACAAAAATTAAATCTTAAAACCCCTTCTCCCACCCCTTCTTCTTTCTGGGCTCACCCTCACTCCCAAATTCTCTACCCCTCCCCCTACAGAAGTGCAGGGGGATGGAGGTTGTCACATTTTCTCTGACATTCCTCACACACATCCCCTTCATGCTTTGGCTTGGAATCTTCAGTGATCAGCAGGTGGATCTCTCTCCACTGTGGCTGCACAGGAGCAATCTGCATCTCCACAGCCTGCCAGGTAATCTCTGCTCCAGTGTCTTGAGCACATGTTGCCCCTTCTTCTTCACTGGCCTTGTGTCTGCAGAGCCCTTGATTTCACAGATTTGCTCTCATCTCTCTCACTGCTGTTGTTTGTGCCACAGGGGGTTTTTTCCTCATATTTAATACATTAGCCCAGAGGTACTACTGCTGTCTCCTCTGGGCTTGACCTGCCCAGTGGCAGGTCCACCTTGGAGCTGGCTGCCATTGGGTCTGCTGGACCTGGGGGGAGCTTTTGCAGCCTCTCACAGAAGCCACTTCTGTGGTCTCCCCTCACTACCAAAACTTTACCACTCAAAACCAGTACATGTCTACAGTTCCTTGCTTTCTATGGCTCCTCTGTACTGGTAATGGGTTACTTTATATGCTTAGTCCCCTCAGGGGTGTCCCTGCTCTGGCATGGGTAATCCACTACTCCAGTCCTCTCAGAAGAATTTGCCCTCATGGCATGGAATTCTTTCCAAGACTGTGAATCCAGCTGTAAGCCCAGAAGTGTCCTTTCTATATCTGCTGTGTCTCTCTGCTTCCTCCTTCATTTTCTCCAAAACTCTGCCTCTTCACAGTTCTCCTCTGCTGTCCTCTTTTGTGCTTCTGCCTACATCCCTCTCACAGCTTTCCTTGCTGTTTCTCCTCACTTTTAGCTTGTTTCTCCTTTCATATGTTCCCCCATATGAATCCACATGAGTCCTCTTATCTTCTCACATGAGTGCACATCTCCTACTCCTCACAGCTTCCACCCTGTCTTATTTATATCTGACAAGTGGTGCAATGTGCTCCCCTCACCAGCTGTAGCTGTGGGACACAGCAGATTTTCAACCACTGCAGAGCCAAAGCTCATGTTCTCTTCCTACAAAGGTGTTAATCTGAGGGGCAAGAGCAGAGAGACATCATGGTCTCACTTCTGAGAAGGATTAACAGGCAGAAATATTACAGGAAGAACCACTGCTTTTGTCCATTCAAAACTCAGGAAGCACAGGAATATAGAGATGGAAAATGCTGAGATCCAAATGCAGCAACGTGTGAGAGCAGCACAGCCTGAGCCTGCATGACATCTTCCAATTATTATTGCTTATGAGAAAAAACAGATACAGATAAACAGATAGTACTTGATTTGATTTTATGAAAGGAAGAGTATGAAAATAGATGCCATTAAGATCACAAATCACATTATGTAGCAGATACACATAAAGAAGTTATACACACTGTGTAATGAAAACCATTTGTTAAAGCATGAAATGCTTATATTTTACAGAGAAACTGCAACACGTAATTTAAAATGCATGCTATAATGCATCCTTTTATAATATAATAGATCCACCATGTGGACATTTTTTGAGTAAAATGTTGTCTTGGACTTAAAGTATGTTATATTAATAATTAAGATAAATATATCACTTTCTATATTTTTCATATAAAACATGGGAATACCAGAAGTTAGAAAATTCATTAAATTTCATTGCTTAGCCTTAGCCTTCTTGCATCTATCATAACCTCAGTCATGGGTCACCAGTTCATGTTTCATTATGGCCATTAGAGCTGTTTGATCATGACTTGTTAATAATTGCACACTGTTACTTCTGCTTCATCTCATGTACAAGATGCGCTACAGTTCTGCTGGAAGATAGTTTGCATTTTGGAGGAAAACAGTTTAATAGCTATTAAAAAAATATAACTTGGTAAGGAAGATACATAAAGTGAAATACTGCTAAGTAACAGTTCTTTTATTTAACTTCTACAGGGAAAAAATAAATTAAACATTTTAGACTGTCTATGCTTAATACATGCAAATGTGCCTTTGAAACAGAGGGTTTACATATGTTATTTCCTCAACTGGGTCTCCATATTGTCTGGGAAAGTGTTATTTGGCCTGAAGCAAAGCCATGACAGACATTATGTTAACAAAGAAAGGGATAGTCATGGGCAAGAGCTCAATCTCATGCTTCTCTTTATTAACTTGTATTGATGTAGCAATAGAATTTATGGCCAAAAGCCCTGTTATGATAATTCACTCTGTCATTTTGCCTAATGCTGGCCTTTGGGCAACAAGCAATTAATTTTTTTATTCATTATTTTTACTACTAATCTATTACATATTTCTTATAAAAGCATTGAGACCTGCAAAAAATTGTCAAGTGAATCTTGGTTCAGGTTTTTTTTCCCATACTGGCAGTGCCATAAAGCCTCAGCTGCTGAGTTCTTTATTCATAGAATCGTAGAATAATAGAATTATGGAATCATGGAATCATAGAATCATGGAATAATAGATAGGCTTGAGTTTAATGGAACTTTAAAGACCTAGTTGCAGGACCTTGCACTTGGTCACGTTAAACCACATGAGATTCCCATGGGCCACTTCTTGTGCTTGTACAGGTCCCTCTGGATGACATCTGGTTCTTCAGTTGTGTCAGTCACCCCACTCAGTTCATTGTCATCTACAGATTTGCTGAGAGTGCCCTCGATTCCTTTGTCCATGCCATTAATGAAGTTATTAAATTACACTGGTCCCAATACAAGCCCTGGAGAAAAACCACTTGTCACTCATCTTTGTGGGGGTTCTGAGCTGTTGACCATTACTCTCTGGATGTGACCATTCAATCATTTTCTTATCCATGTAATGCTCCACCCACTGAATCCATCTCTCCAATTCACAAACAAGGACTTGCCTTTGGTTAAGCTGTGATGGTTGTCTTGGATCTCTTCCTTGTTCTCCATGTGCCTCAGCACAGATTCCAGGAGGATCTGTTCCATGATCTTTCCATGCATGGAGGTGAGGCTGACAGGTCCATAGTTCCAAGTGTCTTCCTTTCTACAATTTTCCAAGATGGGTACAATGTTTCCCTTTTTCCAGCAACTGTGTATTCACCTGGCTGCTGTAACTTTTCAAGTATCATGAAAAGTGGCTTGGCAGCTGCATCTGCCAGTTCCCTCAGGACTCTGGGATGTGACTCTGGGTGTTATGCACATAACTCTATGGGATGTGTCTCATCAGGTCCCATACAGTTATGTACATTCATGCTCTTCAGTGGTGATGAACCTGATCTTCATTCACAATAGAAGCCCTTTGCTCCCTCAGTCTCAATCCACTCGAGAGGTGAGGTGAGAGATTTGGCCACTGAAGACTGAGGCCAAAACTTTGTTGAGTACCCCAGCCTTCTCCTCATCCATGGTTACCAGTTTTCCAGCATTGTTTCACCTTCTTTGACCTTTCTTTTCTGGTTAACATACCTGCAGAAGCTTGTTTTTTGCATCCCTAGCCAGGTTTAGTTCCAGCTTCTCACCTCCTCCTTACACAACTGAATTTCACCTCTATGCTCATCCCAAGTTACTTTTTCTACTGTTTGTGCATTTACTCCTGGGGATTGCTAGCTCTTTCACTCTGTGGAAGACTTCCTTAAAGATTTGTCAGCTCTATTCCACTCCCTTTTCCCTGGAAGTCTCCCCAGGCATCATATTGACTATCTCCTAGAAGAGGTGGACATTTCCTTTCCTAAAGTTGAGGGACCTAACTTTACACCTTGCTTGACCCATATTCCTCAGGACTGGAAACCCAACCAATGTATGATCACTGAAGCCCAGACTGCCTCCAATCTTGATGTCCCCTCTTGGCTCTCTCCTATTGGTGACCATCAGATCCACTATCACTACCCTCTGCATCTATTATCTGGCTCTAGAGTTATTGTTTTGACTCTTAAAATGTGTCTAATTTCAAGTTTCATTTTTGTCTAAATTAATTTTGCATGCTTTCCTTTATACTTTTCTTGCTATTGCTCATATATTCTGCTTTAAGAAGTCTTCTCACAGATGCACCCTCTTCTATGTGTTTTTAGATAGGTTATGATTTTTTTTTGTCTTCTCTCCTGTATGCCCATTCAAACTGTGAGTGAAATTCAGCTCTAGACTTGTCAGAACCCAGGACACCCCTCTAGCTGTCCTGGATGGCTCGAGCCCCTGCCAGGGGGCTCAGAGACCTTGGCACAGAGACCAACACTCCTATGCCTTTGATCTTGACCCATGGAAAAAATTACCAACCTTATATGAGGATTTACAAGCCACAAAAGTTTAAGTAGAATGATAGTCACAGGGTGAAAAGTAGAGTTTTGGGGTTTTTAGAATGGGGGCTCGGGGTCCCAAGATGGAAGAATTTGGGCGTGCCTTGTCTTTCTTCTTTCTTCTTAGTCTTCATCTTCTGGGTGAAGTTGGCACTTTTGGATTGGTTTAGAGTGGGAACACACCGTCTAACATAGGTGATAGGTATTGGGAAATTATTGTAAATAATATACATGTAGTTTTTAGTATAAAAACAAGATAACAACACCTCTGAAAGCAGTCAGTGTGCCTCAACCGACCTGCCAGACAGACCTCGGCAGGTCGCAGAAGGAATGTTATAGATAACAGAAAATAAACAACCTTGAAAACCAGAACAAAAGAATCCTGACTCCTTTGTTGGTTGCCGGGATGGGAAAAGAGACTCTCTGGCACATCCTGGGGTCAGCCAAGACCACAGAGACCCCCAAGATAGACTAAGACATTTGTACCCAGATATCTGGTATGTAGGTATCTACGTGTAGATTTGATAGATGTCTAAGCTTTCATCACAATCTGTAGAGGTCTAATCAATACAAACACTCCTAGTGAAGGCTTCATATAGGTGTGTCTATTTTAGAATGAACTAAAAGTCTCTCTGTATGCATCAAGTATATTGATCAAAGCCCCAGACCAGTTGTACAATTGTAAGTATATCATGATATTTTAAACACCTTGAGGCATCTGAGATACCCATGCAGGAATGACAGATGTTACACAAGACATGCAGGAGAGACACAACCACCTAGAGTGATACCTAGAGGACAATACACACAGATAATTCAGTCATTCCTAAAATACATACTGAATATAAAGTAAGCTTAATCATTGAGTTCATTTGTTGAAATCTACATTACAGACACATCAATTGTACATGCTTGCATCCAATGCAACCCACCTTGCAAGGGCTAAATCCAAACTTTTGTGAAACTGTATTTTAGTTCTTTTATCACTTTTGCAAATTGTTCTAAAGCTCAATCAGTTCTTAAAATTAATTTCTGACTGTAAAATTCTAACCGGGATCTTATCAATGCTGAGTACACATGTAACATCTCTTTTTTTTCCTGCTTAACAATTCATATTTCTATAGAGGATCCCTTTATTCTTTTATTGTTGATACTGCCTTGTGTAGTTGTTCTTCCATGATGATCTTTTAAATCCTTTTCCAGGAAAATGTCATTTCACTGTCTGTTTGACTATATTGAAATGAAAAGCATTTGCAGAAGGTCAACTTGATATTTTTTTCCCTGAAGTGTTGTGACACTCTTCTTCACATACCAAAAGCAAGAATCTCAAAAAAAAAAAACTAGGAATTAAAGCTAGCGTAGTGTTTTAAGTCTAAAGACACTGCTTAAAAGAGCTTTACCAGCTGGGATAATCTGCATAGGGAATTCATGGAATCACACCGAATCACTAGGTTGGAAGAGACCTTCAAGATCATCAAGACTAACCCATGCCCTAACACCTCAACTAAACCATGGCACCAAGTGCCACATCCAGTCTTTTTTTAAACGCATCCAGGGATGGTGACTCTGTCAACTCCCTGGCCAGACAATTCCAATACTTTAGCACTCTTTCCATATAAAAATTTTCCTCATATCCAACCTATATTTTCCTTGGAGCAGGTTAAGTCTGTGTCCTCTGGTTCTGTCAGATGCTGCCTGGAGAAACAGACCACCCCCCACCAGACTACAATCACCTTTCAGGAAGTTGTAGAGAGTGATAAGGTCACCTCTGAGTCTCCTTTTCTCCAGGCTAAACAATTCCAGCTCCCTCAGTCATTCCTCACAGGGCTTGTGTTCCAAGCCCCTCACCAGCCTTGTTGCCCTCCTCTGGATGTGCTCAAGCATCTCAAAGTTCTTTCCGAACTGAGGGCCCAGAACTGGACACAGCACTCAGGGTGTGGCCTCACCAGTGTACAGGGGAAGAGTGACCTCCCTACTCCTGCTGGCCACACTATTCGTGACACAGGCCAGGGTGCCATTGGCCTTCTTGGCCACCTGGGCACACTGCTGGCTCATGTTCACTTGGCTGGTGACCTGTACCCCCAGGGCCCTTTCTGCCTGGGCACTGTCCAGCCACATCGTCCCCAGCCTATAATGTTGCAGGGGGTTATTGTGGCCAAAGTGCAGGACTCTGCAATTGGATTTATTAAGCTTCATCTTATTGGACTCTACCCATCCATCCAATTGTTCCAAGTCTCTCTGCAAAGCCCTCCTACCTTCCAACAGATCAACACATGCTCTCAGCATCATGTTTTCTGCAGATTTAGTAATTAAAGACTCAGTCCCCTCATCCATGTCGTCAGTAAAAATATTGAACAGAACTGGCCCCAGCACAGAGCCCTGAGGGACACCACTGGTGACTGGCCCCAGCTGGATGCAGCACCATTCACCATCACTCTCTGGGCCCAGCCATCCAGCCAGTTCCTAACCCAGCAAAGAGTGCTCCTGCCCAAGCCGTGGGCTGCCAGCTTTTCCAGGAGTATGCCGTGGGAGACAGTGTCAAAGGCCTCACTGAAGTCCAGGTACACAACATCAATAGCCTTTCCTACATCCACTGGGCATGTCACTTGGTCATAAAAGGAGATCAGGTTGGTCAAACATAGCCTACCCCTCCTAAGCCCATGCTGGCTGGGTCTGATACTCTGGCAATCCTTTAAGTGCTGTGTGATGACATGCAATAAAAACTGTTCCATTACTTTACTGGGTACTGAGGTCAGGCTAACTGGTCTATAAGTACCAGGATCCTCCTTCCCACCCTTTTTATGAATAGGTGTCACATTAGCCAACTTCCAGTCATCTGGAACCTCACCAGTCAGCCAGGACTGTTGGTAAACGATGGAGAGTGGCTTTGCAAGCTCATCTGCCAGCTCCCTCATCACCCTGGGATGGATCCCGTCTGGTCCCATGGATTTATGGATATCCAAGTGGCTCAGCAGTTCTCTGACTGCCTCCTCCTGGATAACAGGGGGACCATTCTGCTCCCTGACACCATCTACCAGCCCGGGAGGACAGCTGTCCTGGGGACAAGCTGTCTTCCTACTAAAGACAGAGGCAAAGAAGGTGTTGAGCACTTCTGCCTTCTCCACATCTGCAATTACTAAGTTCCCTCCCACATCCAGTAGAGAAAAAAGGTTTGTCTTACCCTTCCTTTTGCCATTAATATATTTGCAAAAACATGTTTTAACATCCTTTACAAAAGTTTCCAAATTGAGTTTGAATTGAGCTTTGGCCTCCCTAATTTTTTTTCCTACATGCTTTAGAAACCCCCTTAAATACTTCCTGAGAGACCTGACTCTCCTTCCAAAGATGATACATCCTCTTTTATTCCTAAGTTCCTTCGAAACCTCATTGCCCATTCAGGCCGGATGCACATAGCATTTGACAAGCTTTCTTTTAGAAATTTTCTTCAAAACATGTTTACCACTAGAGATTTTTGCACCAAAAATAAACCTATAAGAAAAGTAAGAGAACATTACAGGCTCAAAGGAAGCAGAGACAGAGGTTTTGTTGGCCAGGGTTAAACAGGTGTATCTATTCTAAAAGTAGTTAAATTCCTCCAGAAAATATTTCTACCACATAAGAACATGCTAACAGATTTTCTTTTTTGAGCTTAAGGGTAAATCCCACTGTTTCAGTAGACTTCAACAGAGGGGCAAGTTATTTATATGGGGAAAAAGACAGTCAATAAAATACATCTGTAAAGCATCTTGTAAGAAAGGAGGATAATTTAAAAATCAATGTATTATCCAGCTTCCAATGAATAGAAATGTTCTTTTTTCATTGGTGCCTTTGTAGAACTCTTGCCATAAATAAAAGTGTTATGAATGCAACATGCAGAAAATCTTTTCTGCTAATTAGTCTTTGCCTTTTGTTACAACTATTATGTGTCAAAGTACAGCAGTCTAGAAAGACCATAAGACTGTCAGCTACCTTGATGACTGAAGATGTATGTCCCCACTAGAACATAAAACAAAAACTTCAGCTAGAATTACTGATCTTTAGTCTGGGTTGAGCAAAGTCTGATGGCTTCAGTTTTGCTGTTTGGGGGTTAAAAATTCTGTAACAGACAAAAAGGAAAGGTAACTAATATATATGCATAATTAATATGCAGCCTACAACTGCAGAACAAATGCCTGCCTCTCCGACAACACCGATTAGAAGCATATCAGGAGGGATGTGATGTTTCTGGTCATTTGCCAGACTTTGAGAACTAGAATTCTCTCTCTCTGAATGTACCAAAATATTTTTCAATAAGGTTTCAAAAAAAAAGGACTATATTCCAGCATAATTACATTTTAGGGGAAAAAAACTATGACAGAGTACTTAAATTGCTGGTTCATTACATTTTAGCCTTTAACTGCAGAGGTTGTAGATCACCACTTTTCAGACAGTGCCAGTGAGGTTTTATGTATCACGTAATCCCATTTAAATTCTGCAGTGAGAAGCTAATTGAGACTTACGTGATGTGTCATCCCTGTGCAGGCCATCTGCACCGGCTGAATTGCATTCGGAGTCAGCCTGTGAGAAACTACAGAGTACCCAATTGCTGCTTGTTGGGAAAATAAGTTACAAATTTATCTCCATCTAAAATAATGTGGTAAAATTAATTACAGGCAGTTATAAAATAGTCTAGGCTTCTGTACTTCTATATTGGTTGATCAGCTTTAGCTCAAAGTCTGTTTTTACTCTCTCCAAATAAGCTGTTTTTTGGTTTTGGTTTTTTTTTTAATTCATGGCATGTAAGTAACCCAGCAACTGATCCAGAGTCCTAATCCTCTGCATTTTGTATGGACAGAAACATAAAGAAATGTTCCTTGAGGTTTTCAATATGTTACATAATAAACCCTCATCCTCCCAACCCTCTCCCACTCCCAAATGTATTTTTCTAAAGCTACCATAGTCATAATAAGAGTGAAATGGCAAAGAAGCAAAGAAGGAGAGGGGAAATCAACTTACAAAAGCCATGTACGTGGAGCTCAGAAAAGCTTCTGTTTTAGGGAGAGTTTTGATTTGACAGTGGTTTTGAAGGTCATGTTAATATATTCCCTTCACCTCACAGCAAAGATGCAAGAGGATCAAGTAAGGGCTGATTTCTGAGAAGCTCTATGAGAATAAAATCTCTAAGTTATTCTCTATATTGGCTGGAAATATTTTGTGTCACACTAAACTAAATACCTGTGTGATAAAAAAGGAATGAGGGATGGAGAAGACAAGCCATCCTTCTAAGGCAAATACAGAGTTTTATAGAATTATAGAATGGCCTGGGTTGGAAGGGGCCTTGAAGATTTTCTAGTTTCAACCCCAGTGCTATGGGCAGGAACACCTCACACTAGACCATGTTGCTCAATGCCCCATCCAACCTGACCATGGAGTTTAGCAGCTTCATCTTCATCTGTGTTTGTTACTGGACATATAAAGGGGGTAGATTATAGAACAATCCAAGTAGTTTTCACATTCCTTCTTTACAGATAATAAAAGCGTCTTGAAAAGAAGAAATAAACATATAAACAAGCAAAACCACAAACCCAAAACCAAACAAAAACCTGCAAAAAAACCCCAAAACAAACAGACAAACAAAAAAAACCCCAAAAAATCACACATACAAAAAACTCCTAAAACCCAAAGAAACCAAACCTTAAAAAAGAAACAAATGAAAAAAACAACATGGCAGGTTTTAATTTGCCCAAAACCCTTTTTTTTATTTGGCTGTAGATATTGCACCTTTCTTAGCTCTGTAGAAAGGTGATTTCATTTGGCTTACATGGGCAGTGAATCAGTTCATTTTAAATATCAGCCCTAGAAACACTTCCATCAACAAAAGGCATACACAAATAGGGTTCAAATGTGTTTTTGATTGTGGAAAGGAATTGCAGACTGTGTGGAGGAAGGCTACAATAAATTTCTGCACTAAAATAAAGCAAATTTATTACTGAAAAATGAAACTTCCCTCTCTTAAATCTAGTTGATAATAGGCTAACAACTAGATTGGAGAATCTCATCCATGGAGGAGAATGACAGTCTGAGGCACTGAGTGTAGAACTGTCCTAAGGTTTGACAGCAAAAGTATCACATAAATAGTTAGTAATTGTAGACAAAAACGCTTCTTTTTTGACTTTCATTTTTCTTGTTCCTGAAATGAAAGGGTTTTTTCCTTTTTTTATGAAATATTTAATCTGTAACTCCAATTTCTAGAAACACACACACTGCCCCCTACTTCTGAGGAAACATTTTCAAGATGTCCAATTCTTTTTCCTGTAAAAAAATTGTTTCTCTGGTAAAACGCATGGAAGAGCTTCTTAGGGTTTTGTAGTCTTGAAGTTGAAGAGATTTTATAGAGGAATACACCTGCGAGTTTTTCCTCATTATTCCAGATACACCCACAGAAAAAATGCAAATGACATTTGCTGCCAACAAATAGACTCTACTCAGCTGATGCTTCTAAAAAATAAAAAAGGAGAAATAAAGCTTCATTGCAAACTAGACATTTATATTCAGTCCTTTCATAGTGATCAAAGCCAGACATGAAGATAATGAAGAATTGGCTCCAGAAAATGTGCACAAGAATCATGGCATGACCAAGTTTGCTTATTTAGATTTTTCTGTCATAGCCATTTCTGCTTCATCTGTCACTAAAACCACAACTTTCCAAGTTTTGTTTAGCAGTGTATTCATGTTCCCTACTGAATATTATTAACAACAACAAATATAATACTTTGGGGTTTGGGTTTTTTTCCTACTAGACATTCTAAATTCAATGGAAATCTGAGCTCCCCTTTTCAGGAGCTGTGTGTGCATATCTAAGAACATGCAGGCAGAAGAGACAGGAAGTGGCTTCCACTAGCTAGAAGATGCCTTGGAAAAAAACTACCAGTCTTGTGACAGTTATATGGATGTCTAAGATCATTGTATAGTACTAGTTCACTTACATTTAAAATGAAAGGTTCATCAACCAGACATTTGTGTGCTGTGAATTTACAGAGATATATTCTGGAGAGTGAAATAAAAGATTTAGCATACATTCTCCTCTTGTTGCATAGGTGCATTTACTATTAAAATTAATGGGACCAATCTCTATATATAAAAAGACTCTTCATTTACAAGATCTGATAGGAAAGCAGAAGAATTATGAACTATTAGAAGAAGGATTGAAGTAATGTTAAATGAGATACAAGCCTCATATAGTTCCTACTGCATTTAAAAATATTAAAACTTGTTAGAGAAGAATTGAAGCAGCAACTTAACAGAATATCTTATGATTCTGAACTTTAAAAATTACAGACCATTGTTTTTGGAAGTGCTTTTTTAAATTACAAAAGTTAAAGTACGGATAGGAAAACCATGTCAAGAAAAAATTAAAATAATATATTTTGTATAATTGGTAGTATGAGAAAGCACATACAAAATTTCTTTTTTGGGTGGTTTTTTAGTGTTTTGCTAACAAATCTGAAATTAAATAAAAAATATTAATCTGATGTTTCTGTCTATAACGATGTAATATCTCCTTACAAATAAATATCCTTGAGACCATATACTCTGTCCTCTGTCTTAAGAGCTAAATTAAAAACTATAACCATTTGTACCAGTGCATGAGCTGCATATTTGCTTTTCTAAGCTTTGAATATACCTGAATTTTTTTTTACACTTTATTATATTTCATCATTCTTTGCAGGTAGCCTAATACCATTGGCCAGATTAATAGCTCCAAGAGGTAAAACTGAAAAAAAGAGAAAATGAGGCAGAAATATACCTGTCCTTCCAAAACAGTGGGGTACTCTTTAAGGTTGAATCATTAATGGCAGTCACTCAAGTCTCCTCACAGCTGGAACAGTGTACAAAGGTTTGATTTGAAAAGAGAGAATAATCTTCTAGATACCAGGGTCACTCTTTTTAAGTGCTAAATATATATAAAGAGTTCTATTACATTTTTACCCACACATTTTCAGGTTGTTATTCAAGCATATATTGCATGAAATTGGATTGCTAAAATAGTACTCAATGAATGTTAATAATCACATTTTACTATTTATTGTATTTTACATCTTTCTTTCATCTAATAAATAGAGCATTTGCATTTTTTCTTTATTTTTTTAAAAAAACGGGTTTTTTATTTTCTTAACAAACAACAGATAACTGTAACTGGAGTAAATTCTATTACATAGCTGTATTTTATACTGTAGAACTAGAGGAAGTGCAAAACAACAATGAAGCCTCTTAGAAAATAATATTTTCTCTTCTGTTTTGACATTACTGGGGCTGAACAAGTAATTGTCTGAAATCATCCTAAGTGAAACTGAGCTTAGATGAAAGATGGTGACAAATGAATGCTTATTTTAAGTTCAGCCTGCATTCATTCTGTTGTGAACTTGCCCAATGACATTGGATAAGGTACAAAATCTTATCTGGATATCACCTCCCAGCTCTGGAAGACTTTCAGTCTTTTCTCTGTGCTAAAGGTTTAGAATAAAATTATAGAATAAGCTGGTTTTATTCATTACCTGCAACATATAACCACTTCTTCTTTCTCAAAAGAAAGAGGAGCAGTTCATAAAAATTCCTACGTGATGAGGGCATTCTCCTAAATTAAAAGAGATTTGAAGACAGCATTTTCATGTCTCTTAAACATGATGTTAAAGTAAATATTTTAACAAAATACCTGCTCGGTACAGATAAATATTCTAGCTACAGCATATTCTACAGTGCTAGATGATTATGATGAAAAAGTACAAAAGGAAACAGTATTTTTCTGTTGATGTCATGCCATAATATAAAATTGTTAAATTATCACTAATCAACAGAACAAATAATTATGATATGTAATGCAAATTGTCAGAAAGATTTTTTTATCTGAGAATAGTTCAAATTTCCATAAAAATTCTGGGAGCTGAAATCAGCTTGGAGACTGTGGATTTGTATTTTAGAACTGAACTCCTGGCTCATCAGGGAGGATCTTGTAGATAGGATTAGTAGAAAAACTCTATTTTCGTAAATTATGTTGGATCTTTGGTGTAATAACGGCACAAACAGGTTGCTGGTGCTTCTCATATAGGTAGTTTTGACTTCTAGCAGGGGAAACAGAAGAGGTATAGAGAAAAAAAACATAAGTCTTCAGGGTTAAATTGATGATATCCACACTTTAGATGTGCCTTTTATGCTCAGTGCTACACCTTAAAAATATTCTGAACCTATGTCAGGATAAAAGCTAGATATGCATCACCCCTGTGTGCAAACTTGTTTCCTTGTAAGGGAGGAAATCATAGTGTAGTTCAAGCAATCCCCTGTTCTGGAGATTGAGACTGCCTAAGATTCAGTATCCTGCAGTTCAAACCTGTCACTTAACACACTCAGGAAGCTAAGCCTAAGTTCTTTTTATTTTTAATATTCTTTCTTTCTGTGCTTTTATTTGGAAAGTGTGCACTGGAATCCTACAGGGGAAGACAAACTATTCTAAGGACTTGTAGATGGAATAAGGAAAGAGACTAAACATACAACATACTTCCTTTAATTAGAAAAAAGTATTAGATTCTTTTATTATAAGAAAAAGTATAAATCTATGCCACCATTTAGAAAAGAACATATTTGCTAAAAAGCATCTGTAATTGAAAAAAAACCCCAACCTGATAAACTTACAACAGGAATACAGTGTTCCTTTATTTTTCCAGCATTAGGCAAGGAGTTTTGGAAAAACACATTAGCATAGGTTTTCATACCTTGACATAGAATTCTTGATCCCTTATTATCAAGGACTTAACTGTTTATTATTCAGAAGAAATAAGCCAAAATTAACCTATTCATGCTGTGGAGAAATGGTTCAGATATTTTATTAAAAACAATGTCTACATATTTATTTTAATAACAATCTAAAAATGTTATTAATTGATAGTTGTAGTACTCCACTTCCTAGAAAGCCACAAGATGACATCAGAGAGATCATCTACTAATCTTTGACTAAGTAACACCAAAAGTTTCTTATATATTAAAAAATCAAGTAATAGCACATCCTGTTTTCTGTTTCTGAGGTAGCACAACCACATATGGCCACATCTGTAAAATTAAAATATTGGAAAATGTAAACATAACTATTATGTAAGGAACTGAATGAGGAGAAAACCTGGTTTTTGGAAAATCTATAAACTCCCCCTATTCTGATATGAGATTTCTAACTCAGTTTCTCTAGCTCTCCATGGTATAGCCAAGTAGAGGTGTAAGCAATAGCAACAATAAATGCAGTTCTGAGTCAATCTGAATGTCTGGAAAAAAACAATTCTCATTTCTTTCATGCTTACACTGGTACTACAAACTGAGATTGCAACAAAATGCCCTATGCTTCCATTTCTCTAAGTTGTCAAAGTCTCTCTGCAGGAAATGGAATCAAAAGTAAAATTTAAATGATACAGAGGTTTTTGTAAAAAAAAAAAAAACAACCCCAAACAAATTGCAATCCAGTGATGAAAAATCATGACAGCAGCAAAATATTCAATATTTTCTTACAGGCTTTACATAAAAAGGTGCAACTCTATTTACTGCAAGATAACCAAACTGATCGTTATCAGATCTTCAGCTTCTTACTAAATAGAGTGTAAAAATGCCAATCACTACGCCACATATATAAAATACTATAGCACTATGATGTATATCTATTACACAATGTCTGAGTTAGGGGCATGACAATATGGGATATGACAACATGAACCAAAGTCCCATGAAATGCTTATTTTATTTATCATACTCTTATTTATTATACTTTGTATATAAGTATATATACTGAAGGACAGAGATGAGATGAGATGAGGTGAGGTGAAGTAATATGTGTATAGATAAAGGGCTGTCTGTTCTAAGTTACTAAAAATGAAAAATCTAATAGATAGTTCACTGATGTCTGTTCCTACTCTGCTTCCAATAACGTTTTCTTGAAATCTTGCCAGATTTAAGTTTTGGTAAGAGAGTGTTCTGAATTGCTTTCTATTCTTCATTATTTACCATTTTTATGTAGCTTCAAATATATGCATGTAGCAGTGGAGAGAGATAATATATAGTCCTTGCCTGAAAGAGACCAGCTTTTACAAAGAAATAGAAAGAAATGTTGCATAATAAAGTGAGAATATAATTACTTATAAATAGTCCAGGTGTGGGGCTTTTTGAGAAGTAAAGAAGCTTAAAGAGAGAGTATGGAAGAAATAATGTCCCTTGTAAAACACAGGACTGACAATATGGACTGCAATATAGATGGGCAGGGAGAATTTTTCTTCATATGATAGCTACATTGGAATACTTCTTGTTGATCTGTTAAAGCTGAGACCCAGAACAAAAGAATGTTGGGTGGGGTTTTTGGTTATTTTTGGGTTTTTCTGTTTTTTTGTTTTATTTTTTAAATTTGAATTAACAGAGTAGACACTATAGGCTAATTTATTCAGAAGTGTGACTTAACCAGGATGGGAGATCATTGAAGTATATTTGTATAACATATGAGTATATTAGTTTGTAAACTATGTTGAACTGAATGTTTCTGTCTTGTTGAAATATGCAGCATTTCAGTGGGAAGCTGAAACAATGGTTTTTCATTTCCTAAAGTTCTGTGTGGTCATCAATGGTAGACCTGAAACACACTGGTCATGACCCCTGTGAGAACCATGGTTTCCTTTGGTGTATGAACAAACTGCAGGTCTCATTGGCACTAGAGTGACTCAAACCTCAAACAATTTGCACACATATATGGAAAAAATAGGCACAATTTGCATGTCACATTTAATAAGGACCCAGTGCAGGAGACAACCCAAGGGTAGGACTATACATGACAGAAAGTTGGGCAGCACATATATATATATATATATCTTTTGTTACAGTAAAGAGGTTGACTTCAGAAAAATGGTTATGCATGTGAGGATATTTAGATGTTTCATATCTCCCCATTTTACCCACATGGCACAGTACTCAACCAAAGGAGTTTAATGTTCCCTTAATATATCTATTCATTTGACATAGTACTATGCCTGTAGATTGATAAAGATATTTTTTTTGTAATTCTGTTGTATAAATAGCAATATATTAACCAGTTTTCTGACCAAATCTAAGTAGTATGTATGTCGGAACTCAGGACATCCTTTTGGGAGTCCAGAGTTGCCAGGACCCCTGCGAGGGGGCTCAGAGACCCTGGCACACAGCCCAGAACACCAGTGGGTTCGATTATGACCCATGGAGCAAATTGCCAGCTTTATATGAAGATCTAAAAGCCACAGCAGTTTAAATAGTGTAGTAATAAAGTTATCACAGGATGTAAATGTAGGTTTTGGGATTTTTAGTATAGGGGTTTTTGGGGACAAGATGGAGGGATTTGGGTGTGTCTAGCCTTTCTTCTTCTTCTCTACCTCCATCTTCACTGGTGGTGTTGGCACTTTTAGATTGGTTTAGAGTAGAAGCCCACTGTCTAACATAGGTGATCAGTATTGGAAAATAATTGTAAACATGTTATAAGTAGTTTTTAGAATATAAAGAGAATACCTGGGGGCAGGCAGAGTGCCTCTGACTGCCCTGCTGAACAGACCTTGGCTGGGCAGGAGGAAAATTTTAAAGATAAGATACAATAAACAACCTTGAGACTGAGAAATGAAGAGCCCTGTCTCCTTCTTCAAACGCCAGGCTGGGAAAAGGGACTTTCCAGCTTTTCTCAGGGTCACTCTGACCAGCTACAGACCCTGACATATGTATACACAGGCACACATGTAATTTAGTATCTATTTTAGTGTCTATATTGTCTATTACAGTAGAAATTTCATTAATAATAGATATAGCACTGGCTGTGAGTTTTGGGACTAGAAAACTACAGTCTACTATACTGCATTTGCTATATTTGACTGTGGTCATGGAGCTGAAACACATAAACCAAAATCAAGTTAAATTTCTAGATCAGAAAATTTGTCTTATTCACAAACTGCTGATCATCTGCTGCTACATATTCAAAACTTGAAGTATCTGAATTTTCTTGCCTACCTTGAGAGTTTGATTATACCTCTATTTCTTTCATTTTTCACATTAATCTATAGCTGGTATAACTGTGCTGTAGTAGTTCTGAATTCCCCAAAGTTTCTAAATGAGAAATTATTCAGTTAATCAAAAGTTTTTGAATTATAGTAATTCATAACGTGATACACATAAGAATTAATCGTGAAGTAATTTCCTAAGAGGACAACATAGAGTTTGGAATGCTAACTATCTTGGTAAATGGAGCCAACTATAAGGATCATAGAACCATAGAGTGGTTTGAATTGGAAGGGACCTTAGAAATACTCTAGTTCCAACCCTTCTACTCTAGCTCCAGAGTTCTAGAAATCCTCTAGTTCCAACACCTTCCACTAGACCAGGTTGCTCAGAGGCCCAGCCAACCTGGCCTTGAACACTTCCAGGGATGGGACGTTGCAGCTTTTCTGAGCAGCCTGTTCCAGTATCTCACCGCCCTCACAGTAAAGAATTTATTCCCAATATCTAACCTAAATCTACTGTCTTTTAGTTTTAAGCCATCCCCCCTTGTCCTTACATACTTTGGTAAATAGTCTCCCTCCATCTTCCAGGCTTTTTTAAGGTACCGTAAATCTGCAATTAGATCGCCCCAAATCCTTCTCTTTTCAAGATTGAACAATCCCAACTGTCTCAGCCTTTCCTCATTGGAGAAGTGCTCCATCCCTCTAATAAGCTTGGTAGTTTCCCTCTGGACTTGCATCAGGTGATTTGATACAATTCTGGCTTTCCATTTTATGATTAAATCACATTTAAAAATCTTTAACATAGCTTTTCAGTTTTTCTTCTACATATTTTTACAAAGTACAGTACATTTAAAAGAGAACAACTCTGTCGTACTCCATTTCATCCTTTTCAATATTAATTCAGTGATACTCTGAGATTTTTAATATTTCTCACAATGGTCTTTCATCTAAAAAAAACAGTAGTAGTTTCATCAAAGCAGCACAATTTACATTCCAGCTGTGATATCTAGCCATAATAGTCACAATAAGAACCAAAATGTTTTAGTGTGCTTTATGGTCATACCCTTTCCAACATATTTTTTAATGTCATATTTCTCACTGTCCCACTACAATTATGTATGGCATCTTTAGAACAGAAGCAAGAATGCAGTGATTAACTTAGATTCAGAAAAGCATTATGGCATCCATTGCTGGTAAAATTCTAAAGACTAGGATCTGAATTTCACCTGACAGTTACTTCATGATCCTTCAGGCTTTAAAGTTCAAGACTGAAAATATAGATGTGTTTATCTTTCCTTTAAAAGTTCCATAAAAAACAACAACAACAGCAACAACAACCAACAACAAAACAACAGCAAACATCTATCACCAAAAAAGAGCAAGATTTTATTCAAAGGTCTCTGATGTGGTGAATATTTTGAATAAGAAACAAACTCAGAAAGACAAAGAGAATAGAAATGGTATTTATGAGCAGTTCTGCCCCTTCTTGTGCATATCATCATTAAGAATTCCTCTTTCCTAAGATTAATTTCAACTGCTCAGTGACTTTTTGAGTTCTAGTGACATCTGCATGATTTTCCCTTGGCCTGTTTGTGGCCTAGGAGGCCTTTGTGCTTCTCAGTCTTCTCAGCAGTTTTTCAGCCTCTGCTTAAAATTCATTCCTCCACTCTCTCACTCTGACTCTTTCATGTTGTTTTTTTGCAAAGTCCTGTAGTCTCTGGGACATTGTCTAAGTATACCTGGCTGCTTTCAAGAAGGGAGTTCCCTTGGTCTTCACAGAGGTGGTAAAGCCATTCTAACACTTCTTACGACACACGCACTCTGAAAATCAGAAGGAAAAAAACCAAAAAATACCAAGACACCACAGGTCACAAAGATTAAAACCACAAATTATTATAAAATAATTTCAGTCTCTCTGTGATTTGTGTTTTGAACATGATGGACCAAAAGAGATTTCAAAAACCAGATGCGCATTTTTTAGAGAAATTACTCTACGAATACTGATTTTACATTTTAACATAGTCTTAAGTGTTGTCACGTCAACTTTGTTTTTTTCATTTGTTTTGCTTGGTAACTTCCATTAATAATTTCCCCTAGTTCAAAAATATTTAGAGTAATTTTCTTTAATGTTTTCCTGTACCCTTCTCTTGAAGCCTCTTCAAAGCTCTTCTTTCAAAGTTTAAGATGAAAAAGGTGAATGTACATGCAGTATTTTATGTTCAAATACCATATATTCCTTTAAATATCTTGTAGTGGGAATGCTTTTGATAGGAGGTCTTCAAAGCTATTTCACAATGTACACTGTGTGGGATGTTTTATTGGTTTTGACAAGTATTACATAAGCCCAAAAAAGAACTGGGGAAAAGTTTTAGTCTAAACCAAAAAACTCAGATAGAAACTGGTGGTCAGCTTGGAGTAGAATATATAGGGGAGTTTTCCAAAAAGTTAGAAAGTAGTTCGTTGGTGAAATGTTAGCACATTTTATTTTGTTTATTCAAAAAGAAATTTTTCTCCATTCAAAACACTCTTTATTTAAAAATAATCCAAAATGTTCATATTGATTGTTTGAGTGTCTAATTCATAAGGTATTAGTGCATTTAAGCCAAGATTACCTATTTTTACTCCAAGTTATTATTATTATTTTGGCTTTGCTTTTTTTTTGCTTTTTTTTTTTTTGACAATAACCCTACTCTTTATCTTGAACTTCCTAAATCTTGCTCAAAACCAAAAGAGAGAAAACATCAGTGATGAAGTTTTAATTTGAGTATGGGTAAACAAAAAATAATTTTTTTTCCAGTATTGTTTTTGGATACAAAGAAAAAATATTATGAGGAAATTCATAATAAGGAAATTCTTAGGCTTCTCCTTGCTCTGACCAGTTTGTTTGGTGAGAGACTTTGTTGGTTGTCAGTTTGTTTACTTTTTAGTGTAGTTTTTTTATGTTGGGGTTTTTTGGGGATAGTAGGTAGAGGGAGTGCTTGGCACTACTATTGACATAATCAGAAATTCCCTTTGATGCTATTGGAGAAGTCTGTTGATGGGGTTATCTTCATGTTTAAATTCCTAAGGCTCCAGGAGATACAGTCCAAAATCCCAGTAGGACTGAATCAATCTTTAACCTTCAAAGCCATATTGATCAAATGGTCTTGTGTGATGTTTGGTTCAGACCTTTGAAATGGCAGTCCTTTCTGCTCTGTTTGGAGAGTAAAGTTGCAGTGGCCTTATTTTGAAGGAAAGGAGTTGGTTTTGTAAGTACTATCAACAGGCTTTCCAATATTATTATGTAGTGGGAAATGTGTTTGTAAAATTCCTTGGAACAGAAGACCCTTAACTGAATATAAAATATTTTTTCTGTGTATTTATATAAGCTCCCCAATGAACTAATATTCTGGAGTTCAGATGAACTACCAAAAAAAGAGACACATTTGATAGAACAATCACTGGTTTTGTTTTCAGAGAAAAATTTTATTGTATTTGTTAATCTACAAACAATCAACTAACCACAGAGGTAAGTGAAGTTCAGAAAGATTTGTGAAGTAGAAAGAGACTTTATAGAAGAAAATGTTGACCAGACAAATACATGCATTTTGACAGATGATACTTTTCAGTCATACTGCCTGTGTTTAGGAGTTCTGTTTCTGAGTTGTAATAGTATTTTTAAACTTTTATCACAAAATAAAAATATTTACAAAACTAAATGACTGAATATGAAATAAATCTCTAAAATTTAATAGTTCTAGGCTCCTGTGGATCTGGAATTTGTTGGAAATCTTTCCTCTTTGGATCCTTTTTTAATAGTAATTAATGAACTTAAAACACATCAACTTAATTTTTTTTCATTTTTATAGGTTGTCAGTTTAGAGACATAATTTCAGGAATCATATTTATATATATGTGAGTTAAATATTTATCAGACTAAAATACAGTATTAATTTTATAAACTTTACATACGTACATATTGAATAAGGGTTTAGGAAGATTACTTACCTGCATTGAGACCTTCCAGGCAGATTATGTTTCAATTTTATTTTTTTTAACATTAATATAAATTCTTTGTATCTGCTATCAAATTAATATATTTGAGGCAATGAAAGGATTCCTCTGATAAAGCAAATTGAAAGCATTTGGAATCCATTCCTATTTCTTATCAGCAGCATGCTGTCTAGTCCCTCAAGCAGACAATCTCTAGTACAATACCATCTGATGCTGTCATTAAATCCTCAGCGTCAGGTTTCCGTAGCAACAGCAGAGCTCTCTCTGCTTCCCTGTCTGCATGTGGAACCCAACTTGGAACAAAAACAGTTAATCTTATGCTGTTTTTCTACATTTATTTGACAGCTTAAATCAGAGACCTTCTGTAGCTGGAAATAAGTGGTAAGTAGCAGTTAAAGTTTGTGATTATTAAATTGTGGGGCTGTATTTTAGTTGTTGATGTGCACGCACACCAGATGGTGGCCTGCTGTATTCATCACCAGATTAGAAAGATAAAGTCTGGGCTATATGTAGGCCCACACACCAGCTTAAGAGTTTACTTTTAATGCATAATAGCTTCTAGTACTTATTTAAAATAGCAAATCTTGAAAAGCTTTACTTTGTTTTGGTTGTAGATGTGACAGGATGAACATATTCCCAAGGTGTTTAAAGTTAGTTTTGATGTTACTCTGTCATCCCTCTCAGGCCAACCATAGCAAACCATATACAGGTTATATCGAGTTTGCTTGGTTTAGGAGTTAGTGCTCACAGAACAGACAACTGTCTGACTCAAAATAAGCAATGCTAATTAAAAACTGTGACCAGAAATAATGTATAGCTTTCTTACAGAAAAAAATATTAAAACGTTTCTGAAGGGAATTTAGAAATTGAATTATTGTACTTATTAGCATATTCTAAATAAAAGCTTTTCTATGTTCACTAAAACCAAAGAAAGTGTCTTTCAAAAATTTTTTTTTTCATTTCTACACCAGACAAATTTACTGAAAGCCACTAGAACTCTAGCATGAAGAGTTCCCATATCAGAGGAGTTTTGGGTTTCATTTTACTAATTATCTATTCTTGGCCTTTATATTTTTATAATCTTGTTGCAATGTTTGTTTCAAAATATACATGATTGTTTTAAGGAATTTTACTTAGATACAGTAGCCATTTTATGAAAGCAATATCGATTCAAAATGTAGTTGATACTTTTTTTAAAACATTGTCGTAAATAAGCATGAACTACTGTAATTTTTGGTGAACAAAATGTGATCATGGTAAGTATGAAAGCTATGGCATAGGTTGAATCACACAGCTCCTACTGTGCCTTTATTGCTCAAGTTAAACCTAGACATTGTGCCTTTACACTTCTGAAGATTTGAAGAAAAAAACCAACACAGGTATACTACGCATTTTTGTTTATGCACATATGAGAATATGTTTAGTTATATTTTATTTATAATAGAGATGAAGAGATACTCTAGCAAGTATCAAGAATGTTCACAGAATTGATAATTTCACCTTTTTTGAGGCATCTCCAGAGATGACTTTTTTATACATTTGTTTTGTACTAAAATAATACCATTATGCATTAGACTAATCTCTATATAACTGTGAATGCCATTTAAAATATAACTATAATTTCATGTTTAATTTTTAGATATTTTGCTAAATAATTCAGCTGACTAGTAAGAAGTCTTTGAGAAGTTTCACTAACATACAATGTTCATCTAGTTCAGGGTTAAACTTCTTTTCTGAAGAAATCAGGACAATCATGTTAATTTGCCAAGGGCCTTTTTTAATTAATATCAGTGGTAGCTGACTTTTTCTAAAGAATGGCATGATACGAGAGAGAGGGTAATCACATGAAAAGCATGTAAATATTTACTAATAATTTTGCCCATAGAAACACAGTTGGGTATTTGAGGCTAGGTGGAAACAGAATTTATTCTTTTTATCATTGCTTGGTCTAGATCTTAATCTTCCCTGTCTCATTGATCTTAATCTTGTTATTTGGTTTTCTTGTGGGGTTTTTTTTGTTTTTTTTTTTAATTATAGATAACTGAAAAAGAATTATGAGCAAATTTTAAGAAATTTTGAATGCATTTGCCAAATTTGGGATAATTTCCTTCCTGTATGCACTTATGTTGCAGAAAATGTGTGGCTATTTGCACACAGGTCCATCCACTTTTATGCGCATTCTTAAATAATATCAGTGAGCTTTTGCAAGTGTAGGGAAGAAACAGGCAGGCTGTAATATTTACCTTTTTTAAAGAAGTTAAACATCACATCGTCTTTGTGAAAATGATGTGTGATGAATGTTAAAAATTACATAGTATGTATTCAACAAACATAAACCTAGACATTTTGTGTTCCCAAAACCATTTGAGGGAGCTGATTTTCTTTCTAGTGTCATAAATTGTCTTGATTTGTGATTTCTGATTTTTTTTTCATAAACATTTGGTAGATAAAGAGAAGATCTAGAAGGAAATTTGATTTATTATAGAGGGAGCATGCTGACAGACACTGACTTTGATACATGCTGTAATATAAGGATTTCATGTCCATACCGCTGCATTTTGTTTTTATCTCCCCATCCTGTCAGTCTTGCTTCCCTTTTCTTGTGCCAGTCAAGTTAATCATATTTGAACCCCAAATTCCAGAGGCTTACTTAGCAGTAGAGAGTTGATAGAGAAAGAAAAATAATGCCATTGGTTTCACAAACCAAAGCCACTTCTCTGGAAAATAAAATTATGATGAAATAAAATATAAAATAACAGCATTTCTATAGAGAGTGGCAAGATTTTAGTCATTTTGTAAAATAACACATTTTTATGAAGTTAACAAATCAAATGGACAGATGATCAATGTCAAATCTCCTGGAAAACTGCCTGTGCAAATGGAATGCCAGATTAGATAATAATCTGTCACTCAAAGTTCTGATGACCATGTGTATATTGCAAAGCATGCCTCAGACAAGAATTATAGTAAAATTCACCTTCATCCTAAAATGAATGTAGCATAAAGTTTTTGCTAAAATGTGAAAGATATTTAAGGTTAATGAAAATTTCCAAGGTACACAATGAAGAAGTTGTTATTAGCATAAATGTATCTTCAACATTGACTTTCTGGATTGGTCAAATCAATGCAGCAATTATAAATGATAATAACTATTTATTAAATCAAAAGAGACAAGGATTTTTAATTTTTTTTTTTGTGAACAATATTAATTGGTGAAGGTTGTACTTTACATTGCCATACTTTACATTGCCAAGACACTGCTGTGCTCGTAGGACCCTTCTGATCCTCCAAACTTTTACTAGTTTTCCTGCTTTTGTATGACTCCCAGGAGTGTGTTCTTTTGGAAATCTTCCTTTGGAAGATGCTAGCTGCTGTTATTTTATGTATTAATGCGACAGGACTCGAGCAGGGTAATTACACTGTGCAGCCTGGAAGCTGGTTGAAAGTAGTTGTGGAAAGCTGCTCACACAAGTGGCTGCAAGGTAGGTAATGTAGGGCCCCTTTTTTTCATTCTTAAATACCAGTTGCTTCACAGACTGAGTTGATGCTTCTTGCATGTCTAACAGCATGTAGATAGATCACTGCCAGTGCATACGATCACTCCAAGGAAAAGGAATCAAGTGGGTTCTAGTAAAAAAAAAAAAAAAAAAATTAGGTGTGAAAAAAGAGTTATGCGTCTTGGTCTTCATCAGAAGAGGGAATTTAAGGGGCCTGGAAGATTTTAAAGTGACAAATGAAAGAAGTGATAATAGGTTCTTCAAAGACAGAGAGTAATTTTGAAACTGTGGAGCTGTTTCTCTTTTATAGTTAAGAAATTAAGCTTGCTTCCTGCAAGGTCTAAGCTACTTCTTGAACTTTCTTTAGGTGGGTCTTAGTCTTTAATTTATACAGGTATGCCTTTGTCTTCTTGCTCCCTGAATGGAGCACATGTATTTCATGAAATTTGTGTTAGCTTCAACAAAATACACAGAAAACCTCAAATCCTGGTATTTAAAGAATTTTACAAGGATGCAAAAATTTTAGAAAACACCTGAGCTACTTAGGTTAAAAGGCTACATTTCTTGCTTCATGAAATAGCATTTACATTGCAAATTTTGAAGTAGAAATTATATACTCAGTCTACATTCTGCCTTTCTGTGTCTCTGGTAGCATTGTCCAGCAAGCTTCAGTACAACACAGCAAATGTTGAAATGGTTCTTGACAACAAAACAATGTGTAAGGTTTGGTATTCACATTATGCAGTTCGGGATTTTTTATTTTGGATCAACTCTAGTTTCTACGTGGGGACTTGATTGCCTGTTAGCATTTGGATTTATTGGTTACACACTGGGAGTGCATGTTCTGGTTTACTTTCATTGGAAAGGAATCCTATTCATGTGCTGCGTGATGTGATCTGAAGCCCTGTAAGGAGGAACAATCAGGATGTTCACTTAAAAACCTCATTCCTCATCCAACAGTAAAGACTATACAGCACAGCTCCTCCTTTAGCTACAGCTTTAGCCCTGCACTTTCCCATTGCTTTATACACTGCTGTGTTTGAAATCGTGTTCAGAAAACCAAAATGAAGAGCTGAGCAGTCTTTCTACTGAGTAGTGCACCCTTCTGTTTGATCTATGTTCTTTTTGTAAAATTTCATTTGCAGAGCTGCAGAGAGATATTCTGGAACCTATTAGTTGTTACCATTCTCCCTCTTTGCCATGAACCTGTGGCTATTTAACAGCCATGGACATCAGAAGTCACATCCTTGCCCTTGTTTTTACTACATCCCCCTCCCTCTGTATTTGCTGCAGCTTTGTCTATGGGGATACAATTTTGGGAAAACTGTAAAATAAACAAATTTAAAAAAAAAGAGGCATGAAAATCAGGAAGCGTGAAAACACTGCCTCTTACCTTTGTAATTTCCTTCTTTTGTCATTTCATCCTTTTCAGTTGTGTTTATTCAATGCAGCATTCTTGGGAAAGGTTATGAAACCTGTAGGAATCAGGAGCTTGAAAATCTTTACAAATTTTGGGGGCGATACTTCCTAGAAGTTTTCCTAGAAAAATATTTTTTTTAAAGAAAAGAGCTTGTCATTGTATAAGAACATCAGCTTTTTTTAATGATCTTTTATATTCATCGGATTAACTTCAACTTGTTATTTGTTGTCCATGGAAGGGGGATTAAACTTGGTGTATAGACAGATATCCACTGCTCTTCTCATCATCTCTTTGTGTTACCAGTATTACCCTGTGTTCACTTTAGGTGAAAACCTCATTGGGCACTCCTGACATTTTGCAAACTACAAGGTAGCTCTGCTGCAATGTTATTGATCAGAATTTCTTTTCTGTCCCTGCTGCTTTACAGCACTTTTTTTTTTCCCCTTTACAAATAAATTATTCATTGCTGGAAGCACAGTAGTTATTTATGCTCATGTACATGGAAGGAAGACACCTTTAGGCTAACTAATTGTTTAAAAGTTTATGTCCTTATCATTGTACAACTACATGGATGAATCACTTTCTGTTACAATGTGTCCATATTTTCCCCCCTTGTCATCCAGGAAATAATTTATTTGCATTCATTGTCAGATTTTGCATCTGTTCAGGCTGAATCCATGTTGTGAAAATTAAATAGTGATTTATAATCTAAAGGAGAAAATTATTAGGACATTATGACCTTGTCAGAGTCTTGAATGGTTCTCTGGCTTTAAAAATAGATGATAATATTGCTATTCAGCCTTAGACAACTGATTTTTTTGGAATTGGACCCTGAAACTCTTGAGTTGCTTATTGTGCCTCATTTACACCAATAGTCTTAAAATAAATATTTTTAAAAAGCCCTAAAACTCTATATTCTTCCTTTGCTCTTACATGTCCTCTCCCCTTCTATAACCACAAGTGCAATATAGCAACAGTACAGTCTTGAACACACTGATTTTCATATTAAGTACTATGAATTACATTTAATAACCATTAGCTGTATGTAAACATGAAGAAACTACCTGCTGCTTACATAAAGGTTGTGATGTACAGGAAAATCAGTCTAGCTTTCCATATTCCTGTGAGATGTGCATTTGTTATAGGCAAAGAAAAAAGGATATTCAGATTCCATTTTTGAAGCAATACTTGAATGATTATTTAAATAACCATGTATTTAGTCAAGTTCTTCTTCAATTCTTCATTTCAGCTTCCTAATTTGAAGCTAATGTCAGGCTAACTCAGTTGTGAACCACCTCTATAAACTTTTGTAAATTTAGCCCGTTGGCGTTAATAAATCCTAATCAATCAGTACAGCAATATGACTAAATGAGTTAAATTACGCTCACTGACAAATACTACAGAGCCTAAAAACCCATGACTACAACATAGAGGATGCTTTCTGTGCCATGAAATTTCTCTTAATTGCAGAACTTTAATCTTCTAGGTTGGAAAAGACTAAGGTATGTTATTCACGCAGTGTTAGTAACTGGAATAATTTAATGTATTCTTTATCTTGAGGAAATATTGTCTCTTACACTAATTCCCAACATATTTCATTCAAACAAACAAAAAACTGTTCTCCATCTACTTTTGTAAGATAGTGCATGTGGCAGCCTTAATTACAAGTGAGAGAAGAGGATGAAAAGCAGCTACATGTTGGAAAAGGAAAATCTTTTTTAGACCTTAGACTGGCAGGATGAATTAAGCACCTTTAATTTTGATCTACTACACAATTTTCAACCCAATATGAAAGAGGAAGTTTGACCAAACAAGTCAATTTGACCAAGGTTTAATTGGTCATCCCTACTCCCATTCTTGTTTACCTAACATAAAAGACAATTTTTTGCCTGTTTATTAATTTGCATAATAGCAGCCGTTATCACTTACTTATTATCTGTGAATGATGATTCTCTCTGTTGAAGGAAACAGAGGCCTGTTTTGGTTTCTTTTTTTTTTTTTTTTTTGTGATAATGTCCAAGAAGGCACCTCCCTTATGGAATTTGAATCAGACACCAGAAGACAATTTCAAGATTAAGTGGGTGGGATTAATTTTTGGTCTTGTCAAATCCTTGCAGTAATCTTTATTACAAGAAAAGATTAATTATGTGCAATTTTCTTTTCTCATTAGAATCATTGCATGAAAATAAGAGTCAGGAATCAATTAGATTATAATAATTGTCAAGAATAAGAATTAATCATAGGATTTGGTATGGAGTTGATCAAAGACTACCAAATCACTGTAAACTTCACCAGCATTTTCTGAAACTGTCTTTAATCTGCCCCTTTCTAAAAGCAGAGGCCATGACTGATTAGCAGATCAAACTGTACACTGTTGAAATGATTAAGATAACACTTTTGGCTATTTCCCACAACAAACCCCCAAAGTCGTGACGTACAGCTGAAAGTGTTATGTGCTCTTAGCCTCCTGCCAAGAACAAATCAGTCTGACCAAGTGCTGGCCCACAGCTGGAGGGCTGCCTGAAGTGACAAACAACCATGCAATAGTAAGGTGCCTTGCACATTAAGTCAAAAACTGTGTGATACAAGGATTGCACACAAATAATACTTTATTAAAAATAAAGACACAAGGAAATCCTGTACTTAGGGAAGGACAATGAATTATTTTCTTTTATTGGATTTTATTTTTTATAGAAAGTCCATTACACTGTGTGTTAAGGCATCTATATGCTGTGTTACTGGCAGCATCTCATGTTGACACAAAAATTGATAAAATATGTCAGTGGTAATCTATTTCAGTATTAGATAAAAATTGAAGAGAGTGAACTAGTGGTGTTAGTGCAACCACTTGGTATAGTCTTCTTTTTTTGGTTTTCTTGCTTTTATGAAATCTGGTTTTTTTGTTGTCTACCTCTATCATGAGATTATTCAAAGAGGATATGTGTACTTCTGGACCTCTAAGAATGGTAGTACTTGAGACCAAGGTGTAAATTGTTTATGCCCATCACATCAGCAGGATGGGAATTACTTTGTATTCTTGTGGAAACCATATTTTACAGAGACTAATTTAGACACTGTATTGTATAGAAGCAGCAAAACAAGGCTAGTTTTTTATCATCAAGTCTGTTTTGTTTCTAACACTACTGCAGCTGAGGGTAAAACTATCGTGAGATTCAGTAATGAAAACCAGGGCAGAGAGCAACTTAAATCTCTGAGATCTTGTCACCAGTGTACCAGGACATAATTTGCCTGCCACATTTAAGAACAGTCCTTTCAGTTGCTGTATAACAGACATAAAGCATAATTTTTACCTGTGTCGGACACAGTCTGAAACAGTACTCTACAGTATTCCCAAGTTAAAAGAATTACCAAAATTTTGCTGTAGTAAAACACATTCATTGCCATTTTTCTTGTTACCTTAGAATGTCGCATTAAGCTTTTGGTGCTATAGTGAAACAGTATTGTGTAGACAGTTTTGTAGTGGATTTTCTGACATATCTATTTATATCTATGTATCTATTGGTATATATCTATATGTATATATACAGTCATAGTCAATTCAACAAACTTACAGAGCTACCAAAATAATCAAGTATATATGTATATCACGATCACTTCCTCTTCCTTTGCATTCAGAGGTATTTACACTGCTACAGAATTGAAGGTGAACAGAAATGTGGCTTTTTGGATTCTCTCTGAGTGATGGATGTCTTTTTTTAAACCTTTGACCAATTCCCATTGCTTTCAACAAGAATGACAATGGAAAGTTGTTTTTGCTCAAAAGCAGCAAGTCCTTTTTCTTCAATTCTTGTATTTTTGACACTCTTACATGTATTTGCTGTAAACATCCAGCTACTCATTTCTCTTTCCTACAGACCAGTGGCTTTGCCTGTTGTACCTGTTTCACAGTTCCACTGAGGCAAAGCCTATGCAGCCTGATTCAGCCATACAAAACCAGCAGTTCCTCTTTTTCTCATGATAAAACAGGTGATCTAAGAAAACATGGATGACCAGAGAGCAGGAAAACAACAAAAAGAACTCATTACATCAGAAATCATTTAGCAAATGCACATAAGCATATGTTAATTCCCCAAACAGCAAAAATAAAAAAAGTTTTATATGGAAAGTAGTTTTTAATATCTGCTAAAGAAGAAACATTTCTTCAATGCTGTAAGAGGTTATTAGTATACACTAGAATTCTTTTTCAGCGCAATGCTATCATATTCTATACAGAATATTGTTTTCCTAATTAGGATTAAAGGAGTGTATGTTCTAAAATTAAAGTTCATCTCATTTCTAGTTCTATTGGAATCTTGTACATATATATATATGTAAAAATACATTTTTTGCTCTTTCCTTTTTGTTCATTTGGCTCTTGTTTTGGGATTAGGTTTTTATTTAGTTTCAGACCTAAATCCATCTATTACTAAATGCTTTAGATTTAGTGACAGAATCATTTCTAAGCTTCTCTTTCAATCATATCATCACAACTCTTGTAAGACTGTGTGTTTCCTGTGAATTCTTTAGCCAGGAGCCATCATGTCTCCTGGCTACCAGCTGAGTGTTAAAATGCACAGTGGAAATAGAAGAATGGTACTTTGTCAAGTATTATTCACAGCAACCTTGTGAAGGGCACTACAACTTAATATAGCATCTGTCCTTGGAAAAATCACTGAATCTAGACAAAGGAGTTCAGTTAGAGATACTGGGTGTTCAGGACCAATTTTCAGATGGTCCAGACCAGTCAGCTTTTGCTTGGTTCAGGTAGTTCTATTTTAACTATGTTGAGATTTGAGTGCTGTATTCCCTGCTGTCTACACTGGCACAGCTCTCTTCAAAAACTGCCCTAGATATGACTTTCAAGAAACGTTATATGCAATTTTATAGCACTAACTCTTCATGAGAGCCTGAATCACCTTGAAGACACTGTCTGATGTCATTGCCTGCAGAGAGCATTTTGTTCATTAGGGGAACTGTATCAGCTGGTTCCTATGAGGCAGCACCCTGACATCTTTAAGCAGATACATACCTAGACATGACACAAAGACTCCATGGGTAAGAAAAGAGACAAAGGCCAACACAGCTAGTATTTCAAGGGTCTTTTTGAATAAAAGTTTGAAATGGGCATTATATAGTGTATTAGAATTCTAGTCTTCCTTGGTAAGTGAATGTAATTGAAATGTGTAAACTACTTTTCAAGTGAAGATTGAACAGCTTTCTTTTGAAAAATAGATAAATCCTCAGATGATATAAAGTACTGAGCAGAACTATTTCTTAATACCTTCTTGAATCAAAATACTTTATCTGCTTTCTTTTACTTTAAAACTTAGAAATTGCAAGGACGAAAAAAAGGAGAGTAACAGTGATTGCACTTTGAAGATAATGAGTCAGTTCTGAATATTATTAGGATTTCAGATTTAATGTTGTAGGGTAAGGTGTCTGCGACAAGGCAAGTCTATAAGATTAATTCAAAATTGCACTATGTTAATCATTCTTAGGTTGTTTTTACTCTTATTATTTATTTGAGAAATGAGTAGATTAATTAGCTAGGTTTTATTCTTATTAGGTGCTTTGTCATGAGAAATCTGAAGAATTGCATAGCCAATAAATTATGTGAAATCAATTTAAAAGTTGTGCATTTTTCCTGGTTTTCATAAATTGTTTTGATGCAATTGTAGAGAAGGCAAACAGCGCTCAGGCTAATAAAAAATCTGACTAGTACAATGATCCATAGCTCACAAAAAAACTATCACAAAGAAAAAAAAAATTCAAAATTCAGACATACAAAAAGACATGGATGTATAGTGCAATGCTTTATACTGCTGTTGCCTTTTAAGAACATACCTTGCATAAATTATTTTTATATAAATGGAAGCAGATGTTAGAAGAGCATATGCATCCAGACTGCACCTGCAGTAAATATTTTCTTTTAAATAAATTGTATTCTAAAACTTGAAGGTGTTTGTTTTCACAAGCTTAATGCATGATGGAAAAACCTTCCACACAGGTCTTTGGCTGACTTCTATTGTCCTACTATTTAGGTTGATTTCATGTCAGTCTGTTTGCATTCAACAGGCCAGACAGAAAGGAGCTGCAGGAGATGGCCAGATTGAAACAGTCCTATCTCATTTTTGTGTCACATGGTCTCAGGCAAGCTTGTGATACACTTCCATGGCAGAAAGTTCTTGTTATCACTTGATCAAGAGTTTCTGATAACCAGCTTTCATGATGTTATGGGGATAACTGTGAAAAGAGAGTATCATAGGTCTCTGTTCTGTATTTGGAAGGTACTTTTTAGCCATAAACACAAAAAAGATTTTATTTGCTGCAGCAATTTGATACTCAGGCACTTCGCCCTCTCTATTTACAAAATGAAAAGAAAGAGTTTGAAAATCCTGGATTTTTCATTTGCAGAGGTTGTCCTACAGTGATAGAAGGGGAAATCTGGGAGACCGTGGGTACAAAGGAAGCTCATTCAAAATGCCAAAAAACTGGAATGTCAAAGTTCTAGCTGGAATGCTTAAATTAGCTATGCATCTGTTAGACTACTCAGTTTTTTCTGTTGAAACACTGGGCTGTATTTACAGAATATAGTAAATCCTATTCTCAGACTGTCAGGTTCTGTGGTGCTTGGAAATTTGAAGCAGAGAGAGGTGTTTAAGCTTTGCAAAAAAGCATGAAAAGTGTAAAGCTAAAAATATGTTGTATGTGAGTATATTAAAGAGTGGAGCATATGTACAAATGGATATTTTTCTTTTATAAATAATAACTATGTGATTATTATTTTCATATTCTAAAACCAAATGCTGACATAATTTTGAGTAAAACTATTGATTCAGCCAAAGCAATCTTACTGTACAAAATGAGCTGGTGGGAAAAAATAAGGAGTTAGTAAATAGGATAGTTAAAATCAGAATGTGTTTCTTTGGAGCTTTCTTTTGAGTGATCTTTCTGGATTTTAAACTGTATATATTTTCTATAAACGGTATAAATTTTTCTATGTTAATATACAAAAACTTAACAATAGATGTATTGTTAGCAATGTCATTTATTGACTTGTTTCTTCCTAACTCACACCAAGCAAAGTTTAATATTACAGTAATGAGAAAATATTTCTATGCTTACTCAGAAAAAAATATAAAGAAACTAAAAATAATTCCATGTGAATTAACGTGGAAATTTGTTGGTAAGAAATAATCTTTTAACTTGTTACACAATTTTTTTTAAATTTTATGGAATCCAAACAGTACACAGGTTTTTTTTTTTTAATGGAAAACCAGTTTCAGCTAAGCATTTCCAGTCCTATACTCTGATTTGGCTTTTTTTGCATAAATGTATTACAAACATGGGCATTTCTGCATTTTTGCAAATTGGGTCATGAAATGCCAGTTTTTTCAGAGCTCCATGAATGCTTCCTATGAACTGTGTTAAAAGATCATTAATAAATATACTGTCATGTTTAGATAACTAAAACTGATCTAAAATCTTTCTAAAGCAAGGATTCAAACTCTAGAGAGAAATGGAACATAATGGCAAGGAGATTCTCATCAAAGACATTAAAAATGTGGTTAAAATATAGATCTCTTCACTCAGCCCACTAGCTGAGAGCTACAAGATTGCAATCATAACAGAGTAATGAAAATGGATTTAGCCGATGCCATTTCTCATTTTCATTACCATCATTTTCATGAAAATGAATTAATATTGTACTATTTTGTATTCTCATGGCAATTTTTGTCACAAAATGGATTCATGCCAAGCCATCTTCTGTTCCTGTTAATCTTTGTCAAAAAGGAAGTGCATCAAATTTTTCATGTCCTACTGGGTTCACAGAAGTATGGAAAACTTTTACAACCCTGCAGGCTTGAAGCTGGTTTTGGTGGTTGGGATAGTTTGACCCTAGGTAATGCTTACTAATGCAATAACAGTAAAGCACAGAAAGCACAAGATGAAAAACTATGAAGATTTTTTTCCTTGCTGTCAGTTGTAGTGGGAGCAGTCAAAAGTATGGAACTTTAATACCAATGGACATTAGTGAGTAGTTGAAAAGTCATAGGTTAATATCTAGTTTTACTTATGCAAGCAAATGTAGAGATACATAGTCAAACCTTCAAAATCATAGCATAGATAATTGTGTTAAGCAGTGAAATTTTGAAAATTAGTAATAATGTATTGATAACAACAAAAATTAAAACATAGTAGGTTGTCGTTGTAATGAAATATAGGGTGTAAATTTAAAAAAATTGGCAAAGACAGTACTCCAAGAAAAATACAATCATTAATGTATGTATATTAACTTATTCATTGATGTGATAAATCATTACACTATTCAACTATAATTTTGAACTATCATCTTAATTTTTTAAAATTTTTTCTCTTTATAATGTAGTCATGTTCCATATTAGATATGTAGATGGCATATTTAGTAATGATTTTGATATAACTACATTGAAGTTATATATCTTACAACCTGAATGTATTTTCACTTTGCAAATTATGTCCTGAAAGAAGAAAGAAAATAACATGCTAATTTAACTAGAGCAGTGGAAATGTATGAAACTCTCTTTGTCCATGTAAAGGAATGACCTTATTCTTTTACTAAGAAAGACTGAACATGACCATTAAATAAAATGATGTACTGGGTAACCATAACAAGTTGGTGAAACTGCCACAGGTGAAATGCTTTTCCCAGAACCTAAGCATGGAAAAAATCTGTTGAATTCTATAGACATTTAGCAGCCAAATTATTTTAAGAGACATAGTAGCTATTTTGTTCAGAAACAAAAGTGCCCTTCAAAGTCATCTGAATGCTTTACCTTTTCCTGTAACTTCATCCCTACTACAATGTCTTTTGGTAAATTAGTTTAAAAAGTTAAATTAGTTAAAAAAGATTTGAAAGTTAGGTGGTAGCACAAACAATAATCAGAAAAGGGAATTTTCCCTTTATCAGTAATTTTCTCAAGTCATGTGTAATCATCTGATCAAACACACTATACTGATTAGAGCTTCTCCCAAATACTAGGTTATAAATAGTTAGTCACTTTTCCATCTTCCTAATTTCTCCTTGAATGTTATATATTAGATATTTTGATATTAGATTTTACTGAATATCTAGAAAATTATACAAAAGACTTGTTAGGTCTCTAATTTTGCAAACTAAATAATAAAAATCAGCTGAAGTCACAAGACTGACTAACCATAAGCTATTCACAGAGCAACTTTGCAAAAAGACTAGTTCATATTCTTTCCCCAGTAAAATGTGGTACTAAATCCATGCAGGATTATCATTGTCCATAAGATCAAGAGGTAACTTCTCTTCTGAAATACGTGGAACACACTTTTAATTTAAAGTAGTGTATTTCAGACAGAGATAAATCTGGTAAAGCATTCTGTAGGGCTTTTCTTTTGGAAATAAAAAAGTTTTCTTTTTATAATAAAAACACATATCTCTTTGTACTTTAATAAACAACTTCTTTAGATGGCATTTGATATATTTAATATAATATTTAATATATTTAGCAAATCACAATTTAGGTCTACTTATGACTTTTTATTAGAATTGAATTATTATTTAAGTGAGAAACCCAGTAATAATAAGACAACTGATGTATCACGTTTAAAAAAATCTAGGAAAGAGCTGAAAAGCTTCCAAAGCGCCTGAAGAGACAGGATGTTGTCACAGGCAAATAAGCTACAAATACTTTATTCACTGTATATTCGAGAGTGATCTCAATGTTTTCATGGACATTATGAAATATTATCTATTTCTTCCAGTTAGTTGTGTGACTTTCTTGTATGAAATATTGTATAGAAAATGCAATGTAACATTTTAATTTACCAAAGCTATATGAGAAGGGGGTTTATGTAGAGAATGCCTATTTGCATATTAGATAAATCATCAAATAGAAAAATTTCACCTGGGTGCAAATGGGTTTTTATTAGCTAACATTTGCAAAGCAGATGGAGATGTCAAGATTCGACCTATCAACAGTCTATTGTTTTAGACTTCTTTAAGGGTGAACACCTCTGGTTTTGTACATAAGGTGTTATTATATGTTTAAAACTAAACACATTAAATTGAAGCTATCTCAGATAGATGCCAATGAATTACATAACCTGCTTGTTAAAGCCAGATTGATTGAACAGAATCAGAATGTCTACCATAGATTTTAGCACCAAGTGTCCGTAGATGTTATTAATCTTTCAACTTTTGCTTCATTGAAGCTCTTGGGTATTTGCAACCTTCTAGGTGCTCTTACCCTCTCGCCTAGCTCTTTCACCTTGACTTCTTATCCTAAAACACTAAGGACCAATAAAAATCACATTAGTAAAAGTGTTAGAAATGTCTTCTTTTCTGAAACTTGTGAAGCACATTCAGCAAAAGAGATCTGACCTCAGAGCCCACTGTAAAAAAATTCTCTTTTACAGCCTGCTCAGATTTCTTCTTTGCTGTGTAATCTGAGTCAAAGGAAACAGACTGTGTCAGGTGATGAAAAGAATGGAGAAAACATTTCTGTGTCAACTTGAAAGGCATCTTCCAAATTTTTTTTTTGTCTTCCTTTTAAATGAGTAGATATTGTAGGTGAAAAAAGTTTTGTTCAAGTTAGGCCTTTGCTCATCTTTGTGATTTGTTCAAATGATCCCTCAGTCACGAGCTTTTTGTGGAAATGCCTACCCGTCTGTTCACTTTTTTCCCTTTTGGTTGGTTTGATGGGACTCTGGTAAATGACTGGAAGCTTCAAGACACTATCATGATACAAAAACCAAGAAAAAAGTTCCTAGGAATTGTGGACTTGTTCCATCAGACAGGATGCCTGCAAGATCTCAGAAAATATAAAGAGGCAAAGTGTTGATTGTGTGACTACTGCTTAAGAATTGAAGTATTACCATGGACAACATTTATAGTTGGTGCCACATCCATAAAATGGAAGAACAGAGGCCAGAGGCATTTCATGCTCACTTATGCAAGGAGTGGCTGCTTCATTCTATTTTGACCTGTCTAGGATCAGGTTGATTTGAAAAGAAGGTTCAGTGGTTGCTTCTATGACATCAAGAATGTTCTTCTCTCAAGGACTAGAGAGGTGCAGCTGCTCTCAAGATAAATTGCTGTATGGAACAGAATGTTTCTATTTCTATCTCAGATGGTAGGATTTACTTTTCATATGAGATTAATTGATTCTCTAGAAACTACATCTGTTAAATATATTGTATTCATAATGTCTTAATTAAAAAGCATTCCATACACATAAAAATAGAAATGGAAAAGAAGCTTAATGACGTCTCATTTAGAGTAAAATATGGCTTCATACAATTTTTTTTTTCCTTTTCTCTTGCATATTGGAGTACCATTGTCCATAGTCATCAGCCTAATTTTTCTTTTTTAATATTTTGCAGATCTCTGGATTCTTAATATGAAATTGTTATTATATTCATTACACAAATACTTAGAAATCCAAGCTTTGTGTTTAATTGTCAATTAGCATAGTACAGAAGAAAACTGATGACAGCTTTTCCTTTAATAATTTTTTTTCACAGATTTCAATTTATATAGTGACTGATTGGTAAGTTTTTTACTATAGTGACTTTTATTTTCACAAAGATTTAACTTCTAAGCAGGTAAGAATAACTCATGTTATGTGCACGAGTGGGTGATTTCATTGTAAAGCATAATTGTTTCAAAAAAGATTCAATCACTTTCTTTGAAAAGCAGCTGTTAGACTATTCAGTAATCTCTCATCTTCCTAAATTTAAATTCACTGAAGACTAAAAGCATAGGCATGCTTTGCTAATTAATACCATATTGATACTACTAAAGACCCATTTGTTTGTAGAATGTTAAACTCACAGCTGTCAAATAAGGTTGTTTGCATTACACATATGACTATTCAATATGACATTTAGGTGTTGTCAGATCATAATATAAGGAAGGGTTTTGTAGTAAAAGTGTCTGTATTTATAAAAAAAAAAAAAAAAAAAAAAAAAAAAGGAATAGCTTCACATTCCAAGGCAGTGCTTGAAGAAAATATTCAATATCATCCACATTTTGATGCTATGTGAGGAAAAACTCCAAATAAACACAAGATGCAGGGCTTTCCCCTTTAACAACTTCATTGACATTGCTACCCTTACCATGAAACAATGTTACTATATCACATGAGAGAATGTGATATAGTAACAAATTATGATAGTTTTTGATCATCTGCAAAGCCAGATGGATACATTTTGGAGAAATATACAAGTAGTCCAAACAATTGCATTTCTAACAGATTATTTTTAGATAAAAAGTCCAATATACACAAGTGTTTTTATATTACTTATGCAGAACATCTGCTGATATTTTTAGAACTCAGATTTCAAAGAGCTTTTGCAAAGAAGGTCATCATCACTAATTTTTTTCTGCAAATAGTGATGAAACTTGGAAACTGTTCATTTTTAAAACACTGGAATAATATGATTCAAGGACTTAAAAGTAGGTAAGACAATATGAATGTAGACAATACACAAAATAAATCTAATGCCTACAGCTTATTAGAACTGACAGAGAAATAAGTAGCCACTCTACAAATAATCTAGGGACTTGTTACAAAAGTTTAGCAGATAAAATGACATTTTCTATTACTTCTACATAGATAAACAGATCTGCTGTATACTGCCAATAGCATTTGCATTTATCTAAAATACTCCCAACCAAAGCTTTAGCTGCTTCAGAAAAATTCTAAATTCTTGTACTTCTTATGTGGGGAATATTGCATTTACACTTCCCTACCATCTTTAATACTCATGTACTTGGATTATCCAGTGTGAATATAGTGTTCAGAAGTTTTCAGTATTTCTGATAAATAAGCAAATATTAATGTGTCATTTAATTGTTAATTGAATGCTAATGTATGGCAAGATTACATTAAAGAACTTGGGCAATTTAATGATGTTTTTACATTAACAGCTATAGACAGAGTCACGTGTTGGGTAGGGCAGTGAGTTTTTTGAGGGGACTGTTTTTATCACTCGTTCTTGTTGGGGTTTAATGGTTTGGTTTGAAGAGAAAATAGTAGTAATAGTAGTAGTAGTAGTAGTAGTAGAATCAATACAATAATAATAAAAAAAAATCACAACAGAAATAACAATAATAATAGCATGACTCGTGGAGGATTGTGTTCTGCAAAATCAAATCAATTTGTTTCAACTTTTTCATATAATCAAACCACACCAATAACTTTGCCCAATCAGTGTTAATCATGATTACAGAATTTACTTCTTATTATTGAAAGTAATTATGTAAGTGCACAAATGCTTTTACTAATTTTTATTGCAAATATATTACTCATAAAATATTTAATCCAATAAACCTGTTGGTAAAAATTATGGAACATACACTGTAATCATGGCAACATAATAAATACCTGATTAAGGTCTCATTATGAGCAAAGAACTTTTGATAAAAGTGAAGTTTACTCTGAAATTATAGTTGGTTGTGGTTTATTTTCATGGCACGTACCAAAGGTATAAACTTTTCATCCCTTTTATCGATTGTAATCATTTTGTGCTGATGTAAAATATAAAACAATATTATCAGAAGAGATTGCATACTACAGAAACTAGTGTTCATTTAAGCATAAAATCTGTAATATTTAAGTATCTTCAAATAATGGAATTTCTTCCATTTTTCAGTTCTTAATGTTTAATCCACAAATATAAAATTTCTAATGAGGTCTATGGCCTACTAGAGATTATCTGTACTCATAAATGAGGTAAAGATCTTATTCAAATCTTTTTATTTCTGGAAGGTGAGACCTCTTTGCGGGTATTCAGTGTAATTCCTAGCTTGATTTAAAACAATTTAGGATTTGTGGAAAAACAATGTGGGGAAAAAAAGGTTCTTCTCAAAATGAATACAAATACAAAAGCATTTCCTCTCTGACACAATACTCATTTTGAGCTGTTTTAGCTTTCTCTGTGCATATATGAGCCACAGGTCTGTAATATTCTTTCTTCCTTCATTGTTTTCATATCCTTGCTAATTCTTTTAAGTTATAATAAGCCTGTTAATGGAACCAAAATATTATCTATCCAAGCCCTTAGAGGTAGATAACTTCTAATAGTATTAAACATCTCAAATGAGATATTTTATAAAAATTGATTTTATTTTTACATTGCATTTTAATTATTTAAAAAAACAAACCTGTTATGTATTCCAAATAATAGTATTAGAAAAAAGTATCTGAAAAAAAATTTATTCTTATTTTAAGTTTCTATCTGTCAAAAGTTGTTACAGAAAAGACATATACTTGTTAGTAATCATTCCATAGGGATTTTGTACTTTTTTGATATGATTCAGGAAGGTAAATATAAACTTATGGAAAACAGAGAAGATTTTTAACTGTCTGGTTTTTAAAATGTGATGTGGGAAAATCATGGCTAACTATTGTATTAGAAAAGCATCACAAGTAGCATAGACTTTTTTATTTCTGTCAAAAGGAGTTATATATGGTAGTTTTAAAGACGCAACTAAATATTTTAGATTCAGTTCTCAAAGTTGTGAGATATAATATATACTGAATTTGAGAAACTTAAAAATTATATATATGTGTATAATATATAATAGAATAAACATATATTGTCAAATGCTGTATTAATAATAAAAGAGGAGCTGGGCCCTCCAGTAATCTAAGTTTCTCAGACAGGTTTTATAAGAGGAACTAGAGGCCTTGTCCTTCTGCTGCAGTTTATGTCATCTGTGTCTGCTTCAGTCACGTTCTTTTTCCTTCTGAAGAGCTCTTATTTCTATACTTCTAGACTCAGCCAGCTCTTCGTTGGCTTTAAGCTCTAGATTCCCACTATGGCCATGAAGGTCCTGCTACCCTTTCTCTGAACTTTCTAAAAGTATTGACTAGTTTGTACTGAGTGGTTTGTATGTAATGTATTTTTTTTTGCTCTTTGTTAAGAGTTTCTCAAGTTCAAAGCAGTTTAGATGTACTTACTGTATAAATATTTCTCCCCGTAGGTGAAAACGCTACTTTACCCTTACAAGAAGAGGTAAGTTGAGCATATTCAATAGGTACCAAAGAACTATTCTAAAAAAAGGTCTTGGACAATAAACTATTTTTGATCCCATACCATAGGAACATAATCTTTAACAATTTTCAGTATGTAAGAATTAGTGACTTAGATGACATGAAAAAATGCACACCTTCTAGATGAAATTGGAACTGTAACGGTATTTGTATTTTTTTTTTAAATATGTTTTTGCAAAAAAGAGTTTGCTAGACTGACATGTATTTTATGTGCTATTATAGGAGATACATAAGTAACATCATCTTTCAGGGTAATTAAAAATACTTGCATGAAAAAATTACTTTGTGGCATAAATAACTAATTTGTTCCTGAGGAGCCATGAGGAAACTTATCTTTTTTTCAGTCTAACTATATTTCAATAAACCAAAATCCCCGTTTTTAAAACAATTTTAAAGCAAATTTCCTGATTCTTAACAAGAGACAAGTCTTAAATTATTTTTACCATAATTCAAAAGTAACTTACTTTTTTAAAAGTGTGATAATTCAATTTATTTATTTATTAATCAAGAACTATTTCTACAGTGACTAGACAAATGAATTTTATTACGTACTTAATAAGTTATGCTGTTCTCTGGTAAAGTGCATATAGCATAATTTCTAATAATATAATATCCTAATATACAGAGATTTTTCATTTTTGTATTGAAGGCTTGTTCAGTGTCCTATCAAAAACTCAGTGTTCTGTAAAGGAATGTTTGTTTGTTTTCTGACTGAACAGCAAAAACTAAATTCCTTTAGTATACACACAACACTGAGGAAAAAAACAGTGGAAATCTGTATATTTTGATCCTTTACTTTTCACTTTGCATTACAAATTACAGACTATAAAACATATACTGTATCTGTTCCTTTTTTGCACACTTTTTAAAAAAGTTTTAATACCTATACTTGTGTACCTTTAATAAAAAACAGTTTCAGATTTTTTTCTTACTGATATAATCACGTAAGAGATGTGCTTTTGCATACCCTAGTTGATTTCTGGCTTTGATTTGTACCTAGATTTCCTAAACAATATTTGCTTGTGGTACAGCAGTTAAATATAAGTATCAAACTTTCCATATCATGCTTCTAAGGAGAAGCAGAAAAAAATATACTCTTAAGTGCGAAATCGTTATTGCTCTCCAAAATTCTTCCACTGATATCAGTTTTTCCTTAAAATCAGCATGGATATTACAAAATTTTAAAGAAACTTTTAATTTGAAAGAATAAGATCCAGTAATTTTCTGAAGATGCAAGTCATCTGCAACACAAAGACATTCAAATGTAAGAGAAAATAATCTTCATGAGAAAGGTGTCAGGTAAGAGTATTAATAGCTGGAAAATTAAGCTATTTCTTGCAAAAAAAACCACATGTTTTTTTGACAAAAAATCTTTAACATCTCTGCAACATAGTTCTTAGTTTTCTGTTGGAAATTAGGACAAGTATCAAGTAGCTTTCTAGTGTGTACTCAGGTGCTTTTCTTTCCTTTAACTGTTAAAACTAAGTTCAGATGATGAAAAACAAGATAGAATGAAGCAATTTCTGTTCTAATGGCTTTTAATTTAACTTTACTGTTGTTATTGTTGGTATTAAGACAGATGAATACACATTTTCTATGGGAATCTCAGAGGTTTCATGCTGTAAATGTACTCAAGTAAGTCTAGAAGTTAGACCAGATTCTTAGTATGCAATGATTGATTTTGTAAATAAAGATTTTAGGATAGTGTGAATGTTGTAGCAAGAGGTTTAACGAGGTTTGCCTTCTTAATTACAAAAGGCTATCCATTTGCTTCAAGAATTTTTTAAACAATTCCCAAGGTAGTTCAAATAGCTCTCTGATCTAAAAAATCAATATGGACTTTAATAGAGACAGATACCAATTGACTGAGGTATTAGATTCCTTTATTAGTTAGAAGACCAAGGCTTTTAGTTATAAGGCTTATTTTTAATCTAGTGCGACTTGTGTCCCTATAATCTAATGCAGTACACAAAGCATTATCCTCACAGGACATTTGTGATTTACCAGCCAAAACAATTTCCAAGCAATAACTATCTGAAAAACAGAAAAAGGAAAAAACAGAAATTACAGGGAAAATCTTTATATTTTATCACTGTTTTTATGGTCTATTCTCCAACATTATAAAATACTAAAAAATGCCTTTTGCAACCCCATATTCAGCATGAAAATATAACTATCGTCACATCAGCGTACCTACACAAGTCTATAGGTTAATAATTACTCTTTCAAGTTAAATTCCTCTCAACTCCATCAAAGCACTCAGTCTCTGAAGTCTGTGGGAGAAAAAAAGGTGGAGCTTTCTGGTTTTCAGCTACATCTCTTTAGTTCTTTCCTCTGAGAAAAAATTTAAAAGAATCAAAAATACGCATTCACATACAATACTGCCACAAATTAATTTGTACATAAAATATAGTGTGGCCAGATTTCTGTATGAATTAAGAAAATTAGTATATTTCTTCTATACCTGGGGACCAAATAGAACTTACAAGCATGTGAAAAACTGCTAAGGGACAGTGTCCTATTACAGGGAAGAATTGCATTACTGTGTAGTTGGGATTCTGTTTTTCCTTCAGTCAGTAATTCTCTGTACCACAGTTCATCTTAATTCTGGAGAGGAAAGGTGAGAAAGCTAGGGAAACTAGTCTGGAGCCCATAGCTTTTCCTGACTTGACCACCTGAACTTAAAACTAGAATGACAAACAGAGTAAAAATGCCTCCAGTTACGCAAAAAAAAAAACCCAAAGGGATTATTTTCAAATACTTTCTGTCATGGAAGTCTTTTAACACCCACAATTAAATACCCTTGGTTTCTGAAATCTGTAACTGCAGGTTTTCCCACAGTAGCAGTGAAAATTTAATTTTTCAGCAGTCTTCCAAAAATTCTGACTACAGTGGTGACTAAATAACCAGAGGTTACCTAATGTACACTAATACAAAACAAGAGAGGAACTTTTATCTGCATACATATATATAAAAACACACATGTAAATTTTAATTAGTTAATGTGATAGTGGATTAGCTTTTGTATTCACACATGCACACATTCTATTTTTACATGCGAGCAAGCTCAGGAGAATAGGTAGTTTTCTTCATTTTCTCTCTCTGTTATTTAATTGGACTTTCAGATCAATTCCATCTTCAATTATCTCCCAAGGTGTTAAGTTAGAGTTCACAACCTTTAACACCTGAAACAGATTAGAAACACCTATTCCTTTTATAGATTCAATTTTAACAGAAGATTATATCTACACAAGTAAAACTCTAAGACTAAATTAAGACCTAGTAGGTAGAAGAATTGAGTTTAAGAAAATTTCCTCTGCACAGGTTTTTTTCCCCACAAAACAGAATAAAGTTCTGAAGTTTCAGGCAAATTTTTGCCTTCCAGCTACTTAAACTTTAGGAATAGAAGTGGCTGTTCATAACAGTTATGCTATTGCTATTATCTCTGATTCAGCAAGTTCATGACTGCAGAGAAGTGGGAATTAGGGGATTATTGTGAAGATGCATTGACATATGTTTTTTTTTTTTAATGATGTTTCCTAGGTCTAGTTCTGCCCACTGCTGGAAATGATTCAACAGTTTTGTGTTCTTACACTGATTAATAAATAATTGGTTATTTCAAAAAGACAGTCAAATATTAAAGATCTCATTTTAGCTAAATATCAAGTGGTTTTTTATTGTTGATAAATAAGCTATTTGCTGTCAAAAGAGGATTTCTTGACATAAAACCTTTATTACATAAATGTTGAAACAACTGTTCAGAATTTCTGTATATATAATTATAGGCATGCTAACTTTTAATAATGAAAAATAAATTTCATATGGATTTAGATCGCAATTCTCAGACTTCACAACTAAAGAAAAGAATAGTTATTTTCTATGAGGCAGTGAAAATGCATTCAACAATTTGCCAGTGCACATTTTGTTTGGATTGGTCATAAATAAAATCTAAATTTATGGAGATTTACTAAAAGCTTAAGAACTTAAGTTTAGTTTTAAAAGAAGAGATAATGCTGATTAGGTGGGAAAATTTAGTTAGAACAAAGATTAACATCTGTAGTAGCAAAGAAAATATATCTACCATGTTAGGGAAGCATTAAATAAAGGCAGATTAGTGTTGTATAGCTCTCTAAAATCAGAAGAACCATATTTCTGAATATTAATTTTCAAGGGACTTTTGTACTACAAGAAGGAAATAAGTAGAATTACATTTATTTCCCATGTTCTTAACACTATGGTAAATATTTCTTTCAAGCAATCTTTGACATTTTTAAGGCAATGAAATGTGACTTCTAGAGCAGGACTAGCTAACCTTTAACACTAATTTCTGATAACTACTTCTTTATCACAGCCTAGTGTTCTACCAATTCCTGCTGAGAAATTGTGTAATGGCCAGAGTGTTATATGATGGATTGCTGGATTGTATGAGGAGACAGCCTGTAGAGCAAATGTACAGACTGAATGCTCCACACTTTTAATCTATAAATAGAGTATTTGAAAAGCTGCTTAGTGCATAAAGCTACTATGGCATATGCAGCTTAGGGGACTTCCCCCTTAGCAAATGTCTCCTTCAAGTCTTTATGTTTGACTTCTAGGCATAGGCATCACAAATCTTCAAAATGTGCTCACACTTTTCCCTGTCCTCTTAATCTTTACTTAGATTACTGCTGCAAAAGACTTGCTTTATTTTATATTTATTTTGGATAATATCCTTTTCATTCACAGTTTAAGAGGCAGGAAGGGAAAGGTCAGATCAGTTCTGATTATGTGATATCTTCTTAACTTTTTATTTTAAACTTTATTTTTCCTATGGCAGTGCCTTTCTCTAAATATAGCTTCACTCTTCCATGAGTAATGTTTTCATTTATTTTCTCTGTCTGAAATAGGGAAGAGCAGACCTATTTTAAGAGACATCCAATTTGCATTGGCTTAATTATGCCAGAGGATCTTGGTAGTAAGCTTGGCTTCTTATCTCCATCATATGTGCCTTACCATTTTCGTTATCCTGCAAAAAGCCACTTCCCAAATCCCAGGGACTTGAAGGCATTTCTGTGTAAGGAGCCTGGCATCTGTTTTGAAAAAATGCCTGTAGACCAAACACTCATACTTAAAGGAAAAACCGCCTCCAGTATTGCTGATATCCTCTCTGCAACCGCTGACTGTAATTCTCACTGAGCACTAAGCCTCACTAAGTCGGTGATGATGGTACCTACTGCTTATTTCTTTTCTTCAGCAACAGAAAATTTATCTCAAATCTGGGATTTTCAATGTTCTTTTAAAGTCAGACATTTACAAAACAAACAAACAAACAAGCTAAAGAACTACCAACTGTTTCTGTGAATCCTAAGAAATTTGTCCTCCTGAAATAGCTGAGATCATACTTTTCTGTATTTCTAGAAATTCTACATTATGTGTTCTCTAACCCAAAGACTTCTGTCGCTAGCGAACACGAAAGAACTAGACGCACACTGCTGCTCCAAGATGAAGAGTAAAAGAGGAAGTTTATTTTCTGACTCCAACATTTATAGTTTTCCAAAAGTGAGAGTGGATTGGAGGGTGACTGTGCCACCTCTCCAATGCCACTGGTAAAACTAACAGTCTATCAAGTCTCTCTTCCTCCATAAAGGGATGCAAAACAATGTGTTATCTTTAGACAGTGTGTGATAAAGTTCTCCACAAGGAGGTAAACATCAGAAGGCTTAGAAAATCTTAGAAAATCAGGGTGACAGATTTCAGCTTCAAAATTGCTTTCATCTTTTTATGAGTCTTATGTAATCTTAATTTTAGAGCCCTTCTGGTTTCCAGAAATTCAAAAGTATTGTAACATAATTGTTCAGAGTCTTCTGGCTATGTGTTCTGCTTTGCTAGGGCAGATGTAATTTCAGACATCCAGGGTTCAAACTTCTTATAAGAAATTATGTTTTACTATTTAGAGATTTTTCTTTCTCTGAACTTTAAAATCACTTGTTAACATGTCTATGCTGTACGTGATGTGAACCATTAAGCACAAAAAAATGTAAAAACCTTTGATTAATAATGCAAAGTCTCTTCCTACTAAACTGAAGAATTTCAATATGAGTTTTCAAAATGCTCAACCCCTTTCTGACCTCCTTTCTGCCTTTAGAGGTCTCTGAAATACCAAGAGCACTGAGAGGAACTGACAAGCGGAGAGACACACTGCAACACCACAAGTACACAGTAGCATATGAGCATATTCCGTGGACAGTCCTAATATAGATGTCCATCTTAGGTGCTTGCAAAGCCTGCTGCAGAATGATGTGTAAACAAACAAACCATTTCTAGAAACCCCAACTGAAAAGCACCAACTACTCTATAATGATTGCTAATTAATTACATTTAAATGTCCCAAAACTTTGAGTATAAAGAATCAGTTTCTGTCTTGATTGGATATTTTGGGTTTTCATGGCCAGGTTTTGGTAATGGGGGGCCTGCAGCAGTGGCTTTTAGAGCAGGGAAAGTGTGTGAGGGGTCCTTTACCTAAGGAGGAAGGTTAGGCAAGAGACAATGTGCAATGAACTGACACCAATCGCTGTTTTCCGTTCCCCTATGCTGCTTATGGGGAGCAGGTAGGGAACTCAGGGATGGTGTTAAGCCCAGGGGGAAAGGATTGGTGAGTGGAAGGTGTTTTAAAAGATTTACGTTTTTGTTTCTCATTATCCTACTTTGATTTGATTGGTAATAAATTAAATTAATTTTCCCCCACATTTGGTCTAGTTTTCCTGTGGCAGTAATTGGTGAGTGATCTCTCCCTGTCCTTACCTTGTCCCATGAGCCTTTTGTTATATTCTTTCCCCTGTGCACCTGAGGAGGAAGACTGAGAGAGCAGCTTTGGTAGGCACTCAGCACCCACCCAGGGTCAACCCAGCCCACTGGATTGCATAATTTTTTAAGCAACCCCTTGATTTTTAAAAAAAATTTTAAAATAACCCCATCATATCAAAGCTTAATTTGCCTACCTTAAAAAGTATTCACTGTATTATTCATGTTGCAATTATAGACTTCCACATCAACTTTAAGTCTATTTTGTCCTGCATCCAATACCAAAATTTGTGACCTTTCTCCTTGTCTTCCAGCATCCCTGGGTTCCTCAAAAATCTATGTACCTCCATTTATTACTGACTTACAGTAAATAATTAATCTGTATTCCTTTTTTTAAAGGAAAAAAATATTATCACACACTGTTCAATAGGTTAAGCAAATTTAATGGCAAAGTTCTACCTTAGCATCATCAGCTGGATCAAGTGCAGCCTCAGCAAGTTTGTAGACAACACAAAGCTCTGTGGAGTAATCAGCATGTTGGAGGGAAGAACCTATGTGAACCTCATGAAGGTCAACAATGTCAAGTCTAAGGTTTTGCACATGGGTCAGGCAGAAGTGCAGGCTGGGCAGAGAATGGACTGAGGGCAGCCCTGAGGAGAAAGACTTGCAGCTGTTGAAGGATGACAAGATAAACATGACTCAGCTATGAGTACTTGAAGTCCAGAAAGTAAATCATATTCTGGGCTGCATTAAAAAGAACTGTGGCCAGTGGGGTAAAGGAGGTGAAATCTCCTCTACTCCACTCTCCTGAGACCTCACCTGGACTGCTGAGTTCAGTTCTGGAGTTCCAAACACAAGAGGATGTGGAGAAAGTCCAGATGAGGGCCAAAATGATGGTTAGAGGGCTAGAGCATGCAGACTGAGAGCTGGGGCTCTTCAGCCTGGAGAAGAGAGGGCTCCTGCAAAATCTTATGGTGGCCTTCCAGTGCCTAAAGGGGCAGTAAAAGAAAGCTGGAGGGGGACTTTTTACAATGGCATGTAGTGATAGGAAAAAGGGTAGTGGCTTTAAACTGAAAGAATGTAGATTTATATTAGGTATAAGGAAGAAATTGTTCATTATGAGGATGCTGAGGCACTAGAACCATTTACCTAGAAAAGTGCTGGATGCCTCACCTCTGGAAGTGTTCCAGGAAATATTGGATGGATCCCTGAGCAACCTCGTCTAATGGAAGGTGTCCCTGCCCATGGCAGTGGAGTGGGAACCAGATTATCTTAAAGGTTCCTTCTTACCCTAACCACTATGATTCTATGAGAGTCAGATGTTAGAGTCCTGTATCTCAAATTTGGAAATGAATGCTTTTATACCTAAGGCTCTGACAAGGACAAAAACAACTGTGAGCTGGTGGTTTAACAAGCTATTGCCCACCAGCTGAGCTACTGCAAATGTGCATATGCATTCTATTAGCACAGCCTAATTAGCTGAAAACCCCTGCCACTACAGTTAATTCTGGGAAGTTTATAGGAAAGGTCTCATTATATTGCACTATTTGAAAAATGAGGTTTTTTGTTTATAGACTGAACACCCACAGTTGTAGGCAGTGAATATAGAAAAAAATATGGTTAAGTAAATATAAGTGATAGAAGACTCATATTATTTTGTTCTTCTGAAATTTTCTTCAAATTCTCTGAGGCCTTAATTGGGAGCTGTCTTGCAAAATGGGACATAATACTTACCATCAATGTTTTTAAGGTTGTATAATGAAATAGCACGTAACTTAGGATAATATGTTATTCATACTTATTCAGGCTTTTCTTCCTAAACTCAGCCTCTACATTTCACTGTTCTTATTTCATTTTCAAATATTCACTATTTCTTATTCATTTTTCCTTCCTAAATCAGCGAATATTTCCATATTGTTATTGGGAGAAAGAAATATAAGAATGAACAAAAAAACTCACTGCATTTTGTATTTTAATGCTTGAATTTATCTTGTCTATAAAGAAGTCCTACTTATTATTTCACTTCGTATATATATGGTTAGACATTACTTTAAATCTGGGGCTGGCTTAAAACAGAGGCATAGTTCTGTTGGATCACACTTTAAGGCAAGTCTTTGCTTGACTCTTTTAATGAAACTAGAAGACTGGAAAAAACTATCCATCTATATTTTTAAATAGTACTACAAGTTGTTTTTTTTTTTTCATCAAGAAAGATTTACTTGCCTTTTAGTAGCAAGTAATCACTTGATATTCAAGAATCACTTTCACCAGGCTCAAGAATGATATATCCCAATTAGCAGAGAAATTGGGTAGAGGTTGTAAGAGTAGATGGATGAAGAATGTCTGTCATTACTGAAGTCTAAGCAGGAAATATGCAGGAGACAGACACAAGTTAAACCACTTGGAATAAATATAGAGAGGTCAGAATAAGTAAAAATGAGACAAGGAAGGCTAAGGTCCATCTGGAATTATATCTGGCTGAGGATGTCAAGGACAAGAAGAAATTCTTCTCCAAATACATCAATAACCAAAGGAAAACTAAGGAACATCTGTAAGGAAACTCATTACTAAATAGAAGGAGGATCCTGGAAAAGAAGATGCAAAAAAGGAAGAAATACTAAACACCTTGTTTGTATCAGTGTTCCCTGACAAGACCAGCCCTCAGAAATCCATGACCCAGGAGATCAGGGTAAAGGAACATTAGAAGGAAAACCACAGAACTCACTCGATGAGTGTCTCAAGGGGTCTTGTGCTCTTTTTTTAATCTACCCTGACCTAGATGCAAGGTAGAAATACTGACAAGATATTCTTAAATACATAATGTCAAAACAACAAAAGCTTTGCAGGAAAACTTCAGAAAATCAGAGAGCTTTGGCAAAAGTTTTGAACAACATTCAATCAACATGAAGCTTTTAGGAATTATTAACTTAATCCATTCAATTTAACATACCCCAAACTCATCTGTTTTTAAGTAACTTGAAATTCTAAGAAGAGGGACTTAGAAGAAGAATAGGGATAAAGAGAGAAAAGATATATTAAAAAAACAACTATAGAACAACCAAAAAGAACAACAGCTACAGTCCTGATTCCAATGGTGTTTAGCTGACCTAAAATCCAAGAAGAGGTAGGATCAAGACCTGTGTGTGTGCGCCCTGTGCTCTGGCTTAAGTACCCTTTGGCTTTCCTAAGCCCTGCCCTCAAGTGAGACTTCCATTAGGTCGGCCACTCAAGACCTGGGTTGAGGGCTCCAGGGTCAGGGTGTGGAGCACTGCCTCCCAGTGGCTGGTGGCCACTGAGGGATAGATACGGGCTTTACAGGGTGTGGGATGTGTAGAGCCAGGCATTTCCTCACCAGGGCAATGCCCATCTTACCCATTTACCGCACATATGCAGCTGAAATGTTACCAGCTAGCAATCTCCTCCAGTGTCTCACACCACACTTCTTGAGGGAAGGCTGTTTTACATGCACTGTCCTCTTCTGAACTCTGCCCATGGAAAAATAATTTTTAGGAAACACCTTGTTTTTGATTAAGAAAGGGTAACAACTGAGGTGTTTATTATTCTTTTCTTTAAAAGCTTTTTTGCATGCCAGCATGAATTAATATTATCTTTTTATAGCTATAATGTCAAGTGTTATGGTTTTATCTACCAGTTTGTGCTATTCACCACTGTTCTCAGGAGGAAAATTATGGGGGAGCAAAAGTAAATGTTCAAAACATTAAGAGAGCAGATCACATTTCAGGAGATTCAATTGTTCAATATCAGTGCCGTAGAACATAAGGTTTTCAAACAAAAGATAAATACCTTGATATTCTATATGATATGTAAACAAAATGAGGTGATTTCAATCATCCTGTATTCTTATCTGAGAAATGTAATGTGGTATTTTCTGGGTCCCCCGTCGTAGGGAGGAAAATATGAAGCTAACTCCCTGTTCTTAGAAGGCTAATTTATTATTTTATGATATTATATTATGTTCAAGAATGCTATACTGAAACTATACTAAAGAATAGAGAAAGGATACAGACAGAAGGCTAAAAGATAATAATGAAAAACTCATGACTCGCTCCAGAGCCTTGACACAGCTGGGCTAAAATTGGCCAAAAAGTAAAAACAATTCACATGAAACCAATGAACAAGCACCTGTTGGTAAACAAATGAACAAGCACCAGTTGGTAAACAATGTCCAAACCACACAGGAGAAGCAAATCACATAATTATTGTTTTCATTTTTCTCTGAGGCTTCTCAGCTTCCCAGGAGAAAATCCTGGGCAAGGGGATTTTCCCAGAAAATATGACGGTGACAATGCACCATAAATTTAAAGCAGTTTACGAAGCAATAGGAAGATTACTTCAACATATATCATTTATTCAAAATGAAAATGTCCATTAACAAATGACTACATGTAAAATATGCAAATTGGAATATAATCTGTTATTTCCATAGTCTTTTAAAATATTCCAAATCATGGTTTCATTTTGATTGAAAATAATAGGTGAGCAGTCACTGTCATACATTATTACTATTCTTTTATACTGTTAACAGGCAAGAAAAGAACTAAACTGACTCTTTTAAATACAAATATTAAACCAAAATATTTTGAGCAGTTTATGTAGTTTACAGCATGTCAAGAAGCCACATTCTGGAGTATAAAAGATTTCAAGTATCTGTGCAGAGTTCATGTTAGGTGGTTCAGTACACCTATCTTTCATAAACAACAAAACTCTGGCTGCCCCATATTCCAAGCATATAGGAAGAGACCACTGTCACCCACAAAAAGACACGAAAAATGAGACAGTTTTAATTAGCATGGCTTGCAGCACTCATAACAGATTAGCTTGTCAAGTATTTTTAGATGACCCAGAAAAATATCTCTTCAGAATAAGAAAGAAGATAACAATGTTGAATATAATATATTTTGTCATTTTGGTTCCTTTTCTGAGGAATAAGTCAGGCTGTTTTTCTTCAGAAACTTCCAATTCCTAACCAACAGATGTAATGTTGAGGATTATACTGCATACCTGGATAGGTAACCTGTAAAAAGAAAAAAACCACCAAATTAAGGATATATGAATATATGATCTACCAAAGCTATGACAGGAGCTAGAAAGATCTTCCTTAATTCCTTGTCAAGAGATACCACTACTTAATTATGTAGACATTTTTCCCAAGAGTGAGGAATTTATTTTGCCTGAATTACAAGCACATACAATAACACAATAATTTATTATCCAACATTAAAAAATACTGACGGTTTCCTTTGCAAAATAGATTTTTTTAAAATTACTGTAATATCTAAGCCTTATTGGTGTTGTTTCCAATGATAAAGTGCCTTATAGTTTATTCTTGTGTATTTTAAAGCTAAAATAAACACACTTTCTAATGACACTTATAAATGTTGCTATAATCCAAAAAATGGTGGCTTAAAGTATTTCAGTCACACAAAAAAAAAAATTACACATTTAAAAATTTTCCTAATTCTTGAGGGAGAATGAAGCAGATACAGTTTATGGAAAAGTATACATCCATTAAAAAGAATTCTACTCTTTTACTCATAAATTGCAGTGTTTTAAATAAGATATTCTGAGAAAGCGTCGGCTTAGATTTTCAAAAGAGGAAAGTATTAGGCATCCTTTGTTAATTCAGCATCTATAATTTGTTCAGTATCTTAAATATTTCAGCTTTTCTGTTCAGCTGAATATTATTTTTTACTTTTTCCTGGAGGTTTTTATTTATTCTGTGAAATAATTAATAATGAGAAAAACAAACTACTTAAACCCCTTAAGAATTGACATACATACTAAACTTTCTTCAGTACTTTGATTTTCTCTGTTTATTTGCAGAATCTCTTGCTATGCATAACTCAAGAAATATTAACATCCTTATTTTAACACTACAAATATCTTAGACAAGGAAATCTTTGCATTTTCTGCCTTTACAATGTATCTCAAAGTTGTTACTCACTTTTGTAGCTTTTAGGACTTCATTGGAAATTACAAAAGGATAATAGTATATTTTCTGTATTTTTTCTGTCAAATTCTATTTTCTTTGGTTTTTTTTAAAGCAAAATAGAATATAGGATGATGGATAGAACAAAAAGAAGGTACATCTGTGTTTCAGACAAATGAAATGTATCTGAAACACAGACACATTCTTCTCTCATCAAAAGGTGACTACAGCTGGAACCATCTGCATGTCATAGTATTGTTATTCATATATTTATTTATTTTAGCAATATTATTATTATTATTTCTGTTAGCAATATTAGCAAATTATTCCAGCTATATATAAATCAGAATTCCAGATCATTCTCATTATGAATCTGCGACATGCTTTTTGCAACACTTTAGAACTATATCACTTTACATTTACCCTATCTTGAGGTCTTAAGCAGATTTTGTATCACTATCTTTACTTGTATTATGCAAACTTTATTGACTTTATGGCACAGAGATCTTTTTAGTCTAGTCTTTAAATAACTAGATTGACACCCATATGTATATTTTAAACTTAAGCTTTTCTATTTCACAGGATCCTCCTTCCCAGATACTTGAAAGGTGATCTTGCACCTTCTCCTGACACTGTTCCTACATATTACCCTTTTACAAAAGGTTTTTCTGAAATTCAGTCATAAACTTCTGGTTTATAATGATGGCCTTGCCCTGTCTAGTGGTTGTTGTACTAAATGACTTCCTGAGATTGTCCTTGAACCTAAATTATTCTATGATTCTATGGATTTGTCAAATAGTTAATTAAGGAGGAAGAAGAATATCTCTGCAAATTACTGAATATTTGACCTAATGGGCAAATTGTACTTACCAAGTAATAGAACATTAAAGTCTTGACTAGACAAAGACCAAGGAAAATAGCATCTCAAAGCCTTACAGAAATGAAACATTATTAGGAAAAAGAAGAAAGCAACCAACCCTACAAACGAAGAACCAACAAACAAACCAATGTAAAAAAAAACCCAAAATAACCTCAACATCCAGCAACTAGTTAGATAAATGTGTTTTTACATCTGCCTGTAGTAACATAAGACTTTGTTGCAGAATGTTTACTGATCAACAGAGATTCCAACCCCATATATGTTCTAGAGCAAAGAGGAGAAGTCGAGCTGATGGACTCAATCTGAAGATCCTTGCACAAGAAATCCTATCCTATACCATATTGACACAGGTGATCCTCCCTAGGAGGATTTCCTCCAATTCTCAGATTCAAGCAGAGATCAGAACTCATGAATACTAGCAGGATCCATCTAGGTGCATCTCTTATCCAGGAATCCATAGGTGAGCCTTGAAAAGCCAGCACAGGCCCCACTTGTCATTAGTCAGCAGTCTAGTGAGATTACTTCAAAGCAAATTCTTTAAGATAATAAAAGATCATTCACTCTTTTTTCTTTCAGCATTTCATGCTGACAGCAGGAAAAAATACATTTCCTTCAGAAATTTGGGCACCAACTCTAGTTTTCTAATTCAGACTTACTTAGATATGGCAGGCACATAGCAAACCCCTAGTCAGTACTTAGTATTTCTATGGCATTGACCACATGTCAGATGTTACCAAACAGAAATGGAAGCCCCTCTGAGTTCTGCTTTGAACTAAGTTGTTTTTCTCTAGCAGTAAAATGCACCTGCAGCATAGTGAAAAACAATAAAGAATCTCAGCCAATTTTTAAATGTAAAAAATGAAAATATTTAATAGCTTTAGGCCTGTTTCGTTGCCTTTTCACCTATGCCTGTGCAGAATTTAGTTGTAAAAGATTGTCTTGTTGAATTCAAAGAGGAAGAAAGATTATCAAGAGAAAATAATTTGTACTATCTAGAACACATACTTTGGGGGTCTGACTCTCAGCCATTATTCTCTCATTTTCTTACAGGCTTAGTAAGTTATGCTCCTTTTCTTTTACAAAATCTATTAGTTGGTGTCTTCTTTTCCAAGATGTGTTATCTCCTAAGTAATTTTTGTATATCATCAGAAAAGTTTGAATTTCACTTCCTCAAATGTATCCCTAACTATCAGTATATCAGCAGTCAGTAACTATTCTGCTGTCACAGACTAAAACTTAAAGGCCATAATTATTTTGGTTTTCAAAAACCTGTGTTTTATGGCATGCACATAAAATGCTAATCAGTCATTTTGTTCTATGAAATATAGTATCAAGAAAACCTGGAAAGTGTTTATCTAAAGAAATTTTTTTACTTGACTTGGATTATTTTGAAATATCATCCCAAGAATTTCGAATTTAATTTGCAATGCAAAAAATCCCACCCAAAACCAAAAACCCCACTTTAAAACCCCGGAAATTGTGGGCAAAGATTATTTCAGAAATGTTATCTCACTCTTTTCCCCCAAAGGAGATCATCATCGAAGCTGGTAACTGACGGATTGAAATCCTAACAGGATTGGATGCTCTGGGCTACAGCTCTCAAAAGAACTTCAGCAAATAAAACATTTGATCTGTCTGGGCTACATTATGTTCTGCTCCTTAAAGTTCTATTTTTAAGTGACCAAATGTGATTAGATATAACATATTTCAAATTTATTTTTTCAGAATTAGGCAGTTAGAATTTTTTAACAGCAATTATATTTCAGAAAATTTCTGATTAATGCTATGCATAAGTGGAGCAGGGTTCAAATACACATTTTACTTCTATAACATGTGTGACTTCTAACTATAGTTATGATAGAGTTTAAAACACAAGACAATAAGGCCTGCTAAGTACTTGTAGTTTAGGTTATGTATAGAATACAGTAAATATCAGTTGTGCAGAATTAATTTGAATAGAATGATGAAAGAGCTTATATTTCATTCTTCATTTAAATTAATATTTCAGCTATTTTTTAGATAGAAGCATAATATATCATTTCATTTCACAGATACTTTAGGCCCATTTGTATCCTTTATGGTTTTTCTTATATAGTCAAATTGGTTATATGTACTGAGAATAATATAATTCTAAAGTCCTCTCATTCACTCACATTCAAATAACTGAGTTCCTGTTTTGCCTTCATTTAAATTAAAAAATTTATATCTTTACTGACTATTAGAAGCAACTTTTCAGGAAACTTGCAGATTTGGTCAACTCAAAAATTACAGAATGTAAATGGCTTATGGTAATACTTTTACACACATTTTTGCTTTGAGTAGGTTTTTGAAGTTACATTTTAGCAATACTTGAATTATTCAGGTTAAGAGTATTTTAATGGGAAAATAACATGAAACTAAAGTCACATCTGCTAAAAGATATATATTTCCACAAAATTTAGCCATTTTTAGTAATGCTAGGTGGTTTTGCTAACAGACATAAATAGCAGCTATAGAAAATAAGGCTGATTAGGTAAACAATTGCTATCCTAATGTGTATTCTGGTGGATATGATGGGCTAAGGTTTCATGAGGAACTCTTGTGGCTTAGCTTTCTGGTGTCTGGTATTAGAAACTGAGCATGGTCAGTTTCTAATGTAGCTGTATTTGGGGCTTGGGTTGGGGTTTGGTGAGAGTTTTGTAATATATATAGCAAATTGAAATAGAAACCTTGCAAACGTCAGACCTTTTCTTAACATCTGAGTCAGAAACTAATCAAATAAGATTAATCAATTAGAAGTTGTAATATAAGACAGTATTAGAGATGGTCTTAATGAACAGTGTTGTATTTTTGTAAATCTTTGAATTTGGAGAAATCAAAATTCTGTAAAAAGAATTATTTTTTTTTCTGTAAAAAGACTGATCCATGGACAGCATATGAAATTCAGTAGTTTCATTGCCTATTTTGCAGCTATCTCACCTCTCTTTCTTCTTTACAATGCCTATGCAAGATGATCACTTTCTTACCTGTGACTAAAAAGATAATCCAAGAGTAAAAAAAATGAGTTCTTAACAGTTACTTGATATGAATTACAACAGTTGATAATTAAGAAATGATAATATATTACACTTTTTAATTCATAACTCCAGGTGCTTGCTGCACTGTCTTAGCACAGAGTTTGTGCACTGAGAATGCCCCTTAAAGCATCTGGAGATGTGTTGCAAATCTTTTATTAATAAGACTTTCTTTCTTTTCTTGTCTAAAATTGTTTTCATTTGTTTTTTTTGTCTTCATAAATAGTTGAACTGTACAAGATTGCTACTAAAAAGATTGAGAATTCATTTGCACCACACAATCAAAGTACAAGAGTAACACAGAATAATTAAAAAGTGATTTGGTTTAGGGTTTTTCTTCAGGAAAATAGAAGCCCTGAGACAGCAAGGTAGCTTTTCCAGCACGAATTTAGAAACAGTTCTCTAAAGGAACTCTTGGGCTTCAGAACTAAAGCCTGTGTGATTACAGCTTTAACACCTCCCAGATTTAAAATTGCTGAGTTTTCCATTATATGGATTTTCCCCTTTTTTCTTCTTGTTGCCAACCCTAATTGTATTAGAGCACTGCTTAGACATATTTAATAAGTAGTAGACATTTTCTAATTTGTGATTCAAATGTTCCCACAGCCAACACATAATCTCTACCACTGTGTCAGTATTGATTTCTGGCTTAAACAGTTTTTTTTTTTTATTTACTGATGCTTCTAACCTTGATCTGTTTTTGAAGAGGTATCATACTCCTTCTCTGTCTTTTTTGCTAGATTGCTTCTGATACAAAGAACGTCACTGCCTAGCTTCTAGCAAAATAGTAGTTCCTTGGCTAATGTAAATATTTATGGAAGTCCACACATTTCATATCTACAGCAAGCTGCTTCTAACACTGGAATTCTGAGTCCTGGCAGTATATTAGAAATAGTATGCTAGACTGAGCAAGCCATGTTTTTCCATTTCCTCTTCTAAGATTAGCTCTGTACTCACTTTATCATTGTCATTGCTTTTGTCAGCAGCTTTTGTAGTTTGATGCTATCAGTCTTGAGCACGAGGAAAGAGAATCATATTCAGCATTTTGGAATATAATGGAAGCTGAATCACTGGGGTATTTTATGGAGAAAGTTTTAGCTGAAGTACCTTGGAATTTATTTTGCATCCACTGATCCACACTGATAGCTCATTATAATTCCATGATCAGTCTGTATAATCAGACTTGTGTCCTCAGCGGCTTATAGTCAATAAGCATGTGGAAAAGTTGTATAGCAAGGAGAAACCTCTAGTGAGCAGTTCACTCTGATGTAAATATCCAAAATAAAAGTTAACACCTTCTTGAAGTGGATATTAATTTATATATGTACAATAATGGTGGAGATACAGCAGGACTAGCTTTACCTGGGAAGCTAATTTTTAGACAACTTGAGTGGAATGCAGTGAGAAAACTTGAGCTTGTATTTTTCTAAATGTAAACATTTACATAGTAGATAATTTTAAAATTAGCTACTTTTGTGTTTCAGATAGAGATATATTTTAGACCAGTGGCAGTAATATCTAACCAGACATTATGTCCATTTAGAACTATGAAAATTTTGGAAATAAAATTTATATTTTCCAAATTAAAAAAAAGTCTAGTTTCTCAATGTATGTATATACATATATCAAAGTATATAGAAAATATTTCTTTTTTGCAAGAACATCTTGAAAGAGACATCAAAAAATTAGTGTTTTCCTGAGGCTTGTGCTTTCTAGAATTTATTCATTTTAAGAATACTAATAAAATTTTTAAACTAACTGACATTTTCAAATCACTAAATCATGAGTAAAATTCTTAGTTTTCACTTTAGTTAATTGATGCATTGAACATAAAAAAATACATTTTTCACAAATCTATAGAATAATATGAATTTACTGTATAAGAATGCTATATACAACTGCTATAGAATAATACAGCTACACTACATATAAGTTCCTCTAAATAGCTAGCCAGCATTTTAAAATAAATTATATCACTATTCAAGAATTTTTCTAATAGAACTTCATTGACACTCAATGCTGAAAGGAAGAGTTGAAGTCTAGTGCATAAGCATTTCTTTGAAGCCTGGTAGACAGTTTGTTGGCTATAGTCACATTATCTAGAAACAATTGGAATCCTTAGCACTTTGATAATATCTCGAGGTGTTCCTAAAGTTTTTAAGTCAGAATTATGACACTTGGTAATCTAATAATTAAAACTTGTTCAATCATGTTTCAGAGAAACAATGTCAATGTTTTGTATGTGAGACACATTTCCCATTAAAATTTCCACAGATATTTGGCTTCTTACTTCTTGCTTTGGTCTATATGAAAGGGACACAGTGGTTCCATATTCAGGATCACTGAAAAAAGATGCAGCTGTTAGGAGCAGCCTTGCAACACAAATAGGAGGATTATCTCTCTTAATTAAGAGTTTGAAAATTAAGCCCCATCCAAATTCTTGATATTCCCAGTCCCAGTGTCTTCTTTCAGAATCTCCAAGACTTAGATATTAACCTTTTGCCCATAGAATTTAATCTATTTAGCTTTCTCTTGCAATTTTATTATCAAGTTTAAGTTCCCTGACAGTACTTATCTTTCAGTACGTGACGTAGATTTCTTGATTTAGCAGATTTCCTTTCCAAATATCTTGATGGTGACAGAAATAGTGGGGCCAGAGGACTAGGGAAGTGATTCTTCCTCTTTATTTGTCACTGGTGGGGCCACATTTCGAGTGCTATGATCAGTTCTGGGCCCTTGGCTGCAAGAAGGACATTGAGGTGCTGGAATGAGTCTAGAGAAGGGCAAAGAGGCTGGTGAAGAGTCAAGAGAACAAGTCCTCTGAAGAGGCTGTGGCCAGGTGGGGGTAGGTCTCTTCCCCCTGGAAACCAGTAAGAGGACAAGAGGACAAAAGGACACAGTCTTATGCTGCATCAGAGGAGGTTTGGGCTGGATATTCATCAGGAAGAATTTCTTCACAGAGGGAGTACTTAGACATTGGAATGGACTGCCCAGGGTGGTGGCAGAGTCATTGTCCCTAGAGGTGTTATGGAAAGAGTGGATGTGGCGCTTAATGCCATGGTCTAATTGACAAGGTGGTGTTCAGTCATGGATTTGACTTGATGATCTCAGAGGTCTTTTCCAAACTGACTGATTCTCTAATTCAGTTATTATCTTAATGTATATTATAAATGATCAGCTATTTAGCCACTATTTTAATCTCTCTTTTCCTATTAAATTAATTTATATGTTATAAGTAGGTCCTTACCTCTAGGACTCTAGTTTATATTGCTCAATCCCATATCTGTTTTCTAGTCTGTACTAAATTACTCCTTTTTAAACACCTGTCACATTAATCTTTATTTTGTTTTCCATAACAGCTGGATACCTATTACAACAACAATTGACATCATAACTTTAGGTAAAAATAGGAATTGACTTTGTCATGTAATCCTATTAAAAAGGACAACATATATATAAAATAAAAAAAACACAGAACTTTCATTACAACTTTTTACAAAAATGCCAAAGCAATAATGTAACAAGAGAGTGTCTGGACGTACATGACAATGTAGTTCAAAGCTTCCATCTTTCTTTCTATTAAAATATACCTGAAACATTCAGGTAAAATACACCTGCAAATATTACCTGAAACATTTCAGTTTTGTTGTTTGTTTATTCTATTTAAGTCTATTCAATACAGAATGGGTAGCTTGACAAGTACCCTGTCACTTTCATTATTTCAAATTCTTTTCTCCAAACCCAATTATTCAGGGAGACATATTGTTTTAATGATGTAGACTCACAGGGACTATGACAAGCTCAAGTAATAGAATTTAATTTGTGAACTGATGAGGATTTGAATTTAAGCCTCCAGTGACTAAAGTGTGTATTTCTGGCACCCCCTATTAATCTTTACGTTGGATAGCAGTGTGTCATAATCGACATGTTCCTATGTGATATTATGATCCAGGTAGTACTAGAAGTACTGAACATTATATATATATATATATATATATATATATATATATATTTCTGAATATATATTAATATTCTAAATATATATTAATATTTCTGAACATATGAGAGTTTAAGTTCCTAGTTGCTGGAAAATTATTATTGTAATAAATGGATTTTTTTACACTTGTATAAGGCTAAATATGTTCAGGTTTTTTTACTGGGACAAACATGCTTTGGGTAACTTTTATAGGAAAAGTGGATAGAATAATTTCTTCTTTAATAAAGGATCAGTTAGCCATTAGATATATGTTTTCTTCAGTAACAATACCTGAATTTAGTTAGAGACACTGATTATTTTTGTGTCTTTCTCTAAACCTTGGAAGCTATTTATACTTTTCTTGGTTTTATTTGGTTTTTCTGATGAAATGAATGAAAAACTATGATTAATTTGGATCTTTATTCTTATTGAAATAGTTGAATTCATTTAAGTCTTGTGATATATGTTTTCTTTATTGCTTTTATATGCTTTTTCCTTCTACTTGTAGTCTTTCCTGAATTTTTTTACCTGGAAATTGTAGTCATAAAAGAATTAGTGAAAACTTAAAAATGGAAAATCACTTCACTCTCTGTCCATACTATTTTGTATAAAATATTTTGATTTCTTTCTGTATTCCGACTTGACTTCCAAAGTCAATACATTTTATAAATGCAATATTTGTAAATATCAGCTTCATTTTTTGTTTTAAAGTATACTTATTTGATTTAGCTTTCTGTTTAATTGGCACAAGCTAATCATGTTGTAGACACTTCATAATTCATCTGTTCTTCTAGTTCTTTTAAATACCAATATCTTCTATGCTATGTAAACATTTTATTCTGGGTGATTAATTAAATACACTGAATTTGCATAGTATAGGCTGTTTATAGCATCATTTACCTGTTATTACCAGCTTACTCACTGAAAATCTTAAATTATGTAAGAATTACATTTTGTGAGGAAATATAACACATTTTCTAGTTCCACATATAATTGAAATCCATCTTGGAGACAAACAAAGGGAAAAAGTGGAAAAACTTTCGGTTTCCATAGGCAGAAATTTATTGTTGCATGTATTTATTCCAGTGCTTTTGAGAAGTAGAGAATACATGGCACAAAACACAGTGATATATGCTATTAAAAATTTCCCAGAGGTCGATATCTTAACTCCTGCATGCTGTTATCTAGTTTAACAGAAGCTTCATCTTCCACATTGTCATGTCACCATTCAATGTATATGAGCAGAATTTTCCATTGCATTTGAAGTCAGTCTATGAAGCATTACTATTTAATATATTTGTACAGATGCAACTTTTTAGTTAATGGACTGTACAGGGAGTATTCTAAATATACTCCACAGAGGCTGGAAACTCACTTTAATCTGAAATATGCACATACCAGCAAAAGTGGAACCTTCCTCACTGTACTGTATAAAACAGGCTTGATCTCATCTGGAAAGAAGAAAATTTGAATGTTATTTATCAACAAAGCTCAGCAGGTAAGCAGAAGCAGAAAACACTTTTCCCCTTTTCCTACACAAATAAAACATTGTCATAGTGGAAAGATTTTAGTTTAGGCAGATGTGATTGCACTGGTATTTGTGTTAGTTTAAATTATTGTTGTATCTAACTCTAATGAATTTCAGAAAAGTTGAAAATAAAAAATATTTTGTTGTGGAAGTGGAGTCCAGAGGCTAGGATTTTCTCTTCGTGGACAAGGTTTATCAGTCCTGATGGTGTGACAGTGGGTCAGGATGAGGAACTAATAGTGTATTGATTTTGCATTGTACAAATTCTATCTATTTTCTCAGATGTTTAAAGAGACTTGTATAGGTCACTGATGGAAGCAGAGGCTGATGGTGTTAATCTTGTATAGAGCTGTGTTTTTGAGGTTTGTGTTTACGTGAGTTTATTAGTATTTTTTTTAAACTGCTGTATTCGCTTTGTAAAGACTAAAGGTTGTGGCACTTCAGACATTGAACTGTCATTTTGTAATGGCAAATAGAATAGAAACAAAACTAAGAATTATCTTCAGATAATTCCTTGTCTTTAGATAATTATTAATTGAAGATCAATTAAAAATTATCTAAGCCATAACTACATTTGATTAGTTCAATAATTCAGTTGATATGGGTATGAACAATTATAGATATTGTGTCTTATTTTATTGCATTGCAAGAGTTTGTTCTAGGAGTTATTTTTTTCTATAGATGTATTTTGGAATTAGTTTGCAGTATCAGTTAAGTTTCAACATAGACTAAGGAATGTTATGATATGGAAAAAATGCTAGTAATCTAAACAAATATATAGAGGTAATTCCAAATTGTCGAGCCATTATAAAAATATTAATATGTCTCTGTCACTTCCAATGACAAGATAAATACTTGATGTTCTCCAAAGTGCTTCAAATTTCAGTAAAATGGAAGTTTTAATGAAAACAATGTTCCCTGAAATTTCTTTGGCAATGACTTTTTTTTTTCTGATTCATAATGAAATGAAAAAAAATCTTATTTCCCATAAGTTGAGAATATACGTTACATCATTAAAAAAGGTTCAAATTAAATTAATCTTCTGTAGTGGGCCACATGCCTGACAAGGCCACTTGGCTGTATGCCACATGCCTGACAAAGCCACTCTATCACTTACCCTTTTTAGGTGGTCAAGGGAAATAAAATGAAATGGAAAACAACTTGTGGGTTTTGACTAGGCAGTTTAATAAAGCAAAAGAGAAAGAATTAATGTAGAAAAGCAAAGAAAAAAGCTGAAGTTTTTATTTTCTACTTCCCATCAGCAAGCAGTGTTCTGCTACTTCCCAAAAACACGGCTTCAGCGTGAGCAGCAGTTCCTCTGGAAGGCAAAATTTATAAATAATTAATGCCCCCCTTTACTTCTCCTTTTCTTTGATTTTTAATGTGAGCAGACATCATATGATGTGGAATATCTCTCTGGTCAGTTTGGGTCAGCTGTCCCAGTCCTGTCCCCTGCCAAGATCTTGCCCACCCACAGCCCACTGATGGTGGTGGAATGATGGAGAGAGGGCTGATACAGTGCCAGGGTTGCTCAGCAGTGCACAAAACACCAACCAAAGGTGTGTTACCAGCATCTTTCCAGCCACCAATGCAGAGCACTGGGAGGGCTGCTGGGGCAAAAATTAACTCCTTCTCAGCCAGACCCAATACATCTCCAAACTAAATTCTGTTGTTAGTATTTGAGTATTTTAACTGAGTATATAAAACTTTTTTTTCAAGTCTGGCATATTAGACACGTAAGCTCTGAAAGACTCTTAATACTCACATTTATTTATTTGTAAATTTGGTATTTTTTAATACATTTCCTTTCACATTGGTTTAAGTTTTGACTCCATCTTACATAGTCATCATAGTTTAAACTTCAATATTCTACTTTTTTATTCAAGAAGTTGCCTATCTGATCTAAATAAAGAACATTTTATCCAATTCTTTTAACTTTACTGTTTTAGTGATCATGAAATGTCAAGCAGGCCTTCAAACATTTATGTGCTTAGTTGTACTTTAATACGTATGTAGAATTAAATAAGTTTTGGTTGTTTTCTTCTTTTCAAAATAAAACATAAAGATATTTGATGTCCTTATTTTTGCAAGTAATGAGCAATTAACTTCTGGTCACTCTTAGGTTACTCTGTATTGAACCTATGTAATCTGAAGATCACTGATGTCCTCTAAACATTTTAGGAATCCAGATAGTACATTGTTTGTAAAGGTGACAATGATTTAAATTTTATGGAAGACAAAACCTAAATGTTACAGTGCAAACAAAATACTAACACATTGGCAGGGATTAGGAAAACAGCAATTAGGAATTTTGTATCCTTACTCACCTATCAATCTATACTATGGATTCTGCTTTATTATTTGAAAACAACATACCTCCTTATTTAGCAAGGTGTGGTAAAAAATTTAGGTTATTAGTTAAGTTATAAAATGCTATACATCTGTACATAGTGCTAGCTACACAGAATATAAAAACAGTTAAATATACAAATATGTAGCTGTAGAATATAGTTTCTTTTGACAAAAACCCCCTAAGTCACATGTCTAAGACATTCAAATAATATGTCAATATAGACCTGAAAATTACAGCAGAAAAAACATAGATTTTTAAAATAACTTTCATTGGCATAAGGGCAGATTAATAATAATTAATCATATCCTTTCCCATGAACATAGACTTTAATTACTCTATTCCCTAAGTTTCCATTTTAAGATGATTTAATGTTCTTCCTTTAAAAGTAATGTGACAATAGCAAGAAAGAATTCACACAATTTTTTAGGATCCCCTTGTGTCATATTGTCTTACCATCACAAGCCTCATCAAAAGGTACTTTAATGAAAATTTACTGAAATATTAATTCTTTCCTATATAGCCTACAGATCAAAGTAACTTGTCTGGGAAGTATATTCCAGTGGAAAAAAAATTTCCAATAAACATTCTCCACAGCACACTTCTTTTATACAATAGATTTATTTTTCAAACATAAACTGGATACAGTAAAAAAAATATACACTTTTTATCTTTGAAGTCATGTTTCATTGTGATCAAATAGAAAGAACTTTTAATATTTCTTGTCTAGGTATCATGTTTGATTACATGATAAAAAAACCCTTCTGAAAAACCCTTCTTGTTTTTATAAAAGTAATGGGATATCAGAACTACTGAGGCTATGAGACTCCTGACTACTTCTAATTCATGCATTCTCCTAGCATTGTATTTTGGTTTTTGAAGCATCTTCAAACTGACTTGAGGAAGTCAGACCAAACATATGTCAGTCTCTGAATTTTGTAATTTAAAAACATTTCATACACTCCTCCTTTTGATATTGTGATCATTCTGTAAATATTCTAAAAGTATAAAAAGTCATAATTCTATGTGTTTGTTAACTGGCTCAGTTATATTTCACATACCCTTAGAAATTAAATTTAATAAGACATTCAGACATTCTTAACCCTACTAGTTACAGGCATCTTTAATTTGCTTCCTGCAACATTACTGCTTATCCTTTACATTGGATATAAAATTTGATATAAATTATGTCTTTTAGACTAGAAGTACATACTTTCTATGCAGCCAAAGGGATGAATAGTTATGAATAGTTTCAGGCTGATTGTAATGTCTAAAAGTACAGTATCTCAGACCCACACAGCTGCTTGCCTACAAGCCCCAGGGTAATGGTGAAGAGGCTGGAAAGGGGAAGAGACTGGAAAGGGTAAAAGTGAGAAAATTCCTGGGTTAAGATGAAGGCAGTTTTATAGCGAAAGCAACCGCCATGAACACAAGTGAAGCAAAAGAAGGAATTAATCACCACTTCTAGGTGGCAGGCAGGTGTTCAGTTGTCCCCACAGAAGCAGGGCTCCATCACTTCTAACAGTGACTTGGGAAGACAAACATCATCAGTGCAAATATCTCCTCTTCCTCTTTCTCCCCCTCTCACCCACTCCAACATGACATTTCTGTCCTTTCAGAAATTTGCATTTTTCTTAAAAGAGCTAATGTGAATAGCAGGCAGAAAATGGAGGTTTTCACTGAACGTCTGACACTTGCCTTTTAAAATAACTATTATTTCTAAGTGCTAATTAGTTTTAAAAAATGCAGTTATCTATAGAGAGAAGATCCAAACTTAATGGAAATAAAATAAGTCCACCTGAAGCAAAAGGCAGTATTGGACCTGTTACAGGGTTTTTTAGTTCAGGGATGGACAAAACTTACTTTACCTCTCTGAAACATCATTAAGTTCATGGCTGTTGCACCATCTTTCAAAACCTCCTGGCAGTTCTATTTTTTTTCCTGAGTCTTTAAATGATATATTATTGATTGGTTTAGGTTTAGGACAGTATAGTACATTACACTTGTTCCTAAGATAATTTTTAGTATTTTTAGTGTATCTGCAATGAAGTCCTGCATCGTATCTTTTCCTTTTTCAGGCTATCCTTGTTCCTTGTTCCTTGATTCCTTGGGTTTTTTTTTTTGTTTTTTTTGGTGTTTTTTTTTTTTGGTTTTTTTTTTTTTTTTTGTTTTTTTTGTTTTATTTTGATTTGGCTGGTTTTTGTTTTGTGGTGGTTTTTCTTTGGTTGTCGTTTTTTTGTCATGGGTTTGGTACTGTGCATAGTTTCAAAGTTCATGGTCAATATGAAACTCAGAAAAGATTCACCTAGATAATAGATTTTAAAATAGATTTTTGGATGAATATCTGGAAAGAAATGCTACTAAACTATAAAGGAAACAATAGGCCAATAACTGCAGATGGAAAACTGGCAAAATTTCTTCTTCCTTTTAGAATCTAGTCTAAAGTTTTAATGTTGGAATGATTAGAAATCCTTCCCTAGTTTGGTGAATTGACATATTTCCTAATGATTGCTTAGCAAAATCTATACTTACAGGAAATATCAATTCAAACTGTCAAATACAAGAGACTAGTTAAGATTCCTTCAAAACTTCTTAACAAAAATGATTCATTTTTAAAACCTGAATATAATAGAATTTTTATCTTTAATAAGAACTGTATACAAAATGACCTAAAAGACCATGTTGGGAGCACTCTGTACATATCAGAATTTGAGGACTAAAGAATATCCTGTTTACTCTTCTTATACCTCTGATACAGCTTCAACATTAATGAGAAGTTGTATAAGATGCAATGATTGTTTCTTAATTGAAACTTAAAATGGGACAACAATACTGAGAAATATAGAATCAGGAGAAACCTTATCCATCTGCATGCTGTTGCATGCATTTTCTAATCTAAAAAAGATTTCAGCTCTAGGTTGAGTTTTCATCTTTTCAATAAACCTGTTGAGTTTCCTTCTGCTGGTAAGGCTGTCCTCTTAATTTTCTTTTTTTAAATTTTGCTTTATTATTTTTACAGTGCATGTATATCTTTTTCCAACATTAGCTTTAATTTGCCTAATATTTTTCTTCATGCCTATAAAACATCTATAATATCCCTTTCAGCTTTTATTTGCCTGAGTTAAAACTAACAAACTAGCCTCTATTTTCCATTCATGGTTCAATTTTCCATGTCCTTGATCACAGCTGTGAATTCTGTGTTAATTTTTCCTGATTTATTTCCTTATTCTTGAGGAAATGTTCCAGCTGAGGTCTTGCACAATGACATTATTACTTATCCATTTCTTCTGGAGATGTTACTCTGCACATCCAAAAATTAGAAGTTTTATTTTTTTTTTCCCCTTCATATTGTATAGTTGGGTCTTAAACATCCTATGGCACACAAATCTAGCTATTTTGTCTTTCTCTTCTGAGATTTTAAGAACCCCTAGTTTATAATAGAAATTCATAGTAATAAATTCTTGGTAAACCCCTAAGTTACTTGGTGCAATAAAGTTCAGCAAACATAAGATACATATGATAGAATTGAGAGAAGAAACATCTGCAATTAACTACAGAACAAAATAAGACCTTAAAATAATATTTGCTAATATTTTTCTATCTTTTGTGGGATTTTGTTATAGATAGATAGATAGATAGATAGATGCATACATACATACATACATATACACACATCCATACATCCATACATATATAATTTTCTTCTTTCTTCATTCCAAGTTTTTGAAATAAAAAAGATATTAAAGAAAAAAGGTTATTTCTGTAATTTGACCACTGAGAGCCCTAGTGACAGAGGGTGAATCATCATTGTAGGATTTCACAAAAAGTTTTAATTGTGTCATTTGTTGGAATACAGAAACTGCTTCAGGGAGGGGGAGGAGAAGGAGGAGATGGACAGGAGGGAATGCAGGAATGTCTTGGTTCTAATCCATTTTCTAGTCTCAATAAAAACTTTGGGAGCAGAAAAATGGTTCACAGAAATTTAATCCCTTTAAAAATAGAAACCAGGTCTTAAGGCATGAAGATATGGACTATGAAAATAAAATTTGAGGTCACTAAGTCATAAACCTAAGTAAAATTGAACAACACAGAGTTCATCATCCCAAAAGCCTTAATAAAACCTCCACAATGAGAAGGAGCTAACAGTTTTCAGGATTATGAATTTTTCAACAAATATTTCAGATAGTGGATTAACCTGTTTGCCCATATCTTAAATAGCTTTTTCTAAGATATTGGTTCTTCTTTTGTGTGTCTATTGTTACTATTTGTAACAATGTCTAAATGTAATCTGTAGGATAAAGCAAGTTTTTCACCCTTAGAAAAATACCATATGTATTGACCTGTCTGCATTAAGGATTAATGGTGAGTATTGGGCCAGAGAATCCTTTGTGCTTCAGATAAACTAGAAATACAGTTAGCACTGTTATTGGAGGCCTATTATTCTGTAGTTCAGCTTGTCTACACATGGGGAAAAATGACTTTTTTTTGAGACTGGATTTATTCTGGCATAAAAAAGCTTAATCTGGTTACTGATGGGTTCTATTTTAACTTTTTAAATCAGGAGTCCCTGATTTAAATGACATTGTTGCTAAACTCCATTGCCATTATATTTGCCTTAACATCAACATTAGAACCACTGATAGAGATTACTTGTGTTACTCATTTGTTCTATCAGTTTGACTTGTTCTACAAGCTGCTATGTATTCTTATTTTTCACTTCTATACACATTTTATGTAGAAGCTAGTAAAAAGTTCATTATCTGAGTATAAATAAAACAGAATCAGAACATTTTGGATATGTGGGTTTTTTCCATTCTGTGTTGGCTGATGTACAAGGAAAGGAGACATTTTATGAAGTTCAGAGGACTAAGCAGTGAGATTTTTGGATATGAAAAGATGAAGTTTTGTATTTCCGCTTCAGAAACTTTTGCTGTTGTCTACTGCCTACAAAGTTAATACATTTTCTTTTGGGAAGTAAGAATTTTAGGCTTTGCTGACATCAGACACTTGAATTGCAATACACTCTTTCCAATTCAGTACTACCTGTGCTGAAGCAACAAATCTTATTCCCCTCATTAAAATCATACAGTAGTCAATCACCTTAAAATATTTGAGCAGGAGTTGGAAAAAAAAGGTGTTCAAAGGCTCTACATGAATCTATTCAAAATATTAGCTTAAAGTTCCTATTCTCTTCTATTATTTATGCTTCTTTTTTTCTCCTACCAATAATTCCCTCTGATTTTCATCCAGGAGATATACTGGTTTAGCTCTATCTTGTCAAGAACAAGCAAGCTGTTACAACAAAAAGAAGTTGAGGAAGCTGTCTCCACATGCTCAACTACCTTTCAAATTCACCTCCAGGACAGTAATGGAAGTAGGCAATCAACTGGTCAGTGATTCTTAAAAATAATGCGCAGTGTTTTAAAATATCACATCTCTCAAGCTACTACTGGATAACTCTGGATGATTGTCATGGTGCAATGCAATGTTAAAAGAAAAAAAAAATTACATCCTAACAATATCTACATGTGCAAAGCATTCTGCAGAGCGGGAGATGGAGAACTTTTCAAGTCAAGGCAAAACATTTCATAGAAATTTCTAATAGAATCTGGAGCCCTGTCACAAAAATCTTGTGAGAATGTGAAGATATTTATGTCAATTTAGATTTTCTCCTTTTTGAAGCTATAAACTTCCACCATTACCCAGAAACACAGGTCTGTTTTCACTCATCAAGCTCCTAATCCAAGTGCATAAAGAACCCCAAACGACAAAACAAACAAACAAAAAACCCAGAAAATAATCACATAGTATGCACTACCAGCAATGATAGTGGAATGATTGATAACACTTTGCAGACAATGTCAAGACAGTTAAGTGCTCCAACGAAATGCAGAATAAATTTGTTTATAAGTGTTCTGGATTTCCAAGATTTTACTTAACCCTTGTCATTTTGTTTCCAAATAACAACACTGCCTCTACCACTTACCTATTTTTGCATTGTGCATTTGAGTACATATTTCAGAGGAAATAGTTTTTGAAGTTTCATAAATAATTCTCTTTGCAGTGACATTCTGCATCTTTTGCACCAAAAAATAGTCAAGCTTAGCTTACCTAAAACAGATTAAGGTAAGGTAAGGTAAGGTAAGATAAGGTAAAGGTAAGGTAAGGTAAGGTAAGGTAAAATACAGAACGTAAAGCTAAAAAGCTGAATTTTGACAAGGTTGCAGTCATAATACTGTTTTAAAACACTGAAATAAAAAAAAAAGGTTCCCCCATTTTATGTCTAAGAGAAAAAAATAAACACACAATCTCATTGAAATTAAGTATTTGTTAAAGGCAAAGCCTAAATTTTGTATGTTTAAATACTGGTAGAGGTAGAGGTTATTTCATAATTCTTTTAAACTCCTGCACAGATAAAGATGGTGATTCATTCAAAATGGTACTTTTTCTAAAGGTATGATCACTGTATACATAGAAGCCATCTAGGGGGTTCATGTTATCCACCTTGCTGAAGAATGCATTGTTGTTAGACTCACAAGTTTCACAAGAGTCTAATTATCAGTTCTCAAACTGTGGTCAGCAAGAAGCAACTCTGTTATTTCCTGCCTTTCCCATAAAAAACATATAAAATCTGAATTGTAGCAAGCAATTGGTGTTGAAAGGTTTGTCAGGAACCAAAAAAATTTGGGGTGCTGACAGCAACTTATTGATTGACAGACTCAGTTTACATAACTACTATAGTCCTATTCTTTAGTACCTAGACTAAGTAGCAGAAATTAACAGTAAATACATGAAAATACTACCCTATTTAGCTTTAACTAACTCATCTTCTGTAAAAGAAAGGAAATCTATTAGGATAAGTAGATGAGTGTTCACATCCCAAAATAAATTCAAAGTACAAAGTCGTAATATCTACATGACACTCGCACCAAAGGTCCAGGTGGGTTTTGTTGCATCTATTAAAAAAAACAAAATAAAACCAAAATTAGCAATGGAGACTATCTTTTCTAATAAAATATAGGAAGTCTTTAACATCTTAGCAATATACATTAATTTTAAATTTTCTAGACTTTATATTTTAACTGATTAGTTTTATATATGTAACCTTTGTGACTTATACATTTCATAATAAAAGGAGTTTGAATATGATGTAAAGTCTGGAGATGCAGATGTCATAAGTGCATTGTCAGTGAAGAAGCTAAAATAGAAAAAATTAAGCTTTCACATGTATGTAGTAGTTAATAAAAAAAACTACTTCAGTTGTCATGATATCAACAAATGTGTGATTTAACTTCATTATTTATACTGCTAAGCTGGTAAAATGCTAGGACTATATTTATTTGCTATAGCAGGTTAGAGATTGCTTCAGGATCCCCGGTCTCATGAAATAGAGATGCAGCTCAATTGCTTTGACAGGAAAAGGGTAAAATCTTCGACTATGACTAGAGTAAAAGCTTTATTAGTGGTAGACAAAACTGAACTCCAGCTCTTTTCAAAAAATCCTGGTTCAATGACATGTACCTTTAAAGCTGTTGTGCTTCAGTAAGGTTAATTGCAATTTTCACATGGGCTTGCAAGCTTATTTAAAAAAAAAAAATAATCATGTGCAACTATAAAAACAGCTATCAAACAAATGCACTTACATGAGAGAACAGTACCCTTCCTCAAAAACAAAGGGCTTGGGAAAATATCTAGATCAAAGGACTTTCAATAATTTCTCTATAGGTAATCTTATAATTGAGCAGCATATATCAGCTTTATCTACTTTTACTGTATACAACAACTATATTTTCTCATTGTCATGAGTCCTGGGTTTTTTTTTGTGCATTTCTGTAATTCACAGTCTTAGGATGAGAAGTAAGGAGTTGTTTGTAGACATGTAATGTCATAAAAAATACAGTTCATTTGTGAAATCCATTTAAAAAAAACAACAAAAACAATACCAAAACCAAACCAAAAAATCACAGAAAAATTCTGTCAAAAAAATTAAATTAAAACCAAAGCAACTAAAGAAATGTCTGATTTCTGAGGGTTTATGTTAGCTTCAGCATGATAAAGATCCCAGTACAGATTAAGCATATAGTTCTGCTTTTATTCTGTTCAAATAGACAAGAAAGATTAGCCACTTTTTTTTTTGAGGAAAATTAGGTTTTCAGATGAATTATCTGAGTTTTGCACTTCGTACAGGGAATATGTACAGATAAAAATAATTTCTCAAGTTCTTTGTGAACAATTATTTTGATTATTAGATTTGATGTTTCTGAACAAAAAGGTTGAGAGTTTAGTTTTAATAAAATAAAATTTAAATATTCTAAAATTTAATTACAAACAAAATTTTTCACTATAGAGCTACCTTGAGGCTAACTTCAAAGTGTTTTTTACAGTTCTATGATACACCATGCAGGAGGAACATAAAAGTGAGTGCGCTATTAACTCACAGCTAATACTCCCCTCAAAATCTTGGGCTCAGAAAACCATTTATTTGAAATCTCTCCCAATTTACTGGCCCTCAAATAGGATGACTAATGGAACAGATAAAGACAAAATGTGTCCCAAAAGCCAAACTCCAAATTTCATTTTTCTCTACTTACAATGTTAAAGGTCATAAATTTGGATTTTAAATCAGGATACTAAAAAGTAAAAAATACAATGTACAAGGCTAGAAATGTTTTGAAACATTTAAATGGGATGTTTGCACTTCAGCGTTTAAAGTAATTGCAAAGACATTTTCATTTAAATTATTTAAGCAGAGTGGGAAAAAAGAAACTTAAGAAATTACAAATGTTGGCAAGTTGTTTAAGTAGCTGAGATAGATTCTGACATCTCCTACAAGTACTGGTAGAGTGGTTTGATTCAGGAGTGTTAATAACTCTGCTTTGATATCTTTGCACAAATTGAATACAGTTTTAAAATTTTGAATGTAAAGTTCAAGCTGTGTGTTTTCAGTCAAAGTCAATTGAAGTAGTATGACTAAAATGTAAACTTCAAAAAATACATAAATGAAAAAAAACCTTGATTTTACTTTATTGGTTATTATCTTGAAGCACCATATATAAAATCTGTCAAATGCAAGCTCTCTTTTTTTTTTTTAATTATTGGTCATGATAAAAAGAAGACTTTTTTTTCTTCCTCAAAGTTTTGAAGTTTTTATCCTATATCCAATGCTCGAAGCCAAAAAATGTTCAAAATTTCATTCTCTTGTGACTCACTTATCACTTCAATCTTTTAAACAGTGGCTTTTTGAAATATCTGTCCTGTGTAGGTGGCTTCTTCAGGAGCTACTCAGGCAAAATATGTCTGCAATTGTGTTAATTTTGATGGGCCATGAAAGATCTGCATCATACTCAAGCCACCCACATCTGCTTTAATTGCTTTGACAGGTTTATTAATCCAATTAACATCAAGTTTCTACAAACTTTCAGTCTTCTGACTCTACTCCGTGCAGTTTGCTGTTGTATACACATCAGAATTTGTGTTTTACTGTCACAAAAAGAAAAAATTTAAAAATATTTATTAATTAAAACAATTTTGTTTTTCTATGTTCTCCTGCCTTGTATCCATTCAGATAATTAATCATATAATTTAATGGTAGATAATTATGCAGTTCTAATATACATTCTATTAGAAAGAATGTTTAAAAAGTAAGATTAACTGCATTTTTTTAAAAAAAAGAGGGCTGTTGAGCATTCTGTAGAGAATACCAAGAGAGCATTACGCCCATAGCCATCAATTAGCAGTTTTGAGAAATGTGGGAAGTCAGGTGAAAACTTTCATTTTCCTCTGAACAAAGGAAAATACAACATGCTTTTATCTAGATGATTCTTCCTTTGTTTGGCTGACAGTTTGGAATGGTTTTATTTGTGAAAATCTTTCTCTTAAGTTCTTTGGGTGGTGTAAGTATAAGTCACAATGTGCTTGGTCGCATACAAAGGGTAGAAGCTGCTGGCAATTTTTTGAAAAAACTGACTTTTGCCTTTTAAAGACATTATCCTTTCTTGAAAAGTGATTTTATATGGCATAAAAAAATTCACCAAGAAAGATAAAACTACATTGCTATCAAACATTTTGTATTTTTAAAGTAATTTATATTTTTATGTTCAAAAGCTGTTCTCTAATACCAACATTAAATTTAAAAGATTTTGCTGGATTATAGAAAGTAAAAAGGCCTTTCATCCTTTTTTTTCTACATTGTTTTTGACCACACTTCTGGTCACTTGTAATTTTTGTTGTAGCATTTACTTCATGCTCCAGCTATGCTTACTTTCTTTGCTAATACCTTGCTGAAGTGATAATGTTTTATAGGTATTATTTTGCATTTGGTAACAGTCATTTTTTATGCTTCTTTTCTCACATTACATCTTCTTCAGCATCCTCAGGCAAATAATAGGGATTAAATACTCCAAAATATGAACAAATTATCAATTGGGGAATCCAGTAAAAAATAAAAAATCCCCTTCCAGTTCACTACAAAGGAATCCTTTTACAACTTCCATGCCTTTCCCTTGAGAATACTGGGGTGCATAAGATACTGTCCTTTTCCTTCCTCTAGTAACAGAAGCAGAGTATATAGTTATGTAGGTGAGTAAAAAGGTGTGTCTGGATCTTCAATTCATAGAATATTTGCATAGTAGTAGCAAGATCTCCAGCCTTATTGTTTTTCTTTACTGAACTCCACTTGCCATCTGCTGGCTGACTTGCAATTAAAGTGCTTTTGAATACAATTTCATTTTTATTTTATGTGCCTAACTTTAGTGCATTGTAATTAAAAAAAACATCAGCATATCTTTCATTATCTGTTTCTGAATTTTACCTCTATATGCCTATTGAGCAACCATGTGGACTTTGACTACTAAATGGAATAATAACTAAAGAAACAAGCAATGTTTCACACATTCCAGATATTATCATCCTGAGTGGTGCTTGTACTCTCTTATAATGAATTGTCATAAATTTAGTAGCTTTTGGACAATCTTCAAAACAAATCAAAACACAGTATATCAGAAATGAAAAAATGGAATTAAATAATATCTGTTTGAACTGTGGAGGAAAATAGGAAGTTTATGAAGTTGTAATGGAGGCAATTAGTGAAAAAATTTGATTATAGCAAAAATACTGGGAAAAAATTAAAATATTTGTTAAAAAGAAGACATGTTACAGAGAGCATGTAAGGAAATGGGAAACTAAATTGTCAAGAAAAAGAACATTTAAATGGAAACCATTAAATAAGGAAGAGTAGCCTACAGTTATTTAGTACATTTCTAAAATGGTGGGTTCCTCCATTGTTCTTTGACTAACCTGTCCCTTATCATAGTGTGCAGGTATTTACCAGCTGTAATAGGTTTTTTCACACAGGTACCATTAAAAGCCTAAGGTTATTTCACAGAAGAAAAGTGGTTCTCTCATCATTTACAAAAGAGCAGGAGACTAAAGAGAAATCTCCTTGTCCACATGTGTTTTTCTAAATTTCTTTCCTACTGAAGTCGACAAGCTGTATTCAATTGAAATCAAGGTGACTGAAGAGGACACAAATTAACACAATCTCAGTCCTTAAGATAGATGCAGATACATGTTAAACTGGAGCTCAGAAAAGACACATTAGTCAGTTAAAAACCAGTTGAATTCACTCATGAGATATTCAGTCTAAAATACTGTTAAATACAAAATTTTAGTCAAATACACATTAGAAAAGCAGGTTGCCACACTTCAGTTTATGTACAGATTGATAATCTTTGGTATAGGATAATTAACAACATGTTACTGATGAATGAATATAGCCAGTAACAGTATAATAAATTCAGTGAATAGTACTTATTCTTCTTAACTGAATCTTTTAGCATAAGAAATTGTATATAATTTGATAGCCAACACTTTGACAAATGGTAATGTGACAAGACCAAATGGTATAATTACAAATGCAGAATACAGAATTTGAGATTAAATAAATGACTTTTAAGAAATCATGATGGTGAAAACAGTACACTTAGTCATAAAAATGTAACTACTGCTTCTTTTAGGGTACACAGAAAGATCCTAACAACAACTACAAAAAATTAATGTATGTGCTTCTTATTCATAGAATCCTAGGCATGGCCAATCTATTACTCCCTGAAAGAGCTACAAATAAAGAAGTAGTGGAAGCCAAGTAAAGTTCAAATCTGCACATGTAATTGATCCTTTTTGATTAAATCAGATGAGGCAGAAACAGTATTTGGCTTTTGGTTTTTAATAGAAATGAAAATATAAAAACTTTTTTTGTTTTAGAGGACTCAATGGCTAAGAACTGTTATCTTGCCCAAAAAAGTAAAGGCAAATTGAGACTAGATTTGAAAATCTGTTAGTGGTCGCTCTGACATTAAATTAAATATGTCTAAGTACTCACTAAGAAAGTAGACCTTTTATTTTAAATTACCTTCCTTTCCAAGACTACTTTGGACACCCATTTTGGATTACATGGGGGAACAAAGCCTGGTGGGTATAATTGCATATAAACATTTAAACATTTACTGAACCCCATGAAAGAGAAGTTTATCCAAAACCCTACTTTATTTTCTAGTTCAGCAGTTATCTGAGAATTATCTGCATAGCAGATCAGGTGCTCAAGGTCAACAACCCCAATAAACACATGAACACACACGCACAAGCACAGAGAGCAAGTTTAATAGTTGATAAGCTGTATATAATAGGGAAATAGTGAAATAATATTGAACTACTGAGCTGCACAACGTTGTCAAACAGTTCAAGCACAATTCTTGTGCTGGAGCAATGTGTAAGCAGCAGTGAAGCTTGTTTTGGCGGGGATTGTTAGACTGTCTGAGTACTTAGTCATGAAAAACAGCAAATTAGCAGGGACTGCCGAGGCTGATACAGCTTTGTTGCAGCAAGACTGAGCAGTATACCCACTCTGGTTGATATCTGGTGTCTGAAAACTATTCTTGCCTCTCTTTTTTTCATGTTTCTCCAGGATATATTGTCTCCAGCTATACAAAGATTTATACCTGGTTACAGGGAAAGCTTAGGCATGTAAAATAGGATCAAAAAGTATGTTCTTCTTTCCTAGAATTTTTTAATGTTACATCCATTACTTTCATGACTGAAATAATACTAATACTGATATAACTAATGCCTACTTAATAGTGGCATATGACTTTGATGAATGTTGCTAGTATGGGGAAACACAGTCAAAAAGCTATTTTATATGTTTTTTTTATATACTTTACAGTTTTAAATTATGCTTATTGCATCATTATAATATAAGATCTGTAACCAGTCAATCTTTAATTTCACTTTGATTTCTTCTAGGCTTTCCTAAGCACACATTTCCTAGAGTAGTGTATGTAAAAGAAATCTATTTTCTTTAAAAGTACCTTCAGTGCTTTTTTCTGAATAGCTGAGGTTTGCAGCCTTTTTTGGCAGTTTAAACTATCAAGCAACATCATGATTATCTGGTACAAGCTGTATTTCTCCTAACACCTTGAAAAAATAGAAGGCAATCTCAGAATGAGAAAATAAATGATTTATGACATAGTAAGAACATTGAAATGACATGCTAAGCTGAGCCCTTTATTTTATATAGATCTCTGTTTTGACTGAAAGAATGGGGCTATTTATGTCGACAGGTAGTAGTGATTAACTCTCAGCACCTGTAAAGGTAAATTAAAACTATGATTTTTCATGAAGATTCTCCTAATTAAAATATAGTAATAGCTCAAATAATAAACAATAACATCACTGCTCTTATATATCTCAACTCTTTATTAGATGAAAATATTTTTCATTTTACCTCCTTGGATCGACAAAGGGAAATTTATATAGGACTAGGAAAGAAAAATCAGCCTTTGGCAAATTCTTTTATCTCGAAATACTAGAAATGGGAAATTATAAGAATCATATTAGCTAAAACTATGTCATGAACTTAGATAAGACAATTCTTCACTACTCTTAACAAAACAAATGTGAAAATCCTTCAATGTCATACAGGTTAAGTCTCTCTTATTCTGGAAGGAGTTGTACATTTCTATGTGTCACTGAACCCAGTCCCCTGATAATGTAAGCAACCATATTGTAAATTGATTCACCTTTGTAATAAAATTAGCAATATATTTTTGTCCCACTTAGTCTACTGACTTACTGCTCCTCACCATTGGCAGATTGAATATTAAAAATATCTGGTTTTCTCCTAAATTTATTTCTGCTGCATTTACATCAATTTGTTCTTGTGCCAACATTGCACTTTAGCTCTGTAATGTATTTATGACAAATAATAAACCTGAATAGCCTTCGTTTCACTAGGATAAGTAAGTCAATCTGGTTTAGTATTTTTGACTAAATTAAGCTATTTCTATGATAATTCCCTTCCTGCATCTGATTAAATCTGTTCAAAACAATGACCCATAATGTCTACAGCAAATATTGCCCATATGATTGGTTTAAGGAATCTAAGATAGTTTCCTCATGTGATAAAACTGTAAAACAGGCCATTTAGAATCAGAATTCAGAATACTGTTGACATAGTCTGGAGTGTATTTGTTTCTGTTAATTGCATAAGCAGACTTTTCCTATAATAATCATATTCAAACTGAAAACCTAAAATTAATCATAGCAATTCTTCCCAATATTTTGGATGAAATTTCCCTTGTGTTTTGGCCCACCTTCTTACCTCTTGCAAGTACATGGCCTGATCAGCCCAACAAACCTCAATGACTTTTTCATGTCTCCGTTATACGGCTAGCTGCTGAATTAATGCAGACAGGATTTTGCCTTCCTTTGCCATTTCCAACTCAGAATCTCCATGCATAAAAACTTTCATTATGAGCAATCATGCACTTTATACTAATATAGCTCATTTTCCATTTCCATTTCTGCTCCCTCAGAGTTAGTTCTTCCTGTTCTCATTCTTTCTACGAATAATGCTTTCCATATTTTCAGTTAGGGAAATGTTATTAACACTTTGATACCTTTTTGCTCTTATTAGTGAGATCCCTATGATAAGAATTTGCATTTGTCATGGTGGCTTCCCTTTGAATACTATTATTCTCAGTCTGAAGCAAAACTCCTTACAACTGCAGCCCTCATTCTCCAACTTCAGAATAATTAGCTGTGTGGCTCTGTTTTAAATGCTTTGCATCATATCTCTGTAGTTTAAAAAAAAACAAAAAACAGTGCCTTACAATTGGGAAAAGCAACATCAGAGGAAAGAGCACTAAATTTAGAAGTAGGGTGAGCACTTAATTTTTGACAATAGTAAAAGTCATTTATGTGAAATAGCTTCATCAATGACATCTGATATTTATATGCAAATCTGTTCCTTGAATTGGGCATTTTTCTTTTTCTGTGAGCATGAATTGCCATGTTCCATATAGTAATTTATTTCTTAATTTCAATTTGATATAAATAGGATTAACTAAATGTAGTTCTTGATTAAATGTGATTTCTTGAGAAAAAAGTGCAGACAAAGAATTTTTAAGGCTTCAATACATTCTCCCAAATACAGAGTAACAAAATTATTTTAGGTATGCTTTTTGCATCTGAGATATATAATTCATGAAATTGACCATACAAAGAATATACTATAACCCATTTGTTACTTTTATGACCTGATCCACACTAATCTTGCCTCAAGAACAGTTAATCCAGTTACTTGTCTATTGAGGATTTTAAAATGCAAGAGCGTGTTGCATATTACTTATTTTAGACATGGTAAAAGTTCTCATCCATATGAGAAAAGCTGCTGCTTTTATATTATTGACTCTGAGGATATTATATAATTGAAAGAGGTTTAAAAACCAGCATCTCAATTATGGAGCAGTGCCAGTTTTGCTGAGCTGCATGTAGTGTTCAGTGTGACAGTCTGTTAACTGGAACAATCTGTGAGTGACAGTTCTTCAGTAAGTGTAGGTTAAATTATTTTTCAAAAAGAAAAAAACCAAAAAAATTCTGTGCTTTCCTGCTGTTTCTGATTTAATTGTTGTATAGTTTTATTTTACATTTTTGCTTGAATTTGTTTTTCTTAAAGAATTTTTATTTATATTTCTTATAATAGGAAATTTTTTAATGTGATATTAAAAATCTGAAGATTTGTAGGAATTTGATTTCAATTTTTAACCCCCAAAGTCCTATTATCAAGGAAATCTAGGCTGGTTTATTCATAAATGTACAACCAGTATGCTTTTGGTAGGAATTTTAACAATGTGATATAATTAGCAAGAGTAGCAAAACTAGCTCTGAGAGCAGATTTTACCTGCTTTATTCAATAGAGATCTTTTTTCTCTTTTTTCCCAGTAGAGGCAGATTTTTTTTTTTTTTTTGAAGGGAGAGAACAGAATATGTAACCCCTGGCAAGAATGTTGCTTCCATGCAAAGATTAAGAGTATAATATGAATTCCAACTCCAAAGCAAGAGGGGAGAAAAGTGTTTTAAAGAAAAAAAGAAAAAAGTTTTAAAGATTTGAGTATCAGACTTCCAAAGATTTGAGAAAGTGTTTGTTCTACTCTTGCTAGTAGTAAATCTCAGATATAATTTTTTGAAGTTCCTAACATCCTTTTTCAGAATACCCTGGACAATAATTGGCAAAATATTTCTGTAGACATTTTGATAGTTATTAGTAGTACATTTGCAATCCTGAACAGACCACAAACCTCACTTTTGAGGTTAAAAGTACTACATTTTTTATCATATAGAACTGTAGCATAGAATCCCCTTAAGAGATGTTTTAGCAGTGGCAGCACAAGGACTTTTTCTGGTTTTTTAGTGGAAATTGAAAACATGTTCAGTTTCAACCTCTTCAAGGATAACATAGAGTCAACTGAAGTCGTGGAGTTGACCTGCCCCCAAGAACCTTCTGAGTAAATGTGAGATTTTCAAAGGGGATTACACTATGTAATTAATCCTGTGTCATCAATCCTATGTTATGCTAAATAAATCTGCTCCAAAATCCTCATTCTATAATAGGACCAACTTCAACAGGTTGTCACATGCCTACAACCCAAGTTATATCATCAGAGAAGTTAACTCAAAGAAGTTAACTCCAAGAAGCTATCAGAGAAGTGGCTCCAAGTTCTGGGTGTCGTGTCCCTTACAACATTTAACCATATAACAATAACATTCTGATTTCTGCGATCAATACATGGGGAAATGGTGACACTTTAAATAGTGAAATGTTCATCTCTTTGGGTGAAATGGACGAACTTTAAATCTGAAAATAATTTTCCTTTTATGGAATCTGGCCTTCTTGCTCTCCAAAAAATCTTTAAATGATTTAGAGGTTCTATATCCTAAAATGTGTGGTTATTTACCCCCATGAAAGCTTCTTTCTTTTCATAATTTCTGAGACTTAGCTTTGAATTTCTTACCATCTGTATATCCTTGTCCTTTCTATTGCAGGCTCTCCTCTTGAAAACATTGTCCCATTTATAGAAGTTTTTCCAAATCTGAGCACTCTCCAATGGTCTCAATATAGTCTTCTACCTGAAAGGTTTTCATGCAGGATTTAAGGTTTGTGCCAGACAAGTAGACAGTCTACTTTCCTGTCTTCAGTCACACTTCCTTTAGCTGAAGACTATCTATCTGTTGTGCATCCCATTTTCAGATTTAAATTCAGAGTTGATTTCTTATGCAGTACAGAAACTTACATGCTTACTTATTTAGAATGGAGTTTAAAATGCAGTTTATAAAGCCTGCAGATCGTATAGAAGAAAATGAAATATTTATATTTTGTTATTTTCTCAGGAACTGCTCTATTTGAGGCATATGTATTACACAACTGTAACTAGGCATCTAAACTTTCGGAGCTTCTGATTGTATTTGTGCTTTGGTAAATAAAGAGCTTTATTTTCAAAGTTCTTTATATTGGGATGCAAATGTTCTGACCCCCAAAATAACTAGTTGATTGACACATTGATATTCTTTCTTATGTTTTCCTGAGAGGTTTAATGTAGAAATAGCTCCATTTGAAACAGTAAAGAAAAAACAGAGGAGTATTCTAAAATTATAGATTCATGTCTATATATATCTATAAAAAAGTTTATATCTTTTTAGGAAGACCATGAAGAGCTGAAAAATTACTTTCATAAATCAAGAAATTCCTTGAAAGCTGTGAGATGCAAAGTTTATCACTATTGTCTCTGAAATCTGGGATAACAAAAAGAGCCCTATTTATTGGGAGTTTCCTAGGTTTTTACTACTGGCTTCTAAAAATGTCAAGAAACAATTTATACAGGTCTATCAAAGGGCTAGTGGATATTGCTCTACTTTAAACAAAATACCCCCTATAGCCAATGAGGTGTGGTAAAAATGAAGTTATCATTCCTGATCGTCCAGTCTTTTTATTTGATTATCACAATTGGCTTGTGATTGGTATCACCTTTGTTCAGCTTTTCTTATCCTGAGATTTAAATCAGGTTGACATTCTTAACATTCATACAATTATTCATTATCTTATTAAGTCCACTGCCCCCATAAAAGGCAGAGCACCTTGCTGACAAGTTGATAACAAATATTTAAAATTATATAAACCAAATATCTCATGTTCATGATATCTTTATCAAGAGTCAGTTTATAGTTAATGTGAAAAATATTATAATCTTGGCCTAAATATCAACTAAGTAATTTTCTTTTGTCAATACAAAGACTGATATCAGATCCTAGAGAGTAATGATCATATCCCAATTCACCAATTACTTTGTGTACACTGTGGAAAAAGGAGAACAACCTATAAATTTAGTGGGCCTACCCATCCACCACCTCCAGTAAAATGGAGTAAACACATCTTGTTACTATGACAAAAACACATCTGGTTACTATGACATCATCTTCTAAATCCCATGAAATCCAATGTGGAAGATCATGGTCAACAAACACTGAAGCTGGATTATTTCCTGGCACTTGCTTCCTGCATCGCTTTTATGAATTAGCATAGAATAGGAAAACAGCTGGAGTGTTTTCAAGGAAAAAGTTTAAATCAACAGATGTGTTTCATGAAGGCAAGCAAATAAAACTTGACTACAAATAGGTGCCTTCAAGCAGAGCCAGTTAAATACATTTCAATTCCCTGTAACTGCGATATTCAGGCCACGGAGTATATTTGATTTGTTTTTCTGATTGAAAACGTGGATCTTTAAACTCCTATTAGTGCAGCTTTACTTTGCAGTGTTTGTAAGGAGATTATTAGTCTTAACAAAGCACTGAATCATAGAGTGATAGCATGCTAAGGGTTAGAAGGGTCCTTAGAAATCACCTTGTCCCAGGTGCCCTGCCATGGGCAAGGGACACCTCCTACTGGATCAGGTTGCTCAAGGCCTTATCCAGCCTGGCCCACAACACTGCCCAAGCTGGGGCATCCACAACCCCCCTGGGAAACCTGTTCCAGCATCTTACCAGCCTTACAGTAATGAATTTTTCCCTAAAATCTAGCATAAATTTCCTGTCTTTCAATTTGTACCCATTACTCCTTGTCCTGTCACGGCAGTTTCCAACAGAGTCCCTCTCAAGCTTCCCTGTATCCCCCTCTGGGAAGGTTAGTTACTATGAGGTTTCCATACAATCTTCTCTTCTCTAGACTTAACAGCCCCAATCTTCTCAGTCTATCTTTGTAGGGAATGTGCTGTAGTCCTCCCAACTTCTTGGCCCTCCTCTCAATTTGTTCCAACAGTTCCATGTCCTTCATTTGTTGGGGTCACCAGAATTGTACACTGTATTTCTGATGGGGTCTCACCTGGAGGTGAAGAGTAGACAGGGAGAATCCCCTCCTTTGACCTGCTGGCCAAGCTCCTTTTGACACAGCCCAGGATATGTTTGGCTTTCTAGGTACACACTGCTGGCTCATGCTGAGTTTTTCATCAACCATCACATCTAAGTCTTTCTCTGATGACTGCTTCCAACCACCTGTCTGCCCAACCTGTGGGTGTGTTTGGGATTACCATGACTCAAGTACAGGACCTCCCACTTCATTTCGTTGAACTTTATGAAGTTTGCATTGGTCCATCTCTCAAACATGTCAAGGTCCCTATAGATGGCATCCCTTCCCTTCACCTTTTCAACTGCACCACACAGCCTGGTGTTATCAGTGAACTTGTTGAGGGTGCCCTTGATCACACTGTCCATGTTGCCAACAAAGAGGTTGAAGAGTATCAGCCCCAGTACTGACCCCCAGGACACCACTCACCACTGCTCTCTGTGCAGACAATGAGCTGTTGGACACAACTGTTTGCATGCAGCCACCCTGTGAGTTTTTTATTCCTTGTCTTTATGGACAAAGTGGTCCATCCATCCATGTCTCTCCAAATCAGCAACAAAGATGTTGTGCAGGACAGTGTCAAATGCTTTGCATACATCCAGGTAGACAGTGACTGTTTCTCTGCCCTTATTCACCAATGCTGTAACCCCTTCACAGAAGGGCACCAAATTCATCAGGCATGATTTCTGCTTTGTAAAACCATGTTGGCTGTTACCATTCCCCTCTTGGTTTTCATGTGTCTTAGCATAAGGTTTCCAGGAAAATCTCCTCCGTGATCTTGCCTGGCACAGAGATGAAATTGACTGGTCTGTAATTCCCTGTGTCTTACACTTTTTCCTTTTTAAAATGGAGGTCATTGGAAACTTAACCTGACATGATTTTTCAAAAATTATGTAAAATGGCTTAGTGACTTCATGGGCCAGCTCCTGCAGTACCCTCAGATGAATCTCAACAGGTACCACAGGATGACATTGTCTTTTCAAGACTGCTGATCAAACGTAGTAGGATAGACTTTTCACAGAAATATAGATAATAGTAAGTTTGACTTTTTTTCTCCTAATACTTCAGTGAACAAAAATGAGTCCTTGGTGTAAACAGAAATTTATTTTACAGTGAAAAGCTGGATCTGGACAAGGAAAATTATATAAATTGCTTTAAATGTTATGATTGACTAAGGTACACTATAAAATTACACAAAAATGCACAGAATTTCATGTTCATCTTTTGCAGGCTTTGTTGATCACACTTCAGTGACATTTTTGGTTATATGTCGTGGACTGTTTGGGATCATATGTTTTTCTGAAATCAAATTTCTCCTAAGGAAACTACTGCCCTTGAACAGCTGGTCTACCTGTCACACTGAGCAGAGAAAATGTCTATTTTTGAGGTGCAGAAGCAGCTGGTTTTCCTTAGTAGGTGCTAAAGTGAAAGTCAGTGTCTAACGAGTTTACACTAAGTTCAGGTCCCCAGTGTCATTTCTGTTTAAACTATTCCTTTTCCAGTTACAGCCTTTTTCAAAGTAAGCATTATTAAAATATAAATTTCAAATATTTCATCTGTTTTAACAATCTGTATGGAAAAGTTGTAATTTTCTCTGCTGGCTTTCGGGAATGTCCTATATAGTCTTCTGGTTTTGTTGTGGTTTCACCCCAGCCATCAACCAAGCCCCATGCAGTCGTTCTCCCCAGTCAACGGGGTCAGAAAGTGAATCAGAAGGGTAAAAACTAGAAAACCAGTGGGTTGAGATAAAGTCAGTTTAATAGGGAAAACAAAAGCCTTGCACACAAGCAAAGAAAACAGGGAATTCATTTAGCCCTGCCCATGGGCAGGCAGGTGCTCAGGGCCCCACCACAGGCAACAGCTACATGGGAAAACAAACACCATCACCCAAAAATTATTCCCTTCTTCCTCTTTCTCCCACTTTACATACTGAATTTGATGTCATGTGGTATGGAATATCCCCAAGGTCATTTTGGGCCACCTATCCTGGCTGAGTCTCCTCCCAAGCTCCCATGCATCCCCAACATCTTCATCAGCATGACTGTACAAAAAGCAAAAAAGGCCTTAGCTCTGTGTAAACTGCTCAGTAGTACCAAAAATATTTCTCTGTTACCAACCCTGTGTTCTGCACAATTCCAAATCACAGACCCATGCCAGCCACTGCAAAGACAAATTATTCTACCCCAGCCTAAATGAGCTGTACAGGAATTTGTGTCAAATACTTTTGTGAGAGAAGGCCTTTTTACTTAAAAAAAAAAAAGAATCCCAAAGTGATATTGTGTTCCAGGCCTGTATGTATGAGGCTTACCGGTCAAATAATTTGTAAGACAATATGAAGATGGAAAAAAATTCAAGCCTAGGTTCCTAGATCCAAACACTAAACCAAATCTGTTGCCAGCTTGCAAAAGCAAATAATTAAAATTTTCTTTTCATTATTAAAAGCGGAATCAAGGATTGCAAATTTATTCTCACATGTGTAATATGTGTTTAGATTGTTTCAAATTATTATCCAATGGCATGCATTCTTTAACATCATGGTTTTTTTCTGAAGAAGCTAATAAAGAAGATAAAATTAGCATAGCCAAGTATTAGCAAATCAGACAAATAATACCACTACTAGTAAATTAACACTAATTCCTATTTTGCTCTGGTTCAAGTAGTTAAAAATTATGAAAAACAAAAGTAAGTTACTCACAGTTTCCCCTAACATTTATTTAATTAGATAACTTTTCATGACAATGTTATTTATGAAAAACATGCATAAAAACTTCCAGATTCTGTCAGTTTATTTATGTTTGTAGCATTGTAAAGTTTATTCTTGCTCAGCCATGTGTAAAGAGCTCCCATCTTGATTGTCACCCTTGGCTGCCTGTTTGTCAGCTCCTCACAGAATCTCCCCATGCTTTCACTCACTCAGTTCCTTTTGCATTGCATCTGATCCTGTGGCTTGTTTTGCAAGGCCCCTACTCTGATCGTGTTTCAGGCCTTCTAAGGTGACATTTCTTTTATTATGTAAGCTTGAAGGCACTCGGTCTAGTAAACTTTTGTTTCTTTTTGATCCTGTTTGAGAAGTTCAGCCTGTAACTTCCCCCATAATTTCTCCTCTGTCATTACAATGTAAATGCCTTCATGGTAGTGACCAACTTACAAGTGCAGAAATGTCTTGTACACTGAGAGTACAACTATTAGAAATGTTTTTGCTGTTGAGTATGGATATAACCAGAATATGCAACATTTGGGGGATGCTGCATCTTCTCATTTTGGAGAAATGTATGATTATATTAGGCAACCTGTTACCCTGTAAAAATGAGAAATTTAGAGGTAGTCTCTGGACAAGTATAACTTAACTGAATGACATTCACTGATTGACAGGCACTCCAGCTTAACATAGTAGGAAAAAGAAAGGTGGATTTCTCCAGAAACACAGGAAATCAATTAAAAAACCAAAACAAAACAAAAAAACCAACCGTGCTGTGTCTCTCAAGTTTAAGATTCTTTGTACATAATCAAGCCTGGGATACTGTTAGTATCCCAGTTAACTGTTAGTTTCCATTCTGCTTTGACTACTCAGGTCACTTTCCCTTCCACATATAGATTTAAAGAACTCTCTTTTGCCAGACAATCTCTTTTGTCTGCCAAAAATCCTTATCTTCTTGTGACTTTGTTTAGCAAACTTTCAAGCACACCCTCTTTTTAACACTGGACTTTCATGAGCTCCATGGTTATAGGAATCAGAAACCTTGTGACTGAAAGTTAATAAAATGTTTATTTAAAATCCTTTGTATTCAGTTTAGGTCCATAAACACAAGTACAAATGAACAGTTAATAAAATCTGTGAAATTTTTGAACAGCCACAAGAGTCTTATCATTGAGCCTGAATTACTCAAGAATTCAGAATTATGCTGAAATCATGGTGTATTGAAACCTGTATTCTATTAACAGAAATAATTAAACTCCTGCAATGATTTTTTGCTTGGATGGGAAAAGATCACAGAGTAATATGAATGATCTGAATTGAAAGGACCCACAAGGATCAGTGAGCCCAACACTTAAATGAATCGCTCCTGGGGATTGAACACATGACCTTGAGATTATAAACAGACACAGATTTTTTAAGACAAGAAACTATAAAACCTTAATTTTTTTTTTGTAATAAGTTCTTCTATTTATCATACAGCAACATGTATGAACCCTTCTGATAATTAGTATAACTGAATCTCTTTTGCCATGCCTTATCACACTTGCTTCGGCAAATAAGTATCATTACCGCCCAGCCACTAGGAGCTTGTCTCAGGAGAGTTAACACCTTTTTTCAAGTTCATTAACTGTTCTCATGATCATCACCTGAAATGCTTGAATGATCAAACCTCATTTTCCCAAAGCCTATAACTTACCTCTGTAAACTCATCTTTTACAGTGATCTCCTGTATGCGTGAGGTATCATTAGGACTCCTTCAGACATTCATGAGAAAGTCAGTTCTGTAAAGATTATGCTCGCTACACCAGAAGTTTACTCACTTAAAGGCTGGAATAGACAGTTTTGAAACAGAGCATAAATCTTTCTGTCTCTCTCTTCTTCCAGTTAAAAGCTGAGCTGATGATAGACTGAAACTAGTGCTCCAAGACTTGTAAACTGGGAGACTTGGCCAGTAAACACATAGTCCTAAATATTGCACATTACATAATGCATTTACGTGAGCAAGATTTTTCTTAAAGGACATTTTTTAGTTCCTATTAATTTTATATGTATTTTATATCTAAGTTTACAGCTTTTTCCTCTCCAGACAAAAATCTTCTGTGCTGCAAATCTCCATATTTACTTTGAGGGAGTTTTATTCACATAGACTTTGTTTGCTGCCCTCTTTAGAAAATGTATGAGAAACTAACACTGGTATATTCCTGAAGAAATTTACTAGCTGTACATCAAGTTCCTAATTATTAGAATTTCTCTTCAAGTGCAGGAAGGACAGGGATTCTGTATGGTAACAAATGCCTCTAAGTAGCTATTGTGATTTCTCTTATGCAATGTCTACACCATGCCACAAATAAATTAATCAGAACTTTAAAATAGATGGTAAGGTTAGGTTTAGCTATTTCAGTCAAGAAAGATGCATAGCGAGATAGAATATAATATACTGACCTGTCCTGTAACAAAAATTACTGTCAAACAGATAAGTCTAAATAATTAGATGTTTAATTGAACTACCTTGTGAGGAAATATAACTATTTTGAGCTACTTTATCCCGACAGTTAGTTAGTTGCACACTTTTATTTAATATTCTTTTGGTTTTTTCCTGTGATATTTTTAATGGTCTGTTGATTGCCATCTATGGTTCTAAAATTATTTATGCAGAAAAATAGAAATTTCTGGGGGTTTTTTTCCACTGAAGAATATGCTGTCTACATTACTTTAGAAACTTAATATTTAAGAAATATCCATGGAACTTCAATACTAGGAAAAATTAAAATTGTATATGTGTCATCAAAATATGAACTGCCACAAGTATTTCTACACTGGTATTACTGTTATTAATCAAGTTAAAACTTCTTTCTGGCATGACATTCAGTATTACATCTGTTTAGTAAGCCCAAATGAAAAAGTTACAGGGTTATTTGAGTGCATTAAATGTTCAGTCTAAGATAATGAGCATCAGTTTAAGAGTATTTCCAAATGCAACATATGCCTACATATAATTCTACTATAAAGCTTTATTTTAGAGAAGCTGCCTGGCTTAGTTAATGTGCTTCATAGATACCAAGCTCTATGTCTCATATTGGAATGGTACTATAAATAGAAAATAACAAAAAACTGAATATAAGAATAGTACCACTTTTTAAAAATACCCATTGCAAAAATTGTTATAGAACACAAAAGATTTCTCACAAGTCTGTTTATTTTTCAAACAGAGGAAGGATAAAAAAGGCAACAAGACAAGGGAATATGAATTAATTAATACAGAAGTCAGCAAGATGTTATGTTCTGGGAGATTTAGGAGATCAATTTCTTTACTATGCGACTAAATTGGAAGTCTACAGGGGACTGTTTGGTTGGTTTGGGGTTTTTTTTTTTTTTTTTTTGTTTGGCTGGGTTTTTTTGTTTTGGTCTGGGGGTTTTTGGTATATTTTCTTCTGTTAGGTTTGCTAGTTTGGTTTGTGTGCCATTTCCATATTAAATAACCATAAATGCCTTTCAAAGTAAGGATAGCTCATTTATTTCTGAAACAGTTACCTGTTTTCTAATGTGCAGAGATAGTGAATTGTGCCAAGGCAAAGTACAGTAAGCTCTGGCAAAAATGAAATGAGAAGTCATGTGAATTTTTTCTCTACTCAAATATTCAAAAAGCAAAAACCTAATAGGAAATTTGTCATATAATGAAAAAAAATAGTTAAAAATCTAATGAAAAAGAATTGATAAATGCATTAAGAGTTGCAAAGAAAAATGTAGAAATACATCACTTCTAATTTAAATCAACTTCACACTGATTGTATGGTGGTGAGATGATGGTTTGAACCCAAAGACAATTTTGGGAATGAGCTACAAGAAAACATATCCATGCATTGTACTGACAGAAGTATGTAATGATTTGTAATTAATAAAAAATGTAAATTTTAGGGGGGGGTTGTTATTTCATTAACAGTTGAAAATAAAATATATAGAAAACCAAAAAGATTTTGTTTTTTTCATATACTTTTCTCATTTTTCCCCTTTTAAATGGAAAAGAAGACAAAGGAGAAAAGAAATGCCAGAAAACCCCCAAAAATGAAACAACTATTTGAAAAAAGAAAATACTATGAAATGGTATCTTTTAATATATATATTTTTTTAATATATAATTTTTTGTATTTTTTAATTTTTTTTTTTTCAAAAGTTTCCCTCTTTTATGCAAAGAAACCTAGCAAGTTAAAAAAATTTATGGAGGAAAATTCTCCTCCAAATGTCTAAAAATACTGAATATTTTTTGATCAACCCAAATAAATCTAATAATGCTAATAAATCAGGTGAATCTATGTTGCTAATCATGACTTACCAGAATTTTTTGGACTTTTTTCCTAAGAAGTCCACTTATTTCCATTTTATTCTAGAGCATATCAGTACTGCTCTAAATATTCCATGTGCAGTCAACCTATGAAAAAAATTGAGGTGGTTCTGTAATAAATCAGGTGGTTTCTCTTGCTTCTTTTATCCTGTATATCTACATAATTTCACTATAAATTTGAAAGAATTGAATTTAATGTACTTCTACTGCTTAAAGGATTAAAATAATTTTCTATTTCAACTACAAGTATGATCATGGAAAAAGGAACTATTTAAGAGGATTACTTGTGTGATGGGATTTATAATAAGAGGCCAGTGTCAGGCCAGAGTTTCAGCCTTAATTCTGTCAGGTCTTGGTTTAGTGGTTTTAGGAGTCAAACCATCAAGAGTTTTAAATGTGTCCCTTTTGTAATGGCAAAGTGTTTCCACAAAGGAAGTTGAAAGGTGCATCCCCAAGGCAAGGCCTAAGAATAGAGTAATAGCGAATATACAACTAAAAACCAGCTGTAAATGGGGGAAATTAGTAAGACATAGGAAGGAAATTAGGAGACTTTCAGCCACTATATGGTGAGAATACAGAAATCTTTTGAGAATAAGATGTGCACATGAAAAAATATGAAGAAATAATATTGGGGGAGAGTGAAGGGGGATGGCGCTGAAGGTCTGCAGGAAGATACATTTTTAATGACTTTCTAGAAAAGTCAGTAACTTTCTGACTCAACTATAATATTTTCGGTGACATTTTTTAATTTACAATCTGAGGTAAAGATAAATGGCAATTGATATTTTTTCTATATTTTTGCAAGTCAATGGGCTAAAAAGTCATTATATCACTCATCTATAGCAATAATATGCCTCATAACTAATGAGTACAGATTAATAGATGTAATGAAACAGAGAAGACACATACTAAGTTAGAAAAACAAAAGAAAACACTTTTCTTACTGTAGTGTGGTCAAATACTTGGGAGACTTGCCCAGGGAGGCTGTGAAAGTCCCCCATGTGCATAAATATTCAAAACATGACTGTCCTGCTTTAGCAGGAGTTTTGAACAGGATGATCTCAGGGGGTCCTGGAAACCATTCTGAGATTCCATACAAGCCACATATAGAACTGTAAATTGAAATGACAGTTCTGTCATTAGAACTGGATATTCTATTACCAACAACTTACAGCTGTGGGTTGACATAAGGATCACCTCCTTGACTGTAATACTTCAAATATGATTTTTGATTCCCTATCTTAGGTGTCATTTTTACAGCTAGTCTTTTCCATACGAGCCAAGCCCAGGTGCTACAGATCTTAATTTGCAATGAAATAACCTATCTATTCTAGCACTTCTGTCTTCCAGATAATCTAGGAGCTAAAAAAAAACCAATTCAGCCATCATTCCACAAAATAGAATTGCATAAATATTCTCAGGAATTATGTACTAATTAAAAATCCAAATTTCCTTTAGAAACTGTCTGCACTTACACATGATGCATGACAATAGACTATGGAAAGAAGGATTTATAAAATAATAGACAACTCCTGGACTAGGTGTGCTGAAATGTCACATTTTCTAGATTTGAGAAATATATATGCTGGCATTATTTGTATAATGCAGAAAATTTGCTTTATTTTATAAAAAATAACTTGGAAACCCAGTACTTTTTTGAGAGACCAAAGAAGAAATATTGTTCAGATATGCAGTTTTTAAGAGACAGTGATGCTTAATTCTGATAAAGGACTATAAGGAGTGAAAACAATTTGGGAAAATTGAATTTCACAGATGGAAAAGTAGAGTAATGCTATTGAAAAATGCAAGATCATGAATTAAATCACATAAACTAAAAGTAATTGCAAATGCCTCAAACGGATATTCAAATTTCCAAGAATAGCTCATGAATTGCAATGTTTTATGGAATTCAACAGACAAAATGTTTTAAACAGATCCTGCCTTTCGAATAAGAGTGCTTACGCACAAAACGACCTGACAAAATACCAGAAAACTTACAAGACACAGAAGTGAGAATAAAACGCATTTAGATTGTAAATCCCAATTATGTGAGGTGAATTTCCTGATGAGTTAGTCAATACATATTATACTAATACCTTTTTCATTACATAACTGTAGAAAAGCAATTAATGTGACTTACATATATGTCATAGCTTCTAGAATGTGGATGAAGCATTCTGAAAAAATTTGGATAACACTTTTCCTACTGTAAACTGAATTAATTTTAGATATTATTTGCACAATTGTTAATACAATATTCCAAATTTGCTTTATATTAAACATTGATTTGTATCTTCTTAAAAACTCTCTATGCTAAAAGCAACACCACGACTAATGCTCCTACTAACTCAGGCTAAAAAACCTACCCTTAGGAAAAAATAATCCAGTGTTTTCATTACAAATGTTGTATAACATTTTTTATGCCAAAATAAGTATCATAAAACTTGAAAACCCAGAAACTTTTCCCCTGGTATTTAAATTATACAGTTTAAATAAATGTTTTCTTTTAAGGTGGAAAACATATCATCTGGTTTGCTTTTTGGACTTACAAAGTTCTCAGCTTGACCAATTGATTTTGTAAGTTTCTACTTCTGTCTCCCTCAGCTTCTGAAAGTAGATGCAAATTTTGGTTTTTTTTCCCTGTGTTCTGTTTTCTTCTTTTTTTTTTTTTTTTTTTTTCCCAAAATACGCAAAACTCAGTGTGGCTGGGCAGCAGAGAATAGAGTTATATGCATTTCCTGCCTCAATGGTGCATACAGATATCTCTATGGGAAGAGGAAAAGATGCTGCTTTGTTTAATTGCATTTCTGAGCTTTGAAGATGCTCTTGCAATGCAGGTGGTGAGCAAGAAACTCAGTATCAAGATCTGCCAAACATGAACAGAGCCAGGAAGGTCTTGGAAAGTAAAGAGAGGATGTTTCAGTGACTACAGGAAATATAGACTGATTTTTCTAACTTACCTAGAGACAATAGTGTAGTTTTTCAATCTAAAAGACCTCTGAAAATTGCTGGATCACAGAAAAAAAATATACCATTCACTTACACAAGGGTATTAGTGTTGCTGCTTAAAAATACTTTTCTTCTTGTCTGATTAACTCTTAACTTCTAAGTATCCTGTTCTATCAATCCTAGAAATTCTAAACCATTTCACTCCTGAAAAAAAAAAAAAACCTGAAAAGGTGGTGTACCTATTTCAAAGCTGCAAGTGGATTGGAGTCAGGAGCCATCTATCAGCTTTTTGTTTCACAATTTAGGGAAAAATTGTTTTCATCTTTGTCAGGTGTTCTGAGTTGTGGGGGGTTGTTTGTTTGTTTTGGTTTGGGTTTTTGCTTTGTTTTTGTTTGTTTTGTTGCTTTTGTTTTTGTAGTTTGGTTTTGTTTGATTTTTATCCCTGAGCTTTGCTGAGTTTTGCCAAAGCCTACTGGGAAAATGAAGTGCTTTTAGCAGGAAGCATTGAACCACTTTCTGATTTGCTCTGAAAATTGCAGTCTGCATGCTCCCTCAGAGTTAAAAGCTTCTACCTTTTTCATGAATAATCAGGACAACAGCAAGGAATCTCTCACATTTGTGTGAGAAATTAATTTTCTGAGGTTATTACGAGTTTCTGAGTAAAATTAATGTATTTTACTGATCCAAAATCTACTGTTGGATCAGCGCTGCTTTAAGAGAACCTCAAATTTCAGATACCAATGAAAATTAATTTTGATGCATCAGTATCCTATTATCTCTGAGCCAAGAAGTATTTCCGCTTTGACTACTAATGCAAGTGCAGTTGAATAAAATCATCACTGAAATGAAAGCGGCAGGAGGTCCAAACCAGATCTTTCCAGGCAATTAAATACAAGCATAACCTCATCAGTTTTATAAAACTCTCTGTGCTGTAATGCTTTTCTGCAAACAAAACAGGTGACGATACCTGCTTCCTCCCAAGTAAGAAGTCTGAATACTCTTTCAGGAGCACTAAGACATTTATGGCAGCAAAATACAACACATTGTGTTCATTATTTTTGATGAGAATCTGGAGAATAATGTTGATACAATTTTTTTCCTATACACAGTTTGCTTTTTTCCCCACCATCAGTAAAATCCTCTTCTGAGGATTATTGTAGAGTCTTGGTTACTCCCCAAGAGTCATTTTTGCTGATGTTCTAGGAGAATTGTATGTTCATTTCTGTATTATACTTGTTAGTTCTTACATTTTGACATCAAGACTGAAATTCTCTTAGACAAGCCACATGACACCTTCTTCAAAATTTAGATTAAAATTCTATTCATCTCACCTTGACTAGGAGAAAGGTTGGCTTTAGGTTTTACTTTGTTTTTTTGTGCCATATGTGAAAAAGATTTTCCCCATATACCTGCTTCAGCTTAACTCACATGGCTAACTCAGGTTACTGACAGGGCTTGCCTGATATTCATTGTTAATAGTGATTTCCAAAGACGAAAGATTGACTCATCTGCCTATTTACTCAGATTTTTAAACATACAATTGGTGAAAATTGTGAGCTTTCTGATTTTTCATTATCCTTGAAATATAGCTGCCCCATATTCTTTATTTTGTGAATTCCTATAAGAGTTATGGTGGAGGCAACTAAAACCACAGACAATGATATATAACTCTACCAAGCAGCATTAAGTACCTCTTTTTTCTTTTTTATTTTTGCAGTTCTTTAAAGAATACAGCTAAGAAGTTCAGTAAAAAGCCTTAGCTAAATTCTCTATGAGTAGTGACAAGACCTCCAAGTCAGTGCAAGTGAAAAAGTGGTCAGAGGAGTGGTGATGATTTAATTCTTGGAAAGTACTAACTTGCAAAATCCGAGCAACAATAAACCAGTTATTCAATTTCTCTTGTTGCCTAGATATATTGTTGTATGTTTAATTTAAAATGTATTAAATTATGGAATGACTTTATTAATTCTATCATTAAACAGAAGCTTCTGTCAAATATATTAGTGTATCAAGAGGCTTATTAGGAACATAGATTATAAATATTGCTATTTATAGTGAGTATGTATTCTCTGTATGTGCATGCACTCAATGTTGGACGTTACACTGTTAGGTTTATGGCTGGATTTGATGATCTTAAAGGTCTTTTCCAACCCAAATGATTCTATGATACCACAATTCTGTTTACATGTGGCGTTAAGAATGGCCATTTTATCAGACAATGCCATATGTAGACACATCACCTGCGCTTCACAGGGATGCCTTTTTACCCCAAAGCCTTCCTTGCCCTGGGGCTGAATTTCTCTCTTTCTATTCAAATTCATTATCATGCTGTGTTTAGAGGGGTTTTGGTGGTCTTGAGATCCCTACTGGGTCATTCTTTGGTCAACCATCCATGCCTGATTCTAAGTCCACGGCTTCTGCTGAGGTCTTCTCCAGGAGCCAATACAAGGAGTTTGACTCAGAAAAGTGCTGGCCTGCCTCTGTATGAGCTCCTTCTCCAGGCACATCCAGTCCTTTCTCACAGCATATTCTTGCCAACAATCCCTATTTGCCTCCACAGTTATTTGGCTGTTGGTTTGAAGACATGCATATTAGACCCTTGTCTTCAGAGCTTCTACAGAGGACATGGTAAGGAGACTAGAGTAGCTCTCCTGTGATGGTAGGCTGATAAGGTCAGGGCTGTTCAGCCTGAAGAAGAGAGAGTTGCATGGAGATCCCATAATATCCTTCCAGTATCTGAAGGGGGCCTATAAGGAAGATGGAGAGGGGCTCTTCATCGGGAACTGTAGTGATATGACAAAGAGTAATGGGTTCAAAGAGAAGAAGGTTTAGGATAGATGTTAGAAAGAAAGTCTGTACTTTGAGGGTGATGAGGCACTGGAACAGATTGTCAATAATAGTGGGTGCCCCAACCCTGGCAGGGTTCAATGCCAGGTTGGATGGGGCTTTGAGCAACCTGGTCAAGTGCAAGGTGTCTCTGCCCATGGCAGGAAGGTTGGAACTAGATGATCCTTAAGATGCCTTCCAATCAAAAGTGTTCTTTGATTCTATGCCATCTAGGAGTCTCCAAGAATTATCTTATTCTTCCTTTCTATCTAGCCTCAACCAAAGTTGGACACTAGACTGTAATAGTCAAGACAGCCTTGAATAATATGGCTTCTTAAGCATGAAAAAGTCAAGTTAATACTTTCTCTAACAGAGTATTGAATGGAATTCACTTAACCTAAATTATCTGGAGTTGATGAAAGTTAATTTTCCTTTCAAGATTTGTGCTAGTTTTCAGGGAGATTGGTTAAATTCCATTGCTCTAATTAAGGATTATTTATTTTGAATACAATAGAATTTAACTCTTTGAATATATTAGGAAACTAGTTCTCTTTTAATTCACATTCAGCTCACAGATTTTCCTACGTTTTCAAGCAGTATGGAGAGATAAGAGAGGACTTTAAAAGTGAAGCTGTGAAGCTACCTGATACCACTAAATTATATTCATGCTATTCATTTAGGGGTTTTCCTGCTGACTAGCCTTACACATATGGATAAACCATCCATACTCACTGGGGTGTAGCAGGTACATTCTTCAAGTGTTTCTTTCAGGATTGTTCTATTTGAAGATTCACTTGTTTTGAGATTGCTGCCTTAAGTAAACTAAAGCATGCTAAGTGGTGGTAATTTTCAGTTAGAATCAGAAGCATATTTTTGATTGTAATGAAAAGTTTACTGTAAATTCACGTCTGAAATACCTTCTGTGGGAACTCAAAAACCTCAAAGAAATGGAAAAAAAGGGATAATCCAGTTTAAACATATTGCTTTTATAGATAACAAGAAAATAGAGTAAACTTTTGTCATCCATTTCGAATCCTTTTGCAGTTTTACTTTGCCCATCATAATTTTCATGCATTCTCCTTGAAAATCCTGTTTTTACTTTAAAGACAAGTGTACATGCTTTACTGGCATGACTAAATACTTTCAAAGTTTAAAAACCAAATGAAAGGCAGCATGATGATGGACATGAGAAATGTGTATCCTGTTCTAAGTCTATCTGTTTTCACTTCATTCTTTATACAACACTAGTCAGACAAACTGCTTGAAGGAATTTAACTGAAGTAAATACTCCATACATGTTTCAATGAATGTCAATGCTCTTTATCATAATCCTTGATGGTCACTTCCAGGACCTTGTTCTGTGATTGGGCTATAACTAATAAGGGCTCAAGGTTTCTTGTCCATGGTTGTGGACCTTGTGTTGTCAAATGCAGCAGTGTTAAAGGATAAAATAAGTTTAAAACCACTTCTGCCTTCTCTTTTTTAATACAGCTGCAGTGCAATAAACTAAATATGACCTATTTAAATTAGTACATAGATTAAGAAAAATTAGAAAATAATTTCACCACAGGAACACAGTATTTTCCTTAACAATTTCCATTGTTAATATTTCTAGCTTTTTTTTTTTTTTTTTTTTTTAATCCCCAGGCACCGTAAGCATCATGAATGAATACAACAAAGCTGTGAAATTCAGCAGAGTGATCAGTGGGACGAGAGAGAGTGTAATTTTGAGTAGCATGGGATATTGGTTTTTTCTTCTCTATTTTGTACTACAACCACAATCTTCACTGAGTGTCAATATGATCTAGTATGACACTCTATCACAACCGAACTATAAGTTCATCATTAGAATGTCTGTTGGTTATGGAGGGTCTATTGGAATTTCTATTAGTGCTGTCTTTTTTGAGATTTTTTTGTTGATTTTGATGCTATTAATTGCTCATGGAATAATTTTCCCCTCTAGTGTTTGCATATGAATCTCTTTTCACATTCAGTCTGTAAGGTTCTGTGATGCTTTTATTTAGTTTATTTACAGGAAATTTCAGGTCTGCTTCTTGCTTTCCTTCCCACCCTCTCAGATATCCTTTTTATCTATTTTCAAGCCCTGACCAATGGTACACAATTTTAAAATTTATTTTCAAGGCAGTATCCTTATATAATTTCTGTTTTTCCCATGAGCACTTAATAGCATTGCCCAGTTTTAAGCATTCTTTTAACAAATTGACTCATCAATTGTTTCTCTTTTAGAAACTGAGGACAACTGTAGACCTTTTTCCAATTTAATTCTTTCTGCAGGCATTTTGAATTCAAGTACATGATGGCCACTGCTAAAGAGACACACTTAGCTAGAATCATGTCAAAAGTTGCTTTGCCTTTTTATGTCTTCCAACCTACTGCTCCATGAAACAGTAATAGATTCAACACAGGAACTTAATCTTTATTTAAACTGTGTCATGCTATTTGTCTAATGTACATCGTAGCTGCAATCTCCCATTACAGATAATTTTCTTTACTCACTCTTTGACCTCTGCAGGTCACATCCATGGTCACATAGGGGCTTCATCATGGTCTTAGAAAGAAAACTACAATAAAGAAAATAGGTTAAAAGAATGTGTATTTATGGATTTATTTATGGGAAGCCGTGCCACTTGAAACACTTTTTCTAGGATCTGTTTTTCTTCTATAACTTCTTCAACTGCCCTTTTGGCAGATTTTTAGTCCTTGTACTGTTTTGCTGGGCATGCAAAACTGTGAGTGAAGTAAATAAGAGCCATGTGGGGTATAACAGGCATAGAGGACTGGTTTTGAGTGGTAGGGTTCTTGTGAAATCATGTCACCATCTACCTTCTGCTCCTCACAGATGTTTCCTGAAGTCTCTAGGTGGGGAAACCCATCTGGGCAAAGCTGTCATCAAGCTGGAGGAGCTCCTGGCCCTTTTCAGGCATACCTAAGGAGGGCACTGGTAGCTGATAGAGGCTGGAGGCAGGTAGGAGCAGAGACATTATGACGTGGGTGTACAGACATCCTCCAAGACTTCAGCCAAGGTCAACTTAATGTCCTAGGACTGTAGAAACAAGTGTCACAAATACTAAGCATGGGCAGCAGAAAAGGTTGTGTGCAATACTACATCAAAAACTCCTCTGTGTATCCTGGAGGAACTGGGACAGACTCCAGACACTTGAGAGTGGGCACAAAGATTGCTTGTGTATGTGCTGTTTCCGTGATAATTTTTCTCACTATCAGAACTGCTAAACAGAATTCTAGGCTGGCTGGTAAGCTGGTTTTGACAGGATTGGAGTTTATTTTCTTCATAGGAGTCAGTTTGGAGCTGAGCTTTTGATTTGTGTTGAAAACTGTATTGATAACACAGTCATGTTTTAGATATTGTCAAACAGTGCCTATACAGAGCCAAGGTCTTTTCTGCTCCTCACCTCACAATGAGGAGTCTGAGTGTACACAAGGAGTTGGGAGGGATCTCAACTAGGACAGCTGACCCCAAGTGACCAAAGGGACATTCCATACCATTCCATACACAATGTAGGGTGTTGTGCTCAGCAGATAAAGCTGAGGGAAGAAGGACAACAGGGGACATTTTTAGTGTTATAGCCTTAGTCTTCCCAAGTCACTGCTACATGTGATGGTGCACTGCTCTCCTGGGGATGGCTGGACGCCTGCTTGCCCATCAGGTGTGAATTCCTTGTTTTGCTTTGCTTGTATGCACAGTTTTTGCTTTACGTATTACACTGTTTTTATTGCAACTCACAAGTTTTCTCATTTTTCCCTTCTGACTCTCTCCCCCAACACAATAGGGGGAAATAAGCATGCAGCTGTGTTGGGCTTAGTTGTCAAGGTTAAACCATGGCAGCTAACAGTACACTAGAGTAAAGTAAAATTCCCTGGTTTAATACTGTTATGCCTATCATTAAAGACTAGCTACCAGAAACCCTGATAAGCAAGTTCAATACTATCTGCGTCACTGCTCTGTCTATATTTACAGTACAACTATAAGGAAGAAATAAGGGTTGTGTATTTTGAGGTCTAGGCAAATTCACTGTCTAGCATGCTCAATATTGCTTAAACAAATGCCATATGTTTTAAATGTTGTCTAGTAAACAAGGAATCATTTGTAAATAATTAGGATTGGCAAAAATAATTCAGAATTTACTAATATTTATTAATTTTGTGATGAAAAACAAAAAGGCACAAAGGACTGCTTGGTATATCATTTAGAATATTAGCACATATTGCAAACTCAGAGAGTGGAATTAAAATTTTGCAGTCGTTGTAATTTATGGCTTTTCCTGTATTATATATACCTACTACATCATGCTTAAATTTGGTGTTTTTAAATACAAATCAGAAATAAAGTGAACCAAATATCACAGTCCCAAGGAGCAGCAAACATGGGCTGCCATACAAGGGTGGAGTGTTGGAAGGAGAGAGGGACTGTGACAACAGTGACAAGAGGCACCATCCCATAGCATCCATATGGGAAAGAGAGTGTCTGGGGATGATGCTCAGAGGCAGCCAACAGTCCAGTGGTACCCAGACACATAAACAGCAAGGAGACAGGTGCTCGAGAGAGTAAATCAAATTAGGACAGGGTCAAGGCCCAAGTAATCAAGGTATAAGGGCAAGTACCTGCTCACTTGCAGCATAGCCCAAATGAGTATCAAGGATCAGAACTTGACCTTAAATGCAGCACCTGAGGAAGGTAGGGGGCACCCACAAATCACCCCCCATCCCCCTAACAGAGCCATTTAAGTTACTTCACATCCCTTTGATCCAAGGTTGAAGCCCATCCTACCAAAGCTGCTCAAGCACAGAAAGGAATTTAACAAATGGGTCACGCAACATGTGGGAAGGTGGAAAGAAGAGGTTCATTCTTCACCAAAACATGGTGGCATGATGTTACTGAACATTTCCTGGTTTATTCTCTTTTTTGACAGATTTCCTGAGAAGTTGTTAAAGTCAAATATCATCTGTGGGTGTTTCTCCAATCTCACTTATAATACACTGTATTTTTTGTTATTGGTATGTAATACCAGTTATTAATAGAAAGGACACATAATCCTTAAAATGCTAGACCGGAATGCAGATCATTTGGGATTAATTTTTGTTGAAGTTTTGCAAAAGATCTACCTGCTTTATTCTCCTCTAGTGCAAAATAGAGCAATGTGCTGCTTTTCACCCAGCCTTATATAAGTTTAAGAGTCTGATTTTCTTCAAGTATCTCTGTGTCCATACAAATCCCAGTCTTGAAATTTTCTTAGTCTTCATCAGTTACATAGAGCCAGCTGGGCTTATAAATAGGAAGATTTTATCCTTGCCAAAAGCAGATGTAAGGTATGGCAGTTGTCATAATCCCTTTCAAATTTCATCTAATGACATCATTTTATCTCATGAGATGACCAGCATTTTTCAGTTATTTCATTCCTTTGCTAATTTTCTATATTTTAATTGTATTTCATACAGAGCTTTTTTCTTTTTATACTCTTCACTCACTCACATAATTTTGTTTCCTTCATGATTTTATTGCTAAATAAACAATCTCTAAGTATTTATTTCCTATATTCCCTCAGGTTTTCTTCATTGCTTTTACAAGATGTTTTTGTTTTTTCAATTTCGTTTATTTTTATTTTGTTTATTATTGTTAGCTATAGGGCTCCCTTAATATTTTTTTATTAAAATAATTTTTTAAAAGTTTTTTATGCATGAAGGCTAATAATGATTTTGTGAAGAATAAAAACTGTTAAAATACTTCCAACCACTTATTTTTAAATAGTTCAGATTTATCCTATATAAATATTATAATGAATCACATTTTCATTACCATTAAAAATGAAATTTGTGTATGACACCAGAATGATGCATAATTACATGAATGAAGGATAAAATGTAAGTGGGCAAGAACTGTTCTGCATTAGACATGAAATAGCTTTCTTTTTGAAGTGTCTAAAAGGAAAAAAAAACCTTTTGTAAAGGCTTTTTTTAGTAACACCTGAGAAAATCTCATTATGAAATAGGTATGAAGAGATGGGCTGCTGAATGTAAGATTTATAAATCTATGCTATAATATAGACCATAGACTTCTATTCCTGATAACAGTAACAGATGTAATAGCAGTTATAATGAACATAATAGTTCAAGACTGCTACCTTAAAAGAAAAAAAGTGCTAAATGACCCAAACTACACATTTGATACCCCATTATGTAATGGTTTCTTTGAACATCATGAGATTATGAAGATAACAGAATGGTCTCAAAATAGAAATATGAGTATTCAGCAGCAAGAACAGTAGTTTTTTTGCAGATGTGTGTCCTTTCTTTCTTTCTTTCTCTCTATGGGGAGTTAATTCCCACGGGTGAAAATGCAGAGGCAAAGAGAGGAAAACAGTATTAACATACTTGCCTAGCTTTGGCACTATGTGACTAGAGAACTGAAACTCTTTGAAGGCAAAATTTGGATCCAGTAACTTTATTAAAATGTAACATATTCTGGGAGAAGGGTTAAAATACAGTTTGTACCCTTTCTGAGTTTAATATTCTTAACTCAAAGTCTCCTGTTATTACTATTAGTTTGTTATAGTCCATGCTTTTCTGGTACCTTAAACAGTGCTGGCCACTCTGCTGCACGAAGGTCATTGGGACAGGTTCACATGTTCAGCATATCACTAATAGGACATAGCTACATTTTAGATATTTTCATCCCAATTTAGATAGAAATAGGAGAGCCTGAATATGACCCTTTAATGTTATCCTATAATTGCTGTCTTATCATTAAGTTTTTTTAAATTTCTTCAACTAAAAGTTTCCACAAATAGTATCTTTTCTTTGTCCTTTGAAAGTTCTTTGATCTTTCAGCCTAGTCCAGAGTATGGACCAAAATACCCTTGAAGAACTTTGGGGAAAATGAGGACATTTAAGGAAATTGTACTGTTGCATCATAATCCACATGCCCTTTTGTAATAAACCAGTTTAGTGTCTTGACTCTGGGTAGATTCCAGGAACCCACCAAAACTGTTCCATCACTTCCCTCCACAGTGGACAGAGGAGAGAAAATATAATGAAGAGTTTGTGACTTGAGATAAGGACAGAGTGATCACTTACTAGACACAGGCATGGGCACAACATTTGAATTAGAGATATTAATTGAATTTATTACTAAAAAAATCAGAGCAGAATAATGAGAAGATAAATTACACAGGAAGAAAGGGAGTGATGATTATGGTCAGTTCACCACAAGTTGATTCTGCTGCTGCTCCAGAAGAGGAGTTCTTCCTCTGCTCCAGCATGGGGAGCTTCCCAAGGAAGACAGTTCCCCAGAAACTTCTCTAATGTGAGTCCATCCAACAGGTAACAGTTCTCTACAAACTGCTGCAGTGAGGGACACTTTTCCATGAGGTGGAGTCCTTCAGGAATAGGCTGCTGCAGCATGAGTTCCTCCCAGGTTCTCAAGTTCTACCAGGCAACCTGCTCCAGCATGGGCTTCTCCTTCCACTAGTTTGCAGATCACTGAAAGGATCCTGCTCCATCATGGATGTCCTGCATATCCTACAAGTTCACAGCCTCCTTTCAGGCATCTACCTGCTTCAACGTGGGTCTCTTTCAAGGGCTGCTCTGTGTCCCCATGGCCATCCATGGGCTGCAGGGGCACAGCTGCCTCACCAGGGGCTGCAGGGGAATCTCAGCTCTGGCACCTGGAGCACCCCCTGCCCCTTCCTCTGCACTGATCTTGGAGTCTGCAGAGCTGTTCCTCTCACATATTCACACTCTGCTGTTCTCTGGCTGCAGTTGCAAAAGCAAAATAACTTATTCTTAAAACTTTTATCTCATTGGTCTTACCACCATTTTTGTGATTGGCCCAGCATTGGCCAGTGTCAAGTCCATCTTGGCGCTGGCTGGCATTGGCTCTGCTGGACATTGAGAAAGCCACCCATCTAACTCTACCACTACCAAAACCACAGCCTTGCAAACCCAATGAAACTACATGTGGGTAGGTGTAGAAAAATATACATCTACATTATTTTACACACACTGTGTAAAATGAAAGCAATGGGAACAAATTTCAAACTATAAATGCTATTGTTTATTTACATTGAATGGCTTCCCTTCTCAGATAAATTTTCTTTAGAATAACTTTCTCATTTGTAAATATTAGTTTAGTGGCCACTATCATAAAGGGGAATATAAATATTTGAGAGCGTCAGATAAGGATACTGAAGGGAAAAAAGACTAAAAGAGAGAAAAAGCTTTGTATTTAGGACAAATTAAGGTATTACTAATGAAAAGCTATTGAAAATTTCTAAGGTATTTAACATAATATTGGGTTTTCATCATTTTCATTATGACTCCAGCCAAAAGCTTCATAATCTTATTTTGCTTTTCTTTCTGTAATCACACTCATCTCGATGCAATAAAATTTGCTAGATATATTCAAGGGACAGAAAAGGCTAGTCTATAAATTATATAGTCCTGGAGGACTCTGTAATCTGTCGTCTTTGACTGTAATACATAAAAGTCTCAAGCATATGATTAAGGGCATTTGCTCTTCAAATATATTCTTTGAAAAGTAAGGATTTAATGAAGGTTTTTGTTAAATGTATAAGAAAAGAAAAGAGTTGAGTAGTGATTGCATGTTTTCTTTAAAAAGCAAAAATTCTCAGACCTACATCTTTGGAATATCTACTTTTATAATAAACTGTTAAATGATTGTCAGAAAAATATTAATGGTAAAAGTTTATGATTAGATCTTAGATGTTCTTGTTTAGTTCCTCGTTTTGCCTCAGATTCCATATCTTAATTTTATTACCATTAATTTTTTTCATCAGAGGGAGGAAACATGAAAAGTACACCTTCAATCTCTTGTGCACACAAGTACACAAGAGATTGAAGGTAAATAAATATCAAATTTTTAGCAAGAATAAAAATAGGAAAAAATTGACTTTTTTTGCAGTGTTGGAGTTCTGATTGGTTCATTTGACTTATTCCAATTTCCCATTACTAATTAGATGTTGCGCTTGATTTGTTGTACCTTTTCTGTTATGTAACGTGGTTTTAATAGTCAACTGTATTTGGTGTGAAAACAGAAATATTTTCCTCTGTTTGAATTCCTAGGGTGTCATGGAAAATACATGTGAACCTTAAGGAACAAGTGTTCTGAAGTTATCTTCAGTAATGAAGCATATTTGAAAGGAAAGTTCCATTGGTCAGGTGAAACGATGACTACGAAATCAGCATTTTACATGGTAGTGTGCTTTCTTCAACTTTGCACTGTCAGTGGGCAGGTAATATGTGAGAGACAAATGATTACTGAATGGAGAACAGAACCAAAACCTACTGTAATAAAATGGACACCGAGGGAAAATGTCTGTTCAGACTTTTACACTGAATGCTGGAATATGAATAAAAGTATTACTGGTGAAATCTCTGAAGAACACAACCTCAGTATCCCTCAGATATGCCCTTTACAGCTTCAATTAGGGGATAGTCTCTTCATCTCCTCTGAGCCGTCCTTTCAGTCATATGGAATGAATCTGGTAAATGTCTCCAAGGAAGAATTTATTAACTGCCCTAAAGCTGATTTTCTTCAAGAGCAGTTGATTTTTGTTTGCCAGATAAGAGGACTGCACCAAGTGGACCCTAACTGGCTTGGTGTTGGAACTCACTACTTTGCAGAACTTCACAAGAGAGGTCCGCTGTTGTGCAACATGGGCCTTCGTCTGAATGTTACTGTGAAGCAGCAGCTTTGCCAGCAGTCTCTGGGTGCACCCCTATGCTCTGGGCATGGAAGATGTCTAAGCCACCTTTGGGAGAAAACATATAATTGCCATTGTTTCTCACAGTACTCGGGAACGTTCTGCCAGAAGTTTGATGTATGCTCCACCAAACCTTGCCACAACAATGCCTCCTGCACTGAGAAATCAGAACTTTCTGGAGATTCTTACGAATGCCTATGTCCTCCAAAATTCTCAGGTATTGCTTTTCTACTCTAGGGATAAACATTATATAGATCATACACTTTCCTTAACAGATGATAAAACAATAAGGACAACACTAGCAAGACTTTTGTATCATTTGATTGCCCGTGGCTGCTACCATACCCTCAGGGTCTCTTTTACATTGTGTCCCTTATGGGAGACTGTGCAGGCATTTGAAGACAGTTTGTACTTGCAGACAGTCATAAATACATTGTAGGGAAAAACAGAATAAGTTCTTATCATGCTTCTTTCCTGCTTAAGCATGAGACATAAATAAATGCTTCTTGACTGACAGAAGTAACTGGCTTACTTTTTTTGTTCTGCAGTTCAGGTTCTGAGACCAAATAACACTCATTTGGAGTAAGGTCCCCTGAAAATAGCTGGTTAACCAAACTGGTGGAAAAGAGTGATTTTGTTGAAATTAATAATGATTTCATTCAATCATTCAGAACTCCCCTCCATTTTCATTTAAAGAGCTTTCAGATTACATTAGTGAATTTTTTTAAATCAAAATTCAGTTTAACTGAAAGGTCAAACCTTAACTTAGAAGAACAAGCAAAATAAAATACTTAGTACTTTCTTCCAGATTGTTCTGTCCCCTAAAGTTGTTTTCAAAGGCAATTTGCTAAACATGCTGTTATTATCAAATAAAATATGTCACAAATAAAAAAAAAATAATAATCCTCCTATGAAATCTTGTAACACTTACCCAAAACTGATCATATAAACTGAATTTGGGTTTGGATTACAGAGAATACAACATAACTGGCTAAGCTCTTATCTAACCATTACCTTTATTTCATGGAGGAAAAAAAAATGGGTTAAGGAAATTAAGGGGATGTTGTTCCTGCATTAAGACCAATAGCAATTGGGTATGTTTTAGAAAGTATCAGAAATATTCATTCTCATCAAAAAAGAATTGTTGTAGCTCTTTTTGTACTTGTGGAGCAGAATTCTTGAAATGTTCCTCTATGGGACTGAATTTCTATGATCTCACAAGAGGGATATTATGCTATGAAGCACAGCTGATGGCTTAGGAATGAGTGAGGTTCATAGAATACACTCCATAGAAATGAAGCTTATGTTGCATAAAGATTGCTGTAATTTATTTTTAATTGCTTTTCAAAGTGCATAATAATTTGGTTACTAATGTATTTGCCAATGAAAGATTATGCAGGTATGAATAAGTCAATGTTGTGAGAAATTTTTTTTTTATAATTATGAACAGTGTAATAAGATAGTGGGAAACATTGATGGTATGCAGTATGCTTTATATTTCCTTTATCATTACTGAAGGCTGTGTAAAATGCTGTGAAAATAACAGTACTAAAAGTGTCTGGTACTAATTGAACTCAAATTAATGAAAAAATTTGCAAGAAATTCAGTTAAAAGCAATCATCATGCTTAATCCTATCAACAAGAAATGCTTAAAACATTTTTTTAATCCTTTATGGGAAAGTTGTGGGTAATGCCATCAGCTGACAATACTGGTCTCATAAATATGCAAACAAGAAGAATTAGGAGACTAAATCACCATATATTATGGGCAGGGTTACACAAGAGTAAGGGAGGGAGGAAAAAGAGCCTCCCATAACATAAAGTCTATTAGAAATTTGAACTCTTTCTGAAGTATGAATAATGTCATGGTAATAATTCAAGAGGCAAGCATAATTAAATGGTATTTAGACCTGTGTGCTATAATAGCATAAACAGCTTATAACTGGAATTGTAATTTCCAGAAAGCTGCATGTTAAAAGAATTCTCACACTTCCTCTCCACATAAGAACATCTTTTGTTCTCAGTGCAGAAAGAAACTGTAAGATAAATTCATGCTAAAAAGAAATAAATACTACAGTTCTAGTAGTACTTCTGCATTTTAAGGTATATGTGAATTTGTAGCTATCTGTTAGATGAAGTTAAGCACAGTATGTGAGCACAAAATGACATTAATATCTTCCTGACTTGCCTTAGAAATTCAGTAAGTTTGGTGCAAACTAATGAACAATGTTGGCACAAGCACCTTCCTATCCATTTGCCTGTCTATATTGTAGCTATAAATTTGACATTTATAAAATGTTCACCAAACTCCCTAAATATTTACTAAATAATGATCCTATTATTCCTTTGACACAGGTAAAAATTGCTCAGAAATAGTTGGACAATGCGAGTCATCCCCATGTTTCAATGGTAACTGCATCAATGTTACTCCAAACACTTTTCTTTGTGAGTGTAACAAGGGCTTTACAGGTAGGAAACACCTTTTTTCCTGTCTTACAATAATAATTTTATCTGTTATAGTAATCTATGAACTTTTGCCTTATTAAAACAGTTATTTTTTATGATTATTGCACAGATTGCCATATCCTTAGATTTTCTAAAAACAGTCTTTGTAAAATATAGAAATCAGACTTCCAAATTACTCATGACCTGAAGTAAAACCATATAAATTATAAAAGCTTCTCATAATCAGATGCCATCCACAAGTATCTTTCTTCTATTGGCAGTATAACAGAGGAAGACTTAATCACTGACTCCCTGGTTCTCAAATATGGAGTTATCAAGAATCAGAACTCTTCCTGGATGGATGAATTAGAATACATTTGTATTCCTAATTTCAATATCCTCTTGTAGATGCACTAGAAATATAAGATGGAAATAATCTAACGAGTCAATAATGTAATGCTTTTGGGGGTGCAACTTGATAAAAAGAAAGAATATAATAGGTTTATTTATTTTATATAGGAAAAATCAGATGTTTTCATAAGAAAAGCTGAATGAAAAAATGTATCTAAAACCATCCTCTTGTAAACACTTTTTTGAAGGATTAGGATAGCAGTGAAAAACTATTTATTCTTGTGTTTCACAACAGAAGTTCACTGTATGGATGTGAAAAAAGTAGTAGCACTCAGAAAAACATTCTTGAAGAAGAAGCTAAGTATAAAGCTAGCTCTTGAATATCCAAAGACAGTACCATTTTCAAAATGTCTCTTTCCTGAAAGCATTACTTATCTTGTCAATTACAGAATATAAATAAATCATTAAATTGAAATGAAGAGTTTAAAAAAACCCCAAAAACATAGTGAAGTTAGAGGAATCAAAGAGCCAGTCTTTATTTTCATAGTGAAAGACTGAATACCCTTGTCGATATTTTAATTAGGTCTGTATTGAAATATATTTTAAAAAAATGGGATAGACCTGCTGAATTCTAAATTCCTAGTAAATCTCTTTGCTATTCTCCCTTCCCTTTCTTTTGCTAAAGAAGCATCATGGTCAGCATAATTCTGTGAAAACTGAAAAAAAAAAACCCTCACTCTTAAAAAAAAAAAAATCCATTAATAAAGTTTTCTAGAACTGGTTTTCCACCCCCTCATGGTCCATATCTTTTTAGAACACTTACCTTTGTGGTTTCACACAAATTGTGTAGGCACATCACTTTTGAAATTTTCCCTATGAAAATCTTTTTTAATCCTTGCAATTTTGACATAGTGAGGGATGGGAGAAATGAGACAGGAGAAACAACTTTCCAGATGCAGTAAATACATATCCATAATGACATGGAAATGGTTTAATATTCTGAACTACTGGAGGGCAAGATAGACTGCAATTTACTCTTCAACAGCTGGTAAGGATTGAGAAAGAAAAAAGAAGACTATGAGTGTAACTAGCTGCCTTTTTATTGTCCACTTATCTAAAAGAAAATGGGGAATCTTTTCTTGTTTCTAAGAATAAGTATCTTAGGAGGAGAAGGATTTTAACAATTTTTTCTGGTTCTGTAGTATAACAGGAATGATTGACTAACACACAGTATAATTTTACAATTATTTACTAACCAAATGTGGTGGTTTAAGTCTACATGTCTTTCTATGGTCCTGCGTAAAGGTGTTTGCTAGCACAAAGGCAATTTGAAGAATAGCTACCTAAAAGAATACTACTATGTGAAAAAGATATTTTTCTAGGAAAATAAACATTTTCCTATTGTTGTTCCATTGCAGCTGTATTGTAGTCTCAGCCCAGGTGTGTTGTGTAATTACCAATCTTGTAATTTGAATGCTATTTTAATTGTGTGAAGTTGGCAGAAAATTCAAAACATTCTTCTGTCTTGATATTGAACTTGCACACAGAAAACAAAACAAACAAACAATACTGTGCACATTATGTTTAAGACTTTGTTAACTTTTCCTGTCTTTTTTCTAAAATGAGTCAAGACACTAACTAGTTCACATGATCTAAATGAAAATATGTGTTACTCTATATTGATGGGAAGTAAATAAAATTATAATAAAGTAAAAAGTCTCTGAAAGAATTTATCCAAAATAAGTAAAGGTTGCTGGGTCCAAGAGCATAACAATGTTCACAAGGATAGAATGGGTCTATTAGACAAGCAAAGTAAATTCTCAGTTCAATTATATATTTTTCTTTTTTATTAACTGAGTCATTCATTCACTGAGCTCTCAAAATTCTCTTTACTCTACTGAAGGACGATTTTTAGCATAGCAGGAAACAGCTTACATTAAGTTTGTCAGTATTCTTATGACTGAATACTCCAATTCATACCAGAATTTGCACCCTTACAATTATTAAGAAGCATTTAGAGGAAGGGAATATGGTTAAAACAAAGACAGGGTGGGTGCAGAGAGGAAGGAAGGAAAAACAGGCCGGTAGTGTGTAAGAAGTTGCTGCATAGTACTCTTGTCTGACTGAGACCTGCACTGAATCACTGTAGTGATTCAGATTCCTTTTATTAAATATTTTCTTTGCTCTCTTTCCATATAATCTCACTCTCTCCTCATCTATGTGTTCCAAGATTCCAATGCCAGAACTGGAGAGAAAAAAGTGCTGAATTTGGTGTCTGCAATTTGAGTTAGACCACTGGTGGTAGTGGTCTTAATAACTTTGGTGCCAGCATTTGGAATAAATGAGGGTCTCAGCATCAGCAAGCTGAAGGGAAAGCACAGATTGCAGGAGTGTGTGTCTGAAGAGAGTCAATTTTGTGCCAGCAAAAGGCATCAGACTCTGGGTGATGGTGGCTCACATGCCTAGTGCCAATTGAGCAGGTGACCACAGCATCAGCAAATGAAGAGGGGAGCAAGGGGGCCAGGGCCTGCTTGCACTGGCAAGAGCCACTTGGAAGATAAAATGTTTATATTTACCTCTAAGCTGGTCTCTGAGTGTGTGTGCAGATGTGCATGTGCACATGTGTGGGTGTGCATGTGCAATTTATTAGCACCCTTCAAGCAGGACTGTTGAGTAGGAGGCACAGGATCTGAGCATCAATATGAGATGAGCTGAGGTCCCACACTGCTGTTGAAAGGGTTCATAAAAATGTTGGTCTTTGGGAAACAGAGGATAAGGGGCTGTGTGTTGAATGGATTCACAAATGTGTCGGTCCTTTTGAAACAAAGGGTAAGGGGCTGTGTATCTTTACTAGCAAACTTCTATCCTTATCAGTCAGAGAAAAAGGCTAAAATTCGGCTGTTTGTACATATGTTTTATGTGAGTTCTGGGTGGATGCTGGTAAAGGCAATGCCTTATCTGTGGGTAGTCTATGTAGCTGGCTGCATTAGTGTCCTCTGCATGTGTGCATCTCTGGCATCCATGTTCAACTTGGCTGCTGGCTGAGCCTGCAAGCAGGAAAGCAGCAGCTCCAGACATTGGATGGATGGGACCCCCAGATCTTTGGATTCACTGAGCTGGGATTTAGCAGCTGGGAAGGAGGTTCTCCAGGCTCCAGAGTCCACCAGAGCAAGTGTCTATATAGAGAGGATGTCCCAACAATTTTGATGGATGTTACTGTTCTGTTCTGAAGATGTATAGAAAATTAATGGGACTCATTCATAACCAACAGGAAAAAACATCTTAGCTACCTCTGTAATGGTACTGCTCAGTAGGCTTACCCTAGATAACATTTAGTGGATTAAGAGAAGTAGTTTTCCATTTGAATATGTTTTGTTGAATCTGTGTGGGGTTTTTCTCCTTAGGTGGGAAGATGGGACTGATTATAAAACAACCCTTTGTAGAGCACTTGAGATTGAGTTTTTTTCACACATTCCTGTAAGAGGGACCTAAATTTCCTGCCTTCCCCAATGGTCCAACTGACCTCTTTGCAGACTATAATGAGTTCCCTCCTCGCTTGAGCGACCAGACATACTATGAGAATGAAGTGGTTTTGCTTGGAGCCACTATGCTAGAGCTTCCATCACCAAGGTGCTTTAGTTTAAAAGGGTCTGTTATAGAATTGTTTGCACAATAACTGTTTTAATGGCTGTTTTAACAGTTAAATTCATCTAGTACTAACGCTCATTGCCCAAATTAATACCCAAAGGATTCTTAATAGTTCCCTTAAAAACATTATGTAAAACGCTTTTCTACTATCTATGTTTTACTTTGGTATTATGCTCAGCTTTCCAGTGCACCTCTTGGTCAAATCCATCCATCTCCCTCAATAGGAGGGCACAACAATTGCACCAAGTCATCCACATTTTGTGGTATTCATTGAGAGGTGTTTCATTCACACTGGAAGTTTCTCACCTATCAATCAAAGGGTTATCTTAGTCTACTTGTATATGTTTTCACTTCAGCGCTAGATAATTCTACCACTAGTATTTGCTCTTCCAGACATGATGCAGATTAATTCATCTTAGCTAGTTACAAAGGTATACCTGAAAGGATTTTGTCAAAACTGCACCAATGATGTGAATTATGTTGTCTGACCTAAGTGGTTTAAAGTTTTCTCAACTGTACTCTTGTGGCATGATTTCATTACACACTTCCATAGTCTATATTTGAAAACTTCATGCTAAGGTTGATAACCTTTCCATTTTTCATAATATTTTTCCCTTTTATTAATAGATTTACATTGAATTATAAGTAATTGTCATATTTATTGAGTATATAAACTCAACAATGTAATGAGTGAATATCTCATAGCACTTTAAAACTGATGAGTATAATTACTCTGGGTAAACACCAGGTATGCATGAGTCTTGTAACTTACTTTTCTGCATATGAATAAGTTTATGAAATATTCTTTTTCAAGGAAGGAATTTTTTCACAGCAAGATTATTAATATCATAACTTGCAATGAAATTATAAGTGGATAAATTTTTGGGTATTATTTCTATTAAATTAATTTTATTTTTTAAAATCAATTATTGTGCTATTTTAGTATGGAGAAGCAATATAATTCTTGCAGAATCTTAACTACATTAAATCATTAGAGTAATCACACTATATAGATTAAATGGATGAAGTAACAGCACCTCCAATATATTAAGTGGAGTTCTTATATTCTAACCCATGAGAGATATATGAATATCAGATTGTATTATTAGGCTGCAAATCAGACTGATAATCTATCCCATCTCCTTGAAGACAGAAAGTCTCGGTAGTTTTTGGATATCTGTCCTTCCCTGGAGATGTTCACAAGTTATTCTTAAATTTCTATTACATTTTTTTTATAGTTCTTCAACAAAAACAAAGTAATGCTTATGCATGATCTTGCAAAAGACAGTGAGAAAAGATGTATTATATTTACAGATGCTATTAGCTAAGAAATACTGATAATACTGAACACAGAAGTAGAAATAACCTGCAGAAGATATTAAAGTGACTGAAACTCTGAGGTATGAACGTCTATGGCAGTGACATACCCAAATAATTTCATCCCCGTGAGTTTCCAGTTTTTCTACACACTCCTTCTGGCAGCTAAAAAAGCGCAAACATTTTTCCACTTGATTAGTTATCTGCTAGTATTATGCTTATTTGAAACACAGAACATAGCAAGTGTAACTAGTTTTAAGAAAGAAAAAAAAAAACAACTCCTTGCTGTTGGAGTTGTAGTTCTTCTTACACATTTCTGATGGTTCATGATTGAAAGAGCTATTCATCCTCTAATGAAATAATGACATCTAATAACATTTGCTAGAAGACACTTGGGACACCATACTGAGCAACTCAAGGCTGTGAAGTAAAATAAAATCCTGATGTGCGTTTCCTGTTCACAGGATGCCAAATGTCTTAGTCTTACTTAAGTAGGGATGGCAAGACTTTATCATGGTGTTCTTAGGCCCTAAATGAGCAAAAGTCAGCCTTTTCAAAGATACTATTCCATCATCATTAACACACACTTTGAGCAGAATGGCTAAGCCTGTAAACCCATATCATGATCTGCCATGCAAAAAGTTGTCAGAAATATTGAGTTTGAGCTTGCAAGACTCTGCAGATTCGTCTCATTTAGCACAAGTCTGTTTCTTAGCTAGATACCCCAAAAAGTTAAATGTGACACTGATGTTATAAAAGGTGGCAACATCTAACTTGTTTTATAGACTTTGGGTCTGTGATATAAATTCAGTAGGTAGTTGAGCTATATCAGCTGAAGGAAGAGTAGGAGAGGAAAGAAAGTAGGGAAGGAGGGAGAAAAAGGAGATGAGGGAAGGGGAAGGGAAGGAAAGGAAAGGAAAAGGGAAGGAAAGGGAAGGGAAGGGAAAAGGAAAGGGAAAGGGAAAGGGAAAGGGAAAGGGAAAGGAAAAGGAAAAGGAAAAGGAAAAAAGGAAAAGGAAAAGGAAAAGGAAAAGGAAAAGGAAAAGGAAAAGGAAAAGGAAAAGGAAAAGGAAAAGGAAAAGGAAAAGGAAAAGGAAAAGGAAAAAAGGAAAAGGAAAAGGAAAAGGAAAAAAGGAAAAGGAAAAGGAAAAAAGGAAAAGGAAAAGGAAAAGGAAAAGGAAAAGGAAAAGGAAAAGGAAAAAAGGAAAAGGAAAAGGAAAAGGAAAAGGAAAAGGAAAAGGAAAAAAGGAAAAGGAAAAGGAAAAGGAAAAGGAAAAGGAAAAGGAAAAGGAAAAGGAAAAGGAAAAGGAAAAGGAAGAAAATGAGAACGGTTGGGAAGATTAGGCAATGTCTGAGGCCTCACTATAGCATCAAAACTGATTGCAAGCTAATGATACCCATCTGTTTTTCAGATCATTAGATTGTTCATTTTGTCATCCTGTAAAAAGACCAGTATCCAAGATTGTATAATGAAGTACCATTTGCAATCCTCGATATTGCTGGGAAGAAGTTCTATTTCTAAAAAACCCACAGTTCCAGTCAGACAAAACGCTGAAGAATCTCAGCCCAAATATCAACTGGTGATGACTACAGTATCATAGTTTCATTAATTATGACTTTGCAGAGCTATACATCTGAACAGTCAATATCCCATCTTTAAATTTAATTTGCAAATTACTCCATAGCAAATGCAATCAAGTATGCAAAAGGTCTATATTTTATGAAAGAAATTAAATAGATTAAGTATAACTAATAAGGTCAGGCCCATTTACTCTTTTATACTTTAAATACTCCAAAAATCTCATGTTGTTTTTCTTGTGTCTTCTTTTTCATTCTGATAATTCAGGCATCTTTTTCTTTTCTAACTTAGAAATAAATCAGGTATGCTGAAAGAATTATTTCACTTGACATTGATGACGTGTTTAGGACAAAATACATCTTTAAATTATATTTTGGCATAAGCGATTTAAAATAGTTTTATTCCTGTGAATTAAAAGAGGTGCTTGTTGATAAAGGCTTCACTATGTAAAATATTACTGTGAGTCCTCAAAAGCATGAATTGGAAAGATGTGGTTAATATCTTAACACTCTTTATGACTATACAATTGACAGTTATACAAAGGTTTTCTGGAAAACAGACCTTCCTGAAGAAACTTTACATTGTGTTTACCCTAAATTTAGACTTTGGAAAATAACAGGACCTGTGAAGTGCTAAAATACATAGCAGTATGTAAAAAGACCCCAAAACTGATGGTTATTTCAGATATAGGTATAATTAAATAATTTTTTTATTAGTGTTCCTCATCTGATCAGAATCAGATTCCATGTATGATAGAAAACAGGAAATCAACATTATAAAACATTTTAAAGCAAGAAGAGTGGGAATTACAGTGCATCAGGTGATGCAAGTACAGCTTTTAGTGCAGATGAATACAAAAAGCTGTCCAAAGGAGGGCCGTGAGGATGGTAAGGAGCCTTGAGAGGAAGCCGTATGAGGAGGGGTTGATGTCACTCAGTCTGTCCAGCCTGGAGAAGAGGAGACTGAGGGGAGACCTTTTTGCAGTCTACAATTTCCTCATGAGTAGAAGAGGAGCAGCAGGTATCTCTTCTCTCTCATGTCCAGTGACAGGCCTTAAGGAAGTGACCTGAACCTGAGTCAGAGGAGGTTTAGGTTGGATATCAAGAAAAGGCCCTTCACCCAAATATTGGGCATCGGAACAGGCTCCCTAGAGACATGGTCACAGCACCAAGCCTGACAAGAGATCAAGGGCTGTCTTTTGCAGGGCCAGGAATTGAACTCAGTGATCCAGATGGGTCCAACTCAGCTTATTCTATGATTATATTATTCTAAGAGTCTCATTTGATCAGGAAGGAAAGGAAACATCATCTTTACGAAGAGTTTTCATATGCTGAAGAGGCTGTTACTTGATACCACTATTATTTTAGAGGATGCAAAATAAAAAAAAAAAATAGTAAGAGGATAAGATATTCAAAAGTAATCTAGACTCCATCCCCTTTTTTTCAGGATGCTTAGCCATATTTATCATCATATAGAGTGCCTAGTTCAAGCTGCAGTTCCAGCCAGGTCCCACCCACCACTACAGGTCATGGCTAAGCCTGCAGCAGAGGTAGGGGCACCTGGGGTGAAATGTACTTGAGAAAGGGCAAAATGCTGCACACATATAGAGGAATAAAGTCAAGAAAAGTGGGAAACCTTTAAAGACCAGTAAAGGAAGGGGGAAGAGGTGCTGCAGGCGCCACAGCAGATATTCCCTTGCAGTTGGTGGTGAAAGCTGTTGTGGAGAAGGTATTTCCCTGCAGGGTGTGTAGCAGTCTGGAATGAAGTGAGTTCTAAGAAAGGGAAGAGCACTCCGAATGGCACTGAGTACAGGTGTATTAATATTTTTAGTATATCAAGAAAAGACAATGACAGATGGAAAAACCTTAGATGCTAACTTTTTTTTTTTTTGAAGAAGGTAAAATTACCTACATTATTTTGACTCTACTTATATAAAATATTATGTATGTTTTAAACAGGCATTGGAAATGGGTAATGAGACCAATGAGCCAGAAAAGCTTCAGACCAAATACTAAATAAAATTCTCCTTAAGGACAATAGGACAACATTTAGATACGTTTTTGGATACCAGTGATCAATCTGCATATGCAGTTCTGAAGCACAACACCTGCAGAATCAATTATTTTGTATGTCGTCTTGTATGTACTCTAAAGACACTTCCAGATATGCTGTAAGATATGGACAGCTCCATGAGCTTGTTACACTATTTTATATCATTAATTGGCCAGTTGTGAGCATCACACTGCAGTCAGATGTGCTTATTTGTTTTCAAAACCTCTGCTTTGAACTATTCAGTACCCCTCCCAAAGTCTTCTGCTTATTCAATTTTACATACCTGTCTAGTCTGCAATAGATTGCAATGAAAAGCACTGATGTTTAAAAGCTTATCACTGCATATGTACCACTTTCTCAACAGATTATATTTAGCATCTGAGTCACTATTGAAATTTTTGGTATGTTTTCAACAGTGGGTTTTTTTCAGATTTTAGCTAAATCATAATATGAAGTCAGTGGAGACTTTAATTTTGATCTTGCTTGATTTGCTCTAGAATTGTGTATTTCTCCACTAACAACAAAGATATCACAGTAAGCAAGATAGTAATTTGCATGTTTCAGCTAAATGCCTAAAATATGATGGAGAAACTCTGAAAGTTTCATTTCATTAGCATATAAAAGGGGATTAATCAAATGATGTAAATAAATAGGGAAATAGGGAATGAGAAAATGTGTAGACATAGATTCTAGCTAATTGTTAATTTTAGTTTATTGCTTCAACATCTGCTAGGTGCTTCACGAAAGGGAATATCACCAATAGTATTTATTAATGAAGTAGACAGTTCTGTAAAAGATTCTTTTGGGAAAGAATGCTGCTTTTCATATAACTTTAAAACACACCAGTGTAATAATCTTTATTTAATAATCCATATGTATATATATGAAATATGACAAGCAGTAGGAAGCAACTAGAGTATTTCCATGTGGCCAGAAGCACACATGTATTTTCTTTTCTTAATAAACCTTTGCAGATACATTATCCAGACCGTTTCACGTAACTCTAATCAGTGTAGAACTCAAAGCATTTAAAGCCAGGATTTAATAATAATTTTTTTATATAATTTCAGAAGATAGGGTGAGACCACAAAAGAGGATATAGAGGAGGAATGGCAAAGCGAGAAAAAAGAGGGAAAAGAGATTTGTTTCTATAAAACTGAGTTAAGTGTTTGTGATACTTCACAGAAGATAGGCTCAGAAGGTAGTATCAGCCAATAAACTGAATAGAAATGAGGATTTAGAGAAAGACATTTAAAATTTCATTATTAATATTCAAAGTGAAAAAAAAAGAACCTGAAAACAAAAGAAGAGATAAAGTAATGAAAAATACGAAGAATGGAAGGGGTTGAAATAAAACCAAAAACATTCTTTGCAAACAGGCAAAAGTGAATGTTCTTAATACTGCTTATGGCTGGGAATCTAGGGTAGTCAATGAGGCTGATGAATGAAAGCTGCTGAAATATGGCATTCTTTGTTGACCATAAACCACAGCAAATACCACGCACAAAAGAGCTCTACCTCAGCACAATGCTGGGCCTGAAATGGGAGACATGCCAAAGGCTCCATTAAGTCCATAAAATATATCACTATTCATTTTTATGGAAGTGATTGGATAGTGGGGTGATGGATGAATAGACAGGTAGGTAGATAATACAACAGACATTGCTCATGGTTTAATGGTCGTTATTCATATTTAGCAATCAGAATTGTATTGGTGAAGACAAAGCATACATTGCAATATATTGGGTTAATATTGATGAAAAAATAGAGATGTAATATTTCTCTTTTGGTTCTGCCTGCACTGCCATTTCACTTACAGAGTTATAAATTACACTTACTAAGAGGAAATAAAAATAAAAACCCACAAGGTGATATGAAAGCTGAGAGAGCATACTGAAATCTCACAAACTCTGACAAAGCAAATATTAGAAATAATAGTCATTCTGGAAAGAACACAAATTCTGGAGGAAATATTGAAATTGACATAGGTGATAAAGTTACTGCCACTTTGAACAGAAGACTGTTTAAAATTCTCAGTATTAAGCAAGTGACAAATGTCTAAAAAAAAGGAGTTTGAAATCAAATCCCTAGTTTATGAGCAAAAATAAAAGTTTACTGTTTCTATTTCACAGTGAGTTGACAATAATAGTTTATGAAATTCATACAGAGAAGGTAAAAACCAGAATAAGATAGAATACTGTGAAATTGAAAAAAATAGAAGATATCACCCTTACATTAATTCTAGCTGCAACTCCAGTCATTGTTGTATGTCACTGTGCAAGCAAAAATACATGTTCTTCAAAGATTTTATGACTGAAATAATGTCAGCAGAATTCCTGGAAACCATATCTGAACCTCCTAAGTCACTCATCAGGACATCATAGGAAACAAGAATACAGCTCAGGTGTTTTGACACGAATTCCTGCTTATTCACTGGAAAACTGTAGCCTCACTGGAATTTTTTGTGCATAAATGAGTTGTGTGATAGACATCCCATTGATGTATCATAATATGTAGGACATAGAAACAGAAAATAATCAAACTCAGATTTCATGAAAAGGAAGATTTATTGATTGGACCTAAAATAGCAAAAATATTATGCACAACAATATAAATAATAGTACCTGACTGCTTATGTTTTTATAAAAATGCGTGTTACAATGTTAAACTGTTCTATATCCACAGATTTTACTACAGCTTTTCATAGGAAAATGTATAAGATTCACCTTATGTAATATTAAGAATTTCCGGTGAAAACTGTATCAATCAATTAAGATATTTATCTATAAATGTTCAAAATATTGCGATTTATAGGTCTGTATCAGACACCCACATAGAAAGGTGATTGCACTTGGATATTAACACCTAATTGAGAAGACTGCTTATTAGGAAAGTGAGGTGGGCAAATATGCATGAGAGATGATCAACAGTGATGACAACAATGGTTATAACTTGAGCAAAGAAGTTAAAGCTGTAGTAATGAAATTTGCAAAGTATACCAGTTAGAATGTTCCTTCAAGAAAAAGGAGAAGTAAATAAATTTTACAGGAAGACTTGGTTGATCTGAAAGACTAAAGAAATAAATGTGTTAAATTTTATACTTGTAATGAGTTAAAAAAAAAGAGAGAATCTTTTAAAACCATGAACTGTTTGGAGGACTGCCTGCTTTCAGCCCTCAAATCCCCAGTTAGCTAATCCTTTTTTGTGAGTATGAAGTCAACCAGAACATCTCATTGCCCATCTATGACTTGGGTCAAGACGTTGTCATTAACACTCCTTAAGGACCTCTTGGATTACTTATGCTCTGCTACACTGTTCCCTGAGCAGATATCAGTGTAGTTGAAGTTCCCTATGAGGTCAAAGTCCTCAAGACTGCTTCTACACAAGAACACAAGACTGCTTCCATCCTTCCAAAAAAGGCACCACACGCTTGTTCTTCCTGGTCTGCCAGTCTATAAGCAGCCACAAACTTGTCACCTCTACCACTCTGCTTTTTCATCCTCACACATAAGCTCTCAGTCATCTTATCATCCATATCCAGTTGGAGCTCCACATTTCTGTGGAGCTCCAACTGGTTTTTACTCACATAGAGAGCAACTTCTCGTCCTTGTCTGCCCTGCTGATCCTGAAGCGCCTGTATTCTTCCCTTGAAGCATTCATGAAACAAGCCATCTAACCAAGTCTCTGTAATACCAACAAGATTATAGTCCTACAATAGCACAAAGACTTCCAGTTTCTCATGTTATTCTTTGTGTGCAGAGGTGCCTGAAATAAAACACTTTGGTGTACTGATTTTCAAAACCAATCTCTTTTTTTTTCCATAATAGTGTTTTATAGGCACTTCCTTGCTTCCATGCAAATGCTGGAGATGGTCTTGCTTAAGCCATGTTTATTGGTTTTGTGTTCCCTTTCTTTCACATCACTTCAGACTCTAGTCAGCCTTGTCAGTCACTCCCTTATAGGCTGCTGGTAACCCTCTCTCTCCTCTGTTGGTTTCTGGTTTAAAGTCCAAATTAATCATCATTCTGGAAATAATACTTTTGCCCTGCCTGTTCAAAAGCATCCCATGTCTTCCAAAACATTGCTTGTTTATTGTTATGAAAGTGAATATACAATGTAGTATTTTCAAGAGGTTATGGGGCTCTGCCGTTCAAGCCTTTTAGCTTATGTATTGCTTTTCAGTTCACATATTCTTGTGGAGCAAATTTAATCTGTTTGTATCAATAGAAGGCTGTTATATTCCTGCATAAGTAGCAACTAAACAACCAGAAAAGAACTACTCATTCTGGCTTGATTTATTTACTTTAAGATCACCAATGCAAATTTTTGCCACCAAGTAGCATTGTATTTTCAGGATCATAGAATAATAAAATATTCTGAGTTGAAAGTTACCCATCAGGATCACCAAGTCCCACTCTTGACCTTGCAGAAGACACACCAAGAATCACACCTTGTGTCTCAGAGTATTGTCCAAATGCTGCTTGAACTCTGTCAGTCTTGGTGCTGTGACCATTGCTTTGGGGAACCTATTCCAGTGCCCAACCACCCTCTGGGTGAGGAACCTTTCCTTGATGTTCAACCTACACCTCCCCTGACACAACTTCATGTCATTTCCTCAAGTCCTGTCACTGGTCACAAGAATGAAGAGATCAGTGCCTGCCGTTCCACTTCCCCACATGAGGATGGAGAAGATCACAATGAGGTCTCCCCTCAATGTCTCCCCAGGCTGAACTATATGCTTTTTATAGTATAATATGCTCCTGCTGATACCATACAGCATTTGCAATTCAGCTCACTCAATAGCAATCTCAAGGCAGACTAATCGGAAAAATGAGATATGAAGCAGCAGTGTTAATTGCAGCTAAAATGATTGGAGAGAAAGCAATACTGAAAAAGAAGTCTAAATTATACAACTAAAGAATACTGCAATAGAGTGCTGTAGAGGAAGCTAAGAATTTTCTAAGAACTTGTTGATGTTTTAGAATAAATTAGGAATTATTTAAGAAGTTAATAATTTTTAATAAAGAAGCACAAAATGAATTAATATCCCCAGGTAAAACATAAAATAAAAAAAATGAAAAATAAGAGAAGGGTAACATGGTAATATAATTGCTAAGGTAACGATAAGAAGTAAAAGGCAATGGTGTCACTGCTGACTTGTCCACAGCAGTAAAATCAATAAATTAGCATTTCCTGGCAGAAGCAACTCTGTATCAAATTCATAAGTTGCAATGAAGTAAGTTATGCAGTTAAAGGCCTTTACACCAAATTATCTATCATCTGTGTGAGGTAAAACAGCTGAGCAGCAGGTGATGACAAGGTAAATATTTTCTTAATGTAAACAGGCATTATTTCACTTGGCTTCATCCCCACAAATTAATATTGTGCTGGTTGTCTTCACATAATAGGTCAGACTTAAAAAAACAATTTTAAATCACATCATCAGCATCCAGGTGGAAATGGTAGTAGTTATATTTGCTTAGCTAAATTAATTGTAGCCTATATGTTACTAGGCTTTTCCAGAAGAATATTTTAAAAATATATCTCTAAAATAAAAAGGGGACTAGTCCACAAGCACTTTGTTCCACAAAAATTTGACAGATTGGTCTACTCATCACTACCACTCCAACTCCTATTAATCCCTATGTCATTCTCATTCTTTCTCAGCTCCCCCTCACTCAAAAGCTCCACAGTGCCAGATTTCCTTCAGAATAGTCTAAATCTCAAACTTTTTCCTGTGTTTCTAGACATCTTTTTAGAGCCATTACTTATTAAATATGGAAAAATTCAGTTTTATGGCTTCTTTATAAAAATTATTCTCATTTTTGAAGGCATCATAATTCGTAGCCACTGTAGATTATCATGCTATTTTGTAGCCAATTAGTAAAAGAAATGCCTCAAAAATATTTTGAACTTTTCACTGCAGTCTCTTTTTCAATCAATTTTTGCTTGAAGGCCTTAGAAATATCAACATAGGTTCTCTGACACAGCATATTACTCTTAGCCTTTAGGTTTATACATTGTGGTGGTTCAGTTGCCATTCCACTTCAGATTCATCTTCAGCATGCCCATGCTATTCTTCATCAGCCTTCTTTTCAGCCATGTATGTATATATTATCTGGCCAGTGAATATAGGTTGCAGCAGTCTATTACCTGACATAAAGACACCTGGATAAGTGTATTTGTTCTTTAAAGAACATCCATCAGTGTTGTTTTTCTCAGTAGTCAAAATTATATTCTGTCACTTTATATCATCAAAATAATTCATACAGACTCATACAGAAAACACTTAGATGCTTATTCTGATGACTGCAAGCTTCTTAACTTCTACACATTACATAAAACTGTTTTTGAAAAAAATGAGTAGAACATACTTGAATTCAAAATAATGAACGATGTGTTTTTAATGTGCCAAAACAGAGCTCAAATTCATCTCTTTGTTATCCGTGTATATTTTATCAGTTATATTGTCTGAATTCTTACACAGATTTCTGTCATTCAGTGGCAATGACAGATCTAAGTGACTTTTCAGCATCTTCTAGCTCTTCAGTACTGTGAAGATGGATGAGGTCCTTAATTTCCTCAATGTTGATGTTGAAGGCTTAATCACTTCTTGTTTTGATCAAAAGTTGATGATATATGGCATATATCCTAATACGTACATAATGATTGGCAAAGAACAGTCTATAGCCCAGCAATTACATAAATTTTGATTTAGCAGAAAGTCTCTCTCTCTTACATATGCTGACAAATACAGATTCCTTTCTGCTGACAAATACAGATTCCTAAGTACAATGTACAGGTTTTACAATCAAACGAGTTATTTCATTGTAACTTTTTATCCCTGAAGGACATAAAGTCTATATTAGACAAGGATGTGTCACATCCATTATGAGTTAAAAATATGTTTGTAAACTTGCCTGTATTGCCTGGTTTTTCCTGAAGCCTCCAGGGAATCTGATAGCTGATAGTGCTGAGTGGTCTGTATTGATGCATATTATTTTAAAATTTCCTTAGTGGTAAAAATCACAACAGCTTTGATCAGGTTATAGTTTAACCCCAGTAGGCAGGAAAGCCCCACCCAGCCATGCTCACTCCCCACCAGTGAGAAGGGGGAGAGAATCAAAAGGGTAAAGATGATAAAATTCATGGGTTGAGATAAAAAAAAAAAAAATTAATAGTTGAAGATAAACCAGTCCATACATGAACAGAAAATTAAGGAATTCATTCACCGCCTCCTGTGGGCAGGTTCAGCCATCACCAGGAAAGCAGGGCTCCATCTCATGTAATTGTTACTTGGGAAGACAAAACACCATCAGTCCATATATCCTCCTTTCTTCCTTCTTTTTGTTGCTGAGCATGATGCCATATGGTGTGGAACATCGCTTTGGTCAGTTGTGGTCAGCTATCCATGCCATGTTCCTTCCCACCTCCTTTTGCACCACAGTCTGAACATTGTTAGGGTGGGGCAAGGAGCAGAAAAGGCCCTCTGATGCTATGTGTAAGCACTGGTCATCAATAACTAAAATATGCCTGAGTATTCAGGACAGTTTTTATCACAAATCTAAAACACAGCACTATACTAACTACTGTGAATAAAATTGACTTGATCCCAGCCAAAACCAGTAAAATCAGAAACTGAAAAGAGTAGCTAGAAATTTATTAGGATCAGCACTGTCAAGCATAATTCTCCTAATAATATTTTTATCACTGAGAGAATTAGTATGGTCATTATCATGTCTGAGGAGTCATTTTTCTATTTGAAGAGACAAACATTATCTTTCAAGTGAAAAAATGTTCTTTATGTGAACTTTGTCAAAAGCACAGTCTTTCTGAGTCAGTAATCTCTCCTATATTTCTGTATTTTGGTGGGAACACTGCAAGTTTCTGTTGACTGACTCTATTGCAGCTGTTAAGTAGTTTTAAGCATATCACAAAGGTGGTACTGCTGCTATCTGCTTCTTGGTGGGTAGCTTAAGTTTCATTTAGCATTTTGTCAGAAATGATACATGAATGATTTAATGGTACTGAATTGTTCGCCTTCCACCAGGATTTAGGATTTCTTTTCCATCAGTTGACAGAATTTGATTGTCTCCATTGAATTGTTGTGCAATAGCACCATCACAGGGACTTATATAATTTGAAGCCACTGGAAAAATGTTTGATGTGATACCATTTTACATTTTGTTGACATTTATACTTTCCTTCATTAGCATTTTAAAACATTTTAGCATTTATGGTAAGCAGCTTGTTTATTTGCCAGTTTTTACATTTTACTCTAGCCTTGTTTTGCATTTATACTTTAAGAGTGTTCTGATGAAATTATTTTTTAGAGAACTCAAACATATCTCACATTTGCCTTTGGCAAAGCAAAGAACATCCTCTGAGGTAGTGTATGCTGCCTGACTTCCATGCCGACTGAAAAAAAATCAAAGAAATGTATTATTAAATAATACCAGTATTATCTACTTCATCCCTCCTCTCCACTGCTGGATACCTATAACATTCCCTATTAGAAAAAACTATTTTCTTTTATTAGGCTGCAACAAGATAACCGCTACATGATTTCTAGTCATTGTCCCTCACTATTTTTTGGTAGCACTTCCTAGCATTTGCTAGTAAGTGCTTGTCTGTTAGGACCCCAAGAAGAATGGCACTCTGGCTCTGTAAAGTCTTATGCTATAATTTAAAATTATATCTTTAATGGCTAGCAAAATTATAATAATAACAAAAAAAGAAAAAAATAATATGCATAATCCTATGTGTATAGATTCTGGCAATTCCAAATTTTGTAATATTGAACAGTCCATGCAGACCTCCATGCTGGCTCAGTCTATGGATTGAGTTACTCTATTCTGGTCATTCGTGCTACCACAGGATTTTCTTGGTGGGAAAATCATGAAATCTTTCTTGTATTTGGAAGCTGCCATCACATTATTCCAAGACTATATTTTCCTTAAAATGAACTGAAATTTATTCAAATTGTCTTTGTGAAACCTGCTCATTTAAATTTTGATGCCACTTCTTCTTTTAAGCAGGAGTTTCTGTAATGATTCCCTTTCTATTTTACATTGTTTTTTCAACTGAACAAGTAATCTGAGATAGAACTAGAATATGTTTTCTGCAACCATTTATGAATAGCGATGTCAAATGCCATATTACAATAAATGTGATATAAATGTTATTAACATACTTGTTATTTTCCATATACTTAGAGTGGTTTGACAAGATTTGTAGCTTACAACTTTTGTTGTCTATTTTTGCTATTTTATAGTATCTTTATTGTTTTCCAGGTATTTGCAAATAGCTTGATTACTTGAATTTTTCCATTTGATCTTTTAAAAAGCTAAACCACAAGAATGACTTTCATTGATTTCTTATTCTCCGCTCTTCTGATTAATTGAATCTGAACCCTTTAATATGTTATGATTGGTATTGAAATCATAACTGTCAGTCATCCTGTGACTTGTAGCCCCCTCTAGGTTCATATCTGCAGTCAAACTTCCTGTTACATAGCTAATTCTGACATCTGCAACTTCTAAACGACATCTCAATAATCTAGCTAGAAAACTGCTATGCCTGGACTATGTATGCAGATATATTTTTTCCTTCTCAGCTGATTAAAGTACTACAGTAATGATGACCAGTGTTCTGAAACTCAGTAGTATACTATTTTTATTTTACAGTTATGATGACCAGTGTTCTGAAACTCAGTAGTGTACTATGCTTATCTAGGTCCTTTCTTTAAATAAGAACTCAAGGTTTGCCATTTCATGCCATCAACTTTGTGACACTATAAAGATACAATTTTCTGACCTCCTTTTTTCTTTCCTCCTAGTGAGCATATTACCTTTAATAGCAGTAAAGTAACCAGCTGCCTCTCTGTAACCAGTAGGTGGCCTACCAGTTCCTTAGGTACAAAATGGATTTGTCAGTAATCATGTATTGTTTGTTTTCTTCCTCCAGTTTGGCAACCCAAAGCCTTTCAGTTAAGGTGGCCAAACCCTTTAACCTCTACCTACAGCATTGGCATGTTACTTTTTCTACTTTTCTGCATTACTTGACCTAATATAGTCAAGAAAAAAATGAAGAGTGTAGAAAATACATGAAAAATTATGTGATCATAGTAAGATCAAATTGCATATTACCATTTCAGTTTTCCTATCTGTGGCTTTTACTTATCTATTCAGGTGGTAAGTGATAGATGGGAGTAACATTCAAGGCCAGGTTCTAAACAACCTGATCTCATTGAAAGTGTCCCAGCTCTTTGCAGGGGTGTTTTGACAAGAGGATCTTTAAAAGTCCCTTCCAACCCAAACCAGACTATGATTTACTGGCCTCAAATTAGTATCTATGCCTAAAAGAAAAACAGTAGAGGAGAATGCATTTAATGAGTTACAGAAATATATACTTTTTTATTTGTAAGGAAAGTATTTCCATTTAAACAATTTTTATTTTTTTGGAATGACAAAAAATTGCTGATTCAAATTTTTGATTGTTAAGCTCTAAATGCATGGAACTAATTTCTAAATACTGTTTAGGCAGGTTTTGCAAAGATGAGTATTCTTATCTAACTGTAGACTCTGCACATTTCACTGGATTACATCCTATTTTTCTGTAGTATTTTGAAACCCTTCCACAGCAAAAGCTGTCCCCAACAAATTTCAATAATTTGTAATTACAGACTCTCATTTGTGTCAGACCCATTTTCCAGTGTGACCAATATAATTTTATGGATTCAGTTCAGTGATCATTTACAAAAAATTTAAAACCTCAAGTCAAACAGCATTCTGTAAATGAATACACATTTTGAAATGCAAGATATACGTTTCATTTTGAATGTACTGAATTGCAGCTCCAAGATAACCATGGATTAATTGGACAAGAGGAAAAAAAGGCTTAAGCATTTATGTTGTTTTATGAATAAAAAATAAAATAGTCAAACCACATCTACTCATTGTGTACTCATGTTTTCAATGTAGTTTTTTTTTCTTTGTGACTCATTATTTGGCACAAATAAAAGTGGATTTAATTATACACATTTATTAATCATTGTCCTTTGAAAACAATTGAGTTCTCACTGATGTGTCAAATCTACCAATAGTATTAGATCACTATAACTGTGTTTCTAAATAAAGATATCTCTGAATATATACATTTTAACAACAAGGCAACATCTCATAACCTAAGATACATGCATTGTGCTGCAAGTTTTTTGTGAAATTAATATGATCTTCTCCACAATAAGTGGGCATAGCTCTGTTTTGATAAAATTATTTGTGATTTCCCAAAACTGTTGTTTTTCATGGAGTGAAATTCTTTCTGGCAGATGATATGCATGACTTTCCCTCATCATTTATAGCCTGTCAAACTTCTGGGTAGTTTAGAGGGCCTCCCATTTCTTGTATCTTCACTGAGCTTGGATCTTCACTGAACTTGTAGCAGGTGTATATTTAGTGTGTGAAAAAATTCTAAACTGATGTCCTTGGAGTACGTTACTTTAATTAGAACTGAATAAATATAATTTAACTCCATTACCTCAGTTACATCACTGAAGATAGGCAGCAAACACATCAAACTGGGTAGGCTTGAGCCTAAATATGTCAACTGTATGTTAGACAATTATAGAATATCAAAATCATTTTAGAGTGTGGATGCCTTGACGATTAGATGGTATTTGTTCTGAGGGTATTTTATCACAATTTGGATAGAGATAACTTATTTTCCAAAGTTCTGCCACCAATCTAGAAGCTTTCATGAGCTCTAGGGTGCAGTGCCTGCTTCCTCTCCATACTCACAGTCTTCCCTGCCTGGATTTGTCACTGCCATGACCTGCATGTAAAAAACCAGATCACTGCTCCCTTAGGTGTTCCACGACTGCATGTTGATGTAGAACATAGGCATGCACTCTTCACTTTTTTTGTCCAAAAGAAATCTATTTCACTGCAGGAATAAAGAGCTTAATAAGTGCTCAGTACAAAAAGCTGCAGTTTCACAGTTTCTTACTGTTATTATTGCCCTTTAAAGCCAGCAGGTAGTCTTTACTCAATTAATTTCGTAGAATATCACTTAGTAGGCATCATTTTATCAACACTTGACAACTAAAGCATGCTTTGCTTATATCAGTGGGTTTTTTGTTGCTAATGTTTTATGAAAAGAAATTGAAAAAAAACATAAACAGAATTGTTCCTGAAACTATTTTTATTCAAAACACAGAAAGCCTTTATATCCTGTGTTAAACTATTGTACAATACAGAAACTTCAGAGGGTGCCTATTAGAACTAGAAATCATACATGGAGTTCATACTACAGTTCATTCCTGTAGAGAAATGATGTGCTGTATGGATTTTTTTTTTTTTTAATTATGGAGATCATTGAAAATAGAGAGAAGTTAGAAATATAAAGCAAATGTCATACAATTCCTCTTGAGATTAATTCATTCTAAATACCTTCCTTTTCTTCAATGGATATCCTTGCAAAAGGCAAATTTGTAATAGTTGTAAGACAGTATATTGAGTAGACTGAAGAACACTAAAGTCTGAAGAAAAAGGAATTATGTACATGGTTTATTGATTTAAATTATATTGCACACTTGCAATTCTATTTGATACCATCTAGGTTCCTTTTTGTAATTATGTTAGTGGGGAAAAATTACTAAATAAAAATTTTTCCTATATTTGAACATTTCTTATTGGTTTTATGAACTCACTCTAGAGAATAATTTCTTTGGTCATCTGTTATTTTCCTCTTACTTAAGCACTTACTGCTTACCGATCAACTTGTGGTAGTTTGTTTGAAGGTAAGGCCAGATTAAACATGAGCAGTAATTTGAATTTCCTTTTGGCACTAAGTATGGCTACAAGACCATATCAATCTATAGTCAAGAGAACTGCATTCCTTCTTCATCTCATTTTATTACTATGACTTATTTCTTCCCCCTGGCTTTTCAGCTTTCTCCCAAGCTAATGGGTTCTCAGTTCTGAGATACCTGATAACTTGTCATTAATCACTTTGAAGTTAACAGATAGTGCACCTTTCAGCACTATCTTTCCTTTTACTTTTTCCATATAGTAATGAATCAAGGTCATGAAAATATAGAATAGTTTCTTTTGAAAGCAAAGTCACTTCTCTTTTTATATCAGACAGTCTGTCATTAAAAAAATATCTTTTTACCTCCTTTCAAAAAAACAGACTGGTTGAAGTTTATGTGTTCAAAAAGCTAATTGCCTATACAACTAGAAAGACCAGCATTCCTGCAAATGAATGCAAATGAAAAGAACTACATTTATTTTTTCTAGAAATATCTGGTGTTAAGACGCATTATGTAATTAAAGACTGTAATACATTTGGGTCTTTTACCATGCCATTTCAATTTAGAATTGAATGCTTTGTATATTAATATGTGGACAAATTATTGGTCTACATATTCACGATTATACATTTTATTTTTGTACAGTAGTTTAAGTCAGGAGCCCCAAAAAAAGAATAGTTTGCAAATGGCTTTTAACCCATGATTCATTTGGAATCCATGCTGGACACTGATGGTCTTGCCTGCAAAACAGACAAAGTTCAATGCAGGGCAGATAATGATTATTGATTGATTATTTAGTTTATGCTTCAAAATAATTCTACTAGTTCTGAACAAGCCATTAATACAGAGCTTTTATCACTCTTCAGGGAGAAAATGACCCTGGAAATTTTGACATATTTCCAAGAGTTCAGTCCTTGTTTTAATTTTTCTTCACAATGATTTATACACATAATAGGACAGTGTTCTGAGCATGTAAATCCCTTGAAAGCCTTCCAGCACACTGATCATGATCACAAAAAAGCAACTATAATTTTGAACCTAGAGCCCAAAACCTATCATGTGTATTAACATTCTAAATGTTTTAGCATGTTATCTACCTAGTCAAAACAATCACAATTTATTCAATGTTCACAAGTATAAGCCCATACTCAATACCTGTAAATGCATAGATTTCACTGTTTGTATATTTGATTGTGGTACTGCATCAATAACTACAGCACTTTTACATCTTTGCTTAAGAGAATCTCCTAAAGTCAGCCTCTCTACACAAATGCCCAAACACCTTTTCTGGGAATAAGAGATTTAGAGAGATAAACAGAATATTCTTTAAAAAAAAAAACTTCAATGTATATTTATAGAAATAATATTAATTGTAAATATATCTCATCTTAGAGAAATGCAAGATCAGCAGTAGCTTCTTCATTTTTATACACTCAAAGTATTAAAATATTCCAAATTTTTAAATGATACTATGCAACAGGGCAGTCCCAGGTCAGGCTGAAGAGAGAGTGAACTATAAAGGAGTCAGAGTTATCGACACTAGCAGCATCATTTTAAATTAGCAAAATGAGTACTATGTAATAGTGGCACCCATCCAGCAGGGCATTTAAAAATGTGGGTAACAAATAATTAGTCTAGTTCCTCAATCTCAATTAACATGCCCTTTTATTTAAAAAAAAGACGAAAGATTGTTTCTTCCAGAGTCAAAAGCTGAGCAGACATGGAGTAGAGGCCTTAACATGGCAATGTAGCAAAGAGGACAAAAAGGCAGTGAACAGCAACTTATGAAAAAGACTACTGGAGAGGAGTAAGCATCAGATAGACATGAGTCAGTGGTATTGGAGAGAACTTTCTAGGAACTAGGATGGCTGAACTATTAGCCAAGAAATCAAACCCAGAAACAGGGCATCCAAGTCAAAAGGAGGGACAGAATTGAAAGAGATGTTCTGCTGTTTTGAGGAAAGCAGGGCTCCATATGTTACAGTCACTTGGGACAACAAATGCAGAAAGTCAAAATGTCCCTCCACTAGTATCTTCTTCCCCATAGTTCTTTTTGCTGAGTACAGAGTCATATGGTCTGGGATATCCCTTGGGTGGGTTGGAGTCAGCTGTCCCCTCTGTGTCTCCTCCCAACTTCTCATGCACATCCAGCCTTTTCAGTGGTGGGGTGTGGTAGCAGCTCTCTGGCCACAGAGAGCAATGCAAAACTTTCCCAGGCATTGTCCTGGGGAAAGGCTGTGAGAAGATCAGAGAAAAGAATGAGAAACAATTCTTATCTTCACTTGCTGCCCTTGCTGTAAACATGTGGAATGTGTTATGGAGATTTATCTACCAAAGGGTGATTTCTTAATTGGCCATTAGTGATGGTGTTTAGATGGAAGGACCAATTGTGTCCACCTCTATTGTGACTGTCAGTAAGGGCAATGGGTTTCTTAATAAGCATAGTATGATAAAGTGATTGATCAACCTTCTGAGAATCATGGAGTCAATGCTAATTATTACTCATTCGGGAATGCCTAGTTATGACAGTGGGGCATCGTGCAAATCATAGAATGGTTTGGGTTGGAGGAGACCTTAAGGTCATGTAACTCCAACCCTCCTTCCATGGGCAGGGAAAACTCCCACTAGATCAGTTTGCTCAGAGCCCTATCCAACCTGTCTTTGAGCACTTCCAGGAAGGGGACAGCCACAATTTCTCTGCACAGCCTGAAAAGGCCTTGACCCTGTGAGCACTGCTTAGCTATAACTATAACCCTCATGTGTTATCAACACTGTTTTTAGCACAAATCCTTAACACAGCCTCATACATACAATTGTGAAGAAAAATAACTCTATCCTAGGAAAAATAAAAATTAAAAAGAAACAGAATATATTTATAAATAAGCAAAAAATGCAAGGACATGAAGAGAGAACAAATGACAAATTTCAAAATATGTCAGAATTATACCCCTTGGCTTTTTGGCTTGTCAGATCATGTGAGCTTTGAGGATGGATGTAACTTGCAAGTCTTTATCTTGTAAATCAGTGTTCTGCATAAAATGACAACTGAACATTTTTCCATAGCAGAATGAATAAAATCAAGAAGACACAGTTTTGGATAGCAAGACAATAGGTTGATAGATAATCTGAAGTGCTTTTTAAAGAGGATGCCATAAATTCTTCAGTGTATTTATACCAGATTACCTTTTCGTCTTGCCAGTTAGAGGGTAAATACACTACTGATTAGCTGGCTGGCAGTTTCTTCAGCCTGTGAGAGACTGTAAAGCTTGATTTTTGCCATTTAATGTTGAAGGCTTCAGGCTCTGTACTGACCCAGCAGGGCAGACTCACCTTGGTCTGAGCTGGGTTTCCTAACTGTTGCCTCCCCTGCTCCAGCTTCATCTCTGGAGATGGCCCCTGAGGAGGAGGGCACACTTCCATCCTTCAGTCTTTGCCAGGCAAACAATAGCTCTTCATGCCTGAGGAATAAGGCTTCAGCTGGCAGTCTGGGAAAAGAAAGTGGTCTGTGATTAGAAAAATGTATTTAAATAAAATAAAAAAAATAATGTAAAATAAAAATAAACCAAACCAAACAAACATCAACAACAACAAAATACAAGCAAAAATAAATTCTAGACTTGAGATACAGGAGGAAAAAATGCCTTCTATAAACATCACAGTTGTAATCCAGAAGTCTACACCATATGGAGCTTTGAGTTCCCTATGACATTTTTTTACTTCCTTTAGTTCTTTGTTTTATATCCATACTACTTTAATCATTTGATATTCCAGATAATCCTCAGCCTAAACACCAAGAAAAACATAACATTAGTTGTTAAATAACAAGTGAGACAATAAGCAGTATTTAGAAACTTTCTTGCTTTTTGGTTCCGTTTTCAAGAGCAGTGTGTTTGGAGATGTAGCTCTAGTCCTGTGGCATGAGTTACAGTGATACTATCATGTAGCACTTAAATAGCTCAAAAATTCATTTAGCTATTTTTTACAATTCTCAGTTAATTTCTAAAAATTCATGCAATGAAAAAAACCAACATGGCAGCTTCAACAGAGCTGGCCTGACTGATAATACTGCATGTTGAGTCAGACTGAATTCACTAATTCAGATTGCATTTGGGTTTTTTTCAGTCTGAATCATAGAGCTGTAGAATGGTTTGTGTTGGAAAGGACTTGAAAGATCATTTATTTCCAAGACCCCTGCCATGGGCAGGGACACAGTCTGCTAGATCAGGTTGTTCAAAGCCCCATCCAACCTGGCTTAGGAAAATTCCAGGGATGGAACACCATACCAGAGCCTCACAATCCTCACAGTTAGGAATTTCATCCTAATATCTAATCTTAACCACTACTCTGAGTAGTTTTAAAATCAGATATATCAGCTGTAAGAAAAGTACTTGGGAAGAAACATCCATTTCCTAGTCCTACCAGAATTTTTGTTTTGTTTTCTAAATTCTCAAATATTTAATTTTGCTGTTTTTTAAAGGTTTTTGTGACAAAAAAAAAAAGGTATTAATTAAGACAGATGGCATTCCTTTATGCTGCTCATTTGCATACTTTTAAAAATAATTTAACATATACTAACTTATACTGACATTTTATACCTAGTAACAAAATGATCTAACAAGTACTTAACTTTTTCACTTGCAACTCTCTTCACCTGTCATACAAACTTTCTCTAAGAATTAAAGTGAAGTTCCTTGCATAATGACATGTCACCAGAAGTTTGTGCTTTGGGAAATATTTCCAGACACAAAGTCACAGGACTGATAACACCACTATTGAGTATACTAATCTTTCTCTCCAGGGTAGTGATTAATTACGATTGATGGAGAAAGGATATTAGAATTCATTGCACAGATTTCTTTACTCTTCAGGATTGGCATAGAAAGATGAACATGTTTAAAATCTCAAAATAAAGGGTATAGTGCAAGATATTATTATTATAAATAAAAACCAAATTAACTTATTTAATGTTAGACTTGCAGTTCCACATCACATCTGAATTTACCATTAACATTTACAAATGACTCAATATTTCTTGCAGTTTTATCTTCAAAATATAACACTTCAGAGTCCTGTCTCAAAATCTTATCCTATGGCAGGGCCCATTTGTGCCTATCTCTGCACAAAAGGCAGATGTACCAATTTTGGCTGGGGCAGAGTTCATTTTATTCATAGTGGCTGGTATGTGGATTTGTTTTGGATTTGTGCTGGAAACAGGGCTGATAACACAGAAGGTTTTTTGTTTCTGCTGAGCAGGGCTTGCACAGCATCAAGGCCTTTTCTGCTTCTTACACCACCCTACCAGCAAGGAGTCTGGGAGTGCCCAAGGGAGTTGGGAAGGAAACAGTGGGATATCCTACACTGGAACAGGTTTCACAGAGAGATTACAATTCTTTTTTATGTGACTTAGAAGACTAGGATAGATAAAACCATGACTAATCTGGCCTGACTTCATAGTTCATTTTGCTTCAAGCATGAGGTTGGACTAAAGACTTCCTAGTGCCCCTGTGCTTACACTCCATGATGTCTGTGGTGAAATTATCTTAAACTAAGTGTGAATATTACAAACCATTTTTAGTTTCCCAATAGAAATAAACCCAAAAGTAAAACACATGGCAAATCTGTGTCATTAAGAGCAATTTACAGTTATATAACATGAGATTTGCACAATGTTGCTTTGCAATGTCTTCATCTTTCATGGAAACTATTAGTACTAACATCCACATGCAAGAAGGTAAACAAAGAACTTTCTAAAAATGTTTCATTAAAATTTTTGATGGAAGCAAATCGTCATGGCAGGCAATCAATACAAAAATGTGTGAGTACAGTGGTCATTATAATATTTTTCATAATTAATTAAAATACAAAGAACTATATTTTTCATAATGATTAAAATACAAAGGACCATAGGATTTAGAGTCTATAATATGATTTATTTCAAAGTATGGAAATTGATGGTTTGACACAATGTGTCTTCAAAGTAGCTGAATGTTTATTGACTTCCTACCATGTGTCAACAGAACACAAGGCCTAATCTACTCAATTCATGAATGAAATTCAAACACTAGAAAACATCAAAGATTGCATGCAGTCCTTTTTTTTTCACTTTGAAAAGCTGATGGCTACACACATTTCAAATTTAGTAAGACTCATTTATTTATTTTATGGAATTAGCAGCATATATTGCTTGTGATACTGTTTATTTTACAAACAATATCACTATCTCCAGGAGGGATAAAGCCCAGTGTATAGAATCAATATTGCTCCAAATATATAAGTAAAATGTCTGTCTTCATTTAAAGGGAATTCCATGCTGTGTATCCATGATTTCTAGGCTACTAAATAGACAAAAGCCAAATTTATCTTTCAAGGAGATAATGACCACCAATTAATTATGATAGAGTCACTATTTCAAAAGGTTTTGAAACTTAAGAGAAATCTTTGAGAATTCCTTTGGTTTTTCTTGCTAATAGATTTAAAACCCTTTATTATAAATGAAAATAAAACTTATTTGCTGCACTGTTCAAACTTAGTATCAATAAAAACAAACTTAGATAATTTAAATCTAGGGCATTTTTCATGAATGAAAATCATGAAAATGAATCAAAATTACAGATGCAGATAAAAACACTATATATGAAGATGGAAGGTTGCATAATTATTGCCCATTTTAATTTATTGCTAAGTATATGCATGAATAAAATCCCTAAATAGATAGGAATGCCTCATATTTGTAGTTGCTTTTCTTCCAAGATATGGGACCCTTTTCCAAACTGAAAAGGGGAGCCGATCACTTCAAAATACATTTTACCACTTTGTCAGTAAAAGCAACAGACTCAAGAAACTTATTTTTATCAATTAGCCTTTGGAGATTGTTAGAATGGGAATGCTTTTGAGGATGAATCTGTTGTAAAAGTCTATTATCTGATTAGCTTGAATCCATTTGTTTAGTGAACTTTGACTGCATTTTATGAGACATCAGATCTCTAGTTTGGTATCTAACCTGAAATACTTGTTTAGTTTGCCATGTTAAAATAGAAAAAAAAGCAAACATCCATGAACAATCAGTCCTAGATATGTTTTTTTGGATGGAATGAGCCATCTTCTAAAGGTGTCTAGTTTAAACAGAGGTTAGAGTGAGCATCTAGTTTTTAAATTGCTGAGTTTTGTCATATGAGCTTGCTTTTTGTATATTACTGGGAACAAATCTCCAAAATCAGGAGAGAAACACAGACTTCTATAGAATTTTCACTTAATACTGAATGGGTCTTCTCATTAATCCAGCAAGTGTCTTCTACAATTTTTTTTTTCACTTTCCACGTATTCAATCAGATTTGGGTTTGCTATATTGCTGCCATTATCTTGCTACACATCATTATGTGTCATTATGTATTGACATTTAAAGGCAGGATTCTGAAGAAAAAGCTATAAATATAAAGCCAAACAATTATGGTACAAATTGAAATCTTAAGATTCGTCTGTGCAGAAAATATTTCAATAATAATGCTTCTAAACTTCTTATACATACAAGCTTCTTAATTTTTGACCCTATTCTGTATGCTGTGCTCAATCTTACCCTGCTCCTTTTACTGTCATTGGCACCAGGGGTGAGTTACGGTGGGTGTTTCTGTGAGCATCTGTAGTCCTTCACCAGGAGGAATATGACATTTGTGCTCATTGTTTTACATTTCTTGCTCTAGGATCCACTCAGGATAATATGAATATGTTTGCTAACATCCTCATATACCTTTCTTTTTCTTCATTGGGCTGTAGCTCCAAATTACACCTGAATTTGCAATCTGTGGTGGGGTTTATGGATATTAGATACTGTTCTTTTTGTTGCCCCTAAGACCAGTTTTGTCCACCTCCAGGTCTGCATTTCTTTGACTGTTCACTGGTGAGTTGTTTACAGCTCTGGGGTCTCCAGGGCCTAAAGTGTGCCTTGCCTCGAAATATGCCATACCTGTACTGCCATACGCTGCATGCTGTGTCTGCAATTTTTAAGGCCTCTTCTACAATACCAGGCCTCCATTCCTTTAAATTACATCACAATGTTAGAGCCATAAACCCATGTTGATATTTCCAGCTTTTGAGAATGACTAATCTTTTTATGAGAGACTCTCAGACTCTACTCTTTCAACACTAGTGATGTGGAATTTATTTCAGCACTGAGCACATTGTACCTCTACAGCGCTTCCAAAACTGGCAGGTGTTTGTACTACTCAGCCCAATATGTAGGGATTTGAACTCACCCATTTGTCCCATTAAATAATGCTGATGGATGTCAAGAAAAGGGAAATATACCCGAATGGAAATATGCCCAAGATCATTGGAGACTAAAAGTTACAGTTCTGAGAAATTTTGAATGTTCAAAGGTTGGTTTACTTGCAAGCAGAAAAATACTGAGTTGGTTCTCAGTACCTAATAATGTTACAAGCTGAAAAATAAGCAGATTTTTCCTTTTCATCACAATTCTAATAGAACGTACAGAGATACAAACTTAGTTAAATCTCAATAATACTTATTTTGTTTTTCTGATTTTCTTCCATATGTACTCCTAGGGATTTTTTTTCTTCTCAAGAATAGTGATTTACAATAAATTAATGCATACTGTAGAATATAAATTTGGATTATGAGATGATGGATGTGGTCACTTGACAGCATACCCCATATTTTACCCATTTGACCAGCCTGCATTTTGGACATTAAACCAGCTGAACCCTCTTGAGACCTTTTGAAAATCAATTTGCTTAAAATTTTGTAGCTAAGATAAAAAAAATCAGCAGTATCAAAATACTCAAGATAAAACACCAACAGCCTGTTTTCCTCACCAACAACATACAGGTTATAAACTATTTTTATTTAAACATGTATCCTCAGCATTTTTTTTTCTCTCCCTCCTAGGATACAAAAAGTATCAAAACAGATCTATTGGTAACTACTCAGCCCATTCTACTGTTTCTGTCTTACTGTGATGTGCTTCTCTAATCTTGAGATTCAAGCCTTCTTTTGGTCTCACTTTCTATACCACAGGATGAGCCCTGCTTCTTTTCAAAATATTCAATCCCTGTGCTGTCTCAGACTTCCCCTTATCTAGCACATGTCCCTGGACTCTGCAGTTGCCCAAGGGCACACCTTCCCAGAATATATTCCTATAATTGACATCTCTTTTTCAGCCTTACCTTGGTTATTGAATTTCAAGTGGCTATATCTCCTGAAGATCCATTTCCCAGGTCTTTAGTAGCTGTCTCAAGCCTACAGACATGTTTCTGAATATTGTTAAGCCATTTAGTTGGAATTCATCTCAGCCAAAATCCTCTTTCACTGTAACAGAAGTATCTTGTCATTTAGACTTGTGATTTTTGAGGATGAAACAAAAGCAAATGTATACATCTTGGATAGACTCCTTTGTCAAAGACTTGAAAAATCAATTCTCTTTTGATAAGACTATTCCCTATGTCAATTTCTTTCTTTTTGAGTAATTGTATACCTGCTTCCACACTACTGCAGATTAGAAAAAGAAGATATATAATCTTTAACAATAATTAGCTGTGAAACTATGGAGACGAATGAATCAGAGGCTTCAGTTATTCACATCCATCAAACTGATTTTGAAAAGAATTTTAAGAGAATAAAAATTAATACAAATTAGTGAATTCCAAAGGTTCAAGCTGTTTGACAAAATTAAAGGGTTTAAACAACTGTATATTGTCATCTGAAAATTTGAAAGTAGAGAAAGTGTTTCAATACTTTTAAATTCAGTATTTGCAGTTGTGTATAATATGCTATTGCTGTGAGCTGCATTTTCCCATAGATGTATATTGTTTATTTAAAAGTGATGTACAAATTTGTAAGTTTTTTGGCACAAGATTATACAAGCTTTTTTTGTCTTCTCGCACAGTTTTGACTGCAAAATAGAGAAAAGACCAAGCCATGCATCATAGAATTTGTTATGGAGAAAAGTGTTTGGGTATTCTCATTAAACTACATGATTTTTCAGCCCATGCATCTTTTGCCATCACTCAGCTGGCTGTGGTAACACTGAGGAGAGAGGAGAAAGTTAATCACCTATCATCTGTTCTAAAAAGTATATTAGCAGAGAAATAAAAGAATGCCAACTTTCTGGTGGCAAATTTATTTAATTCTCTTCTTCCTGGATTCACATAACTAACTGAACTGTCCACTGTCAATATATAAATTATTGCATCTTTAATTTATCCTAGTGTCAGAGGAATTCTTGAAAATATTACTGCCAATAGGATGGATAGTAACAATTATCATCATCATTGACAACAGCAAAATAGCCCCTAGTAAGTATTAGAATTCTTAAAGGTTTACATTTACTATTACATAATCATGACTGCATAATATTGAGGTGTATAGAACACACTTGTTACAGCCAATTTTTAAAAGCTTTTTATGGAAATTTCAGTTGCAGGACAGTTTCTTTATTTGTCTCTCAATAGGTATTAGCTTAAAGCTTTTGGTGTCCAAATATCTAAACTTTAATCTTCATCTACTGACTTCCACTCCTAAAGAAAGAAAGACAAGGAATTTGATAAATCTGACAAATGTATATATTGATGCCTTAAGTCCAGATCCGTCGAACATTTTTTATAGGATTTTTCTGATTTCCCCTAGATTAGTTGAGGTTCCATTGAGATAAATCATAAATAAGCACAATTACGACTGCCCAAAAAAAATGAGAGGTGTGTCATTTTGCATAACTGAATTAAGAATAATGTAACAAAAATAGCCTTTATCACTTTGCCAAAGAAAAGTGTGTCAAGAGGGCACTCAGAATAAATTACCATGCAAAATAAACCTGTTAGAAAAGATTTAACAAAAATTTTTTAAAAATATATGGTTGACATATGTATCCTACTTTCTAAAATTTTAATTTATCGACCTATTTTAGTTTGGAATCACATATCCTTTTCAATTTTAATGAAGAAAATTGCTGTCCTGTTTATCATATTTACTTGCTCTGTTTTCATTTAGGATATTAATAAGAAGTGTGTTTCCCATTCATACATTTAGAAACCATGTTGAGAAACCTCATGCACAATGCAAGTCCATGAATCCCAGGTGACCTCATTTCTAAGAGGTGTAATTTCTAAGAATTCAAAAAAATTGAGCTTCTCACAGAAGCATGTGAACCATCAGGAACATGCTTTAAACTGGAGTATTGACAAGATCTTATAACTTGATGAGCAGTTGAGGAATTGAATTAATACTTTCTGAAGAAACTTGCCTCAGAGAAAACACTTTTAATCACTACATTTTTGAAACTGCCTTTCCAAAAAATGTTTGGAAAGAAATCATATCATTTTTACTGTAGTAAAACCCATGAAGTATAAGTGAATTCATTGCTAATGGACACACTCGGATATTCTTCTGTGTGGTGAACACCCTCAGCTGGCTGCAAAGAGAAAGAGCATTTTAAATCTGGGCATTTAGTGATTGGGCAGCATTGATGTTCTTGACAAAAGTCAAAACTGTCAATCTGAACATTATAGGTCTTATTCTGATGCTCCTAGCAGTATTTTGAACACTCCTTTCTGCAACAGACTGAGGCACTAGGAAGTGACTTTAGGTGAGGAATGGTGTATGATCTCTTACACCTAGGGTGATGCCTTGCTATGCCCAGGGACTAACAGCCTTCCAGAAGCAAGGACAGCCTATGCACACTGCCTTAGCAGCAGCCAGGGTGGCATCTGCTCAGGATCAGACCAGTTCTGTTAGCTTATACCACTTTCTGAACAGTGTGGTTAGACAAGATAAGAGGTAAAACTGAAAGTTTATAAGTTTTCCAGCACTACTGTAATTTTTTCTCTAATAGACTTACCTCTGATGGAAGCTAATGCTCTCATTCACTTACTTCTAAAATGCCCATTTTCAAGTATGCTGATTGGAGCTTTTCTATAAAGAAAATCAGTGAGCTTTGATGCTTCCTTTTTGGTCTAAAATTAGGATTATAGCCCTTATAATCTTTCAGAGATTTTTACTCCATGAAAGACCTAGATTTAAAGTGCCTAAAGTAGATTTCATTTTGATTCATGCTCCACTGAAACTTCATCTACATGAAAAACAAGGTATCATTCACCAGTTTTGATTAGAAATGCATATGAAGATGCAAATACTGTATTTAAAAGAATTTAAAAGCAAATATCTCTTTTTGAGTCTCACAGAGGGAAAATTACTTCTGTTGAAATTGTTGGCAACAGACATGCACAGCATCTAGGGCACATACTATGCCTATACTATGCTTTTTTTAATATCAAAAATCTGTGTATCAAATGTATCAAATCAGTGCTGTTAAGACAATTTGCTTTGCATTTTTTATTTTTTATTTCAATTTTAGTCTCAGGTCTTCAGAAGATGTACAAAAATTTCAAATATGCATGTACTAGTTGGTCTGATGGGCTGATCCTAGCTGCATTGTTTAAATATTGTCCTTTTTCTGGGGCTTGCCTTTGACATAAGATTATAAAGATCTATTTTTGTCCTATTCCCTCTTTACCTTGCTTCTAACCACAACAATCAAGTCAGTAAGTGTTAACATGGATATGAATTTTAGTATTTATTTAAACATATTGCAACAAGGGCCACTGATAATGACAAAATGTGTACATTTTAATAAAAGAATTTAGAAATAATTTCTGATTTGCACAACTTTTGAAAGGGTTTGTATACATCTTGAATCAAAGTAGGTAAACAGATTTGCAAGTTTAGAGAACCAGGCATTCATCTCTTCTGACCAAAGCTTGTTATATTACATATGTCGTCTTCTAGACAGTTTTCTTTTGTATGCAGTTAAAGTATTTTTTGAAAAACATTGATGAGAAGACAGCAAATCTAGAATTCAATTCTTTCATCATAGCCAGATAAAGAGATCTCTCATAAAAATGTGTGAGATTTTTCTCACATTGAATCATTCTGCTTCTCTCTTCAGTCATTTGCTTTTCTTACACACTTCTATCTGAATTAATGATCCCTTTAGTGCTTAATATTTCCCCCATCCAAGAGCTGTAATCAAGTCACCTTTTAACCTTATTTAGCAAATAGATTGAGTGTGACATCAGGTTTGGGAATGATAGAATAAAAATCTCAAACCACTAATTCTCAAAAATTCCATTTATTGACTTTGTCAAACTCATCAGGCATGGATGTTCAGGTGAAAGAGAGTTGCTCTTGTTTTTCACATAAGATGCTGAATACAGGAAATTATAAAGCAGAGGAATATGAAAGACATAATTATTTTCAATGAGTTAGGAAAAATTTCGGCTCAAGACTGAATTCTTTGTAAAAAAACATTGGTAGATGTGATTTGTGTTTTAGACCATGAGTTAGTATCTTCATTTAAATTAGTATCCCTTCACCTAGTTAGATAATTGGCTACCAATTTCCACTAAATGCACTGTTCTTTCCCAAATTAACAAAAAAAAAAAAAAAAAAAAAATTGCTCCCTTTGCAAGGAAATGCCAAGGAGAAAAGAGTAATAAGCTAAATATTTTTTCCTTTTTTTTTTGCCATCCTTGTAACCTGCAGTTGTCCTTTATATATCTCTCATGGTGTGACTGACAGTGTTTCCCTATCCACTGTCAGGCTTTTTTTTTTTATTCCTCTTCTAGCTGCTTTAGTCTTCTTTTAAAAGAATGTTGCACTATCACTGTTTTTTTTTTTTTTTTTTTTTGTCAGAACAATACTGTTTTCGTAGTTTTGCTACAAATGAGCATAAAATTACCAAAGGCATCTCTTTTATCTGGTTTTCCCCACTGGTCTTCATTGTTCTGTCCTGTTTTGTTCATTTAGTCTTTCCTTGTTCTAATAATCCCATTGAGAGCCAAGAGGATAAGAAATGTTTGGTAATGGTGGTGCAAAAAAACCATGGAGGAGTGAATGGATTCAGGGCTATAAACAACGGCAGGAAAACCTCATTATTCCATTGACCTAGTGAGACTTCACTTTCTGACTTTCCTTTAGGTAGAGCAAATGGGATCACTGTTTTGCTCATTTTTCTTCTTCTGATTACTATTGTGGATGGGAAAGGAGCACCCATGATTGTCCAATGTGACTAATAATGGAGAAAAAATTGGGTGAGCCTTGATATATAACCTCATTGATGAGTACTGCTGGGGTATAATGTTGCACTGAAGTAGAACAGGACAGCTAGTAAACTGAATAGTAGGAGAGAACTGACCAATCCCCTCACTTCATGTTGCTAAGGTCCTCTTATATATGCAGTAATACCAATTAATGGCCTTTTTCTGAGGAATAGCCTCCTTAGCTTTCCCTACTAGCAAGCCCGAACATCTGGAATTTGCAATGTACTGTAATTTGGTTACTATGGTGACGAGGGATAGAAAAAAAAATTTGAAAGATTTTTTTGAGTGTTCTCTGATGCTAAAGGCAAGTGAATAATCTGTCATAAAAGATAGGTCCAATTCATTTTGCCTTATTGGAATAAGTATTTCTACTAAACTGAATGATAAAAAGGAAAATGTTTTGACCCTGTCGCATTAACTGTTCTGGTATATAATGGAGACAGTGTGGTATTTCAGTCTTCTAGTAAATGTTGATCCACATACTTTCAGTTTCTTTAGATAGCTATTCTATTCATAATTCAGTTATTGGAGGTTTATATACTTATCTATTAGGTGGTTTGCGATTAATAATTTTTGTTTATCCTGCAGTTTACTATTTGAGCAAATGTATTTTGTTTACCATTTTGAAATTATACCTCTTTTTGTGAAGTACAATTTACTCTTTTATGCATATCTATTTTTAAGTCGGTGAATTCATATTACTAACAAAAAGTTGAATCAATACATATTACTACTGCAGAAGGAATTTATAACAAAGCTGTAATATTGCTACAGCAAATTGCTAAATAATTCTTCTGATGTAATTTGTAAGTATGTATTAGGGAGGTGGTTTGAATCAGTGCACCAAAGTAAAATGTATGTAAAAAGCATATTTGATACATAATTTTCCTGAAGTAAACTGAAATAAATTCTTAGATGATATAACTCTCTTTTATCTTTGATGTCACAAGACTAAAAAGAGTTAATTGTCAAAAATACTTAGTCAGTTCATAAATGTTAAGTTATGCAGACAGATCAAGTAAATCCTGCCTAGGGTTACAAGAATTTAGGAGAACATGGGAAGCTACCGGACATAACATGAGACTGCTGAGTTCAACAAGTAACAGGATAAGTAGCTGACAAATGTTGCACAGACCACCATGAACAAGGACTGAATTTCACTGACATTTAAGGGAGAATTTTGTGAGAGATATGGAAATTTCGAATAATTAAAGAAGGTGACTTGGGGAAATTTTACAGATTATTTTCTTGCAAGGCCAACAGAGACTGAGTAACAATCTCTTTTCTTTACTAACTCTGTCTTAACATCTCTCGTGGTGGGGAGTGATAGATATTTGAACTAGACTAGCCAGATGCCAGAATGACATCCAGATCTGGAACAACTCATGCTCTGAGCCAGCAAGTCAGCAAGAGGTTCAGGATCTGGATATGGAAATCAGACAGACTTAAAATCTATGCTGATTCTTGAGGCATCCACTAATGAAAGTTTATCTTTATATTTAGAAAATGAAGGAGTGTGTATGTTCATTGTTGAACTTCAATACTAACTAGCCAGAGATAAGGAAAAAGTTTGAGCCATCATTTCAGCTTATGTTCATTTGTCTGCTGTTCATGTTTTCCTAAGGAAAAAGACGCTGTTCTTCATGGTGATTCACATGGCCTGCAGATTTGTAGTGTGTGTATGTGTATGATTGTGTGTTTGCTTACTGAAAGCACATTCAGGCTCAGTACTGGCTGGATCTGTAAACAGGAATGAGAAGAACCCTCCTGGTCTGGGAATCCACTGGATTCAGCTTCCATTAACAGTAACTGCAGTGAGATGTTCAGTGACTGTTCAGCATGTCACAGGACCATGGCTCCAGTCACATCCTTCCTTTGCTACAGATGGGATTAGTTGCTCCCAGAGATTCCATGTTAATTGACCAAAACAAACAAAGCATTTGGGATTATGTTAAATTCTTTGCTTTTTAGATGGTGATAGCTTACAGATGTCCCAGGCAGTAATTGGAGCTTCACAGTGTAAGGACATTTAGAGACACACAAATAATAAAAGACTTTAAATCCCTCAACAACAACAACAACAAGAACAACAAAGAGAAATAATACAGAATCGTGACATAGTAAAAAAGTAGTGTCAAAGAGCATTCCAAGCATCACTCCAACACTGTATTTTTTATGTTTATATCTTTTAGGTCCATTTTGTGCAGAACATGGTGATCCTTGTGCCTCTCAGCCATGCCTGAATGGAGGTATATGCCAGTATAACCAGTCTGGATATGTTTGCAATTGCCCTTCTGGTTTTCTTGGTCACAGCTGTGAAATTGACATTAATGAATGTTCTTCAAGGCCATGTCAGAACAGAGGCACATGTATCGATTTGCCAAATGTAAGTATAAATGTTAGAGCTCCCTATTTGAACTGAGAATCATAGAATTACAGCATTGCATGATAGAATGATTTGGGCTAGAAGGAACATTTAAATATGATCTATTTCCAACACCTCTGCAGTGGGTCTTACCTGACCTCTTACCTAACCTCTTAGAGATCAGGTTGCTGGAAAATGCATCCAACCTGTCCTTGAGCACTTCAAGGGATGGGGCATTTACAACTTTCCTCCTATCTCACTAATTTAGTGAAAATGATGATGTGTGGGGTGATGTCAGAGGTCTCAAAGGAGTCAAGGTAAATGTTCTCAGTTGCTCTTCCCTTACCCATCAATGCAGTTACTAGATCTTTGAAAGACACCATTAGTCAGACATAATTTACCCTTTGTGAAGACATATTGTCTTTTTCTAATCACCTTGCTGTTATCCATATGCTTTGACATACCTTAAAGGAGGATCTGTTCCATGAAAGTGTCAAAACATTTCGCTCCAATGTAAATTTTGAAACTAGCTTTGCATGCTTCATGAAGAAAGATTTTCTCAATGTGTCCTGTTTATAATATTTTTATGATAAAAACCCCCAAACTCCCCATTTTATGTCAGTTGCGTGGTAATCATGTAAGGAACTACCTATGTTATTTTATTTTTTTTTCCTCTCCCTAATAAAATCATCTGACACAGACATGAAGCATCATCTTTATTGTGATCTTTATTTTATTGTCTAGTTCTTGCTTTTCATGTGGCATAATTTTTAAATTCCTTGCTTTTCTATTCCTTTTTCTTTTCATAAAATAGAATAAATTCATGCAGAACTCATGAAGTTTTAGTAATAGAGTCAAACCTAGTAGTATGTCAAAATAAACTGTTGATGTCCTTTCACTAGCATGTCTATTGCAAATAGCAGTGATTGTACAGGATCAAAACAGTGAAAGAAGAGTTCAAAAGCTTAGTTATCACATAGCAGCGACACATAGTCATAAACTGAGGGAAAAAGAGACATCTAAATTACTGAATAAATTGATAGATTTCTAAGTTATGTAACCTGTCTGAATATTTTGTCTGCTAGATATACTAACACAAGCCTTTCTGTGCAAAAGGCAAACAGTTGTAGTAGTAGCTTGTTTCACATGTATAGAAATGTCTCAGTGGGAGTTGAAGTTTCCTGATGATACCTTTAAGATCGGTTCTAAAAAAACACTTAAGCACTTCCAGTTTCATTAGGGGAACAAAGCCCTTTACTTTTTCCTTTACTTTCTGACTTCAAAAAACCTATGAAGAACATAGGAAAATATGGGTGGGACTGTCAGCCCTAAAAAATATTTTGCTTTGTAAAATACCTTACTTTTCTTAGTGTTCAAATTGGAGATTGCAGTAACTGACAGATGTCTTTAACTGTTAAAGAGAGGCATAGACTGTGCTTTATACTGAAGGTGAAAATGGACAGACACAATTTTTTTTCCTCCTCTAGTGATGGTTTGGCTATTGATGTACCTTGTGTACTGTTAGTGTTTAAGAGATGCAAACATTACATTGATACAAAATCAGAAATAAGGAAAATCCCCAAATTAATTATAAAACTCCTTCTTGATTCAGTTATGAGAAACTGTAGTTTTAAAACTGGTACATTTCAATCTAGCAAATTCAAGTATGATATAATCTTTGCTGGAAGGCCTGTTCTACTTGTCCTAAATTAAGTTTGTAACCTATCTGAGACTAGAACTGTTCTGATTTTGTCGACTGCTTTGTATAATGGAAAGTTGTCATAGTTAGGATCTCTCTAGAAATGGATGTAAACACCATAAAGACTAAATTTTGTACTGTCTTGCATACAGCAAATATTTATTTCTTATTTCCCTTTCTTCTATAGGATGTGGCATGTGTCTGTATGCCAATATTTACTGGCAAGTTCTGTGAGAGAATACTGAATCCCTGTGAATTATTGCCTTGCCTAAATAATGCAACTTGTGTAGCTCAACAGCAAAACTATAACTGCCGGTAAGACTGGATATTAATTTATTTCAGTACTTTATTGGTTCACTAGATGGTATCACACAGATTGCAGAAAGAGAAGACATCATCGTTCACAGAGAACTCAGAAAACTATAAACTTCTGTTTAAAAATATATATATTTATCTTTTGTGCTTTACTCTGTTAGGCTTCTTGCAAACTCTGGGAGCGATACAAAAAGATTTAAAGCATTTAAGGGCTATAATTTTTTCCTTATTAATACTTTTTAAGAAATATATAAATTTTGAAACACTGATGACAACTGAGACAGTTATACTACATGTGTCACTCCCTTTCAGGGTACATGAAATTTATTTTGTTTCTGAAAAGATAGGGGAACCTATTTAATTTATAGCTCACAGACACACATTAGTAGACTTTAAATTGATCATTCAAGCAGCATGTGAAAAACTGTTTAATTCAGAAAAAACACACTAAAAATTAATCACTGGAAAGTACCTGAAGTGACCCAATTTATAATTTAATTTCATTTTAAAATAGATTTTTAGACTTTTTTTTTTCTTATGCCAGTAAGGAGTACAATTCATCCTGTTTCTCTTTGTTTGGCTTTTTTCTTGCTATCTGAGTAAATTCTGATAAGCATTACTGAAGTAAACATTTTTCAAATTTTAGGATATTCATAAAAGCAGAAAATTGAAAGCTGTGATATAAAAAAGCCTGACAACATATTATGATTGAATTTAGAAACTTCAAAAAAATATACAAGTATTGAACACAGAGTTACAGTACATCAGTAGAGATTGAATTGAGAAGACTTGAAATAAAAAAAAAGTAGAAATGTTTATACTTTTCCCAAAGAAGAAAATCCAAATAATTTCATTCTTATTCACTCCTAAATACAGATATACGTACAAACACACATATGCAAGCTCATACAGCTTTAGATCTTCCCATATAGATATGTGAAGCACAGAACGAGAGTGATCATTCATTTTCCAATTCTGTAAACTGGGATATAAACTAATAATTTATTATCATTATATAGCCAGTCTTTCCCACAATATGTGTATATTAGGATGGAAATGTGTTGAAGTTTACATTTAAAAGTATGCATAACATGAACAATTAATATCCAGATGTACATTGCCTTTATTAACAGAAACCAAACAAAAAAAAAAAGAAGCCATAAAAAATTATCCTGGCCCTGTTCTTGATATTAAATAGTTTATAATTCTACAAAATGTTTGTAGAAATGGTCTGTACCAGGAACCACATTGTACCATAGGAACTGTTTAATAAAAATGTCTATGGGAAAACATTGTGGTTGAATTATCTTTCCTTTGATAATATTATGTGAGAATAAGCATGGAAGTCATTATTTAGATCAATATAACAGAACATAAAGATGGGCAATTAGGAACCCATTTCACATTGGGGTGGGTAATAAGCTCATTAACACTAAGAATGTTCTAGAAGGGGAGCTGAAAACCTAGAAAGAACACTGTGAATAGTGTTCAATCCCCATAGTCAACCCTAGCAACCAATTTGCCCACCAGACATTCTTGATGGAGGAAGAGAACTCCAGAAAGTGACTAAAATCTTACACAGAGAAATATCCAGAACAGGTGACTTGACACATCTTACACATGTTCACAGTTTTCTTTGTCCAAAGGTAGAATCACAGAATGTTAGAACATAATAAATTTACTATACTGTCAGAGACTCATAGAACAGCCCAAGTTGAAAGAGAGCTTGAAGTAACTTCTGGTCCAGGGAGTTTAGATGAGATTATCTAGTACCCTGTCCAATTGCTTGTTGAAAATCTCCAGTATTCTGCTTTAGCTTTGCCATTCAGTCCCCAAAGCCTTCAATTATTGATTGTAATAGTTTTTAATTTTTTTAAATAAATTTAAAATACTGTTATCTTTTTTTTGTGAAGTTAAAATTAGTTTTCCACCACTTGACCTGAAATAGCTAATATAAGTATTTATGCCTCTGTACTTGAAAGGAGGCATTTAGGTGTGAAAGCATTTTGAAGTATGAATTACATATTTTTCACAAGGAGATCACATTCAGTAGTTTTATTTGTGAGAGCTGCAATCTTGCCAGAGTGCTGAAATGCAAAGGAGGTGTTGACAGGTAGAGAAGTCCAACAGTAAGCAGGCTTCACTGTTTTAAGAATTCAAAATTTTCTTTTTAAATTCATATTCTGCATTAGCTACTTGACTAACAGAGGATTTCAGGAGACATATAGGAGCAGTGATTAGACTGCTTCAGTTTTCTAAACTCACAGGCTTGGACACTTTCTGCTTGTGATTCATGTTTTAATTCACTTCACCCAAAGGAAACCTGCTATTAATTATGTTGCTTTAATTTGGGAGACTTGTAGCTGCTCATCAACATTTTAAGTGAAGATTTGATTCATTTTTGGTAATCATTGTCAAATACTGTATGTTATATCTCTGTCTAGTCACTCCACAATAAACTGCATGTTTTTCATACTACATTCAGTGTAATACTACATGTAATACTGCAACATGATCCCTTTCTATCATATCCCTTTTAACATCACAAATAAATGTAATGGTGTTTAGGTCAGATGCATGTACAAGTTAAAATAATTGCTGAATTGAACTTTTTACTTCATTACTTTCTATTTTGCTTCCCCCTATGCTATGTTCTCCTTATGCCCAAACCCAAACTACATTCTTATATCCTACATAATCCCAGCTTCTTCTCAACATATCCTTCCTTCTTTGGAAAAGCAGTTGTTTTCCATTCCAAACATATAACGAAACAAGACCAATTTAATTTTCCCCACTTCAGTTTTGATGTATGACTATCTTGCATTCTAATTCCATCCTTTCAGTCTTGATATCACACACAACTTTGTGCTAAGAATCTAATAGTTGCATTTTTTCCTAAATGTCAAAATTCAAATAGGTAGTGAATGAGCATATCCATCAAAATTAACTATGATTGTTTGCTTTCTATCTCCTTCTATTATCCATGTACTTTATGATAATAAAAAGTCACAAAAAATATGAAAGGGTGTTCTGAGAAAATGTGTTCAGTTGGTGCTATCCTAGGAACTTTACTTTCAACTTTTTTTCCTGTTAGCTTACATTTCCCCTTCCTGGTATTAGCATGTTTATTTCAAAACAACAATAAAGAACCCAAAACCAGAAAAAAATGAGCAAATATAAAAATTAGAAGAAGCCACCTCTAAAATTGTCTTTCTAGATGATCTAATTAATGAAATAATCATAGATTGAAGCAAAAAATCTAGGAACTCTTTCACTTCAGATCATTAAAAACAAATCAGTAAAACAAAAGTAATTGAGTTTCTCTGACTTGGTTTTAGATGTTATTTAAAAATTATAATAAAATAGACAAAATATTTTTATTATTATTTTACATTCCTTTCATATGTAAATTTTATTACAAAAAATTCCTTTTAACTACAATACATGAACTTTGTCAAGAATAGACTTTGCAAGAAGTTTGAAGTGAAGTACTTGAAATGGCAGAAATATGATTGCATGTAGCATCTTTTTCAAGAGGAAGGTGAGGATTAAGTAGTGCATTGCAACTTGCTTGGAGTGTTCTTATGTGGTTGTGACTATACCAGCCTCAAAGCATATAACCATTTACAGAAGGTTTTTTCATATCTGGTTACCTCTGCCAAAATGGTCCTGTGCATGAATTGTGGTTGGTTTCCATGGATTTCTGATTAAATCTAACCAGTTTAACACTTAACTGAGGTTAATAAATGACTTAAGCATCTGGACATGCTAAATGTGTCTGTGCATTCCTTGGACTCAGAACCATACCCACAGATATACATCTTTAACTGATTTAGAAAGCAAGGTTAACTCAGTTGCTTTCTATTAAATGATGCTGCCCAAGAAGTTGCTGTGGAAAATATACCCCTTACTCTAGTATGCTGAGTAACTGTGAGAAGCTTCGTGAATTTTGAGAACAGGAATTAGATAGTTTTTTTTCTAAATTAGAAAACATAAGCAACACATCTGGATCTCATCTCTATTAGGAGCAAAAACGTACGAAAACCAGAAGTAATTCTGTATAGTCTTCATTCTTTCCAGCTTTTGAAATGAATAATTTGAAAAAAAACTACCTCTTAGAAACAGCTAAAGAAATTCCCATCTATTGGTTTGGGATTCTTTTGCAAAGACAAATTTTCAAGTACCTGGCCATTTCCTTTCTCTTCTTAAATCTTTTATTTTCATGATACCAGAAATGGCCTTTAGACAGGAGATCATGCTGTGCCTGTATGAACATAGTGAGAGTGTTTACAAGGATTATCTATCTACCAAGATATAAGTATTCAAATATTTTTCTACATGGTTCCATTATTGATTTTGAATAAGACTTCTTTACTATCCATTTGAATCTCATCTCTTTTATTCGTGTATATGAGATTTTTTTTTTTTAACACGGGAGGGCTACATCAGGAAAGGATCTTCTCCTACTAATAGTAAGTGCTGACATGAAGCAGAAGAAATTTCTGCAGTTCCTTTTACATTCATGAGTTATCCATCACTCCATTGACATCACGTGGAACTAACAAACAGTCACAAAAATTAAGTGCCAGTTTTTTTCTTTAAAGAAAATACTGAACTACAATTAAGCAAACATGTAAACAACTATGCATTGTTGTCTCTTGATTGTTATTTGCATAATTAAGCATGTCAATATTTACTATTTATACTACTCTTTATTCAGTAGCAATGACTGATGTTTATTTCTCACTTATCACATTTTCATTTTTATATTAAAACATCTCTCTGATGCTTAAATTGACCTGTCCTTTCTAATAGTTTTCCAAAATCTTGTCACCTTGTCAATAACTGTTTATTAAATATTACTTCATTCTGGATTTTTTTTTTCCTGGAAGATTCTATGAAATATTGGTGTGAAAATACTTTAATTAATGAAAGAAATTATTCATGAAAAAGAAAAATTATTCAAAATCATGCAAGGGATTTTTAATTTTTAGAAAACATATTCTGTTTATTTTAAATAACATAAGAGATTTGTTTTATTACTGCAAGAACATAATTTAATAGAATTATGGAACATAATTAAATACAATTAACTTTAAAAATGCAAGTTCTCTAAAATACACTGGTGTATTTGCAGCTGCATGCCAGGATTCACTGGAAAGAACTGTGAGGAAGTAATTGACTACTGCAGGCTGCTCAGCATCAACTGTCTGAATGAAGGATTGTGTCTTAATGTAATTGGAGGATTCACTGTAAGTAATTTAATACATGTTAAACTAATTCAGTGCTCCAAAGTATAAAAGCTTCAGAAAGCAAACTCGAAATGCATTCATTACTCTAAGAGATGAGAGAGGCACAATATTAAAGGTTTTATTTACTTTAATCGATAACACAAGGGCAATTCACTTGGGTAATATGGATTTTTTTTACTACTTTTCTACTGAGATCATGTTTAGTACTATATCAAGTAAGATAACTGCAGGGTATTTTTATAGTAAAATGAATATATAACTAATTGTGGTCCAGTGTCATTTACCACAAAGATGATAATCACAGCTGTGCTGCAGCCTTTAAATATACATTGCTTGAATTAAGAGCATCTGTTGCATTATTTTAACTAGAATCAAATTACTTATTTACACATAAACATGTTTAAAATGAATACAAGCTTAAAATTTTGATGATGAAACTGTAGTGTGGCGACATTCATTCCAACTGTCAGTTTGGGAAAAAAATATTACATTGGCTTGTTTTAACTCTCTAAATTGCCTCTGAAGATGTTAAACACGATGTAGAATCTGATCCTTGTCCTTGTTAAACTCCATATGGTTGGTGATTGCGTGGCTCTCTTATTTGTCAAAGTGTCTCTGTAGGGCCTCTCTGTCTTTGAGGGAGTTTAAAGCTCCTCCCAGTTTAGTGTCACCAGCAAACTTTTTTTGTTTTCCTTTACAAAGGAAAACAATAGAAGTCCAAGCTCTTTGTCCAAGTCATTTATGAAAATGCTGAAGAGCACAGGACTGGGGATGGAGCCCTGTGGAACCCCACTAGTGAGAGGTCACCAGACTGGTGTCACGCCATTCTTCAGAACCCTTTGTGCCTGACCTGTGAGCCAGTTGCCACCTATCATGTAACCTGGTTATTATTATTTTGTCCAGGAGGATCCTGTGAGAGGCAGTATCGACAGCATTGCTGGAAAGATTGCATTCACTCACTTTCCTAGATAAACTAAGTGGGTTTCCTTTCATAGAAGGAAATAAGGTTTGACAGGCAGGAAGCTTGTGCTGGCTGTTATCTATGACTGAGACACTCCAGGTGCTTTTGGATACTTCTCAGAATAATATTGTCCATGGTTTTACAAGCCCTGTGTGACAGGCCTGTAGTTTCTGGGGTCTCCTTCTCCTGTGTATGTGAATGACCACAGAGAATGGTAGAGTAGTTAATAATACACAAATATGACAAATATTTCCAGGTGGACTGCACTACTTTAAGAAAACATGTGTTCTATGAGGGGCAAATTCAATGCTGTATGCATAGAAAAAAGAATGTGAATTAACCAGTACTGAGTGCTCTTGATAGTCAGGGACAAAGAAGGCAACTTTTAGCTCAAAGTGAATTTTAAAATGTGACACCACGCTATTGATGAAGACAGAAAGACAATTCCTGTTGTCAAAAATAAGTACTTGTATATATAGAAGCTTTTTTCAGTAGTCATACTTCTTTGTCAGTGAAGGCTCATCATAGGCTGCTATATCATCTAAACTGCTTTAAAAGTTTACAAATGAGAAAAACACTATTAAAAATTAGGTTTATGAAATAAAATAATGAAACAATTTAAAATTATATTCTCAAAAGTACATACAGATTTGCAATCTTAAAACAGTCTGTGTTCTACCAGTTTTTCTCAGAAGAAAAAGGAACAATTTTATTTAAAATATTCAACTGTTGGTACCAAAACTTTTGAAGACACATTAGCAACAAAGGGATAAAAGTATTGTGCATGGTTCTGAGCAGCTGCTTCTTCTACGTACTATTGATCATAGCAGGAACATTTTCAAAGGCTTTTTAGGTAATATGGTCCAATGCTGTGTTTCAGCAGTTACCCATCAGATCGGTGCCAGGTCACATCTGTCCTGTCCTTGTGAATAACTTCACCAGACATTAAATTTCATGAGGATCTACAACTGTGGAATCCAAACCCCATAATTCCCACAGAAGGCTGAAGGCCTTATTGTGGATTGCTTCTAGTAGTAAATGCAGCACACACATTTCACTGTTATGAAGGGGTTAGGAAAAGGATTATATCTTCCAAAGTTGCCATGAATGGTGAAAACATAAATCCCCCCATTTTCTTTGGGCTCTGAAGAAGATCAAAGATATAATGTTCACCTTGTTGGTTTCTAAAGCACAAAAAGACAACACTGCAGCTTTGACTCAGTTTGAGAAATATGGTTATCATTTGGACGTATAATTTTAACAGGTGACAAACGCAAGTCTTGAACATGAACAGATCTCCCTCTCTCAAAAGTACTGATACTGAAAATTCTATTACTTACTACTGATTTATCAATTATTGCAAGAAGTCTGCTGTTGAATTTCTCCTGATTTGCAGCTGCAATGTTGGAACTGCTTCTAAGAGTAAATACAGTAATTGTAAAAGTTCTAAACAAAATGTAATCTAGCAATTTCTTTTTTTTATATCCATACCATAAGAAAGTTTTTAATTAATGTACTGGTTTGTCAATTTTATAATAAATAACTCCATCTACTTAGAAGACAGGGGGCACTGTATTTAGAAAAGAAATAAATTAAAACAGTTTGAGCATAAATCATACAATTACTGATGTATGAACCAATTTAAGATTTCAGCAGATTTTTATTTAATAAAACTATTTGACTACATTATTTTGGCAATACGATAACCTGCTTCTTAAAAATATTTTTAAACCTCTGCCCACAGATACACTTTTCAATAGATTTTTCTGTTCTCATTGCAACTTTTCTTTTTCTTAAACAGAATTTATAAGTGAAAAGTCAGTGTTCTTGTTTTGCAGCTGATAGTATTTTCTCATTGCTTTAAATCTGTCTTAAACAATTTATGGCTGTAGGTATCTGTTTTTCTTATCTTTACCTGAAGACAGGGAAAATATGAGCAATGCCCAAAAGGCAAATGGTAGAGAAAAAAGAGCTGTTGTTTGTTTCATGTTAATCATCCTGCTGCCAGACGCTAACCACCTCAGGGCATGGAATGGTTAGAGTAGGGTTCACCCAGTGATTTAGAATGGCTCCAGTAAAGCCTCTGGCACACGACTGGGCAGTGAAAGCTGATAAAGAGAGTACACAAACAAGAAATCACTTGTGGATGTAAAGCTTTCCTCTAGGTCCCAAGGGTGGATCAAGTACCTTATTATCTGTTTATCCACAGCAAGTAGTTTAGATCGTGGCAAAGAGTATAATCTCTCCTTAAGATCCCCTGTTTCTTTCTGAATCATTAGTATAAAACTGAAAAAAAAACCTCAAAACCAACCAAACAAAGTAAAAATACTGAAAAAAGGTATTAAATTAATCCAGTGCAAATTCTGAGGATAATAGAACTCTAGTTTACTAGAGTTTACAAGCATGGAAAAAAACCACAATTTTGAAAACATGGTAGTGGGAAAGTTTAGGTAAGAAAAACTGCCAAGTCTGTGGCATACTAGCTGTCTTTACTTTCCAGGGAGAAACCATTGATTTGCATAAAAGTGACAGAAATACAGATCAGTTATAATTACCTGTGGAGGGATAGAATGTAAGAAAATATAGTGGAGAAGATGGTCTCACACCTGAGGAGTTGCAGCTGTACTGATCACCAAAGATTAGGAACAGGCCTGCCCTTAATAGGCCACAGCTGTGTCCGAAAAGAAGGCAAATGCCACAAAAGATTGGGTTAGCTGTTTGAGGAAAGAATTGGAGTTTGTTGGCTGTGCTGTGGGGAGCTGCCCATGAGAAATCACCAAGAGGGTGTGGAACTTTTGCCATAAGAAGACAACAATTACCTACAGAAGTGCATTCGATGCACAAGAATGTGTAGTAACCACTGTAGCACCGCACTTTCTACCATTTGTGATCTGCCATAACCTTCCCATGGAAGGGCATGCAAATTAAAAATGCTTTCCACTTCTTGTAGAGTGCAAAAATACTCATTCATGGGTTTTTTTTGGTTTTTTTTTTTGTTTGTTTGTTTGGTTTTTTTTTTTGCCTAGCATCTTCTTACTATGCTACAAGCAACTATCTTTCAACTTATATGGTCTGCCTAGTGCATCAAAGCCTATTTTGTCAATATACCCTTCTCCCATCATCCTGACAAACCACTGATTCTTGCAAAGCTGTGTGCTTACAGCCAGCAAAGAAATTGAGTTATGTAGACACAAAAACCGAAGCTGAAAGATGAAGAGGAAGCATTGTCATTGTAAGGTCTATTTCTGTTTGCCAGCACTACATTCGAGACAAGGTCTAAACAAATTATGCATATTGTCTGAACAGCAGAGCTGTGTTGGCAAGCAAATGCACACCAGGGCAGCACTAAAGAAAGAGAAAACAATCTCTGTTATCATTCTGGGTTTTACTGTTGGCCATTCAAAGAGAATGTTTGAAATTTCTCTGAGAAGCTATACTGACACTTGCATGTGGAATTTTGTGTTGGAAAAATTGCCAATGGATGCCCTGGTACCTTCAGTAATAGCAACAGGAAATGCTGCTGATTTCTAACTAGTGTTCCTACAGTGCAGTGGAAGTAGATGGTGCTTTTAGGCGAAAGTGGAGCTCAGCAAAAAGGAGTAATAGTTTTAACTTTTACAAGTAATTTGCCTGGATAACACTGATTAATGATAACAGGTGCATTCCTGTCAATTCCCTTCAGAAAATTGTTCCCCAGTCACCAGAATTTTGCTTTCTTATATGGACATATATTTAATAATGCTTATCTAATAGTATGATTTACTGTAAGAGGATACAAATTTTAATATAATAGAAAAGATTGGTATCTAAAATCTTACCCTGCAGATGGCTCTGTGGTTATTCATACTCTTTTGATCTTTCTCTCACATCCATATAATGGAGCCATAGCTTTTATGTTGGAACTTTATGGTGAATTTGAGACATTTCAACAACAAACTGTACACCAAGAGAATATATGGTTGATAAAGTAAAATTATGAATATACATTAATAGTCAGTAACACCATGGGTCACAATGTTGTAGTTGAAGATAAAAACTCCAGCAATAATGTACTGCCCAAAGACTACTGTGTTCTCTAGCAAAGCATGAGACTGTAAACTAACACAGAAAACAGTCCTCACCGATGTTAAATGTTCCTTCTGAGGCAATGTGGGAAGGAGGACAGAGGAGGGAACATCTCTTTCTCCTGTGATTTTTCCCCATGTCAAGCTGATGTGTGGCCCTTATTCAGCAGAACTTGTACAGAAAATGCAATCAGGCAGACAGACGTCCATGGTTCATCCCTTCCAGATGAGGTTTGCCTTTGTGGGTGCAGAACCAGGCCCATCACCCAGATGTCAGTCTGGGGATCAAATTGCTTCTTTGCAGAAGAGCAGTGCCAAGCCCCACAGACTTGCCTGAAAAACCTTTGTGGAAAATCTGCTGCTCAGGTCTTCTTGGTAAGCTCTTCCCTGAGGAGCCAATCTCAGTCCTAATGCTTTTTGGTAATGCTTTATCCCTAGAAGTCTGGCTGAATTTATAGCCCAAAATCAAAGCAGCTCTATGCAGAATTGGCAATAATCTGCAAAATGGACCTATGTCATACTGCTTACATCCCACAGCCCCAGGAAGGTGTCTAGATACACAGCTTGTGGTAACTGGGAGTGGAGCTGCAGCCGAGCCCCATCCGCAGTGGGCACAGCTGTGAGAAGCAGGTGAGCAGCACTGACAGCAGTGAGCCATGGAGTGCCCAGGGGCACTGACCAACCACCAAATGGAACAGAGGGCACACAGGTGCAGTGCATGAACATGAGGGGTATAAAAGGTTGGGCTAAAGAACAAAAGAAGCAGCTCCTTGCAGCTTTCAGGTGTTACACTGTATGGGTGAATGCTTGAGGTCTTCTGATGTGGTGTGGTGTTACTCCGTGCGGGCAAATGCTTAAAACTTTCTGGAAATTTATGGTGATATTTTGTGTATGATGGCTGCCTTGACTGTGGCATGTGCTGTGGCATATGTAGTGACAGGCCTCCAGCTTATTCTTAGAAAAACTACTTGTATTTATTGCACGAGAGGACAAATAACTTCTAGATCACATATCCAGAACTAAAAGGCAATATAGCTGAAACAAAACATTACCTTGTTTAAAAAATTCAGTTCTTTGAGAAAAATGCACTGGAGCTTTTTTAAAGCCCTCTGTACTGCATCTATCAGTGTTTGTTTTCTGAGTAAAAAAAAAGCCATAAAGAAATGAACATTTAATATATTTGGTGTATTATATATTAAAGCAGTTGGTTAGAGTGATAAAATGATTATGAATATTTATAAGAGATCTACAACCAATGCTAGAAGCAAAGAAAATTGGCACTGCAAAGTCTACTGCTCTCAGATGGGTTTTTATACTTATGCACAACATATCAAATAGATTATTGTCATTTTCCTTTAAAAAAAAATCTACAGTCTCTCCTACTGTTTCTCCCCATGGACCATATGAGAACATTATAGTTTCATCTCTGTGAATCCACTTTGCCACTATCATTAATTCTATTGATGTCTCTCCTGTGTTTGTCCTTCCAGCTGAGTGTTCAAAACAGCAGTAGTTCAAAGTCAGATACTTCCATTAGGGGCTAGTTTTACACAAGTTAATTAGTCAATTTTCTTTCACACAGTAGCAGTAATTCTACAGAAGAGTTCACATAAATTTTAAAATGTCCTAAACAGTTTTTTCCTTCTTTAGTGTTTAATTTGGACTTTATAAAAATTAATTTTCCTGCTTTTCTTATTCTATTGAAATAAACACCATCAAAGCACCCCAGGTGCATTTTATATGTGCTGCTAATTATCTCTGAGCTGTACAGAAGTTAATAAACAGTAGAAATCTTCATGTAATAAACTAAATGTCCTTCTTTTAAAGAGAAAATTTAAATGAAAAATATTTAATTAAAACTGATCATCTAATCATTTCAGATATTTTTGTACAAAGGATCTGAATGTACACAGTAGAAGAGCATATAATTAAATGTAAAAGGACAGCAAAACACACCAGATATAACCAACAGAAATGTTCTGGTTTATTTTTAAATGCAATCTCTGAGAAGTTAAAATCAAGCCTGTGCTCAAGTTTAAACCAATTTTCAAAGGTACAGAAATTCCCCAAATTTCTTCTTCACTGACTTCCCTATCTAATAAGGAGCTGGCCCCTTGAGATAAGGAAAATGTTTGTAGAAAGAGTCCATAAAATTTCACTCAGCCAACTCAGCACTATACATTTCTGAAGCACATAACTTATAATCATTTTTTGCCTGTTTATTAAAGCCAGTAAGATCAGACACACATTCTCCATGTGCTGTATATATTTTCTGGTGTCCTTGGCAGTTTCTGACATTGTACAATAAATTTCTAGTTTGAGATTCTTGGTGATTATTTTTCATTCTTCACTATTTGCCCTTTTTGTCATCTACTACCAAAAGCTCAAAAATGCACATTCTTAATTTGCCTTTTTAAGTTATAATTAAATACTAATAAAATTTCATTATTTTATGAAATCATATATAAAGAGATGGCACCTGCTCAAACAACACAAAACATAACTTCATCTTCCTACCTTCCATATGAGATGTACATGGTTAGAATTCTAGGTTCTGTTTTACCCATATGTTTACTTGAGAAATGAGAGAATACAATCTTTCTTAAAATTAATTAATTCAAGTTATGACATATTTCTTCTGAGACTCCTAATTGCTTTACCTGGAATCAGGGTTTCATATGAAGGAGCATGTCATATCAGAGATCATAGTATCATAGGATGGCTTGGGTTTGAAGTGACCTACAGAGGTCATTTAGTCCAAATCCCCATCAATGAGCAGGGACATCTTCCACTATGTCAAATTATTCAGAGTCCCATTCAACCTGACCTTCAATGTTTCCAGAGATGAGGCATCTGCCACATCTCAGGTCAACTTATTCCAACTTATTCCTCCTATCTAAACTGAATCTAGTCTCTTTTATTTTACAAACATTATCCCTTCTATTTCCTTATAGCCGGCTAAAAACTTTGTCCCCATCCTTCTTATAAGCCCTTGTCATGTGAAAAGGGGAGATTTCCTCCACCCTTAGTGTGGGGAGATTACTTAGCCCTCAGTGTTTAATTTGTCTGTCAGCACCCCAGGAAAGCCAAGACCCTTGTGTCCAGTCTGTCTGCTGGTGTCCCATTATGGTAATCCTTCACTGAGCAGTCCTGCTAGATCAGAGAAGGGCTTATCTGACTCATTCAGGGACACACACCAACAGCATGAGGGAGACCCTTCAGTAGGTCTTCCCACCTTCTGATTCCTTACTGGGTCTTCCACTGTGTTGAGTATGTTGCCTTTTGCTGGCAACTGCCAGAGACTGTTAAGGACTCACACCAACAGTTCACAGAACAACATTCCTTATTAATATAAAATTGTGAAGGGTTAAGTTTCAAGGATTGTCAGTGGTAATATCTGACTGCAAAAACATGTTCAAAGCAATACACAGAAAAGGTAAGATCCCAAATAAAAACATTCAGCATGGACAGAGGAGAGTTGTTACCCAAAAGACGACTCTAGTGGGGAGAAGACAGGTTAAGCCTGTCAACTGATCTCAGCAGTGATGATAGAGTCTTCTCTAACTTTTCCCCCATTCTCTACTAACTTTTTACTATCTCTCTATGTTTAGGTGGACCTTGAGTAACTCTAGTCATACATACCTTTGTTACTGATTGGCATGAAATTCTCTCATTTCACTTTTAAAGATAGAGTCAGAAAAATAGCACATACGTTGTGGGGCAGGGTCATATGCTGGAGGGGGATAACTTTGGGATGGAGGTGTGGATTAATCTTACAATTAGGCTGTAATGAACCAAGTTCATCTGAGGAATGTGATTTTGCCAGAGTTGTTGGCTCAGCAGCAGGATATCTCCCCTGGCTGACAGGTACTGTGCAGTTTCTCAGCTGCAAAGCATCACTGAGTTCCCCTCCCTGCAAGGGTTTCAACAGCACCTGGCTGCGGTGTCTCCACTCTGCTCCACCCTCAATTCCACCCCCCTTAGAAGATGCCTGTAGTTCCAGATCATGTGAACTGGGAATTTTCATGAAATAGACTTTGAGCATGCCGACTGCGTTCCACCTAGGGAGAAATGATTGTGTTTTACCCTATAATTTCCATACCTATCTTTGGTTGGGATGTTGGTATAACTTCTCGGTTTCCTCTAATTTTACAGCCAGTCATCTTTCCACATTCCTCTTTAATGAAAGGTCACAGGAAGATCACCCCAGAATCTTTTTTTCTTCAGACTGAACAACCCAAATTCTCTTAGCCTGTCTTAGGAAAGCTGGTCCAGCCCTCTGTGGCCCTCATGCTGACCCACTCCCATAGATCAATGGCTTTGCTGTAATGAGGATCCCAGAGCTGGATGCAGCACTCCAGGTGGGATCTCATCAGAACATAGCAGAGGAACAGAATCACCTCCTTTGACATGCTGTTCACACTGTTTTTTATGCAGCCCAAGCACACATTGCTAGCTCATGTCTGGCTTTTCACCCACTGCCATCTCCAACCCTCTCTACTGAGCTGTTGTCAATCCCTTTCTCCTCAGCCCATGTTGGTACCAGGGGTGTCCCCAGCCAATGTACAGGACCTTGCATTTGGCCTTGTTGAACTTGGCATGGGTTCCCACGGACCCATACCTCAGGCTCGTTCAGGACCCTGGATGATGTCCCATACTTCAGGTGTGTCACCTGCAATGCTCAGCTTGGTGTTGTCTACAAATTTGACAGATATAGCAAGTTAGGACCAGTTAATTTTCTCTTTTAAGGTTTAAAATCACTTATGTGTCCTGGTGTATTGTAGGTTAATGATCAATATTTTAAAGATTTAAGATCTGTCAGTTCAAAAGAGGAAGTGAGTAAATATTCTCCCCAAATAAATCCCTCAATCCACAAAGAAGCTACACTTTTGTTGATTACAAGCTAAATTTCTTTATATATCTTGCATTTTTTTTTTCCAGTGTGAATGACTTCTAGAATTTCAGTAGGGAATGAACTTTACTTACAAAAAATGTAAGCAGATTTTTTTTTTTTTTTAAATTAAGCTAAGGATTTTGTTTTCTTCATTTAAAAAATTTTCAGAGTTCCATCAGTGCAGAAAAAAAAAAAAAGCTATTTATTTTTAAGCATTTACCCTAACAGCACTTTTGGAGTTCTTGAAGCCTTTTTGTCACAGACCAGTCACTCCAAATTATCAAAATTACCTGTAGAAATATTGGAAAATAGAAACACTACTAAGGATGTACACATAACTCAGATTATATTTATGGATTAGGGGGTAGCAGGGAGGGGTGGGCAAAGAAGAAAATCTGAGCATAGGAATAAACAACATAACAGAATTATGTAAGTTAAATCAAAAATTGAAATCACTCATTCGCAGTTTAATGCCTTTAATGCCTTATTTTGGTTTGATATGGAATTTTCTCCATGTACTTTTAAAAAGGGGCAAAGAAGTCTAGCCACATCTTCATTTTGCCAACTGTCTTACCAGGCAGCTGAAAACTGTGCAGAAAAAAAGAAAGGTTATGGTACCAGTATACCATAGAGATGATTACAATTAAGCTTAAAAAATTTGCTTAATGTTTGTGGAAAATGCTGGCTTAAGCATCCCTAAGACTCGTCCTTCAATTATCCTCAAAACGATTCAGGTCCTGAATGCTGTCTTGACAGCAATACCTTTCACTGCAGGTGCAGAAAAGTCACTTTTCTAGAGGAAAAGAAAATATAGTTTTCACAGCTAAAGTCACAATTCCATCTCTGAGAACATATTTTTTGAAGTTAATGTTAATCCACTAGAAATAGGGTTAGACTTCAGTGAGCTTATTTGAAATTCTTTTTTGCAGGATGGACTTAAGACATGTAAAGAAAGAAAATACTGGCTAAACAGTTTTTACCAATAAATGGTAATGTTTAGCCACTGAGTAGGTAAAAGGTTGAGTCTAGTCAAGGAGAATTTCCAAATGTGTCCTCATGAAAAACACTTATAAAAGAGAAACTATCTTATAAATCTGTATGAGTACAGTGGCAGGAAAAATAAGATCAAGGAAAATGTATGCCCCCTGCTGATTGAGGTGTATGACATTCAGTGTCTTTGCTTGGGTTTTTACTTACATGTGCTTTTAAATTTCCCAAGTCCCATGCCAGGTGGCAAATTTTAGAGGAATTAAATACCATTAGCTGAAGAGAAATGCCAAACCAGGACCACAGGCAATGAGGGTATTTATAAATGTTCAAAGGGCTTGACAAGATACATCCATGGAAGATGAGGGAGTGGGCCAATGTAACCAAATCATGATAAAGTGTAGGTAGCTTCATCTAATACTTGTTTGCATTAGTAAAAGCATATAGAGAGCAGGTCAAATTAAGTCATCAGTCCCTTTGCTCAGCACTTGTTAAGCTACCTGTGGAGTATTCTGTGAGGTGTAGAACTTCAACGTACAAAAAATAAGACTGACCAAATTGTAACAAGTCTAACAAAGAGCCATCAACATTGTGAAAACTTTGCAGCATATAAGGAAAGGCTGAAGGATCTTCGTTAAGCCTTGAAAACTGAGAGCTGAATGGGGACATAATTTTTTTTCTTCAGCTCCTTATTGGCTGATCATAAACAAGATGGAGCCAATTTTTTTTTTTCAGAAGTGCATGGCACTGGAGTGAGAGGCAACTGGCAGAATTTGCAACTTAGGAAATTATGGCTAGGTAGTAAAAAGAAATTTTTCGTAATGTCATGTGAGTGTACTTAAGAGCTTCAACAAGTTGCCCATAAAGGCTGTGGAATTGTCATCCTTGGAGATATTCAGACCTCAAGTAGACAAGATCCTGAGCAACCAGCTTGCATTTAAAATTTGACCTGTTCTGAGAAAGGAGTAGGACTCTATGATCTCCAAAGGCCTCTCAACCTAAATAATTCTGGAGTCCTATGAATGTACAATATATTGACATACAGGATAAATCATGTTTCGATAGGTTTGCCTGGGATAAGCTTTGTGAACTGACTAACAAACAAACAATAGATACAGTTACATAAAACATGCCATCCTGTTTTTACCTCGTATTACCTTTCCCCTAGTAGTGTCATATTTAATCAAACACATCATCAAGGACAAGGACAGTACATAGCAGTGAAAGGTGTTTGGAGATCGCGGGGAAGGAAATCAGGAAATGTCAGGGATGTGTACGGGCATTGTCACAACAGAGTGATGCAGGAATAAAAATGCAGAAAATACAAAGGAATATACAGCTGCTGGAGAACATTGTGTTCTTCCAGGCCTTGGAAGGCAAGTCACCCTAATTCTGTAGGCTATCACGCTCCTCTTATAGCTAGGTCACTTTGGAGATGGCAATCTGCTTTAGTTATCTGCTGTTTCAATCATTGAATGTAGAGATTCACAGTAAGGGATTCTTATCAGTGCAGTTCCCCTGAAGCCTTCACTTGACCACCTAAGCACTGTTCATTTTTACAAAATACATATGTCAGATAGGGAATCAGAGACCACTGTAAAGGGAATGTTTAAAAGACTGAGAGGTACAGCCAGTTTTAAACTTTAAAACAAACTTGAATGAATTAATTCACAAACAGCATACTTAATGCAAGTAGTTTTCAAGATTGTTAGGCATTGTCAGTACACCTACATATTGTTACTCTCTAACATCTACATGCTAAATTCTCTGTGATTACACAAGGCTGTGGAGTTGGTGTTGAAGAGTTAGTGCTGACAGCTGTGGTCCCTGGTGTTCCTTAACAACAAAGGTCAAGGTAATCTGTCTCATGAGCTCTTTGATGAGAGAAGTCATTACTAAATTGAGCTTGTCTTCTGTCTCCATCCTTTCTCTACAGATTTGATGGTTTGCAATATTTTATCTCCACACAAGCACTCTCCCACCCTTCAAAAAATGATGGTGTTCTCCTGGTACTACTTGCCTTGGGGCTTTTTACAGTAATTTTTTTCTGTAGTCAGCAATATATTCTGCCTATTTTTTGTGCCTTATGCTAATCTTGTTCTTTAGCAACTTTCTTTTCACTTGTGTGAGTCATTACAATGCATCTCTCTGTCTTTGGTGGTCACATGTACACATACTCATGTAAAATGTTTATATATTGTGAATCTGTTATACCATTCCTTAGTTCCTATCCCGTTAGTGTTCCGAAATACTTGCATGCTACTGTTGGCTATACTGTTTTATTGGCCTTGTAATGGGATTCAAGGCAAGCTATCAATTATATTTAATCAGAGCCCTTGTTTGACTTTCACAGGACTCTTTTGAGAAGCTAATATAAGTTTCAGCTCTCCCCCTTTCCTCTGAATTAGCAATTTTAATTTATTTTATTTAACAGGTAGAGACTGCATGTATAACAGAAACCCTGTACTATGTTTTCTGATTACTGGTTGGTGACAGTGTTTGTCTTGCAAGCTTTGATATCATTCACTACCCAATTTTTCCCTCATGTCTATCCTTTTAAAATCCTTTTTGAACACTCAGTTCTTCTGTTCCTGATGCTGTTTTTATCCCTTACCGCTAGTAATTATCTCACTATTTCTCCCAACTCATGTGTCCTTTTTCTCTCCCAGTTTTTCAACAGACATGGTAGATGAGTTTTGCCTCTCTTAACTGTTTTATCTTCTGCAAATACAGGCATGAGGAATAGTCTCATCTGGGTGCAACACTGCATTCTGCCACACTTTTACTCGGTCATAAAATACAAGACCCAAAGAAAATTCTACAAACTTTCACATTGCATTTTCATTTTGGGTTTTCTCTGTGTGTTTGTTTGTTTGTTTGTATGTTGTCTAGTGCCTCTGTGCACCTGGATGGACGGGAGAATTTTGCCAGTTTGCTGAAAATGCATGTTTAATTTACCCAAATAATTGTTCTGATGGAGCAACTTGCATTGATATGAGTCAACTGAGAGAACAACCTTTCTTTCAGTGTTTGTGTCCTCGAGATTTTACAGGTAAGGTGTATACGAATCATGTAGATACAAATCATTTAGTTACATTTCCTTTTTAATATTCAAATAGAAGTATGCTGGATTAAAAAAAAAAAAAAAGGAAAAAGAAGTATTTAGAGAGAAATCATACCTCTCTGCATTTTCTGCCCTCTGCTGTGATGCCTATAAAATCTGAATGGAATTTACAGGTTACTTTTGAATCTTCCAGTTAAGGTTGCAGTAATAATATTCCTAGAATAAACTTTAGCTCATGTTTAAGAGACTTAGCATATGTCTACATATAAAAGTTTTGCATGTGAGCTACATCCTGATGTCTAATTATAGTTCCTCGATATTTAATTAATGAGAGTAATGGGATTCAGGAAGTTTGTTAGTTTTTATCAGCCTGTATTTACTCAGATAACTTTACTCAGCTTTTGAGAGTTGAATTCCACCTTCTATTTAAATACCATAGTGAACCACCAGTGATTTATGAAATTTAATTTGGTGTGGGATTAACTGATTCATTTTACTTAACTAAAGCCTAGTCTTTGAGGTTCTCTGTATTGTCAGTAAATCAGTTTTTTAGAGGGGGATTATAACCACTGTGTCAGATATTTGTTAGTGAGTGACAACTTCTTCACCAATGTTTCTCCTTTAATTAGATACAAAAGAAGCCTAAAAAGGTAGCTTATATTAAACACACTGTTTTTTTTTAACTGGCAAAGAAAATAATTTCTGATTTTTTTCCTCCAGTTTTATCCTTTTAATAGAATCTCATTGAAGTTGGATTCTAAAATCCTTCCCTAATCTTTGTCTAGAGAGGGAACTGAAAGAGAAGATTCAAATGTGATTCACTGCAGGTTTAGATAATATTATGGAAAGAGACATTAACCACATGTACATCAATTTAAAGATAAGTGCCAGAAATATTAAGAGAACTTTAAAAATAACAATTTGACATATAAGAACAATGTTTATTACCCAACGAATTAAAATTAATTTTATCTAAAGAACTGGTGGCAATACACAGAGAAAACAGACTTTAAATCTGTTACCATTGAAAAAGAAATAATAGTTTAAAAACCCAGAGTTTATTTATTAACCTTTCTTTTCACTTCTACATTATCCCCTTTAGGGTTTTATTATTTCAATCTATGCTTGACTTTTTTCAACTGGTGTGACACCTATAATTATGAATTTGTGAATAAAAGTAATGTTTCATTACAATACTTCAAAGCTTTTGAGATAATTTAAGGTTTCTGGTGTACAATATGATCATGAAACAAAAGTTTAACAGGTTATAACAAATGGCAATAAATATATGCAATTAATAGAATTAAACATTGCCAAACTCTGAGTCACGGCTGAATTCAAGTGGAAACAACTTTGTTTTTCAAGGAAATCTTTCTGTGAGGCCAAGATCGTTTTTGTGTGAATTCTTATACTAAGGGGTTCTATATGTTGCAAAAGATTTTTTTTTTCACTTTTTCTGCTTTTTAATAGCCAGTTACTTCTTCAGTCTTGATCCATAAAAAAAAAATAACTTACACCTGTTTACTGTTTAATTTATGTATTTGGAAAGGGAAGGGAAATGTAGTAGCAATTTTGGTACATCTACTGGACTCTGAATTAAATGGTTTCTGCAACGAGAAAAGCTACTGTAATTTCACATCTATTGGTTCTTAATTGTGTTTTTAAATTATACACACTACAGCTGCAGCTTTTGCATTAGCATTCAAATCATGTTTGGAAAAAACATCTTACGGAACACAAAATATGACACGATGTAACATTCTCAGCTGTGAAAAGCAGAACTTTGATTCAAAATGTAATAAACCCACTTCAGATTTTCTACCATACTCTTTAACAAAACCTTGTAAAAACTTGATATATACACATGAAAATTTAAACTATATATTTTATTTCTGTTTATATGTAAAAAAATGTTGAGTCATTTACTCAGAAAGTAAATGTTAGGTTTAAATGCTCATAGAATAAAAGATTATAATATATAGTTATTTTTGTTGAATAGGTATCATTATTTTTGTGTTTTCAATTTCCTTCTACTGTTAGTTTCTTGTTTTCATTTTAATTTTTCTCATCTCTGAAAGTGGATAAAAACCTTTGAATCTACAACAGTGCTTGTAAGTAATATGTCTTAGGGCATTGAAATGATCCATATGAATAATTTCTCAAGTCCTGCACAGTAGACCAATTGTCCTTGAATAAACTTCCACTAATTTATTGCTATCTTTTCTTGTGTGTAGAGCAATCATATTGGCAGGAATTTATTTGGCATGTTAGACACTTCATTCTCACTTCACAGAAAAGCCTTTTAATTAAAATAATCTCACTACTGCTAAAATAAACTGAATCCCAATAAAACTCACCAACAAGTTAAAAGTACTAGTTCAATAGCATACTTTTTCCTTATCTTAAAACTTTTTAAAGCACTCATTAAGATTGCTCATAGATTTACCCACAATTTTTTTTTCTTTCATTGTTTTATTAAGACAGATCTTCTTATTTCCACAGGTATATGGGAAATGTTTATAAACACGCTTTGATGGAGATTGCCCTCTTGAACTGTGGAGGATACTTGAAACAGTGTTCTGTAGAGGGTGTCTCTGGTGCCAGAATTACTAATGTCCCAGAGAACGAGATATGGGATATAAGAGTTCCTATTTGTTTCAAAGTCTAGTTAAGGCAATGTTTATACTAGTGAACAAAAAAATTACATGGTCTAATTTTAATCCTTCTCTCTGGTCAAATGCACATTTTAAAATTCTTTTGTTCTCAAAGATACAGTGGTGACATATTTTAACCCTGGTTTGCAGTTAAGTATCGAAAATCTGGTTGTTCACTCTTCCCCAGTGAGGTGTTGGAAAAAATCAGAAGAACAAAAGGAAGAAAATTTGAGATAAAGATAAATCATTAGGTCAAGCAGAAGCTGTTCACATAGGGGAAGAAAAATAAGAAAGTCCTTCAGTACTTGCTGTTAGCAGGCAAGAGTTCAGCGATTTCTAGAATATTTGGAAAAGGCTTCTATTTCATGTCAAAGTACAGTTGCAATCTCTAAGTCTCAAAACTCAAATAGATAAAAAAGTAGTACTTTTTTCCCCACAGCTCTAATCCCTCTAGTAAAGGTGAGCAAGTAAAGGAATTTTTGAAGCATCATGGGAGGTGCCGATATCACAGGAGTATACTGGAATTATACATCAGTATCTGTCTCAGCAGCAGATGCTGCCACTTTAAGCTTTGTTCATTGCACTTGATAAGTTGTGATTGTCACTTCTGAAAGAGAAATGGTTAGGGCACATAGATCCCAAACATCAATGACCAGGTAGTGAAATAATGGAATAAAAGCAGTCACTTGTTAAGGAATGCTACAGGAATTCACTCAGAATACTTACATTCATAGGTGAATAAAAAGGAAACAGCTTGTTGCTTTTCAGAAGACTCAGTTTTTTATTAAAGAAGAACTTTTAGAGATAATGGACGTAAAGCAATATGAACAACCAAAGTACTTCTCATTTTAATCCTCCTCAGCAGATGCCTAGAAACCTTACCTGCTTTTAAAAATGCCTTTTAGGTGTGTCCATACGGCAGTAGTTAGGGTGAAAGGAAAAGGTTTTTAGCTAGCCTGTTCCTTAAAATTTGCTCGCAATGTAGGTCTCTCCCAATGCCAGTAAAATTCCAAGAAAAAACATGAGTTACACTGATTCTATAAGTCAGAAGGATAACATGGACTGAATTGAAAGGGACCCACAAAGGTCACCCTGCCCCAGTCCTGGCTCTGCACAGGACCACACCAAAAATCACAGCACATGTCTGAGAACATTTTACAAATACTTCTTGGGCGCTGTCAGGCTTGGTGCTTTGACCAGTTCCCTGGGGAGCATGTTGAAGTGCCCAACCACCTTTTGGGGGAAGAACCTTCTCCTGATATTCAACCTAAACCTTCCTCAACTGTACTTCATTTCATTTGCTTGAGTCACTGGTCACTACAGAGAAGAAATTGCTACCTGCCCTTCTCTTCTCCTCGTGTGGATGCTGAAAATCACATGGAGGTCTCCCCTCAGTCTCTTCTGAACAGACCAAGCAATCTCAGCTGCTTTTCATATGGTTTCCCTTCTAGGCCCTTTTACCTTATTGTGGCCCTTCTTTGGATGCTCTCCAATAGCTTTATATCCATCTCATATTGTGATGCCCAAAGCAAAAATTGCACCCAGGACTCAAGGCGATGCCTCACCAGAAAGTGTGTTGTAAGGACACCAATCTGTACTAGGACGTCTCACCTAAGATGATAAATTACATGAAAACACAACAGTTTCAGTCTAGGCATACGACAGTACTAAATGCAATGAAAGGACAGAGAAGTAAACAATGAAAAAATAAAAAGAACATTATCCATACTGGCATAATATTTAATTTGAAGAAGACAAACTCCTGGGCAATAAATGAGGGCTAGGGCTAATGTCTGATGTTGTAGCATACTTGTAGTTACTCCAAGCAGACTCTGATCTACAGTAGTTCAAGTCAAATTTTTTTTTCTCACATCTTAATTTCCACATAAAACACTAAAGCTATTGAAATTTTGTGCTGGAAATACTTGTATTATTTTGGCATGCAGCAATTGCATGAAAAGCCAAAAGACTATAAAAACATTCCACATGAAAATTCAAGGAGAAGTGTAATATCAGTATTTAAGTTCTGCCAGCTGTTAAAATTGAACAAAATGCTCCCAGTGCAGGTGGATATTTATGAATATGTTCATATTTCCTAATAGTTCAGTTTCTGGTTTAATTTGTTGTGCACAGTGTATTTTGCCCATTTGAGTAAGTAGGAATTTTGATGGAATTTTTGTTCATTAAGAATAGCTATGGTTAACTTAAAGATGCTGTTGTTTTTTTAAGAAACTTGGCTGTATTAAGGTCTGGATTTCTAAGCATATAATTAGTGAAGTTCTCAACTAAAAGACATGCACCCTTAAACTTGGCATATGGAATCCTTCCGGGAGCTACATCTGCTCATGTACTCCAAAAATGACTTTCACCCACCTCTCTTAACTTTGTATTTTTTAAGAGAAGTTCCAAGCTGCTTGACTTCCTGGGACTATTAGCTCAGAACTTTAACTAAAGAGGATTTTTACATAACTGACTGAATATTTTAAAAGTAACAAAGTTTCAGGGACATAGCAGGAGTGTTTCCTATTCACAATAAATTCCTGTGAAAGTCTGACCTCAAGTCCAGGTGCATGTTACACAGCCTACCATTTTATTCTCCTGCCTCCCACCTCCTACCAACCTACCATGCCTTATTTTATTAAGGTTTACCACTCAAAGATTTACCTGTCAAGGAATTAGGACTGTGCTGATTTGCTTTATTTTCTCTGGCTCTTCTGGGTTTACAGCTATTGATCTCTATCTTCTTCTTTTTTACTCATTTAGAGTAAAAATTACAAGTTTTTTGCTTTTTTTTCCTCTGTAGATAGTTTGTAAGTCTCTTATTGAGAACATCACTGCATCATTCATTCCTATTCCCAAATATATACATCTGCTGTTAGTGAGAAGGGAAACTGTAGCTTTTTCTAAACATTCAGAGAGGTAGCTGGATAGATAGTGAACATTCAAATAGCTATATATCACCCTGCAAAAACCATCATATCATCAACAGGAAGCATGAATGATGTAGGCCTTTTATGCAAATACAGTAAAAAAGTCTTCTGAACAAGCTGAAGTGCTTAAAAAAGATAATTTACTATAATAACCATAGAGACATTATTTTCTGTTTCTCAGCTGAACCTGTATTTACTCAGCCAAGTACACAATTTCAGATCTTGCCAAGGTACAAGAACTGTCAACAGCATTATAAATCACCTATCACACTAATGGGTTTAAAACATGACAAGGTGGGCAGTGTAGATATAATTATAGTATGTTTAAAAATATATAATGCATTGGAAAGATGAATAATGCTGTAGTGTAGATCTAGTGACTGTTTTCATTAAAAAGGTGATCTCTGTAACTCTGTTTCAATTCTTTAAAGGACCTCAGACTTACATCTTTTAGGTTTGAATATCAAATTTCCTCTTTAAAGTATGATAATCAGGCAAATCCTATATTGCTTCCTTATTCTCAGACACGATGTATACCATCATTAGCTGGCATAGCCTACTGTATCTCCACTGACACTGAAATAATGTTAATCTATGATCCAAATAATCTAGACTTTCTGAGGCTATATTTCAACCTTTGTGCTCAGTAGTTGTTCCTCCTATTAAAACAAAAATAAAACAACCCAAATGCATTCTGTTGAAATATTATATACAATACCACTTTGTTAAAGACTTAAAGCATAACTTCAGCTGTGTTAATGTCTCATAATGTATATTTCTCTTGCCAAATAAGCAGACTTAGGCACTTCAACAACTATCTTTTGTTTTTGTTTTGTTTATCTGGGTTTTTCAACCTGAATCAAATCAGAAACTTACATTCAGCAACAACTTCTACACTTTAGTCCTCACTCTAGGACTCTTTAAATTGCTCAGGTTTACTTTTTCTGTAATATACTTGCCTCCATTTCTATTTACTGAGATATCTCACATTACACGTGTTCCTTCAAAATATTTGACTTCTTTAGATTTGTTTTCATTATACCTTTCTCCTCGGCATCTGTCATTTGTGTAAACTCTGTATAGGAGGTTTAATTTACATTTCAGATCAGAACAATTCAGATAAGAACATAAAATAATATTGAATTTACATCAGAGTGCTGCATCCAGTCCTATAGCCCTCAGCACAGGAAGGACATGGAGCCAGTACAGAGGACTGAAACAATTCTCCTATGAGGACAGGCTAAGAAGGTTGGGATTGTTCAGCTTGTAGAAAAGAATCTCTAAACACCTTATTGTGGCGTTTCAATACTGCAGCTTAAAAAAAAAGAAAAAAAAATAGGAGGAGCTTTTTACAAGGGTCTGTAGCAATGAGAAGGGGTAATGACTTTAAATTGAAGGAAAATTAATTTACACTACATATAAGGAAGGAATTTTTCAGAATGAGAGTTGTGAAACACTGGACCAGGTCTCCCAGAGATGTGATAGATGTCCCATTTCTGGAAGCACTCAAGGGCAAATTGGAGCAACCTGAGTTAAAGATGTCCCTGCTCATTGCAGGAGGCTTTGACAAAATGATCTTTAAAGGTCTCTTCCAACTCAATCTATTCTATTATCCCATGATCAATCTTTATGTTACCCACTCAAATTTGGATTGTTGCCTCAGTGCATTGACATTTATCTTTACCCCAGGCTCATAAACTATTATCTTACTCTCAATCAAGAATCCTTGTATCTAAATAATTAGACCAAATTTTCCAAGGAATGTTTTCTAAAACTTAAAAAATTCCACCTCCTCTCTGGAACCCAAGAGTGATGTTCAAGTGTCTTCCAGAGAACAGAGGGCCCTGCAAGTATGGTGCTTTTTTATACAGGCTAGGTAGGAGGCTCTTTCTGTAATCTGCCCTCTCTTCTGGGTGTCTCTGTGAATGTTCTGTATTATTTCATATTTCACTTAGGATGAGTGAAAAAGGATCAGGCTATATGAAATTTCTATGTTCCAGGCATGAAAATTGTTTTGCATATTCTCCTAGTAACCTGTTGTAGTTTTTATATGAACCAGATTTTTTAATGAGACATATAAAGGACACTTTGACCAACAACAAAACAATGAAAGAAACAAAACCTCAACAAGAGAATCAGAGACTCTTTGAAAGAAAGGTCTGCAGAAGACTTTGCCAAGAGATTAATCTTTATGACCAGATTTCCATCTAAATCCTGAATGCAGCTAAGGGAAAGGACAGATAATCTATTAAATGGTCAAAAGTCTAATTGTATGTTCCAGAATAATGAGTTCATTTAGGAGCCAAGGTTATTAAAATACATCTCAAACAAATTTAAAGACATTCTGTAAAAAGTAACTCAGCTAAAGACTGTGCTTAACCAATAGCTGCAGAAGGACTTTCAGAAAGGACTGTTCCAAAGTGTCCTTAAATTATTAGTTGCATTCTCAACCAGGAGAGGTAAAATTTTAACTGCATATTTAACATTTGACTGTGTATAATTCATGCAGTAGTAGAAAACTGCACTAAGTCATAAGCTGACTGTAGTCAGTGGAAGTCTTTCTGATCTTTTCAAAAAGCTTTAAATTCAGCTCCATGTAAATAAATTATGATAGCTGGTGAATTTTCGGAATAAGCATAATAATGTTTACTTGAACTGGAAAATGTTCCTATTATGGTTTGTATCCCCTCAGTCTATGAAGCTGGGACAGTACCTAATGAACCTAGGTGTTTTACTTTGGCTGCTTTAGCTATTGGGCATGTATGTCTTTATGTTGGAAAGGTTGTGTTGCTTTCCCAAAAAAGGAAATAGTTTTCTAGAACATTGGCCCATGATATGGTGTAAATTTGCCTAACCACTTACACCTAATCAAAATGTAATCAGACTTAGTGCATGATGAATTCCAGTCTTGGAATTGTTATCTCCAACCCCAATAAATTCTTGTTTCTCATGAGCTAATTGAAAATATCTCCTTTATATAATAATTAGAAAAGCTGTGTCATCACAAAATTATTATTGCATTGTCTTGGGTTTACCTTATTTAATTTCCTTCTCTCAGAAAAATAACTCTTCACAGGGATTTGTGAAACACCATCCTAAAATGGAGATACAAAGGAATTTTGGTTGCAAAACACCAGAAAAAATATATTTAAACCTGAAAATTTCAACAAAATTAATATTTTTAGATTATTTTTCAAATACCACTATTCCTTCTGGTCACTTTGATTTTTTAAGATTTTCTAAGCCTTTTGAAGTTGACATTCTTGTAGACAACTTTCTCACACACTTTCTGTAAATAACACATTGTTTTGCATTCTTTTATGGAAGAAGAGAAATTTGATAGACTGTTAGTTTGTCCAGTGTCATTGGAGAGGTGGCACTGTCAGCCTGCAATCCACTGTCACTTTTAGAAAACTATAAGTGTTAGAGTCAGAAAATAAACTTCTCTTTTTGCTCTTCACCTTGAGAGCAGCGGTGTGCGCCTGTGTTCTTTCGTGTTCCATAGCAACACTTCTGATGCCAGTTGACATTTCAGATGGCTGTATCATTTTTAATTTTTTTTTCATTAAATGCAGGTATATGGTAGTGATAATGAATGAGCAATTTCAGTATGATGTGCATTAAAAATCTAAAATTTAATAATTTAATCTAAACAAGTTGGCTAGATTACATCTATAGTTGGTGAGCATTTTCCAGTTTGATGTTTCCTCAACCCACTATATCAAAAATGCTTCCACCAATGAGAACAATGACATGATCCTTTCTTTAATGTTTAGCTGTAGATAAAATATTTTTTTTATCAGTATACAATTATATTTTGTTCTAAGAAGACTGAAAACCCCCACATATTACTCTTAAATAAATCTTCATTTATGCTAACTAGTTTATAAAGAGGGTTTTCTATAGTCAAAACCAAGTCATTTAAGATTGATTATTCAACTGTCAGGCAGAACTTTGAACACCTACATGTGTGAATGTCAGATCAGTTTTTCATTTCTGTTATTTTTAAATTCTTTTCTCATTCACTCAAATTATTTTACTGAGAAAACCACAAAGATCTATCACTATACCTAGATTTATCTGCCTGCACAGTTCTACACAGGTCCAAGGGAAAATAAGGAAATATTCGGAATCCGTGGAAACCTATCTAATGGTTCCAATAAATATTACTGTAAGTGGATTTATTGTATTTGAAAATAAGTAAATAAAAGTAAAGTTCTGGGAAGTGGAATAAAACACATAAGTTTTATGTGCTTTCAATGTCTGCACCAGGCTTGTCACTTTTTGATCACTTTGGGATACATGGAAAGAGCTGAGAATTTTAGAGGACTCCACTCATATGACACTTTTTGGGCTGATTTCAGGATGAGACAAATTATACAACAGGAGTGGAATTTTTCATGACCTATAATGCAACAGCATGCATGTAAAAGCCAACATTTCAGAGAGTGAACCTTAACTGCCCATGCTCTGCCAAAGAGGATATTTTTGGAAGTTCCTACTAGTTTCTTGGTTTGAATGGTTGAAAAGTAATGGTCCTGTGATTATTTCAGCATGTGCAAATGTATGTACAAATGCAATAAATCTAATTGGGTGTTACAACTACCTTCAAATTCAGGGAACCAAGAAATATATAAAATAATGGTCTTGAGTTGTAGCTTCAAAAAATTACTTTGGAAAAAAAAACATTAAAAAATAATTATGATACAATCCAGTACTTGTGCACTGAAGAGAAGTGTTATTTCAGGTATTCTTTTTGTTTGATAAGCTTATTACCATGCAACATAGGAAATTAAAAATGTTTACTGAAGATCATCTCTATACACTGTTTATTAGCACACTGGTTGCTAACATAGTTTCTGAAAAAAATAAAGAAGAATATTAAATTGAGAGTTGAAGTACAAAAATAGACTAGAGCAGACTACAAAAATAGACAAAAGAAGATCACTTAAAACTAAAAATATCTCTAACAATCATAAGAGCAGCCAAAGTTGGAGGGAATTCAAAATCTGTTTTATAGATTAAAATGTTTTGGTGAATTAAAAATGAAACGTACTAGAAATGCTGGCTTTACTATGCTATGCAATACAGAATGGAACTGTGAGTTAAATTCTTTTTAAGAACCCTCAGGGACAGGGACATATGTGATAAAGTCAGACTTAATTGTACATAAGCCTCTAAATTATTTTGTTTTGTTGAAAATATTTGTTATGTGCAGGGTAGAAGCACACCATATATGCACATAAAGCCAGAAATGTATTGATGATGTAACTGAAATATTAAAATTAATATAATTTTCAAGTCAAATCCAATTGCTGCAGAAAATGAGTGGAAATGCAGTTTCAGCATAATTTATAGTTTCTGTCCCTATTTATGTAATTATTCTCACCATTTTCCCTCCTCCTCCAGGTCTTAAGGTCAATGGTTTCATAGTGCTGCTGTTGGAAGCAGTGTTGCAGAATCTATATTCTTTCACTGGAAGGAATGTGACATTCATACTGGTGGTTTCTTCTTCATCTCCAGGATCCACTTGGGGTCATTTCTATTTGTCCACTTGCACATTTTTTTTCCATTGGACTGCAGTTCTATTTTAGATCTTAATTAACATTTTATGGTGGGTCTAAAGTATATTAAATAAAATTTCTTTGTGAGCCTTCAGATCAGTTTTGTCCAGCTAGAGGTCTTCATTCTTTTACTGGGCACTGCTGAGTTGCCTATTGTTATGGGGTCTCCCATCTCTGATCACTGCAGTGTTCCTCACGTCACATCCTATGTCTCTGTTCTCAAGGTCTCTTGTTATGGTACCAGCCCTGTATTTTTATTGCATTAGACTAGTAAATGCAATCAAACTCATAATATCTACTTGTTCTTATTTATTTAAATCCTTGGTTATTCCATATAAAGATAAAAAAACTAAAGCAAATCAGAAGAAAAACACTATTGTCGCAATTAGGCCAAGTAAAACATCACTGCAGGAAAGTCTGATGACCCTCAGTTCTTGCAAATTCAGTGCAAAGTTCATAGTCTATTACTAGAAAAGGCAGTGTTGTTCTGCCGGGCTATGGGGAAAAAAACCCTCAGATTACTTTTAGAATTTATATTGAATTTGCCACCCTTCTTTCTTCTGGTCCCAAAGTCCATTTAAAAGACTCCTCACTTTACTGATGTTTATTCAACAATGTCGCATTTCAGTGTTTTTAGAACTCATTGGTGAATTTTACCTGAATTAGGTTATTTGTGGTTATGTATTTCAATATACATATATAATATAAATATACAAGTTAATTTTCAGATACAGGCATAACTACACTAATTTATCTGTTTCTTAGCTGGCTGGTATGAGAGCTAGGCAGTTGTTTTAGCTAATCATAGACTCTAAACTAACCAATACACAGATGAGAAGCAAGGTATGTTCAAGTTTAGTGTGTTAATGCAATTAACGGTCTCATCCCACAGTACACAGACAGTGGAAGTTGGAAGCTGCATAAAAGGAACATAAAGAAATTCTGTGTGTGTGTATGGATGGAGTTAAAAAAGCTAAAGATAAGATGGAAATTAAAAGAGCAAGAATCAAGGAGGACAAGAACGTTTCCTTTAAATATAATGGTAGTAAAAGAAAATTAAGGAAAATAATTAAACAATTTAACTTTTAAGAACACATCCTTAGATGAATCATGTATAAGATCATTTACAAAAAAAACATAGTTCAACAGTAGTTAATAAGTAGTCTTGAATCAAATTTTTTCCCTCCTCCTAATGTTGTAAAATTTCCTTATTTTCCCCTTTCTTCCTTGGGCCTGCTGAACCTATTCCTGATAGAAGAATAACATGCTTAATTGTGCACAAAAATCTTGTTTGAGTTCTCTAAGTACTGCATTTCTCAATTACTCAGCCCTTACTCACTATGAAGTGATAATTAGGCATTAAAAGCTAAGTGGATTACTGTGGAGATCTCTCCTGATATCCATTTATCACTTAATCAGACTTTAATACCATAAATTATGCATTTCTCAGCAGTATTCAGATTCCAATAAATTCTGTAACAGTTTGAATTTACTAGGTTTTCTTGACCTCATTGTGGCAGGGAAAAGTCATAAAGTTTGCTTAAAGGATACAGCCACTATAAGAATTTCTGATTTACAGCAAAATAATTCTTGATGAATGTTGGGTTGCGCTAATATTTATTCATAAGGATTTCTTGCCAAGACAATCGCTTCCTCATGAATAAACATGCAAAAAATTGATCCAAAATACATATTGAGTTGAAGTTTTTTTCCCAGCTTTTTTTTTCCTCCTGATTTTGAATTTCAAACCTCATTAAGAAAAACAAAACAAATGAAACCCCGCAATTCCTACAAGATTGCAACTTTCTTAGCACATCCAGTAGCTTTGGGAATGAAAATCTCTATTTATGTCTTAGCATGCCTTTTTGCCAGCCACTATTACAGGAAAAATGGCTTTCTAAAAATATTCATTATGATGAAATCTTCCAAGAAATGCAGATACTTTGGGTTACCATTAGAGTCAATATGAACAGAGCAAATGAGAGTCTTGTATATTGAAGGTCAATTTGCCCATAGTTTTTCATGGAATATTACATATACTTATAATAAATAGCAAGAAATATTTATTTTCCTATTTTCCCATGTTCTCTATTATTACATGTTATTAAAAAAAATTTAACTCAGTAAGCATTATGAATTAGAGTAAAATACAATCTTGGTTGTTTAAAACTTGATAGATGTGTGTGATTTTTAACTGAGAACTGAAAGGACAGAATAAATGTTAAAAATCCTTAAAAAGACGCTGGTCAACCTCTATGTAAAAACATGAGATTGCACTTGTGGTTTAGCACCTGCTGGCCCAAATTAAAGATTTTTGGCCAACAAATCACAGCATATTCCTGCCTGAATTTACAGAAGTCCATAAGAAACAGTCTTTAGGTCTTAATTTGGGACTCCATTCCAGCATACTAAAAGTGAATGAAATTGGCAGAAAATACTGGAGAGACATAGTCATTTCTTACCAAATTTTATCCTATTAGTTTCCTGATGTCTCTAGCTTTAGATCAAAATGGACAGATGATTAAAAATTTTAAAACCATTTCATTATTTGAAGAATTTTTTTTTTTTTTGGTTTTTTTGACATATGAAGAATTTCAAAAAAAATACTAACTTCTGATTCAAAATTTTACAGGACATATTTTCTGATTTAAGAAATTATCTGCATTTCTTGTATATTCCTTCCAAACATTTTTCTTCTGTACAGTTCTTCTACGTTTTTTGCTCAAGCTATAAAGTAAAGTAACATTGATTGCAAACAAGTTGATAGTAAAAAAATCAGTAATTTATACCTATTGTATTTTCTGAAGTTTTCCTCTTCAAAATATCTCAGAACTCCTGCACCTTCTTCTACTTTTCTCAGGAGTAAATATTTTTCTCTCTTTTCTCTATTCTTTATATTTTCTAAATTTGTAAACTGCCCCCCCACCCTCCCCCTGCTCAAAATTCCTGCTGTAAAAATAGTAAATTAAAAAAAAATATAAAAATCAGGGAAAACAAAACAACTAACAAGGAAAAAACCAAGAATGTATGTAAAGAATTAATGAAATTGTTTTCAGTACTGAAAAGAATAAGCATAAAAAGTGAAAGTGCTTTGTTTTTGTCAAATCTGGTTACTTTTTAAGACTAATGGCAAACCTGATGGTCTTCCTTTTTGATTCATATCGCATTCCATGGAATCCATTTCTCTTCAGTACATTTTATTTTTTAAAATGTCCAGTTACAAGTTTAATTATTTCTTCCTGCTGGGCTAAAAGCAGTTTTCAGCTAAATGAGCAAGTTGTTTAGTGAATCACACTAAAGGTTACCTCAGATAAATGTGGAATAGCCTTTTCCCAGCCAAAACAGAGCTCAGAAAATACATAATGAAATACGTATATAATAGGAAATTTCCCGTTTCATTTGTTTCATCTAATTATTTCCAGGAAAATCCCCCCTCTTTAGCTCTATATCCCCTTCTGGATACATCCTAAATTTTTTCAACTGCTGAAAAAGTATTTTTGGTTTCACTATTTTTTTAAAACACTGAAATCTTTTTTTTAAATATGTATAAGTGGAGTGAAAAAGAGTCTGAAAACATACGCAAGATCTTTAACCAATATTCCAGAGATCTTATTTAAAGAAGGTTATCCTATCAATATTACTAATTCAAGTTATTGTGTTTTCTTAAGAACATGATATTAATTCCTAATCATTTTAGGACTTTTTTTTCCTATTTCAGGAGAATTCTGTGAGGTGCAAATTGACAACTGTGGTTCCAATTCATGTGAAAATGGAGGAACATGTATTGGATATGAAGATCATTTTAAGTGCAATTGCCCTATAGGTGAGCCATTGGTAATTTTTTCAAACAAAAAAAATAAAACTTCATCCAAATATTTATGTTAAGAAATAGTGACATAAAAATAGCACTTTATGTCAACAAATGCAGTGAACATTATTATGAAGAAAAGCACTTTTTCTCCTTGTTCACAAATAAAACTGCCAAATAACTCTACTAGAGTGGTGTTAACTGCTAACACCCTGAACAGACATAATGTCAATATTCTGAATGAACTGTGATTAAACATTCTCTTTGTGGTGCAGGTTTTGAAGGTGAAAGATGTGAACTCGATATTGATGCCTGCTTATTCAACAATATAAGCTGTGCCCCAGGAGCACTGTGTGTGGATAAATCTCACGGATTTAATTACACATGTTTATCACCATGTATTGGAAACACAGAGGTAGGATAAAGCTGTATATTCCCCCCAGCATTTTTTAGGAAGTCAAACAACTTATTCTAATAGCAGTGAGCTGATGAAGTCTCATTTTGCACGGGTTTCCTAAACAAAGCACTCATTCTTCATATATTCTCATGCTAATTTTCCTTTTTCCTGTGGAACATATGCATGCAAAGTGTACGACCTGACTATTCTGGTCACTATCCAACAAACCATGTAATGTCTGAGCTCTGCCTTTCTTGTTCTTTAAAGGTTTTGTTACTGATGTCTCCTCCTGTCTCCTACTTGCTGCTGCTGTATTCTCAAACTTGAAGAACTTTAGGCAAAATCTCTTTGTGAATTTTGGTATGTTTAAACGTTACCAGATTTAAGGCTGATAGTACAGCAATGGACAGAAAGAATTATAGAAGTTTCATTTCCATTACCAACAAAAATAAACTATATTCATCAACAAAAAGTCAGGACTAATTACACTTCAATGGGAAATGAAAATGCAGCTAGGAAAAAAATCTATATTTGCTTGCAAGTTACTCTGCAGTGCTCACAGCATATGGGAATGAAAACTACTTTTGCACTTTCAAAGTTTTGTAGTAGATATGTATTTTTTGTATCCTTCTCACAATCATTTATGACCTTTTAAATTACATTTGGGCAGAATTCATTCATATCAGGGTGGACTATGAGATTTTGGTATGGGTTAAACCAAAATACTGTTGCACTTTTTTATTTTGATAGTTATTTTAAAAGCTCTATACATAATGCTATATAGCCTACAAAACAAGTACACAAGGATGATAATGAGTAATTTAAAGGCTTTATTGATTCTTTATATTGAAATACATTAACCATAAAAATATACTATGCATGGTAGGCAACATATTTACAAAGAACAATCAATATTTATGTCACCTTGAAGTCATCAGTAGACACTTATCAGTGAACATGAAATATAGCACTGAAAAATGCACTGGCTCAAAGGTTTATCCTTAAATTGTTCAGCATCTGGTAAATTTTAACATTTTTATGATTTAGAGTGTCATACTGAGTGCAAATATATGGGCAAGTACATGGCATAGCATCATAATGGTGCAATCATCATTATGGCTAGTTAGCATGGGAAGTGATGGTGTGCCAAGGATGCTGACGGGAGCTAGTAAAACATTTTACTGTAATAGTCACTAAAAATCCCTCAGACATATTTAATTTATTCATACAGACTTTTCAAATGCAAGTATAAATGTCATATAGGAAAAAAAGTAATTATATATATATGTATCAATATACACTCATGGTATGATGTGCTTGATTTGGGCATAATGTGAATAATTAGTAAATTTTCTAATGGGAAAAAGAATAGAAAATAAAATAATGGATTTATATAACTGAGTTTTACCTGTTTTCTTAGCTTACAGATCATTAAAATGATTATAATTTCCTTCTTGGGAAAAACAAAAGGCTGTATTATTCAAACAAATATTTTAGTACCTTCCTGAAATACTGTGAGAAAGATTTTGAAATAAAGATTAGTATTAGTCAATAAATTTCATTATTCAGCATTTAATTCCTAATTCATTTGTTGTGGATAGAAAATAAGCATACATTTTTGCATCCTTTCATTTATTTACATTTTTTATGGTATCTCTGTTATGCTGAACTGCTTTACCTCTGTGTACTCAGCAAAATAGATTAAAAAGAATGCTACTATTTGTAATATTTTCCTATTGAACAAAAAATAGATGTAATTAATTGGGGGTCTTCTATCCCTGTATACATATATAATTATATTAATGCATTCGATTTTTTTTTTCCTTTCCCAGGCCAACAAGTAGTACAATACAGCTGTGTTTAATTTTTTTTTTTTTCAAACAAATATTTAAAAAAATAAGGTGACCATATTAAAATCGGATATCTTCCTTTAAAGTTTAAAATCTAATCTTAACTTTGTAATTAGGATAATGCTTGCTTGCTCTGGACCAAGGATTATAAAAGAACTCTAAATAAATCAAAATTTTGTCATCTTTAAATTAGTGACTTCACACATGACCAAATTTAACCACTTTGTGTTATAACGCCTTTTTTCCTGTATTCTACTCAGGTAGACATGAAAAGAAATAAAGAAAATATCTCATTTTTCAATCTGAATATTCAATGTATACTACAAATTTTAATATTTTTATTAACAGGAGCTCATAGAAAATTGATGGGATCACTCATAATAACAAATAGTTGTAGTGCAACATGATAGGCCTAAGTAACAGAATCACAGAACCGTAAAACAGCCCAGGTTGGAAGGGATCTCATAAGATCATCTAGTCCAACATTCTATGGAAAAGAAATCCTTGGTTAGATTATAAAGCACATTTTGAAAACCTCCAGTGATGGAGGCACCGCATCCCTGAATAGTTTACATACCTGTTTACATACACAAGAAAGTCCACCTGTAATCCAAATAGTCACAAATGAAGAGGCTTTCTAAGCTGTTCTGGGCTCCTCATTTCAAGAAAGATATTGAGTTGTCAGAGGGTGTCCAGAAAAAGGCAACAGAGCTGGTGAAGGGTCTGAAAAGCAAGTCTTATGTTGGGGGGGGGTGGATGGGGGTGGCAGCAGAGGCTTTTTAGGCTGGAGAGTCTCGGGGGAGACCTTCTCACTCTTTACAACTACATGAAAGGACGTTGTAGCCATGTGGGGTCTGCTGTCATTATATTACAAAGGTTCTATATTGCAAGAGTTTTGTACCTCCTTGATGTTTCTCATAGGCAGCTCCTCTAAGCACTGACTCTTCCTTCTTCTCACAGTAGCCAACTGGCACCAGTTCCCCCTAAATGAACCAATCCCCTGTTTTATAACACTCTTCTTCTTATTGGCTACAGCTATAGCCTGTTAAAGTCAGGCCTGTTCCTAATCCCTAATAATTGGGTCTGCTGCAGCTCCTTAAGTGTAAGATTATTTTCTATACTACCTTTATTTTCTTATATTGTATCCCTGTAAGGGGTTGGCTTCTTCTCCCAAGCAACCAGTGACAGGACAAGAGGACACAGCCTCAAGCTGTGCCAGAGGAGGTTAGGGTGGGATACCAAGAAGAATTTCTCCATGGAAAGGGCTGGTAAACTTTGGGCTCCACCACCTCCCTCTGCCCAGGGAGGTGGTGGATCTGCTGTCCCTGGAGGTGCTCAAGAAACAAGTGGATGTGAGACTTAATGTTACAGTTTAGCTGACATGGTGGAGTTTGATCAAGGGTCAGATTCAATGATCCTGAACATCTTTTTCAGCCTTAATTCTATGATTTTATGTGTGATTATTTTTAGTGGGTACAGCTAAATCTTGAGAATTTTATTGCTTCCCTTAAAACACCTATTTTTCAAGGTTCTGTCAGTAATCTTAGAAAATCATTGTTTTCTTTAGTTCTTACTATGAAAAATTCTAAAGTGCAACCATAAACTATGGGAACTGCAAGATGTTGACCAATAGTTATTGTTTTTTTAAAAGGAAATTAGGAATAGGAATTAAAAACTACTTTACAATTACTTTTCATTTTCTTTTCAGGTTTAAGATGTAAACAGACCTGCTTAGCAGACATCAACTTGGTTTGTCAAAAATAATTCCCATATGACTTACGAATTAAGCCACGTGTGGAAGTTCCTCTCAGTGTCTATCCACAGCTTTATAATACTGAAATTTATGGAACTCCTTTTGCATATTTTACTTGAAAATGTTCTCTTTTTATTAGCCATGATCCCATGTTGCACTTGCAGCCAAGACCGTAGTTCCAACTTTTTCAATGGAAATATCTATATGCTCAGTATATATTTAGTGTTTAGAGGAGCTGCCACTTCCATGTTTGTTCTGGTCCTTATATGCAATTTTACAAAGTTCCTCCTCTGTAAAAGTAAGGCAGTTTCTGTTTTCAATATTTTTAAGACAAACATTTTATCTACTTGCTTAATGTACTACCAATCCAGGAAAGAATATAGGTCAGATTAAACTAAATTGCACACCTGGGAAAATTTGAATACTCAGGGACAATTGACTTTGCAGTAATAAAACCTGAAGACTATAGTAAAATGCAGGAAAATACACATATGTGTGTGGTTTTTTGTCTATGTAAAATGCAGTTTCATTCAAACTGAAGAGAATTCCATGAAATATAAGATGAAAGAGGGATTGGAAATAATGACTGCCACCTTATCTTGAGCATTTGACAACAGGTGATATTTGGAGAAGAGACAGACATATAGTTATATCCCTCAATTCCTGCAAAGGAAAGATAGGAGAAGAATAAAATCCTCTAAGGTCTAATTATATTTCCTAGCTGAAATAAAGTCTACTGGTTGATTTTGGAAAAAAGTGATTCTTACATTTTATCACGACCACATAAAAAGGCAAAGTGTTAAAGTACTTGCTGTAGAGAGAAGTATGGTGGTCAGACTGACAAGAATAGACCTGTTTATGGTCTGTTGAAACATTAGATTTGTATTTAAACACATTCCAAAAATTTCATTTCAATATAAATCTTTAGATAGTGCTAACACCTTAAAGATAGCACCTTTCTTCACAGTACAACGTATCTAAATGACATAAGAATAAATTAAGCATAATATGGCAATATTTAAATATTTGTCTTAATGGCCTATGGTTTTCTGGATGGTTTTCTTGAGTATGAGTTTATTTGACTTATTTCAGCTTTGAGAAAATAGTAAGCATCAGGATAAAATCCAGCAAAAACATAAATAGAAAAGTAAGAAAACACATAAAAAAATAAAAATTAACAATTCCCATACCATAGAAGGGTTTTTATTTTCATTTATGTTGAACTGCATTTTCCTTCAATATGTTGTTATAATGAATAAGTATCCCAATGTAAGTCTAAAATTCAGCACAGGGAGCATAACAAAAGTCTCTTCATTTTAAGGTCAATTTAAAACTTAATCAAAGACAAATGAATATTAAAATATTTCTGCCAAGGACTGTTATTATTACAAATCTTAATGACATTTTAAAGAGATTCAGACTCAATCAAACTGAAGTATTAGTGCATTAAGTCATCTTTTAGACACCATTTTCTTTAAAAACCAATTGATTAGAAGGAGGGGTCTTAATTGCTTTGAAATGAATATGTAGTTATCTGTCTTCATACAGGCAAAATTTTGATAGAAATGAAAATGGAACTTAAAACCTAAAGTGAGGAAAGGAGCATTAATTCAGACTTATAATTTTCTGTAATTTTTGAAGAATACAGGAAATACTGATTTAGTAGGTAATATTAGGAATTAAAAGCAAAAATGAAAAAAGCTATTCCAGTCTAAAAATTTATCAATCTTTCTGCAAATTGAAAATGAAGCAGCTTCTGATTTCCCACGGTGTAGATGTAATTTATAAACATATAAACATTCAAGGATAGATTGACTCAGCCTTATAATTAAAATGAAAGAAAAATCAGTCTTTTCCTGATAGACACATATTAAGCTAAATTATACAACATAGGAACAATTTTTCTAGTCTTTCAATGAAAAAATAATAGTCTAGGTCACTATTGTCCCTCCTAAAACAAGCACATTTTAAGGGCAGTTGTAAAAATGGTACTGTTAAATTAAAACATAAATGCATTTTACCAACTAAACAATAAATTAATATAATGATTTAATAGCATTCATTTTTTTAGGTTCTTGGGGATGTATCTTTCTTAAACTACAACATAAAAAGATTAAATAACCATATTTATGACCAATGGCTTATTCCATTAAACTTTGGGAAAAAGTCCAATATGTAAAGAAAAAACTCTTTATGTATGTGGTGGGTTGACCCAGGCTAGATGCCAGGTGCCCATCAAAGCCACTCCATCAGTGCCCTCTGCAACTGGACAGGGGAGAGAAAATTGATTATAAGTTTAGATAAGGGCAGAGAGATATCACTTAATGATTATCATGCAAATGAGATTTCACTTACGGAAATTAGTTGAATTTATTACTAACAAAATTAGAGCAGGATAATTAGAAGTAAAACGAATTTTAAAAGCACCTTCCCCCCTTCTTTTCTCCTTCATGGGTTTAATTTTATTCCCAATTTTCTATCTCCTCTTTCCTACAGTGGTGCAGGGATATGAGGAATGGGAGTTATGATCAGTTCATCACATGTTGGTTTTGCCACTGTTTCCTCCTCAGGGAGCCGAGTCCTTCCCCTTCCTTAGTAGGTTCCTTCCCATGGGAGACAGTCCTCCACAAACTTTCTCAGTGTGAGCCCTTCACAAGGGCCACAGTTCTTCCTGATCTGTTACAGTGTGGGTCTCTCCCACAGGATGCAGTCCTTCAAGAACAGGCTGCTCCACCATGGGTCTCCCATAGGGTCACAACTTTCTTTTGGGCATCCACCTGCTCTGGTGTGGATCTCCTCCCCAGGCTGCAGGTGGATCTCTGTATCCCCCATGGATCTCCAAGGGCTGCAGGGGCACAGCTGCCTCACCATGGGCTGCGTCAGGGGCTGCAGGGGAATCTCAGCTCTGGTGCTCAGAGCACCTCCTGCCCCTCCTTCTGCACTGACCTTGGGGTCTGCAGAGCTCCTCCTCTCACATGTTCTCTCTCTGCTCTTCTCTGGCTGCACTTCTGTGAAATAAGTGTTTTCCTTCTTCTTAACTCTGTTACCCCAAGGCTCTACCACTGTCACTGATGGGCTTGACCTTGGCCAGCAGTGTGTCCATCCTGGAGCTGGCTGGCATCTGTCAGGCATGGGAGCAGCTTCTGGCAGTTTCTCAGAGAAAACAGCTCTATAGCACTCCCTCCACTACCAGAACCTGACCATGCAAACCCAACACAGTGTATTTGTAATTTTCATCTTCAGGTATGTGCAAATGGAGGTAGCTGCTTCTATGATGAAGAAAATCAGAGATCTCACTGTGTCTGTGCTCTTGGATGGACTGGAAACACATGCCTTGAGAATATCAATGACTGTGAGACAAACCAGTGCCAACATGGAGCCACATGTGAAGATGGAATTAGTAAATACAGGTACTAATATGTTGCTATCTGTACAAGCCTTCATAAAGTGTTTTATGCCATATGAAGATATTTTGACTTTCAGAAAGAATTACAAAGGGCGTTGTTATTGCAGTAATATAATTTTCATGTCAAAAAATGTCATGGAATACAAATTTTCATAAAGGATATGCATTTAGTAAAACTGTGTATTCTGAAGTGTTGCAGGAAGGAATCACAAATATTCCTCTTTGCTGGTTTAAGAAGTTGAACCAGCTATGCAGAATCTCGCATAAACAAATAATCAATTTGTTTAAAATGGCAAAGAGTTTTTGAGCCTCGACTTTGTCATAAAGTGTCTTATAAATGTTTGAATGATAATTTATTATCATTTCAGTTATTAAAAGAAATGTAAACTATGTGTTCTCCTTAGTGAGCTGTAACATGCTGCAGATATTTTAAAAAGATTTTATAAAATATGGTGAAAAAATGAATAGGAACGGTTTTCTTCAACAAACAGAATTCAGCTGTTCTTATCAGACTTGAATTATTTATTTTTCCTCTACAAAATCCAGAATAAATAAAACTTCTCCATAAAATCTGTGATGGTATTTTGAAAGACATTATTCTGTGCTGTGCCATGCCCCACTTAGAAGCGCTGTAATTAGTATGCTTTAATGTTTCTACTTAGAAAAGATTGCAATTGTGCACAAAATAAAAATAGAGGCAATTAAAGATGTCTTCAATTTCACTTCTGTTTTCCAAGTATCTTCTGTGAAAATACCTGAAATCACCAAAAAAGCACACAACTGGAGAAAAGTGATTGATTCTCAGTGTATCAGAGTTAAAGGAGTTTTTGTCAAAGAATCCTTACAAAGTAAACATCCTTTCTTTTTTTCACTTTGCAATCAACTCTTGTATCAAATTACTGGACCATATTTTGGCACCTTATTTAACTGTTAGATCTGTGGCTTTCTCTTCCTTATCAGGAAAATAATTCTGATAGAAGTACAAAGCTATGTTTACTTTACAAAATCCACTAGCATTTACTGAGAAATTAGTAGGTCTGAAGATATCTGGTAATAAAGAACTTTTGATTTTACCTTACTAATCCAGACTCAATTTACTGACAGAAAACACTTAAACCTTACTTTTTCAGTTATTGAAAGGCAAATTAAATTGACAGATCAGTCTGCTAATCTAAGGAGAAGGAAAATGCACCATTAAGATCTGAATCTCAGATGGTCAGTTTTGCTAGCAGAGAACTTGACCCCAAAAGAACACAACTGGTTATTTTGTCAAGACAAAGTGTATCATGTTTACTCTATAATATCTGCTCTGTTGGGAGAGCGTGGTTGTTTCTCAATGACAGTGAAGCATTTTTTAAAATACCTAAATTATGCTTGCCCTAAAAATAATGATGTTTGCCAAGCTATTGTTAGCAAGTGAAACAAAACCAATTTTCCCTTTCCATTACATGATTGAAAACAAAAGAATACAAGAGGAAATGCTGAACGTAAGTGCACAAACCTTTTCTAAAGACTTGTAATTTCATTTCTGTCCTAAAATGGGTATAATTTTTTATCAAAGGATTTATCAGGAGCTGTATTTGATGCAAAGTAGTTTCAGGAAGACATAAGAGAACTGTCAGTAGAATATATGGAGAATCAAATGTATAAGTGTCATTAAGAACTCCACAGAGATCCATTTTTAAAACTATTACAGCCATTCAAAATCTCTCTAAATGAGTGCAGAAGATAATGATATGCCAAAATTATATATATAATAGATTTTATTTACATAAAATTACTGTAAAACTCTAGACCTTTCTCCTAGTTAAGAAATCTTAAATTTTAAATTATTAAATTTTTGTCATAATGTATTTTTCTAGTGGTAGCTTGATATAGTAATGCTAACACAAGGAAATCATAAAAAATACCCAAATTTGATTCAGGAACATCCCCCTTCCTGTAAGATCTCATTTTGCAAGCCATCTTTTTTTTTTTCCCCAGATAGGAAAAAAGCTGTCAACTGAAGGAAATGTTTTTAGCTTTTTGTCTCCTTACCATGGCTTGTTCTTTTTCTCTTCCCATTTTGAAAAACTGTTCCAGACTGTAGTGTCACCTAGAGGTATTTTTATGTATATGCAAAGCATTTCCTTTGGGTTCAGGTTGGGGAATTGCTCTAAGTGAAGAAGGGAGAGTTTTAAACTTTTATACGGTGCAATTCTCAGCAAGGCTGCATACTAAGATCCTCATAATTACAATAAGAAGTCTTAAGAGTTTTACTCCTTTGGTTTAGTGAGCCTTCTCTTACAACTAAAGTGGCCCAAATCACAGTGACACAAACCCTGTAATTAATTCAAATTAATTGTTGCACTGCCAGCTGAGTCTGTGCTGTTTGTGATATCATAGAGTAAGTCAATCAGCATATGTTTAAAATGATAACTTCAAAGAATTGCTGCTCTTGCCACTGGGTTGATGGTGTAGCTGTCAATTTGAATGTGGCAGATACCATACAATAGAGTAATTGCATCCATATGCCAAAAGAATCTCTTGACCTTTGGTTACATATACGTGAGAGAAAAAATGACAGATAAGATTCATTACCTCAGTAAATAGAAAATGTTTCTAGATTAAAAAGAAAATAATAATGATTTTTGTCTTCTAAGGAACCTGCATTGTTTGATTATGTTCTGCATAAGAGAAGAGAGAGAACTGATTTAATATGCCTCAATGAGAAGCATTTAATGAATAATTTAACTGAAAGAAATCTTTGAGGAGTATAACCTCCTGTTTTGAAATCCAAGGGGAAATTTATTACTCTGATTTCTTCATGCTTGTAAATTTTTTTCTTGTCAACACAACATTTTGGACAACCAAGATCCTAACTGAAATAAGACAATAACAGTGGGTACTTTACTCTTGTCTATTCAGTGGAAAGGAACAACAGAGTGAAAAGATACAATTTAAAACTTGGTGTAGTTTCCATTACCTCTCCTGTTTCCCAGTTCTTCAGTCCAGTGTGTTCAGATGAAGTCCTACATTTATCACAACCCCAGGAAAGCCCAGCAAGGAGAATGCTGAAGCCCAGCACGCTTGAATGTTGAAAATTGCAGGATTTACCACTGTTTAAAAAGTCATGATGAACTAATATACTTTAAAAATGTATTTTATTTAATAGCTATAGCTCTGACATCAGCATTTCATTATTTTCTATGCAGGAAAATGTCTCATTAAGAAATTAAGTTTGGTGTATGGTAAAACTTGAATTGCCAACACATTCTTCAGTATTCAGTATACAAATTTCAGTGCACACAATTAAATAATTAACTAATCTCAGCACAAAAGAGTAAAGGGACACATTGTAGTTTAAAATGTTTTAGAATATGAAACACTTCTTTGCATGATGCCAGCAAGGTTGTGAAAAGTAAACATAATTTGGATAATTTTTGAGCATCACAAAATTTAAAGTTTCCATTATTTTATTCATCCTTGACTTTTTCCATTTTCTTCCAGCTGGGTAAATTGAGCTGTTTGGTTAGAATATTTTTTGTATCCAATTTTCTTTTTACAATTTTATTTATCCTATACTATATATGCAATTTGACTGCAGGACCTAGCTGACAGTGCCCTATAAAGTTAGTACTGTGATATACACAGTTTTCCGCAGCAATAATAGGCTTCATCCATTAAAGAAAGAGGAGAAATACTTTTCCTCAATTCTGCAACTCCAGAAGTTGGGTGGATATATGTCACATTTTTTTAGGGAATACCTCTGTATTAAGTTATACAGCAGCTTTTCTATAGAGAATAGAGATGCATATAAAAAGTCAAAGTGAAACTAAATAATCTTTTCGACAACTTATGTGTGTACAGTTCACATTTCAGTGGCAAAAAGGGATAATTAGTACTGAACAAGCCATCCCAGAGCTGAAGATGGAGCAGGGGAGGGAGGAGTTACTGGATCCAGCACAGGGAGTGACACCCAGACAAGCCATGGAGAGACTGAGCCCCTCCACTGAGATGCCAGTGCACAGCCAGGTCATCCCTCTGATAAGGACAAAATACAATTCCCTGAGCTAGAAATATACTTGCAAATAGAAATTCTGGTATTGTATGTATCTGTATACAATTTTATTTCTTTTTTATTGTAGAGAAACATTTATGCTTCAAAGCTAAGAAGACTGAAAATCAATCCATGCCTCAAAGCTTCTGATATCATGCTCAGTACTTTATTACTGCTGAAGATAATAAAAATAAATTGAATTATAATAAAACAACAACAACAACAACAACAACAACAACAACAACAAAATAATAATAATAATAATAATAATAAATACAGCACTTAAGTGCGCTGTTGTAGGAGATGACCCATACTAAATTAAAAGACATCCAGGTATAGTTTCACTAGGAAAAACAAAGTGCATTTCATTCTTAGCTGGTTTTGATTTCTTCAAACACCAAAGCACTGAAAAATAAGGTATTTATTACATCATTGCTTGTAGTATGGAATCAGAAGTATGAAACCTAAAGTAGAAGATTCTACATCACATCTGTTTCAGTGTAACTCTTCTGTGGTCTCTGAAGATAAGCTATTCAGCTAGTAATAATCAGGAAAGGACAGAAAATTCTTCATCCTCATATTTTTTGTTAAGGAGAGCTCTAAAATAAATTTTACATTCAATGCAAATGATATTAGCCACATTTTCAAAGAATGATTGAATAGTTACATTTTTACAGTGCACACACTAATTGTTACTGTAAGAAAAAAAAATAAATTGATTAAGTACACCACAAAGATTAATATGGCTGGTTGCTTACCATATTATTGTAGATAGATTCAGAAAATGTGCAACTAAAGGTAGCTAAAAGCACACCTGCTTTTAGTGTTTATGCATAATGAAATTTTATGCAAGTCAAAATTTATATTTAGCTATAAATGTAATTGTCTAACACCACCTGCAGCCAAGCCCAATGCAGTCACTCACTCACGCCTGCACCAGCAGGATGGAGAAGAGAATTGGAAGTGTAAAAGTTAGAAAACTCATGGGTTGAGATAAAGACAGTTTAATTGGAAATGAAAAAACCATGCACACAAGCAAAGCAAAACAAGGAATGAATTCACTGCTTCCCATGGGCAGGCAGGTGTTCAGCCATCTCTAGGAGAGCAGGGCCCCATCACACATAACAGCTACTTCAGAAGACAAATGCCATGAGTCAAAATGTCCCGCACTTTTTCCTCCTTCCCTGCACTTGATATACTGTGCATGATGTCCCATGGTCTGGAATATCCCTTAGGTCAGTTTGGGTCACCTGTCCTGGCTTTGTCTCCTCCCAGCCTCCCATGCAGCCCCAACATCCTCACCAGGCTGGCAGAACAAAGAGCAGAAAAGGCTTTGGCTCTGTGTAAGCCCTGCTCAGCAGTAACAAAAACAACTCTATGTTTGCAACTCTGTTTCCAGCATAAATCCAAATCAGTGTATTAAAACCAAGAGGATGAGTACTAGCCACTAACTCTACACCTTCCAAAATTGGCAAAATATGCATGATATTTTTTGTGTACTCTATTCCCTTAAAAATGAGAAACAGAATTGGCTGAGGCTCTCAAGAGAAGGTAGAGATTTCTCATTTACTAAGAAGTGACTGAGGCTGGAAGAGAGAATACAACAGCTATATATACTTGAGTCATTACTGCAGTAGCAATGGATGTGTAGAGCAAAAATGGTAGTGCTGAAGGGCTCACAACCACACTGAATGAGATATGGAGGTGTGAAAGTGCTTCACTTCTTACTTCAAGAAAGATGTATTTTGGTCCATGGACTAAAAGCCCATTAGCAGTTGGTGTCCATTAGCTGTACTCCAAGGCACACAGCTCCTGATTTAATTTCCATATGTCTACCATAAAAAAATGCAGGCACTGTAAACAAGGACAGAAGGAAAGACCCACATGAGCATTCACTTATGTTAAAAATCAAGGAAAAAATACACTTTCTGCCAGATGGATCAATAGAAAATTACTATAATCAGGGCTTTTTTAACTTGTTTGTTCTTTCCATCTTCTGGATAACATCTCTGTGGATTAAGAATATGTATTATGGTAAAACTACCTCATGTGTGAGGACACCTCTGGACGTCACAAGGAGAGGATCAATCAAAGAATATATTGCCAAGTACAAGGGATTTTCCAATTTTACGAGATGTGGGTCAGCTAGGAGATAATCTAGATTTGTTTTCATTCATACAGCAAAAGAAACAAAAAGGTAGAAAGGGTAACCATGAAAAAGTCATCTCCAGCCTTACATGATTTAGATGTCTGTCTAAATTTTGGAAGAAAATACTCTGAACTATTTCTATGAAATATACTGAAAAATATTTGTAGTATTCTATAGATACTTTTTCTTTGGTGAGATGGAAATTGTAGCTTTTGTGGCCAACAATAAAGCACTTTTGTACTGATTTTATATCCAAACAGGTAGTAATATTGTTTATTCCTAGAGATACTGTAGCAGCTAACCATTTTAATTTTCAGAAAAAAAAACAATTAAAATGCATAATGCTCATACCTATGAGTTTTGTCTCTCAATATTTTCATTTGAAGCTCAATATAAATATTGCTACTAGTTTTTCCAATGTAAATAGCTAAGATTTCAACTTAATTTTTACTAGCAGTGCATGTGAAATGAAGTTAGTGACTAATTAAAGGTAAGGAAAGAAGATTGAAAAAGAATTGTGATTCATTTGTGGGTAATGTAAAGGCAGAGTATTGTTAACATTATTAGTGATAATTGACCTATATATTCCAGGCTAGTGATTTAGTTGGATTTTTTCCCCTCTCCTTTCCTCTCATTTCAATAACAGGTGCATATGTCCCCTTGGTTACACTGGCACATTTTGTGAACTTGATATAGACAACTGTATTGGAAACCAGTGCTCTCAATATGGATTCTGCCAGGACCACTTGCATAATTACAGCTGTTACTGTGTGCCTGGATATGAAGGACCCTTCTGCGAAGTTGAAGTTAATGAATGCTCAAGTTCACCTTGCAAAAATGGAGCTACTTGTATGGATTTAAGTGGCCACTTTTCTTGTCATTGTACTGCTGGGTTCACAGGTAAGTTTTGTCCTTTTGAAATGCCTTGTATTATAGATGTGTTTGTCCCACTCTAAGTAAGCAATGTTTATGTTACTGTTTAATTACAATTCTATGTAAATATGCATACATTTGTGATGGAGTTTTAACTTAATTGACATTGAAATTCTTGTGTTGTCCCTCCTAACAGCTCCCCAGCTGACCTTCCCTCCACTAAATGCACAATTCTGAGTAGTAGCTTTGATTCTGATGGGAAAAAAAAATCAATGTAGTTCCAAAATACAATTTTAATTGCGTCATTTTAATTTCACAGTTATGGAGTCTTACATGTTATGGTTCAAGTCATACACAGGCTGATAACAAATATTTTGGTACGGAACATGAAAATGTGAGCTTGAGAGGATTGAGATCAGAAGTACCATCTCTTTGCATGTATAGAATATAATCAGATATATTTGAGTTAGTTGTTCAGATTTCCCTTCTATACAGTGGAGGGAGATAGGGCATCTGTCTGTCCTAGACATCTTTTCTAGGAAGAGATGGGCTTTAGATTTTTGCATTGCATTAGATAAATTCTACACAACCTGATGTTATGATTTCTTTTGGTACTAATTTCTCTTTTGCATGAATAACAGTAATATTCAGACTACATGTGGGAGACGGAAAATTTGAATAGAGTAGTACCAAAGAGTTGCATTTCCAGCCTTTAGTCTATATCATCAAGAACAGGCAACTAATGTTCCAAATGCTTCTCTATTTACAATCTGTGGTATCACTAACAAAGGCAAAAAAAAAAATAGCACGATGTCATTTGTACTAACTAGACATTAACTTACAGCTTCTTCTTCCAAGCTGCTGAGGGCTTTTGCCCTAGTCCAAAGGGTGTGTGTACTAATAGATTTTTAAGTCCCAGTTAAATCACAAAAAAATTAAGTAAAAATAATTTCAATGCTATTTTTTCATTATATGAAAAAATATTTTTTCATTGTATGAAAAAATATTTTTTTTCATTATATGAAAAAATTCATTATACTCACTGTATTCATTACATTTTAATTTTATTATATTCTGGCTAACTACATATACTTTTAACATTTAACTAACATTTTTAATTTCAAATATGTTTACATTAATTTAAATATTTCATTTACATATATTCATTTACACATTTATGTATGTGATATACACTTGCAGATTTGTTGTCCTCAATTTTAGTTGATTATATAGTCTCTTGGTCATTTGCTTGCACATTTAATGAAAGATGTTACTTCCTGTTCATGCTCATTTATTAATAAATGTGCAACAGAAAAGAGAATTGTCCTGAAGTGACTTAAATTCCATTATGATAGCAGAACTGTTTGTCTGAATAGAAGTAAAGAACACAGTATTTGAAAAATATGTGCAAAATATGTGCAAAATCTAACACAATGTATTTCCATCTTGCTGCCTAAACTTCAAGCCTTACTTTGTACTTTGCTGGACTTCATGGGGAACTTCAACCACTCTGATATCTTCTACAGGGACAATACTGTGGAGTGTAAGATCTGCTTGGAAGAGTCCCATGGGATAAAACCCTCAAAGGAAGGGCCTAAGAAAATCTATCACTAAGCTCAAGAGCTATTTGTCTCAAAGAGTGGACAAAAAATACCAGGAGGCCTGTATGGATGATCAAGGAACTCCTGGCCAAATTCAACCAAAAAAAAAAGCATACTGACAGAGGGTAGAAGCAAGGACAGGTAACCTGGCAGGAAATAGAGAGACACTATCTGAGCATGCAGCAAAAAGTTTAGGAAGGTTAAAGATCAAGTTGAATATGACAAGAAATATGAAAGACATCAAAAAGGGTTTCTGTGAATATGTAGGTAACAAAGGGAAGAGAAAGGAAAATGTCCCATTCTTAATGAGACTGGACATGGAAAAGTTTGAGGTCATAAATACCACCTTTGTCTCAATCTGTGCTGGAAAAATTGTCCTTAAAAAATCCACCATCCTGGAGACAAGAGAAAAGGTCTGAAGGAAATAAGACACACCCTTGATGGGTGAGAAACACTTGGGCAAGCTGGATATATGTATGCCCATGGGCCCTGTTGGGATGCACCCACAAATCATAGCATCATAGAATTTTATAGTCATTAATTGGAAAAACCACTCAGTCCAAATGTTAATATAGCATCACCATGTTCACTGCTCAACCATATCCCCATGTGCCCCATCCACAAACCTTATGAACTGTTCCAGGTGTGGCAATTTCACCTCTTCCTTGGGCAACCTCTTCCAATGCATGACTATCCTTTTAGTGAAGACTTTTTTTCCTCTTATCCCTCTTAAACCTCCCCTGGCACAGCTTGAAGCCATTTTCTCTCATCCTGCCACTTGTAACTTGGTAAAAGAGACTGGTGCTCACCTTGCTACAGCCTCCTCTCAAGTAGCTGAAGAGGGTAATATGATTCCACCTCATTCTTCTTTTCTCCAGCTCAACAAACCCAGCTCCCTCAGTTGCACCTCATATGACTTGTGCTCCAGACCCCTCACCAGTTTTGCTGCCTCTCCTTGGATATGTAATTCTGTGAGAGCTGGCAGATGTCATGGCAAAGTCACTGTCATTTAATATTCATAGATCATATTGATTAGCAGAAGCACTCAAAGAATGGAGGAAAGCAAATGTCACTTTTCAAGAAGGGCAAAAATGAAGTCCTGGAAAACTTCAAGCAGCTCACTGTTACCTTGATCCTTATTAAGGTAATGGAGCAGTTAATCCTGGAAATCATGAACAACAAGAAAATTATCTGAATTAATTAGCACGGTTTCAAAAAGGGTTAGTCATACTTGACCAACTTGATAAAATTCCAAAGTGAAATGACTGGCTTGTAGATGAGGGGTGAGCAATGTGTATTGTCTGCCTTGACGTTAACAAAGCTTTCTGCATGATCTTTCACAAGATCCTCATGAAAAAGCTGATGAAGTATAGGCTGGATGAGTAGAGAGTGAGGTAAACTGAAAACTAGAGGAGTAGCTAAGTCCAGAGGAAATGTTTGTTATGGAGTCAACTTTTCAGAAGTAACTAGTGGTGTATTCCAGGAGTCAATAGAGGATCTAGTCCTTTTTAGCTTTTGTGAGAAAAGGCTGAGGAAGCTGAAACTCTTCAGCATGAAAAAATAAGGCTCAGAGAGGGATCTTATCAATGTATATAAATACCTGAAGGAACGGTGTACAGAAGATGGAGCCAGGCTCCTTTCAGTAGTGCTCAGTGGCAGAACCAGAGGCAATGGGCACAAAGGGAAACACAGATGCTGCTCTCTGAACATCAGAAAATACTTTATTACTGTGTGGGCGACTGAGCACTGCCACAGATAGAACAGGGGGGCTATGGAGTCTCCATCCTTGGAGATATTCAAAAGCTATCTGTACATGGTTCTGTGAAACTGGCTCAGGGTGTTACAGCTTGAACAGGGGGATTGGACAAAATTACTTCAGAGGTCACTTTCAATCTCAGCCATTCTGTGACTGTTACTGTGAGGACTTGCTTATATAAGTGACTTAATTATATATTGCTGGAGAACACTTTAAAATAATCTTTATTTTTATCACCCAACAAGATATTATATAATGGCATTTCCATAGAAGTAAATTTAAAGAAAGAAATATCATAATATTACCCATTAGGTATAAGTCATTACCACATGTACTGACAATATTTTTGGATTTTTCAGAGTATAAACCGCAAACAATTAATAAAAGGCTGTTTAAACTTATAAAAATGTTATCACTACCCTGGCAATTACATTTTCATAACCTCTGAGGGTTTCTGATCCTGGGATAGTTTCCTGTACAAAACAGATTTTAAGTTCAGTCATAATTGCATGTTATGAATTAGTGATTTGTATCTCTGTGTACAACTAAAACCACCACATTTAGTCTTATCTCATTTTTGTGTGTTTGTTATGTTGTTTCTCTGTAATTTAGCTTTTTCACTAATCCAGATGTATTCAGTTTTTCTTCATAAATAGTAAATTCACTTTCAGATGAAATATAAAAGTAGTCTCTGCTGCCTATAAGAGAACTTCATACATGTCAAACTTGGAAGTTGCAAAATGATTTTAAAAATTAAGTTAATAACTTTTCAATTTTTCTTAACTCTTGGTCATGTGGTGACCCTCTATATTGCCATTATCTGGTTCAGTCCTTCTAATGTAGTATAATGTTTCAGAGTAATTCAGATTAATTCTTAGTCCTTTCTCCCATATCTTTGTGTTAACTGCATCTCAATACATCAATGCTCAGCATCAAATAATTCCAGCTTTCATATGACTGATATGTCTAAATAAATAGCCCTCTGTTTACTTCTGGTTTAAAGGAAGCCCTTCTTGGAATTATTTGTAAAAATCCCATATTTATCTAAAAATGTCCTTCATTAAAACTCTTTTCTGCTTAGATGCCCACAAAAATGTGAAGGCGGTTACTGAGAACTCTAAGCAGATAGGCAATGTTGTCTGTTGCCTCACTGGTTTCTCTCAAGGGTTTGCATCTATATAATATTGATTGTATAGTTAAGATTTGGGAAATCTCTTCATTCTGAATATATACTGTACTCCACATAGCAAAATATAGTCTGTCATTGCTTCACCTGTGTGTAATTAACAAATAACTATATTAAATCTTATTACTAATGTAGGCCTCACAGTGACTTTTTGAGTTTGACATTCATGTATTCTAAATGTCATGCTCTTCATCATTCTTCTTTTTGCCCAAGAAGAGAAAAATGGCATGTGCACTTTTTGAAATAATTCCATTACTTTAAATTTCTGGGCTTTGTTTTTACTATTTTACTCCACAAATACACAGGAGAAGTTCATGTGATATCTGCAGTCTGAGGAAATTTTTAGTGTTTGTATTTTCAGTACAGTATTAATTGGCTTTACATTCATTGGATGTTTTTAAATAGTTTCCCCCTTCTGTAAAAGGTGTGATTGTATATCCTCCATGCCATCAAGTAAAACAAATCTTGAAGGAAAGTACTTGAAGTTATGTGAAAGCCAATCCCTTTTGACACAAGTAAGTTTAAAGCTTAATCCCTTATGCAAATCAAGTCTAGGAGAGATGATGGACACCCTAACACATTATGAAGATTGATTCTATTTGCAGGGAGCAGCAAGATCAAGGCTGCTCCACGAGAGGAATCACAGGCTAGAAAGCAAGTTTAACCTCAGTGCAATGTTGCCATCTAACTAAGCAAAGCACAGTTCTGCAGCATCTACGCAGAGAAGTCAGAACCAGTGTCTGATAACAGGGTTCCTGACAAGCCCCAGACAGCACAAGCAATGCATCAGATCCAGGATCAAGTTAGAAATAGTAGGAGACAGAACCAGAGACAAATATCTAATATACGTATAAGTGATCCATCCAAAAAGAAAAAAAAAAAAAACCAAAAACATCTCAAGGTCACTCTTGAGACTGGGAGGGAAGCAGGATGGAAATTAAAACATCTACAGAATAGTTCAGGGCAGATCAGAGTACCCACAGTGGACTCATTGGCTACAGGCAAGGTCTGTAGGAAGCCCCTGGGTGGATCTGCTGCAGACAATTTGGGTATGTCAGTGCTCTTAGAGCTCTGATAGCTGCTTTATAGGAATTGCCTGAAGCAGGGTCATCTGGAAAACACGAAATCCTTTGTTTTGCTGACAAAGAAAGGCAATCAGGTTCATTTTTTTCTCACACATATTCTGCATTTTAAACGTCTTCTTCCATTTCCATTCATGCAGTTCACATCTTGATAGGACTAGAAGCACAGCTCATGTCTGCTCCCACACTTCCACCACATACCAAGGCTTGTCTAGATTTGCAGCTCAGGGCATTGGGTAGCGCAACCTTTTCAGGGGCTCTGGCTGGCTTTTTCTGCTAGGGAAGATTGATTATTGCTGGCACATTGTGCCAGAGCAGACTGTCAAATGTACGGTGTAATCCCACGGACATAGATGAGCTGGGCTCAGGGCAGTTTACATTTGAAGAGTCACAGACTTTATCTGAGTTAAAACTCTTTCATGGAAGCTAAGAGGATGGAGTTGTTTGACACATCATATAAATTTTCAATCTGTAATAGGTGTTCACAGAAAGGATTACTCTGTATGAGGTAAATAAAAATTAGATTTGTTTTGGATTTTTAACTACTACAACAACTAAGACAGAAAAGACCTCAAAGTAAATTTAAAAACAAGCAAGTGTGTAGAACAACAAAGCTGAGAAAAAGAAATGTCTGTCAAGTTTATTAAAGCCTCACCTGGACCATCTCTCTTTCTTTTTCATAACTGCATTTTCTGCAAAGTCAGCAGAAGCATTACTCAACTTGATGCATCTCTTATCTAACAGAATAGCTTATATTGCTAAGCAAGCAAGAAAATGTCACAATTCGTTATCAGGTACATGACTGGAATGCTTTGCAATTATACACATTTTATAAAATGCTGGATAGTAAGACAGGGGTGTTGTGAAAACAATCCCCAAATACATGGTTAGTATTTTGGCTACTTCTTGAACTTTATAAAACCCTTGTGTTTTGCTTTTTTTTGGTTGTTGTTTTTTTTGTTTGTTTGTTTGGTTTTTTTTTTTTTTTTGCTTAACAGCACTTCATTAAGATTACATTAAGCAGAATTTTAAATAATTTGCATTTTATTTTGCCTATAAAACAAAAGTTGGTATAAACAGTATTTAAAAGAAACATTGTATTTTGATCTTTTTGCATGTGTTTTGTGATTCAGATAGAAATGTTATAGTGGTGGTGGCACTCAATAAGAGATACTTTAAATATAATGTGTATTACCTTAAGAAAATAAGCTCTCAAATTATTTCAGTTCTATTCTAACTTCTCAATGAATTTCAGATATTTTTTCTAATCTCTGAATAGAGATTTCAGAACAGTTTGAAATTCAACTTATTTTGCTATCAAAAATCCCCTCAATTTTGTGGATATTCTACAAAATCTAACAATAGTTTGAAAAGTTCAGATAAAGTGCAAAGTTAATGTCTTTAAGTAAAGCAGAAAAAGACATAAAAATTTTGAGAAGTTCAAACTTTCAATCTGATGATCTTACTGAGTTGCACTTCTGAAGGTAAGGAATATTCAATGAGAGTTCATCCATTAGACTTATGAAACTTTTTTTTTTTTTTGCTGTCTTTCATCTGTAGTTAAATTTACCTGAGAACTTCAGAGTCCCTCTATTTGCTAAAACAGCATGATTATTTTAAGGAGAGTAAGAGGTATCAGTAACACTGAGGATGATGAAATATCTTAGCTAATATTTTTAGTATTCACCTTTTCAGCTCCTTGTGTTCTTCTCAACACCTTTGTGCTGCTGCAAAATAATGTCTTGTGTATCATCAGTGTGCCACTAGAAAATGTTGCTGTTAAAGATCATGCAATGAAATTTGCAAGTGACAGACTTTCCTGTAATTATCTGTTATATATTTGAGAACACTGCAATTTTATACAGCATAAAATATTCTATAGCATTAATAGAAGTATAGTAGGCTCACAGTAATTTTTAATATTCTCTTTGTACTTCAGAATTGGTGATATGATGCCTTTAAAATGTATAGGATCTCAGACCTAAAGCTATGATTTATTAAATATCTAATTAAATATTTTGTTATACTAGTAATTATGTTTGGAATGTGTTGTATTAATTTTAACCTTAAAAGCATAAACAAAAAAAAAATATATTACCATACTTTGATGCTGAAAGTGATTTGTAGCCAATTAACAATTTTTATCTGACTTTCAAAGAAGGTTCTCATCATACATTTCAAATGCATAGTTGAGAGGAGCTGCATGCTGAAAACAAAAAAGGCTTCTCTGCATCTGTCCAGCTTTTTTCATGTCTCAAATACTCAGAAAATATGGTCTCACAGTAGCTTCATAGATTCTTTGATTCCCTCTGAAATATTTTTAAATACTGCCCACATATTACCTTTGTACTCTGAGAACATGAATTCCTAAATTCCCCCTTGCATGTTATCTTAGATATCATCAGTATATGATGATGCTCTCATTCTATTATTTCCCTTGGAACTGCATTTGCTTTAACCTTTAACAATTCAAGGGTTGTGAAAGAATCTGTTTCAAGGAGTTTTTTCTAGTACACGCTACAGCTTGCCCATGGCTTGTGGCCAGACAATTTACTTCTGCAGGAAACTCTGGTTGTGCAATTTGTGCTACTCTCCACCGGCCTATCTGGAGGAACAGATGCCAATGCATTTTTATTTATCTCCCTCAAAAGAGATAAATAATAATCCCACCATAATCAGGGACCTGAACGGGAAAAAAAAAGGAATGCAAAATACCAGAATTAGATCGGCAAAGTTGTATATAGTGCCATTACTTTATCAGCACTTCAAAGAAAATTCTTTAAAAAAATTAAAGAACTTAGAAATTAATTTATATGTTGGCCAGTCCTTGCTGTAATGCTCACTGGTGCCATGGCATATGTTAGAGAGCATTCAGCAGCTGCTCATAGCAGAAAGCTTTTTTGTTTACTGAGTTACCTGAACTCTCCCTAGACTATGCTTTTTCTCCTTCTTTTCATATATGTATCTTCAAATCTTATGGAAAATGCAGAGCATATTTAGAGGCAGAAAAACCCAGTAGGAGCCCTTCTATCACAAGTTTATGTGTGGAAGAGAATTTTGGTGCTTCATTTCTCCCAAGAAGACCTTTTGTATCTAGTAGATACAGGTTTTGAGAGCCAAGAGTCCTGGTTCATATGATTCTATGAGAGAGCATGCAGGTGTGCTGCAGAGAAGAGATCAAATTATTTTCACCATGGAAAGAATTCAGAAGAATATCAGCATTTGGTTTCTTTTTATCTTCTGCTGTAAGATACACAGAAAGACCAGCATGCTTTCCATACTGCTGACTTGTTATAACTACTGAAGGTGATTCACCTCCATCATCCTATGGCTGGATGTAGTGGGTAAACCCTGGCTGGACACCAGGCACCCACCAAATCCTCTCTATCACTCCCCTCTGCAACTGGACAGGGGAGGGATGATATAACAAAGGGTTCATGGGTTGAGACAAGGAGAGATCACTCACCAAATACCATCACAGGCAAAACAGGCTAGAATTAGAGCTATTAATTGAATTTATTGCTAATAAAATCAGAGCAGGATAATGAGAAGTAAAATAAGACCTTTAAAAACACCTTCCTCCTTCCCAGCGCTACATGCTCCCTGCCAACAGCACAGGGAGACAGGGAATGGATTTATGGTCAGTTCATCATCTGTGGTTTCTCCCTCTGCTCAGGAAGAGGAGTCCTTTCCCTGCTCCATCATGGGATTCTTCCAAGAGGAAATATTTCTCCATGAATTTTTCCAACATTATTCCACTGCACGGGAAATAGCTTTCCACAAACTACTTCAGCATGGGTCATTCTTCCATAGCATGCAGTCCTTCAAGGACAGGCTGCTCCAGTGTGGTCCCACACATGGTGACAAGTCATGCCAGAAACCCTGTTCCTCCTCTGTCCAAGGGGCTGTAGGTCCCTGCCAGGAGCCTGTTCCAGTACAGACCTCCCACAGGTTCACAGCTTCCTTTCAGGCACCACCTGCTCTGGCATGGATCTCCTCCAAGGGCTGCAGGGGCACAGCTGCCTCACCATGGGCTGCACCATGGGCTGCAGGGGAATCTCAGCCCTGGTGCCTGGAGCACCTCCTGCCCCTCTGCTGACCCTGGTGTCTGCAGAGCTGTTCCCCTCACATATTCTCACTCAGCTGTTCTCTGGCTGCAGTTTCAAATGTGCAAGAACTTTTTTTCTTCCTTCTTAAATGTCTTATCATAGAGGTGTTACCACCCTCTCTGGTTGGTCCAGCCAGCCTTAGCCAGCAGCACGTCCATCTTGGACTTGGTTGGTATTGGCTTTCTTAGACAAGAAGGAATCTTCTGGCACCCTCTCACAGAAGCCATCCCTGTGCTCCTCCTTCTACCAAAATAGGGCCTCACAAACCCAATATATTGGAAACAGCATTTCCTGTTACATATCAAAGCAATCACTTTTGTAGATTAAAAATCTACTTTTCACTATACTTCCTAGATTTGTTCTTAATTGTTTCACCCCCTTTTATCTGCATTTTGCCTTATTAAATATTCTTTAGTGATTTGATCTTACTCCTCCTTTATTCAATATTACAGTACTGACAACTTGCTGTAGACCATAGGCTGAACTGTTCTATTGCACATAAATATCTGTAAATTAGTGTTGGCCTGATTTTCATAGTCAGTGGTACTTCACAATTCTGTTTCAAAGGTGTCAGAGAGCAAAATGAAAGAAAATTATTGACAAAACTGGACAAAAATTGCTTGAATGCTGTAGATTTGTATACTGGGGAAAAAAAAAAATCATCAGGAGTCTGCAGAACCTCAGTAGGAAAGCTTTCTATTTTCCTGATTGTAATGCTTCCAACTTTGCCTGTCAAAATAGACTGCCCTGTAACCAGTGAAGCAGAAAAATGCATGACACACAGTGGGTCTATCAGTAGTGTGGTGTACCATGGCCAGTGGGGTCACCATGTAGACTGTGAAAATCCCATAGACTTTTTTCATTGCAAATATATCTCGATGATTTCAACATGTCAGCATATTTGTCCTTTTTTTATTTTTAATTCAAATTTTCAGGAGAAACATGTTCTGTTCGCATCAATGAGTGTCAAGACAAACCCTGCTGGAATGGAGGAACCTGTGAAGAGGGCATAAGTGGCTTCAAATGCAATTGCCCCTTTGGTAAGCATTTATAATTTATAGAATTCCTACCTTGGCACAATATGACACAGTACTTGTCACTCAAGTGCTCTAAAGTCTTGCATTATGCAAGAAGAATGCTTGCATTTTTAAATGTACAGAGCTAGTTTTTTAGACTAATAAAAAGATTTTTTTTCTCTAATTTTGTCATAAGAAAATCTTATAAATTATAGATTAATTAGATAAAAGAGTACTTGCAGTACTGGAACATACTGGGAAAGAAATATAACAGAACTGAAGATTTTAAATTATTTAGTATATATAGGTATAGACACCTTAAAGCAACACATTCTTTCAAACAATATAGAATTCAGGCAGCAAAATGTTGAAATTGAGTAAACATAAAGACCCCAATCTTCCAAATCCTATTCCACTGGCCTAATTGCTAATTCCCAAAGGAACTGAACATTGCTCTAAAGTTTGTATGACCTCAGTCTGGTTGTCTGATCTTTGTGGTATCTGAAATGTCTTGAAGTATCAAAGGTATTTTAAAAGGCTGGAAGATATGCTAGAGTATATAAGGGACATCCAAGATGCATCAGGCCAGGTGGCAAATGAACTCAGAACAACACAAAAAGACCAATCAAAATCAGGGAGAAAGATATATACTACTGAAAGTTTTGCCTTGCCAATTACATATATATTGTTTAATTTGAATTTTACATGTTATTTTGTATTGACTAAGAAAACGTAGAAAAGGGTGGGTTAGAAACTCCTAACCTTAGAAATTGCTTTGAAGGAGCCTGGGGTACCAATTTTGCAACTTGCAAGTTCATTCATAAATATGGATGATAAATTACTGATAATTTCAAAAATAGTTTTTGTTTGTACGTGTGCATTTATAAGCTCATTGTTACTATGGAAAATAAGAGCAAGAAAACAAATTTTATATGGGTATGGACTAAGAAGTACATATAGTACTGTGGTGTTTTGAAGATAAACTCATGGTGGTCAGGAAAGCCTGGAAATGTCAGAGTAGTGAATCACAGGTCTCCAATGAACCCTCTCAAACTGAACAACTTTTTAATGTATTTAATAACATAAGATCCTTAAATGCCTTAAGGTTGGTATCTGCTGAGTTGGGAACTGAAGACAATACTGAGTTATATCTTTAAAGATAAGGCGATGCTTTCAAGTTTGTTGCTTCACTGAGACAAATGTAAGCCTGCCAGGTGTTACACTGAATAAAGGCTGTATAAAAATATTAACACAAATATTATCTCCTTTGTTCTTCTGAGATGGAGATTACCCCATTCAATGCACTGCTTTGCTGCCATCAGTGTTTGACTCTTATTGGTATTTGCCAAGACTTTTATCTACAGTGGATTTTACACAGAAGCATGCTGCACCTCTTTCTTTGCACAGGTCTAAAAGGAGAACTCTTTCGTACAGCAGAGTGCATGTCAGTGACAGGAAGCAAAATTGTGGCATTGTATTAGCAATCATCTGTGTCTATTTCTTTAAAGAAACCCAGTCACTTTGTAAAGGTTTCCTTACCCAATTAAATTTTTTAATAATTCCCAGTGTGTGTGGGGGATCTGGAACAATGAAGTTTATGTAAAGGACATATACACTAAAATTATGAGTTTCATTCTAGTGACTAAAAAAATACTGTATATACCAGTGGTTCTTCATCATCATCAGTCAAATAATCATAAAAACCTCATAGTGAACCAGGGGTCAGCTGTAGAAATGATCAGTTATTTCTGAAAGGAGTTATGACTTGCTGTAATTTGCAGCTACATTATTAATATGATAGCAAACTGAATTGGAGAAGGGGAAAATTGTGTACTGATGTGAATACCTAACAATGAGCTGAAAAAAGGAGAATTTTAATCTAAATGTGAAACGTATTCTATTTGTGCCCTTGGCTAAATTAATTAATATCCCTGCTCATATTCTCTAGGTGAAAGTGCAGATAAACAAATGTAACTATTTCAAATACATTGCTGTGATTAAATAATGCCTGTAAATTGCCTGAAATCACAAGAAGTTATGTTAATGGATATTTATACTCCTTCCTCAGTTCTAACAAAAGCATCACTTCAAAAGATAACACAGCTGACTTGAGTTAATCTTTAAGTGAAAAATAACAATTTTTCCCCCATAGTCTCATTGACAGCCAGTGTGCTCCTGGATTTCTGGAAAAAATTAGTTTTGCTTCTCAGAGAAACTGTAGTTGTTGACTTTTCAGCAACTAAATAATAGTGAGTAAATAAAAAATAAAAATATGTAATAAATCACATGTATTCAACAGCAATAGACAAGGTAACACAAAGAATTCGGATGCTCCCTAATGATGAAGTTCTTTTAAATGAAAAACTTGTATCTATAACTGTCTGCCTAGACCAATAATATTTTTATTCATTAGGTGCATAGTTGCTGTCTTTGCACTTTTCTGCTTTGCCTCTGTTGTTTAAAATAGTATCTGCTCCTTATTTTTATTGAAATTGACCTTTCAATATCAAATATGTAACAAGCAATGAGTATAAAAATCTTTCCTCTCTCCTCAGTGGAGGTTCTGTTTCAAATTTTATTTAGATTATTTTTTATGATTAATAGTAACTCTGTTTTACTAGATGCATCTTAAAAAAAGTTAGTTGGGCAAGAAATATGTCAACATTTCTGCCATGTCAAAAGTAAGCAGCACTGTTTTTTACCTTTTACTAAAAATTCAGAGGTAACCACAGTTAGAAGTTACATACATTAAAAGGGTAATCACAGTTAGGAGTTGTATACATTAAAATTCATTGAATATTTTTTTCTTAAAATTATGGCATAACAGTATATTATTTATTTGAATTTAAAAAAGCATAAGTCCTCTTAAAGTACAATTTAGAAGAAAAGGATTAATTTCTTTTTAGTTTTTCTTTCACAAACATTAATGCTAAGCTAAGAGATGTGGAGTTTTGCATTAGCAATGGGTGAAGATAGTTTATCTAAAGACCTTGACATGGCTTAATAATGAAAAGATGCTGTATAATAGTAAACATAGAATAAACATATATGTTTTGAAAGGAAATAGAGATTTTTTATCTTTTATCTTATAGAATTTCCATGCAAAGTGAATGTAAGACTCGCATTTTTTATTATAAAGATATATATTTTTCCAAAAGCTCGTCTGGTTACCTCTGGTATGCAGTGTTGCATCTGGAAAATGCATACCTGGCCCAGTGAGAGCATGGATGATCTCACATCATACACATTATACATGAAAAATGTAAGGCTGATTTCTTCACAGTGCTGTGTGCTGTAGATATTTGATTGTATCTGAAGAAAGCAAGCTGATTAGCCTGTTTAATAAACAAGGTTCATTAACTCATAAAGAATGTTATGGTAATACTTGGGCTGCTTCTGATAATAAGTGGGATCTTTCAGATCCTGTGTCTTTATAAAGTAGAGTGATTAAGAAATGCAGAGCAGCTAGCATATTACTGTTGGGGGGAGTTAAGAGAATTAAATTGTCAGAGAAGATTCATATTCTGATAAAGCGGCTTTTGATTGAGACTTGTGGTCCTCCAGTTTTATTTTATTTTTATAGAGCTTAATAAGAGCTTAAAGTGGGAAAAGCACACAGAATGTACAAGTTGTCCTATGCTATATTAAGGCAATAATCATACATATTTATGTCTGTATGAACTTTCCAAGACAGTTTTGTCTTCTAGAGAGTTACCCAGATCTACCCCAAATGCTTCTGTAGCCTACACAGTCCATTAAAATGACCTCAAAACTGCAATATTTAGTTTAAATTTTAAAACTTACATATAGGGTTCATTCATCCTTGAGAACCACAGCTGTTTTTCCTTGTCAATAAATCATAACTTTGCATATTTAAAAAATCTAAAACATATGCATTTAATTGTGTGAGCTCATTTTAAGAAAATATATCCTATGCTTTATTAATTACTTTCAAGTAGTTCAATTTCTTCATATGTGGTCAATTTTAATACACTGTTATTTTTATATGACAAATCCCCTTTCAGCAGCTTTAAAAATAATCCATGAAAATTCTCTGTAATACAGCTGAGACCTTTCTTAGAAATTATTCCAGTAGTCCATCCTGCTGTTGATAAGATATTGCCACTAAATAGGATGAAATGAGGTCATTTAATCATACAGATCATTAATTCACATAAATGTATCTCAGCTTTGCTGGAAACCTGAAATAACTAGAGTCAAATTATAAAAGCAGATAACTAGACAAAAAAATTTCCTTATAATCAATTTGGATTGATATTAATGTTTTTGGTTTTGGGGTTTTATTGGTGGGGGGAGGGTTGTTTGTCATTTTTGTTTGGTTGGTTTGGGTTTTTTGCCTTTTGATTTTGTTTTCCTCATTTCCCTGTACTATATTCTCATTTTATTAACACAACATAGGAAGCCAATGCATCAAAAGGTATAGGTTACTTTCATTAATGGACTCTTCAGGTCTGCTTTGGTGGATTTTTGTGACAGAAAATGATCTTTATTTTTGCACCTCGAGATAAAAGGGAATAATATACAGATAGATCAAATAGAATCAGACAATATCTTTAGATATTGCATGAAATCATTACCTAAGTCCTTTTCTCTCATAGTAAAAGTCATGCATGACTTTCATATGAATATCTTCTGAAAATGTTTTTCAGGAAAGTAATTGTATAGTAATATAGCTTGGGTGACGGGTTACTGCTATATACTGATGACCTTGTAGAGGAGATTTTGCAGGCATTATTTCTGAGCTTTAGGCAGGTCAGGTCAAGTGTAATATGTTTTAGCTTTTGCTTTGTTCCTCACTATCCTACTCTAGGTTTAATTTGCAATAAATTAGATTCATTTTCTCCAAGCTGAGTTTATTTTTTCCATAATTCTCTCTAGCAAGTGATTTCACTGTTTTTATTTCAACCGATGAGATATTTAATCTAATTTTCTCTTCCTGCCCTGCTGACAAGAGGCAGTAAGAAAGCAGATAGCTGGGTAGAGGTCTGGAAGCCATCCAGGGTGAATCCACCACACACCCACAGGCATCAATACTGTGAATCAGCAGATTTAACAAAAAAGAAAAGTAAAAATGTGAACTTTCATTATTTTAGCATCCTCTAGTCTATTGTGCACCAAAGGATGAAGTTTGTAGGAAGAAAGTTCTAAAATATTTAAATTCAGGTTATTCATTAATACAAGTAGCATAAGAAAATTTTTATGAGATTCTTGAACTATGGGGAAAGTACTGTAACAGTAAGTCCTATAAGCAGGATGGAAAGACCCTAAATATACCTTCTGCTCAGTAAAGCCAAGTGCTGCACCTATAGTTGCTCTGTCTGGAAGATGACACTGGAAAGCCAAGGAGTCTGAAACCTGTGTTCCAACCCAGCAAGGCATCTTGTGTTATTAAATAGTATAATCTGATATTTTTCATCAATTTTATTGGAAGAAATTCCAGCCTCTTTCCTTGAAGCAGAGAAACCATCCAATCAGTACCAAAAATACTGAGGAAAATGTTAGGCACTGTCTCTTGCCATTACTTGTGATTTTTATCATTAGAAACATATTGATTAATAGGTATAGATTAATAGGTATTCTGAATTCAGTGTAATAAAAGTACAACTTAATACCATCTTCAGTGATAGAGGCAATGGCCAAGGAAATTTAAGTGATGATATATATGCAGCTACTATTTGATAGTTGATTTAATATGTGATGTTGGAAGTAATATGGTGTTGGCTTAATATAGAGTGAATGTAATTCTCCACAGAATCTATCAAAAAATTGAAGGGAAGATAACTGATGAGAAAGTCCTAAAGGACCTGTGTTGTGCTCCAACCTTTGTTAAGATTAATGTATCCAGAAAACTTTTTACCTATCAGTGAACCAGCATGTTCAGCAGGGAAAAAAGTATCCATGGAGACTCTTAGATCAGCTCTTGTTCCAAGAAATAATGTACATTTTCAAACCCATGGATTCACTCCCTGTATGCTTTATTGCCTTGAAGTTTCTTTGTACATTCTTCTTCTTTTATGTTGCTCAGTCTTCAGATTGTTTTTATTAGTCTCTGATGGGTTTTTTCATTTTGGCTGTTTATACTGCTCATTGAAACACTATTAATTCTTTGGGTTTGCTTTCAAATTTGTTTTATATTGCATCCTTCAGGTTGTTTTATGAAGATGTGCCACTTGTTACCCCTTCCATTCTGCTTCCATTGGTATTTCACATTTTTTTTTCTTTATGAAAACAAATATTTAGAAACTTGTATTTCTTGCAGGTATCCTCATAAAGACTAATTAAATTTCTGTTTCTTGCAGACAGGCTAATTAGCAAGAATTTTTCTTTTTTGTCACTGAGTACATGTATTGTTTTTCTGGTTAACCTGCCAGTGGTTTACTTTACTTATTTTAACTTCTTTTGTTTTTAAATTACTTTTAGAGATGAGTTCTGTTAGTTGAACTTTTCAGTTCACCTGTTTTAGTCATGTAGGATAAATATTTTAAGTATTTCAAATTTGTTGAGATTGTTTTTACAGGTTTACTTCTTCCTTTAGTTCACTTGAAGCAAAATATTGTGTAGTGTCATGTTAACCTTTTATAGAGGGAATGACTCACTCTTTTATTTCTCTTTCCTTTTAGTCTTTCAGGTAGATGAGAGTAGGAGTAAACTGAAAATTTTCATTTTTGTGTGTTTCAGTGCACAAGAATATGCCATTAGTCTTTTCTTTACATCTGAAAAGTTCTTACCCTAACACCTTATTCTGAAAAAATTGAAATCATATATGACTTCAGGAAGATAAATGTATTGAAATAACATAAAGAATAAGCATCAGAGCTGAAAAAAATTGTGGCAACAAAAAGATTTCTAACCTAGCTGTTTCCATGACAACCTCCCTTCTTATGTTTCAAAAAACATTTCTGCATTACTCCTGTGCTGCTCATCATGTTTGTTGCATGTTATTTAAATTGATAAATATTTCCATTTATACATCTAGAATATTGGACGAAACACGTGACAGAAAGTATTGTTCTGTTTGTATTACAATAATGTCATGATGCCTGATTTATATTAGGAGCACTTACATGTCATGCTTTCTTCATGTTGTTTTCATTTTCAGTGTTAATATGATCCAGGGAGTTCAATGGGTGTTGTTTTGTTTGTTTGTTTGAAGGGCAATCCTCCTTGTTGCAAACAAAATAGGAAATAGTTGGATATACCATGGTTTAATTTCCCTACTTTGTGGTTGTATAGAAAACATTAGTACAGATGAGATGAACATTTTGCTAGAGGTACCAGTCTTTTGTGTCAGAGTTTGAACTGGGAGACCTTGCATTCAGAAAACCAAGTTTTAGCCAGCAGAAGATAGATGAGATGAGATGAATACCAGCTGATTTACTCTGTGACTAAAGACACTGCAGTAAAAGTGGACAGAGGTTTCCTTAGCAGTATCCTGATGCCAGTTTTTCATCTTTACAAATGAATTTTGGAGGGTTTTTTTTTTAAATTTGCATAATTTTCTTCCATATTCTTCTCTTTATATCTTTAAGATTCTTAAAACAGTTCCTCTACTTTTATAAGGTGCAATGTTATGCTTTAATCTGCAGTCTGGACCTAAAAAGGACAAGTGGAAAACGCATATGTACTATAACTAAATGTGAATCATCAAAAAAATAACAGGAAGGATGATATGTGTAGCAGGATGATAGGGGCAGAATTGCAGTCTGTACAAACAGTGAAAATTAGCTGTAATAAGACACAATTAAAAAGTTCAATAAAATGAAACCTCACAAAAGCTACCACACAATTTTATTATGTTCAACATAATTGGCAGTCCTTTTTAGAGGAAACTCAGGACTGAAATAGTGAAGCTACTGCCCAAATTGAAGCACACTGTTTGAGACAAACTACACCCTCTCTGCATATGTTATGACTTCAGCAATTAAAAATAAAATTTTAAATTAATTAATTGCATTAATACTCCAGCCACCTTGTAGTTCAGGCTGCCCACACTATAAATCTGTTGTTGCACCCAACCTCCATAAGCAGTCCTCAAATCAAGTACTCAGTCCAAACAGAACCAGAAAAATCTGAGACCAGATTCACAGTTCACTTTAAAAAAAAAAAAGTAAAGCTGATGTAATTAGCAATAACATAAAGGGCCATCAATGATCAATTTTGCATAAGTTAAGAAAGGAACAGGTGCACAACTCAGTGGAGTTTACTACAGCATTATGTATCAAATGCAGGAGCAGATTTACCCATGATCCTAGTTAAGATCAAATTTAATGATGACCTACATGGTAAAGTTGGGATCCCTTTCCAAGGTTAATTGATTCTTCAACAAAATATTTTCATTTTCTCTAATTCTAGAATATTATGTCAGCTACTCTTCTGTATGTCTTTTCTTACATATGGCCTGTAAGCTTGAGACAACCTGTTCATCTATACACCTTGTGATGGGATATGTTTTTTCTTTGGTGCAGATATATTTATAAACTAGTATCTGCACAGAATCATAGAATGGTTTGGATTGGAAGAGACCTTAAAGATCCTTTAGTTCCAGCACTCCTGCAGAGACACCTTCCACTGGACCAGATTCATCCTGGCCTTGAACACTTCCAGGGATGAGGTATTCACCACTTCTCTGGAAAATCTCCTCCAGTACCTCACCACCCTCACAGTAAAGGATTTCTCCCTAATAGCTAAACTAAATCTGCCCTCTTTCAGTTTTAAACCATTGCCCCTTGTCTTTGTCACTATCTATGCATAGAAAAAGTCCCTCTTTCATAAACCCCCCTTTAGGTACTAGAATCCATCCCCATTTTGTCCTCTCACTACACACCTTTTTACCCCAAAGGACTTTTATGTCCTTTCTGTCCTGTTCTTGCAAACCTTGCCCAACCTCTGCCAAACCTCTGCTCAGCTTGTATTTGTGTTTGGGATTGCCCTGTCGCAGGCATGGAGTCTTGCATTTTATATTTTTTTACTACTTCTTAAACCTGTCAAAGTCCCTCTGGACATCCTCCCTACCCTGCAGCATCTCAACTGCACCACACAGATTGGTGTAGTCAGCAAAGTTGCCCGAGGGTACACTAAATTCCATTGTCCTAGTGCTAACAAAGATGTTAAACAATGCTGGTCCAAATAGTGACCCCTGAGAAATGTCATTTGTCACTGATCTCAACTTGGACATTGAGCCATTGACTGCATCTTACTGACATTTTTTGTAAAATAAGTTCAATATAAACTTTCTTGGTTACATGTGTAGGTTCAGTTTCATCTTTGCAGATTTCTTATGATACCTAGAAATTCAATTTGCATACCAATGATAAAACCACCTTCAGATAAACAAAATCTCATAATAATACCACTTAAATATACATATAATATCTCTCTAGATGCATATTATTAATATATATTTATGACTGTTCATGCAAGTAATCAAAATTGCTGATGGAAATTTATTAGATTTAACAAAAAAAATTATAGATTGATGGAAAAGGTCTGTATGTACTTTCTCAGGGAAACATTTCAATAGGAAGCTCACTGATTTTATCCTTTCTATATGTGATGAATTTTTCTCATCAAGAAACATTATAAAATGTTTCTTTAACTAAATTTCATGTAAAATTACTTATTTACTCTCTGTGTCATTTTCTTTTGTCTTCCTTGTTTTTTTTGTTTTTTTTTTTTTGAGGGAGAAAGATCTTCTTATTTGCCTGAATGCAGTTGTTAAACCATGCTGTACTTCATGGGAAAAGGTCATCACTCTGTATCATTTCCATGCCTTCTTTTAGTACCATTTATTTCACTCCTATGTGTTAGTGCAGCCTTGTCAGATGTGTTTTACTTCTTTATTGTTTATGAATTGATATTGATAAAAGGGCTGGAAAAGACACTTATCCTTGTGGAAGAAAGATATCCTTGCAGACCAACTTCGAATGACAAATTTACCACCGATGAGTGCTGTCACACAATGAAATGATAATCCATTGTGGTTAGCAGTACAGAAGACCTGGATAAAGTTCTAGTCTGCCTTCATAACTGGGCATGATTATTCTCTCCAGTCTATTTTGCATAAACAGTGGTTAGACAGGAAACGGAATATCTGGTTACTCTTTCTACTTTCTACGCAGGAATCCAGCCCAAAACCTATCTGCAAGTACTCCCTGAGAGGATTCAGCAGCTTTCTTCCTTAAGCTTGTAACTCAGACTGTGCCAACTGTGTCAGCTGGACTTTCAGAGAATAAAAAGCATGCTTTGACAGCTGGATAGGGAGTCTGTACATCAACCAGGAGAGAAATAGAGCCTAGTACAGATTGCACATAATTCCGAGAGTTTTGCTAACTGGGATTTATTTAAACTTTAGTTGAACTTCTTGGTCAGATTCAAGTTTCTTTTTTTCAAGCAAGTTCATTTGGCTTCCTCTTCATGAAATTAACTTCCTTGTCATCCAAAACAAACCTTTACTTTAAAAAAAATTTCTATTGGTTTTGGCTGATAGAGAGTTAGTGTTCTTCATAGCACCTCATATAATGCAGTGTTTTGGATTTGTGACAAAATAAGTGTTGATATTATACATTGGTAAATGTTTCTTGCTAAGTAGTGTTTGCACAGCAAGGACTTTTCTGTTTCTCACACTGCCCTGCTGGCAAGTAGGCTGGGGATGCACAAGGAGTTGGGAGAGGCCATAGCTGGACTGCTGAGCCCAACTAACCACAGGGACATCCCATACCATATGACATAATTCTCAGCATATAAAAATGAGGGAAGAAGGATGTGAGGGACGTTTGTCTTCTCAAGTCACTGTTGGGCATGATGGAGCTCTGCTTTCCTAAAGATGGCTGAGCAACTGACTGCTGGTGTGATGCAGTGAATAAACTCCTTGTTTTTCTTTGCTTGCATGCACAGCTTTTCTTTCCCTATTAAACTGTCTTTTTCCAAATCCATGAGTTTTTCTTACTTTTGTTCCTCCAATTCTCTTTCTCATCCTCATGTGGGGTAATGAGTGAGCAGCTGTGCTGGGTTCAGCTGCCCACCGGCATTAACTAATCACATTAGTTAATCTTTTCCTCTTTGTTTTCATTCCATAAAATAAGATGCAATTATGTTCTAAAGATTAATAAAGGCATTAATTTATCGACAGTTTAGTGAAATAGATTTTTTGCATATTCTGGTAAGCTTTGAGATAAAATTAGCTCTGCTGTTGCAGAGCTGAAGTAGCATTCCAGTAGCACAACAGTAAATCTCACCAGTCGTTTTCTTTCTGCAGGTATTTATAGGAAATTATCAGCGAGTAATCCTCTTGTCCGCCCACCTACCTCTTTCTGATAATCTTTTTTACTTTTTTTTTTTTTTTTTACTTCAAATATACAGTTCTTCAACACAAATTATCTTGTCAAGCTGTATATCAACAACTTCTCTGATGTCAAGGTGCATGCAGCAGAATGGCGTGCTTGGGTGATTCTATACCACATGAGCTGTATAGAATGACAACTGCCTTCATCTTCTATGACTTGTTACCTTTGTTGAATTGCACTTTTCTGTCATATCACACTGCAAACTCATATCTAATTTGCCACCCATGGCCACCCACGGCCACCCACGGCCACCCACATACTCTACTACAAGAGAGAGTGCATCTCTCTCTTGAAGTTTCTCCACTTTATGAGATTGAATACTCATTTCATTCCTGTGGACTTTTGCTGTAATAAAAGAATTCTAAGTATTCTTCAAAGTGCAGGATTAACTTTATTCACTACTGTGGTAAAGGTATATAGCCATAGCTAAGAACTGAACACTGGGAGTTTAGCATCACTGGTTACACTTACGTTTTTTTATGAACCCTTTTTCTCCATTTATTCTAGTGTAATTGAGTAAACTGAACATAGCATCATAAACTTATTGTTTTAGCATTGTTTTAATGCATCACGGTTTGGGTTGGAAGGGATCTTAAAGATATCTAGTTCAAAACCCCACTGCCATGACAGAGACACCTCTCATTAGACCATCTCAACTCCCTGTCAAGTCTGGAACTGAACACTCCCATGGATGGGACATACCACAGCCTCTCTGAATAAACTGTTCCAGTCCTTCACCACTCTTGCAGTGGAGAATTTCTTCCCAATGTCTAATCTAAACCTGCCCCTTTCAGTTTAAAACCATTCTCCCTTGTCCTGTCACTATTTTCCTGTATAAAAAAATCCCTCTCCCTCCTTTTAATAAGCCCCTTTAAGGTACTAGAAAGTCACAATTATGTGTCCCCAGAGCCTTTTCTTCTCCAGTCTGAACAGCCCCAACTGTTTCAGCCTGTCTTCATAGGAGAGGTGCTCTGGCCATTTTCATGGCTCTTCTCTGGACCCATTCTAACAAGTCTTTCTTGTCTTGACCACCCCAGACTCGGATGCAGTAATTCAGGTGGGAGCTTAAAGAGGCAAGAGTAGAGGGGGAGAATACCCTTCCTTGGCCTGCTGTCCATTCCTATTTTGAATCAGCTTTTGGGGTTTGTTACAAGGTTTATGGGCCTTTTTTTATGGTTGGCCTTCTGGGCTGTAAATGCACGCTGTGGCTCTTGTAGAGATTTTCATCCACAGGGATCCAAAGGAGGACTAGATCAGCTGTATGATGTAAATGTGTGCTGTAAATAGTAATGGTTGGTAACACAAATCACATTTCTGTAACATAGGCTGTTACATATCCAAGTTTTCTTTTCCTCCCTCATATCTCTGAGTTAGTAGTTTTTGGTTTTTTGGGGTTTCTTCAAGAACATATGTTTAAAAGGTGTATTTTAGGAATAGTTTTCTCTTTCCCCTTTTTCGCTTGGGATAGATAAGTTATCACTGAGAGCTGTAAGAATGAAAGTGAAATTGCATATTTAGGTATTATGATTTCCTTATCATAGATTCAAATTTTCTACATTAAAGGTAACATGTTCAATTTTAACCTCCCTAAGACAAAAATCTATTGGGAATTCTCCACTGTGATAGAAAAGGAGAGCTAATGACAGAGCTTTTCAGTCATTAGATGCATCAGAACACAACTTTACCATCCATGGAGTAGAAAGAAATAAAACTTTTAGACCTGTGACTTTTTTAAATTTTAAATTATTCACTGAATTTAATGAGATTTAGCATGCAAAATGTTTTATTACATAAACTTAAACTCAAAATGTTTATTTTTTAAAGCTATCAAGATAAATATAATAAACTCTTTAAATGCTTAAAATATCATTTCTTAGTCTCTCTTTTCTAATTTTTATTATATGACAAATATATAACAAGGACAGAACTTTTTAGCAAGTTAAAAAGAATAGATTTTTGCATACATTCTAGCATATGAAATATTATCTGGCTTAAGAATGAGAAATTAATAGTCAAGACTTTCAAGAAATAATGAGGCAATATTTCATTGAAAGTTTTATTGGAATTTAGAGGAAAAAAAATAGAAAAATCATACATTTCAGGAAGATTTATACCTGTTATAAAAGATAGGCTATCACTACTTGTATTAAGTTGAATACACCAGTCATCTTGTTGCCTTTTATAAAGGCAGATGGCTTTGAGAACATCTCAAGGAATATCAGCAAAGTGTGCCAAGGTCTATAATGTCACTATCATTTATGAAAGTGTATTGATCAGATAATTGCACTTGCTAGCTGTGCATGTGATGAATTAAATATATATTTATTCGACTTAATGAAATCCTGAGAAATAATTAGTTACACTAAATGACTTCTAATTATTCATTTTCTGCAAAAGAATTACTATATTTGAGATCACCAAAAGAGCAGTCATTACCAACCAAACTTGATTACTCAATGAAATGCGCGTGAGATTCCTACTTTTAAGGTAGGAGTCAAGTAAAAGTAGTGGAAAGAATAACAGTGAGTTAATTAGATTTCTCGAGGATGTACATCAATCTGAAACAGATGTTTAGAGTTTTTATTCTTTGTATCTATAATACTATGAGGTTTAGGAGATTTTCAAATTAGTATCTCAAATGTCAGAAAGGTCTGACCAGCTTTTCACTTCTATACTCTGAGACACTTGAAGCCTGTTAAAAAGTCTGCTTTTCTAAAAAATATCACAAAAAGAATCGTCAATAGGAAATAATACAGATCATAAATACTCTGCAATATGCGTTTACTTCCTATTTCCCGTCCCCCTCCCCCCCAGAAAAAAACCCACCAACAATCCCTAGTAATATTAGAAGGGAATTTCTTGCTGACAGAAGACCAAGTAGCACAGTTGTGCTCTCACATCCTGGGATTTTTTTGTATTGTAGGCAACTGCTTTTATTGAAATACTTATTTTGGAAAAATACAGTAACTGTTCAACAATTAGGTGTAGCTACCAAGTGGCATCTTACTAGAAAGGCCTCAGAAAGACAAGGTGAAATCTTGACTCTGGAGAAACATTATGGATTTTACTGGTTATTTACAGTGAATCATGCATTTTTCAAGATGAATGTAGCTTTGAAAAAGAGAATACTTTATGAAGTGCTAGCTTTAGAATCACTGGAAAAATATCAGAGTGTTTAAATGTCTCATCTGTCAAATTGGGTTCAGTTCATCTGTATTTTCCTGAGAAGAAAATGAAGAAGAATGTTCTAATAGAAAAAATTGTTTTGGAAGAAAAAATGCTATATAACTAAAACTAAAACAAACAAACAACAGCAACAAAAAAAGTGGTGTTGCCATGGTGCTTCATTTTATTTCTTTCATAACTACTATCTCAGATTGTAATTCAATGCTAAATTATAATCTTCATTTTTGTGAGTTGTTGCATCTTCTAAGTCTCACAGCTACATGTTAGAGTCATCTGAAGTCAAACTTTCTCAGCTGGTTAGGCTGTTTGTCTGAAATGATTGAGTGCTAAAATTGAAATGCTGGCCTCAACAAAATGACAGAAACAAATGGGAACTGTGTATTGTCAAAATGTGAGTGAGAAATAGGATGGACAAACAGTACAGAACAAGGGAGAGGTCTGAGGAGAGCAACAAGAATGTGAATGTAAAGCCTGGGGTATGGATCTGGCTGAAGTGGTGTTAAGTTGCCTCAAGAAACCAGAGAGCTGAGCTGGAGAATGGCTAGAAGTGTACAGCCATCAGCAGATAGAGGTGTCCAGGCTAAAGCATGCAAACACTGGAAACACATTCATCTGGGAAAGGAAATAGACCTAGGCAGCCAAAACAATAACTTTCCTCAAGGGGAGGAAAGAACATGAGAGGAAAGTAATAGTAAAAATAGAGTGCAAAATATTTTTACTAAAAATGTAAGACTGTGAGCCAGACAATGCTGTGTTAGGGTTTCTCTGCAGTAAGGGGAAAGTAGCATGCTCAGTGGGTGACTACACTGACTAGATGCAGGCCAAAATTTCTAGGTATTACAGAAAAGATAACTAACCTTGTAATATTTGAAATCAGTTAAATCTTACATAATTTGTATCTTGCAGATAGAACTGTTTCTATTTCTGTATTCTTTTTGCCTCAGAATACCCGTTCTGATTCCCTCTAAATGATCTGTCTCTTCACCCAGTTTTACTGATAGATGTTATTTTTGTCTAAATGGCAGACAGAAGAGTTTGAAAAAAAAAAGCTTTATTGTCATTCAAGTGATTGTTCCTCATCTATATATCTAAACATATATCAATTGCACATAGTATTTCAAATAAATATAGCTTATAAACTAAACAAATATATTATAATAAATTATAATAGAGGTGAATGCTCTGTGCAAAACAGAAATAAATAGAAATGCAGTGAAGAAAAGCGTGAAATTCCTCCAAATATTTCTGGGTTTAGTTGTATATTTTGGTACCTATTCTTATTAAGATGACTTGAAAATCAATTTATTTCACATCTGCTTTATGGTGTCCTGCATGTTAACAGGTGGATCAAGCTGTTAACTAGCCATGATGAAAAAGCTAAAATAACATACTGCTCCAGTATTTCCTTACAATTGGGTGATACTCACATTTTTGAAAGGACAGTTTATATATTCATAATGCTCAGGATATTAATCAAAATTTATTTCATGCTATTGGGGAATTTTTTTCTTTTAGCTGAATTTCAATGATTACTTAATTACAGTGTATAATTGCCACCATGTTTAGTAGTCCATCACTCATTAATTATATTAATATTTGCAGAATTCAACTGCTATTTGAAAACATGGAATGTAACTTAAAGAGTTGGTTGCCTGTCACACAGGGACTGTAAGATCAAGAGTCTGACTTAATATATAAGGTCACTTCAATTTGAACATAATGAATTATATTTGAACACAATTAATGATATAAGGACATGTGCATCAGAACAAAGCAACTAATTCCCAAAGAACATGCTGGCCTGGACATGGAGCGATATAGCAATGGTCTAAAATATAATTATGTCCTAAAATGCTATGCAAAACATGTCATGATGTTGCTTTATTAACTACTTTTCAACTAAGTGAATCCTCTTTACTGTCTTTGTTTTTTTTTTTTAAGTTTATAATGACTTTTATAATTTAATTAATACAAAATTGTGATCATAGTGTTCAACAGCAATATTTGTAAAGTAGTGCTAAAGCATTAATTTCTGCCTCAAAAATTGAGGGTTAATATTACAAGAGAAGAAACTTTTCAAGAACCCAAATAAAATTCTCAGAAGTATGAGTATGAGTATTGAGGTACAGAATAAAGGTAAATTATTTCCCCACCCACTTTGATGAAAGTGAAAAACTGTAATTTAGATTTTAAAAACTCATATTATATATATGATTATGTGGTGTTTTGAAAGAATGCTTGAGGCCACCACCATCACTTTAATTATATTTGTTGTCCACACAGACTGAGAACCACAGCCTTTCACCCTGCTGGAACATCACTGCTGTTTGTAGACAGGCTGAGCAGTGTGGGTTTACATTTTATGTGGCAGAATTTTTGGCAAAAGCCAACACGGATTTAACAAAGGTAAATTGGGTTTAACCAACCTGATTGCTTTCAATGATGAAACAGTTTGTTCAGTGGATTATGAGAGAGCTGTGAATTTACTTCTTTGATTTTAGTAAATCACTTTGGCACAGCCTCCCACAACATCTCTTCTGACAATTTGGTGAAGAAACGGACTGCACAGATAGACCAGTATTGGAGCAAATATAATATTAGGCCTGTACTGGTAAGCACAAGGAGAGTAGATAAAATTGAACTGGCACCCACTCATGACTGGGTTTGTTCAGGGTCCAATATTTTTCAATGTCTTTCTAGACTATATGGATGACAGGACTGAATGCATCATCACCAAGTTTGTGCATGACATTAACCTGGGTGAAGTGATTTAGTTAGAAGGAAGATCACCCCTAAAGAGAGATTTTGACAGGTGTGAAAAGCTGGGTCAGCAGGAATCACAAAAGTCCAACAGGGTTGAATACAAAGTCCAGCAACTGGAATAACCCCAAAGAGCAGCATGAGCTGGGGTCTTTACCCCTGCAAGCAGATGGGTATATATCTCTGCTGGGAAGGCACTGGGACCAGAGCTCATCACAAGCTGTACTTGAGTCTGTGGGACATACTTCAGCATATGCTTCATTTGCTTTCATACTTCAGAAATGGACATCCTGAGCCAGAAACCACATCCTGGACTGCAACATCTAGCAGATGGTGAGCAGATCAAGGGAGGTGATTTCTCAGCTCTCCTTATTTAATAAAACATGTATTTATTTAAATCAAAATTCCAAACATTATACCTAGCCAAACAGTGTGGAAAAAAAAAAAATCTAAAGACAATATATAATTTCTTACAGAATACTGTATACCGTATTTAAAAAAAAAAAATTTCTTAAAGTTCATTGATTTTTTTAGTAGTGAGCATGTTAAAGGCTGTACAAATGTTATACAATAATTCAATAATACAGATAAAAATGGAGGAGGAGTACTGGGCATAAAGGATAAACATCATCAATGTGAATTTATCATTTGGTGCATTTTACATCAAGCCGTTTCCTAGAAAGGATTTGATAATCTGACAGATCATTATAGATAATGCATGTAAGTACACAAATTTCATGGAAATTTGAATGAAGAAATATATCCAATAAATAGGCTAATATAGTAACAATATTTTCCATTACATTAGCCAGGAAATACACTCTATATGGAAATAAATGGTTGAATTGCACATTTTTCTCTTTTTTAATCTTCCATCAGGAGAGACATTTCTCCCCCTTCCCTGTGCCTCAGTCTTCCTTTTCCAAAGGGCTATTTAAGGAAAGATGCAACATAACTCCTCAATTGAAAAGACAAAACAAATTAGGTGCAATAGCTATGCTGATGTTGATTTTTTTTCTTTTTTCTTTTAATGATAAACAAAGGAAAAGAAGGGAATGCTACAAATGACCTGGGAAAAAATCAGGTACAGTAAGTATTTGTTCTATGTACAAGATCAGCTCTTATAGTGATCTACCAGAAGGTCACGTCTGTTATCACTATTTATATTGCAGCCTTTGCCCTAGGGCTTAGCAAGAAGGCATCGTGCACTAGGAATTCTCTGTGCAAGTAAGTTCTAGTATAGCCAGGCCAGGATCTGCTCCCAGTTGTCTTTGCACAGTGTCTCTCATACCAACATCTCATCTTGTACTGTTGCCTAGACCATGAGCAGGGACTCTTCGGCCCCCACAGGAAACAGAAAATCAGCCAAAGACCACAAATCAAACCAAACTCCCCTTCTACTCACTGATGTGGAAAAAAACTCCCCCAGTCATTTAGAACTCAGGATTTTTTTGAGATCAGGCTTGGAAGGGGGGACACATTTTGTGTATCTGTGTTTGGGGTTTTTTTGCATTGAATCTTGAGCTTCTAAGCTTTTCTTTCCATAGAGTCTAGTCTTGGGAATTGTGAAAAAAGAAAATAGAAACCAGTGCATCCAAACTCGTGCACTATCATCAAAAAAAGTATAGAGTTTTATCATAATAATATATGGCTTTCTTAATCTTGCCAAGAAAAATTAAAGTTTTGTGCATAAACCTGCAAATGATTGATCTCTTGCTCCTAATTTCATTGGTAACTAACTATGCCAAGGCAATTCAGAGGCAAATTACAATACATGAACTCCTTCTTGAAAATTTCATTCTCAGGCAACATGAGTGTAAAATAGTTTTTGTTTTTAGCTGGAGAAGGATACTTTGATCTTTCAAGCACTATGGTAAAAAAAAAGGTTATCAAGTACTTGCCTGTGTCATGTTAACATCAATCTAGTAAATATGTGAGCTATTAATAGCTTCTAGTCTTTTTACATTATATAAAATAGGGCAGGTTTTTTTAACATTAGGAATTAAAATTTTTCAGTTTTCCTTAATCAGATTCCGGGCAAGCATGTGTTTAAACCAAAGTGAATACTGCAAGTATCAAGTTCCATGAAATCCTTTTTATCTTACAGTATTCTAGAAACAAAATTGTTTGTATTCCTGATTCTCTAAAGAAGAAACAGATGTTTTAGCTGCTGCTGGATTTCCCTGAAATGGTAATGATAATACTACAGACATCTTCAGTAAGATGAGGCTTTCATCCTGGTGGAATATCCCAAAGAACACCAGACCTTGTAGATAACATCAGAAGCTGGAAGCACATGGACAGTCTCTAATAACAATCTTGTTAGCACCTGATATCGGTTCCTTAGCTAGAGATGGTGTTAATTTAATTTATTTTGAACTATCTTCCTCTGAAATAGTCATGAATAAATTACATAACTGCTTAGAAAGCAGGGAAAAAGAGATATTTTTTGAGAATGATTCATTTCATAATTTTTACATGTCTATGTTGTAATAAATCAATCCCATTTGAAAACTTCATGAACAGCTTCTTCTCAGAAAATGTAGATGTCTGGAAGAAAATAATTTTATCTGTTTCTATCTATCTGAACTTTCTCCTAAGGCATCCTGTATGTTTGTGTGGCTGTGCTAGATATGAAATTATAATTCAGTTCAGACTGCCCTGGGTTTCCATTGTGCTGGAACAGGACTGCTAAGATAAGAGAGTGTGCAATTTAACCAATTAATTCAGATATTGAGAATGGCTCAATCTCTGAGCCACTCAGAGAATTTCAAAGAATATCCTTTGAGCTATAAGGACCCTTCCTTCATGAATAAAACCATAACTCTAGCATCTCTGAATAGTGAGAGAGAAACACGAAGTTATACAAATGCCTTTGGGTATGATTTTTAACTGTAAAGGAAATTTTGGATTGGAAAGGTATTTTCATCATGAGAATACACAGAGAGGCTTAAAAACTTCTGGTATACCAGTGGCAGTTATTCCCAGTACATGTTAATCTTTAGGATCATCTTAAGAAGAAACTGAAGAATGAAAGCCTCCTGACAGCATCATGTAAATAACATAATTTGTTTTACAGTGGGGTGTTCATCACTGCCATATGATGGAAGTCATGTAACATTTGAAATAGCTGGCCTTTCTCAAATGATTATGGAGTCTTCCTTCTTCTATCTTCCTATTAGAAAACACACTTTTTTTCTCTCAGGAAACAGGGATTTTCCAAGTCTTCTCTCTTTAAAATCAATTCTATATGAACAAAAGCTACCAGAGGTGTAATGAAAAGATTGCCAAAATCAGATTTTTTTTTTGTGAATAGGTAATTATTCCTGCTGTAACTAGAGAACTGATACAACCTTATAAAATTGAGAAAAAGTAGGCTTTGTGCTGTATTTTGTTTCTACCAATATTTAAGGTTGTGGGAGGCCCTCAAGAGGTGATCTATGTCAGAATAACATTTAACTTGAAAGTTAAATCAGTTTGCTGAGGGGCTTTTCCAGTAAAGAGCTGAAAACCTCCAGTTTTGGCCGAGATGTCACAGCCTCTCTGAGGGACCTGTTCCAGTAATTCAGGGACCCACATCTGACTTCCTCAGCAGGTTCATGGATGACCACAAATTGTGGTAAAGAGCTGGTATATTGAAGAGAGATGTTGCTATTCATGGTAGCTAATAAAAATGTAGAAATGAGACAATAGAGCCTCTGGAAGTTCGACAAAGACAAATGGGAAGTTCAGCCACTGATAAAGGACCCCAGCATCAATGCTGAGGCTGATGTGCTGGGAAGAGGGCAGAATAAAAGGTCCTTGGTGTGCCTTGAACCAATTAGCATGAGCCAGGACTGCACTCTTGTGGTGATAAAAGCTAAAAGCACAAAAAGCTGCTGTGGTAGTTGGACCTCAGCCGGTAAGTTCCCCCAGGTGTGCACACTGGCTGCTCTGCAAGGGGATGAGGGGGAGAATCAGAAGGGAAAAAGTGAGAAAAGCTTGCTTTGTGCAAGCAAGGCAAAATAAGAACTGAGTTCACCATGTCCCATCACAGGCAGATGTTTACCTACTTCCAGGAAAGCAGAGCCTCAGCACAAATAAGTTGGGAAGATAAACACCATAAAAAACAACACAAATGCCCTGGCCCCACTTCTACCTTATTTTTCTGGTTTTTTACTTCTAAGCACAATATCATGTGGCATGAAATATCTCTTTGTTCTGTCGGGGTTAGCTGTGCTGGCTGTGTCCTCTCCCAGCTTTGTGTGCACCTCCAGCCTCCTCTCTGAGGAGGCAGGCTGGGAAGAAGAAAAGGTCTTGACACTGAAAGCACTGCTCAGTCGTGCCAGTATGTTAACACTGTCTTGGTGAGAAAATCAAAACAGCACCATAGGAGATGTTATGAATGGAATCACATCCATGGCGGGCAGAGCCAGCACAGCTGTATTAGTGAGATCATTGCCAGCTGGCTGAGGGGAGCTGTTACTGCACAGGGGAGGCCACAGCTGAAGTAATATGTCTCCTTCTGGGTCCCAGGGAAAGAAATATGTTCATAAAGGAAAGCAAATCCATCCAAAGATCAGTAAGGTAGTTAGACAGAAGAAATACATACCCTGAGAGGAGACAAGAGGCTTTGTTTGTTTAGCTCAGGGAAGAGAATCAAGCAGTCAAGGCTTTAATTCCAGTGCAATAGAGAAGGTGGAGCAGACTTTTCACTGACATGTACAACAGAAGGGCAGGGGCTGTTAGCCAGAAATTGTACCAAAGCTTCCCAAGAGATTGCAGAATTGACATCCTTTGAGTTTCTCAAATACAACTTGACACAGTGCTAAGCACCTTTAGCTGCCTTTGAAGGTAAACCTGCTTTAAGCAGGAGGCTTAAATTAGGCAACCCCTCTCCTTCTAACCTAAATAACTTCACAATTCAACTGACTCACTATTTCTTCTCCCTACTACCCACTAAACCAGTTTGGGAGAAAATCCATGATTTATTTCTGTTTGTGATCCTTATGTCTTCTTAACTTTAAAGAGCTTCTTACCTGAATTATTTAGAATATGAATGTAAACACATGAGCTCATGCTTCTTGTAAAGCTTTCTGTACTGTTTCTGATGCTATTTCCATACAGATCTGCTCCTTAAAATTAGCACAAAAACCCAGCAGTTTCATGCAGTTTCCCAGACAGAGTTAACAAGCAGTTCCTTTGTATGTATTTAATACAGAATTAATTTACGTGTACTGATATCTCTTCAGGGACCATGTTTATGGTAGTACTTTTCTGCTGTGACATTTAAAGATACTATTTTTTAAAATGGGAAAAAGAAAGGGTTTTTTTAAGGTCCTTGAAAGGGAGCTAAGAGAATAAAAGAACACTCCTTATCCTTTTATCTTTGAAGTGAAACCTTTGTGTAAGTAAATATGAGTCATTTGGATTTGCTGCCTGCTGAGGTAAAGTACTTGTTTGCTGTAACACTGCAGATATAAATTTTTTGAAATAAAATTTCTGTAAAATCGAGTTTCTGTAAAGGTTTGAACTAGTGAGAGGAAGTGAAGACATTTTAATACGTTCTTTCCTGAGACACCTTCTAAATGATGACAAATAGTGATAGGATGAAGCCTCTATTAGGTGGTAGTTCAAGGATATGAAGCTGTACTTCAGGGATACAGAGAAAGCGTAATGAAAAATCATTAGGAATTTTAAAAGAGAATATGAATTTTCTTTTATATATCAAGAAGTCATTATGTACTATTGCTGTGTTCAAGTGTCTTTCCATGATTTCCTTATTAACCTTAATTTCCAAGAACTTTATAACTCAACCATTTTAAATCATATTACAAATGCACCCTATATGTCAAAAGCATGCACGCCAATTTTGTTTAAAAAATTTGAATATACTTAGTCTAAATATATTGATATTATTGTCTGAGGGTCCAACAGTACTAGAAACCTGAAAAGTGGTGATGTTAAGGTCAAATTTGAACAAAGCTTAATCTAAAATAATCTAAAATAATCTAAAATTGCCTTCAGCCAATTCAGTCTGTGGAATAACCAGCAGTTTAATAAACAACCTAGACAGAAGAGACAATGAGAAGAAAATGTCTGTTAAAAAAGGGGAATGTCAAGGCATGAAAATGTAGAGAAAAGTAACTTCGAGCTCTGCAAGTATCCCAGAGACTGGAGTAAGTGATGACTTCAATTAAAATTTGTTCTGGGTAATTCAGATCACTGATTAAGTTTAACCTGGACTACCCATGAGCTGTATCATTATGTATAGAAGCCTATTTTTGAAAACTAGCATATTTTTCACAATCATACTTGAAACCTTTTTATTTTTGTCTACACACAACATGTAACTGGAAATTTCCATCATTGCCTCCATTTTCACATTTCATGAATTAATTGCTCCAGCATGGGGGTCTCTCATGTGACTTCTCCAGTGTGAATCCTCATCATGGGCTACAGTTCTTCATGAACTGCTGCAGCACAGGTCTGTTTCAGGGGGTGTAGTTTGTCAGGAACAGGCTGCTCCAGCGTGGATCCCCCACACGAGGACAGGAGGTCACACATCTCCTGCCAGCACACTCGCCCCAGCAGGGCTTTCCAGTAATTTTGGGCATTCAACAACTCCCATGTGGGACCCTCCATGGACTGCAGGTGGATCTCTGCTCCACTGGGGCCCTCCATGGGCTGCAGGGTCACAGCTGCTGCACCATGGTCTGCACCATGGGCCTCAGGGGAATCTCAGCTTTGACACCTGGAGCACCTTCTCCCCTTCACTGACCCTGGTATCTTCAGAATTGCTGCTCTCACATACTCCTCAATTCTGTTGCCGTTGTGAAGCAGTTTTTGTCCACCCCTCTTAACTACCCAGAGGCATTACCACTGCTGATGATGGTCTCAGCCTTGGCCAGTGGCTGATCCTTCTTGGAGCTGAGTGTCATAGGCTCTGTTGGACATGGAGGAAGCTTCTGGCACCTTCTCACAGAAGCCGCCCCTGTAGCCCCCCTGCTACCAAAACCTGGTTATGCCCCAGTACATCAATGAAATTACATTTAAAAGTATGAAAGTTCAATCACTTTTGTGGCTTACAACCTTGTTTCTTTTTAATCACAATCAGTTTGTACCACTTTGTCTACTAATAATATTCTTTAAATGGAAATAAGTTTTGTGATGCAAATGCGTAGTTAGATGCTTCTACCTCTTGTTTAAAAAAATCTAAAGCTTTTTATGTCCTGTTATAGTGAACAACATAACTTTTAATATGAACACATATGAAAAGATTCATACATGATTCATGTATATGAAAAAATTATGCCTTTCAGTACAAAAGGAAAAAATACATATATATGTGATTTGTGTGACTCACAAGTCATCATATGAAGAGGAGAATTGTTTGTGAAATGAATGTGACTGAAGATATGATAATTAATAGACGATAAAGTGATAAGAAATGTATTGATTTCAGCTTCTTGAAAAAACCCCATCTGTAGATGACCAGTTTCACCTGCCAGTACCAGATTAATCCATTCCTGATTTCTCTAGGCAACTTTCATTTTTCTAAAATCTAACTACTGTTAGTGAATTTGAGTTCCTCTGAATTCTTGTCTAAGCATCAACTAGATATGCTTTTCAGATGTTAATATGTTAATTACCTGTTTATGCATTGTATAATTCAATACCTTACCAAATTCTTAGAGTTAAAAAAGGTTTTTTAATTCGTAAAGTTACTGTTTTGTTTATTGTCATTAAATACTCAACTTCTGGCTCTTCCAAGAAAAACAGACTTTTAGAAAAACTTCTAAAATGCACTTCACAGCTGGATTTTTCCATGCAGTGCTACCATTTATATACTTTATAAATATGTTATTTCGTATCTGATAAACTTCACTGAGTTGTATTTTAAAACACTCAGCACATATTTGTTTTGCTATATGTCAGAATAACTGCATATTGGGTGCTTCAACATCTCTTCTACAGTTTCCAATGGGTTTTCTTTTCAGCATGGCATTTACTGTTGCCAGGTTTATCAACATATTCTGAAATGAAAATTTCACTTTCTAGTCAAAAGAATAAAGTAGTATCTTGTAATGTATGTTGCATTGAAATATATTCCTATATTTATGAAAATGCATTTTATCATCTTTTTGCACCTGTCTGCTTTGATAAATGTTGCACAAATGATTATTTATTCTGTAATCAATTTCAAGGACAATGTAAATATTCATGAATTCATCATACCAATATTAATTTACTGGGATTTTATTCATATAATAGGGACTCTGTGATGCATCTATTATAATCTCACATACCTTTTCAATCTGACGGTGGTAAATTAAATCCAGGAAACACATGCTTTTTCCATTCACAGAATTTAGAGAGTGATAATAAATTATTGCCATCAGTCACAATAAGTGTAGAACTATATAGGAGAAAAGAATTCATACAGGAGGGAGTAACAAATATATCCCTCTTTGATTAATCTTTTTAGTCTGTTCAGAATAAGTACATTAAAGGATCCATGTGTTCAGTTCTGCGTGGTTAAGAATTCTGACAGTCTTAGTATTATTTGTTTAATTTTCAAGATGGTGTATGGGCTTATTTATAATAAACCTTGTGGTTGGAAATTTAAGAAGAGTAACTGAACGGGAGGGAACTGCCAGGGAAGGAAAGGGGAGGGAAAGGGAAGAAGAGGGGAGAGAAAGGGGAAAGGAGGGAAGTAGAGGGGAGGGGAAAGAAGGGCAAGGGTAGAAAAGATTGTTCATCTTTTAAAAAAGTCTGTACAGTCTGTACAAGTCTGTACAGAAAATGTTCCTTAGGAAATGCTGTGTATGTCTGTAATGCCTGTCCATGGCAGATTGTTATTATAATATAGAGATGGATTAGTTTGCTAGAATTCTATTTTATTTCACTAGAGTTATTCTAATAAACATGCAGATAGAAGGATTAGTAAAATAAGCATAAAACTCCAATGTTTATGCTCTGAAGCAAATGGAATTCCCACTTAAAAATTTCCCAAACCTTGTTTCTTACCAAAGTCACAAGGATATCAGGCTTGTGAAATAAACATTGAACAAAGCCTGGTATGGACTCAGAGACCTCTCATTTTAAGTTTATTTCTCAAGAAGAACAGTGGTTTTTATTTATTCTTACAAGGTACTTATCATATGTAATTGTACACAAAATTAAATGCTAGGCTCTTCTTTCCTTTGAAGTTGCTGTAAGATTATCAGCATAATTTTTATTAAAAATGTAGAAGACACATGAGGTTCCACTTTTTCTTTATTGGCATCCATGCACTGGAGAAATATATCTCCATTGTCATTTACATATTTTTTAAATGTTCCAAATCCGGAAGTTTGGTGAAGGGGGTGCACAGACTTGTCATTACAAGATAATGAGTTGCTCAGCCAGCATTAGGCAATCAAATCAACATTTTTTTTAGTGGCAGCCAGAGTTCTACATGGCTGTTGTTTCAATCAGTATAGAGCTCCCAGTGGTCTTAATACATTTTCATTTTGTCCATGCATGACTGAACCCAGAAAGCATATCTGTAAAAAATAAACCCAAAAGGGGGAAATAGAAAATGAAATAGGGATATGCATGAAATTAGGTAAAGGAAAGAAGTGCTGTGTGGTGATCTACCACTTTTTCTTCATTTGGCACAGTAGCATAGTACTGTTTCACAGACACACAGAGCCAAGGAGGCTTGGATTCATCTCATAGATACTCTCCCTAGACCCAGATCAGAGATGGCTGGAGCTAATGAATCTGACTGTGTGGGGGCTGGATTGAGCTAGGCACAGCCTGCCTGCTCCCTGGAGTGCTAGAATAAAATGTAGTAGTACTGCTGTGCAAAAGCTTCACTGTGCTGCAACATAAATTGCAGACATGTTACTGCATTTTTTGACATGTTCCTATATTCTTTATTCAGAATTGTTTTGATTTTTATTTGGGTGTGCTGAAGAAATCAAACATTGTGTATGCTTTAATCTTGCTGTATACAAGACTGGATATTGGTGCTGTGATTTAGATTGCAGCAGGAAGGGATTCTCTGTGCTATGGCAGACCTATGAATCCACTTATGTACCCATGTAAATTTAGACAAGATAAATGTATTAAGGCCATAAACAGATGCTACCTCACAGAATGCCCCTTCCAGTAAATAATGGTTAATAAGGCCTTTATTTCAGTTGCCATTCAGCAGAAGAGCAGTAAGATGAAGGAATGTTCATTCTCATGGTTTCTATTTTGCATACAGATTATTTCTTGGGGTGGACGTTTAGGAAATGTATCTCCCCTGTTTTGCCTCTTCAAAAGGCATTCATTCCCAGGCACAGAATGAGGCAAGTGGCTCTGCCATCACATAGTGCCTTCAGCTGATGCTTGGTTCAGCCATATGATACCCAGCTGATATCTTAAAGCTTACATAAAGGTAACCATGTTATTCCAGGCTTTTTCTAGTAATGAGTTCTTTAATTTGTTTTATACAGTCTTGAATATCTCAACCCATAGGTCCTAAATGAAGCTACCATTATGTAACAGTCTTTGCTTTGAAGACTCAGTATATCCAACTAGGTCAGAACACATTCATATATGCTGAATCCTGTAATGAGAAGTGCAGTCATTTTATGAGCAGCATCCATGAACCTATGAGTAATTTTTTTTACTCCAATTTCAAACAATTATATTATCATCTCTCTAGACTCCCTAGAGAGAAACAGTAGAGAACTGTTTCAAATCAGATTTGTGAGGGGTGTCAGAAGAGAACAATGTACATATAAAGATATTTTGCTTCTGTGTGTCTGGTGATAAGGAACCAAACTGTATAGCTCGTCATTTGCTGGATATAATTAAGACATAGTTAGGAAACAGAAACTGAAAATGCACTACTAGGTGAGTTATTTCAATTTAACACATTCTGCAGCAGAAAAGTAGCATATAGTACCTCGGATGAAGCAGAAGTAGCTTCCCTCTGGTGCAAAGTATCTCTGAAAGGAATGTGACACATATACTCAAAGTCTATAAACAAAGGCAAAAAGAATGAAGAAACTTCAACTGCTGCCAAATTTGAAATATGGTGCATCTAGTGATTTATTGAGTGAATCACTGCACTTTATTTCTCAGTATTTACTGTATAAAACCAAAGCCATTAGTGGTGTAAATTCATTCCTCTCAAGATTTTAATGTGTTTGTGTATTTTGTATTGGTTGCCAGTTGATGCAGAAATTAATGCCAAGAAATAAATTAATAAAAAAGTAATATTGATAAAAATATTCTTGTACAGTTTTTGTCATATTAGGCAGATACATGTACCTCCAAACACTCTTGTTCCTATCAGAAAGAATAAGCAAGATTTCAAAGCCAAGTCCCTGCCTAACATTTCTGCTGCTTTAATGTTCATTTATTAATTAGACAGTAACATTGGGAAAGTGCACAGATAGGATATAGGTTTGATGGATGAGGACTGAAAACATTCATCAATCAAAGAAAAAGTACATATTTTTCGTTGTTGTTTAATAATAAATAGAGCAAAAAGTATGGGGTTTTTGGTTTGGTTTGGTGGTTTTGTTTTTGTTTTTCTGTAACAGCACTACTTACTAAAGCAATCATTCATCCAGAAAAAAAGGATGCAAGGTTTCAGTTCCCTTCTCAGCCTACATCTCCCACTACTGAGAACAATGCCAAGCCTTACTTATTGGACAAGCATATGAGTTGGCAAGATGCATAAATCCCTTCTGTATCAACCATACCACTGCACAGTGAGGGATTCAGGGTTCATAAGTGTGAGAAAAGCATGCAAGAGAGGAGCTTGTGCTAATTCTCAGCAGCCTCGTGCTGATGTGTTCCCGCTGAGACTATGAGTTCAGGTGCGTTCAGCTCTTATTCAAAAGAATTTTTCTGTACTCCAATTCAGAAAAGTTTGACTTAGAATAGCTATAGTAAAAACTCTGTGTGAACCAACAGACACAAGCTTATATTTTAAATTTTTATTTCCCAAATATTGCATTTGTTGCTGGTCATTCCCAGAATGAAGCTTAGCAGAGGAATCTCAGAGTAACCCTGCTGTACAGGGCTTGCTACTGCAACAGTCAAGCTTAAACATATTTAATTGACAAGAGACAGGATGCTTTCTCCCCATGGGTGCTCTCTTACAAAACTGTATAATGCATATACATAGCATATGCTTCCTTTTAAAGAAACCCTTGTCCTTTGGGAGTAGAGTCCTTGTTCCTTTAACTTCAGCTCTTGTTGTGCTCGTTCTGGTATGCATATCTCAGTTCAACACAGAAACTTTCATATCTGAAGTGAAATCACTTTCTTATTTGCTATTGACTCCTTGTCATAACTTGCTGCCTGGAACTCTGAAAGCTACAGGGTGTCCAGTTCCTGCTTACAGGGTAACAAACAGCTTTGAGCAGTGGGTTCCATTGTGTGACTGAGGAAGTTCAGATTCCAAAAACCCAACCTAGCAAAACTCAAGAATAGCATAATGTTATTGTCTTACCTGTGGGGAAAAGCAAACAAACAAACAAGCCACAATTGAAAAAAAACTCCCTTGAGAACATAATGAATGAACATCATTTGAAGAAAACAGAGCACAGAGATAAATGGCATTTGGTCCACATGTGCAGGCTTACTTACACAAAATTTATAACTGTGGTTATAACTGTGGTTATTGAGAGCTATGAAGATAATGAATACTGAAATTAATTAACTATGCTTAGTATAAAGTACACATATTTGTCACCATGAACAAGAAAAACATACTTTGAGTAACCTTCAATGATGCTTTCTCAAATTATGTAAGCGCACCTGCAGTTGTGAGAGCATACTGATTTGGTTTAAAACAATGTTGTTTTATTGAAATGGCATATTTTTTACAGTTTGACCCCAGAATTTATAATAAAAATTATCAGAAAAGAGATATTGAAGACATAGGAATTGAAGGCCTGATAGAAAGATCTTTTTGTTATGATATTTAATACCAACTGTAGAGTTTATATGACCTTTTCAGTTCTGGCATCACTAATACGGGATTATAAATGTCTCAATCATCTTTATCTCATAAAATTTCTGCCTTTGTTATAAATTAAAATATATGTAAGGCAAATGAGAAAAGTGAGAGGCCGTCCTACAAATTTGAATTTATGGGTCTGCCCACTACTGTCTCTTCTTCAAACTTTATGCAGTCTCTTTCGTAAATGAGTTATATAACTTTCCTGATATATTGATTTTTACAAGATGTACCTCATGACTCTGTGGCATTCTTCCTCAGCAAAAATAATAACACAGTGGGATGAAAAAAATTGCAGGAAACTGACATTACAGACAGCAAAAATGTGTCAGTAGAACAACAAATTTAGTTTGATTGGACTTCTCATGCAGTCTGTATAGAAAATTATGTATCTAATTTTGTTTCAAAATGGCTTGTATTATACCATGCAATATTCAATGTAGCTTGAAATTATGTCCTTACCACTGCATCTTAGGTGGATGATTTGCTAGCTGATGTTGCTTAGAGCTAATGTCTGTGTTAGGTAATTTTTGTTCCACACTTTTCTATCTGCAGATATTAATATTGCATGATTTATAATTTCACAGGGGATTTTTTGAGCAAATGAGCATTTTCTCCATAAGCCTTTAATATTTCCCATACATTAGACAAAGATTGCACCTATAGGGATGTATATGCATGAATAGCAGATACAGATGTATTTTGCTCTGTTCCTAAACTGGAGTACCTCATGCTTATCAGCACATCAGTAAACACTAACACATTTGCTACTCTGAAACAAATGCATTATAAAATTGATGCTCTCTTTCTCCCTTTCACTCTTTCTGTCTGTAATGTACATCTTTTCAACTTTCTGTGAGTTTATTGATATGGAGTTTTCAGACCACTATAGTTCTCATTTAAGTGCACAGAAAACAATTTAATACAGTACTAAGAACCTCCGTTTTTGAAATAAAAACGACTTGATACTCTAAGCTGTTTTAAACTTGTTATATAATATGTAATGGCTGACCTGATAGAAGAGGTGGTAATTTAGACTGCATATTAATGTTTTTGTTAACTTCTTACACTGAAGTACACTCTATATGTAGTACCTGGGATGCTCACTGTAGATACAAACTAGTTAGAGGCTAACCTGGAAAACTTCAGATGCCTTTAGGAAGTGAGAATTTTTAGGCATGGTCTTAAAATTGCTCCACCTTGAGTATCAGTTAACATGTAAAACAACTTCTGCTTTTGTTACAATTCCATTCTTATATTGCTTAAATTTCATTGTATCACTGGGATATAGTTGCCAAGTTTGGCCGGGAATTGGAACTGGATCAGATTTGACATCCCTTCCCACCCAAACCTTTCTGTGATCCTGCAATACAAGGAACTGGCTCTAGGTTTAAATTCTACAACAATCTTAGAGCAAGACAATCAAAATAGGGGTACAACAGCCACCACATGGGGTTTCAAAGAGATTGCATAACCTGAGAACCAAAGTGAACTGCTTTTGTAGCCTTTTGGTTGCATGACTCACACCAGCAAGGTGTTTTTCATAGATTTCCTGAAAAGACATGAGTTTTGTCATAACCATTAGAGCTCTCTCTCTCTTAATATTTTTTTAATCATTAGGCTAAAAATCCATTTAATTTTTGTCTCTATCTCTACATTTCCTTTCCTTATTTTGTGTACTCTTTCTTCGCTGAGGAAGAGAAAAAGTGAAGGCTGCATCTTTTACAAGATATCTGATGACATTGAGACTAGGACACTCTCCTGGTAATAGATTATGTCAGTGAAAATAACTTGAACATCTGAAACTCTTTAAATCATGTTCTTTAATGTAATTGGTGGTGATTCAAATTATAAAGCTATAAAGGAAGTGGAACACTGTCAGGGAGCAGCACAGACAGTGCTATGCAATTAGGGGCTGAAAATTGTGGTCAGTGCAAGGGACTGGTAACAGAGGGCAATCCAGAGTGAGCAATGAACCAGGTCTGGAATTCATTGACAAAGTTCAGCCAGAAGCAAACAGGGACAGTGGAAAGACTGCAGACAAGACTGCAGAGTAAGTAGGGCTTAAGGGTGAACCTACCTACATTGTAAGGCTGAAGTCCATCCTGGAGACTTCGCAGAGATGCCACTGACGTGGTGTCTCCTATGGCATGACCGCAACAAGGCACTGGGATTAAATGGAGCCATGTCAAAGCACCAGAAGAAGCAGCAAAGAGGCTGAGCAGGGTCACAAAAATCTATTAGTGCCCACAATGTTCTGCCAGTGAATCTCCTGTGTCTTACCACTTAAAACACTGAAAGATGAGTAGAGGTATTGATTCTTTAGAGGCTTTAGTCTTGAAGAGGGTAGAGGCAGATATTAGGGATGAAAGGGGTTCAAGGCATGGCCTTAGAAGATACTTTTTATCTTCCAGTTCCAGTGATTTCCCATTTGGCATATGATATTGCCTATTCACAGTACCAGTGTTTCACTTTGGGAGTTTAACATTGAGGTCATTTATTAGACAGTGTAACAGATGACTTTCTGAAGACACTTTAAGGAGGAAAGCATGAGCATTTTGAAGATACATACAAATTGTCACACTGCATCAAAAACAGATTAAAGGAAGTTAAGTACCTCTTTTTCAGTTTTCTTTCATTACAGTGGAGAACATGACTTTTAAAAGCTATGAATTCAAGAATTAAATATTCTAAATTAAATTGGGGTTAAAAATATCTGCCTTTTGATTTTGTTTGACTTTTTAACTTCCAATAAGCCATACTCTATATATTAATAGAGCTCTTTTGCACTGAGTACTTATCAGTTCAAGAGGAATGTGGAGTCTTGCAAAGTTTAGAATTACGACCATTGTCCTCCCCAAACATTTACTCCATTCTAAAATAATAGTAAGGCATTTTTTTAGTTTTAAATGGTAAAAAGAAAAAAAAAAAAATGAAGCAAGACTAAGGTTTCCATTCACTTAAAAAATACAGTGTCACTTTAATTGACTAAGCGTGAAATACTAGTGGCAACAGCAAACTTCTCATTTAATTTTGCATACCTTGCAATTACTTTGAATTGTAAATGCTGCACAGTTTTTGTAAAGTAAAGCATATAAAACATATTTTTAAATGCATAACTTATATTTGAAATGCATTAACTTACAAGAGTTAAGAAACTGTCTTTGCGCCAGAATTCAGACTTATTTTCTTTTTAATTAGTAAGTTCATCTGACTGCATATAGATTGTGGAGGAATTCAGTCATGAGCTAAAATGATGTATCATAAAAAGTTTTTAATTGTTACTGCCTCAGACTTAGAAATTTAGATTTTTTTTCAAATTCTATACCAACACAAATTTATAAAATACATATTGGACTTGATTCTGTTTCGTGCCTATGCAGTCAAGAAAAGATGTCTGGCAAAGAGAAGGCTGTGGTCAGACAAAATGTCATAGTGGTATGTGAAAAAGGACAAAGTCTGCTTGGGATTAAAACCTATGAAGTTTTTATAAATGTCAAATGCTCTTTTCTGTGTAATCTCTGTTTGCAATACTGCTTTGTCCCTTTTGCTCTCGCTGCTCAGTAGACATTTTTTCTCTTTTTAATACAAACCCATTATGTGGTTGTCATTATTAATCTTGGTTATGAGCTTCCTCTATAATTAGCTTTTTCATTTTTAGCAGAATATTTTATATAGTCAAGAATTTTTTGAGTATGAGTAAAGAGTTGTTAATAACACCCCTTGAGATTTTGACTATAAAGATAATTTTTAGTAATTTTTAGTAACTTTTATTTTGTTTGCTCACATTATTTCACAGCATCTTTATAAGTTAGGATATAGATGTTTAGAACAGGAGCAAATATCTCATACTAAAAGTGATAAAATTATTGCAGCTATGCCAAATATCAGTTAATACCCAAGGGGCTATATCAACCTTATACAGAAATGAGAGAGATTCTTCCAAGATTTATAACAGACTGCATTATCTATCTCTAAACTTTTTCATCTCCTGTAGTGCCAAATCTATATACTAGATTTCATCTTGCTATATAATTTCCTGGAAAGTACCTTAAGTCTCTAAGCCACTGTTCAATCATGACAGGGAGCTGAAATTGAGTACAATGACCTCTATTATTTTGATTGTTACTAAATGAAATAGAATTTAGCTCGCTTTCCTTTTGTTCTAAAGTAAGGGCTGTTTTCAGAAGGGTTTAGTTCATGCAATAACTCATTTTAAAATAAGAAGAAAAGAATATTCCACTGTATAGCAAACAATGAAAAAGAAGACTGGTAAATTATATTACCTTTTACTTCTTATTCTATTCATATGATCATTAGCCAAAAAACCCCTGATTGTTCAAGGTCAGCAGCAAGCTAGGTTGAACCCCCAGACCTCAAAACCATTCTATTTTAAAAGTAATGCAAATATTCAATAGTTTCAATACACAACATTTGTAATTGAAAACAGAGAATAAATATGTCTGAAGTTATATGTACTGACATTTGAGGCTGACCTTCCTGTCACAGCAGCCTTTTCGTTCTATTCTTTCCTACGGTGTCAAACTCATTTAAAAGAAAGTTGACTGGAAGGGGTTTGTTGTTTATTTGTTTTATTGTAGAAGTAATGCAGCTTCCTTCTTATACAGTTCAACAATGTTGTCATAGAAAGAAAAATAAGAAGCATGAGAACAAAGAGAACTATTAAAAAACCTTGATCTCATCCTATGGTGATCTCAGAACTTGTATGGGTAGTGGTTAGAGTTGGGAGTCTGGGCTTATCTATAAGAAGATATAATCCATATACAATTTAAAGTATTTATGATAATTAGTAAGCAGGATAATCTAAAGCTGCATATTTACAGCTTCATTACTCTAGTTTTATTTTAAGAATTGTAATTTCTTTAAGATATATCATTCACTTGTTCTGTCAGAAACTAAGTAGTAGAGATGGAAAGTGTCTTTTTTACTCAATATTTTGAGACCTCATGAAGGACTTTTTTTTGTCCTTTTTGTGTTTCTTTTTAAATGAATCTTTGATAAGTTCCCCTGTTTTAAAGGCCTCAAGACTGAGCTTAATGGAAAAGACGCAAAAAAAAAAAAAATCACTTCATTATATTAAAAATATGTATAATCTAGTTTTAGTCAGCAAAGGGCGTCTAGAATTTCATTTGGGACTACACAATAATTTAACCTTGGAGTATGATTCCCTGTCAGTGACACTCTTAAAAATAATTTTTTATAAATAAAAAACTGTAGATATGAAATGACTGAAATAAAAGATTTTCTGTCTGCCAAATGTTCCTACTCCTTACCTGCATAACCAATTTTGACCTGCCCCTGAGAAAAATTGAAAAAAAAAACCTACATTAAAGAAAGATAAGAGAAGAAAATAGTTTCAATTGACTGGCCATTTTAAAATTTGGCACCTGAAAATATTTTTTTATACTTTTAGGAGAGCTTTTGGCTTATTTATGAAGTCCCTGAATTTTAATTTTGGATTCATTTCACTACTCTATATTTCTCTTTGTTACCTGTCTTCACTTAGTACTTTGGGAGAGACATTAGCATTAAACTTTGACACTGTAAAAAGAAGTACTGGAAAAAACTCTCACAGTATAAACCTGGTATATCCAATTGCTTTTTTAGATTCTTCAAAGTTCTTCAAAACTAATGATATTTCTCATTTCCTATATTCCCATATGAATTCTTTTCTAGGGTGGGAAGGCTAGTATTTGTGTAGTTATGGCCTAAACACTTGGGCAAACAGCAATTTTAAGAGAGCAGTCTACCACAGGCAAACTTCTCTTCAACCATGAATAATTCATAAGCAGATTAATCTCAAGGTGTTTAAAAAGGCAATTGTCAAAAGCACTTATGCAATTTACAAGCTTCAGTTTTAACCAGGAAAATCTATTTTAGAAATCTAACTTTAGGATACAATTTTTTAATGTGTGACTTAATGTTCTATTTGGTCTCATTTTTTAAAAGATGCAATAACTCCTGATATTGTTTAAAGTATTGGTTCATCAGCTTCAAAACAAAGTTTAAAACAATGGCAACTTCTTGTCTCATATTCTCTATATTGAAAGAGGACAGGCTAAAAATATACATAATTTAAAAACTTAAATAATGCCGGTAGCCAAGGCTGAAGATGGAGTAAGCATGACAAAAGGAAGTTATCTGTATTGTGCCTCCATTGCATAGCCATGTTGTAATGAAGTTCTCCAGTCTACTAGAAGTATGATTATTAGTCTGGACAAGATAGACAAACTAAAGCCTGTTTAGTATGGACGTTCCCTTACACTTGAGACATGGTTAGGACAGCACACTGTCTGCTCATTTTCAAAAGTCTGATGAAAAATTGGAGTGGACAGTGCTGAGTGTCTAAAATTGATTAAACAGTTTATAGAGAAAGATGTAAGGGTTCAGTTTATCAGGAAGAAATAATGGAGTGCTGTGTCATAGCTTGTCAGTAAACTTCTATTGTGTAGGAAACAGGCAGCTGTGGTTTCTTTACTGATGAAGATACAAAAAATTCCTCTCTATTCTCCATCTTTGTATCTGTAAATAGGGCTGTGTTTTTCTAGAAGGACCAAGTGAACTATACTGCTCTTCTGTCTACAGAAGAGACAGACAGGTTGAAGTCCCTTCTGTCAATAAACTCTATCCATTGTATACTTTATTTATCATTATCCTTATAAATTTACTAAAAAACCCCAATAATCAAACTGTTCAGTGCACATATGAAGTACTATATAGGTAGTAAGTAGGTAAATGGAAGGTCTAACAAAAATTTGTCTGCTATGATGATAAAAAAATTATAAGGATAAAAGAAAAATTCTAAGCCTAAATTAAATAATTTAAATTGTAAGAATTTCCTGGGATTTGTCTGGCAAGGTTTTTGTAACAGGGGAAGCTACAAGGCTGGCATCTCTGAGAAGCTGCAGAAGCTTCCTCTCTGTCTATCAGAGCCAAAACCAGTTGGCTCCAAGTCAGGTCTGCCACCGGCCAAGGCTGAATCTATCAGCGAGAGTGGTAGTGCCTCCGGGAGAACAGATTTAACAAGAGGAAAAAAGTTATTGTGCAAGGCCAATTGCAGCAAGAGAGAGGAGTGAGAATAAGTGAGAGGAATAACTCTGCAGCCACCAAGGTCAGTGCAGAGGGAGGGGCAGGAGGTGCCCCAGGTGCTGGAACAGAGAAACCCCTGCAGCCCATGGTACAGCCCATGGTAAGACAGCTGTGCCCCTGCAGCCCAAGGGGGCAGAGATCCACTGCAGCCTGGAGAAGGAGAGCAGAGCCCATGCTACAGCAGGTGGATGTGCCCCAAGGAGGCTGCTATCCCATAGGAAATCTATTATTTATTCTCTCCTTGTAGTGAAAATTGTGATATTTCTTTGCTCTTGTGTAGTTGGTAAATGGCTAGCATAGATGAATTTTAATCAAAAATGTTGTGTAGTTGAGAGTGCAATATCTGAAGTGACCTATTGATTATAAACAAATCACAAAACAATTTGGCTTGAAGAAACGTTTAGGGGATCATTTTTTCCATTTCTGATCAAAAGAGAGCTACATACAAGCTGTTCAGAATTTTGTGCAATAAATTTCTGAAAGTCTCTAAGAGTAGAACATCTAAAACTTCTCTAGGCAACCCTTTCTCTGTCTTTACCTTCTTAAACAGTCCTTCCAAAGTACTATTTAAAGCTGTTAAATTAACTTAAATGAAGGGAAGGCCTATCCACTTTTTAGGAGAATAGTTTTAATCACTTCTTTATTTGTTTCTGTTCTTTCCTAAGGGGCAAAATTGTGGCATTTGCTTTCTAACTCACGTGGTAATATGGGTTAATATTGCTGCGGTGCTTTCATGTTTTTTCCTAAATTAATACCTCTATAAAGTATCCATAAAAAAGGACTTTCTTCCTTCACAAGGGTGTTGTAAGGTTTAATGAGATAATAATGTGCATACTCAAAATCTTCATTTGATAAGTCACATGCAATTGCAAACCATAAATTATTATTATTTCTGTCTCTCAAAGCATATTTAAAATGCAAAAACCATCCACATGAGGATGTTTAGATTACTTTTTGCAAACACTTGTTTTCTGTTACTTTTACTCAGCAGTGTACTATGGGCTTCATGTATCTCACCTATATTTATCTAGTTTTCTAGAGTTTATATTTCCTAAATCCGTGGCTCATAATTGGTTAGAAAAAACAAAAGGCAAAAATTCTCATTGTAAATTTAGGACATGCAAGCAAAATAACTAGTTTCGAGGTAGGAGTGTTTCCATTTAATAAAAACTGGAAATCATTAAATGCATAGGGATTTATTCAGATAAAGGGTCTATGAAAACAAATTTGTCTTTATTAGTTTGATGTTTTGCTACCGTAAAAAATGATCAGTGCCAGGACAGCAGGACAGAGGTGGTAGCCCAGCAAATATGATTATAGCCCCCATCAGGGGGATGCAGTGCAGGGGCTCAGCCTGGCAATGGCCTGAGCTGAATGTCTTTGATTTAACCCCAACCAGCGACTGCTGCCTCTCCTGATCCAGCTTCAGCCTTGGGGCTGCTGTGTACACCACACACTTGTATCCACCCTGGGTGGGGCTGGATCCATGTGAATATAGACAGGCTTCTTCCACAGAACTTGATTGTATTTTCCCAAGCTACATGTATAGGACTTATTTTTCAGTTCAAAGTGTCTAAAAGATGCATTTTAGCCAGACAAAATGTTGTGGCCCAAGTACAGCACAATCACTTGAGACTGGAAATATGTATTACCTAACTCAGAAGACAATATGAATGCATGAGGCCACATTTGAGAGCAGAGTCTTCTGGTGTTTTTACAGAGGACTAGGTAGGGCTGAAAGAGCCCCAACAGATTCAGTTCTATTGGTTTTGCTTTTTGGGAGCAGTTCCTGAAATTAATTGCTCCAACAATTAAACCTGAGTATTGATTAGAGACACCCTGCTGGAGACAGCCAGGCAACAAACCAAGAACCTGCAGGAACTGAATTCTAGACGTCTGTAACCCTCTCCTGTTTTCCCAAGGGCATGTCCTAGCCTCTGGAGGAATTGGAAGGAGAACCTTGGCTGCCTCAGCTGACACTGGGAAAAAAATTTTACATAAAGAGAGTAAAATGAGGTAGATGAGAATATGAACATTAGAACACCATGAAGATTACAACATTTAATAGATATTTTGGGTCTTGTGCCACTGTTTCTCTTAAAATGTATATTAGGTGAAAAGAAGCAAAAAGCATAGCAATTAAAAAACCATATCAGTAAAAACAATGACGTCCATCAGAGTAACACTCAGAGGTGTATTGACTTTGAAGGCTGCTAAAAGCTGCTGTGTCTGTAGCTTTTCAGTTTCTATTCTGCCAAAAGCTTCATGCTATTTACTTCTGGAAGAAGACAGGAGGGATTCAGGAATATTCTAGAAGGCACGTAGCTCAGAAAATAACAGTGGTTTCACATTTTAGTGTTCAGAGTCAGAGGAGTCAGATCGTATCCTGATCCTAAGGCATGCCATAGTCAGGGCAGGAGGAAAGACATTTTTATTCACTTTGTCGAGACTCAGCTTGTAGGACATCAGTTGTAAAAATGGGAACAGTTAAATTATATTGGTTTGATTTGGGTTTTTTTTTCCTAAATTACTTTTTTATCTTGTCTTTATCTCTTCTCCTCCTTGTGTTGTTTTTGAAATTTGTATTGAATTTTATTTTGAAAAGAGTACTAAATTCTCTGCTACCTATTACTGAATGAATTAGGTACCTGGAACTAAATATAAAGCCATTAAAAAGAAACATTTTGCTGTCAAAATGTCCTTATTATTGTTACACATTGTAGCTATTAAGAACACTACTCTTGTGTAGATTGCTTTCACTCTCTCTCCAACCCTTGTCTCTCTAGCCCTTGTCAGACAATTTGTTAATTATCCTGTATGAGATACAGGGTGCTGTTGTCAAATAGAACTGAAGAACTGGTACTTAAAACAATTCCATCTTTTAAAAATATTATTTGTTCCATTGAGAAATTTGCTTTTATCAAGCCCCAGTATTTCATTTCTGGAAAAGTTACTTACAAAATATTTTTATATTCAATCATACTCAACACATTTAATATATGCAAACTAATTCTAACTGGTAAGAAATATATAGCAGTGTACAGGAATGCTTAATATTTATGATCAGATCTTGTAGAAGACAGAACTATTCTCATGGGATTTATGTTCACTCTTCCTTTTTTTCTTTTTCCTTAGAGTTGCTTAAAGTTTTTTCTTTTTGTAATTGAACAGTGAAAAGTATTTCCATCATTTTCATTATCTTTCATATTGTCAAAGCAAAACAAGAGACATTTAGAAAATGGACCTTCTGAAGCAAAGAAAATTACAGAATATTATACAGACCAAAAAGGAAATTACACAGTTTAAGCACTAGCATATTTGAGGACTCATTCACATGTTCACAGCATGAACAAGTCATGATAACAAAGGCAGTTAATGATCCTTCCCTTTTTCTCAGAATTTATAGCTTAAATACATTTTTAAAACAAACTTTTGAGCTGCTCTCCTGCATTGCCTGTTAACATTACAATTAGAATAAAAGAAACCCACCAACTATTATCTAGTTCATGTGGCACAAAAATAAATGTATTTTTACACATATTTTTCTATATATTTTGTACTAAAATGCTAAATTTCTAAACGCTTGGAGGTCTGCTTTTGTCAATTTCTACACAAAAATTTTTGCTTTCTCTCTATCTGGGTTTCTTAAGTCTTTGTATACCCAAAAAGCCCAACCAAAACCATTAAAAACACCACAACCTGCCCCCCACGCCCCCCAAAAAAAACCCCAAACCAAACAGACAAAAACAAAAAAAAACAAAACAAACCCCCCCCCCAAAAAACCAAAAAACCTAAAACCCCAAAACCCAAAACAAACAAAAAAAACCTCCCAAAATAAGAAACAAATCACAAAGTTGGGGCTCTCAGCCTTGTCCTGTTTGTCCCTCCAAGCACTTCAGAACAGCCTGAATAATTTCACATATTGCCACGCATCCCAGAATTCTGCACTCCTTCAGTGAGATGCTGCCTTCATTTTTGGGTAGAGGGATGACAGGGATGGATGAGCATTTTACCAGTACTTTCTGTGGCCAACTGAGCCAGTCAGACTGGACTCTCATGATGAGAAATAAACATCATTCTCATAGATGAAGGTCTTTAATTTATACCTTGGTCCCACCTACAGCTAAACTAAAAGGCTGACAAATTAGCACTGTAAGAAATAAATGGATTTTGCACGTGGAGAGAGAGGACTGTTCTTTATCTTTGTCATGTCCTAACCACATAGAAAACTAGGGTTTTTTTCCCCTTTACTTTTATGACAAAAATGACTGTAAGTCAGTATGAGCAAATAGACTTCTTGGCTTTACACTTAAATCTTGTGCAGCTGGTTTTAGCTACCAATAATGTTTCCTATTGTGTTTTTTACATTCAGATTCAATGAATCTCTACTGAATTGACTTTGTAACTGCACCCCACAGGTAGACAGTGTTCTTTGGGCTATTAAAGTGCCTGTTGCCCTGGAGCTTTCCTGAAGTGGATGTAAAGTCCAAATAGCAGCTGGAAGACATACAATGAAACTTACTTTGAAAAAATAAAAAGAGATAGCTGCTGCTTTGCAAAGTTTTTGGTCATATTTATAGTAGAGTGTGATTGGTAGAGCCAAAAATATGATGAAATTGTTCCTAGTTTCCAAGTAGCCTATCTCTTATTCTTTTGGCTATGTATTAGAAAAACATGTCTGAATTATATGAGCCTCATCATTTTCTGGAGAGATGAAACTCTGCTAAGATGATCTCTGGAGTTTCTGGAGTGTTTGCAGTTCTCTTGGCTTTCCATATCTATCAAATTATCTACTCTAGCTACTGCAGAAGTATGGAATGAAAGGCATTTCAGCGGAATGCATTGCACAGAAATATAGGACTAACTGTATCTGACCTGATAAGAATCAGAGGCAACTTCTACTTTGTCTGAAATTGCGGACATAGTGAGCCACGTTCTGTTGCTCTTGTACTAATACGTTGTTGCTCTGTACTAATATGACTGTATTTTTGGCAGCACCCCTTGAGTTTCATGTGACATTCGAAATACTTATTTTAGGTGTAATGAAGCTTGTAAGGTGTGAGTAAAAATTTAGTCACTGTTTCTTTTTTTTTTTAATAATTTTTTTAAAAAGCTTGTAGGGCTACTTAGTGAACTCTTTTCCAGATTATGCATCTCTCATGCTAATGCTATAAATATTTCACTGGATGAGCAAACACCAACGCCTTTCAAAGTAAAGCCATAGATTTGTAAAGATATTATCTGATGCTTATTTTTCTGTGGTAACTAACTACTGTGCTCTGATTTTGAAAGGTGGCTGTGATTCAACAATCTTTGGTAAGCAGTGAGAGCTTTGAATGTGTACCTGTTCTTCTCTTATGAAGTAATGACTTTCACATTAATCTTTGGCAAAAAAAAGGAACCTCATTAAAAGAAATCTGTCTTGAGTGATTTAGTACCATCCTGAGTTAAGTTGATGTATATTTATGTTCTTGTGCCATTGTACAAGAGAAATAATTTTGTTTTGATTTTGGTTTTGTGTTTGTTTGGACAGGAGGCATTTAAATGACTCTTCATGTCAGTGATACAATTTCTAAAATTTTTGTATTGACTTAGAATATTTCTCTGCTTGTAATTCAATTCCTACTTTGCTGTAGTTTTAATGTTTGAAGACAATCTTACTAAATCAGATCTATGCTGCTTTTTAGTCGGTGCTGTCTCCCACAGAACAAACTCGGGGATAAATTCTGACTTAGAACAGATTCCAGTAAAGAAAATGTAACTAACAATCTGATGAAGGCAGTATAATGAATTTCAGGGACTTACACTCTGTTTTTAGATCTCATTTGGCAAATGGTCAAGATGACTATTTTTTTAGAATCTTTATCTGAATTTTGTGGTGAGAAATACTGGCAGTTGGGCCTTCTCCATGAAGTTTATTAAGTCATTGAAACGAAAAGGCTAATTTCAAGGGAAATTTGCAGCATATGATGACATGGAGTACTTCTCACTGTATGAGTGTTCAGAATGATGCATCTTGAAAAGTTGATCTATTTTTTTTTACCACACTTTTACAGGAAACCCAAGGGTAATTTGAAAGATAAAAACATTTAATACAAATTAAACATTAATTCTTATAATCATAAACATAGAGTTGTGATTATAAGAAATGATGTTTATTTTTACTAGATAGATTTTAAAGGAACCATATCTAACAAATGGTGAACTTTTGTAATTTCTTTCAATTTAATTCAAAGACAGTAGAATTAGATACGGAAGTGCTCTCAACTTATGAGCCTAATCACCATAAGAATTAGCTGGAAATTACCTGACAAAAGTCTGTTTATGTATTCTATTCTGGTTTGTAGAAGCCAAACATTTCATAGTAATATCTTTAATTAAAAAAACTTTTGTCTAATTGTGAAATTTTCCTGGAGTTCTACTTTTCTGGAATAGGAATCTTTCAATGGCTGTGGCTTGATCTGAATTTGTGGGGGTTCCAGAAGGCCTAAAAAAGATCCCAAAGTCAGAAAGCCCTGATGGCCATGGAAAATCCCACCTCTCATCCCATTTCACTGAGTATCCAAGTTCCTTTGCTCTTGCAGTTGAGTGGAAAGCTGTATCATCTAACAGTTTGGAATTAAAAAATTATAAATTTTATTTGAAAACATTCACAGAAGAGAAGTGTATATTATCTTGTCAACATCATGAGCAGTTTTTTCCCAAATTGTTGTTTTTCAGGTTTCTATTCCATAGGTTCTAAAATTGATTTATCTTCCAGGACCATCTATGATCTAGTGTGACCTAACTCATCAGCTGTCAACCTGCTCCCTGCTTAAGCCTCCTGTCCTGCCCTACCAGATGTGTCCTGGAATTTGAGCTTCTTTTCCAGAACACAAAAGTTTTGCACAGGCAACTTGCTTCTATTTTTTTGTTGTTGTTGTTTTAGCATATAAATAATAAATGTGGCTGTTATTGTGCCCTTATACAAGTTTTCCTTCTGGCTAGAAGCCTCAAGTGTATTTGGGAACCCACTGATTTACATGTGAAGGAAGACAAAAAGGGACAGAGAAAAAGATTGAGAAGGGTTTTTCCAAGTCACCCAACAGCTCAGAAGCAGCACCTGTGCAGGAATTAGCCTTGCCCTGTGGTCTGTCCTAGACTTGTAGGACTGTGCTTTCAGTATTTCACCTTCTCATGTGAAACTCCAGATTTGTAACTCAGAATTTGTAATTCTGAACTAGAAATTGGAGGCAAAATTAGCTAATCTACAGATGTCAGAGAATGCACAAGAATATTGCATCCAGCTTGGACTTTTCACTGCTCCCTGATTTTCACAGCTAACCCTAGCTTGACAAGCCTTGTGGCTGTAACTATTGAAGTTGACAGCTGACATTTGTTCTCAGCATGAATGAGAAACAGCCTTTTTCTTGTGTCTTGTTGGCAAATTGTTCTCTTGATCTTTTTGTCCTTTTGGATGCCTTGAGCAAATGGAGATTACTCAGTACTCACTAGAAAAAACAAAATGAGTTAATGCATATTAATTAAAACAAAAAAAAAAACCCTACAAGCCGTCAAACCTGCAACAGCAGTGATGCAGTTAATGTTCTAGCTTAACGAGATGGATTAATTTTAAAGAAAAAAAGTATGTTACCTCCTCATGGCATTTGTTCTGTGTTTTATTTTGTTTAAAATTTGTCAGGCTCTTTTACTGATATCATTATAGCCAACAATAAATAGTTTCACATATATCAAAAAGCAATAAGGGTATTGTGTTTTCTTTTAAAGAACCCAAAATCTTCATTGTGGAAACAGTTGTAAAAGTATAATAAATACCATTACATTTTTACAATTACCATAGATGGTAATTTTCAATAAAGCTACAATACAAGATGATGTTAAGGAATATCAGTATTTTTATCCATTCTGTTATCCTTTCTTTCTTTCTCTTTCATCTTCCTGCCTGATACAAAACTACTTCCCTATGGATGTTTCGGCCTATATTCTTTTCTTAGCTAGACCAAATAATTTTCTTAAAATCTTTTGATTTTATGTTGAAATTCAAAATTATTTTGCATGAATGAATTAGTTTAAACTTAAATTTAAAACAAAGTAGTTAATACTGAAATATAGCTTGTTCAAGGTCAAGTATCTACCAGTAAAAATATTTTTCAAATATGTAGGTTTCCTTAGAGACATAAGTTATTGTCTTCAATCTGTATTGGTACAGTGTGGATGATAAACAGATTGAGGGCAGCCTTGAAGAGAAGGAACTGAGGAAAATCATGGATGAATAAATGGGAATGTTGTAGAAACTTGCATTTCAGAAAGATAACTGTATCCTTTTTGGTAATGAAACATTAGAAAAGATTGTCCAGAGAGCTGGTAGATGACCCATTCCTGTAGGCATTCAAAGTCAGGTTGGACAGAGCTCTGAGCAATCTGAACTAGTTGAAGATACCCCTGTACATTGCAGAGACATTGGACTTTACAGGTCTTTTCCAACTCAAACTAATCTATGATTTTGTGATCCTAGACTGCATAACAAATGAGTGGTCCCCAGGCCAAAACAGGTGATTCTGTCACTCTGCTCTGCTCTGCTCTTGTGAGACCCCACCCAGAGAACTCTCCTGGAACATCATAGAATCATATAATCAGCATCACAGAATAAGCCAGGTTGGATGGGACCCATAAGGAGTATTCCCAGCTCTGGGGACCCCAGCGCAATGCAGACATGGACCTGGTATAACTGGTTGGGAGCTGACCAGGAGTATCATCAGGGTCTGAAACACATCTCCTGTGAAGACAGGCTGAGAAAGATAGCATTATTGAAACTGGGGGAAGAAAGGCTCCAGGGAAACCTTTCTGTGGCCTTTCATTACTTAAAGAGGGTTAATAAAAAAAGTACAGAGAGACTTTTGTCATGGGCTTGCAGAAATATGACAAGTGATAATTTTAAACTGAAAACTGTCAGTTTAGATGACATAAAAGGAAGAAATCTTTTATTATAAATGTGGTGAGACACTAGAAAAGACTGCCCAGAGAAACTGAGGATACCCCATTCCTGGAAGTGCTCAAAACCAGGTTGGATGGGGCATTGAACAACCCAGTCTAGTGAAAGGTGACGCTGTTCACAGCAGAGGGCTTGGACTAGAAGATCTTTTAAGGTTCCTTTCAAGCCAATTCATTTTATGATTCTATGATAATAGTAGTACCTAAGTAGTGTGTTAATAATTTATTGTTATCAATTATTAAATTTTTTTCTTCCATTCAACCTTTTTTTATTTCTTCTTATTCCAATGACATTCCTGTTTTTAATATTTAGCGTTTACACAAAAATTTCCTACTGTCTGTACTAAATATATTTTTTCTGTGGTAAAATCTCTTTCCTGTGTGAATATATTCCCTGTAAAACTATGCAAAATACTTCAGGACATCATACACACTAGGCAGAAGAAGAAATTACTCTACAAGCTTTTAAGTAATAGATAATCAAGTTCACTTTGTGTTGAATAACATTTTGAATGCAGAAACCTTGTCAAGGGACACTCAAGCTTTGTTAGAGGAAAAAGCAAAGTTGTTCATAGTAGTAATTGCTACATTTCCTAGTATCTTTGGCAGCAAACAAGTTTGCAAGACTCTGAATTCAGGACAAAGAGGTGAGAAATAAAGATTAACCCATATTGTAATGAAAAAAAACCTGATGATGACAAATTTAAATGTTACTGAAGAATATTTATGTAAATAATGTCTGCAATAATAGCAGAATATGAATGAAGGTAACTGTATTCTTCTTTTCAAGATAAATTATCACAGGGACAGGGAGCAGAATGCAGACCCCATAATCCAAGTGGAAACAATCAGTGACCTGCTACACTACTTAAATGCACAAAATTCCATGGGTCTGGATTGCATCCATCCAAAGGCAGTGACAGAGCTGCTGGGAGAGCTCACCAAGCCACTTTCAATCATCTACAAGCAGTCCTGGCTAACCAGGAAGACCCCAGGTGACTGGAGATGAGAAAATGTGAGGCTAATCTACAAGAATGCCCAGAAGGAGGGAATTACAGGGAATTACAGGCCTGCCAGTCTGATCTTGGTGTTGTGAAAGGTTTCAAAGCAGGTTGTCTAGAGTGACATCAAATGGCTCTTGAAGGGAATCAGTCTTGGGTGGATTGTATATTAGGAAAAATTTCTTAACTGAAAGGATGGTAAAGCATGGAGACAGGCTGCCCAGGGAATTGGTAGAATAACCATCTCTGGAAATATTCAAGAAATGTCTGGGTGTGGTACATGGGGACATGTTTAGTGGTGAAGATGGCAGTGTCAGATTAATTGTTGGACTTGATCTTTAAGGTCCTTTCCAACCTTGCCAATCCTACAATTCTATAGGCAGACAGTTGAGGCACAAAGTATGTGTATTGGATACACCAAAAAAAAAAAAAAGCAAAAAAAAACAAACCACCAGAAAAAAAAAAAAACCAACCAACCAAAAGAAAAAAAAGAACGCGAAAACAAAACTCCAAGAAAAGAAGAAGAAAAAAGGGAAACAAACATTACAGTAATAGTCAAAGATATGTCCAGAGCAACTCAAAATGTTAACTTTAGCTTTAAGTAGGAGTCTGGAAGTTGTGCACAAAGCCACTTACATGAGAGCTATTTAAATGAGAATAAGCTTATCTAGAACAAATGATAAGCATAATTCAAGTGGGAGTGATGATCTAAGAGATAGGTTTCTGTCAAATATTCCTGATGATCTATTTTATTTTAATTGTTTGAGAAAGTGGTGAGGAAGAAATGCTATACAGAGTTTTAGGCCAGAAGGTATAATCAAAATATCTATTTCCACTTTCTTATTAAAAGCTCTAATCTTCCTCCAACCCCAGTAAGATTTAACATCCCAGTCCTCTGGTACAGTTGTAGGGGACTGTTTTCAGAAAGGAAATGTATAGATAAAACAGTCTTAAGCTCCTGAAAGGATGTAAACATATTAAAAGGAATATATTGATTTGGTGTCATTAAAAAAAAAAAGCTAATGTAAAAGACAGTTTACAAATTTTGGCATCCCTGGCAATGTAGAGTAGAGAAAAATTTGTTCTCAGATACAAATCCAATGATCAACCTGACCACTATGTGTACAGGATTTTCTTGGCAGGTACAGCAGTAGAGGACTTTGGTTCTCCCTGTTTCATATTCTGTAAATAAATATATACATATCAATTTCTGCACATGTTTTGATGTCAGCTGAGGAACAGAAGAGTATGAACTGCCTTTGGAGGTCATCGAGAAATTAGTGGATTTGTCTGGATGGGTATTTAAATGACATTTTTCTTCCCTCCAGCTTGCAGAGCAATCTGTATCAGCTAGGATGGTTGGCACCTCTTCCCAAAACAAAGTCTATAGAAAAATATTATCACAGCAGCTCTCCTGTCTCACTAAGCAAACAAACATTTCAGTAAAGGAGCAATAGAGCAGTCAGACAAGAAGATTCTTTTGAAAAAAAGAATGGAGCAACAGCTTGGTAAAGTGTTTCACTGTAAAAATATCACTTAGATTTTTACATGGAGTTAAGATTATGTGGCCAGAAATTTTAGCCTTAGTTCTGTTGCTGTGTCTTCCTGAAGGCCTGGGTCACTCACATCCCAGCAGTAAGGTAGACTCTGTTACTTCACGACAGTGACTGCTATTTCTTACTTCTGCAACAAACACACAGGAAGGACTCAGACAACATCTTCTGTGATTCTTAGGGTGTTCTGTGCAGGGTTAGGAGTAGGAACGAATGATTCTCATGGGTTCCTTCCAACAGTCTTTCCCTCAAACTAAAATTCTGAGAATATAAAGAAAATTTGATGCTAGTCGATCATTTAAACCATTTGTTCTGTGTCAATTCTTTCTTTATTCTTTCTATAATTTTCTCACCCAGCTTATATTTAGCCTGAATCTGACTAAAGAATACCTAATATTTTGGAATAAGTGAAAGTATGTATCCAGAGAATAAAATGGTAGGAAGGATCTCAAACAGTCTTTAACAAAGGCTGAGATTTTATATGAGTAAGAATAATGCTTTTCAGTGATCATTTGTGTGGGAAAATGATATATAAATAGCTCTTGGTGGTACTCTGGATGGCATGGTTTCAATGACTTTGGCATGCAACCCAAACATGGTTCAGCAACCTGGACATTTGATTTTCCTGTTTTTGTATTGTAAATCTATGTAATGTAACCAAGAAGGACTTACATTGCCTTGAACACAGTACCCATGGATATAAACAAAATTTAGTAAACTTATGGAGTAATGGACTGTATATATTTTCTCTCTTTTGAAAATAATCTAATTCTTCTGAAATATTTCTATAAATGGGGTTTATCTATCAGAATATGCTTCAAGAGAAGATTGATTGACAAATAATGTCCTCAGTGTAACAGTTTTCACTAACTGGGGGAAAACTTCAATATTTTTCCTTAATATATTTTAAACCAGTAAAAATCATGCCTCTATAAAAAAAGAAGTCCTGAGGTTCCTCTTAGTCCTTACTCCTGATTATCTTCAGTCTGCCCCTGCTTTGAAGCATTAAAAAAAAAAACTAACCAGATGCTGGCTTCAAGGCACCAGCTATTCTCCCTTGGATTTGTATTCAAGACTCCTGACACTGACTGTGTCCAATAATGTTGTGGGTCTCTTTGTGATAACATGGAGGACTTTTTGCTCAGCTCTGTAGACAATATCAGTTTGTGCAGTGCTGAAGCATGAAGAACCCCTGTGAAAAAGAGTTTAATTTAGAAATTATAGAAATGTGCTCTATTAGCTTCATAGTAACAGAGTTCAGTTTACAATTCAGATTAAAGTGAAAATTCAGTCTTTATTGAATATGTGATGGTATCATAAGGTTTTTTAGATTTACTTACTTCTTTATTATAATAATTTGGGCAAGGTCAAACAAAATGTTTGCAAACACTTCATATTATTTTCCTTTATATATCCCAATTCCACAACTGTTATGGGTCTGACATTATCAGTGTCCAACCCAAATCTCCCTTCTTCTTCCCAGATTTACAAAGATTCTCTTTATAAATTTTTCAGTTTCTTCCAGTGCAGATTCTCTACAATCTTCAGTGCCTATGAAGCATCTTGTGTGATTCATTTGAATCTTTTCAGAGTTTTCTTAGTATCATCCCTCCCAATATAAAAACTTGCCCATTATACCAACAATCTTTAAAAAAAATCATCTTCCATAACCATGAGGAAGGATCCTTGCTGCCTCAATCAGTATTACATTAAGGTGGTCCAAAGACTGCCCATAATATTGTCTTTGTGCAAGTTTTTCCTCACTCTGTTCCGTTCACCTTCTAGTATGAAGTAGAAAAGCAGGGGAGAAAGTTCAGATGGCCCTGTGTAGTCAGCCTGGGCTGCTGTACACAGAGATGGTCTCAGCCCAAGCCATCACTTTTGGTGTGATCTGACCCCAACAGCTGGAACGAAACTGAATTAAACAGAAGAGTTGAGAAGAGGGTTGAGTGGAATTTTTGCATAGTTCCTCTTTTATTTTCATTATTTTTTCCCCTTTTATACAGCAAAAGGAGGGACAAAGAATGTAGGGGTCCTGTCTTTTCTTTCCCCAAGATAACAGATCTTGGTGGCAATATGGTATGTTTTCTGCTAGCCCTTAGTTATGATCAGTAAGGAAGAAGTGATTTCTACCTCATGCATATTTTCTTTATGTAGCCACAAACAAATCTGGACAATCTGCAGATGCTATGTCTGTAACATAACCTGTAAAGAGTGAGACTTATATTTCTCATACAGAATTGTAGGTTGACATTAGTGAAATTCCAGATAATTTATCCCAGTGCAAGTGAGCAAAGGCAGGTTTTTTCAGCCCATCTTGTTTGAAGCCATCTCTTCCAGTTAGATGCTGACATGTTAATGGCCATTGTAACTCATCTAGGTGCATTGTGTAGGGAAAGTGTATCCAATGGAGGAAAGACAGTTTCCTATCCTGAGACCTAGGCACAATTTGATGTCAGCAGGGCAGGGATAAAAGGTCACCACACCACTCTAAATTGCTGAGCATGACTAATAAATCTAACTTGCATAGTTTGTAATTTATCAAATTAATTTATGCCACAGCAAATACTTGTCATAATTTTGACAAAGGTGCAATTATACTGCTTCTTGATGGCAGCAGATTAGTTCCTGTTTACACCGTGATGACTTTTACACCTGTTTACACCCTTGACAGCCCTTTGCCCCAGAAGAGCCCTCCTAAATTAGTGATGCTTCTCACACCTTCTCTTGGGATTTGTTCATGGCTGATCTCTGTTGTTAAATTCTGTTCTGTTGCAGAGCCTATCCAGATGTACAAAGACATTTGGCATTATACAAGAACCCCCAGCTGACTTTAAATTCACATCAGGTCTGTTACCCAAATGTAGATTTTCCCATTCACATTAGTGGAAGACATATACACCTATTTTATAGTTTATAGTTATAATAACAGCATCAAGATAAAATACATGTTGATAATTAGCACAATACTAAGAATTTGATTAATACAATGTAAAAACTTAAGTACAATTAGAATTAAAAACAAATCAAAAGACATCTGTTTGAAATAGGCAGAAGAACATTATCAAAAAAGGAGATACGCTGACTTTCAGTAGTGAAGGGTTTTCTAGAATACTTATCTTTTATTAATTGATCATAATTTTTGGTTCTATTGCCATTAAGTAAATATTACTAGTCCTAAACTTTAAAAATTTGAAAGCCTTGTATCTTATGTGCTGAATAATTACAGTAGAGAAGTCATTATTCATATGGTTTGCATAATTAGTCACACAAATTTTTAAATGCAGCATACTAGAAACATTTAGTGTATTATAACACCTGATTTAGTGTCAAATCAACAAAATCCACAAATAAAGTTTCAGAGCATTTATTTTATGTATTTGGCTTGAAGCAAATCTGACAGCCTGCATATCCATACTGCAATCATCTATTATCTTTCCCCATACAAACAATTAAATGCTGACACATCCTCCTTGTACCCATTAAAGGTACAAGGTAAATAGTCATAGATTTTTCTTTTCATTGTTTTCTTTCCTTTTTATCTTTAAATGCACATGCTTTTTACTTCTACTTGCAACTGGGACAGCCTGCTTTGCAGTTAATTTGCTGGATTTTTTTTGATTTTCTAATATAAAACTCTTCACAAAATGCTTTTCACCCTTGATTAAGCACATTCAGTATAGAAATAAAATTAAATGAGGAAAAAAGAATCCCTGGCAAAGTATTTAATTAACTGTTTTTACTGTCATCACACAATGGGGACCTAAATAGACTGGAATGTGAACAGGGAATACAGAACAATGCCTTAAAACACAAAAGCTGTGATTATTCTAGATACTTATCTGCTACTGAGCTGTCAGGAGGAATTAAGATGAATTTCTGTTGATACCCATAGAGAAGAGACTAACATACTTGAGCTACTGAAACTGAAGAAAGTATTTACTTAAACATAAAATATCTATAAGTTATATCAGATAAGATGTGTCATGGTACAAAACTTACATTGTTTCTATTTTGATTTTTAAGGTATGTATCTTGCAAAAATAGTCATTAAAAGAGTGACAAGGTGTTATTTTCTTCACATAATTAAAATTCTAGCAAACACCAGCAAATTTAAATCTGTGTAAGTATTCTTGAGCATTTATATGCAACCACAAATAATGATCCTTCCAGCAACTTTTATAAATAAAGAATAGACCAGTTTTTTCTATAACAAATCCTTTTATTCTGATGTCATTATTATTTTAATCGTTTACTTCCCTATATCTTATTTAGTTTTCACTAGATTCTGCCTAATGAGTTAGGACAAGTTATCACAGAAAGTGTCATAAATATGAAAATGTGTGGAAAATGTTAAAAGCCCAGCAGTTGTGGTTGGACAAGTCATCTTCTAACATTTAATTATGGAAATATCTGATAGCTTGACAGATGATTTTATGCACAGTTATAGCTATTTTAATTATATTGTGGGAAAATTTAAGTTTAAAACAGTCCTTATTTTCCAAAATTTAACAAATACCTCCCAATGAAGTACTGTGTCATCTTGCTGAGCTTTCTCTGTTAGACTAGCAAGTGACATCTTCACTATGGATACATGGTTTGGGGAAGTGAACGTGTGAGCCAAAGCCAATTTAAAACAAAAGAGAAAATCCTATGGGCTTCAGTGGGATCAAGTCCTTGGAGGGCAGCCTAAAGAAAACCAATTCCAGCCAGCTTACCCACTTCTGTCCAGGTTGGAGCTGTTTTCCTGGAGAGCCATCTATCTGGCACTCACAGGCCAGTTGGCACTGGAATTGTCAGACAGGGTAATTTTGTCAGTTTTCTTGCACAGACAATAAAAACAAATATGTCAAAAACCTGCTGGATTCCTTCCTTGTTTTATATGCTTCAGGTTACAAACTCCTTTCAGTTATCTAAACTCTTCAGATGGTTGGACCTTACAGCTTTTTGTCTTTGTTTGATAGATTTCTTCTGGTCATCTCAAACTACTTATTGCTCAGACATATTAATAAACTAAAATGACTTATCAGCATAACTGGAAAGATGTATGCTAGTCATGTGTGCTAACAGACTGTTTATTTGTAGATATTCATGGAATTAGACCAAGATTAATATATCTGTCTTTATAAAACGTGGTACCAAATAGCAACAATCCTAATTTTATAGCTGTTCTGATATGACTAAGGACTCTTTCCCCTAAATCCGACGTTACAATCCATCACATGGTTTGACTGCAGATTCTGTAATGCTTACATGTGGTAAAATCTTTTAAAAATCTGTCCCTGTAGAGAATTAATTCCTTGTGTAATAGCATATAGCCACAGCAACATATGTCCTACACTTCTTTTTTTCTTCAAATAAAAACTGACTGTTTTACATTATGCAGCTAGGTTTTTTACCCATTGATAAAAATTGATTTTTGCTGGGCACTATTTATATTGGCACTTGCATAAAGCTGTGAGCCACCTCTAGTCCAGAGTCTAGCTGCAAATGGCTAGGTATTGAATATTGCCTTTCTGAAATCTCTGACATGGAGAACAATATTTGAACTATTTCTCATTCATCTTCAGGTTACAGAAATTGCAAACTGCTTTTTCTTCCTCTGTTATGTTTATGCATCTTGCACAGACATTCAGCTGCAACATTTTCATCAGTGGTTAATGAGCTGCAGGGCAACCTACTGGCTTTCAGATTCTTCTTTTCTCTCTGAAGCCATTGTACTGCATTTCTCATTTCATTTCTCATTTGTAAAAACAAGAACTAACACCGTCAAAACTATGAATACTGTAGGTGAAGCTTGGACTGACTTTTCAAACCTTCTTAAGATATGAGAAATTAGGTTTGGTTTTTTGTGTGCCTGTTTCCATTTCTCTCCTTTGTCTGTCTTGCCTGTGTGAGTTTTAAGATACTACTACTGCCATATTTGTGGGGGTCATCTGTACATACATAGAATCATAAAATGAATTGGGTTAGAAGGAATCTTAAAGACCATTTAATTCCAACCCCCTGCCATGGGCAGGGACACCTTCCACTAGACCAGGTTGCTCAAAGCCCAATCCAACATGGCCTTGAACACTGCCAGGTATGGGGCATACACAACTTCTCTGGACAACGTCTTCCAGTGCCCCAACACCCTGACAGTAAAGAATTTCTTACTAATATATTCCTGTCATTTAGGAAAATTAATTTAAACATCTTTACTAACTGGAATTGGCATCATGATTAACTAATAATGTAAAAACAATATTGTAAGAGAGAGAAAGGTTAAATATGCACAAAACTTAAATATCTCTCATCAACAAGATTGTTTCTTTGAATGTGAAAACTGCCTGGAAGAGTTTTCTAAATACTTCCTCAGTTTTGGCAGTTATCAAAAAAAAACCAAAAACAACAGAAATACAAGTAATGGTGCAAAACTGAAAAAAAAAAAGGAACAATGAAGAGTGAATTGATTGTAATCAATCCTTGAATGATAATGTATTTTGAGTAGAACTTCATGAAAAGTATTTCAGATAATCATTCTAACACGAAAATACTAAATAAAAAGATCCAAAAATTAAGGTGTGAAATGGCTAAACTCCAAAAGTAAGTATATATGTTTATGTTCAGTTCTAGACCAGCTCTTAATCACATTAAGAAAAATGCATATAGACTCGATCAGAGTAAATACAGTCTAGTGCCAGTGTAGTTATTTCTGCAATCTAGAGCTATGGATGTGTCAAATAACAGTTTAAAGAAGTAGTGTGGATCAATTTTCTCATATAATGAATTATGCAATCTTGTAAATTAGTTATAATGACAAGAATCAAAAATATCAGAACAATTTAATTACTGAATTTTAAAACATATTTTAGTGTTAAATGAGTCTGCCGTAGCAAACTGCTTCAGCAATTGTTTGACTTCATAAAGTGTTCTGCAAATGTTTCTATAAACAGAAACAAAGAAAAAGGTGGGGGGATTTGAGGTTGAATGAGGTTGAGTAAAATGCCAATAATTTAGATTTTCTGGTAATCTCAGAGAGAAGCTTGTTGGGTAAATTCTGCAGATGTACACTGAAGCACTATAAGAAGGCATGTACTAAAATGCTATAGCATTCTAAATTAATGCCACTAATAATGTTTGTATAAATTTTTTGATCTTTTTTTAGCATACACTTTTAATGCAGAGATGTAGAGGCTTCAGAAACAGACATCCCTCAGGTCTTTTCAGTAATGTCAAATGACAGCAAATTGCTATGATGCCTATGCTATAGCTTTATGCCCTAATTTGAACCAAAATATTAGATTTGGAGAAATGGTGAACTGATTATGCTGGTTAACTGATTACACGAGGATGAAGCACAGTGTGAGCAAGGTTTGAACAACCAGCTCCTGCCCCAGACCACTCTGCTGCTGAAAAGAAAAAAACTTCTGAAAGTTCATTGGTGTAGACTATTCTTTGGTTTACCCTGGGACTGGCCTGCTTGAAAGAGGACTGTGGGGGAAATAATTCAGGTTATTTTAAACAAACGGAGATGCTACTCAGCCACATCTCTCTTCGTCCATGTGATTTATTTTACAGCTGAGCTGGTGTTCTCCCTCCAGAAATGAAAATTTTGAGTTTAAGCTCACGATGGAGTGCTTAGTTTGAAATATTTATGAGATTTGTTTTTTTCATTCTGTTGACTATGAATTTCTGCATAAAGGTGAATTTTATGCCTCATCATTGGGCTCCAAGTCCAGTAGAATTTTTAATCACCCATGAAACTCTAATTATAAAGGTGCCTCCTCTAAAATCAATACCATGCCTCACACACCTAAATTGTACCCCTACTTAAGTGCTTTCTTGGATTCAGGCCCAAAATATTTTCATTAGAAAATATGCCTCTTTGTATTTCAGAGAGATGTACCAATAAAGGTGTATTTCTGTATAACGATCACATCTCAGATGCATGCTCATTTTATAAGGTCAGTTTGAGTCAATGGATCACATTAATAAAAAGTATAAACAAACAAATTATAATTCAATATGTCTATTGATTCCCTTTAAATAATTTGAGAAACCCGTTTTCATTACAAATGTGGACATATTTAATTAATATTTTTTTCTACAGAGTCCTTCATACATACAATTTAATTATAATGGAATTTTATGCAGATTTCATTTAAACTTGAAGAAAATTATGCAGCTTACTGTTACTGCCACTTTTGTGAGTCCTAGCAAGAACTGCTGCTTGGCTTGAAGGCAGAACTACAAATTTACATCTTAGAAATAAACAGTGAAAAGTAAACAGAATCAGTAACAATCAAAAGCTATTCTGACTACTGGAATGGGCAAAAAAGTATACATGATAAGAAGTTTGCTGCTAGAGGCTCTCTTTTTCATCTTTGCTTTGAATGCAATATTTTAAACTTTTCAGATTAGATTGACTGTGGATGTTAAGATTGTCTTTGCAGGAAAAAATTCAGAAGACTCAAAGCCTTCCCAAATAATTTTAAAAATACCAACCGGAGAACTGGGTTAGAGGATTGCTATAATTGTCTCACTAGTACCTTCCTTTTCACATTTAACCTCTCTCTTCAGACATTGACATCCTATATACAACATGTCATTTTTTTATACATAAGCTCTTTGTAGATGTCTTTGAACCATGTTTTAAACCTTACCTGAAAGTGTGGCCTACTTTCTTAGTTTAAGCATTTGATTTTGGAACTGTTTGTTCAGACACTCATCTTACAAATCCATGAAATTTTTCGACCTCTACATCCACATCAGTAACTATTCTCTTCCAGCCTACTTCCATGTGCAAATCTAGCTAATAGCTATTTATTTTTTATTATTAATACACATAATATCTTCAGATCAAGAAAAAACTTCTATATCTAAGATTTCTGCAGTGCAGAAGTTCTGCAGTCAAAATTACTTGTGTCTCAGTAAGCTAATTTTAATTTCAGTTAAACTAGGGACCCTATATTTTGGATGACATTGAAGTGTTTTCAATAGTATTTTATGAGTCCAAGGTTAAAAAGAAAAAAACAAACAAACAAAAAATCCAAACATATTTCTGCTGGAAAACTCTCTGTCCATTACAGGTGTATTGGAACTACAGTCCCTTGCAATACTGATAATTTATAGCTCTATGATGGTTTTGTGTCTCCCTGCTTTCTCTTAACTGTACTTGTGATGATGCCATAAATGCCAATTTTATTTGATATTGCTTATTTTCCTAAAAAAAAAAAAAAGGTTATTTCAATTATATTGAATGTCCTTCAATTCGCCTCTTAAGTTCTCTCCAAATCTTGCTCTAATTGTTTTCTGGAAATACTGCCAAGATAAAAAAATATCAGTTTCTCTAGAGCCCTCTTATTGGGACTTTTAATGTAGCAGTAAAATGTATATCTTTTCCCTTCAAACTTCTAAAGATTTTGTGTTATTCTGAGTTTTATTATAATTACTATTAATTATCAGGGATGACTCAAGTAATTATTTTCATAACCTTGAATGAAGATTCCATGTCTTCCTGGACTATAAAAGGTAGCAAATTGAATACTTGTCATTTAATGTTATCTGTAGCACTCAGGAAATAGTCAATATTTAATTATTACTGTATAAATAGGACCAATTCCTAAGCTAAAAGTAAAAATTGGTCTTGCCTCTTGAGTTTCACATTATTTTTAACAAATTCTTTAAAAATTATAGGAAAAATAAGTTTGCGCGCATTTAAGATCATTTTGTAGCATATCTAAAACATTTTCTATTTCAGTATTTATTATTTTTCCTAATATCTTATTACTAATTTAATATTGATCATAGTTGTAGGTTTCTGTAATTTAACTTAGATAAATTAAAAGTCCATCTATTGGTCAATTTTAAAGCAATAGATTTTTAAGATTACTTGCATTTGTAGTGCCACAAGTAATACTGTTTTGCTTATGCTCTCAAGGCATGACAGTATGTGGAAGAATGACCTTCAGTACTTCCAGTAAACTGGGGTGTGCTCTGCTATAAACATCTGATGAGGAAAGATTATGCTGAGATTTTAACAGACAGACAACATCTTATCTTATAGCTGCACACATGCTTCTTGAAAGCAAGAAAGGCAATTTACCCTCCACTGAGACTATTTATTCGCTTTTTAATTGTCGTGGACTACTTCTGTACAAGAAACCATTAAATCATTGCAGAAAACAAAGAATGTGCACGGTGGGTGAGAGCATCTGTGTTGATAATTTCTAAGTAAATAAATATCACCTATTCAAGCACAATTTTGAACACCTGTTCAAGAGCAATTTAAGCTCATATTAAATTCTTGGTCAGTTACTGTGTAAGCACTTGTTGACGGAATGGATTACTGAGAAGGACAAAGCGGCAATTTCTAGTCACAGCTCTCTCTCTCTAGTCAATGCTCTTAAGTTTGCGGTAAGAATATTTAGAAATGGGCATCTAGATTTGATTCCCTAGAAATAAACTTAGTCTTTGAACAAAAAAATATACAGCTTTTGAGGAAAAAAATGTTCACTAAAAATAGTAGGGTCTCCCGTTTTGTTTCAGTAGGTGCAAAAACCCCTTCGTAAAAAACCTGATATAACAGTGTCACAGATGGAGTGGCTTTACTCATAAGAGAGAAGTAAAAATATGTTCATTGATGTAAACCAGCAATTTGACCAAGTTTCATAGTAAAACCAGCAGTGGTTTAACAAGATTCAATGGCAAAGGTATGCTGGATTTTTTATTGTATAGAAAATAAAGTCAGACAAAATTATCAGGGAGATACCTCCCTTGATTCAGAAAAGACACCCTTTAATTTTACAATTCTTCTCAAAGAGGAATTTGGGTGCAACTGATCCTCTACTAGTCTGAAACTTGTTCAATGTTTATGTCTAAAGGTTTATAGGTGCACAATCAATCAATTATATCATTAAAATTTCAAATTTTAGTGTGCAATAAATCAAATACTAAGGATCTGTTGCAGCAAGGAGTGTCTAAAACTTGAGGAGCAACCTTGAGAGGTGCCCCTTTTAAGGGGAACATCCTGCTGTGCACTTGACTGTCACGCAAGAGAGCTCAAATGTTTTTAGAGGAAGATAATTGAATTACAGCCATACCTTCATGCTGCCCACAGAAGTTAATTTCTATCACACTTGGCTTGAGCCAGATCTTGACAAGTGTTATTTTGGGGTAACAAGAGGGGCATCAGATTGGCTCTTGGCTATTGTGCTGTTTGTTATCTGTCTCCCTCACACACATTATGAGTGTGGTGCAACCATCACAACTGCTACTGATGGTTATCACTTGAGCAGAGTTATGGGAAATAAAGGTCAGGTAGCAGGGCAGCACTTCATCACCCACAATAAAAGGTTGTGGAAATATATATATAACCTACGGAAAAGTAGGTTAAAGTACACCCTCTACGAATAAAAAAATTAGGAATCAGAAAGATAAGCTTTATGCCTGAACCAATGCTCATGGAAATCAGCAAAATGGATGTAAGGGATTTGGTTTAAGTTCTTGCAAAACAAAGCTAAATTCTTACATCCCGTTAGACTATGGAAGTACAAAGGAACTGAAGCAGATCTCAGGATCTCATGCAGTGCTTTTCTACTTTATTTGTATAACAGACTGACTCTTCTCACACAGGTGTTAAAAGGATCAGTGATAGGAAGTGAACTTGAATACAGACCAAACCCTGTGCAAAAGATTCAATAAATAAATTATCTGCTGGCAGATCTCTTGTGCTTACTTTTGGATGGGACTAGTCGAGGTCTGACATGACCTCGGATTTTATTCGCTTTATGAATGTTTCATTTCTCTTAAAATACACCCTAGTGGTAATTCTCAAAATAATATTTTTGAAAGCATATGGATAATAGACACTAGCTCTTTGGTAACTAATCCTTGGTTTTTTTCCCTATGGCCTTAATGCTGCATCTAACCATGTGAATTTACCATATCAAAAATAATTCAATGAAATCTTCTCTTCATTTTTCTGTCTTCAAGGTGATAGTTCCCAAAGCACCTTAAGGACATAAGTGCCTGATTTCCACTGACTGCCAATTGCAGTTAAACAGCTGATTTCCCCCCACAAGTCAGGGAGGACTACCAGATTTTACTGAAAGTAACACCACAGATCACATATCTAAGTACTTTAATTTATTTACTGTATTTAGGATACAGTGTCAGGTCTTCTGTGTCAGGTTCTTTGTCTTTTCTTCTTCTAAATACTTTTAGTCTTTGACTGTAACATACACCATTTTATCTAATAAATTCTCTGCGGTTGCTATATCTAAGAATTTAGCCAGCCTATTGACCTTTAAATTCTGCTGTCCTCCCTTCTCCTTTCAATTGAATTTTGTCGTGGGTACTAATTTTATGACAGTGCACTGAAAATATTTCTGAAGGAAATATGAAGAAAATGTTAACTCTTTCAAAGGAAGCATTTCTTTCACAGTCAGAAGCTTTCAGGAGTGAGAAAAGCGATGGTGATTGATTCAATGACTTCAGTAGTTCCTGACAGCTATGTTTCTGTGACTTACGGCGCTTTGAAATTAGCTGATTCCTGCAACGTTTCTGTAAAGAAATACATACTGTCTTTCTAAGATCTGTTATGAGGTTCAACCTACTTTCAATTTTTAAATTGAATATTAATTGTGTGTTCATATTCAAAATTTTATAGGATATGTTCAGAAATCTTTAAGCAATTTATAGAAATCCATGTTCAGTTTGGATAGGCCAAAGCCAGTTACAATTAGAAAATGTTTTTGTTTGCATTATGGCCTCTATATACTTTTTTAAAAATTCACTTAGAATGCTAAACTTAAAGTTAGTTGTAGTAGGTATGTGTGGACAAGAATGCGCTAAGTTTCATCCATCACATCCGAAATCTAAATTAACATTCAAGCCATCCTTTTCTCTCTGGTACTCTACCAGAGAACTATTTGTTTTGCTTTCCTTCTAATTTACTATGTCATGCTTTCCCACTAGGTAGTTTCAATAATACAGTATAGCATATATTGGAAAATGCAATTAAATTTAACTTTCAAAGCAGGTCCCTCCAAAGGCTGAACGAGTCTCATTGTTTAGGATACCTGCGGGATATCATTGTACTTAAGTGTTTGTATTTTAGACAATGTTTGATGTTTTTACCAGCGCTAGGCTCATTTTTTAAATGAGAAATTTCTAACTACATTGCTAAGAAAACTCAGAAGTATTGGCTTTTCAAACTCCATTGCTTTCTTCCAAATTCCCATCCCTACTGCAGAAACAAGAATACTTGCGGACAATGTTAGGAAATAACTTTGTTACAAGAGATATGAAACAATGGTAAATGAGGTCATCATGCTCTGTACATTTATCTTGAACAGACAGACTTCTTACCATTTTCTTCATTTTTTGTTAAGTAAATAAGGACATTCAGGCTAGTATTTCATAAAAGAGAAAACAGCAGAAAAAAATGACCAAATATGAATTATAAAAAGAGGTGAAATTTCGAATGAACTCAAGAAAAATGGAAAGGGACAGAGGAGTGATAAAGAAAATTCACAATTTATAAGTAGCATGAAGCATATTTTTTAAGTGAAAGTCCTAGGAAAAATATGTCTACTAACAAATTAACTACTATAATGTTGACTAAACATACTTAGAGTAATTCAGGCATTTATGAGATAAAAGAAAATAGTCTTTGAGTAAGGAAGTAAAGGTTCTTTAAAGAAAATTACTGATGACAAAGGGCAATAATGATATACTAGAAAATATATACATCAGCAGGTATACTAGTATACCTGAAAGAGCAAATTAAAAATTATTTTAATTAAAGAATTCCAAGGTGGAAATATGTAAGAATAATTGGATTGGAGAAAGCAAATGGAAATTTGAGTAAATGAGGAGATTATACTCTATTTTTTTATATTATGGGGACAGAAATAGTTGATTTCTAGTTATGTGGGTCTGTTTGTGCATTTTATCTCCACAGGGTGAATTTCTGTTGTGGGTAACTTTGCAAAGAAACATCTAGGTTCAGCCTAAAACCAGAATTTTTACACTTAGTAGAGATTAATTGAAAGCAATTCTAATAATTTATTTTATATCCAGTTCTCTTACGCTAGATGTAAATAAAAATGTTGGGATTAAGTAGTTTTATTCAGTACGCAGTGAAAAAAAGGCTTGAATTTCGGTTGCTATATATCATTAACTTGTGCTGGAGCATCATTGTCATGCAGTACAAATTTGAATTATTTTTTTTTTCCTCATCATAATTTCACACTGTAGTGCCAGAATGATAGACTCATAATGGGCTCCCTATAGACACATACAGAAATCATTTTGTCATGGTTATCTCACCTTGTAACAGCAGTGAAAGCAGTTGGTCTCCATGGTCTTGCATTAAACTGTCACATCACTGTTCAAATCCTCTGTTTCAGGAAATGGTGACAGTACATCTTGAGTGCTGTGAAAAATAATGACTTCATTGCCCATACTCAGTGGCTCTGTAAAACCAGACTACTCATTTATTTTTATGGGAGGGGAAAACATTTTTCAATAGTAAGTGATCGTAGCAATTAACCATTTTCTTTGCTTGTTTAGCTGTGTCAAATTGATCATACCAACACTTTACAACTCCAGTACTGAATTTTGGAGACATTTTTTTTATCATACTTTGACTTGCCCTGATTTTCAAACCATTTAAAATATACCCTAAATAGAAATTTTTTACTCATGATTATTTAATTTCTCATTTGAAATACAGCTCAGCTACTCCCCTCAGAGGACACTTACTTAATTTTTTAAAATTTTTGGATATTCATTTTCCAATGGCTTTTTTTTGCTCTTTTTATCTTGACTGTAGTTGCCTAGTTCACTGAAATCCTAGATGGAAGAGAAATTTATTATCCTGCATCTGTAAGACAAAAAATTCTTTGGCTCTAAGGTCAAATCTTTTTTTATTTAATAAAACTCCCATTTTAATCATGCAACTGGAAAGCAGCATCTTTCTGTACCAGAAAGGTATGATAATGAGCTGGACTAACTTTGAGTACTTAGCAAGGAAAATATATTTGGTATATTAATGACACATCTAAGAGTGCTAAAGATAAGTGTATTATCTAGTATGCTACTTTTTCATTGTAAGCAAAACACATTCTCTGTCAAGGAAAGCCAAATTTTTGGAGCCTATTCAAAATTACACGTTTGGTGCCAATCCAGCCATGATCATGGGCAGCAATGCAAATGACTGTCTACAATGAATCTGGATAATTTAAGGGGTTTATTTAAGAACAATCCAGATAAGAGCTCTTACTGTAGCTGGTTATCCCACTTATACCCATCCCTTCAGTGCTTTGTCTGCATTGGTTTGTCGTTGTGGGAAGCTCAGGCAGAAAGACATGCTGCTTCATGCTGAGTGGCTGCTCAAACTTATCAGTCTTGAGCATCACCAAGCACCGTCCTCGTGCATACCCTGGCTTTTTTTTTTTTTTTCCCCCACACATCTCTCTGATCTCCAGGCTCCTGCCACACTTCCAGGATCTTTCTTCCAGTCAAGATCTTCAACTTCTTTCTCACCACCCCTCTTCTCTTCAGCGCCACTTCTTGTTTGCAGGAGCTACTGTTGTTCAGCATCAACTCTCTCTGAAACCTTGGACTGCCCTCTCCTCCCCAGTTGTCTCAGTCTCAACACATGATTAAACGGATGATGCTCTCATGGCATCTTAACTGGATTCAAAATGTGCAGCCTTTATTTGGGCTATTGGGTATTATCAAAGTTTGCAATAACGCCACACAATGGGTGAAGATAAAAAGTTGCAGACTTTTGCTTGAGATGTTTACCCACACCCAAATCCCCAATGATCTACTGTCTGCTAGCATTTATGATTTAAGCTTTTTTTTTTTTTCCCCTCTGATAGTCACACTAAGGATTTCTATTTTGAGGAATGGTTACCAAATTTCAGGGATGTCAATCCAACCAGTTTCACTGAGATTCATATTCAGCAACTTTGTCTCTATAAATTATGAAAAATTAGGGAGCTTCCATTATTTCTTTCCATGGTAGAATTTATGCAGAATTTGCCAGCAAGAGGCAAAAATTAACATTCAGTTTAGTTCAATCCTAAATGCTATGATCTATTTGTCATTTAGATTTAAGGTTAATCTTGAGATTATTTGTAAACTTCTGTTTGAGTTTTACTAGTGTAAAATTTGGTCCTGAATAGTTTGCTTATAAGGACAGCAAATTTAAATAGACTTAGGAATCTAAGGATATGTGAATTCATTAGTGGACTGTTGAATTATTTAAAAGAAATTAACAAAGCTCCAAGTCCCCTGAGATACTTATCTGGGAAAAAATGACATCCATGTTGTGCATCTGATGGGCAATAAGAATGTCACAGTTTCTTGCATGAGAATTTTAGCCTCTTTGACAGAAAAGTGCACATCTGGTTATTAGAGTCAAAATGTACTATTATTATTTCTAATACCATTTGTGTGTTCCATTTCTTTCACAGTGAATTGATCAGGAATATTTTATATTGATGTCAGTTTAAAATCTGTTAGAAAAATAGAGTAAGACATCTCTACAAAGAAAAACCAAAACAACACCTATGAGAAAGAAAAGCAGAAACCCATATGAAAGAATGACAAGTAAAGACATTTCCTTAAATCCTTTCTATATTGCCTCTAGTGCATTTTCACCAAGACAAATTTTGACATTTTTTTTGTAAAAGATGTGTTGTACTTTCTTACAACTGCTTCCACAAATTCATAATTTTTCCTTATATTTAAGCTATAAATCTTGCTATTCTTTTCACTCAAGCTGTGAGTCTTGAAAATCACAAACGTAAGCAGAGATTCCTCAGGCCTAGAGGTAGAAATGAAACAACAGCTGTCCCTGTGCTTCCTGTGGTAACAGGTATGTTTAGCATCTGTCTTGGAATAGAGCTCTTTGTCCTTCATGGCAGCTTTTTACCTGTGGGAGGAATCTAGATGCTGTTTCTTTGCCCTTGGTTTTGATGTGGCTTTACAAATTTGTCTGCCATAATGACATCCTCTCAAAAAGACTGATACTAATGGTAAAAGAAAAATAAAGAGGGGGAGGAATGAGGAAAGTTTTTTATAGGAATGGAAGAAACCACTCTGATGCTTTTCACCTTTAAACAAATATTTCATGGGTCATTAGAAAATTAGAATAGGTTGAAAGAAAAGCTTGGGAGATCTCCTGCTGTAGCATAAGTAAAATCAGCAAGCCTCAGCTTGCACAGTTTTTTATAAAATCATTATGTCAGAGGACATGGTTTTCTATTCAGGCCCGCTGTATGTTTTGTGTAACTAGCATCTCCCACCTGCAAGTCTGTCTTAATTTTTCTCTGCAAGGACAAACAATAAAGGTGTGTGGGTTTGTTTTGTTTTGTTTTTATAAATAATGGTACACCTGTACTGTCTGCTATATGTTTTTTCTTAATTCCTATTGAAATTTGTTCATCAATCTTCAATTGCCTGTCAAGAAAGCTTTATCTCCTGTACAAATAATTCTGACAGTTGTACAAGATAACTTTAATGTGGCTGTTCTCTCCTTATTCTTAATTTTTCTGCTTTTATTTTTTATATTAGGTTTAGACAACTGAAGACTCAAAAAACAAAAATGTTAGATAAAACCCTATTATAGATGCAGGGTGGTTTACAGAAGACAAGATAACTAAATTATGGATATCCCCCTTCTCTTCTTCACCCCATGGAGACAGTAATGGCTTAACCTTGAATGGCCAGATGTAAAACAAATCATTTATATGCAGATTTAGAACACTGAAACATCTGGTAGATGAGATTTGTTCTTTAACCCTGCTAAATTAATCTAGGTCAGAGGAATTTCATAAAAGCATAACAGTTTGTTATATTTTATCCCTTGCACCACTTTATTATTTCCTTCTTAACACCTGAATGCACCTAGTATGCATATACCCAAAAACCATATTAAAAAAGTGATTAAGATTTCAATATGTGGAAAAGCCAGAATTAATGTTGCCAGTGTGATTTCCTGTACCATCTCTGTTCCTCTCTGTGTAATAGCATTATAATCTGAAGTTGAACAATTTCTTTTTGCTTATGTTCTGTTGTTATGTTGTTTCTATACATGTACTCCAATAGTCCTACATGTCAGTTAAATTCCAGAATACTGGGTGTGTCTTCTGTTTGGAGGATTATTTAAGATTTTAGATTAAATGGCAATAGCTCCATTCTCTGCTTTTTTCTGGATTATAGCAGTTGACGAGATTTCTTTCTTATTAATAATATTGGGTGCAGTGATAGTTCAGTTATAAATGTAATCTTGATTTCTTGAGAAATGTTTTTAATTACATTCAGACTACTAATATGTGTTCTTAATACAAAGCTGGCATGTTATCTTATGAAAATTATTGTGAAGGGAATTTTATATACACTCTTTAATTTTAAATGCTGTCACAATTCATAAATGCAAATTTAGGAAGCTCATGAGAATGATAAGTACTTCCATAGCAACCTCTAATGAATGTATGTACTAGTGGAATCTCCTTGTTGATAAGGTTTTCTACTATGTAATTTAAATTTGTTTGTGATAATGTCACTTTTTACCTGTGACACTTATTCTTTAACTTAAATAGCTCTTCACATTTTTTGTTGATTTTTCTCATTGACAAAGTTAACAGAAACACTTGTATCTCCTTTCAGCCTACATTTTGCTACACCAGAGAAACTAGAATTTCTGAGTTTTCTGTTCTGTATCAGGCTTTCTATTTCCCTGATCATTCTACCAGACTGTTTTACAGGCTTTGGACTTTGTTATAGAAACATAGAACAATCCAGTAGGAAAGGGACCTCAGAGGATCCCTTTTGATTGGAAAGGGAGCCTAGGTGAGAGTTTCTTGCACCCTGTCCAACTGTCTCTTGAAAACCTCCAGTGATGGTCAACCTACCATGTCCCTTGGGAGGATGTTCCAGAAAGTTCTCACTGCAAGACATGTCTTCCTTACATCCACTTGAAAAAGCAGTGCTTTTCTCTAATGAGACCCTTCCTTTTGTTTTGCCAATATGCATTTGAAATAGAAAATACTGTGACATTTGTCTGCCTAAAATTCAACCAGCTCTGGCGACTGAGATGCTGTTCAACCTGAGAAGGTTTTTAATAAAGTAATGACCTTCCTCTAGAACAAAGACATAAAAAAATGTGATCTCAACAAGCAGAGTTCACACATCATTACTTGAGGTTTAGACAGTTCAGTTTCCCAACGTGCCTTATTTTTCAGTGCATAACCTGTGTTCAAGAGATTCACATATAATCAACTTTAGTAACTGGCTTAACTTGACATTGTAAGAGTTGAGACTTTAAAGACTGCAACATAAAATATTTTTCAGTTTTATGCTTTCATCCTTGAAAAATGTCTAGGAGTCTGACCAATATGAAAAATTATTACTTTGAAGTAGTGTCTGCATTCAAACCCCTAGATGATCCTAGACCACATTTGTATTGGTAAAATTTAGTAGAAGCTAACAGAGCCATACAAAAGTTAGACATATGTTGTTTCATTTTTACAAACACATGTATTATTAAAAATAAAATTTAATAGTAAAAATTTCTTGCCATTAATGAATAAGGATTAGATCTAGTAGATATAAGCATCCAGGGAGGATGTGTCCCACTTTTCTGACATATTCATAAAGCAAATTCCCTTTTTATTCATTGAGGACTTTCTGCTAAGAATGAGAACGTGGAATCATAATTCTCAGGTATCAAATATTAGAAACATATATATTTCATATTTCTATTGAAATAAATTATTTTTTCAGATTTGACCTCGAGTTTCTAGAATTGCTTATGACACACAGAAAATATTTTTTCCTTATATATAGTTTAGTCCTTAATATTAGGCTACAGGAAAGAAAATAACATTGTGGCTTTTATATAAGAAATATGTTTATGAATGAGATTACTGCATACATATTTTAATATCTCCAACTCTATTAAAACTACTCTATTTTTGAAACAACTTCATTTATGTAAAAGAGTCCCACAAACAATGTTGCTTTCACAAAATTACTTCACAGTAAATCTTATTACTTTGCTTGACTGTTTATGTTTCATCTTACATTTACATTAGATAAGGAAACTATGACAGGTGCCAGTGGAAATAAAGATGTCATCCTCATCTGAGGAGGAAGTCCAACTAAAGAGCTATAAAGCTTGAGAGCTGAAAATATTTACTGCAGTTGACCAAAAAAATAATGTAATCATATCCTTAGTAAATAATTTTGATATGTGTTTCCAGTTCTGACCATAGAAACTTTGAGTTATGAATTCATTCCTTGCAATAATTGAAGCAAGATAATTTAATACTTCTAATTCATTTTTTAGATGTGTTTTACCCTTGCATTTTCAGTGCAGGAAAGTTTTGGAACAGCTGCCTCATCTATTATATTCTCTGATGATAGCTATTTGCCACTCAGAGAAGGCAATAGCAAAATATTTTTGGAGAATATAATTTGTTTACATACTTTTTATACTAATATAAACCCACTATTAATTATGATAAACTTCAAATTACTTGTGATGTGATGTGATATGATAAAAAAATACTGTACTATTCTGTACAGTACTGTACTATTCTACACATGTAAATGTATATTATATAATTTTACATCCTTTTTAAGAGGCACTCTAGATTAAATGACAAATTTCATCAATACATTTTTACATCAAAGATTCCCATAAATGTTTTCTCAACTGTTTGAAAGGATTTCTATACGGGACACACTCCTTTTCATTTGACTGCATGGAAATATTTATTAAGGAGTAAGTAGGTATCTCTCTGATATCACTTATCATTGGCTGATGGAGAGAGGAGCTGGATGGATGAGGGAACAGAATTTTTTCCTGGTTCATAGAGCACTGAGATGGCTCTGCCAAAGTCATTTTATGAGATGAGAGGGAAGAGAACAAAGGCTTGGAGCACTTATACAGAGAAATTTATTTTCATATTTTCCAATGTATGGAACTGATTAACTTGTATTATATCAAAAAGGAGTAAATATTTATGTTTTAATTTACTAATTTCTTCTAATTTGTTGTCTAAATTATTGTTATTATATCACAAGTAATGAAGTAAGAAAACGTGGATTATAATGTAGCTAAAAGCATTCCTCAACTACTTCTTGATTTAAAAATAATACAAATGAAGACTATTTTCCTTCATGTTCCTTCAGCCCATTATGTGAGTTTTTTAATGCTTGCAAAAGAAGTGTCATTTTTTGGAATGTTGATCAGAAAGAAATAAACATCATCAAAGTATATTAAATATATTATATTATATTATATTATATTATATTATATTATATTATATTATATTATATTATATTATATTATTATATTATATATCTAATTTACTTATTATAATTTATTGCATTATATTATATTGCACTACATTACATTACATTGCATTATATTACATTATATTGCATTACATTATATTACATTACAATGCAATACAATGCATAATATTAATTGTAATGTATTATATTATATTATATTATATTATATTTATTATATTATATTATATTATATTATATTATATTATAATATATTATGTTATGTTATGTTATGTTATGTTATGTTATGTTATGTTATGTTATGTTATGTTTTATTATATTATATTATATTATATGTTATATTATATTATACTATACTATTTTACTTTATTTTATTTTATTTCATTTCATTTCATTATTATATTATATTATATTATATTTTAATAATTCTATATCAGCAGAAACAATTTTAAAAAATACAAACTACATTTAAATTGTTTTCTGCGGAATATGTCTGCAGGACATATTCTGTTAAAAATGTGACAAGAAGTAATAAAATGCTATCAAAATATTTTCCTTTCAGCTCTTTCAGAGTGGATAATTCACTGCATGCACCAAATTCTATTAAAAACAGATTCTAGTTATGACTTTATTTTCTTCCTTTCCAATCCATAAGTTTGCAAAAGATAATGAAGTCAACTATGTAAATTAAAAACTTTATAAAGCTTCTGCTACCTGCAGCTCTACATTTGCCCCTGTGATATTCCCCCTTGCCTGCTAGTCCTGCTGTAACACAAATCCTCAGAATGTCAGGTGCAGCTGCTGGATATTTCCACTGCTCCCAAGAAAGGGTGACCTGGTCACGACTCGTCACAGGGAGTTGTTGCAGCATCACTGCCAGACCTGCTGAGAGCTGGGAGCTCTTGAGTCACTCCTCAGATTTCATACTGTTTCACATGGTAGGATCTAAATGTGGGCATTTTTCTGATCCTGAAGTGGCAGCAGTGGTTCCTAGAACATTTTAACACTATCATCAAGACCTATAAAAATGCTAAGTATTTATTTCTAAAATGACTTATTATGCTCCCCAGTAGCTCCTTTAAGAAGGTCTCTAGAAGGTGTTTTCAAAAAATAATTTATGAGTAGGCATAAAGGATAAAAAAAAAAAAAGGAACAGCTTGAAAAAGTTTTTATTTTCCATTATTAAGGATGAGGGTGGTGTTCTCTGTTCTTCTGTACTTGTTAATTTTCTTATAATAAAAAAAAAACCAAAACCAACAAACCCTATTTAGCCCAGATTTCAGATAGTTAAGTTTCTAAGCTCAATTAATTTCCATCTAGGTAGCTAGTTCTCAGTTACAGGCGTTATAAGCTAACATTTTCAAAAATAGAAAACAATTCTAGCTTGTTAAAAAAAATAATCTGTAACAGCTAAATAAAAGTAACTTGTAAGCTATGTATAACCAGTTTTGTTTTCATAAAGGTCATAATGCTCTGAACCACTGGTAGAAGGAATGTTTCCTGTAGTTTTTTAATACACTCACATGCAAAACAGCTTCTCAAACATATTTTCTTCTTCTCTGAATTTTACATTTTAAGTGTATAAAGTATGAGCTAATTTCATTGGTGTCAGTAATTTTCTAACCTCCCCCTCCAAAGCTTCTTTGATATTGAGTATCATCAAAACAAATTAAAATATGTAGGTCTCGATTCTCATTATATACCCTTTAGAATTATTCTTCATTATACTTCAGATTAAATCTTGTATCTTTCACTGCTATTTAAGAAAATACCAATTCATCTTGTCTTCATCTAGCACATTTAACTTAGGGGCAAGTGGGTAACTCTGCCCGGTTTCCCCACAATGAAAGCTAATTTTTATATTTTTTTGCTTTATAGATCAAGGAAACAATTTCTATCCCTGTGTTCCTCTCCTGACAGGATCCCCTTGCAACTGATGCTGCAACTTGTAGCAGTTGCAACCCCCTTGTAGCTGCTGGTGTTGCAGTACCTGTGCCCTGTGCAGTGTCTCAAAGTACCTGTAAGAAATGAAAAAAACTGAGCTACTCTTTCCTTATACAAGTTTAATTATTCTTTAGATTTTTGTTTAAGGATGTACATCTTCTGTCTTTTAGAAACAAACCCAACAGTCTTATGTACCATAACTGAGCTGTGCATTTTACATGTCCTGAGGCCTGACTTGCACAGCACATCTTTGCTATGCCTCAGTATATTTGTACTCTGTCTTTTCTTACTCTCCACAGCAATAGGACAATGAAGTGGATAGAACAGAATTGATGTATTTCTCATATTGATGTGGCAAAATAAGGTATTGTGCAACCTGGTTTAGTGGATAGTGCCCCTGGCAGAGAGCTTGGAACTAGTAATCTTTAAGGTCATTTGAACCCAATATATTCTGGGATTATATCAAAAAAATACTAAAATTACTCTGAAACAAGAAAAGAACATGAAAATCTCTACCTTGTTTTCTTACAGCTCTGAATGTCTCCTTGCATTCTGAAAGCATTTCCTACTTCATTTATTGCTTTATTCCATCAATAAAGATGTATTTTTAGCATTGAATAAGAGATGAATAAAATTTAACTCTTTATAAATAAAATACAGAAACTCTGACTTAAATTTTCCTTTTCCAGGGGAATATGGATTTCAAGAACTCTGGGTTTTAGTTAAAGAACACCATTTGAAATACAGGTTTCATGCTAATAGCATGCATAATGACAAAGAAAATCAAAGCTTATCTTACTTCATTTGCAGGTTTTTCAGGCCAGTACTGTGAAACAGAAATGAATGAGTGTGATTCAGCTCCCTGTTTGAATGGTGCTGTTTGTCAGAATGATGTCAACAGCTATGATTGCTTTTGCCCTGAAGGTAAGTTGTTCAAAATAATTTATTTTTATTATCTTTGACAATTTTCAAAACTGCCTGCAGTCTGCAAAACATCTTCTTGACAGGCGTCAAGTCATCATTAAAACTTCCTTTCTATGAAAGTCGTTCATTCCTTTCCAAAGTCATCTTGGCATCTTTGCCCACCAAGTCAGCATGTCTACCAAAACAACCATGATCATTGAGATTGGAGAAAAAATTAGGAATGGAGACTGATGTACTCCTAAATGCTACCTTTTTTCAGACAGAACATAATGATTTTACCAAAGTTTGAAGCAGTGGAGAAAACACAAATGAGCAAGCAGTACATTAATTCCATGGAAAATATAATCAATAAGCTTCCAAAAAGTATTTTTACTTTCATTAATAATATGCATATTTCTCACTGATCATGGCAAGCTACCATGGTCACAATGACTTTAATAGGCCATCACTAAAAAGATCTATTAGAACTTTAACAGAGAAAAATAATTTGATTTTCATCACCTGTAGTCTGTTTCTTTAAAAATACACACTGCTCTTTGTTATCAGTACTGTATGAAAAAAATAGCAATTGCAGTAAAAAATTATTCAAAGAAAACTAAAATGTTTTAAAGCACCTAAAATTACAGTTTCTTTCTTAAATGGTTTTATAAATGGGTTCCTTACAAATATTTTTAAATGTATCTTTAGTTAAAAATAAATCCAAGGTTATCATCTATAACCTGATGCACTCTATGTTTTATGTTTTTATTTTAATCTTCAAATTCTTCTATTTTCTGAATATGGACTCGCGGTAGTTGATTTCATAGCTGAAATACATATTTCAGGCATGTATGTATTAATACAGGCATTCCAGTGGTGATAACTTCAGAAACTCATCAAAGGAGATGAAATTGCCCCAAATAATTCTCATAAGTACATCCTCTGTCATTAGTTAGCTTAAATTAGAAGCCAAAACAGATATTGGAAGGTAGCTGGAAATTAACCTTGGAAAAAATCATTTTGCTGTTTAAGCCTGTCTGACCAGCTTATAAAAAATAAATCTTGCCATGCACATTGCTAATTTTGTGGCTTACATGTTACCTGTGAGACATGGGTGTGATTAAACTTTAAATGCAAATAAGAGCTGTTATTTTATACATTATTAATGAATTAAGGGCAATTCTAAAGTTTTATGACTTAAGGATCAGTGGAAATTGGTTCCATGGTCAGTTTGAGAAATTATAGGAATATAGCTTGCACTGAGGGTACCGATAGCTTAGCATTAGTCATGGTCTTCCTGCAGCCATGGCCTGTGACAGCACTAATGACACTCATTTTGCAACATGACCATGAATTAGAATACATTTACAAGAGCATGAAAAGTCAGATATTGGAGAGGAGATTTTCTAGCAATTTCAACTACAAAAAAACCTTGTTGGACCTCTGAGTTTGCTAAAAGTCATTATGACACAAGAAACTGGGGTTGTTTATTCTGGAGAAGAGGAGGCTCAGGGGAACCTCACTGCTCCCTACAACTGCCTGACAGGAGCTCTGTCTCTCCTGCCATGTCTCTAGTGAAAGAATAAGAGGAAATGGCCCTAAATTGTGTCAGGGCAGGTTCAGATTAGATATTATTAGCTAAGAAAAAATCACTGAAAGAGTGGTTAGACTCTGGAATAAGTTGGCAGGGAGATGGTGAACTTGCCATCTCTGGAAGAGTGAGAGAGGAGTCTGGATGTGTCACTTGGGGAGATGGTTCAGCGGCGGTTGTGGTGATGCTGGGCTGTCAGTTGGACTGGATGGTCTGGAAAGCCTCTTGCAACCTTGATAATTCTTGGGTTCTGTAAAACAAATAAAGAAAAAAGTAGAAAAGCAACTATTTGAGAACAGATTTTAAGAGAGATTTTAAGAGCTGATTTTTATTTTGACAGCAGATATCCAAATCCTAGCTTCACTTCACCTGTAATGTTGTCAAAATGGCAGCAGATACATAATTCATAAGTTCTTAAGTCTTAATGAACATGCTGAACCCTAAATTTGTGCTTTCATTTATTGACTCCTTTCAAAGTATATTTGACAGGAAGAAAAATACATTTCTCTATTAGTGAGAGAAAAAACTTTAAGAATGAGAATCCATAAGGATTCAAGATCATTTTTTACAAGAGTAAATTGAAAACAAGGGACCTAAAGACATTGCTTTAGAAAAATAAGGCACGGATATAGCTGAATATTGAAAAGCTCTTTGGTTTTATTTCCAAGGATTTGAAGGCCTGAACTGTGAAATCAACTTTGATGAGTGCACTTATGGTTTCTGTAAAAGCAATTCGACTTGTTTAGACCTGGTTGCAGACTACAGCTGTGCTTGTCCTCCAGGATTCACTGGTAAGATTTCTTTTAAGTTGGAAAAGAAGTTAAGTAGTTAAACTATTAATTTTCTTTCCTGAAATTAATTGCACTTTGTTCAGTGTCTTGGCATTAATAAAAAAAAAAAAAAATCAACTCAGGGTTGTGTGGGATTGATAATCTGTTTTAATTTCCCTCCTAATACGATAAAAATGAAAGCAGTGTGTGTATGGAAAGCAAAACTGTATTTTGCATAGAAGAAAAAATTTATCCAGAACCACCTAGTCTATGAAACATAGGTGAACAGGTAGCTGGTGCTATTTTTCTCAGACTTTATCACAGCCATACTTGACTGATATGGTAACAAGAGCACAATTTTAGAAAGATTACACTTTGTTCTCTTTAACAAAGGTGCCATCAGATCCTTATGACAAATTCTTGTATGTTGCACAATTATTTGCATGTCTAACAGGTTTAAGAAAATAGCTCTTGCATCGTGGAGAGTCTTCAAGGCTCTATTTTTTGCCAGAAGCAGCAACAGCATCATGGGGAAGTCAATAAAACTGTCTCCAAAAATATGCCATCTAAAAACAGTGTCAGGCACTGAACACTGATTTTCAGCTGCTGATTTCAGAGATGCAAATGGAGCAGCATAAGTCATAAGTAGTAACAGGAAAACAAGCAGTGGCAGTCAAAGAAATCATACACAGTTAGTGGATCTTATAATAAAAAGCCAAACAAGTTTGTCCAAAGAGCTCAAAATGAGTGGGGACCAGTGGAGAGGAAAGGAAAAAAAAAATGGAAGAGATTTTTAAGGAGAAATGAAAAGTTAAAGAAGTAAGCAGAACAGTGAAGGATGAGGAGGCAAAATTAAGTTAGTTGTAAATAGAGCGTTTTAGGTCAGTAGTAACACCAGTGACTTTCAGTTTAGAAATTCTTCATTCATATTTCGTCAATGGTTAAAAGTAGGAAGATGAGACAAAAGGAATCTAAGACAATACACAGGCATTTAGAATCTGTGGAAGTAATAGTAGTTGCAATTGCCTGAGACCTCTATGAATTTTCATGCAAACTTATTCTTATATTATTCAGCATTACAAAATGGAGATGTGATATATTTTCTGTAATATCTAATTCTCCTTTTTATGTTGGTAATGGGCTTTGCTGCCATGAGTTTGCATAGTATGTCTATTTTGCATCAATTTTGAAAATAACAGAGGTGATTACAAAGTATTTGTTACTATAGATAGAAGAACTTTAATGGAAAAATTTTAAAATAAGAAGCTTTTAAAACTTTCTCCTGTTCTGCTAGAATCAAAATGGAAAATGTCTAACTTTTCTGTAGCAGGTTGATAACAGTTAGTTTAAACTGGGAAAAGCAGGGAAAGCTGTTCATTTGGAAAACACAGCAGCACTATTTTGGGATGTGACAGAGCTCACATTCTAGAGCCAAAACTACAAATTAGGGTGTGAGTGTCACTAAGGAAGCCTGGGAAAGAGTATGTGTTCCTTAGGAGGAACTCTTTATCCTATATTCTGGATATATATGCATCATACTGATGCAAACAGTTGCCAGCAACATCCTTGTTCATTCCAAGACAAGCAGGATTCAGGATCTGTCAACTAAAAAAGTTACAAGTGAGTTATAAGTAGATTTTATTGAATACCTTGAGGCCTATATTGAAGTCATAGAAGTTCACATGACTGCATAATAAGCTAATATGAAAAAAATTCCATTTTCTCCTGCATTTCCTCTGTGAGAGACTTTCCATCATGAATTTTCTATTGATCTTGCTTCATATTGGCTTTTTTTGTGAGACTGGACATCTCCCACAAGAAAAAAAATAAGCCAGCCTACTGACTGTAATTAGGAGTAGGAACCAGGGTCCCCCTGATTACACTGAATATTTTCATTTCTGCTCATGCTTTTTGTACAATTAACTCATAGTCAGTCATTGTGGATTTCACTAGGTCTGCTCTCTCCAAGCCTTCCAACAACTGCTTCAGCCTCTCTAGAATGAGTCTGGGATGCTAAATACTGAATATTTGGGTTTCTATCTTCTACAAAAGGCAAACAATGGCAAAAGAATGTTCCATGTTCTTCTGAGTTTTAAGATTTATATAAATGGTATGCAAAGATTTTGCTATAGTAACAGTGATACACTCAAAAGCTATTTAAGGGCTAAAGGAAACATGGTGTTCATATATATTTTTTTTTTTATGCACTTAATAGTTAAACAATGTAGAAATTGCATAATTAATTTAGAAAAACACCATAAACAGAGCATTAGCTGATAACAACTAGCTCTGATGAAGGCATATGGTAAAACGTTCATCAACATATCTGCTAACAACCTGCCAATCACATCCTGTATTCTTCTGATAAGACTTGATCAAGGAAGTAACATTTGAAAAAGTCCACTAAGTGTAAAAGACTGACTTTTACCTTTTACTTTCTTTTAAACACACTTTTGCTTTCCTATCATATTAAAAGCAACTTCAGAAAAGGTTTACCTTTAGCATATTAGCTGGTCAAGTACAAAATTGTCTTAGGTTGGTTTTTTGCTTATTTTCCTGTTTACTATCTGCGTGAGGTGGCATCAGTTCTGATTGGGATCACATGCCTTGTGCACTAAAGCTGTCATGGAAGGTCAGCACTGAACAGGAGGGCCTCCATGGATGGCCTTGGATGAATCCCCTTTGCACCAGGCTGTGGTGCTCCACAGAGGGTGGATCTTTGTCCTTCCCTGAGAGCAGAGCTGGGGAGAGGCAGTGCAACGTGCAACAGGGAGCAGGGCTAGATGGTGGAAGCAACTCTCTCCTGCCGAGGAAAGACAGCAGGAAAGGGACACCCAAATCATCTGAGACAGCCTTGAGAAGAGCAGGGAGCTCTCTTGCAGCTTCTGCCGCCAGCTGAATTGTTTGTTGCTAAAAGCGTGAGCACCAGAATTGTGGGAGGCTTCGGAGCTTGCTGCATAGAATTTCCTTTACTCTGTCCAAGATAGGCAGCTCCTGAGAAAGACCGGGAAAATACTTTATTTTCATCAAAAGCTTGCTGTCAAAATGCCCTTCCATGGTAATCTGCATGATTACAGTAATTATCCTGTAGTAAAGAGCTACTGGACAAATGGGCAGATAGCAAAACTGCTATCTCCTTGCCTCACAGTATTTTTATTTGATTTTGCCAATTAGAGGGGTTTTGAGATAGCTGAGATAGGTAAAGACAGTCCAAGTCTCTTAAACTGGCCAGTTTTGAAAATTAGAAAACATCTTGCCCAGCACATAAAAACCCGAAGACAGATGAAGTAGGAAATTTTAATATTGAAGAGTGGGACACCTTTGGCTCATTAGGAAGTAAGACACTTCAAATAAAAACATCAGTGCAAGGGTGTTAAATTGATCAGAGATAGAGAAGGAAGAGGCAGTTCTGTGAGGTGTGACTACTGACCATTGTCATTATTTGAGTGGATTTTCTATGGCAATTTAAGTAATTGGAACTAAAGAACTCTGAAATTCAGTGATTTTGGATGAGAAAACATGGGATTTTAATCTTTATTAAATGATGGGACTATATTGTTCCATTGTAAATGTTCTTCCTTTTATAATTGTTGGAAGAGATGAATTTAATTTTTTTTATTTATTTATAAATTTATTTGTTAATTAAAAGGATTTCAAAGCTGTTCATATATATGGATAAGCCCTGTGCTAGCAAGATGTTACCAGTGAACACTGGGTAAAAAAAAAAACTTGATTTCAAAGTGATTTTTACTTCATCACTTAGCACTAAATTTTGTAGTTCTAGTTTATATGCATAAGATTCTTAATCTGCGTTCTCTCACTTATATCAAGGTCCATATGAATCCTCTATGTTTAAAATGATCCTTCCTCTAAGTTTTGCCCACGTCTCATTGATGTTAACCATTATAACAAGACAGTATGAATCAACAGTCAGAATCTACCGCCAGTCACACATTGACTTATTTACACAAGAGACTAAATAGATATGCAAGCCTTTTAATATGTTTTCTGAAGATCAGGTCTATATAGTTTCCCCTATCATGTCTGATACTATTGGGCTTTCGTAATCCTGCAGTAGATATTGTGGCTAAGCAAGTGGGCACTGCAACACCGAACATTTGAAAACCAAAATTATACAAAGATGAGCAAGGCCTTGCAGGGTGGGGGTTGGCCTGTTCTCCCAGACAGCTGGTGACAGAGAAGAGGACATAGCTGCATCAGGGGATGTTCAGGTTGGACATTGGGAAGGATTTCTTAATGGAAAGGGCTGACAAGAATTGGAATGAGCGGACAGGGAAGTGGTGGAGTCAAGAACAATGAAGATGTTCAAGAAAAGACTGGACATGGTTAGTGCTATGGTTTAAGTTGACATGATGTTATTGTTTGGTCAAAGGCTGGACTCGATGTCTTGGAGGTCTATTCCAACCTAATTGACTCTGAGATCTATGGATGCTCACTCATCCTTAGAGTTAGCCACAGAAATTCAGTCTTGCTTGCATCTAATGCATCAGATAATTGTTCCACGTCAATCAGCCCTTATGGCCATCACAGAAGCAGCTCAAAAGCCAGGTCTTTTCTGTGATGTTCCCTGATGACAAAGTTCATTTAAACAACATGCCTTCATCTAAGCACTAGTCAAAGCACTGATGTTTTCAAACCAAAACAAAACCTGGAAGCTATTAGCTAAGGAGAGGGATGGCTCCCCAGGCTCCTGGCCAGCAGAGCTCTGACTCATAGCAGACCATGGAGGAGAGAAGGGCTGACTTCCTTTCCCCTGCTCAGCTGGAGCAGCACAGATGGGCTGCTGGTTGGCACAAACATTGTAAATGGCAGGCTGCTGAGGGCAGGCTTCCCACAGTGGGGTGTGCAAACTTAACATGCTGGAAAATAAACAACATTTATGCATTCATGGAAATGTATTCACTATGTACTTCTGAGTCATTAGAGAATATTTATTGTCTTGTCGTGTGTAAGTGTACCTGCTTTGCTTGGAAGGAATTCAGGTTAGGACATTTGGGAAAAAAAGCAGTAAAGTGCAAAAAAATCTTTGTAAGTTTCATCATGCTGCAATTTTTTTTACATAAAAATTTTGATAAAATAATATATAAAAGTTAATGAATTGCATGAAAGAAAAGCAAATCAATTTTTTTTACAGTCATTCTAAATATAAGCAAAGTTGCTTGTTTTTTTTGTGTGAGAAATCAAATGGCACATTTCTCCAATAGTATTCCATCTGCAAATGCTAAGCATGATTGGTTTAAATTAGAAGGTGAATAATAATAGTTGGAACCACCTGACAAAAGATAAGTTAATTCTTCAATCAAAACTTTAATTAGCTAGCATGGAATTTACTTTATCTTTGCTCTTCTGAAGGAGTTACGAGATTATTTTTGTATTCCAGTTTATCCCCATTATTTCAGGTATAATGGTAGGTTTCTTTAGTAGTGATTCCAACTGTCGTGCATTGCATAATGTATGTAGAACATCCATTAATATCTTTCTGGGCATGACTGTGTACTTAATTACTTTCAGATAAATTGGACAATAATAATTTTATATGAATAGGCTTGATCATCAATTTTAAAACTTTTGTCGATTGCTAGGAGGCTCTTATCAAAAAATAAAAAAAGGGAAAACAATCATGTCTAGAAAAGCTCATACAGAGAAGACACTGGAGCATGTGGCTGAAATTTTTAGTCTTCTTGAGTTACTGTGGAAGATCAACCTAATTTTTCCTTAATTCTATATTTTTCCTATGTTAATGTCATTGATGACATCATACGATGAACAATAATATGCCAGCAGAGTGAGGACCACTTTTACTTTTTACATCTGAGTGCACCTGAAAAATAACATATAGCTATCAAGACACAATTCCACTCAAAATTTTTGTTACAACAGCCTCAAGAATCCTGTAAGGAATTAATTTTCTGCAATGACCTGAGCAATCAGTGAATAAACCCTGACATAAAAAAATCAACCTCCAAGCAACTTCCCCAGTGCACATTTTCATCCCTTACAGACATTTTGTTAATGAATTTGAGAAACAGAAGTGGCATCTTAGATAAGAATGGTTATATTTAGGGTGTGCTTAGTTTTTTTCCTAGCATATAGTTCCTCTTCTGAAAAAAATCCCCAATCATTGATGTTGGAAAAGCTCTGTTGTTCAACACTGCCTCTGCAATACCAACTAGCATAATACTGGAGTTTTTGATAGTAAATTATATTTACCAGTGTATACACTGGGTTGTCATTTTAGACAGTGAAACAATTGTTTTTTGCCATCCTTTGTTTTGATAGAGCCATACTATAACAGTATGACACTGTCAGTTTTAGTATGACCACACTAAATAGGAGTCTTATTTGGTGCTATCTTGTTTTCTCTTTTTTTGTTTTTTACTCTTTGGCTTTCTTCTTTGTCATGATTTTTTTTTCTTTATTTTCTGTGGATACCCCATATTTAGCACTGTTCGGGACCAGTTTGGATAAGGCATTATGCAACTTGGTCTCATGGAAAGTGTCCCTGCTCATAACAGGGGGCTGGCACTAGGTGATCTGTAAGATCATTTTGAAAATAAACCATGCCAAGATTCTATGGATCTAACACCAACCTGGCCACTAGACAAGTCCTGAGGCCCTTGATCCTAGCTTGATACCTGACCAGTGGCTAGCAATGCCAGTGCCATGTGTACTGGGCCTCAGGGCTGCAGTGGTGATAGCTGCAACATTACACCACAGCTTGACTCTCTTCATTTAAGTGGTGAGTCGACCAGAGACTACTGAGGAGCCTTGAGGCAGGAGGAGAAATGTGTTAAATGCAGAATGATGATTTTTAGAGCTGTTTAAACAAATATAATAAAAAAAAAAATTCCCCTTAGCACATTGGTAGCTAGGCAAGAAATGGAATATTATTAGTTATTTGCTCTGGTAACAATAGAGTAACACCTTGCATGTAGTTTTCCTAGTAACTTCCAAAACCTCCAATTACAGGACATACACTTTTCACATGATGACAGTGATGATACGGAGCCCTGGTGCCTCAGGGTGGGCTATTACTAACACAGAAATATACCTGTCTCTCCAAATCGTTGTGATGTTTTCCCAGGGAAGACACAGAGAGGGCTACAGGATGAGTCTATATATTCTGCAAGTCTTCTAACAATCCATAGATTGCTGGTTGTGTGCTCTGTATTAAGTCTGTGTACCAGAAGGAAGTTAATGTTGGCCATTAACCACCTTGTACTGAACCTAATTACTCTAGTTTTGATTAAAGCACACAATGAATCCTAAAGCATTCAATCCTGATTTGAATGCATGAAAAGAAGCCAGAATTTCACTGGCATTTTTTCTAGTAGTAATCACCATCAGATTTAGAAGTTTATATTAAATATTTTATTTCAATTTTTGTCTTCAACTTTGATCTACTGCATCTCATTACCTTTTCTATACAAAATTAAAAAGCTCTTGCTACTCAAGTATTTTCTCTTTGTAAAGATACTTGCACACTGTAATCAAGTCACTTTTTGGTTTTGTTTCTTCTAAATGAAACAGATGGAGCTCTTTAAGCCTTTGCCAACAGCATGCTTTCTTCAGTCGTTGAATAAATTGTGTAGTTTTCTTGCATCCTTCCCACTTATTTTTAAATATGGAACATTCTAATCAATGTTTTATACAGAGGTACTTTACACATCAATGTTCGCTTTTTGTTTTATTTAAATATGTCTGAGATTTTTTTTCTCATAGCACTGCAATAGTGCTCATATGCTGAGGTCTTCAGCAGTCCTTTTCAAATTGCTTTAGTTTTTTCCCCACATACAGCTCAGCAACAGCTCAGTAGCTATAATCTGCATGGTTTTTTTCTCTGCTTGTATCTGAAAACTACAAGTGACCAGAAGTGACCTGCAGTACATTGAAAAATGTACTGTTTAGCTAAATAAAATTATCCCAAGATTTCATTTGGTGCATGTGGCGATGTTCACAGGGGTCTTAGGATGAGGGAAGAGATGAGAAAGTTGACTCCATGTTTCAGAAGGCTTGGTTCATTATTTTATGATATACAATATATTAAAACTATACTAAAAGAATAGAAGAAAGGATTTCATCAGAAGGCTTAGCTAAGAATAGAAAAGGAATGAATAACAAAGGTTTATCTCTGACCTAGACAGCCTGGACAGCTGGGCTGTGATTGACCATTAATTAGAAACAACAACATGAGGCCAATCACAGATCCACCTGCTGCATTCCACAGCAGCAGATAATCATTGTTTGCCTTTTGTTCTTGAGGCCTCTCAGCTTCTCAGAAGGGAAAAAATCCTAAGGAAAGGATTTTTCATAAAAACATGTCGGTGACAAGTGCATAGACTTGGTCCCCTGTGGAGAGGAGATGTAGGAAAGGAAGTGAGAGTGGAAATGAGGTATCTGTTTAAAAGTCAGTCTTGAAATAATTGAGTAAGAAATTTTCACATTTGGCTACAGAAAAGGAGACTCACAGAAGTAAAAAATGCCTCATTTGCCTTATTTGCCTCATTATGGTTTTTTCATGAGAAAGATTTGAGGGGCAAACTCAGATTGAATGTTCCAAAGGTTGTGCTGCTTTCTTTGGAAGGGTAGGCCTTAGTATCTTTCACTCTGTAATTTCAACCATGGGCATTTATGTTGTGCAGGAAGAATGTGTTTTTCTCTTCCTACTAGTGTAAACACTTTTATCCTACTTCTCTTGTCTGCTGCAAGTCTGGGCTCACCTTTCTTTAATACCACTAATGTAGAAACGTGTTTTGATGGAGAAATAGAGTAGAGACAGAGATTTGGACAGAAGCCCTAGGTTCCAAAATCAGAGCACAGTTATCACACACCAAGTAGCTAAAGACCTTTACCATAAGGCAAAGCAAGTTTCCAGATAATCCAACTCATTACACAAACATAAGTCTTTGGACATCCTTCAGTGTAATAAACAGAATTTATACCCTGTAAATTATATAATCACAACACTAGAACAAAATACTAACTATAATCTGTTTCATTCTTATGCCAGCAAAAAACCTATACTATACTATGTTGCTTTCTCACCTATATATGCTGTTAAAAAAATTCAATAATTCCTTATTTTCTTGGTGGAATCTTCCCAGTGTGATGTTTTCCTAACCACTACAAGGATTTTCTTATTGTCTAATATTTCACTGCAATTTAAATGCATTACTTCTCACCCTGTCTACAATGAACACAGCAAACTGATGAATTTTGTGAGAGTACTTTCCTATTTTATGATTGCCATCACATTTCTATTCAAATTTTCCTTATTTAGGCTTTATAGGCCCATTTATTTTGTTCATCTTACAAGGTCATGCTTTTAAGCTGTTTTTCATTCCTAACATGCTCATATGGACTGTCATTTGGCTCAAAATTTTCTTAAATGCACCTCACTGCACCATGCAAAGCACTCCAAAAGCAGCTTTACTCCAGTAAAGCTTCTAACTGGATATGTTCTTTTTTATGTATGCCAGCAAACTATTTATTTTAAAACAAAATTATGGTGTTTTTTCCTACTTTTGATTTTCTTTATTGTAGCCTCTGATTGGATTATGTTTGTCATATCAGACTCTGTCTTCAGTTGAAATTGGTTGAAATTCATGAAGACTTCTAATCCTGTTCTTCAGTATACCTTTTTGTGTTGCCATCAGTGAGCTTTCTTTGCTAACCACCATCTAGGTTGTTGAAAAAAAATTAGTGGAATTGAATGGGGAGTAGATTTCTTTCAAAGCCTCTGCAATTCATTCATCCAGTCTGGTAGCAAAACAACTGATAACTAATGCATGAATATGGCTTTCCATAAAATTTTACTCATCAGATAATATGCTCTTATAGTTTCTATGCAGACCAGTTACTGGGATTTCACAAAAAAATAGCATTAGTGAACAAAAGGAGCCTGGCATTTGCTATTAGGTTTTGTTATCTACAAAATGTGTAAATTTAATGTAGAAGGGAATAAATTTGCTTCTATAAGGCCCATTTTTTAATGAATTGGTTCTTGCAAGTAAATACTTTAAAACTTTTCTCTATATTTCTTCCAGGAACAGGAATTTCAAAAATAGATTTATAACGTCTTTGCCTTTTATTCTTTTCCTGAAGGCTGACTTTAGTGGGTCTTCAGGTACTTTACCTATTTTTCACATGTTCCCAAAGAAAACTATTGAGTTTTTGTCACTTATAACCAAGGGTATAGTTCATCAGACCAGCCTATCTGACTATTTAACTCATCTGACAATTCTATAGCTTTTCTTCGGTATTCAACGCTGAAGTTTTGCCCTTTAAACATAAGTATTAAATATGATAATGATCTGCTTTACAGCTGGTCTTTTTACTGATGATTGAGGCAGAAGAAGCATTGAACAATTTGGTGTGATTACCATTATCGGTAGCCATCCTTCTTGCCTGGATGGGAAACTGCAACTCTCCTTCATCTTCAACATGAAGTACATGCAGCACAATTTCTTGTTACCCTGACCATCCTATAATAGCTACATGCTTTTGCAGGTCCAATTTCATGCCTGCATATTGATGTTGTACTTTTTAGTTTATCCTTAGCAAATTGACCTGCTTTTTAATAGATTGGGATTTTTTTCCCAACCAACTTTTTGAAAACCAGGAAGTGCTGTGTTGGTCTCCTAATATTCAGTGTCTTTCTCCCGCAAAAATAAAGTTTGTCCTTGTGTACCTATAGCAAGCAACAGCTCTCTTAATTACCTTTTTAAGGTAAAATGTTTTCTCTTTATCAGGTTTCAAATCAGAACTTCTCTACATTCTTTGAAGTTCTTCTGAATTCCTTTTCATTATGTTGCTCACCCTCCTCTCCTTTTCCATAGATTTTGACAGCTCTCAGCCAAGTTTTTCACATATCTTTCCTTATAGTCAGAGAGTACTTTCCCCTTGAACTTTGAATCAAGTAACTTGCAGTTACCTATTTCACTATGGCATGAAAAATTACTAATAGTACATTCAAATAACTTTGAATTTTATAATGATGATTCCTTTCAAAAATTATGGGTTTGTAATTAAATACTCTATGGGTTCAAGCCCTGTGTTGTTAAGGATTCTGCTAGTTCTTTTAGCTATTTAAAAACATCAACAAAACAAAACAGCAACAGAAAAAACCCATTGTAAAAAAAGCTGTAAAAAATTTAAGGTTCCTTTAAACTGATTCTACTGGATTTTTGATCTGTATTTAATCATTAAATACAGCATATTATATGTGACTGCGCAGTATTTTCCTATAAATGTCAAAGTTTTACCTAGTTTCTATAATTATCCTAGTCTATGAGCTTCTCTTACCATCTCCTTAAACCTTTTTCCTAATGTTTTTTTTTTCCTTCCTCTGTCTACTCCTCACTTTCTCTCCTTCCCATTTAATTTGATTTTTGCATACATTCTATTTTTACATGTTAGCTGAAAGTACATCATAAGGTTAAGGAAGACAAAAAGACAAAACTTCCTCTGCCATCCATGCATTTGTTGTTGTAATGAATCTATAATTGTCCAAGCTTTGTTTGTCCAAATCCCAGTTCCTGGGATTCATTACCTATGTGGTATATCTGATTTGAGTGAAGCAAGGAATCTTCTGTAATTTCTACACAGAACACCCACAAAAGTTCTGCTTGTTCACATCAGTGATAGTTACAGCTTTCCTTCTCTATCATTGGCTTAAATCCTGGTTTTCATGTGAGCTCCTAGCCCAAATATTTTTCCCATCTATTTTTGATCAATTTTTGTTCAGAAAGATCCCAGGATTATTTATAATAGCCTAGATAGGGATTGCCCTAAATTAATGCAGTGCACAACAGAAAAACATGAGACTGGACTTTATTTGGTATGTCCAATGAGTTAACTGTTTTCATAAGCCACCATTCCATTGTCTTCTAAATTTTCCCCTCTATGTATCTTCTGTATATTCACCTATATTTTATTGTTTCAGATTTGAATTATTCTGAATTTCAGCTCAATTAAATCTTCTTAAAAGCAGAAAAATGAAGAAACACCTGAGTGAACTTGTGGGTTTCTGTTTGGATCTGAGAAATGGCTTTATCCATCTGGAAATATGAATGCAACCTTGAGAAATATTTTTTCTTGCTATTGTTACTAAGGTTATTAAATCTCTAAAACAATTTTTTTCAAAGTAGCATATAACTCTAGTAATTATGGTATTGAGTTGTGATGCTGGAATATGCAAAGGAAATTTTTGCAAAAGCTGTTCATATTTATTCCTTTAAAATTTTTAATTTCTTGGCTACCAATTATATCTATGAATATCTCTAGTTTTAAAACTGTCAAGCAGAAATAAAATAGTGTTTCCAACCTGGAAAAGTTAAACTATGCAGTTGTCACTTGCACTGTGAAGCAGCTTTTCTACTTTCCTAGCATGATTTATAGTTTTAATGTTTAATTTTCTTTTCTGTCAGACAAAAACTGTTCCACGGATATTGATGAATGTTCCTCCAAGCCCTGTAAAAATGGAGGCCATTGCCATGATTTGATTGGTGAATTTCACTGTAGCTGTTTGCCAGGTAAGAAGTCACATTTAGTTGAGAAATGTTCTGTGGCATTCAAAAAAGAAACAGAGTTTTTTCATAAGCACACAACTAAGCAGTAATTTATTATGCTTGAAAAGAGAGAAGGATGAACTGGTATTCTTTAAGCATATGCTACAATTGTTATGCAGGTGGTGTCAGCAGAATTTGTTTACAGAATATAACTTGTATTCTGGAAATCCTGCCTTCCAAACTTATGAATAGTGAGCCTTAAAAATCAACCAACTCTGCCACTAGCACGATTTGGTTTCTATTTTTCTACTAGCAAAAGGTATTTTTAAAATTTCTGAAACAAAATGTGGACAAGCTACACAGTAGTTGTCATAAGGGTTGCTGAGGCAGGTTGGCCCTGGCTGGGAGCTGGGTGCAGTCAGTTAATCACACATCATTTCTGTTGCTCCTTCTTCCTCAGGGGGAGGACTCCTCATGCTCTTCCCTTGCTCCAGTGTGGGCTGCCTCCCAAGGGAGAGAGTCCTCCAAGAACTTCTCTCATATGAGTTCCTTTCCATGGCCTGCAGTTCTTTACAAACTGCTCCAGCATCGTTCCCTTCCCCTGAGTGCAGTCCTTCAGGAACTGCCTGCTCCAGTGTGGGTCCCCCACAGGGTCACAGCTCCTGCCAGGAAACCTGCTCCAGTATGGGCTTCTCTCTCCACGGGGCCACAGGTGCTGCCAGAAGCTTGTTCTAGCTCAGGCTTACCACAGGAAGGGTCACAGCTTGCTTTGGACATCCAGATGTTTTGTCATAAGGTCATCTGTGAGCTGTAGGTCGATCTCTGATCCACCATGGACCTCCATGGGCTGCAGGGGACAGCTGCCAAACCACAGGCTGCAGGGGAATCTTGCTCTGGTGCCCGCAGCACCTCCACCCTCTCTTGTACTGATTTTGGTGTCTACAGAGCTGTTTCTCTTGCTATCCTCACACTTTTTTTCTGTCTGGAGTTGCCCAGTTCATTTTTTCTCTCCCTCATCTTTACTGTTATCCCAGATGTGTTACCACTGTCACTGATGGGCTCAGCCTTGGCCAGCAGCAGATCATCCAGGAGCTGGCTGGCACTGATTCCATCAGACCAGGGGGAAGTTTCTGGCAGGTCCTCAGAGAAGCCACCCCTGTACCTGCCCTCACTGAAATATTGCTGTGCAAACCCAGTTCAGTTGCTTGCAGTGATGAGAGATGCCAGCAATATCTGAATTTGTCAAAAGGAGTAAATCAACTTTTCTATCTTTATGTGACATACATAATTTTAGTCACAGAATCAGTTAGGTTGGAAAACCCCTCTGAGATCATAGAGTCCAACAAATAAACATATCTGAGATATGAACCTATATGTTTCAGTGTAGATTGGTGCTATGGGCAAGACTTTACACATTGAAATATAGTCTCTTTTAATATAACCAGCTAATTTAATATGCGACACTTGCATAACATGACTAATATTTTTTTATCCCCTGCTCTCTTTCTTGTGGGCTGACTGGTTTTCAGCCAATTGGAAAGTAGTGAGCAAAACATGAAGCAAAAGCACTCTTTCACTTGCAGTTTTTAAATACTCTTAAGTCAGTTACATTGCATTAAACCTTATTCTACAATGTCAAGTTAACAATGTAAGGATAAAATGATCAAACTTGTATTTAGACTGAAATATTTACTTCAAGTGGATAGGCAAACTAAGTGGTTTAAAATTGTTATGTCCCTATAAGGGCTATATAGGTTTTTAAAATGTATACAGGCTACTTCAAGCCTCATGTACAAATACATTGAAAGTTATTGATGTGTAGAATACAGGAACTCACAGCCAGCACTGCCACTCAGTAATAGTGTAAGGGCATGAATATAATTTGAATTTTGGCATAAATATTTGTGGATATTATTATATACAGAAGTATGTATATCTGTATATTATAAATGTGCATACATATACATACTCATACTATCTTTTAAGACATGAGTCTTACAATAGACTTTCAAGATGCAGAAAAATAAAGGTTTATTATTACAGCTATTATTATTATTATTATTATTATTTATTTTGGCTAATATTTTAAGGCTGAATTCTTATATGGTACTGTAATAAGTTAGCTTTACTTTTTCAGTTGCAAACACTGTGACTATATTTCATCATTCCTTCTACTGTGGATAAACCAAATGTCACATCTCATTTTGTCAGCGTAGCTTGTTCTGTGAAATCACAAGCACAACAATAAGTATGAAAACATCTTCCCATTATACTTTAAAAGTGAGATCATATGCATGAAATGAATAATGAAATGCCGTAAGAAGTACACATATGAAATCTCAGACTCTAAACATTTTCTATTACTATTCTTAACACTTGTTAGATACAGTCTTTGTGAAGAATTTACCCATCTGCAAAATGCAGGATGAAAAGCAATGGTTTAGACAGTATTTAGGACTGCAGAAAGGCAATATAGCACCTGAAGGACAGCACAAAGAAATTTCAGCTAATAAATTTTTTTTATCAGGAACTCAATTTAAATGGCTCCCTACAAATAAATGCAGCATGGGGAATATACAGGAGGAGTTGGAGATGGGTGCATGGCTGCATGGCTATGATATCATTGGCATCACAGGGACACAACAGAATGACTCCTATGACTGAAGTGTTGCAATGGAAAGATAAAGGCAGTTTAGGAAGGGCAGGCAAGGCAGATGAGGAGGCAGTGTTTGCAATCTATGCCAATGTCCAGCTGGAATGCACAGAGCTTTGCCTGGTCATGGATGAGGAGTCAGCTAAGAGTTTATGAGTCAGGATGGAAGAAAGGACAGGGACAAGTGACATTTCACTGAGAGGCTGGTATAGGCTCTTCCACCAGGGAGTCCAAGTGGTTGAGGCCCTCTGTGGAGAGAAGGGAGCAGCCACACATTCACAAACCCTAGTCCTCATAAAAAGACTTCAACCATTCTAGGTTTGCGTAGCCAGAATCTGGGAGCTGAGGGTCTACAGAGACAACAGATGAAAGACCTTAATCAGAATTACTTACTACTTAGTATAAAACCAAAAACTACTAGTAAATTACAGCATAACACAAAACAGAGCACTATATCAAGAGACCAACATTAAAGAGAGAAAGAAATAGTATTGATTAGGAGTTGAATGTGACTCACTGAAATGACAATAACATGCACAGATTTTGTCACTTAATCCCTGGGGAGTAACAGTGAAGCATCCCTACTCATGGGAGAAATTCCACACAGTTCCAGGAAAATGCACAGGTTTCTGCTTTGTGAAAGATTCATGTTGCTTTTGTGGTCATAAAAGGAGGTATCAAAAGGTTGATCAAAAATCTGGTCTATTGTCCCAGATCTCACTTCAACATTAAGATATTCATTGGCAACTGGGAGATGCCAGACCAGCATTAACCCCATGGTGCCAAAATAACTCACTGTGAATATTAATTTTTTATTCCACTAGAAAATGGTTACTTATGTATATTGAATTTAGAAAAAGGGGGAAAAAGTTAGAAACAAGGGCTATATATTTTGACAACAGTAGTCTGTCATCTGGAAATGATGCATTGAAATGGTCAAGTAGAGAAGTACAGTCTGAGAAAGAAGTGAGGAACCTCTTTCTAAAATTTATATATAATTTATTTTTTCCTTATGGAAAAGTGAAGACCTTTTAAGTTTGTAGAAGACAATCATGAGGGAATCTTAGACCCATAAAAAAACCTTTTAACAGTTGACATTGCATTTCTCTATTTGTTACCACAGAATTGGATATAACTAGAGAATTTATTTGGAAGTTTTAGTAAAGGATTAGACAAGTTCACGACTAAAATATCTGTAAATCAATACTAAAGAATCCTTTGACTTTTAAGACACTGGAATGTTGGGAGGTTTCAAGAGGAACAGACAGTTAGAAGTTTCTAAACTAATAATCTCTCCCTAATAGTCTCCCTTTTTCTGCTCTCAGACAGTTGTAGGCTGGATGCACAATTTTTCTCTTTTAGGAAACATTACATCTATTACACAATTTCTTTCCCATCCCTATTTGTGACTCAGTCATGTATTATCCCTACTATACTTAACTGAATACTTTTTTTTTTTTTATGGGATTACTGGATGATTAGCATGATTACTAAAGGAGACTGATTTTGAAGCAGAAAATCCTATCAGTTGATGGATTCAACCTAAAATCAATTTGTGTTCGACTTAATACACTGAATCAAAGAAGCAGTACTTCTGATTAAGAGTAAACATGCACACAGAGAAATTGTAAATCAAATTCTTCCTTTTCAGAAGGTGTTGCTGTTATTAAAGTTTAGTGTACCATGAAATAAGACTGTACTTTCTTTCAAACCTTTCTGGCAACACTTGTTATGAAGTAGATGCTTATACATGAAAGTTTTTATTCCAGGAAGAGACCTTAGAAAAACTAATGCATGCTGTGACTCAAAAAATAAAGTGAATCATCAAGATTACAGTTGAAAAAAGTTTACAAAATCATTCGATTCTTCACATTGCTGCTGCGCAGTGATCCTTAACATAGAATTTGTAATGATATTTTTTGCATTGATTTCAAAGTTGCTTGATCAGAAAGTGCAGCATTTTTCACATGAAGCTGTTGCTCTTCTTGCCAAAAAGACTGCCTGATGCGTAGCTTAAAATTCCAATTCTCTATTTCTTGCTCCAAGTCACAATCCACATATGCAATTTGTAAATCATGTTATTCTTCTAACATCCTAACTTGTACTGGGATAGAATTCTTTCTAAACAAGTCCATCTAATCACCTGTAGAAATGTTATTCAGCAGACTGAGACAGAAGGTACTTTGAGTATTCATATAGCAAATAGTACAGAATTACTTGTAGCAGTAGTTAGTGGACTCAATAATATAGAGAAACAGAGGTCAATAAATTGGTATTATGTTGTCTCTTTTGCAAAGTCTTAATACTAAGACTTGTGTAGGCAGTCATCCATGACATTTGTGTTGGATCTTAATCCAGGAAGAAGGCTGAAGCCACCTAAAGTCAGAGATGTTGAAAAAGCAGAGGTTATATTGATGGGTCTCCAGGACCTGCCATTTTTATTGCCTCTCACAAAAGCAGTATCTGAAAACAGTGAGTGACAGGGAACATTATTAGGGGTCCTTCCCAAGAGGTTTTCCTTACATTTATAGCTCATCCATACGCTAGTTTTTTCTCTGATAGTTGTGAAATATTAAATATATTTAATACCCTAGTAATTCTTCTGTGGTTTTAAGACTCTAAGTGTAGTAAGAGAGTCTTCTAATAAAGACATTCACAAGCATATCTAGTCATTTTTTGCCACTGAAGGTTGGATTGTTTACTTCATTTTTTTCATGGAGCCCTATACAATATTTGTTAAACTTCAAGTGTTTTTTACATTACGTGTAAAAATTTATTCATAAATTACCTAGCTGAAAGAGGCAGCAATTCTAAAATTGGCGCAAGTTGGGAGTTCCATTTTTTAAATAAAAAGAATTCAGAAGTATTCTACAGTATTTTCAACACTAGGAAGCAGGAAAAAAAATCAATGAAGGCCATTCTTTGCTTTTTCACTCTGGAAAAAAGCCCATGATCTTCTCATTATCAGAAGAGAAAATTGGATAATACACAAGAAAATAAATGTTTAATGGGTATTTCCCCCAAACTAAGAATTGATTGGATCTATGTGCAGGGTCTGGTTGAGATAGAAATAATCTTCTTCATAGAAGTTACAGTGCTGTGTTTTAGATTTGTGACCAAAGCCATGTTGCTAACTCAGGAATGTCTTGGCTGTTGCTGAGCAGTGCTTGCACAGCATCATGGCCATCTTTGTTTCTCATTTGCCCTGACAGTGAGTAGGTTGGAGTGGAAAAACACATCGGAGTGTACAGATCTGGGACAGCTGACCCCAAAGGAACAAGGAGATATTCTATTCCATATGCAATAAGATAGACAGCCATAAAATCCTGGAAAGAGTTTTCCAAAATAGTTGTTGCTATAGACATATGGCCAGATGGCCATGGGAAGGAGGTGAAGAGTGCCTTTGCATTACTTGGTGTATTTTTTTTTTTCTGCAACCCACTAATTTGTCCTTATCATGACTCACCAGTTTTCTCACATTTTTCTTTCTAATTCTCTATGTAAATCAAATTTCAAGATATACATACCTTTTTCTACTTTCATGATTTTCACCAGAAAAGCAAGAGAACAGTGCAGAAAAGTCTTAAGTTTCCTCGCTTGAAATTCTCATACTTTTGGATTACCTTGCCATGCATGTTTGAAATTGTAATGCTAACCTTCATATACATGTTTCATGCAGAGAAAAGTCTTTGAGATTTATAGAAATAAAAATACTGCTGGAAAAGTGCTTAATAGCTCATTCCACTAGGAGACATGTAATGGCTTGGATATTGTGTATTCAAAGTGTGCACTATGATGTAATACTGGCTGTACCTTCTCTAGTACACTGGCATCCGTGCCTTCTATTTGTTGAAAATATTCCCAGAAGCACAGTAAGATTTAAAATTTTAAACCTAATCTTTATTATCTGTTAGAAATTGGACATAAAGGTATTAGGAGAAAATGAAGCTCTGTAATTTCTACTTCAGTGAGATTTCATTATATTATTCCTTTAGATATAAGCATTTATTGAGTTTTTGCACTGAAAGACTGGAATATGTAAAAGACTGGTAAAGAAGATGTAAAACAAGATACAATGATTTTTAAAAAAATCTTGAAATAGATATACCTTTTAACTACAGTTTTAAAATGAAAATAATTAAATGAAGAAGGAAGAAGAAAATTCACACAAAAAAAAAAAATGACACTGAAAACCATTCATTATATATCAACACATACTATGTATATATACTTGTGCCCAAGTGTAGGAGAAGGAAAAGATGGAATCCAAAAGTTTCCTACAAAAATAGGATGGAGGAAAGGACAAATGAGAAGGGCAACAAATTTTGAAAAGCTCATTAAAAAGTCTCTTATAAGACTTTGCTGTTAAGGCAGCCTGTGAGGAAGAAAGAGAAAGCAATGATGGTAAAGGGACCACATGGAAAATTTCTTGATATTGTAAAAAGATACCTTATTAGGTGTAATAGCTTCATAAAGAAAGTTTCTTTTTTTATAATTCCAATTTTCTACCTGTTTTCCAATTTTTCAGTATAGTGCTTCGTGCCAGTGGTAAAAGACATTTTCCTGCAATAGAACAAGAAAAAATTGTCAACTTCCTCTCATTTTTTTAAAAAATGTGCTGTCATTTATGAAGCTAAAAATACAGGGAAGAAAATTGATTAATAGCTCATTTGTAATGTCAATGCAATCCACCAACCCTAGCAGATGACTTAAAAATTTGACATTTTTTTAACAAAAACAACACTACTTATTTCAAAGTGTCTAATTAGACATTGAGTTACTGCTACCAAAAGCAGACACAAAAGAATGATGTCTTGAGGGGCGTTGTAATAACCCATTACAAATCCCCCAGGTCAGGAAATATCTCTATGACAGCCTTTAGCTTGAGTCTATTCATTTCTAAAAGTACTGTAATGGCAGTAACAGGATGGAAAGGAATGATTATGATACTAACCAGCTATTTCAAATACTTGTTAAAACCATCATAGCTGCATTTCTCAATTCACCAAAGTTACATTCTTTTATAAAGGATTTAATTTGCCAATTGTGACTAATTTTTAATTTTCTGCTTCTTATATTTGGCATCTCCATATTTTTATTTTTTCTGATACATTATTGGAATATGTTCCCATGGTTAAGTGCCTCTTGGTTATAGAATGAGTCCATTCACTTCACTTTTAATAAGAAATTAATAAGATTTACAATGATGTAATCTCTGGCTCCTCTCTGCCTTTTTCCATTTCTGACATTAGAAATGCAAATAATATTTGTTTTTAGACATCGCTTTCCAGAAAACTGTTACAATTTAAGTCAATAGGCCTAAAATCATACTTTTTGTGGAGAACTTAATGTGATAATCATACTATTGTCTTTTCCTGATATTAGTATGCTGCACCTACTAAACCTAATTTTTCTATGTTTGATTTATATGTTTAAAACTAGCTTATTCCAAAACTTCTCTTTCTGAAAAGTAATAATAATAATTTATAGGTTATTTGTCCACCACATGTCCAAATACATTCAAATTTCTAATGAAGGATCTAAAGGTTTTCAAATTATGATCTCCTATGTTGTCTGACCATCTCTGATTAAAAAAAAAAATAATAATTCCAGAAGTGTATTTTTACAGCCAAAACTGAAACAGTCTTTATTCTACTGCCTTTATTCTACATTTCCAAAGAAATATTATCCCTCTTTATTTTGGATATGATTTATTCTTTTTCTTTGAAATTTCCACTCGTCTACTTATTTATCTGTGTTTTTGTTCTTTCTTCATGCTTTTCTACCCTTCTCTAAAAACTTCCTTCTTTGACAACTCACTTTCCAAGTAATCTCCTGGTCCCACAATGTACTGAAAAATAATTAGTATTTGTTCAGTTTTCATAATCTATGTCTCTACTTGCATTAACAAGGAGTAAAAATATTGTCTAATATTCTCAACAAGTAAGAGAATTGCCTTACCAGACCTTCAGCAATGTCCACTGCTGTGCTTTGTGTGTTTTTATCAACTTTTTTTTTTCCTCTACTTACCTGTTACTAAAATCAATCCCTTTTTTCTCCCCCCAGTTTTCTACTTCCATATGGTGTTCTAATCAGATGAGAAATGAAGGATCATATTTGGATTTCATATTATCTTTATAATTTATGAAAGACAGACTAGAAAATATATGATAGATGACAGGGAATCTCTATGCAATTTGCCTTTGTCCAACAGATTGCTTATCAGCAAATCCTAAGTAGCAGTTCAACCAAAAAATTTTGCTTGCTACTGCCTGCCAATCTTAATTCCACGAATGGCATGAACAGAAAGCCAATGTATTTTTGTTTTTATTTTCATATTTGTCTTCCTAAATTCTACTTTAAAATCTTTTGCAGTCCTGAGGAAATACATACCTGACTTTATGTGGCACTTGAAACCATTCTCTTTTTAATAAAAAGTCATTGTACTTACTTTCTGTACGAAATTAATTCATCTCTAAAATAAGAATATTGAACAGAATAGCTCTTTATTTAATCCACTGTAGTATTACACAATGGGGGGTCAGCTCATCCTCTTATCTCCTCATTCTCGACACACAAAATCTGAAAGCATGCAAGACCTCTGAGATGTAACTGAGGAAGAATAGCAACATTGCCCACTGCTTGTGTTGATTTTATTGGGTGCTTTGTAGTTCACTGATCTATTTTTTTCAGAGATGTTAAGGTGAAAATCTGTTTAATTCAGAAGTTAGGTAATTTATATTAATTGTTACTATTGTTGTTTATATTCTTGTCATTTCTTTTTTTTCTTGGGGTTTTATTTCCCTTCTGATCTGCTAGCAGCAATGCTTTTACCCCAATTCTAACTGGCATAAATGATTTCAATTAGCAATTTCTTACTCTCATTTTTCATTATCCATAAGGGAATTGTAAATACCACAGGATTTGCATGTTAATTACAGGAAGATGTTATATAGGAAAGGGTAATAAATTACCCATTCCTAATAACAATCAAATTATGTTATACAATACAAAGCAGCAGATCTTGACATCATCACAAAGGAAGCAGTAAACATTGACAACTTCGCAGTCCTCATGGGAAAATGAAAATGGATAACAGATATTATTTCATAAAGTTTTTGTATTTTTCCCTACTCTTGCTGTTATTTTATTCTGCCGGTGTAAAGCATCACTAGGTGATGTTTTAATGCATCATACCACAAAATTATCAGGTAGCCTGACACATTTCAAGCCAGCAAACACAGTCAGAATAAAAACTTATTCTGTGTTTTCTTAGTGTAAATAAGAGAGATTCTGCAGCTGCCTGCTGTGGTACAGTAATCAAACTTCTGTTGTAATTGCTGTAAGTATTCTGGTGTATTACTGTAAGATATGTAGAGTATGTCTCTGTTTTTCCTTAATCCTCTTTCTTTAGTTCTAATCTATCTTTTAGTGGAACTGACAAAAACATTACAGTATTGGAAGATGTATCTAGCCATTGTGGCCCTTTGCATAGGCTAAAGGGCTTTTTTTTAAAAGAAAAACACTGTAGAGAGACAGTTCTCCTACATTTCATTTGAATGTATGGCTTAAGGTCTAGCTTGTCCAGAAGGAGAAGAAATGGTCATTGAAGTCAAGTAGCAAAAAGAGACATGGCACACTCACTAGCCCTCATTGGGAGAAAGAAATTCTAGATGGGGGATAATGAAGAAAGAGAAAGTTACAGAAAAGTCAGATTTACTCTTTTTGAAAGAAGTTTTTCAGAACTTCTGTTCTGCTGATTTGCACTATATTAAAAAATAGATGAAGAACCTTTAAAAACCAATAGTCCAAACAGGTCAAGTGACTTTAGCCACTCCTTTTATGACTGCCCTTCAAGACCCTTCACCATCTTTGTTGCCCTCCTTAGGACACTCTTTAATATCTTTCTTCTATTGTGTCACCCAAAACTGCACATGGAACCTGAGGTGAGGCTGCCCCAGTGCAAAGCAGAGCAGGACAATCCCCTCCCTTGCACAGCTGGTGATGCTGTGCCTGATGCCCCCCCAGGATAGTCTTGACCCTCCTGGCTGCCAGGGCACTCCTGGCTCCACTCTCTGTCAACCAAAACCCTTTCCACAGTGCTGCTTTCCTCAGTTTTCTTCAGTATCTCATTCCCCAGTCTGCACATTCACACAGGGTTGCTCTGAACCAGATGCAGAATCCACCACTTTCCCTGGCTGAATTTCATGTGGTTGGTTATTGCCCAGTACCCTAATTTTTCTGTCTCTCTGCAGGGACTCTCTGCCTTTGAGGGAGTCAGCAGTTCATCCCAGTTTAATATTATTGGTAAACTTAGTATTCCTTTAAGTCCTGTGTCTAGGTAATTTATAAAGATGTTGAAGAGCACAGGGCCGAGGATGGAGCCCTGTGGAACCCCACCAGTGACAGGTCACCAGTCTGATGCTGCCCCATTCACTATAACCTTTTGCATCCAACCCTTGAGCCAGTGGTTCTCCCACCACATGATGTGTTTATCCAGCTGTGTGCTGGACACTTTGTCCAGAAGGATTCTGTGAGAAACAGTATCAAAAGCTTTGCAGATATCTAAAGATATTACATCAATTGGCTTACTTGATCAACAGTGGGTTACCTTGTCCAAAAAGGAAATCATGTTTGATAAGCAGGACTTTCCCCTCATGAAGCCATGACCAATACTGTGATGTTTTTCAGGTGGTTTGCCATAACTCCCAGAATAATCTTCAAGATTTTATCAGTCACAGAAGAAACTAAAGTGTTCAAATGACTGTAAAATCTGTTTGTTTGGCTACAGCTTCAACTGTGGTATTTAGAAAGGATTCAGAGCCATTTCAGAGCTGTAGCTTGTGGTTAGGCCAAGTTACAGAAAGGTAGAAAAGAGCAGAAGTGTAATGTAGAACTGTCAGGTCTAACTTGAATTATTGAAAAAATACTGGAGAAAATGTGAAGTTGAACTATTTATAAGCATCTGAAGCCAACAAAAATATGACAGTCCCTAGATAACATGACCCACCATGGCCCTCCATGGGCTGCAGGGGCACAGCTGCCTCACCATGGGCTGCACCAGGGGCTGCAAGGGAATCTCAGCTCTGGAGTACTTCCTACCCCTCCTTCTGCACTGACCTTGGAGTCTGCAGAGCTGCTCCTCTCGTTCTTACCCCATTTTTCCCTGGCCAAAATTACCTCTGTGCAATCAGTTTTTTCCTCCTTAAATATGATCACAGAAGGATTTCTGCCATTTGCTGATGGCTTTGGCCTTGGCTAGCAGGGGGTCCGTCCTAGAGGCAGCTGGCATTGGCTCTGGCAAGCTTCTGGCAACTTCTCAGAGAAGCCAACTCTGTAAGCCCCCACCCTGATACCAAAACCTGGCCAAGCAAACCCAATTCAGTGCCAAGGTGATGATTTTTCCTCTTTATTACCCTTTATTTTGTTCAACACAGTTATTTTTAATTGCATATTTCTTACAATTTTTACATTTTGTATAATTTTTTCAATAAGTACACTTTTTATATTTGAAATTCCAGTGGACCCAAGCACAAGCAGAATTTCACTATGATAGGTGTTGAATCACAAAAACAATTGCAACCACTCTACCCCAAAATCAAATGAATGAAATAGTTTTATACATAATTATTATCACATTCAGTACTAATAAGGATAAATTTGCAACCCATTATGTAAGAATCCTAATGACAATGAAAGTATTGTCCAGGTTTTACATGAATTTATTAAATTCTGGCATTTTCTTTCTTTCTTTCTTTCTTTCTTTTTTTCTTTCTTTCTTTCTTTCTTTCTTTCTTTCTTTCTTTCTTTCTTTCTTTCTTTCTTTCTTTCTTTCTTTCTTTTCTTTCTTTTCTTTCTTTCTGTCTCTCCTTCTTTTTCTCCTTCTTTCTCTCCTTCTTTCTTTCTGTTTAAGCTTTTCTTAGATGTAATTTTAACAGGAACCATAAAACTTTTTCCCCAGGAGTACTATTTGTTCAATAAGAGTGAATGAATGCACATCAAATCCTGCTGGCTCTGACAATAACCCTTAATGTGAGGTTTCAGTTAATAGTTTCAGATGTACCTGCCATCCAGAATATGAGGAGCTGTGTAGTGAAATTGCCATAAATCACTCTGTGGCTGGACTATGTCAGAATGCATCACAATTCAGTGATCTCCCTGGAGAATTTAAGTGTCACAGCCTGACTAGTAAAAATCACTTTTGTCGTGAGGCATTTGGGTTTGTCAAAAAGAAATGTCTCAAGAATGTAAATGTGGCATTTAAAAAATTTAAATATTCTGTTGCTAAATTTTCCTTATCTAAATTTGTGAAGTATCTTTTGGATATCTGTGACAAAAAAGGAAATCAAAATGTGCTCAATTCTTTTTGTAGGAAATGTTAAGTAATGTGAAGTTCTCCAACTGAATCTGTTATGATGAGAAACCTTGTACAAAATCAGATGTATAATATTGAAATTGATCCCTGAAATCACTACCCTTTGTTCTTCAACTTAGTGTAGTGACTTTTTTAAGTAGATCAGATTGCTCAAAGCCTAATAATCCATGCTGTAATACTTCAATAATTAATTCAAAACACAGAAATAAAAAGACACATATGTTAAGACCGTTTATTTAAAATCTATAAAGTTATGAGTAATAATTTTTTATTTAATCAAGGACAAAACCTGTTGGCTTTTCTATATTCATTATCTCTATTTTGATGAAAGTCACACTTGCAACAACTATAGATATGTCTGTGCATAGCTGTTACCATCATTGATCAACATTTCATTTTATTTCTTTATAATAATTTTTTATATTAGTTTTATGTAGTACTTCATTATGCAGATGTTAAGAGCTATTTACAAAGGCAAAAACGAGAGACTTAAATTTTTAATGGCAATCAACAAGGAGGAAAACTTCAGCTGTGCAAGAATGTTGCACAGCTGGTGTTTAGGATGGAATTGAAACATAGCTTAAAGTCACCTTTCTGCATCTACTGATTTAGAAACAAAAATGACTGCATGTGTAGGGCAGCTTTAATATGCATTGCCTTGTATTTATGCCTCAAAGGGTTGTTCAACAAGCCAGAATTTGTAAGTGTAGCATGTTCCAGCAATTTACCCTGATGGTCAGAAGCTGCTGTCTTGCCTCATGTAACAAGATGTTCAAAAGTTAAAAAATCTTCCAGATCAGGAGGTCTTCAGTCATGCCTTAAGAACACAGTTTCCATTTCCTCTAGTTTAAAGACTAGGTCCATGCAGTACTGAACTTATGAAATTTTTAAATTATTCATTATAGTCAACAGCACATTATAAACACTATTAAAACAAGGTTATGTTCAGTTCTGAAAGCTATCATGGCATACAGTGGGAATGCAAATTTATTTCAACATATTTGACCAGAGGGTCTTCCTCTTTGTCTTATAATTTGACTAACACAATGTCAGATATGAGGAACCTCAATGGTTCCTCAACTGGAATCTGTCATGGCAATACCTATGCTGCTGAAGCATGTCATTGCTTTATAAATATATTTTTAAATTAAAGGTGAAGTTCAGATCTTCAGCCAGACTTAGTATCCAAGTTTGTAAGACACTGGAATTCGTTATATTTAACTCACTGAACCAAATCTCTGGTTTAAGTCTTTAGTGGCTTTTCATTCTGCACTTGTTAAATTATAATAAATCGGTCTAGTCTGTTTTGATCTTTGTTGCACTAAAAATATTTAGAAAATTTTAAGTGCTCAGCTAATAGGAGATCAGAAAACTGCACTTCTTATGCTTTAGCTCACTAAGTTTTTGTGACCAAAACAAAATGTCTAAAATTTGAAACTTTGTGTTTATATTCAGCATTTAGATACTAGCTCCACACATATGCATTGATTTTTCAACTGCTTTATATCACTTAGTTAAGTATATGAATGTGGTTTGAAAAAAAATCAGTCAAAGAATATTTTCTTGCAACTATTTATTGTGTATGTTCAAAAATAAAAGTTGTGCCATCAATGAAAATTATTATTTCCTTGATGCCCATTGTATTTGGAAGGGTTTTTTTTATAATTGTGAGTACAGCTTTATCATTGATTTTATCATTATGACTTTGTTCCATTTAAAATTGTTTTGTGTATGAAACTGAAACTTTCAAGGAAATTTGAATATTTTACCCTAGCCTAAATAAGGTTTTAAAACATAAGAAAAGTGCACACTTAACTGATCTATCACGTGTCTGTTTTCTCAGATTAACTGCAATAAATTTCCTAAGTCTTCTGTTACTCTGTTTTTCAACAGGTTTTACTGGTGACTTATGTGAGTCTAATGTTGCCACCTGCCTATCACAACCATGTGGGGCCTCCAGCATCTGTAAAGACATTGTGGGTGGCTATCTCTGTTTCTGTGCCCCTGGCTTTATAGGCAAGTTCATAGAAGTGCTGTTTAAGATGTTTCAGTCAGTCCTAAACCAGAGAATAGAAGTTTGTTCAACAGTAGCAATAGATTATTTAGCAGTGTGCCTCTGATTCAGGCAGAACAACTTTTTTTTCCTGGCACACAAAAGTTCTTGGCTGAGTAAAAGTATTCAGCTGTAAAAAATACTGACTACATTTCCACTACATTTCCACTACTATTTCCACTACAATTATTCATTATACTATTTTAAACATGGTGTCTTTCCTAGACTGATGTGATTTGAACTCACAGCCATATGCAATCTGGCCTTAATTTATCTCCTTTGTGCTCTCTGTGATAATAAGGCTGCAGTAACAAGGGTCTCAACTGCCAAACATACATCCAAGATCCTGGGCAGGTTTAACTACTCATGTTTGCATCTACCATGCAGGCCATTGTCATTACACTGACTAGATTAAAATTAATTTGGCCATGTCATTATACTGACGTGGTATTTTCAGAAGCCAATGTAAAAGAAAAAAAAATTTTCTAGATACATATGCAGGTATTTTTGATCAACTATATGGTGAAATAATCAAGGGCAGTAAGAGTTCCCTGATTGGAAGATCAGCTGTGCTACCCAGATTAATCCTGTCTAACTCCAGGGACGTTGAGAGGACTCCAAAAGCAGGAATAAGATGACACTAAAATCTCCCTCAATAGTTAAGGAGTACACAGACAACCAGAGGAATTGTGATCTTCAGAAGACTGCATACCTCTTAACTTGCTGTTCTGATCTTTAAAACAAACTCATAAATTAATAAATAATGAAAATTATATATAAAGATAAGATAAAAGACAATAAAGAAAGACTGTATTATTTTAATTTTTTTTCTTGGAAACCACATTTACATTGTGACGTTTCACAAAAACTCAAAGCTTTCTTGCCCTTAAATTATGAAAATATGCAAGTCTTTGAGTACATCTGTAAGGATTTTATAAAATGTTTGTTGAACATTATATTCTGCTTTTTTCCTTTAATCAACAAGAAATGAATTCCCCACAGACAATTTATGGCTTATTGTTAAAAGCTCCATGTACCTAAGCTCAGTTGTTTCATTTTGTTTTTGCTGCCTGTGCTGATGATTAACCAGTGGGTGTTCTAATGAAATGAATCCTCCACTTGTTTCCAGGTCATAACTGTGAGATTGAAGTGGATGAGTGTCTTAGTGACCCTTGTCACAATGGAGCTACTTGTGTTGATCACCTGAATGCCTTCAGTTGCATCTGTCAGGATGGATTTGAAGGTGAAAAAAAGTCCACCGAATGATAACTTTGTAAACCTACTCAGAGTTTTACTCCATTTTTTTTAACATATCAGATGAGATGCGTGTATTCACATATGGGTGTCATCTGAAGTCATAAACATGTCAGTTAGAAGAAGCATATCTTGACTTTATATATCTTGATTTTGTTTTCATGATAGCAGAGAACTAGGTGTTTTCTGCTTACTGGTGTCTTGGCTGTTGAAAACGGATCTGTGGGGTTCAGTGAATTCTGCAAATCAGAGATACTTTTTTTCCTGAAAGCTTTCAAAATATTTTGAAGCTTTAATATCCTTGAACTGAGAAAAAAAATCCAACTGTGTGGTAAAGGTTTTGTTTTTGACATATTTGTACAATTTATATAAAAAAATTAATAGCTTTGATAAGTGGGTGCATTAATAGCTGCAGCTATGCTTTCAGCTTAGATCAGGAATTTAAAGTGCATCCATTTTCTTTTTACAGCATCATTTTTTAAACATCATGGATATTTAATCATTAAAATACAAATCAATCCATAATTCAAATTTTCCAGTGCAAAATAGTACATTTATTCCACTCATATATTCAGAAGAATTATTACTTGCATTTTTATTTCTTTAAATGCTTTTAACTTCCCAAATCATGCAATTGACGCAATTTTTCAATTATTCTTCAAATGTAAAGAATTGGGTTCACTGAAAAATATTAGCAATGAAGTATTTTTTTGTACTTTGAGTAGTTATGTGGGTTTTTTATAGTCTACATTGGAATAAGTTTTCTTCTTGTCTATAACATATTTCTTTCACATAGTTTTTTAGGAGTACATCTTTTGCCTTATCATGAAGATAAGAAGTATTTCCTCTCACATCACTGCAATGCTGTCTATTACACCTACTGTAATTTATTTTCTGTTCTGCTATATTTATATAATAAGAAAATTTTATGCTTTAAGCCTTAGTAAACTGTTTGATTACTGTACTTTTAATACTTTTGAAAAATTAGTGAACAAATTAAGCACTTAGAAGATGAACATCTGTCCTAAACACCCAGATCTGACTATTAAAAGGGTGTCAACTAGATTCTGTTATGTGAGTTATATTCAGTTAAAATAAATGTTGGTCTTTACATAAAGGTGCCATGGAATAACACCTTTCCCCTTTCCTTGATTCTATATTCACAGGTACAACTTGTAGAGCAAATATAAATGAATGTCAGTCTTCTCCATGTCTTCATAATGCATCATGTGCAGACCTTATTGGTGGCTATAAATGTGTCTGCCTACCTGGTTTTACTGGTGAGTTGTTTTCATAGCAGACTTTTTTTCACAGCCAGATAGTCCACAAAGCATCCATTAAGACATTATTGACTAACTTGCTTGTGGTTTATTGTCATTTCTCTTTATCTGCCCTGGTCTAATGTTTAATTTGCATTCCAACTAACTGGAATACTGACTGCATCTGTAAACTACATAGCGCAAGATAAATTAGTCTGCATTTAAAAAGGCCTTCAAAGCTTGCACACATAAGGAAGACTAGCTACCATTTAGCAACTCAGAAATAAGCTGGTAGGTATTTGTGGTTATAAGAACAAAATGGATGTTGAGATTAGTAGTGTGGCTGTTGTTTGGCTAATGGATGTTAGCTTGTCTTCACAAGTAGCTTGAGATTTTTGTGGTGCAAATGAACTGGAAATTGGCACCTGACTTTTTAGTAAGTGTTCAAAACTTTCATCTTTTCAAAGGTGCCAGATGTGAAACAGATATAGATGAGTGTGCTTCATTTCCCTGCAAGAATGGAGCCACCTGCATTGACCAACCTGGTAATTATTTCTGCCAATGTGTGGCTCCGTTTAAAGGTAATGAACACCAAGGGAGAGGGGAAAGTAAACATAATTAACTTTATAAGGCATTTCTATCACTTGTTTAAATGCATTTCAGTGTCCCTACAGCATTAACAGTCCTTCACTTCCCCAAACAAAGCTTTCAAAGTGACCAGCCATATATATGCCTTTAGCTGCAACTAAGGTGAAAGGGACAAATTGTTTATATATCTGCTAAGTGCAATTTTTTAATAAACAAAATTGATACTTTAAAATCAGTTTGTTAGCAGAATAAAATTGCTTACATAGGTAATAGGAGGTATGTACTTATTAAGCTGCCATCACAAAGAGTGGTTGATTTTTTATGCAGTTTTCTCTCTAATTCTATCGGCATTCTCTACATTATTTTATCATTTTTAAAAAGCAATTTATAGCTGTCCATGAATCCAGAAACTGTGTGGTTATTTCCCTTGATGCTTTTAAAAGAAATACACTTAAATTGCAAAGGTTATTGCAAGATAAACATATTTCATATTAATTTTTCATATAAATAAATTTTTCAGTTAAATTTTAAGCACTTACTGCTGAAATAATTTAAAGAAAAAAATTTTGTGGTGTTCTTGAGCAAATATAGTTCAAGTGATAGTCTCAATTAAAAGCACCTATTGATTTGTAAATTAAATATAAACACATTTTTCCTCCAGCAGTTCAATATAATGATACTTACTTAGGATTCCAGAACAATCATTAAAAGGCAATTTTCCTGGTATGTTCAGACAGCAGGACTTTTCCCCTATAGGGAAGATGGTTGAATAAAATTCATTTTTCATGTGCTCATGAACAAACACTCATGTTTGTTCTTATTATTTTAATTAATGGTCAAAATTTAGTTTGTCATCTTAGCTAGTTTTAATTTATCTTCTACTGAATAAAATCCAGTACAATAATGAGTAAATGACTACTGCAGTATCAGAATTGCCTCTGTGCAGGAAGATGTAAAATAATTTTCAGTGCATGATTAGAAATACTAGTCTCTTGAGTAGCTCTTGCAAAAGGAAACAGCAGATTTTGGTATTCATTTAGATGTTTAAGTAACTAATTAAAAATTCAGAAAGTCAGCCTTCTTGTAGTCATCCTTCAAGAGACTAGCAGTGTCTCATATGCTTTATGGAAAATGTAAGCCCTGCTGGCAAGACTCATGAAATGTAACTGAGATCCTCTGAGAACTTTATAGAACAAAGTAGTTAATGGCCTGCTGTGCCACTGAGACACTCACAAGTCTATAAGGCCAGATGGGATCCACCTGAGGGTACTGGGGAGCTGCCAGAAGAGCTCACCAAGACACTGGCCATCATTTGTCATCAGTTCTGGCTAACTGGGAAGGTCAAAAATGACTGGAGGTTGACCAGTGTGATGCTCATTCTCAGAATGGGTTGGAAGGAGGGTTCAGGGAACTACAGGCTTGTCAGGCTGGCCTTGGTACCCGGCAAGGTTATGGAACAGATCCTCTCGAGTGTGATCACATGACACATATAGGACAACCTGGGGATCAGGCCCAGACATGTGGGTTTGGGATAGACAAGTCCTGCTTGACCAACCTGATGTTTCTTAACCAGGTGACCCACCTGGTGGGTCACGGGAGGGCTGTGGATGTCGTCTGCCTCTACTTCATCAAAGCCTTTGATACTGTCTCCAAGATCATATTGGAGAAGCTGGCAATCCATGGCTGAGACAGGTGCACTCTTCACTGGGTTAAGAACTGGCTGGATGGCCATTCTCAGAGAGTGGTGGTATATGGAGTCACATCTGTCTGATGGCCAGTCACTAGTGGGGCTGCCCAGGACTCAACATTGGGTCCAGTCCTGTTTATTATCTTTGTCAATGATCTTTGTGAAGGCCCAAGGGCACCCTCAATCAGTTTTCAGATGACAGTAAATTGGGTGGGATTGCTGATCTGTTGGAAGTTAGAAAGGCTCTGCAGAGGGATCAGGACAGGCTGGTTCAGTGTGCCAAGGTCAGAGTTATGAGGTTCAATAAGTCAGTGTTATGAGGTTCAACAAGACAAAGTGAAGGGTCCTGCACAGAAACCCTATTCATCCCGAGAGGCTGTGGGCAGAGTGGCTGGAAAGCTGCTCAGCAGAAAAAAACTTGGGGTAGACAGAGTTTGAACATGAGCCAGAGTGTGCCCAGGTGGCCAAGAAAACCTGGCCTGTATCAGCAATAGTGTGGCCAGCAGGACCCAGGCAGGGATTGTCCCTCTATACTTGGCACTGGTGGGGCCACACCTCAAATCCCGTGTCCAGTTCTGGGTCCTTCACTACAAGAAAGACATTGAGGGGCTGGAGCTTGTGCAGGTGAGGGCAACAGAGCAGGTGAAGGTTCTGCAGTGTAAGTCATACAAGGAGTGGCTAAGGGAGCTGGGGTTGCTTAGCTTGTAGAGGAGGAGGCTCAGGGGTGACCGTATCACTCTCTACAACTTCCTGAGAGGAGATTGTACCAAGGTAGGGGTTGCCCTCTGCTCCCAAGCAGGCATCAACAGGACAAGAGATGAACCAGGAAGGCTCAGGTATAATACCAGAAGAATTTGTTCACTGAAAGGATGATTAAGCATTGAACAGGCTGTGCAGGGAAGTACCAGCATTGCCATCCCAGGAGGTGTTCAAGAAAAAACTGGAAATGGCACTTGGTGCAATGGTTTAATTGACAAGGTGATGATTGGTCAGAGATTGGACTCAATGACCTTGGAGGTCATTTAGGTCAAACCTAAATGATTCTATGACTCCGTTTTATGATAATATTTTTGGTACAGGATGTCTGATTACTGTCTGTTTACTTCTTTACAGCTTTTTTCAACACCTTCCAATATCAAATCCTTATACTGATTTTGTCTAGATTTATACGGGTATAAATAAAAGTAGATTAGGTTTATGTGAAAATGCTACCTCTGTCTCACACCATCTGTTTATTTAGTGTTAAATTGCTGTAAATGTAGCCTTTAACAGATTCACAGTAAGCCAACAAAATGGCTAGTTAAACTATGTTTTTTAATTGTGTGGATATATTCAGGGCCCTTTAATGAACAGCTTTGTGTGCACTAATTACAGATTACAGAATCCCTTAGTTAAGAAAGTGTATGCATGATGTTAATGGCAAAAAATTATATAGGAACACCTGTTTTGGTTTTGAGTATTTTCACAGATTTTCTTGCTTCTGATGTTCTTTGTGGAAAACAATAAATGCTGTATTATGAGTGCTGTCATTTACCTGGAAAGCAATCTGAAGATGTATTTCCATACTATATTGCAAAGATTTTCTTGTTCCATCACAAAATCTGACTTGAAGGGCATGCACTACTATTAGGAACATATATCAGGAACATATACCAGTTGATAAGGAGATGTACAGCAGTTGCCCACTGTATAGAATGTGGAAATAAGGAATTCAGAGCATGATTTGGGCATTCAGGTGCATTCATACAAAAGACTGTCTGTCAGATTAAGCAAAAAATGTATTTTATATATAGAGACTGGCTAACATACATTTATTTTGCTTTTGGTTTTATTTCCTTGATTATTTTTCTTTGTTTATTTTGACATGGAGACTAAGAAAGATTATGACCAGAAATTTTTGATTTTTTTTTCTTTTTTCTTCCCCTTCATTTCTTCATGATTTTTAAGCAAATTTTTGCTTTCTTCAATTTCAAGTCTTTCTGCTACTCATTTTTATGTGTGGCAAACTTTATAATGTCCTTAATTGGTGCTTTTATATTTTAAAAATTTTATAGTAGTTGTATATAAATATGAAAATTCATCAGAAATTTAATTAAGGTATTACTGTGTACTCATAGTTTCTTGTATTTTTCTTGGGAGGAGCAGTGGGTTTCTTTCTTTGGTTTTTTCAAAGCACAGATTTTTCTAGAAAAAATGTTTTAACTCATTCCATTGGCTTGCATAGAATAATGGAAGACATCAAAGGTTTCTAAGAAAATTGATGCTTGGGCAGTGATATATAGCTAAATTTTTCTTCAAATATCTCTAGTCCAGGTTGTGAGACTTAACCCTACAAGTCTGATATGTGGATGAAGTTTTACTTTTCCTGTGGGCACCAACTCTTTTTTTAGAAAATCCATTTTTCATAATGCGAATAGAGGGCATTGGAGAATTATATCTTCTGATGCTGCTGGTGTAACCGTAACAAAACTAATGCATTCCTCTCTACCAGTGTTCTCCTGAGAGTAGATTTCCTCCCATGCAGTGTAGATCATGGTCTTTCTATAAATTCTAGTATTTCATTGGAATTTTTGCCACTGAAATTACTACCTTTGACTTTCCAAATATTCAGACTAACAGTTTGAGGGTACTAGCAGTCCACCTAAACATAATTCAAGAGAAAACTGAATGAACCTATAAGACTTTCAGATATGAAATAACAACCTTGTCAGCATCTAATAATGTTCTAATTACTAAAAATGATAGTTGAAGTATTTTCATCCTATGTCAGCCAAGTTCCTTGCCCTCATGGATTTGAAAATTTATTTTCTGTTTTCCAAAATTATTGAGTTTTACCTGTAGTCTTGATATGGTACAAAATAATGAACTTCAAATTCCCTGTACCTTTACATCCTAATTCTTTTGACTTTGATTTGGAGGAACTCAAGATTTGATTAACATAAGAAAATCTACCATATTATGCTATTAATACCATATTATAATTATTAGTACCATATTATGTTATTAATCTGGTAAGAGAAAGACATTCCTGTGTAAAACCACAGAAATTCTAGAAGTTTCTGATACCCTCTGAGCTTGTGGTGTGACTAAGGTTAAACAGAGAAAAAAATATAGCATCTAGGTGTGCACAATATGCTTTTGCCATTGATAATAGTTATCTATGCCAGAAGTACTGTATGTGTTTGTGAACATGTTCTAATTAATCAAAAATGACATTTCACTTATAAAAGTCCAGTTCTTTGTTTCTGTTGGCTTTCAGCAGTGTTCTGCCACTAAGCTTTTTAGTACAAGTCGTTATCACACTTCATGCTTTAAAGTTGAAATGCTTAAAAGTGGCCGTGCTGCCACTTACATACACTGCAGTGGGATGTTCTTTACATATAAGTCTTATCCTTAATATGGCTGGTGCAGTTGCTCCTGCTTGGTTGTAATATATTAGTACCTGAAAATACTCATTTTATAAATGTCTCCACTTCCACCTGTTTTGTATCAGAAATGAGGTACAACAGTGATAGTTGTGTATATGAGGCATTTTGTATCAGTGGACATTTTGAAGTTCTTCAGAAACAGAGAGAGAAGCTGTTGCATTTGCTGCTGACAAGCAATTGTAACTGGGAGAAGGAAGGAGGATAAACTTGATTTGGATGCTAGACAAATAAAATATTTTATTTTCTTAATATTATAAAAAAATTGATTCTATTAGATTGTCCTAGCTGGGAAGTTATTAAACTAACTTTTCTATTATGATATTGATTCTAAACTTGAGGCCCTTCTATAATAGAATCATAGTTATTCGAGAATTGATGTTAAGTCCTTGGGCAGAGAGCAGAAGGCATGAGAAATATGATGAGGCTGTATCTCATTTAGGTGTCCTAACAACTACACAGAAGGTAGAAGGAAAACTCCCATGGCTCTATCAGAAAACACTGAGTTGTCCCATTAAAAATTCAAACATATTCAAAACCACTGCAATTAATAAAGATTATAGCTTTGTCTATATTTATATCCATATTGTTTTATTGGTGGTTTTAGTGTTTTGCAAGAACATTGAAGATACTCAAATATTCTTTTAACTGTCAAGTTCATAGTAATTTATGGAACCTTGTTCAGAGCTTTGAAATGCCAACATTTTTGTGCCACATCAATGAAGTTACTCACAACTATTAGACAACAGTCCTTGCTGAGAAAGTAGCAGAGCGAGTTCCCCCCTGTATCAGCAAGCTGCTTTTCAGCATTCTTATCATGTAAAAGGTGAATGATCTCACTACAGTTTCTAGACCAGCTCATTTTTACAGAAAATAAAGTAAGACTTAAAAGGCTGGTTTTCTCTTCTTTGGTATTATTGATAACTAAGAACAGATCTTGCAGTACCACACCAGGACTGCAAATTTTCCCCATTTTCTACATTTGTATTTAAGGCAAAGGTGAAACTAACTAACAGCATTTCTGTGACACATGGACTGAGCCAGAAACCTGCTCTTCCCAAAGGAAGCTCAGGAAGGAAGAAAGCATTAAAATTCTAGTTTCAATTAGAGACTGTATATTGGATATGTGATAGTCCTATGACAGTTCACATTATATTTTTCTTTAAAAAAAGAGAAAAACCCCCATCTGTTTAGTAAATTGTTTTTAATAAATGGAGTAAAGAATTTTATTGTTTGATCCAAATTATTTACATGACTCATTTAAAAAACTGCACTGTATGTATTTTGTCTGGATGTTGCTAATAGGTATGACCTTTTACACCAAATATACACAATTGTAGAGGAAAATTGAAATTCAGTTCTGAGGAAATGTCTACTTATTTCTTGAAGCCTTAATGACACGTCTCCAAATGTGTTCCAATTAAGATCAAAGCAAAAATGGTAATTGACCATCAAACATGTTGCAAAATAAAGTAAACTAGTAAGAAAGGCAACTCAGCAGGAAAAAAAAAGCTTAAGTCTATCAAAAAACAAGAGTAATAATGAAGATTTCATCACAGGACACTCTATTATGAGAACAGCTAATTACAAAACAGATAATAAGTAAGAAATGTAAGTGCTCATGAAGGCAAAAAGCTGGAGTAGAGATAATGGAGCAATTACTTTTCCAGGCCAAACCTCAGTCTTTCCTGTGCCAAGCCCCATGCAAACAGGCAGGTTTGCAAGAGCTCTGGCTCTTTCTAGCATAACTGTGTGTTAGACCATAAACCACTAAACTCCGTTCAACATCAGGTTTTATCTTATTTTGCCACTCTCTTGACACTGAACAGCCAAATAAAATTTTATTAGGGGAAAAAAAGAAACTGATGCATAGATGTATGAAGGGCAGTCTGCATCACATAGGAGCTTCTTGAGGGAAGAGCAGCAGAGTGCCCATATTTGGGCTATATTACCAAGAAAACATGCATTGCCTTTGAACAATAAAGGATATGTAATGCCTGAATGAAAATCAGTATGATCTGAGACTTGCTTTTGGCTCATTTATAAAGTCACTGCAGGATTTTGGAATTTTTTTTCTTGTATTTCTGTGGTGTTTTGTATTGTTCCTAAAAGCTGCCATCTAAATGAATATTCTCATCTGCTTCTGTCTCCAAAATGAAAAAAATCAGAGAGAAAGCCTTTTTCCCAGCCATTTCTAGTATCTATTTAGAGGCTTTTGGGAATGTCAGATATCCACAAGGGTCTGGCAGATATGCCAAGGTCTGTAGGAGACCTGTGGCCTTTCAGAACAGTGCTGAGAACACAAAGGCATCTCTAAAAACCGTGTTTGCCTAACTCTGTCCATACAGATTCAGTGAGGTAAGTGCTGCAGTTTCAACTCTCCTTTTAGTTTGCACTTTGGGACACATCTTGATCCACAAGAAAAATTCTCTAAGCCTTTACAGCCATGAGTAATCTGGGAATACTTCATGTGTAAATCCAGTCGCCTACAGCTGATAAGGGATTTGGATTTCATCAGTCATTCTGTGAGAATGGTGTTTAAGATATCTATGCAGAAAGCAGATTTAAGTTATGGAGATTATCCAAGTTCTATTAATTGCAAATAGAAATCTGGCCCTTATTTTTCCAGAAAGTATGTGCAAACCACCATTTCTTAGGACTTAAAACATGGTTACCTTTTCTAAGGCTGCCCTGCAAATTATGAAGGCATTGCTGGTGCTCAAAGATCAGTTTACTGAATTTCAGAGGGGTTTTTTTGACTACTGATGCAAAATTTTTATTTTCATTTTTCTACATAGTGAGCCTATTTATGGCATAGGGTCATCTGCCAATACAAATCCTAAAAGTAATGATGTTATAATCTTGCTATCAAATGCTATAAATAATATCTGTCTAATCACTCAAATTTTAAGATAAGGAAAGTGTGATCTTGGAACAAAGAAGAGTTTGACCACCAGTACTAATAGCAGCCATTATTCATATTGACATCCACAAGTCCTAAGCCATAAGGAAAACATAATTTTGATGCAAGTATTCTGTAAGTTTTCCACACCTAATATTAATTTCAGTTGAATGTTGTTGAAGATAAAATAAAGAATGAAAAGAAAAACATTCTATATATTTCAGTCTTAAATAAATTTTTATTAATTGTTTTCCATAATGGAATTCTTCTTTTGGTTACTGAGAAAGAGTGAACCATGTTTTTATATGAAATGTGAAATTCACAAATGTGGATACAGATATATCTTCATTGTTTATACATAATAAACTTGTATATTTTGAAAAAAAACCTGCACCTAGATACTATATTCAACTTCTGTTTTCTTCTGTTTTTACAGAAATTTATACAGGTATGGAGCAATGATATATAAATCTCTGTATGATCTTCATTCTAAAATTTGTGATGTGGGTCTTTCTCATACTCTCTTTTAGCACTGTTGCATGCTCTGCATTATTATACATAATTATGGAAATGTTTTTTTACTTGAAAAGTGCTAAGTATTTTTTTCAAATATTCTTCCATTAAAAATAAAAAAGTATATGATTTTCAATTAGTATGGATTTCAGAGAAAATGTCTTTTCACTGTTTATACACAGAGTCTCAAAGAAATTCCTTTAATGGAAAGTCTGAAGTAGAATCTTTGGATTCCAAAGAAAAGAATGGATTTCCTATCAACTTGAAGTATAAGAAAATACTTGTTAAGTTTTTAAAATATTATAATACTCAGCTTAATTTCAAGTAATATAAAAATATGCATGCTTCACTTATTTTTTTTTCTATTTCCTACCCATTTCCAGGGTACTTGTGGGGGTTTTTTATTTACTTTTACTAGTCTTTAATCATCTCATTTGTGAAAATATTTCATTATGTCCCATAGCAGATCAAGGCAAGCAGGCACTTTTTAAAATAATGGAAAGCTTAGAGGTACATCTAAACTTCTCAAAGTTTTGAACTTTTAGTGGAGACAATTTTATCTTTAGGATTAAGGCATTTAATATTTACAGTTGAAAGGAACTCAGATTTTAGGTATCTAACTTCTTGCTCATTAGTGTTTCTGGGATTTTATGGCAAGTCTATGAAAGCCTATGGGAGCAAGAGCTACTGAGCTGTGTAAAGGTGATGAAAACAAAACCACATATTTCTCTGAAGTGATCAAATAACTTTTGAATTTAAATTTTTGTATCCACTCATTTCAAAAGGTTAATTCTGAGGAAAACAGTAAGTTTCATATAGATTGGGGGCAGGAACTTGGGGGGTGGGCAGGCTTGTCTTTATATATTTTATAGTGGCTTTGAACACTGGGTTATTTCCCATAACTAAATATATTTTCATTTTTATTGTAAAGAATTCAGTTTGTCTAATTTATCTTGGAAAAGAGTAGTGATTCAAATCAATGTTAGAAGAGTCTTTCAGCTCTGTTGTTAAAAGATAAGTTAAAAAGAAATGAATCAATGCCATTGCAGTGATATTATGATCACAAAACCGCAGTACTGGGGCTGCTACCTGCTTGCTAGTTCTTGAAAATTTCTTGTCCTCATGAATGTGTATTTAACATCATTAACAGACTTCTTGTTATAATTTAGGAAATTGCCATCCAAACTACATACTTGTTTTTCTCGTAGATATTTTATTTTCCCTATATTGTCATAATTGCGCTATCAGTCTGAAATGAGATGCCTTTTGCAGGCCATACTTTTACAGCAAAATGCTGAATTTGAAAACTGTTGTCAGATTTCATTCCATAAAATGTTAGTAGCAAATGTTTTATTTATTAGATTATTTTCCTAAAGAATAACAACATTGAAGAGATGTCACTTTTGATTATAGGAGACTTCAGTACTACACATCAAAACATTTCATGTACACATTTATGCTGAGCAAATAAAACAAACAAATATCAATAGTTTCACATAAAGAAGTAGAAATTTATATCAGGCATTTTATTTTCCATGTCATTTTTATAAATTAGGCTTTTGACTTTTAGAAATAGCCTTTAAAGGACAGTCTATTTCAGCAACATGAAATCTTTTTTCACTGTCCATTTATGGTATTTAGAAATTCTACCCTAGAAGTGCTATAAGCAAATACAGTAGAAAAGGAAACATTAATATCAGGTGAATGAAATTTCTAAATATGCAATATGCTTCTTACTCCTAAACAAAAAAAGAGAATATTTTCCAAATAAACTATTCATTGTTCAATATATAATTTGCTGATAAAGAAGCATACTATATGCTATTAGTATATGCTTAAATGTAGACAAAAATGTATAATGCTTGCTGCAATATATCGTAGCAACTCTAAAGGTAATTGTCCTTCAGCTGACTGCTTAATTTAATTATTTGTGCATAAACTTTGAGGTTTTTTCAGGTTTATTCTAATAGAGAGGCCTTTGGTAGCCCATTAAAGACAATTATTGCAATCAATAAAATGTAGCCATGAATTAAACAAGCAGAAAGGCTAAATATGTCTAAAAGAAATAAGCACTGTTGTGAAGTTGACCTGAACTTATTAGTTAATAAACGAACTTCTTGATGTATTCTTTCACATTTCATCTGTTGGACATTCTCTTTTTTGTCATTTAACTGTTGAGTGAACATTACCTTTCTACTCTGAATTTAAAAATTCTGATCTGTCAGGGAGAGAAGACAGTTTACAAACTCTTTTCCTATCACAGCATTCCTTTCTGTCAACAATCACAGACCTGCTCTTTCAGAAACTTTTCAGATCAAGTGAAAAGTTTCATGTTTAGCACAAAACAGATGTACTGAAATCAGGTACAGTAAAACATTTGTACTATAATATTTGTACAGAAATTCTTTAACAAATACTTAGAAGGAAGAGAAAATGTTGAAAACATAAAAACTGTTTTATGATTAAGCTATTTTTATAGAAAAGAATTAACATATACCCTGCTTGCTGTTTGATTTATCCTTGATTATACATCTTTTTTACAGCTTTGTAAAAAAATGATGGTATGAGAGCAACAGCAGCAAGTGAACTTGTTTTGCAAGTGTGTAACCAACACTGCCTACTCCTATCCAACCTACTCCTATTCACCCTTAATTTTTGTGTGAATATGCATTTTTCAAAAATATTTCTACATTTATTCATCCAATTTTATTTTCTTGTTTTCTTGCTTCTTGTATTGATTAGTATTAATAATTAATTACTTAACAAAAATGTATTAAGATAATATCAATAGTTGTGATTCTCTCAGTAAAGGAATAGTCTTTTTACTTATTACTCTCAACACTGATAGTTAAAAATTAATTGATTCAGGGAAAATAACTAAATGAGATGCATAGAGTATTATTTTTTTTTTTCCTCTTTCTTTTACCAATCTTCCAGTTAGAATAGGAATAAAATCGTTGCCATTTCTGACAGTAGCAGACAAAAAGATTTTTCATTCAATGACATGCATGAAAGCTGGGTGGGAGAAAAAGGGTATTGACTATCTAATTAAAGAGTGGTGAATATTTTTTGAAACAAGGCGCTAAAAATATTATAATATTAATAGCAACTACCATCATTCCATGTGGCTTAGCCTCATTTGGTAAACTTCTTTATGGCCATATTTTCATGTACCATTCTTTATAAATGTCAGGTTAACTTAATTTTTTTTCACTTTACTATAGTTAGAATGAAAGGAGTTATTTGTTTTCCGTAAATCTTTAATTTACTTTTTTTCTCTATATTATAGTTAGAATGAAAGGAGTTATTGGTTTTCCCTAAATCCTTAAAAAGGGGAAAAAATCTTTTTTTTGTCAGGAAATAGTTTTGGTGTAATTTCAAATCTACAAAAATTTCACTGTAATTCATACCCTTCTGGGGAGCTCCCTTGAGCAAGATTCATGCTCCTATTTGCAGAGCACCATGGGAGGAAGGAGGAGCATGAGCTCCTCTCCATGCATCCTGGTTTAGTTTCCATGCGACCAGGGGAAGGACCTGGTGAATAGGAATAGGCTACACAGGAACAGTGATTACAAAATGAAAGGTCAACAAGTTATTCTTAGGCTCCCTGAAGGGAGAAAGCCTGATATTCACAGCAGCAGGACGAGAGGAGAAAATCAGGGTAGGCAGAGGATACACTCAGGCATGGGGAGAAAGAGACTCTGCAGCTGTGAAAGAAGGCTGGAAGAAAATTCCTTCTGATTACTTGGATGAGAGGTTTTTTCTGGAAGGCCAAGAAGCGGTCTGAGTCTGACACATGCATCCTCATCACTACCACTAAAACCAAGCAATGGTTGACAGATAACACACTTATCTGAGGGAGGGTGGTACCAGGTGATCAGACCTGATCTCTGAGGAGGTTTATTTGCATGTCAGAGATCTCAGTGTGGGGAAGAGATTACCAGAGTTTGGCTGATTGCCAGAGGTGCCTTGCTTTTGCTGCTTGTCCATGACAACACCAATGACAGTGACAGCAGATACCCAGAGGAAATCAAAGGTGACTAGGGGACTCCAGCAGGAGGGGCAAAAACTGTGGGGGCCCAGATTGAGTTTTCACAGCCCTGTTGATAGGAAGATAATCATCCTGGGGGTTAACATCTGATAAATATCACAGGAAAAACTTCATTGATACATCACTCAAGTAGATCAGGCAGAGTGGAATGGCACCCATTTAAAGAAATATTGCGGTGGACGTCTTCTACAGATAGCTTGATAAGGAGAAGTTTATAAAGTCATCTTTAGGAAACAGGAAAAAAGACTTAGGAACATTAGTTTTCCTTGGGATATTACCACACTGCCTTCTGCTGAAAAGACAATGTGGAAAGACGCAAATAACTGAACATATTGAAAAAATTTTTAAGCAATTGCAGGGTGAGAAAACTAGGGGAGATATTTATATGTTTTCTATATTTGTAAATAAGCAGGAGGAAGTTTGGGATGTAGAGGCAGGGAAAAACTCTGTAAATAATGGCAGTGAGATGATAGAGGTCATAATCTTCAGAGAAATGTAAAATTCAAGTAGCACAATAATGATTCCAAACTTCAGTGAGCTGGTTTTCATTAGCCCAGGAATCTCTTTGGCAAGCTCCCATTAGAGATTTCACTGAAGGGAAAAAGGATTTGTCTTGAGCCCAGTGATTTATCTTAAAAGACCATTTCCTCAAAGCACAGTTCTTTCCAATGTGCAGGAACTCAAGCAGGTGTGGCTGAAAAACAGATAAATGGGTTCCTGAATGAGCATAAAGGGAAAAGGAAGTGCACAGAAGGGAGATGCAAAGGTAAAGCTGCCTCTCCAGGTAAAGAAAATTAAGTACTGCATTACTGGATCATCTGTCAGTTCCATTTAGGATTGTGAGCCATGTGTTAAGCTTATTTGTGTTATTCCACTTTAGGAATCAGCAGGGTTTTCATTCATGTCAAGCTGTTGTGATATAAATATGGAAACTTGAGGGCAAAAATCTCAATGAGCCATATGGCTTCTTTTGCTGTGCAGTTTCATGAATTCCGGATTTGAAAGTGATGGCTGTCTTTAGCAGGATCATCCTGCCTCAGAGAGATCATAGGCATAAAGACAGGGAACAACTTGTGTTGTTTTTTCCTCTTTTGTCAGCATCATTACTGGGGTCAAAGGGTTGTTGGAATTTTTTAACCTCAGTTCTGGTCCTACTTGTTGTACTTGTTATGAAAAGCATTTAGAATTCAGCCCTTAAATGACCACCTTACAGTAAGCAGTCAGCTCACCTACAATCCTGCTGACATTTTGGAGAGTGTTTTCATTATTATGAAGGCTCCTGACAGGAGCTGTGGCCTGTGGGGGGTCTGCACTGACACGGGCAGAAGTGTCAGGGTCAAAGAGCTGTCATGGACTAACCACAGCTCCCATTCCCCATCCCCCTGTGCTATTCATGGGTAAGGAGGTGATAGAAAAGTCTGAAGTGAAGGAGTGAGGTTGAGTCTGGGGAGAAAAGAGGGGTGAAGAAAGGTGGTTTTATCTCTGTGTTTGTTTTTTACAATCCTGAGCTATTTTTAATTGGCAGTTAATTCAATCAGTTTTCCTCAAGTTGTTTCTATTTTGTCCATGACAGTAATTTGTAAATGATGCCCCTATTTTTATCATGGTCCTCAAGGGTTTCTCTCTTATTATTTTCACCTCCCTGTTGAGGGGGAGTGACAGAGTGGCTGGATGGGCATCTGTCAGCTACTAACCCTCTCTAGTGTAACTGTGGATTATATCTTCCACATGACTACCCAGGTGTTTTGTCTTGTAGTGTCACACTGCCCATCCCTGGATTAAGGTTACAACCTGTCTGAGGAATACAGGGGTTTTTGGGATAGGGAGAAACTGCTGCAAAAAAGGAATGGCTGGACAACCTTAGTGGCATCAAGGGCACTGGTGAAGTGTGCAGAAGGCTCAGAGCACAACAAGCCCTGGGAAGCTCCACCAGAGAGCATGGCATAGACCCAGCTCCAGTAGTTGTGGAAAAGCTTCAAAGGGATTCAGAGGGGCCTGTGTACAGTTTGTTACAGCCCTGAGAGTCACTAAGCACTATCTGAAAGTAAGCCTGAAAGAACAGACTTGCCTCCAGCAGCATTGACTGAAAATGCAGGCAGATTTACAAACCTAAACCCATTTGATCTCAGTTGTCTCTGCCACCCTCATTTCCATTATCAGTACTGGAAAACATGAAACAGTTTTGTTACATTCTAAAAAAATAAGTCTTGATTTATAGGACCTTTAAACCTTTTTTTATCTAATTATTGTAAATTAAAGATTTAGATGAGGGCATTTGTGACCCAAGATCCACAATCACACAGTTCCTTGGGTAGGCCAGATAAATGTACATAATCTGCTATGCAAGAGAAAGAGCACAATGGGATTGTGAGAGATTTTCTATTGCATGGAATTTTTATAAATAAACAAGGCATTCACCCATGATTAAATAAGTACTTTTTTTCAGTAAAATAGCTTGAGTTCAGTCATGGATGGTAAATGGAACTATTATACAGTGTTATATATATTTAATTCATGGTCACTATTATAGGTTAATATATGAACAATTCACGTGGTAGTTGTGACAACAGGTTATCAAGACAAAATAGCAGCAAGCTTCCATTAAAATTAATTTATTGTTTTTAAATACATTTTAAAAAAATTCATTTTTGAGCTGGGTTAACCCTTAAACACAAGGGTTAAGAGAAAAGATGGAAGATATACCTATCTATCGAAACCTGTGAGATAGCTATTAGATTTTAAAATTTATTGTATCATATAAAGTAATATAAACAAAATATAAATTGTCCTTTTTTTTTTAATGATATCAAGCAAATAGATGTTTCTGCATGGTAATATGCATATATGTACCTCTGAGACCTTCCTAGTAGATTTTAACCAGGATTATAAAGAAAATAAAGCTCATAATAGACAGCAGCTGCAGGGATATATTCATTAGTTTAACACTGACAGCTTTGCCGTTTTCTTTTTCAGGTTTGAACTGTGAGTTTAGGCCTTGTGAGGCCAGCAATCCCTGTGAGAATGGAGCTGTGTGCATAGAAGAAATGAATTTGGATGTTTTTCCCCTTGGATTCCACTGCCAGTGTGTGAAGGGCTTTGCGGGTCCACGCTGTGAGATCAATGTCAATGAGTGCAGCTCTAACCCTTGCCTCCACGGATACTGTTATGACAGTGAGTTCAGTCTGGTTACTCACTTTAATGTAGGGTAGTCTTTCTCTTGAAGTGTCTGTAGCTGCTGAGCTGCTCTAGGGAGAACAGTGGATAATTTACTGAAATTTAGCTTGTCTGAAGCTTCACAGCCTGTACCAGAAGGACTATTTTTGCCAAAATGCCTCAACTCCCGGCACTGGGGTTTTTTGTGTTCAGGGGGTCAGAATTGTAGCTAATGAGAAATTTTAATGAGATTTGTGCTGTCTTCTTTGATACCTAAATTAACTAAAAACATCTTACATTGTGCATTTTGTGAGAGAATATTCAGGTGCTGAAAAAGAGCTCATGGAGCACTTAGGCATTATATGTCATAATTCTAATAAGTGAAAAAATCCTGTTTAATTTCAAACTAACGTAAAAAGATGTACCTGTTTACTTTCTGCATGTAGTAACTGTGTAACTTGCTCTTTCATTGCAAGATGTACTGAAAGGTTTTAAAAGCAGCTTGATTACCCTACTATATTCTGTCTGGATTGGCAGGCCAAATTTAGTATGGAGTACTTAGCTGAAAGTTTTATAGGGCCCTTAACATCTATCTGACACTTTCTATACTTGTTTAAAAAATAAAAAAGGAGAAGTAGTAATTTTCAGAGGATCTTAAAATGCTGACTGGAAAGCTGAAAAACATCTGAAGGTCATGTAGTCAACCCTGCATGAAGCTAGACTACTAACAGCGATAGAACAGGACAGTCAGGGATTTTTCTAGCTGAGTTTTTAAAGCCTTCAAAGAGGGACAAAAGTTTCACAAACTCTTTAGGACCATGGATTCCACTGATTACCTATTCTGGCAATTCTCACACTCTTCCAGTCCCATCTGAATCTCCCAAGCTGTAGGTTTTGGCCATTCCCTCATAGTACCTCCTAGCGCTACTAAGGGATTTCAGTTCTGTCATTTGTCCAAGTATCCTTGAAGTTATTGTTAAATATCCCTCTCACTATGAACACTTCCCTGCTCAACTTTTCCTTATAGGGTCCACACTTTAAGCCCTGAGTAACCATGTTTTTCTTCTTCTACATGTCTCTCCTGTTTCCTCACATCCTTTTTCAAAAAAGAATGATTATTTAAGAACATCCATGAAATGAATATTTTTTTTAGAAAAATTTGCAGAAGACCTATCTGCCTACTGCTTTCAGATGATATCTTAAAGAACTGAGACCAAATTACTAAATACATCATTGTCTAAAACTTCTCCTGTTACAATAAAAATAAAAATCTGTTTCAATGAAATACCTTTAAAAATTCTGTCCTGCCTTATATGGGAATAAGGTGAGTGACTTCATCTTCTATCTAGAAAATACTATTTCCTATTACATTTACAGATGTTTTCTATGTGGTCTACATTGTTTTAGAGATATTTTTGGACTGGAATTCAGATGAGCTTTATTAAAGTTTTCACGCTGACAAAGTGCCAGTTTTTGGGGGAACAGCTTGTCCTTGTGGTGCCTCTGGCTTGAGTTTTATCATGTGGACCTTTGAGTTCCTCTACCCCTATGTGCACTGGCTGCAGAAAGCTGGAATCCTAAGGAAGCTGGGAAGCTTTTAGTATATGAATAATGCTCCTGTGCTGAAGGGCTAAAAGCATTTAATGAATACAGTAGCAGCTGTGTGTACAGACATGATGGTAGAATAAATTCTATGGTAAATCTCAGAGATAATGAAGAACCCAGGGACCCGACTGAGGTTAAAATAAATGCAGGCCGGCAAGAAGTGTAATTCCTTCTGTCATGAATTCCACATATGGATGGAGCATTCTAAAGATTCCTTGTCATTTGGATTACTAATGATGAAAAAGAGACAGGATTCTTATTATTATCTTGTTAAGAAAATGAAAAATTCAACTCAAGTATGTTTTCTCTTAATATAGTGGTATAATATGAGGCATTCCTTACAACAACAATAACATTAAAAGCAATCAATAAACCAAACATTGTTTAACTGCCATATCCTATTTTGATATCATTTTAAAGATAGAGTCTTATGTATTTTGTGATTGTTTTTTGATAGAAAATTACTCATTACTTATAACATCACTTTTAAACTCATTGATTTATAACTCTAGAATCAAAATATTTCCATTGTTCAAATATTTCAGTGCATGGATCTGCTTTCATATTTAAAAGGTATTTTGAGATCACATTTAATTTATTGCAATTTTTTTAACATCTAAGTAAAGCTGGTCTTACTTTTCCAGATAGTATTCATAACTGGAACTTAGTAAATTTACTACATTCAGTTGTTATCACTCTTTGTAGTAAAGTATGATCTCTATTGCAGATGTCGATGGCTTCTATTGTTTGTGCAATCCAGGATATGCAGGATTGAAATGTGACCAAGATATTGATGACTGCATAGTCAACGCTTGTGAACACAATTCCACATGTGTTGATCTACATCTGGTTAGTAGCAAATTTTTTTAATTAAAATGATTGCTAAGTTTTCATTCCTAAAAAGCAATATTTTTCTGAGTTCTAAACCTCCTCTTGATCCATACATCCACATATCAAGGGTTTTATAATCTTACTTTCCAGACACTGGTATTATTGTTTATTTGTAATTTTATAGGCAATGGGAAAGAGAAATGTTTTTATAATTTAAAAGCAGTTATGAGGTTGATGTGGTTATACAGGGAATTCAAAAAGCACAGAAAATTTTCTATTGCGTGTGTTTATGACCTCATTATAAGTGACAGGAATACTCATTTACACCAATTGCAATGGCTTCAAGGGGACTTAAAAAGTATCTCATCCAAGAAAACTGATTTCAAGTGCTTCAAGTACTTCAGCATTTATTTTCAAAATTCCACAGATATATTAGTTTCGGAGATATGAAGTGTGGTAAAAATAACATGTCTTATAAATAAAATCATTCTATCACCTGATTCCTCCATGAGAGGAAAGAAGACAGAGATTCACATGGCGTAAACTTCAACACCAGAGGTGGCCCATGTTCTCTGTCACTCCTTCCAGGAATCTGTCAAGAAGCAATTTGTTTTCATTGTACTCAACAGAGACACCAAGATCATACAGTAAGAATATTTTCCTTAAGAAGCATTCAGGCTGTCAGAGAAATTGCCAGTTAAAAAAACCAAGTGAAAGAAAAGACAGCTTTTTCTTTCTTATTCTAGTTTCTACTAGCACATTTGTGAGAATATTAAACTGATAAATGTGGAATTCAAATTACATTATAAAGCTTAAATATAGGTGACTATATATGGAATGAACTAAACATCTAATTACCAACCAAAGATCACTGAGGACGTAAGCAGCGCAATCCACAGTTTAGCTGCCCACCATTTGAATCTGCACTTTGGGAGAACTAAACAACCCTGTAGGTACTGGCTGCTGCATTTTTGCTGAAAGTGTTTGTAATTAAGGGAGGGTATGAGAGGTGTGGGTTTTGGGGGTTTTCCTTGCTTGGTTTCTTTGGTTGATTTGCTTTTTTTTTTTTGTGGTTGTTTGGTTGTTTTTGCTTGCTTGTCTTAGTACATTCATAAAGAAACTGCACTTTTTCTGGCAAATCCTGAGGGTAACCTGCAATTGTCACTATTTCCTAAACTTGAACCAAACTTATCTGCTTCAAATGAATTTTCTCAAATTCTCAGATTTCCATAGCTGTTTCTCTTTTCATAGTTAGAACATTTTATGAGTTGTAAAATATTTTGGAGGGGGTTTTTTAACATGTTTCAAGAGCTATTCAACACCTTGGGCAAAATCAAATGCTCGATATGGAAAGCACAGTTTGTGACACTTTTGTTATTTTCTTTGGATGCTATTGTAAATGTGTATTTTTCTACCACTAGAGTGCAGGTAATATTTCAAGATCTCATACTGGACACATATTGCCATCTTAAAGTCATGCTAGAGAGCTTTCCACACTATAAATTTTTTGCCTCCCATTCATGTGCTTTCTTATTCCCTAGGAGAGTGTGTTGCATATGTTGACATGTACTACTAACTGCAGCTGATCTTTTAATTGAGACTGACAAAATAGAGTTTTATATGCAGTTTAAACAACATCCTTCCCAAAAAACAAGATGCTGGAAATGGAGAAAAATAAGCATTTTTACTAAAATTAATCTATTTTATCCCTTGAGAATTTTAGCTATGCTTCACCAAATGAGTTTAAATACTGATCCAGCAAAATTTAGCATGACAAAGAATAGTAGCTTACTGCAATATCAAACACTGTTATAATTTTTACTTCACATGTCTTTCATCCATTTTTTCCCCTTGATTTATTTGTGTTTATTTTTTTTCTGTAGTTCCTGTGTATTTCTCACCTTGTTCAGCACAGACCTATGCAATTTAGTTTTAAATGGAACACAGCACAGCAAATCAGTGAGATCCAGCCAAACTACTGTTTCTGACAAAGCATGACATTTAAAACATCAATGTGAATACAGTTAGCATCTACAGAAAATAAATGCTGTAGAAACTTAATGGCAAGGTGTCATATTAAACTCTGTGTTTGATCCTTTTCAGGCTTTTTCCAGTTTTTTACCTATGTTGTCAATATTACAGCAAACATTTATGTGGAAGGATTCATTTTGATGTTGGCTAATACACATTCAAAATCTTCAGTATTTTTTTTTTTTTTCATTACAGGCTTGTTCTTTGGCATTTTTAAAAGCAACAAAATTTCACTCTCACCACCCCCCCCACCCCCCACTCCAACCACAATGGGTTTTGCTAAGTAGAAAAGTTATTTTGAAAAGAAATTGGGAATTTCTGGTATTATTTTGCTATAGTAATAATAATTCATTTATATTCAATATTTAAATTTATCCTGCTCTATTCTTCTCCAAAGTATATTAACTTAAACTAATATTTATTTTATATGTTTCTGAAATAACTTTCATGTAGATCATCTTTTAGGTTGAATCTAGAAAGGGACCTAAAAGACTTGTTCACTAAGTGATTGCATTATTCAGTTTATATGTGACTTTATTATTTCACATACTGTGTTCTTCTAATTGTATTCATTATCAAAGTGTACTAAAATTTTTCCAAATCATGTTATCTGTTTATACATAAAGATTCCTGAGCGATCAACACAAAGAGGATTAGTGAAATAACATATATTCATAAAAATGGAAGAAGACTCATCCCTTCTTCTTCAGCAGCTTTAAAAGAACCGATAATGAATTAACAATCTCCTAGAAAATTAATTTTAACAATACAGGCTCCCTTCATCCTCCTCTAAAAGGTAAAAAAACTGGATGACAGGAATTAAGCGAAGCATAATAAAGGAAGATTTAAAAACAGATGGAGATCTCAGGAGTTTCATAATTTCTGCATCAAATACCATTTTCTTTCAAAGTTATATTACAGCAGCCTTATTATACAAGTCAAAGACCAAAGATCTGAATGTGAGAAAGATTTCCAATATGTGCTGCAATTGCAACATATATTTCACAGACTTTACCTAGGCTCTCCAGGTGGGAGGTGGCATTAAACTACTGGACTGTGGGATGAATCTCAGAAAAATTTACTTTGAAAAAGATCTTCAGGACCATTGACTCTAACTGCAAGCCTAATGCTGCCAAGTTCATCACTCAGCCATGTCCCTGAATGCCACACATACACACCTAGTAAATACCTTGAGGCATTGGTGACTGAATCTCTTTCCTAGGCAGCCTGTTCTAATGCTTGACACCATTTTAATGAAGACATTTTTTCTAACACCCAGTCTAAACCTTCTCTGGTGGGAGACCAGAATAGGTGAAATACAAAGTTTAATCTCACAACTACATCAGCATAAGGAGATTCTGATTTTCTACTGCATCTGAAAATTCCAGTTCTCCAAGAGTTATATACCAGCAAGGTAATATATGACAGAACAAGCCACTGTCAGTCATATTAGACCCTCTGATGGCTTAGGAATAATTAATCAGTTGCCCTTATAAAAGCTTCATTTTGCAGTCAAGCAGCTCAAATACCTTTGATGCATTTTTTCAAGGTAAGGATGAATTACCATTGTCAGAATGACACTTGCAGTATGTATCCTTCATTTTTGGTGTTGGTAATGTGGTATAATATAGAGCCTTGAAATTTCATAACGATTGCATTATTAGCAATTGTGCATCTTTCTGATGCAATTAGCATTGCATCAGAAAGAACTGGCACAAGAAATGACACTCGTGAGGGGTTGATCCAGCTGCTAGCTAAGGACCACACAGCCACCAACTCTCTCTGTCCTTTCTATGGGATGGTGAAGACAATAGAAAAAGAGCAAACAGAAGAAAACTAGTGGGTTGAGATAGTTTAAAAAGCAAAGGAAAGAGGAGGAAGAAAGAATAAAACAAATCACATGATTCAAAGACAATCTCTCACACCTCCCATGTGAACACTGTTGTCTAGCCAGCATTTGAATAATGGTTACCTTATGGTAGAGTTTCACCAGAGTGACTTGCAAATTCTTCTTTAAAAAGTTAAAATAGTTAGTTCAAAGTATTGTTGGTGGACAATACACAAAGATATGTTGTCCCTAATGATTTATATAAGATCAGATCATGGATATAGTCTATATAACATAAAACATTATTTTGGGGTATTTGCATTAAAAAAAAAAAGAAAAGAAAACAGTGTCTTCACAATAGCTCTAAATTCAGTTTTTGCTTGCGTTGTTCTGTATGTCAAATTAAAATGCAAATCCTTTCACTTTAGTGTATGTGGAGATCCATGCAGAAAATTATAATAGATGTTTCTTTCAGAGCTTTGTTTCTGGAAGCTATTATTTCTCTGTACTTACCACATAGTAAAGTAATGAAAATAAACTGTAGGTAAAGTTATAGTTTTGTGATAATGCTTGTATTGCAGTCCCATGTCCTTCTTGTGGTTAACTCTCTATTCCTTTGATTTTAAAGGAAATTATTTCCCTTTCAATAACATTTAATATTATGGAAATGAGCTTTCCAATAAAACAATGGACAATAATGCTATTTTGAACTAGAATCAATATTTTCTTGTTTGGTTTCTGTCTTTAAATTGGTAAGGGAGACAAAAAAGTACATATAACAAAGTGAAATCATGTAATTCAAGTCTTTTAGGAATTTATGTTCTGGGTTGCATGGAAGGCTTATGGCAAGGGTGGAGAGAGATTATTACTTTTTTTTTTTTTTAAATAACAAAAAAAAAATTGAGTTGACAGATAGTTTAAATTCCAAGAACAAGTAGGTTAGTTCTTTGCACATATTGTGAAAAATATTTGAAAAGAAAGAGCTCTGGCATTGAGGACTAAAGTACAAAGCAGCTAACTGTTAACAGCTTAAGTTACCCAAAAAGAAATTATTCAGGTCTTTGGAGTAACCTAAAACAATTTCCTAAATTAGTACACTGCACTTAAGTTCCTTGTAAAAAAGATTTTTTTTGTACTTTTTGCTAAACAGAAAAAAAAATTATCTCTAAACCCTATAACTTATTTTAAAACATCAAGAAGCACTCAAAGTGCTTCAGGAGGATCATCTTCCAAGGTGATGAGAGCAGGTGATCTGACATTTGGAAGGAAATGAAAGGTTAGATAGGTCTGCATCAATGAAGTTTCTAGATTCCTGTGGGAGTAGAAATTCTCTAAGCTTTAAACAAAGCAAACAAGCACTGCCACTTAAGTTGATCTGAAACCTCAACTTATCTAAAAGTCAGACCACATACCATGAGTGGCATCCAGTGTTCATAACAAATGACAAGCTCTTAAGGGTTCCCAGACCAAATAAATTCAAGTTGATTTCTATGTGACTTAAACTTATGTATTGACCTCATTGTGAGTACCCATGTGGTGAAACTGTGAATGCAGGACAAATAAGTTTCATATTGCCAATTACAGATCCTATAGAAGAGCTATACAGCAGCTGTAGTTCACCCAAAAAACTAGCAACTGCAGCAGTTCTTCTGCAAAGTTTTGCTGCTGATATAGCTCACAGTGCTGCCCTAAAGATTTGACTCACTATCCCTGAAATATCTCATCTTCCATTTATATTTAGCTAAAATTTAAAAAAAAAAAGGAACAGTGTCTTCATGGTCCTTCAATAAAAGGTTTTTTCAAGATCTATTGAAATGCCTCCCTCCTCTGCCTTGTACTATAGTGAATATACCAGTAAAAAGACTGAAAACTTAGTCATTATTGGGTGTACTCCTTTATGCTCTAATAAGTCCAGAGACACTGGAATACACAAAATTAACTATTGATTTACTGACTTAGGATAATGTCCTTGGTATTGATCTGTGGTATTATACATTACTTGGGTAGAGTGATTATGATATTTATGCTTTACTCATCTAATTGAAAGATGATTTTGGCAAACAAGTATCATATTTCCATTTATTTGTTTTATTTATGACATTTTAACATGTTTTAATTTGATCTTTTTGAAAGAAGATGCAGATATATACAAAAATTTGTAACTTCAACAAATAATACCACTAAATACCGTGGGAATGAAAGCCTTCTATTGTCTTTTTCCTAAACTGAATTTTAAACACTCTACAGGATGAATAGAACTGTAACAGAATGGAGGAAATGGAGAGCAAGAGGAAGTTAAAGATTGACTTTCCAATGAGACTTGTGAACAGAAGGCAAATCAATGTGATAAAGATACAGGAAGGCAGTCCCAGGTGGTGTGCTTTAAGTTTTGCCCACAGTGAGGAGGCTGGACAGACAAAACCAGTGATAGCAGGGAATGAAGTGAAGAACTTCACAATATAATGAAGGAGCTCTAGAATTGTGGCCTACTTGTGGAAAGCATAACCCTAAATTTGATTTATGCACTCTGTGGAGACTAACATAATGCTTGAAGTGGGAAAGGAAGAGTTTATACCTTTGAAGGCATTAAAACACTGGCAGTGGTATTACAGAGACTTGAAACTGCATGGTATTGATTCATAAGGAAGGGAATTCTAAAAAAGGACATTTAGCTGCAAGTACTTAGCAGACTTAGAGAGCAGAAGGTCATGGAAAGGTATGGGTCCACAAGGTAATTATTCTGAAACAAGTTAAATAGTGAAATCCATAGGTGCTCAGTCACTCTCTGAAAGCTTCCCACATATATGTCCTTGCTACACAACACACAATAATTAACTGGAAAAATTAATTAAATATGAAATAAGTTCTCCATATAGCAGGGAGGGTATTTTATTTTGCTTAAAGTATATTAAATAGCTTTGCACCTGTTTGCTTTTCTAGAAAATTACTCCCAGTCCATCAATTATGAATTACAGTATAGTGTCTCTTTCACAAGAAAATAAGTTCTGCAGGAATAAAGAACAGTCTTTTATTTGTGTTTGTATTAAAAAAAAAAGTGAAATAATTCACATAAAACATGTACAGCTGACAAGTTATGTTTAAATATTTGTCATCCAAAGACTAGGAGGTCATTTTCTAGTTTCATTAGGTCTCTTTAGCTGCTAATCTCTTCAGGCTTGCAAAAATTATGTAGCATTTGGAAGGAAAAATAGCCCAGAGAAAGACTTGCTATCCCATTTCTTTTAGTTATTTTAGAGTTCTCCAATCTGTCCTCCTTTAGATTTTAATATTCTGTTCCAAGGATTCAGACTAAAAAATTTTTTACTGTGAGTGTGATGAGTCACAGGAACAGTTTGCTCAGAGAAGCTATGGATGTCCCATCCCTGGAAACAACCTGATCTGGTGGAAGGTGACCCTGCCCAGCGTCCATCTCTTGCAGTATTATTTATTTGTTTGTTTCTTTGTTAGTTTGTTATCATTTGACCCCTTTCCTTTTTGCTTATGACAATAGAAAAGAGGGAGCTGAAGAACACCCATGACAATTTACCAGGTCATGTACTACCGGCACTGATTTACTTGTTGTAAGAGTCAGTTGCTCTTGTTTCTGTTGCTTAGCTAACCTCCTTCAGGGAAAAAAAAAAAAAAAAGCCAAATTATATAAAGATATACTGTGTTTGTATAGCATGTTTTATCTGCATAGCACAAAATTCTGAAATATGCTGAGATATTTCCCAGAAAAAGTAATTTTCAAGATTATTCTAATAGTTTATCCTTTTACAGGAGAATTGACCCTGAAAGCACTGGGAAAACATTTCATTCATTTAGTGAGTAATTATATTAATGGATTTCTGCAGGTCTATTATGGAATTGCGAAAATGCAAGATTATGCCAGATGTGGTTGGACTGAAAACAAAACCCTTGACCAAAGTTTCCTTTCAAAATAATCATGATGGACTTTGAATATTTCCTCATTACCCTCCCACATGACTTCAAGCTCTGCCTTCAAAAACGTTTTGTAAGGGCTATTGAAGCCCTAAGCAGGGACACACCTGCACATACACCTTTAAGAACTAGTGGTTAACTAGAAGCTTTCTGAAGCAGTAATTATATATGCATTTTCTTCTTTGAGACATGATGCCAAGGCTCTAAAATAGTTAGGCACCTTCATCAACTTTAGGATCTTTTGTAAAAAAAGAAAGCTTATTTAGAGTTCTCCAGTAAAATTTTTAATAATTCATGAAACTTTTATGCTGAGTCAAAGACTTGATATATTGCATAAATGCTTTACTATGTTTGTTTCAGTACAGCTTTAACACCAGCCAGCAGCCCCTGTTCTCAATAAGATGTATTTCCATCCAGATTAAATCTGTTCTAGTCAGACACTGTATCTCTCATATTTCAATCTATTACTTTTTTTGAGCCTAATTTGTAAAGAAATATGTTTCTTTTTATAGGCAAAGCAGATTACTTTAAGCAAAAAGCTTCACCACATTAATGCAGACTCACTTTTTAACAAATATCTATAATGTAGTCTGAAGTATAAATACCACTGCAATTTGGAAAATTCTGGGAAAAATTCTGAACTTCACGTTTGGTTTTCAGTCATTCACACATGCTCAGTGGAACCATTGAGTATCTGGAGAACAAAAATGTCTGAAATACAGAGGTGACATGAAGCAATTCTTTGCACTCCACCTATGTTTCGTCCCCTTTCTTTTTCCTTATTTTTTCTAACTGAGAAAATGCCAATTAATGCCACAATTTATATTCAGGAATTGCTAGACCTTCTGTAGTGGAAATAATAAAAAAGCAAACAAACAACCAAACCCAAAAACAAACCAAGAAAAAAGTATAAGAGAATTTCATCAGAACTCCCCCTGAGGTGAAACCAAGAAGCGACAAAACATTAAAAGAATTTATGAATTTCATTATATATTTTTTATTTAATGAATATGCAGATCAGGTTCACTGTCCTTGTAGCAGATGAGGGACTGGGAGTTATGCCAAAAAAGTGTCCAAACCAGCTGAGCCTGAAGCACTCAGCAGCACAACAGAGAACAGCAAGTGGCAGTACAGGGGGACTCCATGCTAGCGAGGAAGGCCCCCATCTGCCTATACTACCTGTTGTTTAAGTAGGATTGCTGCTTTCCAAGGGCTTGGATTTGGGATGCCTTGGTGAGAGTTACAAGGCTTGTCCAGCCCTGGGACTATCATCTCTTGCTGCTTTTCCATGTAGGTACTAATGATATGGCCAGAGCAGACCCGGAACACACCACAGGTGACTCCATGTCTCCAGAAGCACGATAAAGGACATGGTTGCTCCAGTGTTTTTCTCTACAATCCTGACAATGACAGGAAGTACTTGGGAGAGTGTGGATAAATCCTGTTGGTCAACAACTGCTTACATAACTGATATTGATAACAGAGTTTCACCTTTCAGGACCATGGGACTTTCCACAGGATTGAGGCTAGGAAGATGTGGGATTGAGTCGATCAAACGGGACAGAAGTATCTTTGACAACAGATTGGCCAACCAAAATCAAGTGAAGTGACAGACTCAGTTATCAAGCAAAGGGTCCGAGTGATTTAGAGAGACCTTCTGATAAACACATTAGGACTGCAGAGGGCCCACTTCTCTCTATACACAAAAATAAGGAGGTGCCAGGAGGACAGAGTCATGAAGAAAACTATCACACTTTTTCTGAGAAATTAATCTGACTGTGTGCCCATCTGAAGTGAGAGTACATAAACCCCTGCAGCACCCCAGCAAGTAAAGAAGATAGGGCCAGACTTTTCTCAGGCCACAGTGGTCCCCAGCCAAATAGGCAAAGGCCACAAACTGAAATAATGCTGGGTCCATTAAAATGTAAAGAAAATCTTTTTTACTGTAAAGGTAACTCTGAAACAGGTTGCCTCGAAGTGAGGCATCCATGCTTGGATTTATCAAAAACTCAGCTGGATGAGGTTCTCAGCAGCCTGTTATAGTTGACCCTGCTGTGAACAGGGCAATGGAACAGGACAATCTGCAGAGGTCCCTTACAGTGTCTGCTTATGTATGATTTTCTAATAAAGAAACTTGATACCTGTATCTCACCAAAGCACCTACAGTTTAATGTGTACATTTCAGAACAGCAATATAAATCTTTAAGGGAATGGTTTAAAGATATCGAGAAAAAACAAAAATAAGAGTCCTAGAATTGCATTGCAGAAATATTTTACATTGAGAGTTGATAAAATGTGGTTCACACTTGTTGAAAGCACTTAGGTGGAGAAAATTACGTCAGCAGAAAGTGGCACTAAAATATCTCCATTAGAAAATGCAGCAGTAGTTTATTTAACAACCATTTGACTTGAGTGCAAATGAGTATACAAGGGTAGGAAGCTCAAGTGCTTTTGATACGATCTAAGAGTAAAAACATTTAAGATTGACTTGTGTGAGGATAGAATCAGACTTTTAGTAACTAGTCACTAGATTATATGTGACTTAAGGTCACATTTCTATGCTTTTCTTACTTAAACAAAAAATGTTCTGTAAATGGATCTGTAAATTTAGTTATATAGGTACTTCACTGAAAGTGTGAAGTAGTCACAGTGGGGACATTCTCTGTAAACATCGTATGTGTTGATCAGAGCACAAGGCATCCGAAATCCAAACCCATTTCAGATTCCAAAACTCAAAAAGGAAAAATTCTGTCTCTTTCACTCATATTTTATAGTATACCTGAATTAAGGGTATTACTGAATTAAAGATATTACCTGAATTAGGGTAATACTACATTAGCAAGTAACACAGATAACCCCAGAGTGAAAAAATGAGTGTTGAGAACTGGCTGCCAACCATATACCTGTTTGGAGGGAGAAGCTTGCTATTTTTTGAACTTATGGAGAGCATTAGATAGGCACATTTTCTGTTTCAGTTTCTTTCAAAAGCGATTGGATTTGTGTGCTCTGAGACCACTGTATGACAAAGCACAATTAATTTAGGACCAATGAGAAATTCATGTCCAAAGCTTAGTCCTTGGGTAAACTAAAACACTAATGAGTCAGAACCAAAAGAACCGTGACAACAAGAAGCATATGAACACATGGTCGATTTTAAATTTCTTTGGCCAACAGATTCATAAAGGACAAGTCTTCTGAAACAGCAGTTTGTGATCTCAGTATGGACAACAGCTTGGAAATCTCTGGCTTTAAGTCTGTCCCTCATTAGTCAGCTGAGATACTCAAATTAAGTGTAAATGTACTGATTGTCTATAAATGTTGTCCATATGTTTGTCTGGTTTTGTGCCCACTGGAAAATCAGTGATCCATTTAACACAGCCAGACAAAATGTGCCAGTTGAAAGAGTTTAACTCTTACTGGTCCATAACACTGCAGGTCATACCATTTCAATGAAACCCAGCATTCGTGCTTTGAAAAAACTCTGCATATTGTCCCAAGCCCTAAAAGAGGTCAGAAACTAAATTTAGAAGTCCCATACTGACAATCTGTTTGTTGGCAGAGGTATACTATTGAATTGAACTGAACCATGAAGGAACCAGCTAGTTGTTAGCACTGCACTGACTGATACCATAGAAAGTACCATGCCATTTTCTTTGTGAGGTTTGTGCCTAGATGCTTAAGGTGGCTTCACCACATGATAAGTTTGACTTATAGCACAGTGTAACATCTGTCTTAATGTAGTTTAGTTAGAGATAGGAAATACAAGCCTAGAAAGGGGTTATTTTCAGTTCCTTAATTCTGAGTACTACAAAGATATTTCTTTTCTTGATACGTGTTCCTTGAGGTGCTGAGCAGCTCAAATGCAATCACTGAGATATAGAAACAATGAAGAAAAAAGAAAAAGACCACTGGTGGAGGATTGCAAAAGTTTTCAAACTGGTCTGGCTTCTTTCAGTTTATGGTGTGTAGGCTATATCTGAAATGTCCTTGGTAACAAGTATCTGCACTTTACAGATTTTGCAGAACTATTTTAGCGTCTGCAAAACTGCTAGCAATTTCTCATGTAAGATTAATAATATTAGATGATTTATGATTTTAATTTATGCAAACTCTAATAAAATATATGCAGTATTTTTAAAAATCAGTCCAGAAATATCAAACTTCCTCTTAAAATTAGCTTAGTCTGAAAATACAAACATAGTGTAAGAGACCGAGTTTCATATATTGAGCTGATTTGGAGGTGGGGGAGTGGGAAGGTGTTTGGTTTTTTGTGTTTTTTTTTTTTTTTCTTTTGTTAGGAAAAACAATGTATTTTGTACAGCAGAGAAAAACACAACACACTTTTTGATTTACTCTGTGGCCACTTGCTGGTTAGTTATATATCTGGGATGACTGTCACTAAATGATTTCTGAATAAGTCCAAAACTGAAAAGCATCTGCAAGCAAAAGTCCCAGTGCTATAGAGAACAAAAATGCACATTCTGCATGTGTACCCACGGGGGAAAGACACAAAAGGCATATCAAAGAGTCTGGCATTTTCATTTCATTACCTAGGCAGCATTCCAGTCTCCTCTGGCTGTGGACATATGCCTTTTAGTCAGGTTGTGATACTTGTTTCGTGCTTGAGGAATGAACAATAATTGAGACAGTGGTTTTTTACATGCTTTAAATATGTCAACTTAATTAATACTTGTAGTTATGAACAGTAGGCCAAGTACACCTTCTCACAGTACCTGCTACCATGTAGAAACTCAGATCTTTCTCCTCAGCCTTCATTAAGTACATCTGTAGCTTCCAAGTTCCCAGCTTTATATTACTTCTGTTGGTTTTGGCTGTATTCCCAGTTTGTTTTCCTACCTTCCAGGCTCTCAGTTTTTCTCCACTAAACCTTTGTCAATTAAAAAAAAAAGTCTATACTACCTCTATTAGTACCTGTGCGCCTTTCATTAAGAGAGATTAAAAAAATCTGAGTTTTTTTAAAAAAATCTATGTAATGCTGAATTGTAACTGAGGGAGAGAAAGGAACTGTGCAAAAGTAGCAAGGTTTTCCTGCAATCTTTTAGCAATAAAAACATTCCTTTGCCAAAAAAAAAAAAAAAGAATAAAAAAGATTTGTGAGAAATTGTAATATTAATCATGGCTGTCAGCATTATGAAGAATGAATCAAGAGGTGCCCCAAGACTCCACCAGTTTAGGTGGAGTTTCTGGAATCTCCATTCCCAACTGCTTTGCATGATAGAAATTTAGACTAAATTTGGGTTTAGGCAAAAAAAAAAGCTCAAATAAATGCATATCAGGAAAAAATATTCAGAAATTGATTTTCAAACTGGTTAATTAGTACACAATAGTTGTTTGATATAATACCAGTTTTGATCCAGTTGAGGTGTATTGAATGCAATGGATGCTAAGAAAATCCAGAGTTTTACAGTCTTCGGCTTTTCTCCCGTCTTTACTGAATATATCTCCTCCTTACAATAGTTGTCTAAATCTTTTATTTTTTTGAATTGCCCCAATTATTTCATTACTACTGTCAGATGTATTATTTTTTTCTTATGATGCTGTTGATTCTCAACCCCAAAATTTCCTTCAGTTTCTAAACTGTCAGATAAGCAGAACACACATCAAACACAGCCTTTATTTAGCAAGGGTATATAAAAATATCTTTGTTATCTCTTTTTGTCTCTAACCTGTAGCTGAGAGAAAAATGCACTGCAGGTTTTATTTCTATGTCAAGGTTTAACCCCAGACAGTAATTAAGCACCAGAGAGCTGCTTGCTCACTCCACATCATGGTGGGATGGGGGAGAGAATTGGAGGGCTAAAAGAAAGAAAACTTGGAGACTGAGAAAAGTTTAATGATGGAAATTAAGACATTAGAGAGAGAGATATTAAAACCAAGGAAGACAAGTGATGAAAATGAAACCAATTGCTCAGCACCAACCAACCAATGCCCAGTGGCCTGCGCTACTACCCAAGCAGTACACCCCTGGCCAGATTTTCACCAATTTTTTATGTTGTGCATGGCATCACAGCTTCCCTTTGGTCAATCAGAGTCAACCATGTCCTCTTACAGCCTTGTGGCTCCCAGCCTACTCAGCAGCAGTAGAGCGTGAGAAGCTGAAAAGTCCTTGACTTAATGTCAGCCCTGCTCAGCAACAACTAAAATGTCATCTACTTTATTCTCATCCTAAATCCAAAACATAGCACTGTACCAGTTACTAGAAAGAAAATTAGCTCTATCCCATCCAAACTAAAACACTAAGGAAACATCATTCTCCAGAAATGTAAAAGTCACAGCAATGCTTACATGGTTATAGCTGAGAAATTGTATATTGGGAATGCCTGCAGGCCATGGTTAGAGTCATAGAATCAGCTACAGTAGAAAACACCTCCAAGTTCAAGTCCAACTGTTAATCCAGCTGTGCCAAGTCCTCCACTAAACCATGTCCCTCAGAGACACTTCTACACAACTTTAACGTACACCCAGGGTTGGTGACTCAGCTACTCCCCGGACAGCCTGTTCCCCTGCTTGAAAACTTTTTCCACAATTTTTTTTCCTAGAATCCCATCAAAAGCTTCCATGGTGCAACCTGAGCCTATTTCCTCATTTCCTGTTGTGTGTAACTTAGGATAAGACACCCATTCCCACACTGTTAACTGTGCTTTCAGGTAGTTCCAGGGGGTTATAAGGTCCCCCTGAGCCTTTATGTCACCAGGATAAACAATCAGTCCTCATGAGAATTGTGCTCCAGACCCTTCACCAGCTTCATTACTTCAGTACTTCTTATTATGTCGCAATTTCTTTCAAATGGAATAGTTATTCCAAACATTTTCTTACTTTCTTTTTCTTTTTCTTTTTCTTTTTCTTTTTCTTTTTCTTTTTCTTTTTCTTTTTCTTTTTCTTTTTCTTTTTCTTTTTCTTTTTCTTTTTCTTTTTCTTTTTCTTTTTCTTTTTCTTTTTCTTTCTTTCTCTTTTTTTTCCATAAAAGTCCCAGCTGGATTCTCATCTTCATGCTTTAGATGGACTGTTCATTATGAATTAAGGGTTTGTATTCTAAATGAGCACCATCCTGTTTGTCTTAGAAAATTGAAACCTCCTTCTTCATCTATTTGAAACCTCCTTCTTCATCTATTATTGAGTACAATTGTGGCAGCTAATCCAGAAGGGTGCTTGTACTGTTTTCCACATATATCAGTAAACAAATATTCTTTGTTCTTGTTCAGAGTATGCATGCTTAATGAAATACCAAAACAGCAAGATGTTCTGGTGCACTTCTTATCAATTACCCTGTGATTTCTCAATGTATAGAATTTTACAGAGCTCTGCTGCATTTTCTTCAGCTGTATTACCTTTCCAACATGCACATATTATGTGAGTTAAAAAAAAGCAAGAACAATGCTTGAAATAATTTTATTTTTAAAGAAACTTCTAACGTTAGGTGTTTTAAAAGAGTAATATTTTCTACATTTTCATACACTTTTCAGAAACAACCATTTATTCAGCGATAAATAGCTTATTTACATTTGTATTTTAACAATTATACTACCATGCACTTCCTTTTTAAATCAACTGGTTCTAAGAAACTGGTCCAATTTTTTCCCAGTAAGTTAACCTTGATATTACACTTTTAAAAATTGCATACTAAAGTTTTCAGTTAAAGTTAAAAAAAAAAAAAAAAAAAAAAAAACTACACCCAAATTAGTATTAATATCAAAAATTAAAATTTTTGCTGTTGCATCAACTTAGAGTTTTACATTCTTCTGGGCTTATGGTGAAAGTGAAATAGTCAAACCTATAATTAAGTGGGATATATAAAAAGTAAAAATAATTTTAAATTTTGTTTATTTAGAAGACAAGTAAATATTTGGTTTTTTTGTATCTTAATATCTTTAATAAAATATTTTGAGAAAAGGTAAGCTGTACATGCAAAAAGGTTCCCTCTGTCTCCTTCTTACTCCGGTTCTGATGCCTGATGTCCCATGTCTTTCTCTGATTCCGATGCCTGATTTCCCACCAGAAATTGATGCCTTGTGAAGGCTGACCTAGAACAGAGGTTAGATGAAGTTAAAGAATAAAGAAGGTATTTATTAAATGGATATACCATGGGCAGCACAAGAGCCCAGCCAGAGCTACACCCAAGATGAACCCAAAATGGTCACAAAATGGATGAGGAGTCACGAGGTTTCTCACTTTTCTAAGTTTTGGTCCATTAGCATACTGTTAATTGTCCAATTATAGCTTTAGCCCATGAAGTCCCATCCTTCTTGTTTTTCTCTCTTCAGTCCATTGTTCTTTATGCTCTTGGGCTTGAAATTTGGATTGGTTGTCCTTGGTCCCCAGCTAGAGAAGGAATTGTTTTGTCTTCCTACTCTGTGACTCTTCACAGAGCTTACCATCCCTTAATATGAAGCTCAGAAGTACACACTAAAGCAGCACAGAATCTGAAAAAAAAAAAAAAAAAGCTTAAATTAAGGCATAATTTCAAAACATTATTTTGAAATCATACAGTTACAAACAAATGGAATGAATTTCAGCAAGCACTTCATAACTAGGTTTTGTAAAAAGAGGACCCTGGCATCTGTTATTATGTTTGCAAATGGTGAAAAATGTTGAGGAATTCCTGAAAAATAAGTAATTTGTGAGAATATGCTGAATTGAAAGGGATCCGCAAGGACCATTGAGTCCAACTGCTGGCATTGCAGAGCACCATCCCAGAGTCACACTCTGTGCTCTAGAGCATTGTCCAAACACTTCTTGAACTCTGTCAGACTTAGTGCTGTCTCTACTTCCCTGCAGAGCCAGTTCCAGCCTTTCCACCATCTGGGTGGAGAATCTGGGAAAAGGGTCTTTTTGTAATGTCCAACCCAAACCTTCCTGGACACAACTTCAGGCCATTCCCTCAGATCCTGTCACTGTCACTGCAGAGAAGAGATCAGGGTCTGCCCCTCCTCTTCCCCTCATGAGGAAGTTGTGACTGGGATGAGATCTCCCTTCAGTATCCTCTTCTCCAGGCTGAACAGATCAAGAGAAATCAGACACACCTCGTGAGGCTTCCCCTCAAGGTCCTTCACCATCTTCCTTGCCCTCCTTTGGACACTCTCTAATATTTTAATACATGTATGTGTTTTGATTTTCCAGATATTAGCATTTTAATATTATTTCACATAGAATTGTTGTACCTCAGGACAAAAATAAAGAGATGACACTGTAGGTGAAAAAAGAAGAGTAGGGATCTTGCATATAAGTCTTGAAAAACCATGGTAATATATTTATCTGCCTGAGATGGCCAGTAGAAAATACTCTGTGGTGATCTACATCCAGCTCTCGCAGCACTCTTACAGTCTATTTCTTTCAGCCTGCAGGAAACACATTTCTCTGCAGCATTCCTCAATTCTTAATTTAACCCATTAACAGAAGATTATCAAAATCAGATTTTATAAAGATCTAAAAATGCTAATAAAGATTGTTGTGTCAGAGTTTATGTCCCTTCGTGCTCTTCCTCCTCTGAATCTTCAATTTTCTGTCTGTCTTACCTATTGTACTCTCTGATTTGGTTTATCCCTCCAGGATCCACCACTGTTTCCTCACATTTCTATTAGGTCTGCACTTCAAATTTGGGGGTTGTTTTTCATTTTTTAGTATTTTTGGGGGTGTTTTTGTTTGTTTGGGGTTTTTTTTGTTTTGGTAGAATTCCATGAGTAGAAGAACAAGCTACATCTTTAGTGTTGCAGAAAAAGAGGGAGAAAGAGAGAAGAGAATGGGGAGAAGAGAGAGAGGGTCAGTGGTCTAATAATGACACAATTGCAATCACACCAATAGGAAAAGAAAAATAATATATCACATTTGCATAAAAATTTCAGTCACAAATTATCTTTTTGTGTGGTTTATTGATGAGTTGCTGATCCCATCAATATGCTGCTGAAATCCAAAGCATGAAGAAAAGCTCTGACTTTGCACCAGCATCAAAAATTGTAATAGATTTAATACATAGGGCTAGTGAGTACAGTGTTCGCAATGCCATTAAAAAGTCTGAGCCTCCTGAAGTCTTATAGGCAAGCACCTTCAATATCCAGAAATAGAACTTCATTAAAGTAATAAGAGGGAAACTCCAGGAAGGCCAGAAAAATGCAAATTGCAAAAGATTGCCCTTAATAAGATCAAGCTCTCCCAGGGAGTGGAAATGAGACAGAAAAAGTTATAGCTAAGATTAAATATTTTTACAGCCTTACAAGATTAGAATGAAAGTCTTTAAATTTCCTCCTATCAGAGAGAAAAGCCTTTTTCTTCTCTCATATGAAATATGAGCTAACAGGTAAAGAGTGGTTAACCTCTACCATACCAAATACAGATTGAACCATAAAATCTAAAGTCATAATCTCTTAAAGTATTACTTCTCTAAGCTCACCGTATAGTCAACTTACTGCACAAATGATTGATATTTTATTACCTCATCCAAAATAATACTAAAATTAATTTTAACTCTGTATTAGGAAAATAGAGAAAGAGGGGAAAACAGTTCTTAACATTTGAATGTGAAGTATTAAGTTAGGATTTTATTGTAAGAATACTATTTCCTTTTCTCCTCTCTGTGCAAATGTTTCATAATGGAAATCTCTTCTTAACAGTCCTTTAGTGTGGAAAATCTATAATTAACCTGTGATTTTCAGGAAAAGGAGAAACACATTACTAAAATCTTGAGCTGGTTCTCTTAAAATCATGCTCTGATTTTCAAGACAAATTACAACAAAGACATTCTAAAGCAGAGAGGGAAAACCTGAGACTGGTTTTATAAAAATGAGGAGGGATGGTAATGCTCTTATCCTCAGTTTATCTAGTTTGTTTCTATTTTCACAGTTTCCTTTTCTCTCTCTATCTCTCTTCTTTCTAGGAAACTGCATGTTTTAAATGGTGGTAACCCTTGGCAAAATAAAATGCATCTCTTTTACTTCTTGTCCAACAACCTATTTCTAAATTTTTTAAGTAAAGTATCATTTTAAGAAAAAACCTCAGAAGTAATCTCTCATTGATTTTTCAATTAAATAATTTGGATTTCAAAAGAGCACTGGTACTTGACTTTTGGTGACTTATTTCTAAATTGTGTTATGCAACAACTTAATTAGACTGTTGGAAACAATTTGTGTTTTTCCCAGAAAGTATTGATTCTTATAACAAGCCATTCTGAGACCATAGGTAATACAGAAATTCCCTTGCAATCAGAAGCTGCTATGAATTTTTCATTTGTGGATGCAGCTAGCAGTAGGTGACCCTGATAAACAGACTGATCCAAGTTTTTAGTGTATGAACCAAGAGTGCTGAGATTTAGTTTCCAATACAGAGAACATATATCAAACATCTGAAACACTATTTTTCCCTTTGGTCTTAGAATAAATTCTAGAAAACTGGGCTGTGTCTAGTGCCTCAGAATCTGGGGACACTGGAATTTCTGTTTTGAGAAACCCAACCTGTCTGGTTTCAGGTAACCAATGTCCTTCCAGGAGCAGTGACACTGGGCTCAGAATGACCAAACTCTTGATAGAAATATGCTGAACATTTTCACAAAGACACGCACATTACCTGGGCATTAGCAAATGTCTAGAAGTATGAGATAAATACATGGGAAAGTTTTCACCATATTTTAAACTTCTGTTCTTATTGTTCTAATTAAAAAAGTAAAGATTGATGGCATATCTCTGAAAACAAGCACAGCCAAGCCACAAGAGTTGCAAATTCAGGTCAGTGGGGATACATGTTCTCATTCTTACAAATTACTTTTTTGTAATGTGATTTATTATAATGAAATGTTCTATAAATTTAAAGTAGGGATGAGTGAAAGTTTAAAAGAGGAGACTTGACATCAAATAATATTTTGAATCTCTGGGTGCTTCTAAGGATATTTCATTTGAAGTATGTTTGGAGCAGCATTTCTTCAACTTTCCCTTACTTTTGAGCCAGTTTGGCAAAAATGACACTTTGTGGTGATTGAAGTGTATGATGTGATAATGGTTGCATCCTTAAGATCTGAATTTGAGTGAGCTGTGATTTTAAGGGAGGAGATAGCTTAGTTTTATGGAAACCAGTAGTTGATCTTCTGAATTTTCTTACTTTATTTAAAAAGTCACCAGCTGAAACACCAGGTTCGTAATTCAAAAGCAAGATGTTATTTCTGTATGTCAGTACCTAGCCTATTCCTTTGCAATATCACAATTAATTCCCACAGCTCTCCTGTTACATGAGATCTAATAGCCTAATAGCAAACTGAAAGTTTTGGACAAGATTTTAGTGGGGCGTCCAGTTCCTGCCAGTGCTTTAGTTTAACAAGAATGTGTTCATGACCTTTCTCTAGTCATTGAACAATTGAGCTAAACTTCAACCCAGATACACCAACAAAAGGCTGATACTCAAATGTCTGTCATCAGCTGGATTAGTTATTTGGTTTATTTTGCACAAACAACCTAAGGCTGTTGTTTTCCATTAGTTTTCCTGCACTGTTCAGCACCTGTCATGCTGAAGATGATTTGATTGGCACATTTCCTAGTAAGCTCTCTAGGAGAGGAACAAAAGAAAGGTATAAACAGAATAAATGGCAGCAGTCAGGAAGCAGAGACTAAAACAGACTTGTCACCTATTATTAATTAGGTCTCCAACTGACTTTGTTTTGTTGTCATAAAATTATTGCTGGATTGGAGCAGTACCAGATCTTATTTTTTCCCTAAAATCCTTCATCTTTCCTTAGAAAAAATTTCCTTATTCATATCAGCAGCTTTTAAAATACTTTGACTGTAGCATTTGTTTATATTAATGATTGTTCTTAAATACCTTTTATGGTCTTCTAATGTTCATATTTGTTGTAGCATCTCATAAAATAACATTTTGAATTTACTAAAAAGTATAAATTCACAGAGATTTGGATTTGTTATTTAGTATTTTTCCTTTTTTTTCCTCCAAAAATAATACATGCATAATGTTTAACATTATCCATGCTCAAATGGAATATCTGTGTCAATACTAGTAAAAGCCATGTTGCGTGTTTACATGCCTCAGCATGTTATGGGTGGATCTCCACACAGAAAACCAACAAGATTTAAACTGGACTTTGAGAACTGTCTGTCCTGTCTGAGCAGTGATGGGAACAATTGATTACATTTTAAAGGCATAAGACAGAGTTCATTTCCATGTTAAATGTAACATGAAATCTAAAATAATTTTAAGAGAAACTTTTTACTATCATTAGCTGTGATTAAATTTGGAGAGACCAAAACGTTCACCAAAATATACATTTACAAGAAGTGTCATTTTAAAATTATCAGTATCAAATGCAGCAATAATTATGATTTTTTAGAAAAGAATCATTCTATGAAATGGTTGTGTATAGAGACCTGCAGTGCAAATAACAAGTGTTCCCATTTAAGATAATTTTCATTGTGGTTGTAAATTACAGTACAGTCCATTTAGAGTTATAAGTACACAGCAGGTCTAGATGCCAGCCATATTTTAAGCCAGAATTTGCACTGAATGAAAATGCAAGATTCTCTTTACTAATGGTGTGCTATTCAAATATTATGAAAATCTTAATTTTTTTGCGTATACTTTTTAAGTTTTTAATATAAAATAATTATTATAATGTAAAACAAAAACGCATTACAACTTACCTAATTTTACTTTTACCAGCTGTTTTAACTATGCTTTCTTGTTGTTTTGACTTATTAATTATTTAAAATCTCAGAGAGATTAGCAAATTAAAAATGTTCGTCTGTCCTGTAAGCCTTGCTTAACATTTGAATTAAATAAAACCTGGTTTATCCTTTATATTAGTTGATATATAATTTACAATAGCTTAGGTTACAAAAGATATAAGTGGTTTGAAAGAACAAATAAATATACAGCTCAGCATCTTTAACATAAAACTGTATAGGAAAAGGTATATAAATAAAAATAGAGAAATTTGAAGTCTTTAAAAATACTTAATGTGTTGCCTAATACTACCTCAACTTCTTTAGATAGGTAGTACTTAATATTAAGTTATTTACCCTACTTTTTCACAATTAGGTGTTCAATACAGGACACCACATAGGCTTTGTAACTTAGCTAGAGTAAAAAAAAGTCTTTTTTTTTTTGAATAAAATAATAGAAATTCATCAGTTAGTGATTCTAATAATAAGAATCAGTGACAAATTTTGGTGATTTTTAAATAGGAGTCTTATCAGAGCCAATCACTTGTAGTACTGTTTAGAAATTATATTTTTAATTGTAATTTTCATCACTTCTCAATCCATGTTTCACACATTTTTCCACATTATTCTTTTGTCACTTATTATAATCGTTCTTCCAATTAACATAAGTATTAATAACCATATAGCAAACCTCATGACACTCAGCCCCAGAGGTGTTTCTTTGCTGTGAATTAGGCAATCTGATTATTACAGAGTTATTAACTAATATTAGAGCCACCCATGTATGTCTTCTAGAGTAGCAACAACAGAGCTAATTGCAGATTTTCTTTGTGCCAGAAGTCAAATTTCCTTAATTTGTGGAGCAGCATGGTTAATACATTCACTCTTTCTACAACCTGTGAAGAGAAGGTAAATAATTCATTATCAGAAGACAGAAAAGTAGTGTGTTTGCTGGGACTTCACTAAGCATAGGTCTTGTTTTCACTCAGACTTCTATAGTAAAAAAAATGTGTTAAACCAAATGAAGATGAACAGATATCCTGGTTTTGCTTTGTTCTATTTTATTTTGTGTTTAAACAAGCTTGCTTATTTAGGGCATAAATGCAAGCAGACTTGCTCAATGAAAACAATGCCATAATGACAAATGGCAATCTAATTTTGTCACTTAATATGTATGATTATGCAAATTGCTAAATCAATAATAACTTAAAAGTAAAGGCCTAAAGTAGCAACTCAAAAAAGGCCCTTAAATTAAAAAAAGGCTGCATAAATATGGTTAGGATCTCAATATGGTTTAGAGCAATTGCAAATATGATTTCACAGATGCTTACGTTTTTATGTTCACATTTATTTCACAAGGTTAAATGAACTGCTGTTAGCACTAACAAAATGAAGTTGCATGAAGGTTTTCTGTAGGAACAAAAGCCCTGATTCCTACAGACAAGAATTTTGTGATGAGTTTTTTATAGAGGCTGGAGTACATCTCCAATTGTGTGCCAATGGTTTGTTGAACAATAGGTTCATCTTGTTTGGCCTTAATGGATAAAGGGCTGCACCCCAAGAAAAGGTCTGGCAGAAGAATTTGGAACACACAGAATAAAGAGATGTTTCTGTGTTTCCTTTTGTGTGTTTCTGCTTCCAGGTGAGGTATTTTTTGTTCTTTCTGTGAATTAAAAACTTTAAAATTCCCCCAAAAATTCTCCAACTCCATGGGTATCTTTAAAAATTAAATTGATTCATTTTTTTCTTTAGACATGGAAAACACATCTGGAGTATGTATCTGTATGATAAAAATATCTACCACCCTAGATATACACAGGACAGGCTTGACTTGTTCATAATTTAGACCTTTGTTGTGTGTGATGAACATTTTTCATTGCAGTTTCTGTTTACCAGATGTTCAGCTGCCATTTCCTAGTGAAGTAACATTGACTAAGGCTTAAGGAAATTATTAATTCTTCATTTACAGTTTTGGAGAAGGGAAACATGCAATTGCTCTTAAATGGCACTTTCTTACAACCACCAAGTTAATTGCATAAAGACAAGCTCACGGGCATATGTGGTTCAGGGTATGTATGCAAGGGATCAGTAATTTTTTACCCTTGCTGGTAAAATCCACTCTTCTTAAGCATATTGTGCTACATATTGCACAAGGGAGAGCTATCTACAAGGAATAACTGTAGTGTTGTTGATGCATTTATTGTGTTCTTTAGAGGACAAACAAAAGACAATTTGCAGGAACTTAAAGGTACCATTTATTTTAACCTGTCTCCAATGGATAGTAATACATAGTTACAGTAAATAAAAGGGGACAACATATAAATAAGTATCAAATGCTATTCCTTCAGCCTCTTGCTCGATCCACCACACACTTCCTTCTATGCTGCTTCCTGTCATTTATGTAAATGTTGGTGTAAACTATGTCCTGATTAACAATCCCAGTTCTCTCAGCTTTTTATCATCTGAGAGGTGCATCAATCTCTTAGTAATGTTACTGGCTGGACTTTTACCAATAGCTCCATATCTCTCTTGTGCTGGGCAGCCCCAACTGACACAGCACTTAAGGTGTGGCCTCCCCAGGGCTGAGTAGAGGGAAGGATCACCTCCCTAGATCTGCTGACAGTATTCCTCCCAGTGCAGCCCAGGATGCTCTTGTTCTTCTTGACCACAAGGGCATATTGCTGACTCTTGTCCAGCTTGGCGTCCACCAGGTCTCCCAGGTCCTTCTCTGTAAAGACTTGTAGCTGTAGAAACCCTTTTTATCTGCTTACATATTGTTTATTGCAACATTGCACTTTCAACTACAGTAAAACTACAGAGATGAAATATTGTGTGAGAATTTTTTGTTTTCTCTGCACATATGCATGATATACATAAATGTGAGTGAGGTTTTGTGCTTGATGTGACAATCCTCATGTAATGAAAAGTCTGAAAAGGACAGAATTCCAGCATTTGATTGACAGATAATTTTAGTGGAACTAGAAAAATACTGCTGCTATCTAAAAAAACTGTTGGGAAACCTCCTTCACTTCTCATTTTGCAATCTGTTTTTTGAAGAGTTTTTGGAAATAAGTTGTTATCTCACATTCCTAGTATATATATGAAAACCTAACCTGAAAATAGAACATTTTTAAGAAGTGTCTGATTGTTACTCATGGGTATGGATTAGTAGTGCCCATTTTTTCCCATTCGACACAGATAAATATGCAGAGAACTGAGATATTTGGGTGTGGCTATTATCACAGATCACAGAACATTCTGAGTTGAAAGGGTCATACAAGGATCATCAAATCCAACTCCAAAGCGAATAGTCCATATGGGAATAGAACCTTGGTGTTATTAGCAGCATGCTGTAAACAACTGAGCTAATCTCGGGGTCAATATGTAATAGGAAACACAAACACATGGACTAGTAATGTAATTTGTCTCAAATGTAGTTTTTTTTCTTTCTTTGGTACAATTCACATAAAATTTTTTTCTTTCCAAGTTCATCTCTCTGTATTAGATTTTAAAAGAACAAAATCTTTCTATCTCCTACCATAAAGGTTATTAATATTGGAAAAAACTCTAAGATCATCAAGTCAAACTGTCAGTGTAGCACCACCATGTTCACCACCAAAACATGTCCCCAAGTCCCACATCCACATGTTTTTTTTAACACTTACAAGGTGGTAACTCAACCACTACCCAAAGCACTCTGTTCCAAAGCTTGACTATTCTTTCAGTGAATAATTTTTTCCTAGTATACAACCTAAACCTCCCCAGGTGCAACTTCAGGCCATTTCTTCTTGTTTTTTCACTTCTTACCTGGGAGAAGAGGCTGATCCCCATCTTGCTACAACCTCCTTTCAGGCAGTGGAAGAGATGCATAAGGTCTCCCCCGTGCCTCCTTTCCTGCAGACCAAACAACCCCCGCTCCTTCATCCACTCCGTCCAGGACTCGTTTTCCAGACCCTTCATCAGTTTTGCTGTCCCTCTCTGGATTCAGTCTAGCACCTCAATATCCTTCATGAAGTGAGAGGCCCAGAACTGGATACAAAACTCCAGGTGTGGCTTCACCACAGAGGCCACAGTGCAGCCGAGTACAGAGCCGAGTACACAGCCGAGTACAGAGGGACAATCCCTGCCTGCTCCTGCTGGCCCCACTATTGCTGATACAGGCCAGGATGCCACCGGCCTTCCTGGCCACCTGGGCACACACTGGTCATGTTCAGCAGCTGTCAACCAACGCCCCCAGGCCTTTTCCATAAGGCAGCTTTCCAGCCACTCTTAAGCCAGCCTGTGGAACTGCCTGGGGGTGTTGGGCCCAAGGGCAGGAACCAACACTTGGCTCATTGAACCTCACACAACTGGTTTTGGCACATCAATCCAACTTGTCCAGATCCCTCTGAAAAGCCTTCCTTACCCTTCAGCAGACTAGCATTATCACAAAACTTGGTTTCATCTGCCCATGTTCCATGCCCTATCTTAACTCAGAAAGATACCCATCAATTTTATTTCCTGACTGTCAAAGTTTTTCTCAGCGAATTTAGAACATCCATGTCACAGAAATCATGGGTGTGTCCCAAGCAAATATAGCAGTGATGTTCATCAGCGTTAGCACAAAACAAGCAGAATGCAGCTGAGAAAATATAAATGACAAATATACTATGTACTAGTTGGTTGGTACAAAAATTGATTTGACCAGATATCATAGAATATACATATAAATAACTTCATTTGGAGTACTGGTATCAGTGGAGCCGTTCCATACTCCAGGACAATCATACTGAGTGTGACTATAAATTGTTGTTTTCATTTCTTTTCTGTTATCTTTGCTCCAATAAAATATTTCAAGTTTTTAATTGGTCAGGAGAGTGCAAGAGTATCATTACAGAAAGGTCTGGGTCAACTGTTCAATCTGGATTCCCTTCAGAATTCTGACTCTTAATTTATTATATTTTTTAGGTGTATTAGAAAATTTTAAAAATTCCTTTTGCTTTTAATATGAAGATCATAGTCCATATATCTTTGAAACATTATTGTCTCTGTTTCCAAATAACAAAAACCTGGGTATTTGCAGTCTCTAAACACCTGTAGATGCCACAATGCTGTTACATTACACATTTCATCATCATGCTGTGGCAATTTATTTATGTACTCAGGTTTTAAAAAACTCCTAAAGTTGTTTTGCTGTCTTTAGTAATAATACTTTTGTAATTGCATTAAAATACGAAGAGTAACAGATTGTTTATTTTCCTTACTGTATTACAGAGATACCAGTGTGATTGCTTGCCTGGATGGGAAGGAAGATTTTGTGAAAAGGAATCAAATGAATGCAATTCAGAGCCTTGTAGAAACAATGGCACCTGCATGGACCTTTTCAACAGCTATCAGTAAGCATTGCACCTCCTCACTCTATGATCATGTTCCAGGAAGGCCAGGCTTATGCATCCAGACATTACTTTGTTTCCCAGCTTGGGAAGGAAATGTTATTACACAAATGGGTAAACGACTTGTGCCATGGACACAGTGCTTCACTGTACTTTCATGTGAAGCTAGCAGATATATTAAATGGTATATGTAAAATTTAAAAAAGCAAAAGAAAAAAGTATGATTTAAAAAACATTTAGGAAGTAACTTAGTTTGGAATGGTACTTTTTCAAAGAAAATATGGTTTCTCTTTCTGTCATATTTGTCCTATAAACACAAGAGATGATTTAAAGAGTAAAAACAGTGGTAGTGGGCAGTTGGATGAAGAGTTTATATCATTGCTGCCACCTTGTGGCTAAAAATACAACAAAAGAGTAATTTACCTAAAATTTATATACGCTCGGACAAAGCATGAGGGTGTGACACTAACCATTTTTTTTTTAAACTTAAAGCCCAATCTTTATTTCATGCATTCATATATGGTTTAAAAATAATTTTATTTCAGTAGCATGAAGATTAAGATTCCATAAACAATCCAGTAATCTGTTTCTCGTCCATGAAGCCAGGGTTTGTCTTTATTATGACATCAAAACTTGAACAGTCCTGTAAATTCTTACTAGACACTGATGAGGCTGCATATACAGCTCAGAGTCATAGGTAGATGTGGTACATAGTCTAGTTGTTGTACAGGAATTATATTCCTGGTGCGACAGACAATAATCAGAAAGGAAACTAACCACAGTTGACAATGGAGAAATGATTTCCCAAATAGCTAAACATAACTAAGTCAAATAAAATAATACATATATTATTTTTTAAAATAATTTTATGTTCAGAACTTAAACAAAATTTTTTGTGATATCCTAGAGCTATATTTTTATGTGGTATAAAACTTCTCAGTTTGGTAAAATATTTTTATTCTAATAACAGAAAGTATAGCAATGTTGAGAAAACCTGTTAAAGTCCCTTTAATTTCTATTTTTCCACTTTTTAAAGCCTGTTGGAATATAAAAAAAAAAAAAAGTTAAATATTTTAAATTTTGTGGTTCTTATTTTTCTGATTCTTTTAGCTCTTTGCAGTTTACCACCCTCAAGAACAATTCTAGGTGAATGGATATTTTGCAGCCATGAAGCCTTACCTGTCCTTACATTTTCCCAATTTTCCCAGCCAGAAAACAAAATATGTACTGCAGAAGGTAACAGGGCTTCTTCTGATTTTACTCATAGCTGGGTCAACTACTTATGCACAAATCCAAGGACTTCCTATTTTTTATTGAGAACAAAAATGTTCAAGAAGTACTTTTTTCCTGATTTTGCAAATACAGAACTGTTACAGAAAATAGTTACAAGAAAATTGGTTTGAAATGTGAGCACCAGGCATATTTTTTCTCAGAGCTATTTGTCCTAGTTGACATAACAGAACAAGAAAATTATACATACCATTGAATCATCATATAAAAGGGGCAGGTTACACCAAACAAAACAACATCTTCCAAGGTAACTAGAGTTGAAAGTGACTCTGACACTTGGCAATACCAAGGAAAATTAGTGTAGCTCAATGTTTTATTTTTATATTATAAAGCAATTTCATTTCCATCGTTAGAGCTGTCCTTGTTTGTAGTCAGCGATGCTAAAAGATCATAATTACTCTTAATTTAAAAAAAAGTGTCGGCTTTTTTTTTACCTTTACCTTTACTTATACTTTTCTCTTAAAAGCTATATCAACAAGACAAAGTGTTTGTGTTATGGTAGGTAAGCAGTGGCAGTAATTGGTACCTGAACCTGAGGAATCCAATCATGTCTCTAAATTTAAATGTAATTTTTAAAACAAGATAACTGAATTATAGTTGCCTAACAGAAAAGATCATTGCAGTTCTTGAGCTGTGCCCAGGCATTGTTTTGGACAGGCATTAGTCTGGATCAAAGTCAGGCCAGCAAGTGATCTGAGAATGCACCAGTGATAGGCAATGAAGTTTTCTTGCCTGTGGTCATGTTTTGGCACTGTTCATTTTCCTGCTGTAAGTTGAGCTGCTGGCAGCAATACTTAGAGTATTCTGAATTTCTTTGAAATTTGCCACACCATGACTGATACTTAATACCACTTACGACTTAAATTACTGTAAGAGATAGATAAATTAAGCTTTCTTTTATGCTTTGATAATTTTCATTAGTTTATTTTCTCATAAATATTTGCAGGTCCAGCTGACAACATCAGTTACTTAAAATCTAAGTAATTTATCGTGCAACAGCTTAAAAAATATTATTTTTAATAGAAAGAATGTGAATATAATGAAAAATGAAACATTTCCCTACCAAATTCAAATGTGTGATAGAACAATAATTATACAAAACATAATTACTAATTTAATACTTCACTTTTGAGTTGATTTTCTTTATCTGGGGCTATTCATTGTTGAATCTTGAAATGAAAACTATCTGGCAAAACTGAAGTATCAACAAATCTGTCACACTGAGTATCTTTCTTTATGGATTCCATTATAGAAAAGTAAATCACATCACAATAGGAAAAAAAGGAAAATAAAGCTTTCTCAGATGCATATTTTTATTTTTAAAAATCGGCTAAGAAAGATTCTGAACCAGTAGTCAAGGTTGAATTGTTGGATGTGAATAGTTTTTATTATGTCCCCTTTCATTCTACTTAGTTTAGGTTCAGCTGATAAAATGAGAAATCTTTTTCTTCCTTCTCAGTTTCAGTTTGGCTCATGGCACATGGCAAATAAATTAATTTAGAAAAATTTCATGCATATATTTCCAGTGCCATGTGATTTTAATTCTCATGATAACATTAAATCTCAAACTATGGCTCTGAACATTTATGGACAGATTCATCTAGTATCAGCTGAATTCCTTATTTCTTCTCTATTGTATTGATAATTCTGAGGTTTAGCCCTAGTAACACTAAACCCTAATTAAAGGCCTTTTGTCTCCTTTGCTGTTACCAACTTTTGAGTGAAAATCTGCTCAACTTCTTGCCAAAAACCAGGAAACATTATTTTATGGATGAACTGGAGTTTCTAATGATGTAGAATAGTTTAAAACTTGTCCGTAATCATTATGATATTAGAACTTGGAGAATTAATCAGGTGTCTTTTCAAAGCTTTCAGTTCTTTCTGCATATTCACATGAATCCACACATTCATTTTGTCAATTCTTGTTGCTGAGTTTTTTATAAATAAAAAGGGTGCCTTGCTGCTGCTTTTCTGTTTATGACATGCAAATAGACTTCTCCAGACCAAACAGGAAATTAGACCTACCTAAGTATATTTTCTGTTTTAATTTTTTCTATCTTTTATGTTTTATGACAGGTTCAGTGTTTGCTTCAGTTGAGTACAGAAATGTTATCCTTTGTCAGCACTTGAATCCATCCACTAAGACACCTTTTTATTATCTCAGTGTAAACTGAAGTCCAATTCTTCATGCTATCTTATCCACTTTTGATATTTTATTTTTGCAATCAAGACCCCTTGCTATTTTTGTTTGGTTTTTTGTTTGTTTTGATTTGGAGACAGACATTTTTCCTACCTCCCCATTCTTATCCTTGATACTTTCTTTATTACATGTTTTCTTACATCCTGTTTGTGCAACTATATCACAGGCCTCTATTTACCCCTTCACAGTAATGGATATGATAACCTGGCTGTTATAAAATGCTGAAAGCTCTCCTTCCCACTAAGTTCTTCATGGAAAAAAGTTGGTAACTGCCAACATCACCTTAGAATTTAAAGCTCAAGTTCGTTATGCACTTTTGAGAAATTACTGCTAATGTGTGCAAAAAAAGTGGTCTGTATTTAAACTCTCTCCATTTAAACTCTTCTATACTTTATCCTGTCCTGTAGGAGGTCACTGTTTTCCTATCTCCCTTTAGATTCCAGCTGAAAGAATAATTTGGGATCATAGAAGAGGGTATTTTGCATGATTTCAGAACTCATCTCAAACTGTGCTAGTCTTCTTTATGTTAGTAACCAATGCTTCTTCAGTTAGTAACCCATGCCATGATCATCTTTCTTTCTCTTTACTTAGATAATGATTTATGCCAGCTGACAATTTGGATAACCAAGCTATCAACCAGAGTTAGATTTATCCTGCCTCCTTGTTTTTACTTTCTCAGTACATTTCCAAGTACAGCATCTTGCCCTACTGCTTCCCTCTTTACTCCTTAACATTTGAAGCCACATCTTTTCAGAATAGTAAAATATTTTTTCATTAGTGTAACCTGTGCTAAGCTCTCAAAAAAAAGACCAGTTTTAAGTCACTAGGATATATTCAGTGTCATGCATACTTACATTACAGTACTGTTACAGAAAATTAGCATACTGTTTTGCTTCTTTTTTCCCCTTCTGGAAAGAATTTATTTGGAAAAGCAAAGTCAAAATCAGCCACTGCATTTTTTCAGAAATATGCAAGAATTGCTCTGTGCCGAGTTGTGGAAGCAGGTGATTCCTAAGTTTGGGATGTGTAAATGTCTGAAAGATCTATAAGTAAAAGTATGCCTATTTACACAGTGCATTTTAAAGATATGTTCATGTCTAAATAAATGAGTTTTAAACTATCATAGAATTCTAACGGAAGTCACGATATGATTATAATTTTAATTTTGTGTTCAATGTGCATTCTGTTTTAATTCAATTCCTTTTAACTACTGCTATACCCTCCCTTAATTTTTTTCCCCCCCAAAAGCAAGAAGCAGCAGATGGGTATCACCTTGGTATTCAATGGTCCCAGATGCCAAATGCTTGAGTATTTTATTGCAAGCAACAACTCTTATTTGTCATTTTTTCAGGGTTCTTTGGCCAACTCTTCCTCTCTTGCTATAAGACATTTCCCAAAACATTCACCTGCTGCACTTCTGACTTATCTTTCATTCACAGTTGTAGGGTTTTTTCCTTCATCCTTGTACCAAGTTATGCACGTATTTCTTAGTCAAAACCATCTTTAAAATATTTATATGGACAATCAGGAAATTTACTAATGAATTCACTAAAGAAATGTGTGCAAGCACAAACCAGTGTTTCCTCCACAGATAGCAAGTGTTTTATAGTTCTTCTCTGGTAATACTGCTAACAACTTGAGATGTGTAGTGTGCTTCTTGTTATACTGCAGTGAAATGAGCTTTAAGGTTTCTATTGCCTTTAGCAAATAAAAGAAAATATTGCTGTGCCACCTCAGCATCATCTAAGAGTCGCTGACATTCTGCACTCCTTAGGGCATTTTTTAGCCATAATTCAACAATCTTCTCAAAAAACAAGAGTATTTTTGTTTAAAATCCCAATAAAACATTAAAATTTGAAACAAAACACAGTAAGTACCTGGAAAATACCTCCCCCCACTCCAAAATTAGCTTATCAACTTTTTTTGCCTGAACAGTAGCATTGTTCCACCTCATAGATTTAATCATTAGGTGATATATTTTGAATAAAATTTTTATAATGTCTTTTGTTTACAAACACCCAAAGAGATGCAAAATGTTCATTTGATGAACTCATGGGTTAAATGGAGGGAGTTTAAACCAGTTTCTAAAATAATAAGGTACCTCAAGCATAGTTTTGAGAGTGTATGAAATGTAATATAAGTTGCCCAAATTTATCATTGCTGTAGGGCAGTTAAACACTTCCATTGCAAATAATGTACTAATAATACATGAGCAGAGCTAACAAACAAAGCAGTTTGCACAGCAGTTTATGGGCTCTAGCTTATGATATGCTAAGCTTCCTGGGAACTCCTGGGGTCATCAGAGGACTACTGTGAAACTTTGAAGTGCTTCAGGGTGCCTGGTGCTCCCCAGAAGGGATAGCTACAGAAGGCTGTGACTGCTAACAAGCTGCAGCAGTGTCCCACAAGCTTTGTTGCCAACTTTCCTTGATTTATGGGTACTTGAAGCTTTTTGTTTCCAGCTGACTCCACATTAAGGACAGCCCAGCATCCTTTCAGCAAATGCTAGAAAGAGTGTATGAACCTGCAAAGCCCAGAGCACAGCCAATTGAGTAGAAGGGGCCAGAAATTTTACTGAGGACACAGTGTACTTAGGTAGTGAGGTGCTGCAGGGCGCTGTCACTGACCATCCACAGGAGTAACCAGATCAGCCCAAGAGAGACCTCAAACCAGAATGAGTTCCTCAGGGAGGATGCAGTTCTGGAGGCCTGGAGCTGCAGAAATGTCTGGAAACTCTTACTGAGGCTGGGATCAGAAGACAGGGTCCTTGCCTGGAGGAAGCACTTGTACCCTGGAGGAGGATCTGTTTTGCCAAGTAAAGGAGCTTTAGGAGGCAGTCAGCACTCTGTGAAGCTGAGATATGGACAATATCATACTCTCCAAGACCCTACAATTATAAGAACCTGAACTCCCAGACATAGTGAAGGAGAACAAGGAAGAGCCTTTGCATAAGATTTTGGAAATGGAGACTTCAATGTTACAATGAAGGCTAGAAGCTTGTAACCTTGACAACAGGATGAGGGTTCCTGTCCTGTCTGAGCTCCGCCACTACAACATAGTCACAGTGACTCGTACCAGAGGATGAACTAGAAGCTCTGTCCAGTGAAGCATCTAAATCTGCTTAACCTAAGTCATGAGGAAGGATGGATGAGTGATGGCAAGCACTGGGAGACTCTCTGCTGCAGGCTCCTGATAGGAGATATCCTGAGTCCTGAGGGTAATGGCTCAAGTCCTTGTGAAGCCACTGTTGATTATTTCTAAAAAATCTTGGTGACAAGGAGAGGTTTTTAAGGATTGGAAGAAAGGTTATAGAAATATGTCCAAGACTGGAATGAACAAAGGAAGAAAAAAAAAAAAAAAAAAAAAGGCTAAGAATGGAGAAAATGACTGCTACTTTCAAGAAAGGCAAGAAGGAGGATGTGGGCAACTGTGGCCGAGTTAGCCTTACCCTGGTCCCTGGAAAGATGATGGAGCAAATAAACCTTGAAACTGTTTCCACACACATGATGGAAAAGAAGGTGCTCAGGAGAATGTTTCACAAAGGGGAAAGCCATCCTGATGACAGCATTCAATGAGATGACTGGCTTGACAGATAATGAGAGGACTGCGGATGCTGTTTCTCTTGACCTTAGCAAGACTTCAGAGGCTACCGTAACATCCTCATAGACAAAACATGCTGAATTGCTGGATACAAAGACCACATTCAACATAATTCGTCCTCTCATCACATTATGTACCAATGACACTAAAACTGAAATTCAATGGCTTGGCTTTTGTAGCTGCAGTTCTGTTCAATAACAAAAATGTTACCACCACATAGTAATCTTGGATGAGATGTCATGGGTTGCTACGATGTGTCAGATGGTGAGAATTAAAAATAGAATGGATAGAAATAAGACAGGCAATGCACAAAAAGAATGTCCGAAAAAAGTTTTCAAGACAGATTTTAGTACTTCATTATTTCTAATCCTAATATTATAATGCTTCTGTTGCACATGATTCATAATAGACTCATTCCTGCTTGTTCTTTTGCCCTTCATTTAACTGCTCCCTTAAAGAACATGCACGTTTTTAATTTGGAAAACCTTAATAAAATAGAAGTTTAAACAAGCAAATAAACAAAAAATGCTGCTGACACTTTAAAAATGGCTCATTAGAAATGAATGGGAAAACCATCTGTCTTTGTTAGCTACATATTAGATATTTCATGCATCAGCAATGTCTAATACATGCACAAAGGAACAAAATGTTTCAAGGATTATGGGCATTGCTGCTGACATTATATCCTTTTGAACCATGGAGAATCAGTAACAGTTCCACATAACAGTAATAAACAGTTCCACAGTCCTTACAGGGTGTAGATCCCATTCTCATTACTATAAAAACTGTACTTTTTCCTTTGACTTGAGAGGTCATTGGTAAAATCTATGCTCTACCTCTTGGAAGAGGTTTCATTGGTTTCATAGGTATTGTTCCTTTTTCCTGTGTTCTTAAAGTAATTTTAAGGTGGTCAAGGGTCAAAATTTTTGTAAATTAAATGTGTCAGTTTTAATGTCAATATGATACATGTGTTTATTTTGTCTTGAAATGACTTCACAGCCAAAAGAATACCAAGGTTTCATCTTCAATTATGAGGCATTTTCTTTTGAAGTAGAGAATTATTTTCAGAGCATAACAGTCACAATATCTTAAAAAAAAATTAGAATGGGATGGGAACTACAAAACTGGTTTTGGAGAAGAACATTATTGTATATTTAGAAAAAACAATTTTGAAAAAGTATGAGTTACTCAGATAAAACAGTTGCATCTTAGAAATAATTGCTTATACATGACTGTATAATATGAAACATATGTATACATGTAAAAATTGTACATTAAATGGTTCTAGTATAAGTTAACTATACACATCACAATTAAAAAATCAACATTGGCTTTCCCATCACTAGTTTCTATAGGTAAAAAAATTTTAGTTAATTGTCTTTTTGGATTTGTCTGGGATTTACACTTTGTGTGCTCTGTTAGATCAATAGAAACATTAAAGGAGTTTATTTAGACTGCAATTACAGATTGTACACTGTAAGTGGTCCTCTATAAACCAGTGCTCACTCTTCAGCAATAGCAAGCAGTAACCATCATATTTTCTTCTACTAAATGCCAGTTTGGATATATGAAAAAAAACAATCAGAGTTATAGAAGTGAGCCTTTATCTTTGAAGGTCACAGGTGGAGAAAAGAAACTACAAATACAAAAATTCACAGCTCTCTGTGAGCATCCATAAGCATTGTTATATGTAGGTCTCTTGGAGTTGTTCATTCCCTGTCTGGTAGGGACAGTCATAAAATTTTCATAGGTTTGCCCTATTGAAATAACTCAGTGAGGCGCCCATAGAAGAAAGTTGGATTGTTTATACTACAGTAGATATCAAAGGTAGATAAAGACATAACTGACTCTTGGAGAGAAACTGAAAATAATTTTTGTAGTTTGCTTTTATAGCTTACATCAGAACAATAATCTTTATAAGGACAAAGCTATTTTTTTAAATGCTATTTGCCAGGACACGACAAGTCAAATTTGGCTTTTTTTAACAGAATCTGCAGTAGAGAAATAGCTACCTCGTGTGACTGCAGTATTTGAGCAGTGCAGATATATTTGTTTGTTTGCTTGTCTGTTTCTTTATAACTTTGAGAAGTACTGTCTTGCTTGAAGAGGCTTAATTTTTTTTTTTTTTTTTTTTTTTTTTTTTTTACTCTTTATATGCTTGGAAATTGTAGCACTTCTTGAAAAAATTTTTTCTTTTTTTACTATAAATATTCTTTGGCTAACCTAATCAAGATCTGTGTTAGGTAAATTTAGTCTTGAAAGATGAAATATTATTGCCTCTGGTATTTTTTTGAGGTTAAAATCCTCTTGCACTATTAGATCAATGGTAAAAGGTTATAATTTGGCATATTAATGAAGGTCAGTTTGTGCAAATCTTTTTTTCTTTTCTTTCTCTTATTCTAATAACAAATATGAAAACAGAGACATATCTGCTTCCTAATCTATTTACAAAGTATTTTCTAGACTGCCAGTTTTAATTATGACACTCTCTAGCCTTTCCAAAAGTTTTATTTTCTATAGGCTCTTTTGAAAATCTGAGTTATAATGTTGAAGTTAGCATGGCTGCTGCTGAATGTTGAAAATATTTCAATAGTTCTCTTTAAATATATAAGTATAGATATGATATGGTTAAGTGATGTAATGATGATCTAATATATTCTGCCATAACAAATGCTCTATCTATCCTTGGATATCAGTTTTTTATAGGCATCTAATTGGTTCTAAGCATAAAGTATTCAATGTCTTTTATGTTTGGAATAAATAAAAAGAAAAAAGGAAAAAATAACAGTAATAATAGATAAGTCCACTTGTTCAAATAAATGTTTTTTTATACTCTTGCTTCTATTCTTGGATCAAATAGTACTTTAATGTCAGACTGAACCATAGAAATATTTTCTTCGATGATTCTCTTCCTTGAGTAGACCCTAGGTAAACATCAATCAACAATTCTGAAAATTTTCTGTAGGATATTGGAAGCAGTTGTTCCCCCCTTCCCCCCCAAAACTGATAGTGATGTCTTGCTTAAATGACTTGCAGAGTTCAAAAATTGAAATATGAAGGAGATAAACATTTCTTTGCTCATCCATTCAAATAATTATGCAAGGTCATTTGCACAGGCTTCTGAATTGGTGTGCATTATGTTCAATTTTTTCTCACGTCAAATTCTCTAAATGTCAAGGTAATCTATCTTCACACTTAGATTTGTATTGTTCATGCTTCATAAAATTTCAGAGTTGGAGCATGTTATCTAGCACTTCATGTTGCCATGCTAATTATTGCCAATAAAGATTGCAATTGTAATCACCTTTATTCGGCCTTTTTTGATTGCCTGTGGTGAAAGGAACAGACCAGAAAAGATCTCCTTTGTTCCCCCTGAGACAAAGTCTATTCCACTGTGAGCACTCTACCCAAAGAGTTCATTTTTTCTTTTCTGCAATCAGTGTAATCTCTGTATATGGGGTGAAGAGCTTTGAGGTCAATTGACAGAACTAGAGCTGCATTGCTAAACTTCCCAAATTTAACAAATGTTTCTCCTGGAGGAGCTGTTACCTGCATTCAGGTGATAGCTCCTACTTTTTCAGTGCAGCAATTTTCTTCCTTTCAGATTTCTCAGGTCAAAGAGGACTTGTCTCAAAATCAATACTAAAATACTGTAAGAGTTACCTGTAACTCAGAAAATATCAGAGCAATAAAAAGTGAGGAAAAGCATTGAGCTGCTTTCCATAACAACTAGGCCCTTTACACAGCAGTCTTGTGTAGAGGAAGAGATTTCCAAGGGAAATAGTGTTGAAGATACCAGTTTCCACAGGTGCAGCAATAAACCCAGTTGCCATCAAAGACCAGCATTAAATTAAGAGAGAGGAGCACAAGCAAACAGGCAGCTGGGGAGATGGAAACCTTTTATTCAAAATCCTTGAAATATGGAGAGTCGTCCTCATAGATGATTTATTCAACATCTGAGTCTAACAGATCAACTTGCTGTAACTCTTGGAAGCCACATGACAACAGATTCCCTCTTATTCTTGAAAGAATGAAATAATACTTCTACTTTTTTTCTCTACCAAAGTGAATCAGTTCCACCCAAGATATTGGAGGCAGATCATTTATTTAATGTTTATGGTAGCATTGATTTACTGAAGCTTGGTTTTCACAAATTAAGGGTTTCCCCTTGACATATCTTTGGAGAAGTGCTGCCTGTTACAAAGGCTGCAAATTACATATTTTCTCTCAGATTGTATGGTGAAATCTTGAATTACCTTGTTGCTCCTGTAGTGATTGTTGTTCCTGTGAGGGATGAAAGGTACACAGGCAAAGAATGCAGCTCTTGGTGTTAGTGACCAGAGATGATAAGATAAAAAGGCATTTATGTCCTTTTGCCTTTGCATTTTGTCAGGAACAGAGCAAAGTCTAATGTGGGTTTAGTTAATAGAGGATGTTACTCAAAGAGCAGCTTCATATGACAAAATGCATAACCATTCTCTGTGGGGGTCTGCAGTAATTCAAGAAATAATGCTGCTACTCAGAAAATTGTTTGACACACAGAACACAAATTTAAACCTTTCTTTCTCTTCACCCTATGTTGTGTGATAACTTGCTAAACCGCATTCCAAAATTTTCATATTATTATGACATCCTTTTTGTACATCAAGTTTGGGACATGGAAGTTCTTACATTTTAAGAGATGATTCAGTATTCTTGAATAGTATTATAATTTATTTTAAAAACTTGAACATGGCAAACAGTTTTTCTAATACCTTAGATAATAACCAAAACCGTAAAGCAAGAGTAAAAAATGCACCTAAACATTAGAGTAATTTTTTTGTATTTTTAAATTAATTTCTATTGCTTCTGAAATAGGAAATTAAGTAGTCAAGACTGATGGGAAGGAACTTCAACAATGGTTTTCCCCATGGTAGTGGTCAATGAACTGTTGATACCAAAATGTTTTATTTTCTGGTTCATGGCCGTATGACTCTAGAGATCCTCCCATATGGCAGAAATAATCTTCAGTTTTGCTTATTACAGTTTTTACTTGTTTTGTTGTCTTTCTTAGCTAAAAGTATTCAAAGCATTCAGCACTTTTGTTTTTAAAGCACAAACACTTATTCAAATGAGACAGTTTGACTAGTGATTTTTAATTTTTTTTATGTTTACCAGCTGAAACAGGTAACAATGTAAATTCATCTGGCCTTGTAGATAGGACAAATTGCTCTTATTGTGATAAATAAGGAACGAGTTTGATCCAAAAAGAAAATGAGTGTGTACCTCACTTCTGGGTTCCATGTCTGAAAGTTGCATCCAGCCTGATATAAGATGTATCTTATATTCTGGTTCAGGAAAACAGCAAAAAGAAAACAGTGGCATGAAAAAAAATTTAAAAAAGGAAGTTGAAAGTACAAATATCCTTTATAGCATGTAAAAATCTGTTTCTTGAAACAGAAATGTGTGCATTGCAGCTGAAACAGAGCTTAATGCAGAAGCTGAAATACAGCTTGCTGTCTCATTGGGCTGAATGTTACCTTGTGATTGTGTGAACTTATAGCTTCAAAAAGAGAATTAAAAAAGAAATATATGGAAAACACACAAATACAACTTTTTTTATCTGTTCCTTTAAAATATGTTTGTTTGGGTCTGGGTTTTTTGTAGTGTAATGTTCCTGAATCCACAGAATATCAGGAATAAATTTTAGTTACTGTTACTAAAGGGAAGATCATGAGTAGAGAATTATGGGAGGAAAGTATAGAGAACAAATAAAGTATATCTTTAAAATAAAAAAAAGAACAATGATTAAAAGTCTGAAGCAATTGAACTGGAAGGGAATGAAAACTACATAAGCCCTTTGAAGGCTTTCTGTATGCATCAACCATGCAAAAGACACCCTTAGACAATATTAATGGAGTAGCAGAAACTTCATTTTTTTATCTCTCTTCCCAACAATATACCTTCCAAATAATTTTTCCCCAGTTTGGGGTCAATATCCATTTATGTCTGTTATTACCTGGTACCATTCCCCAAGTACTTAATTTATGCTTTCTTAGCCACCACTTCAGATACAATTGTAGTCTGCAGGTGGTGCGTATAGTTCCCATAAGCCAGTACCTACATCTCAGTTAAATTAAAAAATTATACGTGTGTTTATGACAAAGATAGCAATATTTTATTCCCTAATTTTAACTTCATATCCTTATGCTAACAGCAGATAAAGGTGGGTAGACTTTCTTTAATGCATAATTTTTGCAATTTACCTTCACCTAACGATTTACTCTGTGATGGACAAATTGGTCTTTGGTTACTGATTAATCCTTTGGAGAGAGCTACATCAGCCAGTTCTCTCAGGCCCCTGGGGTGCATCTCATGGAATTCAGTGCACTTAGGTATATTCAGGTTCCTCAAACCTGACCTTCTCCTAGGATGGGAAGGACTTCAGTGTCTCAGTACCTAGCATGAGCTTCAGCGATATTAACAGTAGAAATTGAGGCAAATAAAAATGTTGAATATCTCAGTCTTCTCTCTGTTGTTTGCCACCAGCTGTCCTGTCTTATTTATTGCAGCGGTACATTTTCTTTAACCTTACTTTTGTGGCAAACATAGCTGTAAATCCCTTCCTATTCTTTGCATCTCTTGCCAAATTAAGCTCCAAATTGGCCTTAGCTTTCCTAATGCCACTACTACATATGGAGATGACATCCCATAATTTCTCCAGGGTATATGTCCCTTATTGCTCACCTGTGTGTTTCCTTCTAGCACTTCAGTTTACCCTTAAGATGCTTACTAAGGCACACAGGTCTTTTGCCTTCTTTACCTGATTTCTTACATTGGGAAATCAAGCAATGTGCTCTACAAATAAAATCCTTAAAGGGCTGCCAGCTTTGTTCAGATCCCTTTTCCCTGATGGCAGTTTCCTAGGGGATCCCATGGACCCAAATACTGAAGTCTAATCTAAACTCCTAATCAACTGAAAGTTTCCTTTTCTAAATTCAGGGTCCTGACTACTCCACTGCTGTCTTATATCCCTCAAGACTGTTAATTCCATCAGAGCATAAGCTCGGCAGCCCAGGTAAATGCTTTCTCTAATCAGTTACTCAGATAGACTGATTGGTTAAAAACATTTGATTAGTTAAAAATGGAGAGCTCTATGAATAAAGTAGGGAATAGATTATGGTAATGATTGTAAAGGCAAGCTCAAATGAATTTGGGGAGAGGAGGAGAGACATAGGTGAAAATCTGAGACCATCTCAGGGTGACATATGAGAGTAAAGAACTAGGAGCACAAGAAGAACTTCAGAGATCAACTCATGACAGCTTTTTCAGGTTGAAGCTGGTGAAAGAGGTCTGGTAGCTGTCAGTGGAACAAAGGACATAAACTTTCAGAGTATGAAAGAAAAAAAAACATGTTTGTAGAAGGAAAGATGAGATAGAAACATGAGTGTTTGAAGCCTTTGTAGTGACTGGAAGTGTATGTCCTTGGAGCTTTGTGGTGTGTGTTGGTGCCCTAACTTTCAAGCTGTGTATGTATTGAAAGCAAGCTCTTATTTCTCTACTTCAGATGATCCAATAGCCTCTAGCTTACAAGGAATAAATTTGTCACTGAGCACTGTGGTTTCTCAGGCTGTTAGTTGATTTGATTGAATGCACTAAACAGCATAAATCCTTACTGTAGAATGGCCCATTGTTGCATGTATTGTATGGCTAACAGGCTGACCTAAACTTCACTGAATGTCTTGCCATTTCTCATCAAGAATCTGTCAAAGAGGAAGTTGAATGATAGGCACACTCTAGCTGAGGGTTCAGTTTAGGATTCCTGTTGCTTTGACTGAACCACTGCGGAAAAAGCAGTTCTGATGCCTCTTAAATATTGCAATTTTGTCTGCAAAACCACCTTTATCTGTGTCAAAGGCAAGTGCTCTGACTGATATATTTTCTGAAATGTTTTTTATACAGAAGACTAAAAAGACGAGTTTCTTGTATTTTTCTGCTATAAAGAAAGAGGTCTAAAAGAAAAAAATGGCTTCTTCTGAGATTTGTTCTACTCTGGAATATTCATCTATATTACTGTTTATCACAGAAGATGTTGAGTTGGAAGGGACCAACAAGGATCATCATCATGCATCTGCACAGGACCATCCCCAAGAGTCACACCACGAGCTTTTGTTAACCTTTGGCATTTTCCAGAGCTTCTAGCTGAGCTATTTTGGAAGAAACCCACCAATTTGATTTTCTAATTGATAGACAGCCATTTTAGAACTCTTAAGATTCAGGAGAGACTGCCTCTGCAGTTAGCATGCTGAAAAAATGGCTTTGGCTCCAATAGGCTCCTGCCAATATGTACAAATAATTGATAAAAAAGAGCAAGAAAAAAGTAGGCAGACTCTTCTCAGGGGTATCCAGTGACAGGATATGTAGTGGGCAGAAGGTAAACTACATGAAATTCCACATGAAGATAAAAAAATGCTCCTTTTTTTTAATGTGAGGATAGTCAGGTGCTAGAATAGATTTCCCAGAGAGGCTGTGGAGACTCCATCTTTGACATACTCAAAACCAGGCTGGACACAGACCTGAGAAAACTCTAGTTGTACCTATTTTGAGCAGGGGAGCCTAGATGAACCTCAGAAACTTTTTTCCAAAATCAACAATTCAGGTATTCTTAAAACCCTTCCTTGTTTTTTCAATTCCTTAAAACCCTTCATGTAGGATATAAGGCAGGTGACACCTATATATTTCACTGGAATGTGAGAAGTAGAAAGGGAGTTTTCAAGCAGGCAAGAACTAAATTTAATACTTAACTCATTATATGGAGACAGAGGAACTTATTACATTAACACTAATTCTCTGGATACAATTCATGACTATAGCTTGCAATTTTTAAATACAGGTGGCAAAATATAAAACCATCAATATAATTTGTGTATTTTCATTGCCTTCTCCTTTTGGTTGCTTTTCTGTAGAAAGCTTTTTAATTTATGGAGAGATGCATGGAAAGTAAAGAGATAATACTTATGGAAGCTGATTCATATCTGTTGGAGGAACTCTACACATGTCACAATCTAAGCAGTGAATGGAGCTTATATTATTAAAATTAATAGTTTACATAAAAGATTTATGATTTGGTTTTCTAATATCAATGGGGGTATTTGGATTTGGTTATTGGAAAGGAAACTATTGACATTGGCAAGTTGGTAAAACAACAGAAAGAAATTAATCTTTGACTATCATTATATGGACTCTTAAAAACATATATCAGCCTTTTTTTTCCCCCTGAGAATTCTAGAAATCATCTTGATTTTTATAATGAAGTGAAAAAAAAATTAGTCATTTTGAAAAAGTGCTTGGATTTTTGCCTTTTGATAATTTAATTTCCAAGAATAACAGCCAAAATAGCTTAATTTATAATTCACTTTTAATAGTCCTAATACCTCCTTACCTTTTTTTAAATAACAGTTCTCATTAACACAAAATTTTGTCTTGATTCTAAAAACTGGGCCTCAGAATAGGTGCTTCTATGAATTTTTTTCACATTTAATGAGGCTTCCAGTAACTCTTTTTAACAATCCAGAAAGGAGTACAAAAAGCTCTATTATTAATTGTCTCCTTTGCATTAATATTGACTGTTGCATCTCAGCTAATAGCTGGCATGAAGCCAGGGTAGGAGTGGCTAGTTGTGCAGTGTAGGTAACTGCTATGTTTCAGTGACCTAGTGTTCCCTGCAGTCATACAGAATAGTTTTGATAACTCAAAGGCAGTTATGAAACTAATTAGGGGAAAAAAGGGAAAGAAATGTGTTTAATGTTTGCTCCTCTGCACCTCAGTTATGTCCATAAAATTGGACCAGGTCAGAACTGAACTGTGTTCTCCTAATACAAAGTGAAAGGCTCTCCACTTAATGAGCTTTTTAAGCTAAAAATGGAGCATAGCCAAGTGCTACAGACCAATTTGTAGTAGTGTACCAGTAGTAATTTATTCACAACTTCATAAAAGAAGTCAACAAAAAAAAGAGCAGCTGTAAAACAATTAACATCTGTTGGGTCAGTGTTCTCCTATGTTCTATATGAGACATTTGAAGGTGCTTATTTGTAAGAGTATGATGCTTTTATATATTGACTACTTCAGAGAAAATTCAGTAAAGAGCTGATTGGGCATGCAGTGTTATTCTGTGGATGTTGCCTCTAGATAATAAATGCATTCTGACATGTATATCAAAAGCAGGTATGTTTGTTGTGCATAAGCAGAAAAAAAAAAAAGTATTTTTAACCATATTTCCAAAAGTGTGTTTTAAGTATTATAAAGGATGAGCCCTGAAATGCGATTTTTGTCAGTTATTTTAAGAATGTCTGAATGCTTTTTGATAATAATGACTATTAATTTTTAACATGAGAAAAATACAGTAACCTGATTTTTGTATCCTTATTGCTAAAATACTCAGGCTTTTAAAAGTATAAATAAAATTCCTTTGTAATATCCATTTCTTTTCATGTGACATGGTAACTGTATCCCACAACTAAATAACACAGAATACAAAAAAATTTGAAAGAAAAGACTGGGGTTTTTAAAGGGATAAAATTTTTCTTTCATGTGGCAAGAAATACCTGTGCCTTACAGAACAGAACTACATAGGATTCTCCATTAAACAACCTGTTTATTATATAGGAACAATTTTTCTTATCAAATTATAACTATGAAGATATATTTGAATGGTTTAATACCTGAAATCAATATTGAACAAAAGTAGACAAGAGCTGGAATAGTTTGTCTTTCATATCTTCTCTTGTCCTACCAAATAGCTGCAAAAATAGAATTAAATTCAATTTTATTTACAGTGAAAGGAACAGGAATGTATGACTTTTAGAGTACATAGAGGCCTCTTTTATTGCAGCCAGTGCAGAAATTTGGCTCTGAAAGCTTTGAAAACATTAGCAAATTGTTTTCTTTGAATTTACAGAACCACATCATATGTATATCATGAATAAAAAACTATATTTATCTAATTCATGTTCCTTACATTCAGATGTAATTTAGATTTTGGTCGAAGTTTTCTCTTCAGTGTTATCACTAACAGATCTTCACAAAAGCATTCAAAAAGAGAAAGAACACAATGAAATTAGGATCCTTCATGATTCCTACTTTCTGAAGCGTACTGGAAATGTTACTTGATGCACTTCACCCCAAACACTGGAGTACTTACTAGTTTCACACATATAAAAAGATGTCTTCCTAATCCTTAGCATTTAGAAAATTTACTTTTCATATTTGATAATTTTTGTTCTTGTTTCATCTTAAAAATTATGAAAATGTGATTCTGTCTGTCTGCATTTACCAAACCAGAGTGTTCTCCGAGTGACACTGTGACTTAGAATAAGTCCTTTTGCTGTTGCTCAGATAAATTCTGGGACAATAACCTGAACATAACTTTTATTCATAATGCATTCTGATACAATTGCCAGGAAAAGAAAAGCTAGTCACAGAAATGTATTATTGATTTTGTTTTAAATTTTTTTCTGTTATTTTTAAAACAGAAAAGTTTGGAAGTGATTGGGCCAAGCTGTTAATTTTTATTCCACCATGTCAATGCTGTTTTTCTTTTTTTTTTTCACCCTGCAGATGCACATGTACAGCAGGGTGGACAGGGCCAGACTGCAGTGAAGATATAAATGAATGTGAATCTGAACCATGTTTGAATGGGGCCACCTGTTTTGAATCTGTGAAGCCGGGGCAGTTTGTATGCATTTGTCCTCCGTTTTATACTGGTGACTTCTGCCACCAGCGCTTCAGTCCCTGTGAGCTGCCTTACAATCCCTGTATAAACAATTCAACCTGCTTGGCACAAGTAGATGGAAATCCAATGTGCATTTGCAAAACAGGTGAGAACTGGAATAGTTAATTTCTTCCATTTTCTGCGGTGATCTGGAAAATTGCAAATATATATTGAATTTGTCACTATCTTTAATTTTAGTGGAAAAGAATGTTTCAAATAACATAAAACTATCTTGAATTGCAGCAGTTCTATCAGTTGTGTTTAAAGACTGGAAAGATAGCTGTCTGTTTACTTACTATTAATTTATTATTTTACAATACTTGTTAAATCTATGGTGGCTTAGATTCAGCACTATGAATCAGTATTTCTCAGTCAACTGTTACAATGACATAGAGATAGACAGGTACCTGGCCAGCAAAGACAAACTAAATTGACAAAACAGACAGGCAGATTTAGAAAAAAATGTATGCAAATTGGTGAAAGTACAAAAATTGGAGCAAGTTGGAAATGGTTTCTTTTCCTGCTGAGCTGTCAGGTAGGCCTGGCACATCAGGGAAGTAATCTTCCCTTGCTTAATGGATATAGTGGGTTTCTCCCTGTATGCACAACAAACCAAATCACAGCAGGGGCTGACAGCTTCCCTGGGCCATGGCTTAAAGACACAATCTCACCCTCAATGTACAAGAACTGCTAAGGTGAACGGAGCAACAGTTTAACTGTGCAGAACATTGCTATACATTTCCATGTAGGAACTGAAGAATGCATTAACTAATTAACAACTGTACTGAAAAGTTAGAAAATTTAAGTAGCAGGGAAGTACAATTACTAAAACTGGAATTGGAGGAGGATTTTGAAGTCTTCACTGTTATGCCTATAAAGATCTCATAGGGACAAAGGCTAGCAGATAATTGCAGTGTTACATGACTATACTATTATTTGTCATTTATAAAGCTACAAAGATATGGACATAATATCTAGGAATGAGGAGCACGTAATACCTTGGGTTTTTACTATTAAGGTAAATGTTACTGCAAGCTGCTGAGGAAAAATCCCAAACATCGCTGGGGAGGTATGCAAGTTGCTTAGTGAAGCATCTTTAAGAAAAGCTGTTTTTCAAAAACGTAGGTAGATTTCTTCAAAATACTTGAATTAGTAGTAAATGGCATGTGGATTAAACTTGCCAGTAGCTAACAGTCGAGTCATTAGAAAGGGTGAGTCTGGTATAATAGGAATCAAAATGTAGCAGTGCTTACCATATTTTAACAGCCATCTGTTGAAGACCATATCTGAGATGGGTACAACAGATTATATATCCCATATAAATTTATGGGACAATAAATTATATCACTGACAGTGGTAAATGTTTAGAAGAAAAAAGAGAATATGTGTTGGCTAGGTCAGAGAAGATAAAGCTGATGGAATATGAATTGGGCAGAATCAAAGTTGATGTAAGATGCTACTTTAGGACAGAATTACCACAGCAAATTAGTAGGAAGGTGATTTAGTCATGATTAGCTGTAGTAGAAAACAAAGTTGCATCTATATTCTTGTATGTACATTGGGGAACTATAGCTGTCTGATTTTGCTATAAAGAGTTCTAAAATTCTATAAATACTGTTAATGTAAAACTTCCTCTTGAACTGTTTGCCCTAGATACAGAGGTTTTCTTCCTTCAAAGAGATAGATTATAATATTAGTGTAACAAAAATGGTCTCTCATATCACAGATCATGGAACAGTGTTAGACCATGACTTTAGGTCAATGTGTCCACAGAACCAGATTAAGAAGTTTAAGAAGTTATGATCTCTACAATTGCACGATGGTATATTCAAGGTTGCAAAAATGTGGTACGGAAGGCCATTATTGCAAAAGCTTAGGAATCACTGCTGTAGAACAAGTTTCCCAAGAGGTGTAGAGAAAACCCCACTTAAATACTTTGCCAGTAATTGATAAGCAAGGGTTTGATCAAGACGTCTAGGAGGACATATAGGTTTGAGATGTTAATCATATAGCCAGCACTGAATCTTAAATAATAATACACACTAAATGCAAAGAAAACAGGAGGAATGGAAAACTTAGGGCAAATAGCAGAATTTTTATTGCCTAATTTATCAACATGCCTTTCCAGTATTAGAGAACTCCATTCTTAGAATTAATCTTAATAATGGAACTGAAAATTTAGTGTAACAGTTAAGCAAGGCAGGAGATGTAAGCAAGACTATAAAATTTAAATAATGCTGGAATATTCATAGCTGAGTCTTGGCCACTATTCGTAAATTCCCCAAAAGAACTACATGAGAAAGATACAAAGAGCAATTCAACTGTATATATAAGTAAAATAGAGGGTAAATAAACAAGAGTCTAGGCAGTAGACCATGCTCTTCCTGATAATGGCAAGCACAAAACTGTTTTTTAGAGGAAACCCGAAAGAGAGATAGGACAGTTTGGTAAAAATAGTGATGCTTTGTGAGAAGAATTGTTTTCCAAGACAAAAAAAATTACTGAAAAAATGTTTTTGAATCAAGGAAAACTATGAGCATACAACTACTGAGTGCAAGACCAGCTCTCTGGCTGGAACTGATGAACAACAAGTTTAATTAATGATGAAATGAAAGATAAAAGATAACAGTTTGAAGAAGGTGTGAAACCTTTGTAATTAAAAGCACATAAATATTGCAGAGAATACCAAAATGAAAAAATAATTTGCAACCATAAACTACAGGCCAGAAAACACCTAGTGTTTTCTAAAAAGACTATTTTTAAATGTGATCTATTCTTTCATGAGAACTATTAGTAGATATTTGTATAGTAGCAAGGCAAGCGAGTAGGAAAGGCAGATAGAGTTGACATAAAGAGAGGAAGAGAAGGGGAAGATTGCTGAATTAAAATGGTTTCTAGAATTCCTGCTTCTTAGAAAGTAGGAAGGAATGTCTTTAAAATTAGATGTAGAACTTCCTTCATTAGTCCGAGTAATACGGATAGGATAATCTCAGGATGTTCATGCAGCCTCCTTATTACAATGGAAACAATTTTCCATAAACATGATAGGTGATAGAAAAATTATCAGGAAATGCTAGGTATTATACATTAAGTATTGTATAAATATAGAGAGAGTTCATACCAAAGCTGTACCTACTCTTTTAAGAAATATGAATTATTTGGCTGGCATTTGTGTTAACTCAGTAACGCCTTTATGAGTTATGGTAACAGGGAGATTGGACCAATATACAATGTATGTATTGTTGAAAGAAGTAAACTGGAAATGTCTGGATTGCGGATATCCACAGTATTACATTAAGGAGGTGTTATTTTCTGGTGTACTTCATTTCACACAAAAGCAGACATACAAAGTGAAATGGCTAATGCTGTAGAAATGTTTATGTCACTCTGACAACTAGTTAGGCAGCTTAGGAAAAATCTTTCTGGTGGCAGGCAGGCTGAATTCTTGACCAGTTGCCTCTTGCGGTTTTGCGGTAAAGGTGTTTTTTTGGTTGGGTTTTTTTTGTTTTTTTTTTTTTTTTTTGTTTGTTTGTTTGTTTTTGTTTTTTTAGGTTCATAGCTTTTGAAAGCACACAGTTTTAGAAAGGAGTAAAAAGAACAGGGACTAGCAACATATGTCATTACGGCACACAAGTGCACAAAAGCTTTGTCATCTTATTTATGCTCATTGCAGACTTAAAGCAAGAAACTGAGAAGTTGAAAAACTGGTTTATGCATGGGGCTTAAGGTTAAAGCCATCAGTTTTAGGGTGTAGTGAAATTATGTGTATTGTTCCAGGGAAATCTATGAAAAGGACTCATCTCTAAGGAGAAACAATAGCAACAGTTTTTACTGGAATTTTGCATTCTATTTTTTCTTTGTCCTTTCTAAAAGCAATACATTCTTGATGCTTCAAGGTAATTTTTTAAGTCCTTGTTTTAAACAGATTTTCCATGGACTTTTTCACCTCTTTTATCAGTTTCCTGTCAATAGCTTTCCCATGACACCTACTCTTTGTTCTAGATGCTAGTGATCATTTTTATTTTGTCTGTAACACCTTATAGCTAGAAATTTGAACCGAGGCAAAATATTTTTCAGCTGATGCCTGAAATAAGGCTTAGTGAAAATTATCATAATGTACAAAATTTATAATACCAAGCAGAAATAATAAACAGATGATGAAAAAAAAGTTTTTTAAATTGGAGTTTGCCATTGTCAGCTTTCTGAGTCCTTCGATGCCAGTTTCTTTTTCAGACATATGCATGCATAATTTACAGAATGAAATAGCCTTTTTACAGTGCCTAATATTTTACACACCTCTGATTTTGATTCATGTACCTACTTGTGTTATGCTGAACAACCTAAGTACCTGAACTAATGATTATGGGACTGCTATGATATCTCTGCTGTTTGCAAACATTGGTTCATAAATAGTTCATGGTAAGGAGAGAAACATCTATGGTGCTGTTCTGATGAATGAAACAGTAGAGAGATTAGGGCAAAAGAATCCCATTAGAATCCTGTTACCTGCAGAGGTCAATTCTGTAATATTTCTCTGCAATGGAATAAGGAGATGGAAATGACCATAACTGTGACAACAGATATTTAGTTTCTGTATTCTGCACATTCCATCACTTTGCAACTCCCAGAAGCCCCATAGGCAGAGTAGACAAATGCAGGATTTCCTGTATTTCAGAGAAAGGGAAGTAAAAACAGCACCTGTCTCATCTTAAGTAATAGCTTTCCAGATGTTCCTAGACCTCATATCATTAAAGTAATTTTCATGCCACCTGAACAATTAAAAATAAAGAGAAATAAGACTTTATTTTGTAACACAAGGAACTGCAATAACTTGCAGTTGTCAATTTATCTCTGTTAATTTCTGAAAGTCTTAAACATGTTATGCTACTACAAAAATTAACCTTACTGGGATACTTCCTCAAATATATCTGTACATATTCAATACATTCAGAAATGTTTAAAACTAATTGCAATAGCATTATAAAGCTAAAATATATTTATATCTGTGAGTTTTTTATAATGCTACATTGGTTTACCTTCAGTGCATCCTTTTCAGTAAAATTCTATTTTCCCTGCCCATTGACAGCCTTCCACTCAGTAACCAAAATTAGTTTTAGAAATTTCAAGCATTACAAATAAAAGAGAAATTACAGATGAGGAATCTGACTACAAATAGCCCTATGAGTCCCAGTGTCTTACATTCACTAATGACCTCCAATTTCTTAATTAAGCCAGAGCTAGAGAAACATGTTGTCTGTCAGCTTTTCTGCTCTTAGTGGCACTTTTCTTACTCAGTGGCGCTAAAAGGCATGTATCAAATACCGACTCAATATTTTGTGCGTCAGTGACTTCTGCCTACTCACACAATCAGGCCTAGTACTTAACTTGGTCTGTGGTGCACTAGTTCATAGTTCTTTTATCTTTTTTCCTTAATCAAAGTACAGGCAGGAATAGCTGAAGGTTCAGCAGCATTAAGATGCAGATTACACATGCCACAGATAAGAAAAGTATTTGGATGGTTTGCCCTAGTTCAGGCTCATTTGCACATAATAAACTTAACCATTCAGAATACATTTTTTTCTGTGCTGCAGGATATATTTCAAAACAGTACACTGAGACAGAATTTTCCTCACTATTATGACAATTCTTTTACAGCTTTTTGGGGGGACTGATTTGTTTTTTCCTGGTTTGTTTTGGACTTTTTTTGTTTAGATTTGGTTTTGTTTTTGTTGTTGGGTTTTAATTTTGTGAAACATACCAATAGAAAATAAATGAGGGTATTCATTCACGCTCAATTTCTGAAAAAAACCCAAAAAACTACAAACAACATAACAGAATAAATTACTATAATTGAAAGGCTAGTTTGAGAAATGTTCCAGGCTTTATTTTCCCAGCTTCCAGCTTTATAGTAACATTGCTGTGAAACCTTCAGCAAATATTAAGAGCTCATTTCAGTCGAGCCCAAAAGTTATTGAACAGAAATAATCCAAATAAGAAGAAAATACCAACTGCTTTGATGTGAGCTCATGTTTAGATCATATATTGGAGTACCAGCAGAGATTTCTTTCTACAGCTTTCTCTGCAACTCTGACCAAGACACTTATATTTTCCAGTCAAGATTTTCTCTAGATAAAAATAAGTCATACTATTCTAACAGTGGTCTTTCATTATTTCCTCACCTTCATTAGGTACTTTGAAAATCAAAAATACAAAACATAACCAAAGAAATATTATTCTTATTCAGGTATCTAAAAAAGTACAGTTAACAATTTTTTCTTGTTGTTTTAATAGGGTATCTAGTAGAACTTTTGTCATATTTATAGCAATATGTACTGAATTTCAAGAGATAAATTTAAAGTTGTTTCAGTTTAATTTTTTTATCTCAGTGATGTTCAAAATTACTTTGGGGAACTCTATTAAAGGTCTTTCAGCAACCTGCAATCAGCACTTGCATGTAAGTCATACAATGCAAATAGTTTGCTCATTGCAATGGTTTCATTTCTCCATCAATTGAAAACAAATATATTGAATTTGTGCAATATTCAACCGAGTAGCTGTAGTTTCTCCATGCTATGTATAGAATTTCACCACAAGTATGCATTTAGGAGAATGCCTATTTATGGAAATGTTATAAGATGTAGTATGCTGTCTAAGAGCAAAAATAGAGTTCATGTATCAATGAAAAGTGTCTTATTTCATTTTAGTACATATTCTGGAACACTTACACAGGCAAACGTAATGTATAATGCAAGTGATGTGCTGTGGAGATGAGACCTTAATCACATTTTGTCTTCATTTAAATATAAAAACCAGTTGGGTTTTTTTCTCAGCTACTGACTGCTTTGCATAAATGCAACTCTAACTTCCACTACTCTCTCTAATATATTAATTACTGAATTAGCTTTTAGTTTCTGATTTTGTCTCACACTCTCCAAGAAAGCTTTTCTGTTTTTTAAAATAGGTTGCATTTCCCCAGTATATTTATCCAGATGCCCTATCCAAATCTGTTATCTCTGGTTCATTAAAGTATGTTGAGACTTCATATACTGCCTGGAAATTAACTAGCTGAAGCTAAGGAACAAAAATAGTTGGAGAAAGTTCTTTCAGGGTTACTTCTACTTGTAGTTCTGATCTTTAGGTCAGTGAGCTGTAAGGGCTGGCTCCTTCAGAAGCAGCAGTCAGCCACAAGTCTGACAGTATGCGAATGAGGCAGGAAGGGCAGCACTGGTGGCTGTGTCCAGGAACAGCAGAGAGGGCCAGTCAAGGCTACAGAGAATAGGGCAGATCCAAGGTCAAGCCAGAGAATCTGTCTGTAGGCCAAAGTCAGCATACTACAGAGCTAGGCATTGGCCATGGCTGCAACTCAGCTCAGTCAGATACCAAGGGCAAAGAGCTGCAGCTTAAATGCCCAAAGAGAAGAGGTAGCCATTGCTGATGCTTCTCTCAGGCTTTTCTTAAAATGATTTGAGTGCAGATGAGGTTTCCCAGGCCAGCCACTTCATTGTCTCAGTTAGTCCTGGGTGCAGATAACCAAAAGTCCACGAGAATCTCTGACCCTTTTATTCACATGAAGTAGCTGAGTTCATTCATTCACCATTAATGAAATCTGTGTTTCAGGATTTGAGGGCACTTACTGCGAAGTTAACAGTGATGAGTGCATCTCCCATCCATGCCAGAATGGAGGTCTCTGTGTGGATGGGGTCAACAACTACAGGTCAGGAAAATTACTTCAATGACAGATATGATACATGGATTTTTATCATCTAGCTTTTCCTTTCATACTCCGAATGTCTAATGTTTGCTGACCTTCAGTGAAGGGGGGGGGGGGGGGGTTTGTAATGTGTTTGACAGTTACATTATAGTCTAAATCTTCTTGTGTGCAAAAAGTAGTACATATACACCATAAGTTTGACCCAAGAATTTATTGTAGGACCAATTAAAATCACAAGGAACTAATTTAAAAAAGCAGAGCTGTTGTTAGTCCACTTACAGTAGTACAAATAATCTGAGTTGAAATAAATAGAAAAAAATGAAGAATATAGTTATAGCTGTTTTATAAGAAATCTTGCAATTATGTCTCTTTGATTACCCTCACAATGTCTTTGTGCATCCTGTGATCAGTGATCTTGTTCTTCGAGAACTGGCAGTCTTATTGCAGGTCACTAGCATCTGGAAGTCTTTGTAGGAGAACTATGATGTTCACAGTGGGTTTTTTTCTCATCTTCAGTCTCAGGGCTTCTTGGAGCCTCTCACTCACCAGCATGCCTAAGTCGTTCTCAGCAGGGCTGCTCTCAATCTGTTCATTGACCAGCCTGTGTTGATATCAGGGTTGTTTTGACCCAGCTGCCGCACCTCGCACTTGGTCTCATTAAATCTCATGTTATCCCTAAGGGCCCACCTCTCAAGGTTGTCTAGATTCCTCTGGATGTCTTCCCATCCTTCAGGAGTGGAACACAAAAGGCTTTTATTTGTATCACCATGAACATCTCAGTGTCTCACACCCTCACTATAGATGCTATTCCAGAGCTGAAGCTATAGCATGAGTGGCATCAGTCAGATGGCTGCAGGGCAGGTGTCAAAACAAGAGAAAAGCAGCTCAGGCCAAGGCAAGTTCTAAGTAAGCCCTTGCACAGTGGGGTCAGAACAAAGCTTGTGGCCTTCAGCTAATGATAACAAAGGGCTTCAGACACTCTACTTGTTGGTGCTTGTTGAAGTACTGCCCTTTGCAGTTACCAGTAAAAAGCAAACATGATTTTGGTACCATTTAATTAATACCTCTCAACATCTGCCATATTTTCCCGGAATCTTTGTAATGACCTAAAAAGTAATGTAGTGGCATCCTTTCTGATAGGTGCTCCTGCCAACATGGTTTTACTGGGACCCTATGTGAAGTGGAGATTAATGAATGCTTATCAAGACCGTGCAAGAACAATGGAACTTGTCTGGATCTCATAAACAGGTTTGTTACTTCTAAATGACAAGTTTCCCTATATTCATTATGTTAATTCTGGGTTTGGATGGAACCTTCACCATACAAGTTAAAATGGAGTAAGTAAATGCTACTGACTCAGTTTTTTGTTTCTTATGTGAGCTTAAAGAAAAATAGAAGGGAAAATGTCTTCTGCAAAACTTGTTCTTTTCCTTCTTTTGTTTTTGGTTTTTTTAATTTGGGAAAAGACTGAAAGAGAAGAAAATGGATCTTGTTGGATTGCTACAAACCCTGTGTTTGTTCAACAGCACTTCACAAGTTATTCAGAGACTTGTGCAAGATCATTAGCCCTGAAGTCATTTCTTATATCTTCAGTTAAAATTTCTGTGCCAAATTGTTCTATTAATTTAACAAAAAGTAAAACACCATTTTTGCTCCAGAAACATGGAAATGAGAAAACTCTGTTCATTTTAATATGGATGAGGATTAGGGACACCAGCTTGGAATCAGGAGATTCATATGGCTTTTAAGTATTGCAATAGATCCCATTGTTACTTCTATTGACATACCTGATTTTTCCTTTTCTAAAGATTCATTTGTAACTGTGCACCTGGATACTATGGGTCTCTGTGTGAGATGGATGTAAATGAGTGTGAAACTTTGCCTTGTTTACATGGAGGAAGCTGCATCAACAGGCTTGGAGGCTATCGGTGTCTCTGTCTACCTGGATTCACAGGTATGATCTACTCTTTCAGCCAAGAAGCTTATTTCACAGGTTTTGCATGGTTTTAATGTTATAGCAAGAACAAAATTTAATCTCCTCATTGGAGGACAAATCAATACTAACTTAAAAAGAATTTTATCAAATTCTTTTGAAGTACCTCAAGATTTTTTATATTAAGACTTGAATTATAATTTCTTTAATCACCCATACATTCAGTTGAAATGAGTTATTGTATAGTATAAAGAAAATTATTGTGTATTCTTTTTAATTTAGCCAGGAAGAAAACTATTATCATAGACACAGAATAAATTTTGTAAACAATAATATGCTACCTTGTCATTTGAATTTGCACAGAACCATAGAAACACCTTGACTTTTTGACCCGTTTGATCGACACCACTGCCTTTAGTGCTAACTTTAATATTTTTACAGAGTCATGACAAAATACTTAATGGGTAGAGATGCAGTAAAATTTCTCTAAAATGATGTTGACTTTTATTTAAATGCTCAGTGTGCTGCTGAGCTAGTTCATACACAATGTTTTGATAGATCCATCTTAAGCAACATGAAAACACATGGGATCATATGACTGCAGAAATATTTACAGTTGTTCCCTCAAGTTGAATAATGTCCGCATATTTTTCTGCATAGAATGTTTTTTCCTATCTATTCCAGCCTGTGATGAACACCACATAAAGTACAAGATAAAAAAGGATGCAATTTGCATCCACTGAACTGAGAGGAATGTAATTCTCCACAGAACAAAGAACAAGTACAGTTCTGGGAATTTCTATATAGCTGTATATCCTTCTTCCATTCACCACAAATCTTAGTCCACATATCACTTGTGCACTGATCTTAAAAATGATCCTTGACATTTCAGAAAAAAATGAAGAAATCTCTATCATTTTCCTGCCTAAATCTTTTAAAGCCTCCCCCTGGAATATTTTCTTCTGATGGCCTGTGCTCTAAGTAGTACTTCTTGGGTGCCATAGAAACTTCTGTTCATTAGGCAGTGGTGCTGCAGATGTAATTTCTAATAAATGTTAAAATAGCTGTATTAAACTTTATGTATGTTTCTGTAAGAATTCCCTGTTATATTTATGAAAGAAAAGACACCTGCACATGAGCACTTAGGAGATTCTAATTTGAAAAGGAACAAGCAGTCTGCAGGTGTGCTTTTATCTTGATTTTTCATTATGGACAAAGCAGTTTGACTTTAGTGCTTTTTCCTAACATATTTAACCAACAAGGAGAAGATGTTGGCTTTTGTTACGGGTTTTTTTGTGATTCTTTTTTTTCCAATTAGCTGTAATTTAGAAAGAACTTTTCTTTCAAAGACTAGGTCCCTTTAAAGACAGATGACAGCATGAATTATTCCCAATGATAAACTGAATTTTAAAAATGTTTTAATATACTGAGAACTTTAATCATCAACTATTAAAATATTAAATTATTATAAATGAACGGAGACTGGAAACAAATTAAAATACATTGAATTGTTTAGGCCAAATTATGTTAATATATACAAAATTTCATTTATTAAATCTTATTTTAAAATTACTAACTTTTATTAGATATTCTGAATGTTTTTTCTGATCATCATGTAATTTGCTGTCTTAGAGAAGGCAGTCTTTAGACACTGATCCCTGTTCTGTTGCCTCTAAAATTTTGGCACATAACGTATCTCTTATTTTAAATTCTTAAGTTAATTAAGTTTAAAATAGAATTTTAAGTCCTCCATGGATTTATGTTATTTTGGATTTATTTTACATTGTTCATTAGTTTATTTCATTTTAAATAGATGTTTACCAAAAAATACTTAAAAAATTTGTAAACTATTAAAATATAGTTTTTTATCCACACTGCTAATATAAAATGGAATGCTTTGCATGTCACATAGACTCTTAAAGTGATCACCTTTCAGAGTAAAAATGCACAATTGTATTCTGTCATGATTTCACTGCCAGAAACAATGATCTTCCTAAGCTCTAAATATCACTAACAAACCCTGTATAAAATCCTTACACCAGATACTTTGGAGAATAAAACTTTGGTGGTCTGGGCATGTAAGAAACTGTTTATTTCCTACAGCAAAATAAGAAGTAAAGTGATTTCATAAAGCAGTTCTGAAAGTCCTAAGTAGAACAGCTCTTTACTCAAGATCATAGCTATTACTGCTTGTTGCTTGTAGGTTGGTGGTACCAGAGTGTTAGATATAAAAACACAAAATGGAAGATGCTTTGTGAGTCACTGAATCTAAAATCTTTTTTGTCTAGACAGCCATTTGTTGGCTGGAGTAATTAATGTTAGTGCTTATGACAATAACTGTTGAATTTATACTTCAAATCTAAAGAAACTAACAACTAATCTTTTTACTTTGTAATGAGACCTAAAGTGCATGGAGGATAGATATTTTAAGTAAGAAAACACTGTGCTTCCATAGTCGTCTTTACACTAAAATAGCCTTTGAAATATGCCTTACTCAGGGACTGCTTTTCTCTACATGATTCCAGAATCATTTGATTTTGTAAATGTTACTATAAATTGAGGAAAATTTGTTGATAATCTAAGGACATCAAAGGGTATGTAGCAATTATTTTGGCTTGATAGTTTACCAAAGTTTTTTGTGAGGGAATCTGAAGATACAATGTAAACAAGTGGAACTTTCATGACTGTTTGGGGAATTATAAATGAAATGGAATTTAATCAGTAAATTAAACCTAGAAGTAAAATATAATCTAGGAGTACAGATATATCTTCATTGATGCAAAGCTGTCCAACACATTCTGAATGTGTACTCCGGTATAATTATGTAACAAATAAAATTTGAAAAAAAATATGGATCTCAACATTTCACTGAGTTTGATATTAAAAAAATAACGAAAACACTGATATTATTTCATTTCAAATGCTCAGTTAATGTGTATTTAAACACAATGCGTTGTGATCTCTTGCCCTGAAGGTCACTTTTATGACTGAGGTGTTAATCTCTTCTTCTAAATCTTGCCATCTGAATAATCTTATATCAAAATATAATCTGGATGATTAAGACATGCTTCAAGTGAAATAATTTTCATATTAATGAAAAATTTATTTTATATTCAAGTATAAACCATAGGTTTCTGGGTCACCAACTCTGCTGTAAAATGGATTTAATAAAAATACAAGTTTTTTGACTCTAGAACTTGGTTAATTTTTAATTGCTTATTGTGAAAGGATTCTAGGATTACCAAATTCTGACTGTCTTCATTGAAAGACTTAATCATTCCTTAGACTTTACTTTTTGGTTTTCTTTATTTGAGGTTAAGAAAACAATTTTAAGATCTCTTTGAGACTTAAGTGTTTGAGGTTTTTTTAAATGTGTTGGGTTGAACTTGTCCTGCTGCCAGCTGATCATCCAGCTGTTCTTTCAGTCCCTTTCATCGACAGAATAAGAAAAGAAAGTAAATATGAAAAAAGCCATGGGTCAGCAACATAGAAAGTAACATTGAGTGCACTCTCAGTAAGTTTGCCAATGACACCAAGCTGTGTGGTTCAGCTGATTTACTGGAGGGAAGGGATGCCATCCAGAGGGCCCTTGCCACACTGGAGAGATGGACATGTGGGAACCTCAAGAAGCTCAACAAGGCCAAGTGCAAAGTCTTGCATGTGGGTCTGGAAAATCCCAAACTGGAACTGTTGTTTGACAAGGTAGTCAGGTCAACATGGCAGGGCAGTGTGCACTTGCAGCCCAGAAAGCCACCCATATTTAAGACTGCAGCAGGAACAATGTGGGCAGCAGGTTGAGGGGGGTGATTTTCCCTCTCTCCTGTGAACCCCAGCCTGTGTCTAGCTCAGGTGTCCCAGCAAAGAACACAGACCCTTTGGAGTAAGTCCAGAGGAGGCTCACAAAAAATGGTGAGAGGATTGGAACACCTTTCATATGGAGACAGGCCAAAAAGGTTGGGGCTGTTAGACCTGGAGTAGAGAAGGCACCAGGGAGACATAGCAGTCTTCAAGTATGTACAGGGGGGCTGCAATAAAGATACAGAGGGACTGTTTAAATGTCATATAATGAGATAACAATGGAGAATGGTTATAAACTAAAAGAGGAAACTGTGTCTGTCATGAGGCAATCCCTGGTCTCTTCTCACACAAGGTGCCTCGCAGCTCCTCCATCAACACTTTCTCACCTCCAGTCAATATTAAAAGTAAGATTTCAGTGGCTAAAATAGAATGTGGGTTAAAACAAGCTACACAAGTTCAAAATTCTCATTCGAATAGCCAATTACTGGCTATCATCCAAAAGATGTCAAAAAATGACAAAATAGCATGAAGTCACTGATTTCAGTCATTTTTGCAGAGCAGTGATTATTCCTTAGCTTTAAATAGCTATTCTGTTAAGCACAGCTCTCTCTTTCTTATCTTCCCTATGAGATGAGTTCAAACTTACATTTGAAAGTGACTAAGTGTGTACTTAAGTCATGTTATATGAAATCAAAATCTTGGCTTAAATAACTCAGTTTGTATTTTATCTTTCATGTCAGTTTTGAGGCCCAGTCCTCCTTACCATCAGCCTCAGACCCTGCTGTTCATCTTAATTATGTGACAGTGAAAACTGCTCCACTTTTCCTACAATAGGTTCACCCAACAAAAAAGTCCCACAATGTCTAATCAGTTAAAAGGGAGAGAAGTTTACTTTGTCTTTTTGACCTTCCCAGCTGCTTTTACAGCTTTGTACTGCCAGGCAGCTCTGGTAGTGATTGCATCTACACTCCTCAAGCCTTGTTGCATTTCTTGCTATTGATATCCAGTGGAAGAAGAGTGACTACACTAGCACCTGAAGAGACCACTTATTTTGTCAGATAGGAGGAATCTAATGACAGGCTCCTTGAGATGTTAAAGCAAGAGTCAGCTTACATATAAAGAGGTCAAAACTGACTGGCACACTGGGAACAAATTCAACATGCAGACTGACAGATGTGCATTTCTGTACTAAATGTAGAGTTTGTGGTGTCTATTTTTAGTTTTAATATTAGCGTATTTACATAAGTTTGGGGTACTTTAGAAACTTTAGGTTTGGTGAACACATCATAGGAATGGCACAAATTTGCTTTATGCATTTTTCTGAGAAGTGCTACAATGTCTCTGGTATATTCTGATTTGTGAGGAAAGGAGGGGACACTTTTGCTGGACTTCTTGAGCTTGAACACTATTCAGCAAAGGTTTCTTAGGCCAGAAAAAACCTAGAACAGTAAGGTGTATCCTCATTGAGTATTTGGCTTGAAGTGATAAGTCAGGACTGCTAGCTGTATCTTCTGGGAACCAAGGTCAGGACACAAACATTATTTTTCCTCTCAAAGTGACTTATGGCCTACTAAGTAGAGCCTTAAGACATACTTTAAACAGTTAAGTCTTAGTCTGGTGGCAGCTTGGCTTCATTGCTGCTTCTCCTTGTTCATGGAAGAGATTTTTCAAGAAGGTATGGCCAACGGGATGAATAGGAAACACCTGACTGAGCTTGGATGCAGAGAAGAAGCACTCATTCAGTGAAAGGAACAAGCATGGGCTACTTAGGAGGAATATTAAATCATTGCCCAAGTGTGCAGAACTGCAATTAGGAAAGGAAAAGCTAAGCTAGAGCTGAGAAGAGAGAAAACGTGCAAAGCCATAAGAAAGCCTTTTATATACATTGAGAACAGAAGAATATATACATTTAGAGAGAAGAAGGGGGTCCTTCCTGTCAAGAAAACCTGGTGGGGAAAACTGTCCAGTATTTGTTTATTTTCATGGGCTTTCCATGTAAATTGGGGTTTTTTAATTGATGTTGTTGTAATTGCTAATCTCCTTATCTCATTGCTGTTTCTTATCTCAACTCCTGATCTTTGCCTTTTGTTCGTCCACTTGGAGGGGGGGGAGGGGAAGAGGCAGCAGGGTTCTATTGGCAGCACTGAATTGGGGAATATGGCTCCTAACCCACAGCAACTGGGAACTAGTTAGAAAGAAAGAGACAAATTAATCAGATATAACTAGTAAGATAGAAACAAGCAATTAATCACTTAAGAACCTGTGGATGTTTCAGTCACTCACTGCAATAAATATGTAAAGCTATGAATGCTGACAGATGGTTTCACTTTGCAGAACACAACATGCTACATGTTAAAACATTTCCTATGAACATGAACTTCTTATTCCCAAAAAATTTGGACATGATAGCATCTTTTTGGATTTATACAGAAGAGGTTGAATTTGACCCGATTTTTATTAAAAAGTGTAAGAGAATTACAAGGGTATAATAAAATACATGCTAGTCACAAGTAATGTTTCATATACCATCATCAAATTCTTGTTGCATTTTCATTTTCTTCCTTGCACCCACGTCATACTTCTGATCCTATGTATTTTGTCATTGACTAGGTTACTAGGTCATGCTGTACAGGGGAAATTTCATTCTTGAATCAGAATAAATCAAGTTGGAAGGGTCCTTCTGAGGTCTCTAGTCCAATCGCTTGCTGAAGTCAATTTTAGCTAAGGGGTCAGACGAGGATGCTCAAGTCTTTGCCCAGTTGTGTCTGGAAAACCTCCAAGCAGAGAACAGTTATCATATCTGACTGAGTATTTAAACTGTAATGCAAATAATACATTGCTTTACTCATAGTAAATGTGATTTTTTGTGTCCCAGGAAAAGAAAAAGAAGTTGAATTTTTAGCTGAACAGCAAACTTTGTCTTTTATTGTCATTTGACTCTAAAAAATGCATAAAAATGATTCCATTTTAAAAAAGACCATTACATACAACATAAAATATGCCTAATGGAGAGGAAAATCAAAACAACTACTACTACCACTAATGATAATAGCAATAATAATAATAATAATAATAATAATAATATATAATTTTATTATTAGTGCATCCTGAAGACTACACTTACACTGCTTTAAAGAAGTGACAGAACATTTTTTTCTTTATGCGTTTAACACATAGTACAGCTCTCCAAATTTCCCTTATTTCAATTTTATTTTACATGTTTTTTTATATCACAATGTTAAAATAATAAACAATGACTACACTGGATAAAACTTTTTTTTTATCTGTAAGATATGTGTGTGTTTTTATATTAATATAGGAAATACAGGAAATATATAAATATTATATTCAGTGCAACATAACAATACAATTCTTTTCTCCATATTGAACTGCATTAGTTCAAATGAGAGATTCATGGTTTCTTAGAAATTTGTCTTTCACTTAGAAGTTTCCAGTTATCTTTTAGTTTTAAAAGTTTTCCTCAATTTTAACAAAGTCATTGATCACACTAAACCCTATCTTCCTTAAGTCAAAGTTGAGAAGTCATAGATATTGAATTGATACTTGCAGCTTGCCCAGCTATAGTATAACAATGTGATGTTGCCTCCTCTGGAAATATTGACAACTATGTAATTTTCTTATGATGTTTCCTATATTCAGACATGAATTAATAGACTTACTTACATGGTTTCAGGTTTATCTTGTTCTATATCCTTTTTTGTAAGTTTATACAACTGTCAACTAAATCTTAATTCTTAACTGCTCTATCTTTAGGTGTGGCTTGATTTCTTCATTTTGTATTTTAGTAAATCTGCCTTCAGCAGGGGGATGCTCCAGCTGTGCACCGATCCAGCAGTGCAAAGGCTAAGCCTTGCCATGGCCTATCAAGTCACTGGTTTAACCCCTGTGCTGGGGCCAGTGGCTGCTGCCTGCTCTGCCCAGCTTCAGCTCTGGGGTGGCCCCACTGAAGAGGGGGTGACGCCCCCCACCTGTCACTGCCTGACAAACCATGGTCCTCATGGTGTGCAAACCAAAATCCCATGTGTGCATGGGGTTTTGAGGGGCTGGGGTGTCTGGGCACAACTCCCAGGCTACTGCTGGCAGCCTGCGAGCAGGAAAGGTATAAAGGGAAACCCAAGCAGAGCCCAAGACTAGGGGAATAAGCAAGTATCAGTATCATGCTCCTTCAAACAAAGAGAAGAAAGAAATCATGCTCCAGTCTAAAGTTCAAATATCAAAATAACAGTACAAGGTACAGGTGATATTTTTATATTTTATCTCTCTAGTTCTTGTATTTGCTTTTAAATTAAATGGGAAAATATAGTTCTCAAGAACCATGCATACGTATCCAAGGTCCATAATTGATATTTAATGAAAATAAAAGTTGTTAAAAGTTCAAACCAAGAAAATAATTTTTTTATTTTTTTTTAAATTACTTTGTTTCCTGTGGTCTAATCTTATCTTGTAAAGTTTTCTGCAGAGGAAATAAATCTTTGTCTAAACAAAGAAAAAAATACTTTAAAATAGGTGGCAACCTTTCAAATTTACTGCAATCCAATCAGCACCAATTGAATTTGACTTGATATAGGTGAAATTATTGCCTGAAATAAGTCTATTACTGACACAAAGTACAATAGAAATAGAAAATCTAAATCTCTGGTATTAGTCACTAAGTTATAATAAATCTTACTTAAGATGAAATCAACAAAAACAAGCTCAGTGACCTTTTCAGCCCTAGTTTTCCATGCACAGCTCATCGAAAAGTTTTCTTAACAGATTATTCACTCATAACAGACTGAATGAGACAATGCTAAAATGATGTTGAAAGGATGTTTTGCCTTTCACAAGATTAATGTCAATGTGACAAAATGAGTACTTGTTCTTTGCAGTCACTATTTTTGTTTTTAGATTTGTAAGAAATTATTTAACAAATAATTGATTTTCTTTCTGTAACTGGAATATGCTCTGAAATATGGTTTTTAGTATTTCTGCTCATGTTTAATTTGTTAATTTTCATTCCTTCCATTTATGCTATAGATTTTTTGTTAATATACATAATTGGCTTCATTATTGGTTATACAATTGATAAACCTATTATTTGATCTTTTGATTCATATCTGTCTATTATGAAATCTCATGGAATAGTCACAAGTAGTTGTCAATAGTCTTATAATATTTCATACCAAAATTGACTTGAACAAGGGAACTAGGTGCTGGCTGAGCAATTCTGAAATGAAATGTCTCCTTTTTCCTCAGTTTTTTCTATTTTCAAAAGGATATAAAATTTTCAGTTACTGGAGAAAGACCAACTTTCTTTTTCTTTTTTTCTATATCATGTGTAAATTATATAGCATGCTAATTTATTATTCTTTTCCATTTCTGATTATGCCCTCAGAAATCAATTGGTTTTTTATCATGCATTTGTTTTTCTTTTCCAGGTAGAAAATATTTAACTTTATTGCTCCACAAAATTCTGTGTTCTTCCTTTTCGTTTTTTCAAACTATTCAATTCTCATAAACTGGTATCTTGAATTTTTAATCTTCTCAAGCAGCACTCAAATATCAAACATCAATCAGATGTCACCACTTTTTATTTCTCATTTTTCATTACGTATGTCAATATAACTATCCTTTTGGTATTTACACTGTAGGCAATTCCAAATAGATATTTTTTATTGATGAATATCATTAACTATATGAACAATCTATGTATCTAAAAGCATATATCTGGAAATATTGTATTAATAAATATAGTGTTAGTTGGTTTGAGTTTGAAATTTAAAACTTAGTTGCATTTTCTGGATTTTTAAACAGGTGATAGGTGTGAAGTAAATATAGATGAATGTATGTCTTCTCCTTGCCTCAACAATGGAAGTTGCATTGATGGCATCAGTTCCTACAAGTGTCACTGTAAGAGAGGTTTCATCGGAACAAACTGCGAGATAAATGTTAATGAATGCTTGCCAAATCCTTGTCTTCATGGAAGGTGCCTATTTTTCTTTAACTATTATTATCTCCATGATAATGTGTCTAACTAACAATATTCAAGACTTAATGATAAGGGATGTTTGATAAATATTCTTTTAATTATGTTCTTCCATAAAGTAAGAGTACACGAACACTTAAAGATGACAGATGTTGCCTGCCTAATCTAATGTAATATAGTGACATTATCTCAAGTTCTCCTGCATTTTTGTTCATTAACATAACTAGTATTCAGTAAGTGGGGATTAATTAGTGTTTAATATACTTAAGAGGAAATCTTTAGCTGTTACATGCCAACAGTTGAAATGAGAAGATGTCTTCTAATGTGACAATCAAAATCCTTACCAAATGCCTCAGCACCCACAGAAGGCACATTTGAAATCCATTATAAAACTATTGAAAAGTACCATGGATTACAGTAGGTTACATCAGACCACTATTTTGAAATGCATGGAATGATACTACTAGTGCTGAATCTGGAACTAAATAAGTAAAAAGTTAAATAACACTGTTTTGTATTTCAGATGCATAGATCTCATTGATGGGTATCAATGCTCTTGTGAACCTGGATGGACCAGCTCAAGATGTGAGATAAATATTAACGTATGTTTTCAAAATGTTTTTTTAATTATAGGGGAAAGAGTAATATGTCAGTGAAACTCATTTTTATTTAGTTAACCTCTGAAGTCAGTGTATCGAAAATGTATGACAGAAATTCAGTTGTTTAAAATCCATTCTGAAAAGTGCATTACTTTTTGCCTACATGACAGTGTATTAGAAAAGACCATTAAAAAAATGTTGAAAGAAGTTTAAAGGCGAAGTGTGAATGATAAATCTGGGAAGCCACAGCAAGCTAAGCTGACATTACCTGAATATCCTTTGTCCCTCAGTTTGGGATGAATGGTATAATTACCTAATTTGTGTGTTTGAGTCTCATTTGCTGTAGTTTAGCTGTATATTTGAATAGTAAACCTCAAGGTACAATTTTCTACACTGAAAGTTGCCATGACTTGTCTTTAAATTTCAAAGACCATGCAATAATAAAATTCTATGGCATAAAACCATGGGGTACTAAATACACTGCCCACTTAGTCCTCAGAAGTTCATTAATAGTGTTATGTTCTCACGGGGAATGGCTGTGGTCAAGAAGGGATCCATATATATAAGTCTCTGCTGTGCAGATTGCCATGGTCAGCAAACCAATTTGAAAACTACATCCGGCAGAACAATGAACAGAGTTTACAATATTGACTACACTTTGCAGAAAGTATTGAATTGATTTAGACTTTTTTAGGTTTTCTGCCAAACGGAGTTTAATATGATCTTGGGATATGATCCTTTTAAATGCATTTGGTCTCATGAGAAAATCTGGCATGAGAAAGTTTGGCATAAACCTTCCTTCAGGATATCTGGCTTCTAATATTGCACTACTGAATTGTCAAAAAACATTCCAAAATGTTACAAAAACTTCTTTTTAACTTATGTATGAATGCAGGGACTTTTCATAATTTTTATTTACAGCTTAAAGTACTAAATAACTAAAAATGTGTCATATTATATAAAGGAAGCATAGTCCATAATTTTTCTGTTGAAAAACCAAGTCTCACACAAGGTGTAATTCTAGCTGGTATATTAGCTTCCAAACTTTCTTTTTTTACAGAAAGAAAAAGCCAGAAAATAAGTAATCCAGCACTACAGAATGCCCATCATGACATAATAAGATATGATATTGCAAATCTGTATGTTTATCAGCTGTTGCAAATGCTAATACAGAATACCCTTGGGTAATATTTTCTCCTGAACATCCATGATTTACACTTTTCTCCATCTGAAGAGAACAAGAGATTAAATGACCTGTAGACAACAGCATAAAATTATATTCAAAAGATAATCATATTTCATAGTGAGATGTTTGAAAATGCATAGATTAGAAACTCATAGGAAGAAACAATATACATATACCTTTGACAGATAAGTCTGTCAGAATAACAACTTCATTTTCTGATAGTCTTTCAATTTGCATGCAGTGTGATTCCCAGATTACACTATGCTGCAAATGTCATATTTTAAATGTTCTATCTTTGCATTCATCCTGCTCAGACATATATCATACCTGTGCAACACTTAAAGTGATCAGCTAGGCTTTCTGACTATGTAGTGGTATGCATATCACAATAATCGTAGTAGGCTTATGCTCTGCAATTGTTTTTTTCTAGAGCAGCTTCAGCTACTTCTTCATTTAAAAAAATAATCATTATTTAATCTGATATCTATCTATCTATCTTCTTTCTTTCTTTTGTAACTTGAAGGTACATTTCTTTGTATTAAGGGCTATGCAATTTCACTTGGTGAAGGAGCCAAGATTCTGTTTAGAAAGGGGTCTGCAGGAGTGGCTTTTGTGAGAACAGGCCAGGGACTGCACCAAGGTGGAAACAAACTATTTGAGTCAGCTCCAACCAACCAACTGCAGGGAAGAGTTGAGCCTCTCACTTAAGATGATGGCACCTTAGTAAAAACATATTTAAGAAAGAGCAGAAAACTGTTTGCCAGACAAAGGAGTGAGGGGGGGAAGAATTGTGAGAAACAATCAAGCAGTATCCAAGGTCACTGAAGTAGGAGAGGGAAGAGGAGCTCAAAATGCTGCAGCAGAGATTGTCGGAGCTGTAGCCCCTGAAGAGAATCATGGTGGAGCAGGTATTTGCCGGTGGTTCATGGAGAGAACCATGCCAGAGCAGACAGCTGCACTGCAGCCCACATAAGATCCCACGCTACAACATGTGAATATGGCCTGAGAGTGTTGCAGCCCATGAAGTGCCCCAACAGAAGCAGGCTGTAGGCAAGAACTGTGATGCATGGAGAGAAGCCCATGCAGGAGGAGTTTCATCCTGCAGCACATAAAGACAACTCGCACTGAAGCAGGGGAAAAGTGGGAGAAAGTTCACACCAGCTCCTCTCTGCTGCTCCTTCTAAGATCCCTCTCTCCATACCCTGTCTAAACTTTTCAGGGTGAAACGAGGAAGAAGAACACTTTGAAATAGAAGAGTAAAAATGAGCCTGGGAAGAAGTGGAGTGTGGATTTAAATTCTCTTTCTGTTTCTCACTGGTCTATTTGTAGTTGAACGTAAATTATTATTTTACCCATGTCAAGTCTTATTTGTTACAGTAAATGGTAAGTGATCTCTCAGCCCTTATGAATCTAGCAGCTTTGTCATCTTCTTTTCGTTCCTTGTCATGTATGAGGAGGGAGAGTGAGAGAATGGCTGGGTGGTCTTTACAAGGTCAGTAACTAAGCTGATTCAAATAACCAGTTTAAAAATAATATTTATGTGTGTGTATATGTATTTCCCTAGGCATACTTGGATCTTCTTTCTTTACATTTTTACGCTGATTTTTTTCTTATTTACCATGGATTTTTTCATCCTTGCCTATGTGGTTATAGAGTTTTCAAGAAAATACACTTCAAAACTTTCTCTGATTGTCTAATACTTTTGGATACAAAAGAAGTACTATATATCTTTGTAGTTATAACCTATAACTTTTGCATATCAATTATGGAGTGTGTATATTGGAACTTCCCTATCTTCTACGGTTTTCATTGCTTATTCGTTTATGGAATTCACTCAAAAACAAGCAATAGTAAAAATAGATGTACTGTATTAATCAATTTCAGTACACACAATTCCCTTTGACATTTGCATATTTTTGAAATTATGAAATGAATGTACACAATGGAAAATTGATCATTCCTCTTTGATAAATATAGAATAATAATATGCGCAGTAATAGCAATTATGATTAGCAATAGACATGGCTTCTTACCTTTTTTTGGCTTTTTGTTTCTTTGCTATATGGATGAGACAGGATTGACAGATGTGCTTCTTCCATGCTCAGTTAAGATGGCTCATCCTGTCAAAATAGAAGCAAAAGTATTTTGAGTATTTACACAGGAGAATATTCAGCTTGTTGTTGTTTTGACTTGTAACTGATAGAAAGCTGCGATCAGACTGCATCCTAAATTTGTTTTATTTTACCTGGTTTTACCAATCTTTTATCTCTATTTTCATAAAATATAGAAGCAAATGGTAAATCAGGAAAATCAGCTAATTTTCTATGCAAAAGCACCACAGCTTATGCACATGCAGAGGCTACTTCAAGCAAATAAATATTTATTCATCAGGATGGGCCAGATTGCACAAAAGATATGGATATGGCCAACACTAGTGGATGTACAAAGACCCTCAGATAAGGGGGATGATTTTTATGTCTCTCTGAGACGTTTTCATACTCCTGAGTATTTTTACCTATTGCTAACTAGTTTAAAAAGCATTTGGTAAAGTAAGTCATTTCTAAACTAAGATTAACTTCACAAAAAAAAAAAAAAAGTGGTTTATGCACAAGATGCAGATAGGTAAATCTAAGAGTACGAAGAAAGGGAGATACCCACTTTATTCTGTAAAACACAATATCTGTAATTACACACCCACGGGACAATTTCAGTGTGTGTAATACTTCAGAGACATCTGACCATGATGTAGAAAGTTTATTTTAAGTCAGTGTGACTGAATTAGAGAGCCTTTTAAATAGAAAGTAATTAGAAAAATAGATAATATAGATTGGTGAAGCGAAGAAAGGGGTGAGATCTACAAGAATGTTGAAGAGGAGTTTCACCCCCAAAGTGCTAAGCCCTCTGAGGGCATTCAACTGACAGGCATATTTATAATCGATGACATGAGAAAATCCTATCAACTGATATCATAGCATGATCTTGCATCACAGATACTCTAGTAACAGAGTATATCCTAAACCCCAGCAATATAAATTATAATATTCAGTTTCATGAAAATACACTTTGTAAAAGTGAGGCCCACAATTATATTAACAGCTATTAAACAAATAATGTTAAAAGCCCTGGTAAAATGTGTGCCATAGCTGAAGAATGCAAAGTGGTTCAAAGCCCCTGATTGGCTTAAGAAGAAAACTTTAGACTGTCACAAGAAAAAAAAATGGCATTTTAATAAATAGAGAGCTTGCCCATATGGAAAGAATAGAAAATTTTTCAAAACATATTAATTCAAACGTTGGCAGGAACTTCAAAAACCTAAACCAAAAATTTGACACTCTCTTTTAAAGAGCACTCTAACTTATAAAAATTTATTCACATCTATCAAAGTCTGGAAGTAGGGAATAGGTGGGATTGCTTGCTGGTGAAAGTGCAAAATGTGCACTCAAACAGGGTTTGAGAGAAGCTTAGTGAATTCTTTGCATTTGACAAAATGCCAGAAGGACCTCACAGAATGGATAGAGGGAAAAGGTGGCAGATAAGCTTCAGCATCAAGTAATATTCTAGAGAGAAATAGCCTCACACAACTAAATTCAACTGTCAGTTAAAATTCAGGAAAGAAGATTTGGAACAATTTTTGACAGTTCTCTGAAGTCATTGTCTCAATCTACAGTCACAGCAAAGCATAGCAAAAAATCTTGCTGGGCATGATGAGGAAAAGTATGAGGAACAAGACAGAGGACATGATTTCCCTGCTACTTAAAACCAAGGTGGGCTCATACCTTGGTAACTGTGCACAGATTTGGACCTTGCACCTTAAGAACCACAAGCAGAGAGAAGCTACAGAGAGTAACAAATATTTTGTGAATTGCCTAGCCTACATATAAGAAGATACATAAAGGCCTGAAATTGTTCCCTTTAAAGAGAAGAAATTGGAAGGAAATGTAATTAAGATATAGAAAACTGCTGCAGAGGAAGATGAATGGAAAATCACTTCCCCAAATTCTGTAGTGAGGAACAGTCACTTGGGGGAACATGATAAAAAAAAAAACAGAGAAATATCTGGAAGAAACCAAACTGCTTTCTTTCAGAGAAAGCAGAGAACACCTAGAACTTCCTGCCCCAAAAGCTGGGGAGTCAGGTAATCTCTTAGTAGGTTAAGAAAAATTAGTCATGTCAGAGACACCAGGTTCAAAAGTGAATGATAATTGAATCAATCAGGGAAATACAGTTTATCATGTCTGATTAGACGGTTCTGCTTGCTGAAGGAAGGGTGCATGGGACATAGATTTTGCTAAAGTGGTTTTCCCTCCATCACTGCTATAGACAGAATACTGTCTGTATGGAGCAGATGGAGCACTACTCTGATCCAGTATGACCCTGCTTTCTCTTATCATCTTAAAATTAGATTTATTTTTATTGTTTTTTCTCCCCTCCTTGTGCTCATAACACAAAATTTCAAGGCAAAACATTCTTATCATTTGGAATGTTTTAAACTCCTTTTGAATGATTTTGGATAAAACCAACATTCTGAAAGGTGGACCCAATTTTTCCCTCTATTCAGTCCTCAAGACGTTGCATATGGATTCAATCTACCAAAAGAAAAAGTCAAAAATTTTTGCGAAGTAAATAATTAAGCAAAATGGATACATGATTATATTAACTGCAAAAAATAGCTTAATAATTGTACTCATTAGAAAAATACACTTTATTTATAGTTTTTTTAAACATCAGATAGAAATATATCTGGACCAGTCATCTAAAGGTCTCAATATAAATCTCATGCTTTTATATGGCATCAACACTATTGAGATTTAGCCTAAAGTATATACACTGTAAAATTAGATGATTTTTTAAAAAATCTGGATTTAACAAGTAATAAAACAATACACATATTATATTCTGCATGTAAAAAAAATTGTTTTAAAACATCAATTAGCTTCTAAAGCATTTATTTACAGCCTTTTTTACTCTCTCCATGCTTTATTTTTTTTATTTCATTCCAAACCCTTAGCCACATGGCTCTTGCTTATTAAAAAAACCTTTAATTTTGTCCTGAGAATAGTGTTGTCCTATCATTAAGTCAATGGAAGCATGCCTCTTGAAAGCATCTCTCTTTTGTGGTGCAATATATATCTTTAAATTCCTTTCTTCTCCCTTTCTTTTCTCTCGTTACCTCCCCCTGAAATCATCATAGGGGATTTGAACTAGTTCTCTTAAGAATTATTCCACTTTATAAATACTTTTTGATACAAAGCAAAACTTCACATGAATAAAAATAAGTCTACATTTACAATTTTTTGCATTGAATCTCTTTTATAGAAATAGATTTGAAAGATTAGTTAGAAATAATTTTGTATTTTTAATCAGTATTTCAAAGGCAAACAAAAACAAAACAAAAGAAAAATCCTAACTTCCAAAATGCACTTCTAGATTTTTTTTTTAAGAAACAGTGTTGAACAGACACAGTATTTTGAAAAATAGTAAATTTTTACTATTTTTATTAGTTTGTCAAAATGTGTTCCCTTAGAACTGTTTCAAGCTATGGATTGTGAATTTGGAAATAATATAATGAAATATGTAGGAAGCTGGGCTTTCTTAGACAGAATAACTTCACTTTCAAAGACAAATGTCAGTAGGGACCCACAGATTTGGATATGGAAGTAGTATGCCTTGAGCAAAGTGCCTTTCTAGGTCACTTGTTAAGAGTCCAGATTTCAGAACAATTCCCTGCCAGAAGAACCAGTGAACTGTGCCATGCCAAGGTGGACTCTCTTAAGGGACAGTAATTTTCTTCCTAATACAAACTAGATTTACTGCACCATGACATTCAGAGAACAAGAAATACAGAGAATAAATAATAAATTATTGCACTCTAATAAATGTAGTGGACCTTGGATGACATTGTTTGAACTGAGAATTCTTATTAAAATCTACCTTTAAAAGAGCTGCATAACTAGAAATCTCAATATTTCACTTTTTTTGCCTTGATTTTTAAATTGCATTGCTATGCTAGAAAAATCAATAAGGACCTATATTTACTGTAAACATAGTTTAGTAAAAATAAATCCAGAAAATCACCATTCTGTTGTCCTGTTGGAAGTATGTATTTTCCATTCACTTACATCTCCATGGAAATTAATACTTGTATTTAACTTTTATTTGCCTGGAGCATATGTTTTAGAGATGCCTCAAGCCTTTATTTTAAAACATAATGAGGTGGAAGTTCAACATTTAGCAGTTTTACAGTGACTGATCCTCAATAGTCAAGTTAAACCTTATCTCTTCCTGGATATATCTGGATTTGGGGAATCCAGGTGGTTATTTTTGTACTGACTATCTCTAGGAGTTGAATACTCAATTTATAATAGTTCTTGCGAAAATAACTGTGCATTGCCATCATCTCTCTCTCTCAATTTTTTTGTTGATTATGTAATAGAGCCATCAAGAATTCTGGAACTTCTTTTAGCAAAGAACTCACATTGATTATTGCTTTTAATAGCTGGAAACAGATCTATAATCCATAAATTTGCCTAAAAATTTTTAACCCTTATATTCTATGTTTTCAGCAGTATCATATGAAAATTATTTATACGATGTAATAATTGTTTTGAAAAAAAATCTATCCTAAAAATTCTGTTAAGTGTTATTTTTCTTAGATTTAACTTACTGTGAAGTATTTTAGCTAGTACTTAAATGATGTTATAGTTTACATTTTTTGACATGCTTTGTAGTAAAGGGATTCTAGAACTTGGCAGAATGTCTCAGTTTCCACTAACCATAAAAAGAGAAATAATCACCTCTAAGTCATAGTGTAAGTCATAGTTCTCCTCTCTGAACACTTAAGAGCAGAATTAGCAACTTTTCCAAAGCATTCCAACGAGAGTCCATGTTGATAGCTTGTCCATTATAATTTTTAAATCTATTCCAAGTTCATTTCCTGTTAACAACATATAAACTCAAAGGATCCCATGTTAGGTCAAAATGGAGAAAGTCCATGCTTAACAGAAAAATAACAAACTCAGAATAAGAAATGCCTATTGAAAGGGACCCCCTCCTGCTTTACTCCTAGGAGGTCAAATGTAAGAACATTCAAAAGATATTTGGATGAGAATAAAGTGCATCAGACTAGTGAAGAGTTGTTAAAAACTCTACACAAATAACTACAATTGCATAATTTTTATTTTGTTAAATCATTTATTTTCTTTGCATTGGAGCTTATGAAAGCCATCCATGTTTTGAAAGATGAGCTGGGAAGGGGAGCACTGGTATGCTGTAAAGGGGGAGTACGGGGCATCCCTTATGCATGTGGGGAAGGTTTGGGAATAAGCAGAGCACCTCAACTGAAGACAATAAGGGTGGGGCATTTGGGGGTATTTTGGTGACAATGTAAGCGACAAAACCCTTCAGAACTAGGAGAAGATAAGGCCTTAGGAGTAGTTTTCTGTCCTAGTTTCCTTGTCTGTGTGTGGCTGCAGCCCTGGCTTGACTGAAGTGCCCTTGAATGGAGCGAACAAAACAGAAAGGGAAAAAGGGCTATGATGGCCACAGGAAAGCTAGGCATCACAGCTCTGTTTGGACAGGTTACTTGCCCTGATAGGCCAGAAAAAAAGTTTTACAGCCTATGAATACCCAGGTGTGGTGAGTTCCCTTTGTCTGGCTGCCACACATCCACACTGCACAGCCACTCTTACACTCCACCTCCTCGCCTCAGGAGAGTGTGAGGAAATGAGAATCTTGTGAGTCAGGATAAGGACGGGGAGATTGGTCATGATTACCAATTATTGTCACAAGAGAAACAGACTCAGCCCAGGAAAGAATAATTTAAATTACTGTTCACAAAAAACTAAAAGACTTTCCTTCCAACCTGCCAGAGAACACGTTTCTGCAGAGTCTCCTCTCAAGGGGCTGAAGTTCTTTCCAGGAGCATGGTCAAGCATGGGCTCTTCCATGGCCCTCAGCCTCCTTCAGGGCACATCTACCTGCTGGTCACACACGTGGCAGTGCAGATACCTGCTTCTGTGTGGGCCTTTGGGGCTAGAAGGGGCCAACCTGCTCCACAATGGTTTTCTTGAGGATCTTCCCAGGGATCCCTGGTGGACACTGCCACCCCATCCTTCTCCTCTGACCTTTTAGCCTGCCAGGGTTTTTTTCACACTTTCTCCTCTCTCCTGTCTCCAACGCTTTTCTGCAAATATTTATGATTTTGTAAACACATCGTTCCACGCTGCTCCGGCTGTGGGCTCAGCCACACCCTGTCCTGGGTGGCTCCATCCGGCTGGAACTGGCTGTGTCTGGCTGGAGCAGCCCTGGCCTCCTCTCACAGAGTGTGTCCCCCACCCCCCACGGCAAGTGAAACCTTGCCACATGTAGCTGCTTTAACAGCTCTTTTAACCCGAGTTACCTCAATCTCTCGTGTCAAACGAAGCCGTCAGCCAGGCCTGCAGCAGTGTTGCTGCTAGGGCCAGAGCGCAGCAGGGCGGTGAGGCCGGGGGGTGTATGAGACTTCCAGTGTTCTCAGAGGAAACTAAAAATGAAAGTAGGGCTTGAAAAAAATGAAGAAATCTTAGAGAATAATAATTAAAAGGAGTATTGGACATTTGTAGAAAGTCCTGAGGGAAAAAAACAAGTTGGGGGCCAAAGCTGTTGCTGTTCTTGCCCCGTGACCTCTCGGTGTTATGACTGCTCAGTGGGCCCTGGAGGTCTCAGCATGTTCTCTGCTTTTTAAATTTAATAATTCTGATGAGAAATCTAACTCAGAGCTGAAAGTAATTTTTTGCCTTTTGGGAGGAGTTTCATTTTGGTATTATTTTCTTTGTGGTGGCTTATTTTTGGTTGGTTGTTTTTTTGGGTTTTGGGAGGTTTTTTGATGTGTGTGTTAGCTTTGGATCTTTTTTTTTGTTCCTAAACATTTATTGCTAGCAAATTGTTGGTAGAAGTTGCACAAATTCTTAAGAGGTTTGCTGTCAGATCCAGATTTTGTCTCAGAAGTTTAAAAATTATACATTTTTAAATTCTCGTTCAAATTAAAGATCCAAATTTATTAAAGATTGAAAAGACCCCATGAAAATAAGAAGCTACAAATTTAAATATAAATAAGTAGGTAATTGTGACACTCCTATATATCAACAAATTTGTGCTTTGGAAAAGATAAAATGACCCATTTTTGTGAATGTTATTCTCGTATTTTTCATTTTTCTTAGTTATTCAGAGGCAATTTTCCTTATCTGATCACTTCTAAGCAAGAAAAGGTTAAAATTATATATTATTGAGTTAGGAACTGGGTAGCTGTGGTGACCAAGTATTTTTCTCCTACTGTACTGAAGAAGAGAGGTAATGTTTCTAGGACTGTGAGTCCCTATCGCTGCTCCAATTTGGCACCTGTCTGGTTAGGGGTCATAGTTAAGATTCAATCACCTATTATATAAAGGAATACAAAATGAAAATAGCATTCGTGTTTCAATGAACTTGTCTTCAGATAATCAGGGTAGCTGGGAATGTTCTGCAGAGCCAGCTTTTCCATAATGTCATGCTGTAAAATCAGTCTCTGGTGGCATCTAAGATAGGCAAACCTTGGTGACAGTTGTCTTACAACTTCAGTTTGTCATCTCATGTTCTTGTTCTTTAGACTAAAAACTACAGAATTTAGTGGTAGTGTGGTAGCTCATAAACTTTGGGATAAAGGTATTTGTGACATTTTTAACAGAATTCTGCCTTTACGCTGACACAATTTTCTTGCATGAGTTAAGAGCAGTGCAGACTACCGTGTCTCCGGTAATAGTGTACTCTGGTTTTTTGCAAGTCTAATGACAAAATTTTAACTGCAGCACATCAGAATGTACTGGAAAGTGATAGGTGGGATTTCTTTCCTACAAATTGTCTCATGTTTATCTTACTGTAAAATCTTAAAAGAATAATACATTTCACAGAAGAAAATTAAAAGGTTTTGTGTTATTCAAAACTTGGTACAACTGGGATAGTGCATTGAACCAAAGCTGTGAACTTTAGGCTGAGTTTTGAATTTATGCTTAATTACTTTGATGATTTCAGTATTTTTTGGAATTTAACTTTTGAATCATAATTAAGTAAAAATTTGATCCATCAATTAATGTAGAGTTAATTTATTCTGCTAATGAGAATAAATAAATTTTGGGTTTGTAGTGTGGAATACAAGTGAGTACAAATTAAGAAGATTGGACAAGTTAATGGAATAGAAAAAAGTCAGAGATTTGGAACTGAGAATTGAATTTTTTTTTTTTAACAAAGAAAGAACACTACTATCTGCCAAAAAAAAAAAAAAAAGGTAATTAATATAGCAAAAGATTACTTCTAGAACCTAGACACAGAAATTTTGGCAGTCTGTAGGGCTATCTCCATCTTCCTGTGGGATATATAATTCAATTAGCTTATGTAATGCTCACTAATAAATCATCCTATATACACCCAGCTGGAGAGCTTATAGGAAAATAAGTTGTTTTCTCACAATTCCCCATGGATATCTGCATTTACATTCTGTCAAAGCTACTGTATTACCTGCAGGAAATGTGAGTGCCCTTGGATATCCTCAAAGAATTAAACCTTCTAAAGTTATGGGACTGTGAAAATAAATTTAAAATACTGGATTTAGCCAGACTATTTGGGTTGCAGCTGCAAAATACAACTCCTTTGGGATACAGGTAAAAACTAGGTTTCTGTGATCAAGGGCAAACACATATTTCTCACACTGTATATTGCACGAACTAAACTCTCCTGTAATTCTAGAGAAATATTAACTTGCTGCTAATTTGTGTGATTTAAATTTGATGATTTTTACATTAGCCTTATCAGAGGAAATTGTTATTATGTGAACACATAAACATGTTTCTATTTGCAATATTAGGCATTAATTGATAATGAGAAAACATTTATCAGGAAATACTGATAAAAGGCTTGTGTGCATTCATTTATATAAGTAATTCTTTATTCTGTCCATAATTGCCTTACTAATGTGTTTCTTTTACAGCAGTAGGCCTTAGTGTAAAAAATTAGAAGGAATAATTGTAAGAGTGTGGCTCAAAAACATGCTTTAAAAATTTAATCATGATTGGGATTGCATACTTTTGGTTGTAAGACGGATTATATAAAGCTATGTTTGCATCTCTGCAAGATTAATGAGTAGGAACAAGTATAGTGAGTGTGAGCTGTAATCAAAGGATCTCTATATAACAAAAATTGTGTCAAATCAGAGACTTTTGTTTATCAGACAATAAAAAAGTCCAATACTTTTCCTAATCCCCAGATTCAGTCTCTTGCACTTGTTGAGCTGAATGAGTAACTAATGTGTGTAATCAATGTATTATTATTATTTTTCTTCTCAGGAATGTGAATCAGCTCCCTGCATCAACGGAGGTTCTTGTCAAGATGCCATCAATGCATTTGTTTGTGTCTGCCTGAGTGGCTACACTGGCAGGTTTTGTGAAGTTGATGTTGATGTTTGCAGAGAGTCCACACTGAACTCAGTTCTTTGTTACAATGGAGGTGTATGTGTGGATGGACCTGGAAAAACGTTTCATTGCAGGTTAGTATGAATACTGTCATATAATTGCTTAAATTAACATTGATTAGCTAATATTTCAGGGCAGTACTGATACCATGTGCACGATGTGCACTCAAATGGATTTGGTGCTCAATTTAGTGGTCAAATATATTATTATCTTGAACCATTCATTGCTTAACATTAGACTCTTATATCAGAAAAGCTATCTTCTAGTGCTTTTCAGAATCAGGTGTGGAAATGTCTAACATAACGTGACCTTAAAATAGCTTAAATTATTATGTCATTGTTATGTATGTACTCATGTGTTTCATACTCAAAGGGAAAATGAACTTGCAATCAAATTTAGATGACAGGTAATTTACATGCTACGTGTGCACATACACATATACAAAACAATGTCCTAAGATCCATCATCATTATTCTTCAGCTGTTAGACTTCTGCTTAAAAGCATGTAATTTTATATCCTATATACTTGTAAAACAGTTTTAAAATAATCTACTTTATAGACTGTTATTATTATTTTAATCTTAATATCTAAGTCCCTTTTCAATTGCTATATTTGTAGAAATATTAAATACTAAGAACTTATTTTATAAACAATATTAAGAGAGAAACATAAATATCTGCTCCTATAAAATCATATGCTCAAGGCCCTTCTGGGTACCTTACTCCAGGGAATCAACTGCAGCACTCAGCTTGGTGTCATATGCAAACAGGGTGAGCATGCCCTTAATCCCACTATCTATGTCATTGATGAAAATATTAATAATGTTTATCTCATGACAACTCAAAAAATATTATCATTTATCTTAGAACTTTCAATACATGCTAAAGTAATTCACACTACTGATTCTGCAGAGGGCTACTACTTGCACTAAGACTTCTGCTGTGACTCAGAGGCCTCATAACCTGTTTCACTCATTATTGTTTGATGGCCAGTTTGAAAATTCAATCCTGTGAATTCTCCTGCTTCTTCTTTCCCAGTTCATGTTACTCTAGACTCCTTCTTTCAAGCTTAAGTACTGCAGCACCCTTTCATCTTTCACAGATGAATCCTCTGAATTAAATTAAATTGCTTATATTTTCCCCTCTTCTGCTTGGGAGCTTACACCAAACATTGTAAGGATATTATCTTGCATTTGCTTCTGAGCCCAGCCTTGACCATCAGAAGGACTTCATGGAACTAGATTCAGGGAACTTGAAAGCAATTATAATCAGAATTTTTAGTGTTGCCAAGATTACGAAGGTTTTCATGAGTGTTATAATACTACAGCATGGTGGGTTGATGCAAGACACAGTTGTGATCCTGCAAAAAGAAGTGACATATTTTACATAAGTCTCTTCTGATGGGGTCCAGGGAAAGGAATTTTTTCAGCTGATTTCCTCTTCTATATTGATAAGCTTTAGAAAACAGACATAATTCCCTTTCTTATCATTCAGCAGGTGATACAATTCCAAGTGATGCCTACAAACAGAAGTAAGAAACATAAAAAGATCATAAAGTCAGGTTTGCTACTGCACTGTGAATGTTACAATGTGAACCCTACTGCTTTTGTACCCTTCCATTCACATGTTTCAAGCATTCTGGGTACAAATGCAAGGATAAGAGTTATATGGAGGATGGAAAAGCGGAACTGAAAGAAAAAAAAGAAGGGAGAAATATCTCCTACTCTAGCAAAGCAACGCAAACATTCAAATAAATAATGAGTCTTAATGCCTGTTACACACTGTGGAATGGGCAGCAAAAGGACATTAATCCAGTATTGCTTAGTCTTCTTGTTTTGGGGATATGTCTTGGGATGTTTCAATTTTTTGGTAGATCAAAAAATAGGAAGTAGTGAAAATGGTCTAGTAATGGGCAAGTGTCAGGCTGCCTTAACTGTAAGCACAACTGCCAGCTTCATCTATGATGTATGTGATATTTTACTCAGTAGTGCCATGAACACTTCAGCTTTCCTTGAATTATGCGTGAATCAATTACATGAACAACCCTACAGGCTTCTTGTGAAATTAATATGAAAAATACCCTTTGAGATAGTTCTTGAATTGTGTGTTATCTGAAATATCTTTCTGTCTTCAAACCCCTTGTTTAAAAATAAAACAACTCATTGGAAATGAGAGGGATGCTGGGAGTTGTAATTCAGTTCTATGCTGGGCAGATTGCCACTGAATCAGTGCTTCAGGAAACAGATTGCCATCTGAAAGGATGCCCACCTACATTCTTTTGTGTTTCAGTCTTCTCAATTAAAGGTGTTGGCTGCCACAACAATAAACACTATATGAATCAGCAAATTAATAATAAAGATAACATTGGGCTCAGGGAGCCTCTCAGAAGACAATTCAATCCAATATTCATATGACAGATATAATGAATATGTAATAGGAATTCCACAGCCTTTTCATGGAATGTTCCAAGTATTCAGGGGAAGAGAAACTGTTTACATAAAATACTCTGAAATTTCTCAGTGTATTTAATCCATAGGTGGCTCATCTCCACTTTTGCATCTTTTAGTCCCAGACCATTCAGTTTAACTCGGGATTTCAAAATGTAAGCATAATGAGAAAAAATATTCTTCCTTCCCCTCTAATTCTTGCATTGGCCTTTTTCAAATGTTCATTTCAAGTACTTTCTGCTGATTATGTTCAGAAGTCATAGTGTCTTGGAAAGATAATCTGTGTAGTGCTTTCAGCCTGAGCAGGTGAAAATAATAGCAACAGTCCTATATGAGATCTTGCCTTAGATTATGTTCTTGAATATTATAGCTTCATTGTATTTTTTCAGCATTTTATAGAACATATGTGGTTTGTAAATGGGTTTTTTAGGGAAAAATGAGGAAACTTTTGATGTAATTCTGTTTTTTTTCAATCTTCTTTTCACAATTTATTGTTATAATTTAATGTATTTATTGTTTGTGGGTCTGAGAGATGTGTAGCACCACAAGTAAGTTTGACCCTATCTTTTGATTCAAAAAGGAGGACTGGTGCTTTTTAAATCCATTTTTTGGATTATATTTGACCACATAATTTTTTTCATAACTGAAGCTGTTTTGGCGGCATCTATACAAGATAATTTTATACTCAAGATGGCTAAGTGTGAATACTTGATCAACAAAATTATTGATGAAAAAATGCCAATTTGTTTTTTTTCTAAGATCTCCTGAGCTGAAGGAAAAAGTCTAAAATAGGAATACGTTATTCTACATTTCTTCCAAATAAAGTGCAATTATTTTAAAATGTTCATTATGATATCTACCTATCTATTCTTTTATTCTACAGATAAGGAAGCAGAGTTTAGATTTTACAGCATCTTATTTTGAGTAGGTATGTGTTCTAATTTTCTTGATTTGTTTGAGCAAGGAGCAGCAGTCCTCATAATCAGCTAGGACCTCTACAGGGACCTAGGAAAGTGAATAAAACAATTCAAGCATGGAGAGGCTGTATGAGAAAAAAAAACAGAGTCTGGAAGACACATTATTCTGTGGCTGTGGTATGCAGACAGCATATAAGATAAGAAATGGTAATTTAGAATAGTTTGTCTTAGAGCTTGTACAAAATAAACAATATACTACCAGTATGAAGCAAACAGTTGTGGGAGGACCCTAGAAGTGCAGTCTTGTCAGGCAACCTAGGCAACTGTATTAAACAAAAAATTTTCAGAATCAAAGTTTTTTAGGATTTTTTAAGTACTTTTAAGCAGAAATCTGATTTAGCAGTACTGAACATTCAGTCATTTACCCCAAGGGAAATAGAGCTATTCTTTGGAGTTGTTCACGTCAGCAGTACCTCCAAGAAATATATAAAAAGTTCTCCTGTATTTCAAAAGGCTTAACATGCGGAACATTTACACAGGTGTGTGCCCCCACCAACTCAAAAATGACTTAATAGGAAAGTATTTGTTTTGAGGCTCACTCAGGTCTTGTATGCTGAGTAACAGAAAAAACACATTCTTCTGCTGAAAGATCGCTAATTGAAAAGCTTCATTTCATTTACATGGCGAATGGTCAGACCTTGCAAGCTGCAGAATACATATCACACAGAGCTATGCTGTCGGGACTCATCCCCGTATGGGCTACCAATTGTTGGCATTAGTGCTTAGCACCAATTTGACTGTCACCATCAGTTTACCATCTTACTATAAAACTTTCATACCTTCTCTCTGTGAGTTCCCACAGGCAGCTTCTCACAACACTGATTCCTTTTCTCTTCCTTGTGCCCAGCTGGCTGACACCTTCCTGTCCCTTGCACTAACCTTTACACCCCAAAGCCCAGCCAACACCCTCCTCTCTATCATCTAACCCACTCTTGTATAGCACCCATCCTTATTGGACACAGCTGTGACATATTAAGGGCAGGCCTGCTCCTACTCTTTGTTAATTAGTACAGCTGCAACTCCTCAGGGGTGAGATTGCCTTCAGCACTATCTCTATTCTCCTACAATCCATCCTCCCACACTATGCCTCGAAGTTCCTCAGCACACTGAAATAAATGTAAGAAGCAAGTCATTTTTTAATGTGGAAGAAACAACTTTACTGGACCATTAGAATCTCTTAAAATTGGCAAGTCATAAAACAATAGGTTCTCACATTTGTATGAGCTATGAATATATATGCAGTACACTGTTTCATCTGTGAGAACAGATGCTACTCCATTTATATGTAGATAACAAGATGGATTTAGCTGATTTCATAATTGACTGCCTAGTTCTTTACACTTAGTGACGCATGAATATTTTAGCGTTTGCTTTGTGTGTATGTTTTAGTTTACATGAAAACAAAAGAAAGGGTGTATGGATTCAGTTGAACAACTATATAACCGTTTATGCTATTTCCAGCAGTGGCCATAAGAGGATTGCCAGGAAAATAATGAAATGTGCACATGTTATTTGTCCTCCAGTACTTTCTTATGTTCTCTCAAATGGAGGTTTTCCTGAGCCTGTTTTGATTTGTTCAGTAAGAGTCAGTGAGTGTCTACTTGCACCATTTTCCCTTGAACACTTATAAACATTTCCTCTGAGGAGGAGGGTTTGACTAGGCAATCTCCACAGATCCCTGCCCATATTATCTCTTCTGTTCCAATATGGCACAGCAAACAGACCCACAGGTCATTTTTCTCTGTTGCATGGAAAAATATCTCCCTTTTTAAAACTTTAACTACTGCTGCTGCCAGCTTTATCCCATATCTAGTGTGGAAAAGGAGAATGAAAATATTACTCCAAGCCAAGCTTTCCTTGTTTTTGTGGGCCACTGCCACATTTCTCTATGCCTCCTCCTTTCTAGGGTAAAGTTTTCTTGTTTTCCCAGTCCTTCCTCCTTCAGAAGACATCACAAACTTTTAGTCATCCTTTTTGCCCTTTTCCAAGGATCTTTAATTACTATTTTTCCTTTACTAACCCAACAGGACAAGAAGTACACACAGTATCCAGGCTGGGGGCCACTCTGTGATTTATACAATGGCATGGTTTTTTCTCCTTTCTATTCCTCCCATAACAACAGCAACTAACTTTTCACTGGTGCTGTGAGAAAAGGGAACACAGGTGTTTCAGTGTTATTATCTGGCTGATCACTAAAATTTAGTTTCTACGGAGAAAGACAAAGTTAGCATGCTATGCGTGTCTATAATATTGTATGTATCTTTATTTTATATATATGTGTGTGTGTATATATATATATATATGAAATTCATATAAATATGTGTATACATTATTTTTAATTATATCACACTTTTTTATTTATTTAATCAAAATCTCATTTTTACCATCAGATAAATAAGAATAGGAAATTATGTTAATCATAATAATTAGTTATTTGTCCATTTTAGAATGACAAACTCTGGTGTCTTCACGTGAAAAATACTAGCTGTAACACTATCATAGTGTTACAAATGAAATGGTATAATAAAAATGCACATCATGTCCTGTATTTTTTTTACTTACATGACAAGAATATGAGAGAAAAAAGACCAACTCAATCACAGTCTTTATTTGATAGCTGCTAATATAAATATTTACTTTAATAAACTGCATTTAATAACTATTAACATGCCCCTACACTTTGAACTATAAACAGAACTGTAATCAAAAGAAGGTTAACATGAAATTTAAAAAAAACAAATAAAATAAAAGCAGTTCTCTGCTGAATTATTGTTTGGAATTATTTTAGAAATATTTTCGAGAAGAATATTGAATTTATATGTTGTTCTTTTTGTATGATGTTGCATGAAGGGTAAAAGAATCTACCATAGTCATAAGGAGGCAACAGATCTGCTTTAGAGGGGTTGTGCCTGTATTAGCAAATCAACCAGAAGGTCAAGATCACAGGATTTGAAGTATGTAAACCTAACAAATAATGTATCTGAAGATGCTTAATGTGTACAATATGTCTGACAGAATACCTGTCTCCTAGAGCTTTTGGCAAAGCTAGAGGAAATTTTCATTCTGTCACTCAAGCGGATTATATGTTTTGATATTCAAACACATCAAACAATTTTAACTACCCACTGTGATATTTAGCTAATTAAATAAGGAAAGGGAAATATAAAAATTGAAAATGACTAGAAGTTGTAAAAGTGGAGCATGAAGAAAGGCAATGCATTAAGACACATATCCCAAACATGACTATATATATTTATTTATTTTAATAAATGCGTGCTCTATCTTTTTTCAGCTTTTACTAGCGATGTTTACAATGGCAGCACTTAATCTAGTTAAAATTACCCACTCTCCTTATCTTTTTACTGTTCTAAAATTCAACAGTAAAGTGCAATCTGCTAGAGAATTAGCATTGTCTACAGAAATGCAGACAGTAGTGTCTGGAAATGAGGCACTAAAATCTAGTAGGAATAAAAACACACCCAAAAGCAAAACACAAATCTAATACAAATCACCCATCTGCCCAGTCCCAGAATAAAACTGTTTTAAATCTTGCATCTGAATAGCTATTGTCAATTGTTATATTCTATTTTTAAGCAAATCTTTTAAAAATTCATTGCCTTTAAAGACAAAGGATGCCTCTACCCTATGTATTGGTATTGTTTTTATACCTAAGTTGTTTTGTGATTTTATGATATGGAGGCTAAATAAAAATAGCTATTGGGAATCACATTCACATCCTCATTATACAAGGGACTGAGCAGGTGGGAATGTACCTGTAACAGAACATTTTGATTGTTTCTAGTTATACACAGTGAATATTTAATCCAAACTTACCCAAAACAGGAATGCCTAAGTAAAATCCAAGACCTAGAAAAATATTTAAAATTTCACAGTGCTTTACAATATAATATGCTGCTAATTTATTCAGCAAACCCTGTGAAATACTAAAGCATGTTACACAAGTGGTTCAAAGACATGTCACTAGTGATATTTTTGCTGTCAGTCTTCAAAACTTATGATATTTGTGGTATTCTTTTTTTCTTTCTACGATATATATTCTAAGCGCATATACAAAAATAACAAATATACTGCTAAGAGTTAACTGACTATGCATTTTATAGTGACTGTTTACAAAAGCAGCAACAAACCTATCAAAATTTACAACACTTAAAAATAAGATTACTATACTTTGTTACATTATATAACCAAGTCATATAATGTGACAGTTTAAAATTTTTAATATGTTATTCTTTAAAATCCATTATTTACTGTTTGCAGAGTTCAAACCTGCCAGCATTTTGCTAACATAAGAAATTTACTACCTTGCATCTTGAGTGGCAGCCCTCAATTTGGGAAAAAAAAAGGCTGTGCTTCATATGAGGTCTTCTAGCTCAGACTACAAGAAAACAGTTTACTGTAGAATCCTTGAGGGTATTTTTTAATAATTAGATAGATATGATGACTTTTTACAATAAAAATTGTTACAAGAAATATGAAAAAACAATGAAAAAGATTACTCTTTAATTTAGGACCAAGATAGAAGTACATTTCAACTTGTCTGTATAAAAAAGGCTTCTTCTAAACTTGTCCATTGACCTTGGTAGCACAAAAAAATTTTAAAGCCTGTGTATTTCAGGTCACTGCTTGAAACAACAGAATTTCTGCAGGTTTTATTTGATGGATTGAATGTCTGATTTTGATTTTGCTTTTTAAAGTGCATTTATTGAAAATGTTACAGAGTAGCTTATGCCTATTAAATTTTACTGAAGCCTGCATTTAAAAAGATGAGAAAATAAAGTAGGTTTCAAAAACATTAGAGCATCTTTTAATTTTTCTTCTCTTAAAGAGCAAGCTCCCATTGTCTTTTAGACATATAGATTGATGCTTTGTAGAGATGGGCAAGGCCATAGAGAAGGGGAAGAGAAAGGAAAAAAAAGAGGGTATTATCAAGGTAAATTGGTCATTTAAAAGCCCGTAATAATAATAAAAATGTTTTCCCATCTAAGTTCAGCATTTAAAATGGACATTTCAAAATCAGTCTCCATGGGGGGGGCATACAATTTTTTACAACCACATGTACATGCCAGTATGCATTAATTTGATTAGTTACTACCTTAGAATTTTATTCCGTATTTATAAACTAATATAAATAATTCATCTGACTGAGCAGTAATACTGGAAGGATACTTTTTACCATAAAACCCTATAGTAATTACAAATACTATTTATATTTATTCAAATTTAAGTATCTATTTATCAATATATATCTACATATAAGTATATAAGGCATTGCGTTCTATGCCTGAATGTGACACATGTAATTCTATTAGAATTTCTTTTATGTGTTATAAACTGTGTATATTTATGTATCCTTTCTTTTTATGGATTTAACTGAAATACTTTGCTATTTCCTGAAGATTTCATGCTGAAAAATCTCAATTTCAGTTCTGCAGGACACAGCTAAAGATCAGTGTTCCTCCAGTTTCTGTTCATCTGCACTGGTCAATTAGGTGCTTTTCCTGGAGCTCAACCCAGGGGAATAATCATTTCTCTTCAGAAAATAATGTAGTACATAGTACTAGGTAGTTCCAGCTACAGATTTATTTTTTTCTCCAACTGTGTACACCTGAATTACTTCATGCTGAAGTAACCATAACTTAGGATACACTAATGCTAGAAACAAGATGAATAACTCTTGAAAAATAATCTTCCTCAGGGTTTGAGCATTGAAGTAAAATACTTTCATTGTTGATATAAAACTTTCAATAACTTTCTGTCTAATATTGAAACCTAGTTCTCTGTACTCATTACTGTGTTGGAGAATTAGGGGAGAGAAAATGGAACATAGGAATTGCCATTTAGTGTCAGACAGCCTCATTTTGTTCTCTGTTTGATCTTGCACTGATTTCAGAGGAATGCCTAAGGAATTCAGTAGAAAAATATTTTTCTCCTCAACTCTTCATCTACCATCACTTATAGGTCTCACTTTAACTGGTTGGAAGCAATGATTTCCCTGAAGCATAAATTCAAGATCCTTCATAAAGGTTATTTTAAAACATTTTTGCATTAAATATGGACATTTCTGTATCCGCTAAACTTCAAAACATATCTAAGATTTCCTTCACAAGTCTATGATTAAAAATTGTACATCTATTTATATCTAACAGTTTTGTGTAGGTCATGAATATTGCTTTATATGTCTTGTTTTGATTTCTTCCAGAACTCAGTTTTTCCAGGGCGAGTATAAGTCATTCTGGATAGGTGTCCCTGAAACACTGTTTCCTGCATGATTGCAGGTGCTCTGTCTTCTTCTCTGTGAGCATTGCAGCATATGTTCCTCAGATACTAGGTACTTTGGTTCCTACTAAGTATTCCTATTATTTTTCTCATTATCTCATCAACAATCTACTTGTGACGGCCTTACAATAAGAAATTTAATTGCTGTTTTCTCTCAAATAATAAATAAAGAGAACAGAAAGACTTCAGGAAACAGACTTGGCCAGCTTTGCTTTCCAAGTAAACGTAAAGGACCAACAGTAAGTAATTGCAAAGCTATGAAAGTAAGGGGCATAAAAAATAATTCTTTACTGCCAGTGGTCTGTTGGAATTAAAATATTTATTTTTTATTCTAAATATTAAACTGATTTGGAAAGGGTAATAAAAACTAAAAATAATAACGTTAAGAGGGCCAAAAAAGAGTGAAGAGACTGCGGTCATCAGCAATTCTTTGATAATGAGTGATTATTTTCTTTACCAGCAAACAGTTGTCTCCTATTTTTGTTTATTCCATCTTTTTAGTGACATTTAATCCAAGGTTTAGAAAAGGTTAAAGGTGCAATTGTAAGATGCAAGCCAATTTTCTATCCCACTCTTACTAGCATTTGTTCTGTATTATGCTTTGTAAATCTCTCAAAAGTTTCAAATATCTGCAGATAAAAAAATAAAGATGGCACTCTAGGCACTACATTGGCAATGCGAGCAGTAAATTAGCTTAGAATGGTAAACTTCTAAAAAACCAGTATGCTATAAACCTTGTGCAATGCCTTAGTTGTATCATTGTAATACATTCTCTGGAAAGGTTACAAGCACTGGAGGAAAATGATAAGCATCTGTTTTTCACTCTAAGTCTTACCATGTTTGACAAACAAAAACAGTTTGAACTGAGAAATTAAATTTATAGCTTACTGGTGAGTAATCCCAACAATCTACAGGCTCGTTTCCTGAAATTCTTTTCAATGGGATGGCTACCAGATATGGTACATTAGGCACTGTTGAGAATTTTTCTGGTACAATATGGTTTAATGACAAAATGGAAATTAGATAGTGGGGAAAATCAGACAGTGGAAGAAATTCTATGAATGCCAATATTGGTAACAAATATTACTTTTACTTGTTTTGAAGAAATGCAAATTTTCCTTTTTTTATTTAAAATCTTAATTAAATGGATATACCGTCTCATACTGTGCATGTGCTGAAAAACATGCCAGGGGTGAAGACCACATTGGATCAACAGAGAGCTGTGGTTGGAACTCAGAAAAAGAAAAAGGAGAGTTTGTGACCTTTTGTGACCTTTAGAAGTAGGGGCAGGCAACTTAGGAAGACTTACAAGGATGTCTACCTGTTCTAGTTAAAAGTGTCCCTGTCCATGGCAGTTGGAACTAAATGATCTTCAAGGTTCCCTTCTAACTCAAGCCATTCTATGATTTTCTGTGCCGTGAGGTTATGCAGGAAGAAAATTGGGACCACCAAATCTCAAGTAAAACCTAATCTTCCTAGTGTCATAAAAAAATATTTCTATAAATACATTAGCAACAAAAGGAGGGATGAAGAGAATCTTCATACATTGATGGACACGATGGGGGAAACTGGAAACCGAGGCACACAAAGCTGAGGTACTTGATGCCTTCTCTGCCTTAGTCTTTAACAGAAACTGCAGTTGTTATGGATATCAATTGCCTGGAGAAAAAGGACCTGGAGGTGCTGGTTGACGGCTGGCTGAACACGAGCCAGCAGTGAGACCAGGTGGCCCAGAAGGCCAATGGCATCCTGACTTGTATCAGAAGCAGCATGGCCAGCAGGATTAGGGAAGGGGCCGTTGCCTCTGGTGAGGTTGCACTGAATTCTGTGTTCAGTTTTAGGCCCCTGATGATAAAAAAGACAGTGAAGTGCTGGAGCATGTCCAAAGAAGCTGGAAAAAGGGTCTAGACAGTAAGTCCCGTGAGGAGTGGCTGAAGAGCTCATAATTGTTAAATGCCCCTGATTAACTTTCTGTCCTTTATATATTTGGAAATGAGTTCCAAGAAGTCTTGCCCATGACCTTTCCAGGGACGGAGATAAAGATAATTGGCCTATGGTGTGCAGTCTTCCATTCCACTTTTTCTTCTTAAAGATAAACATAGTATTAATCTTCTTCCACCTAATGAATCACCCAAGGCCACTGACATCTTTAATTTCTATGTTGTTATAAGTGCTAAACCAGCCATTATATTTTCCTCACAAATTATCTTTGTTTTTCTTAACTTACTGTGGATAGCTGACCACTGATAAAAGCACAAGAAAGAAGTACCTGTTTTCATTGCTGATTCCTTCATTTACACTGATGCGGTTAGGAAACTTCAGGTACACCCTTTTTAAAAATTGACAATCTTTATAAAATGTGGTAGCAATAAGCCTTACGCATGAGCATATCAACTGTTCTCTTCTAGCAGATGCACAATTCATCTACCTTTGTCCTCTTGGTTAGTGAACAGCAAATGAAAGCAATCCAGATGATCATGGTAGTCTATGGTGCCTCCTAATGGAAAAGTGTATTTCATCAGTTACTATTTTCTTTGGATTCATGGATAATACTGCCTATAAGATCCCATAAAAGAATCCATTGTTTTATTCTGAAATCTGGCAGCCACTACTTATTTTGCTGGTTTTTGAGTGGTTTTGTTTTCATATGTGATTTTGGTGTTGCTGTTTCTTTTTGCTGATTTTGTTTGCTTGTTTGTTTGAGTTTTCTCTGACACTTATTTCATGAAATGTTAAATAGATGTGTTAGGAAAGAGGCTGTTCCAAGGTATGTCTTCCAGAAGCATTTGTTTAGTCTTACTGTCTCCTTCTTTTCCATCTTCTGAGTTTTCTCTAGGTTGCCTCCAACAGCTAGTATGCTTAACATTGCAAAGGTTGTAGAATCTAGAAATGGTTAATTTCCTTCACTATAAACCCAGCTGGATCATCTCTAAATATTTTAATAGATGCTTTACTTGGATAAAGTGGTAAAATCAGTAACATGAGCTTTGTCTTGTAGTTCATTCACAAGCATAGATATACACACAGTGAATTGCTACCAGTAGAAGAGATTAAATAATAACATTATACCACCTTAGTTGATTATCACTCTTGTAATTGTTATACAATCAAATTGGGAAAAATTGAGTCATCTCTGTAACATTTTAGTGGCCTCCAATTTGCATTGTCTTCCCTGAATTTATTATTTGGAGCTGTGTGAATAGAGTACAATATACCAAACATATGTAGCTAAATTATCATTTGCTGCTGCTAACTCTCTTTTTTCCTCTTTGGTTGATGTACAGTACAGAAACCAAAGAAGGAAAAAGACCTAAAAGTGAAAAATCAATGCTTCCTAACTTTGAGAGCTTTTTGGGTACTAATTTGAGTACGTCACTGACTGATACAGAACAATAGACACCTTTGGGGATAGGATCTAAATAGCTTCCCAGATTGAGTTCTCAGTAATGAAGCTCCTGTTAAAGATGAAAATGCACTGTTAAATCTGTTGTTCGGTATTATGCTGACAGTTCATTTGGTTTTGCTTCAATCTGTGAATACCTTTTAAAAAGCAATAACAGAATTCACAGTGATTATACTATTTTCCCCTTTGTTTTGAAGGAAATGCTGAGTGTTTCTACCAAAAAAAATAAAACTAGTTAATGACATAGGCAGACCTTGCAATTGCTTCATTGTTGCAAGTGTGCAAACTTAGGATCTGAAGTAAAAGGAAGACAAGCCCAGTCCACTAATAAGTGTGCGAAGGCATGCTACCAGTATGAGTCTTTTCAGAGAGCTGAAGCAGCATGTGTGGCACATATTGCTGAGATTATTCAGAAATTGAGAGCAAAGATGAATGCATGACCTGCTTTCAAATGAGAATGAATGCAGCTCCTGGTAGCTCAGCATGATGTTTTCTTTAGATTCAGAGCCAGCTGCTTCAAAACAATAAAGAAAATCCTATCCAAGCTATATCCATCCTTCAAATAGGAGACCAACAATAGCTGGCAGGGAGTGGAGGAATTCTGCATTTGCTTTTGCTATATTATTTCAGACATCTCCTTTTCTCATGATTCCTACAGTAAAATTCTATTATAAAAACTGACATCAGCAAGACTACATATATATTTATATACACGTACATGCATATTTATGTACACTACTTTGTTACAAAAATAGTGTTTATCTAGAGAAATAAATGAATAATCCACATTTCCAGTGCTAAATATTGTATAAGCAGAATTTAAGATATATGTTTAAATTAATATATTAAACCTTATCCCTGGAAGTAAAAAAAATAATGTGCCTTTACATGGAAAAAATAAATTTTGTTTCTGAAGTAAATGATGACTAATAACTTCTGTACATTGCTATAAATGTGTGGGCAGAAGACTTGGTACACAAGAAATCTTCATGCTGTTCAGAAAATATATATATAGTCTTCAATTCAGAGCTACTGAATTTCATTTTTGAAAATGTAGGCATTGAAAAAGTTGCATTAAAATATAACAGCAAAAGCTGAAGGTAATGCAGATGTTAATAGCTCTTCAATGTCACTATTTACTGTCACTATTTATTTTATGTATAATAACTTTGAAATACTGTGACATGGTTATTCTTCCCCTCTATTCCACCCTTGTGAGACCCCAGATGGAGTGCTGCATCCAGCTCTGGGATCCCTAGCACAGGAGGGACATCAAACTGTTGGACTGAGTCCAGAGGAGCCCACCAAGTAGATCAGAGGGATGAAGAACCCCTCCTATCAGGAAAGGCTTAGAGAGCTGGGATTGTTCAGCCTGGAAAAGAGAAGGCTTTGGGGTGAACGAATTGTGCCCTTCCAGTACCTGAAGGGAGCCTACAAGAAAGCTGGAGAGGGGCTTTTTACAGGAACATGTAGTCACAAAACAAGGGGAAATTGATTTAAATTGAAAGAGGGTAGATTCAAAGGAGATATTAGGGAAAAAAATCTTTACTGTGAGAGTAATGAGACACTGAAACAGGTTGCCTGGAGACACTGTGGGTTCCACATCCTCAGAAATATTTAAGGCCAGGTTGGGTGGAGCTCTGAGCAATCTGGTCTAATGAAAGGTGCCCCTGTCCGTGGCAGGAGATTGCAAATCTTTGAGGTCCCTTCCAACCCAGACCATTCTCTGATTCTATGATTCTACAATGTATGTGGCATGAAAGAGGATGTTAAATGTGAAGTATTTGACACCATTACTGTTATCATTTAACGTTACCACAATGTACATGACACACATTCAATATTTCATTTTTTTAATAATATTAAAGTTTGTAAATTTCTGTTATAGTTTTCATTCATCTTTGTTTCCAGTTTGAATTGATGTCTCCCCCAAGCAAAGTAGATCCTTGTATTTCTTTCAGAAGTTCCTGTTAGTTTGGCTTTGTATCCTCCACACAATATACTGAATAGCCAAAGGAAAAAAGCACCAATCAAGAGGACAAAGCCGCTTCAATAGACTTCTTGAGGGCTTACAAGCACTGATCGATCATATTATTGTAAAAGGTATCAAAGACTGAATTTCAGCCAAGATAAGCATTATTGAATATTGGGTACTTCTCTGAAAGCATTTACTATCTCCATGACTAGATCTGTTCTGCAGTCAACAGATTTCCCATGCATTACCCTATCATTTACTATTTATACATCATATTAACTTACATTCTTTACACACTGAATTTTCTAGAGGTCCTTGAAGTTATTAAGCATAGGCCACACTCTGAACCTTGCACTTGTTCACAAACATGAACTGAAAGTGAAAGCACAGCAATTAATAAAACTATGGGAAGTACAATATAGTACTCTGTTTAAAATGTAGCAGCATCAGTCTATTGAGACTTATGTGGTACACACAGACTTGCAAAAAAAAGCTTGCAATTAATCCAAACCTGTGAAAATAGTAAGAAAATGCTACAGGAAATACATCTCACAGCCATGATCTGAGTTTGGAAGATAGCACATAAAAGGGAAAATATATTGGGATGGTGCTTGTATGCCCACATAAATTATAACCATTCAGATAATTTTTTTTTCTGCTTCATACAGGAAAGGATCCTGAGTCCTGTTGTGGACAAATCCTTTTTTAGGTGGGGCCTGCATCCTTTCACCTCCCTGACTTAGGAATAGTAGTTGATATATTGTCAAATCTTCCACCCTTTCCTGCCTATCTCCTCCTCGCTTATTATCATGGGGGTTAGAATGGAAGTCAGGGTGTGAATCACAGAATTGTTCAGGTTGGAGGGGATCACACAGGATCATCTGGTCCAATCTTACTGCTCAAGCAGTGTCAACCCAGAGCACATGGCGCAGGATTGTGCCCAGATAGTTCTTGAATATCTCCAGAGAGAGACTTCACGACTTCTCTGGGCATTTTGTTCTAGTGCTCAGTCACCTCACAAAAAAAGAGTTCATCCTAATTTTTGGTCTGGAGCCGCCCAGGTGCAGGACCTTGCATTTGCCTCTGTTGAGTTTCAGACAGTTCTTTGCCCATCTCTTCAGCTTGTCAAGGTCCTTCTGAAGGTTTGTACAACCCTCTGGGGTTTCAGCCACTCCTCCCAGCTTTGTGTTATTAGTGAACTTGCTGAGGAGGCCTCTGTTCCTTCATCCAAGTAATTGATGAATAAACTAAACATTACTGGACCCATTATTGAACTTTGGGGGACAAATTGTTCCTTCTAGCAGAGCCTGAGTATACAGATATTTAGGGAGGAGAAGAGAGTTCCATTCAACCTCATAGACATCTGAGAGAAAACATACTTTCATTTTAAAATTTTAAGAAAATTTTACAAGAAGCAAACATAAACTTCATAAAGAAATTTTCTCAGTTTAGCTCCCTTTGCAATACAACATAGAATCATTAAAAAAAAAAAAGACACATTGAAAGAAATCTTGAAGATCATCTTTTTCCAACTCCCCTAACACCACCATAGGCAGCAATGTCTCCCACAAGACCAGGTTTCTCAGGGCCCTATCTGAACTATCCTTGAACTCCTCCAGGAATGGGGCATCCACAACTTTTTTGGGTAACCTGTTCCAGATCTCACTATCCTCTGAGTAAAGCATTTCTTCATACCATATAAACTAAATCTCTGCCCTATCACTATCTACCCAGGTAAAAAAATCCCTCTCCCTTTTTTTTATAAAAATAGAATATGTTAAAAAGTTTGCTAATGTTTAAATTACCTCTTTAAGTCTTTGGTTTGGATATAGAGCAGCTGGCATTTTGCTCTTTAGAATATTAGCTATCTGTACCATTCTGTACTGATAATCTGGAAGAGTGATCTGTGTAAACATGGTCATATACATACATGATAAAGTTATCGAGGACACCAACATCTTCATTTACACTGACCAATTTTGTTATTAGAGGTTAGTCTGACTTTAATAACATTTATTTGAATTAGCCTTCAATGTTAAGCAAGAACAAATCAGCTGCCTTTTCTTGTTTTACAAAATCCCAATGTACTATGGCTGAAGAGACTGTGAGAAGTTTTAGGATAATCATACCAATAAAGCCCTCTGCTGGAGAGATACCTGCTTGCCAAAGAAACTTTTCCTGCACCAGACTTACTGCCTACTTGAATGACACTGTTTTCTTCATCCCCCTAGTTGTGTTGGTTGGAAAGGTGATTTTTTTTTTTCCCGCTCACTTTCATTCAATCTATGCTAGCAAAACATTTGGAGTTCAGCCTCAACCATTTTGTCTTTCTCCCCAGGAAGAAAGTTGGCCATCTGACAAAATGATAACTGAGCAAGAACATTTTTAAGAGCTAAGCTCACAGGGCTGCCAAAGCAGCACCTGCAGCAGCAGCATATGTTGCACTGGGAGTACTTGGGAGTTGCCTGAGCAGTTTTACTTGCTGAGGGGAGGAGACACCTGGCTCTAACTGTCTGCAGTCTGCAGAGCTGGCACAGGCCTATTTATTTTTTTTAAGATATTGTGTCACTTCTAAAAAGATATAACTGCTCCATTGACATGTTTCACCTACCATTTTGAAATGTATTACAGTTTATTTTATATAATTATAGCATTATCCATGGCAAAAAATTCATAGGCATGGGAGACATGTGAATGACACTTTGAAGTAAAAATTCTGTCATTATGTTAGACATGTGGCTGGCAGGATTTCAACAGATGGACTTAAATGATTAGCATAAGGAAATAGCAGTTTTTAACTACACAAGGTGGTGTAAAGAACAAGTCCTGCTGTGTTATTAGTCTTTGATGTTTATTCATTCACATTTAAGTAGTTCCCTTCTGTGTGAAGTAGCCATCAGTACAGTAAGAATGTTCCCTCTAGAATGGGCCTTGTTACTGCCACTATGGCATGTTCTGTGACATGGATCATCACTGGTAACGCTATGAAACAATTTTTTGAAGAAAAGGGAAGCAGCAAAAGAAACATACAAATATGGAAGTATTGCTGAAATTTTAACACTGCTTATTTCCACATTCTCTTAAAGTGTATGGTCAATTTTATTAAAAATTATTGTGAGATCATTTGTACTATGTGGATTCATATGGAGTTTTGCCCAGCTGTATTTTATCTTGTCACAAGTTATTTCCACTTTTAAAGATTGTGCAGTTCAAATTATGTTCATTGTTATCCCCATTTTTTTATACCACTGTGCAGCTTTTCTTTCTGGACTCACAGAAACACTTAAACTCTTCTCCCTTTTAATTTACATGGGATCAGGTAAACCTGCAACCACAAAAACAAATACTGCTTCAGTATCCAGCAGCCACAGTAGAAGACAGATTAGCATCATCAAATGCTCAAGAAAATCTTTTGCTGTTTCATTTTTAAAAAGCAAGTCTATTCCCTAAGAACTCTTTGGAGGATCATTCAGTTATTAATTTCTCAGGTCAAATAACCATCACAGTACTTTGTTCAAATATTTAATAAATCTCTTAGAAGAAAAGTGAACCACATAGGTTCTAAGCATACGTCTGTCACAGTAAGTATCTGCCTGCTCTTACCTCCTGTGTTGATGCTAACCTGTATCCTGAGCTAAGGTTGTTTGTGAATTATTTAAATGGACCTGTACTTGATCAAAGATTTACCTTTGATTGATAAAATCATTCATTTTCTCTGCAAATTAGCAGATACGTGACATATTTCAAATAATAAGATAAAAATATACATTTGAACTATATTTTTAGAATTAAGATCCTTGAATTTCTAAAAGCTTTATTAGTAAATAACAGCATGTTCATTGTTATTGGGAGCATTTTTGCCAGGAGCAGAAAATGAATAACGGTGTCATTAACTGTGCATGTTCTTGATCAGTTTGAAAATGGTGCAATAAGTAGGTACATAATCAACTTGTTGCTGGAGGAGATTTTCTTCTTTGTCTTCTGATACTTCGTTTCATAGTAACATAGGGTGGTTTTCAACAGAAGAACTTGGTGTCAGTTGTTCTATTCATGGCCTCTCCAATGAACAGCTTTGTACTCTAGTTTCTTCCCAACTCCATGGAATATTAGAGAAACATTCGAAAACAAAATATATTTGTAGAAGAGAGAAACAGAGAAAAAAACTGTTTTCCATTTCTAAAGACATATTGTTATGTGTTAATATCTCTTTAAAATTAAATATTAAATATTTCATTTCATTATAAATTGCCCTAAGATACAGTGTTGCCCTAAACCAAAGTGAGGGATTTTTTAGTGTCAACTAAGAAACCTCTAGTTCTTATGTTTTGTTGACTAAAAAAGATCAGCTAATTCAGTCCCAGCTCCTCCCCAACTTAAGCTCTTATAAAAATCATTTGCCTCTGCAGGAAGATAAAAGCCGAAGAAGCCATTACTTATTAAGGATAGCATTTACAGGTACAAAGAAACCTTTGAAACACTGGATTAAGCTGTAAGGCTATAAAAGCTGTTGAATTACCTGGAGTATTTTTACACTGTTTTTATATTTACAAATATTGTGTTTTGGAAAATATGATACTACAGGGCACCACTGAACAAATTAGACAAGTAGCAATGAGGAAAACTACAGCTTACCTTCATTCTTTTATTTTCAATTTCTGAAAAACAGGTGTCATGAGGAAGGGGACAAATGCATTTAATTTCAGATTCTGTCTTTGAATAATTCTTTCTTTCTCATTGACTAAATGATTCAGTTAGTCTTTTTGCATTTCCTTGCTGACAACCTTCTTCTATCAGGTAAAAGTTTTTGAAAGAATAGCTTAATGTCTAATATTAAAAGTGAAAAAATGCTGGCCCTAATATATTAAAAGCAGATAATCCTTGGAAGACTGAAATTAAAATTTAAGTTTAAAATGTTAAATTCATATCCAAAGCTAAATAAAATACAAAATCAATATATTTTAATTTTAATTTATTTCATATTTATTTCACAAATCTAGTGATTGCTTTTATTATCTTCATGTATTTGAAGACAAAATAATTCTGTTTAATCTGTATGTGGGTTACAGTTGTACTCCTTCAAAATTCACATTTTATTAATTACAGAATAAATATAGTTTTTCTTCATAAATCTTTGAAATAGCATAACTTCTTGTTTGAAGTTAATGTTGGCTATCCACTTATAGTAAATGTAGGGTGATATTCTTGTAGTCAAACCGTATTTCTAGGTCAAAACACACATCCGTGTCATGGCCTACAACTGAGTGACAACCCATCTTTTCAGTTAATTTGAGAAATATTGGAGAGATATTGGAGAGATATCTCCTTATAATTTTCCTCCCGCATTACTGCAGAACTTATATTTGCTTGGTCTTCAGCAAATTTATATGTATATCAGCAGTCTTTTCTCCTCTAATGAAGATCAAGTGAATAATTGTTCTGTTGTCTTTGGTCTAGATTTTCAGCACAGCTGTGTACCCTAAGCCCAAGCTTTTTCACAAACAATATAAATTATATGAACATTTCCAATGTTAAAAGTTTACTTTATTTCTTCTATGTAAGGATACCTTAGGAGTACCTCCATAGTAGTTCAATATGATTTCTTTCTATTTTTCTCTTATCTTTTCTCTATTTTCTCTCCACAATTTCTAAGCTGAAATCTTTTTTAGTCTCTCATATGTAGTGCCATCACTTTCATTGTTAAGGCCATCTCATTAGATAACTTTGGAGTACCTTTCTCTCAGAATTGCTCATTATCTGTGGAATTTTTCAGTTCATTAACTCCTAACTGCCCATTTAAATACCTTTCCTGACCCTTAATTGAACTATGTTTCACCCTATCATCATTAAATCTCCCCCAGAATTGTGTGTGTGTGTTTCTGGTGGAAAGTGGGGACTGACTTGCAAGTGCTTACATGTGATGTTTTATTGATGATAACAGAAAGCTTTAAAGTATATTTAGAACTACAATCAAAATTTTATATCTGTTTCTGTAGAGATTTAATAATCTAGAAATATAAAAATCTATGTTTAATATTTGGAGCATCTTCCTTACACAATCTGGATTTTAAGTCTTATGAGTTGCAGTTCTGGATATTACTTACTCATGCTTTCTTCTTGTAGCTAGTTTCTTGAAGTTCTTCCTTTAGCACAAGTATGGTATAGTTGATCAAGATATCAAGTACATATATTAGGGCTCTAGACTGTAACAGACTCGAATTTGGTTTCTTTATTGATGTCCAAGATGCAAAGAGTTAAAATACATATATTAATGTTTGGTATTTAAGATTAAAACTTGTTGCACAGGACTGTAAAACTAACTTTTCCATCTAGGAGGGAAAATACTTTGCTACACAGACCAACCAGTTCTTTAGAAATGTGTCATTTTTATGCTTCTAATGTTGCCTTTTTCTCAATTTAAATCCTATTTTTATGTTTGGTTTCTTTGGCAAAAACGTTCACCTCTTTGTGTGAGTTTTTGTGTGCTACTGCTGTTACCCACTGACTGATATGTCTCACTGTCTTGAAAGATTTCATTTATTGTAAGATTATTTCTGGATCATTGCATTCTTAATACCGAATGCCAGCATCAGCTTTAATAAATCCTAAAAACCAAGCAATGTATCCAGATAATTTTGTATTTGAGATACCATAAAAAAAAAGATAATCAAATGACAGTTCTATTCCACAGATGGGGAGAAGTATTAATGATAAAGACTGTTTCTTTAGAAACAGTAATCAGCAATAGGCAGATGTTTAGTCATTAGCTAGTACCATACAGTGTGTAAAATCTGAGGACTGATTTAACTGAAAAAAAATTAGTTAGCTGACCAGTTAGATTTATTTCTGACTGATTCTGACTGGCTTTATCTCATTCACTAGCAAAAAAAAAAAAAAAAAAAAAAAAATTAGTATCATGTACTGGGTGCAAATTACTAAATGCTGGTGGACACATTTTCAAGGATAGCTTTTCTGCTGTATATTTTAAATATCTCTACGCATCATAGTAAATTTAAAGAAAAAAGCAGTCCATTGAAAATGAATTAATGCTTACTGGAGAAGAATGCTTTGTTGTAATTTCTGCCTGCTAGTTCCAGCAGGCAGCTGAGCTTCATGCAGTGGCTCTCACTACCCTGGGTTGTGATGGCGAGAGAAACAGAAAGGTAGAATTGTGAAAACTTGTGGGTTGAGATAAAGACTTTAATGGGGAAAACAAAGCTGCATACACAAAAAAAGAAAAAGAAATTAATTCTCCCCTTCCCGTGGGCAGGTGGGTATTCAGCCCTATCCAGGAAAGCAGGGATCAGTGACATGTAATGATGACATGGGGAGACAGACACCATCACTCCAAATATCCTTCTCTTCCTCTTCCCATAGCTGTCATTGCTAAGCATGATGCCAGACGGTACAGGATGTCCCTTTGGTCAGTTTGGGGCAGTGGTCCCAGCTGTGTCCTCTCCCAACTACTTGTGCATCCTCAGCCTGTGCCCTGGTGGGGTGGTCAGAGAAACAGAAAAGGCCCTGAGGCTATGCAAGCTACTCAGCAATAATCCAAAATGTTGCACCATAACAGCCACTAGGAAGTAAATTAACAAAGCCAAACCAGCAGCTGTCTATACAGACTCCAGCAAAGTTTTGAACCTGACTGTATGTAGCCATTTTTGCTGCATTTTTGACTTCCTAGAGTATTAATTCCTAGCTCTGAAAAGTCTCATGTCTGAAAATAGATAACTTGAAGAAATTAATTAAATTTAGATAGTTCCACCACGCTTCTACATGCTGTCAAATGGAATTGGCAGACTCTTGCTTTAAATTATCTTTTCATTGTATCTTTATGTCATTTGTCTCAGTAGACTATCTTCAAAACACAGTCACTTAAATCTAGTTAGTGTGTACTTTCTTGTAGTGGGTTGACTCTGGCTGGATGCCAGATATCCACCAAAGCCTCTATATCACTCCACTCCAAAAATGGACAGGGGAGAGAAAATATAACTGAGGGTTAACAGGGTGAGATAGGGACCAGGAGTGGTCACTCACCAAATACTGTCAAAGGCAAACCAGACTCAAATTAGAGATATTGATTGGATTTATTGACAACCAAATCAGAGCAGGATAATGAGAAGTAACATAAAACCTTAAAAACACCTTCTCTGCACCTCTTCCTCCTTCTCAGCTCAACCACCTTCCTTGGTGGTGCCAGGAGACAGGGAATGGGGGCTCTGGTCAGTTTATCACAGGTTGCTTCTGCTGCTGTCCAGGGAGAGGAGTTCTTCCTCTGCTCCAGTATTGGGTCCTTCCCATGGGACAGCTCTCCATAACTTCTCCAATGTGAGTCCATCTCATGGGCAACAGTTCTCTACAAACTGATGCAATGTAGGTCACTCTTCTATGGGGTGCAGTCCTTCAGGGACAGGCAACTCCAGTGTGGGCTCTTCTCTTCACAGGTCTGCAGGTCCCTGCCAAGACCCTCTTCCAGCATGGGCTTCCCACAGGGTCACGGCCTCCTCTCAGGCACCCACCTGCTCCAGTGTGGGTCTCCTCCAAGGGCTGCAGGTGGATCTCTGCATCCCCCTGGCCCTCCATGTGCTGCAGGGGCACAGCTGCCTCACCGTGGGCTGCACCAGGGGCTGCAGAGGAATCTCAGCTCTGGCACCTGGAGCAGCTTGTGCCCCTCCTTCTGCACTGACCTCGGAGTCTGCAGAACTGTTCCACTGACATGTTCTCACCCCACTCTTCTCTGGCTGCAATTACATCTGAGCAATAACTTCTTTTCCATATTAAATATGTTCTCACAGAATCATTACCATAATTTCTAATTGACCAGCCTTGGCCAACAGCAGTCTTGGAGCTGCCTGGGATTGGCTCTTCCAGTCATGGAGGAAGATTCTGGCAGCTAATCCCAGAAGCAAACCCTGTAACCTCCATGGTTAGCAAAACCTGCCCATACAAACCTGATAAATTTCTATAGAATTTTACATTACACATTGTAGCACCATCCAATTTTCTCTGTGTTTCTCAAGAAATTTGCAATAAAAGTATTTGTCTTTGCAAAAAATCCATGGGTCACCTCTGGTGTCTATATGTGCATGGAGACCTGGATCCTAGAGGCATAACTTCATAACTTCATGTGCAGGTTCCTTGAAATCTTCACTTGGATATTTTGCAAAGGGTAGAGATACACCATCTCTACCTTTTTGTCAGGCTTGATAGAGCAGCACTTCATAATGTTCAGCTTATAAATTACTTAATGTAACTACAAGTTTACAGCCTAACAATTGCTATTAGTTTGTAATCATAAAATGGTCAAGTGAGCAGTAATTCTCAGAGCACCTTTATCCCATATCCTTATGATACATGAAATGCCTTTAGCAGGACTCATGCATTTTTATGGACAGTAAATGAGAGTTGTGTCCCTATGTCTGACTCTAATGGAAATTCGCAGTCTCAAATGTCAACATAAATCTTTCTGAGAGCTGTACACCATTCAGAAACTCAGTAGCAGCTGTTTCTGTCATCTTCTGAGGTTATGCATTTTTTACCTCTGTATTGTACAACTGCCAGCAGTGATTTAATATTTTTAATACATGTATCTATGCACACAATTTTAAAAAGAAATTTTAGAAACTTCACTGAACTTCTCTGATCCTTTTTGTTTTCTTTTTTTTAAGGATAAAAGCCAAAATAATTGATCTAACCATTTTTCATCATTCACGTCCACAGCAGATGTTCCTAACAAAATACCTGTGTAGGTCTACAGATAAAACAATATAGATGTTATCAAGAATGCTGAGAAAATATTAGTCATTATTGCCTGTTTCTCTTGAGTCTCAGTGATTAGTCTGTAAAGAATTCTGTTAAATAGAGCTCCATAAATTTACTAAACATTAGTACAAATTGATAATTTCAGGAAATATGTAACAGACAAAATTTTTTGTACATAGTATTTTTTCTCTTCAAAAAGCTCACTGGCTGATGTATATTTTGAAGAAATAAACCCTGAAATTTGTCATCAGAGACGATATATACTGGATATATAGTATACAATAAAAATATATATTAACGGTAACCTTTTCTAGATATCTGAAAATATCATTCAAGTCTATCTGATATTTTGGGGGAAGAGATTTCCTTTGGAGAAAACACTGATTAAAAAATCTTGAGCATCTCTGTATACGTTGTAAGTTAAAACAGTGTTAGACACAGAAATTCTTGTCATTAAGCGTGTTTTAAATTTACTTGTTCTAACTTGGAACCTTTTACTTTTTAAATGGATCAACTTTAATGATTTTTTTTTTAGAATAAAGTTGCTTATTAGAATATTTTCAATGTGTACCTATACCCACATACAGATAATATGGAGCTATTTAGAAATGTAGAATTATTTTTTCAAACCAATATCTGCTACAGTGTATATTGTTCGCAGCAGATATTTTTTGTTTCCCCTTTCAGTTCTCCAAGTACTTGTATTCACCTCCATTCCTTTATTGACTTGAAATGTGAAGCATTAAAGATGCACCAACATAAAGTGCACTCAGTTGTCTTCCCCTTGCTGTGCTGCCAGGATTCTGATTTGCAAATTATCAGATACATCTTCTTTCTCGTCAGAATGTCTTTTACTTTATTATGTACTGCAGAACCATCTGTCACACTGACAGTATTAATATGCGCTGTTTCTATTAGATAGTCTCCATTGTTTAAAGTGAGTGATTTTTCTGCTTAAACTACATTTTTGGAGCAAGACTGGAGTGTGGAGATGTGTGATTTTGCTTCCATTATATTTTTCTTCTTGTTGCTTGTTGTTTACAATTCACATGACAAACATTTTAGCTTCACTCTGAACTGATGCCCTACTTTACTTTTGGAACATATATTATAAAAGCTGGAGCTGAGCTACATTTAAATGAACCACACAGGCCTACAGCAAAGCTCAGTGAAGAATTTGTTTTCCCCCTGCTGTAATAATGTGCCACTTGAATTATCCCCTCAGAAATGGTACATATTGCCTCAAGTACTACAGCTTAATCCTTCTTCTGTACAAGTCAGTGCTTACTTTTCCATTCACTTAGCAGGGCATAGTCAACAAGCCTCTCGTTGCAAATGTGACTGTAAAAAGTTTCCTATTTGAAGGTCTAATCTTTAGAGATAAATTTACTTATGTGTAGCATAGGACCTTTATAGTAAGATAATCTTTTCTATCAGGATTATTTTACATACAGAAATAAATCAATGGTTTACTGCTAGCCTGCCCTTTCAGTTGCCATGGTTCTTACCTGTTTTATATTTTCCCCTTTCCAACAGGCAGAACTCAGGTCTACTATATTTTTAATGTTGATATTTTACTTGTATGAAATAGATAGCTAATAACTGCTACATATTTTGAACAAGCCACATTTTTGAAAATTAATTATTTTAATATGTTTTTCAGTCTTTTCATAGCATCTCAGTGGTTGAGTCTCTCCCTAGGTATGTAATAGTTATCTTCAACTTGTTATTTGTTCAGATATTGTCTTAAATTATTCTCTGGTAAGATTAAGACCAGACTTAAATCTAGTGGCAGATGTAAAAATCATTCTCTCATATTACTGCTTGGGGAGAATATCTTGCAATAGGCCTCATGAAAATTGTTTTAACTTTGTCTATTTTCCATAAAATAATCAGACAATTACCAGTCTATATGGATATCAATTCAAAGCAAAAATATTGCTACAGACAGTCTCTATTTTCCTTTTTACTGCAACCGAAACAAAAGGAAACAAATGGTAAGACAAAACCAAAGAAAGAAAATATTCTACAAGGCACTGAGGGCATAATATCCACAAAGAGATAGACAGTTTTTACTATAAATCTTTCAGCTTAATAAAAAACAGTGTAGGAATGAGACTTCTAATAGTCTATCCCATGATGAATTTTGTTCCTGATCATGTTTGTAAGATGCTTTCAGTCCTGTACCTGTAAGGTACTTTGAGTACAGGCCGTCTTTTACAAAATCCTGAGCTTTTTGAGTTGCTCTTTAAAAAAGCTTTACAATATTTTTTCAAGAATTTCTAGTGTGCAAATAAAGTAAGCATATTCTATGAATTCATTTTCATGCATTATATTATTGAAAAAAAAAACCATGATCATTTGGGTATTGCCCTAAGTAGCACGTTTCTTTGTAAAGCTAAGCATTCAAATGATAATCCTATATTTTTTGTTCTTTTTATGGTTAGCTTATAGAGAACCTCACTGAACCAACTGAAATACCTTCTGGTTTTTAGTTTTTGTTTGCCTGCTTCTAATCTACTACTAATCTACTTCTAATCTACTGTTGAATGTCTCTATTTTCATTAAAGAAACTTATTTCAACAACTTTTTGTTTTAAGTGAAGCTGTGTACTTAGTGTTAATCCTAGTTGAGTCAGTTTCAGTTTCAGACTTTAAACTGGTATTCAGCCTATCATATCTGCATAACAAACATGAATGACATAAGTGCTGTATTGGTTTGAATCTCTTTTTCTTGTACATTATCTTAGAAAAAATGCCTTAAAATGGGGATAGCATGGATTCATGCTGATTGAGACTCCGAATGATAGCCTCTCAAAACATTGAGCCTTCAAAGAATAAAATTCATCTTCATACAGTACATTTACTTCCCTCGGTTAAATTTGAAATGGTAGGACTTGTATTTTACCTATAACTTGAATGACATAGTGGCACTGAATTGTTTGGTTTGTTGGGATTTTTTGTTTGGGTTGGTTTGTGAGACTTTTTTTGATTTTTTTTTTTTTAAATTATAATAGCTAAAGTAGTTGTATTCTTTCTTGTAGACTGGGGCTGTAATTTTTTGCTATACAGAACACAGCATTTTCTCTATAGTGGTTTCACAGAATCACAGCATATCTTGGTTGAAAGAGACTTCTGGATGTTTTCTTGTCCAATGGCCTTGTTCCAAGCACTGTCATGTAGAACTGCTTGTCAGAACCAGAACAAACATGTGTTTGGAATATCTCCATGCATGGAAACTCCACAACTTCTCTGGGTAAACTGTGCTAGTTTTCAATCACTCTCACAGGGAAAAAGTGTTTTCCGATGTTCAAGCAGAACCACCTGTGTACAGCTTGGTCCCATTGCCTCTGGGACTGTCACTGGGCAGTGCTGAAAAGAGACTGGGTCTGTTCTCTACATGCCCTCCATAAAGGTATTTGTAGACATTGATGCGATGCCCTTCTGAGTCTTCTCTCCTCCAGGCTGTACAGCTGCAGGTCTCTTAGGTTTTTCCCATAGGAGAGATGCTCTGGTGCCTTTATCCTTCTTGTGGCCCTTTACTGAATTCTCTCCAGTAGGTCCATTTCTCTCTTAGACTAGGGAGCCCAGAACAGCACTCAGAATTTGTCCTCACCAGGGCTAAGCAGAGGGTAAGGATCTCCCTTGACATGCTGGCAAAGCTTCTCTTAATGCAACCTGGTATATCATTAATATTTTTTACCAAAAGGGCAACTTTTCTGGCTTATGTTTTCACAATTATATTTTTAAAAACAAAATTAGGGTAGATTTTGGAAAATTTTCCATATATGAACAAAAGTAGGTGGCATTGTTTTTTGCTGAAACAGGACTTTTTTATTAAAAGGTTAAGCTAAATAACTGTATCTTTAGAAAGTGAGTTAGATTTGTCATCTAGGTGTTCTATAAGTTCGAAAGGACTTGGTTCTCTACACTGGAGTTGTTTTTCAATCTTTGGGCTCATTGGCACTTGCCACTAGTCAATGGAAAAAACTAGACTCAAATGGTATACACAGTAAAGCCAGTGGGAACAATCTGCTCGAGCACTGACGTGGAGGACGTTTTATGTTTTCCATGGAAATTCAAATAGACTATGCACCTACATGGTGACCTGACTGCAGAGCAGTGAATCAAAAGCAGAGTTCTTTCAATTTTATATATTATTCAAGTTCTTAACACCATTTTAAGTTGCTGAATATATTGAGGGGGTTAAAAACTTTTTGCATTTTGGGGGAGTTTTTTAATTAAAAATCACTAATTTTTCCTGGTCTCTATGATGCTAAAATATTTGCCAGTACCTATGTCCCAAATAAAGATGGCTGTGAGTTGTTAGTCCTTGGTTTTTTCATTCTGAAAAACAAGGGTCTTCCCCTTTTGTTTTTTTCTAGCCCCATCTGTAGACTGCAAGGAATACAGCCATGTAGAATGTACATAAAGACCTCCAGATGTAGTATACTAATGGACTGTGGAATTTAGCTTCTCAGCCTACTGACAATGGATGCCAGTGTATCCTGGAGAACATCCAAGACAGCGATCTTTCACAAAGCTCATATTGAGGTGTCTACCTGGTCAAACACCAAGAACATGTGGAATAATACATATACTCTCAAATAGTACATATAGTGCATTTCTATTACCTGTAGCAGTTTCCGAAAAATTTAGTTTACATCCGACTGATCTCATGGTACTAAAGTCTAAGCTCTGGCAAGCATTTTACAAAAATGTATAGAGAAAAAACTCAATTTCTACTCAGACTCTAAAATTCTGAGATAGCTGAGAGCTGTCTTGGTGCTCTTGTGGCCCACCATGAAGTATTTTTGCAGGTCCATGATTCATCATTCCTAGCAATTGAAACCTTTTGGATCATTGTATTTAGAAGGGAAGAAAAAATTTGGAGAATAGGTGAATTTGGTAATAGGATGAAGTTTTAAAAAGAAAAAAAAAGGAGGCTAATTATCACAAATCTGTGAACCATTTAGCTGCTAACTTGAAATACTTCAGAAAAGACAAAGTACCTTGTTTTGGATTATATGTAAAAAAATGCAACTGTATGAAGAGAATGACAGAATATATATTTACATTTTATTATTTTCCTGTTTTCCTATTCTTTTTCTAGGAAAGAAAAAGCATGTCATTTAAAACCAGTGAATAGATGTAAAAACACTTGTGAGTGTTTGGTGAGTCAGGGGCTGATAAAAGTCTGTCTGACAGGACACAATATATTGTGTTAGAAAATATATTTTGTAGAGAAACACAGATTTATTTTCCCATGATACTGACTCCTTTATTGTTTTACTTTTATTTGTCTTTCCATGAAAAAAGCTCAGCCGTGGATTATGGGATACCAGGCAAATGAGGTCTGCTATCTGTCTCTTCCTATCAGAATTTTCTACAGTGTTTTATTAGTGCTATATACTATTACTCGTATAGGCTGCCAAGGAAGAAAACCAAACCTGTTTTTTAAACTCTATTTAAGACCAATATAATTGAAATTAACAGACAAAGTATGTATTATATTAGTGAGTTGATGAATAATAATAATAGTTCTAATTTGATCCATCCTAGCTCTATTTCATATATCCTTCTGAACTGGTTGAGTGAGGTACAAAGAATGATATTTATGTTGCACAGGCAGGCACAATTTCTAGTCAAATAGAGAAAAATAAATCAATTTCATTTTAAATTGTCTTTGGTGGAGTCAATCTGTTATGTAAAAAGTTTTTAAATATTTCCACTGATTTTTTTTAATATACTTTGCTGTGGGACTTGCAAAGAAGAAACAATCTGTTGTATCTTATCTATGAAGGCTTTTTTAATGATGACGCAACAAAACTAAGTGCAGTCACCATGTAGAAGTTTTCTGGTATATTAAAGTGATGTCTGTTTAAGGAGAGTGAGATGGTGAGATGTTCACACTACACGGTACTGTTGATAACAACATGTAGTATGTGCTTCCTGGAGGTGGTTCAGAGCAGCTGATTTGATAACACTGGCTTGCCCCCTTGATACTTACTAAAAAGGGAATGTAACCCCCCATTTGGCACATGTTCTTTCAAGAAAAAATTCTAAAGCCATCAATCCTTTAAAAAAAGAAAAGAAGAAAGTAAAATAGAAAAATAGAGGGTGTGGACAAAAATACACAAACAAAAAGTGTGGCTTAAAAGTATACAAAAAAAAAATAGTGATTGTGACTTAAAAGGGAAATTGAGAAAATTCCACTTTAAGGGTATGAAAGCAAAATCTGTATTGGCCTGTAATGGATATTTTGGGGCTTCCAAGATTTTGATGTTAATTCTGTGCGAATAGTTTAGTCATCAGTACAGACTAAAAACTGGGATTTACTAGATTAAAAGTATACTTTTTGTCAAAATCAGAGAGGTGACACATTAGAGCTCCTGTTACTGACCTGCATGTTTGAGGAAAACCCCGCAGGATGATTCTTTGGGTATAGACCTGCTTCGCAAAAGTTGAGCATCAAAAATAGATCCAGGCAGCCTTAGAACAGTCTTCAGAGCATTATTTGGTGGTTCAAAAGCAAGTTCATCTATGAAGATTTACACGTCAGTTTGCAGTCTGTTTCTCAGATCACACACTGAAAGGCAACAATAGTACAGTGTAACATGATGTCTGGAAAGCAGTTGAGCATAAGGGCCACATTGACAAGTTTTCTTTTCCTACTTGTTCTCCCTTGATATCCCTGTCAAATTGCGACAGAAACTAAGACTTCCATTATTTTACCCAGATATCAAATGTAAATTATGATTCAGCAGTTTTAGGTCACTGCTGTTATCACAATCTTGTGCACTCAAATGCACTCAGAGAACTGTTCCTAAATTATGACAGAAAATATGTGTACTATTTTTTTTTTTTTTTTCCAGAGGTTGGTTGGTAGGTTAAGTTTTTTTAATTTAAGAACCTGAAATCAATATTGATTTTCCTTGGACAACACAGATTCTATGCTTAAGGGTCAGTCTTCTAGGAGATTATTTAAATGTTCAGGCACATTTCTTCAACAGCCCGTTCAGTTTCAGGAAAATAATGTCTGGTTGAAAATGCAAGATAACTAAATGGAATATCCTGTTGTCTTTTGCGAAGCATCATGCAGATGGCATGACAATCCTGACAATGAAATATCAGGTTGGTTGCCAAATCCTAGACACAAAGTATGTCACATGAAATTCATTTATTCTACTTTCTATTTAGAAATTAAACATTCTTCAATGTTCTATTCAGTCAATTCCAAACCCAGTTCCTTTCTCATATTTTGGTCTTTAAATTACAAAGGACATTAAGAAAGAGGATTACAGCATTAATTAAAACATCTGCACACTGAAACACAGTTATAGCAGAATGAATAATTAAAAATTGGACCAGACAAGTTTCCTGTTTGTTTGAGAGGCTATTCATTCCTCCATGGAAGAGATATCTTCCTGATGGGAACAAGAAACAAAGTACAATGAATATAAGAAACACAATTCACAGAAAGAATACAGCTTAATGAAAGAATTACAGTTTAATGAAAAATTAGGGAAAAAATATTATCAAGTAAACAAATAATTTAGAAATTTTTACTTCTGTTTAAATTGTGTTATTTTTACTATTCTTGCCATAAGTTTTTATATAAGACTATTAGAAGACTATTAGAAATAAGCATCCAGAAGAATAGGTTTTTTATATCATACACACATTTTTCCACACCTGGTCTACATCAACATTCCCAGTGATTAATATTATGTGACTTCTTGTGATGCTTTGTAGTATTTCATAACTCTCTATTTCTCAATTATTTAATGGGCACAGTGCTTTTAAGTAAAGTCCTACCTCTACCGATGTATAATAAGTGGTTCTATAATGTGAGTGCTTCAAATGTAAGTGAATTTCAATTACAGATTAGCTCAGGATCACATCTCATTCCATTACTGATGTTCTATGTTTGGACCCAGACCCCTAGAGATTAAACATGGGTGTTATGAACCGATTATGTCATCTTTCCATCTGAAGTGTTTCTCACAAAGTGCTGAGCACAGCCTTTCAGCAACCCCCACCCCCCTCCCCCCCAGACACACACAAGACTTATTTGAAGCCCTGTGCTTTGGTAAGACCCCTGCATTAACTAAGAAGGGAGGCTGCCACAAACTTTGCTTTGTAAAACCTATTGTCATTCATATGGTGTTTCTTAGTCAGGCAGATTTCTCTGGAGAAAAAGTCTTTTTGTGCTTTGATAGACTAGGCAGTAATAACGAAACTCTTCCAATACCTACAAGAAAGCTGGAGAGGAACTTTTTACAAGGGCATGTAGTGACAGGACAGACATGTAGTGACTCTTTCTAAACTGAAAGAGTGTAGGTTTAGATTAGATATTAGAAAGAAACAATTCACTGCAACAGCAATGAGACACTGGAACAGCTTGCCCAGAGAAGCTGCACATGTGTGGATGTCTCATCTCTGGAAGAGTTCAAGGCCAAATTAGGCGGTGCCCTGAGTTACCCAGTCTAGTGGGTGGTACTCCTGCCCACAGTGGGGGGGTTGGGACAAGATGACCTTGAAGGCCCCTTTCATTTCAAACCTGTTGCAATTGAGTTAGGGATGGCTGATAGAAAGTGACATTTGACTCCATGCTCAGAAGGCAGAAGAACAAACTTTATTGGAACTTCACACACGTTTTATAGGCAAGATTGTTCACCCAGAACCTGACTGGTTCTTAATAACACCTGTCACACCATTGGTTCATTAGGAACAACACCATCTTTCCATAACATCATGTATAACACATTCCACATGTTCACAAACACCAGCTGCAGAGATTTAATATAAGAATTGTTTTAATTCCTTCTCTGAGCATTCCCACCACTTTCCCCAGGATGATGCCTGGGAAAGCTATCTGTTTCTCTCTCTCTGACTAAACTGTCTCATCCACACAAACCAGTCTGTGAAACCTGGCATATCACTCTTGCAATATCATCCTACCTCTTGGCAAAGACCACTCATTTGAGTACAAGAAAAAATTAACTTGTTGTATTAATGAGGTTGGGTTTGGTACTGAAAGTCGCAAGACACTCTTACTGATAATGTATCTTTTTGTGTGCAATGGAGACAGTTGTTGTGATTATATCCAGAATAAAATACATCCATTTAAATTTCCATGCCCCTGTGTTTAGGTCTAAACAACTTACAGCCAGCCAGCTGTCTATGCTGCTACTGTAGTCAATGAAATAATAGTACTGTATTCAGTGCAGTCACTGCAGCTGGAAAGGCAAATCAACCCTCCCTGGAGACCTGGAGCTCAAGTGTCTAGTTCAGGCTCTGTTGCCTCAGCATCCATAGAAATGCCATTGCAAATGCCCTAGGGTACCCAAAACTTTCACAACAGCCTAACAGATCTCTGGCAGATCTGGTAGCAGTCTGGGTCTTCAGCCTCTAAAGCAGTGGGTCATTGACTCATATCCCTAAGGACTCGAGTCCTTATGTATGTCAATTGTAAGTCTCTCTGAACTGGTTCACTGATTGTACTGGTTAGGTATTTATCAGATATTATGGGATATCGATACATGAAAGGGCATACATTATGCTTTGCTTTATGTAGATTGCATTTTTGAAATATCTTTTCATTGGCTATTTACTATGCTTTGATTCATAAAATTGTCTCAAAGTACACAAATAAGATTCATTTGGATGAAACCAAACCAGAAGATGTGTTCCAAAACCACAGCTCCGAATGCAATGGGTTTGCCCATAGGACTTAGGTCATGACTAATTTAAAGTTTAAAAAAATGAAGAAAATAATGAAATATATACAGTCAGAATGTGAGATCCTCAGAATCAAATGGTTTGATCTTCAATTCTTCTCTTATCAGATCACATGTCTTACCAATTGTTTGAGCCTTAGGTTCCCAAACATATTTGTTTGCTAAATTTACATCCTAGCTTTATATATTAATACCAAGTATACACTACCTACTGGATTAAGAATACTTCAATTTGTGAAGGCAGTGAAGACATCTTAGAGATAACAATTTTATATCATCTGTTTTGAGAAAAAAATTTAACAACTTTAAGAGCTATAGACTCTTTATCCTATAATTGATACTCGGACCTATACTGAACCTTATAAAAACTTGTCGCTTCTTCTTCAGTTTAGTAATATGGCTGTGCTTTTAAAAAAAGGTAATTACCAGTGTCCATATACCTTTTGTTACTAGGCACCCTTGTTTAACACTGATTTAAAGCTGTATCAGTGAGGCAAACTGCATTCTTGATTAGTATTGATTGTTGGTGTAGTGTTGACCCAAACAGATTGTAACAGAGGAATTAAGGCTGGTGTTGTTGCAAGAACAGAACCACACTGCTCAATAACACAAAAGATTAATTTACTTTGTGGGATGAGTATAGCAGCTGTAGAGCAGTTCGTATGCTACAGCACACATACAAACACACACACATACACACACACACATAGATTCATATTCACCAAGGCCCCAGATCCTCTCGTGTGGCTGTGACCAGTACCATGGACCTCGAGTAGCTGGACAGTCATTCCTGCCTGGTACTAGTCCTGGCTGGCTGGGTGGCCTTTACCTGCAGCTCTCTATTTCAGGCTCAATCATCACTGCAGCATTGTGTGTTTGTAAACATGTTCCTCTAAGGGACCACACTTTTCACTACTCATTGATTTTTAATCTCAATGGTTATGACAGTGGCCTTGCTGGTCAAGTTATCCTGGATAAATCTTCACAAGTTTCTCCCCTCCTAAGCCAACAAGCCACCATTTCCTAGTCATTGAGTCCAATCACAAACCCAGTACTGCCAAGCCCCCTATTAAACCACCTCCCTAAGTGCCACATCTGCTTGTCTTTAAATATGTTCAGGGACAGAGACTCAACCACTTCCCTGGGCAGCCTGTTCTAATGCTTGACCACCCTTTCAGTGAAGAAATTTTCACTAATATTCAATTTAAAACTCCCCTGTTAAACTTGATGCCTTTTCTTCTTTTCTCACTGATTCTTCCTTGAGAAGAGACCAACACCCACAAACCATAGTGGAGAATGATTCATTATTTCATACAATGAACACAATTATTTTACATGAGAATTTTAAATGCAAAATGAAAACAAAATGCTTGGAAAACACTACTTACCTTTTTTTTTTTTTTTCAGACTGTGAAATAGATTTTATCTATTAATACATGATTCTTACTTTCTTCCAAGTAAATTATATGTGGAGCATTTCTCTGTTATGCTAACCTTTTCCAGTTTCTGTGTGTAAATACATACAGAGTACATACGTGCGTGTAGATTTATATATTTGTGTATGTGTTTGTATAGAAAGGAATATACACCTATGTTTACATGCATAGCCACATATGATTTTCTTAGTAAAATTTTCTAGTCATTCAGTCATTCCCTCTGAATATTGATGTGAGGTACTTGCTGTATAACAGAATTGAACATGCAATGAAAATAGAAGCAAAACTAAGTTTTAGCATATTTCAATAGCTCCTCAGTAGTCTATCATCATCACCACCTCTATTGCTAGTCACAGTCATGAGTGATCTAAATGCTCCTTCCCTGAACACCCACAAAAGCATCCATGAGGTCAGAGGAAATAAATGGAAGTATTTTCTATACCCAGGTTAGGTGGCAAACAGTTTAATATTGAAAATAGAACTATATGGCCTCTTTGAATACTTAAACACTAATCTATTTGCCTGTTACTTCTATTAGCACTGCAAAATAAGTAAATTAGGCTTAACCCTTGCTCAGGAGAGGATATAGTCTTGAATGATGATCGTCTTCCTTTGGGATTCTTCATTACTAGCAGAATAAAACATCTGAGCAGAGCAGAATACATTATTAGCTGATCAGAAGAGAGTCTATGAGTAATCAAGTAAAAACAAAATGCATAATGATTTATTTAATTTCTAAAACATAATATATAGTATTTTTGTCTTCTTTGAGATGGAATAAAAATGTTTAAGTGTACATTATTCTACAAGTGATAAAGAAAACCAGCTGAAAGTAAAAGGAAATTTCTAACAGATGTAGTTGTCTATAACGTGAGGCTTGATCAGGCTCTTGAAGTAATGATCTTTCTTGCTGCTGAACACAGAACAGTGGACTCAACACATGATATTTTAAAAAATGAGGCTTTATGTACTCAATTTGTTTAAACAGAAATTGATAGGCTTAATAAATAAATTGTTGGAGGCAGTTTTGTGATCTGCTTTGGGTTTGGGTTTTTTTCCACAAATCTAAAAAATGAATGGCTGCAATCCCTCTGAGCTTGGAATATATTAGTCTGCAGGGTTTACAACGAAGGTTGGAAAGAAAGGAAAAGAGTTCAATGCTAATGTAATAGGGATTATGAATCATGGTGAAATTAATTTTTTAACCTATTGCAACACAGAACTAGATATACTCAACTCTTAATATGACAATAATTTATTTAATGTCTTTAATAGGTCAAAATATTAGTAAGGAGTGCTGAAATTACTTTTTTCTTTGGGCATCTATATTTCTTACTTTGATTACAGTTCTGGCTTTTTGCCTTTTCTTATACATGTGTTCACTATTTCTTCAGGTCCAAATAATATTTTGTTTCCTCACCCATACACACTTTTTAAGAAAAGAAACCTGGAAACAGCTTCCCTGAGAAATAACTACTTGTAACACTTACTATTTTACAATTTTTATTCATTACCAAGATTTAATGTGATACTGAAGTTATAGAAATACAAAAGTATTAGTGAATTACTAAATTAAACCATATCTCCTTTTTCTTTTTCAAACCCCTATATATCTATTTACATTATAATACCACTCTCATTATTATTTTCTTCATTTGCATACAATCATGGCTCTTTCTTATTATAACCCTGAAATAATAATTTCTGATAAATGGAAAATACATATGTTTCAATCTTCCACCTAAAAAAGAAGACTATAAAATATTTGGTTTTTTGCCAAGCCCTACCTTGTAGGAAACTTGAGTGCCACATCAAGCATTTTGTTTTCCCAGAAAAAAAAATTCTTGAATTATGAGATTAGAGTTCATACCCTGAGCAATTTCCGAGCACTTTATTTATATAGATTTGCACACTGTGCTTTCTAGCAAATCTCTAAACACAAAATAAATAAATGGCCTAAAACCAAAAGGACTGTCAGTCGTAACCAGATTTTGAAACATCTGCAACTTTAAAATTGACAACTGCTAGATTTAACACAACTGTCTATGGAATTTATTTTTTTTTTGGTCGTAAAACCACAGCAGTGTCTCCTGTTTGTGTATGCAAAGGTGCTTGAGACTGATATCTCTGCTAATTTACATCTCAGCTGCATTTTACCTGGCCTTTTTAGACAACTGCTGCTTGGTTTCTGCAACTTCTCCATTCAGAAGCAAATGGAAATCCAGCATTCAATTTAAATCAAAGCATCTGGTCACAGCAATAATACATTGCTTAAACATGTATATGCACTTTTCAAGTTGCAGATATTTGCATACATAAATCAAGTGCCTGCCCTAGAAAGAGGTTTCATGAATTTAGAAGATTTAATGTCTGGATATGTCCAAGTATTAAAATTTTTGGGGATCTTCCTAAATCATTTCTGGAGAATCTGCAGAGAATGATAACTTGTAATTCATTCAGAAGTCAACACTCAGAACAGAAAATAAACTCTTCCAAATGCACTTCTTCTGACACATAATGCCAAAATTGTAACAGACATCTGCAAACGTTAGCATTTGTAATGGCAAATCAGTTTCCTTGTATAGAGCCAGTTAAAATATGCACACAGGTATTTGTATGGATGTAAGTGCATATATGTATTTAAAAATGAAAGACAATTAATAATGTATACAAAGAGATATAATTTCTGCTTATGTTTGTTTTAAAAAGGAAGTGATTGCTCTTGAAAAATGTCCTGGTTTAGAATGTTTATCTGAAAAATCCTGTGTGCCTGCAGGGACTTATTCTACCTTAAAAGCCTATGTGCTTGCACATTTAAGAATAAGACTTTATTTCCTCAAAGAGAGAAGGAACACTGAAAAATATGAAACTTCCACCTTTAAAATTTGTTTTCATTTTCTGTCTTTAACAGATCAACATTTATTAATGACAGTAGAATTTGACTGTAGCATTAAATTTATTTTATCCCCATATTATATATATCTTAATTTTTAACAACTGCTTTTTAGATATAACAAAATAGAATGGCACCCGTATGTAGAAAAATTAATGTTGTGTCTTTTTCAACTGAGACATTCGACTTAGAAGAGCCAAAAATGTAAAACAGTGATTGCAGAGATATTTGTCAAGCCAAACTCCCAGTTTCTGTTTTTACTTCAATCAAAAAATCTTAATGTGTATGTATAGTCTCTGTCTAAAATTGTAAAAGACCCAAGCTATTTTCAAAACTATTCTTGATTAATAGGTGTACAAATACAATCAGGAGTTGGGTCAGTAAGAGAAATTTCTTCTTTAGGTTAAGACAGTGCAAACAATCACACAGGTTAACCGCATCACACTTAATGAAGATATATGGAAAATTTGAGGTGTGATGGATAGAACCGAAACAAAAGAGGAGGCACTGCGTGCACCCAGGGTACCCATTGAACAGTTCTCTACAAGACATGTGAACTGCCCTGTGTTTCAAAGGGCAGACCCCCCAAGGAAACTTTTGTTGCTGCTATTTTCTACTATTGACATAGATGGATCATTTCCTGCTGCCACTGAAAGCATTCTTTAAATATTAACTGGGGTTCATAAGCCTCTATGCAACTTTTATAAATCATTACTGCAGAGAACTAGTCAAAAATGCCATCTGTGGAATGTTTTTAAGAAAGGCAGCCTGAAAACACTTAAGGAATGGCTTAATTTTTTCCTGGTAATTATTATGAGTTGTAAAAATCTGAAATGATTACACATGTTAATAAACATACTGAGTTATGAATTAGTTTAGTGTTTTTTGTGTTATTATCTATATAGGTAAAAAAAAAGAAAATTTGAAAAAAAGGCAGGAGTTCATTTATACAACAATGCTCCCTCTTCTAATTTGGTTAATCATTTACATTGCTGCTGAATGTTCTATAAGGCACTGTTATGAAATATAATATAAATCATTATACACCAACATCAGAATTAATGAATTACTAGTTATTAATTCTGATTATTCTGTGTTTATGTCAGAGCAGATTAAGAAGTTACTACAGATTCACTGAAAAAATTAAGCTAGAGCTACATTACATTATGTAGAAAAACATCCTAAATTTAGATTGTTCTAATTTGGCAACTTGTTTATGTTACTTTCAAAGAGGAGACCATATGGAATGCTTCAGAAATGTTTATGGGGATAAAACCTCAGTTCTTTCCCACTTGTACTTTGCGTGACCTTGAGTATCTCACTTCTCTTTGACTGTGCTCCCATTCCTCAGGCTTCATCTATTTATATTGCTAGCATTTTCTCTTATCATTTGTACAGACTCACTCACAGTGAACTGGCTATTTTGATGTTACATTCATACAAATGATAATAACAGTGACAGCAATAAATCTATCAGGAGTGTGATTCTGGGTCTATAGGAAAAAAAAGTAACACTTCAATAGTGGTTTCTTTGCCAGAGAGAAATCAGCTGGAAACAAAGTGTTTGTTAAGTCCTGTAAATATATGTACCCTTTTAAGAATTGAACAGGGTCAAAGGAGACATAATATGCATAAAAGCTGAACTAGTATTTTTTTATGGCTTGCCACACTGTATTTGAAATTATTCTCTTCTGTAAAAGTCACTGTTTTAGAATCACTGCAGTATTTCATTTCTCTTTGAGAGTTGTAGGGCAACAGCAGCAAAGTAATTTTCTTTTTAAGGCTTTAGTTCACATTCAGCCAAAGAAGTTAAATTAATGTTTTTCTTGTTGTCAGCAAGAGGCACAAAGAAAAACATATTACTTATGGCTTCTATCTAGTGAGCAGTTACTGACTTCAAAAGAATGAGCAGATCAGTTTAGTTGTGCAAGGTCCCAGCATTCCTAATTGTCTGGAGTAAGAGAACAGTAGTGTAAGGTAGTCATAAACATTGTAAAGGCTGAAGTAATTTGGGCCTTTCTGTATGTCTCAGCATAGTGTCAGTCAGTGAAAACAATAAAATAAGCTTCTGGAGCCTCTTTTACACAACTGAAAAATGTACTGTAGAAGGTTGGGGAGACTGAAGTTTGGTGTGGGGTTTGGATGGCACAAAAGGGTTTGAGTTCAGAGCTTGACATATGATTTTCAGTAATTTGATTCACTGACATGAGGAGGAAGAAGCAGGTTAGTGTTCTCTTCTGGAAAAACATCTCCCCAAAATTGTTATGTTTGTGGTAATCCCAGAGGAAAATTTACAGAATCTGAACTTTCTTTAGTCTCTACTGACCTAGCTCAGCCTCAGCAGAGAGTGAGGAAAAGGCAGGATATTTCTGGTTGACATCTGGTCAAAACTGTGGGGATGCACCAGAGCATGGACTCAACACATTTGTGCTCCACCTCTAGTGCCACTTTGGGAAGGTGTTTTCTCCTTCATCAACCCCTACTTGTGCAAGCACATGGCATTAACTCTCCAGGTGGTATAAACAGGTAGTGCTTCCAGGTGCAGGAGAAGGGCAGAATGGGATTTTTTTTTGGCAGGTTTGTGTAGGAATTTTTCCCTCTTATGAGAACAGCTTTTAGGGTGGACATCCCATTCTCAGGCAGCTTCTAGAAAATTTTTATTTAGATAGCATTTATCCCAGACAACTTTTTGCTTGCCTTTTTTTTTTTTTTTTTTTTTTTTTTTTTAATTCTTGTGTTCTGCCCAAATTGTTTGTGGGAGATATTTATACTTATTTTATTTTTTGTCTTCTTTTTGTGTTTTATTTTTTCAGGGCTGAGGTTGGGGGCCAGGTTGACTCACTTGTTTTTTTTTCTGCTTCATCCAGCAGTCTTTCCTTACCCTGCAGAGTTCCAACACTGCTGAGGCAGGTTCTCCCTTGCTCCCTTGCTCTGGGTTAGCCATGTCATGGGTCTAAGCTGTGGTTATCCATCACTTCTGGCAGCTTCCAGGGCTTTCCATGGCTAATGGCTTATCCAAACCTCTACCTGATAGGTGGGATCCTGCTTCTGAGCTTTTCCTGGTAGGCCAGCTGGTGGGGAAGGGGAGGGTGCTGCTCTTTTCCAAGTCACTCCCCACTTTTCCAAGTCACTTCCCACTCACTCCCATCAGCTAATTTTTATAGTGGACAGACGCACATCAAACTTGCTACTCATAAAATAAATTTTATTACAAGGCCACGACATGTTTAAAGAGCATTTTCCTGAATGTTATCAGGGAATTCTAAGTCACCCCTATGTTTTTCTCCCTTCTATGTACTCATGGTGTGCCTGAGAAATGGCTCACCTTAGTGAACACTGTGGACAAAGGACGTGGCTGAGTCAAGAGACTAAGGCCTGAAGAAGTTGTAAAATAAATAAAAGCAGTGTTGGGTAACTTTCTTAACAGATATTTATGATTGCTCTGTGAGTGCCAGGAAAGAATGAATAAAAGTACAGGATATCATTTAAAATAAATCTTTGGATGCAAATGCTGATTGTTGTTCCTGAGTACTTAATCATGAGGTCTTAACTTCTAATATCACTTTCTGCAGAGACAGTGTTACAGTAGCTTCAAGCTTTTTATCTCATCAGATAAAGTCAGGCATAGCCCTGCATTTTGGACTGTGGGTTGAGCTGTGGAGTGCAATGGAAGTGACAGAAGGCGTGGAAACTGTCCTATGGGCAGCATTTCATTGTCTAGAAAGGTTTGCAATCAGTTTTGGGTTAGAAAAAGAACACAAAATATGTAGTGGAGCCATGAACTAGTTTTATCATTCTGGTGCTCTGAATTGTCTAGTTAATACTGAAAAACACATTAGCAAATGAAATTAGAGTTGTTGCATAACTTCTTGGGTTTTTTCCTTTTAAATAGGTGGCTTTTTATTTAGTGTTATACTCACACTTCCAATATTTCTCTGTACAATAAAAGCTGACGTTTAAAGTCTTTCTCATGCAAAATGTGGTGTAGGCTGTGACAAGCCATGAGGATGCTGATGACTTCTCTGTGAGGATGAACACCTTGCTGCTGGCAGGGGCTTCTTTCTTCTCATTGTTTGGGTCCACTTGGGTTTCTTTAATGCAGCCACTCACACACAAGCCTGTGATTTGTCTGGCAGTCGCTTGAGGCGTGAGTATGACACTGTGCCTAGAGGGGCATCCCCAGGGCTGGAGCTGTAATGGGAGAAGCAGCAGTCACTGAGAATAGCATAGATGCTCCAGCAAAGCAAATCCAGTTCAGACCCAAACAAGTGAACAAATCTTGAGACCTTGCAGTGCCAGGTCAATATAGGGCCTGTATTCTACTGTTAAAGGCACAAACCACATTCATTGCAGGACAGTAGGTGTTGTGTAATCGTAATTTTCCTTCTGAATCTGAGACACACAGAGGGTGGTAACTATGGTATGGGACCTCTGGGAAAGCTGAGCACTTCTGGAAATGTAGCAGAAAGCCTGAAGGAATACATTAGACTGCTGAAATGGCTCCCTGATATCTCTATGCAGGTGACTGAATTCTACCTGTAACACTATAGCTAGCAACCAAACACTAGGAAAGAAAAATAAGCACAAGACACTACATGCCACAGATGGCAAGAATTAAGCCTTTAGTGAGAATAAATGTTCTAAACAGAGTTTAACAAGTAGAAAGCACAAAGTTGAGTAGATAAGGCAGATATTAAGGTTGGAGATGCACTTGGGCAGATAAGGATTTGAAAAGAACCTCCAACTTAGTCCAAGAAGATAGGAAAATATTTGCATTGTAATAGGAGTGCTTCAAGTAGACAGGAGAACATAAATGTCAATGGTAGTGAAAAGGGATGGATTAAGACAGCACATTATTTCCACAAAAAACTTTACAAATACAGTTTATAACTGAACACTATGTTACACCATCTTTATGATTATGCTCATTCCATCCTTTTCAGGGTGAGGGAATGGGAATGGGAAGAGAAATCCAATTCTTAGCTTTCGTAGCTAGGTATGATCCATTTTCAGCAGCATTGGTAACTTAGCACAGGTAGTCATTAATATTTTTAAGATACTACACAATGTAAGGTACAAATTTTTCCTTCTCATATGTAATAGGTATGCTTGCCCTGAAGGGGAATATCATGTGCTAATAAAAAAGAAAGATTTGAAAATATGAGGGAAGAAGTGACTTTTTTGTTTCATCTACACTTGAAATTGCAGGTAACGGTTTCAATACATGTTCTTGTTTATCCTTAATATCTGTTTTGCTTTTCTGCTTTTACCAAGAGGTTTACCATCCATGCATTGCTATGGAGAGTATACATTACTTACAAAGTCTAGAGATTTTTTTGTTTCTATGCAGGATCTTGCAATTATACAGCATAAGATGAAAATCAACAAAGGTTCTAGTTATTGTGTGGAGCTCCTAGTTAAAAATCACCTCTTACTTCACCCCATTAACACCTATACAATCTTTCCAAGAAGCAGCATGCAGTATTGTTCTACATGATTCTTCATCAGTCATCTGGAATAAGGAATAAGTACTTTACAAATAACACAGTCAATGGAATGTTTGCACTAAGATGGTTCTTCCAAGTTCTTTTTTCTCCCACTAGTATCTTTTATTGTGGTTTTAGCTCTCCAAGAACTATTATAGCTTTGTCCATTCTTTCGCAAAGATGCTCTGGCTTTTTCTGTGGAAATGCTGTTTTTAAGAGTTTTAACTACATTGAAGGCAGTAAAATGTGTCCCCTGATAAATAAACTGACTTGACAGTGCTCTCTACTACTATTAAAGTAAGCTATATGCTCTCCTGAAATGTCTGCACCACAGAAATCACTGTGGATGCTACTAATCTGGACAGATTGCAATGTTGTCTCATCATGCTTTTGGGAAATCTAAAGGAAACGGTTTCATTTTAAATAAGTTTTTCCTAGTCATTAAAGGCATTTTTTTATATATCACAGTTTGTTCTTGCTGTGGTAGTTCACCAGCCTTCTCCCCTGACCACTACCATGGGAAAACTTTTAGTTTAGTGTTTCTCACATCAGCAAAAGAAACAGTAGCAGTTATTTATTAGTCACGATCGTGGACTGGTAAGCCTGCCTTATGAGGAAAGGCTAAGAGAACAGAGTATGGTCAGTTTTGAGTAAAGAAGGCTTAGGTGAGGGGCTTACAGGGCCTTATTACCATGTTCCAGTATCCAAAGGGTGGCTACAAAGAACGTGGAGACTCTTTTTTCATGGAATCACATGGAAAAGATGGGAGCTCATGAGTACAAGTTGCTCCTGAGGAGATTCTTGTTGGACACACAAGGACAATTTTTTGCTATGAAAACAATCAGCCATCAGAATAATTTTGATAAGGAAGTGATGGATTGGACAGTATTGGATACTTTTAAGATTTAACTGTACAGGGTGCTGAGGCATCTTGTCCAAACAGTGTTCTGCCAAGAAATGTTGGATCAGATGATCCTTGAGGTTGCTTCCAACCTGGTATTATGTGAAGTAGCATTTTTTCCAGGTGACACTATTGCTTCACTTTTGTAAGTTAGTCTGTGTTAGGAAGGGATTAGTTTTTGCCAGTGTTTCCAAACTTCATAGTGCTTAATACTAGAAGCACCCAGCAGAGTCCGTAGGTGTAGAATGCACTACAGATATGAGCAAGAGCTGAGGAAAAAAAAGTTCAACTAAATTTTAAGTCTTTTTGCCTCTACTAGTATGTCATATTAAAACTTCAGTGTCTCAACTGGACAAGAGACATGCTTTGTATGTAAAGTGAAGAATTTACTGCTTTGTATGTAAAGTGAAGAATTACTTCCATTTGTTTCATTCAGGGGGAAGGGGTTATGGTGCCTTGTCATCCTGAATCTTTTGCCAAGGGAACGCAGTGGGGGCTTCTTCTTTCTTGTACTTGAGGGGCTTATACTAGGGGATATTTAAAGCATTTTCTAACATGTCCTATACTGTGTTTCTTTTGCTTTTTTGTGTTACATCTGAATTTTTTTATGTAAGTGATGTTTTGTTGGAAGCTTGTCTTCTATTACTCCTAAAGACATTTTCACCCAGTTTCAAATGTATAATCTCAACTGTTATACAGGATTTTCCTCCACAATACCCCATAATTTATTCTATGCACAAAGAAAAGTGTCACTCGAATAATACTTGCTATCACTATTTGAGCTATATTGGAATTATTATAAAAAGAGACATATCAGCATGCCATTGTATGGTGAAAATAAAAACTCAAACAAATTAGAAATGAGCCTGCTAGACCTAAAAAAAGCTAAAACAAAGCTCCAGGCAAGCGTAAGACAAGTCCAGACAAATCAGGCTTGATAAGCCCCAGTCTACATCCTTGCAGTGTAAGAACAAACCCTGTGGTTTCTTGTTCAGTAAGACCATGTTTACTGAACTAAAGGACTACAAAAGTGAGACACAGGAAAAACTGTGTAGATATTATTTTTAAAAACTGAAAATATATGCTGAAATGGAATTTGTTACACTTCACTTGTCTTTTAAGAATTCATAGCCAAAATGATTAACAACAAGAATCAGCTGAGACATCCCCTGTGAAATGATCCCTGGGGATTCTAGCAATAAACTATGGGGAGTAGGGAGGTTGGTCTTGACAAGCAGTAGCAGGCTGCTAATGAGGTGCTCACAATTCTGCATTATGAGTATTTTATCTGTATTATCAGAATTGGAAAGGGCAGAGGTCTTAAATAATACCTAAAAAATTAAACTGAAGTGGTACAGAACATTTATTACAGATGGGTTGACAGCTCCCTTCTCCTGTTCTCCTGTAGCATTTTGTGAGCTCTTAACTTATTTCGTAAACTCTAATAACTAAAATCATACATTTTCTTATGCATGGTTCTCAACACAGTCATGTACACACAGTCATGCACACAGGAGCTAATTTAAACCAAGAACATTGGACAAGAAAACGAAGAATATGAAAAAAATGTCTGATATTAATCTTTTCTGGATTTTGAATGAGTGTCTGGATAGCAGAGAGGTATGTCAAGACTGATATTATAGTAGTTTACATCAGCTAAGGACCTGTCTTAACTTATTCCTTTATGTATAAGTACTATTAGTAAAAAGCTTAGAGAGATTCTGTTTGAGAAAGGATTGACCAGATGTTAGCTTTCTTCTATATGAAATCTCGCTGCAAATATGGATTATTTTAGCAAACAGCTGAATGGTGGCTTTTCATCAGTTCTACAAGGAGACAAGCACAGACACACACACCCACACACACACACACGCATTCCTGCTCCTCCTTTAATTCTGCCCACACTACTGCTGTGTGAAGAAATGCATATAGTTTCATCTGGGTAGGTTAATAAAATAAAGAAAGGAGTGTCTTAGCTCTAATATATTTTCATCAAGGCTTAGCCATTCTGGTTATTTTACTGTATTCATTGTAGCCTGATATTCCACAGATTAACCTTTCCTTTAACGCTGTCACACCCCACCAACTGTGATTTAGCAGGTACATAATTTATCACCTAATAAGAACGTTCATGTTAAGCACAGTGGGAGCTTTTACTGGCAGTAAAATCTGCCTTTCTCATAGGGAAAATAAAGACTGAATCCAAGTGGACTGAGAAAGTTTAACATCTTTTATAATGAGAATGACCTTAGAAAGAATGGAACTTTTTATTAGCAAATGTTTAGTATGTGTTGTGATTGTCCCAAAACATTCTTTGAGAATAAAGACTCTAATTTGACATACATTAATTTATTAATTTAATTAAAGTGTCAACTATTTCTAGGGTGGCACTGTGTGTTCAGAGTAGTTAAAAAGTAGTTTTATATAGTCCACATTGCACTTATTATACTCAGGAATAAAGCTCTTAAAATATTCCTTACTGTCCTATGATTCTATGGTATTTTTCTTTTTTTCTGCAGACATAATTAGTTCTCTGTTCTATTAATCATTTTACAAGTTAAGAAGATAGATGAAGTTGAAAAAAAGAAAGCTGAAAAGTTGCAAAGCTTCCAACTCCAATCCTGTCTAAAAAATCGGAATCTGTTTTGGGGTTTTACATGCAACATTCCTACTGTGTGAAGAAGGATGCCTTGCACTATAGTATATCCAGTTCAATATGCTAATAGGATCACCTTTCCACGGGGATAAAGAATAAACTTCTTCAGTTTCCTTCATTCTTTGCAAAACATTGATGTATCCATTCATTCTTTCTTACATTTACCCCTGTGAGTATAAATCACAGGAAATTATACATTTATAATTATGTATCAAATGTCTGATATCCTTGAATCAGTCAGACACTCTTGTAAGCCTATGATAAGTTCTCATTGTTAGTGAAAATATGGGGCTGTTAAAAGTTAACATATGGATAAGGTTCCAACCTTGTGGTTTGTAGCTCCTGCTCTAAAAGTAGTTCTCCATGAGAATGGCACTATTAATTACCTTTGAAAGATATTCAATTTTACCTTTGAAAGATATTCAATATAAACTAATGATGAATATGGAGAAGTTCCTGACTATCAGAACCAGAAAAATTACAAGATCTGAACTTGGGATTCTTGGACTATATGGGGTACTGCTTTTTTCAAATTAATTTTTTTCTAGTAATTATTTTCATACCACTCTAAATTACATTAATAATTGAATTATTTCTCCCATAGTCTAAGAAAGACAGCAGAAAGAAAAAAGGTTGTCTCTTGTTATTTCAGATTAGAGATCTGTAATAGGGACTCTGATTCTGATATGATAAGAACAGAACTTTAGATGAATAAATAGAATACCCTTTAAAACAAAATATATACTCAAGTGTGCTAATACTATTTTTTCTTTTTGATTAATATTGAATATGCTTTAAAATAGAACTAATATTTCCCGACCATCATAGAGATCAATAATGTATTTTTACTTCATTCTATGGGAATTTTTTCATCGGAGTAAATAAACTTGCTTCATTCTAGACTGTACATCCAAGGAGAATACAGAGGAGGAAAAGGAAATTTTAAAAAGTACCATGATATGCTCTACTTGTAGCTTGGGGAAAGCTTCATTGTCAGTATTCTAAAATTAACAATCACAGTATCACCTTTGAGAAGGGTTTTAGAGATAATAATCTGAGAAAAGCTCTGAGGAGATTTCTGTAAATTCCTTAGTGGCTGCTTTCTCATGTTCTCTCCATAGAAACATGCTTCACACTATATCAGGAGAAGAAATTTTCAGTAGTATTAGTGATAAGGGAGCTGACTCATATTACTTTGAACTCAGAGCCATTTGTTTTAGGAAGACAATCAGTTTAACCCATTAGTGAAGCCACAGTACCAAAAAGATCCATGCTGATCCAACACAGGATCCCAGAAATCACTGAGTTCACATAGATGTGCACACAGAAGTCAATGCTCTTTTTTTCTCCTCTCAATTTTTCAGACTCCAAGAGCAGTAGAACACATATTTATTTATTTATTTATGTATTTATTTAGCATCATACACATTGATTGGCTTGTCTGCTGCTTCATCAGCAGCATCCACAGTCTTCAGACTAGATGGATGACCACACAGCAGATAATCTACTTTCATGCGACACCTTCCTTTTTTCAGTGTTTCTTAGGGAATTCCTGTATCTGAGTGTAATATGATAAAAGCCTAAAATCTGTAGCCAGTAAAACCTGCATGGGATGGTGACTGCCAAGCTAAGCTCATTAGGTGACCTGTCCAGCACCCATGTTTTTTGTGTTCCTTGAAGGCCATGGTAAAGCTCACTATGAAAGTTGTTTAAAATGCATGATGCAAAGCTTGGAATAGTGGAACATTTGAAAAAAGGTTTCTCAGTTGAAGTGACTTGCCTATAAAAGTTAATTCTAAAGCAATGAAGAGCTTGGCCATTATTAGATAATTATAGAAACTTCCTCTCTTACTATTCTATCAGCTTCACAGTAACATGCCATAGCTATTAATCTCACTTTTAATGAAACAAATACAGCAAAAGTTTCAGTAACCTGACTGATGAAACAAGAATGCTATAACAGATTTTACTGCCAATAGATTTTTTTATGTGAACAAGTTCAATGTTATAATCAACTGTAGTATTGTAAGAAATAGAAAAAAAACCAAACCAAAATAATTCCTGAGAATTTTATTTTATAATTCTGCCTTAAAGTTTTTGTTTGATTTTTCATTTTTTACAGAATTTGCCTTAAGTACAGATCAGTTTGTGAGTCAATTCATGTTATATTAGTGTTTTCTGAGATAGGCTCCTTACCAAGGTTCTGGCAAGCTCTGAAGAGGCCTTATCTTAATTGCCATAAACAGGATTAATTCTTGAGGTAGGAAAATAAATTGAGAATTTCACTTATGTAGAAATCATTGAAAAAGCACAGAACCTTCTAGTGGCTTAAACTTGGCTAGTTACCAGATGCCACCCAGCTGCTCTTTCACTTCTTCTTCTCAGTAGGATGTGGAGAGAAAATAAGATGGAGAAACTCAGAGGTCTAAATAAACACCGGGAACTACTGGCTAAAAGTCTTGACTTGGGGAAAATTAAATTTATTGACAATTTCAAATAGAATAGGATGGTCAGGAGAAAAGAAAAAAAAAAGACAAAAAATAAACCATCTTTGCTCCACAATTCCATCAAACTCTTTTTCACAGGCTTAAGTTCACTCCTTTTTCCCAACTCCTGTACTTCTTTCTCCTTTCCCCAGGTGGTTTAGGGATAATGAGGAATGGATTTTTGTGGTCATTCATTGTGTAATCTGATGACAGTTCTTCACATATATATGAATATATATTCATTTATGAGGCAACATTTTTTTATGGGTGTATTGAGCTAATATAGACAGGCAGATGTGTAAGATAAGAAAAAAGAACACACATAAATTAGAGCAACTAAATTTGAAAGAAATAAAAAGATCTGAACATTCAAAACTTTATGAACATCAAATGAGACATTTTATTTTTCAAACTAATGGTGATAGGGCCAGGATTTTGGTTTGTTCTTGTTTATCTTGAAAGAGAAAAATCAGTTAAATAAAATGATGTTTGTTTTTTTATATTTTGTCTGTGAATAACCCTACTTAAAGGGGCAAAAATAATGCATTGGCTTCCAGTAAATTGAAATTTACTATCCAAAAGGTTAGCTGTTAGAGACTAAAGTATGATAAAGACTGAATTTTTTTTTTAGCACTCTAGAAAAATTCCACCTTGCCAAAATTATAAAGCTTTAAGAAATCATGTTATAATGGTAGGTATATTTAAAATTAATCAGTGCTCTTACTCATTTTTTCTTTAAAATTAAAAAGGTTCTGCAGAAGTTTGTAGTGCTAATTTTTCTCATGAAGGTCATGCCTCAGTAGTGCTAAGGGTTATGTATTTCACAGGAAATGTCTCTAATAATTCTGAAGCTGGTCAAATTATCTGGTTTTCCTTGCTCTTCCTTTTTTCTTTTCCAAGCTGGCATATGAGCATCGATTAAATGAATTATAAGGTCCATGTTTGATCGATTTTTCACTTCTTTGATTTGGACAGTAAAACTTTCAATCACATTTGAAGTTAAGAATTATGATTGAGATAATAGAGGTGTGATTCCACTGGAAGTTAAAAAGGAAAAAGTTGCTTTGCAAATGTCAAGGCACCTTGTGATCCAAGATGATTAAAACTAAACTGTTTGCTATATGAATCCCAAGGTGCTGCTATATCTCAGCGTCCATGACATTTAGCCAGTGACTTTTCATAGCTTGTTAATAATGTATAGCAATCCCAGTGTAAATTTGCAGTGACAAATCTGGCCTGTTACAGTAGAGCAGTTAACTAGATTTATTTTGGACAGAAAATGCAGATTTGGGAAAAAAAAAAATCATGACTAATGTCAAACGAGATTGCACATTTAAAATACAATTTTAGCTAAGGCATTTGCTCAGGATATGTGCTTTTCCCATTCATCTATTATTCTGCCCAGCATCCTCATTATCTAACCTGGAGGTATTAGCAAAACATCAACAAAGTCATCAAGTTTAACACTCACAAAGAAAAACTGATGTCCCCAAAAAATTTCATCGTGTGGACTGGTCCAAAAAATTCATTGATTTTTCCAGGTTGACTGAGTCACATAAGCAGGTAAAGGTTACCACATAAACATTCTCTTCTAAGTACAATTGCTGTTAATCGTTGCTCCAGATAAACCTAATAAACCTCTGTGTTGTAGAAACCATGTTTTTTCTGAACCTCATATCTCACTGATACACAAATTATTCATAAGCTGTAAAAGGTCACAAGGCAGATGAAGAAAGAGAGGGAGGGAGAAGGAAAAGGGTACAGGTTTAAAAAATGGACTCAAATGATGAGATACAAAACAGACTCAGAGCAGTGAGTTACAAGAGGATATAAATCAATGTTGTAGAGAAAAATGTGGCTGACGTTTGGTTTCTTGTAGATTTTCTCTGAGGCTGAGAGTTTACTAACAAAGAAAAAAAATTACTGTGACTGTAGCAAGAATTGTCATAGATCAAAATCCTTCATTTAATTCTCTCTTTTCAGTCTTTTGTTCAGCTATTGCTTTGGCATATTCTCAAATTAAGATAATTACTCCTGATAGTGATTGATATAAAGGCACAACATAAAAGGGATTATATTTGCACCACAGTATGTCAGCATCTTATATGAGATAAAAAAATCTGCGGGGAATGACAGAAAAGAGAAAGATCTTTGTCAACATCCCTAAAACTGGTCATAAATAAGTTGTGAATGCATTATTTTTACAGCAAATGAGCACTATTTTTTTTTTGCTGCCTTTCAGTACAAAACTATTGATCTTATGTTGATCCTTCTGTAAGTTTAAAAGCTCAGACTTCCCAGTGCACTAGCTTACTTTGTTAGATAAGCCCTTGGAGTTATTTGCGGATAAACCTAGATATGCATTTACTTATAAAGACATAAAATTGTTTTCTATTAGATGGTAATCAACATACAAGATTTTTTGTGATCATACCGTATATGAAAGTTATCTAAAAGCCTCTGTTTCTCGTTTGCAGAATGTTCATATCCCCAAAAAAACATAGAAATATGTTCTAAAGTGTTTCAGTTATGTTTACTTCTATTTATAGCAAGAACTGTATACCATATCTACTTAAACTTGCTAATATCAGTATTTAAATTCCACTGTTTCTGTCCCTTCCAATGTTCTAGAAGAAATAACAGAAGGGAAGTAAGAATGTGGAGCGACAGAACAAAAACACTTTTTTTTAAAAAAAAGGAGTAGATATGAAGGAAGGTGGGAGTGAACAATAGGTTAAGAAATTATTGAAGTGCTTGACAAATCCTAAGAAAATTTAACTTCATTAAATCTCTTAATAAAGTGTAAAGTTTATTGCAATTTTGGGAAATTTGTGAAAGCTGCTGATACTAAGCTGTTGTTTTATCTCACTTTTAGTTGCTTCATAATTGCTGAGAATAATTTAGTTAATAGCGTGGCTGTCTTTGCAGTGATGAAGCCTTTTTTATATCGCATCATGCTTTTTGAACAGAAGCAAACTGAATACTGTGTATTCAGTTTTTACCAAAAAATATAACACATCAGTATGCTAAATGCTTCCAATATTCTAAAGTATTCTGTAAGTTGAATGATTGTCTGACATTATAAAAACGGCACCTTGTACATATTGATATATGTAAGACTTGATATACTGGATATCTAGGTGATATTCATGGGTTTATCCTTCCATCTAAGTTTTAATTTGAAAACAAAGTTCTATTTGTAAACCTTTTCTATTTCTGGTGGTGCCACAATCACTTAATATGGTATTATAAATTTAATAAATAAATGGAATGCTTACAGTACAAAATAGGTTATTTTGCCAATCATTTATATGTACACACACACACACATATATAAATATATATATTTTTTTACCTCAGTGAGAGTATGAGTTAGACCCATAGTTATATAGTTTATATCTCTGAAGTTTCAAGACTTTGTAGAGCCTTGAGTCTCTGAAGTCTCAAGCTTTTCTGAGTAGGAAATTACACAGAGTTCATCCAGGCTGTAACCTGCAATATCTAGCTGATTCCATACTATTGATTCTCCATAGGAGTTATAGCAACCTGCTTCACTAATCATTCTTGCTCCAAATAGTTATGACCACAGGAGCTCAGTAAAGACTGTTCTAGTCTTTACTGGTGTCCACTCCTCAGCAAGCAAACACACCACATATCAAAATGTGCCCAATCAAAGCAGACAACAGGAGAGTTCTTAAAAAGACCCTTCTTCAATGTTTGACTTTTACATACTAAAATATCAAGATCACACACATTAGATACACATAAATGTAGTTGTTCTGTCCAGATATTTTATGTAACTGTACATTTTTTCCAGTTTGTTCTGTAAATGCTTTTTTATTGTTTAGATAAAATTTGTACAATTGCACCAAAGCTTAAAGTTAAATTGAATTTAAACTGGCATAGATTCCCTGTGTTGAGTTGCCTTTTTCCCCCTAGTAGAATGTTCTTTCCATCCTTTTCATATCTGGGACAATTTCTTCCCTTCAATTTGTTTGGTTTTTTGGGGTTTTTTTTGTCTTTTTTTTTTTTTTCCTTAATATGCTTTGTAAACAGTGTGAAAACAAAGGTATGTGAAGAAAATTATTTAAGATTTCAGTGAGCAGAATCATCCTCTGCTTTCATTATTCCACTGAGAATAGGAGAATGCTAGGGTGATTCATGTTGGGTATGTGAAGTTGTGTTCTGACTACTTCGACATTTACATATAGGATCAAAGGACCAAACTGTATCTTCTCAGGGAATTTTTTTAAATGTTTTTAAACCAAAAAACAGGTGGGTTTATGGCACACTCACTAAGGTGTATTTTCCATGCTCTTTATCTCATATAATGTGACTGCATATTTGAAAAATAGTAGGGTGTGCTTCAGTTTGTTTATTTTCCAAGCAGTATGCCATAGCTGCCATCTGTAGTTGATGTAGACTTTGAAAAATCTGTTCTGTTGTTATTTTTTTGTTAGATTCCAAATTGCCATTACCCAGAGTGTATTCCATATGAAATGAAACAACCATAGTCTAATAGTCACAGTAAAAATAAACCAAAGTATAATTCCTGATACAGAGAGTAATAATCCCTCAGGAGGTGTCTCACACATATGTTTCATGGTCCATCCTCCTCTTTTGCTTTACAATGTGGAAAGCTAAGGTAGGCACGGCAAGTACCTCATTCTAATTATATATGTTGAATTCTCTCAATGTAGCACCTTGAGGAGTAGGTGACATGGCTACTTGGATTTACTCAAAAGTACTTTGCCAATGCACTCATCTCCCTCTTTATTGAGGCATAAACCTTTATGCTTTTCAGTAGACCCAAGACAACATACAAGGTGTGCACCAGGCAGTTACTAAAAGTGGTTGTTGAAAACATTGTCTCATGTGAAATATATCAATGTACAACACATCTCAAAAGAGTAAATTTTAATAATACCATTATGAGACCCTGTTTTTTAGAACATATTTGCATGTTTTCATAAAGCTGTGTGTATATACACAAAGGCATGTTTTAACAATGAGATTAGTAGGATTTTTTAACTTCATTAAGGTCTTGTAAGTCTTATAAGCTGTATGTTAAACTATGGAACTATTTTGATATCTATTATCACATAGACACAAAAATACAGAAGAGTTTTTTTAATAAAACTTCTATTTTATACCTACAATAATGATTAACCCTGAAAAGTAGCTTTTGTGCTGTAGTTTATATTTGATAATACACATTTGTCAGCGAGCAGTATTTCAAACATGGGCTGCAGTTACTTAGCTAAATTATTTTAGTAGATAATCTTCCAAGAGTACATAAAGAAAGGTTTGTATTCACCTTGATAGAACCAGTATACTCTATTTGAGATTGTTATGCTTGATTATGGTCCAGATGTGAAATTTTTGGATGGGTTTTGCCATCATAAACCCCTTAAAAGATCAGCATGTATAACAACATGAAGCTTGGAAGTGTTCCAGTAAAATACCTTTAAACAGAAAGTAATATATGATGTCTTGTTAATGCACCCATTTTAGACACATTGTTTCCATACAAGGGCTATTTCACATGATGTTTGTGCATAGTATAACACTTTGAAATGTTGTTTTCTTCAGGTGTCTTGCTGGATTTTCTGGACAATTTTGTGAAATAGAAGTTAATGAGTGTAATTCATCACCTTGTCTACATGGCTCAACCTGTGCTGATCATATCAATGGATACACTTGTAAATGTCAACAAGGTAACTGCCATATGACAGAGCAATCTTAAACAATGATAGTTTTGAATTATTAATGTTACTAGTGAGAAAAACTGGTGATCCATATCCAGCTGCTCTCTTATATATGAACTATAAGGTACAAAAATGCTATCTCTTTGGCAAGATTTTGGAATGAAATCTAAAAAGAATTAACTACTCCAGTAAGCATATGAGAAAGTCTTCAAAGTAAAGCCAGCTCACTGAGGGAGCCTGAAGTATTATCTGGAGCCAGGTTTATTGTTTATGATCTTTACTAATGTTACTTGCTGACCAAGCTGTCAAATAGTCACTGTTTAACAGCAAAATAATTTCACTACCTATAGAATGAGATTGACTGAGAAGAAATTCTGGAGACTTTAACTAACAAGAGAAATTTTTTTCAAACATTATAAATAGAATGAAAAAAAGGCATTTGCTTAAAAAGTGGGAACTGTTTCCTAATTCTGACAGAGGTCAACTAAAATAGGTCTAGTGGCTTATAAAAATGTAAGGGATTTAGTATTTATGAAAATATTTTACAAATATTTATCAAAATTTTACAAAAGCAAAGGTCACAATCAGTCTGCATTGTCATGCAATCACAAATTTAATCCGTTAAGGACTATTTGCAATCTCCTGTCATGTCTGCTAATAAAAAGCCTTTTCTTACCATAAGTAGGATTTCTAATCCTTAGACATAAGTAGCATCCCGCTCCATAAGTTACTCTTAAATTAAGAAATATATAAGTAACTGGCTCCTTAAACTTTAATTTTTCAGTTTAAATCTATTAAGTATTTTCTTCTTTTCTGCTGCTAAATGTTTTCTGTGATAGTACTGACACAAGGTACTGGTTATTTTAAGGATAATTCAGATACATTCTGAATGATAAATATTCTGTTAACCCATGCTATCTCCATATATCTGATCTAGTTACTTTGTGCCAAAATATATTCACATTGTTGGTTTCAATTTACAAGCAAAAACATGTTAGCAAACTCTCCTGAAGTAAATTGACCATATATACATTAAACTTCTCTAGGGTCTTTCTACTCATTCCTGTTCTACATTTAAAAGAAAGCCCATAGTGAATTGAATATTAGTATATTTTGCTTTTTTTTTTTTTTTCATTCTGAATTCGTTTTAATGCAGCTTACAAAACTATATGTAAGAGATCTTATTCCAAAAAAGTATGGAAGATACTGAAGCAAATACATGCATGTGTATAATTAGAGTCAATTTGGCAGATTATTAATTTGTTTAATTGATAATAAGGGATGACTTTCTAACATGTAAGACTTAAATCTAAATATCTTTTGCTTACTAAAGGCTAATTATGTGCAGGACTATGTTGATTACAGCTTAATTTTTTTAGTGACTTTTTTTAATGTCAAAGAGATACTTGATAAGTCAGAAAAACACTATAGTTCTGATGTATGAACCAATGAATGATTTTTTTTTTTTACTTTTTCATACAGAATTTGTGATAAAGATAAATAAAGATCTTTCTGATCTTAAAAAATCTGAGTCATGACCTAACTTCAGTACGACATATCCACTAGGTACTGCATATGGCCATATCCATCTGCAATATCCACCAATATTAATGACTTAAAAACTTAAAGATATATTTTTTAGTCATTAAAGTGCTTCACACAGAATACATTGCCAAGACTATTTTTTCCTTATTTTTAAATCTTATTAAAATAATACATCCAAGATATTTTAATATAGGCATTTAAAAATTGGTCACAAGCCAAGAACTGTGATTGCTGTCTCTGTGCAACATGGAAAGTCTTGGTATAACTAGAAGAAAGTCCTCTGGGGCTTTGGAACTCACTTCTACAACTAACATGTTTTAAATACCTCCCAACCCAAGCATGGCTGACTTTATTTTATATTCCTTTTAACAATACCATGTGCTAGTAGGGGTGAAAGATCTATAAATCACTCTTCCATTAGGTAAAAAGCACAGAATAAAAACCAAATGCATTAAGTATATACATAATTTTTACATATCTTGAGGGTTTTTTTAAATTTAATACAGTATTTTCCAAAGTTATTTGAGTCTCTAAAATGGCTGAGGAGATGAGAAGGTTATGGCTCTGAAAAGGGGTGAATTTGGAGAGGCAGGGGAACCTTTGAGAGAAATAACTTTTTTCAAAGTTGCACATGTGAAGAAAGGGATTAGAAGAAAAAAATACCATCCAGAGAGAGAAAGTAGAAATACTTAGAAAAGAAAATTGGCATTTTTTGCAGGCTTTGACTGTTCACATATAAAAGATCTTATATTTCTCTTAGCTTCACCTATAGAAATATGGAGCTGGGATTGGGGACTTTTTGGTCTATAAAGGCAACAATGGGAAACAACTGGGCAGATAGTCTGATATACCCCTCAACACATTCCCTGTTGTAATTTAATGAAATGGAAAAGGGATAGTACCAAGACTGAAATAGGAACAAGGCAGATGATTGCAGCTTTCCAAAAACCTCCAGAGAACAAAGTGAAGCATGTGGTGACAGCATGTGATACCAGGAAAGGGAATGGATTTAGCTCTGACAAATGCATTTTGCAATGGATCATGAATTTTGTCAGCTCTTGTCCCAGTATCAGGCCCCCTACCCTTAGAATAATAGATGCACATTCAGGTTCTGTGCCTGCAGCTTCAGGCTGTTCAGGTGCAGAAGCAGCATGGAGAGATGGAAACTGTATTCTAACAGCACCTCAGACAGCTCAAAGGCAACAACAGCAGCTGTTAGAATTAATAGCAGGCTCATGGTGAAGTCTTTAACTGTGCAGGCTACTCTTCTACCGGGGCAACTAAAGCAAGACTGGAATGTAGCAGGTGAATCCATTTGATAAATACTCTGAGGCAAAGTCTGAACAGTGGCAACTAGATTTGTAGCAGTCAAGGACTGCTAGGGGACTTGTGGGGCTGTTGGGTTTTCTTTGTTAGTTTGTTTAGAAATAATAAAATGGAGAAAAAACAATTCTGTAATGGGCAATGGGAATATCATGGCAGGAAGTCTGGTGCTCTTCAGTAACTAGGCATATTTTATAGAATTCTGGGTTTGTATTTACCAACCAAATGGACTGATTCCATTTCAGCCTAGCCTACAAGGAGCAAGTTCGAGACAGGCTTAAATTACGTGATCTAAAACACAGCTTCAAGATGAGAATTTAGCCTCTATTTTATGGTGTACTTACTTGTAAAGGAGATTTCAGTAAGGAATGTATATCAATAAAAATTCCAGTAATCTGACTAATGAACTGGAATCTCATAGTGTTGAAACACAAAGTATTTGCTCAGAAAATGTCCTCCTCATTGATCTGGTACAGTAATCTCAGAGTTTTTCTTTTAAACTTTTTTCCTTTATTTTTTTCTACTCTGAGAAACCACAGCCCAAAAAAAGTTCTTATTCATCCCATAATATATATCTCTATATATGTGAAAATGGATGATAGTCACCCATACCTTTGTTCCATTGATACTCAGTAAATGGATTTACTGAGTAGATTTTAATGAGTCTTGCTTTGGGGTTTGCTTTGCTTTTTTTTCTGACAGGATGGGAAGGCCTCCATTGTGAGTTGGATGTTGATGAGTGCATATCCAACCCCTGCATACATGGTATCTGTGTTCAGAAGGAGCCCAGCTTTGGTTATTCCTGTTTTTGCAAGCCAGGATTTGTGGTGAGATGCTGAAATTCTTTCTTAACTTTCCTTTTACCTGGCTGTTCAACATTGCACAGAAAATACTTTTTCTTTTTAAGTTTGCTTGGAATTGTTGATATACTACTTGAACTAAATGGAATCACAGAAGTGACATATGCTTTTTTCAAGGAATTCACCAGCAATTTCTCCCTGTTCCAGTGACTCTGTCTACAATTTTGTAAAGTCTGTATTTTACCACAAGGGCTTGGTAGGTAAAAATGGATCTGAACAATGCAAATAATCTGACTAAATTTACTGACAAACTATCCTGAGAAGGAAAAAACTATTTCATAAAAATTAATACCATTTTTGAAAGGTGGATTTTACAGAGTAGTATGGGTAACATTGATACTTCCCACAGGGCACGGTAACTGCTGCCTTTTTGTCTCCTAAAGCACATTGTCTTTCAAAATAATGTCAAGTACTTATGAATGATACATCACTTGAAGGCCGTAGTCTTTTTATATGGAAAACAGTTCAATCCTTATGCTACAATAATCTCATTTTTTCCTTAAATATTTAGGCTTATTTTACATGAACAATTGTAATGGAGAAGATCAGGTCCACAATGTTTTTTAACATTTATGTCTCACCAAAAAAAAACCCAAAAAACTTCTGAATTCCAAATAAAACCACCAGAGAGAAAGACTAAAATCTGTTTAGAGAAATTATTTTTTCAATTAGTGCAAAATTTATTGGTGCAAGTCAGTGTTGTGTGACACTGTAGAGACCAGAAGTACAAATAAACCCAGAAATGGGTTAGAAGGAGGATAGATTAATTGTTATTCAAATTACTCTTCTGAATGTTACCCTGGTCCAGGGAGTCTTTGATTTACTTATTGCCAAAAGTTGCAATGGTATATTTGGTGAGTTATCAGATGCTAGCTCTGCTTGTTTTCTTCCTGTTCTCTTCCCAGAGTATTCATTAGTAGCTCACTGATGATGGAGCTAGATAGATATTTGACCCATGGGGGCAGTTTTCTATTAGTACATAGCTTGAGTATTAATTGTACAGTATGTTGCAGAACAAGCAAGCCCTTGCAGAAGGAAAAGTAACAAGCCTTTGAAGCAGTTGAAATTTAAGATGTATCATCTTTGCTTTTTATTCCATTATTCATTTTTCCATCTTCAGTCCCTCCAATTCCACTATGCTTTGGGAAGGAATATAAAAGTAAGAAAACACAGTGGGGGAAACATTTTTAACATACCTATCTTCAGAGTCAAGGATAGGAAGTCATGGTCTAAACACCTCAAGAGGTATATTTGTTAGGTATCAATGGGTTCTAGTTCCTAAGCATGAGTAGGTGTGGAGGGGAAACAGTGAAACTCACAGAGAAATAAGTATTCAAAGAGCTCCAGCTACAGTGTGTATGTAAATCTTCTGTAGTCAGTGTCTGTACTGTTACCCAAACTATGGATCATAAAGCATAGATTGTTAAATCTCTCATAAATTTTCAGAAGAAAAGCATAGTCAGTGGTATATGAAATAAGTGTTTACTTTTTGAGTGGAACCATCTATAGACATATACCTGCTTTGAAACACAAATCTGCACAAGCTAAATGATTCCATCCCCCTGCATGCTGTATGGAAACTGTTAAAGCATTTACAGGCACTTTCAGTGCTATCAAATTTATCTATGGCTACTTAATGTACCCTTCATGCACACTGGAGGTTATCCACATCTGCTTTGTTTCTATGAGTCATAAAATCGTAATCAAATGCTCTTTGCCATTAAATGTAGTAGTCATAAAAATGTACTAATCTGTCACAGGAAAGTCAGAATGAAACATAAGTTTTATAGGATTAAGAACGATTATGAGCCTGCTCAAACTGATCATTTGCTCTATGTGTGGAGTTAGAAAAGAGCAAGAAGGAAATGCATGGAAACTGACATATTAATTGGGCTGTTTTTCCTTTGTGCTTTGGAATACCGACACAGTGAGTGATTTTATATGATGCCATGAATTTACCAGATAGCTTGTCTGCTTGCCAAAACAAATTAAGAAGTTGATTGAAACAAACATGAATGTATCAAAATTACTCAAAACCCATCAATTTAACCTCTTCTGTTTTAAACTCCGAATAATTTATACTACTTGTAAAAAAAGTAATTTCAGTTTTATGCCTACATTTCTCCCTTGCTCTCTCTTGTCCTTCCTATTGTTTCTTCATATCATACATTAATGTAATAGAGTTGACAGAGATCTCATAAAATATAAGTTGTCCCAAGTTCTGTGTAAATAGTTAGCCACGTAGCCATGAAAGACTTTTTAAGTATTTGTCTGAAGGAAAGTGTGTAATGAACACATGCTTCTTGAGCTCTAGAAAATGCTTGGATTTTTTTACATGTGCTCCAGTTGCAGGAGAAGATTCAGTTAGAAATTATATCATGATGATATGTTGTAAGAGAGGTATGTCTTCAGGGATGAAATGTGCATATTTTAAATAGTTATCAAATACATTGTATCCTTCTAAGAAAGCTGTTAGCTGTCTCTCTTCATGTAGCCTATTAGTTCATTGCAACAGAAGTGAAAATAAAATGAACCCAGGCCTGACTTCAGAATATATTTATTTCACACTTCAAGAATGCGTTTAATTCACATAATTATTCCTTGCCTTTTTTACAGACCACTGAGTATGATCATTTTTGCTTTATTACTAGGGTGGATATTTCAGACTTCCCATGAATTGTTACTCGTGATAAAAAAATAGGAAATAAATGCCTGGTCCAATTTGAGACTGCCACTATATTTTTTTCTTTTCTAAGAGCTGTCTGTGAATGCAAGGTATTAACAGGGAGCTGTGTGCAGATTTGGTAACAACAGACAACAAACAATGGGCTGCAGAGTACAAAAGGAAAGAACATTAGCTTGCAAGCCAGAGCAAGCCATAGATTTGTAGACAGCTAAGTCCTCTGTAAAAAATATTTTTTAAACCTATGTTCTCTCTGAAGATCATTATTTTAACCAGTTTTTATTACTGGTAACAATATTGTCTTTGATACTTTGCAATTATAAGTCTGTAGAGAAATTGTTTTTCTTGATAATCAGAGTCAAAATGTCACTCAGTTAAAATTTAAATGTGCAACTATACTATTATATAAGTTCAGGAATATTTTCCACATTAAATTTCCTTTTGAAAGTGTAAATAGCTTGATAAAAGCAGAAATATTTTAGAATCAAAAGAAAGCAATAATTGTTACTAATATCACCATGAAATGCAAATTGCATTCAAAAAATGTCCTTTTTTTGAAAACTCTCTTTCAGGGACGAAGCTGTGAGCTTAATTACAATGATTGTCTTATACACTCCTGCTCCACTGGGTTTCTTTGTGTTGATGGAATAAACAATATCACCTGTTTACCTACTATGCCCCAAAGCAAGAAAATTCTCAGTGAAATGGCGGAAGTGTTTCCTGCTGAAAATTTAGACAATGACCTTCCATCAGCACTGCCTGTGTCTATGGAACTTTGGTCTAAACAGGTCTCTCCTGATTTACATGCAGGAGAAGTGTCCCAAGGTGAGTAGAAAGAGCTCCTGAACAATGCATATATCAAACTTCTTTCCTTGTCAGTGCTTCTGAAATGGTTAGAATATTGGAAATATAATTATTTTAATAATTAAGATTTTTTTTAATTTCATGTATTCCCTTCTATTTTTATTGTATTTACTCCAACATCCTTTCTTAATTGCATTTATATTTAACTGCAACATTACCCTTTTCTCTCAAAAGAATTTTTCCCACCATCTTTCACATCCACTTTCTTATAGCTGGGTTTTCAGTTTTCCAGAGTGTACAATTTCATATGCCTCATATTGTGTTCAGTAATCTCTGATTCTAATGCCAATCTTCTCTTCTTCCTTGGCTAGTCAGCAGGAGAGAAAGATAATTTGCCTTACTCCATGGGGACTTTGATTCTTTTTTCCTAGTTCACATGTTTTCTGAGTGCTTCTTTTTCTTTGCATCTAGATGTTTTTAGTCTAAAAATATATTGGACAAACCTCTCAAAGTCTCTTCTATTCTAATTGTTTGTAGAGATGTTTTGGGGAAGCCAAAATTTGCCTATCCTGTTATTTTAAAAAGATTTGCAAAAAAGTCAAAAGTAACTGAAGTGCAACATTTTATTATGAAGATTGTACCTTCACTCTAGCCTCTTCATTTTACTAAAAATAGTATTGCACAGGCATTCCCTTTACAGATAGTTTCAGAATTTTTCATTTATATACCTCTTCAAAGTGATTACTTGTATAAAAAAAGCTGAGTCCTGTTTTTGGTGAGGGCTGAGTTAGTTTTGGTGAGGGCTTTTTGTTTGGATTTTTGTCTTTTTTTTATAAATTTTGTTTTGGTTTGTTGTTTTTGTTGTTGTTTTGTTTTGTTTTTCGGTAAATTTGGGTAAATGAGTTATAGCGAATATTGGGTTTTGGCATACAGAATTCTCTTGGGGTTGACTGAGTGATTGATTGAACTGCTTGTTCTGCCTTTTCCTTCGCAAGAATCACATACTCATCTTCCATTTTTTGATTGATATTGTCTGACTATTTTCCTTCAAACAGCATCTCTTTATAATCATCATTTTCATCACTTATGTTCTTTAAAGAGACAAACAGAAACTTGGCAAAATGATTAGGTAATGTTAAACAGCTGACAACAGAGGAAATTCAACTAATACTGGAGACAAAACTGCATGATCCAGACATGGAGATCTGTCATTCATGAAATCAGGGTACTTTCTGAAACATTCAGCTGAGTAGTGTATCTCAACAACTACTTTTCACTCACAGAGTTACAGTAGCTCTGAGTTCAAAACACATCTATTTGTAAAAGTAAATGAGACTCTTAAAATATTTTCAAAACAGTCCAATCAAGTGCTCTTATGCGTATCTTCTTCCTAAAAAACCTTCAGGCATAAATTTACTGATGGATACTGAAAAGCTGTCATTGTTTGAATCCCCTAATGATGAGACATCCTACTGGGTTTTATTGGCACAAGTCACATCTGTGAGAACAGAAATTTGTAAACTTTTAATGACAAACCATTTATTTTTACATACCTGTTTTATACAAGTTTATCAGCTATACTGTACTGAAACAAATGACTGCTCTGCCTGGTAAAGAACTCGTGAGTACACCCTGTTACCTGGACTTCACAGTACATCTGCAGTGGAGTAGGTTCTGGCCTTTATCAGCTGGTGCTTTGTCTAGTTCCTCATTTCTATTCAGAGAACCTTTGTGAGGTGGTTGGGTGTTTTTAAACAAAGATAAAAGTGTCTGTCAAAGTTTCCAGGTGCTTGGAAGAGATTTATTGTCACCCAGAGGCAGAGGCTGATATGGCACCTGCTGCCGTACCTGCCACACAGGCTACTCAGCAGTAGAGAAGCAGGTTGGAGGCTGCTGCAATGCTGACAGGAGATCAGCAATTCAAGTTTCATCTCACTATAATAATGTTTTTAGGATTTCAGGTGTTCCTTTCATCATACTTATATATAAACTCAGGAGGTATTTCTACCTCTTGAGTATATAGTTATAATATTATAGTATAGGTTATAGTATATGAGTATATGGTATAAAAGTATAATCAACATTTTTAATATAAAATAGGTACGGAGAAAAGTGCATATCTCTTGAGGTAAATTTTTTCTGTATTTAGTACAATTAACATGACACTTCTTGTTTCACAATGAGACAAATGATGGCTGCATTTTTTAAAAGCAGTGCTACTTTTAGAATATTGCAACATTTCAGAAATAAATTCAGGGAATTAAAAGGACACAGGAAAAGCTAAGAATTCTGGAATTAGGTATTAGGGAATATTGATTGGTTTGGTCTACATTTTTATACTGTACTTTTATAAAACAAAATGAATATCCATAAAGCCAAGGAGAGGTTTTTTTGCTTTTCATTCTTTGCTTGAGGGCTTGTGTTGGAAAAAATGACTTTATATCATTGATTTAAAGCACTAAGGGGAAAAAAAAATATTTCTAGACCAGGAAAGATATGTATAAAGATGCCAAAAGACAAATAAACAATTTTTGTGGAGTATAGAACACGGTTATTTTCATGTGAATGCTTGCCTAAATAGATTTCATTCTCAGTACGCATACATAAATACACAGATCAAATTCATACTGCCAGAACTGCCTCAAGTTGTCTCAAGAGGTCAAGTTATCTGAGCATACCACTATGGATTTTCAACTGGTCATGATATGACCTAAAAGGAATTTTATTTGCATTTTTTGTTGCTGTTGTTGTTCTTGTTTTAGGGAGTTTTGTTAGCTTGATTGGGTTTTATAGTGGAAAAAATAGAAAAGGAACAACAATGCATCTCCAAAAGTAATAGCTACCCTTACATTGATGCATAAGCAAATCTATGTCTTTTTTATTGGGAGAGATAAGACTATTAAAAAGCTAAGTGAGAAATGCTTTTGGATGAGTAAGATCTTTAATACACAATCCATAGTAGGAGAAACATGTCAAGCTGTTAAACTTGTTGTACTCGTCTATAATTTAATCTACACAGATTTTGTGTATTTGTTAATAATCATTTTACTAAAACTTGAGAAAAAATACTGATGACCCACCCAGATAACTCGCAGTCTCTGAAAAATGGGTACTACCTACTTTTCATATATTTTAGAGTAGCTATTCCCATATGACAATCGGTAGATCCATTACAGCAAGTTCTAAGATACCTTAAAGTAGCAGAGATCTCTAGAAAAGGGCTATGAGAGATGAGATATATCTGGCAGAAAAATACATTTTTTGATCTGGTCTCCAGGTGTGCTTTTCCACTGCCATAACATTGCTTGTGGCAAATAAGGTTTTGTAAATACATTTGTTTTTGAAAAAAATATTTATTGTCATAGAAATTCTTTCATGTTACCAGAGGGGATGACCTAAGTTCTTAATCATATGTTTGTTAGCACTCGGTGAAATTCTGTATGACGTTCTCTGTTTCCCATGCTCTGCCAGCAAATAATTGCCCAATAAGCAACAATTGACAGAAATTGAATGCAGAGAACTTTCTTTCTTTCTTTTTCTTTATTTCTTTCTTTTTCTTTCTTTCTTTCTCTTTCCCTCTTTCTTTCTCTCTTTCTTTCTTTCTTTCATTTCCTTCCTTCCTTCCTTCCTTCCTTCCTTCCTTCCTTCCTTCCTTCCTTCCGCCACTTCCTTCCTTTCTTTCATTTCTTTCCTTCCTTCCTTCCTTCCTTCCTTCCTTCCTTCCTTCCTTCCTTCCTTCCTTCCTTCCTTCCTTCCTTCCTTCCTTCCTTCCTTCCTTCCTTCCTTCCTTCCGCCACTTCCTTCCTTCCTTCCTTCCTTCCGCCACTTCCTTCCGCCACTTCCTTCCTTCCTTCCGCCACTTCCTTCCTTCCGCCACTTCCTTCCTTCCTTCCACCGCTTCCTTCCTTCCGCCACTTCCTTCCTTCCGCCACTTCCTTCCTTCCTTCCGCCGCTTCCTTCCTTCCGCCACTTCCTTCCTTCCGCCACTTCCTTCCTTCCTCCACTTCCTTCCTTCCTTCCCGCCACTTCCTTCCTTCCGCCACTTCCTTCCTTCCGCCACTTCCTTCCGCCACTTCCTTCCTTCCTTCCTTCCGCCACTTCCTTCCTTCCGCCACTTCCTTCCTTCCTTCCTTCCGCCACTTCCTTCCGCCACTTCCTTCCGCCACTTCCTTCCGCCACTTCCTTCCGCCACTTCCTTCCGCCACTTCCTTCCTTCCTTCCGCCACTTCCTTCCTTCCTTCCTTCCTTCTGCCACTTTCTTCTGCCACTTCCTTCCTTCCTTCCTTCCTTCCTCCCTCCCTCCCTCCCTCCCTCCCTCCCTGTTAGGGCAGCCAAGCATTGAAACAAGTTTTCCAGAGTCTCCATCCTTGGAGATATTTAGAATTAAACTGGAAAATGTCCTGAGAAACCTCTTCCAGCTGACCCTCCCCTGAGCAGGTGAGGTTAAATTAGATAAACTTTAGCAGTACCTTCAAACCTCAGTAATTCTAGGATTCTGTGGTACCACGTAATGGTTAGGACAGAATTGCCTTTCAGACATTGTTTATTAAGACTCTTAGAGTTTACTTCTATGCAAGTATCTAGTTAGTCACCAAGAGTAGGATTCATCTTACCTATAGCTATCCATTCATTAATCTGTGTAAACTACATCGCTGTAATAAATGAAGAAAAATTGCACCATCTGCTTTAGATGTCTGCTCTGGGATAGGATGCAAACTTTTCTCCTTTCCTTAATATATACTATTCTGCTTCTTTGCACTTTTGGTTTTGGCAAAGGAATTGAATATTGCTTTGAATGTTCTGCTTTGGTAATGTATGTGGATCATAGAGCTCACAAAGACATTTGAAAGACAAAACCCGGCAGAACCAGACATGAATGTTAACAACACATCTGCTACTACACAGCAGCTAACTGAATTTACTTCCATTAATTATGGAGAAAAACATACATTAAACAAATACTTTACTGAAGTGTATTTTCATGCTCCTATTGAGTCACCTACTTTCACTGCCTGTGTACAATATTTCATTATTTCCTTTAAGACTGCCTAAAATATTAAATATGTTCTGAACATATCACTAATAGTCAAATTGGTACGTTATTACAAAGCTCTTCATGTTCAGTATTACTTTGTTTAAAATCTTGCTCTGCAAAAATTCCAATTTTGATTGCATTATTGGTTAAACACCCCTAGCATAAAGCAAATTTCAGGGTTTTGGATTTTACGCACTGCTTTTCTTTATAATATAATGCTTTTTCAGCTTTCTCCTTAATCAAGTTCTATTCAATTACAACAGGGTGCACTTGGTTTCTGAAAAATATTGAAACTACATGATGCCTTTGCCTCCTAATCTGTCTTTATCATAATGAATTGTTTTTGTTATATTCACTGGATTTGTCATCACTCTCATTATTCCTTTAAGCTTTGTCTTTCATCAGTTCGGCCAGACATTACTATTCATTCCATTGCAATTTCCCTGTTCTCAGTATCTGTAATCATATGCTGGTTTTAAACACATGTTATTATATCTGCCACATCAAGAAGGTAATTACTTCTGACATAGTGAAGTTACTAGCTATGTAGGTTAGCATGGAATTTCATGCAAAGTGAGTGCTTTGAACACTGATCCATTATTTGCACTTTATTTGCAACTGCTAGAAGCTTTAAACTTGGTAACTTTCCAGACCTCTTTCACAAGCAGTCATTTTCCCTAGAGTTCTGATAAAGAAGACCTAGAAGAGTAATCACAAGCCTGGCCTACTTCTGGTTTTACTTAAGTGCAACCTGCTGCCCTGCAGGCAAAAGCATTTTGATAGCCTGCAACTGTTAAGTGTAATTTTTTACTCTGATTGCTTTGTGCTCAGACTTCTCAGCAAGCTAGGTATATAGGAAAATCTGTAGGAATTCCATGTAAATGGACATCACAATAAGAAAAAAAAATAAGAAATTAAACTTTCATTTAAGAACTATACATAATTTTATATTTTCTAGATTTCTGTATCAAAATAAATTTAAATTCCCTTTCGAGCTGACAAATATATTCTGCTTTCTAATCATCAAAAGTGTTCTAGTAATATCTAAATATCTTCTAGGCTATGCATTGTCTATCTGCTTAGAGGCTCATTGTGCTCAATATTCCCAGCTATTTTAAAGCAGAAAGAATCATGATATTGGGAATAAAACTCTTGGCCAATGACAGCAGATGTTGAGTTTCAGGTATGAGGTAATTTGAGAACAGTATTTATGCCATTCAGTATCTCCAGTATCTCCTGTCATTTGGAGTTTCAAAGCTGGTGAGATCTATGAGCATCATCTACTCCTGGAACAGGGAAATATTCAATAGCATCTTCTCTGTTTGAAAAACATTGCCCTAAGAAACTTCCTACAGGCATAGTTAACTTCCTTATGACTGGGAAAAAAAAATACCAAAACCAAACAAAAAACAACAAAAAAATGCATTGACTAGTACAAGTATTTCTGGGTTAGGGAAGTTGGTTTTTTTCCTGTAACTCAAAAGATTGTCTTTGATTTTTTGAATACTATCAGCATTCTATGTTAAGATTGATTTATATTGTAGATTTTTGAACCAACCCAACTATATAACACGTGGGCTAACATTCCTCAGCATGGCAAGTGTACTGTTTTGAAAATCTAAAACTGTCATTTGTGTAGTGGGTTCTGAGGAGCCTAAGACAATTATGATTACTTTTCTTTGAAGAATAGCAAATAAAATATGTGAGGTGCTCCATGTAGCTCACACTTTGCATTTACATTTCGGAGCAGTTATTGAATTAATTATGCTTTGCTCTTAAACCTTATTATGAATATATTGAAAATAAATCATGATTATCAACCTCTGCATTTTAAAATAAGAAGGGATTTTAGAGTCATGAGAACCTCTGAGTAAATCTTTCTCGGATTATTTATTTGAAAAACCTATTATTTAGTACAATATGAAAAGTATCCCAAATGTACAGATTATTCCTCAGAGGTACTGCTGCATTCCCTGGAGTTAAGTAATCCTTAGGGATGATTTAGCAGCATTCAGGAAGTGTAAACACTGTCAGTTCAACTTTTTCTTCATCTTAGCTGAGGTAGTAGAGAGGTTCCTGCATGATTCCCTTGAGCAAGAAACTGCTCACTGGCAGTGGTAAATTCTGATAGTAACTGGGATCTGAACAAAAGAGAGGAGCACAACAGGAGGGTTGCACTATTGGATTCTAGTGCAAGATCTCTAGTCCTGTAATTGAAAAACACTGTTCAAAATCTTAGCAAACTTGACCCGTAGTGAAGTTTAAATAATGTGAATTCCTTCTCAGGAAAAATAAAGAAATAGAAAATAATTCTTTTCCTTTGTTTGGGATCTCTGCTTACATGGACATTACAGTAAAACAGAGAAACTGTTGGCTCACCATTATCTATAAGTCTTGGTTTTGTTCTCAGATCAGTCATGTGTACAGATGTAAAGAGGTTAGTGTGCTTTGGAAAATAAAAGAAGGAAAAAACCAAATCTTCCGAAATTCTAGGATATGTGTTTGAAATGAAGTAAGCTGTGGGATGGGGAGGGTAAAAAGGAAAAATCGTATGATGTAAATGGATGGGGAACATTGTAGGGTTAGGACAAGACAAAACAAATGTATACACAGTGAGGTAACAGGGGACAGGATATTCAGGGTGACACATTCAGGAACAAGACTTGAAATAGTACATATTGTTGGCCTGAAAAAAAAAAGTGCCTGTACTCATCCTGGGTACCCCTCAGCTTCTGTCAATGTATAAGTCTTAAAAATTTCTATATTTACTCTGGTGGAAGCAAGAGGTAAGACCTTCTCACGAGTAAAGCACTATCCCTACTGCAGTGTGCCATGTTGCATCACCGTTTTACCTTCTCATTATCTCAAATTTTAACAGCCTTGTAGAGTTGTGAGTGACAGTGGCTTCTGCACCTCAAACCTTTGACCACAGGGTTTGTGTTATTTCAGGTAGCCAGTAAATCTTTATGTGCAGATAGGGAAAACATAAAATGACTTCATAAGGCAATCCTACTTTTCCTTTTGATGTCACATGGGTCAACATGTCACAAAGATTAAACTGATTACTCAATACTCTTGAGATAATCGTGCTTGATTAACAGTAAGCTTCCCTGTGACTTGACTTGGCCTCTCAGCAATTTTTCATATATAGCTTTTCTTTTCTTCTTCTTGAAAAGAAAGGCACAACATATTTTTCACTATTAGTAAGTACACAATGTGGAGCTGGAGCAATTTCTCTCAAGTTTTTGTTGTCTTAGCTCTGCTTCAGAAATTAGAGATGCCTTAAATACCTTTAAATGCCTGTTCCTAACACTGTCCATTTATGTGTAACTAAGCAGTTGCTAAATGCTTGTTTGGAGAAGAGAAAGGCTATGCCTATTCTGCATATCTAAATAGATCAAGAATATACCAAATGAAAAATGTTTCATTGTTCTTATGTGCTGGAAAAGGCTGCTCTCCATCTGAAGTTTGTATCTTACAGCTTTTCAGTCACTGTTTTCTGTTTTGTGGGCTGAAGAAAAAAAATATTTAGCATATCTTGGCATGATTTATTGTAAACATTCTTTTTTTTCTTCCAAGCTGGGCAGGTGCAAGGTTGTTAATCCTTACTTAGATCATGATTTGCTTTTTAGCAAACTGTCATATATTCAAATACCAGAGGAATGCTGCAGTTTAAAGTGTCACAAACACTAAATCATATGGCAGTTCAGTCATTGTGTGTATCATAAGCAGGTTTTACACTATTAACTCTAAAAGAGTAATTTGAGAATGACCTTTTAGAACTATTTGCTGTCCAGAATTTATTTAGTATCTCAATAATTAAGTCAGGAAAGTTTGCAGGGGATAAAATATACTGAAAGTAGACACTTTAGAAATAATAGTTTCTATCCAGTCTTTCAGGATATAAGTAGGACTGAGAGAATAATTTTCCTTACACAGAAACGCAATTGTGTTCCAGTGCTGTGCTTCTATCATAGATAATGTTGTGTCTTTAAATCCAGGAGCCAATTTCTCACCCAGAGTACAACACGGTTGTCCAGCTGAATGCTGGACATTTGGTCCAGAAGGATACAGTGAGGGACAGTGTGAAAAGCTTTGCTGAAGTCCAAAAAGATTACACCTAATGGCTTCCCTAGATAACTAGGTGAGTTACCCTGTGGTAGGAGGAAATCAAGTTTGATAAGCAGGACTCCCTGTTCATGAGGCCCTGCTGGCTGTGACTGATGACTGTGTTGTCCTCCATGTGTTTTTCAATACTCCCCAGAATTGTATTTTCCATGATTTTAGTGGGCATTGAAGTAAAACTGACAGGCCTGTAGTTTCCAGGGTCGTCCTTGAAAATCAGGACAACATTTCCTAGTTTCCAGTTAACTGGGAACTCTCTGGATTCCAAAGACCACTTGAAAACCATCAGTTTTAATGGATTATTTTGAATATTTTTATCTTTGTAAATATTAGTAAAAATAATAGGTTTTTTTATTGGTGACAGGAATTTAATTGCTTTTATACTTTAAAATAGAAGCAGAGAGAAGCAGAACTTTAAACAAAAGACAAGTACTAGAAGAAAATATAATTTTTTTTTCATACACCTCAATATTAAAAAAAGATATCTAAACATTCTTTTAAGAATTAACCTCAGCGTGACTGTTAGTATCTGTGTTTGATTTGAGGGGTAAGAAGTATCCAGTATACATTCTTTTCTCTGTTGAAGAGAGAAGAAAAGTCTCTGATACTGGACAATCTGCTGCACGTTTCTTATTCCGAAGAGCATTTTTCAAATTTCATAATATGTAATGCTCTAGTATTTCCTCTGAAATTTAACCTTAGCACCAGGTGTTTCAGTTATTCTGATGTTTGTGGTTTCTGTGGCTTCTGCAAAGCCTTTTCATATAAGTAGAGTATGTTTCAGACCTTTAGAAATACGACTTCTAAATCTGAAAGACCATCATCCTCCAAAAATGCATTGCATTCCTTCCAAGATGCATTGCATCTGATTAGCCAATCTATCTCTCCATGAGTACTTATAATGATTGGAGGAGGGAGAATCAGTACCTGTTTAGACACTCAACTGCAGCTTTTAGCTGTGGCTATATGACATCTAGTAAACAAGCTTCACATACTGACTAGATTTATGTGACTGTGGTTACAAAACAGGTTCTTTTAGGCCAAAAATATTTATTTTTTATTGAATTTATTTTAGTTCTTTGAAATTAAAAATATTGAATTTCAAAATTAAAGAGTATAAACCAAGAATTTCATTATTGGGATTAGAAATGGACTTCATTTACTATACTTATTTTTTTATTGGTCTATATAAAAAGGCAGTGGGAGAAAGAAGTGAAGGGATTTAATTTTTTTTCCATATCATTCACTGAAGCAGATAGGGCTATTATTCTACTTATTTCTTAAGGTAATTCTTCTATCTATGTTATTTTTTTTCTTCTAGTAGTTGTTTGCCTTTTATATTCCACCTTTTTCCATAACCTTAAATGTAGAAAGGAAATAGAGTATCAGTGATGCTCTGGTGCTAAGTTATAATCCTGACCACCTCTAAAATTGTGAACCATTAAATCTTACAGCTTTAATTAAAGTCTACTGGACAGCCATCCTCTTGAAAGATAGGTTCCTGTTCAAGACTGAAAAACTGAGCCAAGTTCTATAATACTGACTCATCTAAAATTCCTTAGGTATGGGAGATTGTTTTCACTGTAACCTCACTGGATTTTTTTCCACATTGAATAAACTTTCTCAAGATCAAGTAAAGATCTGTTAAGCTCTGTTATTTATCTTCCATTCACTTAAAGATAGTAGCTTCAGGAATTGTATAAAACAATATGTGAGGACAAGGACTTGGCAAAATTTCAGAATTTACATTCCTATATGGTCAATAGTCCAGGCGATGAACCTTAGTAGCTCACATAAACAAAAATAGAAGAATTGGTTGGTTAGAAATTCAGCCTTCAAGCTTTTGTTTAAGAGTGAGATTGTTTGTATTAACAGCATTTTATATGTATTAGAATTGCAAACTCCTGGTTAAGGAGTAAAAACCACCTGAATCCTCCAACCACAGTAGGCAGTGAATGTTATACCTACCCTGAGTATGGAGCACTTCAGTATAAATTCACTGTATTTTACTTGAGCTGCTTCTACAGGCAAAGTGTATATTAGATAGTCAGTTAAATAATTTGTTTCAATTATTCTTCCATGAGCTAGAATGGCTGATCAGGAATTGGCACTACTGACGTAGAAACTGTGCATTGAATTTTGGTTTAGAATGAAACACACTGTCCTTTATGTCTGCTTTGTCACCTTTGGGTTTATGTTTGTCTGCCTACTCCAGCCTACATCCCCAAATTACTGCTGGAGTCACAGGAGAGGTTTTTGAGACCATGAGAAAGAAATGGCTGTAGACACCCTTCTAGTTTAAAGTCATGCCCTTTCTGTTTCTGTTCTCTTCCAAAGCATAGTAACATTTCTGACACAGCAGTACAGTGAAGCACTTGAACAAGCACATTGTTTGGACATCTTGGGACTCATAGAAATTCCTGGGTTTTCAGAAAATGAGATGCTGTTGCTTTCCATCTTTTGAGATAGAATTTGTTCATTGGGGCATCTTAACACATTTATGAATTTTGAAGTAGTAGAAAACATTGCAAATGCCAGCATCCCAACTTCTGAAAAGAGTTCATCTTCTCAGTTTTTATAATTATGGTTAGAGCATCTTCTATACTTTTTCTGGATTTTGGAGATCTTTTTTATTTTGGTTCTTAAATCATTAAGTGGCTAATTTGTGCTGTGGTGTAAAATCAATGTTGGAAGCATAAAATAAACGTAATCAGGGCCATGCCTTTAGTGCAGTAACAGCTCTGGTCCTTTGTATGTTTTCTTAAGACAGCTAGAACCTCCTTTCTTTACCATATTATGAAATATTTCAGACATCTAAAAAATACTGGCTACAATATGCATTTCTAAATTTCTGTCAGTAACTGCTAGCTTGAACCTACTTCATCATTACTTATATGAGAGTCAGTAAAGGCTCAGAAATTAGAAAAATATGACCATATTATAATCTGCTCTTTCTCAACTGCAAATAATGTTGAAAACTTTCATACATTTTAGAATTATATTTCTTTGTAACCAGTTGATGTCACTAAAATATTTACTTAGATTTGAACATAAATGGTATAACTGTGTGTATAAGTGAGACTTCCATTGAATAGATGAATAAAACATTTATCAAAGGCACAAGTAAAAAAATGAGTATTTATTTTAATTGTTCTGATTATTTATAATATACTTTTAAACTTGGTGGTTCCCATCTAGTAAAAAAATAATATTCCAAGCGTGACTTTTTTTCCCTGGGGGTCTCCCCTATAGCAAGCATAAAAAGCTTATTGGTGCATCCACATACGGCTGATGTTGCCCTTATTAATTTGGGGTATTTTTAATTTTATATTTAGGTTTCTTGTTTTGGTTGTCTGTGCCTCTTTTGTTCTGGAACATATCCATAACACCAGATATCAGCAATGTTCACTTGAGCTCCAGTGTTTACAATAGGATAATTCTTCAATGCCATTAGCAGAATTCTCATGTGAAAGGCAGGGCTTTTTTTTTTTCTTCTCAGTGTTATGATAAGACTACATATAAATATTTATAAATATCCATGTTTCTGTAGGTGTACATTTCATAGGACAGCAAGTTCTGTGTACAGTCCTACAAGCATTTGCTAATGTTTGTAACGCTTCCTGTCATGAACTTGATTCTGCAAGTTGCAGAATTTAAGCCTCAGCTAGCTGTATATGTTTTGTTACACCAATTTTAAAACATTTGTATGGTCTATGAGGTTTTCTTTCTAAAAATGTAGATGCTTTCTTTATGTATATTATATATCACTCTTATATACATTTTTTCAGGGCCCTAATGTGTTTAACTAAAATTGCCTTTATAAAAAGTTTTTTTTTTTAACTAGGAAAAAGAAGCAAATAAAGTTTCAGTGAGTTATCATTAGATAAGGTTATTTCAAGTGATTTTTACTGAAGGACCTTTTTTGCTACTAAAAAATTATTACTGTTATTGCTATAGTAACTGTTGAAAGTATCATGCCCCATTTGCAGGGTAAGCAAGTGTGGGTCATACAAATGATACAGATGTTCTCAGAATTAATTTGAAAAAGCTGTTTAAATAACCACTTCCCTGAACTCCAGCACGATAAACATTGTTCTGTATGTTTTAGAGCTATTAAAGCTTAATCCACCACATTTGTAATGAATGGTTAATCATTGCTCTTTATTAATTTCAAATGAAAACATCTCAATACCAACATTTACTGCAGTAAAATAACTTTAATTGTACTAATAAAACATTACCTTGATGAGATTGCAAAGCATCCTCCCATAATCAACATGTTAGTATAAAACTTCTGAATATTTTTTCTAAACCTTTGCTTAATGCCTTATGTTAAAAACTACTTTGGTTTTGTAGTACTACAGGCTACTATTATATGCAGCTTTCTCTTATCAAAATCAGTTAAAATGCCTTTATGATGCAAGTGTGATACAAGCTTGATTAGGTTATTACTGATAACTATTTAATTAAAATTTGTGTTAGGAAAAAACACAGTAAGAATGACAAGAAAAGTGATAGCAATTCCTCAAGTACTGAAGTGTTTACCTAATGCGTAGAGTAATCTCTGGGAATGCAATTTGCCAGGCATAATACAGCATTGGCCTGTAAAATGTAAGCAACTGCTTACGCAGGTGCATTTCATCTGTGGAAATGAAGCAAAGAAATGACTCATCCCTCTAAGCAGTGGGAGGTAAGGTCAACATGTTTTTGTTTCCCAGGAGATGACAGATGATGAAGTGAGATTTGATTTCATAATTGAAAGTCCCAGCAGGCTCAAAAGAAAAACAGCACAGTGTTTCAAGGGGAAAAAATATTCTAATGTACTTTAATATTTGTCAGTTTTTGATTTGTTTAAATTCAGATGCATATCCGTAAGGTTCAAACTTAAAAATAAAAAAATACTAACCAAACTTTTAAATAGCATTTTCCATTTGGGAACAGCTGGTAACTTTATATTTACAATCATTATAATTTGTACTTTTCATAAATGTTATTTTTAAGGTCAGATTTTGCAAGAAATTATTCTTCTGTTCTATCTGTAAAGGACATTGATTTTTGCTGATGTAACAAACTGCATAGAGTTCTACTCACCAACACAGAAAGTTGCTGTGTGGGTACAGCCATTCCCACTGCCTTAGCTTGCAGTGCTTTTAAAGGTCTTAAAACTAAGAGATTCTGAAATGCTTCGTCAGAACTCAACTTTTTTTTTCTACCTTCAGATCCCAGTCAGAATTTCAGAGATTGTGAAATAAAACCTTTGAAATTAGATGGAGAAAAACAAGGAGTTACATTGAGTGTCTTTTCAGAATAAACTGCCTTTGAATATTGTGGGACTTTCCTGTATTCCTTTTTCTTTTAGTGTCTTGACATTTTACTTGAAATTAGATTAGGAGGTTTTTCTTAGGCAGATAATGCATGCTTCTAAATGTAAAATTAAAATCAAGTGAACAAACCTCCCACAATGTAGTAATCAAATAGAAACTTTCCTGCCCTTTCTCAGAAAGTTAGGTAGTATTTACATTAATTAATCACATTGGCTTTTATTTTATTCATGAGCAAAATTATTTTTAATTAGAATATTAAACTCCATTCAATTAAAATCCAAATATACAGTCTGAGTCTACAACAGAATGAAACATCTGATCTTACAGACCACTGTGTGTGACACCAACTACATATTCTAAAATTGCTGTATCTAGAGACAGGACTGATCAATAATTACTTTTCTTGCATGTTTGGTCTCCTAATATTTTGATTAAAAAGACCAAAAAAAATTTAAATATAGGCTCATCAAGAAAATACTTATTAGAATCTTAAACTCTGTTTTTGGCAAGACAATAGATTTCATAGGTTACAGTAGTTAAAAATGATATTGTAATCCTGGAGTTCTTTGTGAAATTTGGATTAGGTTTTAGTATTATTCTTTGAAAAAAATTTCTCTGGATTGTAATCAGACACATATACATCTCTTGCCTGGATGGTCCTAATGTTTTCTTTGCTTTTTGCTGAATAAGGATTTATGTGTCAGTTAGCAAAACCTGTTGACAATGTCATTATGTCATGGTATCAAACTAGAAATTCTGCTTTTCCCACTTAAATCTCTACCAGATAATTGCATGTATTGGTGATTGCTTTTTAAGACCCTTACTTCTTTTTATCAGAATAGTCTTGTTCTTTTGGGAGTTCTTGGTTTTTTCATTTGGCCCTTTTGCCTTTCATGTCCCTGACTTGATTTCAACTCTCTGAGCACACCAACCACAATGCTAGAAACTTACTCTTTTCTTACAATGTATGAAACAGAAGGAGAACACAAATTGCCCCTGAATGTGTGATGGTAGTTTATGAAGCAGATTATAAAAACACTACATAGCCAAATTATAATTCATTCTGAAGAGTTTTCACTTTTGAATTTGTTTAAGAAAAGGAAGCATGTCCTAATGAGAAATGTTGAGGGATCCATTCAGTGCCAGTATCTCAGAGGGCAGCTGCAGCAGCAGCCACAGGTTGAGCTCTGGGACAACGAGCCTGAGGTGAGAGGTCAGGAATTGCTGACCCTTTGCCCAACAAAGGGCCTGGGGAGCTGTGGCCTGGCCAGGGGAACAGGCACTCAGAGACACTGAAAGGGCTGAGGGTGCCAGACTTTCCTGGGCCTGGACAGCGGAAGGATAAAAGCCCAGGGGTCCTTTGTTCAGGGCTCCTCCTCAGAGGCACCAGCTTTAACTGGTTGTCTGTTAATTAGTTATTGCACCAAGATTAAATTGTTTTAAGGATGGTTGATCTGAGACTCTGCTGTGGGAAACCTGGGTTTGGGCCAGCTCAGAAGCCTGGTGTGACTGTGTGAGTGCGGGGATGCAGCTGCAAAGGGGCCTCGCTCCCAGCTCAGGTGTGTGAGTGGGACTGACAGAGTGGCTCCTGGAGGGATGGACAGTTTCCTTAACAAGAAGCATCAGTAACTTCTGTTTTTCCTAGGCAAGGTACCAGCCCTCATTGCTGAATTTATTTCTAATCCTTCATGCTTCAACACTTAAATTTAACAGAAAAATAATCAAATAGTAGCAATGTATAGATTTTCTTAATTGCTGACAATGATCTAAGCACAAATGCATAGTTTAAAAATACTGTCTCAGAATTTTTTTAGAGAGTTCCAATTAACAAAACCTTGCCTTTTCTCCTGAATTCTGAGTTTGAAAATGTTTGCAAACGAATGTGTATAATATCTGAGCTGAAAAGTGCAAAATTAGCCAGGGGTGGCACCAATTCCTGGACAGTCGAAGTTGTCATTAGGATAACTTTCTAATTTGCATACTTTCTGTTTTCTAATGCAGAAAAAAAATATGGTTTAAGAAACTTTAAGTGTAATATAAGGCATATTTATTGAATAATATAAGAAAGGCACTTAACTGTAAGATTAAAGTAAAACACACACATCTTTCAAGTATTTGCAAAGCAAGGGATTTAATGAGAGAGGTTTTTTTTTATTGTCAGGATCCATAATTTATTTGTTACGTTCCTTATAACTTTCTTCTGCTCGGTATGATCAAAGTGCAGTCTCCAAATTAGCTAAAGTCTGCTTGATGTTTTATTGTTTATAAGGCACACCAACTGTGATGCCTCATGGTGTTGATTTAATCTCCTGTCACTTCACTTAGCAGATATCAAGTATCACAGACAGTCAAGGTATAAATTTGCACTTAAAAAGAATACAAGCATTTAGGAACTCCTATGCAGTGCAACGTGCTGGAATATGCCAGGGAAGGAAGGAGAATGGAGCCTCATCAGCTAAGGCTTGTCTGGCCATGCTTTTTATCTCATTCACATTTACATTTAAAATGTTCTGTTCTATCTTTATGATTTGTGGAAACAGCTCTGGAAGCAGAAATGGAAACCAGTAGTCTGTTCTGGCTGTTCTATTCACAGAACTAGAAAATTGGGTGCCCTCCTCTCTGAATATTTAGTGCTCTTTTTTTACAGATCTAAAGCAGCCATGATAGAGATTATCTGTCATTGTGGAGTACTTGGAAATGGACTCCAGAAAGTGCTACAGGAAACTAGTATGTCTAAGTATTGTCTAAATGAAGAAACTTAGAGATGATAAATTCTGAAACTGTTAGTCTAAAAAAGAATATAAGGCAGATCAAAAAAGCTTTTAAGAACAACTAGCACAATCTATTAGACACTTATCTATTAACACATTTTTCCTCTGTATTAAAAGAGCAGGGTGTCAGTGAGCAAGGTTGATTAAAAAAATCGAGAGACAGGGACATTGCAGAAAAACTTTACATCTTTTTGTACTTTATTCTATCTCCACTTACAAGAAACTGAGGAAACATTTAGGTTGGATTCCTTCTTTGCATGTGAGTGTTAAAAAAATCCATTTTTGGAAAATAAATTATATGAGTGATAGTTGAATAAACAGAGAAAATGAGCATTAGAAATTTTTGATGTGTTCAATGACAAGTCATTTTCAGGCAAGACACTAACTGTGATGACAGAAGAGGTTTTAGGATGCCTCCAGGAAGTTACAAGCCATAAGACTGATGTCCTGCTGTATCAGGTAAGGTTATAGAAATAATGTTTAAGAATAGAATTGGTGAACACACAGCTAAGTATTACCTAGTTAGAAACAATCAATATGTCTGGATTGGGGTTTTTTTTAAGAGAAATTCTACCCTAAAACTTCTTGGCAGATTTGGAAGAGTTTTCTGTTGTGTGGATAATGGATTGATGGAAGCTTTTTAAGTTTTCAGAAGTCTGCTGCTGAGTCCCATAAAACAGATTTTTAAGGAAAGGGAACAGCTAGAGGGTAGGAAACAGTAAAGCAGTAAATGTTTATTGTAGCTGAAGATCAGTAGTGAAACTCTATAAGCCAGTAAGATTTTTAATACCTTGAAAATGGAATAATCAGTGCAATGAAAAACAGTTCACTGAGAAAATCAAGTTGATCAGTTGAAGAACTAATTAACTAGATTAGTAGAAAGAGTCTTAGGATACTGTGGGATTGTACTCTGAAATGGCATAATGAATTTGAACAAATATCTGTAATGGTACACAGGTACACAAGGAAGATTAAAAAATTCTGACTTGTTTTACAGTGACAGACTAAGGAGCAGTTTTTGGAGTTCATGCCTGATATTTGTATAAAGTGTCAACTCAGCATAGAGTAATCATTAAAAAAATCCCAAAACAAGTGCTGGAAACTATTAAGAAAATTAATGGAATATTCTATAGCATCAAAGATACAGTATAGATGCTTGTATCTTGAATGCTTGAAGTTTCTGTCTTATAGAATAGAATACTGACTGATCAGAGAAGATCAAATTTATTAGTGCAAAAGGCATCAAAGCTGAAGAATAGTAGGAGACTGACAGAGAGATTTCTATGTTTGGTCTGTTCTTGCCTTTCTATAAACATTCATTTAAAGGACTTCTGGAGAAAGAAAACTCCTGAAATCAAACAGTTGTCACACTTCTTGCGATAAAATTTGGAATTTCATCCTCATTATGACAAAAATCTTGGTTGGTTGTCATAAATCAGTGTTAAACAAAAAAATAAGAACAAACCATTTTAGGGTTGTCCAAGTGCAATTCAGTAGCTGATTTATTTTACCTTGACATGCCACCATAGTCTGGTCCTTCTGCAGTAACATAAATAGTTTTATAGTTTTGCTTCTGCTTTAAAGAAATCTTGTTTGAAAGCCTGTTACTCACTTCCTTTAAGATCTTTGCAACACTGCTGTGAACAATTGATTATATTATACTCTCCCCTACCTTTATTTTTTTTTTCCATGAGTAGTTCAAAGAAGGATACAATCAGTTGAAGTCTATTCCTAGAGAGAACTTCTGAAATGGGGATTTTCACATGGCAGGGCATATGGCTTTATTGTTTCACAAGTTGATTTCTTCTCTCCCACAGCCCCTGGAGCAGAAGTTTCCAGGCAATAGATATTTTTTGCAGGAACTTGGAACAAGTGTTCCAGGAGTCTTGCTCTTAACCAACACAATGATTAAGAAACTGGAAAGTGTGTCATGAAACCTGGGACTTATTTTATTTCCCTTTTCTAAAAATTTGATCTTGTTATAGAAACAGAGCTTAAAATTTTGGCTTCCTTGTGACAGCAAGAATGTAGTACTTGTCCCAAGTCTTGACAGCTGTTGAGATACAGTTAATGTCAAAAATAGCTTATGTTCTCTTTCCCTGCAGAAAATCCTGCAAAGTGGGTTTTTCTAGTGGAAAGGGATTACAGAGAGTTAACTAAGGCAGGGCTAATGAAACAATTGCACCACACAGAAAATATTGATATGTTTGTTCAGTTAAAGTCACAAATTTAATATGCCAATTAGGCTTTTTTAAAAAAATAAGCCGCAAGATATAATCATCAGTGTCAGATTTGAAAGTTACAGTAGCTATGCCAGTTTCAGTATTTGTTCTGAAATTGTCCTTGACAGCTGAGGTGAGTAAACCTTGTTATATAAATCATTATGAGCATTTTGAACTCCCTCAGGGTGGTTACAGAACTGTAGATGAAAAGGGCTTATTCAGTCAAACACAAACCTATTCTTCAAGGTTTGAGGACTTCTACTGAAATCACTTTGGAACATGAAATGGAAATGTGGCTCTTAAAAACAGCTAACAAACAAACAGCTATCCACACCTAACAAAAAAGACTCTAGTGTTCCCACTCTCCCAGGAGTTTTTGGTCTATTTTGTATTTGAAAAGTTACTGATTTCCTGTTTGTCTTTTATATTTATTTCATAGCGGGTCTCTGGTCATCACAGAATCACAGATTCCCAGAATCCTTAGGGCTGGAAGGGATCTCTGGAGATCATATAGTCCAGTCCCACTGCCAAGGCAGGGTCACCTGGAGCAGGTGACAAAGGAACACATCCAGGTGGATTTTGAGTGTCTCCACAGAGGGAAATACTTCGATGGGCAGCCTGTTCCAGTGCTGGTCCACCCTCAATGAGAAGAAGTCCTTACCCATGTTGAGGTGGAACTTCCTGTGTTTTAATTTATGGCTGTTGCTCCTCATTCTGTCACTGGGCACCGCAGAAGGAGTCTGGCACCATCCTCTTGGCACCTGCCTTTGAGATATTTATATGCTTTAGTGAGATCCTCTCTCAGTCTTCTCTTCCCTAGACTCAGTCACCAGACTGTAGTGCCAACTCTAATCTTTCTTGATAAACTTCCAAAGAGCATTACTCTTTGAAATAGTTAGTGTTGTCTGACTTGACAAGGGAGTCAACTGCATATTCTGTGTTTCAGCAGTTTCACATCTTTCACAGGACAGGTGGGTAGTATCCTCATAATCTAATGATCAACAGGCAGCAAAAGTAGATTTTGATAATTAAATGTTTTAAGTGGGCTAAAATGCAACTAATGGGTAATTAGCTGTATGCATGAGCATTTGAAACTGAGACATCTGTAAAATAATTAGTCTGTTTCACCCCTTAGTAAGTGTGAATGTGAAAATGCTCAGAATGTAAATAGTTCTAGGTCCACACAGTGAAAGAGGATGATTACTAAATCTCTCATAGGGAGAAGATAGCAGTAGTTCATGATATTAGCTTTGTGTGTGCTGGGGAAAAGTGTAGTAAATCCTAATCATCACCATGCTATATTTCTTGACATTCCAATAAAGTTTGTTGCCTACCAGAAAGGTAAAAAAATAATCTGAATTTGTCTCAAATTTAAGTGAAATCACAGAAATGTAGACTCAAAGACCTCTAAGATCATGGGTCATTTTGCTCAACATAGAAATACTGGTTTAGGCTTTGAGAATGCAGCACCTTTATATGGCAGTGAATACCCACTGTATAAACCTACATTTTAGAAGAAATTAATTTTTTTGCTGGGAGTTGTTGAAAGCTTCTTATGAAGCTCTGTGCTTGCAATAGTGCTTTACTTAGTATTTGCTATATCATTAATGTTTCATGAATGCCCAAATTCTTAGTAATTATTTTTTCAGAGAGTTGACTTTTGTTAGTCCTTATTTGTGGAAAAAAACATTCATGGGAAAACTAGAACGATGTGGGAAAACTTATAATGCCTTAACATAAAACAGGTATCTTCTCAGATACCACTCACTCCTTGTTGTTGTGAAAAACTCTTTTCTGAAAGTCTTGCTATGTTTATCCAAATGGTCCTTTGAAGGAAGGACCATTCTCCTCCTTCCTTGCAGTTTCTGCTCACTAGTAGAAGGGCAAAAGCTTACGGGTATTTCCTCTTGGCTGCTGGGAGTCATCTCTGTAAGGATAAACTATGAACAAAGAAGAGAAAACCTCTGTCACCACTAAGTTAATCTCAGGTTAAACAACCTGTCTTTGAGCACAATAAACTTTGGTTAAACTCTTATGAAGGTGGAGAGGGAAAGGAGACAAAGTGTCAGGGAAATAGGAGAAATGCTCACTGACTTAAATGAAAAAAAGCAATTAATGTAAGCAATCACTGGGGAAAACACTCCAAAATACAGAAATTTAAGTACTCTTGGGATGTTGTAGAGTGAAAAATATGAGAAATTAGATAGTGTCTTGACTTATACAAGCTATGAGTTGAGCCAATATATTTTCTCAAGTGGACATTCTCAGTATTTTTGAAGTCAAGAAGTATTGAATGCTCTATCCTCTCACAGACTCATTAATTAGATTGAGTGAATGCGTGGATTTTGGGGGCAGATACGATGGAGGTAAAGAAAGGTATGGTGGCAGGGAAAGGAAAGGTAGTCTGGGCTTTTAAGACCTCCCCCCTTCCTCACTTATTTATTCAGTGTTTCTATCCCTTGTCTCTGTCTCTCTCTTTGAATCTGTCTTCTGATACAACTTTCTGACTAAAAGTTAGTCAATTTATTCACAGTATAGAGTATCTTAAAATCATGTAATTTCTGATACTGATGAATCTATACCCCTGTTGCAAATAAACAAGTTGTCCCCCTTCAAGAGTCAGCTGAATTGGCTTTCATTTTGAAGTGGATTTTAGCATCAGAATGTGCCATTATTTTCTTTGTGCAGTAATGCTTCAAAGTGTAACTCTTTGTAAAGTGCCATATAAAACTGAGATTGAAATGTTATTGTCAACAACTTTAAAAAAGTCAACGAAACCCTTAAAAACCCTACACAGCAGTTAATTTTAGAGCTATGAAACATTTATATCTATCCTGTAACCTTGAGATCCAGCAGAAAACACCTTCACATTTTATTTTTTATTATCTATTGGCTTTAGGAAAATTCAGTAGATATTATATGACCAAAGAATATTTGCATAAATATTCAGATTCTGTTTGTATATTTGTATATAAAGGATAAACTGCTATTTGTCCAAACATGTAAACAATGGGGGATTTTTGTTTTACATTTCAATTGCTTACATATTTCCAGAAAGGTTTAGTTATTCATATTTAAGACTGACTCACTGAAATGAGAAAGAATTAGGAGTATGTCAGTCTTAAGTGACAGTAAATTATATTTTTTGACAAACACAGTAAAATTCTATAAAAAAACCCATGAAGTTGCAAGGGCGTTTTCATTGTTTGTGATTTTTTAACTTGACCTAATTTCCAGGTAGCATCTACTTTTTAATAGAAAACAACACAGAAAACCCTTTAATATATACTGATTTCATTTTTTCCTTACTTTTTGCCAAGGTAGAGGGAAATAAACCTCCCTTCTAATAGCTCAAGTATCCCATTCTATGAATGCTGTCATTTCTTGGTTGCTTAAAGAAGAAATTGTGATTGCCAGCAGTACCATTCTTTTTTCCCATCTCACAATAGAAGAATGGATTAGAAAAGGAATACTCAAGCAACTCTAGTTCTTACTATTCTTTCAATCTATATGAGATTATATTCATCACCCTAGTAGATCTCAGTATCTTTACAATCTAAACAGGCCTCAACTAATATGTAATAATTTATGGCATCTGATATGAAAAGGATTTTCAAACCTACATAAATTTACTAGTATGCCTATGTAAGATTCATAGATTTAAAATTCTGAAACCTCATTTATTCTTTACTTTAGTTATTGCCTTTAAAAAAGGAGGGGGGCTGGGGGAGAGATGTTTATTTCCAGCAGTATGTCTTGGGTTGACAAATATTAGCAAAGAAATACAAGTAGAAATGTATTTAGAAGAACTGTTCAAACTTCTTAAAATCAGTTTCATATAATGTATGTAACAGCTCTGTAAATCTGAGTGATAGATTGCAGTTCATCATTATTTTGCTCAGAGTACATGCTACCATACTTTTAAAAACATATTTTAAAGCTTAACATATTGGAGATTAGCCATGCTACTGCTTAGGCCCTGGAAGAGGTGAGGGAAGTTCGACAAATCTGTGGCTTTGATTACCTCTGGAAAGTTAGATATAGTTCCATGCAGGCACAGGATATAATGTTACATACTGTCCTGAATGTTTTGTAGCCATCAGCTACCTTCCATTTTCTACAACAAAGAACATACAGAAAGGTGCATCACAGCAATACTGAACATCATCTGAAAAACTACAGTTGCAGTGGCCCAATCAACAATCTTCTGGTTGCAAATGTACACAGTAGAAATGAAATCAATGTACACAAAATGTTAAAATTTCTTATACCTCTTTCCTGTGGCAGAGGAGATCATTACTCTGACTGCAAGTAGAGAATAATTATTCAGGATTTCACCAGTTAACTAAAGAGGTGCCCTTCTCAGAGGATAAGCTCTCTAAGCATCTGTGGGATATTATGCAGAAGACTGGCATAAGCTATATTAAAAGAGGTTGCTAAGCTCTGCTGATTTTGTAAGTGAGGTGATAGTATTACATGTAGTCACAGTGAAAAACATGGTTTTAACAACTGTTGGTACAGCATAAAAGACAGAATAATTTTGTGTTGTAAATAGTGTGGTCACTCTGCTTAATATTTGAGTTCTGGGTGGTTTTACATGTCCAGGAATGTCTCAGAAGTGAGAATTCCAGAAATCATTGAGTCAGAGAATATGCTGAGATGGAAGGGACCCATCAAAATCATCAAGTCCAGCTCCTGGCCCTGCACACAACACCCAGGAATCATACAATGTGCCTGAGAGTTCTCCAAACACTTCTTGAACTCTTTCAAGCTTGCAGCTGTGACCACTTGCCTGGGAAGCCTGTTCCAGTACCCAAACACCCTCTGGGTGAAAAACCTTTTCCTGATATCCAGCCCAAACTTCCCCTGACTCAGCTTCATGCTGTTTCCTTGACTCTTGTCACTGGTCACAAACGTAAAGAGATGGTACCAGCCCCTCTGCTTCTGCTCACGAAGGTGTTGAAGAGCACAATGAGGTCTCCCCTCAGTCTCCTCCTCTCTAGGCTGAACAAACCAAGTGACCTTTGAAAAAGGGATTCAGTTGTGAGAAGCAAACTCATAACCATACAAGTAATGCTAAGACTTAAACTTGAGGAGGTTTTGCTATAAACACTGAAATTACAGAGAAAGGCAGGGCTGTGTAAATTAAGCTGGCTGTGTTTTACACAGAGGAAGCATGATTAGTCAGGAGGGAGTTAGAATACAGGATTGGGCAGAAGTCAAAAGAAGCACACACTTAGGAAGAAGTAGTGCTGCCAGTCCACTTAGTGTGCTGGTGTATGTAAAGTAGAAACAGTGAAATTAAATTATAGTTAAAGCCTGTAACAGGTAAACTGGCTGGACTGTTTGGATGTCTGCCAGCAGTGTGCTGCTGCTGGTGGAATGTTTCCCATGTTCTTGTGGTGTCACTCTCATGTTCATCTTTCTTCAGATTCTGATGGTTGATTATGGTGGATATTCTTGGGGAGAAAATTCCAAAGGCATTTCTATCACCTCATTTCCTACCCCACCCCTCCCCCTTCAACCTAGCAGTTGTATCATTTGCTTTGCATTAGAGAGCAGCAATATGTACATTGTGTATGTCAATATACATGCACAATAAAATGCACATATACAGCTTAACCAGTTAGTGGGCAGCAACTGTCCATGACCAAAACATGTTCTATTCAATGCTAACAGCATCATCCACATTCCCAATCCATAAGGAGTGTGAGCAGTTCTTAATGAAAACTGCATGGCTTTTGTGGTAAAGCTTAGGCACCAGAAAGGATGCACAAGGAGTGCTGCTCACCTGAGCATGTGCTAAGTCTACACCCTTGGAGGTAAAACGTTCAAATATGTACCTAATATACTGGTCTTTGGCCATCACTATGCAGATTCCAAGTATTTCTTCAGTGGTTATTTTTCCTCTCACCCTTTGGAATTTTGGCTTTTCTGTGAAGTGGTGGTTAAGATTTCTTCATCTTAAAGAGGGCACAGGATCTATTTCAAGAAAATTACTGGAATAAAAGTGCAGTCTTGCTTTTGAAGAAAGTAGCTACAGATTCTTAATTGCACAAGTGAGGAAAAATTTATTTATTTGGTAATTTTTTGTTGTCATTTTATTGCAAAAGTTACATACCTTCTCAGTGATTTCTCATGGGCAGTTCCTTACAGCACTGACTCCTTCTTCTGCACAGCCTCCAACTCTCTCTCTTCCTACCCAGCTAACCCACTCCCTTGTAGCACTCTTCTTATTGGACACAGCTGTGGCCTATTAAGGACAGGCCTGTTCCTAATCTTTGGTGATTAGTACAGCTGCAACTCCTCAGGTGTGAGATTACCTTCTGTACTATCTTTATTCTCTTACATTCTATCCCTCCACAATTTTTTTCTCTGTACCATTTTTCAATGAACTTTATAATCTTTACATTGCAAGTGCATTTTAAAAAAGAGAAAATGAGTATACTTCTTTATTCACTCAGGACAATTAATAAGCACCGTTCAATCATTTAGATTAAACACTGAACTTAAAGTTGATTTTTCATCTTCCCAAAGACAATTTTTAGTATCTACCATAACAAGTCCTATCTTGGAAGAATAGAACAGTAGACATTGACTTGGAAAAGTTAAAAATGTAGAAATTAAAACAAACCAGTGCATTTCCTGCTAGCTTTTCTTGATTAGCAAATGTAGACTTAAAATAATGCCTCTGATTTTTCTGTTGGAAAATGGTGAATGCCTTATTAACATTTTTCCTGTCACTCATAGCTTTCTAGACCTTTCTCCTACTATTCTTCCATTCTTCCTATTCTATTTAGTAAAAAAGGGGTTCATCCTTCTATGTTGTTTTCCCAGTTCTATAATGCCAATCTATGAAATGCTGGACCAGACCACTGAGTGTTCACAGTAGTAGCTCATGACATCACCAGTACATGAGCCCAATGAGACCTTTCTGTTTCCTTGTCTTGCTGTTCTGTAAGTCAATATTGCAAAAACCTTCTAATTTTTTTTTCACCATTTTTTGGTGTGATAGGCATTAGCTCAGAAACTTAAGCTATTGCTAAAACTGAAGGGGTAAATGTAGCTCTGTGGTTTTAGGGAGTTATTGTAGCTTTTACCACGAAGGCTGAAGAGTCATAGTGGGCATCAGATCTTAAAAACAGAATAAAGTGAAAGTTCACAGTTATTTTTGTCACTGTGACTTTTACTGCACTTTATAAATTACAATTCACTGTAGGAATATATTTAGTAACTGTTTTATGCCAGATTTTACTGTTTTATGCCACTGTTTATGATCAAGTTTCTCCTTAATCATAATTCCTTTTATAAATCTAGGTAAACAATATGCGTGCACATGGGTAGCAAATGATTTTTTTTTTTTTTGCTTGCTTCCAGAAGGACACAGAGGTAGGCATTATGCAATTTATCAACTCCCCTTTGTCAGGGTCAGGTTCTTCTCAGTCAAGACTCACGATCCTTTGCTCTCATGATCAGACCATTATTTTCAGTGACTCTCTTCATCATTTCCAGGTCTTCATTAGAGGCAGGATAGATATGAGATTCTTTGTTTTGAGAAAAACAATGTCCCTGGAAGAGTGAGATTTAAATCTATGCTCTCAGAATACAAAGACAGGCATAATCAGTATTGATGCAAGTATTTGCACATACAGTTTTATTAAAAGCAGCCTTTAAATAGGATGAGAGATTTCAATTAGGGCAACTGACTTCCTGCTCTGAAAAACAAAACTAGAGAGAATGTTTTTGCCTCCTTCCCCTCTTCACCATCCACACAGATCAAAGTTCCAAGAGAAAAGGTTCAAACCAGAACACAAGTAAAGCTGTGGGAGGTAATGATAGCATTTCTAGCTTCTTTTTGAAAAAGAGAGAAATACAGCTAGTGTTGAGCAATGTCTAGCCACTGGAAGATACTAAAGCAGGAACATACTAAATCAGAGCCCTGATGTGTTTTATATATGTCCTCCAGTCATGAATCAGATGTTGGATCATCCCTAGAAGTGTTTCAGTTTTGGCTTTTTCAAAATGGTCCACTTTTCAGTACAGCTCTTCTTCAAATTGATAAGAAACTTATATTAGGTTTCTTTTTGTACCAGGGATTTGGCGCTGAGCACTTTCACAGTTCATGGCTAGTCCTCATCTCACTGCAGAAAAGTAATGATTCCAGGATTCCTCTTCATCTACTCTCTTGGATACAGTCAGTTTTGCATCCACAGTTTAGCACACATCAGTAAGATTTGAGTCTTCATCAAAGTTGGCTTCTCTCTTTCTAGCTCTGCGTTATAACTTCAAGGTTTTGAAGTTCTTCTCAGTTCACAAAGATTGAAATCTGCTTTCATAAACTCTGAGCAATATACGAGAAATGGGTAGCAGCTACAGTACCTCTAGCACTGCTGTTCTTAAAAACAACAAAATAGCTACCAAGTAAATTGAGGAAGACACTGGCCCCTTTCTTCTGGAAGGGATCTGACAGATAGAATTGACCTTCAGCAGCAGTAAATCAAAAGGACCTGTACATTCTGGTTATCCTACCAATTACAGTTCATCAGTTTTCAGAACATTTTCTGACGCCTGACATCTCATGGGCTTTGTGGAAAGAACTTTAGTGCAAACATGGGCCTTTGTTTAAAGACTAGATCCAGTAAAGAATTGAATATCCGTAAAACAGCACCATCACTGTATAAACAAATAGAATATAAATCTGTTTAATACACAAGAAGCACAGGGGGGGAAATTTCCTAAGTGTGATGTAGCAGGAGACAAGGGTGATCAGAGAGAAATTGAAAGAAAAGAACAGAAGTCTGACATTTCATTACAAGAGGGAAAGGGAAAGCAAAGTTTGATCAATAGAAATGTTTTTAAAAGATGTGTTGGTAAAAGAGAGGAGCAGTCAATCACAGTAAAAGGTAAAGATAGAGCTATAAGCAATGTACATAACTTACAGTTTTGGTGATGTGTGGCTTATAGACAGCTTTATTCCCTCCTGTGACAATAAAATGTGTTTCCCTCTTTGTTTTAGGAGAGGAAAGCACTCTCAGAATGTGGTGGTTATTAATAAATGTATTGGCCGTTACTTTATAGACTTCCTAATGCACACTAGTAAAAAAAGCAAAAAAGAAAAAACCAACACATACACCATTCTTAAGCTCTCTGTAATGGCTTTTGTTATTTGGAAATTCTGTAAAATACAGTGACCTATCAACTGAAGGCTTTCTGTTCAAATGATGTGATCCCAATAGCTGGTTACATGAGAAATGGCACCATGCTCACAATCTGTCATTGCTGGTTCCTGCAGTTTCCTGGTCTCTGAATGTCAGTAGTTTCTCTGTTCTACCACAGCTGCAAAATCTTTTCAAGTAGCTGAAAGGTTGCAATCAGCAACCTAAAAACTGTATCAGACTTTTCAAGAACAATTCCTCTTAAACTGTTTATCAGTCATATTCTTGGGGTGAGGGATAGGTATGGAACAAGACAGATGTAAAATTGCCACAGAAACTGGTGTTTGCAATTTGCATTTGCAGGAAGGGCAAAGAAAACATGCTCCAACGTAGTATGAATAAAAAACGTTTGGAACAAGAGAGTGTTCATTTTAAGGGAGATGGCTGGCAAACTGGGATTTCTTCACATAAGTAGTCCTAGTAAAAGCCCCATCAGTACAGCCATGTACAGCTAGGTGCTTCTGTGCTCTCACAAGAACTTACACTTCTCTAATATTTAATTCTAAAATTCAAAAAAATATTAAGTAGGAAGTAGGTAAATAGTTCTCCAGTATCTGATCTCAGCAGGTTGTATTGAAGGCTTTAAAACCAGAACCTTTTCTGTCAGTTACTCCAATTCTATTTTGAATTTGTTTTGCTAAGAACTTTTTTTCTCTACAGATTAAAACAATTCTATTTTAATCTGTTATAAATACCTCGGTTAAGGTTTTAATGCTGAATGAAAAAATAATCACAATGATTTTCCAGTGTTCAATCTCAGATCACTGCTTCATGACTCAGACAAAATGAGACGTGAAATAAATTTTGCATGGATTCTCCTCAGTGCCTATTGTGATTCTTCTGCTAATTGACTTTGGGAATTTGTAAAGCATTTACCTGCAAAGAGAATTTGGGGTCTGTGGCAGGAACCAGAAAGGTAAACATTAAACAGTATCGTGTCAAATGATTAGATGTTTGCATCTTTATGTGAATCTGGTCCTTTGAAAGAACCCAGAATATCAGTAAAAGAAATCTAAGCAACAAAATAATTTCTAAGGCATGCATCTGTACAACTCTGAGAAGCTTGTCAGGCCATATGAAATGTGTATCTTGATGCATAATAGAAGCTAATCATAGACATAAAGTTTTAAATAGGATAGTGACAATCAAAGAGTCTCCTTCAGTCATCAGCAGCTATCCATGTGTAGAAAATGGATAAAATCTTCCATTGACTAAAACTCAATGTATGAACCCCCACAGATCTATATCTATAGATATTTGACAAGAAACTCCACTGAAAGCGCTGCAGTCTGGTGAAACAGGAAATTGTGTCGTTTGTATTCTTCTGTACTGTTCTGGCAAAAAGTACTCAATTCTCTGTAAAACAGAATGGCTTCCTCTGTCTCTTACTGAAAAATTAAATCCTGTCCTTATCAAAATGACACAAAATCTTAAGCAATTTAAGGTTTGATAATTCAGGGTACTGAGGTTGTATTACGTTGTGTCCTTTGCTCTTGCTTTAATGTGCTATTACCTGGTGAGTCACTCTGGAGACATTTAACAGTCTACAGCTGTGGACATGGTACTAAGATCTCTGTATGCTAATTTTAACACCTCTAAATTGTCTCTGAGTAATTTGAAGTTCCATTATAAGATATACTGAATCCAAGGCAGTGTCCCACATCTGGCAGGATTGCTTAAAACTTACACAGAAACATGTGTCTTAGGTGTCTTTTTTCTTTCAACCTAGCATGCATTTCTCAAAATTAAAATTTTCTATTTCATGTGTTATCCTTCTGAGATTCATACATACAGAGAAAAATTTATTTTCTTAAGATGATTATAAAAATTATTTTGGGAAAAACCAAATACACAGTGTGTTATCAGAAGAGAGCAAACAGAGTGAACAGAGTGAACAAGCTGTATATTAAGAGTGACAACAAAATCCTAATCAAAACTCTCACAGAAGGAAAAGAGGAAAAGATACCATCTTATGCTGAAGCTCATAGTAATGTTACTGCATAAATACAGAAGAAAAAAAAGGTTTTCGTGAACCAGAAAAAAATCAGACCAAGACAGGGCTGTCACAAGATAAAGAAAATTCTTTGCATGTATTGGAAGCCTTTACATATCTCTTCTCTCTTAGACCTTAAGCCTAAGAGAATATCAGCTCAACATATAGAAACATCCAAGGAAGTTCTTCATACTTAATCTGACTCATTTTTTAAAGCTTCTATTCAATTTTCTCTCTAAGAAGTGTCTTTTGGCAATCTTTATACTCTTGTACCTTCATCTTGTATGCTCAAGGTCTGTTTTGTGGTTATTTTGTTCAGCCTGGAAATTTGAATGTATCCATTAACTTTATCCATGTACTAGTATGATTTGAGATAGATAGATAGACAGATAGATAGATATAGATATATAAACAGTTTCTTAGTTTTGCACAGAATAAAAAAATTTGTAATTTGATTAAAATAAAAACTTGATTGTGTAGTTTAGTTCTATAAGCAAAACAATAAGTTACTGAGAAGATCAAAATAGTCTTTGGAGTTATATGGAATTTCTGAATTTTAGAATAGTACTTTCAATCAAGTCCCTAAAAGCACCCATGGTAAATAAAAAATTGGAAAATATAATTCACAAGTTAATGTTAATTAATCTTTTCCAATTTTTAAAGTTGTTTTCATTGAGAGTTCACTGAGAATGTCTTAACAGAACATTGTCCTGAGACAGATAGCAAAACCAATATAATGACTGCTTTTTTCAATGAACCCAGTGATAGAAGGAAAATCTCTTAAAAGATGCATAGCAATTTCTGCCAGAGGATTCAAAGGTAGAGAACAAATGCTTCTGGACTGCCACTTGCCCTAGAAAGTTTGTCTTTGACACTCTCTCACCATTGTGTTGTTAATCTTTTCAACTGACTTCCTTCTTGTTCCAGACATACATTAGTTTTCTTACTTGTTTTCTTCTCTTCTTACTTTTTTTTTACCCCTGTCACTGGTCTAATTTTCTTTTTATATTAACAGGGAGACATTTTATCTACAGTTCTTTGGCAGCAGTCTTTCATTTTTGCACACTTCATTCTTTTATCTTAATTAGCTGTGGCTTAGTTTTTTTGGTTATCTACCAGCTCTTCCTACATGTTCATCTCTATCTACAGGTACATGAAATCAGAAAATGGCACTAATTCCCTGCTTTTGTTTGTTCTATCCTCTTTTTTAAGACTAAGCTCCTTCAGTTATCATTAAAAAATGCTGATGGTTAAAAAACATCCCATATTGTAACCCTCTCTGTCTGTAGCTTGTAGCTCTCAATCAATAGACTGTCTACCAGTGATAAGTAACAATATTTTTGAGCAATATATGCCCAATACTTGGGGCAAAGGACAAACAAGAGAAAGAAAATACAAATCCCTTCTTTTCCCTCAATACATAATTCAGTCCTGAAATGACTGTAATTAAAAAAAAGTCATTGAACTTGCTTTTATATTTACTTGTTTATATGCTCTCATGTACATTACTTTCACACTTTTAATGAGTTGGTCTCTGATGTTTTATAATCAACACTATTTTGTTTATAGTCATCAGAACTCCATTTTATTTGCAAGGTCATCTATCAAACAGATTTCTCATCAAATTGCATCCTCAAATTCTACCCTACTAAAGATAATAGAATTGTAAAGATGTAATTTAAAGTCTATTTTGGGAATAGTCAGCTTCCATAGAAGTTGCCTAAGGAAATTCTTGACCTGAAGAAACTTTATTACTAGTGATTTTGTTCTTTTTCCTGATTAGGTATCAAGTTGACTTTCAGATCCTAGTCTCTTTCCACCAAGGAAATAATTTTCTTATGAACCTTTGAAAACTCACGTATCACCAGTCATAGAATTTACAAGATAATTTAGCCATCTGTTTTTGAAATATACCTGCCCTGTCTCAGTTTTTTTTTTTTTTTCTTTTTAATTAACCTTAATAAAATGGCAAGTACAACTTGTATGATGCTTTAGGCAGGACTAGAATAATAACATACACTATGAAATAAGAAAAAAACTAAGTGCTGCCACTGATTGTCAGCATTTTGAAAAGACTTTTTTCTTTCTGGTGGTAAAAACACTGGGAAATACTAAATGAAGTTGATATGGGTGGATCTGGCGTGATGCTTCTCCATCTCCTCATACTAGTATAATGGCAAGCATACTTGCTCAACTCAGAATTTTTAAGACTCAATTTTTTAAATGCATAACAAAATAATATATTTTTCTAAATGGCAATGCTTTGAGCAAACGATTTATCCTAATGATAATAATAATAATGTTAATGATAATGATAATGATAATAATAATAATAATAATAATAATAATGTGTTGTAGATTTTGTTAAAATCTTGAACTTATACTGTTCTGGAGTCTTTTTTTCTTCTATTACATTTAAGTCACTCTGTTACAATGAATGGGTTAAGATGATCTTTAACCCAAATATTTAATGTAATGCCATAGTACTCAAGTCCACTTACAGGTTTCAGATGACCACAAACTACTGCTAGAGAACTTGCATATTGGTACAAAATTTCCATGAAGTTTTAAATAGATTTCAATATTTCATGTCTGCATTTAGCTGACTGTCTTTTGAGGATGAGCATAGAACTGGGATAGAAGCAACCAACAGCCCCTTACTTCAGTCACTCCTCACTGTGACTGAGGCCAGATCTGTTCTAAGGGCCATAAGTGCCTGCTGGGGTTACAGGTTGCAAAGCTCTTTTGAGTTTAATGTTGCCAATGGACTGAGAAAAGGGGGAGAAAGCCTACAGGAATTTGGGTTTTCCCACTAACTGCTTCCTGGAACTGTACAATAATCTAAACAAAATTTCCATTTCATGATTCAGTGTTTTGGATTTTTTTTTTAATAGAAGTAAAGCATGGTGAATATCTGGCTTGCGAGATTATAAACTATGTCTTGCAACTCCAGAGGTAGTGTTGCTGGTCCCAATTATGTGGACTTCAGTTACTAGGTGACCACTGTCTACCTATGCAGGGAATTTCAGTTCTATCTCTGCAAGATAAGAAGTTGCACAGTCTTAGATTTTGTCCTGCTATTCAGGAGAAGTGTTCCCCCAAGTATTTTGGGGAGGTTTTTATTTATATATGGTTTACCTATATATAGAACCAGGAGACAAATATTTGAATTCCAATATTCCTATGAAATGATCAGATGATGCTGTTAGCATTGAACAGGTGTTATAAAAGGGGCTGTAAAGATTCCATCTAGACTCTGGATCATCAGTGGAAAACACATTTTTTCAAATTCATACTTACAAACCAAGTGCGAGTTTTCAATGACAATTTGGGATCTTAATGCTCTCACCCTGGAGAAAGTAGACAGGTGGTTCTGTTCCTTCCTAAAGCAATTTCTAGTTTCTAATGGGAATTCATTGGTTTCTAAAGAATTTTTTGCAGTTTCCTTCTAGTGTAACTCATACCTTTGTCATTTTTTTTTCTTTCTGATGACTACTAAATGTGTTTTAGTAGTTATCAGAATGTGTTTAGTAGTTATCAGTGTGCTACTAACCTTGGTCTGTATATGCTTGTTCTGAATTGTCTCAATCCTGAAGTATAGAAAAAGCAGGAGGAGAGAAAGTAGCAAGCTTATTTTTTTCCTTAGTACATTTCACATAAAAACATTTTTGTTTTTGCAGTTAAATAACAGACATATCTCAGTTCAGTTTGCAATGGAGTGAGGAACTTGAGACAGAAATACAGGATTTGCTGAAGGAACACATAGAGGTATATATGGGGGAAGACCTCTAATATTTCTTGCATCTAAGTGAGGCCTGCAAATTTTTTTTATGCACAGTCTAGCAAAGAGTTCACTGAACTAAGAGTCAGGTACAGGACTTGGTTTCTGTGTAAACTTGGATTAGATATTTCTTTATCCCCTGTGGCCATGTGGCTTTAGAGGATTATTCCCTGAAAAGTGCTGCAGAGTCAAAACTGTTACTGTCTTTGTTTTACTACAGTTTTACCATAATGTGGCTTTAATGTAAATACTTCAAATATATGGCTCTGAAATAAAGAAGGAATTAATTAAAATTACTTTGAAATAATATTTTAAAATTTTAAAAAATTGTTTGTTTTAAATTGAAGGCATCTGTTATACCTAGATATTTCTTGTTAAATAGAGAATTCATAGATGTTCCTCATTGCCTCTACAATGGCAAATATATTTTCATGAACACACTTGTTTGAAATTCCTTGATTTGAATTTATTTCTAGCACATAGATCTAAAATAATAATAATAGTAATAATAATAAAAATAACTATCAGTAAAAACAACCCTCAAACTAAAAAATGGTCACTGAATGGTCAGTGTCCAAATGAGGGATATGAAAATGGGGAAGGGCCTAGAGGGGAAGGTATATGAAGCAGGCATTAATATCTTCTCTCTGGTGACCAGTGACAGGATCCAAGGGAGTGGCCTGGAGTAATGTCAGGAGAAGTTTGGGTTGGATATTAGAAAAAAGTTTTTCACCCAGAGGGTGGGGTTAGGCACAGGAACAGACTCCCAGGGAAGTGTTCACAGCACCAAGCCTGACAGAGTTCAAGAAGTATTTGCACAACACACTCAGGCACATGGTGGCATTCTTGGAGCTCTCCTGTGCAGGGACAGGATTTGGACTTCAATTATCCTCGTGGGTTCCTTTCAACTCAGAATGTTCTGTGATTCTATGAGTGATTTGATTTTACTGGTTTGAATTTACCACTCAACTACTTTAATTTAACAGAAAAGAAAAGAAAAGAAAAGAAAAGAAAAGAAAAGAAAAGAAAAGAAAAGAAAAGAAAAGAAAAGAAAAGAAAAGAAAAGAAAAGAAAAGAAAAGAATTCTTATGCTTCTCAAATGGCTTCACATGTTCCCATCAGCTGCTAGTATAGTTTTATAGTTTTCTCATCTATGTGCGTGTTATGATTACAATTAAATCATTTTGTGCACAGGTATGTCAGGCAGTTCAACAAATCCTGCTTTTATTAAAAAAAAAAAAAAAAAAAAGATCAGCCTGTTTGGATTCCCAAAAGGAGGCTAGAGGGATGGCAGGTGATCATGTTGTGCCAAGAAATGTTCAACTAAATGCAGGTACCTAATTATGGTGCTGTAGCTCTCTGTATTTGAGACATAGGCGTTTGTCCTGTGACATCAATTCCAGACTGACTGCTATGCAACATCCTTCATTATGCTGCATCTAATGTAGCACAGTCCTAACTTTAATATCCCTACCAGTGTAATGGCTGCACAGAGTTTAATTCTTGATAGCTTTCCTTAAATGTGAACAGGAGACAAATGCCTGGTGAGTGGCTGTAGATCATTTAGTCATCTCCCTGCAGAAAACAGTCATTTGAGCTAGATTTAAAATTAGAGAAGTCACAGACTTGGGCACTTACAGAGTTTCCCCTTTACCCATAATGGAGAAGAATAATGAGTTTCAGTACAAATTGCAAAGGCTAAAAATACCGCTTTGTGCAATGAAAATTGTGTTGTTATATATCACCTCCCCCTTTCACTGACACTTTCAATCAGCTTGTCAGCTTTTACTGGTAGATAATTTGATGAAAGCTTTACACTGAGTAAGGCTTTTTGCTCAGTTGTATACAGCAAAAATACTGCTTGTGTCAGGACCAATTAATAATGCAAGCATTTTTCATACATTTGAAAAGTTACTACAAACCTTTCTTCCATGAAACACCAAGATCCATGAGAATAACGTTACCAGTAGGCACTCATGGCACCCTTTATAGCTGGTCTAAAGATGTTATAGTAGCCAGCTGATAAATTTGATGACAGATGACAAATTTCTGATACATTACAATGCCTGTGGACTTCTGGCAACCTATTTAAAGCTTCATTTCTCATGCTTGCTGTTAAGCATCAATAAAAAGTCCAAAGCTATATATAGATGTTAGCCCATGCTAAGATTTCTCCCTCCTTCTTCCCTTCAGGAAAAAGGGGGCCTGGCAGTTAAGACATTTGATATTAAATAGCTTTGTCTGTGTTCTTATTCTTTTACTTTTTTCATCTTGAGACTATAAATGCCTGTGATTTTCATGACATTTACAATTCAAAGAACAGATTATTAAAAGGTGTGGGTAGAAATAACTGATAAGGAGAATATGAAATGCACAGGAGCTTTTCCTTATAATGACAGAATCTCAATTTTAAAATAGCTGCTTCTGTGGCTGATATTATTAGATGCCCACAGGATCTTCCTATATTTTGTTTACTGGACATGATATGCCACCTGGGGAGTGCAAATACAGCTGTAGAGTTCACCTCAACTGCAGGATTTGAGCAGCTGAGAATTAAAGTAATGAAAGAATTAATGTGGCAGATACTTGAGTAATTTGAGAAAAGTGTTTATTGTTTTAGCTGCTTCCATTCTCCCCAGTCCTCTTTCATTTTAGATACTAATATTTGCTTATAAGTTATAGAAAGCTCATTTGTTGCTGTGTTAAATAATTTAATATTATTAACCATTTATTTCCTTCAAAGATTTACAAATTTACCTTTACCCCACAAGAATATAAATTACACATTATATTTGCCAGGGGAAAATCCTACCTGTGAACACATTTTCTTTATTTTTAATTTTGTGATACCTGTAGCACAGCAAACCTACCAGAGAAATTGTTAATTAGTTCTTGATTATTATTTTATAGTTCAGTGTTATAACTTCAGTCTCCCTTCCACTGCAGTTTACATGGAGAAGAAACTTAAAAGACAGAAATTAAAGTTCATTTGATGGTCAATTCTGTGTTTTAGCTATTTATTATGGGCAAACATTTTAAATAATTAATAATTCAGAAGATTTCTCATGATCCTGAATGGTAATCAACAGGTTCATTAGTAAGACCATGTAGGATTCACTCAGTTCCTAATTCTTTTCACTAACCCCTGATTAATGTGCATTACTTTACTGCTAGGCTTGTCTTTAAGCACTATTTATGTATTAGCTGCATATTTTTAATGTCTGTATTAATTTGTTTCAGCCAGAAACCCCTTCCTACTTACAAACATGAATAGTCCTACTTTTACTGGTTTTTCATGCATATTCAATATCTAAATTGAGAAAATTACACTCATGGTATTTTATTTTTATATAATTTATGAAAAAAAATTAAAAAGATTGGACAGGGTTTTTTAGTTGTTTGTTTTTAATTAAAAAATATAATTGATTCTTCAATAATTGATAACTTTTATCCTAGACATTTTTAACAACCCATGCAGAAATTACATTTAACTAAAGATACATTAGAAAAAGAGAAAAACTATTCAATACACTCTATTCCACAAGAATTGTGCAGGTAATAAGTATAAATTCATGGTGTCTGGCAGCACAGACTTTTTATTTTATTTGATTAATTTTAAAAAAATTCTGGGCTGGGTCTCATGGGTTGTATTGGTGGCTGGGGTAGGGGTGTGATTGAATGCACTCTTAGATGTGTCATGCTTCATAGGGAAAAGAGGAGTAGATGAATGGATCCTCATACAAATGATGATATCTGAGGACTGTCAAGTGAATCCTACTGTGCACAAGCCAATATATCAGCTGCCTTTGTAAGGTTCTCAAAAAAGAAATATCAATCATTTTTCAGTGAAAACATCTATAGTTTTCACCTTGTTTCTGTTTTCAGTCCCTGCTTCTGATGTGTTGACTTCATAAAAGTAATTTTAGCATGTGTCCATTTCTCCATCTGTGGAATATGTGCCTAATATATTAGATCTTGCCAGCAAAGGGCTTCGAGATCTGGTAGTAGAGACATACAATAAAGTAACTTGTTATTGTATATCTCTTTATCAAAGGAAGGTGCTTGGAAGGAAAGCACTACCTATAAAAAACCTTTCTGATCTTCTTTTATATCTTTTATATCTTCTTCTGATATTCTTGTAAGTACTGTTCCAAAGGAGATGTAGAGGAAATCGGTATTTCTCGTACTGATGGCTGTGATACATGTGATACCTGGTTCCATTATTGAAGTCACAGCGCTGAGTTCAGAACAGAATAGAGTCACGAAATCAGTAATAGACAGTCTGGTTTGGAAGTAGTCTTTAAAGGTCCAACCTCCTTGCAATAAGCAGGGACATCTTCCACTAGATCAGGATACTTAGATCTCCATTCAACTTGATTTTTAGTGCTTCCAGTGATGGGGCATCTACCACTCCTCCAGGAAACATGGTACATTGTTTCACCACTGTCCTAAAAAATTTTCTTCATTGTATCTAGTCTGAGTCTGCCCTCTTTTAGTTTTAAACAATTACATCTTGTCCAATTGTTGCAAAAGTTTGTCCCTCTTTTTCTTAGAAGCCTTCTTTAAGCATTGAAAAGCCTCAACAAAATCTCCCCAGAGCTTAGTTTACTCCAGGCAGACAACAGAGACATTTTTCTGTCTCTAATTTTCAGGATGTCCAGAAATTGTCAGAACATCACATTCTTAATGATTCTTGCTTTGTGGGAACTTATATCAGATACAGCACAAGAGGACTGAAGTAAATCAGTTCCTGTTCTTAATTCCTTTGGGTTCTTCATAGGTAAATAGTTCTTTTCTCCTACCTTTGAGACATGGAAAACATGGGACCCCTTTGCCACAAGGAGAGAATAAGGGAACACCACAGAATGCCACTTACACGTTGGGTTTAGTAAGGGGGCAGAAGAAAGAAAACATTGTGCATATACACAGATGCACTATTAGCTGAGATGCATCTCTCCTGCTGTGATGAGCAGGCATTACTGAGCTCAGGAGTCCACAGCTCTGGCCACTGTCAGCACTGGGCTCTAGCCAGCAGCTCAGAACAAACACAAAACTGCTGCACGTCAGGTCCTCTGCATACACATAAAAATCTTTCCCTCTCATCTTTGAATTTATTGTAGCTTACCTCTCCAATCATTGGGATGGCAAGGGGTGTATGTAGTGCTTTCATAGACAGATTTTAGCATAGCCCATCAAACAAATCACTGTAGAATACTGTTGTGATGCATCTTTCCAGTAGTTTTTGCTGCTGTTTTCCTGACAGTTGTCCACAGCACATGCAGAGGCTTATTGTACTCTCGTCATTTTCCTAGTGTTCTTTTGAACAGGGTTCAAAAATTTGACCTCTGTTTGCACTTTACTCCTGGTCAGGGCAAGGCTATGAATACGCTTTGTTGCCTTCTGTATATCTGTGAGGAGATTTCACATAAGTATTTTATAATGAGTATATCTGAGCCAAATTTGAAACAAAGTCATAAGCATTAGGAGAAGGAGAGATTAAGTTTTCTATGCATATGAGTACTAAATTGAGCAACATGTGCATTCCAAAACTGATAATGCTGCACATAATATTATACGTTAAAGAAACCCAAGCCTTTTGCTTGGATATAAGGCTGAAAATGATATATCCATTTTTTTGTTATTATTTTTCAGATAAAAATTATTAACTATTCAGAGCATTTAATAAACGTTCACAATGAATGAAATTCATTCTGAATGAAATTATTCCTGGTCTGTTGTAAAAGCATTAGAAGATTTTCAGGCTGCAAGAGAAGCAGTGTGTACTAGGGTGCTTTACATTGTGACACTCCCAGCCAGGTGTTCTTTGGGAATAGTACATATTCAGCATGGTAATCCCAAAATATTCAGAGCTGTACAGCTGTAAAGAGAGTATTAGTTATGTATCCAATAGGTTTTGTAACAGCAAAGTGAAAAATCATGTCTTTGTATTCAAAACAACCAATAACACATATTTCAAACTTCTGACTTTTTAGGTAAAATCAGCTTGTTCTTATACTAAAGGCACTTATGTGCATGTGTCAGCTCTGGATAAACCCTGTGATAGTATATAGTGGAGATATATATATATGTGTGTGTGTGTGTGTGTGTGTGTGTTCTTTAGAAAGAATTAGTATGGACAGAATTAGAAAACATGACACTGTCGCAAAGTGTTTATTAACTGAAGAGTTAATAAATCTGTTTTCAGATTAACGAAATTTAACATGTATATTGTTTCAGCAATCTGAAACTATATGTGTATCATGCACTTACAAATTTTGCATTTAAAATTTTATTCATTTTTAAAATCTAAATAAAATAGCAATAGTTTAAATTATATTACATTCTTAAGCTTTTAGGTTTGACACTCATAAATATATTAGAGAGTACACTCTTTTTACATGCAATTTACTAGGAAATTTACCTCTATGTCCTCTTCTGGTGTCCTGTTTGTGTCAGAAAAATTGATACCAGAATAGCCATGTTTTGCTTATAGTCTGAATTCCAATAGCTTTACATTACTGTGTTGCATTTTATTAACTATTTTCTTAATGCTAAACCATGCTTACTCTTCATTCTTCACTCTTTTTATTTAAGTCCATATATTACATTTTATTGCATCAGTTGTCTTTTCTAACCTGATTACTATATGAATTCTGAATCTTTATGCAATGATTTTTTTTTTCTATGCTTATGCTTATTTCATCACCAGATTAAGTTAGCTGTTAAAATATCATCTTGCATTACAAAGGATTTGATCTTTTTTATTCACAGAAACTCAACTTTTAAAAATGTAGATAGATTTTAAATGTAAATAGGCTTTAAGATGCATTTGGCTATGTCTTACCTTGCCCATAAGATCCTCCTTTTAAAACTAGAGAATAAAAAAAAAATATTCCCCCCCCCAAAAATCCAGAACTTTTCCCAAGAACTCTTACAAATTATTTCTGTATTGGTCTTGAAAAAAGCATCAACCATGGTGATTTGTTAGGTTTTCTCTCCACGATTAAAAAGCAAATGGTGTTATTGCAGATTTCCATTCTCTTCATACAAACCCTACTCAGATTTCTCTGATATACTCTTGTGTTTTTTGCAGTCCTTTCTATAATCCATTAGTGAGTTACAATGTCTGGTCAGGCAGAATAGATTCTCCCAGCAGTCACCCTTTGTCACCTTACAGAAGCAAGGGAAGCAAGTGATCTGACCTTGTGCCATAAATAAAACGTAAAAAGCAGGATGCTGAGGTTAACATCAGTTCAGTTCATCTTTGTCAAGAATTGCCTGAGTTTTCCAAGGTAGGCATGCCTAACTCAGTGAGGATGTGTAAAGGGTGTGCTTGTGGGGAGACAAAGATTTTTGATGTTACAGTGATTTCAGGGGCTTCCTTAAGCATACAGCATTCCCTCTGAACAACATGCTCCTCTTTTCAGAATTATTTCAGTTGGAAGTTAGATGAAGAATACTGAAACTACCTGTTTTTAAATCCTCCTCAGGGTTTGCTGAATTTAAGAAAGACATAAAATGTAGTGCCTCTCATGTGATTGCTATCATTTCTTCCCTCAAGGATACAATCAGGATTTATGAGTGTCTGTAATGTCTCCTGCATCATTGTCTCCTGAGCTGTGATACAGCTACAGTCAAGCAAAAAATTCCTGAACTGGTCAGGCTTAGGAAACAGAAAAAAACATTTAGCAGGGAAAAATAGGAATAGAAATTTCTGTGAGAAAATTTTGCAGACTCAAACTTGGAAAAATCTGTCATTTTGCAAGACTTGCAGATGGTGGGTAAATCTATAAACTTGGTAAGAAATCCGGGGCCTGGGTAAAAGAGCCACTGGATTCCTAAGCAGGTCTTTGGGATTTTTACAGTATGTTGTAATCATGACACAGTTGCATAGGGTGGGGAGGGGCCAGACTAGACAGGGCTGTGCTTTGTGAGATTCTGTAAACCATGGAAAGATGGGGATGCAATAATTCCAGCATTTAGCTGAGGGAATGGATTTATATATGTTGAGGTGTTGAATGTTTAAGTAGAAGACAAAAATTGCTAAGAGTCACACTAAAAGTAGAGATACCATAATGAAGTGTTTAATAAAAGACAAATTATAACCCTGATCTCCACAGAAATTTGTTTTCTTGTTTGTTTAGATATTTGGGGTTGGTTTGATGGTTGTAGGGATTTTTATATAAAAAATGAAAACTACCCCAAAAAATTTTGAAACAGGATATCGCCAGCTGGGGGCTATGTACAAACCACAGACAGGATGGGACTACTGAGGAACATCTCTTGAGCTCTTATTTTCCAGCATCAGTCTCATTACATGGTTTTGTCAATGGGAAAATGCCCTCAGCTCACATCTCAGGCAAAATACTTAATGTTACAACTTAAAAAGTTTTTTGACCAATCACACAAAGCAGAAGCATATTGTCAGTGGTTCTATCCAATCACTATAAGCACATGTACCTTCAGGTAAAACAATGCTTGCTTATTTCAAATACAATGCCTGCTTCTAAGCCTTAAAACACAATGCACAGAGCTCCATTATTAAGCTTAGAACTTCCTAATATCTTGCTAGATAAACTTTTCTGCAGCTTAGGGAGTTATTCTAGACAAGCTTTGATACACAGACCATTGTTCTGTTTGTCCTTACTTTCCTACTTCTCACATAATTTTTCTGCTGACCTATCTCATGGCTACTGCTTAGCTCTAATCACAGTTCTGCTGTCTCTGAGACCTACCTTTTGCTTTCCCAAAACCCTCTGATTTTATGGATTCCTACAGGATACACTGTGGAAGAGGACACATTTTCTCCTCTTCCTAAATCCCTCTCCTATATATTTTGGCTTCTTTAGTTGCTTGCTTGACTTCCAGCTGCAACTGTCTTACAGTGTCAAACATCAAGGATACAACTCAACTGACATGACACAGATTTGTTGTTTTTTTTTTTTTTTTTCCTGTGACCCCTGTGCAATTTCTTATGTGAGAAACTTAAAAAATAAGATAGGTATTTTGCAGACACGTGGAAACATGGTCCATTTCCCCACACAGCTGGCAGAAAAAATGTCAGCACATAAAAGAGATCAGCAAACTAAGGACAAGAAAGGGAAAGTGACATTTCCAGGAAGGATGGGGTTACCACCAGCTCCAGAAGGTGAGAGTAACACAGGCTGTTATTAACAGATCCCTTGGGGCAGATTAGAGTGAAAGGACATTGAATGATTGTGTTTGTAAATATAAATATATATATATATATATGTATGTATGTATGTATGTATGTATGTGTATGAAGAGTTTATTTTAGAACAATTTGGTTGCAATAGAAATCAGGTATGTATCCATTTTGGTTATTATTATCTATAATAAGGTAGCAACATAAAATACATGAAAAATATCATTTCAGAAAGTGTTTGAGGGGAAAAAGAGAAAGAAAGGATAAGAGTAGAAAAATACGACCACCCATGGATTTCTGAAAAGACTTGATTATTGAAAAGTGATGGTCAGAGTCTTGTCAACGTGAAGGTTGTGGTCTTCACCTGTGCAGGGCAGGGGAAGCCCATGAAATATAGAATTCAAGGGGTTAATACACACTCAGGCTGGGTGGGAACACCCGAGTACCACCCTTGAGGGAAGGACCTTCAAGTCCTCTGGTGGAAGGCTTCAGAAATGGGTCTGGGGGTACTTTGGGTGTCTTTTATGGGTTATGACACCTTCTAAGACATGATAACTGCCTCTCAGGTCAGCTCAGGTGAGCCAGTTATGTCCCATTAAAAGGGATAAACAATTCAGTTTTACATGTGAATGTGAATGTTCTGTGTGAATGTGACCTTCCCCAAGGGGGGGGAATGGGGTGTGAGGGGAAGTGGCATGGTAAAAAGCACTATCCCACCCACCTCACAGGATCTGCTGCTTATCTGCCTCAAAGCCTGGCTGGTTGCCTTTGGTGGTGGGTGTTCACCCCTCTGTCATATGCAGACCAGAGGCTTGCTGCTACACACCCAAAAATTCACCTCTTCATCTTGGGGAGTGCAAAACTGGCCTCACAAAAGCACCCTGCAGCTTCCACAAATGGAGTTTGAAGTCATTAAGCATCAACATTTCAGTCTCTCAAAGACAAGTATGGTTTTTCAGTTCCTCACTCTGTGGCTTGGTCATGAAAATAACCTGACATTTGGCAGCATGGCTTTAAAGCATGCTGTTATCAGGAACAAGGTATTACTCAGCTGGACGATTACACTAAAGTAAAATGGATTTTTTTTTCCTTCCTGTGGATGTGCACATCATTCTTTGCAAAAATCCTTCAAGTTCAACAACAAAAAAATGGGCATATCAATGACAGAATTTGATTTCCTCATCTTTCTTCACTGCAACAACTATGCTTTTCCTCACAACTTATGGTGATCATAATGAGCATGTTTAAATCTTTACTTAATTTTCACAAGAAAATCATCTTTGTCTAATACAAATAAAGGTTGTGGACATGTGAGGATAATTTTGCAACATATTCTTTTTTCAGGTCATTAATATTGTGGTGGATAGCCCAGCTGATTTTTTATTCCGTTGCTCAACTGAAAAATTATGATTTATTTTTCTAGTTTTTCTGATACATGTAGAAGAGTGTCTATCAAAAGATTGGTATTCAAAATGCAAACTGTGATGAATAAAGGAAAGCTGCTGCTATTACAATTGTAATCAACTCAACCTGTTGCTTCTAAGTATTTCAATTTACTGACTAATATGATTATTGAAACATCATGGTTTAGGCAATCAAGGAGAATTTAGATTTAATTTTATCCCCACCAGTAGGGCTAGGATGGGGAAATATTACAGCTTGCAACTATGAGACCTCTCCACTTACATGTTTCTTATGACACCTGAGGTGTGTAAACAGCCTACTGGCAGCAGTGCTTTATTGTTGTTTTCAACACTATGTCATGATGGAGTTCTATGAGCTTGCTGTAACATTTTTTCAATCAACCCTCCAATTCACCTCCTGAAACAATATATCCTATGACACTGATAATGATTAGTTATATCAGGGGACTTTTCCCTGCAAACTTATTCAATGTTGTAAAGGACAATTTGCCTTGTAAAACCAAAAAAAAAAAAAAAAAAAAAAAAAAAAAAAAAAAAAAGCAGCGCAGAAAACAGCATTAGCCAAATTAGCCAAAGTGAGAAGGAGAGTGCAAGCCTATGGGATGTGGATTGCATTGTAATGATCAGTTGTGGGTATCCCTTTTTACACATGGACTAATTGTTGTGTCTGTCTCTATAGCAGAGTCCTGCTTCAGCTTACTTAACACTGAGAACAGAAAACTCAGAAAACTAATGCCACCTTTATGAGGTTAGTTTTCTTCTCTGGCTTCATTCATCCTGGGTTGTAGTTTCGTCTCTCTGATGCTGTTTTGCACACAGTCTTCCACAAGTTACATTTATTTACCCCTAAATATTGATCACATATTTGCTAAGGCTAACAGTTGTTCATTAAGACAGAACAAGTTTGTGCCTGAATGAAATGAAATTGCTGATCCACATGACCCATGCAGAAACTAGGACAGCTGACTGAATATTAGTTCTGTATGCCATTCCTGTCTAATTGTGAGTAGCTCAGGTTCGTGAAGTTTTCTTTTAGCTGAAGAATTTTTTTAGCATTAATAGTGCCTAGATTTTTAGTTCCATGTGTTTGATTTAGTTCTATGTATTTATGCAAATAGTAGTCAACTAATACTTAACTACTACAGTAGTCTAACAACTAAAGTGGATAAATTGAACAGATTTATTCCTGAATTTATTCCTGAATGTCAGAGATCTAGTAAGACAAGATAATGAGCCTATGATATCTTAGAACACTGCTGACATTCTTCAATGTAAATGGAAAATTCTGAACACATTCTGGGTTAGATTGTATGAAACTATGATAGACCTGGCTTGGGTGTGTTAGTGAGGAAAACACCCAGGGGGAACATTGATAGCCTCAGATGTCAATTATTACAAATGCTGAATTTTAATGATACATCATCACTGAGATGAACTAAGTATAGAAACGGAAGACTCCCAAGTAGAATTCAGCCTTTCTGTATTATGTGTCTATCTCAAGAACATTTCTGATTAGAAAGGTTCAGAAATAGGGGGTTTAAAATGGAAACTGGAAAATTTTCTACCATAAATATCAGGCTGGATTTGAGCATCCCAGAAATTAAATATCTTCTCTTTATTTTCTGTTTCCCAGACCTAAGTGTTCTTACAAGACCCCTGTATGATTTGCAATTTTAGCTGAAAGTCATAAGCAGAGACAATGATTCAGTGCCCTGTGTAGCTCTAAAACATCAGTGACATTCTTGATACTATAGTCATGATGCACTGTACGTAGCCAATCCATTTGCATGAGAGTTGTAGACCTTCTATACTGAGATTTAATCTGTTTTCCATTTCAACTCTGAGAATTACTAGAGAATATCTAGGAAGGGTGACAGCTCTCAATTCCCAAAGATATCTCTTCACTGAGATGCTTGTGGATTTCATTTCTCTATTCTAAAAATCTATTTATAGGGTAGCCTTGTGTATATCAACAGAGAACACATATTGCACGATCAACATTTAATCAAGGCATTCCAAATAGAAAATAGGATTCTGCTAAAAGGATTTTCAGTTTTGTATTTAATTATACTTAAGGTCTAAACTAAGTGGCCTCTGCTATTTTTCGTAGGATGTCTAGGAATAAAAGGAAAGAATTCGTAGACTGACATTCATGGACTGAGATTCAGTTCAATTTTGAAAAGTAAATGAGAGCATTGCTAATAGTTTCATGTGACTGAAATGTGCTTAGTACTGATTTTGTGGGAATTAGAAAAATAGAAACTTCTACAGACACTGAAGAGTTTGATTTGTAGCTTTGGAAGAAGCTTAGATTGATGTAAAAATACAATACACATGTGTTAAAAAGAAAAATCATAAACTCATATTTCTATAGTTGTAAGTAAAAATATGCTTAAGTGAGAAACTGTATTGATAATATGGTGAAGGGTTTATAATGTAAGGGTGTGGCTGTATAAAGTAAGTTAAGGGTTTAGAAGTTATAATAGAAGCATATGTGTAGACCTGGGACAGAAGCCCATAGATGAAAGTATCGACACTGTAGCAAAATGAGGTAAAGGTGATAGATCAAAAAAGCAAAATAAACTTTGTAGTGACTTTCTATTGAGTTAGAAAGTTACATATTTCCTTGTAACAAAGAAACTTGTGACTGCTCTTGAGCTGTGACTACTCCTTGCTCCTCTAAAATCTCACAGCCTCTGAGACTGATGTTTATCTGAGCAATAAATCATTCTTAGCCCGATGATGGTCCCACCCCTTATTTATTAGCATCAACAATGATACTGATCATAGTGAGAATTTAGAATGTTTGTAAATTCATTTAGGCATTTACATCTTGAACTGGAGCCTATCCCTAATATATTTCTTATCTCTTTTGAAAATGCTCTCAGAGCTTGTGAAATCTTTGTCAAGTGAGGTGACCTCAAGCCCCAGTGGTCACTGCCATTTTAAAGAGCATTTCACCACATTTTCAACAAATGTAATAGCCAAAGTAGAACCTCCACCAAGTGCAATGCCTTGAACAACCATGGCAACATCAGGACAACTAACAGCTCTTTCAGAACTATTTAAAGACACCTGATATGCTGATCTGTTAAGTTAACTAAGAACTGTTAGTTTTATGCTAGCTACACATTTAAAAACTATGCAGGGAACTATCAACTTTTTAAAAATACATTTGGTGTATTTTAGAGTGAATTTTGAAGGTAGTGGGCAGAGATAAACTGACAGGTATACTTTTAGTTACTGACATGCAATTTACATGTATAATTGAATTAGAGTTTGCTATGGATTAATCTCATTTATTGTGTGAAATAGAACTTGTACCCCTTAGACTACTGGCAATGAGTAAAAAGGGGTCATGGCCTTGTAAGCTTTCCTTCTCCAGTTGATCTAGCAGATCCAGTCAATCTGTTCTTGCTCTTCTGGCCAGGTGCAACCTCCGTGAATCCAAAGTTAACCAGTGTCCTTTATAACAGTTCCTTGACTTTTTTGACATGGTCTGTAATGTTCTAATATGTCATTTAAGTCTGATGTTTTAAAATGACGTGTGGTAGCTATTGTACATTCTGTTTTATTTTCTGTTAAGTCTTCCAATGAAATTTTCCTTAACACTTGGCACAACCTAAGAAGTGACAGAATTATTAGCTAATGTTTGTCACCTTCTTAAGCTCAGGTGTTATATTGGACTTAATACATGTATAAAAAGCTTCTGAATAGCGATTCACTCCATTAAATGCCTCTCAAATTGCCATAAAAGGCTTGCCTGCTCATCTCAATTTGAAGCAGAAAGTATTCACTGCTATAATAGATTTTCTGTGATCTACAATGACAGGTTTATAGGTTTTAAGCATCAAAAGGCTTTTTCTAGTTCTGCATTATAGGTATAATCACTTTAAGGCCACTAAAACAGTTAAATTGCTGAACCTCTCATATGTGGAAGTGTATTACAGCTCAGTGATATCATGTTAAATGATGAACCAAAGGTAGAGTGAACTCCAGGGAGGTAATAAAAACTAAGTGCATTATTTGGAATTAGTACATAGAAACTAATTCTGAATTTCCCTTTGCAGTCCCATCAATAGTTTTATTCTTGTAAACAGCCATAAGGAATTTCTCACAATCTGTATGTGCCCATTAATGGAAAACAGTTTTGCTATAAGAGTATTAAACAGAAAAGAAAGGTCTGTGTTGCAGCATATCTACCAGAATCTTATTCATGCACTAATGAAATGTGGGGTATATGGGTATGTGTCAGAATAACTAGAAAACTTAAACTTTTGCTTACTCTTTTACAGCTCCCTTTCATACTATTCTCCATAGACAGTTAAATCAAATGACATTACCTTAGATTTATTCATCCACTGTAGTCAGGTGGGAATAAAAAAGCGAATAAAACACTCTCTTGCTTATTGTGCAGTCTATTACACTTTTGTGTCTGGTTTTAATCCCTTTGAAGAGTCTTTAATCTTGTAAGTTACTGAGTTTTGCCTTAGTGTCTACGAGAAAGAAGTGTGTGTGTTATTTAAACTCTTGTCCTTTATCATTAGATAACCTGTCTACAGGATGGGAGTATTAACTTGCTGAGGAAGTTATCTTAAAGAAGGTTACAGCTGTAGGTTTTAAATTAATTTTCCTTTTCTCATGATTGTGGTGCCATATTCTCATTCCTTTTTAAAGATCTTTCTTGAAAACACAGCAATCTGAACCTTAGACAGTAGCTTAAAAGTAAAAGTTGAAAGGGAACATTGAAAACTGTGAGAGAACAATGCATTTATAGAAACAGAAGTCTTCTGTAAACAAAGGAAAAATAAAGTTAGGATTTACCTAAAGGTACCACAGTACCATGGTAGGTTTATCACCCTTGCTGGCTCTGAATATTGATAAAATGGAAGGAAGACTTTATGATAGACATTGGCTCTGAGTTGACTTCACTTGATTACAGAAATGAACCTCAAAAAAAAAGGTCATTTTGCACTGTGATTGCAGGTTTATTTTAATCTTTATATGTTGATCTTCCGTTGCACTGATGATGACAACTTAGTTTACAAGAAGTTTAGTTTTCTTTAATGAAAATCCCTCCACATGTTCAGTGAAGTTCATACCTCTAAATGTAAGCACAATTGCATCACACCTGACAAAGCCAACAGCAGCTACAGGGTTAATCTGTCATGAAATGATCTACTGCTTCTTCAGGCAAGAGAATACTTTACCAGCACATTAGCTGCATCATCTGGAACACAGGAGGCAGTGGAGCATCTTTTCAGTTATTCCAAGTGAAAAGAAGTTATTCCAAGTGAATTTATTATATTTTTTGCTGAGAATAAGTTTTTGTTGTGTTTCTTTTTCTTTTTCCAAAACTCTGAAGTAGTTAACTTTACAAGAAAAGTTAATGATGAAGTGCTAGTTCAGGAAAAAGTTTCAGTTCACAGTATTCTTGATTCAGCTCTTTAAGGCCATTCTGCTGTTCAGGGAGAGCAGCTATAGATATTGCTTAAGTACTGTCTACCACTCCCATTAAATTCTACGGTAGACAAGCTCAGGACTCTTTCATACTGAGGAGAGCAGAAGCTACAAAAATGTGTGCCACATAGACCAGGCACAAAGTATCCCAGCCATTCATACTGAAGGTGAGTTCGCATCTTGGTTTAAGTTTAATAATGATGCAGGTCTTGCCTATAGTTCCCTGCAGCTCTATAAGTCTGGAACTTGCAATGGCCTTTGGTCCTCACATTTGGTCTAGGGTATATTTTACACACCAATGTCTGAAATGGGCTGCAAAAGCAAACAGAAGCATTTACACTGCCATGGTTCAGAAATACCATTCTGAAAAAGTCTTCCCAGCAGCTGTGGCTCAAAGTTAGTTACTTATTGAATAAGCAAATGAAAGTGCTCCAAAAAACATTCAAAGTCATATAGGAAGGTGGACATAAAATCTGCTCAACAGATTCACCTGAAGGTTGCTTGTTTGCCAATAGAGATTGAGAAGAAGAAATAAAGTGAATATAACACTGTCAGTAATCTAAACAGATAAATTCAAACTTTTCATCACTAAAAGACACACAGACAAAACTTGCATAGTGTGTAAATGAACTGGTCAAGAAATATCAACTACATCTTTGTGTTACAGGAAAATCTCTACAGCTTGCTGTAGGTATTTATTGTTCTCTCAAATATCTGATCCTGGTTGCCAAGCAACCACAGCCATTTTGTTACATGTATCCAATATGAACTACTGCTGCTTTCCTTTTTTCTTGTCTTAAAATTAATTGTGAGAAAATTCATCAGCTTCAATTATGGTTCTTCATTATGGTTCTTCTCAGCATTACAGATAACATATTGTACAATCTCTGTGAAAGAAATCCTAAGAGCAAGAGAAGGCATAAATGAAAGGCCTCTATGACAAAATTGAATGTTGTTAAAGTATTATGTGTAAGAAATTTTTGAGACACTATCTTTCTGTCAGGAACTAAGCAATGGATGAGGATTGAGAAAAATTCAACAAAGCTAGTTTGGTATGTAACCCTTCCCCTTTACAGGATGTAAAATATATTAAGTCAACACTAAACAGTTATTGAAGGCTGCTACTTTTGATAGTAGAAAAGTAGATATGTTAACTTACACAAACTAATGAGACACTGATAAATCAGACAGTGTTTTTATTTAGATTAGGTTTCTACTAGAAATTGTATCTGAGATCAAAACAGCTAAAATTTGGAACCTGTCATACTCAAAGCTCTGAGGAGTTCTTATGACTGATTTGATAAAACTCAAAGACAATTTGCAACACTGAAACTGTTGTAGTTAAAATATGAAATATGTGGTTTCTTGAGTTTTCTGCTAGCTTGGAATCAACCTTAAAACAGCTTTTCTTTAATAATCTGTAGATGAAACTGAACATGTACTAAAATATTTTCCAGGAGTGAAGTGACCTTTTTGGTTACCTTGGCATTACTAGCAATTTTGAAATGTATATATTTATTAGAGTGAATTTGCTTGAAACACTCCATTTTTTTCTGATGATTGAAAAGTAAACAGTCTTTTAAGGCTTTGAAAAAATGGTTCATTTAATTTCCTAAAATTTTAAGGACTTGCTCAGCAGAAGAAAGGGTGCAAGGAACTTGGCTGTAAAGGATTATTTTTCATAGAATATGAAATTATAATATTACTGGTTCAGTAATGTCAGAGGCTTCTGTTTGAAATCACCAGTGGATGAAATTTTACCATATATTATTACTTTCTAGGTTAACATAGAAACTAGGACTAGAAACAATTCAGTGATGAGTAAAATCCTGATGTGGTATCTCTTCTGTCCTTCAGCTGAGCAGAATAAACAGAATTTTCACTAATCAAAATTCAACTACACAATTTAGTGCTACAGGTGAGTTTTAAATGAACAGCAAAGAATGGGGTGAGGGAATCTGTCACAGTCATATTTTATGAAAAATCCCTTTGCCAGGATTTTTCTCCTGAGAAGCTGAGAAGCCTCAGAAATGAAATGTAAACAATAATTATCTGATTGCTTGGAATGTGGTTTGGAGGTTGCTTACCAACAGGTGCATCTTTGATTGGTTCCATGTGAATTGTTTTTACTTAATGACCAATCCCAGTCCAGTTGTGTCAGGACTCTGGTCAGTCAGGGGTTTTTTATTATCATTCTTGTCCAGCCTTCTGATGTCTCCTTTCTCTTTTTTTAATGTAGTTTACGTATAGCCTTTTAATTTAATATATATCATAATATAATAAATCAGCCTTCTGAAAACTTGGAGTGATTTCTCATCTCTCACCTCATTCTTGGGACCTACAACAATGCCACAAAAATTAATAACCACAGGAATCAGTGATATAAAATCTGGAGGAATGTATTAAATGAATATATGAGACAAACTGAGCATTGCATTCTTATTTCAGCATCCAGAGTAGTACAACTTTATTTAGCAGTAGTTCAAATTTATTTTATCTAGAAAACTGTAGTACTTGATTCTTAAGTTCATTAGATTTTAAGTCATCTCACATTTCTTGAATTTGAAGCTTCCTTCTCTGAGAGACAGCTAATTTCGAGGAACTGTGAGGGAAGATGAAGGTCAATATTTCATTCAATTGAGCTTCTCTTGTTCTGCACAAGTGAATAGATACTTCTCAGAACCTTGCAATTTTATGGTTTTTACCATAGTTTTAAGGCCAACATTGCCCCAGGCAGCTCCTTTTTTTACTCTCCCTGGGTTTCAAGGACATTTAAGGTAACTGTTAATCAAATCAGAAAAGTTAGCTTTGCTGACAAAATTTGGAAGAGATACTGTTCATCTTACACTCAATCAATTAAGAGATCATTAAGAGTCCTTAGCAAGACTTTAGACACCATCACAACTTACCTTGGAGATTAATGATGTTATCCATATGGGATCTAGGGTAGCCAGTGCTGCCCAGTAAATATGCTGTCTGCCCTGACCTGGCAATTCAGGGGCTTAGACTCGCTCTAGTCTGATCTGGGTGTTGCCGGTTTAACCCCTGTGCTGGGGGCAGTGGCTGCTGCCTCCCCTGCTCCAGCTCCAGCCCTGTGGTGGCCCCACTGGGGAAGGGGTGACACCCCCCACCTCCATTGCTTCCTGACAATGCACAGCCCTTTGTGTGCATGGGGCTGGCGTGGGGCTGCAGGCCACTGTAAGTCTGGAGCTGGCAGTCTGGGAAAAGGAAAAGGACTGTCACTGGGAAACATTTAAAAAGAACCCAAAGCAGTGACTAAGCTTGAGGACAAAGAAATGTGACAGTTTTTCTGGTGAAGACCTGAGGATGTTGACAGCTGACTGTGACCCCCTGCTACCTCTCACCCCCATCACTCCTGAGGAAGACTGAAGTGTCAACCATAGGACCCAGCAGAACACAGGAAGGATGAGGATAACAGCTAAGAAAAAGGACAGATAACAGGAAAACTTTATTACATAACAATTTTAATGTTAATACAGCATTTCCATATTAATTACACAGCATATGACATGAGACCTTTAAAACACTGATGTCTAGTCCCCATGTTAAGTGTTGTTTTCTCGTTTGCCAATGGCAGGATCTGGAGTCTGACCCTAGACTGTCTCTATGCAGAGAAACAGGTGCTTTTAGGATGTGATTCATCTCAAGAAATGCATCTAAAATTATTCAGGTAAATCACGTTAGAGAAGTTCCTCTCTCCTCATCCACCATAAAGTAAATCTGAGTCATCCTGTGTCTCCCTTCTCTCAGATAAGTGACCTCATCTAAGGCTACAAAATCTATACTTTCCTCCTCACTTACATTTTTCATTAATTTTGCCACCCCAAGGGACAAAATACCCTCTGGGCTAGCTTTCTATCTAGTAGCTGGGACATTTGCTAATACATAGAGGGCAGAGATATTGAGTCCTAGACCTAGAAAAAAATTAACCTGGGTCTCCTGCTGGCTGAACAGTATAATAATTGCTTTGTAGCATAAAAGATGAACAGTGCCACTACCACCACCTTTGTGAAACTGCTGTAAAAGAGAATAATGATCCCTGTTTAGTTCTTTGAAAGTGCAATTGTGCATGTCAACACCCAGGAAAAAATTCTGGCCTTCAGCATCCAGGTGGACAGATCTGTGTGCAATCCTTAATCCGATACTGGCAGCTGAGGAGGGCTTAGCATCCCAACTACAGCCTTCCCTGGTTACTATTATCTAGTGTTGGATAGATTCCTGCTTCATTTTCAGAAGGAACTTTTTGTTTTGGTTTATTGCTTAAAAATGCTTAATTTCACAATTACTGCATATTCTATAATCCCATTTTGAGGGGCAAAAGGACACAGTGTAGTGATTTGGTCATGATCACTCTAGAGGAGATGCTGTTTAATCAGTAACTCCCCGAATTATATAAGGAAACAAAAGGATATTTTTTATTTAGCAAACTGAATTTTTAGATAGGTATTTTTGCATTGGTTTTGATTATTTGTAGCATTGTAAATCTGATTTTACTTTTTTTGTCAGACTAAGTAAGAGGTCTAGGCTACTAAAGCCATGTTATATTTTTGGTTTTGCTTTTTTAGGCATAATGCAAATGATATAAATGACCATTGCCTTTCACACACTTCATTTGCAAATATATCTCCTTTTCTTGATTCTTACAAATGTCTTCTCAGCCCGCATCTAACAATGATGCATTCTTTTTATAACATAGATTTTCTTAGTGTTAAAGATGACCTAAATTCCACACTTCTCTGTATAGATGGTACAGTTGTAGTCAATATCCTGTTACAATTCTGAGGTTTCTAGCCAGGCAACAGCCTTATTCACTAGGCCATAGTGAGATGTCTTGCACATCTCTCTCCTTTTCTCTGTCCCAGTGGATTTTACATTCACTTCTGCTGAATGGCAGAGACATGTATATCATCCATGCCTAAGGAAGATGGGAGCTGCAAGTTAAACTTCTCCAGGCAGAGGGGTTTTGTAATATGTATGTCTCTGCCTTGCTTGTAAATGTTTGTGAATTGTCATGGATTCAATATACCTGCTACATATAAGAGAAATGCTTTTAATTCCTTCAGAGGGCTTAGCACTGTGCTCCTAAGGGATGAGAAACCTGCTTTGTACTTTAAATAAGGGAGACAATTTTAAGTCCTCAGACAAAGCTCAGTGTGCTGTTTTAGAGCTGTGTTAACACATTTCCTGTACAGTGAGAAGCAGATCTTCATTAGACCTTTGCAACAGTCAAATTATTAATATCAGGTCATTTTTGCTACTGTCCTTAAAAAGTTGATAAAATTTGAAACTACGCTGAATATATATAAAAGTTACGAAACATAAATTTTAAACAGCGATTCTTCTGTAATCCAGCTTCTTGTTATCTAATTTTTTCTTTAAAGGATGAAGGCATATTAGGAAATGCATGACCCAAAGTTAGAGATCTGGTCCTTTCAACTTCACAAGAGTAAGGCGACCTTCCTAAAGCAGACTACCATTTAAGTGGTGTTGCTATTGCAGACACAGAGGTTTATAGAACTAAACAAAAATTCCTGCTCTCTACTAGGGCAAGACAATTCCCATATAGACATAAGTCATTTCCCAAGTGAACAAGGTAAGATGGTGATCTAGAATATTCTAGTAGTGGCAGCTTCGCAGTTTTCCTTCCATTTTTTTAGAAAACTTTACTTCTGTTCTTTTAGAAAGCTTTCTTGGGTTTGAGTGAAATGGGAATTCTTCTCCATTGACTCAATAGGATGACAATGTGATCTAAATCCACATACTAGAACAGAGGAAGAGAATTACTCTGATTAATAAGGACATCAGCAGAGTCTTGCTATAGCTCTGGTAAAAGTCAGGGCTAAATCTAAGCAGAGAAACAGGTTTTTTTTCATATTTTAAATTAATTTGTATTTTATAATGAAATATGTTTAGGAAAACTTAGTGGAGAAGTTGAAGTTGGATCTCCTGGATAGAATACTCAGCAGAAATGAATCATGTACATCACAGCAGTAGCTATGACTGTAGACTTCTAATATGTGAAGACAGACTGTCTATATAAAGAATACATCTTTCTTATGGTAAGAGCTGAAATATAAAACAAAGCGGCTGCTGCGAGGATGATTAGGGGGCTGGGGCATGTCTCATATGAGTAAATGCTGAGGAAGTTGGGCCTGTTCCACCTTGAGAAGGGACAATTGAGAGTGGACTTCATTAAAGGCTAAGAGACTCTGAAGGGAGGGTGTCAAGAGGATGTTTCCAGGCTCTTCTCAGTGGGGCCAAGCAATAGAAGAAGAGGCAATGGGCAGAAACTCTATGCACAGGAAGTTCCACCTAAATATGAGGAGGAACTGCTTTCTCCATCACTGGAGATATTCAAGAACCATCCAGACACAATACGCTTGCTGCTATGTGCTCCAGGATAATCCTGCCTGAGCAAGGAGGTTGGACTACATGATCCACTTTGGTCCTTTCCAACCCACCCTGTCCTGTGATTCTGTGAAAGCTATGGGTTTTCTCTATTATGGACCTAAAAGTAATCACATTCACTGAAAAATAGGAATTGAGGTGTATTTTAATTTTTGCCTTAGAGATGAACAGCATCAAGTATAGATATTGTCTTTAATAATTTTCTTAATTCCATCTTGATTCTAAGATGCACCAGTTGCATTTAAAGTAAGTAATTCCAAACCAAGCAGAATAACTATAAATTTTAGCATGGCAATTTCTATTCTGGCTATTACTTTATGACCTTCCTGAATTAAATCTGAAGATATCTGAATACATCCATCTGAACAACAGTACTGGGAAGATTATTCGGAAAATTTTAGGTCCCTTTGAAGACAAAAATCCTTTTAGATACTTGACCTCTCATTTATCTCTTAGAATTTCTAGAGACCCCTTTGGTTTCCTCTTCATTGTGGAAGAGCCAACACCACATCATCAATGCAAGAAAAGTTACTTCTGTTTTGCATGTGTGACATGAAATTTAAATCTGCCCCTACTTGCCTCATCTTACTTCAGTGCAGGTATAAAGCTGACAAGGACTTCTGCATGCTGAATTAATTCTTCTGTTGTTGCAGATAGACAGTATAAACACTTTGAATGCACTTCCATCTGAGTTCTGATCACACACAATCCCGCCTTTTTTTTTCACAGCTTCAGAAATGCCATCCATATTCCTCTTTATTCTGAAGCTCTTAACATTTATGTTCCACTCATCCTAGTGACTGATTCCATTACTATTCATTCCTGATTTCTCCTCTCTGCTCTCTTTCATTTACTATCTAGGATCCTTTGCTATGTTTTCTTCATTGTTACTTGCTTATCTGAATCACAAGATGTCAAGGTTTAACGTAGTTTGGTTTTCAGTTGGGAGGGAGTCCACAAGCTCCAGAAGTCGTTCCCTGTGGGGATCTTGACAGCTTCGTTCAGGCTTGGCAGTACCAGTCAGCTGGCTAGTTTTGAATATTGACGCCCTGTTAAACCAGTTAAGAAAGCTGAACACAAGTCTGAAATCACATTTAAAAAGGAACAAACCCTGGGAAAAACGCTCCAGCTTGCAGCCTTTGAACAGTAACTGGATGCTGGCCGGGCCAGGCCCCATCCCCCCGTGCGGCCTGCGTGGCCTGCCAGGGCCGGGCCGGGCCCTGCTCCGCAGCGCTGGCCGGACCGCACCCACTGCCCCGCACAGCCAGGGCGGCTCAGCCCGCCGAGTTCCAACCATGGCCAGCGGGCTGGGCCAGCTCCACTCGGCTTCGGGTGGAGCCAAGCCAGGCTGCACTCTGGCCGTGAGCCACCAAGCCATCCTGGTGCCATGTAAAAATCATGCGGCCGAGAACACAGGCAGCCATGCAGCCCCACGGCTGAAATTGAACGTGACAGGGGCTGGAAAGCAGCCATGCAGCCAGAGCGGGCACTGCCGTGCCCAGCAGAGGTTACATAACCATCTGCAGGCCCAGGCAAGAAAAAAACATGGAGACACCAAGGTCAGTGAAGAAGTCAAATCCCAGATGGCAGGAGAATGAGGCGATATCTTAGTCTTGGGCTGAAATTCTGTTGTAAGGCTACGGTGAAGATATAATTGATACATCAGACTTCGGGTTTTTTTCCCTGTAATTCATGGAGTGCACTGGGGGCATGTGGCAGTGTTCTAAACACAGCTATGAGCAGAGGCACCCATGTTGAAGCAAGCAGATGTTGAAGTAGCTGTGATCCAGTGAGAAGCTTGAACAGAGAGATATGAGAGAAGTGAGAAACCTTGCCCCAGGAATAAAACAAGAAAACATCTGTTCCCATAGATAAAAGAAGTTTTTGTTTCTATACTAGAAGAGCTCATCCTTAAAATTGTACTCCAATAAGCTGAAATGACCCATGGTGTTAGTTGTGGGAAAACTACAGAATCGTGGGAGGAACTTCACGATTGCAGATTTCTGGGCAGCTGCTATTCATGAAAATTAAAACCACAAGAGAACTGTTTCTTGTGGAAAATTCTCCATGGCATGGCAGGAGAGACTCCTCTTCCTAAGTGGACTGAAGAAAGATTATTTTAAAAGTGGTAAACTGACTGAAAACACCAAATTTGTCTCTTTACTTTGTCAGTGGAAAAAAGAAAGAAAAGTGTGGGGGAGGAGAAGTGTTCTGAAGGTTTATTCTGATTTCCTATTAATTTTATTTTAGTTCTGTTAATAAAGTTTTCTTTTTACCCTTTAAAGGTTTGAGCCTGCTTTGCTCTCCCCCTAATCCTTATCTCACAGCAGAAAATGAGTAAATAATTCTAGTGGATGCACTGGCATTTGGCCAGCGCTAGACGCACCATATTAAGTGGTGCATTGGCCAGGAAACTCAGATTGGTGAACCAAAACCACTACACTTAATTGGTGTTTCTGCCCAGTTTAACCAAAACCACTCTACAATATATTCCTAGTTTGTCAACTAGTGTACAACCCAGAGGGGAACCTTTTATCTTCTACCACCATTTTCTTTGCTCCATATGTGTCTTTGAATGTATTCTAAATTTGATCGATGTTTCCAGCTTTTAATGTTGTCATCCTAATTTTTGACTGCACAGGGAAAATTCATGTATAGTATACACCTTCTTAACACAGTTGAATATTATGTATTTTGCAAGGCTTCTTCAGAAGCAAAAAAATCTTGGTTTTGCCACGTTGTCTGTCATCTTGATAACAGCCATCTTTACCTATTTGCTTTTTTTTTCCCCATCACAGATAAAGGTATATGGGTAACTTATTTGTTTTGCAGCCCTGATTACTATCTAGGCAGTATTTTCAAGTCATCTAGCTTTCAGCCATGTCCCCTAATTTAGGTTTCCAGCCAGTTTTGTGTTTAATTTGATCTTACGATAACAAGTGGGGATCTTTGCACAAATTCTCATTTAGAAAGCCTCTGTCTCAACCATGGTGTAGTTACTTCAGTGTCCAATCTGCATTTAACCAAATATATTAGTCAAGCACTATACAAACCCATGTATTTGCTCTGAAGCAACAAGAAGCTACTAATTTTTCATTATCACCAACAAATTCCATACATGTAGTTATTTTGGAAGATGTCCCACGTCTGCACACTTAATTTTCTTGTCATGATTCATACAGAATCTGTGCTATAGAAAACTTGTGTGAAGGCCTTCTTTTACATAGTAAGTTCTTTTACACAGGGGAAATTATTCTGCAGGGCTTACATTAGGACACCAAATGTAAGGTTGAATTTTTCAGCATATAAATTACTTCAAATGCATATCTTGAAATAAATTACCTAAACAGAAGTTTATTATTCTAAACTTTCTCTATCCTCTGGACTGTCAGTTCCCATATTAAAAGGATACCAAAAAAGAATTTTGTGTGTGTATGTTTCAAGGGACTAAATCACATACAAAACAGAAAGGGGGAACAGACAGTATTGTATGTTATATCTATAATTTATAAACCATCTCTTTGAAGTTTTGAGTTTGGGTTTCTCTACAAGGTTATGTGTCATAAATTATATCTACTAAGTTTTCTGATCCTGTTTTCAATCAAAGTTTTTTTTGTGTGATCTTCAAAACATTCACTGACTTTTATGTGGTGGAATATTGGTGTGGTATGTTATTAATGATTCACTTCTTATTTGTATTCTTTAATATTCATGGCATTTGTTTTCATAGTTCTCAAACACATTAGCAGATCCTTGACCACTGGGATTCAGAAAGTGAAATAGAAAATAACATGTCATATGCATGTATCATTTGCCTTCTTTATTAGACATCATTGAAGAAGTTAATACTGTGAATTATTCACGTTTTTAACATTTGCTGAGTATTTTTATTGATGCTTTCTGTGCATGTAGGCCTTAATTAGATGAAGTTAAGTAAAAAAACAGTGCATTAGAATAAGAATGCATTAGAAAATGCTTAAGAAAAACTGCATTTTAAGACTGCAGGCTTCTAATACATTATTTAAGATGAAGGAAGCAAAAATAATGCTCACCAGACTCTTAATTGAGGCTTTGGTATTTTTTTCATAGGACAGCTGCATATTTGCACTGTCTAACTGGGGGAAAGGAAAGCAGGGGCATACTGAAATACTGAACACAGTACTATATGTAAGATATTAGTCGCAACTTCTCCAGAAGGAGTGAATGAAGTACTATTTCAGAGAACCATAGCTTTGCTGTCAGGGTCATAAGTGTCATCCCAGTTTGTAAAAATATAGTAATACTGTGCATACTGCTTATATATCTTGAAAGTACAACTTCAGTTGGGAATGTTTTCAGGCTTCATGTGTCCAAGATGAAGACAGAACTGCGCAGCTGATATTATCCTGCCCATTTGCCACCAGCCTGAGATCTCATACATATGTGTGACCAAAACAATGCATACTGAAGACAAAATATGTGTTTGACTGATTTAACTGCAACTGACTAGGCAGTTAGGAGCTTATGCAAAGTCACAACTGTGGTAAACGCAAATGCAGAACAGATAAAACTTCATTGTCAATTTAGTGGGGCATGTGCCCAGTTAATAGGTAAAAGTAATTACTATAAATTACAAGGAACAACCACAGCTAGTTCACAAGCCTTAGATTGCCATCTTGTGTGGTGGTGTTCACAGGAGTCTCAGGATGAGAGAAGAGATGAGAATCTTGACTTTATGCTTCAGAAGGCTGATTTATTATTTTACGATATATATTATATTAAAAGAAAAATATATTAAAACTATACTCAAAGAATAGAAGAAAGGATTTCATCAGAAGGCTAGCAAGGAATAGAAAGGAGTAGAATGATAATAAAATCTTGTGACTGACTAGAGAGTCTGAGACAGCTGGATTCTGGTTGGCTATTAATTAAAAACAACTACATGAGACCAATCAAAGATCTACTTGTTGCATTCTACAGCAGTAGATAATTATTGTTTTTCTTTTCTTTTGAGGCTTCTCAGCTTCTCAGGAGAAAAATCCTAGCAAAAGGATTTTTCATAAAATATGAAAAATATACAGCATTTCATCAGTGACTGACAGAGGTGGTTTGCACAATAAACATGACTTGAATCTAAGGCCTTCACAAGAATGTATATGATAACCTTCAAGAGGAATAAGCACACTTCTGAAAATACTTGTCAGCAAATCACCTGAATTTCACTTTTCCCATAGCTGCATAATCTTAAGCAAATTCAAGCTGAATTACGAAATGAAAATGTTGGATATCTGAATATTTGGATCTGGAACAAGAACAAATTATTCACAGAGAATAATTCCATTATACTCCTACTAGATACCATGCATACATCCTCAACTAAATGCAAAGAATAGGCAATATTATTGTGCATGTCACTTTAAACCAATACCCATGGTTGGATAGTCCATGCACCTTCCAAATGGTGATTTTTTTGACTTCAATTTAAAAACACAATACCATGAAACAAATTTTTAAAAATCTATTTCTTCTACCATACCAGTGGATTTGGCCAGATACAAATATTGGTTTTTTTCTGGATTTCACTATGGTTTTGTTTATTTTCCAGTCAGTAAATAATCTTGCTTGTATTATGGACTTGGTATTGGAGGTAAGGGATTTTTTTTTTTTTTTTTATCTTAGGCTTAAAAAGTTCTGCTTTTAAGTGTGCCGCTCTCACAATACATTGCAAGATCTTGATTATCTTGCTATTTACATGAATTGTTTTTATTTTGAATAATGGAAGATAACTCCCTTTGGAATAGCTTATAGCACTCTAAAGGTTATCTTAAATTCACATTATGAACTCTTCTTGCTTTGACCATTAATATTTTTTAATCTTTAAAACAGTTATTATATGCGAAAAAAAAGTTCAGTTCTGTTTGTTCAAAATCTAGTTGTAAGAGACTGAAAAACAGCTTCTTGGTTTATGAGTAAAGGGCAAAAAACTTGGTTTCCTTTGGATAAAACTGCTTTTCTCCCAGTGGTGGCTCTAATGCTTTCTAGCCATGGGGGTTATCAACATGTAGGCAGTGGCACTGGGCTTGGTGCTGGCTGTGTGCCAGCTGCCAGTGCTTTGGAAGAAAGAGCAGCAGGGGGGAAAGATTTTAGCAAGGCTTGTGAAGTTCTGCTGAGAGCAAGCCAAATTATCCCCAAGGTAAGAGCTGCTCCTGATTTCTGCTGTAATACTACTTGATCCTCCCTGTGTCTCTTCTAGTACATTTAAAGAAGAAAAAGAACTCACAGTCTTTAGCTGAAGCAGAACCACATACTGCTGATGTTTCTCCTCATTTTTTCATATATATATATATATATATATATATATATATATATATACACACACATACATTTATGCATGTTTTATGCCTTCATTGAGAGAATCTCTTTTATTCACTGCTGACTGCCATGAATAAAAGAGATTCATGAATAAAAATGAACACATGAACATAGCACCTCTTTCCATTATCTGTATGTTGATGAGCTAGCTCACATGGCAAAAAATCCCTTCTGGGACTAGCAGGCAGCAGTCATGCAAGTATCAGTTAATCTCACTAAGCTATTACTGCAATTAATAGATATAGGCAGTAGATTTGAATTTAAAATCTACACATCACCAGGAAACTGAATCCTGCTTTAGAAATTCTTAATTTTTTGACCACAATAAAGCAATTTCCTGCACTAACTGCATTCCAGGTCCCTACTAAAATTCAAATGTATTCTTGCTAGAAGAGTCTGCCCACCTTTTCCCTGAGTTCAAGGAGAATATTTTCAGTTATTTGCAGTCAGCATTTTTTAAAAAAAAATCTGAAAAATTAATTGTGTGAGAAAATATTATATGTACAGTTTTGTTTTCTTGTTGTTTCTAACTGTAACTCTTGAAGAGAATGAAGGAAAACCTGAAAATTAATATAAAAATGCAGCCTACTGTCCCCTTTATGGAGTGAGTAGCAAAGGTGGGTACAGACCTCACTCAAAAACATTACAGACTGCCTGTTGGACATGTAGGAGTTAAGAATCAAAACTTGGATCAAAAGACATGACTGACACATGCATGAGGAAAGGAGAGATCTGTAAGAACTTCAGAGAAATAGAAGGAGCTTCCTGAGATTTAGGGTCTGATGTTCCATGCCTTAAGGCACCTGAATTCTATGTATGTGTTTCTGCATGTGTGTATGTGTATGTTTAAGCTAGCAGTGAAGATCGTGTGAAGTAATAGGAGCTCTAAAACAGTTACATTTTTCTTTCAGAAGAATTTCAAAGGCTACTCAAATCCCTGGCTCTGTGTAAGCATGAAAAAGCAACAGTAAAGGGCGTTTATTCATAACTTGTTTTTCTTTGCTTGAAAGCTACTTGTGGGCTGCACTGGCAACCGTTCTGGATGTTAACCACATTTTATTGTTGTCTAACACGCCACATTAGAAAACATTTCAACTTTGAGAGAAAAACACAACTATAATTCCCTGCTAGTCATGCAGCACAGACTTCTGTGACAGCATAAAACATGGATTCACTGTAATTGTGGGTTTGTTGTGTGGAACCAAAGGTGAAGCACATTGCAGTGAAATAGCTTTGCAACTGTAAATAGAAATAATGGTTGGAGAACATTGTTCTGCTCTGCCTTTAAGGTGTTTCAGCTGAAAAGACTAAATGAAATGTATGGAAGTAAATGAGACTCATTTGAAAATAAACGAAAGCCTTTTAAATGGTGGTTGCAAATATGAAGTAGATTATTGTATTTAAGGGAGTTAAGAGTAAATCTCATGGATTATTTTGCTGAGGCTGTTTTTCAGAACTTGCTGGAAAGATTGACCTTATTTTAGATGCAAAAGAGAGTGATTGAAATGACTCATTAAATATGAAACTTCAAAGAAATTAGATTTTTTGAGAGAAAACAGATGTAAGGAGAATGAAAGCTGAGGTACTTTTAGCACATTGAGAGTGAAAATAACCAAACCTCACTCCTACATGCATAGCCTACCTGAAACAGAAATTTCTAAAAGTGGTAACAGGAAAAAAAGCATCATTAATATTATCCATTAACCCTGCTTTTATATTCTGTGAAATTAAAAAAAAAAAATACTAACAGGGAGATGAATTCTTTGTAGTTAGGACAGCAAGTATGTTTCTTCTCTGGTAAGATACCTGTTTCAATTGAAGTATATTTTCTCTTATCCCTCTGTAATTAATATCTACAAAGAGCCTGACTGGAGGCTCAATAACATCCTTGTAAGACTTCCTGCTCAACAGAAGGACTGAAGGCCCCCCATGCCTTCCTCCCACACCAAGAGCTCTGCAGTCACTCGGTGTATTGGGCTACCCTTGCAGTGTTATTGGTGCCCATAGGGAAGAGTAACAAGGGTTAAACATCTGTGAGCTGGGCAAGCCTGCTGGTCCCTGTATAGAATCCCAGATCCTTGCTCTGACAGTCAAGGTGACAGACAAACCTCTGAGGACATCAGGCTGGATTGGTGTAAGGCCCCGGAGCTCACTCAATGAGTATTTTAAAAGGATTTAACATTATTTTTTGCAGCTTGAGTTAGATGCAAGGGAGAAACACTGACAAGATATTCTCAAGAGGGCAAACAGATAAAAACTTTACTGTCAAACTTCAGAAAATCTGGGAACTTTTTAATGTTAGAGCAACATTAAATCAACATAAAGCATTTCACAAAGCATTAATTTAGTAAACTCTAAGCCCATTCCACTTAGCAAACTCCAGCCGATCTGACTTTAAGTTACTCAAACTTTGAGAAGAAGGAATTAGAAGAAAGAGAAAAGAGATACAGAAAAGAACAAATATAGCTACCACTTCTGGTTCCAGTGGTGTTCACCTGAGAGAAATTCCAAGAGGATGTAGGGTCAAGACCTGTGTGTGCTACGGCTTACATACCCATTAGCTTTCCTGGGCTCTTCCCTTAGGAGGGACTTCTGGTCATTTTGCCATTAGGAGCTGGGTTAGGGGCTCCAGGGTCGGAGTGTGGAGCACTGCCTCCCACATGCCAGGGTTTGGCCCCACTGCTGGAACCCAGACCCTGGGGGTGCAGGGTGTGTGGAGCAGGGCAAGACCTGACTTGTCCCTTACCCCACACATGTACCTGAAATGTTTCAAGCCAGCAATCTCCACCAGCTCTGGGCTGAGCCAGCTCTGAGGGTCTCCTGAGGAACCTTGTTTGCCTTCAGCAGTGCCCTGAGCAGCTGCATGTGGGCTGGTTCACCACAAGTTTCCAGCCTGTCCTGTCTCAAGAGCCCACGCACCCCTGCCTACAGGGTGGTGACCTCTGGCCCTTTCTGTGTCTGGCTCAGCTTCTTCTCCACACGTGTTTATGCAAAATTCTGCCTGATGGTGGCAGCTGCCTTCTCTGTCCCTACAAGTCCCTCCCCAGACAACACAGAGCTGCTGCCAGAGCCCACAAAGGGACCTCACTCCTCACAAGCAGCAGCGAGGAGTGGGAGGGAGCTGTGCAGCACATGGCAGCCAGTGGCAAGGCCATCCATTAGTGTGGCCATGGGAGGGGCAGGGCGCTGGGTCCTGCCAGCCAGGTTCACAGGAGGTGCTGGCAGGGCTGGATACCCAGTGTGGCATGCTAGCAGCACACCCTGGCTGAGGAAGCCATGGCAGTTTGTATGGAGGAAGCTAACAAGCTGTCCCAGGGAGGCACTGCTCCTTGCATGCTATTTGTGTAAACCTGGGGCATGGACATCCATTGGAAGTCATCAGCTGGGCACAAGGGGTCTGCAAGCAGCCCTGTGAAACAGTTCTTACTCTGACTTGTTTTGCTTTTCTGTTTTATTTTTCTTTCGGCATTATCCGGTTTTAAACAAACATAAAAGGTTTTTATGACCACAGTTTTATGCTATTAAGAAATGTGTTCCTTCTTAAAAAAATAAATAAAATTTCAAATAGAAAATGAATTTTTATGCTTTTTCATGACAGGTCCATTCCATAGGCAATAATGCCCTCTGTTTGAATGTTGTAAGGCAGATCTAATCAAAAGAATAAAAAAAGATGTGAAATATATGTCCATGAGAAAGAGAAGACCAATAATATGAATGGGAGGATTTTGTTCCCAGTTGTAACATAACAAAAAGAATTGCAGAAGAATAAGAGCATTATTATAATCCCTCTTTTTGCCTGAGTCCATGCAAACTGCAGGGGATACATTATATGTAGAAATACATGGAGACAAAAGCTCAATCACCAGGAGCACATGCTCGTGATCATATAAAAAGTTTTTATTATCTCTCTCTACCTGCTTTTATAAACAAAGACCTAAAATTGTGTAGCTCTCAAAACTTTTTAAATTTGCAGGCCTCCATTCTGAAGCTGATGCAGCTGGTACTCATTGGAATGGAGAAAACCAGTAGGGAGTGGCAAGAGTTAATGAAGCTTGCCTGTCAGCTGGGTTTCAGACCTGCCTGTGTATCTGCTTACTATTACAGCTGAATCTCAAATTTTTTAACATTCAGACATTAATATGAAGCCTAGAAAACACAAAACCATGGAGAGCTGGATGTACACAGGGGAGAAAGCTAAAGCTGAGAGGATTTTATAGATCAAAGGTCTTGCCTGTTTCTTAGGAAAGCAAGTGTTAGGCATTCTGAGAAAAAGATAAGATACGGTTTCAATTTTTCTTTTTTTTTTGTTCTAAAGCTTGGGGGATGAGTCCTCTCCATTAGGACAAAAAGCAATCTAGGATGCCAACTCCAGAGGTCAAATGAAAAAACTGCATCTAAGTGCAGTAGAAGGATTATAAGCAAAAGCTTATGTTCTATAGAAAGAAATTGTGTACTGTTACAAACAATGTGAGAATAAGTAAAACCACACCAGTGGTTTATGTTAATAGCTGTTGTGAGAAGGTATGTAGCTTCTTTGTTATTGAAGTAGTATTTTTAGGGATTTTACAGAAACCTGGAGCCTGCTAAATATTCTTCAGTGCTTTCTCTCATTAACTCTTTCCATATTTGTGGACAAGAGTAATTGCAGAAATTGTACTGGAGGTGAATTGTTTAAGAAGTTTTCTGTTTAGCAGCATGAATGTATTTCCAAGTAGAAGCCAAACTGGCCTCAAATCCATGGAGTAGTGGAGTGTACTGTCTTGCAAGGCATCATCACATGTTGCTTTATGAAGATAAAAATAAGTGGATGCTGGTCAGAATAAAGCAGCAGGTTTTTTCTGCAGTGCTCTGTGCACTTGCTGCAATTACATATAGAAAGCTAAAGGTAGATCACGCTAGCTTGTGCTTGTTTGGTCTTCCTTGAATTTTAGTAGATAACTCAGTCTGACCTCAGTTATCAGAGTTAAATTACAGTTTCAGGAATAGTGAATAAACTGTTCCCCCAACTAACATTTTTTTGTTTTTTTCTCCTCATGATTACAGATTTTACTCTTCTGTGAGACCTAGGGTCTCAAATGCCCTGTGTTAGCAAATCTCTGAAGAACTGACATAGTTTTGACCTGTTCTCACATGTCAACTTTATTATACACTGAACAATGTGGGAGAGGAAAACAACCCAACAATAAAAGCAACCCACCTCCAAAATATTGGGAAGGTAGCAGAAAGATTTAGGACTGCAGGAAGGGGATGTTGTGTACCCCTTTGCTGTCTTTAAGCCAAGCTGATCTCCTAAATGGATCAAGAAAAAGAGATGGTTAGATATCAGACTTTCAGGAGTGTGGGGATAACTGAGTGGTTCCTTGGGATAAGCAAAATCTATTCAGGGGCAATTCAGGTCAAGCAGAATGAGATAAAGATTTAGAGCTCAGTGGCTTGCTCAGGAAGGAAAACAAACAAGGGTTAGGGATTGGCAATAATTCTCAAAAGCCTTTTATTTGAGATTTTTTTCCTGTCTATAAAATGTAAAAAGCTTTTTATGCCTCTATTCTTAATTTAATTTTCTGAAATTTACGCCTACAAGATTGTAGTTCAAAAAAGAGTTTTTAAGGATTAAATACACTTAAAATTGTAAAATCTTTTTATTTGAGCACTGGTTATTGATTGGTATTTCTTGGAGTTTTTGGTCTGTTTTGCTCTATGTTGTATGTATGCATATGTTGATGGTTCTTATGTAGTACTGAGAATTTCTTAAGAGCTTTGTTTGAGATTTGACCGCAGTGACTTGGACTTTGTAAATAGGTTTATGCAAAGTCATGAAAGGATAAAATTCAGCGTACCCTTACAGTGATACACAAAAGTTCAACATCAACGTGTTTTGTTTTATCCCAGTATAATTTTTGTTCAGAATTTAATCATATATAGTGAGGTATTTGCTATTGGAGTTGCCACAAGAGATTAAAATTTTACCTATTTTGGAAAATAAAAGAAATCTGTGACTTTCAAAGATACTCTAAACCCCTGTAGAGATGATTGAGTAAAATTTGATCAAAGTGAAATGGAATAATTCACATACATGTTGTATATTGTATTCAGGTTGATATTGTTGCACTAACATTTTTAACAAGATGGACCAACATTTTTCACCAAATGGCTGAATTGTTAATATTTCTTTAAATTTTTTTCAGTCTCATGAAGCAGATCAAACTAATAATTTTATGCTGTGAGACTAAAGCATACACCTGCTTCTACAAAAATCAAAATACTGAACTCCTCGTGTTTACAAGTATGGAAAATGACCCATATTTTTTGGTCTTTACAAGCAGACAAATATAGTGATCTCAGTATAAATACTAGCAAGTGAAAAAAACAAAGTGCAAGACTGCAGCTGTGTATGAATAAGTACCTATATGCATGTCTCTTCCCTTGTAAACACACCATAAGGGAAAGAAAAAGAAGAGGAAAAATGAGGGAAAGTGAGCAATAAATGAAGAGGAGAGAAAAGGGAAGGTTTCAGGAAGGTTTCGGGAAGGGAAGGTTTCGGGAAGGGAAGGGAAGGTTTCGGGAAGGGAAGGTTTCAGGAAGGGAAGGTTTCGGGAAGGTTTCGGGAAGGTTTCGGGAAGGGAAGGTTTCGGGAAGGGAAGGTTTCGGGAAGGTTTCGGGAAGGTTTCGGGAAGGGAAGGTTTCAGGAAGGGAAGGTTTCGGGAAGGTTTCGGGAAGGTTTCGGGAAGGTTTCGGGAAGGGAAGGTTTCGGGAAGGGAAGGGAAGGTTTCGGGAAGGTTTCGGGAAGGTTTCGGGAAGGTTTCGGGAAGGGAAGGGAAGGGAAGGGAAGGGAAGGGAAGGGAAGGGAAGGGAAGGGAAGGGAAGGGAAGGGAAGGGAAGGGAAGGGAAGGGAAGGGAAGGGAAGGGAAGGGAAGGGAAGGGAAGGGAAGGGAAGGGAAGGGAAGGGAAGGGAAGGGAAGGGAAGGGAAGGGAAGGGAAGGGAAGGGAAGGGAAGGGAAGGGAAGGGAAGGGAAGGGAAGGGAAGGGAAGGGAAGGGAAGGGAAAGGAAGGGAAGGTTTCGGGAAGGGAAGGGAAGGGAAGGGAAGGGAAGGGAAGGGAAGGGAAGGGAAGGGAAGGGAAGGGAAGGGAAGGGAAGGGAAGGGAAGGGAAGGGAAGGGAAGGGAAGGGAAGGGAAGGGAAGGGAAGGGAAGGGGAAAACAGAGGAAAGGAGCGGTGAAAGGAAAGATGAGAAGAATGAAGGGGACAGGAAGAAATAAAAAAATACTAAGAAGCCCCATTTTAGGTGTCACCTGGTGGGCTTAAGCCATTTATTCACATGCCTTTTCTATTTAAATAAGAGTTGCATCTGCCCTTGCCAGGTACTTCACAGGGTGCTGAATACTATGAGGTTTATAGATAAATCAGACACGATGGATATAGACCCAAGGGAAATTTTCATCTTTCACCCTAGCGCCAGAAAAGATTTGATATATTATTAAGATGCCAAATTCATAATTAGGTTGTAGAGTGTCTTTCTCCATTTAGATAGTTTGTAGTTTCTGTAAAGACTTCAAACCAACTTTTTCTTGCATCTAGGTTTGATGAAAACACCTAACTTTGAAGAAAATGTTGAGGCAAAGCTACTAGATATGTACCAAGTCTTTCATCTTTGCAGCCTAGACTTTCAGGGATTGATCTATATGCTTGCTTAATATAATTTGACAAAAACCTTTATGTCTAGTAAATAAACTCTCAATGATAACTTTTGACAGAAGAAAACCAATATAATTTTCAGATTAATTTATGAATCCTTGAAAAATGTAAATAATTATCCTATATCTTTGCTACCACTACCAGAATAAGAAAGCAGTGTGTGAAGAAGAAAAATGTCTTTTTGTTTGTACATATCTCAAAATCTTTTCACAGATTTCAGTTATGCTCGCTACTATGGCAATTCTTACCTGGAATTTCAAGGCTTACATTTGAGCATGCAAAATTTCATCCACTTGGAATTTAAGACCTATGATCCTCATGGACTTCTCCTAAATATTGAACAGAGCCCAGAAACAATGCGACATTTTTTAATTCGACTTGTCATCAATAATAGTACTTTACAGGTAAGGTATCAAAATCTTCCACTGAAGGAAAAGTAAATAAAAGATGAATCTGTAAAAATTTTAATATTTTTTCATTTTCTTACTGTAGAAGATAGTAAATAAAGCTACAGAGGTTCTTGACATCTTCAGTATTTTAAGGAAGATAGTTGTCAAACTTGCTCTCTGTTTTGTCCAATTCTTGGCTAATATAGTCAATATGACTCACAAGAGTATACATTAAAACCAAAAAATGAATGTTTTATCCTTACATGTGGTACAAATTAGGTTACTGTATTTTACACCTAAACTAACTGAAATTCCTTACATGGAACTTCATAAAAATTTTCATAACGAAGGCTTATGACATAGGCATAGACATAGAAATTGAGTGAATTGTCTTAGGAAAATTTACCATGTTAGGGAATGGAGTGTATCTTTTTTACCATGTATCTATAGGTAGAAATCTTTCACTTCATCTGTTATTTAAATCTCAGTTTCACAGGGTCAGGAAAGAAAATCATTTGGCTTTTTTGGACAGAATAACTAGGAATATATATGTTTATAAACTTTAAAGTGTTTATCGGTATATCTTTACCTTCTACAAATTATTCCATCTTTTCTGAAAAAGAGGTAATACTAGAGCTTTATTAAGAAATAGGCGGATGCTAAAGAGGCTATAAAAAGGTATTAAAAGAAAAGTTACTTTTCTCATCACTTGCCTCCCATTTTCTTCTACCTGTAGTTATATTCTTTTTTCAGAACTGTGAAATCTCTGTTGGAAACAGCATTTTGTATTATATATGCTTTGATGTTTAAAGATCATGACCATACTAAACAGATAAACTGAAGATAAATAGAAAAAGAGAAAATTATCTTTTACTTTATTTTATTATATTATGTTTTTTTGTCTTTTATTATATTGTGACTATCTTTGTCCAGAAAAAAAAAGGTGAGATTAGTCATGGGCAGGAAGTTATCCAACATTTAGAAAATGGTGATGACTTTAAGTTCATCATACTTGTATTCATGGTAAAGTAATGATGCAGAAAAATATTTTTCTAACATATCATAAGCACCATAAAATATGAAAGTACTTTAATTGACACAAATCTATTCAGAGATCCCAGTGTGCCATGTTAAAACTAATTGAATTCACTTAATCATTCACAAAGCTGGTCAATTAAATGTGGATTTAAAGCCCAATGAACAAATGGTTCTAAGCTCACAATCAAGCTACAATTACAAGTAGACAAACCATGAAATCAAGTGCTTGTTCGCATTAGTATAGGAAATTAAATGGTGCTCCAAAATGCTCAAGCCTGCACGCTACATTACGTGTTTGGAAGTGTAAGGAAGCCATAAAATGTTAAGTAAAATTCACTCATGGCCAGTGTTAATTTTAGATGGGTTGCAGATGGTCAACTTCTTTGGAAACCAGACCTATAATATCTGATTGTACGATACACAAAGATTAAAGCATTTTCATGCAGGTTAGGAAGCATTTATGAGTACTTGCATATTTCTGGTACAATAGGCTTCCATATCCAGAACTTTTAATGAAGCATTAATTTTTCTTTATACACATGACATCCTTCAGGGTTTTTTTTTAACCATTTATCGTTTTAAAATTCAGGATGCCTGAAACTGTTTAATTATTAGAAATAATGTAATTAAAACCTTTTCCCACTCTGTAGTACCAGTATTTATGTGATGATGCAGCAGAAGTCAAAAACATCTCTACCACTGCTAGAGTGGACGATGGACACTGGTACAGTGTGCAAATTAGGTAAGTTTACTGTTTTCTGTTTTTATCATTGTTTCAAGTATCACAAAGATTGGACCATTAGTAAAACCTACAGATATTATATCTGATGGACTATGATAACTGAACATGTACTGTAAAATCATGTTATGGTAGTCTGGACCACAACACATCCTTAGAAAGAATGTTTAAAACTACAGTTGGAGAGTGATCATCATATCCCTGATGTGCATAGTGGAAATAAATTTATTCTTAATGAAATAACTTACTGTAGCAAACACAAACATTCAGTCAGGGAAGATGCTGCACAGTAACTCCAAGCTACTCAGTGCAGGAAATAGTTGAATTTCCAACAATGAAAGTGTGACTTATAGAAAAATCTTGGAAAATAAATAGATAGGCAGAAACAGCACCATTACTTTCATTGCTGTAACTGACTTGCAACTCGTAATAGGATATATTATTCCTGTAAAAGTAACAATACATGCAAATGAAGGTAAACAAAATGAAAAGAAAATGAGGTAGGAAAATGAGGTAGATAGTAGGCTTTCCATGGTTTTTGTACATAGATGTATCTAATGACCAAATATCTGTACTCATAGAATCCACAGCCTTGGAGGTGAAAGTTTTGGGTTCTCTTTATAGGAAAATTAGGTGCCTAGTGTGCTCTCTGGGTACCTAGTTTCTATTAGGTAACTTAAAATAGGTCCAATCATCTTGTCCAGCAAGAAGAAAGCAAGCTAGCTGTCTGCTTGTTTCTCAGAAGTAAGTTAGTCCTTAAAAAGTTTGTGGAGGAGTGCAGAAGGAGCTCAAACCTTATACTGGAATAGGCCTTTTATAGCTATATCGGTCCAAACATTTTTAAATTAAGAACTTTTGCAGGGCAACACTGTCTCCCCTTGCTTCCATGGGAATTATTGTGGAGTGTGTATCCATTATACCGTACCTTGCTGCCTCAGATTTGGCAGTGAGTACTCAGTGAGGAGAACCAAAGTTTGTTTCTGCATTTCAGTTACCATTGCGATCATAATTTTTTTCCAGCTTGTTAAACCACACTAGGACTGCTCAGTAACATAAACAAATTAATGCAAGGAGCAAAAGCCAGTAATCCACTGTGGTTGTGCTTATCACCCAAAAAGGAGCACCATAAACCAAGCCATGTTAATGGAAGCTACAGCAAGTGTAAGCTCCTCTGTGACCAGGAAGAAATAGAACACAGTATCTCAATGGCACTGATAAAAGTGAGATTCTCTAAAATCTAATAACATAAAAAGTTCTGTTTATTCCCTGGGTATGACTCCCTCTCCATACCAAAACAGAGAAATTAAATTGGAAAATAGTTTTTAGAGAAGAGATATAAAGATGATAAAATCATCTTTAAGCAGCTTCTGTATGAATAGAGACTAAATACTCAAGTACGCTGCAAGCCCATTAAATACAACTAAGAGAGGATCCCAAAGAAGACAAATCCCAAGTGACGCAGAAAGGGGATAAGTGGAGACATACAATTTCTAGTTACTTAGTTGAAATCCATTATGATTCAATTGTTATTCCTTTGTTGTTCATTTTAAGAAAGATTTAAGATCCTGAAAATAGCAAAGGTATGAATACCTGAACCCTCAGTAATGTGGAACTCTCTACAGTGCCTTTCCCTTGGCACTGAAGCATTCAAACTGTGATGTCACTGTCATCCCTCCGAGATCCACTAATTACTATGATGGGAATACACTTATTCTATGCATTTTCCCCCTACTCAATCAAGCAGAAAAGAGCTTGCATCTCTAAATCAGCCCATGACAATAGCCCATGACAAAAGAAAACCAACGTAATTTCTATATTTTGCTTTTTCTTTTGAGCATAAAAAAAAGGAATTTCCTTTCATTTTTCAGGCAATTATTTAAGGACAGCTCAGGAAATGGGCCACACTTATGTTTCCTGCTGAAAAAGAAGGCATGCAAGCCATTTATGAGATTCAGGCTAGTTACAGAGCAATTAATAATTAACCATTCTACTCACTTTAGAAGAGTGGAAATAGTTCTGGAAATAGTTGTTTTAAGATGACATTCTGCAGACATTCTGCAAATGACACCAAGTTGTGTGCCACTGTTGGTTCACTGGAGGGCAAGAAAGCTCTGCAGAAGGATTTGGGCAGACTGGATCAATGGGTCAAGGCCAATTGTGTGAGGCTTATGGGAAGTGGCTGAGGGAGCTGGGGCCATTTGGCTGGGAGAAAAAGAGGCTGAAAGGAGACCTTATGGCACCCCTACAACTCCCTGAAAGGAGTCTGTAGTGAGGCGGGGGTCAGTCTCTTCCCCCGACTAACAAGAAATCAGACAAGAGGAAATGGCCTCAAGTTGCACCAGGGGAGGTTTAGGTTGGATATTTGGAAAAAAATCTTCACAGAACAGGTTGTAAAACACTGAAAGAGGCTGTACAGAGAAGTGGCCGAGTCATCATCACTGGAGATATATAAAAATCATGTAGACATGGCAGTTAGAGCTAGAGTTTAGTGTTGGATGGACTTGGCAGTGCTGGTTTAACAGTTGAACTTGATGGCTTTAAAGATCTTTTCCAACCTAAACAACTATGTGATTCTATGATTCTAAGATTCAAAACATTAGTGATGTAGATGTCAAAAAGATTTGGAGTTGCTTCTCACTGTCATCTCATGCATTTTCACATGTGCTTGAATTAATTATCAAGTATATATCCTGTATATATATGCTTTACATTTTTTCCTTTATTGACAATTAAATATATATTCTTGACAGTTAAGTTTTATAGGGTCAGTCTTGAAATATGAGTTAATTGTTTTATAAAGTTAACATTTCAGTGTAACACAGCATAAGAAAACTTAAAATAACTTCAGTGAAAAATTCCTGTAACTTATTCACCAACTTCCTAGAGGCTTGCAAATATTTAATCTTCTCAGAACTGATTTTCAGTGAGATAAATATGTTAAGTTTTGAACAATGGTATCTGGGAAACTGGTGAAGTTTAATGGGAATGTAGGAGATACTGCTTATTGTAATATAATGGGTATGCACACAGGACTTTCTTTGTTGTGCATATGTTAAGTATTATGAACAGACATTGTGGAGGATAATTCCAATAAAAAAAAATTGTTTTGAAAGAAAATGCTAATTTTAATTATTGAATTTATCTTAATTGTTTGGAGCTCTTTTGATGTATTCCTGTGATGGAAAGGATTTTGTCTTTTCAATTAAGGAAAAGCAGTGCATTTCATCTACTGAAGATAAGCCATCTTCAAAGAGCATGATGCCTCTACAATATCACATTAAATGAAAGTAGACTTAAAAGTAGTGAGTGCTGTTAAATACAAGTTTAAGTACAGTGAAAATTAGATAGTGATAATATCTTCCTTTCTCCTTACAGGAGAACATTTTACTGCTTCCTTTATCCCACAGAAATAATTCCTCATGTAAATCAAATAAATAACACACCATCTAATATTTGCAAATAAATGTGCATATTGCTGTCAAACAATGTTCTTTATCCAGTTCTCATGGTTTACCATGATATTCATGCTGAAAGAAAAGTAGCAGCATTGCTGATGTACATTTTTCACGATGATAGAATATTGTGACTACAAAAACTGTAATAATTTAATAAATTTTGGTGTAATATAAGGACTTTATTTGCTTCACAGTCTGGAATACAGTGGATAATTGGGGTTAGGATATAATTTTTTGCATCAGATTAGTCTAATTTGTGGCATTGGCTGCTAAAACCAACTTATTGCCAAGGTATGCCTTAGAGCAGTGCCTGAAAGATCCATTTCATGTGTAGACTACAGTGGTTGTGTACTAAGCCTGTTAATGAAACTTCATTGCAGCTGTTTCACTCACATTTCTGACTATTGCTTTGGTTTTCTTAAGAATGTTACCAGGGGAGTGAGTGAGCTACAGAGAAAAATGGATTTGGGCAATATCCCACAGGGATTGGATTACTGCAGGATATTGTGAAGAGAAGAAAATGTTAGACTCAAGCACTGGAGGGTTTACATGTATGGCTTTGTAGTGAAGATACAGTTTTCTTACTGGCAATGCAGGGATGCTCGACCACAATCTTCTCATTCCAGCCTTTATAAAACTGCCCCCATTAACTGCTTTAAGGTTTTCCTTCTTCAATCTTTGTCATCAAAACAAGTTGATCAAATAATATTTATTGCAGAAACAAACCAAACTGCAGCAGTGATATTAGAAATTTGCCTTTTCTTGCCCCAGTATTCTCCATTTCAGTACAGATACAAATAGTTTCCTCAACTATATAAAAAGTATTTTTATATAATTGAGGTCTCAGATTATAATTTTCAATTGCTTTAGCAAATTTTTCCATTTAAAAATTGATTATGCAATAGATGTCATGAATACAACTTCATTCTTTAATATGAGACGATCGTGCTTGAAATTTTTTTAATTGTCTGAGATCATTAGGATTGAAATCTGGTGTTGTGCTCCATTGGAAACTGACTGTAAAATCTGACAATTGCTTTTCAAAAAGTGTTTTATTTCTCTTCTTTAACTCCTATTGTTTTTAATTTGAATTTTGCTCTAGTAACCTAAAGGATTTTTAGTGATTGATTGTCTTGCTTTTGAGGTGTACAAGTTTTCTGATTCCTCTAGTCAGAAAAAGATTTTTATAATCATGCCAAAATGCAACATATGCTCATTCAGGAGCTTTTATTTTGCTTGGTTTTGACAGTTTTTTATGAAGGTCTGAGATAATTCATATGGTGCAAAGTATCCTGTATTTATTATCCTTCACAGCATGCTACAAACCTCATCTTTTCCCTAGGGCTTTTAGGCAGGTAAGATAAGCATATGACAGATAAAGTGGGTAGCAAATCCTGCAGATGGGTCTTTGTTTTGTTTCTCTTTGGTTCTTTTTATTTCACTTTTATTGTAAATTCATATTTTTATTTTATCACAAAGGTGCAGAACTTTGACCTTCTTTTTTAGCATGATAGCATATGGGTGAAGAAGTCACTCATCTGTTGTTTCATGTACCATGTAAATGTCATTTGCTTTACTTGTTGAAAACATGCTTAATGGTCCATATCCTCAAAAAACAGTGAAAGTCAAAAGATAATATTAGCAATTGCTGCTGTTTAGTTAGAGAACTGTATTCAATATTTATAAAATGCAGTGAGAAATATATTCTTGATATAAAATAGCTTCAGGGTCTTTTAATTTTCTTCTCATCACCCAAGAAAGCTGTCAATGGACTTGCAAAAGCTGCAAGAAGTTTAAGTACTTGGATCCAGCATGGTTTAGCCTGTTTTGTATTTGTTACCAATACAAAAGATTTAGGAAGTTGCTGGACCTCTCAACAGGCCTTTGACAGGGTCCTCACAAACATACTTCTTAGCCACAATTTTGTTGGGGTTTTTTTTCAGTCCCTCCTCAAGTGCCTAGTGTAAAACTAGGGGTGAATGAAATACATGTGCTGACTTATCTAATAATTTCTAATTTTCATACGGTCTGAAACTTTTCCCATATCAGTGGAGCTTACTTGGAAAAAGTACAGGTTTTTATACTTAGTTCAATTTATTTATGAGGTATCAACATTGGTAATAAAATGACATTTGTATTTTCTTAAATTCCCTGTATGTTAAATCCTAAGTAGGCTATATCTTCTATTTAATGTCCAATATACATTGCAGAGATGCCAAGTCACTGAAAACAAGTGGGTTTGAGAATATAGTTTAGAGATACAGGCATTTTCATTTAATATGGAATGAAAATAATTAAAACATTGGAAATATTGATACTGATGTCAAGACCTGGATTTGTAAAATGGAAAATAGCAATGAGTTGATCATGAAGTTTGAAGAAAGTTGGAAAGATTCTTTTTTTATTTTGGTTTGGGGATTTTGGATAAAGAAATTTAACATTGGATGCATATGGTAGCTATCACACAGATGAGCAGGAAAAATGAACAATATCCCCAAAAAGGGTATTATTAAATACTTGTGAAAGGAAAAAGATACTAACTTTGTAACAGCATAGGTTGACTATTGGCACAAGTAGCTCAAAAGGTGGACAACTAGTTTCTGGGGGCTGAAAATTTGTTACATGGTGACACTTATACTGCCTGCTAGCAGAGCATAACAATGCCACAGAAAGGGAAATGCTGGATTGAAGCGATGGAATCAAAGGAGATTCTGATTTATGAACTTTGAAACTGAAGCCAAATAAGAATCAGAAAACACTTAATAGAGGAAAGTTTTGAAATCTTTCTAGTCAGAGCATATGTGTTTTCCAGTTCATTTTGCTTATGTGCACAGTACATTTAGAGACAGTTATTTTGATTTTAATCCTTTCCCAGATTAGTAGAGGAGGAACCAAGCCAATAATATTCCTTCCTGTGACTATTTGTGGTTTTTTTACTTTATCTCATAAATAGTTTATAATTTAAGTGTACTTTAATGTATGTTTCTTTTTGTGAGCTGGGGTTGTTTAGGCTGAAAGAAAAGGAGGTTCAGGAGACACCATGTTGTTCTCTATAAATACCTGAAAGGAGGTTGTAGCCAGGTGGAGGTCAGTACCTTCTCCCAGGTAAGAAGAGGAGAGGAAATGGCCTCAAGTTGCACCAGGGGAAGTTCAGGTTGGATATTAGGAAAAATTTCCTCACAGTATTGCTTGTTAAGCATTGGAAAAGGCTGCCCAAAGAAGTGGACCTTCACTGGAAGTATTTTTTAAAAATTTAGAGGTTGCAGTTAGGGACATGGTTTAGTGATGAACTTTGCAATATTATGTTAGTGGTTTGACTGGTGACCTTAGAGGTCGTTTCCAACCTTAATTATTGTATTATTCTGTGATAGTTCTCCCTTTGTAATGACTTAAAACACTGTGAGAATAATGACTCTGTAGATGCTAGAGAGAAATAACAGCATCTCACTAAAAACACAGATAAGAAAACTGATCCACACATAGGTTGAATAGGAGAATGCATTTATTGTATCTGCTGCTGAACAATTATTAAGGAAAGAGACCATCCATGAATTTATATTTACCCAGTTTCCTCTGTGAATAAGCATAGATTTCTGTAGCTGAAGGTCATTTTTGTGCACAAATACCAGAAATAAGTTTCAAGTACAGTGTATCACTGCAGTCATATTCTATTAATCCTAGATATTTTAAAAATACCAGTTTAGTTAATTTTTTTTTAAGGAGAACATCTTAAGCTTCAATAGTAGAACTATTGTACCACAACAACATTAATGGTTCTACTGTTCTTTGAAGTGTCTTTATTGTGAAAAAAAAAGTATATTTTAGATACAGAAATTATTTGGGTTTTTTTTTCATTGCTAGAAAATGCCTTTCTTTGTCCATCTCTATCACAAAAAACAAAGAAACAACTTGCCTCTCTTACTGACTGCTGCATATCACCAATTGCCATATCTGTTAGAGATATTGTCTAAACAATTTATGTATTTGCTGGAGGCTTTGCCCCAGGATATGTCTTTAACTGGTTGTCTGTTTAAGAGTGTTTAATTTCTGTTCTATCCCGTGTGATCTATACAATAGTTCTTAACTCTATTGTTCAGATTATTAATTTCACAGAAGATTCAACATTTTCTTACCAGAATAATTCAAATTGCTATTTTTTAAAATAAAGTAATAATACTATCATCTGACTTTTTAATACATTATAAATATATATACATTATAAATATTTTTCCTTATAAAAAGTAATTTAATGTATCAATTTTTGAATGGATTTTGGTTTTAGGAAAGCAGACATAATATATATAATGCACACAATCTAGTATTTCCTTTTATACATTTAAATACACTGAGGACTTTGATTTTGTAATCAAAGTGATTTTAAGAACTCAGGTTTTTGCATATGATAGTAATGTATTTTATACAATATATGCATATTAATAAGGAGTAAATATACTAGGTATCATAAAGGAAGTTTAATAGAGAAAAAAACAGTGTAGGTTTTAAAAAAAATTTATAGAACTTCTTTTTCTCTCTCTGGATGAAAGTATATTGTGACTTAAACATAGCAGCATAAGGTAAGATAAGCTACCATTTTTCGCTGAGTTAAAATTTCTAAAATTTCTTGGGTTTAAATTTTCAGGCAAGAAAGTAACATTATTTGACTACCAAGGGACCACTGGATTGACCACTTCTATATCTTAAATGATCAATATTTTATGAAAAGCATAGAGTTCATTTAAATGAAGCCTTTCTATTAAATATTTTCCTAAGTTCCATTTTACTGTAGTCACCTCTTCCTAAACCCACAGCATTGGTGGGCAGTTTATGTATACAGATAATTCTGTCTCGCAAACTCCAGCCAGTACTTCAGTAAAAAGCTGAAAATAAAAGGTGGGAAGAGATTCCCTTCTGACCCTGCTAACCCTATGTATCAGGTATTGAGGTAATGCTCAGGACTGAGCCAGCAGTGCAGACATAAGAGGTGTAATTCACTATCACCTCAAAGATCTTTTTGTCTGCTCGGTACCCTTTCACTACTCTGTTATTTGAGACATGTCCAGAAAATGGAGAAATGAAAATAATTAGATGGTTCTGTAGTGGGAGAAAAATGGTGATAGGCACTACACATTTCATCTAGAAACCTGAAGACATACTTTTTTTTTAAAGTCATTGTACTGCAGCAGATATGAGGCAGCCATGAGTATTTGCAAGATGATGCAAGCAATCCCTTTCTCCTCTTAATAAAGCAGGAAATGCAAAGAGCAGGGCCGGCAGTGTAGCAGCCTTGTTTACTGAGACAGCGCTGTGTGAATTCTGTGCACTGTAACTCCTACTTAGCAAGAAGGAAGCTGGCTTTCTACTTTATCCCACATGAATCCCTTTCAGTCAGAGTTATCTGGAGGCAGGGAGACTGCACCTCTTCTGAAAGCAAATAAGCTTTTTTTTTTTTTCCCTGAAGGGTAGGATGGAGCTTGCAGAGAGTCTATGGCAACAGCACAGACAGAAAATCCTGAAAAAAAGAAGACGAAGGAGAGACAAAAGAAGGAGATTTTGTTTAGGACTATTTATATCTAGTAGAAAATTTATTTCAAGTTACAGAATAAATTTTCTTTCAAGGATTTTATTTAATCACACTTATTGCTACATTTTCATTATTAAAAAAATTAATCTTTTAAGAATCTAGTTATCTTATGTGCTAAATAAAATCTGTCCTTAAAGAGGGAGCTCATGACTTTTTTGGAGAAGTTACTCTAACAAAAGGGAGACAATTCAGAATGCCTGAATGTTAAAGGGACACTTTTGACCACAAAACTCTTGGTTGTTTTTTCTACGTTTAAGCCACTTTATTCTACTTCTTTCTTTGTTTGGCCGCTGACCCATGTTTCCAGGGCTCATATGGGGTCTTCTGCCTAAGATGCCATTAAAAACACACTTGTAACTATATAAGATACCAGTGGGATTATCCAGGCTCCACCATATCTACTGTATATATTCACAGCCCTCCACTAACTTCAGAGTTTCTTTAAAATGTTGGCTTGAAGTTTGCCGTCTTAAAATTATCAATTTAACTTTGTTTCAAAAAAAAAAAATTCTGTCAGCAAACAATCATGGGGTTATACTGCTGATGCCACAGGAAGATACTCCTTTTGAACTGTGCAGGAAAGATCTTGGTCCTGCATTGCCAGACATGGCAGAATACCTTTTACTGTTCTAAAGTCACTACAGCAATTACTGTATTCATTCAGCAAGAACTAAGATTCCACAGAAATAGGAATAGGGGAAATGGATAAAACCTAGAAATTATGTCAGAGAAACTTGGCATTAATATTTTTTGTATCTTGCATTTAGTTTCCATAAATTGAGAATAGTGAAAGTAGTCTTTCTGCTTACACAGCTGTCTGAGTACAGGGAAAAACCCTACCTTGCACTGATCAAGTCTTCTACTAAAAAAAAGTTTAAAACTTATGGGACTTTTTTCAGCTAAGTAATTCTATTTTATTTTGCATCAATGCAATATTAAAAAAATCCTAATTGAAATCCAAACTCATTATGAAATCAAAATTTAAGATGTTGCACATATTTTTTAATTTTCCAGATTGGCTATTTTTCAGAAACTTCTTATGAATCAACAGAGAATAAGCAGCTGCCTTTTCCTTGTAATATCATTGAATGCAATGGATTTAATTATACTAAATTGATCTTAATAACAGTTAATAGTGATTTAATACCACCAATTAGTTTGATAGAAACTGCTGTTTTACAACCTCTTTAAGATAAAAGCTTACTTACTTCTGCGACATCTTGGGTATAAATCACATTCTACATGTTCTCAGAACTCTACCTTAAAGCAGACACTCGCTAACATTTAGAATCATGCAAGTGACAAATCTGTTGTGTATTGTGAAGTTTTCTTCCTCAGAATGTTTAGTTTCAAAAAATGCTAGAAATGGTTCTGTCATAGCTACTTATTTTGCTTTGGATCTCGAAAGAAATCATTAGAGTCACTTATAAGAATTAAAATTTTCTGCATTATCTTCTGAAGCAGCTTATCACAGGGGCAGAAACATAAAACCAGTAAAATAGGACTCTAATAATAGGCCAATAACAATACATCAGGCTTTGTTCTGTATTATTTTCTATGGAACATCAGAGGGTACTTATGGATACTTAAAGTGGGTTTAGTGTTCTGTGGCTGCTTTGGCCACATGTCAAAAGAATAGAACTTGTACTGAGGAGAACACAAATAGGCTATAGAGATCAGAACTAACGTTGGCCAGCAGAGCTGATGTAAATATGAATTCCTACAATGTAACTACTTTTTTATTAAAAACAGTCTGTAAGATTCACCTAAAATTACAGTGTTCCAAGTCTAAATCCAACTCTAAATTTCCTGCTGTCTGAATACTTAAATAGAGTACTCTCATTTGAGCCAAACTTTTCCTGAAGTGACACTTCCATCTGCCTCAACTTTAAATAAGCGCATACAGTTTTCTAAGTTTAATTTCTCTAAGTAGTATCTATGGTTGGTATGATGTAAGCAGCAAAAACCAGAAGCAGGAAACTGCAAAGACAGAAAGGGCCAGAGGCACAGATAGTTGTTTTTTCTTTAGCTATAGCTAAAGTAGTAAATTAAACTCAAATCTGAAGACTGGTCTCTGAACTGAGACCAACTGGCAAGTCACATCTATAAAAAATGTTGTCGTAGAATTGTTTGGTAATGTGAGTTTGAAATGATTCCTGAATTGCACTAACCAGTGAATTTTGTAAGTTTCAGAATTGAAGATAATGTGTAACTTCCATAGTAACTGTAACAGAAACAGTGATGACTTCATAAAAATATGGATGATTCCATGTCAGGATTTGAACTCAAGTTGTGGACTTTGGCATAGTAGCGTAAATGTAATTTCTGTGAAAAGAAAAAGGGGTACTATATTTATTTATTTCTTAGAATATGAAACAAAGCTCATTTCCTTCCTTTCTTGTATTATTAGAGAACTTTGCATCATTAGCTTCATTGTTCTTATTTGTTTAGTTAAATCACAGTTAAATGCAAGACCAGACCAAGAAATTAGCTTCAGGCTCAGGAAATATGCTATCAGAGAAATGAGAATAAATATGATGTTGATTAATGTGTTTATCTACAACATGGAAATGTGTGTTACATGGCGTCTCAGTAGGACAAAGTCAGCACAACAGGTGAGAGCACTGTAAAATTATGCATTTTACTGCAGAGTGAAAATGTAATATACATAACTGGAATATATTGTATCTACAATATATTGTATCTAAATCTACTGCAGGTAATAAGAGATTCTGCCCTATTCTGTAACTGTTATTAGTATTGAATTTCTGGGGTTTTCTTTGCTGAAGGAAGATGTCTTAGGATTGTAGAATTGTAGGGTATTTTGAGCCAAAAAGGGCTTCAGGAGGTCTTTAGCCCAACCTCCTGCTCAAAGCAGGGCCAGCCAAGGTCAGAACAGGTTGCTCAGTGCATTATTCAGTCAGATTTTCTAAACCTTCAGCACTGAAACCTGCAAAACCCTCTGAGTAGAGAGGTCCAGATGATCGATTCCTAAAGTTGCCTGAAACACCTTTGAAAAGCCATAAAGATTTCAAAAACAGTGCTAGGTAAAAATTGACCCGACCTTTTAAATGTGCCTTAAAAAAAAGTTTCTCTTTATTGTAGTGACAGTAGGTTTATTATTTTGTCAAAATTTTACAAAAATAAATATTCTACTGCAAGGAACAGTTTGAGTATGAAAACAGAAAATGTAAACCTCAGCTACTGAGTGAAAAACGAGTTCTCTTTTTTAAGCTAATAAATCTATAAATAATAACTAAATAAAACTAAAGTTCAATATGTTCTCAGCTTTAATTAAAAAAATTTCTTCAATACAAATGGGGAAATTAGGGATTATTTGTTTTATGATATATTATAATAAAACTTCTTTACTTCTGGTGGTTCCCAATTCATATTCGATATAGATGTTTTAAATATCTTGTTGCTTTTATATAATAGACTGAATGCTAACGTTACAACCTAAACAATTCAATGTTAATAGTGAATTATTTATTGATGCTTAGCATGGGCACATTCAAGTGAAATTTCTAGAGACAGGTGAAAGTTTCAATCTTGTTTCCAGAACAAAATATTTCCCTTTTCTATCAAAAAAAAAAAAAAAAAAAAAAAAAAAAAAAACAAATAAAAGAATTTTTATTCCCAGCAAGGCTGCCCAGCATGACTGATAAAATATTTTTTCTGAACATCCCCCTTTCCCTCCTCCTCTTCTACCATTTGTTTTGTTTCTTTTTTACCATTTTATGATAATTCTAAAAATGTCTTTTAATCATCACTGAAAAATGTCAGAAGGTAAAGACATTATGTAAAAGGACTTGGATTTCATACAGACATTGCCATGTTTAGGGACTGTTATATCAATAGTTATCAAATTATTGTCTGACCTTTCCATCATTCTAACCTGCGAGGCATTGAGCAATGGGTTTAGTACTGTTTAGACAGAATCCATCTTCAGGTTATAATTAATAGGCCAGGATTTAATCACTACATTTGTGTGATTACAAATGAGGAAACTGTGAGCTATTACTGCTGGCTTGGACTGAGGCACAATTACTGGTAGCTTACCCAGCAAAAGTGCTTGAGAGTTGCTGTATGCATTTCCACATTTATAATTATGCAAAAAGCCCTGTCGTCTTACTTGACCTTTAAAGCATCCAATGTGCTGATTGTAGAAAAAGTATTTTAAAAGCCTGATGGAAATTTCATAGAGTGCATATATGACCCAGTGATTGTATCATCAGCAAATGCTAAACAATGGTTCAAAGTCATTATTCTAATTTGGCCAGACCCTGCTAGATTCAATCAAACACAATCAGAGGTGCATGGCTGACATTCTAACAAGCTTAGGGCAAAGGCAGCTCATGCTTTGAATTGTATTAACTTGTTTTCTGAAACCAAATACTGGGAATTATTTTCAAAATATTCTTTTAAAATATGCCCACAAAAATACTTTTACATATCAATCATATAAGCTATTAAGGGCAAGCTAAAAATATGACTAAAGCTAATGTGGAAAGAACAACATCAATATGGTGTTTGTGTGATAGAACTACGTCCATGGTCATGCAACTAGTTACAGTGTTAGCATCTGAAAACATGTAGAAGAAAAAGTCATTAAGAGAAAAACAGAAGTTGTTTGAGCTGCTGTGCTTCACTTAGCACATCAGTCAGTTAAAAAGAAAAGCCTGGCAGTTCTTCCCTGATCCTCTTCCACTCCATCTTAAGAATTACACTGCATTAAAACAAGTCTGATTTTAAATATTTCTGAAATATTGCTATCTTGTTATTATGTTTTTATTCATAATTGCAATATCATTTTATCAGGAAGAGAAGTAATTTTAGATCTCTAAAAATCATAATTTTTTTTTGTTTAAAGTCTCACTGCCACTCTTTTCTGTAGAATGATATATCCAAGATGTCATACTGAGTTCAAACAGCAGTAAAAATTTCTTGGCCATTGCAAATAGAGCTACAGAGATTGATTGTGCCAGTTACACACATTATCAGCAAACTTCCTTTGTGAGTCATTAATGAAAATTGTGTATTACAGAGCCTTGTGTGTGTTCTCAGACCTACAGCCATTGTATAATATCCAAAAAACATGGTAGGAAAAACATTTCTTTCCTTTATTCTAGAGACATTGGTCTCTTTTTTTGCATTCATGTTAGCTATTATCAAGTTCAAAAAAAATTGAGGGAAGAACAAAAATTCCCCTAAATTGATCCATTAAGACACTAGTTTTCATTCCACAGAATCAAAACCCCAATTTATTTATCTTCTTCATCCTTGAATTTATCAACAAACCAAACTTTTTTTATTTTTCACCTGAAGTTATTTGCCATAGGTTGAACAGGCCATTTTACCTACAGAAATATTTATAGTCCTTTCTGTAAATACATATCACCATGTTTGCATATTGTTCTGAAAGTATCTCAGAACAGAATTACATGGAAAACATAGAGAACTGTTTGCAAATGTTACTAATGTTAGCTCCCCACTATGTCTGTTAAAAACACATAGAGGACTTTATGAAATGGTATGTGAGAATTCATATATTACCATATGACAGAATATAATCAAGAAAGTTTTCAATGCTCTTTTTTGTAAGAATTTTCCGAAGCTTGTTTCGCATTCTCAGAAATAAACTGAATTCATAAAATACCTACTGCATCCTACCCAAATTGCTTTTATAGAGCTGTGGGTTGATGGTTTGTGATTTTGGGGGGTTTTTTATTGTTTTGCTTTTTTTAGGGGGTTTTTGTATGAGCTATTTTAACATAGATTTTTTTTTGAAACCCATATTGCAAAGACACTTGGATAGCTTTAAATATAGAGCTGATAGAACTCTGATTTGTTTCATGTACAGAGAGAAGGATAGGCTAAAAGAAATTCCCCCATGAGGGACTGGTTTTGTTCTGATATTTCCTTATTGTGCTTTCTTACATGAAGATAAAATGATTGCTGCCAGCTGGTTATTGGAATGCAAATGACCTTTACATCATTTTAAAAAATTGAAAGAAAAGAAATTGTTTGCTTGGTACCTTCTGTTTGTTGTTACCAATTTATGCACGTTGTTAACAGCAACATTTTTAAGAGGGTATGTGAGTGAGGGAGGGAAATGGGAACGTATATATTAATTTCAGGGCCTAATATTACTGACTTCAGCTTTAGGAATGATGCTTTTGAAGAGAAGTAATACAGATTATTATAGTAACTCTGCACTTTCTAAAATGCAGCTTGTTTTAAATTGCTTTTGTGATTTGTGTGTGTGTGATGAGAAAGAGGGATATTTAAAATATTTCAGTTCAATTGATGCATTTTTTGCAAATTAAGAAGTCTTCTTGTTATTATTCAAAATTTTCTAACTCTTTTTATTCAGTCATTTATGTGCTTTGGCTTTTTTAGCAATTAAACTGCCCAGATTTACAACATGGCTTCATTTCAATAGAATTTCAAGCCCCAAAGACAAGTCAACTTGCAGCTTGTTAAACAGTTTCTTTTACGTTTAAAGCTCTATAATATAAAACAGCTATTTACTTGATTTTCTTTCCTTGTTGGTTTAGTAACAGCCTATCTAATTTGTCAGATAGTAATGTAAACAATATATGGTGGTAAAATGTGCCTATTTCTGAATTTTTGCAGGCAAGGCATGGTACCATGTGAAGCAGAATTGTCAGTCCTGAAGTTATCTTCAAATACAAATATAACTAGAAATTTCTGGTCCAGTTCTTATTGGCTTGAAACAGGATCCATATTTGTTGGTGGTTTGCCTCATCCTTATGCAGAAAATCAGGTATTTATGTTTATTATATTTTAATTTCTATTATTTTAGGAGTGGCCTGTTGAATATGATATAACTGAAGAGATTTAAACCTTGCAAAAATTAAAAATTACAGCTTTTTGAGAGTTACATCTAAGGGATGAATTTGGTCCCTTGCAGAGTATTCTTTATGTGTGGGACTTCGGAAAGTGAGCAAAAAGGGCATTATGGTCTAAAGTTATTATCTGAAATCTTGTTTGTCTTGAGTAGGCAGACTGAAGGAGCAAATATGATCAAATTTAGAGGAGGTAAGTGTTACGTCAGGTGCTAGTTCTGTGAGGATGTGAAAAGTATAACTGCAAGGGTTTCCAAAACAGAGGAGGCTCTGTTTGCATCCTGTGCTGGCTCAGAGAAGTGTATGTAAAATGGACCAGGCAAGAGAAAGCTAACCTGTGAAACTGCATTAATGAATGAGAGATAGTACCAGAGCTTGAATTTGTGGGTCTGTATGCAGCTCAAGTAACCACATATGCAGGGATAAGCAGTAATGTGCAGTGGGGCTTGTACAGAGTTAGGGAAGAAGAAGAATACCCACAGGGTGATGCAGAGAGTTGTAGACAAGCAGATCATTACTCACTGGTTCTTATGAAGAATTTTGGGGTAGAGTAGTCACAATAACAGATACACTTCACTTAAGTGATTTCCAATTTTTTTTCCAAAGCCGGATGAGTGTAGTTAGCAATTTCTATTCCAGTTTATGACACTCAAACTCTTCTAACTCATGCTAACACAGCTCAAAGCCCCAGGCCCTGTAATTAATTTGAGACTGGCACCATACACCCAGGGCACACTTAGGCCAGCTTCCAAGAGCATGGCCCCTGTGCAACACAGCTCCTAGTGCAGCTGTTTCAGCCTTCTACATCTTGTCAGGTGTCTAAGTATGTAGTGCACCTCAGCATCTAAGGGGCTATTGTTAGGGTATGTACAAATTGTTTCATTAAATTTTTGACAGTAGGTGCTGGTGACCTCGCTACTTACATAGGTCCAAGTTGGTCTCTGACTTTCATTTATCCAAAGCCAACCTGTGCTGCTACCTGGGCTATTTAACTCTCTTGTCTCATGCTCAGATGTGCTTCCAGAATGTAAAACTGTTCACCCTTACATAATAAAGAGTGTCTTTGAGTGTTTGTGTTTTCCATGTCGTGAAATAAATTAAACTGTTAGCACTGAGATGGTGTACTGCAAGTCTCATTTATCCAAACAGGGATCTTAGTATTGGTTTCACCTGCAAACTGGAGCAAAGTTAGACTGCAGGGGTTTTGTTTCTCCAGTGCACTGTAAAAACTGGACGTTTGTAGTCCAGTTTTCATTTTTAAAGCCATACTTTAGGGTAGGCATTGCCCTGTGCAATTGATTTAACCTTTTTATTTCTGTTCCATTCTTCAGTAAGTGAAGGTCATCTTATCATGAGGCAAATAAAGTAATTTCAAGCACCAGCATGTTTTTGATACTTCTACTGTACTGTAGCATTTCTGGATTGCTTTCACCTTATAATAAATTGCACAGTAATCAGTGATGTGACAGGAGTGTTGAAATCCAACTTAAAAGTTCTTGTGAATAAGTGCTTTTTAGGCTGTAAAGTATTTCACAAAAAGTGTACTTCTAAGTAGCTCATACTGACATTAAAAGAACACATCAAATGGTATTCATAGTTATACAACTTTTCCCTTAATTCAAATGTTCATACACAAACTATACCTTTGTCTGGAATATTTTATCCTCAGTTGTATATAGAATTTTATTTATTTCAAAAATGTATCCATACCAATAAGATATATAAAAATTGTATTTTCGATGTTTAAATGACCTTTCTTCTAGAAGCTAAGAGAAATATTTCAGAGGATACCCCAAAGAATATATAGTGAAGGCTTAGAGAAGTTCAATTCATGTAGTGTATTTCGGAGCAGGTAAGCAAGCAATTTGTTTGAGGGATATACTAATAACGTGTATATGAGACTGAATTTTGAGATGAAAAGTAGCTCTTTACTAGCTAAAGACCAGATAAAATCCAGAAAAATAAATTTACATTAGGGAAATTCAAATAGAAATTAAACACAATGGTTCAAAGGTAATGCATTGCTAAAAATTGTGCCTGGATGTGTTGGATTGTCATATCAGCATGAGCTTTCCTTCTTTGAGAATTCTTCCTTCTTCAAGTCTATTCTTAATGCATGATTAATAGATGAGATGTTGTGGCTCATGATTGTTATCTAAATTAGGTCATAGATGTGGGACATATACAAGTGCTCAAGCTGGCCATACTTAACCTCTATTAGTACTTGGAAAGCATGTGTTCTTATAACATCCCGAAAAAGGCAAAAATATATCCTCTGCTCTCAGTTGCCTCTCTAGTTTTCCACTGAACTTTCTTGCAGCTTTCTTTCTGTTTGAGATGACCTCATCCTTTATTTCACTTAATTTTCTTTGTATATTTGTGATTTGTGTATTCACTTTGCTATTACTATCCCATTTTTCTTATTTTTTATGTTTTTCTAGCTTCAGGGAAGTTCAATTTTCCTTGGCTTCCCTGTCAAAGTCTGTAGGGTCCAAGACAAATATAGTCTACAGAGGCTGGGTTTTTTCCCTTTTGTCAGGGAATGGAGAACTGCCTGTCCAAGTACTCTTTATGTGGGCTTTTCAACCCCAGCAGTAGGAAACCACTCCAGAAAGTTTCTTTTCCATCAGTTTAGACCCAGGCAGTCAGGCTTCTATTGTAAAATGCTCCTCATCCCTGAAACAGTACAGGTCTGTTTCTGACCTTCATCCTGCAGTTTGCTTCAAGGGAGATTTCTGCTCCAGCTGAGACTCAGCTTTTTCTGACAAGTGCTCTGATCACTCTTGGAGTCAAGTTTGATAATGACCCTTGTGATATCTGCAGTATTCACTTAATAATACATTGTCTTGTTTTAGCTCCTTCTCTCATAGGACTAGTTCACTCTGCTGTTCACTCTGGCTCTCCTACCTTCCAATATTGTGGAAGTTGCAGAGAACAGTGACTTCAGACCCTAGACTCCTTCAGTTTCTGACTAACAGGAACTTCTAGCTTTCAGTACCAGAAACTGTTGACATGGGAGTCATGTATTACTGAAATTGGCTCAGGTTAAATGATTCATTTCTAGGATAGATTCCTCTACCTTCCATTTTGATTGAAATTTGGGATGAATTATAAAGCCCTCAGGGTAAAATATTGTCTCCTCTGATGATTTCCTATACATTTTCCTAATAAGTTCTGAAATGTCTGTGCATTCTTTCCACATATTTCTTCTTGTTTTCTGTATGCTTATTATTTGGTATTCCTTAGAGTCAGTCAAGGTGCAACAATTCTACTGATTTCTCTCATTTCTGCCACAGTCTCTTCAGGAGATCAAGGCCTTACCCTCAAGCAGTGATGCATTTAAAAGAATATCTGTGACATCTGGAGAAGAAATGCCATAATACCCAATAGATTTCTTCACTATTCAGAAGATCTCAAACATCCCAGATCTCAGTCCTAGTGCCTGTGATTGGTGGTGAGAAACACTAGAGCAAGATAAAGTTATGGACTACTTAAGTAAACCAGACATATAAAGTACCACGAATTCAGAGAGACACTTATAAGCATCCACCCCTGGCTGATGTTATCACTAGGCCACTTTCCATTCCTTCTGAAAGCCTAGAGCAATCATAGGAAGCCCCTGATGATTGTAGAAAAAGAAAAATGTGATGTTATATTCATCTTCAAAAAGGAAGATGGGTAACCATGAGCCTGTCAGGTCAATGGCACCACTATACTCCTGACACTAATATAGAAACAAATGAAGGACAAGCACATCCTTGGGAACCACCAGCAAGGATTTACCAAAGGGAGACTCTGCCTGACTAGTATGCTTGCATTCCCTGGCTCTGTGGGCAAGGGGAAGGGCAGTGGATAATCCTTACTTCATGTCCCAGACAGCTTCACTCCCAACTCTTTTTCCTACCTCTGAGTGGCACAGGAGGATGGAAAAGGGGGTTATAGTCAGATCATAGACGTTTGTCTCTGCCACTCTTTCCTCCTACACATCTACATTTCTCTTAGCTATCCACAGGCCAAAGATAGAAAAAGTATTTGGCTTGGTATGAATTCTGGAGGATCTGAAGGTTGGGTAGAAATCAAGGTAACAGATACGTGCACTGAAACACCTTAAATAAATTCATCCAGTTTAGAGTACTGCAATCTGTTTCATGCACAGCAAGAAATTGTTTTTATGACTCTGTAAACTGTCCTTTGCAAAGCTTAGTGGAGTCATCTTACAGTCTAGGAAGCCATTGCTGAGCAGTCACAATGACAGCTAAACTCTAAATGGCTGGCTGGCAGACATCTTGTCCTCCTGCCTCACCACAGTGAACAAAATCCTCTTCAGTTCTGTACCAGCTTAGTTTATTACTTATTTTTGTATTCTATCCTATTTCTTTAAAAAAGAATATGATAGAAATAGTTCAGACTTGCTGCAGGTAAATGACAAAATAATTAGAACAGTTAAATAGCATCATCTTTTTAAAACATTGGGGTTTTAAAGCTGTTTGTGATCTCTGTTTTTTAAGACATAAAAATCAACAGAAAAGGAAGAGAAACCAAATTACACACAGAAAAAAAAACCCCTTTCTGATCAGAAATTGAGAAAAGGTATTGTTTCTGAAATCTCAAGTCATGTTTCAGAATAATTATTTTCATGCTAGTTTTAGTATTGTTAATTGTTTACAATAGCTTTTTCTCTGCAGTGAAGATTGGTAAACTCAAAGGGAAATTTAATATTGTTTTCGAATATCTACAGCAGTAGGAGTTGATTGAAGTAATACTGTTATTTCTGCTGCTATAATTGTTTCAGTAATTTATATTTCTAGACTTAATAGTATTTTAGTATTGAGAATGTGAAATGTCATTATATCTTCATATTCCTTTTCAACTCAAGCCATTCTGTATAATTAAACCTTGCAAGTATTAAAACAGGGACATTTCAGAAGGAAAGGAAGCTTCCATACCAGGAGAGCAATCTTCTAAATAAAGATAAAAGATTAAGGGGAAGATGTGCAAATACATATGTGGACATCAGTTTATTACCAGAGGGGAAATGGCAACAGATAATTGAGAGATATGCTCACATAGGATCATACTGTGTTAATGTTGAAGGTGTGGTGGAAATCTTTGTATATATGAAGACTCAGACATAGTAGCCTAGCAGGCTTGTGCTTCAAATCCAAATGTGTAAAATGCACTATGCATATGTAAGAACACATATCATTTTTCTATGAAAAAGAGATAATGTGATATCACAATCATATGTACTGCCCAGTTTTAAGATATTCTCAGGTATATACAAATGTAGATAAAAATGTTTTAAACATTTTAATAACCAGCTGCTAAAACAAACAAAATTATGTTCTTTCTCTTTTAATAATTCATCCACAGAATTCAGTGGCATTGAGTGAAGAAATGGCCAATGTGAAACAGGTGTTACAAAATACAGAATCAGACCCTTAATTTAGAATGATCCAAAAGCAATTTGCTCTGTGTTACAGCTGCTGTGCTTCCATAGACTAACACAACAGTAACCCCTCTGTAACTGTCTTGTTAGAAACAGTTTATGATCCATTTCCTGAGCCAGAGTATTGCAAAGCAGTGGGAGAATTTAGTACAATCTGTGCTCAGTGCTTTAGATTTGATTATCTGGCATTCCCCTTATCTGATAAATCTTGGGCTCTGACAGCAGCTTTCATGCTATAATTTATAATAATATAATATGTACAGGATTCTTTAGCATCCTGCTACAGTAATCATTGGATGTGAGCAAATTGCAGTAGTCTTGACCCAATTAATGGTCCCTGGGCTGCAGTGTTCAGCCTGAGAAGATTCTGGGGAAGCCAACAAAGGAAAGAACATCCAAGCTGTCACAGGATTGCAAAGCATACTAGACTGTTACATGGCTGCAACTGTTTGCTATAGTGGTGTAAGCAAAAATGGGGAGTTTGAAACCTTTGAGGGGCAGTTCTTGAATGTCCATACATTTCATGTTGTTTCACAGCATATCTGAAATTTCCGTATTTAACTATTAAAAATAAAATGGTTTTTTGAATAATTTTTTAGGCAGAATGGTTATAAGTTTTGGGTTTTTTTTTTTCATTAAATCATAAATCTGCCTAGGAATTATACAAAGAATATTTCATATTTTATGTAATTTAAAGAATTATCTGATCCATCAGTTTAAGATCTAGCTCATGATAGACTAAGTGGAAGCCAGTTGCCAAGCATTAGTCTTCCCTCTAGGTAGAGTGAAATATAGGTGTTTAGTTTGTAGTAGCTATGCAATAGAGTTTAGGATTCTGCTGTGGTAATAAAATTAAAATGAACAGTGTTGACTCTTTTATACAGAATCTCATTGTTGTTTTAGTACTGCATTTCTGAAAGTGTGAGTTGTTCCTGTTTCCATCAATTCCAGAATCTGTATTTTTCAAAAAATAGGATGAAAATTTTGTCGTTATATTTATGCTGCTCCCTTTTAATTTGACTTTCCCTACACACATTATACATCTTCTAAGTCTGCTCTGTTGTCAGGTTTATGATTTACAATATTCAGAAAAGCTCTTTCAGGGTGTTTGTTGTTTTGAAATGCATTTTGCATCCTGAGGAGAATCTGACTTCTTTTTGAATCTTGGCATGACAGCCTTAGATCCTGACATGTATTTACTTTCTCATGTCCTACTTAGGATATGCTTTGACTTTGTCTTTGCATCACCTGAATGCTCATCTTAATTAAGCCACTTAATTAAGAGTAACCACTTACTGTTACTCAATATATTTTAAATCTTTATGCACTTTTATATACTAAATAAATATTTGTCACATCATCAAAAATACTTCTACATATCAATGTTTCATTGGCTAATATCACATATTTATGTATTTGTTCTTCTTTATATTGGTAAGTCATGGTAAGGCTCTGTTCTTGTATAATTAAGTATTACTCTGAAGTCAGGAGTCCTGTGTCTTGACTGGAGAAATGTTTTGCCTGTTCTGAATAGTTTGTTTTGGTCAGAATGTTTTCTTGCATTGATACTTCTTAAATTGTCAGGTAATTTGTGAATGTTTTTAACAGCATAAGACTCATTGGGCAATATTTGTTGCATCTCACCAGTGTGAAAACTCAACTGATATCGGTAATTTTTGTCTTTTCTTTTATTCAGTTTGTTCACCACCCACCTAAGAAACCCCCTACCTGTATTTCCCACAATTACTAATTTTCTTGAAGAACTTTTGCTTGGGAGCAATGTCAAAACATCTTTGGATATTAGGTTGGCTCAGTTTTTGGGTGACCCTCTTATATAGGACTATTGATGTGTTCAAGGGAAATTAATCATTGGCAAAGCATAACTTCCTTAACCAAATTTTAGATTCTTTATGTGATATTATCCTATGTTTTTGCTACTTACATTCTTCAATACAACACTCAGGAATTTTTTTATGAATATATATTTTCTGGGTTTTAGTTATCTTCAATCATTTTGGCCTTTCATAGTCCCTTTTGAAATGCCAGTGTCGTATTTGCCACTTTTCTCTATGTTGTTACCAAACATAATTTAATGAAAAAGTTATATGACATTTTTGCACAATTCCAGGCTTCCTAGCTTTCACATATTAGAAAGTTTTGATGAACATAGATCAGCCTCTCCAGGAAGATGACAGAGTCTCTGTCCCTGGAGGTTTTCAATATGAGATTGGACCGGGTGTTAGATACTCTCATCTAAACTCCCTTTTACATGAAAGGTTGGACCAGATGATCTCATGAGATTCCTTCCAGCCCAGGATTTTTTATGATTTTAGGGCTTAAGTACTTTATTGAGCCAAAATTAGAATATATCCCAGAGCATTTTAAAATATGCATAATAGTAGATTTAATTTACCAGATATTACCCTTTTAAACTTTACCCATATTTTGGCTGGAAAAGTGTTGACTGATATTCTTTATTGTGGTACTTTGACAATCAATCTCTCTTTTTTGCTTTATTTTTTTTTAAGTCATGCTTGATTTATTTCTACTTCGTAATATACAGTTACTGAACTCAATAGAAGTGTTCTTCTGTAACCTGCAAGCATTTCACCTGTTGAGCTTTCTATTTTTTTATATCCTTAATAACCTTGTCCTAATGCAGTTAAACCTTCTGGTGGCTTTTTCAGTGTGATTTCCTCCCAGAGAACTCAGAGGTTGAGTATATTATAGTCAGGGTTTTTTTAATGTTTTGGTGGGGGTGTTAGTTATTATATTTTGAAATATTGAAACATATTATTTGCCTAGAGTTACATCTCTCATAGTTTCTCTAATGGCTCCAAGAAACCATTATTTACAGCATCTAAAAATGTAGTCCCTTCAGCATATTTTTGTCATGATTTCTTACCAGACTGCTTGGAATAATTAAAACTCTTTTATTACTGTCTTTTCTGCCTTACTCCTCCTAACCTGCAATAGTATTTAACAAACACTATCATCACCTTGGTGATATATAATATAGCTCTAATATAATATTTTTCATTTTGCATGAAATTTTAGTGCAAAATGATTTGTGTGAATTTGTATATATTTGTTTGACTACTTTTATTATATTGCCTTTTTCCGGTGCAGCCTACATCTTTCTTGATTTTTACTGTTGCATCATAACATCCCAGTGTTTATATTTCTGCCATCAAGATTCTTATCATATTCTTACTGTTTTACTGCTTTTTTTAGAAGTCAGGTATTTTTCCATAGGCATTTACTTTTCTTTTGAAAATAAATAAAGGTTTAGTGGTTTGGCAGAGAGAGAGAGATGTTTTTACTCAAATGTTCATATTACAATTTTTGTAACATATTTAGCTCTATCAGGTATATTTTGAATGTGATTTTTTTAATTTTTTTAAAAAGGTTTTTGCAGGTAAAGAGAAAAATGTAATGGAATTACATTAGTAAATCAGTTTTATTATAATTTCAATATACTGTAATTATGTCTTCTATATAATGGTAATAGACAGTCTTGCCTAAACCATTAATCCAAAAACAAATAGATATGAGACTTCAGATATTTTGCAAAAAGCATCCAATGCTGCCCTGTAGGTTTCTCTGTTACTAGTATGCTGGTAGCATTTACCATCTAGAAATGTGTTCATGTTAGGTCTTCAAGGCTAAACAATACAGAGAGGTGATACCATCAAGGGAAAGCTAAAACATTCTTGTAATAGTGTATTGCTGGCTTGTGTTATTTTTTTCAAGTCAATCTGTGTTGAAAAGGCTGCAGATGATGGTTTTGGACACTGCAGCATTTGAGATATTAACTTCTAGGAAAGAGGCATGCACAGGGAGCATTGAAGTGAAGAGTGACATTTTTATTTTTTTTCTAATTAGGTTATTCAGTATGCCTATAGTCATTTTATGGATTTGGTAATTCTTTTTCTTATAGATGAGTATGTTCATGTAAGTGTTTTGGATAATTCATTACTGATTTATCTACTTGAAAAAAGTTTGAATTCTTGCTGAAGATCCTTATTAGTACTGTGTGATTCTTAAACTTTACAGATCACAGAAATCTTGAATTTTGCTAGTTATTGTAAAATCTAAACCTAGACTATTATTCAAAATGTACAATTAATGTTTCTAGTATGCCTACTAAATTCCATATTTATTATATTAAAAATATAGAATGGGAGACAAAAAACTAAGTATAAAGATTTTCAATACTATTTCCTGAATGCTTCTTGATAAGTCTGTATTGAAAAGTTATGTTAATTTGGGTGATTTTATTAGTTATAGGCTGCATTTCATATTTTATTAAGAAAATATTAAGAAAAGTATTTTTGAAGTTTATAATATCAGACTTATTGATTGTGAAAATGTATATTTCACCAGCTGTACGCTGTGATATTTTTACTACTTCTATTTTAAATTTCACTAGTGTTGTTTTAGCAAAGTTGGAATTTCACTTATGCAATATACATGTATGTACATATGCATGTATTTAATAGTATATTATTATATAATGCCAATACTGATATTATATCAATAAAATGTGTATTAAACTTTTCAATAAAGTCTCCTAACACCATAACAAAATAAATTCAAGTGAGAAAGCAAGAAATATCCTTCACTGTGTTAAGTCCACAGACCAGAAATTATTGCTGGTGAGAAATCAAGGGTTTTTTCTCACTGATTATCTTCTGCATCAAATTAAAGGGGACACTTAAGGTTATAAATATTGAATCACTTTGACAAGGCTGTGCTTCAAAAAAGTGCAAAAATCTTATTAATATCTACATTTTAAAAAAGCATTTGCATTCCACATACATCAGCAGTCCACAATATAAACTGACTACTATAACCAAGATTAAAAATGTAATTCACTCTCATTAGATAGTGCTAAAATGCCAAGATCATTATACTTATTACAGATCTACAAATCACTCAAACTGGTGATATTATAGCTACACTATTTCTTGCAGAAAAGAAGCCAGTGAACTTTAAGAAGTTCATGGCCCAAGGCCATCTGTGCAACAGGCCTTGGCTAAGAGCAGCCACACTGGATCAGAACATTAAGAGCAATGATTTTGTGCTCCAAAACTCTCAGCAGAATCTATATGCTGAGCCAAATAGATTATTTCTGTTTCTTGTTTATATGAGATTTTGATATGCATGGCTTTATCTGTGTCCTCTGGAAGCTCTTTTATGCAGCTAGAAATAACCAGAGCTCTGGGTGCATGGGAAAATCAAACTTCTGAAGATTTTGAGTCTGAAAGAAAGGATAAACGAAAACATTGCAAATCTTTTGCTGATCTTAAATGATGATGGTTGTGCCACTGTCTCACTGAAGTCCCCTCAAAATTTGGCTTTATGGAAGTATTTTTCTCAAAAGCATTTTAATTATTTCATCATTTCAGTGCCTGACTTCAGGCTTGTGTGTACCAAATGCTTGAAGCTAACCATGCAAAAACCTCAGCAAATTAAAAGGCTGATACCAAGGCATCACTGAAAATTTCTCTGTCTTATTCTCTTGAGATAATTTCTAGAAAACATATGGGGTAGAGGGATGTAAACAAACTCGGTATCTGGAGAACTTAATAAGAGATTTGAATTCAGATTTCTGTTTCGTATGGAAGAATTATTTCCTTTTCTTTTTGACTAGTATTTCCTATAAAGGGAAATAAGAGTTTGGGACACAGAAGATAAATTAAAGGCAAATAGTATAATTCAATTTATAAAGGCAACTGGTGGGCATGTTCAGATAAATAGATATACTGTAAAAAAAATCTGTTTGATAAAAAGTGCATGTCATGTATTCCTGTGTGATAACAGAAGATTTTCTGTTCCAGTACCTTTAGGGAGTCTGTTCAAGCTCTTTCTTTCAGCCAACATTTAAAATGCAAGAATGTCTGCAACCACTTCATACTGCGCTGAGATGAAATGCTCGACAATAAACAAGTCCCGGAGCACTCCTCCCCACAAGCTTTTTTAACTTGAAGGAACACTCTTCTGGGAAGTGAGAGAGAGTTGCTTTCCCTCTCCCCTGGTAATGATGTGAGTGGGTAAGGAATAATAACATTAGGATCCTGGCCATGCCCTCCCACAGCTATTGCAAAAATCAAACCTGTCCTGGCCAAAACCAGGACACCATAAAACCAGCCTTTAGGAATGGAAAGTCCCTAAGACCAGAGGGAAACTTTGGAGCAAGGAATACTTAACGCTGCCAGAGACACCATCCTTGGAGGTGTTTGAAAAAAGACTGGATGTGGCACTTAATGACATGATTTAATTTATAAGGTGGCATTAGGTCAGACTTGATCTCAAAAGTCTTTTCCAACCTAGTTAATTTTGTGATACTGTGAGAAGGATTGGTTACAGATCCCTTAAAAACACTGGTCATGTGTAAGTCTCTGGGGTTTCATGGGTTACACCCAGGAGTGCTGACAAAACTGTCTGATGCCATTGTGAGGTCACTGCTAATTATCTTTGAATGATCATGGCAATTAGGAGAGGTTCCTGAAGACTGGAAGAGAACAAATATCATCATCTTTGAGAATGGCAAGAAGGAAGGTCTGCAAAACTGTAAGTTAGACAACGTCACCTCAGTCACTGGAAGATGATGCAGAAATCCTTGTGGGAACAATTTCCAAACACATAGAGGTCAAGAAAGTAACTAGAAGTCATTGACATGGATTTAAAAGAGGAAATCATACTTGACCAGCCCCACAGTCTCTACAGTTGGGTAACTAGTTTGGTGGACAAGGGGGAGCAGTAGATGCTGTCAACATCTTCAGTAAAATTTTTGACACTGTCTCCTAAGACATCGTCATAGGAAAAACTGATAAAGAACACGCGTATATAGAAGTTCACAGTGAGGTGGCTTAAAAAAAGCCTAAATGACCAGGCCTGGAGTGTTGTGATCAGTGATGCAAGGTCTGGTTGGAGGTCATTAACTAGTGAGGTGCCCCAGAATTTACTAGTGGGTCAAATAATGTTCAACTTCTTTGTTAGTGACCTGGATGACGGAACAGAATGCACCCCCAGCAAGATGCTAAGATTGGTTCAAAACTGGAAAGTGGCTCATTCTCCAGAAGGCTGTGCTGCCATCCAGAGGAACCTCAACAGACTGGAGAAATGGGCTGACAGAAAACTCATGAAGTTCTTAAATGGGTATAGCAAAGTCCAGCAGCTGAGGAATCACAATCCCATGTGCAAGCACATTGTGGTGTCAGCTGACTGGAGCACAATTTGGCAAAGGAGAGCCTTGGATTTCTGGTGAGCAGCAAGCTGTCTATGAGCCAGTTAGGCATCCTCACAGTGCATGGGTGGGGATTCATCCTCAGTATTCAGTACTGGTGAGCTTGTATCCAAATGATTGAGACCCATTCTGTACCTGTCCAGTAAAAGAAACAACTGGACTTACTGCAGCATCTCCAGTAGAGAGAAATATTGTCAAGGGGTTGGAACATCTCTCATATAAGAAAAGACTGAAAGAACTGTGACAGTTCTTTGGGGTTTTTAATGCCTTCTTGTCATATCATCCCAGGCCCTTTGCTCATCAACTCTCACAGGGACCCTATGCAAAAGTACCCTAACTTTATCAGAAAAAAGATGCTGTTTCAGTGATATGCAAAGATATGATTTGATGTTATACAAAGATATTATTCTGTTTCTGCAGAGATTATTTCCTTATTTTGAAGAACATTTTAAAAAGGGTTAGCATTGTTTTGAACTTGCATGCAAGTTGCTTTTATGAATTTGAAAGTTCAAATCCAGGTGATCATTTTTCTTTGAATGATATTGGCACGCCTGCAATATTAGTTTTTGTCTTTCATCTGTGAGGACTGTGAGGATTGCCACTTCATTATTCCACAGTTCCTGCACATTACCACAGGTTCCTGGCAATAGCTACAGCCCATTTTTGTTGGCAAGACATCTCCTTGATAGTTTATCTTGATGTGTGTGCTGATATGGCAGTTGTCCTGTTTCAGTGTCTTTTTGATGCTTTCTCTCTTTGATAGCTGTTGTTCCCTTATTACATTAACTATTTGTGTCTTCTTCCTATTCAGTGTGAAAAATCCAGGGTAGTTATAGACATTTGGGATGACTCCTTCTGCTGAGCATGTTCAGCCTTTTTTATCCAATAGCTTCTCATGTTCCCAAATTTCCTGATTTTCCTGGAAATGTGGTAGTGTGTATGTGCATAAGACCTTCTCTGGAAGCATGGCAGGTACTTAACCTTTGCTTACCTATCATTCATATCCAGTCTGGAAGCTCTTTTTAAAAAGATGATTGTTACCTCGAAATTGGCAGCAGGCAGCATTATGGGATGGACAGCATATTCAAGAATTGGTAGCGTTTGATGGAGCCATGCCTTCACATGGTTGATGCAATTCAAAATGAGTATACCTTCGTGAGTTATAGGTTTATTGGCCTCATGTTATACAAAGAACAAAAAGAAATAATTGCTGTTTTCTGGAAGAAATGGATCTCAACAGATGGCATCATCTGTGAGGTTGTCATTCCATTATTTTTTTTGTGTGACTCTTTGATATCTTTTTTGAAAGTTTCAGCAGGTCTGGTTGATGATAAGTAAGAAGTAAGGCTTGAGCAGGTAGCAGGCAACTTTCATGAGCCCTTGGAGGATGTGTTTGGTATCAGTCCATTCCAGCAAGCTTAAAGCTTAAACTATGGTGAAGTGACTTAATGCAGCAATGGTCTTCAGTGCTTGCATCCCAGACATCTGTGACCTGAATACTTTGAGCTCCTTCCAGACACTGACTTCAACATTACACTGTTTCCAAGCAGAGTCCCAAATCCTGGGCACAAAGGCTGTAATCATCCATTGAATAAGTGTACTCTGGGATCTTATGTAACAAGCTTGATGGCAGACTATCTGCTGGTACTGAAAATGTATATAAGCACATTTTCTTCCAAAAAAAAGTGTTTCACACAGAAATTTTGTGTGGCTTATTGGTCTTGTTTATCCCTTCCTTTCAGTCTCTTTTTCAAGGTAGAATTATAGCTAAGAGTCATGAATAGTGGCCACTACACTCCCTATATGTAATGAAGAAGAACTAAGAAGAGCTGGGATTTACCCCTTGGAAAAGGTAGTTGTGTTGACTGTGTACCAGCAGATACCAGGTCATGGCCTCTAATCATCCTTTGTAGTTCTTGAGGTGATACAACCTGCTGGTGTAAACCTAAAGGGTTTGTGCAAGAGCAGTTACTTCCATGTGTTTTAGGCAGGACCCTTTTAGCTCCAGGAGAAACCAGACATTTGACAAGGCAGAGATATGTTTGACAGCATGTATGTATCAGTCATGCAACTAATGCAGTGATTACTCAAATAACCCTTTCAACCAACAGTTCCCTAGAATTGGCACCCACTTTTTCATTCTGTATTTGGTAACTGGAGGTTTATTTCTTGAAAACTGTTTCTTTTTGTGATTGATGAGACTGCACAAATATTGCCTTGAGTTTATGCATTCTCCGCAATTTACTCATCCGTTAAGCTAGTTTTTTGATAAAGGTAAATTTTGAGGCATCAGCTCTAGCAATCTAACACCAATACTCATTCTATAGGAGAAAAAAAAACATGCAATGCAAAATTCTTATCACATTTTATTAGATAAAAAATCTTATCACATTTTATTTGATAAAAACTGATCTGAATATTCATCTGTGTCTATTTTATGTATGTGTGATTTTTCTCAAACTTTTTTAAGCAGAGAGAGGTTTATGCCACAAACATGAAGCTTTGAGTGTATAACTTCATCCTATTAAAATGCAAATCCGTGAGTTTCTCTTCAGAAAAAAAATAAGACAATTTTCTGCTAAATCCCATTGAAAATTACTTTTACCAATTAAACTTCTGTGCTTTGGATGGGAAGTGAAGCAAATTTTTGCCATTTCTGATAAATACAAACTCAGTTACCAAAAACATCCATGTTGCTATGAGGTACACTAAGGTTGTTTATTTAATTTTCCATAACCATGTAGAGCCTCCTGAGTTGCTACCAATAAAAAAAAAAATCTTTGCTCTCACAGCAGATTTTTTACAGTATTCTGATACAGTATCTTGGCTTTTTATTTCTTACCTCTGTCACCATTTTTACTAGCGTTTGTATGACTTTGCATCTCTCTAACCTCTTTAGTGGCAATTTTGTTTTCATGCAATGACTCACAGCATTGCATCAGCATTGCAATTCATAAGTGTTGCATCGACTACCTTATAATGTATCTGTGAAGTTTTGTATGATAAAAGCAATGTGTCAATATGTATTAATTCTCCCTACTGAATCTGGCTGGGATGCAGCTAATTTTCTTCACAGCAGCTTCACAGAAAAGGTGCTGTGTTCTAGACTGGTGATCCAAACAATATTGCCAATATAGGGATGATTTAGCTGTTTCTGAGCACTGTTTACACAGCATCAATTCCTTCTGTTCCTTGCTCTTACCCCTCAGTAAATAGACAGGATTTGGTCAAGAGCCTGGGAAGAGACACAGCTAAGACAGCTGATCCTGGGTGACCAAAAGGATATCCCATACCATGTAACATCACATTCAGTGATATAATGGGAAGAAGTTTTTCCAAAATAGCTGTTGCTCAGGGACTGGTTGGGCATCTGTCTGCTGGTGGTGATTTCTTTTGCATCATTTTTTTTCCTGATTTGCTAAACTTTCTTAATGACATCTCACCAGTTTGCTCGCTTTTCCCCTTCCTCTCTCTATCGTCCTGATGAGGGGTGGGAGCAAGAGAGTGGAGGGATCTTCCAGCTGGGCTCTACCCACTATATTCCTTCAACAGCACTGCCACCTCAGAGGGACGTCTGTGGCCAATTTGTGTCATGCTCACAAAGAATCACACACAGCATTTTCTCATATACTTCTATTAGGTGTCATTGATAATTGTGGTAAGCCTGACTATTCAGTGTGCTAAAGGTATTTCCAGAAGTGAGAGCCCTGCCTGACTAGCTGGTAAGAACCATTCCTTCTGCAACAAGCTAACAGCCTTTTTATAAAGAAATATTAGGACAGCCAGAAGAAAGTCCTCTTTACATATTTTATATAAAAATAGTCATATGAGGTTATATAACTTTTCTAATCACGGAGTGAAATGAATGTTGAAATCTGGGACTTTCTTTTGGAATCTTAACACAAGGATGCATAAATACCCTCACAGTTGGTAGCCTCTTGATCTGACCGAAATTGCAGGAAGTTATCTGGGTATATTCTGCATGGTTTTATTTAACCAAAGACCAGAAGTCTGCAAAATAAACAACATCCCAAGGTTAGGTAGAATAGTCTAGAAACTAGTACATTTAACATCTTCATAATAAAAGCTTAGAATGAAGTCAGACAAAGTAGAAGAAAAATGACTCGACAAGCATCACCTACCCACCATGATCTTGCAGGTGGGTTTTTAATTTCTCACTTGCTTTGTGAAATTTAGTGAATTTGCATCTTCTTTGATCCTATTTTCTTCTTCATTATCTCTGAGCCCAGATTCTGTGCTCTTTTCTCCTAAGAGTAGTTTCAGTTTCTCTGCTGAAGCTGCAGTCTGCTAGTTTCCTGTGATGCCTATTGTCTTCCATCTGGGTTGTGACCCAGAAACTTCTTATATTTTTTAATCAGAGCCCACTCTTTGTTCATTATGGAAACCAATCTTATTTTATCCTCCTAACAGTGTAATTTTTATTTTTAAGGGACCATAATGCTAATTTTAAATAGCAGCAAATGAAATATGCCGCCTATTACAAAATCACACTGATGCACAACTGTCTAAGAAAACCCTGACCCTAGAAGTTTTAGTACTGTTTTTCCAGTGTTAATAAGACAAAGGGTTTTGGTGACAGCTGCAGTATTTGTGACTTGGTTCTGTTTCTCATTTGTAATCTGTCACTCTTCTTTCATCCATGTGTTTGAAACTTGTGTAAGGTCCAGCTCAGTTTGAGTTTTTAATTAAGTTTTATTTAATCTGTATGCATTCTACTTCCAACATATATTGTATTCTTTATGCTTTCTTCTTCCAACATATATTGTATTCTTTATGCTTTCTTCTTCCAGCATATATTATATTCTTTGCTGTTTCCTTGTGTGTGGGTTTTTGTGTATTCATTATTCCCAGTACCCTCTTCCAGCAGGTGATTGCCAGACACTCATGCAATTTTAATTAAGGAAATTTCACACCTTCCATCTTTGATGTTTTCAGTTCTTTATCTGATCTCTTTAATTTTGCGGTTTTCCTCCCAAAAAAGAAAACCATCACCGAAGATGTAGTTTTGTTTGTCTAGACTCTGTTTAAATTACGGTGATTCCTGTTTGCTCCTTCCAGAGTTAATCTGGGTGATTAGTGTTTCTGTAGTGTCCTTGACATTTATCAATCTACAGTGTTAGGTTTGTGGGGTGTTTTTTTTTTTTGTTTTTAGGCTGAGTGTTTAGTTGATGAATAAAAAGACATAACATTTTTTGTTGAGGAATAGAGACTACCAAATTCAAAAGCATTTGGTTTCCTGTTATGTATGCTAAGTTAGTCTCACAGTTATGTGATTTTGCCTAGAATCTACTCTAATAATATCAGCAATCTCTCTCTGCATTCATTCTCAGTACAAGATCTCCCATTCTCATTGATCTTCTACGTAGCAGTTTCCATTATTTCAGTAACAATAAATTGACTTTATGTTTCTTGACAGCTTTGACATTTTGCTGTGCTGTTTCATTCCTTTTCCCAATAGCAAACAATGTAGCAGAGGCAGATTTTATAGAAAACTGCAGTAAATGGAGGCCATTCCTGATCCCTGGCAAATAAGCCCTTCAGTGCTGTTTGCTTAATGGCTTCACTCTAAACTAAGCATCTGAATGTAGTTATTGGGCATGCAGGGAGCATCTCAGCCTGAGCAGTGGTCAAACAACACATTTGCCAAGCCAGCAGGAAATGCACTCTACTCTGAAGGTAGAGGCTGACTAAGCTGCTGTAATATCAAGAGTCATTATTAAAAGAAGAACATGATGATCACATTGTAAATGTGTGATTTTTGATGTGCAACACAAAAAAAGAGCAGAACAAAGGAACTGGCACCTGTTCTACATTGGAAATGCAACTATTATTTTGTGCTTTTTCACCTAAATAAATGAGATTTGGAAATGAAAGAATAGAGTAGGAGGAAGAATCATTTAATGAAATGGAACCATGGAGAACATTAGCACAAAATCTTTAATTTCCAATTTTATTAGTATTAATGGTAATTTTTTTGAAAGCAAAAATGAGTAAAGATAAGTTACTCTATTGATGCCTGTCTCTCTCTTCCATGGCTTAAAACTCTCACATTATCTGGATTTATCTTACTTTACTGTGTTTGTGATTACAGATTACTGAGGACCATATATAGAAATACAGCAAGCCATTTTCTCTGTGGATAATAGTAACAGAAAAAGGTTATATGTGAATGTGTCGCATCTCATTATACAGATTCTTATACCAGGTTATAGAATGCTACTTTACAAGCAGTTGTTTACAGCATGGGCTGAATAGTATGGGAAGAAAATAGGAGAGAAATTAAAACAAATAACACATATAGAATGTATTTAAAAAGTAACACAAGTTAATTATAAGATGAAATGCCAAAGTAAACCTGAAATAATAAGAATATCCTGACAATTCAAATAAACTAATGATCTTTGGCATTAGTGAGCCCAGAGGTAAGCCAGATCTGAAAAATAATGCTACTGATTTTATCTTACAACCAGTTTGTGAAAATTAAAATTGTTTTTCCATTCTACAATCCTACTGTCCATCTTGTATGTCCGCACAGCAGAGTACTTTGGAATCCTTTAACAGGTTTGGAGGAGAGGGATTTTGATTATACAGATGTTTAAAGAGGCTCCTGGTTTACAGTATAAATGAGTGCATGAATGCAAACCTCTGTGTCACTCTGTGTGTGTGAGCACGCACCTAATGGTATCCTGAGCTGCATTAGGAGAAGCACTTCTGGCATGTTGAGGGAGGGCATCTCTATCCTGTTCTCAGCCCTGGTGAGGCCACATCTGGAGTGCTGTGTCCAGTTCTGGGCTCCTCAATACAAGAGAGACATGGAGCTACTGGAGAGACACCAGTACATGGCCACAAAGTTGGTTAGGGAACTGGAACAGCTGAGAGAGCCAGGACTGTTCAGCCTGGAGAAAGCTCTGGAGGAAAACTCACAAACGGTCTACAAACATCTGAAGAAAGGCAGCAAAAAGGGCAAAGCCAAGTTCTTTTCAGCCATGCCAAGTGACAGAACCAGAGGCAATGGGCACAAGATGAAGCCCAGGAGGTGTCATCTGAATATCAGAAATTTTCCACTGTGAGGGTGTCTGAGCACTGGCACAAGTTGCTCTGATTGGTATGGGAGTTTCCATTCATGGAGATATTCAAAACCTGTCTGGACCTGATCCCAAACAATTGGCTCTAGGTGACACTCCTTCAGTAGGGGGTTGGATGAGGCAACCTACCAGAGGTGCCCTCTAACCTCAGCAATGGTGTGATCTGATACTGCTCTTTTTCCTAGCATCCTGTGTTGGTTGCTACTATGGAGATGTAGGATACAGGTTCAGTGTCAGCTGAAGATGGTTCTTTACCCCCACCTAATATTTCTGTTTCTAAGGGAATGATAGGAGAAGAATCATGAATTATTTCACATGGCCAGATGCTCTGTGATGTGGCAATAGAAGCCTAATTGGCTGCAGAATAGTGGAAAGGAGGATTCTGAGTACTCTGAGTACCAGATCTCCATGTGGTTATTAATGACATTTGTAATCTCTCTGAAGACTGAATAGAAAATTAAATTATTTTATCTTAGTAGGATGTATATTGCATGAACATGGGGGTCATTTAACCTCATTCAAAGGGGTTTTAATAGCATTGACTGGTTTTGACTTTTGGAAGCATGGACTGTTTTTGGTTTTTTTTTTTCAACAAGAAAGAATATACTTGAAAAGGAATGTAAATGCATTGAATCTCTGAAAAGGGAAAGTGGCTGACCTTCTGGTGTTTGTCCTGCATAACAGCCTGATGTATGTTGATAGTAAAAATGAAAGAGGTGAGATTTCACCTTGAGACGAGTAGAACTGGTGAGCATTGAGGCTTAGAGCAATGTTAAGGAGGAATAGGAGGGAAGTCACTACCAGAATCTGAGTGTTGGAAGGAAGTAAAGGAGCAGTTTAGAGTCTGCCATGAATGCTTAATTATTTTAATATGTGCTTTCTTTTTATAAGTGAAGAACTTACTTTTAACTTCCAGGTTTTAGAACATGGTTTGATTTCTCCTGTAGATCATACAGTGCAAAATGTAGTTACATGTGAACCTGATTTTTTTATTTACTGTGGTTTTCCTGGGGACTATCAATTCCAAATAAAATTTGTAAATGCTTTAGGCAAGGAGTCTAAGAGCGTGAAGCTCAGGCCAAGTATGAGTATTTTAGAATTAGGTGTGTCTTTTGCTAAGTATATGAATAGTATACAAGTCAAGGTGGGGAAAAATAATTTAGTGCTAGAGCAAAAGGAAATTCTCCACAAAAATCAACACCAGTCTTTGGCACTGGGTAGGTAGTACAGTTCAAAGCTCCGGGTGAACACATATTGTCATAAGTTGCTCAGGACTGCATGTCTCAAAATGGAAATTCAAGCCAAACCAAAGAACTAGGTCACCAAATCCAACTGTTTTTTGAAAGTTTTTGTTTCCTCAGAGATATAAAGCACCAGATTATATGTCCACTTCCCAGCAGTGCCAAATTAAACTGCCATTAATCTAAATCTATGTTAATATGAAGAATTATAGGTACACTTTCATGTTGTGCTACAGTTGTCAGAAGGGCAGTAACAACTAACTGAAAGACAGAGCAGACAAAAAAGAGTGGTAACCTGTCAATTGTTTCATTAAAAATTAACAAAATTTTAAAATTTTTAGGTTTTGGTAGAGTTTATTTGGTTTAGAACTCAGCAATTCATATTGTTTTGCTGTAGTAAGATAATTAAATGCATTTTGGAAGTCTGTGGATTCATCACCTTCTTGGCACATCATGGTTAATGTTTTTATGTGATCCGTCTCCTGCAGATACACCTCTGATCACATAAATACATGTGTCTAACACCTTGGTAACCTTGGAATGCCCACGTGCTTCTAAAATCTTTGTTATATGTCAGGCAGCTCTCCTTGTTACCATGCTCCTAACCCTGTAAACCACTACTTCTTACCTGGTCCTGATGGATTCTCTGTTGGATTGCCTAGTTGGATTCTCTGGAGTATTTTGGGGAAGTGAAGGCATTTGTTGAAAGGTATAGTGTGCCAGCTGATAGATATATTCCTTCCCTAGAGTGTGAGGTATACTGTTATCATGCAACACCTCTTGTGTCAAGAAATTGTGCTAGGAAAAAAATGTATTTAATATGTACAAAACCAGACAATTAGTTGCATATGTTTCTAAATGGTGTACTGGCATGATATAAGAAAAGCACAGACCATGAAGAAATTTTTCTCCTCTCACCCTTCTTCAGCAGCGAATCTTCAGTTTTCTTAGGAGTCTGACAAAATTAGGCCCTTCTGAATATCATATACCATATATATATACATTAAAGGAAAGCCTCTTTTATGAGAACATTTTCATTTTTATGGTCATGTTTTCATTTTGAAGGCACCTTTTTGTTTTAGATAAGGTGTCATCTCTTCTAGTCAGACAGATGTACAGCTTCTTGTTAGAACTCTTCCTTTTTTCATAACTCAACATCTATAATTCACAAAGTGTTTCACACTGAATCTGACTTTAGAAGCAGAATATCCTGACTTGAAAATGACCCATGAGAACTACCAAATCTATCAGCATATAAACACATATGCTCAATACAAACATCTCTTGGGTTAAATGTTTGTAGATTTGAGTGATTGGCTATTGATTGGACAAGAACCAGAACTAGAGAAGCTGACTGACTTGGACTGAAAACTAGTTCATGGTGGTGGACTCGGAAGACCTTTCCCTAAGTGCTGGAGCACTGTAATGTGTTAGCATGGTGTCCAACATGTGTGACTTCAGTGTCACTCTGCAAAGGTGAAGCACAGGGAGATGAACTGATTTCCACAGTTTGATAGAGTCTGCACTGTTCAAGAAATGTAAGTCCATTTTCCAAATTTCACTCTACATTTTCTAGTCCTCTCAGGCCAATATATTTTCGTTCTTTCCCAGGGTCAAGGTGTTGTACCACATTAAACAGAGAGAACTGAGAAAAGATAAATTACAGTGGTTGAATTTATTAAAAATTGCAATAACAAATGGAGTAAGCAAAAGATGCATTATGGTTATAAGCATAAACACTGAAATTGTTTACAGAAGAGGCTGACATTGCTAGCCACAAAGCTTAGGAATATCCTTCCTCACATCAGAGTTTTCATATTCCTTCTGAAATGCAGCATTGCACTTGTTAGAGCGCAAGCCAAGAGCAAGTTTAAAATATAAGGATCCTGGCCAAGGATGAACTTTCATAAAAATGATAAGGGAATTTCTCAGTACTCTTGAATCTTTTAGACTTACTGATTTTAATTAATCCTTTGTGGTTTAATGAATCATTCTGAGCTAGAACTGTCAGGATCATGGAAAATTTACAGTGAAGCTCTTATGCCCAAGATTTAGACTGCCAGTCACTTTAGAAGAAGAAATGACACAAGAGGCATGTGAATGTCAGTTGTGTGGTGAGCTGGTTGCCCCCAAGTCTGGGACCAGGCAGATGACCAGTCTGGGTTCCACTGTGAAGCACAGCAGTGCAGGAGATGGTTTGCCAATTCAGATCCAATGAGAGAGGATAGCCTCAGTTAGCTGCTCTACAGCACAGGAGACTGGAAGAACTATTGACTTGCTGGTTTCCCATAGCAGAACTGTCAGGATTGCTGCTTTTATAACCCCTGATTTCAGTGTCTAGAACAAATGAGACATGAGGAGCAGAAATGTACACCTATACCACACTAAGCAATTTAGGGATTTATTTTCTTCCTTTCTTCTGCCTATATTATGCTTTACCATTCTTGTTTCAATAAATTCTAGGGATAGGATTCGATATCCATGGCAGATACGCTAAAAGCAGATTCAGGGTAATACTGGTAAAATCTTTAGAAAATTCAGTAGAGGTAGATTAAAAACATCTGGATTTCACTTACCACTTGAGCTCCTTTTTTGTTGTGCTAGTTAATGTTAGTTTTAATGTGCTTCATTAAAATTATTTTGGGATGCTTGGCTCAGAATCACAATATCAGCATAAAATCATCTATCATATTTAAATATGAATTGAATGAAACTTCAGTGTTATATATAGGTTTATATAGTATTCAATTTCATAGTCAGTACGAGTCAGGATGGAGAAGATTTCAGTTCCTTTGTGTTTCACCCAATTTATTGATATGATAGCATGCAGGCAATTTTACTAGTGCATATTCCCATTTTGCCTTCCCATTTCTACACTAGTACCAGGACATAAGCTGAAGCAATATTCCTTCTCCCATATTTTAAGTGTTTTCTTTTATTACTTGTGTTTGAGAGCTAATACTACTTTTCATTTTCCTACACATTTTGAAATGTCATTAAACTCTTTGGCTTATACTCCGTCATCTAACAATCAAAATACTTGTGATTTAAAATTTGAACTGAGTATGGATAGGGTTATTAAAAGCAAATATTAGGAAGTGAAGTAATGCACAGTATAGATACATCAAAGACACACACTCCCCTGCCATTGCCTACTTCAGCAGGACTTCTCAAAGGGAGATACATGTTTCTCTCATCAGTAGCTATCCAAATTAACCAGACAAGCCTTGTCCGTTTTGCTTGAACTACCAGAGTAAAAATGAATAAGCTTTAATTTTTATAAATTGATTTTTTTAAAAATTTAAATCAGCAAGAGACATTTTTCAGCAAGGTGATGTCTGAGTCACTAATGTTGATTTTTAACAAAGTCTTGAAAACTTTTGGGTTTGAAGAAAGTACACATCCCATATATAGCATGTTGCCTTGAATGCAGGCAAGTTTCAGTGTTCATTAAGTAAAACATAAAGGCAGAATAATATCCTGTGGGATTAAGCCAATTCTGATTGTCTTGCTTCCAATTTGATAGTCTCTATATTTCTATTTTGTGCTGTGTGTAATTCAGTATCAAAGAGAGGAAAATAGGTTTTAAAAATACATCTTTAAAGAACAATTTTTAAATTCTTCTTTAGAGGGAAGCCTTACCACCACAACCCATGGAAATTAGATGTGGATGTTTTTTGGTTGTTTTTTTTTTGTTTGTTTGTTTAGTTTGATTTGAGTTTTTTTTTTTTAAATATATATTTTTATTTAGTGGGCTTGATATTTAAGTTCAGTTGCAGTAGGTTTCAAGCAGGTTACAACTGAGATGGTTAGCCAAATTGTCATGGCAAATATAAAGTAAATACTGAAGTGAGATTATGGCTTGCTTAATTTCAGTGTTCATTATGATTGTTTCATATGATTCTAATCACTAGCAGAAAACAAAACTGGAGTAAAGGAGCTGTTATCTAAGGTGAGGTGCTTTTTGAGTTATTAATTTCCTAATGGTTCACCATGGTTTTAGTAAATACAAGTTAAAATTTTATTCAAGTATTCCAAATTGTGCACCTGAGTTATTTAAGTTTGAAATGTTGCATTTAAAAAGTTTTGTAGTGTATTGAAGAGAGTTCTACTGATCAGACTCCAAAATCAGGCCTATTTCAGGAATCACAAAGATGTGAAAGACTACTATATAGTGTATTCTGGTACACTGTAATATCTATTGTAGGAATATTCAAGATACATAACATTTATCTTGACTGGAGACAAATGAGGAAAGATTGTGCTATGTTTGTTTTTTTTTTTTTTCTTTCCAGTTAATCATACTTTTCAAATAAATGCTCAGATCATAAGCCAAAAATGCATTTTATTATTTATGAATCTGTAGTGAATTGACAGCATGTAAGTTCCTTTCATTAGGAACTCATTCTAGGTTAATTCTATCTTGCAGCAGCTTAATTTGGGCTAGTCAGTAAGGGATGTTAATAAATTATTTGGCATATATGTGTGAACTTTTCCTACAAGGTAAATATCAGTACTCATTTTTGTCAAGTATAAAGGGCGTTTAAAGAGCATGGTTACTATATGTCAAACATATCTGAGAAGATTGTGAATAGTGAATTTTATTAAACTTAATTTCTGGTGTTGCTCTGGCCCTGACATTTTCAGGCAATTTAAGTGTTACAGTTTGTCAGCATATTAATGTATTTTTGAAAATGGAAGGGAATTCAACTACATGTGAAGTCTACATTTTAATATTCTGCTAAACACAAAAGGTATCTGTTCTCAAAAGTAGAAGAATAAAAGCCACCTATTTTTGATTATATATATCAATAGCTTTTATTCCTATATATCTCTAAGATATTGATTTTTTTGTAGAGATAGCATAGCAGAACAAATGCAAGTAATTTTTTGATCAAAATGTTTATAATGTAGTTATAGTTAAAAAACAAAGTAATAATTTTAAGATTGATTTACAGGAGTGCATTACCTTCAAAATATGCACATATATCAATTTAAGAGAACTTAGATGGCAGCCAGCCAATAGTTAGGGGAAGGAAACCAGGTTGTTAAAACATTCACACAATAGAGTGTTAGGGGAAATATGCAGCTAAATGTTGATTTCCAATGTTGATTCCAAACTAATTTGCTCTTCAGTGTGTAAAATGGACCATAGGTTGACATAGTGAATTTTCCCTATACCAATGTCTTGGATGAACTTAGCTTGGCACAGTAGCCATCATAAAATTGTATTCTATTTGCCCTTTGCATTTATTGATTTCTTTTGTTTTCTATTTTGTTTGTTCATTTTTACAATCCTGAGAAAGAGAACTTTTGTTGAAACACGTGCATCATGGTATGACTGAGACAATCATATGAGGCTCAGGGAGAAAAATAGAAGCACAGCTTTAACAAGCTGATTTATGCAGCCAATATTAAAACACTGTTCAATTGTTCATTGGGGGGGGGGGGCAATGTTGCAGGTTCCATGTAGTTTCCAGCTCAGAATCCTGTAACCATTTCTGTCTATGTTCATAATAAATTTATAACAGATCCTTCATCCTGTTAAATTGAAAATTATGTTATTTACTGTTTATAAAAGACTGGGGAATAAAATAACAAGCATCTCTAATAAAAATTAAAACGTGAAGCTTAGTAGGGCAAGGCATCTTCAAAGATAACCTGGTACATTTCATTATAATGATGGCAGCAAAAGCAGGCTGCTGAGGGTGTGTCCATCTTGGCAGTCCATCACACTTATTTCCATGCCACAGTGGCTGGAAAAGGAGGCAGAGAAGGAGTATTCCATTGTGTTTATTCCACAGAGAAACCATCTTGCCTTTGCCACATTTGAACTGTGTTGACTTTAAATGCCACCTTATAGACGGTTACATAACTTTCCACATTTTTGCGGTGTAGTAATATATCTTTTTTAAAGTCTTAACTTCCTGTAAGCCTTTGCTGCTAAGGAAATAAACAATAAACTATTAGTGAATTCTTTGAGCCCTCCCATGGATTGGAAGGCCAATTCATTCTGTTTATAGTGTATGGCATGGCACACATGTTATGTTCCAGAGTGGCTGAGCAGTGCAGAGAAAAGCAATTCTCCTTGCTTCAACTGTATTGTACTTGTGCAGCCTGTCTGTCAGCAGGGAGAGAGATGGCTCTTCTTCCCTTTAGTATGATTGATTTTTAACCCCATTTACACTTGTACCATCCACAACATGCTATGGCAGAGTTCCACAATTAAATTTTCAATTGTATGAAAAGCAAACCTCTTACCTTGCTTTCATCTTTGCACTAATTTTTGTTGTTTCATGTCCTTTTGATTCTGTATTTTGAGAAACTGACAACTCTTTATTCCTCTGCACATTGCTCTGTTCTGTCCCTCATTGACAGTGAGTTCTCCTGACTGGAGATCCCTGGTCTGTACAGTTACTCTGTTCAGAAACTCTCATATGTATAATCATCCTTACATGCCTTATTATTTTGCATATTGTGACACTTTTGCACATTGTGAAATCCTGTTCTCACTACTCAGGTTTTGCTATCCTGAGTAGTGCAGAAAACATTGGGCCACTCAAATACATTGAAGACCACAGACCCTAATACAGACTTGCAGAGGGAATTTCTAGGGACTCTCCATATTGAGAAACCTCACCATTTGCTCTCAATTTTTCTGCTTCTGTTTTAACCATTCTTCTAATTTATTGAAGGCCTTCTCTGTTATCCAAGGGCAACTGAGTTACTTTAGAATCTTTTAACACAGAAACTTGTTAAAGTCCTTTGGAAATCAAAGACTGTGTGCCAAGGCATCATTTTTCTCATAGTCAGTGTTCCTCCTGTGAGTTACAATTTCTCTTTTCAGAAACCCTCTCAACTATTCCCCTGTACATTACATTCATTTACAAATATGTTGATTCTGTTCTTCAGTGTAATTCATAATCACTATCTTGAATGGAATTGGGTCTTACTGATGTGTAGTTTGAGTTATGTCCTTGCATGCCCTAGTCTTGTCCCCATTTTCAAAATCATACAAAGCAAAAACCCAAGCCCCCCTCCTCTTCCCCCAAAAATCCATGTCTACCTTTCCCATGGTTTGGATGCCATTTTAAGTGACAACTACAGTAATTTCCCATAAGAATCCCAGGCAAACACTGCTTGATCATTCTCCTTTTTTTGCCACTGTTCACGGTTTGGGTTTTTTTAAAAAACATTTTCTAGTAGTAATTCAATTTGAGACAGATCTCTGATGTACCCCAACTAAAAAGGGGTTCAGTCATGGGAACCTCCCAGAACTACTCTTCATTAAATTTTGATTTGGTGAGTCATTTACATTTCCTGCTAGAGCCATGTCTCTTTGAACATTCCCTTTACACTTAGCTGGTCTATTATCCCTGAAGCCTTTCTGGCAGGCTTAATGCTCCTGTTGGGCTTTAAAAAGCATTTAATGCTTTCCATTATGCTTTCAGCAAATTGTTCTTCAAGATTTTTTTTATTTCTGCAACTATCTAAACCTGACTTCATTGTTAAAAATGGGTCCTTGGCAGTGCATAACAACTTACTGTTCTCTGTGTTTTCAGTGCCCCTGCAGTGATTCCCATTTTTAGTAGGTCCTTAGGCGTCTTTGAAACATGATTAAGGACACTAGAAATCTTTTAAGCAGGGAAGTAATACACTTAAAAATTTCAAATCTTCCCTGTTTACCATTCCCCATGATCTGTATTCCTCCATAGAAAAATAAATACCTTGATCACAATATCAACAAGCAAAAGAACTGTATGCATTTTTTCCCTTTGTAGGTTTCTCGACCAGTCTACAATTTCACTGGCTGTATAAAAGTCGTAGAAATCAATAACGTCGGACCTTTCAACTTCTCTAATGCTGTGGGAAGAAGTAATGTTGACAATTGCAGGTAAACTGCCCTCTATGCCTTTCCAAATCCTAAGGAATTGTTTGTGCTGATTTTGCTTTCTTCCGTACACAGGGTGACCATTTTAGATAATTTCAACAATGGTTACAGAAAAAAAAAAAAAAGACAAAAATCCATAGAGAGACTGATATCTTGCTCTTTTTTTTGTGCTTTTAAAGCTTTTTCTTAATGGAAGATTTTCTTTTTTTCAAAGTAGTTCAATTAAACCTGACAGCTTATTTGGAGTGAGTTGTCGCACTCTTAATGCTGAAACAGTGTACTAAGAAAGATGATCTGCAGGAAAATACAGGACTGGGAAGTGGGGAGATGTGCTGGTTGTGTCTTACTCGTGACTTTGGGACTTCCATTAATCTTGTTACAAATATGGATGAACTGGTGCCACATTTACAAGAGATTGTGAAAAATGCTGGAAAGCATTGTTTCTGAATGCATTTAAAAACCTCAATTGATTTCAGTTTTGTACGTTCACATTGCTGTTCATCATGCATTGATTGAAATAAAAGCCATACAGGGGCAGTGGTGTACATTAAGATTCTATTCTGGAATATGAGAGTTTTAAAATGGCAAAGTGGACAGCAAAGGAAAACAGAGGTGAATTGCATTTGTAGATAATTAAGTCTTTCGGGAGAGAATATCACTTCAGTCATAGTATCTACATGTCCTAGATTCCTGGAGGACATTGTATATGGCTTTTAACATATGACTTTTTTTCCCTAGAATTTATAGAATAGATCAATTAATGTTCATGTGCTTGTTTAAACACTATCCTCAAAAGCTGGTGGTAACCCGCTAGATCATTAGTTAAAGATCCATGAGATCTGAACCCTGCACTCACCTCCACCACTAACCCCTCAATGAGCACACATCCAACTCAAAATTACAAAAGTACAACAGTAAACCCACTGTCTAATGAATTATCTGCCCCAAGTCCCAGGCATCTAAGCTTTTGCCAGTAAAACTTTGAACACAAAATTCAATTTGTTATCCCTGCAGAGACCTGCCACCATTTTATTTAGGACAGCAGCTCAGTGTTATCTCCTTGTCTAAGCTTGATAAAGAAATAAATCTTCACACCCTTCAGGTTACCCAAAGTATTTTGTTTGGAATATGTTCTCTAAGTGCATTGAGTAAATGGTTGTGGGTCTAAATCCTGCGCAAAAAAAGAAAACCCTGGCCTCTATTGTGATAAGCCCTGAATAACAAAGAAACAATGTCTCCTCTCTTGTCTTTCTGTACAGTGTTTCATCAGAAATTTTCCTAGTCAGAACTATGGTATCCTTCCAAATGAGGGCATGTACTCTTGTGTGTGAAAATATAACTCTGTGCAAAACAGAAATTCAAAAGGTTGAAAGCAAGTGAGCAAGCTATTTCATGTCTTTCATTCAGGTATTAACTTTTAAGAATCATAGTGAAAAACAAAAATCATAAACCATCTCTGCTGGCTCCTCTGGATACTAGATTAGGGAATTATTCTCTATTTTGCATATGCATTAGAGCTTTGATGTCTTAAATCATAAGTAAGAGGCGGTTCTGTTTTTTAAACTACTAGGTAAAAAGAGAATAACTTAAAAATCAGGACTGTTTCTGTCTTTTCTACTTTCTTTCATTCTCCTTAATAATACTTTCATTGATACAAGTGCTTACACCCTTGAGCTTTTTGACACTATTCTTTTTTACAATTTTTCCTATTGAACACTAATATAACCATTTTATTAAGTGTCAAAAACCTTCAACAAGTAAAAAAAGAAAGCAATGAGGACAGCTTTGTCCAGTCTGTTTATATAATATAGAGAGGGATATAGACCTGAAAGAGGTGGCTTGTAAAAAATACCTGTATTCCTTTTAAATATTTATTATTATATAAGGCTGTGTTATCTTCATAGTTAATTAGCTAAAAATGTGGCTTCTATTGTATAATGCAGACATTAAAGATTGCTTTATTTGAATCAGAACTCAGAGATTTCAGGACTAGCACTGTTTCTTGCAAATACTTATTGTGCATATGTTACTGATTAGGTGAGTAAAATGACATGACTTTGTATAGATGAACTGTGGATATAATCTTGTGCATAAAAAATTGTTGAAAGAATACTGTTCTTTCTCAATGCTCTATGCTAAGCAACATGTTCCTTTTACCTCCCTGCTTCTTCAGAATGCTGCAGATGAGTCTAACAGTGTCCAGCCCCATGTAGTCCACACAGACCTGGCACCATCCTAGCCCAAATCACAATTATTCCTGTCTGGGAAAAGCTGAATTTCAACAACAGAAATTGTTGTACTTAGTCTGTTGAAATTCAGAATAATTTCAACAGATAATTGAAATTATTCTGAATTTCCCTTGGTGGGGAGGGAAGGCCATAGAAATGGACTGCTTGGAAGCCTGGCAGATATTCTCCTTACTCATTCCTGCCCTGTGATGCACGAATTTCATAGCTGCTCACACCTGGCAGCTAACATCATGGTTTGCTTTTCACTTTAGGCAAAACCCACTTGACATCATCAGCCTTTAAATGTAGTCTGCTTCCCTAAAAGCACCTATGAAGCTCAGAAGTCATTCCCCTTTTGTAAGACTATTTCTGGGGAAGATGGGTTTGTTTTGAGAAGCAAGGAGAAAGTGATTGAAGAAAGTTGTTTAAATAGGGCAATAATGGATTATATACTTTGCAAATACGAGTAGCAGTGACTACTAAAAAGCGTGGTGTAATTTATATTTTATTTTCAGAATTTGCACAGTTCTACTGATGCAGTATTGCTACAGTTGGAGCTGCCTAACAGTAGCAGAGAACTCTGCAGTGTGGCAGACAAAGCAATCCAATTTCTTCTGCAAGAACATCCATGTACTTGTCACTCAGAGGCACTCTTTCTGTTCTTACTGTGATAGTTTTTCTTTAATTGACCTTCTACTTATTATCACCTATTTGTAGATTTATAATACTTTTGAATGCCCTGCTTTTACATATTTAGCATGCTCTAGTAGCATTCAATTATCCTGCTGGGTTTTGTCCTTGTTGGTGCCCCAGCTGCATGGATTACTTCATTATTGGGGTCATGCTGACACTTCTTAAAATGTATGGGTTTGTGAGTAAATTTAAAGCTTATGATTTTTTCATAGGGTTGAAATTTACTCAAATGTGTTCTGCCATCTTTCTCACTGGATCTATTTGTATTTTAAAATACCAAAAGAATTATCTAATATGTGCAAGGAATATAGAGAGCTTTCAAAAACATATTTTAGAGACAGTTCATTTACCTTCTCAAAACTATTGAAATCACTACATCAGGACAAGAAGGTACCTTTCACAGGATATTATATACTGCATGTTCCTTATCTCAGAGATTTACATTACTGTTTAAAAAAAGTTCAGAATTAAGAAATGCAAAAAATTGCACCATAACATTAATTTCTTTGGCATATATATCTGACTATCTACAGTCTAAAATGCTGTATTTATGGGAAGGATGCTATTTTTTCTTTTAAAATTCATATCTTTTAATGTGAATGTCATACACCACAGGAGAGAGAGAATTTTTTAACTTGGTAGAACTAAATTGGAAATGGGGGCATCATGGAAATTACCTTTCATGTCATTTTGGAAACAGGTGTGAAATTCTGCTTAAATTCAAGAAGATTATTGATACAGGCAGCACCAGGCAATTGGATATGATTAAAGACCAAATACTTGCAGTAATCCTTATCATTCTATAAAATGCAAGATTTCTGTGCATGCTCAGAAACACTGAGATTTCAGATGTGTGGCTTTAACTCAGTTAATCTGGCCCATTTCCTTCTACTGTTCACGTGCATCATTGTTTAAGTGTTTATAAGTACACTATTACATGATGCCACAGGGACAGAGAGCAGGTAGGAGGGATGTACTGCGCTGAGGGCTCATCAGAACTTCCTGCCATTCAATGAACCAAGGTGAAACAGGAAATGGCAGAAAAACGGTATAGGCAGGAGGAGTTTGACTCTCTGAGAGCAGACTGGCAGCCATAAAGTACTCTGAGCTATGCAGCTTTGGCTTTCAAGAGAGGTCGTACTGGAATCGTATCAATTAGTAAAGGTAATCCTCCAATAGGTAGTTTTCTAGAATTATGCTAGACTATATGGTTATGTAAGTCTTGTCAAAGTTTATGTTATGATTCTCTTTAAATTATATCTGTCTCAGTGTTATGAATATATAGGTGATTTTGAAAGAGATTATATAATGACCAATAGTAGTAGTAGTAGAAGGACAATTTAAAATAAAGGATCTCTGATAACATTTTTAAGAAATGAAATCTCTATTTTTTTTCTACTTCTGAAGGAAGGTACTTGTGATGTGTTAATGGAATATAAAGCTTCTTCAAGTGTTTCAGAAAATGCTACTGGAATAGATTTGCAGGATAAATGACTATCACTTCCAGACAGAGTTCAGATGACAGATATAAATGAAGCTTTGAGTCCCAGTATTAAAAGCTGGTGTTTACTGCAGTTCATTTCTGTTTTAGTGTCTGGGAACTATGACTGCTATATATTGCTGTAAGTGTTTCCTGTAACAGTTTACTGCATGTACTAAATTCAAAGGTTCCAAACACACACACAGACAATGTATACATATACATATATGCCTCTACCTAGGCAAGCCCTGTTTTTTCATTTAAAAAAAAAAATCATATCTATGAAACAGAAAAATACTGTTAACTGTTTTCCTAAGAGAAGTCTTACTGATGAATGCAAATGTACAGTAATGAATTGGACTCTCAGAGAGGAACTAATAAGCTAAGTTCTTCATTACTGCCCACTGGACAGAACTGTGGTAGATTTTTAAAAAAATATTTTGCTTTCTTATTAATTTAGCCTAATATGTGTTTCCAGGCTGAAGCTGAGCTTTATTTCAGCAAAAAACTCTGATTGTTGTTTGCATTTGGAAAGAGGCTCTTGAAAGTGCATTACCCAAGGTCCATTCCATCAAGAGGACTGATGGGTTTCCTACTGTATGGCAATTTTCTCAGGAGCGATGCAATACTCTTTGGAGAGCTCTACATGTTTTCAGTAAGCCCTCAGTTCCACTTCCCCCTCACTCATGCACTTTCCAACGTGCTCCAAATCCCTTTCCTCATGTGTGACTACTCCCTTTTCCATTCTGTAGTTTTCTGTGATATTTTACAGAAATCCCCAGAGACCACAACACCTTTCTGAAGTCAGTCTCCTGTGCAATTTCTCAGCATTTGTCCCACTGCGGAACTTCCTGGTTTTTAATATATCAAAAAACATCACAACTCAGAGCATCTGACACCTGGCATCTGAAGGTGTTTGGCTTCTGTCTTTGGAATGAACTGCATACTTTAAAAAGGGGAAAGTTCATCTGCTGAAAGTTATTTTTCAGTAAGTTTTGAAAGCCCTACTCTAACCATTCTACTTTCCAAGGAAAGTGGTTCTTCTGGTGCATGCTGTATGTTAATGCTCATTGCAAGAGTCCATAGAAGACATAGGTCAGCTTGAAGAGTTTCTTCATATGAATTCCCCTGAGCTGAAAAATTTAATGTCAATCAAACATACAAGCTGCCTCAAAATCAAAAGAGAAATCATACAGTTTCAAGCTTAAGCTCTTCTGTCCAATTATATCTTAGTTTATTAATGAATGCAAGATCCTATAAAAAGCATTGAGCCCCTGTTATATGTGAAAGACTACCAGTTAAGTTCTTACATCCCAAAATCTCACTTCTTACATTACCTGCATTTTTATCTTCTCCTCAAGAGTTTAAAGTTATGTGCCTAATTCTGAAACACCAGAAAAAAAAAAAAAAAGACAAAGAAGAATATACAATGCCCATCAACATTATAGAAGAAAATTATTAGATGAAGAATGGTGACACTACTTAGTTTTATTATTCAAGAAGTTTTATGAGTTTTCTCTGGTTTACATAGAGATTGGACTAAATGTTTCTGAGATACAGAACTGAAGTTAAAGCTTCACAAATGTCATTCATTTGTATTCACCACATGCATGATGCTTACATTATTAACATTTCTGCACAATTCTAACATGGAGAGTGATAACAAGAATTTGATGTTCTTTATGAATTTTTTTTGTTAATGTTTTCCCTCTCTCATCTATTGCTTTTGCTCACTGATAACTTTTCTGTGTGTTTGTCTCTTACTCCTTTTCCAGGGCCTGGGTTTCTTTCATATGCTTTCATCCCTTTACTTCATTTGCTCTTCTTGATTTCCTTCATCTTTTGCATTTGTTTGCATTTCCAATATTTTCTTTTCCTTTGTGAGTTTTTCTGCTCTGTACAATTTTACAATTTCCTTTCTGCTCTCTGTGCATACATGAATTCTATTCTTCTGTTACCTTTTCTTCTTCTGGCATTCCTGTTTAGATAATGACTTTTCAGTGACAGACTTCGGTATTAAAAAAAAAAAGAAGTAGAAAGAAAGAAGTGACATGTGTAATCTTTCCTACTGTTATAAATACTCAAAATCACTCTAAAATGTTATAGAAGCCCTTTATCTCCATCTTTTGAAGTATTCTGTGAAAATTGTTTCTGATGGATATTAGATAAATCCATGTGTCAAATAGATGCAGGTGAGATAATGTGTGTTTGTAAACATTACACTTCTCTGCTTGTTCCTGGAAAAGATAGTCAGACTTTAGCATACCACAAAACTATTATTAATCTTCTTTAGAAAAACTTGCTATTTCTAGATTATTAGTAGTACTTGGTGATGTTTATCTTGACCTTAATTATCCCTCTGTAAGTTTAGGCATATGCATTATACCAAGAGAAAATTGCTCCTTAATTCTGTCAACAGAATTCAGCGGCAGTTACCGTCTATTAGTGTGTGTCTGTAATGAACAATTATAATGAGATTGTGATTTCTGCTGAAATTGCCAGGTACTGGTATGGAAACAAATAAGACATGTATTAAAGGATACCAGGCATTTTTTCTTTTCACTTTTATCAAGGAGGCGTTTGCATGTATATGTGTCGAGGAATGCATACAATGCCTGAGACAGTGCGTTACTAAAAATAAATAAAATCTCAGTTAAATATTTTGGAAAACACTCTGACACAGCTGTGAAAAAGGAAATATTTTTGGGATTAAGACTCACAGTTGTTTTTTTAATGAAATTGTCTTTCCTCCACTGCTCATGTATACTTCATTATTTTATAAGGTATTGATTTAAGGCACTAAAAAAGCAGGCTCCATTGATGGAGTGCTTTTGCACTCCAGTCCCACCTTTGGATCTATTTTTGTTCATTTATATAATAATTAATGTCTCCAGTTGCTGGTGATTCTTACTCTAGACTACTAAATTTACTAATGGAATTTATAAAGCTTCTTTCACCTCAAATGCTAAACCATTGCATATAAACTGATCCCTTCATGCATCACAAAATCACACTTTCACAGAAACACAGGATGGGTGAGGCTGGGAGGGACCACAGTGGGTCACTTTTAGCAGAACACTCCTATTATAGAACCAAATTTGTTCACAGTACTGCATCCAGCTCTGTGGTGCCCAACACAAGAACAACATGGACCCATTTGAATGAATCCAGAGGAGGCCACTAAGTTGATCAGAGGGCTGGAGCACCTGTCCTATGAAGACAGATTGAGAGAGTTGGGACTGTTCAGCGTGGAGAAGGAAGGGCTCTGGGAAGACCTTATTGGAGCCTCCAGTACCTGAAGGGTACTTTCAAGAAGGCTGGGGAGGGACTGTAATTAGAGCATATGGTGAGATAAGAGGGACTGGCTTTAAACTGAAGATTTAGATTAGGTGTTAGGAAAAAATTCTCTTCTGTGAGGGTGGTGAGGCACTAGAACAGGTTGCCCAGAGAACCTGTGGATGCCCCAACTCTGGAACTTTTCAAGGCCAGGTTTAATCAGACTTTGTGCTGCCTGGTCTAGTGGGATTACCTGGCCAATGACAGTGGAGAGCTGGAACTAGCTGGTGTTTAAGATTCCCTCCAACCCAAATCCTTCTATGACTCCAATTCTAACTATTTTAGGAAGGAAAAATATGAGTTAAAGACTTCTGTTACAGTGAGAGTCTTTGTCTGCTATGGCCTATTTGCATTGAGTGGTAGATTCAAAGCCCCACAATGTGTGCTTGGTGTATAAAGTTGCTGTATCCATACAAAGCACATTCCCAAATCATGGAAGTGAGAGAGATTGCCTGTCAGATGTCTGCTCACTGGGTCATCACCAGTTCTTACATAGGAGGCAAGAGAGTTAAGGATATGTCAGAGCTCAGTGGACCAGCATGGGGAAATTCTGGGAGGCATTCCAGTCCAAAGGACAGCACAGTGAATGAATCCTCCATAGCTGGAGCTCCCTCGCTGTCAGGACTGATCAGAATTAGAAAGCTGCTGAGATAGTTTAAAAGCCTTATGACAATCTTTCAGCATTTCTTCTTCTTTGTGGATTATGTGGTTATTTAATGGTTGGAGAGGTGTAGGATTTCAGCTGTCTATTTTTAGCGACGGTAAAGGTGAATGTTTTTACATCAAGGATCATAGTTCCAGAAGAACTACAAATTGCTACAACATTTGGGTTGATCTAGGTTATTAACAATGTTCATTTCCTTTTGCCAAATTTTTTTTAATTTCTATACTTCCCTGGAAATTCTGTCATCCAAAAAAGCACTGTGCTTAATCATTATTAGCTTTTGAAATATAAAAGCATAGAAAAGCACAAGAAAATATATTTTAAAGATTTATGATCTTTAAATATATTTTAATATATTTTTCATTAATTAATGTAACTTTTTCATTTAAGATTTCAGCACAGCTTCCCCCAAAAACAAAATAATATCATTAATGTGAAAATAGAAGGTATTTCCAAAAATTAAAACAAAAAGGTTTAGAAGGTACCAACTTTCCCATAAAACTTGTGCAGATTCACAAAAACTTAGTGTAAAGCCATTTTTCAAAGTTCTTAAAATTTTGCTACATATGTTTTTCACAGTATTAATAATATCATGTGTCATAGCCATTGAAACACTCTTTGAAAACTTTACCTAATTCTTAAGAACAGTTATCTTAGTGACACAAGACATCAAGTGGTAGGGTTCAGTAGCTTCCTGAAAAAATTACTTGGGCTTCTAGCCTGACAGGTATGTGAATAATAAAATCCTTTTCTTCTACTTTCTTAGAATAGAAAAAAATATCTCAGTTTTGTTCTGTCCATTTACAACTTGGTTTTAAAAATGGGTGCATGTATAGTTTGACAAAATTTGCTTTAGGAATATTTCCCTATATATCTAGTCTTTCATCTACTATAAGTAGTGGTTAAGACAGGCTAAGTATATAAGATGATGAATTGTCTAAAAACAATCAAAAGGAAAAAAAAAATTATCTTGCATGCTTTCTCTATTGAATTACAGTCACACTTAACTTTAGTGCTAGCATTTGCTGTCATTCCAATTACAGAAACCTGGAAATGGAGAAGTGTTTTGTTATATACTCAGAAATAATTAAACTTTGGAGCAGGTTTCCATGACTTCCGAGTTATGTGCAGAAAGTGCCTCATAATGGAGCTGCAGTTTCTCCTGGTATTGTACCAGGCTGCATTGTGAAGAGAGGCATATTAGAGAGAATCTGTGAGAATGAAAGTCACACTGAAAGAAATAATTTGCCTACTGCAAACTTGAATTGGTATAATACTTTCTCTTTGACTTTTAAATTTTGTACAGAAGTAATAAGAAATCTTCAAAGTTACTTTCAACTGCTAACAGCCAGAATGACAAGAGAAAAGTTTGGAAGTTCAGTTTTATTCTTTCTGGCAGCATTCTGCTGGTATCTATGTCCTTCACTGTGTTGGCGAATAGACCATGGACTCTGTGACTTAAAAAATATTTGTGACTTTGGAAAAATCTCATTTAACAAAGCTAAAAGTTAAAAAATCATCATTATATAACCTTGTGTGAATTTATAGAAAATAAAATCCATCAAAAATAATATTCTTTTATTTTGTATATTTTCTATAATTAAAAAGACTGCTTGAAATTCTCTTTGTCAGAGCGCTTTTTATAACAATGGTTTGTTTCAAGTCAAAAAATCATCAGGAATCAAAATGTTTAAAACACGGGGTTTTTTAAAGATGTCCCTTATATTCTTGAAATCAAAAATTTATTCTTTATGATGTTATATATTGTGAACCTATAAACGAAAATTGTATATATTAATATGCAATTAACTTAATAAAAGATATTTAAATTAAAATAAAGCTCATCTAAAATTGCTCAAACATACCAGATTTAGTTGAAAAGCCTGAAAAAGGGAAATATTAGTAACTTTTTAAAATTAATTTTGTACAAAGCTTCATATCTGAATTACTTTAAGCAGGCCAAACTGCAAAGGGAGAGAGATGTCCTGAAGAGTTACTTTCAGTTAATTAGACAAGCAACTCAATGTAAGCTTTTGGATCAAAATGATAAATGTGATTTCTATGTGTGTGAGCAAGAAAGGAGGGAAACAATTTCCTTTCTGTGTACACTATTGATTGTGATATTGGTTGTACTGTATTTCATTGTGTCCTGATGTGCAATGCAGCAGAACCTAGAAACCATAAAAGATGAAAGATATAATTCAAAAACTCTCAAATAAATTCGTGACTTTTTTTTTTTTAAGGGATGCAGAAAGATACTTGAGTAAATCAGTGTGTCAGGTTTTTTGCTAAAGTGTGACTGTGGGGATTATGGTGTATACAAAGGTAGCACACTTCTTTAATGAAGGGAAGCAAAGGATGCAGAGTAGGTTTCTTTAGCTCTGCAGAGACCAGCATCTTAGAACCAATGGCTGACATTTGTAACTGAAGGTCTGAATTGATAATAACCCCCCAAAATAGCTTTGGGATAAATGATGATAAGCAGTGCAAGCTACCAATTGAAGTGGTGGCTTCTTCCTCTTGCTTTGTTAAGATTATTCTTCTTGTCTTTCCAGAAAGGGTTCTGTAAGCAACCATGCCTCAGTACAGTTACAAGTACAGGAAGTGCTAAGACCTGAGAAGAACAAAAGAGATTGAACTCTAATATAATCTGCATTAAAAAGCAAAAAAAAGAGAGATTATGTGCAGAAAAGAATTAAAGAATAAATAAGCAGTAAGGAAAAAATCCAAAACACATAATGAGACATGACTTCATATCTGATGTGTGTTGCTGAGTCATAAATTGTCTTACATTCTTATTGTCAAGAAATCTCTGCATCTTAGATGATCTCACTCCTAGGTTCTATAACATAAAATATTGAATAAATGGAAGTAATATGTAATTATATCTTTACAAATATAATTATTTCTTATTGCAATAAATTCTTACTTTAGTGACTTGGTGAATCAGGTAGTATTTATATTGGCTGATTAATATTTGAGAAAGTTATTACCTGCAGTGAATAAATAGGCTTCTCTGGAGAGATGCTAAGCAAAATTTTATTTTCTGTGCAGGACAGGGATTGTTTGTTTAAGGTTGTAATATTAAGTAATGCAAGACTAGAAAGATATATCATCCTTCAAAGGACCTTGGTTGTAAAGTTAAGAAAACATTCTTATCTCCACAACCACTGGATTGTAGCAGAAAAACAAATATATTAACCAGTAAAAGAAACATGAATTTCCCTCCAAAACTCATATAAATATTTTACAATTGCCTAATTTCTCAAGACCTAAATTGATTATAAATAGTTTATATGTTTTTTTCTGAATCTGTAACCTGCAGGACAGTTTAATCATATCCTGTCTGACTCTTGCTCTGCAGTACTGTAGATAAACAGTGCATCAGTGCCCCCTGCAGCCTTAAAACACCAGTATAACAGTTAAAAAACCCCCAACACTATTGATCGTTGTTGAAATAACTATTCAGAAAAAGGGCAGCTTTAAATCCTGTTGTATCCTTTCCTTTTTTCTCCTTCCTTCTTTAAAAGTGAAATTGCAGCTCTTGGGTAAAGAAAACACTCTTCAAAAATGTAGCCTAAAACTCAAGACAGACCTTGATATATTTGTCAGAATGAAAAGTCCCTTTGTTTTACATTCAAATACACTGGCATATGAAAAGCAGAAATCAGAAGCATAAGAAATTGAGAATATATGTGTAAACTTTAAAATTAATAGTTATAAAAAAGAAATTCTGACTCTCAAAAGACCAAGTTCTGTAATGTGTAGAATGTTCAGAGAATAGAGAAATGCTGCTTCATCTTTGCTAAACTGTAGGTATTTTTACATTTTCATGTATATTTTTGAAAATTTGCTCAAAATTACCTATATAATATAAAGATAGTTTGGAATTTGTTTCCTCTCATTCAGCTCCTATCCCCATACTTCTAAAGTCATTGGCAAATTTCTAGACACAGTATTAGTTATGGGTATATAGATTTCTTTTGAAACTCTGAAGTTTCAATAAAGCAATGGTTAACAGTAGCAGGAATCTAAGGTAATTTGTCTATGTATGGGGAGAAGGAAGGTTTTCAGCTCATAAAACCATGAGCTGTTAAAATTGCCAACAGTGCCAAAAAGAAAACATGAACATAAATAAAATCAGTTTTAAGAAAACACCTGTCTCTATGCAGTGAATTAATTTTTTGAGATATATGTGCTTCTGACCAGTTTTCTGAAGCCACATTTCTCCATTTTTCCCTCTCTATACCCATGCTAAAATTAGGAGGTAGATAGGAGATGATGCTGCACTGCTAGAACCCATACAAGGTCCTACTTGACAACAAAAAGTGACTTTGCATTCCTTTACTGCCAAAAAAGTCTTTATTTAAATAGCAAGATATAATGGGAAAGTTTTACATCTGTAAGGATGAAGGCTGGATGCCAAATTACATTAGTCAATTGAAAATGCATTAATTTCTTAGAACTAACTGTCTAACATAGTTCACTGATGTTATAAAATTGAGTTAGTATGGTATGGAAATGATAGGAAATTATTAAATCTCTTCTGAGCACTATAAACACAAGTGTGACATCAGTAACTGGCTTCCAGAATTTATCAATTATAAAATCCATTTCATAAACCAAAAGATATAAAGTATTCTTGAGTGAATTAAAGTATATGAAAAAAAATTTGGCAGCATTCAGAATGCTTAAGTGGTGAGATAGTTCTGGTTGCAAGTGAGATTAGTTTTATTTGCAATAAATAATTTTTCCCCTCAGAATAACTTTCTAATATAAACAGACTAAGGTAAATTCTCTAATTTGGGAATATAGTTTTGCAATCTTTGACAGATATTTATCAAGTTGGGTTAATTGAATAAAATTACTATTTTTTACATTAAAAGGTATATTTGTACCTCCTAAGCCCTCCTAAGCCCTTTGCAAATGGTGAAGCACAATCTACTTGCCTTGCTGCATTTTATTTTCATAATTTAAATCTATAGCTTAGATATTTTAAGTCTTGATTACTGAATGAGTTGTCTAAATTTTTCACAAGGAATGCAAGTATAATTCTTTTTTTAATTAAGAAAGTAAGCAAAACATACATCTTACAATTTTTGACTGCATGATTGCATTCATAAGGTTGTTTTGTTGTTTTGTTGAGCATTTGGCTGGTATTATTAAATCTGACCTGCTTTGAAACAATTATCACTTAAATAACTAATATCAATGCTTTAAATATAGCTGCCCTTTATGATTTAAAGTTACTCAAAAAAGAATGGCTGAAGAATATAGCTCAGTTTGAAGGTAAAAATGAGAAGTATTCTCTGCCATTGTGAATAATCTCCCAGATTTTCCTCAGGTTTCTTTTTACTCTTGTTTTGAGGCTTGTTTTGTAGTTGGAAAGAACAATTAGTTTTACAGGTGGTGTTGCCTATTGCCAAGTCATAGCTGGGTACCCAACCCATCAATGACATGGTAATTGGGTTCAGGTAGTGTTTAAGATAAACAAAACCTGTTAGGATCTATGGATGCAAAATATCAAAATTTTCCAATGTTACTCTGGAACAGCATGACCACCTGATTAATTCAATATAACATAGTTTTAGTTCATTATGTTTTCTACTTCACTGTGATCTTGCCCTTTTACAACCTTTGGATTGATAAGAAGATGAGAGGGTGTGAATAATCCATTTACAACATTTTTCTGTCAAATAAGCCACATCAATGTAAGTCAACTCCTTAACTATTCCTTAATTATTCATAATCTTAATCAAAAGTGAGTAGTTTAATGCAGAGCAGTGGCATGTTCTTCTGCTGCCCCTGATCTTATTTCCTGTGCAGTTTTGAATATTGCTCACATGTTGGAAGGAAAACCAGAAATCTGGAGTTTCCTTATTTCTTGTTTGTGGACTGTTTTTTTTTCTTCCAGTTATTCACACTAAAAATGAAACTTTTCAGTCTTGATAATGTTGCCTGTTACTATCTCTCCATGTTTTAAGATTTTCCTAGGTTAGAGTCACATTCTGTTACATTCAGTCCCTTGTTGCAAACTTAAGCTGCTTAAAATGTTAGAAAGATTACTTTAGGTTGTGAAAAGGTAAGGTAAGCTCCAGTCTGTGCTGTAAAGGCATATGATTTATGGGAAATGCTTTTAGGAAGTGTTCTCAATACGTATATGTGGTTTGAGATGTTTTTCAGCTATATCATCAAAACACAAATGATTTTAAGCGTGACATAGTGAGCAGAAGTAGGAATTTTTTCTTCACTCATCACAGTTGATTTATTTAGTATCATCTCTAGTCAATGGAAAAAGATGGTTACTTTTCTTAGAATGTGATGAGCTGGAGATACCTCTCTGCATATAGATTGTCTACAGGGAGAGCCATGGTGGTCATCTCAGTCAAGTTTCAAATCTCTTAGACAGATAATGTTTGAACAAGTGAATTCTGTCCTAGACTTATTTGTAGATGAAATTTCTTCAAATATTTAGGAGGAAAAAGACTATATTGGTTAGCAGGTTGATATTTTGATGCCTTGGAGATTTAGGAATCAAAAAGAGATTGAATATGAGGTCATATGTATCAAACTTCTTAATTACTTTGTTATTGATGGTTCTCCTTGGTGCTCTCAACATTGTAGTTACAGTATTTGTTCACTCTCAGGTAAAGTCAGAGTGTTTGTTACAAAAACACATTTGGGGCAAAATTCAAATAGTTTTCCAATTGTATGAAAGATAAATATTATTTATTCCAGCATTTAACAGTCTTCCTTTAGGAAAATCCCGCTAGTAAGAACATAATATTGTTTAGTGTACACTTACAGTCATTCCAAGAAGGGAAAGTAATCTACCAGCATTGCATCTAACACTGGGACATGCTAAAATATTATTTTGCTGTAGGGAAAAAAAAAGTATTAAATTGTAAACAATAGCAGCCAGCAGATAAAAGGACACATATATGAATATCCAAAATTGAACTTTTTAATTCTTAAACAGAAACCTCCTACTTCCATCAATATGAGTGGTTGTACACTTTGACAATGTCTGGACCAAACAATAGTAGCAAACCCTGAAGCCTGCAGTTAATAAAGTGACATGAGATAAAAGCATCATGGAGGAGGCTGATCTCACACTGTATTTCTGCACAGAGAGACTATTGGTGGTCAGAGGCAATCTGGGGCAACCATTAAATGGTAGAGTTTTCAATTCCCAGTGATGGAAGGTAGGAGATCAACTAAACCTCTACCTGGAACTCACAGGGGGTGGACTTTGGGTGCCTCTTCAGTACTCTATTTCAGAAAGTCCCCCAGAAAACAGTATTTAATAACAAAGTGGTCCTCTTTAATAACAAAGAGGAGATTAACCTTATGTGCCAAGAGATGAGCCAGTGGAGAAGGGTGGCCTGGTTAAACAGGGAGCATTCACAGGATCTTAGGACAAAGAGACAGTTTAAGACCTTTGGAAGAAGGGGCAGGCGACTCACAAAGAGTACAAGGATATCATTATGTGATGTAGGGAGAAAATTAGAGAGGCAAAAGCTCCGCTAGAATTCAATCTGGCCACTGCTGTGAAAGGTAATAAAAAGTGTTTTCATAAATACATTAGCAGCAAAAGGAAAAAAAGTCTCCATTTCCTCGGAGGGGAAAATTGTCACCTAGAAAAAGTCTGAGGTACTTAACTCCTTCTTTACCTCAGTCTTTAACAGAAAGACCAGTTATCCTCAGGGCAACCAGCTGCCTGAGCTGGTAGGGGCAGAATAGACCCCCTGTAATCCAGGAGGAAGTAATTAGTGACCTGCTGAGCCACTTAGACACTGGAGTCTGATGGGCCTGAGGCAGGTGATGGAAGAGCTCGCCAGCCACTCTCATCATTTATCATCAGTTTTGGCTAAAGGTTGAGGTCCCAGATAACTTGAGGCTGGCCAGGAAAGAAGGTAAACGTCTTGGCTGGAAGAAAGATCCTGGAAGTGGGGGAGGACACTGAAGATAAGAGAGGTGCCTGTAGATGAATACCAGGGAATGCACAGGGGCTGTGGCTGGCAGCAGTCAAGCCCAATTACCACAGACAGCAGCTCAATGTGAATCAACATGACTTTCCACTCAAGCTTCCCAGACCACCAGCAACCTCCCTGCTAGAAATGAAAGTGGAAACCCAGTGAACACAACAGGGCATGAGGGAACTGAGGGCACGTGGAAGTGCATGAGATAAACAACTTGGGTAACAGCTCTATTCCCATCAGTTCTCACCTGTCATGCATTTTATTGATTGTAAAATCATTTCTTCCTCATAGAAAAAAATTACATGTCATCTATTATTTTAGTTCCTTATTTTGTAAAGTACTTTGTAAAATTGTATTTAGGATGTTTCAAGTACTGTATTTTTTCATTTTCTCATTTAATATTACAGATATTTTTTGACCTGTCATATTTACAACACTCTTTCTTATGCACTCAATGAGAATGAAGTAATATTTTAATTAAATGCCAAATTACTGATGAATGTATGATGTTTGTGTTTATGCATGTCAGCCATTCTCCAGCATTAAGATATAATTAGAAATTTAGTCTGGAAGAAAGACTAGATGATACATAACAATACTCTGCATTTTTAACTCTTTCTGTACTAATAATTTCTACATATCATTTTCATCTTGCTTTCAGGACACCTTTTATGTTAGTTTTTATAGTGTGTGAAACAGAATGCGTTTTTAAATTCCTATTTCACTCCAGTAACAGAGCCCTTGAATTGAAAAATGCTTTCTCTACAGGAATCTTAATTAACATTTATAAAACGTCATAGTTTAACCCCAGCCAGGAACTAACCCCCCCTCAGCCACTTGCTCAGCCCTCCCTGGTAGGATGGGGGAGAAAATCAAAAGGTATAAGTAAGAAAACTTGTGGAGATAAAGACAGTTCAATAGGTAAAGCTAAGCCATGGACAAAAACAGGAGTTCAATCATCACTTCCCACAGGCAGGTGGAGGCTCAGCCATCTCCAGGAAAGCACTGCTCCATCACTTGCAGCATTGACTTGGGAAGACAAATGCCATCACTCCAAATGTTTCTTCTTCTTCACCCAGCTTTATATGCTGATTGTGACACAGGACAATCAGGTGATTGTGATGGGGTGTCCCTTTGGGCAGTCAGGATCAGGCTCTGTGCCCTTTCAACTCCTTGTATGCTCCCAGCCTGCTCACTGGTGTGATGGGGTGAGGAGCAGGAAAGACCTTGACCATGTGCAAACACTGTGTGACACCAACTAAAACATCTCTATATTAGCAACATTGTTCTCAGTAGGAATCCAAGGAGCCACAGTTGCTACTGTAACTCTATCCCAGTGAAAATCACAAATGTAGACCTTCCCTACTTCTATTCAGCGGGTAAGAAGTATTTTCAGCACATGGGGAAACTAATCCTAAAAGAAATAAGGCAGTTCATCTGTAAAAATCATTTAAAGGCCTAAACTATTCTTATGTGAGTCCTCTAAAAGCAAAGTATGTACTCTCGAAACTGCACTTTATCTCTAATGTAATCAGAGTGCGTTGATTTTCCAGCATGCCGTTTATTTCTGGAACCATCTTGATTGTCTTAAGAGTCCTCCTCGCACTTGTCAGGATCTGAGAATGCCTCTATTTTACAGGTGTGTCTCAGAGAGAACAATATCTCCTAAATATCCCCAGAAGAATTTGAGATGAGACTGCAGATGACAGTGCCAGTGTTGGTACATCCCTTCTTTCTGTTTTTATTCCTCAGATCAGTGATAAGAGCACTCTTCTGGTTTATAGATTCTTGACTTCAGTTCTGTTCCTAGCTTGGTGGAGTTATAAACACCTTCCAGAAGTGCTGTAAGAACTCCCCAAAGCAGTTTGTTTGTCTGTTCTGTCCTGCATGGAATAAGCATTGACTGGGTTGATAACGGATAAAGGAAAAGTGTTCACATATGGTTCCCCATCTCTTGGGCCAAAATATTTACCTGAGTACAGATTTGTATTTTTCCACTGTGTTAGTTGTTTTTGAAGTATATCTCTTGAAGCATTTAAGGGTTTTTTCTTGTCAATGCAGGGTACTACCCATCTGGAGAATATTCACTGTGGGCAAAGACCAAAGTTTAGCTACTATAGCCCCAAAAATTACAATGCCTAAGTCTTGCCTGAATGAATTATTGCTTAGGAAATCAATTGCATATTCAGGATCTAGAAGTGCTCCTCCTTTATTCCTCACAGACATATTGTGCAATAATATTGCATAGATAGATCATGCATTTTGGAGTCTAAATTATAGATGTCATCAGTGAGGTGATGAACTGCTTGAACTTAGACAGAATCTTTGGCAAACAGTAGTGACTCCATTCTGGAATTGTGATTTTTGAGATAGTTGTCATAGCATTTCTGTTACAGGAACTCAATTTATCCAGTACAATTATCCAGCCATTTAGGACTGAAACAGAATGCTTATATTCTAATTTTGCAGAACCTTTTCAGAAGGATAAGTACAGTGTCATAAAAAACAAAATAACATTTTTCATCTGCTGAAAGAATCTTCAAAGAGAGAATGAAAGTATTTATTTCCTTTCAAAACCACCAGTTCCAAGAAACAAAAGGAGTTGCAGAAATCAACAAAAAGATGCAGTGCTTAGGCCTTTCAAGTGCTCTTTTTCCAAATAGCAGCTAAGATGAAACTGGTAAGACATTTTCCAACAGTGACTATTGACTAAATGTAATAGAGAAAGCTGAAGTTCACACAGATTTGAGATTTTTTTTAAACTTCAGAAAGTGTAAGATTTGCACACTGTTCCACTCAGTGCTCAGTAGTTTGGCTTCTTTCCTTTTTTTTTGAGTTAATGTTTGGATCGTTGGCACATGTGATCTTTTACGCTTAAGTACGGATCACTGTGATCAACTGAAAGATTTAATGCTCCCTTATTTCTTCAAGCAAGACAAGTAAAAACGTGACTGAATTTGGTACACAAATTCAGTTCTTTAGTTTTAGCAAAACCATTGTTTTAACAATTGTCCTAAACTTATGGACTAAGGGTGTTTTTCAAGTATCATCTAAGGAACACTCACTTCAATTTTAGTTTAGAAAGGCTTTTTCTATTAAACTTTCACCCTATTGTTGCTGCAATAACTTATTTATCCATTTCAAAGTTCATGGAATCTATACACTTTAGAGGAAACAACAGGAATATGTCTCAGTACATGTATTTCCTTTTCCTCTTTCCACTTTCATCTGTCTATAACCGACATTTCTTCCCATATCTAGCCCCACTATGTATCCTGGAGTTTAAATTTTTCCTTCATATTTGTAAACAGAGCTTTAAAAAACTTCATTATATCTGTTGATTTCATTCTCACATCCTTGACTGCATTGGATATTGAATATATTTTTTGCATTGCTAAGAGTTTGTGCCATTAAAAGAGATTCTGTGTGTGCAAAAGCATTTGCAAATAATAATGTTATTCCAGTTGTGAATTTTTAATGAAAAGCTGCAACTGCAGTATTACTGAGTTCTGCTACTGGATGTTGTGGCTTGTAGGAGGAGGAAGGTGGGCTGGAACGTACAGTCTGGAACATACACTGAAAATTTAATATTTTAAGAGATAAGCATGAGCATATATCGTCTCTATTCAGACAGCTGACCCCCAGCACTTCCAACTAAAACAAAAATTGTCGTGAGGGAGGAAATCAGATTCACATATAAACTGCAGAATATAAACAATCCATATCTGGTAAGTTCTTGAATTGTTTTCCCAATTACTGTGTTGAGTGATGTAAATGGTGTCTCCAGGAGGGTAAGTGCACAGATACACTGCTCTGTGGGTTCATTGAAATCAGTGAGATGCCATTTAAAGTACTCTGCTTGACATGGTTATGAACAGTGAAATAAACAGCCTGTAAAAGGCTTTATCAATTCCTGCCAAATTGCATTCAAGGTACTAGGTATTTATTCCTGTTTAAACCAACATTTCCATGAAGTGCAGTTGTTTTCAATTTCATAAACTTTGAAATTATATTATACCATGCATGCTAATGCTCTTGAAAAATCCTTCTTTTGGCTCCAAATTCTAAAACATTCAGTTAAAATAATATTCTGTCACAACCTAAGAAAAATGGCAGATGTACACTGAAGAAAACTGCAAGTAAAAGCACTTGCTTCCCAGCACAAACTACTTTATTGACAAGATGAAAATACAAACTGCCTTATCCCACTCATATCAGATAAGACTAAATCCATTACTCCAGTAATAAAATGTTAAGTGCATAAGTACCAGAAGATATAGGCAGTGGAGATGTTATCATATCATGGGGACTCCCGTGCCGTTGCTTGTCTCATCAACCTGCTTCATGGGAAATGTCAGAGTGCTTCTTTAGACACATCTGCCATCAGCCTGATAATGAATTGCTCGGGGGAAAAGTCTGCTCTCTTTGCAGGTCTCAGTTTGAAGTCCATTATATAAAAAGATCACCCTGGGAAAAAAAAAAAAAAAAAGCTCTCTTAAATTTAGGTGGAATTTCTTGCATTTCAGTTTGTATCCATTGCTATGTGCCTTGGCCACCAGCAAGAAGCATCTGCTTCCATTCTTTCCCCTTCCCTTCTCCCTCAGGTATTTTTTACAAATTGACCAGATTCCCCAGAGCCTTCCTTTCTTCAGGCTGAGCAACTCTCCTGGCCCTGGTGCGGGGCTAAACTGGCAGCACACAGCTCAGCCCTGTTGAGGCTGAGCCCCTCACTGCCAGGTCAGCGCAGAGCAGGGCATTCCAGAGGTTTTGCTAGCTTTTTGAGCTGCAGTGCCTCTAACTTCACACACTGATCGTTTCAGGCTCTAACTGGATAGAGGAGAGTCTATGGGAGAGGGAAGCACAGCTGGTCTGGGTATGTGTGCTTTTGGTTTAATAACATAACAGTGAACATGACCTCTAAGTACTATATTCCTGCCATTCAGTTCATCACACATCTCACGAGTGGAAAACAATGTAATATAAAATAAACAAGGCTTCAAATTGCACTAATGTCTATGTTTAGACAAGCATTTCGAGTTTACACGCACTCAGCTATGAAGCATGAGCTTGCAGGCCTTTAAAACTCAGCTTTTTGAGCTCATTGTAAGATTAAAAACAATGTGTTGATGCTTGCAGCAAGTTAGAAGATCTTTGTGTGCATTATTGACCTCAGAGGCGGGGGAAATTGAAAAGAATAAAAACAAACATATAATTGTGGCCTTGTTGCAGAGTAACAGTGAAACAAGTTTTGCTTGATATATTTTTGTTACACTTTGTCAAAACTTTCAACACCTCAATTACTATTTTACTTTAAATGCTTCCCAGCTCTTTATTCAAACAGTGTTTTAGTTAAAATTCATTGAGCCGAGGTCATTGCTTATTCACAGCAGCAGCCTGAACGGCTTGTGAGCACAGCTGCAGATGTTTGCCCCACTAACCAGCCCCAGCAAACTCTTCCCTGCTTTTGTGGTAAGGCAGGGATCTGCGGGGTGCCTGGAAGCAGTGCTGGCACCAACACAGTCAGGCACCATCTAGAAGCAAAACATCCAGAACAACACTGCAAAGGCTGACATCCTGTGAAAAATTAGCAAATGAACCGGGGAGAAATCAGCCTACCAAGTAGCTTTCCTTTCTCCTCTGAAGATTAGAATGTCAACCAAAAAATGAAGCAAGGCTGCATTACTTGCACTCATAAAATTTCATTTAAAGCGCACTGCTGTGATTCTATTTTAAAGAAAAACAGTAGCTTCCCATCAGAAAGGGGATGTGAAACTTCCACAGCTGGAAATCAGTGCTTTCAGCAGAGACAAGAACGCACCTGCCAGTCAGACAGCTCTCCCTCTTGTTCAGCATTTTACCCCTGACAGTAGCTGTGACCGGGTTCAGAGGAGTAAATTTTGCAGTGGTCAAATAGGATTATCTGTCATTAGAAAAATGGTCTCTCTAATAGCTACTAGTAAGAGCTTAGTTTATACTGTTTTAATTCCCCAGGGTTTATGTAGTTTTTGTGGACTATTTTTTTTCAGGAGAAACAGAAAAATCAACAAATACCAGTAATTGCTCCCAATAAATTTCTCCTGTAAATGTCTAAATCTTTATGTAAAACTGCTATTAGTTCAGAGCTTCTACAACATTTAGGTTATGCTTGGGGACAAAATCAAGATTTTTGGTCTATTTACTTTTAATCAGAGATTGTAATCCCAGCAGGTGACTAGGCATTTTTTATTTGCTGTGCTAGCAAATAGAAGATTTGCTGTGCTTGCTGGTAGAAGATCACACATGTTAATGCACCCTTAATGCTGCTCTGAATGGAATAGCCTACATGAAGCTCAACAGTATTATTTCCCTTAGGAGAAAAGTATTGTTATAAATCCAGCAATTATGTTGTTTTCATTGTATTTCTATAAATGGAAATGTTATTATTCAATTCATCTAAATGGAAATAAACAGTAAGTCACTTAATTTCTAAAAGTCTCAAGCCTTTTATTAGCAAGTGCTCTGCCTCAAAATATTTTAAGGATTTATTCTCAGCCACCTTGATGACTGCCATATTTTTGGATGCTTTTCTCTCATATAAAGTAGATAGCTGCCTTGAAATCCTCATTGCTAAGCACCACAGTGTGTGTATTTTGCTATTTTGTGTTTTGTATGCATCCCTTCTTAAGTATCTCATTCTAATGTTTTCCTTACTGTTATGGCTCTGCACATCTTCTCTTTACTGTCACATAAGCCCTGTGTCCCTTTTGTTCTTTCCCGGGCTCCAATTCTTTCTCAGTTACTGTGCCTTTCTTTGGGTCCCTTTAGATATTTTCTTTGCCCTGAATTATTTATCTCCTTCCTCTGTCCACCTCCTTTTCTTTCTTAGCTGCCTCTGGGCAGGTATCTTTTTTTTTGCTGTATTGATAATTTAGAGCAGCAGATCTTTAATAGTGACATTAACAGACAACTTACTTACCTGGGATGTGTTATGTTGGGCAGAGCTTTTTTCAGAATATTATGAAGTTTGCTGGTACTTTCTAAAATTTGGGTTTAAATAAGTAAATTATTAAAATCAGTTTTCATGTAAATTTTATATGTAAAAAATTTGGAAGCTAGACAGATGCATGGAGTGCTGAATGCAATGTCACACTGAATGCATCCCCACCTATCTTGTTTCTGCAGTCATCACTTTCCAATTCTTCTATTTAAGACATACAATTCTAGAACATGATGAAGGAAAAGTTTTAGCTGATACAAGAGCAGGTGCCAAAGAGAAAGGAAAGAGCACAACAGGAGCCAATATATGGGCTTCTTTCAAACAGAGTTGACAAACAGGTGATATTAAACAAAAAAAGTCTCTTTTTTGTCGCCTTTCCCCTTTCTCCCCAATATTTCTGTGAATTAAAAGATACTGTGTTTCTGTACTACAGCTTTTTCCCTTCTGCCATGCATGCTTCATCTACTTATATGGAAGTCTCTTACAGAACTGCCTTACAAGCTTTGGTAACTTCAAGCAATGAGTTTTTTTTAATAAGTGAAGGCTGTGTTTATTTTTTAACTGTTGTTGACATCCACCAAAAATGAATTTTTAGAGCACATAAAAACTGTGCTTCTTGCATGAAAGCTATTTCTTGCTCCCTCACAGGAAAAAATACCTTTACTGTGTTTTTGCTAGTTTTCTGGATGTGGACTAGACTTGGGAATTCCTTATGTATTCATATTTTCTTAAGTATAGTCTGAATTTCTATTTAAAAACAACAAACTAATATAAACTGAAGCTTAAGTACAGTAACAAGAATTTGATCTCACAGGAATTTTTTTGTTTTTGATATGTTGTCTCTCTCCTTTCAGAACCTCTGTACTCACACATCTATCAACAGCACTCGCTGTGGTTTCTTCTGATGTGCCTCACTTGCCTGACCCTGGTGTGTCCTCTCAGATTTCCCCTGCATTGCCATCTGTGTGCCAGGAAGGACTGTGCCACAATGGGGGGACTTGTCACCCTCTCTCTCTGCCTACCGGGGCCACCTCCTTCCAGTGTGACTGCCCACTGCACTTCACTGGGCGATTCTGTGAAAAAGGTAATTCTCATTAATTCTTCTTTATTAGTTAGGAGATGAAAGTCTTATTCTGCTTTGGATATGAAAAGGGGAAGAGGTATTGATTGTCATATTTCTCTGCTTTTCATCCCAGTAACTTTTAGTTAACTGAGGAGCAAATTCATTGAGGTAATTCGAATAATACTTATTTGCTGTGTAAATTAGGTGATACGAGTCTGGCACACTCCTAAGGGTTGCAATTTGAGTTAATGAACAAAACATTGCATTATTTGTGCAAAATTGTAGTGCACAGTTTTAATCTATGGTATTCAGTGTATTATTTCTGTGACAGAAGTTAGTTGACTTCCTCAAAAGATTATGTTTTCCATTTCTACAGACTGGGTTTTTTCCATCACTGTGTCAGATCCTTTGTTGAAAAAGGCTTTTTTTTTTTTTTTTCTCTGTAACTCATTTATACTTCTACTACTGTTGCTCATAAAGCACAGATCAATCAAATGAACATAATTGGAATTTGAATAAAAAATAATTCTTTTAGCAATTTTGGTTTCTTTGTAAAATGAATCAAGGCTATAATGCAAACTGATCAATATTTCTGTTTTGTAATTGTAATTGCTTTTCATTATTGCTTTTCAGAAAGTTCTTTTTTAGAGTAAATTTCATAGCTGGCTTCAAAAACTCTTTTAGCTTTTAAGGTATTGTGGTTTATGAATTGTAGTAGATAATTCTCATAGCACTAAAGGGCATTACTGGTGTACAGGAAAAGAACCAAAAATATGTCAAAAATATGGTTATATAACTGTATCATCCTCCTAATGAACTTCCCACAGAATGAAGTAAAAGCAACTAGAGCTAAGAATGCCCTTGCCAGACTGCTAGTGTATGTGAGCTAGCATCACATTATATTACTGTCTAAAAATAGGTCATTGCACTCCCTATATGTGAAAGCAGTCACTGACTGTCAGCTCAAAAAAAAAAAAATTGTCTTGCTGCTTAGATATCAGAGCATATTTTACCATGTAGCCTTTTCAAGTTTGGAATAAATCATATATTTGCAAATTTTCAGTGTTAAAATTGAATCCCATGAGTATTTTCCACATATTTAGTCTCTGGGCATACTCTTTCCACTTGCCTACATACTCGGCAGCTGTGGAAACTGCAACATGAAATAACAAAACTGAAAAAGGGTGTTTCCATAAAACATGAAATAGTTAGTGCTTCAATGAAGTATTTTCAACATTTCAATAAAGTTTTTTATTTATTTACATACATTTCATGTGCCAGAATTTCCTTCTGTGTTCCAAAAAAGGCATTTGGCCTCCTTCTTATCAGCATCATTTGTGCTATTTTGGATGAGAGCAGTTTCTTACTTTTTGCAAGGGTCATGCCAGGAGTAGGCAATGTTCAATTTAAGCAGGAGTTTGACAGATATCCTGTGATAACAGGCCATATCAGTATGTGTGCATAACCACTCTGTGAGGCTCCACTGGTTCCTTCCACCAGAGTCTGATTGCTGCTTTCTTCTGACCTTCCAGCTGATCTGTCTGTCCCCAAGGGTCTTCTGTTGATGCCTAGAGTGGCTGACCTAGAACAGAGGCTAGACAGAGTTAAAGAATAAAGTAGGTATTTATTAAAAGCCTTTAAAGGATACACCTTGGGCAGCACAAGAGCCTGGCCAGGGCTACACTCAAGATGGACCCAAAATGGTCACAAAATGGATGACCAGTCATGAGGTTTCACTCTTTTATAAGTTTTGGTCCATTAGCATTGGGGTTAATTGTCCAATTACACCTCAGGTTATGAAGTCCCATCTTCTCAGATGCTCTCTTCAATTCACCATTGTTTATGGGTTTTGGGCCTGAGGCTGTAACAGTTGTCCTTGCTTCTCAAGATGGAAAAGGATTGTTTTGTCTGACTACCCTGTGAAGAGAACTTGCTAACACTTTACATGAAGTTCAGAGTTACACACCAAGGCAGCTCAGAATCTGAGAAATATGAAAGCTAAAACTTAAGGCATCACTATGCTTTGGTGTTTTTAATGATAACTGACACAATCTGCGTTTGAATGATATTATCTGGGCTGAGTACTTCCATGTGCACAGACTTTACGGCTACTGTCTTCTGTTTCATTGACTGAAAAAAGTATTTTTATGTTGCTCACTCAAAACTACAGCATTCTAAGCTGTTTTCTCCTTTGAAGCTTAGCCAGCGCAGGTCAGCAGAGTTCATACATTGGAAAGAGTTGACCGCCAGCTACACTTCCAAGGAAATTCGTCTTCCAAGGAAGTTTATCTTAGTTGTGTAAATGAAGGGGACTTCTTCTCTCTTTCTTTCTGTGATTTTGTTTCAAAAATCATGTGTGAAAATATGACTGAATTATGACTATCCCTAGAGCAAATTAAAAGCATAGGACCCTTGCACTAAGTTGCAGTTGTAACCGATCTCTGATGGTGAGGACTGACTCTACATAAGGTACAGCAGTAACCATTCCATTCAATAGAACGGAATAGAAGCTTTAAGGAAACCCTGAAACAAGCAGCTCCTTTGGAAAACGTAACCTCAGCTGTACAACAATATCATCCTTTTAATGATCAATGACCCAGTTTCCATGATGTATCTGTTTTATATTCCTAAAAGTGGAAGAGATGCCTTTTGCTTTCCTGCAACTTACATGATGTTGAGATATTATTTAACAGATTAACAGAATTATATTTCCACATAGGTTGTCTAATAGTTCTAGCACTGGAAGAATAGCATTTATTTTTCGTTCTTTTTTTTTTTTTTTTTTTTTTTTTTTTTTTTTTTTTTTTGTGTGGAGAAGATGAATTAACTTCTCCTTTCACAGAGCTCTTCTTTTACCCTCTAAAACCCCCTGCTCAATACAGGCAACAGCCTCCTCCTTTTTGCTAGTGCTTCTGTTGTTGGTGGTGAGCCTGGGCTGCTGTGTCTGACATGTTCATTGGCTGGGAGCTCACTGGGGCAGCTGCATCCCAGAGCTCATGCTGTCACATTGCATCTTTATATAGATCAGAATATGACATGATAGATCCTGTATTTAGTAGCTGAAAAGTAACTGCAGTTTAGAGTGATTTTATTTAATCCTAAATTTTCAATGAGATTGATAATTTAGTCTAATGAAACTAAAATTTGACCAACTGAGCCATGATTATAAACTTTTGATATTCAGAGATCTATTCTTCAAGAAATCTAGAGAGAGCTCATAATTACAGGATATAAGAGCATCTGCAATAATTTTATAATTATTTACCATAGACTTCCCAATGGAGAAAGTAAATTGTCATGTATGCAATCCAGAAATTTTATGACAGTCAAGGAAATTTTCTCTTGATTCCTTAATGATATCTGTGATCTTTTATAACATGCTATTATGTATACCTATACATTTCAGCAATATATTTTCATTAACCATCTTTGTGATCTGCCTTTTACCTACCATTATCTAAATTTCAGCAAGAAACTCATTGTGCACTTACCTGGCATATTAACAGTACACATGGTTTTACATCCACATGGATGTAAAGGTTTTATATCCTCTGTGGATATCTTGGCTTCACTAGCATGGGTGAATTTGTTGATTTGATAGCTACGGTAAGATTCACTTAGCTGGTTGATAACTATTTTTGTTACAGTGCATAAGAGCACCTTCTATAGGGAGAGCAAGTGAATGTCATTATCGGTTATCTATTTTAACTTAATGAGTACTATTAAATTCAATTTCTTGTTTTTATTCATTTGTTCCTTGACTAGGAAGTTCTTTCAGGTTGTTCTGCCCTTACAAGAAATACATTCAAGTCATAATTGTCCCTCTGGATATATTAGACCATAGCAGTTTATCTAATTACACTGTGTGCTTACTCTAAGCAGATACCTCTGAAATATCTCTAAATTACAGTTCTGGAAAATGGAAATCCATCTCCATTTTTCTAAGGAAATAGAAAAGTATACATACAAGTCAGTGTATTTGCCAAATTCAGACTGAAGCTATTAACACTGGTTATTTACCCAAGGCCAAAGTGAGGATTTAGTTTAGAGCATGGAAGGACAACAATCTGAGGCCTCTGTTCCCTTTAATACTGCTTTCAGTATTTCTGTTTTTCTATTTTTTTAATTACAAAATTAATAGGAAATTAGAAGTTAGTAAGAGGTGTATTTTAAGCCTTTATTAAAATGCAGCATAGAAAATATGTTTGTCACATAAAATTAATCTTCATTACTCAGCGGTGAGTGCTACATGACTGCTTTCATCCAATAGAAAGGGAGGATTTTATAGATAGGGTATGAAGGGTAGATAGTGCACTCTGACTGCCCATTCTTCTTTTTCCTTTCTGTATAAATAAGTTTTTTTACTTTAACAATAAATGTATAATTCTGTCTTTATTAGCTAGGCTGCGTATCTCCTTCATTGTGAAATTCCCTCACGAGTGGAAAAAACTGCTATGGCTCTGCTTTAGCATGAAAGCAGATGGTGGTGTATTACTGGAAAGTTCATAGCAATAGTTTGGAATATCAGTGTCTTGCATGTGTGAAGATAGTATATCCCTGACTGTTAATTATAAGATTAACATTTTTTAAGCCTCCAAAATTTTTAGTATTCCGTAAAAGTTTTATAAATTGTTCAATAAAAAGTGTATTTAAATGTCATGTGTTAAAACCAGAAAATCTGTTGAATTTTATATGTTGCCTGTGTATATTTTGTACATTACTTAAAGGTCAACTCCTTTGACAAAGCTGCAAAAATAGCAGTACAATGAAAGGCTGTTGCAGGCACTTAGGTTGGAACAGTCACACTGAAGACTTTGCTACATTTGTTCCCCAGGATACACTTGTTGAATTCCTAATTTGTTGAGAAATACATGATAATATCACCCTGAACATTAAAAGTTTTGCTACATTTGTTCCCCAGGATACACTTGTTGAATTCCTAATTTGTTGAGAAATACATGATAATATCACCCTGAACATTAAAAGTTTCTTTTACAGATGCTTTTCTAGATGTCATTCCTAGCTTGTGTCATTAACTACCATAATTCATCTCAGACAAGTATGGGGAGCTTTGTCTTTATGTCTTTAGCTTTGAAAAGAAATGTAGTTGCTCCAATTTCTTCTATTTCAGCCATATTTAGAACAATCTCATGTCTCCAGTAGCATTATTTATCTCCTTAATAACATTTATACTGTCTATGATTTAAAACAAGTCTGTGACATTTTCCATCAAAAAAGAAAAGTGAGCCAGTGAAAATTATATCAAGAGGCTGAGGAAAGACAATTGCACTTTCATCTCCACATTCAGGTTTTGGTTTGAGGCACCCAGAAAGAAAAAATGGGATGTGGTTACCCCAAAACCTCTGTTTTTCCAGGGTTCAAGGGTTTATTCACTCATTTTGTCCTCCTTCAAAATGATTCAAACCTTGTAAGACTCTGTGAGCAGGAAAAATAATGTGTTTAGAGATTTCTATAAATTCCCAGAGTCATTAATTTAATGTCATTAACCTCGGTTTATGTCTAGACTAGTGAGATACCTATTGATAGCCCACAATTGGTATTTGTGTATGTAAACCTTTCAAATAAACTCTCTAGTTTTTGGACTAGATTTAAAAAAATGTAGTAAGATTTCCCTTCAGACATTTTTTTTTTTAGGGAGTGGGGTTGAAAATTAAGAACACAGTAGGCAATTTAAGAACAATCAAGGATTTAGCCAGTAGTTACTTTGTATGCTGGATTTAATACCCTAGTTAAGATTATAGCAATTTTCATCTGAAATAGCCAGCCATTCCCACAGTCTGTTCCATTCAATAAAATTCAACAGAAATTTTATTTAGGTGAGCAAAGCAAAAGGGAATTATATAAATTAATTTTCTTCTCTGCACTTTCACTTGAGGATATAATTTTGCACTTTGATATCAGACAATGAAAACCTTGTGAAGTGTAACTTGTCAACACTTTATAATAGCCTGTGTCTGTGAGTAATCATATTAGCCTCACAGTCACCTGGACTTAGCTTATGGTCTTAGCTTGATTTTTTCCTTCCTAGTTCACTAAATTATGGAGAATTTTTCAAGATTTCTGAAATATCTCCAATCCGATCTGGTTCTATCAGTTTTATTATTTATGTGGGTTAATTTGCTGAAGTATTTTTGAAAGCAAAGGAAAACAGGATTTTGAGGGAAAAGAAACAGAGTTCACATGGAAGTGGTGAAGCAATTTTAGACTAATCCTTCTTAAGCTCTCCTGAACATATTTGTACAATTTTGCCACTTCAGAAACAAGTGTCAGTATGAGCTTTCACACAACTTAATATTTCATTTTCATCTAGTTCAGATATTATGTCCCAGATTCAGTGAAGCATGTAAGCTTTACATGTATTTAATTTTAAGAGTGTAAGGAAGTTCTGTGATTCATGGGATTTATGTTCAGGATGCAGGTATTCTACTCCATCAGACCCTGATTTAGGATCCCTCCATTCAGTTACTTGATTGGTCATTCATATAAGCTTATTACTTAAAATCAACCTACACCTCAAATCCTTCCAGAGGACTTAATGAAATTGTAAAGGAATGTGACAGTTTTCCATGATTATTAAGATTAAGTATGTGATTAAATGAAAGTTTAAGATACACCTTAATTATGCCTAGGGGGATGATAATGAGAGAGTTTGTTGAGATTGTGAATAATGAGAGATTGTTGAACTTGTGAAAAGTTCTCCAAAGAGCACCAACAAACTCTTAAAAACTGCTGTCCCAGTGTCTGCAAAGTTATTTATGATTGCAGTTGCCATTTGCCCATAACCAATGAGCTCCAGAACAGCTGTAGAGCCTGCTGCTATCGCATATAATATAGAGCTCTTTGCTATACTGTAGAGCTATAGGGTTCACTTTTTTAACAGAGATGTAATATATTGTTCACAAGTCTGTTCTGTGAAATAGATTATGGAGCCTGTTGGGCATAAGTTGTTTTGAGAGATCATGGTGAAAAAAGTTAATAGTTATAGAAAATTTTTATGGAGTTGTCAGTTTGCTAGTACCTTCTCTGTCTTTTAGTCCCATCCATTCACATCCAGTCATGAGCCATTTAAAATAAGAAGTGTTGGGTTTAAGTTTTGGTTTAAAGTTGCCTTTTTTTATTTGGATTTTATTAAAAATGAGATGGCTGTAGCATTTTGCTATAAGGATTTGCATTAATGAGCATTTCTGGAAAAAAATGATAAAAGCAATAGAAAAATCTATGTCTCTTCATCACATGGATCAGACCTGTGAAATTTTACCATTTCTAGTATTTGGCTCTTGAATCACTATTTCTTTATGTGGGTGGATGAATGTTTCCTTGTCATAATAATTTTTATGAAAATTATTACAATTTGATAACAAACTCTTTTCTGGGCAACAGATAGCAGAAAATGAAATAATGGTGAGTTTACAATTTGCAGGGAACAAGCTTTCTCCCGTTCATTTTCCACTTGAAAATGTCGGTATAAAGTTGGTTCTTTCTAAAGCTTGCAACGTATTAGGCTGCAATGTCCCAGTCCTCTGAGTAATTTTTCATTTGAAGGTAATCATTGTCATGTAAGTGACAAACACTGGCTTTTTTCTTGCTTTACTTCTCCATTTATGGCATTTTCTGGGAAAACCTTTCAGTTACTCCTGAGTTGAAGCCATTTATTCTGTGGTGCTAACTTGCTGATAATCAAGTCATCTGCGAAAATCCTGTGTCTCCCCTGGCAGTTTGGCAATGCTTATTTTCTGAGCTTGACTCATTTGAGTTCTTCCCCAGGAGATACTGTGTAATAAAGCAGGTGAGGTATTAAATCATGTTTTTGAGCTTTATTATGTAACATGTAAGAAAGAGACATAGAAGACTGTGTGTGCTTCTACAGCTCAGTTAATTTAGGAGTTAGTTAGAAATCATCTGTGGTACTGAGTTAGGATAGCAGTATGCTTTACTGCCTTGACATTTTGATATCAAGAATGCTGTGATTGAAAACAGAGGGGTTTTACATTCCCTCACACAGGGTGTGAAGCTGTGGGTTTACTCCCAAAGCATTCTCAGGAACTTTCAGCTAGCTGAGAGAGTGAACATCAGGATTCTCTAGGGACCTCAGTAAAGTGTCCTGCTCAGGACCATGTCACCTGGCCCATCTTTTCATGCCACCTCCCAAAGCCAGTGACAGGATGCTGGCATCGGAAGGGCGCTGGCTATTTACATAATGTGAATAAAGAGGAAATGGCTTTGCTGTTGCCTGGCCTAAAAATAAATTTCTGACTGAAGCATGAAACCCCACAATATTTCTAATTAAGAGTGCCTGACCCGTTGTTTTTCATGCATCTTCATGGACCACTGCTGCCTGGATTTACATAAAATCTTAAACTGCTGGCATTTAAATAGGAGGAAAATTTATAATATAGGTGTTAGGATGTTACCATTGTGAGGCTCCTCAAACCTCCCACCTCCTTCTGAGAAAGCCACTTCTCTTACGTAAAATAAAATCTTGGTTTTCTTTCTACCATTGTACTTTCTTTATATTTTTGTAATAAAAGTTTATGGTGATAAAATAGGCAAGTAATTATACAGCAAAAACATTTTAGTGATTTAGCATTTTCGTTACCCAGGAAATCTAGGCTTCAGAAAGTGAATTTCCTGGTAGCATGATATAGTGATATAGTTAAATTCTACGGATGTAAATCAGTTCTGTGCAGAACATGGAGAGGTTCAAAACTTGTCTCCCTGTGTTTTAGTGGAATTACTGAAAAGAGTGAATACATCATCACACAGAGCAAAGGATTGATACATTGCCCAAACAGATACTCTGTTAGATTCATGCTTCAAAAAATGACTTCCACAAATGAAAATAATTTCCTATGTGAATTGTATTTCTCTGTATCAAGAATTTTCTTTAATGGTTTTTTTAGCCCTATGCAAGACAAAAATAAAATTACAGTATTAAAAGTAAATAGTAAAAGACACTTGTATATCAAATACTTTAAAAAATATGCAAATATGAAAAAATAAACTCAGGGGAAAAAAATGACAAGGGCCCTATTAGCTTCTACCAACCAAAGTGGAAAACTATAGAATCATCTGACTGCTGAAGCTGTTTTCCATCATGTGGCATTATTCTTAATGTTATCTTATGGAAATTGTAAATGAATGGCTGTTTCTTTTTACTCGTATGTACAGTTGGCTTCAGCACTGGTGAATGTCAGCAAAATAAAGAGCAAAAATCAATGAAATATTTCTATGGGTAAAATGTGTACAATGTGTACAGCCACAAGCTTGTTAATTTCCTTTTAGAGTTTGACAGCAGAAGCCCAGACCCTGTTGTACATCCATGTCTTCACATGCATTTTCTTGTATGAAAGGGAGCATGCTACTGAGTTTTGGGTTTTATGCAGCACAGTTGCAAAATTTAAAAGTTTTATCACTGTAGGTTTGTCTAAGGTATAAATTAAGGAGTAGTTGCTGTAATAGGAAAAAAAACCACAAGAGCTGGGAGTCTTCTTACTAAATACGTATGTACTTCATCCAATGTCTAGCTAAAAGCATTGTAGAATCACTACACAGCCTTCTCTGTTTAGAGATTCTTATACAGGAGTTTTACAGAAACTCCTGTTAAATTAATTCTTCCCTTGATATAATAGCATTTTAAACCACTCATAGAAAATATTAATGTAGAGAAAAGGTGCAGAAAATCAAGAATTTCCATGCATTAAATAAATAGAGTATGAAGGGACCTTTCATTCTTTGTTCTTTGAGATCCAGCAGACTGTATAATTTTCCTCCTTTAAAGTCGAATTCAGAGAGACTCAAGAGAGGAATTGAGAATATGAAATTAATTTCTGGATGATCAGAACCAGTCTCCCATTCTTCGACATTTCTGGAGACTAACACAGGTGCAATTGAGAATAAGAGAAAGAATGTAAGCCCAGATTTAAAGCCTCAACATTCCCATGAATAATCCAGCCACTGATGCTTGTGGGTCTAAAATTTATCCAGAGATGCTGGGGAGGCAAAAGATTTAAAAGGAACAGTAACAATAAATTTTGTACGAACTGAACATTTTGATCCAAAATATTGGCTGTTTCAAGGGGCATCCTGGGGTTTTATTTGTTTGTTTGTTTTGCTTTGTTTAGGATTTTAGCTCCATTAAAAAGGTTATTAAGCCTTTGATCCCAGTTAGATATGCTAAAATGTTGATAACATTTAAGAAAAGGAGGGGGGAACAGGATAAAGGAATTACTACTGTGCACTTAACAGCAGGAAGGACAGATTTGTGAGGTTGTGTGATAGGGCAGTTCAACAATGAAAATATTTTTTAAATACAAGTCTAGAAAAGCAAAATAAAATGATCACTTATAAAGAAAAGTAGTCATTGGCATTGTACTTAATCCAGCTGAAGTTCTCTTAAAAGGATAAAGAAAAAATTCTTGGTCATAGGAATGCTAATAAAAGCTCAGAACCATCTGAGGAAGAAAAATACTGTTTTATATTTGCCTTTTCCACAGACTATTTCAGCTTGCAGTGTTAATCAAACTATCTCAGAGCAGGGAATGCCTGCCACTTTGTAGTTGCTAAAAGGAGATTTCAAATGGAGCTTTACCAACCCCTGCACCTGTTTGCATTTTCTCTTGCCTGTGAAAAATACACCTCATATTTGCTGCATTTTCAGGACCACAACATTCTTCATTCTTTCTTCTGACTCCAGTGGCAGAACTTTGAAATCCTGCTGCATTGTTACAGTTTCAGAAGCAGTAGATTAATACTTTCCTATTATATTGCTGTCGCTTATTTTTCACACGAACAACTTGCCAAAAACATAGAGGACTCTGTGAGGGGTGATGAAGCTTACTTGTAATAATCAATAAGACCTAGCCACTCTCCATGACATTAAAGTTTTTATAAGTTCTGGCAATATCTTCATTTATCTATGCCACAATTTTTGCTCATAGCGTGGCTATTTTCATTTTCTGCTCTAAAGGGTGCTCCCCTAACAAAAAGTGTCTTTCCCCTAAATATTTGATTCATGAGTCTTTTAGAAAGTTATAATCAATATCTGTCTACTAAAAAACAAAAAGTGAAGGAGAAAAATGCCGAAAGCATCTATGAGAATACTGGGAAATGTCATTAAAGTAGATTCTTTTTTGAAACCAGAAATGTTTCTTATTGACCCTGACCAATGCTGCTTCTTCTCTTCTTCTTTACTGTTATGTTACAGACCAAATAATGCCATATTATATCCTATTTAATTTTATGGCTTTGTTCTCCCAAATAGCCATAAACTATTTATACGCTATTGTGTATATTTATAGAAAACCCAGGAATCCCTATATTGCAACTTCATAATAATTGTTTTGTATCATTTTCTGACACCATTTATTGTTTATTTATTCTCCCTCATTTTTGTTGTAGCTTTTGCAGTCTTTTTGACTTGCCAACCTCCCCACGGCAGTGTGAGCAGAAATAAAAGAAGCTGACTCAGCAACTCCTTTTTTTTGAGACCCAGTATAAAGAAAGGGACATTTTTATCATCTTCTATTTGACAATTTCTTCATCACAGAATTACAGAATCTTTAGGGTTTGAAAGAACCTCTGGAGATCATCCAGTCCAACCTTCCTGCCAAAGCAAGGTCACCTAGAGCAGGCAACACAGGAACATACTCAAGTGGGTTTTGAATGTTGCCAGAGAGGGAGATTACATGACCTCCCTGGGCAGCCTGTTCCAGTGCTTTACTCTCAGTGTAAAGTTCTTCCTCGTGTTAAAATGAAACTTCCTGTGTTTTAGTTTATGGTCATTTCTTCTCATCCTGTCACTGGGCACCACTGTAAAGAGCCTGGCACCATCCTCCTGACACCTGCCTTTGAGATATTTATATGTATTAATGGGATCCTCTCTCAGTCTTTGCTCCTCTGGACTAAACAGGCCCAGCTCTTGAAGTCTCTCTTCATAAAAGAGATGCTCCAGGCTCTGAACCATCTCTGTGACCTCTCCTGGACCCTTTCCAGTAGCTCCTGGTCTTTCTTGCACTGAGGAGCCCAGAAGCAGACACACTGGTCCAGGTACTAAAGCTGAGTCACTCTTTCTTTTGTAGATTCTTCCTCTCAGGTGGACGTCTCCTTCCTGGTGTGTGGCCACTGTCACAAATTTGCATCACTCTTTTTCTAATCCAGCTACATGGAAAACATTTCTGATTTCCAGTCCAGACCAGTTTGAGTAACTAGTAAAAAGTAAATTTTACAGATGCAGCAAAGCATATTTGAGCAGGTCATGTGCCAGCTGCCACATGGCTTTCAGAGGCAGTGTGGGCCATGCAGCACCCACCTAGAGGAGCATTTCTCTGATGCATTCTGTGATAAAGGTGTTCACTGTGGTGCTGGCTACAGGTGTTTGTAGTGGTCCCTGTGGTGGGGAAGTCAGGTCAGTAGAATTGTTGTGCATCCCATTTAGCAGGTAATGTAGGTGAGACTAGCAGTGAAGGTGAGATTCTTTGCTACTGATGTGTTACTGAATGCTTAGCAGACAAAATGCTTTTACTTTTAATACTCCTTCAATATTCTTCTTGGTTTTGTGTGCTCTTGACACAAAATTTGTTTTCTCTGTTGTTATCTATAATTGATAATGAAAGTAACTTTGAAAATGAGATAATATTTACTAAAAAAAATCTTAATTCAGTTATCTCTTGGTAGTATTTCCTGGTATAAATCTGGGTTCAATTTCAGAGCTAGTAATATTATTCCAAGTCCTACTTGGACTATTTTTCTTAAAAGTCCTTGAATGTTTCCCTAACATCATCACTGAACCAAGATTGAACTATGGAGTTTCTTTTTTTATTTGTGGAAAAAATGAATGGGTTTGAACACCATGTGTAGAAAAGAAACAGGGTTATTTTTGGAAAAAGTGAGTTTTCTTGTTGACACTTCACTATGTAGTATTTTAAGGCCCTATTTACTTCCTTTTATGAACCTGGGATGTCTGATCATGCAAAGCATTGGCTTATAAAAGCCAATATACTATCATAGTAAGCAAGGGGCTCAATTTAATTAGCAGCCATTGTGATCTTCAAATTATTTTTTTATGGGAAAAAATGGTGAAGGGGAAGGGGAAAATTCCATGGAAATTTGGGGTTGAAATTTTGTTAACATATACACCACCTAGAGACAATGCTAGGAAATAATTGGAGAATTTGAATAAAAAGCTGAATATGGTCACTGCTATCAGATTATTTCAGAAAGTATATCTAAATACTCGTGTTACAATTTGACCCTAGCAATCCTTGCGCTTTATTCATTCTCTCTTTGACCATAAAGCCTGTAATTTTTGTTGTTCTGATGGTTCCATAAGCTATTCTCTGGAAATCTGCAGGAGCTTGTTGCTTATTTTCCTTGGTTTTGTGACCACTCGACCATCACACATGATACAGCAGAGAATAGAATCCCCCACCCAACTCAACTTGATGCCCTCTGCACATGTCACATCAGAGCTACAATAAGGATAAAGGACAGGGGGAAAGGATTTAAGGAGGAAGAGTACATATGATCTGAGATTAACTGAATCACTCATAGATCACAAAATAGTTTTCTTTGGCTATACATAGTGGATTATAAAGCTGAATCAAAGGTAGCAAAGAAACATACCCTCATGAAATTGGATTATATGAGAAAGAGTTTGACTTGAAAGAGGTAAATTTTGGAGATAGATGATGTCCTTTAGCACTGCAGAATTAGTTTCCTGAAGCAAACTGTTCAAGTGTTTGATATAAACAGTAGAAGGGGTACTTGCACTGACAGTGTTCAGTGTAAGGGAAGAAATAACAAAGCCAAATATTCTGAAAGAAAGGTAAAAAGAACTGTCACATATCAAAGAATGCAACTGTTTCTCAGTCAACACAGTGTATTTGAGGAAAGAAAGAAAAACCAGATAAAGAAGTGAAAAGACCCTCCTTGCCTCTATGTCCAAGTAAACCTAAAGTCATTTCATAGGGCAAAAACCTATCCATAGGAGCACTTTAGGCAGACTATGTCAGGACATTAGAAGCAGCTCAATGCATGCTCTGTAATAACAGATTTTCCATTTATGGATGTGTTTTATTTTCTATTGTAGTCTGAAAAATACAGTGCATGACACAGAAACTGTACTTTTAAATAGCATAGAAGACTAAAATCAAGTTCACCTGTATTCTTGAATTAGCCTCAGACTCATTCTATGACCTTGGAATTCTGTTCCCTCACTGCAATTCTTCCTGCATTTTCTTCTGTAGTTTTGTTTGTTTGGGTTTTTGGGGATTTTTTGGTGGTGGTTTTTTGTTGTTTTTTATTTTGTTTGTTTTTTTTTTTTTTTGTGGGATTGTGAAGATGTGATTCTGCTTGTTAATTAATAATTGACTTGTCCATTCTTTATCAAGACAGCTTTTCAGATTTCTAGGGTTGTCTCAAGGAGGTCCTTCTTTACATCCTTTCCTAATCATGGGATGCCTGATAATTCAGATCACTTGCCTTTGAAAGCTAATACAATATCATAAAGAGCAGGAAGCTCAATGAACTAACAGGTGCTGTAATCTGTCAAATAAAACATATTTGACACCAATCACATTCCACAAAGGTTAATTCCAAATCCATTTTCTTATGCAAAGAATTAGCAGATCACCCAGAGGGAGTCAGTGTTCTTGTAGTCCGAAGCAACTGTCCATAACCAGCACAGACACACTCATTCTGACAGTGCCTGTCAGGAGAAACATTAGCTACAGATACATCTGGATACAGATGCTTCTGATCAACAGTTTTAAATCCACTGCCCAGTACCTAAAACCAGCCACAGAGGATCTGATTCATGATGTATTTTCACAGAACACAAGCTATTAGTTTTGTTTCTCTGGAACAGATGCGTGTATGTCATCAGGGCTTTTTTCCCTTCTTTATTTTCCCAGAAGAAAATTTCTTTCCTTGAGGATTTTAAAATTTAATACATTAATGTGAAAAAGTAACTCTAGGATTCATTTGCACTGAACAGTTTTTAAATATAAATTTTCCTATATTAGCACTCTCCATATATATCAAGTATCCATAATTCATTCTTGGCAACAAATCCTTTTTTTATTAATAGAAAATATGCCTGCCTGGTAATTACATAAATGCACTATCTTCCAGTCTCAATGGAATTGATTGCTCAAATAGTTTTTAAAAATCTTTATCTTGGTGCATCCTTCCTTTGTGATTGGCTTACACAAGAGAAAACCTCATCTTACGAGTTGAATACACAGGATATATTCAACATGTTAAGAAACCTGTAGAAGCTCTGATATGTAATTTCTCTGTAGAGAAATCTAAATTCAGAGTTTATCTGGTTTGGTACAGATTTCAGACTCTTACAATGAAAGAAAATCCAGATCTCACACTATAAGTGTTACTTAACTTGCTATAATATATCTCTGGTTTATGATACTTTTAATACTTTACTTATAATAACTTTTTCATATAATATTCCATATTATATTTCCTCATTAGCCTTTTGAATCATACTTTGACCAGATGCTGCATGATTGCTCCATTCTATGCATGTCCTTATGATCAGTGACAGATGGTCATGCTCTGACTTTATCTGAAAAATCACTTGTCTTGAAGCACTGTGTGAAGAAATAATAAATAATGTGATTTTATTAGCATAGGAATTCACACATTTGGCAGAATTACTACCATCTGTGTGCATTAGTGCAGCATCATGCCTTGTAGATCAGATCTGATTCATGCCCTGCCAAGTTTGACTAGAAATTGAATTACTCAGTATTTTTTCTGCCTAAGATCATGCAGGCAGGCCTCTGTATGTCCATCCAATTGCTGGTACCGATTGCTGAATACCAGAAATATGTTATGGTCAACATTTTCATATATGACTTCATGCCAGAGGACTCTGATTATGATAGTATATAAATAAATACAGTAATTTTATTATATGCCATATTCTCCATGTGGATGAGGAAAGGTTTTGCCTGGAAGTTGACCACCCCAAACCAGATCGTGTTTCCTTTGTCTCACACATCAGGTCTACAGAAAAACATGTAGAAAACTTTAGCAGACATACTCTCCTCATACCATCAGTGGAAAATCAAAGGCTCTGTATGACAACATATCTTTTAAAGACTTGGACATAGTCTTAGATGTGCATATATTTAGGCTCTGATTATTTCTTAAGACAGGGATGCCATGCAAGATTCAAATAGCTGTTTTCTAGAATTCAAATCCATTCAGCTCCCCTCCTCAGCATTCTGCTATTCCACTTGAATCGCCAATCAATCAAAAAACAAAGCAGCTCTGTAAATAGAAAATCTTTTACAAACATCACAAAAGGTTCACTTGTGTCAATCAGAAAGCCATAGGATGTGCAGTATGAGGGATACTTTTCATGTTATTTAAAGAGATATCTCAGTGGGTTTCTGATTCCAGTGAGGTTTTGGTACCTTCCATTGTAGAGAGCTTATTAAAACTGAAATAGAGCAATTAGACATTAAATTTGATCAAAGGTTATTTGACTGTTACCAACTTCACTATTTGTGAAATTTTTTTGTCAAAAAAATTTCTCCCATCCTCTCTTAAAGTAAGATTATTGGCAGTTTTGATTTAAAAGGTTAAACCTATTTAAACCTATTAAAGACCCAGTCACTACTAGAAACTTAATTTAACATTTTCAGCCTATGGAACTGTCTTAAGTAAGTGACAACATGATCTCTCATAGACCTAACACTAAAAGTCACTTGCAGTTTGGCTAGAAAACAGATTTCTGAGCTGTGCTTGCCCTTTTCTTGTCATTTATCTTTCCACAAAATTGCCATCTGTTTAAAGTAATAATGGAAATACATTCTAATGCAAAGTCTTAATGTATCAGTACTATTTCCTCATTTTTTTCTTTCTGTGTTGTAAGAGCTGGTAACAGCTCTCACATATTCTGTTAACAGCTCTCACATATTCTGTTTTGTTCTAGCTTCAAAAACTGAAATGATCCAGATATTTGCCAGTACTTTCTGCAGATGTCTCAAAAAAGAATGAAAGGCAAAGCTGTCTGAACTCAGTCCGATAAGATCATTTCCATCTGAATGAAAACTTGCTATTGAGTAGTCTGTCACTTCAAAAGTCTCTTAGCCACCACTCTCTGGTATCACTGGAGTATGTGTTCAAATTGAATATTGATACAACAGCTGCAGGCATCTGCTTATATCTCATGAAAGCTGCTGTCATTGGATCTTCAAAAGGTTGAGATAATATTTCTCTGGGTCTTTTTCTCTTAGCATAGAGTACAACAATTTTGTGGTATCTCTTACATGAAAAAAAGTTCGCATAAATCTTCATACAAAATATATACACTATGTTTGAGTCATTAGGGGAATATACAAGCAGGCATCACATTTTGAAGCATCTAATGTAGGGTCATTAATTTCTTTTTTTCTAATGCATGGTCCAGAAATTATGAGAAAGTTATCTACTATATAATTGAAGTTATGCAGATACTTGAGCAGTAATTTACAGAACTTGCTTTTGACTTATGCATCAGTCCTAGATGAAGTACTGTGTAATAGGGTAATTTTTGCTACAGGAGACTGTTCAGTATTATGTATACAAATTAAACACTTGATGAAGAATTTGCTACATTAAATATGCAAATTAAACTTCAGGAAGACATGTAACTGAATTAGCATTGGAAAGTCCTTGGTATTCTGTAACTTACTTGGAGATTGCTTCAGAGAAAAGCCATGAAAACTTCTGCCCAAGAGAACAAAAGTCCTTAGCTAAAGTTTGATGAGAAAAGTATTAATAACAGTCACCAAACTAGGGCAAAGTGGAACAGTAAACTTACTCTGCTTTGGTGCTATTGATTATGGCCTCCTGGAATGCTTCATTATCAGCCAACTATGCATTGCTTATAAATGCATTAGAGTTTTGGGACAAATCAGTCATTGTTAAAATTGGCAGTTTAGTCCCTAAAGACAGACAGTGTGCAGAGCCTAGATGTGTGTGGTCCCTCAGTAACATCCCTCTTGTACTTCTATTACTTTCCAGATAATTTTTTTACAGACTATAAAGTATCTTATTGATTGAGTTCTGAAAGTTGTAAATGTGATTTATGAGTTGTATTTGATTAAAAGTGTGGCTGCTCTAGGGGACACAAGGATTTCTTCCCCCTGGTCTAACACTAAGTAAATCACTTAAAACCATTACGTCAGAGAGTATGCCCTTTAAAAAGACTAGTAAAAATGGAAAGTTGCATTGGAAGTTGCTTTATTTTAACCAGAGTGCCAGGCAAAAAAAGATGCATGAGGATGGGATGACAAAAACACTGCAAACATTACTCACTAGCAGGTAAAGTAATGCAGTTTTTCCAGCAATTTTTGTAAGTACAGCAGTTTGAAGATAAAGTAAAAGTTGACAGCAGGGTGAGTAGCTAAGTTGTCACTACTGCCACTGTCCGTTTAATTATACTTTTATTTGATGTGCATTGCTATGTGTCCTGACAGGAAGGAAACTTCATCTTCTAAAAAAAAAAAGCAAAATGGGAGAAGACTAGCTTTTCACCAGACAGCACATTTTCCTAGCTTTTTAAAAGCAAGTATTTGTCTTTCAGATTGTTTACATATGAAAAAAGAGATCTTTACAGGCTCTGGAGTTGCACTGCTTTTAAGTTAGAACCAAGGGAACACAGAGTGAAGAGATGTGTTGGTGTCTCTTCTGCTAATTAAGATTAGGTGTTTTGTGAGTGCCCACATGACTTATCTCTTGTGGCTGTTATCCACTGAGACTGTAGTCTGTAAGTTTAAAAGAAAAATGTCTCTCTCTGTATCTTCAGCCTATAAAATTGGCTAGAAGACTGTGCTTGCTCTACCAATTGATCAAACTAACCTTGCAATGTACTGCAACTTCTTTCATACATTAATCATTTTCCTAATAGGACTCATTTAGCAAGAAGAATATTTCAAGTCTTTGTATTTCAAGGTGTGAAGAATTCAGGAAACTAATAATTAATGAAGGTTGGAAAAACATATTTAAAAAATTATTGGATCACTTTTCCCCAGCATGCATGAACTTTCGTCTTTTTAATATAACAATTATATTAGTTTCATCTTTCTTTGACACAAGATGTCAATAGCTGTACTGATGCAGCAAAGAGTTACAGAAACCATGTGATGAAATTTTTAAGCATGTGACAAATTATTGCTGAACCTTTAGGCATACATTCCTCTACAGTCTCCCCATGAGCATCCTGTCCTCAAATCACTGACAGCTTTACATACCTCTTAGTTCAAATAGTGCAAAAATTAAGTGCTTCTTTCTTTTGGATCAAACATATAATTTGTCATAAAAATACTTAGCCTGAACTGCTGGAAGGATAATATTTAGTCAAACACTAGTTATAGTTCCAGCCAATACTCTCTTACCTTGCTTAGATCCATGAACTTTCTAATATGACAAAATGTACCTTAAAAGAATTGCATCACTCTTAAGCATGCTCTTTTGTTTTCCTCAGAAAGCTCTGCATTTGAAGTAGGCTCTTGTAAAATATTGTACTGAGCTTTCTCAAGAGGGGTCTAGAAAATAGCAACAATAATATTTTAAAACGCTTCAGTTCTAATTAGTTCATCTATGTCAGTTCTGTCCTCGGGGTTCACCATTTGTGGCAATGTTCACAGGGGTCTTAGGATGAGGGAAGAGACGAGGAAGTTGACTCCATGTTCAGAAGGCTTGGTTTATTATTTTATGATATATAATATATTAAAAATTATGCTAAAAGAACAGAAAAAAGGATTTCATTAGAAGGCTGAGCTAAGAATAGAGAAGGAATGAATAACAAAGGCTTGTCTCTGACCAAGACAGTCTGGACAGGTGAACTGTGATTGGGCATTAATTCCAAACAACCAGATGAGACCAATCACAGATCCACCTGTTGCATTCCACAGCAGCAGATAAGAATTGTTTGCATTTTGTTCTTGAGGCCTCTCAGCTTCTCAGGTGGAAAAAATCCTAAGGAAAGGATTTTTCATAGAACATGTCAGTGACACTTCTATAAAACCTGTGTTTCTTTATGATAGGCAAAAACCTGTGGTAGCACAATACCACAGAATACAGGCCGTGGTATCTCACTTTTAGGTATGACTATATACAAACATATATATAAATATTGACCATATGCAGTTACTCGATCTAGCCCCTCTGTGCAAAGGTGTGCTTGTGAAAGTGAGCTCTAGAGGCTGGGTGATTTTCTTCTCTTCTTAGCTCAAACTTACCAGCAGCTTTAACTAATGTTGTCAAAATTCTCAATGTAGTTTCAAAGCAGAAGCGAAGTCCCACAGATTTAGTTTCTCAGGCTTGAATATCCTCTGCTTTTCTGATATTAAGGATTGTATTTGTGACATTAAGCTAGGTCTTCACTAATGCAAATAGAAAACTGAAAGCCTGCTACCTTAATTAAAAAAGGACTTAACCAAAATTCTGGAGGGCCCCTCAATTTGATTCATGATTAAATAGCTTAATTTTGATAGTTTAGGACAGGGGTTGCAGCTACAGGCACTGATTATTTTTTCTCATAGTCTCGTGATAATTAGAATTAGTGATGTACTTTAGCTATTTTTATCAGATTTCAAGAGAATGGCTTGATTTTTATTAAAAACTCAAATGGCATGAACCATTAAAAATTCAATGGCTTGGATTTTTATAACAATAGCATGAGTTTTTCAATGTTTTCTACTTTTCCAATATATGAAAAATATGCTCCTCACTGAATGATAGCTTGCATATATTTTACTCCTACTGCTCATGCAGTGCCAAAAGATGGGGTTTCAATTACTTAAGAATGTACATTGTGTTTTTGTGTATCCATCCCACCTCTGCATAGCTGCATAGGTACTTTATTCACCATGCTGCAATCTGAGCCAGCTGTAGTCAGTCATGTGCCTGTCAGGCCACTGTCCTAGCTGTTAGTAGAAATATTCAGTAATTGATCTCATAAATTATACCCTTCCTATTTCACTGCATCACCAAAACTGCAGTCTCAGTTGTTCTGGAGCCTCTGTAAACTTAGTGGTTCTAACTCATGCAACACGGTGCAGAGCCAGTTTTCTGAATGGATCAGTGCCCATCCAAAAGGGACAGCAGATAGTGCAGTTCTTTCCTTCTCTTCCCCATTCTTTGTTGAGCAGGCATTGCAAATCTGGGAAGTAATACAATTTTAAAATCCTTAAAACTGAGAAATTTTCTGAAGTAACTGTCCTAATATCCTCTTACATGTTTGCTTGCTTGCCTACTTGGATACCTTTGTCATTACTTGCCACTGGCAGAAAGGAACACTAGCTGTATTTGCACCCTAGAAGTATACAAAAGAATTGAAAATATTTTTTATAAGATTATTAATATGTTAAAAGAATTTAGGAAATTTGAAGGTGCTTTGTCTAAAATCACCACAGGGTTATTTTTCATGGATATTGCAACTCAAAAAAGTGTGAGTAAAGATATTTATTTACCCATCTGTCTATACATACTCTTTTCAAACCTGAAAAAACAGAAACTGTAAATGTACTTTAGCTGTAACAGTTCAGGACACTGAACACTTCTCCAAAAGATGTTAGATTTTGATTGTTAAGATTTAGACCAGCGTCTTCAGTGATTGAAACCATTCTTCTGCTGAACAGCCTGAGGGAAGGCAGTTGTCAGACAACTGCACAGAAAACTGTAGAAACAGAATGGGATGCAGGTTCAAACCAAGACTTAAAAACCAGGCTCAAACACTGAAAATATAGATATGATTCTAAATTATTATTCTTCCTTAAGTAAAAATAATTCATTTGACAGTTTTACATACAACATTTGTCTATGCAGTCCATTAAAGCTACAAAAAGCTTGTACCATGGAGAGAGCTGAGTGTGAATCTGGTTTTGCACCAAAGCAGAACATCTGTAGTGATGCCACACTAGTCAAGGACTTGGCTGAAAACATACTTTGCCAGGAACTTAATTATGTTAGAATTTAATAGAATCAGTGTAGTATGAGCAACCCCTTTATAATTGTCAGTAAGTCCTTTTCTAGTAGCCTCTCCTTGGGAGCACTATAAACAACCAGTAAATCGGGATATAAAAGTGTCTGATACTGAACTGACATGTGAAGACCAGATGGACAAGGACACAGGAGCACTGCTTGGTGTAGATCTGTCCTTACCACTAATGAGGGACCAGCCTGCCCATGGTGGGGAAATGGGACAGCCTGAGAGAGGAGCCAGGCAGATCAGGGTAAATGCTCCTCACAGAAAGCCCTGGCCCCTTGGCAGCAGTACTGGTGGTGGTGTTGGTGTCTGGGCAATAAAGTTTGGAAAGGAGGTGGGACAGGTCAGGGTAACATTCCCAGCCAGACAGAGTCCCAAAGCTCTTTGTCCTCAGAGACCAGAGCTCTTCTGTGTCACAGAAAGAGAGAGGGAATACTTGGCTAGGACTGAGCCAGGTTCCCGAAGCAGATGGTGCCAGGCAGCTGCTCCCCACCTCTCGCTCTGGAGGAGTCTCCACAAGAATGAAGCTGCCTTTAGCACTGAGCAACAGGATGGGTTTTTTGAGAGCCAGCAGGGTTTAGCCTGTCCAATGAAGAGTTAAACTCAAAGCTAAAACCAAGAACTGAGTTGTAATTGTTATGCAGACAGCAGTGTTATATTTGAGCCCATTGGGCCATTACTGAAAGTGTAACTTTCATGACTGCCCTGATGTGCAGGACTGACTGCTCTTCATGAGTGTAAACACTTGAGCAGAAGCACTGCTTTTCCACTATATAAGGAAGGTTTTTCTTATTTAAAAAGATTATTTGTAAATTGTCTATTGTTTCATGATGCTGAAATGGTAAACTCACATGTGGGTCTTATTTGTCATATTTCATTGGATTTTGTTTGGCCCAGGTCTGCATATATTTCACATTGGCATTAGTTAGATTCCTTTAACACTAAATATAGTAAACCAGGAAATTTTATAATGAGCTCTCATTTCATTGAGGCTGCAACATCAGCCTAAGGCAAAAACAACAGAATTTTTTCATTATTACTTTAATGTAACACTCAATAGAAGAAAAGATGCTGGAAAACAAGAATTTTTTTGTTGTCAGATACACTTTAAAGACTTGAGATGTACAGAAGGATTAAAAGATAAATAAAGGTGTGAACATACTTCAGGGTCATGCAAGGGACAACTCTTACATTTCTGATAAAAATTGAAGTTTTAAATTTATAGCAAAAATCAAAAAAGGATAATCGACAAGGGCTTTATCTCTACTTTATATAACAAGATTCTTAAATGTCACCTTATTTTTAAAATCACTTTCCCCAACTGCACTGCCCTTTGCTTTTGTTGTCACTCCAGCCCAGGCTGCCAAATACAGCAGGCTTAGATCATCCCATAGTGATGCAGCTGCTGCTGGGAAATTTTGACTTACTGTCAGTGCCAATCTTCTCTTGATAGTGAAGCCCAAACAAAACTGAAGTCTTTCAACCCCTGTGGATCACTGTTCTCTTTCCAGTGGTTGTGCCATTTTTCACTAATTTTTCATAAAGTTTCTGTGACGGTTCACCTTACAAATAGGCCAAAGTTAGCTAGCTGTGCATGACCTCATAGAGGAATCCATCGTCTCACCAGCATTTCCAAATTGCTTTCAGGTAAGAAGAACACAGGCTATAATATTGCATGTTTGAAGAAAATTTTCACTCTGTTTCTGAACAGTTGGAAATAGGTGGTTAAAGAATAAAATGTAGGTCCATCACTAATGAAGGGATCTCTAGTGTAAGATGTGGATTTATCAGATTATATCATCATGCAGATGAAAGATTTGCTGATTCTGACAAAATTGTAGCTGACTCTTTTAGGACTCAGGGCCATCAAATGAACCTTTGCAAGCAATTTTTTCACTTGAACTCTTTGGGGAATATGATACAGTAATATTTTTAAAACATCTCTCACTAAATGCCCCATTTTTATGATGCAAAACTTGATGCACTTTTGCTTTGGTCACTTTGTGGATAATTTTTTGACAGAGTTTCTATTAAAAGAACTTATTGCAGTAGAACCCCAGCCACAGAAGATTTCCACTCAAGGAGGAAACTGTCTCATCTCCCAGTAAATGAAGTACCATGAAATATGCTCTGACTGATTTTGTGATGTGCCTTCTGTTGCCATTACTTAATCATAAAAACTTTTCAGAAAATAAACTTCCCCAACTGCTGTTAATATGTAGAAAAGTCTCTCACTTGAACAAGAGAAAAATACTACCGTGCAGAGTGCATCTCAAAACCTACTGGCTGCCATAAGGCACCCCAGTGTTTGTCATCACTTACATATATTTCATATATAAATTTCCATATTGTTTTCATTATTTATGTATCTGGCCTATGAGTTATCCATGAACACTTACAAATGATAAAGTGATATGTATGAAATATCCATTAAATATGTCCTTTAAAAGAATGACAAAACAGAACTAGATGCTGTCTTTTGCTTTTTTGTACTGTTCTAGTCGATTTCCACTTGTTTTAAGTCTTCTGTATCATCAGTTCTGCCTTATAATGCAATTTTTATTTATTTGGTGGGGTAAAGTGTATTTTATTTTTTACAGTGATGAACACTTTGAATTTATCAACACATTTTCTACTGCTTGTGTACTTAGGTGTTAGATTCGTTTTCAGAGGATCTGTCATTAATTTGAAGAGTGTACTGATGCAAAAATATAGTCTCTTCTTCAGGAAATGCAGGTTTTGTTCTTTGGATGGGAATCTGTCTATTTGTAACCAGTTAATTTTGCTGACACACTTCAGCCTAATATAACTGTCCCACGAGCTGACCAAACATCTAGGTCAAAGAAAGACAAAAAATTAAAAAGGAAATCTATTAGGAGTTTTAAGTGTACCTTCAAAAGCTTTTGGCAGTGTCTGTCTGCAAGCCAAACAGCTAATTCCAGTCCTAACTACTACTTCTCCGTCACAGCCTTATATTTATGTGACAGAAATCTGGGCTTCACTATTAATAGTAAATTGGTGTACTTAGTGGATTTCTTTAAAAATTGAGAGAAAAGAAATTTTGATGATATTTAAGAAACAGATAATTCCTAAAATTTATTTCTCCTTTGCAATGGCAGGCTGTTTTTCAGGATTGAAGTTTCATGTAGCAAAACTTTAAGTTCCCTGCTTCTTTTCTGTGAGTGAACAGAACACTTTTAACGGGTGCACCATTGATACTAGCATCCTAGTCAATTACTGACAGTAACATTTAAAGCATTCTCTCTAGCACATGGCAAATCTGCTTCTCCAAGCTAATTGATGGATTTAAAATTATTCATAGTACAACTTGTTATGGTGTGATACTGACACTGAATCATAAATTAGATAGCACCACAATTTTTTCTTTATCTTTGTGAAGATAATTGAAAGCTCAGTGATGTCCCCAGTGCCATGTTTTACATGGTTAGTTGGTGTGCATAAGCAGCTTGAGATTGGGCAGCTCCTGGTGCTATGAGTGTGTGGCAACAAGAGCTCTACCTCCTTGAAGTATGAATGAATGGTATTGTCCATGCTACTTCCCAGCTGCCTCATGTACCACATGGAAATGTCAATTGTCTGGACATTCCTCAAAAATTCTCACCCAAGTGATGAATATTGAACTAGATGGATCCTTAAACATCCCTTCCAACCCCAGCCATTTTACAATTCTAAGTGTGGATGATGATATCACTTCTGAGAAATAAATACAATTGAGTCTAGCCAGACTTAATCTGTGAATGTTAATTCCCTGGTTTCCCTGTAAATCACTACAGCTAAATCCTAGCAGTCTAGAAGCATTTTTTGGACATGAGTCAGATTTTAGATGGTAAAAATGTTCAGGTTTTTTTCATTTAACAAAGTGTTGAACAACTGAAACTGTATTTTTAGTAAATGTGAAATAATGCCTCACTGATATTATCATGATACAATATCTATCCCACCTTTATGTGTAAGGTAGAAGTAATAAAATAGAATCAGTCTGGTAAAAAATTTATTATACCAAATGTTAGTGATCAATTTGCATCAATATTCAATGTTATACCTGTAGAGGTTGAACTGCAACATCAGCTGTCCCCTAACGGGGAGAGAAACTTTCTCACACAAAGTGATGCTACTAACATTTCTTGGTAAAACACAGAATCCTGGAAAAAAGATGCTGCAATTTATTCCTGTTATTTTATGTGACAGTACACTCACATAAATAAAGTACCCTTTTGATTATCTGAAATATAACCAGTGCAAACTTCATCATATTTGAGTGCTTGTTGGGGTTTTTTGTATAAAAAATTCTGATCAGGATCATTCCAAAATGCCTTATGCATGAGAAAGTAAGAACCCTTAAAAAACTAAGTTTAGCAATGATAGGCATTGGATTGTAATAATATAAAATATAATCTGATGCAGAAAAAGCATAAATTAAGTAAGAACAGGACACAAAGACCATAGAAGCTTCTGCTGAGTGTCTGTTAGGGGTTATAATCATTATACTTATTTGGGGCTAATGAAGCTATCAAGGGTGTCTGGTTCTTTAGAAGTCCATGGTTTCCACATGCCTGCCCAAGGCAATATTCATTTAATGGTTTGTATAAAATTTTAAATCTCCATAATTTTCTGTTTTCTAAAAGAATGAAGGCTTATGTAGCTTTTGGAAGCACGAAATTGAATGCATGAAGTAAATGACATATTTTTAGATATTTTTCAAAGACTTGGTATACTGTAAATCTACTGTCTAATTTTTCTCCTGATTTATCCTAATTTAGGGTATTATTGTAATCCATGGTGATAAAAGCTGATTCTGCAATGCTCCCATTTGTATGATTTAAATTAATGTGTTTTACTGTGCACTGAAATGTACTAAAAGGAATCATCATTCATATGATTAGATCTTATTTGAGGGCACAGTAATGAGCAGTTGAAGAACAGTAACATTTTAAGCTACTACATCTAATTCATAAATGAGCATGAATATAATATCAGCATTTCCACTGCTTCTAAAATTGTATCTAATTTGGAAAAAGATTTTCCTTCTGTCATTTTAAAATTAATAAATTCCTAATCTCCCTATGTATGTCCTCTGATATTCTTTTTTCAGATTAGTTAGTTAAACTTCAATTCTTTCATTAGATGGTAATATTATTGAGAAGAATAAAAATGCAATGAGTTGGGGCATGAATTAAATTTCATTTACAGATAGAGAGATGAAGAGTAGATGTATCTGGAGGAACATGAGGGTTTTGACCAGTAATTTCTCCCATGAAACCGGAATGCATACCCTGTGAAGAAATAACTAAATCTTCAGGGCTTTTTTAAGTTGTGACTGTAAATTTATGCTGGTAGAAACTACTTTCATAGCAGATGATACTGTCTTATTTCTTTTGACATTAGAAATGGTAGTTTATTGACTTTTGCTATGCCTATATACTTTTTAGTCATAAAGACTTTTTTTAATTTGCAATTGGCAACAGCAGAATTTTTTGCTTTCTCTCATTATGTTCAGCAAATGTGCTGAAATTTATAATAGGTTTTTTGAGTTTTCAGATTCTGAAGATAAATATGAAGTTTTTCAGGAAAAAAAAAAACAGTTCTAGAACTAATGTCTTGTCTGCTAGACAAAGCTTTTTCATGGAAATCATATTTTTCTCACAGGCTTGAGTTGTTTTGCTGTTTCGAAGACACTATGTTCAGAGAGGAAAGAAACCCTCAGCCTGACTGAAATAATTTGAGATTCTTCTGATTGTATTCTTCATGTAGTGCAATTAAGCAGTGGGGCTTTTTATTTGTAGGAAATTGTAGATACTAGAAGTTACATTATGGTGTGAATGACATGACATCTGAGTAACAGCACCTAATGGGCAGGGGTGGATTTTGTGTAAATTCTCCATTTTCATGAAGTGCTGTGATTATGTTATTTTGCTTTTGTATGTGGAATTTTTGTCTTGTTTTGTTTGGTTAGTTTTATTGGTGTGAATGTAGGTTCTCTGATGAATGTGGCTTTTTGCTGATAATTTTTATATGTGTGATTCACAGAGGTGATGGGTGGAATGTGTTGGGTTTGCATGGCCAGAAGGGGGGTTACAGGGGAGGCTTCTGTGAGAAGCTGCCAGAAGCTTCCTCCATGTCCAGCAGAGCCAATGTCAGCTAGCAAAGACAGACGAGCTGTTGACAAAGGCTGGCCAATTAGAAATTATAGTAGTGCCTCTGTGATAACTTATTTAAGAAAAAAAAGGTTATTGCTCAGATGTAATTGTGGCCAGAGGAGAATGGGGTGAGAATATGTGAGAGGAACAGCTCTGCAGACTCCAAGGTCAGTGCAGAAGGAAGGGCAGGAGCTGCTCCAGGTGCCAGAGCAGAGATTCCCCTGCAGCCCCTGGTGCAGCCCATGGTGAGGCAGCTGTGCCCCTGCAGCCCTTGGGGGAGAGGGCCATGGGGATACAGAGATCCACCTGCAGCCCTTGGAGGAGACCCACAATGGAGCAGGTGGGAGCCTGAGAGGAGACTCCTGGCAGGGACCTGTGGACCCATGGAGAGAGGAGCTCATGCTGGAGCTGGTTTCCTAGTGGGACTTGTGAGCACATGGGGTATCCACATTGGAGCAGCCTGTCCTGGAAGGACTGCACCCCATGGAAGAGCGACCCATGAGGCAGAAGTTTGTAGAAGACTGTTGCCTGTGGGAGAGACCCTATATTGGAGTAGGGGAAGAATTCCTCTCCCTGAGCAGTGGCAGGAACACCTCATGGTGAACTGACCATAACCCCTATTCCCTGTCCCCCTGTGTTACTGTAGGGGGAGGAGTTAGAGCTAGGAAGTTATTTTTAAGGTCTTATTTTACCTCTGCTTATCCTGCTTTATTGGGGTTTTTTTGGTAATATTCTATTAATATCTGTAATTAGAGCCCATTTTCCCCATGCCAGTATTTGGTGAGTGATCTCTGTTGTTATGTCCACTCACGAACCCTGTGTTACATTTTCTCTCCCCTGTCCAGCTGCAGAAGGGAGCGATAGAGAGGCTTTGGTGGGTGTCTGGCACTCAGCCAGGGTCAACTCCTAACGCACAGGTTCAAAGAGCAACGTGTATAAATTCATGCAATAAAGGTTTCTTAGAAGACATGAAATGCCAAGACAAAACCTTTGTCTCATAAAGTCCACTAGTTGCAAATCATTGAAGGCTGGCAGAATACTCTTCAGAAGAATCACTGTGTACTTGCCATGTTTCTGTCTTCTCTGTGACATCCACTCAGCCCCTTCATAAAAAGAATCCTGAGTTAGGCTGTGTCTGCACAACATCTTGTGACACCAAGATTTCATCTCAGTTCGTATGCAAGTTTCACCTAAGTTACAGCTTGGCTATTTCTAGCCACAAAAATTAAGATCCCTCCTTCATAATTCTCCACTTGAAAATCCCATTTCTGATGCTTCTCTTAGCAGAGATTTAATCTATGATCTGCAGTGGCTGATTCCCACCCCTCCTAGGAAAACAGAAGGATTTCTTCTCTAACAGAAGAGAAAAAATTATTAACTTAGTTTGTTGATCAGGACTTTGGAGTTTTGTCTCCTTGACACATAAACATAAGCAAAGAAGGATCAGCAGGTTTTGGCTCCAGATAACTCCTTATGTAAATATGAGAATTTAATTGAAGACCAGTCAGTATGTTTTTACAGCAGTAGTTTCAGTTTATTCACCACACTTTCTGTTTCACGGCAGAGTTGATAAATTCATTTATTGCCAAAGGAGGCCACACAGTTCTTAATATAAATGAAAACTTTCTATAGATTAAAAAGCAATTATGTCAGCTTGTAAGACTTAAGTGGTTGGGTAAGGTGCTGGTCTATGTTTATGTTATCATTTTCTCTCTTGTTCCTCTTCTGCAGTTTTAAACAAGTCTAACAAAGCCAACAAGGTCTCTCATCAAGACCACTACTCTCTGCTCTTAGCAATGCCAGCATGATTTTAAAATTCTTTTTATATTTGGATATAATTTTGAAAGTGTTCCACTTATTTCACACAATTTGTTCTTTATAATCATCATGAAACTACTTTCAAAACATTTGCTGCTCAGAAACTATGCAATATGCACGATATAATGAGGCTTTAAGCATTTATTGTTTATTTACATGCTGTGAATAAAAGAAAAAAAAAGCTTTTATTTTTTTGGTCCAAAAAGAGAATAATTTTATTTTTCTGATATTTCATATTGTTAAAAATGGTTGCCCACACTTGGTGGTAGTAGTTGCTATCATACATTGGTTTACATTCTTTATTTTGAATTTAAACTACTGTGTCTGACATAAGTAAGCACAGTCGAAATACAAGCCAAATGGCAAATTTCAAATTTTATAGGCATGCATAAAAATAAATGTGAATTTAAATCAGTCTAAACAAGACTGCTCACTGTCTGAGTCTACTAGACATTGGATAATAAAGGTGAAGAGCATTGTACAAAAAGACAGATATTAGTTATTTTGTGCCTTATATCCAAGTTATAACATGGAAGTGTTATACAAATGTCATGAGGTTTTTTCCACTTTTTTTTTCACTTTGTGGGAGGCTATTTGACTTGAGGAAAGTGCATAGGAATATTTTTTTTCAAATAAGTGTTTTCATTCATCTTTCTGTTTTAAAAATCTGGAAGTAATAGCTGACAGTCAAAAACTAATTAAAGTGATTTAGCAGATAAATTAGATTAGAGCTGTGTTGGATCATTTACCTGCAGTTCACCCATTGTGCTACTTTTTAGTAGGTTTGTTACAAAATGAATGTAAAATCCAGAAAAGCAATTACCTTTTTCCAATATGAAATCCATCAGCACTGAGACTGTTAGGGAGAAAATATCTGAGGTGTGACTACACGTAAAATATAGTTCAAAGATGAAAACTCAAACAGCACTAAAATGCAGGATGTGTTTTTTTAATAATTACATACCACAAGTTGAAAGGGCAGGGGTTCCTTATGCTGGGACATGTTCTTCTGAGCATATTTTGATTTTATTACCCTTTCAGTGTGTCTTGGGATTGTGTTTATTCCAAAAGAATAATCAGCACTGCTACTGTTCTAAGCTGCATCTGAGCTATGCCAAATGGTAGTTCATTTAAACCTTGTTTCTTCCTCTCATACCAATTTTTCATCTATGATTAGAACAATAAGTAGTTTCCTACATTACTATTTATAGCCCAGCAGATATTAGTAAGGCAGATGGGGAATGTGTATTTAAAAGTAGCAGTAAATATGATTGCAGTTTTGTTTTATTCTCTGCTTTCATGTAGTTTTTTTTTCATGTACCAGAGAATCATGACATTGTGTGACATTAGTGGCAGAGCTGTGACATAGTAAGGTTATCTCATAATTGCTTATTAGATTGGGAAAAAAATTATAGAAAATGGATATTACAGCAGTGCAGGTAGTTCTCAAAATGAAACCTAATTCTACTTCTGCTGATGACTTTAAATAAGATTTCCCATCCTAAGGTACCATGTCCTATCAGAAAGGAATTGTTAGTAACTGTGCTTTATTTTAAAAGAGCAGAGCCTGGGAGAAGCTCCTCTCTGCATAGCTTAGTAGAGGTAAAGAACTAAAAGTGTTACTTGATCTATGCTTGTGAACCAAAAAGTGACTATAGTAAATTCTTGGTGCAACCTCTGGCTATTCTTTGGTTGCACCAGTGATGCATTTAAAATGGTGTGGTTTATTTTCTTTTATAATTACTCTCAGAAATATTATGTGCCTCCTTTTTTTCTCCTTTTCAATACCTCACATTGCATTTTGCCAGGCCCGTCACTCTCAATAACTTTTTAGATTTTGATGGAGGAAAAATATGGTTGGTATACGAAGAGGACTGTCAAGAGAGTGATACCTCCATTCATTCTAATCTAGAAATTCTTGTTCTGAATTCTGTTACCTCAGATATTTCAGACGTTTTCAGAAATTCTTGCATTTACCAGTCAATGAAGATTTTGAAATTTTGCTGTTCAGCCTTATTACTCTAGGCAGATATATACTTCCCAACTATTATTTTCAGTATCCCAGGCTGAGCGAGGAGCTTCACCTTCTCTTCAGAATTACTGATAGTTGGTTTCTATAAAATGACAACAACCTGCATTGCAATGCATTCTAGAGAGCCTGAAAGTGTTTTTCCTAGAACACTGTTGTGGTTTAAAGAGCCCAGGAGGCAGCTCAATCCAGTACAGCTGTTCCCTCCCTCCCTCCCTCCCACTGGGATGGGAAAGAGAAATGGAAGGTAGAAGTGAGGAACACTGTTTTCATCATAAAACCAAAATATAGCACCACACAGCTATGCTTCTATCACAGCTAAAACCAGTGCAGTCATGTCATTGAAATTTACTGTGGAACCTCTGAGATTTAAAACTGAAAAAACAACCTAATAAGTAACAACAACAAGAAAAGTACTGAACTTCATTAAGTAGCTCTTGACATTATAATTAATGGAGAAAAAGAGTGGCCCCTTCAACAATTGATTCTGTTCTAGATTATTGGTTAATTTTAGATATACAAAAGCAAATTTACTCTCTTTATATTTTGAGAGTACGCTCCAATGTCTTAGGTAAACGAAATAAGTTAGTGTGAAATGGTAGATAAACTGCTATTTAATAGGTATCAGCCATAGGCCAGTGATAAACAGAACAAAGTAAAAAAAAGCCATCTGTAAAAGATTGGTTATTTTGCTATCAGTACATCAGACTATAGGTTTATTTTGCTAAATGCCAGTTATACCATATTGCATAGTCAGAAGTATTTGAGTTTCAGACCTTTTCTGCTAAGTAAACTCCTGCTGCAGTACAGACATCAGTGGTTTCGAGTTAAAAAAATGCTGACCAGCCCTCATGCCTACAATGTCCTTTGTCAGCAGCTCTAAGGTCAGAAACAGAAATATACCAGCTGAGAACCTGGCAGGGTTTTCAGCTTTCCATTAGCGAGGGCAGCAGACTTTCTAGCTCCAACACTTTGGGATTTCTGATGTCACAAAATCCTGATCAACATCTTGCCTCACGTATTTCTGTCTGCCTTAGAAGGCAGCTGATGAAAGACTGTCAAAGCTAAATCTAAAACTGATATCAAACCTGAGGTGAAGTATTAATCTCTGAGTCTTGGAATGGGTGAGAATATATGTTCTGGAATCATCATGGATGGAAGAGAATACAATCAGGAGTGTTTACTTTGAAAAGGAAGGCATTACTTTCATTTGTTTCCTTATTCTGATATATCAAGGATATCCTTCAGAAGCTGCTATGTGGAAAGATGTCCTAATCAAATAACTTTAAACTATGAACTTCTAAAGCATTTATGTCTAAATATGGGAAGTGTAGCAATATATTTCCTCTAAATTCTTATGCTGGGTTCCATTCTCTCTTTAATACTGGAATATACTGGATGGATTTATGCCTGCATTTCCTATCTAAACTTTTGGCCTGAAAATTTCCATTTTTAAGACAAGAATGAAAAAACATGTAGACTATTTTGTCTGGTCCTGGTTGATGGAAGCAGCATATATAAAAATGAACAGTGTGACAAAGTAATAAATAAAGCAGAAAAAAAATTACAATTAAAATGTTAGTACTTTCACAATGTGTTCCATGGATAGTTTTTAAGCTTTGCTGGATAGATTCTTCAACTGTGGGGAAAAAATTTAGGAGTTTAGGTTTTTTCTTCTAATTTCAATTTGGAGCAATAAAACCCAAATTAGATGGTTGCTGGGACCTAGTACTTTGAGATTATTACCATCAAAAAACTCACCAAGTTTTTTGCAAACTTGAGACAGGTGAATAAGAAATAAGAAATAGTAATTTCTTATTTCAGAAATAAGAAATAATATCCAATGAATTTCTTGCAGAAATTCATTAATCTCCAGAGCAAGTAGACCATAATGTGTAAACTCCTGGATGATCTGATGGGTGTCCAGAAGTGTAGGGTTTCCTTCCTCAAACCTGGAGACCAGGGCATTTGCAGATTTCTGGATACTAAGTAAGTAGTTTGACCTAGTGGACAGCACAGACTGCAAATTCTTCCTGTTCTGTGTTGGGTTATTGGGGAAACAAGATGACAGCCCATTGCTGGTCACTTTTTAGGATGGCTATGAGGGGTGAAAGCCTATCTGAGAACTTTTTAAAAGTCATGTTTTAAATGTAATTGCCATTTCTCCTTTTCTTTTGGTAGTCAGTTGTCCAAGTTGGGAGCACAATTCCTTCACATTGTGTACATCAGTACTTAAGCATCTCTTATCTAAAACATGTTTCTGTCCTGTGAGTTCAGCTGGTATATTTACCAGCAGCAAAGTGTGCACATTATTATAGCTTTTTTCTCAGACCATCTACAGGGATTTGTACTACTGTGAGGAAGAGTATTTTGGCAAAGCAGCAGAAGGGGTCATCCATTTTTCAAATGCATACTTAGTTTACTTTGGCCTCCCTTCCAAAATATGTAGAATTTCCTGAATTTTATAAAAGAATTATTATTTATCTCCCATCCTTTTCATTATCAAGTTTCAGGGAAGACTGTCCTTATTTTATATTACGTTAAAATCTTAAAATTTACATTCACTGTTCCACAAAGAGGTATCAGCTTTGCAGTGCTGAAGTTTTTTTGTAATTGCTACTCAACTGTTAAACAGACAGTTTTCTGCCTCATAACAGAAAACTGCTAGAATTATCACTTTTTCTTCCTAAAAATAAAGTGAAAGTCATCCCACTACACGAGAAAATCATTGACTTTGATGAAAGAAATAGACAGATTGAAGATTATGAGAGAACATGACACGCTATTTTAAAATAGACATTTAATTGAAAATAAGATACCACAAGATTAATTCCTTAGCTCAACAATTAATAAAACAACAGAAAAAATCAAGCAAATTTTTAATAGTACCTTTGTGTTTTTATAATGAACTAGGTATATTTGAGATCTGTTGCTTCATACTTTCCTGAAGACATTCTCTTTTACATGGTGTTGAGGAACAACAATTACTTTAGTCCCTCAAAAATGTTTCTGTATTTGTATTGTTGTCTGAAGGAGATGATTATTCACCTCCAGGAATCCTTTGTAGGAATATCCATGTACACAAGAAATTGTTTCTTAACTATTGGCAAATGCTGGAAAATAACTTGTCATTTTCTTTCCATCATTTTGTGTCATTTCAATTAGTGCATTTTTCAAACTATATTCTGGTGTTGTAGCTTGGACACCTGGACTTGAATTGCTATAAGCAGAAGTCTTGCTTATCTTGAAATTAATGTGTTTTAAATCTGCAGTAAGCCACGGAGAAAAAGACATATTTTGTGTGCACATACATTTCTGTAGGATAAAATTATCTCTGTCCTTTCACTGACCACCTTGCTATTAATTTAATTTCAACAACCTGCTGGAGTACATCTGCTTACACCAATGCAAAGCAGATAGTATAAGTGCTAAAATCTAATTCTGTATAGTTAAACAAAAGGAAGATTTTGGCATGTGGTGAAATCAACAGGCTTGTGGTATTCTGCCCTAAGTGGGAAAAGAGTACCAGAAGTGGTTTTGAAACAGCATGTTTTAGTCTGGAGCAACCACTCTTCAGATTCTAGAGTAAAGCTAGAGTTGAAAGGCTGTTTTGCTGCTCTTTCTGACAGAACCCCAAAATATGAAAGAAATATTTTTCTAAAATTATCCTGCAGGGAACATAAACCACTAAGTAACTCTATGTTTAGACAAAAGTCAGATCTGCTCTCCTAAGGAAAAAAAGGCTGCAAAAAGATCTGTTCAAAACTGGTGGCTTTCTTCACAGGCCTTTTATTACCTTTGGGAATCAATTTAGGCATGCATTTTTGGTCAAGAAAAATGGAAAGGGGGAAAAATCAGTGTTGGGAATGCTGTGTTTACAGCCATGCTGTAGGCTTCTTTTGTCCCCAAATGGAGCTTGCTCTGTTCCTCAGGAAAGCAGTCTGCCCCTTCCTCCTCAGGAAGGATTGCACTGGCCCTAGAGGCAGCAGCTATGGGAAGGCAGTTAGTGTCTTGTCTACTGCTCAGTCACTTCTGCTTTAATAAAATCACAGAATCAGCAAGTGGTTTGGGTTGAAGAGTCCTTTATAAGCCATCTGGTTGAACTCCCCTAAAAAAAGCAGGAATATTTTTAAGTTGAACCGGTTGCTCAAAGCCCTGTCTCAAAATCCATGCCAGAGTTGGCACAAAAAAGGCAATATACAGGTATGTTGAAGAGGTTCTCTCCTTGTTTCACCTACACCACAGTAAAGGTTTGCTAACACTCTCACCTAAAATCAATGGAAGAAAAGCAAGCAGATAAAGTGAAAGCTTTAATACTGGACATCCATCTCATCTGGAACTTCTACCAGTTATATTTTGGAAGTGGGAGAATGAGGATTCTACAGTTCAAGACTATAACCAAGATAAAACCTAAGATGTCAGAGTATTACAACTTGGCTGAATAAGGCTCTAAAAATTAGGAATTATGCAAGTTAATTCCTTTTCAATTGGCCACCTCATTATTTTAATCCAGATAAGTTTGCTTACTTGATTGTAATATTCATTAGCAATTTCCTGTGACTGAACTGGTTTGTGTGCCCACAATGCTGAGCCCAACTAAAATACTTTCAAATTAGTGCTCTTGGGATTAAGCAAACATCAATATCTGTAAATGAACATGCTTCTCCCAAATATTGCTGTTTTATAATTGCCAAGAAAACAATCAAAGTTGCTGCAGCTTTGAAATTAGATTTGTTCAGATTTGTTATTATTGTTTCACTGTTGTTGAATACTAACACAGAAAATATATTAAAAATCAATTGGAAAATATTTTTCCAAGACCGACATTGCATCTGCTGTAGTGTAAATGTTTAAAGTGATAATTATACGTAAGTGATACTTCTAGCCTTATAATTGTTAAATAATGTAACAGTGATAAATGTTAGGAAATAAAGGAAAGGAATAGGCAAATTGTCTATATAGATAGGTCTCCATTTTATATTTTTTGCCTTTTAGGCTAAAAATAAATAAATTGCATTAACAAAACTTGGGGCAGAAAACTAACGGGTTTTGAATCCTCAAAGGAAAGGGCAAACATAGTGAAATATCTGTTTTTCTAATCCATGCTCTGATACCAACTTAATTTGTTAATGACTTTAACCCTTAAGTATCCTTCTTTGCCTGTTATTTGTTAATTTTTTTCCCACCAAGCCCTTGAGTTAGCTACATGGTTCCCAAAGGAAGACATAGCAAGATGTTAATATAATTAAGAGATGAAGAAAAAATTGCTTTCACGTTCCTATTTTTTTTGCACCCTGAACCTGTGAAAACAAGCTCAGATTAGAACTCAGATTAGATTTACACAATTCTTTAAATGATATACCTATATCAGCTAAATAATAATAGGAAAGTCTTATCAAAATCTCATCAAAATCTCCAAGGAAAGTAATAAAAACCTGTTGCATACACAAGGTAGCAATACATAAACTGTGCTATTTACATGAGCACATTAAGTTTAGTGTTCTTGAAACTACACTTGCATTTCACTTTTAATATTGATTATTAATATCTGGTGGCAACCATATGACAAATTAGTCTGCAATGTTATCCAGATGGAAGATTCCTCTTCAACTGACTAAGTATGACACATACTGAAAAAAATCTGAATATTTTTCCAAATTAAACCTTTGTAGCCAATTACTCTTCAAGTATTTCGAAGATCCTTTGGGATAGGAATGTTTGTTTATGTGTTCAAGAACCATTGCAGAGAATAAAATTAAACTTAGATGGCAGAGATAAAATTAAAGTGGCTGAAAACACATTGATACCCCATCAAACAAAACAAAACAAAAAAAGACCTTGGAATTTTGATAAGCATGAGAATTATAACTTACAAATAAAATATATACACATTTAGCTGAGACTCACTGCAAACCAATAGAAAATTAAGATAATTGACCCATTCATTTGGGGAACCAAAAAGTTCTCATTACAATGATGATCTCTTGTACATAAACTTGTTATGAAAAGTATGAGTTTTCAAAAATATTATGACAGCTGCCTCTTTTCTTACTGAAAACCAATATTTTATTTTCTTCTTTTACCAGTTCATTAGATGTGAATCAAAACTGTGAAAGCTCATGTTCGAGTAGATCTTCTGTGATATTTTACAGAACAAATATATTACTGAAGGAGCTTCAAAAGATTTTTACAAGTCTTGCTTCATTAAATTTTGCCTTAATATGTGTCACAGCAACCTACAAAGCAACCAGCATCTCAGCACCAAATATAGCAGTGCAATATGACAGCTCCAGTTTAAATTATGATTTCATGTTAGGAGTCTGTCTTAGATTTTTTTCCCATAATTGGGAAAGATAGAAATATATAAATTAAGATATAAAGGACATTCACTTCCCTTCTAGATGGGGTGCTTTTTAAAAATAGATAGAACTCTGGTGTTTTTGCAGGAAGATCATTTCCTGTCAAATATATTCAGCTTGAAAAAATATTAGATAATAGCTTCCCAATTTCCTCCATGTCAAATTCAGGAAAAGAGAAGCACTTATGCATCATTTTGAATGCAGGTGGTAAAATACATCTGATTAGGTACAAGTATCAATTAAGAACATTCTTTCCGCTTCAAAATCCAATGCACTTAGGAGAAAAGTAATAAATTTTGGAGATGAAACTAATCAAACAGTAAAAGACAAATCACTGTGTTGTTTTCAAAACTATGAAAAAACAGGCAGTAAGAGGCTAATTCTGTTTGTGGATTTGGGCTAACAATAACTAGATTGTTTGGGATTTTTTCAACACAAAACATCTTCACTACTTTTTATCTTTCTGTGGAGGTGTCATTTCTGTTATCACAAAATCTTGAGCTGAATATGAATTAATAATTTTCTTTTTTTCTTTTTCATGTCAGTCTTTTGTACTTGCTGACACATCTGGACTTTACCTGTCTATGTAACCTGTCTATCCAGAAAAATTTATAGAATTTAATAATTACACAGCACTTCTCACCTGGACATTTATAATGTTTCTTGCCCATTAACTGAGTAAAATTCTTCTTATTCTGAGACAGACAGGTAATTTTCTTCCTTTCACATAGACTCAGTAGTTGACAAAGTTCTCTTCTTCTATAAATGAATGCAGTTATAACTTTGCTGATGTAAAACAACTGAGGTATAGGGGAAAAGTAAAATTAAATGATTCCTCCTTCCTAAAATGTGAGATTGGAAGAGGAATATTGTGAGCTACAAAATAGGAATGTGAACAGAATTATTTCTTTGTTTTGTGTCTCTCTTTTTCACAAAGCATGTTAACATCAAACTGATTTATTATGATCTTGATTTTTCAGACATGCAGCTAACTCTTCAAATTCTTTGTACTTAAGGAATGCTTAAACTATCAACAATTTCTTTCTTGTAATAAATCTAATAACACTAGATTTATTGAGTTGATCTGCTTATTGAAATACAGCTGTCAAAGGAGATGGATAACTCTAGGCACTAGGTGATGTCAATTGCTATATGCTTCAGATATCTATGGAATCATTAATTTCCTTAATGTTAAATGGTCTGCATATCTTTTAGTTTCTGTCATGCAATCTTAGTAGTGATACACAGAGCAAAACCAGTCACACAAAAATCATAAGCCAGATCAGGCCAGGAGGGCATGTAGCTCAATTTCCTGTCTCAGAGAAAAAACAGTCGCTCTTTAGAAAGGATATATAAAACAGGACAACAGTTTTTTCCCCAAGTGCATTGTTTCAGCTTCCACCAATCAATGAGACTAAGGTTTCCTGACCTGTGGTTCCATTGTATTTGCTAGTCTGGTGGATTAGTTTCCCTGGTTCTTGTACTGTTCTTAACTTTTCCTTATTTTTTGTATATTTTGACCTACATAGTATCTTTTTGCAATAAATTGCCCCAAACATTCTGCAAAAAGTTAGTAAGAATTTTCTTTTGTTTTGCAAGCCTGTGACCTGATAGTAACAATAATTGGGTAATTGAATGCCCTTACCTGCTGTGTTCCAAGACATGGAGCTGCCATTTCTTACCCACATTTTCCTCTGCATGTTGAATAGGCCTGTTCTGTTTCTCCATCTGGAAGCAATGCCATTCCTTTGATCATCCCTACTTCTGTTCTGGGTTTCATTGTAACCTTTGCAGATGCATGCTTGCTGAATATCTTCTGCTTTGTTTTCCTAATTTTTTTAAGTCTTTTCTTCTATTACTGTTCCACTTGTATGGCAGTTTCTTTCAATGAAAATGAATTGATGTCCTGCTCTAAGGATTGCTTATGTGACCCATTGCCCTTAGCACTTTCCTCTTGAGTCTTCACAATTAAATGTACTGTCTTTCTGCCATTCAAAGGCCCTAGCAGTCTGCAAAGTAAGAGATTAAGTCAGTGATCTGTTTTCAGACCTCCCTGTTGGCAGCGGAGAGCATTATCAAAAAAACACCAGGCTGGCCTGATAGAGGAAGACTTGTGCATTTTATTTTGTAAGGATTTTGTGCTTTGTTATGTTGGAGTTCAGTTACAGCAGGCAGGAGGCTTTTGTGCATTGAGACAAATGAATGAAAGCAGCAAGGGTAAGATTTATTTTGTTTCATATTTTATTGTCTTGAAACAGCTGAACTCAGCTAATCAATTATTTCATAGGAAATGGTTGCTGTATTTCAGTACTGGTGTAGGTGCATGTGATGCTTTATGAAACAGCCAAGTCAGATTTCATAGGTACCAGACATAATCCCTAGGAATTTTCTGAATCATATGTATTTCACTTTGATTTTCTTCACACCATGAACATAAGATAAAAGAATGCATTACTCTGAGGTGGTTAAATTTGTTTGCCTGGGATATTCTCTGAGCATGACATGGATAGAACAGATCATGTATTCATCAGACCCTTGATATTGCTTCTTAACTGACTTTCTGCCTGCTGGGAACACCTCCATTCTTGATAATATGGAAAAGGTTTGCTGCACTGCTCGTAAAAGTTTTTATCACCTGTGCTTCTATTACATTCTCTGACTGATGGAAAAGAGGAACAAGCACAGAATCTGTCCATAGATTTCAGAGGATGTTTACCATTGTAATTGAAAGATACAAACTGCAAATTCAGAGTTTAATCCCCTGACCAAATATTCTGATATCCTGTTCAATTCACATCTTTAACATTTCAACTCAAAACTACTGTATTAATTTGATTTTGCCTTAAGAAAATCCTTCTGCAGGTTGCCTATTTCTGATGCATAAGCAACAAGAATGAGAATTGTTCATCTGCCATCAGACATTGCAGGCAGACATGTTTACACCTAAACTATTGACCCTCAAGTCCTTTTATAGCAAATAAAGTGAAACAGGCAGGTTTAAGTCATGATTGGGTGAGGATAATCACATCCTAGGATTACCTGTATACTTTCATTATTAAAGAGGATCAGGGACATTCAATGAAGTTATCTACCCTGTAGATTGTAGACAAACTTAGTCAGATGTTTGGTCTGATTTTCCTACCAGAAGATGAGTGCATTTTTTCTCTTTCTAGGATTTTGTGAAAGAGAAAAAATTAGTGATTTTTAATGATGGCTGGTGCAGTTGATGACTCTAAACATCTTTAACACTTAAAAATATATTTTAAAAAGAATTCAACAGAATTTAATCAAATTCAAGATAAGCCAGACTTGTAATAAAAAAAAAAAAAATGAAGAATGCAAAGGGAAAATTAGAGGTAGAAGTGGAAACAGATTGATTCCATTTCAGTAACAGTAGAAAACTATATTCTTCCCCTTACTCCTCTTTGTTTTCTGACCAAGACAAAATCTAGTAGAGACATAATAGAAACTTGTTGGTGTTTCTCAACTTTTTCTTGTTGTACTGTGTTATTGTGAAAATTGTCATAAATTATATCCCAGCTAATCTATTTATTTCAGTAGAAAATTTGAGTCTTCCATTTAATTGTTAAAGTATAATTCTTAGCAATATGTATTTGTCAGGTAATTCAGACTCAACACTGTGGTCCCTCCTACAAATTTTTTCTCTTGAATTATTTTTAATCTTTTTTACCCTTAAAATGTGAGAAACTTTTTATTTCTTCCTGTATCCTAGTTAATTGTTTTGAGAACCCCTTAGGTTGCGTGTGCTCACTTGAAGACCATTGCCTCAGTGGAAGAGAGTCCCCTGTGATCATGGACAGAGGTGACAGTGTCAGATAGTGGATCCAGAGTGGATTTAAGTAACCACTTCTTACTGTTAGCCTGTCCTGTGAAATATATTAAATACTAAATTATTTATTGCCAGCAACCATCCTAAAATATGAAGATCTGTAAATATTGCTAGGAAGCAGTACTAAAATACTCTCATAAGGTGGTGGAAAATTAGCTCATTGTAGTTCAGCAGATGCCCTTCCTTGGATCTGATTCATGGATCCTACCAGTGTGCAGCCATGATCAGTGCTTCATGGAACTTTAATTTCTGCTAATTAAGAGTTTACTAGAATGAGGGAAGTGAAAAAATTTTGTTCAGACTGGCAGCTTTGCCCATAGCTGTTCTCCCTGTGTACTGTATCACAGACATAAGTTTTAGGTTCTTAATACAGAGACTCAATCTGTTTTCTCCCACTTAGACCCTTCATCCAAGCAGAAGACTAATCCCTGTGCTCTCAGTGACCCCTTTACTGATGTTGTAGACTTGGAACAGATTGCAGCTGTTGTACAGCTTTAGGGCAGAAAATGACTGTTCAGGATCAGCAGGCTAATAGCCTGCACACCATAGGGAAGAGGATGTGCTCTGCATCTTGGCATTTCTGGATGGCCTATTTGCCAGGTATGCATTTGTTTCTGATGCAGTTGCTGCATTTGCTGTCTCTTCTGCTGATTTCTGAGAGGACTTCACGACACTGGTGGTGGAAGCCTAGGCTGCTCTGGGCACTGCAGATGTAGACAGGACTATTGAAATAGCATCTTTTCTCAGCAGTTTTGCCTATACATCATTGTAAAGGCTTTGGATGCAAGGTGCTGGACTCCTTGGAAAGTTTCAAATCTTTAAGGGAGATCCCTCCTTTGAAGGGAGCTAACTTTCCTAAAGGACTAATGAGATTGTCCTTCCTTTCAAGATTGCCCAGATATACCATGATCCCTTCTCCTCCTCATTCTTCTCCCCCTTCCCTTCACCTAGCTGACAGAAACTTCACAGATGAATTTTAACTTTATTATAAATTGCAGACAGTTACTCTCCAAGTTGACTGGTTTGGGGTTTTTTTTAACTACCTAATAAAAGACATTTTAATAGCTTTGTTGCTCAGTGTACCACTATATTGTGAGTACTGAACCACCCTGAGATTTCTAAAGGCATTGCACTTCAAGAATAATAATTAAGGTTGAGTGCACAGAACCTCCCTGTGAAGGACAAGAGAATCACCAATTTGTTGAGGGTGGAAGGGACCATCATCTTGAGACCATCAAGTCCAACCCCCTGCTCAAGCAGAGCAGGATCACCTAGAACAAGTTTCTCACAACCATGCCCAGTCTGTTTTTGAAAATCCCTAAGAACTGAGACCTGACAAACCCCTCTGGGTATTTGCCAATGTCTGACCATCCTCACAGTGTTACAGTTTCCATGTCTTCAGGTGTAATTTCTTGGGTTTTGATTTGTACCCATTGCTATCAAGTGCACTGCTGAGAGAAGTTTGGCTCCCTCTTCTCCATCCCCATGTATTTACAAACAGGTGTTAAGATCCACTTGAGATTTTTCTTCTGCAGCCTTAGGAGTCCTGGCTCTCTCAGCCTTTCCTCATGTGAAAGAGAGCCCAGCCCTTAATCCTGTTTGTGGCCCTGCACTACACTGCTAGATCTCCTAGTACTGTTTCTCTTTAAAATATGAATTTAATTAGGCAAAACACGCTCATAATCATGTAGGTCTGCCTCTGAGTTGCAATGCCACTGACCTTTTTGATCCCATATCTTTTTCCACTTTCTCCAACAATCTTGACTTTTCCAGACCTGTGATTTAGAAACATAACTAGTCACTGCTGGTTTTCTTTTGCTGTCAGGGTGTGGTGTTTTTTAATGACTGTCCTTCCACATGTGCTCATTTAGCTAGGCCTTTCCTTTGGTCCTTTTTTCTTAAGTCCAATAAAAACAGCAGAGGATAAACAGTGGTCAGATTCACAAACAAAGAAACAATTAATATAATGAATACAAACTTTTTTAAAAAGTGCTAATCATGCCTGTGTGTAATCATCACACATAGATCCATTGTATATTTTTAGTTCATTAAACTAAAAATTTCTTTGCAAAAAATTACCTGAACTCAAAATATTTTTCTTGATGCTTATTCGTTGCTCATATCCCTGGTGATCAGTCTGGGAAATCTTCAAGGTATTTTGCTTAAATAGGTTTCTTAAGGCATTGGGAAGACATTCTGCCTAACCTCAGTTAGTTTTAGCTTATTTTTTCTTCCATTCATGATACTATTATCGTGTCTAAAGGGTAAAAAAAACCTGCAAAAACCATAATGATTAAAGTAATGAATGCAATAAACATTGCAAATGTTAAGCCTCCACACTTAAAAATTTTCTCTTAACAATCATTCATTTCCAGACTAGTGTAGTGGAAAAATGCATATTCTGCCCAATGGCAGTCTCTTTATAATTTCAAACTGAACAAATTTGAGTATTCTGAAAATGAAGACTGGGTTTCCTGTCTAGAAATAAAAATGAAAAATAATTCACAGAGATGTCATAGGACAAAAGTTCTGTACTGACACATCTGTAAAGAAGAAAATTTATGACAGTCTTTTTAACTTGCATCTTCTAGCAGTAGTCTCTCCTATAGTGGTCTTTTCACTTCTGGTAATAGGCAGATTTCATTTTCTATGTATTTGATTTAAACATTTGAAATTAAAGAATTTTATATGCATGCTTAGCAAATAATATAGGTGATGATGCTATTCACAGGTATAAAAAATGGATCTTTCTTAAGTGCTTGCATTTTATTGCTTTATTTTGTAATAAATTAATAAAAATAGCTTTTTGTTGTTCATTTCAGATATAGCACTGTTTTTTCCATCCTTCACTGGAAATTCTTATTTGGAGCTACCTTCTCTGACATCTGTATCTGAAACCAGGACTGCATCTGGGCAGGAAACAAGCAATCTGACGACTCTGTACTTGACAGTGAAAACAACTGCTCTAAATGGCACCATTCTTTACAGTGAGTACCAAAGATACTTGAAGCTAAGTATCAGTTTTAGCTCCTTCAGGTCCTTATTAACTTTAGTGTACATCAGCTGGCATTTCCTCTTCAACAGCAAAATGAGTCATTAAAATGCAGTAGAAGCCTTTTGGTATTCTAATGCATGCTGCATTATAAAATTTGAACCATTGTTCCTTGTGTAGCTCTGGAAAGTTCTTTAATTTATGACTCATTGAGCAAAACATAACTTACAAGAGAAAATGCTGCTTCCTGACAAGAAAGAACATAGTGAGCATGACTTTAGTTGTAAGTTTTACAGCTCTAAAATACAAACGTTGAAGAAGTTTTGAACAACTTACAGAGAAACAACTTCTCTGTAGCTGGATTGAGTCTCGCTTTTATAATTGTGATCTTGGCTCCAAATTCTTGATTTATAGAACTATCTTAGGTTCTGCAGTTTTGCCATATTTTGAAGCACTTACTGTGATTTCACACTTCAGAGAATTCTTTTGTGATCCCCAGAGAGTATCCGTGCAGACTTGGATGTATGCCTGTTAATACTACATAAAAAGTTGCTTCTTGCCTGCATATTTCATTCCTCAATATATGGAATAAACTTCTGAGACAGAAGTACGCTTTTCACTAGTCAGCAAGAAAAAATAGACTTCTCTGCCAGTTGAGTATTTCATTATATATTTTATCTTGCAATTTCTTGCAAATGGAAAACATGGAAAGTGAGGTGATTTCTTCCCAAGAGCTAGAAAAATATGATTATTTGATAGATTTACTCCACAAAGACAAAATCATTGGGAGCATTTTCAGTTCACTGCAGCTTCCTAGGGTTTCTCTACACAAGAAATCTTGTTGATATAGCATAAATAATTCTGATTAAAATCTGTGGCATTTATATTAATCTGGTAGTAGTATATGCAAATTCACCTGAACTATGTACATATTTATAAGCCAGGGTTAAAAGTAATATAAGCTTTGTGGCATTATTTAATTATGCCTTTTGTTATTATCTGTACTAGATTTTTTTTTTTAGATTTGAAACTCTCTAGCCCCAAACTGAAAATTAATGTTTACTTCTTTTCAAAACAGTATTTTAAATTCTTGTGTGTTATATCTGGGCTGTTGCTGCAGCTGCCTAAGCTACAGTACTGCAAAATTTGCCAAGAATCATGCATAAGTGATGATGTGGCAGTTCTTTATATCAAAATGTTTTATACTTGTTAGTATTTCAATTTCAAGAGGAGTTATTTGCCCTTGAAGAAGAATTCAGTGAAGGTTATTGGAATGTATTTGGCATTTAGTGATTTTGTTTGCTTGATCACTGCAGACTAATTTGGCTCCAGCCAAAGTTAAAGTAAATAGTAAATCTTGCTATCTACACATAAGCCCTGAGTAAGCATTTCTGTGAACCAAAAATCTCAAAGAACTCCATACCAAAAAAAAAGAGAAAAAAATACGGAAGATTCTATGCTATACTCTGGAGGAAGTGGTGTTTTTTGAAGCTAAAGGAGCTGAGTTTGTTCAGCCTGGAGAAGAGAAGGCTCTGGAGACACCACATTTCAGTCTTTAAGTATTAAATGGGTGCTTATAAAAAATATGAGGCTAAACTTCTTAGTTGCCTGTTGCAATAGGACATGGGCAAATGTCTTTAAACCAAAAAAAATGGTGTGTCTTTGAACCAAAAAACACTAAAAGAGTGTAAATGTAGACTAGATATAAAGATTTTTTTTTACAGTGAGAGGAGCAAGGTACTGGAATAGACTGCCCGGAGAGGTGGTAGATTCCTCATCCCTGGAATCATCCAAGCCAAGTTTGAGAAGACTCTGAGCAACCTGATCGGGTCAAAGATGTTCCTGCTCACTGCAAGGGGTGAACAAGATGACCCATTCATGTGACTCTATGTATTTTCTTTTCTAGATGATGTACTCATTTTACATTTAACCTAATTAGATTTTTAAACCTAATTTAACCTGTTCAGCTATTAGTTCATACTGTCTATGGAAAATTGTTAATATGGTATTTTTCAGGTGTTTGCAGAGATTTTCTTTCAGCAGTATTTGAGGGCTTCACGTTCTTTAGAATATAAGTGTTTCCACTTTCTGAAAAGATGGAATGACATTAGTGGAGGACCATGAAGTTTGTTGCTTTCCAATTACCCATATCTGAGACTTCCATGGACTGTGTCACAGCTCACTTCTTGTCCCTCCAAAAAGGAGGCAGTGTGGGTCAGGATTAGTGCTACGAGTTCAGTTCTCAAGCTAAAATTGAGCTGGGGTAGCTCCAGGAACTCAGGATAAATTTTGTATATTTTCTCAGAGTGAAAACTCACCTTTTCTTCATAGGTACTCAATACCATGTCATACTTGCATTCTCATTCCCTATGTTACCCCTAAAATGGAATTTTAACTGATTTGCAATATTCTGCTCTTTTAGTCACGAGTAGGGTTTCTATTAAGATTCGATTTCTGTTAAGCTAAATAAATAAATAAGTAAATAAGGAAAACTTTGGATCTCTGCCTGGCTGTGGAACACAGACACAGAATTCTTGGAGAATTCTGATAAGTCATCCTTTACTTTTTGTGTCTTATTATCAGAATTCTTGTAGAATTCTGATATTGTGTTTAACATTAGATAGATCTTTGATTTACATTTCCACTTTAGCTATCTCTGCCCCCTCCTTCTATAGCACCAATTTCTTTTCCTTGTTTGTGCTCTTTCTTTTTTTGTCCTGTATCTCCCTGGTAATTAGATTCCTTTCCAAACATTACAAATATTTCCTATAACGTTTAAGATCAATATTCTTGTTTGCCTTTACATGACCATAAAATAAAAAATTATATAAATTTGTAAATAAAAATCTCTCCAGTGTTTTATGAATGAACTCCATGTGCCTATTCAGATAATTGAGAATTTTTAAATTATTTCTGTACACTCTTCTGTCAGATAAATATCCTTTGTGAGTTTCCTCATATGCTTTCTCTGTATTTCTTTCATCCCCATTTTTTCTCCCTGCTCGGTCTTTCATTTTCACTTCTAACTACTACAAAAGAGAAGCTGCTGCTCTCAGCTCTTCTGTTTTTAATAGTAATACAACTCCTGCCTTTACTGCTGCTTTTTTGAAGCGGTGTTACCATCAAACATCCAAGGAATTAACTATCAGCAGAAAGCCAGCTTGAGGCTAATGCCCTCACTAGGTACAAGAACCACACACTTCTAAGGGTTAATGCTCCCACCATTTTCAGATTCTGTTAATTTATGCATTTTAGCAGTGGTTTAATAATTATTGTTACAACAAGCTTCACACATTCATAAAGCAAAAACCTTTCTATTTGTCAAAATAACTTTTTGAAATAGAAAAATTATTACAGTGATCTGCTTGTTTCGGATGTACTTTACTAGGAAATTGTTACACTTTTTGATTACTTTTTTAAAATTAATCTACCTTCAGATTACACATTTTACAAACACACCTGTTTTTACCAGTTGGTGGTGAGGTTACATCTGTTTTTCTGGCAGATAATTAATAGACATTTAATTACAGGGAGAAACCTCAGACAAGATGCGACTGATACACCAATGAATTTGAATCAGAAAGTATGCATAAGAAGACTATTTAAGTCAAAATCATAAGGATAATATAAAAGGATTAAAACTTGCATCTATCTTTACCTAGTACATTAGCCATTGAAGAACAAAAAAGATCTGGGCCTTCTTCACTTTTTCATGTCAACATGCCTTAAAATAAAAGTAACAGAACACTAAAAATATCAATGCATTATTTTAATACCTTTTAGCAGTTAGTGCAATTATATATATGCAAATATAGATAAGACAAATTTAAAAAATAGAGAATGCAGCAAATAAGCTTGCTTATGGGCTAACCAATAGGCAGAATATGAGAATCATTACATGTACTAGGCATGTCACTTTAGTAAATCATACCATACTGTTAAAAAAAAATTTACTATTTGATGACTCTATTAGCAAGAATTTTATCAATGGTTTGTTGAAATTACCAAGTACTAAGGACTTATAGAGGCTTCCAAAAGTAGGTTTTCTGGTGAAAAAATGAGGAAAGAGATAGGGTATCATAGAAGCCTATGTGTGGTTTATAGAAAATTATTATACATATGTCTGTTTTAATACAAAGAAAAATGTATTTACGTTCTCAATAATGATGTTTTCCCTAATTATTTCAGTATGTATTCAGGAAATACATACATTCAAGAATGTTAACAGTAAATGGACTAAAACTGTCTGGAATTTTTGCAGTTACATTATGTTTAAGTTGTTGATAGAATGTGACAGTTACATTTGTGCCAAGAAAGATTAGCCATCATTTGAGAAGATTTATTTGTTGACTACAGAATGCGTTCATAAAATTTCTATTCTATTCCTTAATTATTTTATTTGTTTGCATGATTAAATTTCATCAACATGTCAAAGCAAATTGTGATATTTAGCCACAAAGCAAAATAAATTGCTAGTGATCATAAAAACCTGATATAGCTGTTAAGTTTTACTTCATCATTTTCACTTTTAAGAGAGTCAGCATAATGCTGCTCACAATCCCTTCAAGGGTAGATTGTTTAGCTCCTGCTATATATGGTAGCCTATAACTTCTGACAATTGGATTTCAGATATCATAGCCCATGTTTATAGCATTTCTTAAGGACAACAGCTCCCTTTTCATAAGCTGGGCTCATAAATTATTTCCTTTTCTCTCAAAAGCTCTGTTCCCCAGATCTTCCCATGTTCCCCTTAAGAAACTAATAGAGGCCATTCAGACATTTGAGTTGTAGTCTCTTTGTCTCTTATTTCAGCTGGCATTTTCATGTGGAGCATTTCACAGTATCCTTCCTCTGCGTCAAAATATATTTTATTTCTTAATAAGCTTATCTCATATTTTAATGGGACTTCGAATCTGTCTTTTAAATATGCAGACATTTAAGCTCAATGGCCATTTGCTTGCTGACATACTGATGTACAAAAATAACCTTCCAGCTACCAGTTTTCTGTGAAAGGATGATTGCTGGGATTCTTTTTCTGGAACCCCTCACATAATCTCTACTAAGGTCAAGATGATTTACCCCTAATATCCATCAAGGTTTTTAACTCAGATATTTCCTGATCTTAGTCTCTTCCCAGGACCTGTCTGTTTTGCTTATGACTCAAGCTTTTCCTATGAAGGTAGCTTCCATCATATGCACTGGGTAGTATATGCTCTTTCACATTGCCAGAACAAAATTCTGACTCTTCATGTTCACTGTAGAAAGATTTAAAGGACTGTCCTTTCAAAGGATTTCATACCACCTAGCAAATAATGTGAAGAATGCTGTTAGTCACCTGTAAGTGTGACTTAAAAGTGCTCCCTAGACTGAAGTTCAAGCAGCAACACTCACTGAAGTTTCAAGAAGTAATGTTGCCTTTGAGAGAGCTGTCCCAGATTTTTTACTTTACTGGTAATAATGAGGACCTTCTTCCAAGATTTTACTAGTGGGCAATGTGAATAGACAGACAGAGTCACTGAGAGAAGGGAAACAAGCTGTTCATCTGTAACTTCACTTTTTCAAGACGTTATATACGTGCACATGTACATCCACTTTGTTCTCTCTGAATCAATGTGGCTTACAGATCTACTTACTGGTAGAAACTGGAAATGCCAGGAATGGCATGTGCAGGGAGGGGAGAAGACTAGGAAACAAATAGTGCAATATGTTCATATATCAGTTAAATGATGGTTCAAAAGCAGTGTAATAGTGCAATATATTTTGAAAGAGCATTATCAGACTATTGTAGAAGGAAATTGTAAAAGCTAAAGGCATGAAATCCAGTCAAATTAAAAGAGCTTTGGAGTTAATTAGGTATTCAGAATACAAAATATGTCTAAGCATAAAAGACTTCAGTAGGTCATCAGGATTTGTAACAGACTGAAGAAATGCAATGTTGACTAGGAAGCTGTTCTCAAGGAGGGAGTTTACATTGTGAACTGTTTCTGTTAGGAACTATACAAAAGGAAGTGATCAGGTAGTCGCAAGCACTGTGTTCTCTCTCTGTCTCATAAAAAATCATTTTTTGCTTTTTGTTTTTTCCTCCAAAATAAACTATATTATTTTGATTTTACAAATTGGTGTGTCTTCTAAGTCCCAAGAATGCCCTCATTCTTTTTACCTTTCTGAATAAAAACAATAAAGGATGCTCTGACCTGTGGCCCCCTGCAGCAGCTCCAGGGCTGGGAGCTCCTACCCAGCAGCTGAAACCCAGCCCAGATCCCAGCCCTTCATACCCACCCTGGGGGACTCCTGCTCATGGCTCATGGGCAGACTCACTCAAGGCTCACACACCCAAACCCAGGCACTCCACAACTGAGGGTCCCCCAAATGCTAGCGTGAGATTCCTCCCTGCCTAACACCCATGCCAGCACCCAGGGCCTCCTATTCAGAGGCAGTAGTACATCAAAAAATACATGCAGTATTTTCAATTTTGTGACCCAGTTAGTGAGTCTTTTTTACTTCAGTTAAACATAGTGAAATACAGTGTAAAAACAGATTAACGTTTTAACTATTTGTCTTAAAGGTGAAAAAAAATTGTCAACAGGAACTGTCATACCTTTTATGAAAAGTAAATACAGATAAATTCAAAGGGCAAATTCACCCAATAGCATTGGAAACTGTAGGTGTTAGTCCTTTTTGTTTAGAAAACCCTGATATCATTCATCACTTAAATATAAATATTTTGCTGTCATTTTTACAATGTATAATTATATTGTAATATATAGCAGAAGTGAACTTAAGCATATTTTTCATTCTTATTTTTAAGAGTCCAAGTAACACTATGTTTATTGTTTTGTAAATAATTTTTCTTTTCTACAAGTCTGAAATATATCATTAATTGAGAAAGGTGAATTTTTCATAATATTAAATCTATTATAAGAGCTGTCCTCTTATAATTTTTGTTTTCTATAACTTATTTGAAAAGCTGAATTAATGTGAATTTGTTTTTTTATTGTCACCTTTGCTGCCTTAATGATACTGCTGGATATAGAGAGAAGTTCAATTAATGTAAGATCTCTGTAAGATCAATGCCACTACAGTGGTATTAAGTAAATTTTGTCTTTTAGTTAATTTATTTTACTTTTAACTGTTATCAGCTAAATATAGAGATTTACAGTCTGATTTTTTTTCCTCACAGTTAAGAGTCCTGTATATGGACAGAAGTGTCCCCAAGGTCACATGGGCATCGTGTCTGATGATGGTGTTCCAGTAGTGTGATTTAGTTCTGTGAGGTCCTACACCTTCAGAAGTGTGACTGTCTCCATTTTTGTTTTCAAAGCTGGTGAAAGAAATTTTGGAGAGCAGTTTCTTCACTTGTATCTTGTGGAGGGAAGACCAACAGTTCGACTAGGCTGTGGAACCTCCCAGAACATTCTGACTGCATCCCTGAACCAGTCTGTCAGCAAGGGTATGCTCGTCCCTATCACAATAAGGTAAGAACTGGGTTACATTAAAGGGTTTTAGTAATCTATATTGAGCAATAAAGTGTAATTTAACTCTTTCAATTTTTGGACAATAAAGAGGCAAGTAAAATTGGAAAGGAAATTTGGAAACTTTTTTCATAAAGTTGAAAATATAATTCAATTTCAATTCTCCTTGACTGAAAATACATTTTAGTTCACACAGATTACTTCAGTCCTTTGGAGAGCTTATGAATCATTTAAAGTCTTCAAAGTCCAGATACATTTACAGATACAGATTATTTCAGTTTGAGAACTGAAACAGTTTAAACATAAGTTTTGAAATTACAAATGGGGGGTCTCATATTTTATGCTTATTATTTAACACATTGAATAAATTAGATTTGTCATCACATTTTAATGCTATATATAAGACTAGTCTATTGTTTAAGATAAATTAAAAATGGGCATGCTAACAGCATCTTACATTACAGGGTGGACTTGGTCATTTTAAAAGCCTGATCCAAACAACTGTGATTCTAAAAGTTTTCATATCTACATTTACCACTGTACTATCAGGGTTATACAAGAGTGGCTAATCACTCCTGTCATTTTTCATCTTGTAAAATGATAGTTCTCAAAATGGTTCACTAATCATTCTGAGATGGGTATTGGTATCATGCTTTGGTAATGAATTAACTCTTTTCCAGTCATGGAATGTCATATGTGCAAACTAGGTAAGAAGTAAAACAGAAATAATATAGGGTTTTTTGCTATATTTATATTAGTAAGGTTAAATAATGGTAAAGTATTCAATCTTTACTTCAGAAGTGTTTAGAAATAATTCTGACCCGTATAAAATATCAAATTACTGTGATTAAGATAGTATTTTTTTACATCATTCAAGTATTATTAAGTATCAATTGCTGCACCTGGACTGTAAACATTTGTGCTGTGAGGGAATGCAATGCACAAATTATGAAATTAAAGGAAGCCTTAGCTAGGACTATTTTTGCTGTTAGAGGATGGTCTGTGAAGGAGACTGCTGCAAAAGTTACCATGAGACATGCATGTTAGACTTCTCAAAATTGCCTTTTTCTATCAAAAAAGAAAAATCAAAGGAAAATCTGAATATTTTTGTGTTTTTCTTCTGAGCTGTTTCTCTGTGATGTAAATGTTGATAATTCTGAAATGACAGGGGTTTGTTGATCTCATTATATATAGTAGATTGATATGGGGAGAAGAGAATGTTCAGCATATATTGTTAGATTGCATGCTTAACCCATTAGCTTTACCACTTCTTTTAAAAACAGACTTGTTAGAATATAAATCCTCTTTTCTAAATATGGAAGGCTAATAGGAGCTGCCCTTTAAGAAACTGTTTCCTTTCTATTTTTTCCTTTCTATGTTTTCTTCTTATTTCTTTTCAGCAGGGATGTTTTACCTTTTATGCTTAGTATTAACATCTAGTATTAATGGAACAAAGTTACATAGCATACATTCAAATCTTATTAGCTGGCTGTGTATTTATTTTAGGATTTTTGAACAGATTGTAAAAGCATATGAAAATTACAAAGTATATCACTTCCCCTCCTTTTGATCTAGCAGATAAAGAGTTTTTTTCTCTCAGAAAAAACTTGATAGAGTTATACAGCTCAATACTAATAAGCTATTCTAAGTTTGTTTTTTAATCCCAGGGGCTTCTCTTGTATGAGACATTGGTCAGAAAATTGTCTGCACTGCATCAGCTGTGAAAGCATTGTCTTTGCTTCATACATTTAAGCCATTAAAATGCCATACCAATTTCAAAGCCTAATAATATTGTAGCAACAAATGCAGCTAAACGACAATTAAAAAATTGATTCTAGGTATAGAGTTCAAGTTCACCCTGAAAATTTTATTTCCTTCTTTTTCTACCTTAATATTAACACTTCTGTATTTATGGGCTCATTCTTCTTGTTGTTACACTAAAAAATACTGTCAGTTCAATTTACACATTTCCTTTGTTTACTAGAGTTTTATACTGCTATCTTTGAAACAGTGGCATACTAAATAACTTGCAAGGTGTGATTGTAGACTGTGACTAGTAGGGATTTACATGAATTTGAGTTTATGGTTTTGGCCTTCAAAATGACTTGTGATTATTCTTGTGAGTCCTTCTAAAATGTAGAGAGAGCAGTATATCCTTCACCAAGCAGCAATAAAATTGTAATCCTTCAGCAGTCATCCTTAACCTCTGTCAAAGGAAAAAGCAAACTTGACAAGGAAGTTGTAGCCTCCCAAGCTCTTGTATCATAAGATATAAAATATGAATCCGTGACAAACTGTTGATTTGTGTTCTCAGAGGCTGTTGGAGATAGATAATTCTATCTGTATGCTTTACCTGCAAAATTGTGTGGGGTTTTTTTCCCTATAATGCAGGAAAAGAGTCAAAGAGTAGAATAAATGACCATTTTTTGTTACTGTTTCAAAACCCTCCAATAGGAAAAGAATACATTTGCTACATTTGACTTTGAATTAGTTTGGAAGATCATATTTGACACTTATTCTGGTTTTGGATTCAACTATGACTGCAGTGGTTAAACACCACAATTAACACATCCAATATCTATAGAAACAGACTTTCTCCTTTTTGAACTTATTCTTTTTAATCCACATGTGCAAGAAACTAATACATTCATATAGTTTAGAGCTACTGCTTTCTTTTAACTGTATGATTAGTTTCTTTAGATATGGCCATTTTTTCAAACCTGATGAAGATTAAATGAGTTTTAAATGTTCAGTCATTGTCTTTATGGTACTTGTGAAATGGCAGCTTTATAGAAGAAAGTCAATAAAGCTCTGATTGCTTACTTTTTTTGCCTTGCCTAAAGAAAATAAAAACCTGTTTCAATGCAGTTTCATTTGTGTTTCTGTTTCTGTTTATTTTAGGATGATTTGATTACTGGTTTGAAAATGTGTATTCATTTGAGTGTAATTTTTTGTGATTTTATGATTGAGAATGTATTGGTTTTTTTCAGTTAAAGCTTTAAGCACATACTTGAAATGTAGTTTGGATTGGTTTTACGGATTTGTTCTTTAAAGTTATTCAAAGAACATTAATCCAAACACATTTCATTCCATGAGTATGTTCTGGAATGCATTTGCCTGATGTAAAATTTGCTCCCTTTTTGGTTAAAGTGATATTACTGTCTTGGGGGAAAATGATGTTTCTTCAATTCAGCGGTTGAAGGAAGGTAAATGTAACTAAGAGATTGAAATAGTCAGGTCATCAGGATTTTGATTTATCTAGTAAGGTGGGTTGTCACTTTTAGAATATGAATACTAATATATTTTAGACATCTTAGATTTTTGTCTGTTCTGCACAGTGATGCGATACAGCGGGTCCTTTTCCGTTTAGGAGATTCCAAGCAAGCATTAATTAAAATCTTCCCTGTATGTGACAACATCACTCTTCAATCTGATTTACCTGCAGAACTTTCAGAATTTTTCTCTGGAATTTTTTGAACATAGTGACCATCCCCACAGAGCTATATCATGGTATTATGTACATTTACGTTTCATGTATCTTCCAAGTGAACATATTGAAAGCAGTTGTTTCCAGTTTTCTGTCACACTTTAATCAGTAGTATGGATGTGAGCATTTACTCATGGCTGAGAAGGGCACCTTTAGCTGTCTTTAAAAGGGTTTATTTGTTAAATACATTATCCAGTTAATTTGGCCAGCTATCACCTAGACCATGCAATGGTACAGAATCTGCTGAAGTTTATTATTTGGTCTTCCAGCTTCAAAAGCAGATGGCACATTCTGAACTGGGAAAGTCCTCAGCATGTTTTTGTACCTCCACATGGATACTTTGGCAAGGCTTAATGTATTAAATACTAGTTACAAGATTATATTATCTGTGCCCATGATTTTACCTACACTTCTACTTCCTCCCTTTCCACAGAAGAAGAAAATCATTGCTTGAACTAGTCTAAAAAGCTTTTCATGCATGTGTATTCTGAAAATGTGTTTCTAAAAGACACATAAAAATCACAATTCATACAATATATTGTCTCATTTTCAATGATGGTGTTTATCTATTTAATTTCATTATTTCAGAGATATATAGGTTTTCATATTAGTACATATTTTTATTGTCATTTACAGGTGTTGGGTATCCTGCATAATGTGAAAGTATTACTTACAATTACATTAAATCAATAAACCAAAGAAAACCACCCAAACTCAATTATCTGATGTCTTGCTATTGTTTCCAACGTTACCAGTTACCTAGAAACATAGGATATTTTTTTGTTGATTTGGAAACATCTGAGCAGTAGGTTTTGTATCTCAGCAAGTACATAGTATAGCCTCGCTTTCATACATGCCATTCTGATTTCCAGCATAATCAATTATGTGATGAATGAGAAATAGAAAGGTGATTTGGTAAATGACAACTGCCTGCAATATTGCTGTCATCACATCTCATCTTTTCAAAATTATTTGAAGATTAACAGTGAAGGAAGTCTGGAATAGATTTAAGAATTTTTATTTCATTTTATTAATTTATAAAATTGTTAAAGAAAACACGTTTAGAAGTGGTTTTAAAAAGGAATATTTTACACATTCTATATCTTAATTTCAAATTTTAAGTCAGCCTGTAGATGAATTATACCCATGCTGTGTTGCATAGAACTGGAAATGATGTAGGATATTATTTATACTTAATCAATTTTGAAGAAAATTTGTGATTAATTCTAGAAGGGCATATATACAACTGCATAAATTTATGTTTACTGCATTTTCTATATCAATTGAAAATTTCATAAAATCATCACATTTGCCACTATAAGGTAGGAAAGCTTTTGCTCTGTATGCCTATGCAGTGTTTGTTCTCTAAAAGCCTTAATCCCAGTTTTTTTAATCGAGCTGTTACAGTTTTACACAAGTAATCACTACATCTATTTAGTCTTAAAAATAGTCCCATAAGAGATGCATTAAATCAAGCTAAAGAATACAAATTCTTGTATATGCAATTAAAATTTAAAACAATTATTTGGAACATTGGAATCAGCTGGTTAAATCATGCCCTGTGGCATGTTGTCCGGAATAACGCAAATAAGAAAACGGATTCTCACAAAGAATTTTGTTTCTGAGTTTTTCAAAAGAATTTACCTTTTGTGTTGGTTTCAATTTCAGCTTTTGTGTATGAGCAGAACATTCAGTGTGCTTTGAAACATAAGCCACTTTCTGAATTTTTTTTTCCTTCATTCATCAGCAGTATGCAATATTTCATCAGTGATCTGTCAAAGCCAACAAACCAACTGCTATGGCTGTTCAAGCTCATTAGCTACTGACTTGAAGAACAGATGTTTGAATTCCTGTACCCTTCATGCTCTGTGTTTATGCTAGATTTTCTTACATTAACTGCCCTTAGAGGAATGACCCAAGAACACAGAAGGACAAGTTAAGTGGTTCTTTAGGCTGGAAAGGACCTCTAGAGGTCATTCCAACATTCCTGCTCAAGCGGGCTGTCCTGGCTTCAGCTGGGGTAGGGTTTTCTTCTCAGTACCTGGTATAGTGCTGTGTTTTGCATTCAGTATGAGGGTCAGGTTAATAACACATTAATGCTCTGGTTGTTGCTAAATCATGTTTATAGTAAGTCAAGGGCTTGTTTTTGTGTCTCATACTCTGTCTGTAAGGAGACACACAAAAAAAATCATTAACTGGCTTTGGATGGTTTATTGCAAAGTGGCTCACCACAGACCAACTCACAGCATATGATGTCATAATATTTTCATCTTCCAATTCATTGTGTGTCATTATACATTTATCTCAGATGAAAAGGCTATGTCACAAAATAAGTGATATCTGCTGTTTTTTCTTATGGACAGAGTTACAGGGTTGCATTAAATGTCATTTGAACTCCTACAAGGATGTGTATTCCAAAAGCTAAAACTACTGACCAAAATCAATGCATTAAAGAAGGTTTGAGGTTCTCCGGCTAGTTGCGAGTTTTCTTCAATCTTTTTCAAAGCTGTTCATATCTATATAAATTTTAGAATGTAAACTGTATTAGCAGTTCAGTAATTTAGAGTGGCATCAGACATCCAGAGCTCCATACTGAACTGAGCTCTGAGTCACAGCTGGAGTGCTATGACCTACCTGGAACCATAGAAGCAACAAGGAAAAGCAATGTATATTTACCATATTTCAAAGATAAAGCTTTGAAAAAATATGAGGCTTTTGATTACTAACATTATTTGGGAAAAATGCTGATGAGTCAAATTCACTCCATCTAACCTCACCTACTTTCAAGCAAGGTATTAATCTAAAGGAGCTTGTCTGTATAAGTACATGGATTTATGGAAAAATTTAAAAATTAATGCAGTACTCAGACATTTATTGCTCACTAGCAATTTTTGACAGTCAGCTGAAACTGAAAATTTGCCTTCAGTTTACCTCCCTAAGTGGTCAATTCTAAATGGTAAACACGCTGAAAAAGTAGAAAAATTGGTTTGCAAAATACTCTTTATTTGTTTTTCACAATCTTTCATCCCACTGATAACCCCTTTTTTCTGTTGCAGTTACTTCAGCTTCAAACCTACTTAAAATTCAAGATTTTGTTGTTGTAAGTCATAATGATAAAAGAAATATATTTTGTAAATATCTTTAGTATCACAGAAAATAATACTGGAAAATATAATTTGGAAAGTCCTGTTAGCAGGGTACACCCTCCAATCTGTTGAACACGGAATTTTAAAAATTAAATTTTGTTTGTAATCTTATGTATTTAAATTTTATGCCAAATCAGGCATTCTGTTAAATTCTGTCTGGGGGCAAATGCTGACTTTAGCTCAAATAGATGAACTTAAAATTGACACTGTGAATTCCTGTTTACACTTCAATATCCTGAAAAAAGTAAGAGAGCATAATTTAATCTCTGTTCCTGAAGGTACTCACCAGAATTTGAACTTTTTAATTGATAGAATAAGAGATGCTAGAGATGACTGTATTTCCTATAGGAAAAAGCATAGGTGTTATTTTTAACCATATTATCTGTTTTAAAAATGTAACATATGTCATTTGAATTACCAGTGTTGCTCAAGGGTATTTGTATTTATTAGTGAGTTCAACTTAGCATAATAAAGCAAAATCAAGCAACACAGAAAAAATGCACTAACCTTCCCAGTATTTTATTTTGGATTGTGTTTACCATTATAGGATGAATTAACTCATCCTATAAGATGCTGATAAGCATAACTGGCTCACAGCTATGCAGAATAATCAACCATTTACCAAAGACTTGAATATTCAACTTTCCATTAATTTGCAAGAAATACAAAAAAAGTTTTATGATGGAGAGCAAAACATAGTTCTGAAGAAAACTCTGTCATGTCAGGGGTCATTTTGACATGAGTCCAACTTTATATTTTATACAGTGACTGTCCCAGTCAGAGTGCCTGTATAGACTAGTGGTAGAATGGAAAGGTTTTGTTGATCTTTCCTGTGTTTAAGGTGCATTCCTGCCCAACTATTATGTTGTTCTCCCACCATTCTCCCTCTCTAATGTAGAGGACCAGACTTGAAAATAATAATGCAGGTTGATATTATCGGGTTGGAGCAATGTTTTTATTATGTCCATTTTTTCCTAGGATAAGTCAAACACTTCAGTAATACCCTTCATACTCATACTCTGAATTTCATTGATTCCAGTTAGTGATTTTAAAAAGTCCACTTGAACCAAGTGGTTCAAGACAGTATATTTACTTTGTATTTTTGCCTACAGAAGTGGTAAAATGAAAAGGAGTAATGAGGAATGCTTAAAAACCTTGTTGTATCAATTTTAACATTTTAAAGCAGAATCAGATGTTTAATGACCATGGTAATCTCCAATGTATGTTTAGTATTTCATTGTTAAGCACATTACAGATATCTTGGTAATTAGATATGTGAACAGATTGTTAGGTTTCCATGCTATAACTTTCAAAAGCATGACTAAAGTATTGTATAATTCAGAAAATTCTTAAACCTTACTGTTTATCAGATCCTCTTATCAAACATGACAAAATAATAGCTAGTGTAATTTTTCAGAATAACCAGAAAAATTCATTTTCCAAAGGAAATTGTAAGATTAATAATCACATTAAAGAAACAGTTTCAATGTGCTGTTGACAATTGGAGTAATCATTTATTGCTTTCTTAGTGAGTGATGCTGTTAACAGCAGTTACTTCTCTATGAGATTTTACTGAATCTCTATGCCATAATTTATCAGGTCTTCTAAAGACAGTGAGTTGTGAATTCACCAGAATTAAAGTATACCTTATAAAGCATAATGAATGCACATTTCTTTATCTTCTGCTTTAGATTTGGCTACGTGTTATAGCTTTAAAGTTTTAATATCCAAAAAATCTCTGGTTTTCTGGAAGAAAAATGAGAAGAATTCAGTTCTAATAGTCCATATAACCTAATTTCCATTTTCTGGATACATCTGCTTTGAAAATTATATTATTTGTCTTTCAGCAGTGTTGGATATAAATCATATGTAAGAGATTTTTTATGATGTCATGGAAATTCTAAACTGCATTTAACTTAAATTTCCAAAATTTGCTAAGTTCTTTAGAACTCTCCCTTTCTGTATTAAAGGAGACACTGCTTTAATGGTGCAGACAGGCACACAGTCTTGTTTTTTCTGTGCTGAATAAGCATTGCATTCCAGGTACTGCTGATGTGATTGCTTACTCACTGTGGTTTCTCTACATAGACAGTGATCTCGTTTGATTCACTTTTCCATCTCCTTGTGTCTGAGTCAGGCTGGGTGAAAAAGCAAAGGTTTCAAAATATGTGGCTTCTCCCACTGCTCCAGGGAGGAAGTTGGATGCATGGCCCTTCTGATCTGCTTGGAAAGAATATCAGTTATTTCACATACAGGCTAGAATGAAGGGATTTCAGTACTGCTGAAGGGACACTAGGCATTATGCATGAAACAGGGCAGATATCACTGACATGAAGGATTATAGAAGGAATAATAAAATAATAAAATTCAAGGTAATATGATATATAGTTAAATATTTTTATCATTTCAATATTTTTTTTTTATTTCTAATGTATATAAATTCTCTAAAATTCCTAATCTATGTCTGGTCACCCAATGATTTACACAGAGGACTTTTCAGACAGCAGTTTACTTTCTGTTGGTTTGGCACAGCACATGGAACTATAGCACTAGAGTACAGAGCAAAATATCTTATGGAGGTGCTGTGTTGTCTTCTTCCTAAGCGAGATGGTAGTTTACACGTTGTATTTGAGAGTTCTGAAGAGCTGAACAACAAAATAAAACTGTGAAAAGCAAGCAGTTTTTTAATTCTCTTCCTCCAACCTGTTGTTCTGTACGTGGAAGATCAATACAGAAATAAAATTGGTTCAGTGTGCTTGTAGCAATTGGCAATTCTCTTCAGGTTTGCCTTAGCTGAGAGCAATAGGAAGTGCTATTTGCTCTGTAGGTATTGAAAATCAGTAGGAAATAAAAACCAGTAGTCAGCCAGCCTTTGTATGAATGTCCAAAAAAGTGGCAGTAGAGGGAAGGGCAAGAAAATGTATCTGTCTCTCAACAAGCCAGTTTGGCTCTCTTTGATTCATCTCATGAGCACCAATAACCACAGAGGATTCAGAAGGCAGAGCTCCACAAACAATGAAACAGGCAGCAGAGTTGCAGTCCAGACTGCCATGGGATTACGCTGAATTTTCTCCTGTTTGCTAAGAAAGAAGTTTGTCTTGGTCTAGGGGACCAGCTCCTAGCTTAGCAGCAAACTTTCAATAAACTTTCAAAAAGTTTGGTTAATCTTAGCTAGTTGCTTAATTTGCACAACTCTTAAGTGGGAATACTATTTACCTATCTCCAAAACATATTCAAAAGAGTAAATTTTCTGAGGCAAAGAATTTTAAAAATGTGACATTGAGCTTCTGATGCATGATCTGTATTTTTCACTATATTCAGTCCATCTCTTTTTCATGGGGGCTGGGGGAAAGAAAAAACAGAGAGGGTTACTATTTAATTTTAATAGCTATTATCTTATTTTTTCTAAATTCTTGCTTTCTAAATAAATTTCAGGTAGATGTTCAATACACAGGCAGAGAAGAAAGAACAAAACAGGACGTCAGACAGCTCTTTGTTAGAAGAATAGCTGGTTTAGGTCTAGTTCTGCATACCAACAGTAAGAAAATTTGGTGCAAATTGAGTCCCTTGATTAAAGAGAATATTCAGTAAAATTCACACACACATTTATTAAATAGTCCTTCTTGATAGTCATGAAAGAGAGAGAGGAAAAAAGAGAGAGTTGCCAACTTCATCTTTCTGAGAGAGAGAGAGAAACATCTACTGCATCCTTCTTAGAGTCCGCAGGGAACTCATTTGTGGAACCCATCACAGGAAGGAAATGATTTCTCTTCCTTTAACTGAAGTACACTGATTCCATAAGGAATTTATATTTTGGTATCAATAATTCAGGTGTGAGAAGTTATTTTATTTATCTCTCCACCACTTTGATTGCCACTATCATTAGTTTGTTCTTTGAAGCACACATTAACCTGGCTTTTTCTTAGACTGTAAAGTGCCTGGGAAACTTTCTTCTCTGTTTGCTCACCATTTCGTGCCACTTACCTCCTGTATCTTGCTCTTTACCTTTGTTGATCTATTTTCCATGGTGTTAGGGATGCTGCTGTTACATCTCTGATCAACTTCATCCCAGATGCTTTGTCATTTTTTGACCATTACTTGATTATTTAATATTTTAGCAAAGTGCTACAGAGTTTATAGAAAGGAGATGTACAGAGTGTAGGTGCCCAGGCAGTGGCAGTGGGGGCTGCAGGAGGAGGGTATTTCCTGAAAGAACTGGGACCCACAGAGATCCCACACTGGGCGAGGGGGAAGGTGTGAAAGGCAAGGAGCAGCAGAGAGGAGCTCTTACAGACTGAGCCATATTCCCCATCCTCCCTCTGCCCTGTTGTGTGGGGGAGATACAGAAGCTGGGAATGGAGCAAAGTTGAGACTGGAAATAAAGGGGTAAGGGAGCAAGGGGTTAATTTTTCTCATTGTTTCTTACCATCCAACCCTATTGAATTGCCAATAAATTAAATAAATCTTCCCCATGTGAGTCCTGTGATGACAACTGGTAAGAGATCTCCCTGTCTTTATCTTGGCCCAGGAGTTTTGTCATCGTGCTTCCCCACACTCACTGTCATGTTGAGAGGGAGGGGATAGAGAGCAGCTGGGAGAGCAGCTGGCAGCTGACTGAGGTCAACTCACCACAGAAGGAACAGGGAAGCGATACTGAACATGATTTTCCTGCATTCCTTCCATGTGTAATTGTGCAGGCAAAATTTTGTAACAGATACGTGACCTCTTCTGTTTATTTGAATTATAAGTAGTGCTCTCTTGTGGTGGATAGGGCTGTATTCTGTTGCTCAACACAATGTAAATATGAGTATATTGGAGAATTATTGTAGTCACATGGTGAGGGTTAGCATACAGTGAACACAGAAGAGTAATTATTGTCTCACATTGCTGGTGCTATGGCCTTTCCAGAGGTGTGAAAAATATCTGCTGCATTAGAGAGTATTTCCAGATAAAGTAACTGTCTCACAGGTTTTCTGTGCTTTGATACAAAATAGCAAAACATTATGTAATGCCAAATCTGCTTTTGAGCTCACACTTCAAATGAACTAGATTAAACAGACGTGCAACTGTTAGAGGTTTGAAGTACATTAAAAAAAAAAAAAAATTCTTCCAGTTGTGGACTGCCTTTTCTGGGGGCTTTGCTCTAGTGTAGTATCACCTGTTTGCTGTACATTTCCCTGCTTAGGCAAATGGTGTTTATATGGCACCAGCTCACGCCTGTGCCTTGGGATACGGGTCTCTGTGGCTTTCCTTCTGCAGCTTCCATGCAATTTGCAGCTCTGCTCTGCTGTTTGTAGCAATGGTGGATGTGACTTCTACTGCACTGAGGGGTTTTTGTGAGAACACCAGGAGCTAGGGACCTATACATTGTCACAGAAATTGTTTTATCCCCCCTACGGTTCACATTGTCTTGTCAGAGCTGCCAGCGCCTAGCAGACCCGCAGTAATGAGAGATGTGAATGTGAGAGCTACAGTGTAGCATGCTGTGCTGCTACTAAATTACTCAGCAGCCGTTCAAAATGCCTTCAGAAAATACATTTTCTCTTGATTTGAATACATTTTATGTAAATCTGACATGTGGTTTGGCCCCTGGGTTTTGTTCCCAACACTGTCAGAAACAATCTTCTACAACCTCTTTTGTTCATCCATCTGGAAAATAACAGGATTATGCTTGCCTGCCTTCTGGGGCAGGTATAAGTTTTGCTCAACAGCAAATGTTGTGAAAAACACAAAACTAAACACCAGTCTGTGCCTGGCATAAACCAAGGTATGTTCTGACCAATTTTTTCCTTGGCTGAAGAGTACTCATCCTCAACCAGCCAAAGAGGAAGGCATTGATTATTAAGACTGAGTTTTTCCTTCACTTTTAACAGAAGAGAAGAACACATGGCTTTGTTTTAATGGATTTATTTCAATCAAATACTTAAACCTGCAATCTTTCAAGATTTCCTAATGTATTTCATGGAGGTAGTGAACCTGGCACTTTTACTGCTTTTTAAATGACAGTTCTTCAATTCTTATGTGGAGAAGCAGGCACAAAAGCAGTTTTACTGGAAATTTAAGGTGGGGATACATGGGGGAAAAAAGGCTCAAGTTAACATGTGAGTGGAGTTTGCTGATTGCTTGATGCAGAAAATAATCTCAGCATCAGCCTATGCCAAATGTACATCCGTATTTTTCAATTTTAGAGCTCAGTGTGGTGATACTGAGGTTGATGTGGTATTGTTGGTCTGGCTAAGTACTCAGTCTCCTCTCCAGGGACTATGAATGCTTTCTAAAGCCCACATAATTTCATCATTTCCTTTTAAACACTTTAATCTTCAAATTTAACCAGAAAGTTTTTGGGTTTCATTTTTGTTTTTTTTTTTCTTTCTTTCTTTTCTGTTTTTCGAGAACAAAACCCCCATATTTAATAATTGTGAAATTCTCTATTTAATAATAAAGAAACACTGCTAGTATGGCCACTTCCTTTGTCTCGAATAAAAATTGCAGAGTCTCAGAATGCTAAGAAGTAATCCTATCGTATTCAGGTATTCACACCTTCCAATACAAGAACATTCATTTATATTGAATAGTAAATGGCCCTCTATTGTTGCATATATTGCATTTCACATAAGGAATTTTCAGGCAATATACATCTGTAATGTTTTATTTTCTTGTGAGTTTTACACTGGTCAGCATCTTACATCTTTTGGAATTAATATCTCTTATTGAAGCCCTCTTTGTTCAGGAAGATAATGTCAGTCTTACAAAGCAGGCAATTAAACAGAAGAGTGATTAACTCAGTTTGATTAGTTGTGAACTGCTGTTGAAGTTCTGCTTATCTGATGAAAAAATTATCTTTTGAGGGATTTGTTAATTTTTTTTTTGTCAGGTCAGATCACTAGTTACACTCCCTGAAAAGTTTCTTCAATTGGGCACCATTCTTTTTGGTAGCAACACAAGGTAGTTTCATATTGACTAATGCTGCCCATTATTAACAGTAGATTAATTATGAAATACTTTGCCACTCAAGCAGCTGTGGCAGTTGAATCCAAAAAGAGGCCTAGATCTTGGAAATTCCTCTCATTCTTACTCTGAGGAGTTAATGCAAAGAGAAATGTTATTCAATGTATCCAACCCTGTCAGAATTAGTTCATATCATTGCTTTGTGATTTAAAGTAATTAAGCAATTTGTCCATACAATTTTTGTTATAGCTGTTCATGTTTTCTGACAGGTTGGCAGCAAGGTTGTGAGATTTTTTGGTAGCTTTTATCTCCTTGGTCATGGAGTGTTACAGTAGTGAATGCTGAACAGGCATTTTTGCCCTCACTTAGAATTCTTGCTAGGATATTTTGTGGTTTTTCCTTTCGTACTTTTTCTTTTTAAACTACTAAAAATCTGCTACCATTTTTCTCAGTCATGAGCAGGAAGACAGTTAAGTACACCAAAGGCTGAGTACTGAGACAACCAAGGGGCCAAAACATTTACAGCTACATTGAGTGGGAAATGAAGTGGTGCAGAATTGTTCAGTTTAAATTCAAGATGAGCTGCAAGAAACTAGTACATATCTCATCTCACCTTACACAAGTTCTTGAACTAAACATGAAATGTTTTGTGACCTGCAACTTCCACAGCATAGTACTGCTGCAGCTTCAAATGATAAAATAAATTACATTTCCTAATAAGTGGGGAAACTTTATGTACATATTCTATAATTTTAAACTATCATTGCATACCTTTAAACAAAATGTAGACAAAATCTCAAATATTTTATTCTTCCAAACTGCTTATTGAGCTGTTGAAATATTTCACATTTCAGTAGCTGAGACTACCCCTTGTCATTTTAATCCCAGATAGCTGAGGATGGTTTTCTATGGGCTCCAAAGAACGTCTCCTATAAAAATACTGTGCCTTAAATCACTACCATGGATGGAAGATTCCAAAATGCTCAGTTGATCAAAGATGATAATTCAATACTTTGCTTAATAAGCTTTTTCCTCTTTCCTTTTCAGTTTTCTCTCTAGAAATAACACTGCTCTCTTTTTATGTCAGTGTACTTTGTATCTGGTTCAAGCCAAATCAGGTCTGTTTCTTCCCTACCTGCCCAAACCGTTGCATCAATATTCAGCAGTGACAACAGAGGACAAAGACAGAACTTCATTTGCTCCCTCTACCCTTCCTGAATAAAAAAGGATGATAAAAGGAAAACAGGGAAATGAGCACTTGCAAAGTAGATTTTCCATAACTGATTCCCCACACAATTTATTCTGCTCATCTAATTGTGTGCAGCACATATTGTAGTCAAATCATCAGCAGGTATCCTGCCTTTCATATGTCAGGCACAGGTGTATGGGTTGTTTTTTTTCCTTCCTGACCAAACAGTAGCCTATTTTGGTTGGGGGTTTTCTTTGTTTACTTGCTTGTTTGGTTTGGTTTGGGTTTTTGTTTGTTTGCTTGTTTGGTTTTGTTTTGGTTTTTGTTTTATTTTTGTTTGGTTTTTTGTTTTTATTTTTTGTTTTAGTTTTGGTTTTTGGTTTTGATTTTGTTTTTTAATTTGGAAAAACAGTGCAATAGTTGTTTAATGAAAACAGTGGTAGAATTAGCTGACCTAATCCTGCTCACCCTATCTTCCTGCCAGCTGTCCTCCTCTGGCACACAAATGAGAGGCAGATGCAGAGCAGGCAAAGTTTTCCAGGTTCATCATTAAGCAAAGCACTTAATATTGACTGAAAACAGGCAACTATTCGACTGCTGCAATTTAATAAGTGCAATGGGTATGTTCTTTAAAATCAATTTCTGTTTAGATTAATTCATCCTAATTTCTAGCAACTTCACATGAGATCAATAAAAGCATGACAATCACAGAACCTGCACTCATTACCTTACATGTTTGGCATTCTTCAGACAACATCTTGGGCACGTTTGTTCATCTCCTTCAGGTCTTTCTCTGTGATAAAAGATTTACAGAGATCTTTTTATTATAAAATTCATTATTGATCACAGGATTCTAAGGTACATAGATGAAGACTAAAATAATTTCTAAAAATAACTTATGTTGGATAGGTAAAGCTCTTTCCTAAAATACACTGCCACTCACATAGAACATTCCTTTCAAGGCTCTCCTAACACCCTCATATCAAGATCAGCTAAGTGGGCAGAAAATTTGTTGGTGAGCATTGCATTGTCTATCTGGCATCCCTTAGTGCTCAGTGTGAGCCAGAGAAATTATGAAGTTTCTCACTGGGTCCTTCAGAGGAAAAGAATCTTCCAGCACAACCTCCCAGGGTTTGCCTCAGAGGCATGTCTGAAGTATTGCCCATGAATGCTCTTCTGAACACACTAGAAATGGTTTTGCTGTACACAATTTTCTTACATTATTAAGTTTTTCCTTTTCTATTTAAATTTGAAGGACAAGTTTGTTCTCCAAACCTTGCAAGTATCTGATCTATAGGCTGGGATATGTTGGTATATTTAGTTTCATAATTTTTTAATAAGCTTGGTTTGCTCTTGGTATTTTGGTGTTTGAAGATTTAAAGAGTGATTTGAAATTAAAGACAACTGTCTTTATTTCATTCTAAAGCAAGACTTCTTGTTTTACAGTCTATTTGATGGAACTCAGCTACTGTTCAGTATTGAATCCACTGAACCAAAAGACACCTATGATGTGATCCTGTTGCCATCCATTTTTCTAGAGCCCAATACTCTTTTACCTATTGCAGTAAAGAAACAAACACACAAACAAACCCCATAAAATAACATTTGGTAAGGGAATGCTGTGAAGGGTCCAGCTATAATCATAAATACAAACATACAGAAGGCAGCCAAGAGGCAGCAGTCAGCACCTGGAACACGGGAAGTTCCACCTGACACGGGGAAGAGCTTCTTTGCTGCCAGGATTGGATTGCTGAGCACTGAAACAGAGTGCCCAGGGAGACTATGGGCATTGTCTCTTTTTATGGAGATACTCAAAAGCTATCCAGATGCAAACACAAGAAACATGCTGTGGGGGACTCTGCTGCAGCAGGGAGGTTGGAACAGACGACCTCCAGTGGCCCCTTCTAACCCGGCCCGTTCAGCGACTCCACGTGAAGTGTGAAAATCAGGGTTTAACTTTGGCTTCATGGTGGCCCATCATAGAAGAGAATCTGCTCTTAACACCCTGTTAGGACACTTAGGTGTTAGAGTACCTAAAAATTGTCTGTCCAGGCTCATTCAGGCCACTTCAGCAGTTTATTTTTACTGTTGACTGCAGAGTCTGCCAAACACTCTCAGGTGGTGAGTTGCAACATTAAGTGTAAGCTAGTAGGGAGCAGGAGAGTGTATGAGACAGCCCTGGATCACACACTATAGAATTCCCTACCTTTCAGGATAATAAACACTGACTCTCCCAGTCTGCAGGGATTCCCACTCTGCAAATACTGATTTTAAATGCTTTTCATTAGGGCTCACACTATAAAGAAGAGACTGTAGCTGGTAACTGGTAAACCCCAGTTGTGCATGATTTAATTTGTTACTAATTAGAGACAGCTTATTCTAAAGTTAATTTTTGTCTGTTAGAAATGGTAATTCTGATAAATCGATGCATTTTTCAGTGCTTGAATCTTGACCTAAAGTATCTACATGGTTAATACAACCAGGCATCTCTCTGAAATGAAACAGTTAATCACAGGGTAGTTTTGTGGTGAAATAATCTCTGATATTTCCAAATGCAATGTGTGTGTAGCTGCATTTATAATATATAAGTGGAAAACTGGATATCAAAATCAAGAAATAAAGAACCTCATCTGTTAGCAAAACCAGATTTTACACACACGGCAACCACCAGGCATTGTGGTGTTTGTTTACACTTCCACAATTTCCTTAATGACTTACATTCATAAAATTTAATCTTGTTGAAAGGCATATGTAAGATTTTGACTACCCATGAAGAAATGCTGCCCATTTCACATCATAGAAGATTGCTTTTTTCCCATGAAGGCCTCATACTTTTTGTTTCTACAATCTGATGAAAGTAATCTATCTTGTTTAAAAAAAAAAACCAAAATACTTCCTAAAAGATGGTCTGTGAATACACATTTACATCTACAAACTAAATGTATTATATTTGCCTTGCTTTTCTTTTTTGCAGTTTATATTCACCAATCTTGTGCAACATTTATTTTCCAAATAATACATTTCAGCTCAAATATATCACTAAACAAAGTGAACAAAAAAAGTAGGAGAGACATTCCTAAAAAACTAGGAAATATACATCTGGCTATTTAGGTAGGTTCTGCTGAAGCACATCCAAATGACATTATAAACTATATTATGCTTTTATTATGCCTTTTGATATTCAAATAGGCAAAAAGCATTCTGTACATTCATGTATGTTTAAGATTGCAGGTAAAATGTGTATAAACATGCCACCATAAAGCAGCCTCTTTTTTCTTTAAAAATAGTTGGTTATAGCTTAGCAAAATGTTCCTAGCTGTTCGCATTGGATGCTTTGATTAAGATAGGTTCAAGTACAAAATGCACATGAAATTATTATGAGAATCTTAATTTATTTGACAGAGCAGTTCTAAAGCTCATACTTTTTTTCTAATGGGGGAAAATACAGCATATGTGTTATCAAAAGCAGACTGCAACAAAACACTTAATGAGTCTGGTCCAGATAAAGATGAGTACAGCACTTTAATCAGTTTAGATGACCACAGTAAGCTTCAAGTTCTGTGCAATTCTGTATTTATGAATGTATTCTGAAATCAGAAGCCTGCTCTGTTCTGTTCTTTTGTGTGTTCAAAGCAATAGGTATCTGTCAAAAACCTTTTTTTTTTTTTTTATGTAATGAACTGGTTACATTGTGTGGCCATTAAGCTTCACAAATCAATAAATCTTAAGTCTGGCAAGTGGGAGTGTTATTTAATGTTTCTGCCTTGTATTATTGACTTCAGGTCAGTTGTTCATGCTTTGTGAAAGTAGATTTGTAACATGACCAGCACTTTTGGCAATGATGCCTCTCATTTCTCCAAAAATTAGTTATTCTTACCTGTACTGAAGAGGGCCTGAAGGGGTTATGATGGAAAGGCCCTACTTTCTTTCTTACTGATGCTATCAAAGGGAGAGACACAAGGTTGGTGAAGATTGGGGGAGAAGAGGTAACTCTCTTAAGTGGTGTTCTGGATTAATATAAAAGATTAGTTATTCATTTCCAGTTTTATCTGGTTACAAACGGTGCATTAACCTTCTCTGCAGTTTCCATGGACCTTTGCTTGTGACAGCATAAGTAATGCCTAACACTAATGATATGTTAGTGATAATTCTTGTCATAAATAGAAAACTTTTATTTGGCAATAATATGTTTGTACCTTCTATTCTTAACACAGTGGAGAACTAAATGTCCTGCTTTAAGAAGTCACCTTTAGCTATGTTTGCCCTGACTCACTTTCTCTTGCCATATCTACGGCTGATCTTAATGTGGTTCCACTGAATTAGGCATTCATAGACCATTATAGAAGAGTTGAGCAAAGGATACAGTTGTTTCAGCAGTTGTGGCTGAATTATAAGAGAGATTAAGTGTCTGCCTATTTCTTTTTTCCTGTTGGGTTGCTTCTGAGAATGTCACCAGAAGGGAAAGGAACAGGCTGTTTGAATATCACTGTGAGAAGCTGGCACATAAAGTTTTTCTAAGTCATAATTAGAGAAATGTGACAGTGGCTCCAAGGTCCAAAGGCTTAAGGTTACAAGGGATTGGAAGACATGAGCCATAAAGAATCTGAAAGCAAAATACAATTTTTTTTTTTTCAATTGTTACTTATATGTATAAAACTGAAATACTGCAGGATGTCTCTTGGTCCTGAGTATTAATACCAGGCACTACCTCAGGATTTGCACTAGTTGGTAATGGAAGGTCTTTGTTCTCCAGTCTACCCAGGATTTCCTGTACTAGTATAGAAATTGTTCCTTCTCTTGGTGTTCAAATTGAAGAATCACTTTCTCATTAACCACATTGCTTAACCTATTTTTCTCTTAGTTTTTCCATGTAGAGGGGAGGTAACAGTTCATTTTAGCCCATCAGAGTATGCAAAAAAAAATTAATTAGTATTGGTAGAAGTAATATATGTTACTGATCCTTGTATTTCTTCTGTCTGTAAGAGGTAAGAAAAGCTCCTCAATAGATCATTGTAGTATTGCAATTATCTGTACAGCACTGCATTGATAGAGCTTTATTCACATGTCAAGTGGCTTCCTAATTTTCATTCACAGGATCAGACTAACGTAAGACAATAGATGGAAGACTCTATCTGAAGATGGTTAAGCATAATCATTAATTCCTATGCTCCAGTGCACTACCAAGCTTTTGCTAGCTCCAGAAGAGTCCCTCTGCTCTGGGAGTGATAGTCCTCCTTGGGGAAGGGGAGACATAATTTGAAGACTGCCTCCTATGTTTCTCTTCAAGCACTTTTTCAATGGTTTTTTGTGTCATTTTCTTAGTGAGGTGTTAGGATAACTGAACCCTCACCATTTTTATGATTTTACCTTTTTTTTCTTGATGTCTTGAGGGGAACTTACCCCCCTCAAAATACAGTGGTTTGGATATATTATTTTCCTTTATTCTTCTCTTTGTTCTGGTTTAACCATTCTAAAAAGCAGAAATTGTGCATATATAAGTTGTGTACACATAAGAAAAATTTTTAAACATTGGTTGTTGTCAGAAACATTTGTATATGTGTACTTTCTTCAAATTTTGTATCTCATAGCCACTTCACATGAGATGACTGTTTCTAAATGTACATAAACTGTTATTTTGTTTCTCTTTATTTTCACAATCTATTCATATCCATGAGATTCAGTTACCTGGTAGGTAGATAAATGGCATAAAAATAGTTTTAAGATGTGATACTAAAGCAACAATGCAGACAGGTTTTGAAATTTAAAGTTTTGCCAAGACCTCTTTTCACGTCTTTCCAGGCTTACAACAGTGTTTATTTGCTCACCGGGAGGTAATACTGAATATTTCTTATATGAAGTTATACTCTGCTTCTACACATAATAATATTTTCTTAAACAGAAACATGATCCAAACACACAATCCTTTTCAGTGTGTTCAAAATCACTCTACCTACAAATGATGTTCTCAAAGAGGAGGAAATGCTTGCTAGTGGTCAGAGTGGTTTGATAGTGGTCACAGTTCACCTGAGATTAAAAGACCTCTGAGTTGGTACTTTTTCAGTGTACTCTTAATTAGCATTTGTATGTTCCATGCAATCAAATTTTATTTATCATTTAGAAGAAGTCTTCCAACTTCTACCACTCTTCATCAGTGTCATGTTGCATCATTGTACTTGGGGACTATTTTGGCTTTTTCAAAATTAATTCCCTAGTATCACCTATTACCCCTAGACAATTTTTTTCCATTTCTCAGAGACAAAGGTATATTACTTTTGATGTAATAGATCAGCATAGCCATTTTGTTTGCTGAAATTATTTCATGTCCATTTGAGGGAAGAATTGTCAAAAACTTATTATCTAATGACTCTTCATAAAAAAGGTTTTTCTATTTTCACACCAGCATATTCTTTCAGTGAAGATTATGGTTGAATTTTCATGTTTTACATATTTTGTACTAGGTGTTGCATAAGCTTTAGCTGGAGGCTTTTTACTGAAAGAGGAAGGCCAACTTTCTTTTCTGACATTACATAATTTTTTAATAAAATTGCTTGAATGCAACTACATCTATAATAAAAATCAGTGAATTAGAGAAGTGAGATTACAGGGTAAGAATGAGCTGTGCAAAAGACCACAAGCACCTTCCCTAAGGAGTGTTCATGTCTGTTGCGCCAAAGAATAGAAGAGTAGAAGTCTTTCTCTTTGATGTAATGTAGACTCCAAGAGAAGGTAAAGGTAGCCATAACAAAAATTAAACAGCCTTGTTCTGGTGCAGCAAATACCCAGTTGGTACACGCGCCTGAGGCAATGCAGTCAGAAGCAGGAGAAAGCAACTGTATTCAGTCTTGAAGGTGGATTATTGGGTTTAGAAACACAGGGTATTTATCAGCAGTGAAATCTCAATGAATTCATCTAATAGACAAAAAAGCCTACAATATGTGCTATGAAGCATGATTATGGACCAACAGACATAAATACAAGGACAGTATTTATTGTGTATTTTTCTATATACAAACTTGCTGTCCTGAAACTCAGATTAAAACACAAAGCTTTTGTGGGACTTGGTGCATTCTGCCAGGTTCTGTTTTGTAACAATCTGTTCTTCCAATACTGTCATTATCATGAACAGCGATAATGACTATGGTAATGATTATAATAAAAGTTCAATTTTGTTGTAACTTCAAAAGTCTGCCTAAATGTTAGCACTAATTATTCCAGTATCTTTATGTTATTCCCATTCTTGCCTGTGTGAAGTGGAGGTGTCACAGTCTATCAGCTGGTTCTCACAGCACAGTGATGTACTGTGTTTACACCAGTGAAGTCCCCATGAAGTCAACAGAATTTCAAAGATATGATTAAAAGCAGAATTTATACTTTCCTTTAAAGATCCTTTCTGGGAACACATATCTTTAAAGTCATGATTCATAAAATATATATGTTGAAGAAAAGCATTCCATTGAAATAAATGATCCTTGGATGTATGCTGCCTGTAGTATGCTTGGCAATATATGCATTAGAAAGAGTTCCATTAGCCAGTCTGCTAAAGGATCATAAACTTGACTGTTGGACTAGCAGAGCTGGAGTAAATGAAGCATAAACCAAGCTAAGTAGAACGTAACATAAACAGTATCTGTTTCACCTAATGTAGGTATTACCATTTTCAGCTACTAATATGCTTATACAAAAACATTGATCTTGGGTTTTTTTTGTTTTGTTTTGTTTTTTGTTTTAGATTCTGTATAATGTAGGAAAAAAAAACTGTATACCAACATTAAGCAAATAAATTGCATCTTCTGTCTTCTGTGCAAAGTTGTATTTGGGAAGGTAAAGGGTATTTGTTTTCCTTGTTTTCCTCAATTCTTCTAGTAGCCCCATAGCAAAAAGAGAAAAGAGGTTCTTTTTTATAAGCCCATGTAGTGAGTGACAGGACAAGGGGGAATGGCTTCAATCTGAAAGAGGGCAGGTGTAGATTAGATACAAGGAAAAAATTTTTCACTATGGTTGTGGAGAGGCACTGGAAGAGGGGCCCCAGGCAATTCATGGATGCCCCATCTGTAGAAGTGTTCAAGACCAGGTTGAATGGGGTTTTGAGCAACCCGGTCTACTGAAAGGGCCATGGCAGTGAGGTTGGATTTAGATGATCTGAAAGGCCACTTCCAACCCAATTCAATCTATGAATCTATGAATCTATGAATCTATGATTCTATGATAAAAAGATATTGTTTGGCTTTCTCAGATTGGAAAAGCCCCCTAAGGATTATTGATTCCAGCTCCTTGCTCCTTACAAAAATACTTAAAATTAAATTACACACTTAAAAGCATCATCCAGATGCTGCCTAAACTCTGACACTTTGATGCCATGACCACTCTCCTGGGGAACCTGTTCCAGTGACTGACTACCCTCTCAGTGAAGTAACTTTTCCAAATGTTCTGTCTGAACTTCCCTTGGTGCAGCTCAGCTCATTCTGTTTTCTCGTGTCCTATTGCTGCTCACTGGAGAGAGAGCAGGATCTCCCCTTACACTGCTTCCCTTGGGAATGAGGTCTCTCCTCAGCTTTTTTTCTCCGAGATGAGCAAACCAAGTGACCTCAGACACCCCTTTTAAGTCTTGCCATTGAGGCCATTCACCATCTTGGTCAGTGTCCTTTGGGCACATTGTAATACTTTACATCCTTCTTTCACTGAGACCCCTCCAAACTGCATGCAGTACTTGAGATGTGTCTGCTCCACTACAGTGTAGAGTGAGACAAACACTTCCCTCAGCTGGCTCACAATGCTGTGCCTAATGCACCCCATGTTGTCCCCTTTGGCTGCCAGAGTACACTGGTGGCTCATATTTGGCTTGCCATGAACTCAAACCCTCAGATTTCTCTCATACAGAGTGGTTCTCCAGCCTCTCCTCCCCCAGTTTTTACATATAACCACAATTCCAGGTGAAGACTCTGGCACTTGCTCTTGTTAAATTTCATATGATTGGTGCTTGCCCAGCTCTCTGGTCCATGCAGATCTCTCTGTAAAGCTTCTCTGTCCCTGAAGGAGTCCACAGCTCCTCTGAGTTTAGTGTCATCAGCACAATCACTTTTATGTGTATTCAATTTCTGTGTCCAAATCTTTTCTAAAAACGTTGAAGAACACTGGCCCTAAAACTGAGCCCTGAGGAGCCCACTGGCAGCTGGCTGCCAGCCTGATGCAAACACATTTAATACCTCTCTGAGCCAACTGCTCAGTCAATGTGTTATGGATTTCTCTGTGCTCTGTACATTTTATCCAGAAGGATACTCTGGAAAATAGTACTGAAAACTTTGCTGTAATCTAAGTGCACCACATCTACTCTCTTTTCTTGGTGGCTGATTTAGTGCTAAAAGGAGAATAAGTTGGTTAAGCAAAGCCTTCTCCTCATGAACCCATGCTATCTGTAGCCAGTGAGGGTGCTGTCTTTCAGATGTTTTACAATAATTCCCAGAATAAGATCCTCCATAATTCCATCAGTCACTAAGTAAGACTGACAGGCCTGTAATTTACAGGGTCTTCCTTCTTTCCCTTCTTGAAAACTGGAACAATATTTGCCGGCTTCCAGTCAACTGGGGCTTCTCCAGACTCCCAAGATCATTGACAAATAATGAAGAGAAGTTCTGTGATGACACTGGCTAAATCTATCAGTACTCTGGGATGAGTCCCATGGGGGCCCAGAGATTTATGTACATACAGATGCTGCAGCAAATTTCAAACAAGTCCAGGGTCAGCTGGAAGTTTATCATTCCCTAATGCCTTCCCAAAGTTCACACGCCTCTTTTTGTGGGTGGTTTCTTTTATTTTTCCTAAAGAAATGGCCATCAAGGGACGCCTGTGAGACACTTCAGGAGTCAAAGTAATTTGGGGTTTTCCATCTACCATGTTTTCATCAATTCTTCTCCTTGGTCTCCTTTTCTCTTTCCCTCTCTGAACACTTTTACTATTTGGTCACTTTGCAGCAACTAGAAAACCGGAGAATTGATGCTGAATTGCTGGAGGTTATGAAATATGTTTCATTGATTTCAAATAAAATGTCAGACATAAAACGCAGCATTCATTTTTATAATTGTCACTTCTGAGGGTTGCAATTGAAGTTGGTAAGAAATACCAAAATTTGACCTTACTAAAATAGAAGATGATAAAGAGACATGACAACATTTCCATGAAAGAAATATGCTGAAGTTAATTTTTGGGAAGTGAAGGTATGGTTTTTAAAGCAATGGAATTTTTAGAAATATATTTTGAGGGGATAAAAGGTAATAAGTGCAAGGATTTTGGAAAAGTATGAAGAGATTATTAAAACTGCAGGGCACAATACATATTTTCACGCTTGTGATTGAATATGCTCAGTCAAAAGTAAAATCACCATTCTTGAAAAATCACCTGTAATACTTGACAGTTGGTTAGTTGTTCCCTTGACAACTGCTCTGGTAAATCAAGGGTGTAAAAGAAGCTGCCGTTTCAGTGTTTTGCAGGACACTTTTATTTTATGTCTTTAATATCAATACTTTTTTAGTAAAGGGATTTTTATGGGGAGTTTTTTTCTACGTTGAACTGTTAAGCTGGGCTAGCATTTTTCAGATTGTAGAGAGAAAAATAGCAAGTAGTTCTAATTGTAATCCTCCAGTTGTGATATTGTAAAATGGACAGTGGTGTAGCTAGTTTCTAATAATTTTTCAGAAGACCAGAAACCCTGCTCTGCTAGAAGTGTGAGGTCTCTGGTCAGAAACAGTTTTATCATGATTATTTAGCTTGGAGAAAAACAAAGATTCCCTTTATAATGCCTGGGGTTATTTATACCTGCTGAAATGACACTTTAATTTTGGTATACTACCCCTTAATCTGTTAAAAATATAGCTGCACCTTCAGCATTATATAGAAAATATAATTGCTATAAACTAAACTTTCTTAAGTATATTTACATAACCATTGCACCATTGAATGCATATATGCATATATGAATGCATGTTTACATAACCATGAATGCACCATGTTCACATGATTACATTGTGTAGTTATAATGCATAAAAGCAGTTAAAAGTCTTCCAGAAGTTCTAGTCTCTGGACCTATTCTCATCTGTATTGTCAAATATGTAATCAGTTTAAGATACTTTACTATGTTTCCCTTGATATAACTGGAAGCTGAAGCAATCATGCTATCAATTAGAGCTTAAGTCAGTCTTTCCAATTATTAGGAGACATTAGTAGGGATTTTGCATTCATGCTTTCTACTGTGCTCCTTTAGTGCCACCTGGTGACTAGCCAGAAAGGAAAGAAGTATGATTTTGTTTCCAACTGGAGAAATCTATGATAATTTAAATTAAAACATTTACTTGAGCAAGATCTACCAGATTTAGAGGTGCTCCAATGTTAGGTAGCTTAAGAGGATTTATTTGACTACCAGTTCCAGACCTAAAGTAATCCAATACCTAACAACCACATTTATATCATGAGTGTGTGAGGTACACATAGCACTTTGTTAGAAATCCAGTGTTCAGGCACATAATTAATCAACATGCAACTATTAATGACACAGTCTATAACTACTGTTTTGCACCTGTTGAGGGTCATGAGTCTTTTGTAGAAAAATAGTAAATCCTTTGTAATTCTTGTTCTTAACCTTATATAAAATCCACAACAACTACGAATAAAACCCATGATTTTCTAAGCCTAGAGCAAATAAGAAGGCTGAACATCTTCTCATTTCAAATTTTTAAAAATAAATATTTGAATTCATCAGGCCTGTATCATAGCATCTCCAGGAACAGGCTGGGCTTCACATGGCCCCAGACCTGTTAAGATTACTGTGCATAACCTTGCCCATATGTCCTCCACACATACACATGTTCTATAACTACTCCTCACACACCCAATTCTTTACTTGCCTGTGATTCCTTTTTATATCATTATGAGTGTGATATGAAGGAATCACAATTCTGCTGCCTGACAAAATTATGCTGCAATAGGAATCGTGTTGCATTCTCTCCTGTCACTGTCTCTGGAGGGAAAAATATGCTGGCTTTAAGTGCAGCCAGAATATGCCACTGAGATGCAAGGCAGATGGACTGAAATGCCTTCAGCATCTAAACGAGTGAAAAAGCACCACTGAACTAAAAATACTTCAAAATTTAAAGATGTCAGTGATTAGCCACTTTCATCTCAGGTGTTCTTAATGGGAGGTCAGTATCTCATAATATGAGGTTAATTAGAAAAATAAAGAAAAAATGTCAAGATAATAAATCATCAGTTTCATTTTCTCTTTTCTAATGGATTTCAATCTTCTGTGAGGTACATGAAATAATACAACTGCATTTATTCAATTGTAAGATTAAGACAGATTTAAACATAGATATAAAAAACTATAACCAGGTTATAGAGCAACATTGATAGTATTTTAGTTCAGGTAATTTCTATGACAGAATATTTCAAGCCCCTTCTTTTTTCCATCGTTGTTTTTAAAATCTAATATTATTATATTTTGCATGTTTCTGTGTTGTAGCACTTTCTGGATTTAAATGCTATATTAAAGACTGAGACAGCATTTGTGGTTTAATTGCCATTTTTTCATATGTTTATAATATTCTAAGAAATCTGTCATTTGGACTGTAATTTTCCATGCTCTGTCTCTTTCTAAAAGCTATTCTAGGCATATTTAAGTAATCTAGCAAATTCAAACAGTCCTAATTTTGTGGTAACATAAGCATGAAAAACATCCATTTTGTTCACTTTTCAAATGACAGGTTTTCCATCCTATGACAAGACAGGGAAAAATTCCAAGTATTAATTCATTGGAAATCTTTACAGAGAAAGAAGCAATGCTGAAGAAAAGAGTGGTAGCATGCATGGAGTGCATTCCAAACATGCACTCCAGAACACAGGGCAGTAAGTTTCTTCTTGTAGCCTGTGGTTTCATTCTCATGACTCAGTCACAAATCTATTGGCAGACATCAAACAAATCTGTTCTGTTCTTTGAGATTTCATCGCCGCATATTAGTAAAAAAAGCAAAGCGCCTCTATGTCCTTTGTGAACTTACAATTCAATGATCAAAATCACTGTATAATAAGCTGCTGTTTATGGATACTGAGAGGTTTTATGTGGATTTTCCTTTTTTTCTCACATATTTATTTAAAGATAGAATGGATTACCAGGTATGCCTGAGTAGGGATGACTGTGTTATTAGCTAAATGAATTTATGATACTTGGGCTTGTCTAAATAAAGATTCCTAAATTAAAGAACTTGTCAGTGTTAAACAGTCTTTAAGGCTTATTTTAGTTGCACCTATGTTTAATCTTCCACTTTTTTCCTACAGTAAAGGATCAAAACAATGTAAATTCTGTGTAGAAAGCAGTGAGAATGTGTTTACGCCAGGCATTTGCAATGGAAGTTTACAATGCTGAATGGATGGCTAATTGCTTGAAGATGGTCACACTGACACAGACCTCGATGTTCTTTTTATTTTTCATTAGATGAGCATTTCCTATTAGTTAATTTTGGCACTTCACTTAAACTTTTGGTCTTTTTGGGCTGGACCATTGTAACATATGGTATAAGAGGTTATTTAGAAAAAGAAACATGTAGACTTCAGAAATCTTTCTGCAAATCAGGGGCAAGGTAGGGGCAGAGGGTAGCCTTTACTATGAGTGTGTTAGGTCTCTGCTACAGTATCCACTCAGAGTAGAAAGCATCAAGGAAAGGCTATGAGTTTGTTTCTCCCAAGAGAGAATCTCAAATGACCTGATTTTCTATTATCTGAGAAAATTATCTTTATACACCCTGACTTACTGAGACAATTCCCAGCAACTGAAATATGAGTAGGAATAATAAATCAAATTCAAAGAATATTTTCTATTTCAAAAATTGGTTGGAAAACACAACAGTGGAAGCATTTTCTCCAAAACTTTCCTTATTTCAAGTACCTAAAAAGGAAATCACCAATCATCTGTCAATATATCCATTGTTTATTAAGGAGAAACTTCAGTTTACTGAATTCATTATTTATAATGAAATTGTGCAAATCAGATGGTCTTCAAAACAGCAGGAACTGTTTCTATCTCCCTATATTAAAAATCAAAATATTATGCTAACTTTAGACTTTTCAAGAAGAAATGCAATTCAAAATACTTGAACAATACATCTCTTTTTAGCCTAAAATTATAAATAAAAAATGAATATTTTTCAAACTCATTTGAGTAGTCTAGGGGTCTAGATCACATTTCAGAAGGTGATAATAGAAAATGCCATTCAAGTATCTCAGACTTTTAAAGAAAGATTCAAGAATAAGAAATGTGTTACATACTTAAAAGGCAGAAATAATTTAGCACATTTCAACCCCATGCATCAGAGTACAGTGAAAAGTCAATGAATTAGTATTGACTGATTCAGCTGTGAACTAGCAGTGATATAACCATTGGAAAGGTGGGATTTATTAATATGTAAGCATCAGCTGCTGATGTGGATGTTCTGGCTATAAGGTGAGTGAGTAAATGCACTGGTTTTGTGCTACCCACTCAGAAATCACTGCAGAGAATTTCTAAATATTCATTGGGGCCTATACTATACTGTACTATATCCATTTATGTCAATACAATGTTCCCAGCAACTTCAGAGGTGAAAACTGAGATTCTAAATTTCATAATGAATCTACAGAGGGAAGGATGAAATAGTAAGACTAGAAACAGAAGCAGAGATACAAAACTCAAAGCATAACCTGGAATAAATCATGCCATGGCAGCTGCATACAACCAGCCAGGTGGTGATATATAAAAAGGTACCATTTGAGACTGTGGTACATCTTGATGTGTTTTCTCCAGGAGTAAATTTGTCCTTATCTATGCCGAAGTAATTTCTACGATTAGTAATGCTTCTAATGTACAGATCATAATGGGCTTTAAATTTAAACTCTTTCATATGTGTATGGCATAACATAAATTTCATCTATCCCAACCAAAAACAATTTTTGAGATTCCTATTATTGTCCTTTACCTTTTATTCAGCTAAAAGAAATGGAAAATTTGGTAGTCCATATAAATAAATTAATTTTTTTCAGGAAACTTTTTTAAAGTTGGTTGTGTAGCATTTGTGAGATATTACATAAAAATGTAACATTTTTGTTAGAAGCTGTACTCCAGAAACCTAATTGTGGTGACTTGGCTGAAATTCTCAGTGTTATTTTGAATGTTCAGTAGTATTTACTACACAAATTCCCCCAATCTTACACTCTTCTTTATCTCCGAGGCTCAATAGCAGAGTTTGCACTAACACACTTTGCAAGTAGTGATAACTGCCTCGCAGTGTAATCTTTCTGCTCAGAGGTATGCAGCCTTTCATTTCTTATTCCATTTCTGTTCCCTCTGTAGGTCAGGAAAAAGAAATTTCAACCCAGGCTATTCAGCATCATTCAACATTGATGTCACTTGTCCAACAATCCTCTATACGAGGGAGACAGTATGTCAACCACAGTTAGCACTTAAAATGTATCAATACCCACTTAAATATTTAAAGATTTTTTTCTTCTTTTCTCTGTATATATTTCAAACACTAGTCAAAAATAGCAAGAAAGCAAACAGAAGAGGGATGTTAGTGGATGAAACTTGCATCTTTTGTCTCCTGGGTAATTCAATAGCCATGAAACTGAAATTAGTAGTGTCCAAAGATTTCCATACTTTATGGAAGTATGAACATCTCTTTCACCTTACCTTTGCCGTGGGAGGTTTGAATACTCCATGACCAACAGTATAAGCAGCAATGGGATCTTCTGTTTCCTTACAGCTACATGCTGCCTGTGGGCAGTCCTGAAGGTTACTGCATGATTGAAGTGGCTGCAGATGGAAACCCCCCTGTACAGCACAGACTTTCCTTCTCCCATCAAGCATCTCAGGTGAGTCTGTAAAACATCAAAAAATAGCTATTTGCTTTGAACATTTCTTCAGCATATGCACTATAGTTATTTTCAAACGAGAACAGGTATATTCTAACTTCTTCTAAAGGAGGAAATATAATTCCTCTTCAGAGATCATTATATGAACCTTTTTTCTTTCTAATAGGTCTTTTCGCATCCAGCAACGAGAATATATCCATTAATTTCTTCATTTATTTGACTCTGAAGCCTCTATTCCTGCTGCACAAAGTCCATAAAAAAGGCATGGATGCTATGAGAATTAAAAGAAAGTATATTAGCAGTGTCATTTACCTAAGGCCAAGGGGGTTATTGGAAACAATTCAGATATTACTAAGCAGTAATTCTAGTTACTTTTTGTTTGCAAGCTACACTGTCTAGTGGAGGACAGTTATGAATCATCAGTGATTTAATTTGGTTTCAGGTTTTTTTGCTAAGACTTGGCTTCTGAATAGTATTGTAAAAATATCTGTCTCCATTTTGAAACTGGTATCAGAGGATTCATTCTGAATGGACAAGAGGCCAGCGTTCCCAAATCTTGAGTTTTTCAGTTATTCTTTGTCTTCATTTTATTGCCTTTGTTATGCATTCTCTCTCATCACAAGATTATTTCTGCATGAAGCATTTTTAAATGTTTTTAGACAAGAATTTGATCTGTGATTGACAGCTTGCTTTATAAGTTTGTTCACTAGAAGACAGGTCAGTTATCTGTAGAGATGCTAATCTTGATGTGCATCTCACAGTACGCACTGCTGGTTTGTAACAGAATTTCTTCCCTTTCGTAGTATGAATGTCAAATCCTCATGACTAACGGTTACACTTTACAGATCTGCTCCTAATCTCCCAGAACTTCTATTTACATAGTACACAATCAAAGAAAGAATAAAAAGACATTTCTTATCTCTAAGAAGTCTAATGAATATCTTCCCATTATTGCCCAAGATAATCCTTCACTCAGTCTAAAAGTGAAGAAGGCTATTTTCAAATTAGTATTTGAAAGTTAAACATGAGTATTACATAAGTTGTTGATATAATGTTATATTAAACCTTTGATGTTATTAACAAATTTACAGGAATTTTCTTTGTGCCTCTTTAAAATATATTTAGGTTAAGTCAGTTAGATTCAGAACAGGACCTTTATAGAAAGAATGTGTATTATGGTGTAGTAACATGAGCCTGAACATCAAATACATTATGATAAAATCCAGTGGTGCTAGAAGCTGAGCAAAGCCTACTGAAGTTCCTCTGTGATACACTTGATATGCCCCCAAGATTAGTGCTTTTGTAAAATAAGCAAAATAATAAAGGAGATTGTGTTACCAGTAGAGTGTTAAAAACACTGCTCTTAATCACAGACACTTTGTCACACAGTCCAATGCTTTGCTTAATTCTTAAAAGAGATTCACAAGCAGGAAGAAAATGTTTGCCAACACTACTTATAAATCTTGTCTATCACTGCAGTGTTTCATAGCTTTGTTTGAAAGGGGATAAAGTCAAGTGATCTGAAATGAATTCACCAAGTGCAGAGCCAATGTCTTTGAATTCCTTCGGTATGAAAAATCTGATTTAATTTTATCCATGCTCTAAAAGAAGTAGGTTTTTTTCTCTTTCCCTTCAGAATGAAAGACACTGAGTAGAAGAATATCTGGCAGTATTCACATTTATTGTATCACAAAATTTCACTTAAAATTGTCAACAACATAGCTCCAGGACTGACAAAACAATACTGGAAACAGCAAAGCAAAAATCATATAGATGTGTGAATTCCAGATAAAACGATGGGATATTTTCCTCCTGTTTCTATTTTTTCATAAGTGTCTGAATATGATAGTGAAGTGGTTCTTCACTAAAAGTTACCCCCTCACATGTTTTACGTATGCTATGATAATCTCTGATTACATTGATGTATTCCTTCTTGACTTGAGTGGGCTAGGTGTCACCCTCTTTCTGGAATAATGGTATTGTACAAATAAATGCATCACTGTGTGATACAAGTATAGGTTTTTTTCAATTCCTAAGAATTGGCAGGTACTTAGCAAATGAACTTAGGAATGATGAAGTCCCATGTCAAAATTCCAGAAACTTAGGAATTAGATTGAGGAGTGGAATTCAAAGTGTCAAATGAGTCACAGATCATTTATATGTGATGATTAAGGGCTTGAATCCTAGGTTAGGCAACAGAGGAATTACCACAGAGAGCACTAATATGATTTGGCCAGACCCCGTGTGAAAAAGTTGTGATTGTTTCTTTGCACCTTTATAAGGATGTTCTAGGCTTTTGGAAATTTGAAAATTTCCCTTTTATTTCCCCGGGGGCTTCAGTACATCAGTCTGTTTTCTGTCACTCATTAAAAAAAACTAAAATATTTTTTCTGTATTCCCCTTATCTCGGGATCCCGTAGGTCCCAGGTCCTAAAGGAATTGTCTTCAACTCTACAGCTTCTCCTGTGTTCCTGCACCAAACTTCAGCCATGAATGTTCAACTCATCATATAGGATAAGGGTATCTATGTAAAAAACTTACCATGTTCACTGGTTAATGCTGAGAATTCCAGGGATACATACATACATTCCAGGGATGTATGTTCTCTTATATATATTTTTTAAAATAATCACTTCAGAAAGTATCAGTTTTTGGCCATCATCACATAATGATTATTTCTTTATCAGTATTTATTATTCTTTCATTATTTATAATAATGTCACAAATCATATTTTTTTCTGACAAGTCTTGTTTTGTTTCTGCAGATCAACTTTGGATCAATCTTCCTTGGAAAGGTTCCTGCTCATGAGGAGGTTCATCCATGTGCTGGGCAGATATATGGCTATAAAGGATGCATTAGGGATTTTCAAGTTAACCACAAAGAGTTGTTCATCATAGATGAGGCTCTTGAAGGAAGGAATGTTGAGAACTGCAATGTTCCAATATGTGATTATCATCCATGCCACAATGGTGGGACCTGCACTAGGTAAGAGGTATTTCTCTACCCATTTTATCGTTCATTCTTGATGAAAAATTACTATAATTTTCTCGGTAATGAAATAATCACCAATCTTTTGTCCTGATAATTTCAAATAGAAAATGTGACATCTTCATGCCAGCCAGAGAGATATTACACTTTACTTGCTTGATGAAACGTGATATAAAATATAATGACCTTGTCCACACAGGATATATATTTTGTTGAAGCCAGAATTCCTTTGCAACCAACCAGATCAATACTGCTACAAGACTGAATGTGAACCTTTCTATGGACAGTTTTGACAGAAGGCACATAAGAGGTCATTCTTTTTCCTAACAACTCCATATCTTAGTTGTATACCTTCACACATCTTCATGGTGTGTTCCTGAGTGCAAATGTTCATCATCATCCTATGGAAATACTAACAACTGACTTTCTTGGTCATCTTCAGCATGTGTGAAAAGATATTGTCAAAGAACCTTTGAAAGCTAAGGTGCATCATGCTGAAAGAGGAAATGGAGTCTGAAAGAGACATGAGTTAAAAGAATGGAGGATGATGGTTCAGTTGAATGATGGTTTGGTAGGAGCACAGTAACTTTTTAAGCCATAGCAACTTGATCATTATCTAAGGAACTCAGCATTTAAACAGAAACAAAATGTTTAGAAATGATAGAATTTATGAAGTAGCTGCCTAATTTTTAAAAAATTGTACTTCACTTCAAGGCAAATGCCAAACAGAACAGTTAAAGTTCTTTTGATGTTCTGGGCCACTGTGCGTTTCTTAGATTGAGGAGATCTTGAACAAATTTTTCAGGAACTTCTCTGCCTCTTGATTGATATGAACACACAAAGAACACAAAACAGGGCTTTGATCTCTAAGTCTTGTTTGACTAGATCACAAATGAAAGCAAGGCAGTTTTATGAAAACACACAATTTGCCTATCAGTCTGATGAAACTGAGTGTGTACTTTAGAGTAGTGAATCTGGTTTTTCTCTGTTGGCTTTTACTGTATCTCTAACATTCTACTGCTTGTCCAGTCAGCTCCCATTATGGAATACTGTTTCATTTGAATTTGTGTCCTGAATAATTCATGAGGATTGGATTTATTTCCTGCCTTTCTGCTTCCCAGCTGCTGGCCTGGGCCCTTTTCAGAAATATTTTTGTTTTGAAATGGGTCACTTCTCTTCTGCCCAGAGGCGTCATGGAAGACTGGGCATGTGCAAACCAGGGATAAGTGGCTGTGCAGTAGCACAGCTTTCATGATTTTCTACAACAGCCAGCTGATTTTCAGGGATCACCTTCTCCAAACCTAAGAATTATTCAATCTAATAAGGAGGAAATCAACTGTCAGCAGGCCTGAACAGATTAATAAGATGCTTCTGGCAAAACTCAAACATTAAAAGGAAGTATACAAGAGATAGAAACATGGCCAAGTGATCAGGGCAGAGTACGGAGAAAAAATTCAACTCCACAGATATGGAGCTGGAAAGCCAAAGCCCATCTGGAAATTAATCTGACAGAGATGGGCAGGGCAAGACCAAAAGCTTCTACAAGGATATCAGCAGCAAAAGGAAGACATAGGAAAATGTAGGGTTGCTACTGAATGGGGAAAAATTCTGACAAAGGATTCAGGAAAGACTGAAGTGCCCTCTTTGCCTTAGTCTTTATGCATAACTGAGCTCCAGGAATCCTATTCCTCTCCTGTAGGAGAAAGTCTGAAGAAAGAATTTACACTTGGTGGACTAGAATCAGATTAAAAAGTTTTTAAATCAACTGGACATATATGCGTGGGAGCTGATGGGATTCAAACATGAGGGATGAGAAAACTATCTGGTGTCATAGCAAGATTTTTGCCAGGTGTTTCACTTACACTGCTTAATGGCAAAAAGAAAAAAAAAAAGTATATTTTTCATTGCATTTAATTCTTCAGGTGCTTGGCAACTAGTTAGTGGATTTTCTTCTAAAAGACCATTAAGTATTATATAGCAAATATCTCTGCCATGTTTTTTTTAAAGAAGACTGGAGTTTTTCAACTCATATTGCTGAGTATAAACAGGTGTGGTTTTAAGAAACATTTTTTACAGTTGTTCTGAAAAGATATTTACTTGCCTTTTCTCATCATTAGAGAAAAAATACTATTGTAGTGTTCAGCCTATTGATTACAATGATTATGCAAAAGAAATTTATTTGAAAGGGAAAAAAAATCTTTGTCATTTTAGTAGAAGAAGACAGGGATTAGAATGTACCTCGTTTTCAGACACAAAACTTCAGGGTGCAAAATGAGTATATTGTGGCCTGTGTTCCAGTCATTGGTTATGTCAGGTGTCCCCCTGGCATTTGTCAGGGCAAGACTTTGCACCAGGCAGGGCATCAGGACAGACCCAGCCACTGGGCTTTGGGGATATCTCTAGGTATAATGACATGCTGAGGCAGGACTGGGACATCAGTCCACTGGCAGGGGATCAGGATCAAGCTCAGAAAGGGGAAACAGGGCCAGACACAGCCCTACACTGTCTAGGTAGGGCAATGGTGACAGAAAAACAGAGCTTCAGCCTGTGCAAGGGTGACTTGGGAAGGCAGACAATGTAACACCAAATGTGCCCCACTTCCTCTTTCTTACCCCCTGTTTGATACCCTGAGCATGATGCTGTGTGGTCTGGGATATCACTTGGATCAGTTGGAGTCAGCTTCCCTGGCTGTGTCTCCTTCCAATTCCTTCTGCTGCCCCAGCCCCTGCACTGGTGTGGTGGGGTGAGGAGCAGAAGGGCCTTGACTGTGTTACCAACTCAGTGTTCAGCACAAATGTAAAACACAGACAGCTACTGTGTACAATATTAACTCTATCCCAGCCAAAGCCTGCCCAATAGAACAAATCCCATTTGTTTTAAAAGTTTTTAAACATATGTTGCATCAGATTAATGTTTCAGTAGAAATCTAAATTTTTAATTCTTTATAAAGTCATTGTTTATTAGATTAAAAACCAAATCAGTCTAACTATGTAAATGCTCTACTCCTTTAAAAAACACTTTTTCAAGTTCCCTAGCTCTTTTACAGCACTTTATGCTAAGGTAGAATTCCAGATTCATTTCAGAGGGGGTGAAACGGCAACTATTCTGTAAATTTAAGCGTTTGATGCCACAAAGTTCTACAGAATTCAAAGCTCATTGGATTTGGATGTGTTTGAAATGGGCATGGGAAGATTAACCTAGGAAGCTCTTAATATTCTGTGTGGCCCCCTGATCATAGGAGCCAGATGTTGCAAACCAAGCTTAGTGTTAATTAAGAAGACACATCTGTGTGTGGGAAATAAACTCACAAAATTACCTCACCAATGATTTGACGATTATGTCAGCCACTACACTAGTAGCAGTTGATTAATGCATTTGTTTTAAATTTTATAAAGACTCAAAAAATGTAAACATACACAAGCTTAACTTTAATAGTGCAGAATACAATCTCAAAGTTAATTGCTCCCACAAACATTCATGTTTGCAGTGTCTCAAACTATTCTCACAGTGATTATTCGTACTGTTGTTATTCCTCATGTATTGATGCAGCAGATGGGTCCATTAATGTTAATCAATTAACCAAGACTGAAAAATCAAACTCAATTAGCAATAAATTTCAATAGAGAGACACTTATCTTCAGATTTTGACTGCCATGTATGCTGTAATCAACAAAAATAGACAAGGAATTTAAATTTCCAATTTTCATCTCCTGACAATATAAGAATGCCTTACTAGATATGTAGGTCTCATTTGAACAGTACCTTTTTAGCTATAAATAGAGAAATATATATTTTAAAGCATATTTCAGAAATTGTCTGTTTTCTGCATTCTGGGAAATCATGCAATTCCTCTTTAACATTTAAGAACAGATCACTAAATGAAAATTTTCATCCAAACTCTTCTAAAGTTCATCTGATAACGTTTTGAATGTCTCTTAGAAAAAAAAATGCTGAGGAGACCAGATAAGTGATTTAACAAATTTTGTGGTGTCCTTTCAGTATATATCCTGAATATTACTTAAACAGTAGAAAGGGTAATTATGAATGTGAATTTTTAGGAGAAAAAAGAAAGACCTTCAGCTGTAAACCTTGGAGACCCTAAAATGTTCTTTTCAAATTTTTTTACATCTCCTTTTTCATTTCAAATGCTAGTCCTGGTGATCCTTTTCCAGCCATGTGCCAAAAATGCATTTATGCTTGCTTGTGCCCATAAGCCAAAAATGTGTGTTATGGTAGGTTTCAGCTGAAAGTATTAATCTAAAGGTAGGCTTGTATGCCTTTATTAATTGTTTTCTCACATTTTAGCACAGAGCTGCAGTCTGCTTCCAGCTTGCAAAATCTGGTTTGTGTGTTTTTTGACCTAAAGATAGAATTGTTACCCTAGAATACACAGGTTCCTTCAAACTAAGGAACACTGAAGCATTTCTTCAAAACTAGCAAGATTATGGCAGGTCAAATTTTTAGAATTGCTCATGGATTTTCTCTCACTGCTTTAGTTGTAGGTGTTTTGGGTTAAGAAAGGTACCAGCTAGTCATAAATAACAGAATTTATCGCATATCAATAAACTTTTTATAGATGTGTTTTGTAGACTAAGAGGCTCAAGCCAATATATTAACTAGAACATCAGTTTTGGGGGGTTTTTACCAATCTAAATCCTAGTTCACATCCATATTAATCCATATTAAGTTCAAAATTAATGCTTTAAGTTCCACCATATTCAGGTTTTGCAAAAAGACAAACCAAAGGGATTAAAATTCATCCTAGTTGATCTTCAAATGAAAAAAATTTCCAGATGGGAGTTGTTTACCCTCACAACTTTTCAGAAATTGCAACAAATGCAGTTATGCATGCTGATTTGTGTGAAGATAACCTGCTTCCTTTTAGAGGGGTGATTTTTAGGCAGGTCTCTCAATACCAAAGATGCTCACATTTTACAACTCCAGAAATGGATGTTGGGATGATGATAATGGTGATGATGATGATGATGCTGATTCATGCTTACACATACCATTATTTAGGAAGATTAGTTGGGAGACTTGATTTTTTGGGGTTCTGCTCTTTTTTTGAGATTAGATATTATAGTGGGAGTTTGGTACTTAAGAAAGAGATTCATATTTGGAAATCTGTTGCTTTTTTTTATTACTTACTTCAAATTTGATTTCAGAGAATAAAGTAATTAATTTAAATTTATTTCCGAGCTGTTTCCTTTTTCTGGAAGAGAGATTGTTCATCCTTTTTGGTTTCTCATGATCTTTGGAAAAATTAATGTCATTTTTATTAAGAAAAAAAATAGCATTGAGGAGGCTGAAAGATAATTCCATAGTGACCAAAAATCCTGTTGGATGTGTGTTTGTTGCATCATATTCTCACAAGAAAGTCAAATAAGAAAAAATTTCATTTCTAGTTTTCCTAACACTAAGTGTTAAGAGGTAGAGAATTAATTTACCTAGGTTGATCTTTCTGGTAGAAGGAATTAATTTGGCTTAAGTTCCATATAAAAACTCTGCACATTGTTTTTCTGAATAAAATCTGCATTTCTCCCTCATTATTTTTTCCTTAAATAAGAACAGAAAACTAAAATTTAATGCCTTCTAGCCCTTGAAGATTAGACAATAAATTGTTCTAATCTACAATTTTGTTAGGATATCTGTTTCAAGACTGAATTAATTGAACAAGGTGTGTCTCACTCTTTGCATCTGAAATAAATTTCCATTTTATTATATTTAATTTCTTGGGCATTGTATTCCTTAGATTATAGGACCATGGAGGAAAGATTTGACAAAGAAATCAAAGCCATATTCCATTAAACTGAGAGAATTAAGTGATGATGTTTTAGATTTTAAACAAAACATCTGTAAGACCTCAGGAAATTTTATGATGATAACGTATGGGAACACAGCAAAATATAAAATCATAAATTTTGTTGGATATACTAGGATTGAACTGTTATTCTTTTCAAATAAGCATTTTTAAAATATGGAACTTCTTTACTAGTGATTAAAATGAGGTACTCTCTTCAGAATTTGTTTGCTTCAGAACATAATTTTATCTTAGAAATATTGTTGTAATAACAAATTTCGGCAATTGAAAAATAATCCAAACAAGCAAGTAAGAAAAAGCGATGTTCAAGCCATAAAGCATTCTGCTTCTAATTTAGGTGGTATTGTAGTGATTCTGTTAAAAATGTTTGTGGGAAAATCAATTTTTTATGCTCTCAGATCCAGAGATTTAGTATCCGATTAGTGTGAAAAGTGGCACACTGAAAACAGTGCACGTAAGAAAATCAAGGATCAAAAATATATATATGCCTTCAAATTCCTGACTCTTTAGATAATGTGCAGGCTGTGCACAAAATTTTTACACATCATGTTATATATCATCTCTATTGAATTTTACTTAAATCAGAGAAGCTGCCATTGCTAAAATTTTACTGAGGGTATTGAAATACCAGTAAATGCCATTATTATACCAGTCATCTTGGAATGTTTTTGACTGAATGCCTAGAAATTCTATGTAGCATTATTTCTGAGAATTACAGCAGAACCAAATCAGCATTTCTGATAGCTTTAATTCCTGAAGGGGCATCTAGTTTAAAGCTTTGAAATACAACAGAGCAGCAAAATTAATGGAATACTTTTCTAAGGCAAGTGAGATGTTTAAGCATAAGTAGAAATACTCAAAACATTATTCATACAAATTTCTCCAATTGGAGAAGTAGTGTGCATATTCTTAGCAAGAATTTCATTTCACTATGAATCCTGACAAAAAGTAGAGCTCAGGCTGTTTGCTATAAGGTAGATCATGCAATAAATGTATAAGGTATATCATGTAATATATGTATGAAAACTGACTAATGTGTCATATTCATTGTACTAATAGTTTTCCAAAATTCCACATCCATAATCCTTTCAGTATAAGTTTTTCTGAGGACCCAAGCTCAGAGAGTGGTGGTGAACAGGTACACCCCTGTGTCAGCCAGTCAATAGTGAGGTTCCCCAAGACTCAGTGTTTGGCCCAGTCCTGTTTAATACCTGTCTTGATGATCTGGATGAGGGGATGGTGTGCACCCTCAGTAAATTCAAAGACAGCTTCAAGTTGCATGGGAGAGTTGACCTGCTGAGGTCAGGAAGGTTGTGCAGAGGCACCTGGACAGGCTGGATCCATGGACCAAGGCCAATTTTGTGAGGTTCAATAACACCAAGAGTCAGGTCCATCACTTGGGCCACAACAACCCCACCCAGAGCTCCAGGCTTGGAACAGAATGGCTGGAAAACTGCCCAGAAGAAAAGCCCTGGACATGCTGGTTGACAGCAGCAGAACATGAGCCAGGGTGTGCCCAGGTGGCCAAGAGGGCCAACAGCATCCTGCCCTGTGTCAGCAACAGTGTGGCCAGCAGGAGCAGGGCAGGGATTGTCCCCCTGCACTCAGCACTGGTGAGACCACACCTCGAATCCTGTGTGCAGCTTTGAACCCTCCTTCGAAGAAAGACTCTGAGGTGCTGGAGTGTGTCCAGAGAAGGGCAGTGGAGGTGGAACTGTCCAGCCTGGAGAAAATTAGTCTTAGTGGTGACCTTATCGGTCTGTACAACAACCTGAAAGTTGGTTGTAACAAGGTGAGTGTTTCCCTCTTCTCCCAATTAATAGGTGACAGAACTCGAGGAAATGGCCTCAGGTTGCAGCAGGGGAGATTTAGGTTGGATATTAAGGGAAAAAAAATTACCAAAATGTTTTGAAACATCCAAATATTGGAACACGCTGCCCAGGAAAGTGATCAAACCACCAGATAATCTGCAGTATCTGTAATACATGTCAGAACATTTCTTCCTTTGCTGATGACCTAACATGCACACCTACTTACTAGTTATAGATTTCTACACTTGAAGTACTAAAAATTATAGATGGAGAACCACTAGTGTAGTTGACAGAGGTTGAATGGGTTAGAACTTCATTGTTCTGAAGCCTTCTTTGGGAGTTTATCATTGAAAGAAAACAATGAAGCTTATCAAAGGTCACAGAACAGAACAGGTTTTGACTATGCTTTAGAGAAGCTTCCTTTGCCTTTGGTATCTTGTTAGCTTTGAGAAACATGCTTAGTATACAAACAGAATTTGAGAAGTCTGGATATGAAGTATCATCTTGATATAGAGGGTTATCATGACAGCAGATTTGGTTTTGTACTTTATTTCTTTCTCAGAAAGCACTTATTTAAGTTTGCCTTTTAGAAATATAAAAAATGTTTTGTGTTGTTTTGTTTGTTTTTCATTGGGAAACTGTGGTTTTTTGGATTTAATAAAACTAGCCAACTTTGTGACCATCTGAAAAGATAAATGTACATAGTGGTACCACTATCGTCACAAGAATTTCATGCTCCATGTGTATGCATATAAGGAATTTAGATTAGGTGTCTTTTTAGTAGCCAAACCTAGCTAAAAGACAGCTTTTAGGAAGCAGAAAGACAGAAACAAAGGAGACATTCTGCCAAAAGATCCTTAAGGGTCCAGCTGACTATTCAAAGACAAAGGTAACTAGTACTTCACTTTTTTCTCAGAGCCCACTGGAATGGGCCAATACCTGAGGTGTTTGTACTGTCTTCTTCACAACTGGCGTCAGTTATATCAGGTCTGGCATGTTGTGAAGCAGGGACTTTTTTTTTTTTTTCCCTAGGGAAGACTTATAGAAGTTGTGTATTACTCTGAAGTGAATGGGAACACAGAAGATCAATATGTTATTTTATTCTCAAAACATCCAGAGACTTAAGAATTACCTGGTGTCCTGCTAGAAAATTAGTACATCGGTCTTCAGGAAAGACTGTCTTGGATAAAAAATATGTATGAAACAGTCACTTTTGAAGACTGATTTTCTGAAATCTGTATCTTTGGAAATATGAAGGTGAAAGGACCCTAGAACCACAAAAATTCTTTTGTCCTTTACCAGGACCTCTCTCAGGTTACTTCACAGTAGAAGAGGTCAGAACAAGGCCTGGGTCATTTGTTCCCTCCATAATTAGTGGAGGCATCTAGCATTGTCGTGGAAAAATACAAATCACAACACCACTGCACCCTGAAATCTGATTTCATTACCATGATGATAATATGGGATATATATTTTGTCATTATATGGGATATATATATGTCTATGATGGGATAGACATATGAGTTTTTGGACATCCTACTCATGTCTGTACATGAAGCTCAAATATGTTAACATGTAGAGTACTTTAATGGATACTTTACTTTGCTGTGTACCTAAAAGAACACATATGTCCTAGCAGGTTTTCACACTCATGAATAGGTTGTAATACTAAATGAGATCAGGTTCTAAAAAATCCCAGTGGGAGTGGGCACCTCAGGAATCCCACAAGGCAAAAATCCCAGATGGAAACCAGTTACTGAAAGACAGAAGTTTTGTTTTAAATAGAAATTGAAACTGCCAGTCATAAGGGCTCCACTGGCAAGCTGGCCCAGTCCAATGGCTGGGATGTGATGGTGAGTCACCGCTCTGGAGAGACAGCAGACACCTTTACTGATCTAGCAGTGGGTCTCTGCACTGGTCAGGTCAAAACTGGTGCCCCGTGACCTTCTGAGTGTGTGGCCAAGTACAACCAGCTGTTGGGAATTGAGGAGGAGCTCAGCAGCAAGGCTCACTTTGCTGGCAGGAACATTGAGGAACCCTCAAGTGTACTAAGTGTAGGTGAGTTCTGGTTCAGCGCTCGTCATCGACTTTGAGCACAACTATCACTGATCACTTCAATGATTGTTATTTACATTAGAGTTCTCTTTTACATGCCCCATCAAATTGTCTCAGGAATGCAGAGGGATGTGTAAGCCTTCAGTTTCAGAAGTTCTGATCACTTTTCTGTTTCCAAACAGCCTTTGAAGCTACTAAGAGAATATGAAATTTCATTGTTGAGTCACCATGTCATGAGCTTGCTGTAATCATGAGCAATTTGTGAAGTGTGTGATAAATATCTGTGTGAAAACACAGATATAAACACATATGTGGATACATATGCACTCAAACAAATTATATGCTGACTATACTGTGCTGTATGTATTGTTCCATTCTTCAAAATCATCCTGTCTTCATTACACTTTTGGGGTTTACTTTTGGTGAGGGTGCTAAGGGCAATTTTTAAAATTTCATATCTCACACCAACTGCAAAGACAAGGACACTGAGAAAATAGGTAAAATCCCAAAAAGACACATGAACACAATGTACTCATTGGGAGTGAATTCTATCAATTAAATATAAATGAACAGCATTTGTTCAAGATGCGTGAGTGCTATCCTATAAATAAAATACATTTTTTCTGTATTTCTCAGCAACAATCTTAGCAATTAGAATCATAGAATAATTAAGGTTGGGAAAAACCTTCAATATCATCCAGTCCAACCTTTGACCCATCTCCACCTTGCCAACTAGATCATAGAACTAAGTGCTATCTCCAGTTATTTCCTGAGCACTGATAGGGGTGGTGACTCTACCACTTCCCTAGCTGTCTATTCCAGTGCTTAACCACCTTTCCATTCAGTGAAGAAATTCTTCCTGAAGTCCGACTTGAACCTCTCCTGACATAGCTTAAGGCCATCTCCTCTTGTCCTGTCACTTGCTACCTGAGAGATGAGCCTGACGCCCACCTGGCTGCAGCCTCCTTCCAGGGAGTTGAAGGGAGAAAAAAGGTCTCCCTGAGACTACATTTCTCCAGGAAAAGCAACCCCAGCTACCACAACTGCTCTTCCTATGATTTACTCTCTAGACCAATTCTTCAGCAGCTCAGTTGTCCTTCTCTGGGCACACTCCAGCACCTCAATGTCCTTCTTGTATTGAGGGAGGGCCCAGAAGTGAACACAGCTCTCAAGGTACAGCCTCACCAGTGCCCAGTACAGGGGGACAATCATTGTCCTGCTCCTGCTGGCCACGCTGTTGCTGATACAGGCCAGGAAGCTATAGGCCTTCATGGCCACCTGGGCACACTGCTGGTTCCTATTCTCAGCTTTAATTTCTTTTTTTTTTTCTTCTGGATTATTCATGGGGTCTGGAAATGACCAAGGAAAATACACAGAAATAAGCTAGAGAATGGTATATCATCAATAACAGAGACATTCAATCTAAACAAATTCTTCACAGCAAGGGGGTTTGAGTTACAAATGGTCAGCATTTTGAGTTCAAGTCTTAAAATAAAACATGAAGACTACTATCTGTAGCCTGGGTAATATGCGTTAATTATTCTGTTTTGCAGTAGGACATAATATGTTAGTATAGCATGATTGTATTTCAGTTTTCAGATATGCCCAATAATTCTTTCATTTTTTCATTCTGTAAACCATTTCCAGAAATATTGCATAATAATTTCAGGTTGGAGCCTAAGCACGGTAGTTCATTAACCCAGACTTAAACACTTTCCTGGATACCTTCAGGGATTAATTATGGACATCATATCTTACCAAAATATTCAGAGATTGATTTAAATCCCAAAATTCACACTGAGCTCATTTTCATCATGTTATCATTTTGTGCAAGCCAGATTTTTTTTTCTTTGCATTCATTAGTATTCAGGATATTGTTACATGGATCAGAGTCACTACCTGGAAAAAAATACTAATGTAGTGGAGAGAACAAACAGTTTAGAAAAACCTAGGGTAAATTGAACTGAAAATCATTTGCAGTTAAGAACCATTAACAAATAAATTGTGTATTGTAAAAGGGATTACCTTTTTTACACTCTTTTCAGCTTTTCCTCAAGTGGATTTCATGGAGAAATTAAAGTGAAAATTTGCCAAATGGTTGGAATCTCCTGCTCTGCTCCTTCAGGCACGCAGTCCATAAGGTGGTTTCACTCCAAATTTTAGGACACATTTAGAGCTGTTAATTTAATGAATTCCTTTTTCCTCTCAGGTCATGCCTAATACAAATGTATTCTCCTATTATCCAAAAAATGGTATTAAAAAATGACAACAACAACAACAAATCCTCCCTGGTGATTAATACCAAACCTGAAAATTAGTCAGAAGGTCTAAATGCCCCCACTCACCAGCTTGGAGAAGGCACAGAAAAAGAGTTCCAAACCATTTCCTTTTCCTGATGCTTTCTCTAGGTTTCTGATTCAGGCAGTACAATTCTTATACCCTCATCTTCCCCAGGGTGAAATTTGCCTACTTAAGATTCACTTAAACCGTGAAGCACAGTTGAAGTGGGACACAGGACACAGTAAACAGCTCATTGCTTTGTCACTGTTTCAGGGATGATAGAGAAAAACTGCAATATATAAACATGCAGTAAATTAAAAGTAGCCACTCATATTTAAAATCCTGCTGCAGTCTTTGAGTATCATTACTATTTCCCTGCTTTAAAGAACAATGAGATACACAAACTGTTTCACAGATACCTATTTAATTGTTAGGCATTAAAATTCTTTGAGTGGACAAGCATTTTTAACATTGAAATGAACTTTAGTATGCATGCTTAAACTGCAATGAAAAAGACAAAGCAATCAGGAGCTTATTTTGTTAGCTTTATAAGTGTTGAAACTCAGCATCCAGATTTATTAGGTTGTAGTTATGCCAGCTCAAAATTCAAGGCTGAATTCTAACGTTGGTTTCAGCTTCAGCAAATGCTCTCTGGGTCCTGCTGTGTTTCACTTAATAGCAAGGACGAGTGAATTCCATCTGTAGGAGAGCATGTTTTACATAGAAGCTACTGCAAGGCAAGAGTCAATACTGAGATGGAGCAGGATTCAATATCTGGAAACTTTATTTATGGACAGTTGCTTGTTCGTGTTCAATCAGGTTTTTAAAGCTAGGGCGATGATTTAAGAGCAGATGTAGAGTTATAACACTCAGTTTTAAAATGAGAGGATGTTTGTTTTGTACTTTGATAGTAAAATGCTGTGACTTAATATGAGCAAGATGGCATTTGTGGTTAGGAACTAATCTTGCTACGTGCTGAATATGTAAAAAATGGTAACTGATATGAACTTCTCTTTTTATTTATTCTGCCTACTAATATAGTTAAACCATCAATTTTTTATGGGTAAATATTTGAGTAGTAGCAAAACCTGTTGGGTATTATTATACCTTTATGATATATATATTGGAGAAAATATATTTATAAGGTGTATTCATAGGGAAATTGGTATACATGCATATATATTGATATTGTTTATCAGTATGTTTTTGCCCATATTTTTTGGTGGGCTTTTTTAGTATGAATTGGGCAGTTTCCTAATTCCTGGATGTTTAAATTGACAAGCATTTTCTGTAAGCTAGACTTGATAATATGTGTTTTTAGTAACTTGGGCAATATATATGTATTTCTCATATCCTTGACAATGATTGCATATGTATTCTATCAAGTTACACTGGAAAGCCAGGTACACGTGCAATTAGCTTTCCTTAGACCAGAACACTGCAACCTGAGTCACAAACCCAAAAAAACAGAGCATCACAAGGCCACTCACCATAGAATGCTCCAACTTACAAAAATAAAATTTAATACAAAATGACAAACATTGGGTTTGTGTCAAATCTCATCTTTATGCTCTGGAGACATTTGATTATACAATTATACACTGTCCAAGGGCCTGTGTATGCAAAATAACACTTTTCTCCAGAAAAATAAAACCAAAACCACCAAAATAAAACTGGAAAAAAAAAACGAAAAAACAAATCAACAAACAAAATCTTAAGTCAATGGGTGCTTCATAAATTGCTTTTCTTTGCCAGGAAAATCCTACAATCCTTGGCTGTGAAAAATCCTTATTACCATATTTTGTTCTGCTGCCTCTTGAGTAAAACACTGCTCCGTGTCTCGAGGCTGGTTTCAGACTTTCACCAGGCTGTGAGAGAGAAGAGCTGTGGGCTGCTGCCACCTACAGCTGGAGTGTCGCTGGCTCCCTGCCGGAGAAACACCCAGCACTAAAGCCCCTCTGGACAAAAAGCAGTAGATCACAGACCTGAGTTGAAGGAAGACTCTGCAGAGCTGGTAGTAATTGGGTTTAGCCAGCTCTTTATGACATTTAAATAAAACTAGGGGTACAGAGAAAGTAAATCCCCCAGTAGCACATTCCAGCAATTTGCTTCTCATAAAAGCATCTTCCTACTGGCAGTAGCTTGCAGAAATAAATTTCATAGGGAGGAGAAAAAAAACTCAGCTTCTGACAAACCTTGTGTCAGTTAACATTTGAAATGCTCTGAGATTTACCAGAAAGAAAGAAAAAAAAATATATACTCTCTTGGGGTATATTTAGTCACTGTGATATGTGTGTTGCAAATATTTTAAGATGCTCAGAATGTTGTCCCCTGTAACTTCCATCCCTCCTCCCCTTGCATTTATATATCTCCAGTTGTTAAAATGAAAAACAAAACAAAACAAAAAATCCCATTCTAGATTAAGACCTCAGGAGAGAAGGAATAACAGTGCCCAGTGGTGTGCCATTTTCTGTGACTGCTCCAACACTTATTGTTCTGAGCTTTATTGCAGTATTTTTTTCATTAAGGAAAATATAGGGTTTCTTCCATCTAAACATTATTCTGTTCTGCTTAACCTAGTAAATATTGGCATGACAAGCTCTGTGTGTATGGGAAGGATGGGAAATTGTTGCTTGTTTCCATTCAAGTATATCCTCTTTTTTCACTACTACTGTGGTATCTGAGGGCTTTTTCCCTGTGGTCTCCTGATTTCATTTCACTTTCTATGCAACAACGAAGAAGAGAGCTCTGTGTGGACCAATCAGGCTACTTCACTCCCATAAAGGATTTCTTATGCAAATAGCCCCAGTGAGATGTAGCAAAACTTGTACTTTAGGAGAAATGCTGTGTTCATGGAAGTATTCTTTCATAGTGAGGTGTGTAAGTGCATAGGCAAGAGCCTGCACAGTGCTGCTATTTTATTTTCATTTGCAGTCCAGAAAACAGACTTTTTAATCCTGCATTTCTAATATTAAAATTAGGCTTGAGACCTGGTTTTCATTTCTGAAAGCAGAATGGGCATAAGAATAAACTGCAGGAACACATTATGTTATTTAAAAAATAAAATCAGCGTATTCCAGCTGTGCTTCATCCTCCAGCCTGCTTTTTGTTTGAGCTAACTTATGCCTGCAATCAGCATTTCTTGAGAAAAATTGTATTTCTTTTAACAGAAATTATGCACTGATATCTGAGTCACAGAGGATGATATTCTTTCAGGCAGCATCTCCAATTATCTTTCTTGACAGAGGATGTTAAGAGCATATCCCTCTCTGTCTAAATACTCTATTAGTTAATAATTAGTAATTGTACAATTCTATGTTTACATATAAAGGAGGCTAATCTTCTGATGCAGGATTGGGATGTAACATTGCCAGTGGAAAAATTAGAAAAATGGAATTCTGTTCTGGGTTTACATCTGAGATTACACCATTTGAGAGAACTGAGATTTCCTTGCCTTATGTGGAGTTACTCTGATTTATACTACCGAAATGAAAATCTAATCAAGCACCACAGCTGGATACATTCAACAGTTTTTGTTCACACAGAATAGCTTTGGATTGTATTGATCTGTATTATAGAACTGAAGAGAAAACAGCAGGAGGGAAATCTGAAAAACAGTGTCTCAATTAGAACCTAGTAAAAGTTCTTAAGGTGTTTTTTGCATTGCCATACTTGGCTTTATCACCCTTAGAGATCAATGAAGAACTTGCAGTCAGAATCATGGATAAAAATGTCTTGAACTTTTAAAGTGGTTTCTGTGGATAGAAGGTAAAGAGTTGGGGTAGAGGGGGATACCACCAAAAACACAGCTATCCTGTTGATTAAAATTGTGTCCAAATTTAATTATTCCTTTCAGAGTACAGCCAGCTAGAAGATAAGAGACTGGGTGGTACAACAAGAGAAGGAAAAGAGGTCATTGGTATTAAATATGGTTATTAAAAAACAACAAAAAAAATTTGACTGCTAGATTAATTCTCAGTAGGACAGAAATTGCTGTGGCGTCCCTAGCTTGCTGCTACCGCCATTTGTGTCATACCAGTGGATGTCAACTCAGTGAAACCAGGAAAAAGAGAAATCCACTTGCCTCCCACTTCCAGAACAAAGAAAAGGGCAAAACCTGTTCTACCTCTAGTGATGGCAGTCATAGTTAAATGTATGTGTTGCTGAGAAGTCTGAGAAGTCATCCTTTGGAAAAAAGAAGTCTTTTCACCATGAGATGCCACTGCACCCCTTACTAGACGGTGGCTAAGGGACACATGCAGGCCTGAAGAATAACAGCAGGGATAGGCTGTAAGCTGTCAACTCATATCAAGCCACTTCTGTCACATTTGTCTTTCAATATTTTAGGCATTAACATGTATTTAATGTAGCTGATGTACAATGCTTTGATGTGTCCCTTAGAGCCCACTCTTAGCTGAATACATACTAGCTCATGCTTAAGAAACCCAGCAATTTTTTGGTCCAGCTTAAAATGGCTTCTGAATAAGTGCAGTGCAAAGAGGACAATTGCAAGCAAACATTCTCAGGTCTCCCTATTTAAGAATGAAAACATAGGGGAGTACAAAATTGGCCTGTTTTCCCAATCTGACTTAATAATTTAATAATGATGATTTAATCAATATTATGTCTCAGAGCCACATCAATATGTACAAGAATCCAGCACCTCAAGGATATGTTACCGAGAGTAGACTTACTTGATTCAATTATTTATAATGATAGTGTGTCAATAATCCTGATTTTTTTTCATGAATTATTAACATTTTTACCTCCTCACTATCTTCCTGCTTTCTAGAAGGAGTTAATTATTACAAAGCTTTCAGCTATTACAGCAATCTTTAGCACAGAGAGTTGATATAATGATAGCATTCCTGAAGTATTACAACCCTCTTCCTAGAAGAATTTTCCAATTAAAGCATTTAAATATAGGAAGCTAATTTCCTTCCCACTCTGCTTACTTGGGTAAAGAAATATATACTAACAAATTTAATAGTTTTGTTTGGCTCAGTTTTATCCTACAGAAGCGACAGAGAGGGTTTTTTCTTTCATCCGTGAACATTTTACCTTTTCCTACAAGCAGTCACCATAGCTACTGGCAAATAGCATTATGTTTGCCTGATTTTCTCTGGTTTGACTACAGTTCTTTTTCAAGGAAAAAAGAATAATGTGGCTTGATTGTTTTCAGAGAACAGAAATCTTATGTAATAACCAATTAGTTCTGTCTGAAAAGTCGGAGTCTCTGAAAAAGGGAGGGCTCTCCTTTATTCTACAGAGAATATCACTGTGAACCTTTGCATCTGGTTTTAGACACCTGAATGCTTCAAAGACTTTCTCCCATTAAGCACTTTCATCTATGTTTGACTCAGCTGGAAACAAATTTGCCACGGTACAATATTAATAATTATTCAGATGTCAACATTTGCAATTTTTTCTGTCTCCACCTATTTTCTCAATTTAGACAAACTTTAAGTTGTCTCAGACAGTAATTCAGATTGCTTGCTTTCAACAACTTCCTAGCTCCAAGTGGTGTGTAAAATTAGCTGGTACTTTCATTTTGACTTATGGATTTTCCTAAATGCATAAGTACAACAATCTGTGCATGTTCAGAATTATGTAATATAAGAAGCAAGATGCAGGCTATACTGGCAGTTCTATCTTCAAATTTTGACAGGTATTCTTCACAGAGGAAAGCTGCTTAATTGATGTGGTTTAAATTGGGATAAAAGTATTACTGATTTATTAATGACGAGTGACAATAAGTGAACTATGAATTCAGGATCAGTATCAGCAATGCCACTGATAAACCACTATATCAGATGCTGCAGAATGTTAATAAACACCTAAAAATTTCCAAGAAACTTTCTATAAGTTATTTATACACACCCACACACAGGGTGTTCGCACCCAGTCCCTCGCAGGCGGTGTGGATTTTGCAAACACTGTGAAGTGTGGGTCTGCCACATGCAGACCTTCCTGTGGAGATGTGGATGCTGAGCATGTCAGGACAAGGGGGAATGTCCTTAATCCTCAGTAGAGTATGTTTAGATAAGATATTAAGAAAAAATTCTTTACTGTGAGAGTGGTGAGGCCCTGAAACAGAGAAGTTGTGGATGTCACACTCCTGAAAGTATTCAAGGCCAAGTTGGATGGCGCTCTAAGCAACCTGGCAAGCAAAAGGTCACTTTAAGGTCCAACCCAGGTCATTCTATGTCCCTAAATCGTTTCTGGAAGTACTTTTCTGTCTATTTGACTGTCAAACATAGGTTAATTATTGGCTTGGTCTAGCTGTGTAACTTTCACAGAACTCACAGAATTCACAGATTTCACAGAATCACAAGGTTGGAAGAGACCTTCAAGATCATCCAGTCCAACCCATGCCCTAACACCTCAACTAAACCATGGCACCAAATCCCACATCTAGTCTTTTTTTAAGCACATCCAGGGATTGTGACTCCACCACCTCCCCGTGCAGACCATTCCAGAACTTTATCACCCTTTCTGTAAAAAGCTTTTTCCTAATATCCAACCTATATTTCCCTTGGCACAGCTTAAGATTGTGTCCTCTGGTTCTGTCTGTTGCTGCCTGGAGATAGAGACCAACCCCCACCTGACTACAGCCAACTTTCAGGAAGTTGTAGAGAGAGATAACAGCCCGTTCAAGTCAAAAAAAGAGAATTCCCACCCTTTTTGATGATGTAGTGAGGGAATCAATGTCTTAGCAGGTCACGTGCACCATACAAAACATCGGAAGCAAGGCATCTTAGTAATATTTGATTTAGTTTTGAAGTACTATCTTGCTGATTGGACAGCTATTAAAAAAAAAGACAAAAAAAATGCACTTAACAGTCAATAGAGGAGATGCAAAAATTGTTTATGGGCATTAAAATGAGTTTATACAGGATCAAGTTTTTTTAAGAAATCTGATCATCAGAGCCCATTGTTTGAAAATAACTTTGAAGGAGATTTTAAAGGAGAACTCTGTAGAATCGCATATAGTGCAACGGCGCAATAAACTTCCACAAGAAGGACCAGAGAAACATAGTCTGACATATCAAATTATGTATGTAGAGCTGCAGAAAGCATGCAGAAAATGATAATTTAACATTTCTAAGACAAACTGTAGCCAAATACACTTACATAAGCATTATTATTTAAGGTATCTGTCATATTTGTTTTCCCAATTAGATACACACATAGAGTTCAAAAAGAAAGGTGTCACATAAACTTGCCCTTGTCTGGTATAAATTTCCAGTTCTAGATGAACTCATTCAAAGCTCTGACAGATAATGCTGGCAGCGCCTGTTCGAGCTGTCTGTTCCACTTCTGTGTTGGATGAAGGAATATATGCCTGCATCTCATCACCCAGTCTGGCATTTTAGTGCGAGCCAGGTGTATTTGTATTAAGGTACTGAGCTGTGGAGAGAAGCAACTGAACCATGGTTACCCATTCTGTCCTACAGATTGTCCTGAGGTGGTGCTGCCTCCAGTAGGGGATGGTACTGACACCGAGGGGTTGAGACTCCTGGCCAATTTGACTGATAATGAAGTACATGAAAGCCAGAGATCAGAGAAGCAGAACAGTAATTTTCCTTCCCTTCTAGTTGTTGGGGTTTTTTGCTAGATTTAGTGGAGTTTTTTGTTAACGCCTTTTTTTATAATTATTTTTGGTTTGGCTACAGCATATGCCGTAAAATGCTTTCAGTCCTTTTAACTGTTCCAACATAATTTGTGCTTTCTGACACATTTGCAGCAAGAAGGTATTGACTGGTAATATTTGCAGTCCTTGAAACTCACTAATGTACCTCTGTCTTTCCTGAGATGGAGCAGTGTCACTCTTCTCTCAAGGCAGCTGGTATAGCCAAGGGTTTAACCTTCTGATGATGCATCACATTTCATTCTCCTTTCAAACTTAAGTTAATACAATTCAGCATTGCATTTAAAAGCTGAGGTTTTGTGTCTGCTAAGAAATATTGCATCTGGCTTGCTGGTTTTCCTCCTTTTTGACAATAACTTTTAATCATTTTCATGTAAAATGTGAAGAAGGGTGTCATGTTAGTGTGGTCTGGTATGCTTTCATATAATGTGAAAGATGGAGAGTAGCAGATATGAAATTAAATACTGTTCCAATCTACATATTTGTGGTGTTCCACTCCTGAGAGGAAGCGGCCACTCAAGATTTGTGAATGCCCATGGTTGAAGAAGAGCAACAAATGCAGAGGGTCAAAAAAAAAAAGACCTTATAAAGTTTTGTTAGTAAATTATACACATCGTGGAAATTGGAATAAGTTAGTCCCTTATCTTCTAGTAGTAATAGAAATAAAATAATTTCTTAAAAAGGGGGAAGACAGAGACAGAGTAAAGGATATCACTGGCCCTTGGTCCAGCATCAATCTGGCCAACAAGGTGTCCATGGTCCAGGGGGTGCCACCAGGGCTTTTTATAGATAAGTTTTCCCTACCCTGAGGCTACAGTTCTCACATTCCATGCAAGTGAGTTATCACACACCATTCTTCTACACCTATGAGGAATGCTATTGACTAGACCAGGTTACTCAGAGCCCCATTCAACCTGGCCTTAAACACTTCTGGGGATGGGGTATCCATAACCTCACTGCACAACCTATTTTAGTGCTTCATTCAGTTCTCTGAGTAAGGAATCTCTTCCTGACGCCAATCTAAACCTGCCCTCCTTCAGTTTAGAACCATTGCCCCTTGTCCTTGTCACTATTTGCCCATATAAAAAGACCCTTTCCCTCCTTTTTGTAGATCCCCTTAATGTACGGAAGGCCACAATGAGGCCTCCCCAAAGCCTTTTCTTCTCCAGGTTGAACAATGTCAATTCTCTCAGCCCGTCTTTGTAGGGGAAGTATTCTCCTCTGGTTATCTTTGTGGCCTCCTCTGGATCCACTCTAACAGGTCATGTCTTTCTTGTGTTGAAGACCCTAGACTCCTGAGGGCAAGGTGAGGAGAATCCCCTCCCTTGACCTGCTGTAGAATCCCCTTCCTTGACTCTTCTTTTGATGCAGCCCAGGATGCCATTGGCCTTCTGGGCTGTGACTGCACACTGTTGGCTCATGTCCAGCTTTTCATCCATGAGAAGCCCCAAGCCCTTCTCCACTGGTCTGTTCACATGCAGCTCTTCTCCCAGCCTGTACTCATGTCTGCAATTATCCCCACCCAGGTGCAGCACCCCACACTTGGCCTTGTTGAACTTCGTGAGGTTCCCAGTTCTCACTGTGTCCCTGATGAAGACACTGAAGAGCTCCAGTCCCAAGCAGAGCCCTGAGGGACATTGCCCCTCACCAGCCTCCACCTTGACCCAGAGTCATTGACCACAGCTCCAGTGTGGTCAGCCAGGTCATCCGTAGACTCTGGTTGTGTCCATCTAGCCAGTCCCTGCCAACTGCACAGTTCATGCATCAAATCAATTTCTCTCCAATTTGGAGATAAGGACGATCTCAAAGACCTTACAGAAGTCTAAACAGAAGTCATCTGTTTAGACTTCCCTTGACAACTGTTGCTATCACTCTGCCATGGAAAGCCACCCAATTGGCCAGGCACTATTTGCCCTTAGTAAAGGCATCTTGGCCACCTTGAGTCACATCCTTGTCTTTTCTGAGCCAAGAATATTCTAAATATTCTTCAAAACTATGGATAAGATAGATATAATGTTAAATAATTTCTGCCATTGTTTTGAAACATTAATGAGATTTATTTTATACATATATATATATATATATATATATATATATATATATAGTCATCAAGGATTCATGGCACTGCATATAATATGCATCTATAAATATGTAGAACAAGGTCAAACTTTAGCTTGGGACCCAAGGATAATAAAACAGAAAAGAAATAATAAAGTAAAAATGAAGTTGGACATTCAGGTTTTAACTGGCACATCTAAGTTTATAGAAAGAAATGCCATACCCTTTCTGTAGAAGCAGCAATATGATAAGAATAGTAATTTTTTGGCAGTTTCAGCTATGCAGTAGATGTCTTCCTGAGCTTCTTGTGGAGAATATTTTTCCTTTAAAAGCCCAGAGGGAAAGACATATCATACAGCAGAAATATGTCAAGGATGAATTATCTGGAAACTATTAGAAAGACCAAGCTGCAGTGTTTGAAGAAGAGCAATGTTACAGAAATAATACTTTCTCAAGCAAGTTGCAAAATTTTAAAAGCTGAAAAAGTTTTTTAAAACTTAGAATCTAATTAATGAGAGGTAAGATAGATGCGGATTGTTGTCATATGCATTTGCATAAAAATAATTGGAAGTCATGTTACCAACTGCAACGTTTAAAAGAACGTAGTGCTAAAACATGAAGGTTGAATCAGCTCCTCTGGGGCTGATGGGAGAAGATGCTGAAATATGACAAGCCAGCATAACAGATAAGAAGGAATGGTCTAAGACAAATTATGATTAATTAGTGTAAAATATAAACGGAGGCCCTTGGGAAGCGAAAATTTGTTGTTTCCTTCATAATTTAGAAACATTCTAAATATACTTCCTAAGACTAGACACGGCATGAAGAGTTGGAGATACCTATATTATTCATTCTTACCTTGACTTTACCAACTACAGCAAAAAAGGTTTCAAAATTTAGAACTGGTAAATGAAATGTTGCAAATAATATTGCCATCATTATATGTTTTTCACCAGCCAAGGTCAGCTATCAGTTCTAGCAAAATCTTTCTAGACTGTTCAGTCTATGAAGTCACTAGGTCAAGTAAAGTCAAAATGTTCCTTTCTCTCAGCTGAAAGTAGCCAAATGTTAACCCCAGGCTGCAAACACATTTTTATTTTGTAGATGCCAGTTTATTAGTCCCTGCATAATGTAGTTGCATTCTTGAGGCTATTTTTTCTTCACAGCAACTTGCTTGAAATGCCTGTGGAACTACTGACAGACCATAGAAAAAACAAATTTTGATTGATGCAGTTTTCTGAATCAACTGGCTACTGCAAAAAGAAATCAATGTTATTAATTCACGATCTCCCAGTGCCCCAGAGGATTGTGTTGTAGGAGGGAAGCAGGATTAGAGTCTGAAATGGTCTGGAGAGGGTTATGTAGTGGAGGCTTTTTATTCCTCTCAAAGGACCTGGGGCCTGTGGAAACAATTTCACATCATTACTTGCACCACTGATAGCTGTGGCATTTTACCTTGTGTTCTGCTTGTTAATTACAGATGAGAAGTGCCAGTTTTGAGGGAGTATTTGATGGTGAGAAGAACATAATAATGTGTATTCCGCTTGAGAAATCCGAACAAGGGGTTGTTATTCTTGACAGTTCTTGGTAGAGAAAAGGGGCCGTTTTTCATCAATTGCTAATTTGTCTTGAAAGTGTGTTTTGGCAAGCTGGGAATCAACTAATAACAGAAAGTTATTGCTTGACTCTTGGTCCTGCAGATTGAAGTTTTTTACACTCTGCTGATCATTGCTTATTTATTTTTCTTTATTTTCCATTTGCTTTATTTTCTCAGAGTAGGGCTGAGCCTGATACAGTGAAAATCAGATTAGAAACAGTTCACTTAATCTGATTCAGTTTTCATTAAAATCCTTTAAATAATGCATTAGTACACATTACATCTGACATACCTGAAGGTGTGACACTGATCCTGTTCTGATCTGCTCAACTTATGTGCACACTTGGCAATTCCATCATGCTTTAACTCAATGTAAATTGGACTTCTGCTGCAACAATCATAAATGTTCTTAATGCCTTCTTGATTCTTTATGTAGCCTGAATTCTACCAGTTTTGCTCTAAATGGTTTCTGCCTCAAGGAGGATTATAAAGTCATTCCTAACAGCTTCCTTACAATTTATTTTTTATATTAGAAAAATAAATTTTCTTCAATTCAGGTCTGTATACTTTCTTTCCAAGGAAGCCTCTAAAATATGTGGAAAAAAATCGACACTGCATTTTTAAAGCTGCATTTATAAATGTGTTTACCTAAACAGACATTGTGGATTGCAATACAAGTAAAGGATCTAAAAGAGTTCCAAATTACCTCAAAAGGGAAAGCAGAGGAACAGAAAAACAATTTTCTTCTAGAATGAAAGGTTGTAGGAGAGTATGAGAGGTGCAGGTATTCTGTGGGCAGGTTGTGTTTTGCAGGGAAACTGTCAAAACTCTTAAACTATGTGATGCTGGTTTAGTGCTCAAATATGAAACCTCTTCAGAAGACCAGAGTGGCAAAGAATCATCATTGTTGATTCAGCAAGGAACACTGATCTCCTTAAATCATTTGTCGTTAAATATCTTTGTCTGATGCTAAGGGAAATGGAAATTTTCTTTCGAATGAGAACTTGGGCATGAGTCTTAGTTGCCTTAGTTGCTAAACTTTTAGAAATTTGTTAAAATTTTGCTAGATTCAAAAATACATATGGCAGATTTACACATGCGTAACCTACTTGTCTGAAAAACAAGAGAGATTGTTGCAGTTCTTCCTGCACACTCAAATTAATTATCATTTCCTGTCCAAATATTCAGTCCTCATTCAGCCACTATTGTTTTCCTTCCTAAAAAAAATCCACCTTTCATTGGTAAAGAAATGGATCCTTTAAGGTTCTTTTTCAATTTGATTTATTATCTTCAAGAATTGTGCTTTGGTGTTCAATAACTTAAGTCATGGTGAGCTTCACAAATTAGTAAGGCACTTAATCACGTTATTATACAAATACAGTCAGAATACAATTTATGATCAAATTTTTATCGCCATCTCAAAGTGTGTAAAATTCACTTAAAAGTGAATTTTTTGTTTGTTTATTCAATTGGGGTTTTTGTTGGTGTTTGTTGGGTTTTTTTCTAAATTAAGCATACTAATTAAAAGGGTTAAAATAGAACCTTTGAGAAGTGTCATCTGTTGTATTGGAGCATTTTTTCCAATCACAGCAAAACCTCATAGCTAGGTAAAAGTTGCTGAAATCTTCCCACTTGTATGTGTTTGAAGAGTTACTTCTCTTTAGAGGTAGTAGTAAAAGCTTTCTTTTTTTTTTTTTTGGTAACTGCCTGTGATCATCTTCCTTTGAGCATTAGCTGAAGGAAATAACTTTTTTTTCAAAATCCACAAATAATTTCTTTATCATCATCAACTGTGTTTAGTGATTCTGAATTCCTTGCAGCCTTTTGCAGAAAAGGTAATATTCATCTCTCCAGAGGAGAGTGTAACTTCATCCAGATAGATATAACAACCATTTCCAAAGAAGAAAATTTCACTTGGAATTCTCTGTAAAAACTTTTATAGATTTCAGCCCTCACTGAAAAAACTAGATTTTCAGAAAGAAAAATTGAATACTGCCAGTTTGTAGCGCACAAAATTAATGAAAATTAATGAAAATTAGAAGCCATTTGGAAAAAAACGCAGATGTGGGTTTGTGTGTGTACTTATTTCAACAGAAATATCCTTTCAACTTGCTGAATTCAGCAAAAATTGTTTCAACAAGAAATTCCTTCTGAGAAAACAGAGGAAAAGGGAAATAGAGAAGAGCAAGCTCTGCTAATGGCACAGGTTATAGGAACTTCAGGGAAGGGATAAGAACATAGGCCTATATCCACATGCATGGAAACAGAGATGCCAGCAGCCATCTGATTCTGTTATAATTAGAACAGTTTTGCCTATATTGTAGGAAAGTTTTATCAACCTTTCTGAAAACAAAAATGGATAATCACAGTATTAAGGGTCAGAATACCTTGATGAAAAATGCTACAATAAATAAATACAGGTTAAATTCCTCTTTGGATATAAAAATCTACCCTCATTAGCCTAATGGGAATTTCAAACTTATGTTATTTAGTATTGAAGATTATGTGCAAGATCAGTTATTAATTTCTACACGCTCTTGGACTGAAATATTTTCTTATGGTCTTGTTACTTTTTGACAGAATGATCATCAGGCTCTGTAGTTTACATTTACAGTCTGCGGGTTAATTCAGGTTTTATGTGGTGAACAAAAGAGAACATTTCAACATAGTTGTTGTGGTTTTACACATGATGAATTTGCTAAATAATACAAATTTGCAACAAAGATTTATGATCTCTGATCCTGAATTATTCAATAGATTATTTAATGCCTGTTACAGTGTATACTGAAGAAACTGAAATTCAGTAAGTCACTGTATGATCTTTAAACAGAGCCTTCTGTTCTGTTTTTCTTTTCCCTATTCCTCCACTCCTAAACAAAGCAATCCCTGTGGGAGAAAAGTGTTCAGGAGAACAAGCTGGGATGTAAACTGTGAGCTGCTGAAAATGGTTCATTGTCTGTAGTGCCATGATAGAAGGGAAGATATGAGGAGATAAAATTATAAAGATCCACATCAATAGCAAGTTCTCTGCTTTACACATTCGCATTAGTATTGCTTCCTTCTTAACCTTTATTCTGTTTGCAGGTTTCCTGCTTCCTTTAGTAGTGAAACATTTTTAAGGGATTCCCTCTTGTGAAATAGCAAGACTTATATTATTCTTTTTTAAAATAGTTGTAACTTTTTGCATCTCTTGTGTAGGCAAGCAAGAAGTTAAGTGTATGCAATTAGCCTTAAAGGTAACCATGGCAAGTACAATATGACAGCTTCACAATGCTTTTCAGAGGGTAATGTCATTACACTCTTTAATGTCCTCTGTACTATACCCAATATTCTGGCAACCCTTTTAGACAAGGTTTAGGTGGTATAGCTTTATGTAGGTTTTTTGTTGTTTGGGATTTTTTAGGGAAGAGATCCACCTTTAATCAGATTGTTCTGGTCAACCCATAAGTCTTCTGAGAACCTTGTGCATGACTGCATTTTGAAATCCTAGTTATATAAACACAAATATATTGAAGAAGAGGCAACAGCACAATTTGAAAAAGAAAAATCTTGTATTGGAATGCGCACTTGCCATTTTCTTATATTTAAATATGGAGTATCATTTTAACTGAAGCATTCGACGCAAAGTGTTGAGATGACACAGTCACTTGTGCACCTATGAGCACCACTGAGCTTGCTACCCACCTCCTTTGCACTGAGCCACCCATTGACTCTGCATTTCACCCCCTTTGAAAGGCAATTGTGAACATCTCAGTTTTGACTTAGGTTAATAAATAGTGCAATGGACAGCTGGCTTAGGCATTGCACTGCTTAATGGAAAGCACAAGTAAAAGAGTGAAGGAATTTCTTTCACCTTCATTGCACGTTGGAATCATTGAGGCTGTCTGTACCACATCTCTGCCTACCTTTACACTATGGATTTGTTCTCTTACTTTTTGCTGCCATCTAGTGCATTTTATGGCCTACAGCTGAGCTAAACTGGAAATGCTTGTAAAAGGGGACACACCATTCAAAGCATTGAGATTTATCATTAAAAATGGAGAAAAAAATACACTAAATTTTTTCTTACTGTAAGGACTTTTCCCCTGCTCTTTCCATAGCTCTTTCTATGTGCTGAGTAATAGACTTGGCATTTTCAGTTCTTTTGACCCTGCATCATTTACCTTATCTAAAGAATTTCTTTCTGTACTTTGCAGCTTAGATCAATCTGTGATCTGTGAAATCTTTCAAGTGTGGGGTATACACTTATGAATATTCTTCTAATCTTCCTGTAGAATACAAAATATTATAACTTGAACTATTTGATAAACATAAAATGCTGGAGAAATGGAACATTCTGAAATTACAAGCATTCAGTTCAATAGCTGAGTGTTAGAGAATCTGAAAAACATCACACTTGGCATTTGTTTGCAAGACACAGCAAGTCTGAAGATTTGATTATCAATGCCAGCTAGCCAACTGACAAGTAAGCATTTTCAGCATTGAAAATGCTCAAAATGCAATGAATATCCTTCACTGTCCATTTGGCCTGATCTAATGTTATTTCACCTGTGTAAGCAACTTCCATTTGCCTGCTGTAATCATTAATAGCTAAAATCTTTCTTGAAATTAAAGTGACTGTCTGTCAAGCTGCCAACCTTCTTGATTTTTCCTTATAGCTATCTTAATAAAGTGAGAAATGAGTAATAAAATATACCCTGAAATTATAATTTGCTTGATATCACATTATCAGCTAAGGTACTCCTGGTACACATTGCCCAGGGAGGTTTAGAGTCTCCATCCCTGGAGTTTACACAAAAGCCTTCTGGACATGGTCCTGGGGAAATGGCTGTAGGTGACTCTGAGCAGAGGGGTTGGACTGGCTGACCTCTGGAGGTTCCTTCCAACCTCAACCATTCTCCGATTCTCTCATCTTTGAACAATAAAATCTGCTTCTGGAACAGTATTAGTTCCCCCACTTTTTAAGGAATCTGAATCCAAATCTGCTTTTGTTAAGTGTATTATTCTGTTTTAGTAGCAGTCTAAGAATTTTAAGCATTTGATAATGGCTGATACTTCTACTGAAGGATTTCATAAAGATGCCCTTTTCATACTTAGGAAAAAAAAATCTGGAGATAAGCTTAGTATGGCTTAGCCACAAATGTCTGTGGATATTTCAGAAAAGTAACAAGTGTGGGGCAAAGGAAAATAGGATGAAGAGAATTGATTTTAATCTTGTTTCCTTGATATTGCCAAGTAAAAGGACTGCATGGCTTTAGGGTCCTTTTGTGACACAAATGCATTTTACAATTAAGACAATGCCTGACTACTCCAGGAGTTAAGAGGAAAGGGTGTTCCTTTCTGGTAGACTGTGTGAACACTCATGTCAGCAATATCTTTATGCTGACTGAAAAACAGACTCCTAGACTTGCAGAGGCTCTCTAATTTTTACCAACACAGCTTTTGACATCTAAGGGTGCCCAAAGGACAATAAAACTATGTATGACATTAGCACCATCCCTAAATATTTCCCTTAATTTTACAAGGTCTAAAATGGCATTCAGTAAGATAAACATGGTGGTTGGTCCAGATTTTCTGGATGTTTGCAAATGAAGCAAAGAAATTTGAGAAGTGGGGCAACAGGAAGTCCTTTATTCTTTAACAGCTTCTTATAATGTACTACTGATTGGCAGGAAAAACATAACAATAGTATGCTGCAAAATGATGCTTATTTGCATTAAGATCAGAGAAGAAGGGTGAAGTAGCACAGTGTAGAAGAGAACATCTGAGACACTAAGATGAAGAAAAAATGGACAGTTTAAAATACAAAAGTGGCATAATTTTAACATCTCATGCATTATTAAATAGCTTATGATTTTGGTGTTACATTATGCCTCTGCTATTTTAGGAATTGCATAAAAAGCTGTGCAGTATTATTTCAATAAAGCTTTTATGTAACTGTATAAAATTGCAGTATATTACTGCAAATGTACAGAGCCTTATTGCAGTGAAGTACATTAAGATAATGCCAAACCAAGGGCATCATAATGTATGTAATAAATTCTATACAGTAGTTTTGCCTTACCATATTAGCATAAGAGCATTATTTTATTTAGATGACCACGGAGTTTACATTACAGACAGTTGCCAGAATCATAAATGTTGTAAATTGTCATGATCCTGAAACCTGACTGATGAAGGCTCTCAGTTGTGCTGCCTTGTACTTTGGCCTACTGCTGTGGATACCAAAGTCAGAAGCAGGCAGTTGCACTCTAATATCAAATTGCAAAAGCACAAAGCATTTGTAACATGCTGGGCAGACTTTCAGTTGCTAAATTCATTCATTCCACATTTGTATTCCACAATGAAATTACCAGACTTAACTTTTCAAGCATTTGAGTATCAGGAATTAATGTTGCAGGTCATGGTCTAGAGGTACAAAGCCTTTTGGGATGTGGAAGAGATGCAAAAAAAAAAGTGTTCAGCAGTATGAACTCTGTTGGGGAATCTGTGGGTGAGGTATGTCACTCCTGCTTGCACACAGATTTGAGGAGTGGGATATGAACCCCTTCATCTTTCCAGACTACAGAGAAAAAAACACATGAATTGTAAAAGCTAACAAGCTATTGAAATATCCAGGGTTCCTGTTTATGTCACTGAGAGCCACACAATTCAGCAACTGCTCAAACAGAGCCATTACTGTGGTGTTCAGACATTATATTTCTGTGTGTTAAATACCTGTTATAACAGGACCCCAGCCTCAATGGTTTCACAAGGCACTACCTGGGTGATTATTAACCTATAAGGTTAACACATTTTCATGGACACATCACTTCAGATTCAGGGGGGAAGGGCCATGGCTTGTTTTGGTTTTTTTTTAAATCTGGAAAAGGAGAAAGAAAATGAAGGCATAAAGATAAATATTTATCAATTTTAAGAGGCTGTTACAAGGCGGATTTGCTATTATGGCACATACCATCTCACAGGTTTCTCAGAAGGAATTAAATGGACATGGAACCAAGAGTCTTCATGTGGACTCAACAGAAAAACTGCAGTGAAGTAGCTGGAATGTGTGACATTTCCATACAAACTGCAATAATTTTGGTTGACTTTACAGTCTTTCACATGTAATTTTATGTCAGTTTTGAGAATCTGAAAATAGACTTGTTAAACCAATTTCTTCCAGCAGCATTTTTACTTTGAATTTCCCCAGCTAAGACTTTTGAAAGATGAACTCTGGTATCCTTTCAGGGGGTGTCCATTTTTATTCCACTGGCTGGGTGGTCAAGTTTATTTGCAAGTTATTTTTATAGAGGTTTTGTTATCATCTGCATTCAGGAATTATGGCATTTTTCAAGCAACTACCCTTGTGGGTTTTTTTTTTTGAATGACTGACAGCTGTTCAAAAAGCAGTGGATGAGAATCTTTTCCTAAGATGTTACATCCAGTATATCATCATGTATACCCTTATGCTCATCTGCTTGGGTTTTTGATAAGCTTGCATGTCTCCTTGTAATAATACCTGTCAACTACTTATTGCCCTTTTTGTCCATTCTCTTCTGACCTAGATATCAGCAGTGGCTTGAAGTTTAAAGTCTCAGACTATTAGGGAGTTGCATTTGATTTTTTTTTTTTGTTAGCAGCACTATCTTGTTCTATGTAAGATTATTTTTTAAAAAGATTTCTCATAATAACTCCAGTTCCTATTCTTTTAGGGGAAAAAAATATGTTTCTGCTGAAACAAGAGTTTATTGTGGCAAAACAAGCAGACACATCAAAGCTAGAAAAGCTTGTGCATGAACTTCAATGAAAGGAATACTATTTTTAGGAAAAATTTTCCAGGAATGTTGGAACATACTTAGAACTCAGGCAGGCTTGTAGAGAATGTTCTGAGGCCATTATCACACCATTGGTGTTTGGCTGGCATTAAGGCCATTTTCAGCAAGCTAATGAAAGGAAGTCACACATCCATTTGCATGAAAATACCTTTAATAAGTTTCCCTTACAAAACTTTAGGAATGCTACAATATTACTGGTTTTGCTTCTGAAAGCTTGCATTTATGAGCCTGGCTTTAAACACAAATGCAAAAGTAATCATAGTAATTTTCTTAATTCAGAATAAAAAGGGTCATTTTTCATTCAGCAATTTTCAGGTTTTCATTCCAAACAGAAATCTTTCCCTGCTGAAAGACAATAAAATGGTGTTTCTCTCCAGCCAGTGCACTAAGATTCTAAAACTAAGGCCAAGAAGTAAATGTTGCTAAATGGAAGAAGAAATATTTGTTCATTCCACTGAATCACTAGTGTTGTATGGTCTGTGAGCAAACAAAAGTTGTTAAAATGGAATTTGTTTTAAATATTCAGTAAGGGCTCATCTGGATCATAGTTCCACAGTGCTACATGCTGATCTTCCTAATGCACCCAGAAAAACAGAATTATACTGGTTTCACAGCTGAAGAGCTTTAGCATTGAGAAGAACCCTGTCTTCCCTTAGAGAAAAAATTATTCAGATTCAAAGTTGGTTTTAGCCTCTAACTTGAATTCCTTTACTACCAAAAATTTTCATATGGGGTTTTCTTAACTCAAGTTGGCAGTGATAGCAGAGGGATCTCATCAGGTTGCTCTGCAGGTGGCATGTTGTAGTGAAGCTATTGCTATCTTAAGTATTCTCTTTTGTGAAAACATCTGAGAGATTTGCCCAAGGTCTGAAAATCTGGGCAAGAGCAAGTCTTTTTTCCCAGTGCTTGTAGCACATTCTAATCCTACTTCATCTTCAGCATCAATACAGCAGGACTTATCAGAAAGTGAACATTAATGAGCCTCAGAAACATTTATTCAAAAGGCAAATGACCAGCAGCTTTTGGCAGCTTCATTCTTTGCTTTCTTACCAGTTTTCAGAAGTAATTTTCATTGGCAACTTCCCACCAAAAGAATGACACATATAATAATCATCAGAACAAGAGACTCCTCTGCCTATAGAAAATTTTTAACACTGAATGTATTGCTACTGACACTTTGAGACTAGACAGCAAAAAATCTGTGTGAAATGTTAGCAATTTTGTCTGCCTTGGCAGCTCTATTAGCTGATTTCTAGAAAAAAAAAAAAAGACATGATAGATGAAAATGTACATATACAAAATTCCAGGTGAATGTCATGTTTTCTTATCATCATTTTCAAGCTTAACTGAAAATAATGTCTTCCTTAATATTCCAGAAATGTCCAATGGCCCTTTACAATTAGGCCATGTTTGTAACCTCATCATCTCTGCACAACAGCTCTTTGAGATAAATTGCTTTAATCTGCCTTGAATGGAAACACAGTCAGAAACAGACCTAATATTATTTTATTCACTATTTACTTCAAAGTATCTTAGATTATACTTAGCAGCTTTGTAAGACAGGCAGGGTATGACATAATAAGCACAACATAATTTTCACTGCTTTTACTATACAGAAAGTGGGCTTTTCTTAACTTGATTTAATTCATTAATGAGTCACTAGGCCATGAGTTGGAGGCCATGATGTCCCCTCACTGGAATTACCATGTAACCAATCAAAGATGATTCAGCACAGTTCCTGAGTTGACTTTCCTTGTACCCTCTAAATTCTGTATTCATTGTGTCCATTATCAGTGACAAATTCTTCTCCCCCAGCCTTGTTAACCTCTCCCTAGGTCTGAGATAGCATCCATACAATGGTACCTTTATCTTACCTCAAGTTCCCACTGTGGTGATTTCGCTTACAGTCCAAGTTCCAGGTCTCCACAGGTCTATTCCAGGGGCTTCAGTGGCCACTGGTGCTCACAGGTGCCATCTGCCCCGTAACTTGGGGTCACCTTTCTTTGGCTGGTGACAGGCCTACAAGGAGTTTCACAGTTTGCAACAGAAGGAATTTTTGTCTGGATGTGCTAAGCAGACCTTGCTTCTGCCAGGCCTGAGGTTAGCACTATTCTGTTGCTCCATTCTGCATTTATCTCATGGCAAGTACTTCTGGGGTCTTAACAGTGTTTGAGACAGGCAACTGTGCTCCTTAAGTCCTTACAAAATTGCAACTACACTATAACAGAGACATCATTTAACCCAGCATAAGCATGTGTCTGGTGCATTAATATTGCTTACTTGTTCTCCTTCATATTCAAGAATTTGAAGTATTAAAAAAAAAAACAACCACCTTTAGTTCACTTATGCCAAGGAGTTAGGACGTGGTTCACTAGATACAGAGGTTTGCTATCTTCCTTAAGTTCATGGTAAGAAGGGCATCCATACAATATTTTCTGCTGCACTTTGGTTTTTGGCCCAGCTCAGGGTCCACTGTAATATTTTTCTGATATTATCCCATCCTTTACCTCTAAAGGCTGACCCATGGATGTAGTACTTTCACACTGGCCAAACACCAGTCACTCATGAAAGTTGTTTGCTCACCCTCTACTGCTATCGTTGGGCAGAGGAGAGGGAAAAAAATTGTAAAAGGGCTCATGAGCTGAGACAAAGATAGGAAGAAGAACACTCTAAGGCCAAAATAGGCTCAAATGTAAAGGTATAAAGTAAATTTATTATTAGCATAGTCCAAGAAAAGTAATGAGAAGCAAAATAAGTCTGTAAAACACCTTTTTTTCCCCCCTAGCTCCTCCCCTCTTCCCACCAACAATGCAGGGAGATGGGGCATGGGGTTTTTGGTCAGTTTGTCACTCAAAATCTTCTTCTCTTCCCTCAGGGAGAGATGCTTTTCTCTGCTGTGCTACGGCATCCCTCCCATGGGCAAACAGTCTTCTCAAAACTGCTGTGGTGTTGGTCACTTCCACAGGGTGCAGTCTTTTAAGGACAGGCTGCTCTAGTCTGGAAGTAAGGGTTCCTTTTCTCTATCTCTGGAAGCAAGGACCCTCTCTGTCTGTTCAGGTTTCTCACTAGATCACAGCTTTCCTTGGCATCTACCCACTCTGGCATGAGCGCTTTTCCCATGGGCTGTGAGTGGATCTCTGCATCCCCCATGGATTTCATGGATTACAGGGGGGGCAGTTTGTTTCACCATGGTCCTCACCACGGCTTGCAGAGGAATCTCAGCTCCAATGCTTGCAGCACCTCCTTTCTTTCTTTTTCCACTGATCTTGGTGCCACCATGTTGTTTTCCCCCATGTGTCCTCATTTCCTTCTCTTCTCTGACTGGAAGAAAAACTGCTGCCCGTAGGTACCATTGCCAACAAGTCTCACCAATTCAAACATTCTTGCAGGATCCCACAGCATCAAGAGATTGATCTCATCTAGGTTCCACATTGGGGATAATAAATATGATAAATAAAATGTATGGAAAATTATTGAAAAGTAAATCATACTGAGAAGTAAAGCACATTAAAAGAGGGGAAGATCCTAACTGTCCAAATGGAAGGTGGGCTCTCAACCAGCAGCTGCCCTTCAGAAAAGGTTCTGGTACTTTATAGGTTCTAATATTCTCTGAAACAATTTCTAAATAATCAATTAAATGGACCAGCTCTGTGCTCAGGGACAATTATAAAAGTAAAGAGTAATCCTTAGAAGGTAAGGAGGAAAAATGTCATGATGCATAAATATTAATTGATAAAGTTCCATTACTTCTCATTAATTTTGTCACTTTATTCTCAAAAAGGCTAGTGATGAGGTTAAAAGAAAAGAAGAGAGAAGGATGATGGAGGAAATGGATTTTTTCCAGATTACTTTGAAGTTTTCTGGTGTGGAAAAGGGTTGTTTGAAGAGTGACATCTACACCATCATGAGAGATATAAGAAAACAAACATACATTAATTATTTGCCTTCTAATGGAAAAACTTGTGTACATCATGTAAAAACAAAGAGATAAAAAATTCAAAGAGAGCAGAGGTAGATGGTAAGAAATATTTCATACATAAGCAGTGGAATAACGCAACACAATGTAGGTGCTGACATAGGTTTATAAAATGATCAGACATGTTAGTGTAGGAATACCTGTTAAGGACTGTCAAACACATCTGTCTCTAGATGTCCTTTGCTGCGGCTCATGGGGTGATGAATGTCACCTAATGTTGCACTAAAACCATCCTTCCTTGTGAGATGTCCACTGTCAGAGACAGGATAATGGCACCCCTCAATAGCATGCAGCCTACCTCCCTTGTGGTCCTTTTGTTCCTGGATTTCAAGGACTACACCAGGAAAAGCAAAAACGTCTCCACAGATGTCCAGCCCGGGGGGCTCAGACCCCCTCAGTTGCACTTCTGTATTCACAGGACTTACTCACAGCTCTGTGGGAATGCTCCTGGGATTTTTACAGATTCCAGGGGAGTGGGCTTGCTGCATTTACCATCACAGAACCTGGGCAAGGAGTCTGCTGTGGACCAGCAGCAACACATTCAGAGTATGAAAACCTTTAGGGATGGGCATCATTTCTACTCTCTATTTCTTGATTAAATGTGTTGCAACCTGGTTGTCACACAAATCTTGACCTGCTAGTGAACTCACTCTGACAAATGTGTGTTGTTATCAAAGCACAAAAGAATTGCTGGAAGTTAATGTCCCTTGCAAAGTCCAGATTTTCCAGTCTTTGGGCCAGATCATTTGTCCTTGGGTACCTAGCCAAATGCAAACTTCTGTAGAGTGCCTGTATTGCAGTTCCTGACACTGCAGCTCCCAGACACATTTGGAATTTGTCACTTACTCAGTGGGGTGGGTTCACCCTGGCCAGCAGGTAACCCCCAAATGAGTTACCCACTCACCTCCAGAGTGATGGGGGTAAATGGAAAGACAAAACCAAGAAAACTGGTGTGTTGAAATAAAGACAGTTTAATAAATTAAGAGAAACAAAGGAAAAAGACAAGTTATGCAGAAGCAATCATTTACCCCCAGCAGACTAATGCCCCGCCAGTCTCCAAGCAACAGCTACTTTAGAAAGATGAGTTCCCAGGTTTCACTGATGAGCACAGTCCATTAGATTATGGGACCAGTTCAGGTCAGCTGTCCTGACTGAGTCCCTTCCCAAATTCTTGCCCACTCCCAGCCTGTTCAGAGTGAGAAAACATAAAACCTTATGCTGTGCAAGCACTGCTTGCAGTAGATAAACATTGACACCTTAACACTGTTTCAGTTTCAAATCCACAGTACAGCAACACGCCTTCTGCTTTGCAGTAAATTAACTCTTTCCAATACAGCTAGCTGGAATAAATGTTGAGAGCCTGATGCTCTCATCTGCTACACCTCTTTTCACCTCTTTTATCTTTGCTGCTCATAATAGTGCAAAATTGGATATATAACAAGTATAGTAAAAGAGAAAAATGGTATGTGCTTCTGCTAACCTGTGCTGTTTCAGGGGAGAAGACATAGCCTGGTGTCACAGTGCTTGGCCACAGGTCAGTTCTTTGAAGCAAAAATATTCCATTTCAGGAATTCATGTCACGTAAGCTAAAAGGGAGTATAGCTTTGCCTGCCTGAAGGAAGGGTTCTGAGTTTCTCCGGTGAATTGGTAAGATATGTCAAAAATGACTCAGATAGATCACCAGTTCTTTTTCATATCTCATAAAGCAAAGCATGTGTGATACTGCCTCATCAGCCACAACTCGTGCTGGGAGATCACTGGTTTTCATTGACAGGTCAGAGCACAGCTGTGCATCCTGAGAGCCTCTGTGAACATTGAGTCAATTTCTTCTGGGACAATGGGAAAGGATTTTTTTTTTTTTTTTTTTGTCATCAGATTGGCTGCAATAAATTGTGTTAGGGGGCTTTCTCACAGGTCTCTGGTGTGCATTCACAAAGCTCTGCTGTTGCACTATGACAGGTGGTACTAATGTGCTGAGGTTACACTCTTGTCTTCAGACAAGGCTGCATTTCCTGGCAGGCAGGAGTGCACCGTGACTGCAGAGCAAAGCATTCGTTGAAATTATGATGAATGAGGGATGAAGGTTGTTAATAGCTTGGGTAGTAAGAGGATAATGCCTTTTCTCCAGGATACTTAACCTTCATAAAATAGGACATAATACTATTTCAGGCACTGCCTGCAACTCCTTAAGAATGAGAGAGTGCACATTAGTGGCCATGCCCTGGCAGGTGGTGACGTAGGAGGAAGGAGTGATTAATGTACTTTTTGTGATCCTGTGTGATTTATGCTCGTGATTCATAGATGAATTCATGGTTCTAGTGCTCTTTGCATCTTACTGAATCATACTGCCATAGCTATATATAAAAAAAAAAAAATTGATAAATAGCAAATAGAATGCTAAAGGAGCTTCAAAAAAATCTGGTTTTCTTGTCTTCCCTAAAATTTGAGATTTATGGAGTCCTGTGTTAAATGGATTAGGTTGCCTCTTTATGGCATAGCTGCACCACTGTGGAGATACAGGTGGCCCTTAGATAAAGTGGACAAATATACCAATATCTTTCTTGCTGTTGCATATAATTTATACTTTTTAAAGCCATGTCTACCATTTTTTGTATATCTTTCACTTATAATTTCTATTTGTACAGCTTCAAGTATTCTTTGTTTAGTAAATTCACTCCATGTCTATTTTTTTTTCTGGTTTTAGCATTTATTACCAATAATTCCACTGTGTCTGAGCTAGTCTTTAAGAGTAACAGTGTAATTAATGCCATATATAGGTGGTGTGCTGTATGGTACTGCTTTTAACAATAAAACACTTAACCTTCCTTAAAACATCTGAAGCTGCATGGTTTTCTCTCTGCACAAGTGATGCTGCCATAGCTACCACCTGTGGAGCTGGACAATTACAGCAGCAGAAAATCTTACCATAGAAACACACGACAATGAATCACCCCATTCCTCCAGTACTGCAATTTCCAGTCTCACAGAAAGTGCTGGAACACAGGAAGCACATAAATGATACCTTGGCACACAAACACTGCTTTAGATAATACTGAAAGACATGGAATGATATTACACACAGAAAATACACTTAAGGGTAGCCATATGAGTTACAGGAATTTCTGCCAGAAATTATTTTGTGCACTGTAAAATCTTGGAGGACTCAGGCCAACAACTGCAACGGAAGCTGTTCATACTCTGCTTTCTCCACAATTATCAAGCAGATTCAGTCCCAATGGAAATGTTCAGCTGCATTAGCAGAAACCTCTGACAGAGATCCCCATCCCACAAACATCGCTGTGAGATAATTTTTACTTCAGCCTAACAAAAGAAAATATGATGAATATTCAACATATTTTAAAATGGTTCAGTTACTCTTCTCTTTAACACCTTTAAAAAAAATCATAGTGTAGGTACAATAGGAAAGTGAGATTTTAAGGGAATTTGCTCATTCTTTAATAGAAGATAGTAGTTAACTCCACTGTTGATCTTATGTTTGAAATAGTTCAGCAGAAAATAATAAACACTAATAAGTGTTTATAATCAACTATGGTTTATATCAGTTCTAGTCAAAGATCTCTTAAAGAGCTTATCTCACAGGTGATACAATGTCAAACTGCCCTATTTATATCAGTGGTTATGATATTCCACTACTACATTGATCACATATAAAATGTTCTAAGGGAATGTTAACAAAGTTAGGATTTTACACATTTAATTTAAAACATTTTAAAAGAAAGCAAACAATACACTATATTTGGTTTTGATGACAATATTTCATTTACTGCTTTTCTACCACTGAATGCCCACCAATTTAGTACAGAATTTATATATGGCAGAGTAAACAGTTCAATGATAGCTGTGCACCAGTAGGATTTCCCACTTTCTAGCACCCTTTCCTTCAATATCCAATACACAAAAAATGTAATTATCAACGCTGCAGACAAGTCTACTATTTCTTATTTTGATTTTGGAGTCTTTTGATTTGTATCACATCCTGATTTGTCACTCAACAGTATATTTTTTAATATTAACTTTTCAGCATTACATGACCTTCAGTAAAGCAAGAATTTTTTTTGTTTTTGCAAAGAGAAGAAGCACATGCATCAAAAAATTCAGCTGCTTTACCAGATTCTGTAGTTCCTAAGTGGTTTCATAGAGGTCATATCATTGTCTGCATTAAAGCATGTGATAAGTTAATGATCCTCATGGAACCAGTCAACTGGTTCAGACGACTGAACATTCCCACCATGGTCTGACCCTTCCACACAATAAACAATATTGTGTTGGAAACCCAGTTACAGGTGGGAGTTTCAAGACAAACGTTCTTTGATGTGAAAGTTATTCAGATGTACCTTGACTCCAGGGAACTACCTTCCAGTTCTGAATGTCTTTAAAAGGCTGTAGAAAACCCCTGCACATCAGAAAATTGAATCAGTTAACAAAGAAAATGTTTTCATTTTTGAGTTATGTAATTCTTTTGGATAGCACAGATAACACTTGTATTTTTAAATTTTACACTTTTAAAAAAAGAAAAAGAATACATAACTACTTTGCTACATAACCTGAGATTCTATCAATTTTTCAGGATTCTAGGGAAATTTATGGTACAGGTCTGAATTAACTTTTAGATTGCAGACCCCGTTTTACGTCAGCCTTTAAATATCCAAGTTCTTGGAAGATTTCTGGGAGCATTTTTCCCCTTCTCTTTAGAAACTAAGAATGTTGAAGCCAGCAGTGGAAGCATGAAAGAGTCTGTTGTTCTGAACCAGGAATAATCTGCATAACCAGAATAATTGGTATAATCTGCCCCTACCTTTGAAGAGGCATATAGAAGAAATTGGGAAAACTGAGGTTTAGTTGGTACTCTGGGGTTACTTTTTGTCAATAAATCTTTAATATTAAAGCAAAGCAGTCAAGAAGTAGAGAATGGAATTCCAGTTCACCTTCTCTCAATTGAGAATTTAAATTAAATTTCTGATTTTAATGATGCCTATTTGTGTTACAGTGTACAAGAAGCTGTGATTTTTCAAGATCACCTGTTTTCAATAGTGCTGTCATAATTTGGTCAAGAGAGCCTGAAAGCCTGGGAAAACTCCAAGCACCTACTCTAATTATTAAATCATTCTGCAACCACAAACAGTTTCTTTCACAGCCTAACTGAGGTGTCAGTTGCCCTTACTAGCTCTAATGTGCATTTCACTTATAGGACCATTGATTATATATCAATGAATAGGAAGGAATGGAAGGAAGGAATTCATTAATATTATGCCTTTGCAATGTATTGGTTAGAAATTGACTAAGGAAGTAAACATGAAGGGTTAAAATTAATTCTTTCCTCTTGCTGTGTTAGAGTTCTGCCTTCTTTTTTAAAATCCTTTCTTTTCTTTTGTGGTTTTTTTAATAGTTTCTTTATGTGCTAATTTCAAAACAAAGGTGACCACAAGGCATCGCAGTTCATTCTGTGCTTGTTTCTATGGATACATAGTGGCCATCCCCATAAAGCAAAATAAAGAGATAATGGTTGCAGAAAAGGCACAGCTATGGTAGTTTTCACGAAGACAGAATAAGTAGCAATATCTATGCATGCTAATAAACTGAAAAAAGACTTCTTTTCCTTGCAGACTTAGCAGCCAGAATGAAACATCCCATGTGTTCACTGCAGGTGGTAGCAGTGCTAATTAGAATAAAGTCAAATATGTCCAATTCCACTTCCATGATCTCTTCCTTTTCCTGTCTAGACACAGACACATTGAAACTTTATGGCAAAAATATGGATACACTTTTCAAATCACCATCCTTGCTACTGAATCAGAAGTGTTTTTGTCAAAGGAATACAGCATGTATTAGAGGTTGAAGCACCACTCACTCCACCCAGCAGTGAAGAGCAGTATCTGTAAAATATTCAGACATTAGAATGAGGCAGTGTAATATCAGACTGTTACCAGAAATTGCTCCAGTACTTTCATTTTACATGGAGAGACATCATACTGATGCACACTGGAAAATAAAAAGTTTTCAGAAGGTGTAAAGAAAATCATTCACGTTCAAAAGTTATATTTGTCACAGGCACTGCCCTGGTGAATCTTAGTCATAGACACTCTATATCCAGAAAATAACATGAAATATTTTGTCTGCTTTATTGACAAAACTACTCTAAAATCCTCTATGATTAAATGCAGATCATTACATATGCTTTCTAGATTCAGTTATTGATTTACAATTTCAAGTGTCTTATTTAAAAGAACTGCTCATTTCCATCCCCCAAAAATTTGCAAGGTTAGGTAGCCAATAGAGTCAGACTGACAGAATAACTTTCAGTTATTCTTCTACATAAATATAAAGAAATGGGTCAGCATCATATCAAGAGAAACTGAGTTGTTTCTCTGAAGAGAATCTTGTAGCAAATAACAGTACTGCTAATTATGTCATGATGCAACTGTTTCCCTCTCTTGTATATTCTCCTGTAGTTTACTTTTTCAAGATAATGATTTAGTTTTTGCTCCAAATTAGGCAGATGATCTGACTCATCTGACCTCTTGAGTACAAGCTAGAGAGAGACTAATCTCATAGAACTTAAAGATAGGTCTGTTTGAGAAAATGGTAAACAAATGGCCTTTTGTAACATTTATGAAGAGCAGCTGTGAATCAGACTCAGTTCCTCTGTTGCACTTTGGATCAGTTTCTCTGGGTGTGTCACCAATTGTGCAAATTCTCAGCAATGGGACAACTGTAACAGTTACAGTTCTTGCACATTTGAAAAATGCCAACACTCAGTTTTACAGTATTTGATTTTACAGTTTCTAGGGCATTTTATGTCCTTCATAAGTCATAGCCATCATCCAGGAATGTGTGAAATTCAGAGCTGAGGCAGCAATCAAACCAGAAGGTCAACCTACTAGATGGAACAACCCAAGCTATTGATAGAAAGCATATTGTAACAAAATTGAAAGCACACTGTGATTGCTAACTTTTCACTTCAGACAATATTTTGTAGTTCTAGTACTCAGTACTTCTTTTGTCCTTCTCATGTTCAATTAGTTGCGTAAGCTTAAGCAATTACTCTGTAAAAGCTCTGTGCACTTTCCTATGCACTACCTTTCATTTTAGCAGGAGAAAACTGTGACAGAGCAGTCAAGGTTTGGTCCTTCATACACACTTACTTTTCTAGCTGCTTTTTATTTTCAGTTTTTGTGACCTACTTTTGATGTCATTTAAAGAAATAGCTAAGATTGAATTAATTGTGGAAATTTGGTTAGAGCCATGGACAAACTGAATCTATGAAGTTGTCCTTAACCTTCTACACTTCAGTTAAAGTATAAGCAAAAGTTCTGTGATGCAGAATTTCTTGCTCCTTTTGAGAGCAGGTGGTACTCCAGAGAAAGGATGAACAAGAAAACAGCATTGAGGCTTTCTTTTCCTCTTTTATTCCCAACAGCAGAAGAAAATACCTGAACTGCACAGGGAAGAAAGTGAATCTCAAAGAGATAAGAGAGATAGACAGGGGAAAGATACCCAGGAGCTTTAAGAGATGGGGTTTTTTGGAACTAAAGAAAAATGCTATTCTGTTTTTGTGGAAGACTTTATGCTACACTCAGCACAGGTTGCAGTGCCTGATGCACTGGTTACAGGCCAATTTTTACTAGTCCTGTTCTAATTTACACAAAGGTCTAGGGTACTTAGATTTTTTTTTTTCCTTCTCTGGATTTCAGCATTACACATTCCATGTTTGCAGTGTAATTAGATACACCTGCAGTGATGAACACCACTGTTGGGCTGAGATAAGATTTAACTCTAGACTTTATGTACCAGTATACATGAGGTGATTCCTGACAACCAATGTTCTTCAAACATGACCTACCAATTCAGCCACATCATGTAACTGATGATGTGCTAGTCTGAAGGTTGTAAAAAGCTATTTGGGAAATTTCCAGAGTCTTATTTAAAACTCTAGGACTTATCTGTATTAGAGTTAAGGCCCTGGACAGTCTAAGAAACTACAGATTGAAAAGGCACTGAGATTCCAATTACCTTCTGAGGGAAAGAAATCACCTTGGTCATTGGCAAGGAAATTTACATTATCTAGTTTGCACCATCCAAGGAATTTTGGCTAATCTACCATCTTTATTGCACCAGCAATAAATCTGTAGAATATATGGCAAATGCAATTGCTTGTGTCATTCATACATCACCTCAATCTTCATAATATAATATAATGAGGTCTAGATAATAGAAATAGGAATTAATATAAATTAACTCAGCCTCCAACATTCCTAGGATTTCATGTCTTAGAGGCTGTAGTTTGGTATGCTGCATAGATAGCAATCAATTTCATTTGAGGTTGAAAAAAGGAGGGTTTTGGAAAAAACATTATATATGATAAATATTTTGAAAAAATATTTTCTGTTGACAAACAACTTTTAGTTATAGCTCAAATACTCTTTCAAAATATGTGCAAAACTCCAGGCAGGGTTCTGCAGTGCTATTTTTACTGATTAGATCAGTGGTGAATTTTAATATGTTAACTGCCATGACATGTACAAGGACATTTTTTGATATACATTAGTATATGCTATTATAGGATCAAATTTTCTGTGATGCATAGTCAGAAGGAAGAAAGGGTTACATTTCACTGGCCACTGGGCAAACACAGATGCTAGTCTGCAAATGCCTACTGGTTTGAAGTATGATTTATGTGGAGGAATATTATCTTCTCCTTCCTTAACTTAAAGAATCAGGAGGGAAAAAAAAGCTCCTAAAGCCCATGGGTAAACAACTAATAGAATTTAAATACTAAAAACTATATAAAAGATTTACAGGCAAAGTGGAGAGATACAACTTTCTCATTAAGGCTAGAATATTGTTGTGAAAGTATGACTCATACTCATTTCTTTCCATGGCAAAGCACTCTCCATGGGGACTTGCTCTTTCTGAGTTGTGGCTCTTGATCCACCTTGTGGCTCTGTTAGCTGCTCAGAGAAAAAGCCAAGCACTTGCCCAGTTTTGTGTTTTCATTAAGAAATGAAAAATCAGTGTACAAATGTTCTTTTGGCACTCACTGAGAAAAATTAGTTGAAGATTTAATGTGGAAAGATGAACCATCAAAGAAAGATTCTATTCAGGTTTTCCTTCATGAAGTTCATTCCTTCAGAATTTCTCTCTTGTGGTGTTTTTAGGATAGTTAGAAAAAAAATATCCAAAGTACTCACTTTGGGAAAAGGTTTTGCCAGTTCAAAGCAGCTGTGGTTTACCTGGTCACTTGCAATGTTGTTAACTCTTCACAGAGCCTTTAGTAATTGCTCTTTTCGTTCATAGCTTAGAATATATTATATATGTTTATAAACATAAGTTCTTATCTGTAAATATTACACTGTGTTATGTGCGTATGGAAAAATTACCTCCATTTTGTTGAGCTAGAAACAGAAATCTCAGAGGCTGGGTTGAAGCTAGGACATGAGGAGGTACCTAGGATTGAAGAGAAGGCTCTAAGTTTGAATTACCAGGAGGTATGAGAAATTAGTTGAACAGGGAAAATGCACCATAGGAAGGTGATGATGCCCTGCAAATTCAAAGCTTAACTTACCCTTTTATGTGAACTCTTAAGAGGTTTGTGCCTTCCAGCCTTGTACATAGACCAGGCTTAAAAGAAGTGCTGATGATCAAGCCCTTGTGATTCAGAATGCTTTTAAAACAGAAAAGGTAATAGGTGCTAAATAGACATGAAAGAGGTGCTGAGCCACTGATTAACAGAGTTGCAAATTGGTAGAGCTAGTGATGACGTAATCCAAAATAGGTTATGGAAGCTTCTTTCTGTAAGTTGAATTCAGAATGGAATAGGTTTCATCTATGGAAATTCAAAATAATAAATACATAAATAAAAAACCTCTTTTAGAAACAGGAAAAGAAATTAGTAAGAAACTGATAAAGAGAGAAAAGCATAATGACTACCTAGATTCGCACCATATTTTTTTTCTCTTTCCAAGGTAGACAGTCCTGGATTTAGAATATAGCCATCTTAGTTCAAAGTTATTATGTTGTGTATTTAAAGTAAATGCTGCTATTTTACAAACTATTAAAGATTTTGCCCTGCAATTTTGTTACCTGTCTCCTCATGATTACTCTAGCAAACTGCAGCTGGTCTGTAATGAGGCTGAAATCTTGGAAAATACTGCCATGTAGTTCTGCAACCTATAAATTCATCTAAAACTGAATTAGTGGTTTTGTGCTTAAAGATTGTTTTAAGTTTCTAATAGAAATTAATAATAATATACAATGCAAGTTTAATGAAAGCAGTGCAACAAACAGTATGGTGCAGGCCAATGTTCAATGTCACTGCTTTGGGTATGGCACTCCCAAGTCCTACTGCAAATAGTAGAGATATTGAAGCAAAGGCTGTTTAGAGCCCTAGGGACTGCTGAGAGCAATTGGAAATCTTCTGTCATAAGGAATTATGATAGATTTTTGAAAGACAAACAGAATTTAGGCTGCATATGATTTCAATAAGATGTAGAGATCTGCCTTCAACCTTATGCTGCTGAAAATATTTATATGCTTCCCTGGACCTGTTTCACATAGTCCAAATTTTTTATTATCAAAATCCTAGCCTTTCAACTTAAAAAAAAATCATTTTTATAAATACATTTATCATATGTCAACATCTATTGACTATTTTTTGCATAAACAAGAGGAAGGACAAAATGTAGATATAACTGAAAAGACTGAGACTGGGGAAAGGAATAATGTCAGAGCTAATTATAGCTCTTGCACTGGATCCAGCCTGACAGATCATTATTTCCCTTCCTAGATGTGGCCAGGGAATGGATTTCTGCCCAGATAGATTGTTTTTACCAACCATTACTTGCTGTGCTTTTTCTGAGGGATCCTTAACCATCTGTCATTAAGTGTTACGTGTCTAGAAGTGCTTGATGCCACAATTGTGCATCTTCTTGTGACAGGAATGGTCATAACTGACATGTTACCAGGCAGAACTTTTCATGCATCAGACATTTTAATGGATATATATCCTTCATGGGAGGGTTATGGAATCCTGCATGTTGACCAAGTGAGTGGAAAATAGAGTCTAAACAGTCCTTATAAAAGACCCCAGAATAGGCTTCATGATCCTGAAAAGTTAGTACTGTGGTAATAAGTTCAATTAGTACGCTGCAAAACAAATGAAAACCATCCTAACTCCTGAAAATAATGGCGTTTTTGAAGGTCTGAAATAGATAATCTGCCAATAAGCAAGAGTTTATCTTCCTTCATTATTTCCATAAATCAAATTCTGTCCTTCCTAAATCACAGCTAAATCAAACTGCAAGAAACTTTCTACAGTTTAGATATTGTTTAAAAAGTGTGTTCTTGCTCAAGGAAACTCATATGCTTAATGGTAAGATAGAGCAGATGCTCATTTCTGTCTGACTGGGATGGATAAAGCTTTATTTGGGTCCTATAAATAAATTTGCTGCTGGAGTTGAATCAGTTTGTACACAATGGTCTTTTTTCCTGTGTTGACAAGGGGCAAGCAAGGTGTTGGAACTTTTTTGTCACTCATGCTCTCTTTTCTACTTCTTAGCAGCATTATCCAGAGGCATTGCAATGGTTGCTGATGGACTTGGCCAGTGGCAGGTCCGTCTCAAAGCCACCTGGCGCTGGCTGTGTTGGACATGGGGGAAGCTTCTGGCAGCTTCCCACAGAAGCCACCCCTGTAGGTCCCCACCACTATCAAAACCTGATCACACAAACCCAATGCAAAAATTCTCTCAGTGAAAGGCAAAGAAAATTAAAGTGAACTGACAGAACTTGCAGAATAATGCTTCCAGACAGAGGAAAAAACTATTCAAAACAGTAAAGATAACAAAAGCATTCAGAGCTAGACAAGATACCATAATTGAGGAAACCTGAGTGAAAAGTACTAAAGCAGCATGAAAGCTGAATTGATTTTGGTAGCTGTATAATAGAAGGAAAGATTGGCAGATATATCATATACTAAAAAACACCTGCTGTGCACAAGGAAGAAACACCTCCTTTATATATTGTCCTTTGATATTTTTAAGATTATTGATGAGATAAGGTTATCCTTCTGGCTGCAGAGAGTTTCTGTGGATTTGTCTATTACACAAAGCTTTCAAAGGGAGACTGTAATTGCCTTTATGTTGTACTGGTGTTTTCTGGAAAGCAATATAATGAATCTTTACATCAAGTATAATTCAACTTAAAGCTTAAACAGAAAATGTATGATCGTCCTTTCATTTTCCAGTAATTTAAAAAAAAAGAGTGGTACAAAACATAATAGTACCTTGAAAATGAACTGAAGTACATCTACTACTTATTGACTGAAGGAGCTGTTCCCTCCAACTTCCATAGCTTCGTTACAGATAATATAATGAAGGCACCAAAAGAATCTATGTCATTAAATATTGAACCCATTGTGACACAAAGTAGAACCGTGGAATCATAGAATCATAGAATGTTTTGTGTTAGAAGGGACCTTAAAATCATGATTAATGGGTGCTTCCCTTCAGGGAAGCCCTCTTGCATAAAAATATATAAAGGGCATGTGCTTTCATTGTACTCCCACTTTAGAAATGGAAAAAGCTCAGAAATATAGAAAATTATACTCTGCTTTGGGCAAACACAACACTGTCAATAGAGTAGAGATGAGGTCTGTCACACATTGTGAAGAGGGATTATAATATTTTCTTTCAAAAACAGAATTGATTTAAGTCAAAAGCAGGGTTTTACCAGCTGGTTAAATACAGCTGTGACTGGATTACTAATGTATTACAATCCAGTCTCCTCTGTATTGTGCAATATTTAAAATAAATAAATTACCATAATCTGGGTTGGCATCCCAAAGCTGTCAATATTATAGAAAATTTTGATTTCATTAAATCAGGTCACTGATGCAACATTGATTTGAGAGAAATTGTATTACTGAATTACCAATATGATGTCATATTCATGCAAATATTTCTCGGCGACTTTCTTTCCAATCTAATATCTGAACCAAAGATCAAAGGAATATTTTAACATGGGAAATGGTAATACAAAATATGTCTCTTATCATTTCAGAGGACTTTATGAATATCAGGCAATAGTTCATTTTCCCTACACTTTTTTTCCCTGTATCATAATCCTGGAGGCATGAGGTGATAGTGCTCTAGAAACACTCTTCTTATCTCTTTCACTCCTTGTCAACACTATTTCTGTCTTTTCTCCCATTTGTTTTCACTGTTTGTGTCTTTCTTCCTTCATATGATTCTGAATAGTTAGGGGTTGTTTGGGGTTTTTTTTCTCTATTTACTCCTGGAGTTCATCAGTGCTCTCATGAAAAATCTGGAGGGATTTTTTGTGTGTAACATATACCATGGCTGCATGATTCTCTTTTGATGGTTTATAAATCTGCATCCACATTAGTAGGTAATGTATTTCAAGAGGCATAGATTTTCAAGTCAAATCAATTAGTGCTGAGGACCCAACATTCCCATTATTCATTTTTCAAGAAGCTTTGACTCACACTAGACCTGGTCTGGGTCCAAATGCCAAGTCCATACAGCTGAAGCAATCTGAGCTGTAAGACAATCTTCTGGTGCAGGTTCATCAGGAAGAAATTCAGTTCATGTACTCTAGAGACACAGTGTGGAAGAAGGCATTTCAACAGGGGACAATCAGGAGATTTTCTGCAGAACCGTGCTCTGGATCTGAACTCTAACACTATATATGGTCACTATAACTCAAACACTATACACTATGTAACACATTTCCACAAAATACTCAAATTTGTTTCTTGTTCTGCAGCTTCAAAATTCTGGTATTTTCCTTGTTTTTCACTTTTTTCAGCTCTGGTATGTAATTACCCAATAAGTTTTTCTTGGAGTCTTTCACAGTTGTACAGCATAGGCAAAAGATATTACTGTTCTGATTTTCTGCCCTCTTTCATTTGCTTCTTGCATTTATAAAGGGTAGCAGGCCATCATGAAATTGTGAAATCTTCCTGGAAGAAGTTTTGGCCATTCAAGCATTGTGTGTTTCTTGCATCTGAGATTAATTCAGTAGAATATGGGAGATCTCGTCCCTCTCCTAACCTAGTACAGTTACAGCGTGCTATGAAAAAGAACAAGTCGTTGGGGGCTTTGTATACTAATTCTTGTGAAATGGATGTGATAATTTTCTTTCTCTGTGGTTAGCTGTTATACTTTCAAGTTTTATATTGTTTTGTAGAACTTCTTTAAAACTGTTTTCTTTGCCTTATCAGGAATCCCTCTTCTTTGTTATTAGAATCTTACAGCACCAATAGTGAAATGTCATAACATCGCTCATTTTGTAAACCATAAACTACTCACCATTTGTTATGAAACCTGCTATTTTTAATCTTCTCCATAATAGCAAAAGTAAGACTATGAAAAGTAATGGCCAATGTTTGCATATACAGGTCCTTAAAAGAATGTATGAAATTTTTTCTTTAAAGGTGAAGACTAAAGTCTGTGTCTTAGGGCAGTCAGCAGCGATGATCTACTTTTTCTTCTACAAAAAACTGAAAACATTTGATAACTAAAAATCATCACCCACAATTATAGAATTCCAGGAATAATACAGCTTATTAATGCTTTTTTTAATTAGCTGAACTATGTAATGTTGATATTAAAACCCATGAAAGCAGGATTCTCAGTACTGCACAAATGAAAGCAATCCAGCAGCTCATTTAGATTCCTCTCACGCTGTCTGCAGCAGATCTATAAATAGAATAGGCTACACACAGAAATTTATTATTGCAGCTTAAAGCAATTTTCTTTTGCAAAGGTGTCTGGAGGCATTATTCATGAGATTCATTCTGGTAGACTCTCAAGCTGAGATCCTCACTCCCCAGCTCTGCGGGTGGTCAGTTTAGGAACACACTAATCAACTGCTATGAGCAAGGACTGTCACAAGACTTACTTATTTCCCTCTTGTGTGATTTGATACAGCATGCACCATGTCTTCTGCATTTATACCCAAGGGCACATGTGACCTTTTCAAGTAAAAGGCAGATATGTTTCTGTTCAATACTGAAGATGTACATGAATACTGAGCAACCACATGAATTGACCTATCTAGCTGTCATCTATTTTTAGCCATAATATAAGGGAAAAAACAAATAAGATCTTTTGTGAAATTATATTTATAATAAGTCATAAATGGGAATGTCTTGCACTCTTTTGTTTTCATATCTGCTTTGGTTTTCCTACCATATCTGTCATTGTGCTATCTTTGAGTACTATAAAATAAAATTGGTACAACCAGAATATGAACATTTCTAAATGTCGTTTTTGTCTGGTTACAACTTATTTTTATCCTTGCCTATTCTAATAATCTTTCTATGACTGAGAGCATAAGTTATATGATAGCAGAGATATACCTGTTCATTCTGTTTCAAGTTCAACTTAATCACTACTGCATGTGTTCATATTTCAGGATTTTCTGCATCCTACTGTATACATACAAACTGTATGTAGCATCTGAATACACAAATGGTGTTTCCATTTGCAAAATAAATTAGTAACTTCCATTTTTTGTTCTCACATGCTTTCAGTTTTTTAGACATAATAGAAGACCTGTTCTTCTGTAGCAGTTATTTTGACTATGCTATGAAAGAAGTAGTACAAACAACTAGTGAGACATTAGAAAAGCCACATCTCTCATCAGCAAAAGAAAGAAAAATTAAAATTTAAAATTAAGCCCAAAAGAAGCTGTCATCTCAAGTCCTAGTAAGGCATTCTGGCATGTCTAATGCCTGGAACACTAAAGCAGAGATCTATTAAAACCATAAGTCAGATGTCACAGATTTTCTCTAAGTGTAAATCCTATTCTGCTTGTTTTAAATGCATTTTGGTACTTACACTTTTTTTTGTTTGTTTGTTGTAATTTAAATTTTTCAGTGATGAAGAAAATTGGTATTGTGAATGCCCTAAACTCTACACTGGAAAACTCTGCCAGTTTGCAACTTGTGATGAAAATCCATGTGGAAATGGTGCTACATGCTTTCCAAAGTCCAGGCGAGATGCTGTTTGCTTGTGTCCATATGGAAGGTCTGGCATCCTCTGCAGTGATGGTAAGAAACATTTTCTTCATGCATTGGCCATAGTTTCTATCATTCATAGAAGCTGTGATAAGAAACATGTCAAAGATTTTGAAGGTAAAACATTGAAAGTCACGACCTCCCCACCTAAAAGCACAGCCCAAAATCCAGTCACACGCAAAGAATGGCTAAGCTGATCACCCTTCCCATGTGTGGTTTCATTACAGTTCCAGCCCAGTTTCATTACAGTTCCAGAGAAAGGTAGACAGAGGGATCAAAGAAGCTGAGAGTTTAGTCAGGGAAGCTGGGAAATACCAGGTAGCATTTGATGTTTTAGTAAATCACATGGAGAAAACTGAGAGATTCAAGTGAGAGCTCCTTTGGAGAAATTGATTTCTCCTGTAGTTTGATTTTTCATCTGCTTACAGAAGCATTACTTTGTACATTTTGCATATTAAAGCAGTGTAAAAATAATACTTTCTGGATTGTAAAAATACCACCATATACCATAATTTGATTAATTTTTCAGGTCAAAAAGAAGGACAATTTAAAATTTACTAAGTGCTTTGCTGTGAAACAGGAGACAGGATAAAGTGAAAATAATAAAGCAAAGGAAATAGGTCACTTTGACTAACATTATCAAAGGAAGGACTTTTATTCCTTCAGCATTTATTATAATGATTGTTTTAGGTCAGGAATTCCTGTGGGTTAACATCCAAGGTATTCTTTCCCGTAATAGTGAATGCAGCAAGAAGTAATGATTGAAAAATGTACATATAGAAAATAATCACTGGTTCTGAGTTTATTTAGTGGTGCACATGGAGTGCCTTTTCAAATAAATGTTAAACAATGATCAGGTTGGTTTTTGTCATATCATATACATATTTAAGTCTTATTTCAATTTTTTATTTCCAAAATTTTCAGTAGATGAGCGTTTATGTTTTATCTGCTTTCATCTAACCGTGATACTTGATAGCAAATAGTAGAAGCCAATATATGAAACATGTATGATAACTTCTTGGTAACCTTTCCTAATTTACAGCAGCAATACACTGGGACTTCATTTGCTGCATCTCTAGACATCCAAGCTGCATTTCTGTCTTCCTTCTCAATTCCTCATTCTTTAAAATGAGGCTCCAGAGCTGATTCAAGTTGTTATATTCAAGGTCTGATAATGCTACTGCTTTATACAGTGGTGTCTGACATTTTTCTCTCTTATTCTCTGCCCTTACTTAACCCATTTCTGTTTTCTTTCTGTTTCCCATTTTGTTTTCTTATATGAGTACACTGACATATTCAGGAAAGTGCTTATTAAAATTTCTAACACCTCTTCCTTTGAAAGCTGATAGTGAGGTCAGAGCCCACTGTTCTGTATTTAAGGCTAAGACTGTTTCTGTAATCTGCCCCAATTTACATCTGTCAACACTGAGTATCATCTAATGGTTTTTCCCTGTAGCTGTTCAATGAGGCTCTTCTGCAGGTCTTTGTATTTAATTGTTTCTAAATTGAGAGACTACATAAAAATTGAGAGCCTAATTTGAGAGAGAAAGTACAGAAATCCATTAGTTTGATTGGGCTACAACACTGGAGTCTTTGGAAGCAGAGAAAGAATTAATTTTAATGAGTGGAAAGGGAAAACTGTCGGGACCATCACTATAAACAAGCAAAATGGGAAAGAACACTCTGCTTTGCAGGACATAAATCTAAAGTAATCAGCTGACAACATAAGAAACTATTATTGGAATATGAAAAATTGTTTTATTGAACTGTATCTTAACAATTTAGAAGGAGTAGAAGTAACCTGAGCACAGACAGAAGTCCTAAAATGAGTTGCAAGAGTCCCTTTATCACATTTTCTAAAACTAACAAGGAAGAAAGAGAGACACAAAGCAGTGGAGGCTGGATGTATCCTTATGGATAGCCCCAGCAGCATCAAAGCCATACTTCTGGGAGATATTTGAAGATAATGATAGATTACCTAATTAAAATCATAGAATAATTTAAATTATTTTAGAAGCAGAAGGCAAACTTAATTGTTTACTATGACAAAATGTGTGTCCCAGATAATAAATTTAATAGAAAGAAATGATCCATAAAAAATTAAAACATAGAAGCATGGATTTTTAAATGAATAATCTTTTGTTTAAATACACAATAACATTGTCTCTACTATTCAGATTATAACCTAATGCTTGCTACTGTGTGTCTGAAACACTGAAGAAAAGCTGTTTATCAAAATGTTTATCAAATAATAGTTGGTCTTCATCAACACAGAACAAGTGAGATGTCACAGTGATTATTTGATAAAATGAATATAACTAGTGTATCAAATAGAATTGCAATTTCATGCCAGCTTGGCTGCTCCTACCAATAGAGATTATTTGCAAAAGACACAGTAAGGATAAATAAAGATGTGGACAGAGCCATAAATGAGCCCACAGACTCAGATCTTCCCTGTATCAAAGCTCCAACTGCCTTCTGTTAAGGGAAATCATGCTAAGAACAGCAATCTATGTAAGGAAAAGTTATAATTCATGGAATGACTAGGTTAAATGAAACTATTTGCACTATTAAATGAAAAAAAAAAAACAGAAATAGAAAAAAACTAAGAAAAACCAAATTGTGACAAGCTAAAAGTACATCATTTTATGCAAAATGCATAACATTCAAAAAGTGAAGAAAATTATAGGGCGATTGTAAATATGACAAATCAGGCAAAAATGTAAGGAGAGATAGTAGCTTCTGTTAGACACACCTATATAAATGTGGAAAAATAGACAAGGTCTGGGACAAACAAGGGCTTTTCTTACATTTCTGAATCAGATGGAGCGTACTGCAGTCTAAGCAGGCTGGTGACAATGACTCTGAGTTTATTTATTATGCTATGCTTGTTTCAGACATCAATAAAAGCTTCCAAAAGCATGTCCATTTTTCCAAACATACATAACAAGACGCATTATCTCACACATTTTTCTTGCTTTTATCATTAGATGACCATGTTATTTTGACTGCAAGTTAACCATCATGCATTGAAATGTCTCTCAGGAACCTACACAGCTACAGCATAATGGGCCAAGGGGAGGGGGAATGATAATATAAAACAGAAGAGAGTACAGGCCACATTGACCAGGTGGAGGGCATGGCCAGACAAGCATTCTGATCTATTTACATGTGCCTGGCCCTTATTGTCTCTGTATCCCTCTACTTTCCTCACTTGTTCCTCCCCAAATCATCTAATTGTGTCTTTTAGACTCCCATAAGTCCTGTGCTATTCCAAAATGCTCTTCACCTACATCTCATAATGTGTCCCATACCCAATGGTAGTTACACCCCTCTGTCCAAAAGGTGATCCACTGTTAACTCATCATGGGGTGTGTCACACCTTGACACTAGGGCTGAAGGTATCCTGACAGTCCTGGGAGGGATCTGGTCAAGGTGTCCTTCCTCTGAATCCTTATTTTGGATCCTGTCTGTTGTTGAGCTCTGTGCTCCTCTGGGATTATGGAGATGGACCTATGATGGGCTGGTGGCTCCTGGAATAGCGGGGGGACTTGACTATTGATTTTCAGAGTTAAATGCTTCTGTGACTTCCAGCTAGGCTGGGGATTTGGGGTGAAGGGAAGGAGAGGAGAACACCATTGATACCCAACACTTTGGAAAAGACACTATGAGACTCTAGAACCCATGTCTACATGGGCAGATTGACCAATTCCCCAAGTGACTTTGCTTCTTTAAGCTGCAGATAAAGGGATCTATATAATTTAAATTGAGTCCAGTTGTTGAGCTCTGGCTTTTCAGTAGATTTGTGTGAGAGCAGCCAGCATTCAAGCCCTTAGTCTGACAAATTTCCTTTCACATTTAAATCAGCAAAAAGTTGCTTGCATTTTGTTTTTTGCACGCTATATGTCTCCTCCAGTGTTTAGTATCAGAGAGTTGATTAGAGTTGTTAAATTGCTACTGTCTCTGTAATCAGCCTTTATTTCTTTTTTCATTTTTTTTCCTATTTTTGTTTACACTTCCATCCAAGCACAGAATGGAGGCATTGTACAGGAGATTGATACAGTCTGTAAAATATAAGATCACTATGTTTGAAATATCTGAGTGTAAGAAATTTTGATATATAGGATGCAGAATTCCTAAATAGTAAATAGCAGTGTACCATTGTACTGCGGGATGGTAATGGCCTCTTAAATGCAAGTGAAGCAGGAAAGGTTCATTCACCAGGACTGGAAATGTACTCCTGGTGTTGTTTGTAATAATATGTTGCACAAGAAATGGGGCTCTTTTGGGAAGATGCTGGTCGTAACATGAGGCCTTTTGTTGAGCCAAGAATCAAGAGCAAGCACTTTGTAAGTACAAATGCAGATTTAAAGGGAGAAGGTTTTCAAAGGCATGTGCATTGCTAAAATGAGTAATTGTGTCATTTGCAGTGTTTTAGACCAAACTTCAGTGGTTTAGTTTCACATATGTTCACATATGTGACAACATGAAGCAGAATCCTAGCTGTGACACTGTATTTAGCAAACACACCCTGGAAAGGGTCATTCACAGCAATCTGTAAGGTTCTCCTTGAAACATTTCTGAGCAACACTTATGGTAATGTTTCACAGCCCCAAGAATTCCAGCAGGTTTTTTGTGGGATGTATTCCCCCACGTATAAAATTAATTTCAAAGTGTTAAAGTGGGAATAGTCACTTGCTTCAAGTTCTGTAGAGTGAAAATCAGCCTGCAAGCGAATTGTTTCTGTGCAGCTATGTTTGGCTCTCAATGTCACCTTCAGAGCTGTTTGGGTCTGCAGACTGAGTTGTGCAGTTTGGTGGCAGCAGATGCCCAAAGGGAATTTCCTCAGCTAAAAAATCTGCAGGGTTGCTCTTCTTACTGTTAAAGAGAATTTATTTTCTCAGTTATTTTGTTTTCACTGGGCCCTAATTTCCCCCACACCTCCAATGTGACAAATGTCATAAAAATTGTAAAAAACACATATAGGGACACCCAAACACTATTAATGTCACTGCTGCACTAGCAGTTTTTCAGAATCATAGTTTCATCTCTGAGCAGTGAAGTCACTTTCATTATTTCAAATTTCAGTTCCCAAAGTAAAACTGATGACTCCATGATTACTGATGCCACAAGACAGATAAAAGGAATCCATAAGTCCTGGAAGTGGAGAGGGAAAGTCATACACCTGAATGACCCATTAAGTGGATCACTAACTCTTGATACAACAGTCTTACAGACATCAGGAGTATTTCACTACCACCTTGAACCCTCAGCTGGCACTGCACCATCCTGCAGATCTAGCACCCCTTATCTTTTCCTCTTTGGACTTCCCAGAGTTTCCAGCAGGAAAAGTGGGTTTGCATGGCAAGGTTCCCCTGCAGCCCGTGGTTGAGACCATGGTGAGGCAGCTGTCCCTTCCAGCCCGTGGAGCTCCCTCCAGCCATGGAGGATCCACCTGCAGGCCATGGAGGATCCCAGGCTGTGACCCCATGGTGGGAAGACCGTACCACAGCAGGGTCTGGCAGGACCTGTGGACCCATGAAGAGAAGAGCCCACACTGGAGCAGTTGGATGGCAGGACTTGTGACGCTGTGGGAAACCCATGCTGGGAAGAACTGCAGCCCATAGAAAGGACTCATGTTGGAGAAGTTCATGGAGGACAGTCTCCCATGGGAGGGACCCCATACTGGAATGGGGGAAGAGTATGAATAGCTCTTTCACTGAGGAGGAGGGAGTGGCAGAGGCCTCATCCACAACCCCTGTGCCCCATTTCCCTGTGCCAGTCGTGGGGAGGAGGTAGAGAATTCAGAAGTGAAGTTGAGCCCAGGAAGAAAGGGAGGGAGGAGGTTTAAAAGAACTGGTTTAATTTCTCATTACCCTACTCTCATTTGATTGACATTTTTCCCCAAGCCAAGCCTGTTTTGTCCATGACAGTAACTGGTTGTCATGGGATGAGAGCAGACAAGCCCTACCTTAGCCTCAGAGTTCAGCAGAAGCTTAAATTTAAGGAATTATTCTGACCCACAGGTTCTAATGATGGCAAAGCAGATCTATTTATAAAAATGAATTGTTTATTAAATAGACAAGAGATAAGAGATGAAAGATCTTAATCAGTATTGCTTACTACACAGTATAAAACTAAAGAACTACCAGTAGATTGCAGCATAACATAAAACAGTGCACTATATCAAGGGATATAGCTATATTAAAGCTAGCAAAATAAATAGTATTGATTAGGAGTCGAATGTAACTTACCACTGAGACAACAATAATGTGCACAGATTCCTTCACTTAATCCCTGGGGAGTAACAGTGAAGCATCCCTACTTATGGGAGAAACTCCACATATTTCCAGGAAAATATACAGTTTTCTGCTTTGTGGAAGTTTGGTGTGACTTATATAGTTGCAAACTGAGGTGTCTGTCAGTCAGAAATCTGGCTTGTTTCCCCAGATCTCACTTCAACATTAAGATGTTTATTGGCAGCTGGGAGATGCCAAACCTTAACCCCATGGTGCCAAAATAACTCACTACAAGACAGCTTGTCCTGCTTGAGTTACCTGACTGGCTAAGTAACAAGAGATAAGTTTGGGGCGCAGTAGGGAGCGGAGGGTGGGATGCCCTGCTGCTCTGGTGAGTGATCTTTCCCTGTCCTTATCACAAGCCAGGTAATCTCATTCTATTTTCTCTGTCTGTCTGAGGAGAGGAGTGACTTAGCTGCTTTGGTGGGCACCTGGTGTCCAGCCAGGGTCAATCCACCACAGCTTGGAAGACTGTAAAGTACAACACTTAGTAGTGATTTAAATTCTCTTTTCAATATTGTCTTTGCAAATAATTTATCTTTGCAACAGCCCTGTGTTTCACTTAGGGAAGACTACCTCGAGAGCTGCTCAAATGAAAGGAATTTGAACAGCAGCTGAGCATGAGCCAGTGTGTGCCCTGATGGCCAAGAAGGCCAATGCCATCCTGACCTGTACCAGCAATAGTGTGCCCAGCAGGACCAGGGCTGTGATTGCCCCCCTGTACTCTGCACTGGTGAGGCCACACCTCAAACACTCTGTTCAGTTCTGGGCCTCTCACCAAAGGGGTTTTTGAAGGTCTGGGGTGTATCCAAAGAAGGATAATGAAGCTACTGAAGGGTCTGGGAAACAGGTCCTATGAGGAGCAGCTGAGGAACGGGATGTTTAGTCTGGAGAGGACTCAGGGGGAACCTCATTGCTCTCTGCAGCCACCTGAAAGGAGGCTGTAGTGAGGTGGGGATCAGTCTCTTCTGCCATGTTTCAAGGGGCATGACAAGAGGAAATGGCCATAAATTGCACTATGGGAGATTCAGATTAGATATTACAAAAAAAAAAAAAAATCATTGAAAGAGTGGAATACACTGTGCAGGAAGGTGGCGGAGTCACCATCTCTGGAAGCATTTGAGAGTGATGAGATACTTGTGGATAAGATGATTATGGTGGTGCCAGGTTTTTGGCTCGACTGGATGATCGTGAAGGCCTCTTCAAACCTCGATGATTCTGTAATTCTATGATTCTATGAGCAGATCTTTAGGAGAACTCTATACTGTTCATCCCACACTGTATATGGCTGCTGATCTTGGAGCCAGACACCGAGCTGGTAACTGTTCCCAGTTAGTCAGTGGTAATATAAAAACCCTGTATAATCTGATGGCAGTTCTATAGCCCGAAGTCTTTATCTCTTTATTCCTCTTTAATGTATCTTGGTTTCTGCAATGAATTTTAAAGCTGTGGTCTGAGATGTATTGCTAGTCAATGCAGAAGGAACATTAATTTTAACTTGTAAGAGAAAATTCAAAGATAATGAAATGTTTATTCTCTTTTTTCTTTGTTGCTTTATTCTCCTCACTTTGATAAGATTTTTTTCAAAGTATAGTTGCTTTTTTCTAACTCCCATTTTCTGTGCTCAGCTCTGATGAGATATACAATACCAGGGAAGTAAGTAGTCAGCCATATTGATACATTTATATAATGGGATAATTTGTCATTATTTGTTTGTGAGTCAATGGGACATATCACGCATTATTACTTGTTCAATACTGAGAATGCAGAAAAGCAGAATGATGAACGACATAGAACTGACAGAGAGACACAGGACAAGATCAAGGACAAAAAGTTGATAAAAGACTTGAGTACTCTGTCAGAGTAAAGTGTATTTTAGTCACAGTGTTAATTTGGAGTGTGCAAGCAAGGCTCATAATCAAAGTCATTGGGACACATCTCTGTTCTTTACCACTTCAGAATGTACACTGAAAGAGCAGGAGTAAAAATCAGTTTGGATGATGTCCAGACTGGAAAAGAAACATAACCCAATGAAGATAGCTGTGCCCTCTGCTAATTCAACCAGCCTAAAAATTTTAAAAATACTTTTTAGAAGGACTGTGTTTCAAGGAAAAGATTATGCAATTTTCTGCAATCTTGGCTCCATAGCTTTAAAATGAAAAGGTAGAGAATAAAAAGAAAGGTGGAGCTGTTTTGTTTCACATGATTTTGCCAATCACTGTATTGTTCATACAGGGTTATTACTTTTTCTTTCAATTTTTAAGTTAAAAATATGCATGAGTATGGTAAACCATTCTGCATTAAAATCAAATTAATGAAGGTCATTGCATGAACTGAATCTCAAACACTGATGCACATTTACTGATAACCTTTCACTTTTTTCTGTGATTGGATAAAGATGTCTTGACAAACAATACTTGGTGTAGACAAGAAACATGATTAAAAATGTGCTATAAAATCCATAAGTGGCAGTTCAGAGACAGATAATATATGGCATAGCTGTCAAGCTAGATAGATTGAGTTAGCCAGAAATATAAGCTTTTGACTCATTACTAATTAACATTTCTAAATACATTTTACTCTCCAGAGACCAGCATAGGGAGGACTATTTGCAAACATATTTGCAGACATTTGCTGCAGATAGGGTGGTTAATTAGAAACTGCATCTGACTTCTACCAGGTGTGGGAAATTTCTTCAGTACAGTGGAGAAAACTGTGAATACGTAAACCAAAATAGTGTGTCACAGTTTCCATTAAAAGTGCCCACGGGACTCCTACTGCCTTAAAAAGTATTATTCCCCTTCAGGACTACATGCCTGATGGGGTACAGCTCCATATGGTGCTCATGCAATCCTCCAGCTTTCTTGTAAGCCTTCTTTAGGTACTGGAAGGATGCTACAAGGCCTCCCCAGAGCTGTCTCTTCTCCAGGCTAAACAGCCCCAGCTCTCTCAGACTCTTCCATGTCTTCATAGGAAAGGTGCTATAGCCCTGTGATTGACTTAGTGGGCTCCTGTGGACTTGTTCCAACAGGTCTGTGGCTTTCTTGCATTGGAGGCCCTTTGTCAACCTTTAATCCAGCTTTATATAGAATACTGGGAGGAGCAAGTAGGAAGGCAAGAAAATAACTCCTCACTTAGAATGCTCCAAGGAAACAGCTGAGACAATAGCATATCTCATCCTGGGCATAAAGAATTCCTGTTGGGAATAACTTGTCAGGAATAGACTCTTCAGTGATCTCTTCCAGCAAACCAAATTACCTGGCTCTGTGAAGGTACATGAGAGAATTTGCTTTTCCCGTTATAAATCAAAGCAGGAAAAAACAATAAACACAAAGGTCTCCTTTATTTTAAAATCTTGTCTCTTAAATATTTTGTGGTTTATTAAGTAAACATAAAGACACCAAAAAAGGGGGGAAAATAGAAAAGAAAGAAAGAAAGAAAGAAAGAAAGAAAGAAAGAAAGAAAGAAAGAAAGAAAGAAAGAAAGAAGGAAAGAAAGAAAGAAAAGAAGAAAGGAAGAAAGGAAGAAAGGAAGAAAGGAAGAAAAAGAAAGAAAAAGAAAGAAAGAAAGAAAGAAAGAAAGAAAGAAAGAAAGAAAGAAAGAAAGAAAGAAAGAAAGAAAGAAAGAAAGAAAGAAAGAAAACTTTACATCAAAGGAGCAGTCTGTGTGTCATATTTTCCTGAATTAGCAAAAATACAGAATTTGAGACTCTTTAGTCGTGTTCAAGGAATCTAATGGAATATGGGTGGATTGAAACTAACGTGAGATTTAAATATGGGGCAGTTGTGTTGTGCCTCCAACTCAGTCCATGACTCACAGAGGTCTGAGGTTTGAGGTTGTGTTCAGTCAGACTCATTTCCGGTGTCCTGCTAATTAGGACAAAGCCACTGTTTTATATTTTCTGGCTCCCATCCAAGATCAAGAGCAACTCCCCATGTGTGGAGTAGTGCTCAATAAATGGGACAGTACATTCTGTACTGCTGCAAATTCCAAGTCTGTGCTAGAATAGGTTTGCCATGCCTGTGTCTGCTCCTTTTCTCAGATGCAGATACCAAGGCAATGTCTGCCACATCAGTGCCAATATGGCAGCTTTCCCAGGCTGTAAATTTAGAAACAGATCCCACACTCTGGAGGTGGTGATGACATTTTCACAATTACATGTTATTGCTTCTCCCACCTTGTTAGCATTTAGGTGCTTAGATGTACTTAGGCTAATACAGATTTACTTGGGGAGTATTATAATCCTTTACTAGCATTTCCCCATCTGGCTTGTGCATGATGCAGATTTGTATTCCTTCCTGCCCCAGTCCCTCACACTGCCTTCATTAATAAAGCTGTGTCCAGTCACATTTGGTGCACAGGTTGGTTGGAGGTAACTGCTTGAATCTTTTAAATCTAGTCCCAGACCCAGCCTTTCAGGATTAAGCTGTCATTCCTCTTTCTCCTGTTTTACTGAACCATGTTGTCAATACGAGCATTATGTACTGAGCATCAGCTCCAGGAACTGACTACAGCAGTCTGGCTACTGGGTGCCAGCCCTAGGAGCCATGTGGGTACTCAGCACCAGCACTCTGTTTTCTGACCAGACAGGTATAGACTTGATTTGATTTGCAATTCATGTAGGTCCTGTTCGCTGTGCTGCAAATTCATACTTTTATGATGCTTCTTTTTCTTATTGCCTCTACCTGTGAAGAATTATCGTTCCATAACCTCGTCAGCACTTTCTTGTACTCACTTTCACTCAAATGCCTGTCAGAGATGGCATTTCCTGTAACAGGAAAATTTCTTTCTGCATTTTCTTTTGTCTGTCTGAGTCCCGATTAAATCTCACTGTTGTTTGTAGCAATGTTACCTAAAGTCCAGGAGATGGCAGTAGTTGCCAATAATTCATTTTTTAAAATAAGTCTGTTGAACCTTTTGCCCTAACACTGTTTATTCTTTTTTTTAATCCAGCTATTAATATTACTCAACCAAGTTTCAGTGGCACAGATATCTTTGGATATACCTCATTCCTAGCTTATTCTACAATCCCAAATATCACCTTCTACTACGAATTTCGCTTGAAATTTCAGTTGGCAAACCACCACTCAGCTTTACAAGATAACCTGATTTTTTTCACTGGACAGAAGGGCCAAGGTAGGCTTTATTTGTATCATTTATCCTTACAAGCTGTCAAATTCTTATTGAACAAGTAGGATAAAAATATGTACAGGTTTCTCTTGATTCTATTTAAGATATAACGTCATTAGTGGGAAATGATCTCTTCAAAACTGTATTGTTTTGTAAAGACAGGGAAATCTATCAGGTTGTAGAAATGTTTCTTTTTTATTAAAGAGAAATATAATTACTTCTAGTAATTGAAGTCAACAGTTAATCTGAGGTAGTGTATTTCTGAACAAAATAAATGGAAACCCAAAGGCCAAGGTTCCTTTTTTCAGTTGTTAACATAAATTTCATTATTGATCATTGAACTCTGTGTTATTCACATAAAATAGGAAACCCTCAGCCCTGAGATCTCTCAATGTAAGTTAACCCAAGCTAGCTACGAATAAGTTGAGCTGAAGTCTGTGTAGCAAAGCTTTCAATTTGGTCTGATTAACACAGCTGAGAAGCAGGTTATGTAAATCTACTTAGAGTATTTGTACTAAGATTTGAACAAGATTTAAAGTATCTCTCCACAGCACCCCTCTGTGTCAGCCTGCACGGCATCAGCATGGCATGGGTAACACTACTTGTGTTCTGTCCATCTCACCATTACTCCAAACAGAAGATGTAATACTAATGAAAGTTGAGAAAAAGTGTGTATAATTTGATGCAGACATAAAGCAGTCATAGGTCATAGATACTTCATAAGAAGCAAAACTTATTTTTATCTTAATCATTTCTGCAGCTGGAGAATGAACTAGTTTTTGGGTTTGGGGCTGTCCTATGGAATTGTTGAAGCCTGGAAGGGAGGCTGTGTCTTATGGGACACAACCACAGGGAGGATGACGTGTCTTATGTCTAAACCTATCACAGCAGGAGAGTGATTTAGGTGTGATAGTAGAAGTATCTACTACTTTAGTAGATATTTTACCATGCCTGAAACATCACACAAGTTTTGCAGATATGGCCCTTGACCTACAGGAACCCTACACTTATGCTGAACAGTATCAGAAAATTAATACTTCAGAAGGATGAAGTAGGGGACAAATTATAATTTGGTGTTTTAAGATACTGAGCTCCCAAAATGCATTATTAAAAATCAATTTTGGGGAGGCATTACAAAACAATTGCAGTATATCACATCAGTAGGATACAGGGGATGCCTGATTTGCTATGTTAATACATTTGATATTTTCTTAGGTCTTTCTTCCTATTACATTTCTTTACTTAAACTCCTGTACCCTTTGAGGCTTCTTCCCCTTTCTCCCTGTGGCAGACTTGCAAGAGTCAGACTGTTACTGTATTGCAATGCAAACGAAAACTTGTTAGTTTAGAACTGCTGAGCAGTTTATCTATGATATAATTAAGTCTGCTAGTTTTCATTTGCAAACATCCTGTCAAATTTAGCTCAGCAGCACTTCAGTGTGCCATGAGACCCTGATACTCAATTTATCGGGTTGATTACCCAAATTAGCCCAACACAGATCGGTATTAACCGCTCTGACTGGATTTAAACTCAAAACTTAGCTCTGCTTCTGTCTGTGTAGAAATCAGAATTTGCTATTTTTTTCCCAAACTTCAGCAAAAGACATGGTCAAACCTGGTGATCCTGCTAATTGAACTACATTCACATTATTTTAACTACATCCAGGTAGAACTCTCATCATGCCACATTTTAATCCTGTGACAATCACCATTCACTCGCAGCAGCTTTTCTTGTCACTTGCTATAATTAATTTTTGTGGATGGATGAAATATTGTCTTTCTTTTTTGGGTAGCTGAGCAGAAATGGTGCACAGAGTTGAAATTACCTAAAACCTTTCCATCTAATCATTCAGAAAACAGCATTCAAAAGCCTAAGTTTGCATCATTAAGTTTTTACAAGAAACTCTGTTGCAATATGAACACAAAGAAATCATTCGAATGTTCTTTTCAACAGCAAGAATGAACCACCACATTCACACATGTTTCTGAATCCTTAGGAACTGAATTTCAAATACCTGTTTGAAACATTTCCAATTGTAGGAAATGTAACCAAAGAAAAATCATACCAATTAATTCATTGTCTTGATTCAGGATGGAGAAAATGCAAATACGAAATGTAGGACACCAACGGTATGAAATAATCAGATTCTTTTTTGTTATAATAATCAAAGGAGAACACCAAAAAAATTTGCTTAAGTATAAAAGATACATTGCACTAAAATTTGTCTCAAAAAGGCCTGCCTGCAGGGTGTACCCTGTAATGTCAGAAGTCATTGTGGAATGTAGGTGTTGGAATCATATTTGGCTGAACTGAATTAAAAAAATGAGTTTTACTGATGTCATTTTTATTAATGAGAGTACTAGCATTCTGGGCTTGTTATGCAGTTGCCAGGCAGAAACCTGGCTTTTTATTACTTTGCATATCATCTGTGTGTGTGTGAGCACTGTGGTACAGCAGTCAGGTGTTTCTGCATCCCCATGTCAAACAACGGGTGGGCAGCAGCACACCTGCCAAGGGCAAAGCTCAAAAGACACAGAACAATGAGTTGATGGTAAAATGCTGTTGATATTTTGTGATTTTCTCGTTAGTTTAAATGGTTGGGAGACTGAGCACTCCACATTTTAACCACAAAAGCAGTTTCTTACCAAGTGAATGTCACTTATTTCACAAAGAACATGCCCTTGTTTTAACAATTTACTGAGTGTTGAGCAATAGCACTCCCAACAGGAGAAGCATGAGGGTTTTCCCAGCCAGTGATCTTCCAGAAAGGAAGCACATTTTAATATTTAATTTGAATTTTCCCCTTTCTCCATTTCATCCCATTTCTTGTAGTCAACATTCTCTTGCAGCACCCCACCTGATTCCCCTCCAATGTTGTCTCTGCCCAAACCACAGACATCAATTTCATAGCTAACCTCTTGTGAGTTACTATAAAATTCTGTCCCAATACATAGCTAAAGTTAAAAGCTGTCTCATTTGTGCAAACTATCAAAATTATTTTATTCTACCCCAGCCCTGACAGAGTTAAAGGCCAGGGACAAGACCTTGAACAACTCGATCTAGCCAATGGTATCCCATGGCAGTGGGTGTTGGACTAGATAATCTTTAGGGTCCCTTCCAACCTCTCAACAGTCTATGATTCTATGATCATCTTCCCTATTGAGTCAGTTTTGTAGAGTACTGACACTGCTACTTTGCAGTATGTCTTTAATATACTGTAATTCTGAAAAAGCATTTTAAAAAATCAGAAAGCCTTTTAAATATTAGTTTGTCTTTAATGTTCTTCCCCCAGTTTTTCCAGTCAAATGACATAAGTACATTGTAGACACTGCTGAAAACAGAACTTTAGTAAAGGTTTTTTAAAAAGAATTGTTATTTTCAGTTTGGAAGTCCTTCACTGATAATGTGCCAGTGTAACTGAAAGCAATGGGATTTCATTCAGTTATTAATAAAAAATGAACAAATCATTGTAATAAAAAATGAATAGTGTTTGTGCTCCATACAACTGAATGTTCCTGCACACTTTCTACAGAGGCAGTGGATTTGTTGTCATTGGAATAAGGATTTACTTTTCTTTTTTCTATAGATTCCCATTGCATCAGAATAGTAACTCTATAGAAAAAACAAATTTCTGTATAGAAAAAGCACAATATACCCCAGATTAATTTCCAGGATATGAGATAAGGGGAATATGGCAGTCTTGGCTGTGAAGCAGCTGTGTGCAGAGCTTCAATGGGAGGACAATATAAGTAGCATTGTTTCCTGGGGAAAAGCCTGCTTTATCTTTTGCAAATGAAGAAAATTTCCCATGCATTTGAGACAGGGGCATCAAAACACACATTTTAAATGAGGGCCATCAAATGACACTGGAGGAACAAATAGGAAGAGACCCTCCCTGAAACAAAAACAAAACAATACAGCCTTATGAAAACAGAAGAAAATATCAAATAAAATACTATGTATGGGCATGAAATTGAGCCCTGAATTGCTTGAATTCACAGGAGAGTTGTAAAAAGAAATGGATGGTTTTGAATTTCAATTCAGGTCATCCTAAGGCACAAGTGAGAACATTCTTCACTTTCACCATTGTTTGTCATCCTGGTTCTTTTACCAGAAACAAAGAAAGGTTGGGGTTGATAAAAAGAAACAAGTTTATCAGGTTTTCTCTAAACAATGGTGGTTCCTGCCTTGCCTGCATGAGGAGAGAGACTGAATGCTCTTTAAAGATGACAGTGTAAAAATGTGTTTATTTTGCATGACCAGGTCCAGAAATTGAACTCTTACTCATGGGCTTTCTGTCAGACTTAAAATCCTTCCATGTAAAGAAATTAAATTATTTACTACAAACCGGCAAATCAATCAGTTCTAACCTGAAAGTTAAGAAGGCTTAAAGAATTAAAGCACTTGCCTGACCAAGGAAATTCCATCAATGACCATCCTAGAGTTGCTTTAATCAGGGGCAGGTGCAATAAAGTCTCCGGGTGCTGTTGAGTCAAGGGCAGCTGAAGGAGCTTGATAGAAGCTGCTAGAGTTTCTTCAGAGCCATGTCCCTGTTACTCCCCTTGCCTCAGAGCAGCAGGTGTTCTCTGGTTTTGAGGCTCTTGAAGTACATATAATGAATGAAAGCTGAAAGCAGCCTAGAAGAGGATTAAGTCAGGGCCTATTCTCACCTGCAACTTGAAATTTCAAATTTTAATTTTTTTTTTTTTTTTTTTTTTAAGATTTTGGAGGAAGTTGAAAATTTATTTATATTCCAGGGGGGAAGGAACAGCAATGACTGCTATATCCCCCAAGATTGAAGAGTTGACAGGTTTTGTGGATATCACTCACTTAACCGCAGTATGAAAAAAAAAATCTTCTGTCAAAAATCCTATAAATGTTTGAAATCTCTGCAGTTTCCATTTTAAATACACAAGAATACTGGAAATAGTATTACAAGTTAAACGGACAATATTAGAAATATATAGTAAACTCATTAGCTTTCTGGCTAATATTTTGCTAAACTGCTAATTTTTCAGTGAATTTGATGTTCTACTGATGTTCACTAAATCCTGGAATAAGTAATTACCCTTCTTTTGTTTTTTCAGGTCTGAATGGAGATGATTTCTTGGAGTTAGGCCTCCGTAGTGGGAGAGTGGTATATAGCTACAATCTAGGTTCTGGCACAGCAACAATCATTAGCAAACCACTTGATCTGAAACTCAATATTCATGTCATCCATCTTGGCAGAAATCTCCAGAAAGGCTGGCTGAAGGTAAAAAAGGATATCCTTAAGATAGCCTTTAGATGAAAGTGTTCTCTGTGTTTTTTCACATTTTACATGGAAATTTAATTTTTTTTTTTTTTTTTTTTTTTGGCTTCCCTATAAAGCTGGGAGGATTTTCTTCATAGGAGTTCCTAAATAAAGGCAAATCCCTTTGTTGTAACAAGTATTATTGTTTCATTGAAAGGTGGACGATCAGAAGAATAAAACTGTCACTTCTCCTGGGAGGCTGGTTGGACTCAATGTCTTCAGTCAGTTTTATTTAGGAGGCTATCGTGAGTATACTCCAGAACTCCTACCAAAGGGACCCAGATTTAAGAATGGCTTTCAAGGTAAAGATTGCACCATTTTCAATTCCTTTTAACACATGCATCAGATTGTATATCTTTCTTTCATAGGCAACTGAAACAATCTCTGTCTTATCAGGAATCAAACTAGAATCTCCTCGGCTGAACTTCCTGTGGCTTTTTCATTATTTCACTATGATAACTAAGAAACTAAGATGATGCAAAAAGAGGCTCTGCTAAATAATCTTAATAATTTCTGTTTCTGCTAAAATGGAAGTTTTCCATTGTGATGTTTGCCATGTAATTTCTTCTTATGTGTCCCTGTTCTACGGCATCACTTTGAGAGGACTTCCTTTCTCTGAAGTAGTTTAGATTCTGCTCCCACTGTGACTGGTGGTGCAAGTTTGGGTAATAGATTTCCTGCTGAAAACTTCTTCTAAAAAAAATCTGATTTTATTTTTTTCCTGGCATTATGATCTAGGTCTCGAGACAGCACTTAGCTAATTTCTTTTGCAAATATTTACCAAGCAGACAATAATTTTTTACCTTAAAACTGATATTGAAGGTTTATTAATCTGTTTTCAACTCCTACCAGATCAGCAATGAAGCAAAGGACTTGTTCATAACACCTTATTTTTGTTCTTTACTTCCAAAAAAACAAAGTTCTTGATATTTGCAAGGTAAAATTTCAATTAATTTTAAGCACTTGAAAGCCTTTCAAATGAAAAGAAAACATTTTCCAATAGTAAAACAGAGTTTGAGTTTTCAATTATGAAAATGAGGTTATGTTACAAAAGTCAAGCATAGCAATAAAACTCACTTTAATGCACTAAAACACTGCATTTCCATTAAGCCCATGTACCTGCTTTCTTTCCAGCCATTACTTCACTTTTTGTTCTTACACTCAAATTTCCTCAAATTCATTTTCATATTGTATAGTCAACTTCCCACTCAGAATGTCATATGAATTAACATCTCCTCTGTCTCTGTCTCTCCTCTGCCTCTGTCTTTTCAGGAAGCATGGATTGTATAGTTAAACCTTTCATAGCCTCTTAGCAGCTTGCAAATTGGCATATCATAAAACATAATGTCTGTGTGACTGTTTTCACAGGGTCAATATCTGTGAAGTACTTTTGGCATTTTTATAGACATTAGTTAGGGGTGACTAACAGGAATCGCTAATGTTTTACTGAAGCATAAATAATTTGAGTTTTCCAGGTTGCTCATGTTCCAAATGTATTGTAAGGACCAAATTTCTGCAAATTCAATATGAATAATTTTTAAAAAGCCACGAAGTTCATGTACTGTTAGTTACCATACTATTTATTGATTTTTTTTCATTATCATTCTTTAACAAGAGATACTACTGCAAAATTTTGGGAAACATGTAGCACATAAACAGTTTTCTCTTTGTCCCTAGCATTTACAGTATTAAGACTATTATATTTGCCAATTTATTCCATGCTCCTGTTCCCAGCAGCAGCTTGTCTCTGTTCTCCAGAGCTCAGTGACTTTCAAGGAATCTGCATCTTCCTATGATCAATTTCCTCCAGTGTTTTCTTAGGTAGTCAGCAGCTCATTTGTTCCTCTAGCTCAGAAATCTCCCCAGTTCCAGTTCTCAGGATCTTCAGGATAAGAAATAAATCTCCACAGATTCTTTTTCCAGAGTGGGAATGGCAATACCACTAACAGAGGAGAAAATTTTGAATTATTTTACTTCAGCCAAACTGCAGCTGTAGGGATCTCACAGAAACTCTGGAAGTGACAGCCAAGATAAATTTATCTAGGACATAGTTGATTAAACCACTCAGAGTTTTGGAACCCTGCTGTTGGCTCCTTTTAAAGACATGATTTATTAAAACCATTTTGCTTCTAATACCAGAGTGTACCTCTCCTTTTTTAAGAAATGGATGAAGAAACATTGAGACCAGCCTTACTGCTGCAGACTAAATGTCCCCAGTGTCAGTGTGCAATTATTTAGAATTTTTACTCTGTACAACTTCAGTTTCAGAGCATTCCTACCCTGACCTGCAAGCCTTTAGCCCTTGTTCAAGACATTTCCACAGAGAAGGAGGAAACTGAACACAAATGTTTTTAATAAATTGTCATTAAATGATCAAAAGTTGTGGAATTTTTAATTTAGGAAATCAGCACCTAGAGATTCTTTGGAAAGGCTGAAGGATGTTTGATGGTGCTGTAAGCAATTTGCAAAGTTTCATTCAGTCCCTATGACAAGCTGAAGAAACTGCTGAGGTAGAGCTCAGATGAAGCAGCCAAGTTCATGAGGACTTTGAGGCTCTTTGCACTTTATCTGAATTTGAGGTTCCTTGGAGGCTTACAGGAGCTTTTTGTAAATGGATTGGTTTACTTAAGTGTTCAGCTTTTTTTCATTTCCTATAACAGTGTAAATAAGGGACTTTTGAGAGTTTTCTGAGCCCACTGCAGATGCTGTAAAAACTCAAATGTGATGTTTTTGTGGCCAAAGAGACTCAGCCTGGTCATTAATGGACAATCTGAAAAGGGAGCATAAGACCAACTGACTCATGTTCAAAGGTCTGCACAACTCAGCACTATGACTCACCTACACAAAATGAGACAGAGAATTATTTGAGAAAAGCTGGAAGTTACAGCTGAATTTCCAGCCCTTCCATCTCTGAAAGAGGCAGAGAGAAATCTGGTGTCAGGGACAAAAGAGGGAGAGTTCTGATGTTTCATGCTCTGCTCTACCATGACTGCAGGATGCAGTCTCTAGCCATCAGTCCAACTGATGGAGAGCCAGGGCTTGCATCTAAAATAAGTGAGGAGCAGAGAAAGAGGAGCAAATGATTTTTCCTGTGGTCCTGTGCCTAAGCAGGATGAAGCATGGCTATAGAAGTAATCTGTTGTTTGACAGCAAATATTATTAAAAGGAGGAGTAAATAGGCTAAAGAAACTCTTACCACAAAGCTGAACTGTTGAAGAACCTCTTTCATGCTGAAAAAGCCATCTCTTCACATAAATTATTTTGCAAAGTAAATAAAATTGGTACTGCAGTCACTTTTTAAAAGTAGAGTAAACCCAGAGCACAGCTGAGTTCCAAATAGAGACAGATATAGCCTTTCAGTCAAAGTTTAAGCTCATAATAAGCTAGAATACATTACAAGCCTGCCAAGGTTAAGACTACTTATCTTTATGTTCCTGCACCACCAATGTCACAGAAGGAAAGTGAGTTCTGAACTGGCTTTTAGTCAGTGCTGTATGATTCATGCAGGTGCCTCTGGGTGTTTGGGTCACAGCTCAGAAGAACTGAGTAGTCACACTCAGGGCCATCTTTTAGACCAGCACTCCAACACCCCGTTACTCACAAACAGCAAAGACAGACAGGGAAAAAGCAAAGCATTTAAGGATAGGTAGGATTTAAGAAATCTGTAAATTCAGTACTGCATTCAGACACAAAATATTTATCAGTGTATCTATTTCTGTCAGTTCTCTTGCTGCACTTTTAATATATCTTGAAAATGCCTGCTTTGTGTACTTTTTTGTCAAATTAGCAGCCAGTGCTTACAAGAGAGCAAGGGATCCTAGCAAGAAATTCTAGGAAAAATTTTTTGTACCATAAGGATAATCAGAAAAAACAAACAAAAAGTAAAACTGAGCAGTGAAATAATATATTTTATGATAATCCCTCAAGTTTACTTAATCCATTGTTAGTGGTTCTTAAGTGGTTTATGAGCTCTGCTTGACTGGGGTGAAAGTTGTAAAATAAATTGATGGTGAAAAAGGTCAATAATAGAAAGGCCTAGGTGTGGTCTGAGGGGCCACAAATCAAAAGATTTCAGAAAAAGGGTAGTATGCCCTCTGTGAGTGTACAGTCTTGGTGTCTGATTTCTGTTTACTTGCAAAAAACTGATGTTCAGAATCATGCCAAGTTTAACTCACAAAGTCGGGAACTTCGAGTTCCTCTTGCAAACTTGGCTGTGTCGGGAAACCTCTCCATTATTCAGAATAGTTGGCAGTCTTATTAAAAGGGGCCCAGAACTGGCAGAGCTAAGGAAATTCAGGTCAGAAACAAGGCACATTCATCAGCTGATCCCTCTGCAGAAGGTTGTGTAGCACTTGCTACAACAGGCTCAAATTGCTGCTCTGACTCATTAAATAAAAGATTCAGTTTAACTTAGCTGGGCCAAAACACTCTTGTACCTATTACATGCTTTGTTTACCAGTGCTCGAGAGCTGTTCCTAACCCAGATGGCACAGTTAAACTGTGGTTGGTACACTCAAACTAGTCATCAACACAAATGCCAGTTTATTTTCCATGATGACCTCAAAGTCCTTGGGGACCCTCTGTGCTTTCCATTGTTTACGCAGAGCTCTGGGCTGCTTTTTCTTAGCACTCCAGCAAGACCCAGGAGAACAGAACATGATTTATCTGCTACTGATAAAGAGATGAAACATTAGTTAGGATTTACCAAGCATAAGGCAGCTTAGAAAAACAACCCTGTAAAAAGCAAAGAAGCAATAATACAAAGATTGGAAATAATCATCACACTAGGTTATTTTTAAATTACTTATAAAGAGTTTCTGAATTAACAGTTATGTGTCAATATAGACAGAGCTACAAAATGTGTGAAATATGGAAATAGCCTAAGAAATTTACTTTCAATATCATGAAACTGTGGAAAAAGTTATCTTGCTTGTAGATATTACTTATATTTTCTTCAAAAAAATTATGCAACTAGAAAAAATCACATTGTATATTCATCAGGTCTTTCAGATGCAAGTCTACTTCTTTTGTGATTTCAGTGAATCGTGCAAAAACTCATGTTAAGTGATGCTTTTAAAATCAATGTAATGGTTACTTGCCATCACCATATCATATCCTTTCCCTGCTTCTAAAATTAAGCAGAGAGCCTCTGATATGCATTGCTGAATTCCAACTCTTCTTGTAATTTCAGGCACTGTAGGAATTCACTATGTCTCAGCTAAATTTTATAAATCACTTTTAGAAAGCTCTGAGCATTTTCAAATACATTTATGTACTAGTTTAACTAAGGTGGTTTAAAACTTGATTTTCAGTTTGAAATTGTATATATATTTATGTATAGATCTGGATGACATTTCAAAAATGTTTAAGGCTACCTTTAAATGTGACTGTACATCACTTGGATGCTGGGGTGCATTTTGAAAGGTCATTTAGGATTTGCTCAAATAAAAATTATATAATATAATTAGATGGCATCATCTTCAGCTTTCCAGTATAGAAATAAGCATATAGAGCCATAAACAGGATCCAGAAGTACTGGTGACTTCTGCCTGACCCATAAGGCTGACAATCCTGTGACACCACCAGGAAGAGCAAAGTCTTCCCAAAGGGGTAGTCCCTAGAAAGCTCACAGGCTAAGCAGGAGCTGCTGGGAAGAAGCAAGTCGGGAACACCTCTGCTTCACTCCTCCTTTCACTTGGGATACCAATGGACATTCAAAGAAAATCAGAGCATAGATCCAGGCACCGGCATTTGATCATCTTTACAAAACATCTTTATAAATCAATTATTACAATATTCCCTGACAAATATTTATGACAATTATTGTTTTCCTAAACAATTCTTTAGTGTGTTCAGGGACTTGAGAACAATCTTTGGATCATTTCCCAGTGGCAGTCTGCATGCAGCTGTACTCTTCTGGAAAGTAAGAAAAGTTTGATAATAAAATTGTGACCATGGCAGGTCTCTTGGCCACATGACCGAGCAATAGGCCCAGAAGCGTTTACCTTACTAGTATATGTTAATTTTTAAAATTATTTTCTGAGATTAAGGGCCTGAAGAAGCAATCTACCTCGACCTAAAAATGTCATGTGTGATATGATCTGCATGTACCAAGGACTGAAGCATTCACTTGAGAAGGGAAGAATTTGAGTCATTACCTGAAGGAGTCCTTTTCAGCCTATGGAAATTCAAGTCCACATTCCTTACTTGCATTATATTATTTGATGTCAACTGGATTCTATTATATTTTATATTAAGTAGATTTCTTGCTGTCTGTTTTTCACTTTTTTCTTAGGTTTTTGGGGCTTTGGTTGGTTGATTGGTTGGTTTTTTGGTGTTTTATATTCTTTTGGGATTTGTGACTATTTTTATCTGATATCGACACATTCCTGTAAGAGCATGAGTGTGTAAACACAAAATTGCACCTAGTCACTGAATTTACATTCTGTCTATCCCTTAAGAAATTATTTATTTTGTTTTACCCACCATTAAATGAAAGACTTTGATCATCCACTCATTTGCCTGAACAGAAAATAGCTGGCCTACCTTTATTTCCTGTAGATGGTATGGCTGCCCATTCACTGAAGATATTCTGGAGGAACCCATTCTCTGAGGGCTGACGCTGTCCTGTTGTTCAGTTTGTTTTGCCTTGTTTTGCCTTTTGCTATCTGTTTTAAACTTAATTTCTTTCTTTCTTTCCTTCTTTCTTTCTTTCTACATTTGAGGTTGCATTTTTGATGTTCAAGTTCGCACCAGCCTTAATAAAGGGTTTAAATCACCAGGAGCTCCAGAAGGACACCCCAATTCTGGTCGCAGTGTTGGACAATGTAAAGATTCCCCATGCAGTTTAATAAAATGCAGAAATGGTGGCAAGTGCATTGAAAGTGGCTCTACTGTTTAGTAAGTATATATTATATATATCTCTATATATATCTATCTATATATGTTTGTAGACAGAGTACAGACTGTCCCTAGACTAATAACTATGGTAATTTATTGTGTTCATAACAGAACGAGGGAGGGAGGGAGGGAGGACTGAAGGAAGGAAGGAAGGAAGGAAGGAAGTGGCGGAAGGAAGGAAGTGGCGGAAGGAAGTGGCAGAAGGAAGTGGCGGAAGGAAGGAAGGAAGGAAGGAAGGAAGGAAGGAAGGAAGGAAGGAAGGAAGGAAGGAAGGAAGGAAGGAAGGAAGGAAGGAAGGAAGGAAGGAAGGAAGGAAGGAAGGAAGGAAGGAAGGAAGGAAGGAAGGAAAGTGATGAAAGTTCATTCAGTTAGACAAACATTTTTATATTAAAATATTAAAATAATCTTAGGATCATTTCTGGGGAATGTTTTTAAGAACTTCCATGGGCTGGTTCTGCTCCACTAAAGTCACTGGCATGAGACTTACTGGGAAATGCATGGGAAGAAATAGATGCATGACCTTTTTTTAAAACTTAGTGAGCAGCTGGGATAGCAGAGAAAAAGCAATAAAGAGGAGAGCTTGGCTGTGTTAATGTCCAAATGTGACTGATGGGGCAAAAATAGGTGACTTTTGTTTCCTGGGAATTATTTTCCATTTAAAAAACCCCTTGTGGAATAAAGCACTGACTGTCCAACATCAGAAAGTTCTGAGCCAGTTTAAATCCATAGGAGCTCCAAACATCGTTCAAAGTGTGTCAGTTCATCTCTAAGCTGCTCACCTGGCTGAGAGAGGCTACCTGAGAGGGGGTAGCCAGCAGAGGTTGCCCAAAAGATGAGTCTCTGGTCTTTCCTGCCTTGTCCCTCAGTGTAGATGGAGCTGAGTGCCCAGGCTGTATGCACAGAGGGAGGAAGCACATTTGCAGTTCCAAATTGCTGTTGAGTGTCAACACTTCCATTGTAAAAAATTTTGTTTTCACTTTGTAAAGAAGCTGTAAAACCTTTGCTGATGAGGATTTTTTATTTTAAAAGTATCTGCCAAGATTGATTATGCTTGCTTCCCCTCATGTGCTTTCACGTGTTCATTTATTTCCACATAAATTTGCATAATTTTTTTAAAAAGAGAAAAGTACTGATTTAAAACTTGTTAAGATACTGACTGAAAACATTGCAGACAGCAAGACAGATTTGAATGAGAAAAAAGGCTTTGCACTGTGGAGCCTCTGTATGATGCTTCTTAAAACAACAAAAACCTGTCCTACTGTGTGCTATGAGGGAAAACATTTGCATATCTGTCAAACCAAAAACAATCTACTAATTCTGTATTGGAGAGAGAATTATATGGTAATTGGTTTTGCTGCCTGTGATACAAATCTTCACCTGTAAGAAAATTTGTACAAAAAACCTGTTTCTACAGCTAGTAAACTGTACTGATATTTGGAAAGTTGACCCCAAGATTAGCACACAGATTGCTCTCCGTTCCCCTTATGAGTGTATTTATATTCTCCTAAATACATTAATTAAGGAAATGCTTTAAAAAACATAATTTGGAATTGCTTTCTGATTGTTGCACTGTTGCATGTCACAGCTGTTGCACTTCACAGGATCCTCCCAGAGCTGTTAAACCCTTGACATTCGATCTTTCTAAGGAACAAGGAAGGATAATGGTTGTCTTTCCCCTTATAAGCATCTTAGAGGCAGTACAAAACCAAAATTGCCAGACAAAAAAAGCATGAATGTGAGCTGAAACATCCCGCTCCCATCCACGCCCCTAAATCCTTGCTTCAGCAATTTACTCAGCTGTGCTAAGTCACCTTCATGTCCTTAAGGTGAACCACCACCAGCAGCATACAGAGCACATTTGGAAAGCAGGTGGCGGGCTAGAATGGCAGCTGGTGACAGGAAAACATGGCAAGCTTGATATTATAGGCAAAGTTCTTTTCCATCATTACAGTTTGTATTCCAGATTAGTTTAGGGATTATTCTAAAATTTCTGAGACAATTGGGGAAGCGGGGAGGGATGGGGGAAGGAGGGCATAATTTGGTTTTTCTGTGGTTTGTTTGTTTGCATTTAATTTATAGTGACCTACTACTGAATTCTATTCCTGTCCCCATGTCTCAGGACAGGTAGATCTTCACACACCAGGTATATGTGCATGCATGCACCAGTAATGGCCACCTTTTCCTCTCACAGAGAAAGTGAAGCATTGCCAAAGAGGCATGGATGTAGTTTATGTATCATTTCTGTCAAAGTGCAGTACCTGTCAATATTGTCTCAATATATTTTCTCAGAGGGAACCTTTTATTTTCAAATCATCCGTGTTCCTTTGAAGAGCAGAGTCCTTGAGGGAACTGGATTTGTGTTCAAATACTTTCTTTGCTGAAATGAGATCTCTCCAGAGGTTTGGGTTGGTGTTTTGAGCTATTTTTATGTCTTCCTTTCACCACCCTGCCAGAAAGTGTGCAGTGCTGTTAAGCTGTAGATTCAGTTGCTATAGGGATAATGCTTTGATTTAGATAGAAACAGAAATAGGCAGCATTAATCTTTACATTCTGGCCAGCAACAGAGCACAACTGCTGTGTTTTAACAAAACAAAGGGGAATTACTTGAATAATAAAATGGAGAATATAATTTTCAAGGGACAATAATATCCCCTATTATTTTATTTGTGACACAAAATTATGGAAAATAGAAAATTATATGTAACAAGAATGTCTGCTAGGTGTTGTGGCTGCTTCTTGTTGGTGAAGTAAGAAAAAAAATGTATCTTGTGTGCTGTTTGAACAGAACATCAGACACAATGGAGAGGATCCAGTCTGCTAAATGTGAGCATGTAGTGTCACTTTAGACACCCCTGGGTAGATGTCTGGCCACCAGCTATGGCTTCAGAAGAATTTGGGACTTGAATAACTTTTCTGTCATACCTTCAAATCTCATGTGGATTTCTCAGTACTTTATAGCTTTCAAAGAGAACAGCCACTCAGATTTCAGAAATTAAATCATACCCCATATGTGTGGGGTGGCCCCTAAAAGGAGCTTCTGTAGTCTCATTATTAGGCCAGATTCAATTAAAATAAATTTGCAGTGCAACAACAAAATCAATATGGAACACAAGGTCATAACTTTCATAGTCTGTAAGGAAAAAGACATTTCTCTGTCTAATAATCATGGTTTAAAACAATACAAGGTTCTGTTTTGGGGGGTGAATTTGCTACCTAAAATTTTTCATCCAATTTGCCTTATTTAATAGGACACTTTTGCAGCATTCCATGGTTCTCTTTGTTTAAATACAGCTGATTGTCTTCCAATCTTGTTTTCTTCAGGCTCTATCCTTACTTTCCAGCGTGAAGATAGACTGCTTTTTGTTAATGCTCTGGTTTTCCACTGTGTGAATTTGAAACCACTCTTATTTAGAAATTTTCTTCCTTGCTCAGAATTTTTCCACTACAAAACAAATTCAAGAACCATATCCAGAAATCTCCAGTGGATTGGGCAGCCTGATGGGGCTGATACCTGCCAATATGGATTTCAGATGTCCTGCACTATCTGAGATACTTAAATGATGTTGAGATATGTTTCAACTCCTCCTGGAGAAGTGTTTGGAGGTCCCACAAGATACCCTAGGGAGTTTCAGATGTCACTAAGCATCTGCCTAATCTCAATTGGTCTAACTAATTTGATAAATTAATTAAGCTTCTGATCTCCATTGAGTATATGCCCATCTTCCATACAGAATCCTAAATTCAGGTGTCCAAATGTGCAGATTTGAACACCTCCTTTTCTGCTATAAGGTTACTTCCCATGTGCATAGCTATGGGAATTCCATATTTGTTAGCATTGAGAACAACATTTTAAATTGCATATTTTCCATATCTAATGGAAGAATGTGTTTTGTTTCATTTCAGATCTAAGTAATCATTTAAATTCCTCACTAATCCTATAGGATCTTTAGTTATTTCACTATAAAGTTCAAGAAAGTTTGATCAGGTTTTTATGTAGTAACACACAGGCACACTTCTTACATATTTTATGTGTAAGATTACTTTTCATTACTTTTTTTTATTGTTGCCTGAATTTTGATTAAAAACTTTGGGTTTTGGTTCAAAATCAACAGTGACATACCCTTGTCATCCTTGCTTATGTCGAAACTGTGTTATTTGTTTGAGAGCTAATTTTGGCTTTTGGTAAGGAACTTTGAACCTGAATAAACCATTCTATGAATACTGCATGACACTTTTAAGCATTTTACAAGAAGCAAAAAAAGAAAATGCCATTAAATTAAATCATCCTTGAGCTTCCTAAATACAAATATTTCAGAACTTGAAGTGGTATTTGAATTTCCAAAATTTAAAGTAAGTTTGTTTTGCTTACTGAACTTCCTAACTTTGCCCCATACTTACTCTGAAATGCATCCTATTAAGATTCCTTTGCAAAACCAGGTGATTCAAGATTATACAGTTTGTTTTCTGACACAAAATCAAAGTTGCATTTGAAAGCCTTTCTATCCTTTCCCACCCAAAAATATGATTTAGAAAAGAAGAAAAAAAAAAGACATTTTGGTGGTTGCTCTTGAGATACTGGTATCTCTAGTATAGAAGAGATATTTACAGAATTTAATCCATGTTCTTCAAAAAGCCTGAAGATTGGAAAGTATCTTGCAGCGACATTGTCTCCTAAGACACATAAACTTAGAGTGTCTCCAGGTGAGCCAAATGTGTAGGATCCTATGACAGTCAGTGAAGATCCAGGCCTTTCCAGTTGTCTAAACACAGGCATTCTAATGGCACAGGTCCTGGGATACTTTTCTGGTCTTCATAGGAGCACAGAAAAGGAGCACTCCAGAGGAGCACAAGTCTTCTGCAGCTTTTCTGTCTTATCTGCTGGCTCACACCTCTCTCAGACACACCATGGATCAGAAGACAAACACCATTTGTCAGTGTTGAGGCAACTGAATGCAGGACTTTATCATTAGGGCCATGCACGTGCTGGTTTGTGGGATGGATAGTGCTCCAGTTCCTGTGACTGTTTCTGCTCGATCACCACACATTGATTAGTAGCTGAGCTCAGGCAGCTACTCGAGGATCCCATTGCCTGAACTTGAGCATTCTGTCAGATCTCTGTCAGAAGCTTGTCTCCCTGGCCAACAGCTGCCTCTCTCATATACTTCTAGGGCAACTGGAAGGCAACTGGGCACCTGATGTAACATAAAATTAACTGCCTTGATCTCAGAGTGAATCTCACTGCTTAGACATAAAGTACAAGAAGCATCTGGATGATGCTCTTACTCATACAATTTACTTTTAGGTAGTTCTGCAAGGAGCAGGGAGTTGGACTCAAAGATCCCTATCAGTCCCTTCCAGCTTGAGGTAGTTTGTGATTCTAAATAGGTCTTTAAATCCCTGAGAGTCAAGTCACTAGTGTAAGCTATTGGGCTCTCCTGGTCTGGAAAAACAAGCAACCAAAATCAGGCCACATGATGGAAACTATTTAAAACACTTCCTCTTCCTCCATGTCTGTAAAGATTAGGAAATTTTGGATCTAACTTCTCAACAGCAGCCCAGCTTGCTTAGGCCTGTTAAATAGGCTTCATTTGTTGATAGATCATCGCTACTGTAGGCCAGCAAACAGTTTCAGCTCTGTGCAAATAATTTTAAATTCATTTAAAAACCTGACTTCTGTTAGGTCATAAGAGATAGGAATTAAAAGAAATTTAAAGACATATGCAGACACAAGCCAGGGAAAGGGAAAGAAGCCCCAGGTATGATGCCCAAGAGCAGCAGCATTAGCTCCAGCAGCCTCCCTCAAGGCACGAGGAAGGGGCGCTGCTGTTTGCACTCAGGGAGTTAAATCCCTTCCCCTTCTCAGCAGCTTTCATCCATCAAAGCATAACATTTATAGCTGAGACAGACAAAGCATTCTCATGCTGACTTTGATGAATTGAGATGCTTTTGCTTTTGCAAGGTCCTGTCCTCTTTTCCCCTTCATTCCAAATGTCTGTTTATCACTCTGAAGAGTTTGTTGGCTGTGCTTTGTTTACATGTTGTCTGATCCGAAGGTTTGGTGAAACAGCAGTTTCACGAGCTCCTCATTATGTTTTATGCAGAAATAGTGGTCTGGTTAATGGAGGATGTGCAATTCAGTCAGTGCACAGAAAAATTCAAGAGTTTGTACAAAACAAAAAGCCAAATAGACATGGACCTATCAAAATATGAGTTTTCTGTCTTAGCCTTGAGAGAGAAAACTTCCAGTGAAAAAATCCATGTGTTTTTATTCAAGGGAATAATTTTTTAATAATTTTTTTATAAAGTGATACAAAATGATAGAATAAAAATTGGTCTAATATATGTAATTTTAACTCTTTAGTAAGGAGGGCATTTTAAACAACAATGCCTAGTGCATTCTGTGTTTAACAATTTCTATAGAATTCATACTAATTTTAAATGTATAGGTTAGTGTGACATTTTGGGTTTGTTCCCCAGCCTGGATGAAAGAAAGGCATAAAGTGTAGCAGACAATAACAAGTTCAATGATTCGGTCAGTTTAGAAAATTTACTTTTGGTATAGATTTACAATCACAGATATATGAAACCCAGATTGGCACCTCTTTCATGGCCATATCCACTATCCTCTTCTCCATCAAGTGCTTCAACAAACCTACATCTGATATGCCAGTTATAAGAATTTAGAAAATTACCAATGACTAAGTGAAAGGCAGTTGCTGACGGACTCAAATTTTAATAGCTACAATTTGTAGCTGTTAGCAATTCCCTTATGCTGGTTTTATTTTTATGACTGTTTTTTGCTGCTTACCTTTCCCTTTTAATGCCCAATTTAACTCCTTCTGGTTTATGAAGCCAGGGCCTTTTGGAATTATTTGTAGAGCAAAACAAACATATGAAAGCTACAAGGCTTTTTTTTTTTTTTTTTTAAGAGATACTAATATTATAATGTTACTATTCAAAATAAAATATTTCCTATTATGTACATTTTTCTTTTATAATAAAATTAACATATCAAATAGTTAAACGAGGAACTTGGTTACTACCCTTTTCTTGTTAATTTTGAATCAGGTTATTGAATATAGGTATCCAAACTTGAAAATCTCTTGATTAGATTGCTACTGATATGTTGATTTCTTTTGATAATACTGTTACATTGTTTCCCTTCACTTTCCCTCCCTAGCTGTGACTGCCTCACTGGATGGAAAGGCGCATTTTGCACAGAAACTGTGTCAGTGTGTGATCCTGAGCACGATCCTCCACATCTGTGTCAGCAAGGCAGTACTTGTGTGCCACTGCCTAGTGGCTACACATGTCACTGTCCTCTTGGAACAACTGGTACCTACTGTGAACAAGGTATGACAAATGCACAGTACATTGTACACACAGTTTATGTGATGTAAAACCACAGCATTTTGCAATATATCATTAAATGTGACATAGAGACACAAAATACAAAATAGATTTAAGAAAATGATGTTCCTTTCTGTTGGAAAAAGTAATTTAAAGCAATGAATTTTTAGATATTGTTTCTTTACTTTGCTTATTTTTAATGCCATTTTTTCCTTCAATTTTTTTCAAATCAATCAACCAAATTCACAAGCATGACTTGTCAGACACCAAGGGGTCAGGAAGCATTGCAGAGCAATGGTATAGTGCTTAGTTCAGTTCCCAAGCTCATCGTAATGAACTATGATGGGAAATACCCTTGAGATCACGGTAGTAGTACAGAAGAGGGAAGCATCTGGGACCTTATCCAATTTCTACTGATCCTAATGGAGAGGTTCCTGTTGGCTTCACAGCCTGTTGGGTTTGGATGCACTGATAATGATGGCAAGAGATGCAAACATCGCTATAAAAATCCACACGAGATTATTCTCCCTGGCTTTCTTTTAACATGCCACCCAAAATATGTCCTCAGTTTGCAGGTTTTGTATTTCTTACCCTCATGTAAAGGAATCCTTTATCTGTTTTCTTCTCTGAGAGATTGTGCAAATGAATATTTTACAATGTGGATACACAGGTGCTGCAAGCTCAGGGGCTTTTCCTGAAAGTCACTTTGCTCGAAGTTACCCTATGTGTAAGGAGGTACAGTCCACACCCTCTATTCCACAGCTCTTAGATTCATGTTAATTTTATACAAGCTTATGTTTTCCTGTTGAGAAGCTTTCTATAAGACTTTTGGAGAACTCCAGTTACTGTTAAATAGCTGCCTTTCCAAACTGCCTGTCAAGGTCCAGCTCTCTTGTTGTGTGAGTTTGAAGCACAGAACTGACAAGCTGAACTGCATTTGACCTGGTTTGCAGTCCTCCTCACCCTATAGATGGATAGTTCTTAAATCCCATTACACGTGGAATTGGAAGGCTCAAATGAAAAAGAATATAGCTTCTGGAAAGTTACTGTTGAATTCCTTATTCCATGTAAGAATGTGCTTGCTTTATTGCCTCTGCTGCAACAGCTGTTCAAGGCTCTTTATATGAACTTTTCAATTTTGAATTCTCATTTCAAGTGAGTTTTTCAAAAGTAATGCCATCTGGATTCAGGACAATGATCATCAGGATATGTGCTATACACAGAGCAGGTAATTAATCAGGTAAACACTCCTGTGTTCTGGTTCCAGAATACATTTGGGTCTTCTTATGATGGCCACATTATCAGTACAAAACTTATATTGGAGCAAGAGAAAATTGTATTTCTTACATATTGTCTTTCTTGTAGTAGTTATTCACCTGATAAACACATTAGAGGGTTCTTCTCTGTTTTATTTAAAAGCTTTCCTTTTATGAATAGGTACTGTGGATCCTGACCAAACTCTGTGCCCTGTAGTTCACCTTACTCTGTGGCAGAATAATGAATTATCATGAGATTTTTCAAAGAGCAGTTTGCACTTTTAGTGGATGGCAAATTGCTAAAAAACAGCTGCTTATCAAGATTGAATATCTCATCTCTGGATTAATGGTGGTTATTGGAGCCAAAAGAAAAAGAGACAGAGAGCAATGAACAGTCCAAGGGACTGGGAGAAACAAAGGGTAATTAAAGGATGAAGACTAATGAATGTACCAGAAGGAAGGAAAAAAGTGTGAGAAGGAGACAAAAGAGATTTATGAGGCAAAAAAAAAAAAAGCATAGAGTAGGCTAACAAAGGGTAAGAACAGGGGTTTACCAGATAATAGCAACTGGTAAAGACAGTACAACAGTATGGATTGCACAGGAACAGGTCAGGTGAAGCAAGAAAATGGGGCAATAGGGGTAGAACCACAATAATAAACAAGAGCACTCTGAACACAACTATCAAGGGTAGTCAGGCATAAATCATCAATAAACAAGCATTAACTTTTCTGGCAAACACTAAAAATGTTTGAGGCTCTTTATTAACTATGTACATGAGAGAGGGGAGGTGAAAGCATATGAGCAGATGAGGATGATGCTGTTCTTTGCTGTGATGGTCCTGCTGAGAGCATCAACCCAAGCCACCACGGATGCAATGGCTGTCAGCAAAGAGATAGGGTACATTAGGGTTAAGCTTTAGATGTCAGAGCTCCACTAACAAGTGTTCAGTGGTTGGAAAACTAAGTTAGAAAAAGACTAAGCACAGGGAGAGAAAGTTCAGTTAAAGAACACAGTTTTCATAGCACTTATGGCCTGAGATTCACAGGACTTATTTGAATATCTCACAGTGACCATTGCCAATATGTAAATTGAGCAATACTCTCAGGAGGTTGCAGAAAGGTGTGTATTATTTCATGTGTTTTAGAGGAAATAAAAGAAATAAACCCACTTGACAAAGAGAGGGTAGCAGTTTCAATTACTCTTCATTTCCTGTTTGCTGTGCACAACAAATTCATATTCAGGAAGTGGTGCAGTGATATTTTGTAGTCCAAGATGCTGAAAGCAAATATTTCATTGTATATTTCAATCTGACAAAGCAAGTACTAGGATTTGCTTTTCTCAGAGAAAGATGGAGAGGTTCAGCAGGCAGATAGCACCCTGGTGACTGACAAGTAGGAAGATGCCTGTGAAATTTAAGACAAGTTTTGGGAAGGCAAGCATCCATAATGAGCACTAGGAAAGACAGACAGGGTTGTAAATTAGATCAGAATGGGCCCAAGAAATAAAGCCTTGTCATTCAAGGCAGAGTACTTCATTTGTTCAGCAACTTAAAACTCCACTTCTTGGGTGCACTGTGTTGTCCAAACCCGTTAACACTCATAAAACAAGAGTGTTAGGTTTAGAAAGGTAACACTGATGTAAACAAAAAAAATGTTATTCATTTATACCTCCAGAAACAAAATTGATTGTAATGAAATGGGGAGGAAGTGGAAGATTTATGGAGGAGTCTATTTTACTTGGTGTTAACATTGCCATTTGGACTCAAACCACTTCCAAGATTCTGTGACACATGAAACAGCAAATAGTGTTCCACTGGTTTGAAAAGGTCACAGCTGTGAAAGCAATACAGCAAAGCCAGCCCAGCTCCTGAGGTGCATAAAGGGCAACCAAACATTGTCAGGGTCTGGCCCAGCATTAATTCTTAGTTAGCACTCCCATAACCACAAGGATTGGGAATATGGGGAAATAGTTTATCTAGGGGTTTTTTTTAAAGTTATGTTTTCCATGACACCAAAACATGATGTTAATAAAATCTTTGGGTCATTTGACTTAAAGTTCGCTACTGAAGCACCAGATAATTATAACTTTTCTTCTGATAAAGAAGGGAAGATTCAGCCCGCAGCAGCATAATAATTTAGTTATTTCAAGAACACACAATATTCAAAACTAACAAGAGTTTCCAATAATTTGTCTGTGGAGTCTCCTGCATGGCTTTGGATGCCAAATTTCCGCTTATTCCATTTGTGCCAATGAATACCTTTGTAATTAGATCTCTCAAAGGGCTTTTGAAGAGGGAGAAGTGTCTAAGGCCCTGGTTTTTCAGTTCCCCTGCAAGTGTATAATAGACCTGTTGGTTTCACTGTGATTATTACTGTGAGAAACAGTGGCCAAGATCAAATGTCAAGGATGATTCTTCCTGAGGAAGAAGAAACAGTGTAAAACCCTTTTACAGCAGGTAATTTAATCATACAGCACATTGTTACATATGTGAACACAGTATCTATTTTCACAAATAGTAATTATTAAGATATGTGAACATTAAAATTACATACATTATCCATAATTGCAATCTGTATTTATATTCTAATCTCTACTAAACTCTATTTTAGCAGTTTATTCCTCTCATAAGAGCTGTGTGCCTGCGTGAGGCCAGTAATCCTGTCTCCAGCAGTGGCCACCCATGGAAGTTTAGAGAAAAAATTGACACTATATACAATAACTATACTATAATATATTATAACAGCAACTATATACAATAACTCCCTGAAGCACTCTTTTAGCATCTAAACATTTATTGCTTACCATTTTTTTTGCCTTGCCATTTATCTTTATGGTTTATTAAATCAAGTCTTTAATCTTGTCATAAGTAGCATCACCAAAGGCTATGAAAAACTTGAACAAAAATAAATTTTAAGTCAATAAAATTCCTCTGACATTCCATTACACATTGAGAGATATTTACACATAAGATAGAGTTTCTCTAGGTACTGAGTTTATTTTTTTCCCAGATAATTTTGTAGAGGAATGAAGAAAAAAAACTATTTCAGATTAGTTAATTGTGAGATAACAGGGACTGCTAATGTTCTTATTTAAGGGCACAGCAATGTAATATTTGAAAGATTCTATAGATGGCACTATTGTAGAACACTTGCCAGTGGTGAAAATAAGCAGGGTTTTCATCACAGTATTTCTATGAATTTTAAATTATTCAGCAGTTTTCTTTACAGGAATAGTTTGTGCCACATGCATTCAGAAAATCTATTATGATACTTTTTCTTGACTTTAAGGCATGATAACAGAATGCTACTGCCTTTTTCACAAAGAAATAAGTTAATAAATAGACTTCTTCAACTGTATATTAGTCTCTGAATTCCACAGCTACTAATATTGCTTGTCAATGTACAACTCTTGAAGAACTGAAAGAAAATGTAAAGATTTTTCATTGTTCATCCTTGGTTTCTTGAGATACTTGTCAAGCAATAAAGCCATTTCCTTGATGAACAAAAAGCAAGCAACTCCTTTGGGCCGTTTTTATTCAGCTCAAGTCAATTTCCTACATATAATTTTGATGTCAAATTCCATTATTCTGATATAAAAGCACAGCAAAATTTTTAAAATACCTGATAAACTGACAGAAAAAAAACCCCTTTACTTTTGAAATAATTTTTACTATAAGTATTTTTTACTTTCTACACAGTATAGAATGTTACTTGACATATTTTGACTACTATTGTAAAATAAATTAATTCACAGCAAGATTTGGCTCAACTTGTACATGACAAGACACCTTATAAACATAGTCATGTACACTGCTGTTGGGTTTACCTGACAATGCAGTTGGACTTGCACAGTCTGTTTCACAGTTACCATTTGGACACTTGTTTCTACATTTAACCACAAGGGCAATTTGTTATTGAGTCACAGTGACTATTGTCACTATTGTCTTTTAGTCATTTAAGCAATGCCAATCCCATCAAACTTTGTTTCCAGTGACGTTTTTTGAAAATTTGTGGCAACATGAGAAAATCTTTAAGTAGTAGCCTCGGCATTCATGTCACATTAGTATAAATTGTCTAAATTTTACCTCAAAATCCATCTAAGCTTTCAGGTTTATCATTAACAGTCCAGTAAACTTAATATTCATGGCAGACACAAGGGAATGTGCATTTGTAATATTTATCTGAATAATTTAAAATGTCAAGTAGAATAAAATGAGTTACCTACTCAACTACATTATGTATAAACCCAAGTGGAAACCATGTATGATAAAATGAAGGAGGTGATAATATCCTCCACGCCAAGTCAGACATGTCATCATGGGATGTGATGTCCCAATAAAAATTCAGTCATCTACTGACCATTCCCTCCACTCACCCAACTGAGCAAGAACAAGATCCAGCCAGCTAACTAGCACTTAGCAGGATGACTCTGAAATTACAACTTCCTCTGTGAGCATGAATAATGTTATGAGTAAAAAAAGGGTTGCCCATTTTTTTTTAAAGGTTGTGGAACTACAAGTTGAGCCAGTTCTGGCAGAGGAGAGTTCTTTGTTAGCTTCATGTTGTAATCATCTGTTAAGAGTCGGTCGTTAACTCCCTATTGTTGAGAATTCCCCTTTTTGTCAGTACCACCATGCCTGCTGCCAGGGGGATGGCATCTCCCTCGGAAGGTGAAAGGAGGGGACATCAGAGGGCATGCAAATGACCTCGGAGCCAGCATGCCACGGGAAAGCCACCCCACCAAACTTAGCAAATAAACCCCTAAAAACAACGAGCCAACACAAAATTAAGGGATCAAAGTGATGTCTGGATGTGAAGAACAGAATCCAGAGCCTGCGGAGACACTGAGACCCTTCTTTGCCCCTCACTGTAACCTAAGATGTCGGCTGGACAGAGGACCTCAAATGTCAAACCAGAGAAATTGGGAATCTATGGCGCTCTCATGAGGTTGAAACCTCCAGCTCAGCCAACTGACTAATGGACAAAGCTGCACTTTTTCTCCTCCTCTGTGCCACTCCTGGGAGCGCCGGTGGCGTGAACATGACTCGTCAGACCTCCCTACCTGATCTGATCACTTTTAATATTGGCATTATAAAGGAGAAAGATCTCCTGCCCTATTTATATCAAATAATATGCTGAAAATGTGTTTGCCACCTTACTTTGGGAAGGTGTTCAGAGTTAGGTAGGTAGTTAGTTAATGGTGGGAACAGGTTTTAAAGCAAAGCACCTAGATTTAAGTGTCTAAATGTGAGTTCAATATATCAGTTCCTGTTATGAGTTTAAAGCTTTGAGAGCTTTTCTCAGCCCATAGGGATGGGGCTGGTGTCAGGTCTCAAAGACAGCTTTGCTGAAGAGCCCCAGCAGGAGTTCCCTCCTGCATTGCTGCAGGAGCAGCACCATGATCCTGTGCTGAATTACACTGTAGCAGCATCAAGATCCACTTCATGCGGACCCTGACTCACGGACTAATTTGCAGGCTGGACCTTAACACCTGCCTCATGACTGTGGAACTGATGATTCACTTGCCCTAGTTCAGCTATCAGGCATGGGGAGGCTTGATCAGGCTTTACCAAGTGAGAAAATGAGCCAGACATGGCTTTTTCTATGTCTTTTGTTATTAGGTCCTCGCTCCTTTGAGCAGTGACTCACATTTCCTTTCCCCTTCTGGTTGGAAGCTGGAACAGGTTGCCCAGAGAGGCTGCAGGGTCTCTGCCACTGGAGATACTCAAGAACTGTCTGGACACAAACTCTGTGCCATGGGCTCTGGGATGACCCTGCTTGAGCAGGGAGGTTGGACCAGGTGATCCACTGTGGTCCCTTCCAACCATGCTGTGATTCTGTGTAACATCATCAGATACTAGCGTTCAGCTTAGAAAACAGAGCCATTAATCAGATACAGAAGTATTTGTGTAAATGCCTGTTGTAGTCACAATGCATCCCATGGTGCTAAGCGTTCTAGTGAGTAATGCAGTAGTTACACAGCAAAGCTCCTACCAATTTAGCTTATAGGATCAGCAAAGCATCCATTTACCTCATTTGTTTTAGCAAAGAGTTTCTCAGGAGTAAGCATATGTAACACAGGTGTTGTCTTGTGCAAGTTTAGCTGAACTTCTCATTTTCTTATTTTAGGTGAAAAACAAAGTTTGCTGCCAAGAAAACAGCATTAGAGTATCTCAGCCTCTGATGTGTTAGTTTTGTATATGCCTGCTATAAAAGAAAATTGAAAAGCTTAAATTGCCATATTCTTCACCTTAAAAGTTGGTCTGTCTAAAGAAGCAATTTTGCAAAAATGAAATTTCATACTGCCCACCTCTGTACACTGCAGTAGAGTGAATGCATTCTGGTTTGGGATACGTGTGCACGTATGTGTTCCATGCATCTGTCAAGCCAGATTTTTTCCATGCATATAATCAGGACTTGCAGGATCTACAGGCCATTTACCAGAAAATTATAACTCATTCTAGTACTTCCTATAGGTACTCCTGCTGCATTGTGACAAAATATCTTACTTTCTGACACTTGTAAGAGACATTTATTGGGAGTAAGCATACTTTTTATGGATAATGAAAATAAAATATTTGCATCTTAGAAGTTCCAGAATGAAGTATATTAAATAGAGTATTGTATTTGATAGCTATAAATCAGGATAATGCCTCCTTACGAAAGAATTCTGACATCTGTTGCTGAAACTGTGGGTCTTATTTTTTTAATACTCTATCTGAAATATGAAACCATGGACTTAATTCTTTCTCTGAGTGATACTATGAAATCATCTTTTATCCTTGTTCTCTTTCTCTGCTTCAAGGGTTTTTACCATAGCAATCTTCCTTTCATATCCCTCCCAATGACAAGCAATGTAGCATTTCAATCCTGCTGATTTTGCTCTCACACTAGTCATTGACCAGGCTTCCTCTGTAAGGAGCAAAGAATTAACTACATTGATAAAGTGAAACTGAATCTGCCATAGAGACTTTCAGATACCTCATTACACACTTTGCCTAAGGCAACCTTTTAAGCAGCAGCACATTTTCATGTAAGATTGACCCCTGTGGCACAGTTCCTCCACATGTAAGTCTCACTGTGCAAAAATCTGCCGAAAGGAGACTGACTTACAAATTATGCATGAAGGGAAAATGCCTATATACAAAATGAATTATTATTACTGATTGGTTTTTAAATATGAAGACATCAGTATAGGGTTTTTAGCTACTAATGGAGAACCTTGTCTTACCTACTGAAAAAAAAAAAATCCATATGGAATAATAAGTATTACTCTGTCTTTTGTACCTGATAGTGTTTATGAGTTTTAGTGATGTAAAGTACAGCACCAAATCTATTTAGCAAACTTTATTACTATTTATCATCCAGGGCAATTGCTATTCTAAATACTTCTTTTTCTGTGAACTCTTAAATATAGATGCCAGGAACTTCATACTTTAGACATTATGCAATATATTACTACAGACACTGCCTAGCCTTGATAGCATGCATAACAGCTATTGTGATACTTAGGATGGGAGTGATTTGAGAATATATACATAGATTGAACAACAGCCCATCAAAAGCCTGATTCAGATCATTCAAGCATTTAATAAATCTATAATAATTGATATTCCAGTGATTAAATCTTACTTTTAGACTTACTGAGATGATGTGCCATCAAATCCACGTACCTATACACAAATATTATCTGTAATCTACCAGGGGAAATTAATAAAAAGGTCAGCTTTGCAGTTACTGCCCATTCAAGAGGCATCCTCAGGTCAGGTTATGCTGATAACAGGTGAGAGATCTGGATCCTCTCCAGTGATGCATCTGCCTGCTGGACACTGTCCACCAAGGACACCTTGAGCCCTATTCTGAGGGAGCTGGTGTGACAAATAGACAAATCTCAACAGCTTGCAGCATGCTGGCTGTATTCCAGCCTAATAACTGAGGCCCATCTGTGACAGGCAGTGCGAGGTGCAGCTGGGTGGTGAGTGGGCTCACCAGCAGATGCTGGGCAGAAAACTTGAGTGTGGAAAGATAGCAAAAGGTATCTCAGAATGCCCTTCAAGGACATCCTGAAGGTATATGTGACTGAGAGCAAGTTACTATAAAACAAGAAATTGGGAGCACCAGAATGAAGAGAGATGTTGGTCTCTCAGAAGGGAAACGCCCATCTTCAGCTGGGAAATGCAGAAGTGAGAAGGGAACACTTAAAACTCAGGCATTTAATACTGCTGCTTAACTAAATAGTAAAAACAGTTTATCACACACAGGTCTAAATATGCCCTGGACATCTAAGTAGCTTGATTTGTTCCAGTGAACCCACAAATACAGTAAACTAAAAACTACATTATCTACATGAAACTACCATTAACATGATCATGAATTAGCTAATAACTAACATTATTAGAGAGATTTTTTACAAGAGCATGCAGTTACAGGACATGGGTGAATGGCTTCAAGCTGAAAGAGAGTAGGTTGAAATTATAAAGAAAAAAATCCTTGAGATGGGTGAGGCACTGGAACAGGCTGCCCAGAGAAGTTGTGGATGTGAACTCTGCAAGTGCCCAAGACCGGGTAGGATGGAGCCCTGAGCAAGCTGATCTAGTGGAAGATGTCCCTGGCCATAGCAGGAGAGTTGGACTTAGCTGATCTTTAAGGTCCCTTCCAAGCCAACCCATTCTGTCATTCTTTGATTCTATGATATTTACATCTCAAATATGCAATGTTTTTACAGCAGGAAAAACTGGAAATTGTTTGAAGTCACATAAACCTTATAGAAAAATATAATAACTATCAGTTGGCTGAAGGCAGCTGAAACAGCCTGGTTTTGTAGTGGTATATGAACAATCAGCACTGAGGGAAGAGGTAAGACAGAATGATTAAGTTGCCTATAGGTCAAAAGTGTACATCATATCCTAACTGTAATTGTGGGAGTGTTCTCTTTCACTATAAGATAGAATGGTTTGAATTATCAAACATCTCAGTATGATTATCCTAAAAACAAATTTCAGCAACAATTAATGAATATTTCCCACTTAAAAGGTACATTCTTATGACACACAAAGCAGCTTATTACAAATCCTCCACTAGGATTTTCATCTCTATGGTGAGAAAATGAATGTTTATTTTGACTCCTGCCACAGTGTTTTGCATTTCAATTTTTAAACAATGTGAAATTTACACTTATATTTATTTGAAAATGAATGCTAACAAGATCACATTTATTTTGCATTAGAACTGCAGCCTTGATTGTTGAGGTAAATAAGGCATCCAGAAGACAATGACATTGATTTGCTATTATCTAAGTTTTATTTTGCATCTAGGTTATTTTTAATTCTGTGAAAAGGAAAGAATTGAAAGTATTATGTACAGCATTTAAGTACTATGCAAAATAACTGGTTCCATAATGATGCAGTCCTCTCAAAATATCTTTCAGAAGACATTTCCTCTTGCATTTTTCAGATATTTCCATTAGTGATGCATCCTTCAGAAATAATGAATCATCATGGATGTCATTTGCACCCTTTTATATCCGGCGTAAGACCCATATTAAAGTGCAGTTCCAGCCTCTCTCTCCAGATGGCATCCTGTTCTACACTGCACAGCATCTGGGGACTCAGTCAGGTAAGGTATGATTGCACTGAGCTAGAGGTGACTGCTGGGGACATTTCTCCTCAGAGACACCTTTGGCTCGCAGGCAGTTGCAGCCAGGCACTCAGAATGAGTCCAAGCAAAGTAGAAACTCAGTTTACCTCTAGTGGAAAAAGTTCAGGCGATGGTGAAGAGAAAGAGAGCGGGTTCTGCCGGAGGGTAAAATCCAGAGTTTATTTCAGGGTGATACAGTTCTGAACCTCGGTAACAACTCCAACAGACCCCGACTGCAATTTTCCAGCACCTTTTAAACTCACAGGGAGGTGGGAGGGAGAGGATAGGTGAGCCACCAACCAGGTGGGAGGGGGAGGGTTTCAGGGGACAATGACACCTGGACAGGCCAATGACCCCAGGCCTGAGAAGCATCTTTTGAACTTCTGCCAATCACACGATGCCCTTGCTGGAATGTGGAACTTGACAGACAGCACTTAGGAAGAGGGCAGGGGGAAGGCAAAGAGGAAGTAGTCACAGCTAAGGGACAGGATTTAACTTCGCACCACAACAGTAAGGGGATCCCAGCTTGCTGCTATCACACAGCCAGGTACTTTTGTGAAAAACAAGGGGAGTACATGGGGGTGATTCAGGCATTCAGCCTCTGTAACCCATTACCCATGGTGGCTGGGTTTTATCACAGAAGCATAGAATGTTAGGGGATTGGAAGGGACCCTAAACATCACCTAGTCCCAAGTACCCTGCCATGGGCAAGGACACTTTCCACTAGATCAGGTTGCTCAAGGCTTTGTCCAGCCCAGCCTTGAACACTGCCAGGCATGGGGCATTAGCAAGGCCCTGGTCAACCTGTTCCAGTGTCTAACCACCCTCACAGTAAAATATGTCTTTCTAATACCTAACCTAAATTTCCTCACTTTCAAATTTTCATTACTCATTGTGCTGTAGTTCCTGACAAAGTCCCTCTGTGGCTTCCTGATTCCCTCCAGACACTGGCAGATGGCTGTGAGGTCCCCACGCAGCCGTCTCTTCTCCAGGCTGAACAGCCCCAACTTTCTCAGCCTGTCCTTGTAGGGCAGTTTCTACAGTCCTCTTATCAATATTATGGCCTTCCTCTGGACTAGCTCAAATAATTCCATGTCCTTCTTACCCTGGAGACAGAACTGTATGCAGAACTGTATTGTACAGTTGATTTGAACAGTGAATAATCAAGCTCATAAGAAAAAACTATGCAAAACCAAAGTTTAACGTAGTCCAAAGCCAGAAACTACATAGTGAACTTATTTAATGGTTCAGGAAAGCACTTCCCCCTGAAAGTGACCTCAGCCAGCTTTTTAGAAGCTACACTAAGATTCTCACTTTGGTGAGCCGGCCCAGTGTTTTAAATGACTTATACTAAAGCAATATAAAAACTCATCAAACAAGTTAAGTGAAAGTGAACAGAGAGAATGAGGCTCCTCAGAAGTAAAGCTTTTTATTATATAATGTTGAAAAGTGTGCTGGTGCTGGTGCAGTATGTAAAACATGAAAGTTTTGCATTTCCCAAATATGCAGAGTGACAAATAAATCTAAATAAAATATTTATAGAAGTATTTTAAATTTTACTAAGTTAATATTCCTAAAACTTCATGTCAAGAAAACATACTTTGATAGTGTAAGTACATTCTAAAATGTAGTCTTTAAAGTGTACGTTTTTTGTAATTACTTTATTAACATACTCAATTGCATTTAAATTTTGATTGCAGATTTTTAAACAAAATCATTATGTATCATCCATTACATCAACTTAGAGCAAATTTTTCACTTGTATTGAGCAGTAGGTTATGCAAAAATGATGCTTTATATGACAAAACAAGTTAATTGTTGATCATGTGTTTTTACATTGCTTTGTTCAAAGTCTAAAGCTCCAAGATTCTTCAATAAACAGCCACAAATACATATAAACACACATATGCCCAATGTACCAGCACTTTACTGTGTACACAGATGTTTCAACAGGTTGATAATTCATCAAACACTGCTGACACCTCCTGTTTGCCTTATTCTAATTGCAACCACATACAGAGAAGAAGCTTCACAGAAAAATACATGGAGCATCTGTAATAAAAATACATGTATTACCAAAGAGCTCTGTCTTCTACAATGAATCTTTTATAGTTCTATCACTTACAGGCCAAATTCTGAGATTCTTGGTGAATTGTTCTCTCCTGTATAAACTAAAGCATTACATGGGCCATGCAAAATAGAAGAAAAGGATCTCTTTCAGAAGGAATAGTCAGAGGTCATGGAAGCAGCTAGCACCTAATGAAATTAAACAACTCTTTGGAAGCATCAAAGAGAGGGCTAAGAATGTTTAACTTGGGCCAGGAGTGGTGTAGCCTGAGCATGCCCTCATTCCCTAGCCATTCTTGAGTGTTTATGTTGAACAGGAAATAATATTTTCTTTCAATCATTTTCTAGAATCATAGCAATTCAATTTCAAAATAAAATTCCTAAAATTCCTCTTATTCAGATGGATTTATTTACAAACTTCTTATTTCCACTGTCCTCTAGTTTTGAAAGATTCAGGAAAAGCTAATCACCTGGCTTTTTATTTCTTTGCCTTCATATAATCCTGTCAAATCCAGGCCAGAATTAGATTGATGAACGACCTAGAAGTATTCTTAGCTGCCAGTAGATGAGATAGTTTTCTGTTGAATATTAGTTCAGAAAGCACTCAAATAAAGTTTCTCCTTCTAGACAGTTATGTAAGAGTTAATAAATTAATTGCTGAAATCACAGGATTTTATTTCTGAAATTCCTTTTTAATAGGAAATAATTTGAATTTTTTCCCTCACTAGGCAATGCTGATATTTTTTAAAGAAATGAGCTAACTATACAGCTAATTTAGCAATGGTACTGAGTAGCACAGTTATGTATCAGTGTGGTTTATCACTCATAACACTATACTGGGACTTTTCCTTCAGGGACATGTAACACCAAATAATACTCCCATCATTAAAAATGAAATCACATCTTTAGTAGGTGAAGTAAAAAACACAAGACTTCTGTGGAAGATTTTCTTCCAGCTTTCTTCTTTCCAAAGCACATGAGAGAACTTTCTAGAAAGGGCAAATCTCCTTACTTTGAAGTTGATCTGCTGGTTCCAGCTTCTATTCCTCTAAAAATATCACTTCTCCAGTACACACATTTAAACACCTCACAAACTGGCACAAAATGGAAAACATCCTGTGAATCTGTTAGCCTAATTTCCTATAATTGCCAGTCATCCATTTTGTTGCTTTGTCAACTATTTCTGAATGTGCATCCTGACTTTAAGTATGGTACTATGGATTTCTGCAGGCCCTAAGAAAATAATTTCCGAAGTCTGACAAAATTTATGTGGCTGGCAATATTATTAATAAGTTAGGGATAAAACTCAACCCAACAAGTGAGTTGACTTCAGAAACTTGAAGACAGGAAACTTGAAGACAAAGGAACTTTCTTCCCCTCTCTGACTACTTGCTCTGTGCACTGCATCTGGGCAAGGTCTCTGCAAACACTGTGCAACTCATGTGGAGTCCAGCACACTGTTTGTAGAAGGCCAGCTCACGTCACATTTTCTCAAGGGCAAGGTATTCTATTTTTACCAATGAAAGCATGAGACTCCTAATGATTAAACAGCCTTTAATTCAGACAGGGCTTGCTGGATGCCCACCAAGTGCTTGAACAAAGTATATAAATCAGTCCATTTACACAGCAGCCACTGTATATATTTGGAGGCCTTGGCACTCTGGGTAAAAGGCAGTTTAAAAGGAGCTTTGCTTTTTTGTTGAGTCACAGCATTACTGAAGCTTTACCTTAGTTAGCAAAAGTGGAATATGCCATAGACTGCCTGCATTATTCCAGAGTTCAGGCAAGGGTGATGGAAAGGTTTGCTCCCCAAAGAGATGAGAACGAACAGTCATGCCAGGTGACTAAGAATGAAGTCAGGTCAATAAACAGAATGGGGTGACTCATGCTAAATTTAACACTCGACACTTGCAACAGCAGTTCTCTGTCTCTAGCCAGATTATATCACCTACCCGGTCTGAAAAACCTAAACATTTTAAGTCCTGGTATTTAAGGCATTTCAGTTTATAAGTCTATAACATGAAAATAAGAGAATGCTAGTACAAGTATGTGATATCTGCATGATTTTCTAAAACATTGTTTATGATGAAAACTGAATCATGGAACTGGACTAAAATCTTTTGGAAATATTCAGAACTTTTAAATACCTAAAAGGCAGGAGTATTACTTTCCTAATCAGAAAGAAACTGATCATTGGCTCACTTCTAAAACAAGAATTTGAGTGATTAAGTCTTTTTCTCTTTGCAGCCATATTTCCTTAGCTGACAGGGACATCATTTCTGCTTTGTTACTAATTTTGGAATCATTTGTATGGACTAAATCAGCAGCGCAGGAAGCAAAACTGGCAGCCAGCTCTGTGACAGAACAGACATCCCCACTGTCTTAAAACCTGTTGCACATGAAATGTTATTGTTATCCATTTGATACTGGCAAGCAAACCAAAAACATTTGGCAAATTGAGGCTGCTCAAGGAAGGTGGCTGCTTCCAGCTGCCAAAATGTGCCAGGGTGACAGTGACAACTAAAGGAAGCACAGTACATTTCTTCACAAAGAAGAAATGCATTTTGGAAAGGTGAGGCTGAATAGTCTAATCTACAAATAGATAAGTACCCACCCTTTGTAGATGCTTGGGCATCACTGTCTGCAAGGTTGCTCTGGATCCCAGCTATGCCCTTCCTGCTATGGGATGGTGCTCCAAACTGAAGCTGGATTCTACCTATTGACACACTGATTTTTTACACAGTTTGAGAAATACACAGGCTTGACTTGACATCAGTTTTCAGTCTTGCATGAGCTAGAACTGCACACATGGAGCAGAATAAATTCTAATAATCCATGAAAGCATATCCATGGGTAAGTCCTTTGAGTGTGTGTTAGGGGCACTGGCTATGGTCATTCTTAGGTAAAAGATCAAGTTACAACAGCTGCAATGAGCTCCTTTACCTTGTCAGCCAGCTGGTACCTAACTGCATGCATACACTCAGGTAAAGACAAGGTTAACTTAAAGGAAGGCAGTTTCAACCATGTTGACTTATTAGCAGCTAGCAATTAACAGCAGAAGTTGCAGAGAGTGGGAAAAAGGCTCATCTCTTCTCTGTTCTTTGTTTCCTCATTTTACCCCACTATAGCCCTTTCTTTTCTTCCCTTTTTTCTCTCCTTGGCCTTGGGCCTTATTCTGGCTCTGGATATGCTCAGGAGGCATGTAAAGGACAACTGCTGGTCAGTTAGGTTTCCTCTCAGGTGGACACCAGAGTGCATCACCTTCCTTGGCCACAGACTGTAGCCATTCAGCTGTAGGCTGACAGGGCTATTTCAACCCCTTCTAGACAAGAAAAGTTCTGCTCCTGGAAAATATGTAAGGGGTGACAATGTAAAAATATGTAAGAGATTGTGGTTCAGGTCCATGGAAAATCATACAGGAAAGCAGGATGAGAGGAAAACTGTGAAGAACAGAATAATGAAAAAAAAAGAATGAAAGCAATGTGAAAGCTCAGCAAGGCAGGAAGGAGCAGTGAGCAGACAGCTCTTGGAGCTGTGACGGTTACAGGATGCATCATGCAATACAAGGCAGTAATACTGCTTGAGACACAGGCAGTTCATTATGGTAGCTTAACAAGGTCAGTTTGGAATGAAGATGAGCACATAGCAGAACCTAGAGTAAGAGGTTTCATTAACTGGGAGTGATTCCCATGAATGTTGCTGCTTATGAGGACAAAAAGCTCAATGTTTGCTCTGCCACCAAGACGGTGCCAGTGATCAATAACAGCTTCTCAAAAAAATGGTGGAAGGAGAGTGGAGGAAGTGCTACTCAGTACCACAGTGATAGAAACTGGCGCTCTGGGCTTGAGCTAGAGGACAGCAGGGTGAGGTAACACCAACAGAAGGCACAGACTGCAAGCATACACCCAGAGGTGCTGTCTCAGGGCTCCAAAAGAACTAAAGGAACCAAGACTGTAGATGTTCATTAACCAGGAAACCACAGTGTAGGGCTCCTGGGACGCTTAAGCTGCAAGAAGCTGCTGAAACACTGACCTCATCAAAGCTTATCTCTTCAGCTTAGCATAGAGGCTCCTGCTCAGTAACACAAGATGAGACAAAAGACAAGCAACACATGCTTAAAGAAATCTAGATCTTCAGTAGTTCCAGGACTAATCGGTGACTTTTGAGCACACAGGGAGCCTTCAGGGACACTTGCATCTGTGTATCACTGAGACTATGGTAACAGCAGCAAAAAAGGGAACGTCCACTGAGTACAAGATTGCATCCACTTCTACAAAAGTGACTTAAAAGTATGTTCTGGAAGTTCCTTTGGCCATGCAAACTAGTGGGTAATACTTCTTAATTTTCAGTGGAGTGTAGGAAAAACCTCAGGTACTCATTTAACAGGTTAAGAAAGGCCTTGCTTTACACACACACACCAGAGCATAAGGATAGACTGAAGTCACTGTGGGGAAGAGACCTTGAAACAGAAATGATAAAAATACCATCCAGGATGCTGTCCCAGCTCAGCATGAGCTGATGTGTCAGCCTGAGACACTGACACCTTGTTCAGCCCTCCTAGGAAATACATCTGTATCAGGCATATTTGGTAGTGCAAGCAGAAAATGCAGAGATCTTTGCCCAACACAGCTGTGTCAATTGAATATTACCACATTTTTTATTCCAGTGCTTCTGGTCTCAATAGGACATATCCAAAGAGAGTGCAATTTTCCTAGAATGAATTTCCAACTGTACCAAATTTTTACAAATTATGATGTACATGAGTTTCCTATGGTAATATAGAAGCATGGAGAGTTGATACTGCTTGAGCATAATCTTAGAATGGGGGTATACACATCTGCATGTCCAGATAAACACTGAACATGAAAGGGCATTGTCACCATTTGGAAGCATTTAAAATTTGACTGTGAGACTGTAACCAATTTGTTGAAGAGACTTACATACATATTCATAGTAGTAGCAAGCTGAAAAATCTTGTGATGCACTCAGAATTCATCATAAGAAGTCATATAAGAAGATACCACTACAGATAATCCAGATCTCACAGTAGGCATTTGGATGTACTTTTAGGAGACTTTTCATTATCTTGCAGTTTGAGGAACTGACTACTCAAGACACAGGGCTGACTGGCCTTCTGGGAATTCTGACATCCAGTATGGGAGCAGGTGAGACTTGTACACATAAGAAAAACGTAAAAATAAAGTTACAAAGAAAAATTTACCCCTGCTTTGGAGTTCTGGCTTCTATGAAATAGAGACAATCTGCTCTGGGGCAGAGCAACTCTGACCTTCAGTCACTTGGTGGAAACCCCAAACTAGGACTTGCACATAGAAGTGCTATTTTCTCTCCAGAACAGGTTCTTCCTTAAAGCAATACCTGCTACAAGCTCCCTTCCCTTGAGAAGAAGGGAATTAGCATTTGGGCTATTAAAAAAAAATCACTGTTTTACTGAAAACAGGGAATAGTACATGGGCAAGAAGTTGCATCAGATCAGAACTGAATGTTGCAGTTTAAAGGCCCAGCTAAGCTAAAACAGCCTACTTAAAAAGAAGATTCAACCTTACTGACACAGGTTGCCTTACAGTTCCTTGCATCTAACAGGTTAGGCAAAGACTTTCATGCAGAACAAAAGAACAACTGTGAGTGCCCGTCTCAGGAATCTCTCTGGTTTTTTTGTGACACCACTGATGGTGATGAATAGCCCATATTAAATGAGCTGCTAATCTAAAAAGCCAGAAGCAAAGTTGTGTGTCCTGTGTGTATCATATTTTCAAGAAAGTAGGGACCAGCTGTACAGTCTAGTGCTGGAAAAACTAAGGATGTCATCTCCCTCATGCTTAACCAAAGTAAACTTCCTCAGAAAGGTCTCTCACAGGTTAAATGAGGCAGGTCATAGCAATGATCCAACTGAAATAGTAAAAACTCTAGTGCTTCGTGGTGTCCTGTACAGAGACTGAGAAGAGAAAATCAGTGGCAAGAATGCCATTTGTTCAAACTGGTGATAAAACTCCTATGATGACATTGGCCTGCGCAGGCTCCAGCTGTGCAATCTGGCCCTCAGAGACAGGGCAGACGGAGATCCCTTGTTAAAAATATTGCTGGTTGCTAAATTGAAAAGCATCAAAGATGAGCCCATCATTTCCCTTCACTTTAAGAGGAAGTTTCTTGGACAGTGAACACACAGCAGTTTACATGACAGTCCTAGGATGTTTTCAACCAGTTGTTCCTAGTAGTACCTATGATATGATAAACTTCATGGAGAAATACTGACAGCACCCTGGGATAACTTTCAGATTCTAAAATTTATCTCAACACTCTGTTGTTCTTGCCAACAACAAAAATGGCAAGTCATTTGTGAAAAGTGAGGGTCTAACCAGAAGCATAAGAAAAGCCTCAGGGAGAGGTGAAATTGGAAGTGTAATTTTTTTGTTCAAAAGTAGCAGAAGTTACTCCAGTTTGAAGTGAAGCTTCAAATTTGTGCCAGAACAGAGTATTCAGCAGTAATCTCTTTACACTGTAGGCAGCAGATTCAGTAACATAGATTGTTCTTGCAATAAAACTAAAAAAGGTTACAAAACAGATCATCGTCAAAGTGCAAAGCCACCAAAACCCTCCCCTGTAAGGAGGTCTAGGAAGTCTTGGAGAACTGCCAGATTCTCTGGGTCTTGATTACAGGTCAGATGCAAGAGCAAGGAAGGTCCTTGAAAAGAACAGTAAAAACAGGGAAGTAAACCAGATCATCACAACTGCAACTAGCAAGCTAAAAGGGAGTGCTCTGCTATCAACAGAGTTGAAAGAAGGAAGAGCTTTTTTCTTCTTCCCATGGGTATCTGGAGCAGGGAAGGTGAGGCATGATGTGCTCTACAGCCACTAATACAACTGAAACATCTCTAGCCTGCCTAAATGGCAACCTGAACATCTCTTGAATAGGGAGGTATAATTTTGGCAACTTTCACAAGCCTCTAGTAAATTAAGCCATTCAAGTTCACTACAGGCAATGTAATCCAAGGATTAGAAATACTCAAAAATTAAACACACATGAAAGCAAACTTCATCATTCTTCTATTAGGTCCACCCTTAGGAATGTTGAATCTTTAAGGAAACTGGACTGGTAACTATTAGGAAAGCTTGCATTCAAATTTAACAAACATATTTACCAGTTAACAACCAGATAACAACCTGAGGCCAATAATTTCCAAAAGTGAGATATAAACGTTAAATTGCACAGGCAAACCTCAAAAAATTTGAGAACATAACATTAATTTGCAGACTTTTCTGCTGTCCTCTTCTGCTTCCCTGTCACTTTCCCCTATTAGGCTCTACTGCTGCCCTTACAAACTGCTCCAGCTCCCATTTCCTAACCTTTCCTAGTTTTCCTTCTTCACGCTTGGAAGTACAGTTTGCAGTGGTACACTCTCTCCTTTTACCCTGCCCGTAAGGCCAGAAACACTGATAGTACAAGAAGAGAGAACTCCCTTCTAATACCTCCTGTCACGAAGGCCTCTGGAAGAACAATTCAATAAAAAGCATATCTGTTCCTACAGCTGTCAGATTATTAAACCCAAAACATCCCTGTTGTGAAAAGGAGTCTTCAGGGAAAGCAGAGTATGTCTGGTGCAGACAAAACTGTTCATTAAACTGACAAATCCATCAAGCCTTTATTCAACATACTGAAGTTGAGAGTATTTCTGCCTTTGTAACTCGGCCAAAACTTTTTTATTTTGCATGGGAACACTGATTCACACTTCCTGGATGCCAAAGTGATCCTGTTTCCTCCTACCTCAGTTATCTAGTCTTTGCACAAAAGCAAAGCACTTCAGAAGGCTGGGCTTTTTACTTTGAGGCAACATGAGTTCATTGTCTAATAACGAGAAAGAAAAAAAAGGCTAAAAGCAGCTCATCAGGGAACATTTCCCTTTGTGTGATTGAGATATAATGATGGTACAAGGAAATGTAGACATGAAAGCATCAGTCATTAATTTGTTGTTCTTCAGTGCACCCCTCTAAAAATTAAAAATACTTTATACTGTTTTTTTACAGGTGACTTTCTATGTATATCATTAGTAAATGGATTTACACAGTTACGCTACAACCTTGGAGACAGAACAGTCATCCTACAGACCCTTCAGAAGGTCCACACAAATGGAAAAACATGGCACTTACTCAATGCAGGAAGAGTTGGTAATGAAGGCTACCTGGACCTGGATGGTATCAACGTTACTCGAAAAGCTAGTCCTGGAATGAACGCACTAGACACACACTCAGATTTTTTTGTTGGAGGGGTATCCTCCTTAAACCTTGTCAATCCAATGGCAATAGAAAATGAGCCCACAGGTTTCACTGGTTGTATTCGAGAAATGGTTATAAACAACAGGGAACTGAATCTTACCGTGACTGACCCCAAGGGTGGAGCCAACATCGGTGACTGTGATGGAACAGATTGTGGTTACACTGTGTGCAAAAATAATGGAACATGTCAAGTTGGAAACTCAGGCTTTTCTTGTTCTTGCCCAAGAGACTGGACAGGGACCAAGTGTGAACAATCCATTCACTGTTCACAAAACATGTGTGGATCTCATGCGCTTTGTATTCCTCAGCCTTCTTCATTTTCATATACCTGTGCATGTGCACTAGGCTGGACAGGTAAGTACTGCAATAACAAAATCAAATTTTACATAGCAAAGTTTGTTGGTAACTCCTACATCAAATACACAGATCCTTTTTATGGAAAAAGAGACCTCCAGTACAGCCGCCTTTCTTTAAATTTTACTACCAATCAAACTGAAGGCTTAATAGCATGGATGGGAAAAAGTGAAGATGAAGATAATGACTTCCTTGCCATTGGTCTTGCCAATGGAACTTTAAAAGTTGTGATTAATCTTGGAGAAAGAATCTCTGTTCCTCTAATGCAAAGCAAATATTTCACCTGTTCTGATGGAAGATGGCACTTCACTACTGTAGTTCAAAACCAAACTTGTATTAAGGTTTATCTTGATGAGGAACTAATCCTTTTTGAAGATATTGACCCACAAAGGAAATATACTGCTTTAAACTATGGTGGTATTTGTTACTTTGGTGGGTTTGAAATTGGCAGGAAAGTTAATATAGTCACTACAGGGCTTTTTCAGAAGGAATTCTTTGGTAAGATTAAAGACGTTGTGCTCTTCCAAGATTCTAAAAAGATTCAGCTAATGAAAGCAGAAGGATACAACATTCATGATGGAAATTCTGGAAATTAATTGAAAAAGCTGTCCAAGACTCTTTTAAAAAGGATATAAAATTCCTTTTCCTCCTGTTTATTGTGTTAGCTGTCAGTGTATGACTTGGCAACCAACATAGTAAAGCACTTAAAAAGTAGTAAGGGACAAATTTATGTGGAGTATTAATAGCATATGCATATAAAATATGTTCAATTGTTTTCCTCATAGAATTATTTATATATACTCTTTAGCATTTACTTTAAAATAATGGGAAAGTCTGAAGGTTTTTTTATTCTTTATTGTGCTGGAAATAGTTTTGTAAACAAAGAGGTAGTGATTAGCTTATAAAGCCAACCATCATTCAAGTGTTGTTTGTTGCTTTATGAGAACAGAAAACTGTTACCTGTTTCTCCAACTCTTGAATATTATTAAAATGTTTATTTTATAATGTTAAGGTCCAGTCTAAAAACTGAAATTGGTGGGGGAAGAAACAGTGTGCTTGAGGTAAAACCCACATTTATTGTAATGAGAGTTTAAAAAATGCAATAGCTTTAATTACTTGTTAAGCCCACAAAGACTCTAATTAGGTAATGAAGTTGTTCTCCCTCCCTTATCTGTATCCAACCTGTATGTATTATAGGTAAGAGGGTAGAATTCAAGCCTCTCTTAAGTCTGCCAAAATATTACTCTTAAAGAAAGATTTGAACAACAAAAACCACATATAATTTTAGAGAGAGAAAACAGGACTGGATTTCTCCAGCAGAGGTCTCCCCTATTTGACTACATGAAAACTTTTGGCTTTAATGATTTATAACTGGAATGTGGCAGTCTGCCTACAAGTAATTTTTATTCTTAACACCTTAAAAAATCCAAGAACTGTTGTACTTTACCTATACCTTTCTGGCTTATATGGCCCTAAATGACATTTCAAAGATTTATGAGTAAAGAGGTTTTGGTCATAGTAAACCAAATTTCTGCAAATATATTTTTCATTAATTGATAATCTCAAAAGTAAATAGAGCTGTTCATATATAAATACAAAAAAAACCCCTAAATTCCTTCTCATAAAGTTGTGTTATATTCTGCTTTAGGGAGCAATAAAAAAACCTTAAAATTCTATCTTAATATGCTTATACCAATAATGTACAATGGCATCTACATTTCTCATTTGACATTTGGCTTACCAAATTAGTAAAATTATTAAATAAAAAAAATAGTGATTGATTTGTATATTTTCCTTTTTCACTTTACTATTGCTCAAAGCACATAACAGACCATTACGTCCTTGTATGGAAATTCTCTGAATGCATGTCTTCAGCACACACCTGTCAGAAACAAGTAACTATTTTGGGGTGGAGAGGGAAATGAGGATGGGGGTGTATGTTATGGAGCAAAGGCCATAAGCATCTAAAACTAGGTGACACACACTTGCTTCCACATCACCATACTTAACCTGTAACAATGAAAGCACTGTCAAGTCAGTTAGAGGTGACTTAAAGATAACTAAAGTGCATGGGAGCTACCCCAAGATGTTTCATTAAGCATTTGCGAACATCTTTGTGAGGTTCATTCTATTTTCTTCAGCTGCTCTGAGCCCCAAAGTGGTCAGCCCAATGCAACAGAGCTTCTGCAACTCTTCCCAAAAGGCAGATCATGAAGCCCACCTGGCATTTGAGCTGTCCCCAGATTCTTCTCTTCCAGTTTCTCTAAGCAGAGCCTTTTATGGCCAGATGATGCTGGAGAAGGGAGCATATTTAAGGTTTATCCTGTTCTCTCTGGGGCTTCTGGTGTACTGCCAGTTCCTCAGCAGTCCACACTGCCTTGTGTGATCTGAGCAGTGATTCAGTGTAAAACAAGGAACAAGTAATGAGAGCACTGCCAGCTAACATAAACGTTGGAAGGAGAGTGACTGAAGGCAAAGGCAAAGTAAAATCTTTTATTCCTGTAGTAGCAGGATTTATTCCCATTACACTAACTCACATCCTAGGAACAAATCCTGGAGACTTTTGCTGTTTGTTAATTTAAACACTTAACAAAACTCTCCCTCAAGAGCTGCTTTACTGAGGCTCTCTTCAGGTTTTACATACACAAGGCAGGTGGCAAAGCACTCAGCAAACTTGAAAAATATTTACATATTCCTTTAAACAAATTATTTCTGATAGTTCTGGCAGAAAGCATTCCCATCCCTCCCATACAGGCAGTTGCAATTTTCACTGCTTCCAGTTTATTTTCAGAGCAGAGATAGATGCACATGTGAGAGGCAGATCAGCAGTGACCTTGGAGCAGACTACTTTTGAATGGATCAAAAGAAAATCTTCATATGCAGAGCTGTCAATTTAAAACTTACTCCAAAAATGAGAACAATGATTTGGTGCATTTCTGTGCCTACAGAACTCAGTGCAAATATTTAAACAACAAAATACATGTATATTACTACCAGATATATTCATGGAATTAATTTGGAAAAGACTAATTCTATTTTAAAGATGTTTGAATGTTGCTTTTAGCTACTGAGGATTTTTTTTAATTAGTCCTCTCAACGATGAGCTGAAGAAACATCACTTAATAAAAGTCCACCACCTCCTTTATTCAGTGCAAGATTTTTAATTTTAGCCAATTTGACCATGAAGCTACTTGCAAGGTATCTAAGCAAAAATTTACCTTAAAATATATTTGTAATTGAAACTAACAATTACGGTGTTGTTATACTGGGAAGACTTTTCTGGAAAGAAGAGGCTTTTCTACAGCAAAGTGCAAAATGCTCTGTCAGCAGCATAGTAAGGTTGTGTACTCAAAGTGGAAAAACAAAACACTGAAAACCAGAACAATAAACCTCAGTTTTTCTTTATATGGTGGAATATTTTTGTCATTTCTGACAGACTCAATAAGATGCCCAGTGTATTTTAAAAAGTATTAGAGTAGGTGATTTTGTTTTCACATTTGCATGTCGTTTGGCATGGGTGGGTGGTAGTCCAAAATTACCAAGTTACCAGAAGTCCCAAGGGTACAAACACTTTTGCCCTTCTCCCCCCTCTTTGTTCTCCAAAACTCAAAACAAACCGAGCTATGAAGTGTACAATAAATGTGGCATTCTGTGACTCAGCCTTCTATATTCATTTAGCCTACAGTTTCACAGCTATGAAATCAAACACACACAGTATGTGAGAAAGTTTTATCATTTTAGAATCAAAATATCCCTTAAAATATTTACATTTTACAGTAAAAAGGATAGCAAAACACAAAGTAATGTACAAGCTTAGGTATTCAAGTTTTTGAAGCATGGAAAATGGTGGGAAAAATGAATTTACTACTACAAATAATTTTCAAGAATTTAGGTTAGAAATGCTTTCTTATTAAAACAAGTGCAGTTTAAAGCAGTAACATTCGAGCAGCTCAGCCTTCCAATTTCTGGTCACAAACTGCTTCAGATGCTTAGGAAAAAATTGAACCATAATATAACGAAATATACTTGAGTTTTTATTGTACTACTGAATAATTTAAAAAAACCCCAAACTCTTCACACCACCAAGCATATTACATTTTGTTGTAACATGTGGATTCTGAGGCTTTGCTGCAGTCTTTAAAAACAGTGCAATTTAAAAACAAGGGTATTGTATGAAAACGACCTTTAAAATTATCAGGGCATCTTAAAACAGAAGAGAGCACAAATTACCAAAGGCAGCAACTATATTGCAGACTTGACTAAAGCCAACTTCCTCAGCTAAGAAAATTCCTAAGCCTTTATTGCATATTAATAAAAAGAAATCTTTAAAATTTTGAATATACAGCAATGTAAAATTTTTAAAATATTAAACTCCTACTTCTAGCGATAGTTGGTATAATGAAAAAAAGGATGAGTATTGGTACACTGAGTGGTACCAAAACACAGACTTGTTTCTGCAAAACACCAACACAGAATAAAAAACGATGGCACAATCCTAGCAGGCTCTCTTTTTTTTGTCATACAAAGTTTTACGACATTACTCTAACAGTTTATTTAAATAGGATTTTAAAAGACTGCCTGCATCTTTTTACCTTTTGCTTTTAGTTCTGTCACTGTGGTCCCTATGTCTCTCTCTGTTCTTTTCACTTTCTCGTTCTCTATGCTTGTCTTTGCTTTTCTCCCTCTCCTTATCTTTTTCATGAGCCTGTTCATCACTTTTAGTCTTCTCTGTCTTTTTTTCTGGATTTCTAGTCTCTCTGGGACTTTTTCCATCAGCAGCTCTGTCACTGTGTGGGGATCGAACTCTTTCTTTGTCTCTCTGTCCTTCCTCTCTACTCTTCCGCTCTCTCTCTTTTTCCTGATTTCTGTCTCTGCGCCTGTTTCTTTCAGAATCTTGCTCCCAGTATTTTTCATTGCTCCACTCTTTTTCATGTCTGTCTTTTTTTTGGTGATGGGTTTCATTGTAGAGTCTTTGTCGATCATTTTTTCCTCTACTGAATCCTCTCTCTAAATGCTGTTCTTCTCTGCCCCAAGGATCATTGTGGCGCCTTTCTGGTCTCCTATTGTCTTTACTCTGAAAAAAATTTTCTGGTCCCAAAAACCTTGATTGTTTGTGAGCCACTGGTAGCCCTTGTGCAATGGGTCCGGCATACTGTGGTGGCTGACCTGATAAATGAGCTACTGGTGGCCATGGCATCATTGGATTTTGAGGAAAACCAAAGCCAGGGGGAGGAAGAAGTGGAGGTGGTAAATGAGGAGGAAATCCAAACATAGGGTTGTTTTGTGGAGGGAAGTTATGAGGTGCAGGAGCCTGAAACTGAAATCCAGGTGGATTAGATTTAGAATGCTGAAAATTCTGCTGTGGAGGTCCAACAGATGGGAAGCTGCCACTTGCAATAGGGCTTGGGACTTTGGAAATAAATTCAGAACGAGAAGAGTTTTCAGTTTCAAAATGAGATGAAGCTGCGGCTGGTCCTCTTCTAAATGAGTTCACTGTTTCAATGTTTTGCATCAATCCATCTTCTTGTGAGTGTTTGGTATCTTCTGCTTGTGATGCAACTGTGTTATCTGCCTTAGCTGCAGCTGAACTGAACGGTGTCTCATTGGTTTGTGCCTCACTTTGATACAGGTTTAAGACCCCTTCTCCAGAAAGTTGTTTATTCTCTGGTTCTCCTTGATCATTTCCTGAAGCATTTTGTCGGTCTTCGTTTCTGCTAACATCTCCATCCTTGTTTTCTGAAATATTAGTCTGCTGGCTTCGTCCAGCTGCCTGTCGTGGGTCTCTTTTAAGATTAATAAATGGTGGTGATTTAGAGGTATTAGCAGTAGTACCTTCAGCAGAGCCTACATTAACATTGTTCTCACTGGGCTTTTTTCCTGAATTTGATGAGGAAGGAAAGCTGGAATTTGTGCTCCTTCTAACTTCCTGTGCAACACTATCCTTGTCTGGTATCTGTCGCTTTGGGTCATTTTCTTTACTTTCTTCAGTTTCCTTATTCTGTGCCTGAGCAGACAAATTTGCCAAAAATGCTTCTGTGGAGACATCTGGAGGTTTTCCCTTAAGACTCAGCCCTATCAAAGAACCAGCACTTCTTGCAGAACTTGAGGTCCCTACAGCTGCTGCATCCACACTTGCAGCAGCATTAGCGGATTCTTGAGGATCATCCAAACCAGTCTTTGCTTCACCAGCTTCAGCAGTTACATCAGCAACATCCATGGTTTCTTCTTTCAAGGTTGCCTGTTCATTTAATAATGGTATGTCTTCACTAGGACCTGCTTCTGACTTGCTGTGCTCATACACTTGCCCTGTCGTACCCAACAGGCTTTGAAGAATATCATCCACTGGCAGTGGTTTATTTGCTAGCTCCAGAGTAGAAGGCTGATTTTCCCATCCAACCAGGACTCCAGGAAGAAACCTGAGAGGCTTTGGTGGTTCATGTTTGGTACTTTCCACCATTGGTTCAATAACTGCTGGGGCATCGTCTGTATTAGACTGCTGTGGTTTATTTCTCTGCTTGTGGAGCACAGTTGTGAAGGAATTAAAAAAATTATTTTCCTCTTCTTCTTCTAGTGCCAAATCATGATGTGAGACTTCAGGTTTGCTTGGCTTGCTTTTCTTCTCTGGTGGCAAGCTACTCAAGGTACTTTCAGCAGCTTCATCTGCAAAACTACTGGTAACACTTGAAACAGCAGTAATCTGCCTCTTCATCTTCTGGCGAATTATCAATCCCAGTAATAAATTTGGTCGATGTATTTCAATCCCTGTACAAAATTGCAACAGCAATTTATCATCTCTTTGTATTTTGGCTAAGGCAATAATTTTAACAAAAATAACCCCCACATACTTACAATATACTATCAAAAGTATTAATCTTATGGCATTTGAATTTGTTCTGCTTGTCATGTTAAACATGTTTAACAATACTTAAAACAATAAAAATATGTATTTCCAGTATTAAAACTATGACTTCAAGCACTGCAACTTAAGATTGGTTCAAGTACACTATAACTTCCAAATAGAGAATATGAGACAGATAGGACATCTAATCTCATCAGAATCAGCATGGAAATTAAACATCAAGTTAGTCTAACCCAGCTACAACATGGTAACAGTGGTAGCAAAGTATAATAGGGAAAAAAAAAAAAAAAGTAAACAGAACACCTGCAAACAAAAAGCCTCCTCATTAATTTGTGTTAGACATACTTCTTCAAAGATTTACCAGGAGCAAATTACAGAAATGTTTCCCTCATTCCAGGAAAGGTACTGTGTTCAAGGCATACTATTACCCATCTCCTCACCATCTACTTTGTTCCATATAACGGTAAAAAAAAAAAAAAAAAAAAAGAGTGCTAGCTCATTCTCTCTTCATTTTGGCCCTGCCTATCTCAAAAAGAAAGATTATCCAGAAATTTTTATAACCAAGATAAACTGATGTAAAGTAACTTAGGTGTACACAGATAAACTGAGTGCCATTTCAAGACCTTTTCTTCCTTGCCCATCTATGTTTTAAACTTTCAATGTACTTTTTTTAAGGAACTTTGGAGTACTTGGGAAAAAAGATAAAAACAATTCAAATAATGAAAAATACTATTTTAAATTGAGAGTATAAATTTGGAACATATGCCTTCTACCATAGTCCACTTGCGTGACTCAGTTTGCTGACATTGAAACCTACAAAGCCTCCTGTGTTAGAGAAAGAAGGTAGCAGACATAAAACAAGGTTGTAAACACTAATCTTTTCATCTTTGAAGTATCACAATAATCTAGCAAGGGGAAATTAATATCTTTTCAAGGAAAGTAATATAATAATACTATGGTAAACTCATTCCATATTTGAATAAAACAGCATTTTAAAATTTTATTTCCTCCTCTGACTGCCAACTTCTTTAAGCAGCGTTATGATAATAAAATTCCAAATTCCAAGCTGTACTTACCAGGCCCATCAAAAGGCACAAGGTGATGAGGGACTTTATCTGAGGAACCTAAAGGGATGAGGTACAAATCTTTCACTTGCTTCATATTATTGGCTGCTACTCCGTAACGTTTTCTACTGCTGAAATAGGCAAACAGCAATGCATAGGAGATCTGATCTTCTTCAGTTACTGGGGTAAAGCGAACCACGCAGATCTCCTGTTTACAGAATGAGAGGGAAAAAGATGGTCAAGAATATTTTTCTGTGAAATGTTATTTGTTTACTGACTGCTCTTTATTTAAAAGAACGGTGCTGAGGAGAAAAAGCTATGCCAAAATGGCAGAGAACAGAAGAGACAGAAGGAGCAGAAACATGGCCAAAAATAATTCAGAACTAGATAAAACAAGTAGAAAGCATTTATATGAAAAAATTAATTGAAGTACATGACAAAAGAGCCAATATTTTAACAGCCAGCTAAATAACAAGTTTCAGGGAAGCTTGCCAGCTTCCAATAAATTATTCCACTCTCTACCCTTAACATTACTAGAAAGCTATGTTTTGTAGTCTGTTGTGTCCAAGATGTCCATTAATAATAGTGGAAGACCAGTATTCAGATCCCAGAATTATGCCCAAAGTCCAGCTCAGGAGCTGATGTTGTTTGAACAGCCTGGAAGATTGGACAGAAGAGCCTCTACAAAATTGAGGTGGCACCTAAGCAGGCTGAAATAACAGGCTGAACTTTGTCAATGTCAGCAAAGGCAAAATGCAAAATCTTGCACTTTAAGCTGGAGTAACCCCATGCACCAGGACTGGCTGGGGGACTGACTGGCTGGAAAACAGCTTGGCATAAAATGATGTGGGGATCCTGGTGGACAAGCCAGGACTGGTATATGAACTGGTGATGCATCCATGCCAAGGCCTATTCCAATCTGGGTGTCAGAATCAAAGCAGTCAGCACACCAAGGGAAATGGCTATTTCTTTCTATCCAGCACTTGTGAGACACCACCTGGAAAGGACTTTCAATTTTTGGGCTCCCCAGCAGAAGGACAACTGGCACACAGTGGCATAAAGCCAGCAAAGAGCCACTGAGATGGTTGTGCACAATGTAACACTACTGAAAATGAAAGGGTAACACTTGACAGGTGAAGTGGTATCCAAACATTTCTGACTGTTATGAAGACAGGTATTCTCAGACAGCAGTGACAGTTTAAGGCTAGGCAGGAAGAAAATAAATGCCAGCAGCTGTCACCCATCCCATTCAACATAACCATAAGATATTCCTAAAGTTCACATATTTTGCAAATGTTTCAAAGAGGAAAAAAAAACCCAAGGATCTTTAGGATGACTAAGATGCATATTAAACAGCAAGTCTTTACCAGATAAAATTCTTACCTTGGTCCCTGAAGCTTTGATTTTTTCTACATAATCCCAGACAGTGTGGGGAGATATCCTGCCACCTACTTGAATACTATCAGGTAAATCCTATGAGAAAGGACAACAGAAATGTGAATCCAAATAAATCTTGCACTATGTCTTTCATCCAGTATCTGTTTCATAAAATTCAAAGCATACTTAGTTCTTTTATTTCTTACATTGTAATTTAAAAATATCAGTAGAAGTTACAACAGAAGAAAAAAATTAAATTAAAATTAAATAGATTTTCAGTACAAAGCGATATGTAATAAATTAATTATCATTCAATACTGCTCATCTATGCATTGCCAAAACTATCCTTTCTGGTAACATTAACTGCAAACATAACTGTACTGTGCTCTGGGAACCTTCAAGCTATCCATCACATCATACCACAGTAAGAGCTCCACACCTATGTTCATAATAAACTTTCAGAATCTTCATCATGAGGGGAAAACATACCTACACATGTATGTACATAAAGATGTAAATTCTTGGACATTACTTAGTTCACTGTTCCCAAGGAAAATAAACAGAGTTTCAGAAAAAAATTGTTTTTGAAATAGAAGAGTAGAAGAGTTTTGAAAAATGTATCATACTCATATAACAATCCTTTAGTATTAAGGATTAGCGCATGACCTGCACTTCCCTGAAGATCTACAGCAAAGTAAAGACAATCTTATTAACAGAAGACCTAAAGCTGATGCATCCTGTGTACATGTCAAGAAGGAAAATTGTGCCTTATAAGCTCTCTGATCTCTATTTTGTAACATGAAGACAACTACTGTAAGCAGTTACATGCTTTTCCAGTCTCAGACACAGAAGAGAACATTACACAAACTTTTTTTCAGGGACAATTGAGTCACAATGCAAGGTTAGGACCAGAATTACCACCAGATGGGGAAAAAAAAAAAAAAGAAAAAAAAAAACTCCATTATGCAGGTTTCTGTTATAGATGGAAAGATGAACCAGAGGTTCCAGTAATGAATAATACTTGACTTACAAATATAGACCTTAGCCAATATCCTCCCACAAATACTTCATTCAGTACAATGATCATGCCTCACTGTCTTCAATCTTTATACTAATAACAGCATACAAGGTAAATAGGTTGGTAAAATTAATAAATGAATTGTTCATTCTTTTCAATAAATATAAATACCTCTGTTAAATACTCAAAGGAGCCAGAAACTGGGTAAGCCTTAATGACAAATTTTGCTACTGAAGGCATATTGATAAAGCCCTTCCAGATGAAATTCAGGCGTGCCAGAAACAGACTTTCACATTCCACAGTACCAGGCGTTTCTGACCTAAAAAAAGGACAAAAAAACCCCTCACTCAGTTTACAACGTGACATATCATGCAAGACAGTGTAAATCCTAATTTTTTTTTATCAGAGAAATGCAGAATTATCAAGAATTTTCTTTTTCAGTTAAGCATACTGAAGGGTCAACAAAAAAAGACAGGCAGACAACAATATTTCTTTTCTTCCAGTAGAATAGCTCTATGGTACAGGAACAGTCAGATGAGCAGCACATTAGTTCCCCAGTCAGTATTTTTTAAAAACAGAGGAGTTGCTTAGTCTGAGAATTATCAAATGCTATATTGAAGAGGACACAAACACATACAGGTGCTAAAGAGCCAGAGAGATGCTCCCCTGCCACAGGTAAAAGACGACAACACACACTGCTTGCTGGCCTATACTGCTTTCCTAACTCCTACATTTTGTGCCACCACTGTGTGTCCACCATCTGAATGCCTGTGTCACCCTACTCTCTCCTTGTACCACAAGCTGGCTCCTCATGTCTTCTCATCTGTGCATCACTTCCACACGCTCTGTGTCTCCTCCTAATTCCACCTGTAAAAAACTGGTTTTCCTGCCTTTGAAAAAAAGCCTCAGTTTTGTGAACAAAGTAGCTGAAAAAATTAATAGATTTTAGATAGAATAATAAATAATTAGATAGAATAATAAATAATTTCACAGGAGAGTGTGTCTCAACCTGAGATTTTCCTTATGAAAAAGACTACACATTTCAACATTTCCCAACATGCTGCTATCAAAATATTCTAGGTATACTATTAGCAGTTTTAAGCTGCCCAGTAGTACCAGATGTTGTGCTGTTACAGTAACACTGTAACCAATATTTATGTCTGTTTACACTGGATATTACCTTGAACTTGTTGTAAGCTATTCAAAAAACAAAGTTCACTATCCTTGGTAAAAGATCACACTGTCCTGATAAAGGCAAAATTTCAACATGAACTCTGGTCAATTCTAAATAATTGGGAATGGATGTTTTTCTTGCACCAGAAAGAAACAGCCTCATAAACTGCAATTTCCTTTTTAGTGAGTAGCAAAGTGTGGAAGAAAATGAAGACAGCTGACAGCAAACACAGCAAAGCATCAAACAAGCTGCTGTTACCTGCCATTTCTAGAACAGCACTACTTTGGAATTTGAAGCTAGCCTGATTTATCAGTGTAAGTGCTCTGTTTAGAGCAATATCAAATTCCCTGAATTTTGATATACACATATATGAAAACACACTTATTTAAATGCAGCACTATATATACACTACATGCCTTAACAGCAAAAGACAATATGAAATTTATATCGGGGTTTTTTGTAATATGAAATCTTTTTAAACCTTGCTGCACCAGAACACATTGGCTTTTCGGGAAAAGTAAACTGTGTGGTAATTAGAAGTTTGCAATCACAACAATATATGTAGTATTATGTATATAAATGAACAGCATTTACTCCAGCAGAGAACTCCATTCTAAAAAGGTGTATGACTTCAAGTACCCAAATAGATTAATGAAACACCATTAAAAAAGTAGCTTTAGACATAATAGCTTAACAAGATTAATAATATCGTTCATTTAAAAATACTGTTTCTACAGCTTATATTACTTTGGGAGAAGTGTAAATGACTTTGATGAGTCTTGCTTATCATCATCCAGTAATTCTGAAGCTAAAATACTTGACGTGGAGGAGAGTGCATCCGCAATGCTCTCTGCTTCGTTGTCGGACTGCTTCCGTGCAACCCCAACAGACACCTTCACCTTCTTCCCTGACAGATCATCAGTAGGTGGTGCCATTCGGCCTGCAGAAAAGGAAGCACAAGGGGTTTCACTTTTTAGTAAGGAAACAAAAAGAGGACTTCCTCTGAACTTCCTCTGAACACAAGGAAGACACACCAAAACCAGTACATATTGCCAGTGAAGTGGGATAGGATACATATTTTACACATATTTATACCCTGTATAAGTTATTACATTGTATGTGTTTATACAGTACTTAACATAATTTTGTCACTGCAATGGCATAGGATAAAGAAATGAGGAATCAACAGTAGTATGTACATCCACATAAGGATTGTACTCTCTGAAGCTGTTTTTTTAAAAGAAGACAAGTTTATGCCAATAGACTATCCTTTTAATAGTCTCTCTTGTAAATGATGAAGTAAAACATTCCTTCCACAACTTCGTTATCAAACTAAGTAAAAACCCACATTTTTTTAAATTCTTGAGGTTATATTGAGATTTATGACTGAAAATTATAGAAGTGCCATCTATTTATTTTTATGTGCTTTCTCAAATTACCTATGCAGATTTTGCAGTTTAGATCAAAGAGATGATTTTTATGTTGACTTGTGGTGTCCGGAGATGCAGATTCATTTATTTCTTTATCCTTTTCAGCTTCTTCTGACTTCTCAAACAACTTCGTATTAGGTTCCTAAGAAAAGTCAAACACATTTCAGTTAGGTTTTTTTAATCCCTCTGTTAATATTCCTAATATTGTTTAAAAGTTTTATGGTGTTTTCCTCCCTTTAGACAAAAAGCTCTTCCTTCAGCTGCACAGCCTAAAATTCTATCAAAAAAACCTTCAAATTCATTACAATACTAACTGGTATTCTCAAATATATTCAGGTACCATTTAAAATATTTTCTAATTTCTACTACTGCCAGAATTCATGATACAGTCACATACAACATAGAAGAAAAGAAACCAACAAAATCACCAGGCCAAGAAGTCAGTAAAGATAAAAGAAAAACTAACAGATAATTATAGACTTGAACAACAGAATCATAAACAAAACACCTCACAACCACATTGCTTATGAACTAAACACACTGTAGTGCCATGCTTTCTTTTCTACCTGAATTTCCATTACTTCTTCTTGTTCTTTCATTGGCGTCTCACTTTCAATTTCTATTTCTCCTTTGTGAGTAATTTTTGTGATAGGTCTTCTTTCAACCTCCCTCTGCTCTTTCTCAATCATTTCAATTGTCTGTGAAAACAAGTAGTTATGAGTAATTATTCCCATACAGTAAAATTTGGAAATTCAGAACTATAAGAGCTAACAGTATTGCAATTAGGGAACCCTCTAAGAAGAAAAGTAATACATTCTTATTTTGCAAGTGTCAAGTAGTGTCATAAAGCAAACATGGAAGCAGCAAGCATGGAAGAGCTAAAGAAAAAAAATACATCCATTATTTCCCCATAATAACAGGGACAATGTAGGATATAAATATATGCAAATTTGTGTTATTTTTCAACATTTTGTTTTTTAGTACATAAACCTAATGCTTCACCTCAAGAAAAAACTTTAAGGTATTTTTAGAAGTAATGGAGATGCTAACTTGAATAGCACTGCTGCTTTGCTTTCTTGCAATAAAATAAAATAAAAAACATTATTTGTAATATTTCCTCTTAAAGCACATTTCCATTTCTTACACCAAGAAGAGGTTGTTTTGGCTGTGCAAATATCTCAAGTCTAATTTACTTAGGAAACAAGAATTCTATGATTGCTTTATCTGTCTGAAAAATACCAACATACTTATGAATATCCTGGGGAAATAAAAAAAATAAATTATTAATAGCAGTCTCAATGCCTTGCTTAAATAGTAACATGAAAAATACAGTCAAGTGTATTTGTTTTACATGTTTTACATGTTTCCAGAAATTTTGAAGCATTTCTCTGAAATAATTAGGACGCTTCAGCAATTTCTTGAACAGCATACACTTTTTTGGGGAAGATATCTCTCATAGCAGTGGAATTTTATTTTGCATGGTCTGTATTCAGAATTTCACTGATGCCAATAAAAATAAATGTAAAAAAGTTCCACTACAAAAGATGGGCTTTGGATAGGTACAGAATACACAAACTTCTCATTCTTTCTAGGCCCTTGAAACAAGATAATCAGCAAGTGTTTTTGAACAGAAAGTAGCAAAAAGTTATCATGATTCATAAACAGGTCTAGCCCCGATGTGCAATGACAAGGAAAAACCATAGGAATAACTACTACTGCAAAGCACACTGCAGTCTCTAAAACAGCATCCCACTCTACTAAATTAGTTATTACCAAACATTCATTCTGAGCACACAGATGAATTTACACTACCCAAACATTGTGCTTTTAGATTTTATGATGTGGAATATAAATACCAAAGATCCTGTCAACATAAATCCACATTTTGTAAACTAGAAAAACTTTAATGGCCATTTCTAAGCAGCTGCAGTTATCGTCAGACTAAATGCCCAATAAATGGAGCAATGTCTAACAAAAAGGAATTTTCTATAAAAATACAGATCCTCTTATTCCTGTTTCTCCTTCTAAACTCTCAGCATAGTACACAGAGAGACGTTCTGCTTTGAGAAGTCATGCCTAAACTAACCTAGTAAACTTCCTACACTTTCTTGGGTTTCTTTTGCTGCCTGGTTTCTTTTTGTTCGTTTGTTGTCCCTTTAGGCTGCTTTTCCAACTGGCAGATCAGGTTTTCAGCTCTGGATTTTCTTCTTGGGGACTCAACGCCTCAGCAGTAAGTTAGAAACAACACCAGTTTGCTCTGGTTTGGTTTGTCCAATATCTGTTTCTCCCTCTTTAAGAAACTGGTGTTTATAAAGCTCCAGCAACAGCTTTAAAATCATGTGGAAAATAAGGACAAAGAAGCCTTCTGTGAGACAGAAAGAAGAAAAAGCCAGCAGCAACAAAGTTGCAAGGCAAAGGAAAGTGCATGGTTTCCTCCCCTCAGAAACTGACTACACTCCTTTCACTTTGGTCCTACCAACATCTTTGGGTTTTGAGTACTAAATTAATTACAGAGATCCTCCTGCTTGGTTGCAACATCAATTCTGCTCTTTCTGCATACATTTAACCTGCAAACAGAAGTTACACATGCTTAGGCTGTCAAATAAACAACATAAGTTGACAAATCTCACATGTCTGTTTTCTCTCTGTCTCCAAGCAGCCAGCTCTTTGGAAGCCAGTTCTTCTGGGCTCATTTTTATTAGATGATCTGGAGTAACCTCTCCTTTCAGTACTTTCTTAAATAATATCTAGAAGAAAGAAGAAAAGTAACTGTTGCTATCAAGACAAAAATAGCCCACAGCAGGAAATAAATCAGAGAAGTAACATACACCATGCTCTGTACAGCTAAATGGAATGTGTGGGTTTGTAATTACCTCCACTCCAGGAAGCAGTACTAGATTTTATAACATAAAAAGCTTAATTCCAAAGCTCCATTTATTCTACATAACAATGTATCTACACATACCCTTAATGATTAAACATATAATTAACTGTTTCAAAGGAGAAAGAGTCTATGCCCACTGCAGCAGTAACTCAGACAGTTCACTGTTTTTGTTTTTAAAAGTGCAAATCCTCTGCATTACACATCAAAGAGAAGAAGCTATCAAAGAGGATATCTATGCTTCTTGCCTAAATGAAGTCCAGGGTAAAAAAATGACAACCAACTACTTTAGCAGTATGAGCAAAGAGAAAACAGAAGTTAACTGTTAGATAAAAGTTAAGATAGAAGTTCTTACAATTGGCTCACTGTAATGGCAAAATACTATAAACAAAGTGACTTGATCAGAATAACTGATAAAGCACAAAAGACAGAAGCTGAGGAGGTATGATGTTAAATAATGGGCTCACAGAAAGCAGAATAGAGATTGAAGACCAAGCTTGAGAAATCTGGGTATTAAAAGGCAGAGTGAGGAGATCCTGGACATAAAAATAGTAGGTATAGTAAACAGCAAAGAATTATGGGGGGAGACAGGAATATCTAAATAATGTATCAGTGGTAAAAAGAAACACAGACTAGGCAAGCTATATCTACTACAGTTTGAAACCAAACAAAAAACCTGTACACTGGGAGCAAGGAGTTGGAGAATTGACAATGGAGAAAAAGACAGAGGACACTCAGAGCCCAAGGAACAAACAACATCAAAAACCAAGGAAACCCAAAAAAACCCCCAAAGCAGTTAAACTGCAGGAGGATTGATAATGTTTCTAGATTGAAGATGGCTCCTTTAATCTACAGCAAATCAAGGATTTCTGCAAAGGAAAACAGACAAATCACACATACATTATTTTTAGGATCTTTCAGATTGAACATTAAACTTCTGTATTTGTTCTTATACTTCGCATCAGTGTCTCGAAAAAAAGAAAACAGCTCTCTTTCAATCCTTGTGGCAACTTTTGCTGCTCTCTCCTCAGGAATCTTTAAACTGGAATCTGTCAATCTATAAGAGAACACAATGGCAAAAATTACAAAATACATCCAAATAGTTAACAGTTTTTTCTTTGCCTTCCAAAGAAAAATATTTATAAATACAAATTAATAATTTCATTTCTTAATATATCTTTACCTTTTCATAAGAATTTCCTTAAGAGACTGTTTAACGCTTTGTCTTATCTGATCAGCAGAAGGCTTGGAAGCTGGCACAGCTGGCAGGTGTGTTGCACTAATGGATCCTTTCTCATTTTTCTTTTTCTTAATTTCTTGTTTCTCATGCACACCTACCAAAACACAGTTAAAAATTGTAAAATACGCAAGTAGGCTTATTTGGAAACCTTTGCTGCTGATGGAATTATTTTAATGATTTTTAATTTTTAAACTGCTAAGAATTGATCCTCCAGAAGAAGGACCGGACCCCCTAGGATGGATGGTTTGAGTTTGGTTGGGTTTTTTTTCTTCTTTGGTTTGGATTTTATGTTACTTAGATTAATCCAGAACAAAAACTTCCTTAGCAGAAACAGGGGGTTTGCCCTTTGATTTGCAGCATTTTCATCTACACCAAACTAAGATGACCAGTGCCCATTAGCTTGATCTTAAGTATGATTTTTGACTCTAAATTTTGGTAACAGCATAGATTCATTTTTCAATGAATAAACTAAGAAATAATATACTATGAAGCACATATAAGCAAAATAAGCTTTACTTTAAAATACCATTTTTCATTAAACTTTTCTGCATCTGTTAGCCATTAAAATTATTTGAACTATAATAATCTCATCTTCTGATTCAGACAACACTCAAGGTCATTATAAGGTTTGTGTAATAAATAATTCAAATAATGGATAAGTCTAATCAAACTAAAACCATTACAGAAAAATTACTAATTTTCAGAGAGTCAACTGAAAGCTCATTTGTGTCAGCATGTGAACATGTCACTAATTTTGAGCAGCACGCTTCAATTTAGGGAAGAAATGGGAACTAAGTAATATTTTTTTTCATTTTATAGTCAGAAAAAAAAGAACAAATTGAAGACTGATAAAGATTTCTAGAATGCATCAGCACTGGCAAATGACCAGAAGAGCTAAGTTATGTATTTTTAGACAAAAATTAAAAGTCTCAGAGTAAAGACACAGCTCTCACACAAAATCCCACTAGCTTTGCTGCTGAGATTTCAGTCCCAAATAACAACAACTTCATATTATAATGACCGTAGAAGAAAAATGCTTCCTGGAAGGGAGCTGGGGGGAGGACAAAGGTTGTTGGGAGGGTAAATATGTCCCTTCAACCTTTCAAATGAAGTTTTGATGAAAATCTGATGACTCAGCAAGTAATACAATGTTCCTCTCTGAAATGAGTTGACAAAATTGCCAATTTGTTAATTATTATCAAAAGACATCAGTAAGTCAAAATATAACGTATACAACAATTAAACCAGTTTTATGTATACAAAGAATTTAATACTATTTTATGAAAGAGTATTTCAAAGTCTCATACAATGTTGAATAAAGTTTAATACAGAGAGGTCCATGTACTTTTTCAACCACTTTTGATTATGTGAGCATCCTCTACTATTGAAACAGGAAACATACATCTACCTGGGACACATCTACCTACTAAATAAAACTGAAAAAGATATGAGAAATAAAGATCATAAATATTATGGAAACAAGCAGCTCTTCAGATCATCATCACGTCCACTATGAACACAATTTGAAAAACGGATGCTATAAAGAAAGGTATCATCCTTCACTGCACACAGATGTGAATTGCAGCATGGAGGACATCCCCAAACCTTGGTACCTGATTTTGTGGACCTTTCCGTTGTACTAAGGGATTCTTTACTTATTTTTTCATTTTTATCTTCAGGGGACCGCCGAGGAATTGCAGTAGTTTGTGATCCCTTCCGAGCAGAAACATGCTGCCCTTTCTTAGTATCTGAGTCTCTGGACTCTGGTAAATTTTTCCCATCCCCAGATTCCTGAAAGAAACATTTACACATGTTAGCATGCTACTGAATGCTACAATCAACCTCTACATAATTACAACACATTTTTCCCATTTTTTCCTTTTTACACTGTACAATGTATCCCCTGGATGTACGTGTCACCATATAATTTTCTAAAGAATTACTGAACAATATCTCAAATTACTGCCAAGCATTACTTAACATTCTCTTTTAAATATTGGCTCAAGATACAGCACAGACAATTTGCATTTAAGGTCTTTGTTGAGAACCTTTAAGTTTGCAGTTATTTTAAAAAGTCAGGGATACTGATGAACATCCCCTAACCAGTTTTAGCCACAAAGGTCACTGATGCTTAGAAGGCGTATGTAAAGTAAAATTAAAAAGAACAGTTTACATTCCAGAATTTCAACACTACTTCTCAGAAATAAGACAGGCTTACTGATGATTATGTTATAATGAATATGACATTACATACTAACAAACTGAAGAACTGTCTCAATAATCTTTGTAAATTATCCTTTGGTTAGTAAAATTAGACATAAAAAGTAGAAAAACCCCAATCAAAGCTCTAGGCATTCCTTTCTACATACAATCTGAAATAAAAAAAATCAAAACTAAAATACTGTGGGTTGTATTGTTTCCTATTGTTTATCTGCACCTTGTAAACATAGCAAATTGACAGATGTCCTATAATACATTTAGAAATCTGGAAGAAAAATGCACTAGGTTCTTCATCATTTCTTTGTACACCTGTATATAGGGGTTTATATACACATACAGGAGTAGGACTTCAATGATATTTATGTGTCCCTTCCAACTCAGGATGTCATGTTGCACATGACATGAACATATCCCTGCTCAATATAAAAAGAGTTTAGCAATACCCTCTTGAAAGAGTCAAGACACTTAGAAAATGATGTAACTTTGCAAATATTTTAAACTAGATTCACAAAGATGTCTGAAACATGGTCTATTAACTGGTAATAGCACAGGCAGAAACCTTCTAACCCCAGTAATAAAGAGAATTAAAACATTAAATAAGACTCACTCGTCGGAAGATTTTGACTTTGTGCTTCCCAGTGTCCTCCACTTGCTTCGTTTTTTCAGTTGTATTTAGATTACAAGAAGGTGTTTGCTTTGACACCCCCAGTTTTTCACACTCAACTGCTTTTTCTTCTTTATGTTCAAGTTTCACTTGAGTATCTGGTACATTTTGATCAAAACACTCCATTTTTTTGTCTTCTTCAGCACAGCATTTCACACACACATACTCTTTATCTTCTTCACCCATCTGCTGTGCTTGAGAAAGGCTCAATCCAACACAATCACCATGAAACCAATCATCACATCTACCACAACCGACCATAAACCTGAAAACAAAGTAAGATATAAGTCAGTGAAAACTGTGAAAGAAGACTATGAAAAGAAGATACAGCACCTTCAGCAGAATATATCATAATTGCTTTGATCTGTGCATCTCAATTTTTTCTTACCTAGTAAGTGATTTTCTTGGGTGCTTTACATCCATCTCCAGCCTTACGACATGGTATGATCTTCCCAAGAGGTAGTTTTTTGGCCTTTTTACAGTAGTCCAAGAGACTATCGAACCTGTGTTTGTGTAAATTGCTTCCAAATCCTACCAAGCTTCTTTTTAACATTCATAAGAACATTGATTACTATCAATGTTCTTATGAATGTTAAAAAACAAAACCAAAAATCCAGCAATTCTCTGAAACACTAAATTTGTTTGAAAATACTTGACAATTTTATTGCAAGATATTATCCTTGATATGATTGTCATCGATCATCAAAAACACAAGCAGCTGCAATCTTCCACAGCAGTATGAGGTCTTTAAATGTTTTGACAAACACAATGGGTATATCAACCTACTCTAAATTAGCATTTTACATCTCATTCCTTAGATGATTACTACTAAATTATTTCTACAAAGTTGCTTTTCATTCTCTTTACTGGTGAATATGGGGCGAGGAGTTTGGCTTCCAAAACCACCTGTCCAGCTTGCAGTGACAGTTTTCTTTTAAACATGGTACTCACTTTTGCACTACTCAGCCATTTTATTCAGAGCTGAGTTATTTAAAGAATGCTTCAAACTTCAAAATGACTATTGTTTAAAGGACACCCTTTAACTCACAACTCCCTTAATTGCATTATTTTAAAAGCAGAATCAACTTTAGATACAGATAGTACTTTCAAAGCATTGTAAAGATCACCTGGTCTAAAATAAAAGCATAATTTCTACTATTCTGTGGAAGCATTTTGAAAACTTCATCAGGTATCACAAACACCTAATTGCACTGATAGGTACAATTTCCAGTTCAAGTATTTGGGAATGACGTGGAATTTCAAAGTTTCACAGGCTAAAAACCAACTACTTCAGGAGACTTATGTGGTAGGAATTATTTTTTACAAATAATGAACCTAGCACCAAGCAACAGCTTTCAAATGATGTAGGAAGATCTCTTGCAATGTCCATTTACATTCTCTTTCCCTTTTCATATTTTTGATGGGGCGGGGGGATTGCATGTTGGTTTTTGTGTGTGTTTTTGTTCGTTTGTTGGGATTTTTCTGTTCAGTTTTTATTTCTTCTTTTAATTTTGTTTTATACTTACATAAACTATATTCAAAATACATACTTTAACATATAGTCCGGATGAAGAAAATCCAGAAAGATTGTAAGTGTATTAAAAAAAGTAGAAGTTCTTTGGTAACACTAAAAAGTTATTTACTGAATTCCTAGATTTTGAATTTCACAGAAGACAGATCTGATTTAAAAAGTAATTAATGAAAACCTGGTCGTTTCTGCAACATATTCAAGAGCTAAATACGCTGACCTGCAAACCCTATTTCTTTAACCTAATACTTTATAGATCTCTTTCACAAGGTGATTCTAAGCAAAATGACATAACGTAAGTATGTCCCCCCCTCAGGCTAGGATCTGCTATCTGCTGACTTACCTACTTGGTGGAACCATATAAACATTACAGGATGTGCTTAGAGCAACTCTCATTCTCCAGAACTGTAAATCAATGTTCCAGGTAGCTTGATGCAGGTATTGTATTCAAAAACTACTGTTACCTCAGAGATGAATGCTCTTATTAACAGCAGACATTTGAAACGAAAGAAGAAATAACTGTATGTTCTGTCCCTCCCTACTCAAAATATGTTAGGATTACATTCTGCTGAAGAAAATATTATTTTGATGCAAAATGAGTCTGAGAAGTTTTAGAGGTCCATCAGATTGAGAAAAAGTCCATGATGATGTTTGCTAGATTTGAAGCAACTGTTTTTTAAGCTAGTTTGGGAAGAAAAATATTTTCTCATTTTGAATTTTCTTTTTCTGAGCTGCAAGTACATTAATAGTATTACTAGTCACTAGCAAACAGTATCTGCCCATCTACTTCATAATTTTAATTAGAAAGGCAGAGGCTCCTTCATGTTTTGTCAGTATCTCAATCTTTTCAGATTCATGTTCTAGCAAATTGCAAAAACAAGAAAGGTAATGTTAGGGCACAATTACTTCTGACGGTCTCAGCAGAGTAATACCACAGCATTTATAAACACAACAGAAAAACAAGAAAGAAGTGACAGGACTGCTACACAAAGCTCACTGCTCCTTTCTGAGAGCCTGGAGCCAAAAATGCACAGGCAGGAAATATAAGGTGAGTGCCTATTTCATAACTGCAAGGATTCACAGTGGGTGCTTTACACAGAACACATCTTGTACCAGTGCAATAAAATACTAGTAAAGCTCTGGGAACAATGAAACTGGTTACAAAAATTCCCCATGTGGGATTTTCTGCAAGAGCTGAAATAAAGTTAAACCACACAGACAAAGCATCATGCTTAAAGGGTGTTTTGGTGTCCTAAGGAATTAATGCCTGTGGTTCAAAAATAAAAGGAAACCAAGAATACACCATCATGAAGCCACAACTGCTATTAACTGAATTTTTATTAAAATATATGTAATTTTTTTCCTCAGTTTGTAAATTCATGCATTGGAGACCAATTTGTTATATGAGCAAGATGGATTGCAGCATTAAGTAACCGAAACAAACTTTTGATTTGTATTTAGAAAACGGGTATTTGCTGAAGAGATTAAACTAAAATACACAAGATGCTGCACACCTTTAACTTTAAATTGACAGCACACGTCATTTTTCAGCTTAGCTCACATATTAAGGGGGGTAATAGAGATGGTGTGTAAGTAAGGCACCAGGATAGGTATCCAGTATTAAATCTTTATTTTCAGGTCTATCAAATAAATAATAAAAATTTTAAAAGTCAAAAAACCCTACAATAAATTCAGCTCAGAAAAGATCATTCTTCCCTAAGACTACACACCAAGAGAGAGGTCATTCAAGCGAACTACTGAAGATGGAAGATTCATTTGGCTTCATTCCAGTCTTCACAACAAGGTTTCAGTTACACTGTATTTTAACACACACAACAAAACTTCAAAATTCAGGATTCATAAACCAAAACTACAAATAGAATCAGGAAACATCCATGATGCCTGTTCTATACAACACAATGCATTGTTTACAATTGTTTTGCTTAAACCTAGTTATACAAAATGGTAATAAAAATACTGGTGCTGCCTGCCTAAAAAATTCACTATTTCTATTAATTGGGGCTTTTTTTTTCCACACTAGTCAAATGCAAGACTGCATCTTTTGAGGCTGGGAGAGAACAAACTGATTTTGATACCAGTAATGTGTATAATACTTTTTACCATAAGGCCACTTCTACATCTCTGCCTGTTTCTCTCATCTACGCACAAAACAACTATGATTTGAAGCAATTATAATTAGATAATAGGAAATGTTCAAACTAAATAGAGGAGTCAAGAAAAATTGAAGCCTGGTTTGAAGGCTCAAAGATGTCCTTTTGCACAGTTGTTATTTTTGACTGAAGTGGTTCTGGTATCTTGGACTAGTAAAACATCAAAGTTTCTGACTGCAGATTGCTTCAAATCTGAAGTGCAGGACTTTTACCCATGTTGTAAGGCTGGACTGGAAGATGTAAAGCTGAAAGAGAAAGAAAAGTATATTTTAAAAAATTAAATCATGCCACATTCAATGAAAGACTTGCTTTCATTTGACTTTAATATAAAAATCCTTTTTTTGGAAGAAAAAATTTTAAAAAAACTGACAGGTGACAGCACACAGTACTATAGCTCACTGGGACTTCTGCAGAGAGTATGCTACAGTTTCATTCCTTTAAAGAATCCCCTTGATAGTCCACATGTCAGCATGAAAAGAAACACCTTAAAATCAGAAAGTAACAGATGAAACATAAAAAGAGACAGAATAATTTATGCAAACCTGCCACAATCTCTCTTATGATCAGAATACTTCCTCTGGTGTGTTATTTGTAATAAATTAAATTCATTTCTTAGATGAAAAACTCAGGACAATTTATTTTCTAAATATATGGTCCATGTTTTAAAATTACCTTCATATATTCAAGTTATGTAACAGCAGCAAGTTTCCAGAGAAAATCATTACTGTAAAATGGGCAGAAACCACCTTACTCATAAAACAGCTTTTCATTGTAAAGCTATACTTGAGTAAATCAAAATAAAAATCAGGAGCTGTCAAGAGTTATTCATCAGTGTGGGACAGTAATCAGCATTTTAAGATTAATTAATATTGCATTGCCAAAGAAAATCATTTCATTTCAAAACAACTGCTTCTCTTTAATCCTTCATGTTTGTGGTACATAGCAATTGGGAAAAAACCACCACAACAGGACTCAAATCTTAACAAAAAAAACCTCAAAAAAACCAAAAAACCCAAACTAAACTATTCAAAAGAACACCCTAGCCCCAAACTCACCCAAGAGGAGTATACCCACTGTTCACTTTTTAAGGACTTCAGTATTTAAAGCAAGTCCCCCATCTGCACTTCGTCCCTTAATGGCACTGTTCACCAATCTTCTACAGATCTGTTGTAAGCTTGCATTAACATTTCAACTGTTTCTCTGCTGCACCGATGCTACAGACCGGCCAATGTTAAAGCAGGGACAAGACATTCATTGCATGGCAGCTTTAGCAGAGTGTATGTTCCACATCAGTGAAGTAGCATGGCTTGATACAAAGCTCAAATGAAATATAGTCTGTCAAAAAAAAAATCTGCACTACCTTGTAAGCACACAGAGACACGAGCAGTTCCACCTGCTTCCTTTTTGACAAAGTCTAACACAAGTGATGTGATTTTTCAAGTACTGATCTAGAAAAAACCCATAAACCTATCTCAATCACTAGCATCAGATCTCTTTACAGAATTCTTTATGAAATTTGCAGCACACAAAAAAGAAACTGCAAACTTATTGCCTAAGTACTAAATTTCAATTACCCATCTTTTATGCCCGATGTTTCTCCTCTTTCTTAAAGGCATAATTTTCTTTGCTATTTATAGTACAGGAACCCCCTCCAAATAGGAAGTGGCAGAAAGATAAACAACCCTGTGCTTTTTGAATTAAAGATGAACTCATGAAACATGCCAAACAGCAAAGCCAAAACCACTAAATTTCTCCAAAATCCGGAAAATAAAAGAGTATGTTTCCTAATATTAATTACAAACCTGCACAAAAAAATTATGCATATATAAACACACATATATACATATTATATATAATCATTAAGGGAAGCTCCATTACCAGTGGATTCCATACACATTGCATGTTGCAGGATAAGCATCATATGCTTTATAAACTGCATTTATAAGCACTTTGTATTTATGTTCATCTTTTATAAAAATATTTTAGACAACTTATGGTATCCATTTGCTTGATTCCTTAATGCCACTGGTATTAATAATAATCCTGCCAATATAGTAACATAATCCATATAAAATCTACAAATACGATTATGTAACCATAAATAAAAATCACAGTGGAGGCCTTCCCTTTGTTAATTATACATTACAATGTTGTTTTGTTTATACTGTCATTCAGTTTTTCTACAGCTGTGGACTGGAAAAGCATGATAGCTTTTAATGTTGCAAGGGTTTTCACGGAGGAAGAAAGCAGTAGCAGAGGCAAAAAATTTAAAAGCATCATCCATTATTGTAAACTGATGACATCTTGCATAATCTGCTGCTTTAACACACTCATACTACCTAATGGATATTTACCAGAACTCTAGGTACCATTATTATTCTAATTACTGTTCCTTGTGAAGAATGTTCTCATGACAAATTGTTTGTTGTATACTATCCACTGATGCCAGGCATCACTACCCTAAAAAAATATGCATATGTAATTTAAGGATGGCTATAAGTTTGGAGCCTGAAGCTCCTTTCTCAATCACTCTCTTTTGTATTGGCTGTGCAAGCTGTATGACAACCTGGATCCACTATAATTTACTCACATTTAGCACTATTTTTAAAATACAAATGTCTTAATAATCTTTAGTATAGGTAAAAATGGTTTGCAGTTTGCATCCATCAGCCAAAGTACTTTTTTGTACTACAGTTCTAAAGGAACATTTAAGGAATTATGTGTAAGCAAGAAATCAAGAATACTGTACCTTTGCTAAATCAACTACAGCACTTTCCAATTAACTACGTTTTAAAACATTACTAACTTTTCCTCCATATTAAAGCATAGTTGAAATCTTGGGGGAATGAATACCCTAAGTAAAATCTATTCCTGCATCATTTATTTTTCTGTGAGGTCTGAGGCCAGTTTGTGTCTAACCACTCAAACTGGATTTTGAGTGCAAGCAACAACAAAACAAAACCAGAAAAAACCCCCACAAAATAACCGCAGAAAAGAATCCTCAAATTCCTGCAGTCTATTAAAACAAATCTTACTTGGAACTGTTGAAATCAAGAGGACATCACCAAATTAAAGTTACAAATTTGCTTTGTAATGTTTTCTAGAACATCTGCTTAGAAACAGAGTATCTCAAGTTGTATACTATGAATTATTAATCCAAAATTGATCAAACTTCTTGTTAAACAAGACAGACTATAGACAAGGGAGACAATCTGAAAAATGCCTGTTAAGATTTTGTCTATTTGTACAAGCAAGAAACCAGTTCAGACCTCCAGCTGCAGAGAATTTGAACATCTACAGTGAAAAGCAGAGAAATTTGAAATTAGCAGATTTCTCAATGTCTGCAGAGCTACCACCTTCATTTTGCACTATGCTAAGAAATGATGTATTATTTTTAAAATTCAACTATCTTTAACGACCTTATACCAGTCTTCTGGAAAAGTAACTATTGTTTGTCACAAAGCTTAGTATTTTCAGCATCATCATTTTGAATTTGAATAGTAACTTCAATTTAAAATTTTTCAATGTGATATGCATATCCATACACATAAACACTTTTCTATCTATAGATAAATGAAAATTTTTGCATATAATTTATGTTATTAGCTGATTAGAAAACATCTGATAGCAATATAGGAAAACACTGGCAATGTCAAACATGTTGAAAATAATACTACCAGTAACAACAACTCAAACCCTGCACTGAAAATACACCCTTTCAGATCTGCTGAAAATTACAAAAAGTCATCTGACTTGTGCAGAAACACAAGGCTTCATTTTCATATGAAAGAGCAATTCTTTTTAGTTATATAGCAAAGATAAATCACAATACATCAAGCAAACAGGCTGAGAGAGTCCTAAAGCCAAACACTGACAACCCATTCTCTGAGTAATGAAAAATTATATATAAAACAGCTATGATCGTTACAGCTCATAAACTTCAAGACAAATGGAAAAGAGAGCATGAAGTCATTGTTCAAAGCTCAGGTGCCAAACAATGATGATCTATTAACAGAAAGCAAGCAAACATTGTCTCTTACAATGCAAGATGTTATAACTTGTAAACTTTTTTGATCATGCAAATCTCATGTTCATAAAACAGAAGTCCTCCTTTCCCAAACCCACTGTATCTGCAATTCAAGGTAAGCGTACTATGACTTTGCACGTGGCCAGCAAATTACTGCATGGATTCCTAAAGATATAAATTTACTCCATTTGCCATATGTTGATCTGAAATAAAACAACATTGAAGTACCATTCTTCTACTCCTGATCTAACAGGCAGAGTAAAATTACTCTGGTCAGTTAAGGCCTATGAAAGCATCGTCCTTTGGGAATTCTGTACACAAAGAAAGCTGATGCCACAATTTCCACGCATTACCTTCAACCTGAATCAATTCTCCAAAGCCTGGTATTACAATAACAACAAGTGGCTTTACATTTATTAGAGGGAATACACAAAGCTTCTAGTGACTACTACTCTGCATCCTGCATTTTAAATATTACTTTAACATGACATCCTGCAAAGCTCTTGGCAAATTACACCCCAGTTTGAGGCCGCAACTTCAGTTTAACTTCTCTTCCTAAAAGCAATTTTGACCGTAGCATTGAATAAAATTTCCAAAACTGAAACTCTCATAGAGCTATAAACAAAAATGTTGTTTCAGATCTTAGTTCTGCCTTTGACATTTCTTGAACATACAGCCATTTTACAGCATTTGTGTCTTACACTTTCTCATTTTCTCTTATACAATGAGAAAAAAGGGTAAGAGGGACCAGCTAGGTGGTTTCAAAAGAGAAACAAAAATTCCTTGAAAAGTAGTCCAAACAGCAAACTAAAATTCCCTTTTCATTACAGTAAATGTTGATAGTTTTGATGGGTTTCCAAGAGAGAGAATTCAAATTCATCATCATACACTTCTTCTCTTTTGCACTGTATTAGAAGTACTTTCTTTTTCTTGCTCTAATAATTAAATTAGGACAAAATGTCAAAGCACAGGAGATACAAGTTTTGCTTCCTCAGGTATCTTAATAATAGCAAGTGAATCTGCAAGGTTTAAGTTATTTGTAGCACAAGACAAGTAAAGTAATCTGAAAAAATTAAAACTTTATTACTTAGATTAGTAATAAAAAAAAAAGTCATGCACTGACAGTCTTAAATTTTCTGTTATTAGGCATGAAGCGCAATAATGCAAGTTTCCTTATTACACTACTGAGTCTCTCTCTCTCTTTTTGTTTTATCTACAAAAATTCTGTGTTTATGTGCTAAAAATCTCTCTATGTTTAGCAAATCTGGTTATCTTCTGCTGAAAGTGCTGGTTGTGTCAACAGTTTTGCTATGCAGACAAAAAGTAACACAATTCCAACACAAAAAGCCTAAAACATTGAAGACTAACATTACAAAACTGATGATACCCATAATTACCATCTGTGGCAACTCATGGGCTGTCTCAATCCAACCTCAGCTGGTGATTCAGACACTATTTTATTCTTCTGGCAGCAGTAAGAACTGGAAATGCAAAATTGGCTTTGTTGAATTCAATCCTATACTGATGTGTATCCCTGTATCTTCTGTAATGCTACTTTGACTTTATAAACTAAAATAAGTAGATTTAACTGAGTAACTGCCACATATTCCCACACTGGTTAGATCCATTTAGTAATAAAAATTAAGACTTTCTAAACTCTAAAAAGACATTGAAAAAAACCCAAACTACAGAATGCTTAAAATATTAGCAAAAATAGAAAGAATATAGCACAAGTTCAAGTCAAAGCTGCATTCTTAACAGCTACCAAGTAGATTAAATTCCAAATATCATATTTTAATTTAAAAATATCTACAGAAGCATTTTTTATTCAGAAAGAAGCCTTTTGGGATGTAAACAATGCACTGAAATACAGGCTACTCATACAGTTTTACTGTCATGGTAATGCCTAAGATGACAAAAACTAAGGAAATGCAACCTGCTTAAAATTAAGCACTCTTACAAAGACATGATATGAGTCGTAAAAATAAAAGGATTTTTTTTTAAAACACAAAACCACATGGAACTAAATTTGAGCATCCCTTCAATCAGGTAATCCTCAGCAACCAAGCAGAGCAAACCTCTTATTAATTCTATTAGTAGTCCACAATGATGCAGTTACTGCAGCTGTACAGCAAATGAATTTTCATGTATTTGTTTTTCAAATACGATACAATGAGTCAATAAAGCTCAGAAGGGCTTCTTAGATACAGACTAATGGAAAAAAAAACCCCTCAGGTGCCAAAGATAATTGTTCCATATTTCATTCTGATGTATGGAGTTCTAAAGCACAATCGTTATAAAGTACTATTAAAACTTTCTCTCACATAAGCTAATCACAAATATCTTCAATTTGACATTAAAAAAACAAAAACTAGGCTAGCAGGTAGAAGAGCAACAAAAAAATACTTCAATATTAAAACACAGTATGTGTAATAAAGGAATTCTTATTCTTGGACTAACAGATCATTAGTGAAACCCAATGGTCTTTTTCAGCTCACTTACTGTGTAGAACAAGTTTTGCCACAGAGGGATATTATCAACTTCAGATGCAAACTCATTATTAAGTTTTAAGGTAATTTCAGATATGCTGTGGGAATTTTTGAGAGTTTTTTTTCCACATTCTTCTTCCTCTCCTCCCTAGTAATTACTTAATGACAGTTACATGAAACCTCAGGGCACTGATTACACAAAGTGAAAAAAAAAAATCTCTGTGTCTCTACTATTAGAATTGGACCTATACCAGATAAAAGTCACATGCAAACAACTATTTGATTTTTTTAGTTTATGGTGATCCTTCCACTTAAGAGGATTCTGTAAAGAAGGAATGACAACCCGAAACACAGGTATCTAATCTTTTTTCTATGAAAAAAAACCAAGCTTAAAGTGCATAATTAAACAGCATAGAAGAATTATACAGTCATCAAAATATGTACTCATATAATAAAACATCTGTATTCAAACTTTTGGGCCAAACTAGTTTCTAATGCTCTGTTTAAATGACTGAAAAGAAGTGTATGAGTGCAAAAGAAATTAACTGACTGTATGACATACAGACTTGTATTGCCAGACTAGGACTCTGTTTTGGCATGAGCAGCGTAAAACATTTGGTGGAAGGAAAAAAATTAGCTTCCCAGACCAGTAATCAATTCCTGAAACACACTGCCACACACACCTGTTGCCATGTGGCTTTTTGCAAAAGCCACACTGCTTGCTGGGCACCCAAATGTGTTTGCTTTCACTAGCAGAGGTATGTTCCAAGCCTTCCTTTTTAACAGTTGAAATGTTATCTGGAATGAATAACGGAGGTTCATCAAGTGAAAGACTTTTGCTACTTCTTCTCTGGCGAGGTTGGACATTCCTATCATTTCTTTTTGACTTGTTTTTTTCCTTATCATCCTCCTTCAGATGTTCTACAACAGAGGGATCTTTAATCTCTGCCTCTTCCTTTGCAGAGTTATTTGCTTTTAGCCCAGTTGCAAGTTGGTGTTTGCTGGCTTGCTTCTGACCAGGATGTGAAACATGACCTGACAATGAATGCGTAGAGTGGTGGGTATCTTTAGAACAGCTTTGATGAGTAGGAGATTTCTCACTTGTTTTTTGAACTGGTAACTTCTGGGCTTGCCCAGAAGCCTGGACTCGGGGTATTTTCTTTAGCTTTGTGTTGGTCTGTTTTTTTACAGTCACCCCTGAAACACTACTTTTTGCTTTCAAACCCAGATCAGACTGTTTCTTTCTGATTTTAACTGGGTTATTTGGATGCTGATGACTCTCTTGCTCATCTGCATTTCGCTTCAGACTTGCTGAAGAGGGACTGTGAAGGCCGGAATCAGCAACACCAGCTCTTGTTCTTGACCGTGTCATTTCTTCTTGTGCTGATTTCTGCCGAGTACTTGCAGTCAGATTTTGTTTATTCTGTACTACAGATTTACTCTGCCGGGGCCTAGTGTTCTTTTCACATTTTGTTGAAATAACAATTTGTTTCTCATCATCCTGAAATTTTGATGCCTCTGGGCCTTCTACTTTAGTACTGCTAATCTGCTGCTGTACATTTTGGCTTGACTGGTCAACATCAGTGCTTTCTAAAATGCTATTTCCTGGGTCAGCAGAAGTAAACTCTCTGCTTTTCAAGTCTTTATTATCACAGTCTGTACTGTCTAATAGTTTCTCAGATGGAGCTTCAGTTTTCTCCATTCCCTTGTCATCACCTCCAGCTTCTGTTACACATTCCTTTACTGACAATGTATTTTCATCAAGAACTTCCACATTGTGGGAACCTGAACTGCAATCAACCCTATCTTTCACAGAACTGGACGAATTTGAAAAGGTCTCACAAATTTCATCTGTACTCAAGCAAGCACTGGATGAATCATTATCTTTTCCAGTTATTTCAATTTGATTATGTTCTTCTGCTTTCTCTGATTCCTCTGCTTTATTATCAGTCTTTTCTTCTGAAGAATTTTCCAAGCCCATTGAATCAATCACATCACTTGTTTCATTTTTAACTGGAATCATTTCAGTATCTGCAGATACTGAACAAACTGATTCAGCACTCCCAGAATCAGTGTTCATTACAACCTCTACTATTTCCTTTGTTTCCCCAGGAAAAGAAGAACAGGGTTCTGTTAAACTAGCACAACTTAACTCTTGGGATGTTTCTTCAACTTTTGCCTGCTCACGGGTTTCAGACTTTATTTCTTTCACATCTTCAGGACCAGGCAGACATTTTGTATTACTTTGGGATGCTGTTACTGCTGCTGCTGTTCCTTCCACCTGTCCTGATCGTCTTGTACTACGCCTAACCTCCCTAGGCTGCTCCGTTTTCAAGCGTGCAGCAGCATCTGTCTCTTTAACTGGACTTCTCTCTTGTTTCTGTCCATTTTTTGGAGCAGATCCACTTTTTACAGATGATTTCTTGGTATTAAGAGGAGGAGCAACATTCGAACGCTTGGCTAGCGTGCTCTGCCGCAGACTCCGTACTGTTTCTAGGAAGGGAAAAAGAAAATCTCTTAGCTACTTTGCTTCCTTCTTTTTTGCAAATACAGGATTTGCCTAGCATAAAAGTGACTTACCCCAATTTAGCTTACTGGATACAAAGAGGACTTAAGACTTAGTTATTTACTAAACTTAAAAGCCCCCCCAAAACTAAATTACTTGCATTTCAAGTTTACACTGACATAGTTTGGATGTAAAATCCCATTATTCTAAAAGCTACAGAATTTCTTAGTACATACAAATCACAAGCGATGATAGAAAGACAATCAAAACTAACTCTGCTTTTCTACCTCTCAACCTTTTATACCTTAAACAAAAACTGCACAAGCTATATTGTGATTAGAAATATAACTGAAGTTTAAAAATCTTTTAGAGAACAGTCTACAAATCTGAGATCCAGTCACATTCTCACCTGATGACAACTTTTATATTTTCTAAACAAGTAAGCATTCCAGGGGCTTCCTAAACAGCATAATCACCAGCTTTGTACCACAGGCTCTTATTTAAATTCTCATCGCCATATTAAATAATTTTATCTTTTTAACTCAACTTGCTCTATAGGGGACAAAAGCAGAGCAGTAAATAACTCCAGTTCAACAAGTTAGAAAACCCATAACTATGATAAATTAGCTAACAGAAAGAATTAAAATATTTTAATAAAATATTAAGTATCTTGAGATATTTTGATTAAAGACTGTCTGACTGCAATTACTATAACCTAATTTAAAGTAAAAAGAGAATATGCAAATAAAAATAGAATCAAAACTTTAACTGGAAATACAGACACGCTAACCTAATATTCCAATGCTGTTTGGCAACTCCATCATGCTTTTGTTGGTGAAGAAACACATTATTAATATTATGTATGTAAAAGGATCAAAATCTCAAAAATTAGCTTAATGACCATAAGCAAGACACTAAGTATTTATTAAAGAGGAATTCTAATTGGCTCATACCCTATGGATGCCAGCTTCTACCTGCAGTGCATGAAAAAGGAATTTTCTATATTGGAATTCACACAACCAAGTTAAATTTATAGATGTTGGGGGTGGGATTTTAAAGATTTGATTTACTTCAAACACAATCTATAATCACCTTGTGCCATTAAACGTGGTGATTTCCTTGGTGATGTGACTGATGCTTCTTCAGCACGGCTTCTCAAATTCCTACTAGGTAAAGCAAGCTCATCGTCATCAATGGTGTCATTACCACTCTCTTTAACTCCTTCTTCATCCATAGTATCATCAAGACCAGTAACTGGAAAAAACAAACAAACAAGAAAGAGCCTAAAACTTAAAATTATCAAAAAGTGTTGCAGCTATAATGCTGAGCAAGACAGGGGAGAAGACATTAAAGAATAAATAAACTGGCCATCTGAAATGAAGCAAAAGAGAAAAAAAAAGAAGAACAAAAGGACAGAAAATTCCCACATGAGGCAGTTTCAGTGTAGAAGAAGCTATCACCCACAGCTTAAAACTTCTGTAGATAGTCCTCATAGCTTTTTGTGGACTCACATTTTTATTGGGTTTTTTTGCCACAGGAAGGTCCCCAGTCTTAGAGGATCAGCTGCCCCTCACTGTCCCTTCCCACCTAAGAAAAAGTGAAGAAAGGTAAACAGCAGAAAGAGCTGATCCAGAAGTGCAGAGTGTAAAAATCACAGTTTTCTGACAGGATACCATTTTAAAATTCTCAGCCCTACCCATATCACATATCTGTGCCTGTAATGTCTTTCTGGAAGAGCTTTAAGTGCAGCAAGCACTTAACCTCTCAGGAGAGACAGGGAACATTGTCATTGATGAACTCCTATCCTCCACTAATCTGAGAAAGGTCCCAGATGTTGCTCCTGAAAACAGGTTTCCTAAGAGGCAGTCATTACACCAGCCATTCTCCTCACTTGCTCTAAATTTGGTTCTTGTAGTGGTAGCCTCTCCTACTCAAAGATTCTATGTGTGATTAATGAATCCTGGTCCCCATGGGATGCAAAATTTGTGAGATCAAGCCAAACACCCAAGTGACTTTGTAAAACACATAGGAAAGTCTAACAAATATAACAGAGAACTCCAAACAATCAAGTATGCCTGTTTTTCACTACTAAGACACAAACCTTGAAGCATTTTTAAGATAAACTCACATGACACATATATCTAAAAATTTCTAAAAACTGCTTACTTAAAAATTATATAAATTAACACATTGATCAGAAAAGTAAAAAAAGCAAGAAGTTAAATTAAAAATTGTTAGAATTTTTAGACCAGCTCAGAAAATCTGTCAACTCCTGGTCCTTCTCAAGTTTGATATTACTGCAATTCTGAAAAACAATGAAAAAATAAAGTAACCAACTAACATGTTAGAATTTCAAATATTAGAAAGTTTTTTATTGGCCTCTTAAGGAAGGCCAATCATGGCACCAAGCAATCAGCATTCTGAACCTCTATAATCAGATGGGTGCCAGGAGCTGAAAGCTAGGAGTTTCTTAAGCTAACAGTTTATGGTCATTTATTTTATTTTAACCATTATTTTTAGTTACTGCATTGTACACATCAGTTACAAGGAAAAGTGCTTGTGGAAATTACTGTCCACTTAAACTCTCCAATCCACAGAGCCACCTTTGTATCTGTGTGTGTTTACAAACATACAGATAACACATGCAAGGTGCATGAGGCTGATAAATTTGGTCTTACTCCACTCAAGAGTGTTCCTTAATCACTAATTTGCTATAAGCTACATACTGGACACACTGGCAAAAAAATTACATTGCAACTGCCCTATTAGACATTTTCCCAGTAAATATCTAATACTGGCCATTGTCTAAGATGGAAACCTGAATGAGGTTTCCTGAACCTCACTCTAACTCCAGCTGCCCATTCTTGTGTTCTCAAGATTATATCCTCCCAGCAGCTCCGCACTTTGGTATTTGCTTTTTCATAGTGTTCCTGCAAAACACAAACTGGTTTTTGGGAACAGACTGTTCCACTTCTGTTCTTTCTGTGAGAACTAAATTACTAAACTATTGAAGACAGCATGAAAAATAAAAACTACTAGGACAGCTTCTGTAATAACTCTGGAGTATATTAAAGGGCTAACATTAGTCTTGGGCTTTACAACGCTCTCGCTCAAGTTACGGAACTTCTACACCCTCCTCTATTAATAACAAGAGACACATTCAGTCCATTACTGACAGACAATGAGAAATATTAGAATTAAAGTATTTTCATACTTACAAGACTCTGTGCTGTAGCTTTAATTTTACAGAGGAACTGAAGCACAGAATCTTGCTAATTTCAAACCACCTGAGCTACAACTCAGCTAGTAAAGACAGTCTCATGAGGCCCCTGATGAGGAGCATTCCACACAGACCCTGCTGGGAAGAGAAAAATGACAGAGAACAGCAATAGATACTAAGAAGACTAGAAAAGTAAATTATGAAGGAGTAGTGGAGGTAAAGAAACAACCCTAGGAAAGGTAAACCAACAAAAGCAAAGCCAGAAAGAACAAAAAAAGCAGAGATGATCTTAGTAACAAATATCTAAAGATTATCTCAGCATCAAGTATAGAAATTTAAAAAATAAAATAGGAAAAAATAAAAAAGGAATAAAGAAAGAACTTATTTGAATAGAAGAATTGTACACCAGTGTACAACTGAACAGATTGCAAATAAGAAAAGTACAAGTCACATTCAACATATTTATACTGGAAAAGGCACCACTGACCTTCACCTTACTATTTTGAATTTCTCCATTACTTGCAAAGTATCTAAACTTCCAGACTGCTGGGCTGTACTACTGACTCACTTTTATATATGTCATACCATAACAGAACAACATTCAGTAAAAACAGTCTACTTGCAAATTTAAAGCAATGTTTTCCCCATGCTAAAACAAAAGCATGAACATTTTTTTAATTTTTTAGCAATGCAAAACTTAAGAAAACAAGCCTTACTTTCTGGTGAAAGAGGAGGTAAGGAGAATGAAACACCCCTAAATACATCATCAAAAACTATGATGTTTATAAATCTTTATTTTTATTAACATAAGACTCTCCTCCATTATTTTCAGCCACAACTAAGACAGAAATACTCAGTTTTTTGACACACTGACAAAGGTAAATATCAAGTGTAGAAATAAATTTCTTCTCTGTAGATGTTAGCCCTGGATTTCTTTTGCTTAGGTAACCACACCGAACAGAATATCACTGTTGCTTCTGCCTTGCACTGCTGTAAAATGCTATGTCCAGCTGAATCACACTAATGGCAGGAATGTGCAAATCCACAATAGATTCCATACAAGCATCACAGATCATATGGAAATGGTTGAACACTGCAAAATTTCTGCATTACATGGGAATAACAACACAGAGATGTAACATAATTCTTCAATGAAAAGAACAGTTACAGTCTAAAGCAGTAACGAACTTGTCTAGGTAAGCCTTCAGAAGAGCTAATAAACTCCAGTGAACAACCAAACATATAAAGATAGTGATATTCTGTCAGTAAGTCTCAAGATCATAAATGAGGATGGTATACTTTCTATGAGAAACCTTTTTTCTATTGACATTTGTGATGCATATGTTCAAGAAACAAGATTAAAAATACTTTCTGTTAAAAGAAGATACATTTTCAAGAGAAATTACGTGACTGATGGCATAACTTACATAAGGAAACATCAAACCCAAACTGTTTTACAAAAGTTTGCCTATAACCCATTGAACAGAGAATTTGCCTGCAAGTACCTTGAGCTGACTGTCCAGTGCAAGAAAAGAACCACAGTAAGTAACATGAACTATTAACTAAACACTTGCTCCCACTCTCCTTTAACGTCTGCATTGTTAAGAGGCAATTTTACAGTCTTAAGAATAAAGATATATGAAAATCAACTTGGATAAATAAACTTAATACAGCATGTATCTTGACAGAGGACTTCACGCCCATTTTATTAAAAAGATGGAGCTACATCACAAGCTTACTGAATAAGGTTTTTTTAGTGACACAAGCCTGTTACATTGGAAATAAGGAGCAGAAAACCAAATTTCAACAACGAAGTAAAAACAACACATCAAACCGTGCACTTTAATGTAAATTAATTAATTTTATTAAACAGGGAGTCTTCATGTATTTAAAAATCAGAGAGCTAATCTAAATTGCTTTGCAAATCTTAGTACAGATCCAACCTCTTTCCACCCATGAAACTGATCCAAAGGCATAACTAAATACTTCAAAAGGACCTACACTGGGAAATATAGGTAGTTTGCCACCCACAAACAGAAAAAGGCACAAAATAAATATTCCCCAGGTTCTCAACACCAATACAATAAATTTAAATTTTATACAGAAAAGTTACTACCTTGGTCATAAAACACTGTGTAGCTGTTCATATGGACAGTTTGGAAGAAGAAAGGCATAAAGAGGTAAAAAAACTGAGAGAAACAACTGTAAACCAAATTCTGGAATCTCAAAGTTACATTCAAAATTTCTTCAAATGTAGGAGGAAAAATACATGTACATTTGGTTTTAGTGAAAAAAGCCCAAAATGCCTAACACAGCCAGACATCATGCCAGCAAAAGGAAAGAGTATTTGTAGTCAGAAAAATTGGTTTGGCTTCCAAGACTCAGTAAGTAATAATGTTTTTAGCAGAGGTAATGCTGCTTTTAACAATACTCATGAAAACACAGGCAAAAACTAGAAAAAGCAGGCTGTACTTTAGGGAAAAAATTTCCCAGCAGCAATCCAGAGGGACAGAATAAAAAGGGCAATTAATAAGATGTCCCTAACACATTTTGTACATTTTGTGATTCTTACAGGATTCTTCTTTATCATTTATGGTAAGTACCCAATTTGATAAACATACCCATAAACTAAATTAGTTAAAAGCTTGATCTTAATATGAAATCTAGAAATGTCTCCAGATGATATGCAATTAAAATTCCATTCCCTGTATTATAACAAATCAAACTACCCCAGTAAATGGCATCCCGAAAAGCTACACTGTTCGTCACTACCAATTCAATTTACCAAGAATTACCACTTTAGTATGAATGCTAAATTATTTAGCTCACTGGCATGCAACCAGTATGACCTGCTATGTTCACAGGTAGATAAGCTTCTAGCATGTCTTCCAGCAAGAACAGAACAAAACAGAAAACCTATCACTAGGGTACCATTCAAAGTTGAAATAAGTGTGTTGCTCTTAAAAGAGTTCTGTCATACTCTAAACTTCAGAGTTTCCACTTCTTACCAATGAATTGCTCAATAAGGTAAAAAACCAACATAACCCCAAAGTATGCTTCCAACACCCACTCACACCACTCAAACATTTAAGATGGCCAAGAGCTGTTCTATACAATGTAATTTTCTACATTGGTCATGCACAGCCTGTAAGAACAATCAGCCAATCCAACCAACAAAAAGAAGCAGAGAGGCACGTAAAACATGATTTGTGACACTTCTGACTGCTTCAAGAATTTGAATTTCATTTATTTCTCAAAAGTTTCATTTTGTCCAATTCTGTCCTTTAACAGGCAAGGAGAGCAGTTATACCAATTTCTACTATCGACATGATGTCTTTCTGCTGATACCTACTTCAGGTCAAGAGCCTTCCATAATTGCTAAGCTCCTATGAGCTGCAGTGAATAAGACTTGGATAATTTGTACCTTGATTCACAGAGGTAACAGAACTTCATAAACCAGCAACCTAACTACATCTTTATAGTTTAGCAGTCAGCCTTCACTAACACATTCTAAAAGGATTTCAGCATAATTTGACCTCTACCCTATTCAGCTTGTGAGAGTCACAGAGTTATGTCTACCTCTGATCAAAGCTATAACCAGGATCACCCACAAAGAATCTTGTTCTCTTTTCTAAATATGCAATTATTCAATCAAAGATGAAAAGATAACCTCATATTATTACTCTAACCCCATTCTGTTACTCAATGGCAACTACAGAGCACGCTCAGCAAGTTTGGTCTGTTCTGTCTTTGGTTTCTGCTGGTCTTTGTCTGACCAACTTTGTCATCTAACTAAAGAAACTATCTCAATCCAGCACAATCTGGTATCTGCCAAGAGATAAACATGAGACTGCTTTATTGGTACTGAAATAGCTCTGCCTATCAATAGATAGGCAGCAAACATCCACTGTCACAATCCTTCTATTTGTCATATACCAGTACTGCCGACTGAGATGCTCAGTACAAAAAAGGCATGGACCTGGTGAAGCACGTACAGAGGAGGCCAAAACATTGGCTGGAGCACCTGTCCTTTGAAGAAAGGCTGGCAGAGTTGGGGTTGTTTGGCCCGGATAATATGTGGACACCTCATTGCAGCCTTTTAATACTTAAAAGGGGCTTATAAGAACAGACTTTTAGTAAGGCCTACAGTGACAGGACAAGGGTAATGGTTTTAAACTAAAAGAGAGTAGCTTCAGATTGGATGTAAGGGAGAACTTTTTCTATTATGTGGCTGGTGAAACACTGAAAGAAGTTGTCCAGAGAGACAGTAGATGCCTCGTGCCTGGGAACCTTCATGGTCAGGTTGAACAGGGCTCTGAGCAACCTGATCTAGTTGAACAACTGTCCATTGCACAGGGGCTGAACTTGATGACCTTTAGAGGTCCCTTGCAAACCACATCATTCTATGATTCTATGCTACTATTCTCCCCAAGAGATGTAGTTACAATTCAACGTACAAAACCTGTGTTTTCTGAATAGATCTCCCTGTATTTCTTATAGGCATGCACTTGAGCTGTCTAAAGGACATACAATCAATTGCTACCAGTATGCAACACATACAGTCAGGTAAGAGGTAACTCAGCAAAAAAAGAGCTTAGTATTAACAAAAAGCTTAGTTCTTGATGAATGATGTGCAATATAAACCCTAAATCTCAGCAAAACATGTTGATGAGTAACAACTTTGGATCAGGCCAGTAAAAACTCCCAACAAAAACTCATGTCCATGCAGCTGTAAGAAAAAGAGCAGGAAGCAAACCCACACTCAAAATCAACTTAAGAGCAAGAGAGAAGAGTTTTTGCTTTTGAAAACAAAAATACACGATCTCCAAAATAAAGTAGAGAAAATGTCACAATCTTGCGAAAGTAGGCATGTGGGTAAGAAGTAGGCCTGAATTGAGCCCTTCTCATATACTCATGCCCACATAAGATATTTCACACTTACACAGTTGGGTTAAAGGCATATAAAGATAGTAGTTTGTTTGTGCATAGGTTTTCTACTCCTGAACTCAGCTCAAATCTGCTTTCAAAGAAGTATTAGGGAGCCATGCCTTCTGCTCCTCCATATTATCTAGAAGACCTGATTACCATTTTAGCTACAACACCTGTCCTCAGTTTAACTATTACTACCTTTATCTCTTCTCCTTGCTCACAGCAGTCAATAAGCTGTAGCATGAAATCTGCACCACTTTAAAAGTTCTACAAAACAGAATTCTACAATACAAGAAGCATCAAATATGATAAATCTGTCTTTTGCTGGTCCTGTGGATTAATTTCCATGAGCACTTTTTTCCTTTTCTTAAACTGTTTAATAGTCTAGGCATGGGTTATGAAAAATATAGAATACATTAAAGCAAGTTTTGTCAGCAGAGTTATGCTTTTTTACTTTTTAGAAAAATTGAACTTGGTGTACAGATGAGCTTCCACCTAAACTGGGAAAAATGGCTTTTGCATGGCTTAATTCATATGAAGGGTACTACCATCTTGAATAACCACACTCTTACCAGCAGACTACATCAGCAGGGTTAGATCACCAACAGCGTCAGACAAATCAAATAAATCACAACTATATGAACTTTCAAGGAAAAAAGACAAGCAAGGAAACCATACTTTGAACTGATACTCATTATTCTTAACTTAAAAATTTTAAGCACATACTGCAGTCCTACCATGTCAGAATAAGGACAGTCCTTATCAAGACCTACAAAGAACAAGCAACAACAAGAACATTTCATGTTCTTTTGTATACCTATATTAATTCCAAATGACACAATTTAATTTCTTTACTGAAATGTGGCTCTACTGGTGCTTTCAGATTTAAAAACAAAACATTAAATTCATAAATCAAATCAGCTTTGAATCCCTTAGTCTTCTCACAGCCTGAAATAGTAGCCCCCAAATAAATACATTCATTCAACCATTTTTAAGGACCTTAAAATTAATTTTGATTATTTAAGGAGTAATAGTATTAATTATTGCAGTATCACTTTCAGGAAAAATACGTGCCAGGAAGCACCTGAAAGTTTCTCCATACCTTCCAAAATATCCAGCTGTACCCTATGAGTTAATTCAAGCATTTTAAATGCAGTACAGGTTTGCTGGAGGATGCACAGGATGAAATATAACAAAAGAATTTGCAAGTGATGGGGAATTTGGTTTAATTGTGTACATTATATGGTCTTATGCATATTAAGAGGGATATGATTTTTATTTGACAGGTTACAGAGAAAAATGCATAGGAATACCATTGAGACTAATAGACTATTGCAAGAGTACACCAAAGCATTAAGGATAGCCTCAAAAATGCTCTTCTGAAGTAGGAAAAAAATGCCAACTATCTTGTTTTGGCTTGATAGCTCACTTTATCATTGCCTTAATCAATATCATCTTTGATTTACAGTTTTCCATTATGTAATGCCACCTAATTTAGTGAAGGTGAACATTTAGTCCATTAGTAACAGTAAAATACATACTATATAAGAAAATTATAAAGATTTTCAGAAACAGATCATAAACCGTATTAAAAAAATCTAAATCTTGATATAATCATGTAACTGCATTAATCTACAACACTTCTAACAATGAAGCTAAAAAATTATGTTTTTTAAACTTCCAGTCAAATAAAGAACACTACTAAGAATAGAGTATATTTTTGTCTCTAGCATCAAATTCAGTGTAATTATTCCAACTCTTCATAAATATTAATAATTTTAGGGATTGGATCATTGTTTTTTTTTTTTTTTCAATCTTCTAAAATTCCTCAATAAATTCTGAGATTATTTTCATTGAAAACTTTGCTCTAAATTGTTTCCAAATCAAGTATTCCAAACAGTAAAAAATTAATTTTATTATCATTCCAGGGTCTTGAAACCAACCAAAGCAAAACACTCAGAATCCAGAAAGAGCTAGCAGAAGGCCTAGCGCTAACAGACTAACCCTGAGGTCAGAGCAGTAATTTGTGTAACTTTCCTGTTCCTACTGCTAATCCAGAAATACAGCATTTTTTAAACAAACCAGTGACTTCAGTGATCAGGCCCAGTACCTACACTAAACAAATCTTGACTTTCATTGGGAGAAACTGACAGACAATGCCTAGGCTACTTCTGATCCACGTAAGGAGCTTTCCTCTATTGTTACACTACAAAATTTACAAGACCTGCACATAGTTTACATGCCAGGCATGTATGAAGTGCATTGAAAAAGGGCAGCAAGGCGACAGAAATCCAAACTTATTATTTCTCTATTATGAAAAAGGGTTGGTACTAGAGTGAAACTGTATTTTAAATTGTAATCTTAAAAAATTGTAAGATTTACCTGTAGAACAAGGCATCTGGAAATTGGGGTCATTGCTATCCAAAACAGGCAAACAGAACTGGGCACTTGCAGATCCTAGCATAGGATCCTTATCGCTGAGCATGTTCTTCAGCGAATCCTCTAAGACATTTTGACTTGTACTAAAATCCTCACAGACTTCATTCTCCAGGTTGGATTCTAGAAATAGGGCATCATCTAATTGTTCAGTAGGAATTAAATGGTTAAATGTATCAACTATATCCATGAAGACTCCTGTGTGTCTTTCAGCCCTATAGAAAGACAAGAAAAATACCATAAGAAAATAAGCTACAAATTGTAAAACATCTAAGACACCAGAAAATTTTTTTGGCTCTTGTGTTTTATAAAGAATGCTTAAGGTATTTAAGAATTATAAAAACAAATAAAAAACTGCTAATGGCTTAGGATGGCCCACTGCATAACAAAAAATCAATTCCCTAATTATTTTTAAAAGAAATTCCATGCCTATCTCCTCTATCAGCATCCAAATGCTGACACTTCTTCAGAGTGTGAATAACAAAGGTAACTAAACAGCTTCTTTCTAAAATTTGTTTAAATCTTAACCAGCCCAAGCAGGTAGGACACCAGAGGAGGAGGATATCAAGAACAAGTGAACCTGGAGACAGCAGCACTGTGAGCATGACTTTCTTCTTTTTAAAAGTACAAATGTGAGGTCAGCTTCCACTAACATCAATGGAGCTGAGAAGGTTCCAGAGCCTGCCATACTATTAATATGGTGTACTACTGAGAAGAACTATATTTCTGTTCAAAGAACAACTACCAGGTACTTCACAGCAAGACAGTATTTTTAAACAGCAAGGTTTTATAGCTATTATTTTTCACTGATCAATACAGTCAATAAAATTACATAAATTTTATATGAAAATCTGATCTCAATCCAGTACATGAGAATTCTGAGCTGGCATGAAAAGGAGAAGTCTTTTGAAACTTCAGTTTTAAAGAAGTTTAGGCAAAATTCTAGTAGTCTACCTAAGGAATTGTATACAAAGATGGCAACTGCATTTTACAAGCAATTCTTTATTTTCTAGATCTTCTTTGCAATGCAGCAGAAGTGCAAGTACTGAAGCAAAGACTTAACTATTAAGTATGTATAACTAAACATGGAAACTAAGAATGGAGAAAAGGTCAGCAAAACACTTTGGAAGTTTTGCTTTAGCATATCCTCAAAGTGGAGAAAGATAACTATAATAAATATGATCAGACAGGTAAGGAAAATGGAGCAGTGCAGCACTGCCTGGCTTAATTTGGCATGCAGGATAGTCTAAAAGGCCAGGTTTTGGTACACAAGGCTGTTAAAGCTTTTGGAAACAGCAAAAGGACACAAATATCTCCCGTCTCCTCCTTTCATCATCCTCCTTCTCCCATGTGAGATAACTACTTTTCTAGAATGAACACACTAATTAAAGGAAAATGACAAGTGAGAATTGGAGTTTGCAGTGCTTGAGTTACTTTCTAGATGGTTATTCCAGCAACCAGCCACTAAATAAATCCAATACTTACTCATGCTTAACAGAATATTAAGTATGCTTCCTTAGACACATTAATGGGGCATTTCTGTTTCAGCAATCAACTGGGAATATCCTAGCCAGATACATATAAGGGCTCTGCTACCATTTCAACCCTATTTGCGCATTTTATTTCACAAATTTATAAAAACTACAGGTTTAACACAAACGGTGTTTCCTTTTGTTTGGGTGGAGTTTCTTAGGGGCTTTTTTTGTTTGTGGGGTTTTGTAGGTTTTTGGGTTGTTGGGGCTTTATTTTAAAACACGCCAGTCTTTCTTCCTTCTCCCATAGGGCAGCTCAGAAGAAAGAAAGCTGAATGGTCAGGTAAAGAACTGTGTCTCTGCAGAGCATGTCATCTTTCCAATTTCTACACACAATTTGTACACAACAAAGCAGTCTGATACACAAGGTTCTACTGACCAAGCAGCCAGAGCGAAGGAAAGTTCAGCTAAATCACATGCATTTAGTAAAGAGATAACAGACTTCAGCAGCAAGTTGTAATTTGAAAGCACTCTCACCAAAAAAATGGACTTCTTTTATCAAGCAATGCAGTGCATCTGCATATACACCACACCAACTAGCACCTATAACAGCAAACAGGGTTTCTGAAGTTCCAAATCTGGCAACAAATGAAGAAGCAAACTAATGGAGTAAGTACTATGCTGCACTGTATAATCTGTTTTTATTATTATACCAAGTAGTTACAACAATCTGATACTACACAGGATAACCTACAAGAGATGCAGTAGCTCCAAGTAAGAAAATAATTACAAATGCCCCAATACAGTACTTTAAAGCACCTTCCTGTAATGACAGACTTTTTCATATTACCATTACATGAGCACAAGAGTAACAGCCACAGCATAAAATTATGGTGAACCCTGACATTAACAAGTGTCAGTGACACTGCAATAGAACACCTACATATTGTGAGAATGCAAGAAACCTTTTGCATCCAACATTAAAAAGTGGCAGAAGTTTTGAAGACACAATAACATATCCCAAGCTTTTTTCCTGGATAGGAGAACATTTATATATTTGTTACTCAAATACTGTTGTTCCCAAAGAAGTGATGATCACTTCATAAAACGCAATGTTAAGAAGCAAAGCTTAAGAATGTTAGCTCTTGATATAAAAATCCCTGACAGAAATTAACCTGTCTTCAGTGATGTGATGAAGAAAAAGATTACCTACAGTTTTTAAGACTACCATGTAGCCATTCAGAACACTAAAAGCACTGAGAAGTAACTGCCAAAGCAGCTATACATGCAGTGGCCACAGACACCTTCAATGAGACGTAAGTAGCCAGCAGAGAAAATTCAAGAAGAATTTTATTGCAAGCTTTATTCCTGGAGCACGAACCTATGATCAAGTATAAGTTCTACCTAAATTTTGCATCAGAGTCAGGGGGCTTGCATAAAAATACTACTACGACAAAATCTAATCTTAAAGAACTTGTTCTACCATTTTTAACATACAAAGTTTATGCCAGCAAAATACATAAAATCAAAATTTTGCTTTACCTAGTTCAAAAAACCACTCTCTGATTATTTTCATAATTGGTACACTACCAAGGTATTTTAAAAACTTATTTCTAACATTACTAGATTACCTATCATAAGAAGTGTAAAATCTGTGGGACTGAGGATGAAAGATAAACTTCTTTAGCTGCTGTTAGAAACAGTTGCTTCAAGAAAAAAAAATCTTCCACTGCACAATGCCTTCCTTGTATGAATTTTGAACAGTTTATTTTGCATTTGAAACACTTTGAACATCAGGAAAAATAGCCAGAGGTACAGGTAAAATCACAGTTAAGATTTTCATGCTCTCTTATTTCCAAAGATAATCCTAACCCCTCAAAGGAAGAATGCCTTGCTCCACTGGAACACAGCTGTGTCCTCCCCTTGAACCCTAGTGGCCGGTGCCTCGGCAAGGCTCCCAGCAGATGCGCATATAGCAGCGGGCTCCCATCCCACGGCAATTCACAAGGGCCTTCCCGCTGGGTAGCTAATCACAAGCAACAGAATATGAAAAGTATTATGCACCCAGAACCAGTGACGAGTGTTCGTAAATGAGGCAAAGGAGCAAGTCCCAGCCTGGCTCAGTTAAAGTTCTCCCACCCACTGAAACTGTTACAGCACAGCAACATACAGGAGGAGTCTGGCTAAAAGAATTCACCATCAAGAAAAGCTTGAAGTATAGAGATCACTCTCCTCAGTTCACTAAATACATTTCTCTTACACCTTCAAAAATTATTTGCTTCTATCAGTCTCTCCACTGAAAAAACGGAAGCAACAACTACAGAAGTAACATTGCAACAATTACAAAGTAACTCACCAACCAATATCTGTCATTAACTGATCCAATACTATAAACAACCCTGTTAGAAAGCACTACAGTCAAGTATAACTTCTAGAATTTCCCCCACATTATGTTTACCATGAAATTTCTTCATGCTCTCAACATTGTTTCCTTCTACAGTCAGAGTCTTTCAGTTTAAAAGAAATAATTTTTTCCACTGCAGAATTAGTTTATTAAGTCAGGTATGCCATACTATTGCTTCAAATCCCAACAAACCTGGTATGAAATAAACACACTGCAGAATCTGCCACAGCAGATTTTTATCTTCTCCAACACTACCATATTTTCATTACAACTTTAACAGTTCTATGTGACTTTTTAAAATTAAAAGTTAAATAGTCAGAATGATCGCTTGCTTAGAAAAGAAACTGAGTCATCAAAAAAGCATATCCTTCCAAACTAAACTTAGAAGGGAAGGAAGACTAGAAACTGGACAAAAGATGTTGTACATCTTTAAGCTTTTTCACTGCTTAGTTTGTCTATGAAAGAGGCAAAGAATTACTTCAGTTCCTGTTATATTATTTTCTTAATCCCAACAGAGAAAAATAATTTAGTGGAGATCTCCAACTGCATCTGCATGCTTCTATCATCTTATCTAAAATCCACCTCAGGCAGGGGTGACCACAATTTGTATTTACCACTAAGCATTCCTTGTGTTTGTCAGCTGATGGACAGGCCAAACATACTCTTGACTGCATTTTAAACTAAGTCTCCCTTAAACAGCAGCATGTTAAAGTTTAAAAATTAAACTACATATTTGGATACATGTTAGATACATTTGTCTTGCTATTTTATTTTTTTCTTTATTTTCCTGTACATTCATTTTGTTCATTTTTTACAGTATTTTCACATCATTTATTTTACAAAGCTAATGTTAGGCTTCAATGTAATTACTCTCTTTCCTTCCCTCTCTGGCCAGGGGGTGAATTTAATACATCAGTTTACCTTTTAAACTTGACTTTCATATTTTAAAATTAGTAATATAAAATAGAAGCTTCTGTATGTTTAATAATTGTCAATTTAAAAATAAATATGGTTTATGAAAGTCCTCAGAAGTTGGACTTCAAAAAAAAAAAAATTTCTACAGAGAAATGTTACCAAAAAAGAACTGCCTGAATTGGGAACAAGGATAGGCAAAAACCTGAGTGAACCTAATGAAAGAAAAAAACCCAACCTCACACTGCTTATTTAGAATATTCAGAATCCTAGATGTTGAATAGCCTATCTACTTTATTGACCTGCCTGAATAAGTGAGCCTGAAACTGCTGAAGATAGCATAGCAATACTACAATTCCTTCCATTTCACCGAAGTACCTTTCTGAATAGTGTCTGTCACTTCCAATTCACTGAATCTGTCTAGTGCTTTTAAAAGCTTTTGTACATGCAGTTATTAACTGGACTATGTAGGAGACATTGCAACATTCAAAATACAGGACTTGGTCTCTGGACCTTGTGCTTATGCACACCAAAACACCAACAAGCACTCGTCATAACAACTCTAACAGACTCTATTAAAAAGATCCATATTATATGTATTTCTTCAAGTAGTAAACTCTGGAAGGAGACTAAACGAAAGGAACAAGCTATTTGGATGACTATCAGCTTAGATGACAAAACAAATGGGAAAATCTGACTCAGCACAGTTACAGACGAATCTGTAAAAACTTTTCATCAAAAGAGGGGAATTGCATCTTAATTGCCAAGCAATTAGGTAATAACGCAAGCAGCTTAAAAAAAAAAAAACAAAACAAAACAAACCCTTGCTCATGCTGTGTGACAACTACAGAACCAAAAAGGGACACTCAAGGTATGAAATGTCTACCTTTGCTCACTGGAGCTGTGATGTCAGACCACTCCATGGGCTCACTGATACCTTGACACTTAAAACCCACCCACCAAACAGTTACTTCAGAGCCCTGATGCATGCTTTACTACCATCCTCCTCCTTCCTCCTACACAAACTTTAAAGTTTAAGCTCCCAAGTATCTAATTGAAAATTAACCCTAAGTTGCCATATATCCATGCTGCCATGCTTTAAGCACCAGAAGCTGCATGCATTATGTTCATGGATATTACAGCGTCAAAAGCCAGAACAGAGACCCACGTCTTCTGCAGCCAGAGATTTTACCCAATAGTGTTCACAGTCCAAACACATCATGGGATCAAAGAGAAAAATCAATATCAGACAGTGCATCAGAGGCAGCGCCAGTAAGAAGATGTCAAGTTGACAACTTTCTGGTGAGTTTACAACTCTCACACCAATGTGCTTTCTGCTCTGGTTCATTTTGGCTCAAATCCCATCATCTGGGGCAGTCTTCAAAAATTAAATTAACAAAATATTTTTGACACAACAAGCAATGTGATCTATGAGCATATGAACAGCCATCTAGCCACAAAAACATGTTTAGAAGGGTTAAAAGAAGATTTCAGCATCCTTTGTCCAAAAAAAAGGCAGATGTAATACTTGTATAGAATATGGTTTACTGAACTTTAATCTTTAAGCATCATCAAATTTGACCTTCCTCATTTGCTTATCTCCCAAAAACAAGGACACTGGCAAAAACCTGCCTAACAGGAACATGTACACATATAGGTTTACTTGAATCATCAATACTGCTGTTAAGGAGGGCCAGGTACACTTCGCTGATCAATTTATACACTGAAACATCAACCCATTCGGTATCCATACACCACCTGTTCCCTTATGTAAATCCCCTACTTATTATTTATTAATTTAATCCCTCATTTAAAATTTAAGATCTAGCTTTTAGTGACCTCAAAACAAAACCCTGCAAAAGACTAAAAAACAAGAAATGTAAATCTGAGCATTTTGTTACTTGTTGAGAAGCTCTACTATACTATCTCTGCGTTTACCTCACTCTGAAGTCTTCAGACACCATCTAAAACCTCTTGCTACTAAAATCTCAACAGACAATAATAATCATAATCGTAATAATAATAATCACCTCCCAAAATCTATCTAGAATCTAAAGTTATGTGCTGCTCTCCTCAATGACAGAGCAGATATCTTACTACTTGCTATCATGGTATTTAAGAGAGCAGATAGCTCAATATACTTGCTTTGTTAAACCTTCCCTGTTCATAACTCATTCCCCAGCCATAACTGTACATCACTGTGTACCTCAGTGAACAGAAAGTAAATTTCAAAAAAATCATTTAATTAGAAGACAAAGAAATGCAGAAAGAATACAGAAACCTTTTCTTAATCATAAAATATCAAATAGTACCATTGAAAATCATCTTAGCAGTTATGTTAAAAAAAATCCCTCTCTCACCCTCACTTTATAGCTCGAAGAGGCACACACTGCTGCACTAAAACTTGTGTTATGTCAAAAAACACCTTCACAGTGTGAAATGTGGAGTGGAGTATGTAAATGTAAAATGCAAACTTTTTACATTGTGAAACATTAAGTACTCTGTTTTCCTTTGTTGGACTTTTGCACCAATGAATACTCCTGAATACCACAAAAATTAGGCATAATCAAAGACCATACATAATTTTATGAGTCTCTCCATTGCTGTATGTACTTTGGGAACTTGTAAGTTCACTACCAAAAGACATTTCACTGAAAATAAAAAGATGAGGAGAGATTGTATTTCCACCACTACTGCTATTCTCTTGAACTCTTCCACCCACAGGTTTCTCAACACTTGTTTCAAGAATTTTCAGCTGGAACATAGTAAAAAATGCTAAATTGTGTAGCAGGTTACATTGATTATTTGTCAGTCACCAGAGAGAATATTTTCATTTGTAATACCTTTGGCATTTGTCAGTGTCTCTCTCACAAAGATCCATTTGGAAACACCTATTAGAATTAGGGTTTGTTCGTTGGGATTTTTATTAGCAATAGTTAAAAGCTTAAGGATAAGCCTTGTGAAGTTTTTCACAGAAATATGCCATTCTTCACATAGCTATATTGGCACCACTCAGGAGAATGTGACAAGCTGTCTGTATTTTTCACTTTCTGCTTCTATAAAATGAACTCTCACACCCCAATTCAGTGAACCCTATCATTGCTACTTCATAGCATTACCTTTCAAAAATATGCCCTTACCATAAAAAAAGCTTCTAATATAATATGGCTCTCCTGTTAAAGCTTGTATTTAATAATATTTAGGTTGACTATGAAAAATTAATAGAAAAAATTAAAATAACAACTAAAGAAATTCATCAGCTCAATTCTAAGCACAACACTAGTGGTAGAGGTAAGCCTTTTTTTAAGACAGAGGTTGCAGAAAGACAGTAGGTTAGAATTTTTAGAGTTTCTGTTTTCCATAAAGCACCTTACCACTGTGTTTAACTATCTCAGCTAACTGTGTTGAATTAAATCTAGCCAACATGGTTTGTAGTTAGGTGCCCTTTCAGTTTGCAAATGTAAAAGGCACATAAAAACTGCATGACTGAGTAACAGGAAACGATAGTTGAAAAAATATAGGTGTTCAGAACTCCATATTTATAGGCAGAATCTTTAAAGCCAACTATAGAAATTAAAAGTAGAAGCTGCTTGTTACAGAAAAAAGAAGACTTTCATTGCAGGACATGAACTAAATGTAAGCAGAAGTGGAACTACTCCAAGAAATATAAAAAAACCTTTTCAAGGCTCCCTTACATTGTGTCCCAAACCACAACAGAGTAATTTATTAAGCAAAACAAACAATGAATTAGTGGTGCTAAAGAGATGCCATATGTTTGCCATCCTTACACTTAATCCTAAAATACTTCCACTGTTTAGTGATGCTAATATTCACTTTGATAAAAGCAAATGCATAAAAATTGCATAATGAATTAACAACTACATAAAAGACACCACAACTACAATTTGCATGGTATAGCTCCTGTCACCCCCATTCCTGTCTTTCCTTACTGGTTTTTACACTTCACTCCATAGGCAATTTTTACTAATTTAAACTATACCGCAGAGCGCTCTTCATCCAAGCGTTCCCCGCACGGCTCTAACAGGTCTCCCTTGTGCACACCACACAGAGTGAACACTCGCAATTACATGAACAATGCCTCTTCTAAAGCCTGAGAGTTATTACGTGCATCCCAGTAGCAAGCAATAAACGCACTGTCCCAGAAACAGCACCTCATCCCAGATTAGGATCTGGAAGTACCACCAGGCCACTGAATCCCACAGCACAGCTGATGACCACATTTTCTCCCGCACTTCCTACAGTGGGTACTATACACAGGAGTTGAACACAGAAATTGTTCGTGATGCTAAGTTTAAAAGACGGGAGAAGGCGCCCGGAACAGGTCAGATCAGGAGCAAGAAAAGCAGGGTCTAAATTGGTGATTGTTTCTCTCGTTGGTATAGGACAACAAGGCATCGGCGTCTCAAAGGGTGAGAAGAGACAAACGTAGAAGGATCGAAACGTAGCAAGTGCAGGGCAGGGAAGGCGGTGTGAGAGAAGTCTCAGCAGCAACACGACTCCGGGCAAGGAGCCTGCGGCAGGGTCCGGCACGGACATGGGGCGGGAGCAGCCGCCGCAGGCAGCGAGGCCGGGGCCAGAGCGCCATGTCAGGTGGCCGGGCCCGGCCGGCCCGGGGCCCGCGGGTGGCAACCTCCGCAACAACCGTGCCGCGGCCGCGGGGCCGCACCCGGGCAGAGGGAGGCGGCCGGGGAACACCCCCGGGGAGCGCCCCCGGGACCGGCGGCCGGACAGCAGGTCGCCTGCGCACAGGAGCCAGCGGCAGCGCCGCCCCCGCGCACAGCCCGTGCCGCGGCCCCGCGGTGGAAGCAGCCGCGTCCCGCCGGGCCGCCCCTCGCCACCCGGCTGGGCCTGGCGAACATAGGCCGCGGCTCTGCCGCCGCAGGCCCGGCCATGCCCTGCCCGGCACGGAGAAGGCTGGGGGAGGCCGCGCAGCGCAGCGGGGTCCTCCACCCCCGGTCCTGCCCTCCCTGCCTACCCCGTCGCTGCCGCAGCCCGCAATAACTCACCCGCTCCGCCGCCCAGCGCTGCCCCGCGGCCGCGGGGGAAGGGACGCGGCGGCCGCGCCAAAGGAAGGGAGGGCGGCGCGCGCAGCTCCGCGGGGGCGCGCGCGGGCTGCCCCCGCCCAGGTGGTCGCGCCCGGCTCGGCCCGGCCCGGCCCGGTGGTGGCCGCGTGCCCGCTGCCCCGCCGGTGCGCGCCCCCGCGGCGTCCGGCGCGCCGGGCCCGGCTGCTCACGTGACGGCGCTGTTGGAAGGAAGGGATGGGGCGGGCGGGGGCTCGCGCGCTGCGCAGGCGCCGGGCGGCAGTGGTCGGGGGTGGGGCAGAGCCGCGGGACCCCGGGCCGGGCGTCAGCTGCGCCGGTGGGCCCGGTCTGGACAGGCTCCGGAGAGGTCCCCTCAGCGGAACCAGCGCTCGCGGCCGAGCCGGAGGTGTCCGCGTACCCTCGCTGGAGTCGGGGGCCGCAATAGCCAAGGCGCCCGGTGGCAGCCGCGGGCCCGACTGCGCCTGACGGGCCTGCCTGGACCAGGGAGGGCGGATGGAGGGCGGCCGGCTGGCTCCGCCGGTTTTCCCGTTAGACCCTGGCTGAGGACACACATGGTGTGACTAGTGTGTAATGATGTGGCCTTTTGTCTTCGGAGAGCAGCTGCCACCCCCCCCACTCCTCGGTGCAGCCCGCATTATACAACCTGCTTGTTAATCTGTCCTGTTCCCCCTCCCGGCCCCGGGCAGATTCCTGCAGCTCCCGATGTGCCAGGCTCTTCGGTTCCTACATATTAGACAGCAAAGTCTCCGCAGTCGGTCGGTCCTGGGCAGACACGTCTCATGCAGCCTGTTGGTGCAGGCGCGTTTTCGCCTCTCTTTTCCTGGTAGCAGTTTGTGTACGCGCGTTGCAGGACCTGTGGCGCACATTCGCACGAATCGACACCTAAGGGGGCTGTCGCGGTATGCGTTCGTCGGGAAATCAGAACCTGGAGTAATGTTACCAAAAAGCAGGATTGTCTTTCCTAATTTGTGTTACAGCATTAGCTGAATGCAGCGTTCGTTACTCTGCTTTCAGTTGTGATGGCTGGCATGAAGTGCCGTGCAGGCTGGTTCTAGTATATACCAAGTTTCATTCAGCACCTCCAAAAGAGAAACTTGATTTTTAATATTTTTAAAAATCGAATTTGGAATTACCTTATATATTAAGGTTATTCCAAATTATTATATTAATGCTGCCTTTACATATTCCTAGTATTTTGTAATGAAATACAAACATGATGTAAGGACAAAAATATTGATTGTGTTTCCTTTAGTTTCCTTTTGGTTCTGTTTTGAGTCTCTGAGATTGTATTCTTTAGGGCTTTCTGTGGTGCCATGAAGGCTGAAATACATTGAATGCTTCTCTTGCTGCCATCACACTAAGAAAGGAAGCATTAAACTGAAGGCATGGTAACACAGCAATATTTACAGGCAATACACAAGGTATTTCCAACAGAACAGTTTTGATGTGAAGCAGTTTTTAACCTATGCAGCATTTTTTTTTCTCCCTGCCCTTCCATAACTAGTTATGCACATTACCACAAGTTGGTTTTCTCCAGTTTTCTTCCTGTATTTTCCCTCTTTGAGAAGGTCTCTCTCCTTTCCAAAGCAAGCGTCTTTAAAAAAAAAAACTGAATTCTTATGATGGTGCCGAACTGAGCTACTGAGTTGGTTGCACTAATTTCTTCAAAGGCTTTTTAGGCATGGAACTTTCAACAAGGTGCTAACCCTCTAAAATACTGTTGATATTATACAAAGAAATGAAATTACTTTCTGAAGCAAAATTCAGTTAAACTGAATTTGCATTGCACAAATTTTCCAGCATTCAGCCCTTTTGATTTCATTTCTTTTGACACAAGCAGCAGGCAAAGCATTGCTGGTAATCTGATCATTGTTCATTGCTCTATTCAGTTTTTTCTTTACATTGTCAAAAGTCACATAACTCCAGTGACCCATCTCAGTTTAACAGAGTATGTGCACTTTTCTTTTGCCATGGCCATACTGTGCCACTCCATTTATGTAATGAACTTGACCATCTGAAGCGCCTGTGTTGCAGTTCAGTATAAAAAAAAGAGCACCCCAATAGCAAATTTTGTAGTTATTACAGAGGCCTTTGTGTACAGTGACACAGCAGGTGTACACAATTACAACTGTCCCATCTGCTATCTTCCCTAGCAATATTTTTATCACATAATCCCTTTATACATGAGCTACTTGGTAGTAGTCCACATCTTCCAAGTTGTCTCCCTTGAAAAGCAACCTATTTATTTTAAGTCTCCTAGTGCCCTGAACACAAGAAAAAGCAGAAGGTGGTTTCTTTGCTTATAGTTCCAAGTCTCTATTTAGCCACAACTCTTCCCAAGAGATTTGTGAATTATATTGCTTATAGTCTTTCCATGTCTTTTGGTCTAAATGGAATTTTTTGAAAATATGCTCTATGCAGTCAGATTATGATCACACTGGTCTTAAACATGGCTTGCTTTTGACTATTACTTATGCTGTGGTTGTCAAAATGTGGAAAGGAGTTAGACTGCTCCATGTGCTTATCTGGATAAAGAATGTATTGGGTATGGTGGTGCCCTGCTGTAGGGCAGTATTTGCTACTGTCAAAAAACTGAGATATGTTACAGCAGTAGGCCATTAAATATTCAAACAATGTCTCACAGGAACATCTTTCTTTTGTCTGCAAGATACTTGATTTAAATGATTTTAAAACCCAAGTACTGCATTTGTTTTGTAATTGCATAATTTAAAATGTTATACAAAGCAGAATTAAACTTCTGAAATAAACTGATAGGTACTACAGCACCAGTTATGTTTATCTGCTGAATTTACAATATTGAACAAGCTCTTTTTTTTTTTTCTGATTACTGTTTTCTGAAAGAGTCAAATACTACATTGGCACCCTTCAATAATTAGATAACTGCTTTTCATAGCTCACTGCCATGATTTTTTCCAGGATGAACAGCAGACACTTTACTCTCAATACCTGGGATTTGCCAATACCACTATTCAGGAAGCTCCACAGTTAGCTCTTTGGAAGTCAATTTTAAGTTATTGTGAATTATACCTTTAGAAAAATTTAAAACTGTTAGTTCCTCAGATATTTTCTATTTCTTGTGTTATAAGAATTTACTTTTCAAACGCAGAACAGTAACAACCAATAATCTAAAATTTTCTAATCGCAAAAAGGAAACCCACATATTTTGGTTGAGAATATCTGATTTGACACTATTTCCCCCTTAATTTCCTGCCTCCTCCTTGCTTTGGTTAGTATAGGAACAGTAACATGTGCCCCGTTATCCACTTTTCACCAAATTCATGACATGATCATTCTCTTTCCCCACAAAAATACTCATAAGCAGCTGCCAGTTGTTGGATCAAACAGAAGTTACGTGTCCTACTCTAGAAAGCAGCAGAAAAACATTCAGTTCCACAGGTGAAAGGGACTGAGGCTTTTAAAATTACCCATACAGCTGGGTGGACAAAGGCAAGGTTCTGAAGACAAAGGATGTTTAGCCATTGATTTTATGACTAAGGGTAGATTTTTGTAGGGAGGTAAAAGCTGTAGAAGCTACAAGCTATTAAGAATTATCCAATGCAATACATAGATTTAAGACTAAAAAAAAGACATTTTATCCCAGAAAATCAGACAGAGTTGCAGTTATATGCAGAAATTGGTATAAAACAGGAAAAAAAAAATGCTTGAATGAAGTTTTTTAGTGCTAGAGGAAAACAAACGTTGATAGCCAGCACAAAATATACCTTTGAGACTTACGTCCCAAACTAATTTGGGTGGTTGTTTATGGAACTACTGCTGGTTACGAATTCTCTGAATACCTGAGATTTCACTCCAGTACTATTTACCTCAATTTTTGTCTTCTATGAAGGCAATGATATGGTAGCCTCTGTCTGGTTCCCCAGTACATGAAAATATTGACAAACTGGAAGGAACCTTGGTAGAGGGTCACCAAGATTATTAGAGGCTTGAAGCATAGAGTGTATTGTGCTTCTTCACCCTCGTCATGAGATTGGGGAGGCAAAATTCCTCTTGTCAGTTACCTGGCAGATGAATGTAGAGAGGAAGAGACAGAGCGTCTTGGAGGTCACAGTGAAAAAATGTGAAAAACAGGGAAATTGCATCTGGGAAGATTCTGAATATTCTGTCTTTTGGATAAAGAAACACTCCATGTAGGATGGCCTGAGGTAGCATCTGAGAGCATCAGGCTATGTAGCTCCTTCCAGGTACCCATCCTCTATAGCATCCTACAAGGAACTCCCAGTTAGAAGGCAAGGAGAAGTAAGAATCCCGCTGTACAAAATCAGGGAGAGAAGAGTAGGGTAGCTCACCCCTGGGACAGACAGGGGACGTCTTACTGTTGAGAACCTTGTAAAGGGATGAGTGTACTTGCAGTATGAGGGAACTCCATGGTTTTGCACATTTGCTATGGCACTCTTGTATTTATGTGCTTTTATTATGACGAACTGAAAGTTGTCAGAGTTGAATTGAAATTTTAAAGGCAAGTTCAGGGTTTGCATGCCCTACGTTAAGACACACAGATTTACTGGAGAATTGAAGAAGGCAAACCAAGATGTGTGTAGCTTCCTACTAGCACTGTGGATGTGCATAACAATGCTGAGCAGCACTGTCCTGTTCAGATCGTATCATAACTATGCTCCTATGAATGGGGAAGAAGAGTTCATCACCTGCAACTCTTGCTCCTGTAAAGTCCAAATATAATTCAAGTTCTGTCCTCTTCAGAACAAGCATCAGTGGAACTTGATGATAAAGCATGTGCAAATTTATAAAAAGGATAAGAATCAGCTACTGCTGTTATTTTAGCAGAGATACTAAGACTCCAGCTGACTAGAAAATACCTGTTCTATATATCTAGGTTTTTTTACAGACACGGGTTGCATATAGTATTGAGACCAAATGCCTTCTAGTATGTGAGTATTTCTGTCTTGAGCATTCCTATGTATCTAAACACTGGTATCTGATTTTCTTCAGCTACACTTCTAAGAGTTCTCATTTGAATCAGAAACTGAAGCAGGCAACTTGATCTTCTGGCACTGTCCCTATCGTTTCTTGTCAGATCACTATTTAAACACTATTACCTCACAAAGACGCTTTCAACCGATAGGGAACTTGTGTTGTTATTGAGATAATTATCAATGCATTAGGACAGTATGTATCAAAATTAACAGCAGTCATGCAGGTGACCATCAAGATAAAAATAATGCCACTTACTGTGGTTACATGTAGTATAAACCCGTATCAATAATATAAAATCAGGTTATAATTGTCAATGGCTATTACACATTAAGAGCAGAGTATGTGGAAATACTTTACCTGACACTTTGAACTATTGCACTTCAAGAAGTTAGGTGAAATTTATTTAATTTACCTGTAGATACCAATACTGAATTTGCCATCCCATGTTCCCTTTACAGAATATGCTCTCATCTTTAGAGAGCTCTTCATCTAGTCTATGTTAAGTATCTCTTAGCATAGGAGATCTGAGACATATGCCTAAGAGCAAAATTCCTTTCACTAAGAAATCTGTATTTCTTCAGTGAAGTCCCTCCTAGCTATTAATAAACCCTACCAAATTTCAACCTGATTTTATGACCTGAATTCAACTTGTGAAGTATAACTGATTTTTTTTTTTTTTTTTACAGCGGGATTACACAAATACATACAAAAGATAATAGTAATCTTCTTGGAACAACACGAACTCTGGTTTGATAACTTTCCCAATACTGACAGAAAATACTTGCTTATTAATGACACAGCAAAATCCCAGCAAATCTATGATACTGTTTTGAGTACTATCTCTCAGTAATTATTTAAACATGTTGCACATATTAAAAAAAAAAAAGGAAAAAAATAGTATTATTAATGCTGCAGTCAAGCACTCAGAAGCCTAAAAACAATTAAGGTAAGGTCATCTATGAACCCCTAGTCTGACCTGCTCAGAAGATTTCTTCCCCCATCTCATTTGTAAGGATAAAATGAGCAGAGCCTTACTACTTTGCTTACTGCCAAAGACCTTAAGTCTAACCTTAGATTCAGCCTCAATACCAATTACACATTTTTCCATTGTTTCTTCTGCAATAAAGCAGATGGGTCTGATTACTTCAGAAATTACTGCTAATCTCCAGAACTGCCCCACTAATTCAAGGACTGGAATGGATTTTTATACACTGAGAACTGAAGACAGGGAGATTAGAAGTATTATTTACTTTTGCATACAGTCTGAAGTGGCTTAGGACTTGTTCAGAAACTGAGTTCTACATAATTTCATACATATTTAAGTACAGTGTTTACAGATTTAAGTTGAAACTGACTGCTCAGCACTTATAAGAATCAGATTCAAAAAAATCACATTCAATTTTATACCTAATTTTGGATAATCAGTAACAAATTTACTACCTTTCCTCTGAATTTTTAAGGGACCATATGACAGAACAATACAGGGAATTCATCAGTTTTCTGCTGCATTAATTGCAAACTCTCAGCCCACTTCCCATGACCATTTCTGCTACATACTAAGGAATGATGCAAACACTGCCACCATTTACATGCCACATTACATAAGCCATCAAGTCCATGGCAGAAACCAGTCTAGCAGATGACAGGAATGTACTACAACATACCCCTTGAAGGGGCAAAGCAGTTACACATTGAAAGCATCCAAAATCAAATGTTACATTTAAGCCTGTTTTCCATGACAGGCTTTAGCCTTAAGATACAGTAATTTTGCTTAAGCATTTATTCACTTGAATCTGTAAATACGTAAACACATATTTACAAATTTGTAAATACATCCTTTACATGCAATTTCATTCAACTTGTTTTATGTAGCTCCATCTGCTATCCTATATTCATAACCTAAGTACTGTTGAAAACTACCAGAATTGTTACAAAAGAGGAAAAGATCTTCTGTTCCTAAGTCATGTCTAAACAGGGAGAGATCAGAAGTTGACTTTCAACAGACATGCGCTCACGCAAATTTTCCCTCTTCTTTACTGAAATCAGCTGAAGTCAAGCCCAGTCTCAAGTTCAGAGTTCAATGAACCAAGCTTCCATCACTAACGTGTTAGAGCTCTTAACTGAAACACAACCCTCCTTACCCATGATGAATTCTGTAAAGATGGTAAAATGACAGAAATTGCATTAATAATTTTAAGTAAAATTTCCAGACATTTTACTTGTAGTTTACAGACTTCTCCTATTTTCACAGGCAACCAAATCAGAATTCTTAACTTGAACTGGATATTAATCTGTATTAATACTGTTAATCCAGTATTTACATTAATCAGCCCAGCATAACGATGAGTTACAGAATATATGAAGATTTTGTCTTTGCCATTGTTCCTATAATCTAGCCCATCTTGACAACAGAAACACTGATGACTTTGGATGTCATTCCGCAACATTTCTTCAGTCAAATGAAGCTGTATTCCATTAAACAAAATACCTCTTAAACCATGTTCAGCTTCCACAGGAAAGATGATCCAAAGTTTATTTTATAGCTTTAAAGATTGTGCTATAATATATTATTTTAGGGATTTTTAAATCATACAGTGCTCTTTATAAAGCAATCCTTCAGGAATCTCATTGACTGATACTATGATCCCACATCACTGTTTAGAAAGGAAGAGATGTATTAACCAAATTTTAACTCTAAGCAGATATGAGCACTGATCACCTCAGCTGGCTACTAAGAGCACCTTCTAGTTCTCATCAGGAAGTTTAGTCACCACTCTGAAAACTCACATACCTCAAACGTTTTTTGGAACATCTTGTTTGTACATAGCTTCAGTCTTGACAATGAAGCACTCTAACACACTACTTTTACCTGAATTCTAATGGTACTGATTTAAGTGTTCTCTAAGCTTTTCTCTGATGCATATCCTCTTCTGTTTTACTGCAAAAACAGCTTCAAGAACACTAAGTAAGTAAGCTGTTTTAGTACTGGGGACAGCAAGTCACAAGTAAGCTACACGAAAAAATACTGTACTTTCTACCATTAATTTTTGTCCACATTTATTTATGAGTAAAACAAACAGCAAAAATTACAGCAAAGGGGACATTCAGGGCCAGATTAAAAAAAAAAAGAAGAAAACAGATGCCTGACTAGATTCTGAATTTAGGCACCTCAAGATCGCTGACACAGTACACAAAAATAAGTGAAAGTGATGAGCATTTCAGCAAACTTTTTAAGTGCATTTCAGTCTTTATTTAGATGTTTTAAGCTCTCGCACTAGATTTTACAAGCTGGTGAACACTGGCAAAAGTATTTCTCCCACAGAACTATAACCACACATTCCCAAGACAGTATAAATATATGGTTGAACTAACATTAATACACATCACCATTTTATCAATTACATAATAAAACAAATTATCAAGTATCCAAATATTAAGTTACGCAGCTTGAAAGGCATACAAAATATTACAGAGGTCTGCCCAAGTCATAGCAGAAACTCAAGGAGGAAAAATGAAAAGAAAATAAAAAGATCACACTTTCAACAAAGCAATAGTTGGTAAACAACTCTCAATAGGTACAGTAAAAGAAAACTACAAGATTTTTCAGAAATTTTCTGATTAAGAATTTTTAGCTACAATAACAAAGCATTTCTACGTTTTAAAAAAATATTTACTAAAGTAAAGGGCATATTCTATACTTCCTGCACAAGACAAAGGCAACATTTTACTAGAAATATTAAATAGCCCCTCCCAACCTTTTCAGGCCCTCTGTTAAGTTGCACATGAAGTGCCAACATTAATTTTACTGTAAGGCTTTTGTCTGGAGACATTAAAGACTTGTGTGCTTCTGTACAATTTAAAAGATCTTCTACATGAATAACCAGAGTAATGACTTGTAATATGGAGAGGTTCAGGTAACAGAAAAGTACAGATGCAGGGGTAAAAAGTTGCTGTAATTCATAGTATTAAAAAGACAAACTGTGCAAATCTTGATAATTCTAGTGCGATTGTGGGAGACAAAACATACCGTGAGCAGGCAAGACTACTTTAGAGGCCATATTCTTCAATATTGAAATGACTGTAGAAAAAAAGATAGTAAGGTCCAGATAAGCTGGTAGCTCTCACATCATCAGAACTATGCCCATTTTAAGGAAAAACATGAAGCTGATATGCTGGGTATTTTGGCACCTAATCTCTCTATAGATTGATTTATTTTAGTACCCCAATTTTTAGTAGTTGAAACTAGGTCAGTAAGACTCAATGGCATGATTAAAGGATATTTGATTTGATAATTAATGAACAAGGAGACAGCTTAGAAACAGGGTACAGCAAAAACATTTACTGGGTCTCCAAATAGACAGATATTTATCTAAACATACAAGTTGCATTTCTACTGAGCCTTCAGCCTAATAAATACTCCTAAGGAAGCTTCCTTTACTACTAAAAAATACCAGACTGATGTCTTTGGCATGCAGTCTGCTTAATTCTAGTTTCCACCCTTTATTTCCAAAGAAGTACTATAGGCTGTTGAGCTTTACTGAATACAACAATTATTTCGGTGACCGTTGGAGTCTTTAAAGCGCAGACGCATCTTGGGGCGGTATTTCTCCAAGTACAGAAGTTGCTTGCTGTTGAAAGCTCCACGCCGCTTCCTAGATGAAAAAAAACAGATTTGAAACAGAACATTAATCTGCTGCCCAGTGAAATAATATCACCAACCAGAGAAAAATATTTTTAGGTCACTTAAAAAAGCCACCTTTAAGTCAAGGCTGTAACCAAAGAAGGGATAATTGGAAGTTAAGTGCCAGGAAAGAGGGTGGTAGCTTCCTTTCACAAACACCTCACTGGACCACATGCTCAAAGGAGTACATAGCATTTTAGACAGTGTTCAGCCTATGATAAGCTAAAGCCAGAGATTTTACATTAATATCTTTAGAAGAAACTTCAAAAGGAAGCTATAGAGTAGATACAAGATGATCTTCTTGAGAGCTGAAGTTATGCATTCTCTTTAAACAATTATGAAGAATATGACAATAGTAAGAAAGTACATAAACATTTAAAGTCCCCATAATAAAGATGCTGAACAGAAATTGAGCTTCCTTTATTTTCTCAAACTGTATGTATGTGAAAAAAAGGTACATGTTGGCTGACTGGAGTTATGTACCTGGCTACCTATTCCTCATTTCATATAGAACCAGTACAAGCTGAATTTAATTATTCGAAGGCCTGGCAATTATGCAAGAAGTGTTTTGTTATTGTTTATAATGGATGCAGCTTCTTTTAAATATAGCTGAAACCTGAGAAATTAAAATATTGAGACTAAAACTGCTCTCCTCTGACTTATATATATTGATTAAAAAATCCAAGTAAATAGTTGCCTTCAGTAGACCACCAGAAAAGACAAAGATATTCTGCCTTTCATATGTAAAATAAATAAGAAAACTCTGCAAATCTAACTGAAGGTTAGGGGGTTTGTTAATGGTTGTTCTGGTTTTTTTTTAAACCTCCTCAAGTAATTATGTATGGATTCGGTCTCAGCAGAAAAATATTCATTCTGCAGATCCAAATCCTACAGCACCGTCTGTATGCGCTACAATTTCAGATGTACTAAATTAAATGCATTACCAAAAAAAAAAAAAAAAAAAAAGCATCAAAGAAAATTCACACTTTCCTTCAGGGCCAAGGATGTATCAACATACTGAATCTTGGGAAGAGCTACATGTTAGTGTCACACTTACTGTCTTATGAACTGCACTGCATCTTCATACTTCATTCCACATTCTATCAGTGCAAGAGCAACTAAGACTGGAGCTCTGGTTAAAAAAAAAAAAAAAATTCAGTTTAGCTTTTGTCAAAACATACTCAGAAAAACAATTTACTTTGTTTTTTGCATTATGATGTTTCTTCACTGGGAAAGCAGAAAAGGCAAAAGGCATTCCTGAGACATAATATTCACTGAGACATAATATTGCCTGATTTTGAGTTAGCCATTCTCATTAAATAGGGGTTTAAATTAACTCTGGTCAACCTTAGCTTCATTCACCTGACTTTAGTACATGACAGGACAACAGAAATGCAAGTAATCTTTAACCATTTGTTTCAAATCAATTGATTCTAAGGAAGAGTTGCATATAGGTTTTTATTCTCCAAAATGAATCATCATTAGAAACAATCAGGATACCAAAACAAGTCAGAAGAGAGATCAAGTTCAGTAAGAAGTGACGAATCCTACACTAGTGTCACAAGTTTTGGGAACAGATGCAATCCATACAGGCTACTACACTCCCCTGAGGATTTCCTTGTTTGCCATGGTGTTCCTCCTCTGACAGAATCAATTTTCAGTTACAAAAGCTTGACTTAAATCAAACTCAAATACGTTAGCAATTTATGACTCAAAAAAACCCCACCAGAAAACCACAAGACAAAACCTCATGCCACACACTAGCAACAGGCTAGTGCATATAGTAGTAACTTTAAGTGGTTTTTTATGTTCAGGGACTTAAAAGGAAACTTACATGATAGAAAGCTAGGACTGTCTTCAACTAATTAACCACCCCATTTTGAGGAAAAACCAACTGGTATCATTCTAAGCAGCAGAGGAAGACTTGTTTTGGTAACATTCATCTGCTACTAACATTCATCTACAAGTTCACTACAGTGAACTTTGTTGCTTGTGAACCCGTAAGGCAGTGGATAAGCCAGGTTTAGGGACAACAAGACTAAAACCTCCATTTTTTACTGGACCTGCTGAAATCCATGACTAGAATATAACAACTCCTTTTTGAACAGATCTAGCTCCCTGGTAGTTTAGAACTGCAGAAAACCATTACATTCTCACAACAGTTAGAACTCTATTCAAGATAGTGGCAGCAGAGAGAAGGGAACAGGAATAAGAGGAGAATATTTAGCAATATCCCTAAAAATTTTCTTGTCACTTAGAAATGAGACAAGAGATCTTGAGATCTTTGGGACTTTAGAAAACACTTTGCATCCCCCAGATAGGATGTAGACGAAAGCTGGTCATGATGTGCCAGAACCACCCACTTGTTTGTGGTTAATGGTTACAATGCCCTTGTTTCAAGGAGACTGGCAATACTGCTGAAATGGAGATGGAGAGAAAGCAGACAAATCACAAAATCCCAAATCCATTAGGGAAAAGCAGACAAAAAGTCTCAATGGGGCACTCATCAACATATTCGGTACAAGAATATATTTGTTAATTTAATTCTGTAGACTTTATGAGAGCTCTGACCGAAGCATCATCTCTTGACATAAAGTTCTTTAATAAATACATACAACAGTTTCCTGCCATCTTAACTACTTTTAAGTGTGAGGTCATTCCAATACTAGATATGTGAGTATTTTACATTTGCCTCAGGTAAACTTTTGCACTAGATCTTAACAAGTCTGGCAAGGGATGACAATTCAACAAATCTTTAAAACTTCACCCACCTTCCAAGACCAGCAACACAGTGTACAGCAATGCAACAACCAGGTTCTTCACGAAATTTAACTTTAAGGAGGTTTAGCCAATCATCAACAATCTGGTTGGATGGTGGAGCACCGTCATCAAAGGGCCAGTCCTGGAACACAGGGTGACAAACACATAAAGACAGAATTCTTGCAAGCTGTATGCACAGGCAAAAAAAAAAAAGGAGGGGACACAATGGACAAAGCTGACAGCTAAGGAAAGTACTCAAACCTAATATTTTCTAATAGGCTAACTATAGCAATATTGCAAATAGTTTCCTCTCAATCAGTTTTCACTGATCACATGATTTAGCTCAAAACTGAACTTTTTCTTCCTGACAAGAAGCAGTATCTCCACATCTTTTTCCTCCATCAGTTGACGGAATACACTCAAAGTTAATAAAGTGGTGTCAAATAATCTTTTTTTGGGGGAAGGGGATAGAGTGAACAGCAAAATGCATTGGTTTCGAACTCTGCTTCTACACTACTTACCAAAACCTGAATGCCTTCTTTTTCCACCGGAGCAGTGTCATAAGTAGCTTCACACACTCTTACCACTGTGGTAACACCGTACTTCTTAAGTTCCTAAGGAGTGGAAAAAAAAAAATGCTGTAAGAGTAAACCAGCTTCACTTAACCATTACATTTTCTCGATAAGCTAACTTAGTAACTCATTCCAAAATTCTCACAAGCAAAACTCATGCAAATGCTTGCCATCCTGCAAAGACACAGAAAGCTGAAATGACTAAAAACTTTTGTGCTAATGCCAGATACTTTGCCGAAAAGCCTAAACAAAGTCCTACGTGCAGACTAAGTTTAGTCACGTAGGATCAGACTTTCTTCTTTAAAAATCAGATCCTGATAAATATTGATTAATCAAGTAGTCCATCTCCAAATGATCATTCATCTTAAAGGAACATGAAGCTTCCTGGTTTGCAAAGCTACATACTTCACTAAAATCATTCTGAGTAAAGTTCAAATCTTCCCCCCCTCTCTCTCTGCTTAAAACAACAGGTTTGTTAGACCACTTACTCTTAAGAGTTACAAGCACAGGACAAAAAATGAGAATATAAAGGCAAGCAAATGTTATCTCACTCTGTTGCCTGTAAATAATGCTGCACCAAATACAGAACTGAGGTCTAGTACACCTAAAATCTTGCTAAGGAGGGACTTAGCAAACTTGGACCTTCCCATGAAATAGCTCTGCAAGGAACTTATTAGCATACACACACACTTTATATCAACCACACACCTTATAGGTCCAACATGCTAAATACGTGATTTAGTTGATAAATTCAGTACTAGCAATATATGCCAAGCCACTGGCTTTAGTCAGTAGCATGCACCAAAGCACCTGAAGTAGCTTCAGCAGCTCTGAGTGCAGACTAAGCTTACTGCCACAAATTTCACTCATGTAGATGCTATGACACAGAGGATCCTCTTCAGCTACACTAAAACCATGATCCCCTATCCTAATAGTGAAGGAAGCTAGGCAGTGAAGGCTATTGCAATCCTGTTACTAGTTCCTACTGTTCTGACCCACACTATGTATCGCTATGCAGGAAGTGCAAGGAAATGTTACACCACTTCAGCCCAATCTGAATGTGAGCTCCTACCATTAAGATATGTTTGTATTGTTCTGCACATAACTCTGCTAGATAATTCCTGTTTTCAGACCTAAACAATGTATTTAATGTACCACATACTAGACAGTATAATTATTACTTCAGTCTCAGAATTATATTTGTGAAGGCCAAAGTATATGTGATTTGTCTGCAGATTTGCAGGTATCTGCAGATTTGTCTACAAATCTTCAAAGCACAGCACCAGTATTTGAAAAGAAAAATCAATATACAGTCTCAGTATCTCCTCACATGACTGTTAGAGCAGTTATTAGCTAGTAAATATATATAAATATAGCATGCTGTTCAGGGATTAAAAAAATACATCAGTAAGAATTCTGTACCATTCTTACCTCTATAAATTTGTTTAAGGTTGCATTGGTTGGATTATGTGTGATCAGGAATCTCATGTTCTTGTAGGTGATTTCCACAGGAGCTGGGCGGTTCATTCGGGCCATATTGATTTATTTAAACATGCAACAAGATTATGAAAGGATTAAAAAAAATTCTAATACAGAAGTGATGTAGAGAAACTGAAGTCTACTTCACTATACTCCACGTGAAATTCTCAGTGCTTGGAAGTATGACGTTGGGAGCAATGGGAAATGAAATGAACCTCCTAACAAGAAGCAGCAATTCTTCAATCCAGTAATACTGAGGCAAAAGAAAGGCAGTGCACTGAGGTTTACCCCATCCAGGTCTGAATTCTGTTGGTAAATGCTCTGCCGATTTCAATTCAACACTTCTTATCCTGGTCAACCACTCTTAGGGGGGCTTCTTGGTGGAGTAGTAATGGATTTCTACAGTTCACTTGTCTGCATAGAGGTCGTGCTGTGCCTGGCAGTAGTCTCCACTGCCCTTCAGAAACTCCATAAATGTGTGACCAAGAACACCACAGAACTGCTGTAAAGAGAGGGGGGGAAAAGCAAAATGAGTACAGGTGAAACAAGGTTTTAAGACATCAAGCTTTAACAAATGAAAAAATAAAAACAGAGCAACTAAGTAGTTTCCCAAGGTTTATTTTTTATTCCAAGAATTAGGTTTGTCCAAGAATCCTGTTACCTTTTTAGCATGGATTAAAAATAAATTAGAATTTAAAAATTAGAAATCTAGAAAACTAGAATATATATACATTAACTTATTACAAAGTTTCCATGTAGGGTTTTTGCAACACCAAATCCTGTAATGTATTAAAATACCAATTTCAGATGTGCTAAACGCAGCAAAAAGTTTTAAGAACCCCAGTAATTATAAAAAGAATAGTTCTTCCAGGATACCCATATAACTGCCCTCTCCACATTGAATTGAGAGACATCACATCTACTAAAGTTACAGTACCTAAAGTTACAGAAAAAAATGCATATAAATCCACCTGACTCAAACAGTAGGCCTTAAAAGCAAATGCAGTCTTTGTGGCCTAACAGTACAATGTGGGCTTTTGAGGCACACACATTTCCAACTAAGGAACATTTCACATATTAAGGCTAAAGACCAATGGCAACCTTCATATGCTTTAACAGTCTTCTTACACCATGACTTCATTAACATACACAGAAAGCAGTAATGCTCTAGCTAAAAACATACACAGGCAAGCTTCTTGAACAGGTCATTCCTGTCCACTGGTATGCTGCTTAGCTATGGTTGAATTTATATATATATAATTACTGGAAAAAGCAACCAGGAATTAAGATAGCAAATGAACTGCTCCAAGCTGTGTATTTATTTGCAGATGTTGCAAATGAACCACCCATATGGGCTTTTTACACCCATAAAACCCTTACAGCAGATAGATGTGTTAAGTTTTGTGCCCAGCTACTCTACCAGTATTATTGCTTATACCTGCCTAGGGCACAGGAGGGAAGAAGAGGGGAGTTCTGTTTTCCAAAAGAGAGGTACAAGCTGAACCACATGTCCACAAAATATACTTAGGTATTAGAGAGAAACACAATCAATCCTACAAATATTTAGCAGGAAAAGTTATTTATGTTGATCAGTAAACCTATCTTCATGTTTTCAGACAGCTTCCTGGCATGAGTTTTAATGTGTGTGTTAAGTCACAAGCATGACTTGTAAAACACAAACAAAACAAAGAAACACACAACAAAACCCTAACCCACTAACAAACATGAAAATTAAGTTAACAGAAAGAAACTAAGATGACAATTTCACATCCACTTTGCTGCCACTTCAGAGATACTACCATCACCTGGTAGTGATGCAGACTATCGGATTAAGTTTGCCAGGTACTTGTAAAAAAAGCTACTTCAGTATTTACCTTTAACAACTTGAGAGAGAGCAAGAACTCTAAATGTAATAGGCATGGAAAAGGCGTAAGAAGGATCCTCTTAAGTCAAAGGTCAAGAGAGTAACAGGAACCAGGAGAATTCAGACTCGGAAGAACTCCAAGAATCATCTGACTCACCAGCCATGCCCTAGCAAGGTGGCAGAAGTGCATTTAAAAGCCTCCTAGGACCAGATCTAGGGAACAGCTAAAATAGTAACTGAAAAAAAGAACTGAAGGTAACTTATTTAAAGTCACTTTCAATTAGTTTAAGAAGCAGAATGGCAGAAAGGGACAGGACAGCTTTAAGCAGATATAGCTGCACAAGGTCTTGTGCCTCTTTTTGCACTACACTGGCAGATCTCCTGTCAATCTCTTCTTAAGACTGCTAAGAAGAATCATGGACACACCCTTGCTCTGCAAAAGGATGAGGGAGCAAAGGCTGTCAGAAACACAAATGCATGCAAGTGAGCCTGAGGACACAGAACGGAGTCATTTGGGTGAAAACCTTTTCTTTTCCCGCCCAAAAGCTCAAAACAGATCTTTTGGGGAGAAAAGAACATTTAACATGTCGCCATGCCTGGGCAGGTAGGAAGAAAGAAGTAACCAGGTTTCATCCAGTCTTCTAGGCAGGCTGCCCTCAATCTGCAGCTAGGAGTGCTCAAGATACCAGACAAACCAGTACACACAGAAAATGGCAGGCAGTAAACAATTAGTTAAGTAAAAAAACCCTTCTTTTTAATGCAGATTGCTAATGACATTTTAAAAACTAACTGCACAGTTCAAATTCTTATACAAAGCAGAAGCAAGTACATTATGCAACATTACATTTGAGTTCCATGTGTTATTAACCCTTACAAAGGATTCATTTTGTTAATTACTGACTTAACAGTCAGTATTAGACACATCAGAACTTTACTAATTCACACATCTAAGGACCTAACCAAGCATGTACTTTAGCCTCACTGTTTGCCTTGGCAACAACTGCTGCCACACTACAGAAGACCAAAGCTCACAGTTTCCTTTGATGTGAATGCCATCACTCCTCACCAATCTAGCAGAAAGTTTCACAGACAGACCAACCTTTAGGCAGAAACACATTGTACTCTCCCAAGACAGCTTTGCCAACCTAGTTTCATTCTGTTCTGGGAGTCAAATGAAATTTAAAGATGAGTACTACATGGCCATGCTGTTTCTGTTATGCATTAAGCCAGAGTAGAAGGCTCCACCCAGCTTCAGCAAAAAGACCTGGAAGATAAGAAATCAGCTACAAAAATAGTGTTGCAGTAATTATGATGACCTCAGGCTTTGAGGGAACTCAAATGATGTGATCAGTTTTCAAAAGACCTGGAAATACAGCTTTAAAATTACTATATTGTCTCATACAGTTTTGGTAGTGAGCTATCAAAACAGTCAAGACAGTGCATGAAAGCAAAAAGTTGCGTAAGTGAAATTCAGACACCTCGTGTTGAAGGCAGAAGGCTATTTAACAGAGTAACACCAATTCATCGTTTGTACCATCAAGTTGGGTATGTTGAACCACCATGTTCTTTTCAATTTACATATAAGTTTTCCTTGAGGAAATTTAACACTGAAGGATTTTCGAAAAAGTAGGAGTTTCCATCCCAACAGAAAGCCCAACATTTAGACTGTTAGAGCCACTAAAATAAACTTGGAAAACAAAACTCGGGTTAATATGCCCTATTGAGAGAAGGTAACCTGTCCATTATAGCTGCATTAATTATGATTGTATTCATAGTTGTATCCACTACAACTCAAGATAGAAGTTAGAGAATAGTCTGTTCAAGCAGGAGGAAGGCATCTAGAAAAGAAAGGCTTTAATTCATGCCCTTCTCTGGGACAGATCTGTCACCACTGACAAGAAGATTCACATGGCTGTTTATGTGGGGCTTGAAACAATCACTCATGTCTGACAAAAATGGTTTACAAAAGTAATATATTAGTTCATTATTGATATGGGGAAAGCAGAGAGAGAGATGCAAGGTTATCCCACGCTGTTGACACTGGTTCACAACTCGGTAGCATCTTGAAAAGCATGCAAACAAAAGCACTTCTTAACACAGTTACATGACACTTTACCTTCAGAAGATGTTCAAGATTGTTCATGGTTACTCAATCCACCTGCGCACAGACTGAAAACATTTATACCCAGAACCAACTATGTGGCCTCACAGTCTCTTAAATCAAGACCTTACACACACTCACCTACTGAAACCACAGGACTAACACTAGAAAACTAAAATAAACTAAGTTTCACAACAATTTGAGAACACCTGCAAGGAAGTTCATTGTTTTAACTTGCTACCCAACAAAAAGATACTGAATGACAAATACCTCCAACTTCTTACTATTCAGTGCCTCAGTAGCAACTGCCAAAGCAGACAGGGAAGAGTAGGAGGGTAAAGGGTACAAACTGTGAAGCCATTACACAAGGAAGAGGCACACCTTCATAAGGCACTCTTGACAAGATGCACCTCCTATCTACTGAGCACATAAATGCCCGTCCTTATGATATCCAGTGATAACACTGTCCATTTTAGACAAGGGAAAGTGACCCATTGCCTATGAAAATACATTCACATCTCACCAGTGGGAAGGAAGAATCCAAAGGTTTATCATAAATTTGCTGTGACATGCTCTGTGCCGGAAGGATATTCTTGTGGTTCAAGAAGGGGGAAGAAAAAATTATCTCAAAACTTCCTGCATAACAATTCAATGCAACTTTTAGAGATGATGAAACCAAGGCCATGTGATTTGGTTCAAAGTTCTTCTGCTTGGACCACAAAAACAACATGCAAAGAAGCCTTAACAGATATTGGAAAAAATTAGACATCACAGAAACTAATCCATCCCCTTGTCTAGTGCTAGACAACTCAGGAGAAACTTCCTCCTGAGTTTCTAAAGCAAGGAATCTCCAAATGACTTAACACTATCACTTCAATAGCAAACTACATAAATCCTGTCAAAAAAAAAATGATACCATTATGTTTTAAGCAATAAAATGAGAAATATAGCACATACAGCAATAAATGTCTGCATGTATTTCATCAAGTTTAATTAAGTAATGAATGCCTAGCAAAAAGTTGCAACTGAGAAGAAAGTAATAAGGACTTCCATTTAACACAGAATTATTTCTTGTATTGATCCAATTGAGTGAGTTTTAATTTTTTGAAGAAGGTGACAATCTGTTGCTTACAGTTCAGTAATACCCTTATCTGGGTCTTCTGGTTAATGTTTAAAACAAGTGATTGCTTCCAGTCAGCCTACATGCTGGGACAGATCCGGCATTCTTATGTGGCATGGATTTTGTCAGAACAGGAAAGTTTCACTTAATAGAAGTTATTAGAAAAGACTAACTGCTATTTATTTACTGTCTTACTGCCACATTTTCAGTAAGACAATGACATCCTGTTGCCTTGGATCTTCTTATATCTATCACACATTTTAATTTCTCATTCTCATATTTCCTCTCATGGCTGTGCAATTAATAAACAGCACCTCTGTATTACCTCTTCCACATTTTCCCCCTGAAATGACTCTGTTCTGTTAAGACAATTTCAAAACCCTTTGCTGTTACCATCAATGGAATAATATGAGCTGACATTTAGGTGCAATCTTCAGGTTTCCTGATTTGGCAGTTTTATGAGATTACAAAGAGACAGGGTTCATACTTCTGAGTCACTGCTTTCGAAAGACTCAGCAGATGCAGGTAGACATATTGGAAAGCTGTCTCCAGAAGAAACACCAGATTACAGGACCTTCATGCCACCCAAACTGTACAACTGTCAGCTCATAATACTTGCAATGTGCATAGCTGGCTAACAGTGAGCAAACAATCCTGCTTCTATTGTCGTGGACGACTTGATTTTGTTAATTCTTTGTCCTTCTTGCTTCCCTGCTTCTGGAGGGCATAGTACCACCAGCAAGCCGCGCCTTGTTTGATTTTTTTTCTGCTTAAATACACACTGTACCCCGTAGTCACAGATGTTAGGCAGCACAGGCACCGAGATTACTAGGTGAGTTAAAAAAGGAAAACAAACCAAAAAGCGGCAAGCGAAATCTTGCAAAGCCGAACTGCGATCCACCTCCAGAAGGAAATGCCTTACTTCAAAAGACAGATGGCAAGGTCTTGAAAACAGTTTTGGTCAAAATTAAGGGACTTGACTGTATTCGTGAGCTCTTGAGGCTTCAGGCAGATTGTTACAGAAACATCCGCTTCAACACGTACTTAATGACTCGTCTGCGGACTTTTCCTGCCGAACAATGCCGGCTGCACACCCGAGTTCGGGCATACCCCACCTCTACTGCATAGAGCTCATTTTGGAAAGGGCTCACGTCCTCGCTCGCAGCCGGCACTGACTCCCCGCCCGAGTACGGCTGAGACAAAGCAGCCGCCCAGCCGCCTTCGCCCCGGCCGCAGCCGCGCACGTGGGGCCGCGGCAGGGGACGAGCGCAAGCCTATCCTGGCAACCAGCCTGGCAGCCAGCCGCCCACGGGCAAGCCCCGGCTTGTCCGGACAGCCCCGGGCTACGGCCGCCTTGCAGCCGCGGGGTGCAGGGCTCCCTGCCGGTCTGTCCCAATCTCTCCTCGGTGCGGAGACACCGTCCCGACCGTGACAGCGCCCCACGGGCCAGGCCGGACCGTCACCCCGACTGCGGCGGTCACGGGTTCGCATCACGCCTCGATCAGGCTCCCGACGCGGAGCCATCTTGTCCCCCGGAGCCGCCGCCCGGCTCGGCTTCCCCCGGCAGGGGGCTCCCGGCGCGGCCCAGGGCGCGGAGACGCTGCCCTTCCCGGCGGGCGGCCCGGCCTGGACCGGCGGACTCCGCCGCACAGAGCCCGGCGGGGAGAAGGCCGGACCGGCGGGCGGGGCAAGCGGCAGCCGAGCTCACAAAGCGGCTTTGTGCCCGGGCCGGGCCGCCCAGAAGCCTGGGAGAAGTCGCAACCTCCTCCTTTCTCGGTGGAGGAGGGAAGAGGGGCGCCAGCAGGCGGGGGCAGGAGAGGGGCGCCGGCGAGGAGGGAGGCCGAGCCGTGCCGCAGCAGGGCAAGCTCGGCTCCCCAGCGGCCCGCCCGACGGGAGCCGCAGCCCGGCGTTTCGAGAAGCCGCCCGCAGTCGGCCCGGGCGACAGAACAAAGAGACAACATGGAGGAGATGGGGGAGAGGCGCGGCAGCCGGGAGGCCAGCGGGGCGAGGGGCCAGGGCGGGGGGCGCGGGCGAGCGGCACTCACAGGAATATGGTTACTCATTGAAGACTGTAGCCTGATCATACAGCCGGGGTGCAGGCGCCACCGCCGGGGGCAGGAGGAGCAGAACCAGGAGGAGGAAGAGGAGGAGGCGCTGGAGGCCGCGGAGCTGCCGGCGGGGGTTCGGCGGCGGCGCGGGGAAGGACCATACAGCGGCTGCGGCAGGCGGGCGGCTCTGCGGGCGGCGCCGGGCGGACGCGGCTGCACCAGGAGAGACACTCGGCGCCGCCTCCCGCACGAGCGTCCCGGGTCCCGCCCCTCGTGTGCGTCACTGACGAGCGTCGCGCCCACCCAATCAACGGCGCCATCGGCGCGTCTGGGGCGGGCGCGAGGCCGCGGGGGCGGGGCGGAGGCGGGGCGGGCGGGCTCGAGAGGCGGAGGCGGCCGGCGGGAACCGGTTGGTGAATGGGGCCGGCGCGGGGAGCGCTCCTCGGGGCCGCGCCGGGACATCCCGCGCGCGCCCCGCCCCGCCCCGCCCCGCCCCGCCCCGCCCCGCCCCGTCCGCTCGCGCCGGTGCCGGCGGCTTCGCCGAAGAGCCCCTGGCGCGAGCCCCGGCTCCCGAGGGACGGGGAGTTCGAGACTGTTCCCCGCGCCGCCGGTGCGGGCCGGCCGGCTGGCGCTCCGCAGCCCTGTGCCCGCCGGGGCGGGGCGAGGCGGGAGAGCCGCTCCCGCCCGGGTCGTAGGACGCGGGGTGGCGTGGCGTGGCGCAGAGCCGCCCCCGCGTGGGGTTAATCCGTCGGGCCCTTCGCCCGCGGGCTGCAAAACCGCTCTGGCTAGTTTAATACCGACAGGAAGCTCTTAGAGCGTTCTGCTCGCAGATTATCCCGTGTCTTTTAAGTCCAGGTGAAAACCGTGGTTCTGGTGCTGCAGACGGGAACTCAGCCCAGCAGACCAGCAGCAGTGTGAGGAACAACGGGGCTCGCTCAGCCTCGTGCTCCCTCTCGCTCCTGGGAAAGCGTGTCCCGGGGCACAGGGGTTCCCGAAAGGCAGACTTGGACTTGAGGAGGTGCGGCCGGCGGCGGGAAGCACCGCTGGTATCGCTGCCGCGCCTCGGGAATAGCGGCGCGGGCGGCAGTCCCTGGCTGGACACCGGCAGTCCGGGAAACACCTCGATGTGGGTCGCTGCCAGCTTTGTGAAATGACAGCCTATTTTTAGCCTGTTAGGTTCGTCTGAAACTGTTCTGGTTGTATTTAACTAGTTAAGTCTTTCTTCTGCATGATATTTTATTGCTGCTTTACAGATCACAAGAGCTTACTTATATAAAAAATAAACAGCCGCAATCTGAGTCTTCTCAAGTTACTATTGCTCTGTACAAAGGCATGGCTGCTTTGTGATTCTGCCCAAATGTCCTGGGTTTGTAGAACATGCATAAGCTGTGATTTGTCCGGAGCAGGTTTTCATGGTATCCGACACGTGAGAGATGTGCTATTCAGAGCATGTTTATGCTATCTTTCACTGTGCCTGGCTTCAGGAGGCCATGAGCTAATCTAACCAGGAGTCACGTCTCTGCTAGGATAATGTACTTAGCTTCTCCGGGCTATAAATAGATCTGGGCTGTATTTATTTACATTGTGTTAGTATTTACTGACTTAGAGCACATGTCTGGTTAACTCGCAGCTGCTTCCACTTCTCCATATAAAACTTCTTGAAAACATGCTCAGAATGCTATAAAATAAGATCCCAAGGTGAATGGGTGCTTGGAATATTGTTTCCTTTTCGGTGGTTGCAATGATAGGAAGCTTTTGGGAATACGTAAAGTCAACATCACTTCTACCCTTAGTAAAGTTTCAGGAATTTCCTCTGAATCACAGAGTCTGTGATTAAACAGCTCTTTACATGCTTTAATCCACGCTGTTTGGTTTCTGTGTTTGGGTTTTTTGTTTACTGCTTCATTGCACAATAAACAGATTGATTTTAAAATCAAATTACTTTCTGCTGCAACATCCTTTGAGTGCTCTCACACGGTAGTTTACACTGAAAATAAGTCTGGCAGTTCCTCGGAAATTATATACCCAAAGAAGAAAGGATTTAGCTCTGAGAACTTCTGGTCTAAAAGGATTTTTTCTTCTTGAGTAAAGAATGCCTGGATAATTTTAAACATATATTAATAATTTTTATAAGATTGACCCGGTCTGGTCCCACTAGTTGTGATTAATTATGTCGTACTGGTTGTCACTTACTATGCAGTTCCTGTATTTTATGATCTGAGATGGCAAGAGATACTTGGAGACTGCAATAGTCTCCTATTTCATATAACATAGGGCAGAATCAGAGGTATGTGTAGGAGAGAGACAAGTGGATAGTTACAAGGTGCCACTTAATGAACTGATGAAACAAAATGAATTGAGGAAACAGAAAGAGATGACACTCCAAAGGAACTTTAAATATAAGAAAGAAATAAATGCTTGAAAATAGAAATCTGTGGAGTATAATCAGAAGAGACTGATACTACCAGTACAAGAAGCAAAGATTGTGACCATCTCATGGTATTAGGAAGATTAACACAAGTTTTATGATAAGAGGCTATAATAGGAAAATGCTTGAATACATTTTTGAAGCAGTGGGAATGAAAAACAAAATGTGGGTATGGACAGAATGTCCTTACCTTGTTGACTATTCTCAAGAGTTTTTGAAAGTTTTAATAGGCAGTTGTGCAGTAAAACAGTCAATTTAAAGAATAGCAAAGTTTCACAAATCCAAATATACCTTATGATTGCTTTATTTTCTCCTAAGAATAGTGGAAATAGTGAAAAAAAAAATCCTATTCACACTCTTTATGCAAAAGTGTAAATGTTTTATATGCTTTGCTAGCCATTTTTGTAAAGAAGGGGAATCCTAATATAACTAGGGAAAAGTTTTTTTACTTCTGATAATCTTTGTCAACTTTCTGTAGTTATAAAAGTTCCATTATATTAGTTTATAGTCAGAGGGACCAGAACAGGAAGTACTTTTCACCATGCAGTCACACGAAGACCATGTTTCACTTTGAAGTGGTTTTAATTCATTGCTACTATATATGTTCTTTTTTGAGAATGCTTCTTCTATGGGATTCATGGAAGTTAAACTTTAAAACATTACTCTTATATTTTAAATATATTTCTTTATATAACAACTTATAAAAATATTACTCAAAGACTGAATAAAATTACTGGTTATTAATACCCTTGTCTTTTGGAGACAGCTTCTTTAGTCCCTCTAAAAATCAGTCAGTTGTTCCTAATGTTTGTCTGGGTCTTCTGTAATATAACATTAGGGCAAAAATCCACAAACAATTTTATACTGGAAAGAAATGGGAGAATCTGAATTTGTTCAGTTGGACATAGTTTCACTGTGCCTATATGGACTAATCCTATTTTAAATTTTAGTAGAATTGGGGATTTTATATAGTTCTTGATGTTGTGTCTATTACTTGTCAATATGTATAGAATTAACGTATATACTTAAGGTTCTACTTAAGTAGAACTTGATCTGCTGATATTTACTGTAGCCTTTTGTGTAGAGGTTTCTGAAGTTAGTGCTAATGCCTATGTCTTGCCAATGTGTAAAATATGTGAAGTGAGTTGACTATCACTGAGTTAGACTGTCATCTAATAGAAAACTCATACATGACTAAGCAGATTAAAACAAAAAATAATTAAAGGAAAAGAACGTAAGCAAAGCAAATCAATGTAGTTCTAGGGGAAACAGCTAGTGCCAAGAAAGCTGACTTAATGCTTTGATAAGATTACAAGATTGACATAAAAAGTAGCTGCATAGTTGCAGCACTAAATGTTCATGTTTTCAGTTTTACCAAAGGAGTGTAATCAAAGATCAGTCTTAAAAACAAGTGTGACTGATGCAAAGACTGATGAATAGTAAGTAGCAACAATGCCAGCATAGTTCTTCAGAGTAATCTAGGCTGTTTAGTAACTTTTATTTACTCAAAAATGCAGTTTAGTACTGACATTTGCAAAGTCATACACCTAGAACAAGGAACACAAGCAAGATTTATAAATTTTCAAGAATACTTTTGTTACTGTTAAAGGAGTACAGGGATGATAATGGACAAGTCAATATGAACTCCCAGGGCAGTGCTTTGGTAATGGTAAGAATGATCATTCTAATGTGAAATTGTGAAGAACAGAAGGATTTTTTTTTTCTTTTAATAGCATCAATACTGATGAATTACCATGTGCAAATCTGTTGACCACAGACCTTATTTGATTTTCTGATATACATAAAATCCCAGCTAATTCCTCTTGGGCCTGTGTGTGGCATTCTTTGTGTGCCCTGTTACCTACTCCTTTGTTTATACTTCCTGCTCCACCTCTTAGCCCTTTTTTGCCTCCCTCTTCAGGTTAGGTTCCGTGCCATGGGGTCTCTTGAATTCTGTGATCTTTTGGTGAACAGGATAATGGAGTGGAAGGGAGTGCAGAGTAGTGTCAGTTTGTGTTTGAGAGTGGTAGATCCACAGCCATGTCATAGCAGAGAAAGTCATATGTTTTTGAGAATGCAAATCTGCAGAAAATGTTAAAAGACTAGAAACAGTGAGGCATATAGAGGACTATTCCTGTTTAACTCAAAAAGTAGACGCAGTGATATCTCACAAGGTGAAAATATAGGCCTCTAAAGGTTTCTTAATTTGAAGAGTAAGGTGGATTGGTTTGTAAATGTACGACAAATTCACTTGGTCTGAAGTTACTGAACATACAAGTTACTGGCTTCAGTACAGAAACTACTGGGTGAAATTTCATATGCTATGATGCAGAGGAGACCATAAACTGTAAAATACAGATTTTTACATTTTGAAGTGCAAATTAGCGGCAAAAGAAGATTAGTAATAAAAAATGCTTTACTTCAGGTTTTTTTAGCTACTTCAAACTCTTTATGGTAATTTTATCTCAATGGTGCTGTAGAATTTCTTATAATTTGTGTCTTAACTGGAAATTCTGCTTTTAATATTTCTAAGGTTTAAAAACATTAATAATTTAATGGAGTGCTTATTTTTAATTTCCCACTGATTATAATTCTGTTGTGTGTATAAAAGCTCCCAAAATTCCGATTTTCTTGCTGTTATCTTTTCTTACTGTGTCAGCTTCATTTGTGCAGCTTGGTCTCATTTATTCTCCCCTGTAGCATGTTTTCCTCTTTATTTTTTGATGGATGTCTGTGGGGGCAGCCGGTTGGGGGTCTGATGGCTTGGCATGGATGCCGCAACCAGAGAGAGGTCCCGCAAGAGACAACTTTGTAGGAGTCTTAGGCAGTGCTCCAGCCACAGGGTAACCTCAGCAAGGGGCAGGCAGCTTGGCTCTTAGCAGTGATTGCAGCTCTTAGTCATTTCAGCTCTGCCTTTCGAGGTGTACCCTGGCCAACACAGGGACAAAGAGACAGGAGCACCCTGTGGCTGTTCTGCAGGGGTAGCCTTTATTCCAGCACCCTGCCAGGGACGCCAGTGATGGCAGCTTCCTTCTGAACAGGGCAGAAACTGGGGGTTCTGTGGGGAAAAGTGGGGGTGGTACAAAGGGGGATAAAACAATCAGTCCCATCAAATCTACATGGGGTTCTAAAGCATGCTGGCAAGTCACCATGACCAAGGAGGATTTCTCAATCCATAAGAGTTTAAGATCTTATCAGAGCCCATTCAAGGGATACCTCTCCAAGGGAGAGGGCTGGCATGCCCATCTGACTCCACAGATGTCTTCAGTCAAAATCTTTTTTCAAGCTTCTTTCTCTTCTTCGGTTCTTTGAAAAGCCCCATGACTGTTAAGCATTAGTTAATTTCTCTCCTATGTCCCAAGTTTCGGTCAATAGCACTGACTCAGGGTGTGGTTCTGTTTCCATGATCTCCAGCACACATGGAGCCCTTTACTGCTGGCAAATAGCACCTAAGGAGCACTGTCCTGCTGCAAGACTGGGGGCACTGACCTGTGCTGGAGGGGAACCTTTCTGCTGTGGAAATTTCTGTGCTGATGTGCTAGAAGAGTGATACAGGATTTTTACTAGGAAATCTATTTGTGATGCTCTAGCGCACTATCAAAACTGAAAGATTTTGCAGTGGATTCTTCATATTTGGTCAGCATTCTTATTAAAAAATACTCTGAATTCATTATGAGGACCTTTTCACTGTTCATGGAAATGAGCACTTCATATACAAAGTGGGGTATGTTAAGGTTTCTGGTTTCATGATCTTGGGCTAGATCTCGACTATATGCTTTTGTGATAATGACGATTATTTTCCATTTTCAGCTCCAAAATTGGTTTCTGTATTCTGAAGAGAAGGCCATTTTAGTTTCTTTCTGGAACCAGGATTATGTGCATTGGTCAGAGGGATTAGAACACTACTACTGAGACTTCACAAATGCAACCAATGTGAAGCCCTTTTTCACTTGTTTTTTGGAAACATTTCTTGAATTTCTCATATTGCTTCTGTCTGTTCAATAAAAGAATTGTCTCCATAATACCCAGTTTGTATTAAAGCAGCGAAGATGTGGTAAAGAAGGATTTTTCATGACTGAAGAAATGATGATCTTTTATAGGCACGTGCTGTAATAGTCACCTGGCAAGTTTAACATTCATTGTTGGCCCTTAGGCAACATGTAATCTGAGTAGATTGTACTTAAGTATTACAGGAGCAATTATAAAGATGAATAACTTCAGAAAATATTTGCACAATATTGCTTACAGGTAAGTTTTCTGTTGTTAGGCTCTTTTACAACATATCTGCTAGTTTATTCCTATTGAAGTAAAAGCCTCTACACTAGGAAAACTGGACATTTTTGGTTTAATTAGGTTTTCTCCTTTTTGGAACAGTCCAGTGGTTTGACATTCTGGGTATAACACAGCATTTATCTCAGGAAGCTGTTTGAGCTGACAGCCAGGGAATATTTTCTCAAGTATGTTAGTGGCAAATTGAAGCCCTGCCACAGGGATGACAAACAGGGCCTTAGGTGCTAATAGTGCTTTCCATATTTACTATTACTTTTTATGACATTTTGGTGTAAGGATCCTATACAGCTGCTGTTAAAATACTTCATTTGTGTGTGTTTTTCAACAATGCTACCCATGAAAACTGCTAAACTGGTACTCTTAATAGTGATATAAAATATGTTCCTGGCAATTACAGGAGCATACAGCAATTATAAGGACTAGTAATTTTTCCTTTCTAAAAGGTTTCTTTGGATAAGTGTGAAAATTCATTTATGCTTTTGTTTCTAAAATGAAAACCACGTATTTTATTGCCTTGCATTATTAGTGCTGCAACCAGAAATAAACTGCAATCTCTTTCCTTAGTCTGTTCATATTACTACAGCTATCAGTCACTTACTGCCTGTTCAGCATCCTCTTCACACTGCTCCTGATTTTTCCTCTCTGTTGCTAGGGAGGAATGTTCATTGATTTTTCTGAGGGTTTTGTTGTTGTTGTTGTTGTTTTGTGCAGCAAAATAACAATTTTTGAGACAGGAAAATTTTGCACCTGCACTTGTATAACTCACTCTATTCTTTTGTTAGCTGATATGCTGTCGCTAGACTGTCACTAGACTCAAAGTTTACCTTATCATCTTGGAATCCCATTATTGTTAAAAATCAATGCCTTTCATTTTATTTGTGAGAATTGAATTAAAAATTGAAAAATAGAAGCTAAAGTTGGCAGTGGAAGCTCTATTGCAATTCTATTCCATGCTCAAATATGACCCTATACCATTTAAATGACAACATTATTATACAAGAAGGAAATTTAGAACATGTCATAGAAAATATAAAATATGTTTTCTTGGTGTCCATATATGTCCTTTTGTTGTTTCTTTGATTAGTAGTAGCCTCTGCAGCTATTCCCTATCTGTGTTTAAATGTTCTCATTGTAGAACATTTCTCTTTTGTATAGTATAATATTGTCAGTGTGTTAGAAGAGAGATATACCTGTGTTCAATTTAACAGGAAAAGCAAATCTCTTGGAACCAAAATATGTGTAATCTTATGATCTAAAGGTCACAAACAGGGGAGATTAACTAGTATTAATCTAAACGAAGAAAATTACATGTGTTTAAAAATCAAGATGGAAGCTGTAAGCTGTAAGGAAAAGATAAGTAATTCTCCAAATGTCCTAAAAAAATGTTGTGGCTTTTGTATTTGGATTTATATAGGAAAGCATCTGCGAACTGTCACCCTCCGTGATCTAGTGCTGGAATTCTTCTGGATCCCTAATTTCTTTTGCCTTTTGCTGGAGTAAACTGGTCAGCAGATGAAAAATGTGCTAAGTCTTTGTCGTAAAAAAAAGGCTTTTGTTTTGTCTTAGAGCAGGTACACATTGTCAGGCTATCAATAAACATGTACTTTTTGTGACATAGATGACATTCCAATGGTACTCCTGGTCTCAGGCTATTTTGCTTCCAATCTGCAAGATGAACTCTGCAGCAGCCTTTGCTATGCTTGCGATTACGTTGGTTTTTTTTTCCCAGGGCTTGCACAGTCAGAATATTACTTTGGTCAGCAGACTGTTGGTCAAAATAATGCATTCCAACCTAATGGTAGGGAGCTGTACCCCACTGAAAATGTAACTGAATACGCTGTAGTTTGCTTGTGCAAATTTCTTTATGCAGAACTGCCTCTTTTGTCCCTCTTGTGCCACTCACCTTTTCAAAATTTTCAAACTAGTATTCTTGAACCTGCCATCAAGTCCCAAACTGTATATTCCTGTCTAATATTCCTGCAGTTCACATACTCATATGTGCTCTCAGGACTACCAGTTGTAGGCATATGCATTTCAGCAATAATCCTGTTCTCTGGAACTATTACTTCAACATATTTCTGATGCCACATGGATATTTTCTTTTTAATAATGAGAGTTAGCATCTCCACACCAAGAAAAGTGGGTCACATTTGTTCCTACATCTGCTTAGATGCAAAATTCTGGAGCCTCTGCTATAATTCCCTATCTGTGTTTAAATGTTCTCATTGTAGAATTGCACAATTCCTGCTTGAAACACCAGTGTATACTTGGGGACAGAGTAACATTTCCAGCAGTTTCCATGACTGCCCATTTTGCCATGAAAATATTATGGTGGTAATTTCACATTTCTGTTCTGTCCAAAAGACATGGATGTCTGCACCATAACATAAAAAGAATGGGAAGCATGTTTAATGTGTCTGTGATGCAAGTGGGGAATAGTCAGAGCTGTAGGGGCCAGAAGCACCTCAGGTGTATGTGGTGGCAAGCTAAAATAACCACTGTCCTTAGAGCCATAAATGAAAAATAGAATATCTGATTGCTTTATTCCTAGAGATACACACCACTCAGAAGGGCACTATGTAAACTGGGAAATATCATCATAACCATTGGAGTAAGCAAGTGCACCATAGTGTATTCAGGCTGTACTTGATTTATGCAAGTGTAGATAATTGTTAATAGTTGCTTTAAGGTTGCCTGAGTAGATGTGAAAATACTCTGTCGTGTGACACATCCCGCTGTGGATAATTGTGTGTAGTGAAACTTCTGTCCTTGAAGCTGGCCTTAGGAAGGGAGGAAAAAGGAGTAGACAGATATGGAGCTAAGTGCTTAGTCTCACTAAACAGGCCTTAACAAGTGTTTCAGATTAACAATACTTGCAATGATAGAAAAAAGTGAAGAAGTTTCAAGCTGCCAGTAGAGCACCTATTTTCTGCGCACTCTTTGTCACATATGGAAACATTTCAAATATCAAAAGAAACTTGATGCAAGGCCTCCTAGTTACTAGAAGAAAGTTCTTAGGATGCAAACAAGATTAATGTAAAGCTGATAATTTTTTCAGCAGTACTCTAGGATAACTAAAGTTGCTTATAAGCAGACTTTCACATTTTCACTACATAAAATATATTTTAAAAGAAACCAGACCCCAAAATTTACTGGCATCTTTCTTGTAGCTTGTAATTTTATTAGAAATGCCAGTATTTACATACACTCCATTGCTGAAAACATAATAAAATTTCAATATACAATTCAAGGTCTAATTTTACTTATCATTTTCAATCAAGCAAGAAGCAGTCTGGAAACATTTTCAAATGTCTAAGCAATGAGCTTTACAGACACTCTTCCTAAAGATTAACACTACAAACTTGGAGACAACCTCTAGAAACAAGCTTATTATGCTGCTCAGGGGATGCTCTGCTGCCTTTGTTGTGAGGCTCAGAAGGCAGCTCTCATCCATACATTCTCTGAAGCTTCTCATCCTGTTACTGATCCAGTAAGCCTCGGCTTGAACAGCAGCTTACAGAACCAAGCACTGCTTGTACAAGATAAGGGCTACCAATTTCTCTCCAAACTGAATAAAATACATTGCAAGGTAATGCAGGAACCGTGACTGTTTTTTCTTAAGGTACCATTATGAACAAAAATGATCATAAATACTGCTTGCATTTTGGGGCTTTTTTCCTATACTATTTCCCAATTTCTATGTAATTTCACTATCCTTATTTAGAGAAGAACAATATCCTGTTTAGTCTTCTTTCAGTAAATAGCCTGAAGTATTTAGTCAGATTTTACTCTGCTTTATTCAGGAACAATGTAGTTTTGGAAACAAATAACTGACTTCATCTCTGATCAAACAAAAAGTATATTTTGCCTTTGGAAGTTGCCCTTTAGTTTAAAAGATTGCTTTTCAAAATTATCTATATTATTTTAGAGCAAAAGTCATGTTTTCCTAGGGAATAGTTGCTTGGGGATGCTCAACTTTAGACAGTTCCAGCATAAGGGAATTCACACCCTTATTACACATTACATATTCCTGTTCAAAACATGAGAAGGACTAGGAAACTAAAAATGGAATTAGCAGGAGTCAGCATGGCTCACTGAAAAATACAGCAGACAAAAACCATAGCAGAGAGAAATAAAACTTGAATTAGCTTGGCCAATTCTTAGAGGATGAAGCTGACTTTCTTTAGCCAGGCTGCAGTCAAAAGGAAGGAAAAAAGTAGGCAAACATGGGGATAAAATTCTTGAATATAACTACAAAATAATATATTTTTAAAGAAAAGACATTTTAAAAGATACTGTGGTTTCTAAGAAAATATTTTAAAAAATACTGAGTAGTTACACAAGAAGGGAACAGATATCAATACAGCCTGCAGGTAAAAAAAATTATCAGCAAATGACTGCTCCTGTCAGTTGATAAACACTCCTCAGCCTAACACTATGAAGATAACAGTGCTTTGACAAAATTAATCTTTAAAATTATCTATTCATCAATCAAAGTCATGGAAAAAAGGGTCCTAAAGGTTCCTGCTTACAATATTCTTGTTCACAAACTACTTCACTCAAATCCATTCATTCTCCAGAAACTAAAGCAGCACGCATTCTTCACTGATACAATTATGAATTATCTTAACTGCTTTTGTGTACTGCCTTCTCTACTTGTGGTAAAAGTTCTGTATTTTTAAGGATTTTTGCCTTCTTTGTGTTTGGTAACCCTTCCGTCTGCTTTTTGTACCTGGCATTAGTAGAGGTACCAGCAATATTGTTTTATTTATCTTCTTTGCCCCAAGACTGCATATTTATTTTATATTTATTCCTGTCATCTCAAGCCTGTGTCTTGTGCACCCAGATACCTCAGTCTTCTTTGGAATATTCTTCAAGGATTACAGACTTCAGCCTCAGAAAATGTATTTCTCTATTTCCCCTTGCTGAATTATCAGGACTACAGTTTTACATTTAGTCTTAGGAATGTTCTCCCTTATGCTCTATATTTCTCCTATACTGTTTTTACAAAATTCTCCTGACCTGACCTGTCCTTTCCAGTTTACATATTTGTATCCTTATGGTCTCTCTTCTGTCATATTATTTTTAGGAAAAAATAATGTAAAATGTCTTCAAAGTAACTGTCATTGCCTTGAGAGACTTACAGGGAAACTCATTAATCTCCATAATATAAGTTACAATGCAGATCAGGAAACCAAATAATAAAATATCCTAATCAGAAGTAAATTTATTAAATGGTATTTAGACAGATTCAGACATTTAACTAAAGCTACATAAAAGTAATTTCCCTTCAAGTGGAAAAACAAACTAACTAGTGTTGGACTGCACCATGTAGAAACCTACCATAGCAGGAGACATCCAGCTTCCTTTTGCCACCATGAGTTAGGTGTCAAATCTGAGGCTTTTCCTGTAATTCAGAGAGCAAGAGAAGTCCTTCTAGAGGCTGATAAATCCTGTTCTGGCATAAGTCTTAAAGATGGGATAAATTGTTTTTCAGCAGTATTTATCATGACTGTAGAAAAAGAATGAGCAGTTAGAGTAAGCACCTATATTTCAAACTGGTCACATGATGTAACCTGAATCTTACCAGTCTAGAGTGGCATGAATTCTCCTTACCAATGGCTCTAATATATCACCTATCCAAAAAAAGTACCCCATCAGTGTCTAAAACCATGCTATGTGTCTAGCTCAGTTCTGAGCAGTATCTGCTCCCACACTCGGACTGATATTTTTAGTTGTCCTATGTAATATGTTAATTTTTTTGTTATCCTTTCCTTGAGAAGACTTAGAAACCACAAAGAACAGAATCCACCATAAGTTCATTTCATTTTTTGCAACATTAAAAGGTTTTTTTGACCTAAAATGATTTATGTACTTCTAACAAAAGAAAAAAAAACCAAACCAAAGGGCCTCACATGGTTTCCAAATACAACTATGTCCCTGTATTGGCCTAAAACTGCAGGTTCAGCACACTTGATAGGAGTGCAAGACCTTAAATTTGATCCTCTCATCCTTCTTCTGGGATTTGAGACTGCATCTCTCAGAAGACTCCCTTAATTCTCAGGCTGCACCATGTCTTCAGTACATAACGAGTGACTAGAGGTTCTCCAGCCAAATGTAAAACCCTTTGCTGAAATACACATGCCAACCTGTTAGTGAATTTTCTACCTTTCTACGCTTTTGGTCTTTGCAACACTGATTATTTATGTTTTATAATTGTAATGGGGCAGTATCATCAGTGGTCCAGTACACCAACTTCCCCATCACAAATTCTGCTCTGAATTTTAGTAGCCAGTCTTCTTGTCCTGAGTAGGAAGTCACGTCAGTTTGTTTATGGATAGTGATTTAAACAGCAGTCTCAAACATTGCAGGAAAAGTGCATTAAGAAGTAGTAATTTTTTTCTAATATCTGGATTTAAAAAGGCAAGGAGGTCTAATATATTTCAAACACATTTTAAACAATCTGGTGTAAGACTGAACACTAAAAGGCTAGCAATCAAAGGAATATCAATTCAGAAGGGACAAACCCCTCTACTGCAGGGTTAATGAAGTTCTGTGCTGTGAATTTACTTGACTTGAACTCTAGACATAATTTTACTTAGTGTGAAACAAAAAGGAATTTGGATTCTGTTTACTGCATTCTGTTGGGGGCGTTCAGCCAGATTGAATCTTTTTTTTTCCTCTGCTTATCTAAGAGGTTCAATAGCACAGTCCTTAAACATGCCTTTAAAAATTATTTCAACCATACACAGTGTTGAAATTAAAGAATTCAGGTATGATTTTGGACAAAGAGTTTACATTTGTCAGGCCTTTTAACATGAAATACAGACCTTAAGAAGCACCATTTTCCACATTTTTATGCCTGTAAAAAATTATGTTTGTTGATTATCAAAGTCTGGCATCTCCCTGTAATTTGGGAGGGAAGTCCTGTAATCCAAAATTAAGTTTACTTGATGTAAGTAAACGTATTTCCTGCTCACTGGACTAAGTATGTGATAATAATTCCAGTAAATATTTCCCTAACTTATAGAGGCTAAAATGGATCTTTTAGTATGCATTTACTAATTTAGTTAAATATTATTAATATAGTATCTGCAATACTGTTGTTTATGCATGTCAGTATGTCTTATTTTTTCACAATGGTAAGGCAGTGTTGATTCTTTGGCTGGATGAATCAACACTTCTTCAGTGTTGATTTATTAACTTTGATTGATGAACTCCAGTGAATTGCAGGTTCTTTTTTTGAGGAAATTTTGCCAAGTCATCTTGCAGTTGCATTTTTAGTAAACTCTAAATAGATTAACGCTTTACATTTGTCTGCTTCTTTTTCTTTTTTTTCTCTTGACCTATCCTCCAATTTATTCAAGCATCCAAATTCTGATTTGGCCTTTCAATCTGCTTGTGTACTCTCCAAAGCCTAATATAAAGTATAACTTTAATGAATTACTTTTTTATTTGATAATTTACTTATTCACATTACTGAGTAGAATCTGGTATAAAGAAAATATCTGTGTTTCTCTACTCAATAATCTCTCCCTTTGGACAATGAACTATTAATTTTAATTAAAAAATAAATAGTTGAAATGGTTTCCCAAATATTTTTGCTTCCATTTTCCTTTTGTTTCATCAAGATATTTTTATGTGATTGCTTTTAATAAAGTCATATGGAAGTGTCAAAAAACGTTTTGTAAGTTAATATGTGTGATCTTTGCCTGGTTTAGAAGGAGATTGCATTAAAGCCAGACATTCTCTTAGGCTACCTCTTAAAGGCATTCATATTGTTTGCTTGTTTATTGCAATATTTTTCTGAAAATTGCAGTTGGCTGACTGGTTTGTAAATTCCTAGTTACCTCTCCTCCTCCCTTTTAATATTTAGATATTCTTTCTGGAACCTTATTGGAATTCTAAGAATTCTTTCTGGAGCCTTATTTACCACCTACAATTACCAAGTCAATAAGGAAATTCTCCAGAAAATAGGGAATATATATATGAGTCTGAGGGCAGACAGTAAACCTAGGACATTCCCTCCTTTAGCAGAATGTTAACATCAAGGCAGTTATGCAGGGCCATGTCATTGGAGTGTAGAAGGAAAGGAATAAATACAGCTCCAGCCTACTCTCAAGCAAGGATTGATGGCTGTGGATCATGAAGGGGCAGGAGTGCCTGTCTGGCACGTTGTCTGGCGTGACACACAGCATTTATGGACAGGATGGATTTCAGACATGTCACTATCCTAGGATTTTTTATGGTCTGGGCAGCAGGGTATCACATTGTGTTGTCATTCTTAGTCACTTACATACTGCTATGTGCTATATATGTCACATGGTTGCCAAACCCTGTTTTGAAAGCTGCTCCTGGGACCAGCTGTTTGAATATTTTATTGGTTCTCTTTTCAAATCTTCTTTAAATAGAGGATGCAGTGCGGTTTTAGGCTAAGGGTGTCCACTTGAAAATACCAGGGATAAGGAGGGCACAGGAGCAAACTATTGGAAAAACAGGTGCTATTCAGTCTTAAGAGCAGACCTGGTTGAACTGGGGGAGGAACTGTCTGACTAGAGGCTTACTGGACTTTTGCAAGGTCAATAGCATCTCTGTGAAAAAGTAAAAGCAAAGGAATACATGTGTAGGGCAGCTCCCTTGCAAGGGGAAACGTACCACTTTAAAAGTTCCCAAAGCTCTCAACACACTGACTGGCAGAAGTCCAGCATTTCTCTATTGGGATTTTTAATATCATTGCTTCCTACACAAATTGCTCTTTGTCCTACAAGTCTTGGCCAGACAAAGTCCAATTTGATACCGCCCTTCCTCAGGCAGCCCAGACAACATGGGCTGTGTGCCAGTGCCTGTAACTGGTAGGTCCTCTTTGTACTCCTGCTGCCACTGGGGCCATTGGGTACCTCCTGACTGCTGTTGTGACAATATGCACTCCTTTGCCTTCATCCCACCAAATGTTCACTTCCTGTCTCTGTGCCACTCTGAAATGTTGCCTGAAAAATCATGAAGGAGTGGTAGTATGGAGAAAAAATAAGGAAAATTATTTTTAATTTCAACTGCTCTGTGATCAACTTATATTAATGGCCACCAATTTAATGACACAAAATCCTGTAGAAGAGAGAAAGGACATAGTTCATTTATAAAGCACACAGGACACTGAAGTGCTTTACTCTGGTTATTGCAGCAGTACAAACAGCAATTAGACCCCAGGAAAAAGTAGGTTCTTTCCAACTGCTGGCTCCTTTCATGTTGTTTGCAACCTGTTTTTGCACAACGCACCACAGCTATTTATAAACTGCAAGTGGGAGCTGAGAATAGGAAGAGCTTTGTGTTTATGGGATGACAGTGTCAGGAGAGCAATACTTCAGCTAAATTGGGATGGCCTCTACAGACTCCTGTTTCTATGATTGTAATGCTGCTGGTATTTTGGGGACTGAAGTCTCACAGACACAGGCTCTGCTTCATGTAATTTATGTCTTCTTACATATAAAAATAAACAAAGTTATGTTGAAAAGCTGTGAAGCTGTGCTTTTTTTTTTTTTTTTTGCCTTTTTTTGTTTTTTGCCAAGATGACTAAAACTTTTTGGCCTCTAATTTTAACTCTATGAAATTAGTTGATAGTCCATTTACCAAGGAGAGCCAGAAGGAGGTTGTTACAATACTAAGTTATTTTAAGAAGAGGGTAGAGACATGGGTGAGATGGTTAGATTCATTTAGGGGACAAAAAACAGGTCTTCCAAAAAACTTGCACTGGTAGAAAATTCAGTGCAGTTCTAGCGGGTCTGCATGTGCTTACAAATGATCATTTCAGATATTATTTTTCTCTTTCTCCTTTCTTTTGTTATAGGTTTAAAAAGACACTGCACAAAGGAGTGGAGAGCCTTAATTTTCCACTCTTGTTTGCTCTTTGCAAAGGGAGATACTATTCCAAAACTTCATAGAAGGAAATTCTTAGAAAAATCTTCTCTAGCCTGTTTGCCACTAAGAGCTTTGGCGTTTGGCTTGGAACAATTTGGCCTGGAATTATTTCCTGGCGAATACTGACTTGAAAGAAGAAGAAGAGGGGGAAAAAAAGGTTTTTTTTCTTGTGTTTTCCAACTGCTGATGAACTGGGATAAAATGCTGTAGAAGTAGTTGACAGAAGCAGATTGACTTAGCACCAATTTGAGCTCCTACCAAACTATTAGATCCTATTACCAGAACAGACAACTGCAACCCACTTTGCTTAGGAGACATTGCAGAACAGTATTTAAAAGATATCATTTTATGTTTTCTACAGAAAAAGCTTTTTGATTCAGTGAAAACTCTTCACATTAGGCAAGATATTTTCTCGCATTTGAACATATCAACAAAATAACATTTCAACCTGTTTTATTCCCTTCTTAAAATTATGGAAAAAGGTGATTGCAGTTTTGATTTGCAAACTTTTTGAACTGGAATTAAAATCAATGCATTACTGCTCAATTCATGATTAAAATACCATTTAAACCTATGTTTATACTTATTTAACACAAGTATCTTCAGAAGCAATGAGGAGTGAGTCAGCACCAGACTAATTACTGTTTTTAACTCTTCCATGGTTATGACTGGGAAAATATAGTTAAGGAAATGATAGTTTCTCAATTTCTGCAAAAGGCCATTTAAGATTAATGCAACTTATGCAGCACTTATAAAATGTCAAACAAGTACAGACAACTCCCTATTAATAATTGACAATCACCTTTTGTCACTGTCTAGTGATTTGGAGATCTGAGATGAGAAAGGCAAAGAGGAATTCAATTCAGCTGTGCAGATTGTCAAGAGAAATAATGGAAAAGTGACAGAAAAACATGAAGTTAAAAAAAAAAGTGGGTGATCTTCCTTTTTGATATCCATGAGGATTAAGTAAATTTGTGCTCTCATAATTACAAAACAAGCCAATGATGTTGCTGTCTGCTAATTGCAAGTAAATTATACAAATTAACAGATATTGATATTCACATAGAGCTGGTTTTGCTTCAATGCAAATTTAAATAAATATTTTATTTATTAATATTGCTCATTTTGCGTTAATAGAGGAACAGGCTAGATTAATTAGTAATTTAGCAAACTTCCTTATTGAGAATTTTTTAATCCATGAGATTGTAGAAGAAGGAACAACTGTTTATGAGTGTAAAAATGTAGTGTTGAAACTAACCTTTCTTCTTTGGTAAAAGGAAATCAAATCACCTGTTTAATATTCTAAAGCTACAAAAGCAGAGAGTATTTCATAAGATCAGTAATTTTTTGATGTATTTATATTCTTCACCTGCTTAAATGCAAATGTAGGTGAGCAATCTGTAGCAAAGACCTCCTAAACCTTTGCTAGTGGCTGGAAAAGCCTAGAATCCAACTAGACCTGCTCTTTCAACCCAATGTCCAAATTCAAATGAAAGTCTTAGTACTGCCTTTGGGACAGTGAAGTACTGACAGCTTATGAAGTTGCCCAAGTTAGCTTAAAGTTATCTTTCACATACCAGTGCTTGTATATGTGTTGAATTCCTCTTCCTTATTCCTAAGTAAGGTCTCCATGCCCCTAGATAAGGCTGAATCATTTGTGTGCTGAGGGAGGAGAAAAGAGTGATGTATTTTAAGACCAGCATAATTTTAATAAATCATTGAGTAACTGAAAGAGTAGACTATCCATGCTATGTCCCTGAATTAATTTTGAAGACTCAAGGGAAGTCTTCTGCAGTGAAAGTTTTCTCCTGAGGTCAGAGCTTACTGAGACAGGGCTTTGGAATTTCAGTCAGTAGGATGTAAATAGAAAATTATTAAAAAAAAAAAAAAAAGGAGAAGAATGGGGCAGAAACCTCTTAGGGAGTCTGTTTCTGAAGTTCATGTCTGAGGTATATCCTACAAGTATTTGTTATGCCATGAGCTGAGCTGGTCCAGTGCTTTTTACATTCGTTATCACTTACATGCCTTCTGTTAATTCTGTACCATGTTAAGGGACCTTCTCATTAACTGAAGTCATAAGATGGCAGCTAATTAGACTTGCAAACATTTTTATGCTTACTTGATGGAATCATGGTCATTGTCTTATTTAGATATCAAATAGAAAAATTTAAAGGAGGAACAGTTTTTGGATAATATTCTGACAAAATGAAACAGTTTGTATCCCTGGAGGAAGGTTTGGAAAAATACAGGCAGATTAGAAATGTGATCAAGTCAGATCTGGAATAGCACATTTGGCAGGTTGGTATTTGCAGGGAATTTATAGAGAGCAATGCTGATGGCATGGTTCTGTTATCTTTCAATGTATTTTTAAAGCTCCTTTTGTCTTTTGTAAATTCTGATGAAGCATTTAGAAGGAGACAAAATAGAACATTTTTGTTTTGATGTTTGAAATGTGTGATGCAAACTCTCTTCTAACTGTACTGCAATTGGTTTCTCTGTATTTTGTAGGAAAGTTCAGAACATTGGCATTATTGATACAAGATGGGAACCATGATGCTGTGCACAGTCAAATGAATTTTAACTTCTTGCAAGTTTAGGATGTAATGTTTAAAAGCTGTTCTCTTGTTGTGGTGTTTTATTTGTTCCTTAGAAGCTTACTACATCTAATTAATGCACAAATGCATGTATTTGTATGCTGTCGTAACACCCATAATTTTTGTGACCTTCATTATGGATAAATTTGTAGCAGAAAAATAAATCTATTGAAAAGCCCCATCATTTTTGTTGTGGAAAAGTTCCAGTGGATAAAACTAGTTAGGTCTTTTCTTGCTCATAATGCATTGCTTGGAATAGTTTCTTTGGACACAGGACTCTGTTTCTGTCTGGGATTTTGGGATATTTCTAATGTACAGGATTCATCAATAGTTTTATCTTCTCTTCATGTGTTTGATCTTTACATTTGCTAAAATACAGATAGTATTCCAGGCTTAGCTTTCATATATTACACCAAAGGTTGCAGTTATTTTTTTATATGATTTTCTCTGCATGCTTTTAGTTTGTCTCTCATTTAACACTGAGATAAAGGACTTTTGCTTTGTAAAAGTGATTTGCTGTGGTGAACTTCTCCTGTTTCTATTTTAATCTTTCTTGATCTGGATTTATACTGACCTCTCTTAGAGAAATTATTTTGTCTAACCTGTTTTTTTTCTTTTTCATTAGGATTTAAATGATTATTTCAGCTAGATCCCTGAGTGGTCTTTTTTATTTTGTTTGTTTGTTTGTTGGGGTTTTTTTTGTGTGTAGATTTCCTCTTCAGGATTATTTCTGTTTTATTTTTGTTGTGTTGCTGTTTTCTTGGTGACCTACTTGCTCTCATGATGTTGAGACTCAGTCTTTTTGGCTATGCACTTTTTAAAAGGTTGTTTCTAGAAATCTGCCTGCTTGAACAGCATACAAATAAAACAACAGTTCTTCTTCTGACAATGTGCAAAATTTGCCAGAGCATCTATTACCTTTGGTGTTTTTCTGTGTTGGCTTTAGCTCTGCTATTGAAGTGGATATATATTTTTCTATCAAGTCTAAGATATTGAATGCTCCAGTTTCTAGTGTATTCCAATTCAAGTTGAAGCATCAAGATGTGACTTTCCTTAGACACTGTTTTTGTAAATATGGCACTTTCTTATGAGATTAATCTATTCCTTTATTAATTGAGAGCCCTTGTACAAGTAAGCCATTGACAAAACAAACTTGAAAATACATTCCTGCTACTTCCATTCACATTCCTGCTAACTCCATTCACATCTCTGGATTTAGCATCAAGGACATACTTTTATGGCTGATTTTAGCTGGCAACAGTTAAAAATGCTATAAAGTCTGAGGCCATGTAGCACAGAAAAAAATTGTAAAATTGTTAACGTTCAAAGTCGAGTGATGCTAAAACAAATTGGGCAGTAAAAATGTCCTTTAGAGGTGAAATGGCAAGAAATGATAAATTGTTATGTGTTCTGCTTTTCATTTATGTGATTTCATAGCCTGTAGTGAGAGTGAATCCTTTCTCCATTAGTGTATTGCTAATTTATTTTTCCTGATGGTCAGCAACTGAAAGATTAGGTTGCAGAACAGTAAGGGACATAATCTCTTCAATATCTCTTTAGCTCACACAGGAGTTGCAAACACGCAAGGCAGCTCATACAGTGAGAAAAACTGTAAATGCAAAATACTCTCAGTAGTTATTAATAGCAATTACAAGGAAAAACAATTTTGGCACTCAGAAATTCTAAGTCCTTTTCTATCCAGAGTCTGTAGAACTTGACATTAACTACAGACTTATAGTGCTGCACAAGCAAAATCCACTGTTCTAAAGACTACAGGCATTTGCACAAACATAAAAATGTGAGTAGGGTTGAGAAACCAAGCACTAAAAAGTTTGTAAGTGCCAAAATGAAAAATGCATCTACAGTCTTTATTTGGCATTGCAATGCTTATGTATTATGACACAGAAGCACATATTTAAAATATTACCTAATTCATTACAGCTGACAGTGCATACTATTGAAATTCTACTCTGAATCATTGCCTTTCTCAGAGATTTTTCTATGAGATGTATCACTTGCATCTGGAAGCACCACAAAATGCATTGATTTATTACTTTATGCCATGTGAAATGATGGAATATTTTATCCTTATCTGATGTGAGGAAAGCTGAAGAATGGAGAGGTTGAGGTTAAAGGGATCCATTAATTTCATGTATCTAACCAAGAAGACTGAGGCCTCATTTTTCAAATAAGGTAGTATTTTTAGTAAGCCATGTGTCTAGAGCAGAGTTTCCTCTTACCAGTGTTACAGGGTGAGTGCTTAATACTTAAAAAACCAGGTTATATGGTTGCAGTTTTCACTTCTTGCCCCAGGCAGAACAGCTGAGGCAGCCAGGAAAATGAAAAAAAAAAATCTAAATGTGTGTGTTTTAAATCATTCACTTTGTGAGTATAGTATAGGAACAGGTTACTCATCACTACAAGTCTTGTATAGCTTAAATATATTCAGTGAGTACATAATTTCTGAGAATTTTGACTTCTCTTTCTCAGGTCTCTCTGGGTATGTGTCAGTGGCCCTTTAAAGTTTATAATGCAGCCATTTAAGATGGTATTTCACAGGGGCAATGACAGGTTCAGCCTTTAAATGTCCATATCTTGCTCAAGTTCAAAACCATGTCATAAAGTAAGGAAGAGAGGAAGACAGAAAGAGTGAGATGGGGCTAAAATATTGGCAAGAAAAGACCTCAGATTTTTATTTTATTATGTAGAAAACAATCTGGATTTCCTTATTTCCTTCTTGCAAATAACCAAAGTATTATTGCTAATTTTTTCTAAAAGTTTTCAGACTCAGCCAGATTTTTAGTATGGAAACTGTCATCCTAAACAACTGGTGTTGTTTAAACATATTTTAACTGGCAAGTTAAAATTATCTGATCCAACTTCTAATGGGAAGTATTTGCCATGGTTATCTCAGCTACTTGCCCTCCCTCTAATTCTAGGGTTTTATTCTGCCTCAAACTACATCAGTACAAGTCCAAAATATTTTCATTTCTGCAAAAGAACACCAGTGCAAAAGGGATAGCAAATAATAAATGTAATGACAAATAATTTTTTTTTATAATTTCTGAAAACAAGATATCTGAATTAACCCATGAAGAATGAGGATCACAAAATATCTCTGTTCTCCATTGCATTTTTCTCCTGTTCCTTTTAACTAATTTCTGAGAGAAGCTGCAAAATAGGATTCATGTTACTGAAGCAGTTGCACTGCTGCAGGAGAGGAGTGGTAGCATTCACGTTATTTTTCTACATTATAACAAGAATTCCTTTCATTAAAATGAAAAGATGTTCAAATATCCAGTTTACTATGGCTGAAATATTTCTTAGATGTGTAGATTTTCAGAAATTTTCAGCAGAATTTATTAGTATGATGAATCTCTGGCAGGGCTCTCTAATTATTACTCGTGCTCACACTTGAGTTCTTGAAATTTGAAGGGTTGTTTCAACAGAATTTCATTGGGGAAAAAAAAATCTCACTTTTTTTCTCACTCTGCATGAAAAGGAAAGTGATCTCAAAAGCTATCAGCAAATGGGATTGTTTTGCATATCATCTCAATAATTAACTTTCCAGGAGAGTTACTAAGTACAGTAGGTGTTGCAGTTCATCTTTATTAGCTGTGGCATGGCTGGGAAATCCACTTCTGCTACACTCCCTGAAGTGTTGTTTAATAACCAATGTGTTTCACATGTCAGCTCTGCTGTTCCTCTTGGGATTCTTCCATCAAGAGAATGCATGTTCTGTCTGTGCCATACTGGCATTTTCTAAAGCCTCCTCCAATTTGCCCAAAACCCACAGAGGACTGAGAAAAACAACACAGGAAGTTTTTCAAAGTAGTCCACGAGTAGTTTCAATAAACTGTTCTTTCTTCATCATAAGTTAGGGTAAGGTGAAAATGCCATTTCAACCAACTGTTCCATAAAAATCTGTTTTACTGCCCAGGAGAAGGAGTACTGCAGCTGTGTAACAATCATGAATGAGGCAAAGATTGGTTGGGAAGAGGAGCTTTCTTCTCTGGATTTCCAAACTCAGTGGTATTCTGGTTCCTTTCTGAATTACACACTGCTAATTTCTCATTCTCCTTTAAATAACTGTCTGACATGTAGTTATTCTGAACATGCTGTCAAAGGCTTTAAAATAGAAGATACAGCATTTAGAAAAAATTTGTTCTTTCCACAAAAAGATATGATTGTCTGCCTCCAAATTTACTTTGGGAATTCATTTCAAGTATCATGTGTTCATAATGCTTTGGCATAGAAAATTAAGTGTCCTTCAAATATGCTATGATTTAAGAAATGCCTTGGGTTTATTTAGATGGCTATATTTACAAGTTCACTATTCTCTGTCTGTCATGGTGAGACACTGGAAATACTGGGAATGAAGCCATAACTCTGCAGGACAATTTCTGCTGAAAGTATGTGGAATTTACCCTCAGCAATAGCAAAACTGTTCCAAAATTTGGTAAAATATTGACATCTTCTTGATATTCATACCTTTATCTTCTTTTTTAAAAAAATAATGCACTGCCATTTGACCTGCACAGAAAAAGAAGACTCAAAGACATTCATTTACTAGTAGAAATTAATAACCACTCTATTTTATTGGAACAAATGCAGAAATTTATCATAAACCATCTGCTTTTTGGAAAGTAAAAGTTCAGTCATTTGGGGCCTTTATGTGTTTTTATGACAGATTTCCATTTTATATTCATAGTCTTGTTTTTGAAATTATAATATATATCCACAGATATGCATATGTGCCCATCCTTCCATATGGGTGTATGTCCATTCATTCTGTACATGTAACCAGATGCTTTGATAGATATTCTGAAATGCATAACATTGTTTTGTGAACTACCTAAACTAAGTGAAATACTGTGTGATTGTCATCAATTTTTAAAATTGTATGACACTATTCAACTTTAAAAAGTCCTTCGTTGCACCATCAGAGTGCTTTGTTTCTTGAATATGATTAAAAACCATAAAAAAATAGTGTGAGTTAAATTAATATTTTTTCTTAAAGAGGAAAAAAAAGCAAAGCTAAAAGATTAGGTTTTGAAGACATCACTGGGAAAGAGAACAGGAGGAGGAAAAGAAGAGAAATGAGAAATTTTACTCCTTTAAGGCATTGAGTAAAAATAAAGATCTGAGCTAGGTTAAAAGAAGAAAAAAAAAAAAAAGAGAGGAAGTTAAAATCATCTGTCCTGAACTCATTCTGTCAGTCAGAGATAGGAAATACCACCTTCAGAAATCTGAATGCACTTTATCCATTCACTTGTCAATCACAGAAGAATTTCAGTGCACTGATTCCAAAGCCTCATTTACACCATTGTAGGAGTTACTGAGTGAGGATTAGAGAAATAGGAGACTTATTTAGGAATACAATTTCAAAAGGAGGCTAAATGAGATAAAAAATAGAATGAGTAAAATGGAAAAGATAAACTAAGTAGAGCAAAATAAGAAAACTAAAAGGGAAAGAGAATCTTGCAGCAAAGTGTTTTCTAAATCAACACAGATTGTCATGCTTGTTGTTTTCCTGGAAAAATTTTTTTGTCCAAAATGGTGAGTTGATGCTTATGAGTAACAAGTGCTGGGTGCTCTAATTCTTCTTTAGATATTGAAAATGATCTTGTAACCTGGGAGTCAGGCTGATCATAGTTATGGCATGACTTCCTTGACCAACCTTACTTCTAGTTGGGAGCATTAAAGTGAGCAACAGACAAACATTTTCAAGCTTGAATGTTCACTTAAGTCCTGAAACTAAAATTAAATCTGAAATAAATAATCAGGGACAGTCTGCATTGGTGGAGTTAACACTTCTGAGCAGCTTCCTTCAAAGAAGGTGCTTCTTTTACTGTGTGCATGGTGTCTGAGAATTTACACTTGGAAATGTTGGCTTCATTCCTCAGAATATTTCTGTGCCATCTGTAGATTTTCCTCCCTCTTATTTTGTATTGTCCATCTGTTTAGACTTAGCATCTTCTCATAGGTCCTGAACTCAGTGTGTTATCCTAGAAAGTGAGGCAAGCAACTATTTATGTGTTGGACTTGGAGCCCTGCAATTTTTAAGGCATAGATTTTCCTCACAGTCCCTGCAAGGTGGGCAGATAATGGTCCTCTCCATCATCTGAGGCAGTAATGTCTGATACCAAAGGTGCTGAATGTAAAAATCTTTCACTCAGGTAGAAGCAACTTCTTCAGCTTTGCAGAGACATAATTCAGCAATACATGTACTCTGTGAACTTCTGCCACTGACCTGCTTCTGCCACTTTGCAGGGACTGGATAAATGGATAACACTGCAGAGCTTTCACCTGCACTGAAAACAATCTCCTGCAGGATTGCCAAGCCAGGCATCTTTTCAGTTATCTTTTCCTAGGGGACCAATTTAGAAGATGCTTTTATACCATTTCCAATGGATGATACAAAGACTTTTACAGTATGGGGTAGTGGATATTTTAATTCCCTCATAAAAGCAATGTTGGGGTTTTTTCCCACTTATGTGGGAGGCAAAAAAAAAAAAATACTAATATATCAGGATCTGGAGCAGTTTTCCCCTTTTCTGTGAGACCACCTTAATCAACAGAAATTGGGTTAGGGTTAGAAGAGAAAAAGACACATTGTAACAGTTTCAGGTTGTCAAATAATTATTTATTTTTTGAAAAAGAAAAGACAATGGAGCAGTTTTAAACTGGGTTATAAGGGAGTTAGGCTTAGATTTCCATTTTAGTGTATTTTATATTTTATATTTTTCAATTTGAAAAATAAGACTCCGAGCTTGGAAAAATGGAACAAACCAGTAAAATCAGTTTATGGAGGATAAAAGCTGCAATTAAAAAAAAAAAATTTCAAAAATCACATTAGGCAGATACTTAGCATTAATAGATACTGATGCATCAAAACAGAGAAAGGATCCCTTCAAACTTTAGGTAAGGACAATTCTTCTTGAGGATAATTTACATAGTGACTTCTGGCATTTTTGGCAAAATTAAATGGCAACAGGGTAAGCCAAATCTGTTACTGCAATCAAGAAAGAAAAGAGTTTCATGTTCTACCACTCATATTTCATTTTCCATAGATGTTTTTTACATCATACCGCTCCTGACAAACATGAAAAAACAATTTTTATCAAAATTTGTGTGTGCATTACACCATGGACAGGATATATGTGGACTAGGGGAACTCTCTCTGTATCACCTTTAGAGCACATTTCCCTTGTACTCAGACATCTGCTTTGTGGCTGTAAATGAAAAGAAATTAGTCTTTATTAAAATTGTGCAGAAATACCCAAGACTATAGGACTATAATCAGCAAAGAAGGTATAGAATCATAGAATGGTTGGTGTTAGAAGGGACCTTGAAAAGTCATCTAGTTCCAACCCTTCTTCAGTGAGCAGGGACATCTTTAGCCAGGTTAGCTTGCCCAGAGCTGCATCCATGTTCAGCTTTGTCAAAGGTGTGTGGATGGAAGGATTCCAAGCTTTTTGGAAAACTCCGCATGTTCCAGCTCCAGTGAAAGGGATGAAAGGAGGTGCCTCTTCAGGAGGAAGCACTCCCATTCCTCCTGCACTGCCAGTGCAGCATTCTTTCCTTGGCTTCATACCACAGCCACTGTGAGGGAGCAAAGCAGATAGTTCTTCCTGAAACTCTCTGTAGTGACCCAGATCAAGGCAAACATAAATACAACCAAAATGAAATTTTGAAGGGTCCTTGTCTGTAACAGTAAGAAGAATAATCAGAACTTGAGAACTGGCTGAATGTCAGGTCCCTGAGGGTTGTAATCAGTGGCACAGGGTCTGGTTGGATGCAGTTCTGTGCCATGTGCTCTAGGATGACCCTTCTGGAGCAGGGAGGTTGAACCAGATGATCCACTGTGGTCCCTTCTGACCTGACCCATTCTGTGATTTTGGATTCATTCTAAAATCAACTATTTTTTAAGATGGGTAAAAAAGATTTTAAAAGCCACATTTTGCAAACTACAAGACTTGTTAGAATTTGGCTACATACTGGACTATATGAGATTTTGGACTGTACAATAAACACCACGCACAAAGAGACACAGAAATGTAAGTTAAGGCACAGCACAGGTACAGCAAAAACTGGCTAATAAAACCCCAGTGTCTTGATTTCTACATGTACTCTCACAACTATAGAGTCATAGTGAGCTTACAAGCAAGGATGGCATGAAAGAAAGAGGAGATTTAATCACATTCTTTTGAAAATGGGAGTATTTCCTTCAGCACTTAAACTATCAGCAGCCAAGTGCAGATGAATTTACTTTGTCATTAAATATGAATGTTGCTTTGTGCCTAAACAAAAGATTTCAGATATCATGGTTGTCAGGACTTTCAAGAACAGGAGTTTACTCTCATTATAAAAAGTAAAATGCAATCTGATCTGTTTCAATGGAAATAACTGAACATTTTTCCATGTCATGTTATCTCTGAAAAATGGAAAATTTATGTGAGCTAAACAACAAATAATTGCTGTTATTTCTCCTTACATATTCTGTACATTGTTAATCTTTCAGGAAGTATTAACCTAGGCTACATTAACCCTCCTGTGCTAAGCATAAATAACACCAAAGAACTAGAGCAGTTTTGAATATGTCAATTTTTAAATGTGTGAAAAAATTCTACTGCACAAAATGAAACATGAATTCAAGAAATACATAATTTAGCATAAATTAAGGATATTTAATGCTGTTACTTGAACAAAGTAATAAAAATACCAATTGGTCACATTAAAAATGTTGTCTACCCTGTAAAATAGAGAGACATTAATAAAAAAAAAAATTGCCAAATTGTGATTTAGAAACACATGCAAAGAAAGATGATATCTAGAACAAGGCAGTGATACTGGGCTAGATATTAAGATCCTTCAACTTGGACTTTTCATATTTTGATGCACATAGACATGCCTATGGCCCCATTATTGTCAATGGAAACTTAATCAACACAGTTGGAGTCAGAAGAGCAATTTAGTTCACCTCAGAGCAGACATTAAGGCTGTGACCTTACTAGCAAATAAAACAGTTCCACAGTTTAGAATCCTGTAATAGTTAAATGTAGGTGTTTGATGCCGTAGTACAGTCACACGCTTTTTCTCCTCAGCTTTGTGGGAAAATTATGGAGAAAACTACTTGTGAGAACTTAGAGAAAATTATGAAAAGCCCCCTGATTTCAGTCAACCCTAGATTTTCCCTCACTCACTCATACCCACATAAAAGCACAAATGTATTTGTCTCAGCGGTCTGGCAAGGATCATCTGTGGTTTGTAGCAATGGGAAAGGATCTGGTTGTTGACTCCTCACTGCCTCCCTTGCTTTCTTACTTACTGGTGATATCAAATAGGTTTTTGGACTGCTGCTCAATATCATTTCTAAATCAAACATTATTTCAGGGTGATACTTCTGTTTCAGAATTTAATTTCTCTTTTCATAATTCTTAGACAATGGGTTGCTCGTATGTTTCCTCATTTGAGGTATCTTTAGGCTTACAGTCTGCCTTGCTTGTAGAATAACAGGAATGATATACACAACAAGATATTGTCTTTATTGCCATTCTTCTGTTATCAGACCACAGACCTTCTGATCTTGGCAAAACCACATTCCTCAGTCGTTCTCAGTTTGGTTGCTGTCAGTTTTTCCTTTGCCATCAACACAAGACATTCTTTTAGCTCTTGCTTTATTGTTTCTTATGGAACGATAGAATAGTTTGAGTTTGAAGGGACCTTTCAAGGCTATCTAGTCCAACCCCCAACAAGGACATTTTCAACTAGGTCAGGTTGCTCAGAGCCTCGTCCAATCTGCCCTTGAACACTTCCAGGGATGGGGAGGTATTAGAGAGCAGATTGGATGGGGCTCTGAACACTGTGCTGGCCACCTCTCTGGGCAGCACAGCTTGTTAGTCAGAGAAAATCTCTCAAGTTGGTGTGTTAAAATAGATATAAAAGCAAAAGGTCTTTCTCAGATTATACTTTTCAGGAAGTGGTAATAAAAATTAATCTTGTGTTCTATTAACACAAGGCAGTCTGTGTTTTCTGTCAGGTGAAATTTGAATATGAATTTATAAAACAGGTTTGAGAACATAGGATTTATTTGACTTTAGAATTAAAGTTTAATGATAAGAGCAGTTATACTTTACTGTGCAGAGCCAGATTATCTGTTAGAGCAGATTAGGACCTATTCAATAAGTACTTGCAAGGTCAGGTCATGAATGCTCACTGTTTGCATTGAAAAAATCATGTATTATGATTTTGTGCTAGTTTATCTTGTGTATTTCATGTGATCATTCTTGTCTTGTGTCTAACTCTGTCCCAGTCAAAACCAACACACTAATACTCTATTCACTTTCCACAAATCTGTGATATTCAGTACTTTTCTCATATGCTTTTTGCTTCAGAGCTCAGCTGCTGCCCCAAGAGGCAGCTGCCCTGGAAGCTGAGTCTACCAGATGTAGCGACTGCTTTTGTCTGACTTCCCACCTGGGCTGGGGTGAGAGCATAAACACTGCACTGGAAAGGCTTTTGCAGGTAAGTACTGACATGTGCCCAGCCTCTGAATCACTTCTGAGTCAGTGGGACACTTAGACCATGGAAATTGTGCAGTCCAGACCTACTGGCTGGCTGGGGCATTCATCACCACCTGTGTTGGTCCTGTCCTCATTCCACTCAATTTCTGAGTTTTTGAAGAGAAAAATGGGTGTTAGTTGTGCTGTAATGACTGTGAGTTGATGCAGAAGTTTTAAAAGGGGATAGTGACATTCCCATGTATCACATGCTAAGGAAGAAAGAGTGACTGCTAGAAATTTTTTACCTGAGCCTCTGTTAGGTATTGGAAAATTGGTTTAATTTCATGCCGTGCTCTGCTGTGAGCTCAGGAGTGTCTTTCTCCTTGGTATCCTGGAGTACCTAAGGCCATGGTGAACCCTATCACAGCAAGGGAGGCAAGTGGCCTGGTAAGAGTATGAAAACACCCATTTGCTTAACCCAAGAGAAGACTAGATTAATTTGTCTAATAGTGTATCAAAACATGATACTGCAAGGACAGGCAAGCATCCAGACAGGAAATAGTATCATCTGGAATATGGTGTCGCCGGAAAAGCAAAGTTTTGCAAAGTGTATTACTATGATTGGTAATAGGTTTCTTTCAGCTAGATGTCCTTCTGCAAGAGGGGGTTATTGTTCCCTGGAGATTAACTGATTCTGCCTGGGGAGAAAAATTAGCAGAGAATGATAGGACAGGTGAAGTGACAGTTTGTTTGAACAAGCTTGGTGCCTGCACATGAAGGAAAGACTGTGTTTAACCTGTGAAATCAGTCATTGAGTGGTTTTAATGTGACAGGAACATTGATCTACATGGTATATGTGGTCTTTGTACAGACAGGCCACAGTTCCAGAGACAAAATAGGACCTGGGATAGGATTCTGGGCAGGACTTCATAGTGATTGCTTCATAATTATATCTCTTGAGGCAGAATGGATTTTAAATCCAACCCATAAGATGTCCCTGTTTCAGAACACCCAGAACCCAGTTGTGTGCCCATAAAATGGAAAAAGTCAGCTAAAGCACATACAGATTGAGACCCTTGGATACTCATGGAGGAGAAACAATAGTACTGCTCATCTGGGCTGGCTGTAGAGCTCTCTATAGACACTGAAGTTAATTTTTCTTGGTTTCAGCTGTAGCAAATAGCCTTACACATTAGAGGATGGTTGTGTGCTCTTCAGAAAAGCCATTAAAAAAACCCAGGAACAAGGTCACCACCCCCAGAAACAATGAAGGCATTTTCATATAATCTGGAAGATTTGATTGGATTTGCTGCAAAACTTTAAAATGCCCTTTCTTTCCTGACGTCATGAGGCGTCCATGGTGGTCCTTCAAAGAAAGTGTGAGGCAAACAGCTTAAGTCAGTAACAGCTTCAAACATTCATTTAATCCTCGTCTGCACTCAAGGTGTCAGACTTAAGAGCACTGAGTTACTAGCCTGAATACAGCTTTAATATCTCACAGGGGATGCAGATAAAAGGCATCAGCAGAAGTGTATCATTCCATTAGACTGGCCCTGTATCTCAGAGCTTATGCTATTCAGCTCTCAGGCAGCTGTTGTGGTTTGCCTGATCCAGTACTCCCTAGGCAAAGAACTTTTTTAGAGGAAAATGTTTCAGGTGAGGTATCAGCATCTGAAAGACACCAATGTGCAGCTATATCTTGCTGTCTTTAATATCTACTCAGGATGTAAGGTTACATTTATCAGAATGTATTTATTAGCAGTTTGTCAAAACATTTGGTATAGACCTACTTTGCCAGTGAAGTATTTAATGTCTAATAAACTCTGACATTTCCAACAGGTTGTGATTTCAAAAAACTCAGCGTTAAAAGCCTAGCAGTAAAAAAATGGGAGGCGGGATGGTTGCCTACTCCTTTGCTTAGAGTATGGGAAAAATGGTTTCAAAGCATTTGCATAAGCAATTATTACATGGCAAAGACAATAAAGTGTAGCCAAAGTACAAGCAGAAACACCTCCATGTTATATACAGGATTAAATGGTTTATTTGTGTGCCCCTCAATGCATAGAAGACACAGTAGGATAGAAATATAAAACTGATGAACAAGCTTATTTCAGACCAATGGGGAAGGTTCAAGAGCAAAGTATCATGGAAAGTGATGTGTTCATATTCTTAGAGAGAATAAGAAATAGTATTGAAATATGTTATTTCTTATTTTATGGATGCATCAGCCTATTAAAAATTTGCACAGCAAAATTAATGCCTTTTGCAGATGCACTTCAGTTTTAAGTAACAAGTAATAGCAAAACTAGAAAAACAACTGAATTAAGAAAATATGTTCAAAACATTTAGTGGTATGCTGGTCATGCAACTTTGTGCAAAGTAAGCAGTTATCTCCTGAGAGGGCAGAAATGGATAGCTGGAGTGAAAACCTCTTAAAATATTTCAGCTAAATTAATCCATTTCTTTCAGTGCAGAAGTGTTAAGTGGCATTTGACTCAATCTAAACCTCATAAATCTATCAATGTGCAGACACTACAAATGAAAACATTATTTTGTCTCATCTATTTGTTTGCTTTTGTTGTGAGAAAGCTGTAATTTTAAAAAGATTTAATTTGTAGTCTGTCTGATTGTGTAGCAGGCTATTGAATTTAAGTATCATTAGCTTAGAATTAGCCCTGTGGAACTGGTGAATACAGTCATTTATAGACAATTAGCTGCTTGCTGCTGTCTTTCAAATGCTGATCACCATGAAATCTAACCCCCATACCATGTCTGTGCAAGCAGTTCCTGCCATCCTCCCACTGCTGCCTATTCTCCTGGACCTCAGATTTCATAGCCCCATTTCAGCAGTAAGTGAAAATTTGACATTGATGCCAAACTTACAGCGATCTGGTGCCTGAATTACAACAATGCTGTGCAGTAAGTGCAAAGGGGCAGAAAGAATCCCAGTCACATCTCAGACTATCTGGAATTTAACAAGTATCAAGAGATTGTCTCTTCCCAATATATTTAGCAACAAAAACTTGCTAAACTATTATTAAACAGCCTTATTTGTTCTATTCTCATGGAATCTTGTCGGTATGGATTTGTCAGTGTTGAAACCATCTAAACTTGATCTATTTAAAATCCCTTCTGTGTCTGTATCTGGTTTATCATCTGCAATATCTGAACAGCTAGTGATGGTTTCTGCAGAACAAAATGCACCTCGGAGTCCACATGTCCTGCAATCTGCCTGTCTTCCAAGCAAGACTATTTAACAACATTGATGAAAAACAATTATATTCCACAATATAATTATTACCATACTTAAATTTCTCACAATAGTCAAGGAGAAAGCACACTCTAATGAAAGCAATGCAGAAAAATGAAAAGGAGTTACACAGCATGGAAAAAATTAATTGTTGATTGTTAGCAAGAAGTCTCAGTAGAACTGTCTTTTCTGAACTAGTTATGTGACCTCACATTGAGTACTGTGATCAGTTTCGGTTGCTGCAATATAAGAAAGTTGTTAAACTATTAGAGAGCATCCAAAGGTGGTGACCAGTGACAGGACCCAAGGGAATGGCCTGAAGTAATGTCAGATTTAAATCAAAGATTTCAATCAGATACTAGAAAAAGGTTCTTCACCCAGAGGGTGGTTGGGCACTGGAACAGCTCCCCAGGGCAGTGGTCACAGCACAGCCTGACAGAGTTCAAGAAGTGTTTGGACAATGCTCTCAGGCACATGGGGTGAGTCTTGGGGATGGTGCTCTGCAGGGACAGGAGCTGGACTCAGTGATCCTTGTGGGTCTCTTCTGTCTCATATTGTGTGATTCTATGATTGGTTTTCAATAGTTTCTAAGCCCTTCACTATGTTTAGGAGGCATACTATAAACTAAGCATCAGTTATAAAAATGGGAAAGAATCTCTGCTTCTTTTTTCTTTTCCTTCCTACCCTATCACCTTGCCTTAGCTATTCAACAGCACAATGCCTTCTTATCTATTAGGAAATCACATACTAAAAGAATAGGCAAAACTCTAGTTCAGCCTCATCACTCAAAGTAATGAAGTCTACTAACATGGGCTCCATTCATATTCCCTCCCTATCTTGTCACTTGCTATGCTCTAGATCAGAGCTCTTCCATGGAAAGGAGAAATGGTCTGAAATTTTCATTCCCTACACTACTTAAAATTAGACAAGGGCCCCAGTCCTAAAGACTGGTTAGGTGTAGGGGATAATCCTGAATAATATCAATGATTTTTGGAAAATTATTCTTCTGTTACATTACTGAGGGTTTACAGAAGCTCATCCTAAGATCTTGCATACAAGATTGCCAGTGCCAACCTTACACACAAGGTTGTCAGTGCAGGCCTTGTGATGTACCCCCATCCACGTCTTGCTAATGAAGAGGGCTGAAGTATACTGAACTAATGGGCTTTTCACTCTGAGTTTTATTTGTGAGTATGGTTTTTGGATGGAATCATCTCATTTCTGGGAATCAGACTGACCCCATAATACAAATCAGCCATCAAAAGACAAAAGCTTCTACTCAGTGCCAGGATTAAGACAACATCAAACCAGCAATTTCACCACTAGCTTGCAACCACTATCCAATCACTACCTAACCACTAATATAAAGTCTAACTTAAAAAAAAAAAAAATCTCATTTCAGAATATGAGTGAAGTTCATACTTCCAACAAAAAAAGAGTTGAATTCTTGTGTTGAAGAACAACTTTGTTAGATCTGTCTAGCTTGCTGATGTGTCTCTGACAGTGGCTACTAGTAGATATTTTGAGAAAGACAAGGGCATAATTAATTTTTCCCATGGTTATAAGTTTCACCAGTCTGAAGCTTTGGGACTTTCAGAATGGAGATCTTGCATTAATTCATCTACTAATTTTTACTAATTGCTTTTGAGCCTATTTATATTTCTGGCATCCGCAACATCCTGTAGCAATGAGTATTACAGTTTTATTATGTGTCACATGAAAAGATACTTCCTTTTGCTCTGAACCAGTTGCCTGGTAATTTCATTGTGTTCCACCTTGTCTTTATGCTATGGGAAGCAATAAATAGCTATTCCCTATTCACCCTCTCTATGTTTTTAACCATTTCTGTATGCTTCTCTCTAATTTCTTAATTTTTTTCTTTCATAACTATCTCAAATTTCCCTATTTTTCCCATAAATCTTAGTTTATTTTATTCCAGATCTCCAATTATACTTATTTTCTGATTTTACTGTGTCTCTTTGGGGTAGGATCACAGAACCTTGTTTCCATTTGATTCTTTACTGGTTTCATAATGGTTCTTGATATTCTATTTTTTGCTTTGATCATTTTTTAACATTGAAAATATGTTTTCAGAGAACTTTACATAAGATCTGTTTCCAGGATCACCTTCCTCATGGTCATTTGAAGTCTAGTATTTATAAGTTTAAGTTTGTAACTTTATGGTTTGTTCTCCTTTACAATGGTAGGTATGGATTTTCTTTCATGAATGATGAATTGTATTTGCCCCTCTATCACATATATATGGGAGCATATAAGACCATTCTGAAACTTGTTCTTGTCATTTCCAAATCTGATTCTTGTAATTTTGTTCCATTTGGAGATTTTTTTCCCTCATTTTTTATTTGCTAACCAAATAATTTAAGAATATGTTTAATATCATATGTCTAAACACAGATACCTGAGGGACTCTTCTGGCACTTTCCTTCTCTATGAAAAATCCACCATTTCTTTCCACTATTAGTTGATTGTTCTTTGACCAGTGACCATGAGAGGAATTTCCCTCTTCCTCTCTTGACACTGAACTTTTCCAAAAGAGCCTTTGTGACAGAATCTTTTGAAAAGCTTCTTGAAAAAATCTAAATTTGTTGAGGAGATTAAATACTGATTAATTGAGATAATTATTGTTTATGATAATAGAAATAATTTATAGTTCTAGACTGGGGGTAGAATTCAGCCATGCTTACACTTCTGGAAAGTCCTGAGTTGAAACCAGCCAGACTCTAATCTGTCATGGAGACAAGCTTAAGGAAGAAGCAGAAAGTTGGTTTTTTAGTATCTCTAAGCAATGTATTCAGCTGATTGCCTGTCCATGGCTCAGTGGGCTAAGCAATGCTGTAGGTGATCAACATAGGAGGATGAAAGATGGGAAATGTATTTTTGGAAATCATTATTCAGATAGAAAATGTCTAGAGATTTAGAGTAACTACCAATTTTGAGGACTTGGATAACGCTGTAACCAGAGACAAATGTCAGTATGTGCATCACTGCAACTGTCTTGATTACTATCAGAAGTTTCCTAAGATTGATCAGCTTCATAGAAAGCTACCCTAAAAAAGGGCTTTTCAAACTTATGGGAAACTAGTCTGATTGAGATTCTGATTAGCCTCTTCCCATTTTCTTGGGCACCAGATCTGCAGTTTCTGTATTTTATATTTTTGGCTTCACAAGATACTGTGTTTACCCAACAGAGAAACTTTTTTTCTGCTGTAGGCCTCCCTTGATCTCTTTTATTGCTCTTTACCTTATGGGGCAGACATACTGATGCACATTGATAAAAGTAGCCCATTTGGGATCATGGGATAACAGACAAGGAGAGATGATACAAAATGTGAATGTACATTAACTGGAGGAAATAGGTACCAGGTGTGTCTTGTCTTCACTGTGCAAAAACAGCATGCTCGATTCACACCAGGAAAAAAATTTTGGAGACCTGTAAGTACTCACATATATTGTTCTCTCAGAAAAGCATCCAGAATTCCAGAAGTTTTTGCAGTGGAATATTTTCTAACCCAGTTACATGCACAAGCATCTCAGCAGTCAGTCTGCAATAGTTTGAATCTAAAACTGAGCAACTTTTGCCCTTGTACTTGTTACTGATATTTTTGGAGTATACAAGCTGACTTTAGGGATACCTGGTTTCTTAAATATCATCTGACATCCATGACTGTGCTGGCCTGGACTCTATAGAGCTATGCTTTTGACCTCCTTATATTTATTTCTGGGACCAGTAAATCCAAAGATTTAAACTACACTTTATCCTCCTCCTGTCAAAAGTAACTATAATAGAGCCTAAGGTATTAAAGGGTCCAAAAGCCTTAATTTGCCTGGAATTTTCCTCCTGCTGTGAGAAGCAGTGCTGTAAGCTCCCTGCCCTTCAGTCAGGTACAGATGCTATGGATAGATGAGACCCACCTAGCTTGTGGAAGATTTGTGAGAATAGGGCCAACACATGTAGAAGCACAAGAACAAAAGTAAGTAAAGGTCCCTACAAAAATAGTCAGAATTTTTCCATTTCAGATTTAAGGGGGTTTATAATTATTAAATATTTTATTCATATTCTTTATAATAATTGTTATATTTTCAGTTATTGTAGGGCTGATGCTACACTATGTCTAAAAGACGTGCAAATCCCAGGAAAGGATAATTTCTGTCTGCTCTGCTGCAGTCTGCTTTCAGCCCACTGTGGACAGTGGTATGAACAACAAATTACTCTGCTCATTCCTTTTCTGGAAATAAAGCTTTTGGAGAATAAAGACCATTTCACTGGGCTGTGAAGACTGAAGACAATAGAGATCTTGATACCACAGAGTGATAATTAGATTGCGCACTGGAAGAAGAGTGACCTGAATTTTGAAGTTCTTCTGTGATGAATGTTGATATTAGAGCATCTTAGGTAATATATATAAAACACCACTGGAAAAGTGTCAGTGCTTAGAGCTCTGGTTGCTCTCTTGTTTGCCCAAGGAGTGTTTATGCCTACTTTGTCATATTCCTTCATGCATTTGTGTTTTGTGGCCAAATCACTATGTTCTTCTGTGTACAATGACAACTAGAGCAAGAATGATGGCAAGTACCCTTTTTATCAAGTTAGTCCATTGTTGGGCACTCAAGGTACAATCCAAAATTATTTGGGCTTAAATTTCCTCAAGTAGTGGGGAGTGCTGAGGTTGCACCTCCACCTTGCTAAAAGAAATGTGGCATCAAATTGATGTTCATGTATAAAATTTAAAGGATAGATTTGCGTCCTTAGTTTTCATTTGTTTTGAATATAAGCTACACTGCCTAATTTTTTTAAATATGGCTTTAAAAACAAGCCATCCATGGGTAAGTCTTAGCTTTTGATCTCTGGGGATAGATGAACTTAATTATGGTTTAAGAAAGGCATCAAATCTCAAAAAAAGAGACCAGACTGCCTTTTATTTTTAAAAAAAAGTAGTTCCTTTTGGCTGCCTTTAGAAAATTTCTTTTTAGCATACATTGGGATTGGGGGTGATTTCATTTTCTCTTGTTCTACCTTTTTCTATAGGCTATTTCCAAATTAAGGGTATCTAGCAGACCAGATATTTACTCCAGTGATCAGATACTTAGGCAGGACACTTACATTTATCTTCTGTAAATGTTAAAGGTTTGTGACTAATATAAATGTCCTCCCCCAGATTTGCAGATCTGTAGAATTTGAGAGTGTCTCCGAGATATCTGTGTTCCCAATTCATCTCAGAAGAGCAGAGTATCTCCTGTAAAACTCACATTCCTTGGCTGCTTCTCTTCAGAAATAGCAGACCTGTATACATTTTCTATTATTGCAAGACACTGCCTTAGCCAGTCAGCAGTGGGGACATTGAGTAATGCCAGGTCAGATCCTAAAGCAATCAAGAAAATATTTTTGTTTTAAATGCAGTGCCAGGAATTCTTATTACTAGAATTTTTTGGACGGAAAAGAAAAAAAAAAAACAATAATCATGCAAGTTGAATTTTATACTGAGCAGAAACAGTGTTCCAGAAATATCACTGAAAATAAACATCCAAAGGGGCTTTCTGACAAGCAGGTATGATTCTCAACTAAAGAATTAAACCAAAATGATGCAGGTTCATTTTGCTGCCTTTTGTTAACATACAATTTCATTTCCTTTGTCTTTTTTTTTTTCTGTTTTCCCCACAACTTACTGTATTTAATATACTGTATTTATTATAGTGCCTTCTGCTATGTTTAAAGAACTTCTGCTGAGGCAAAAAATGGCTTTCTATTTTATACTTGCACAGCACCAGCAGCATAGACCTTAACTGAAACATCTATAAGGGATAGATAATAATAGTTTAATACATGGCAAGATAAGAAATTACATCCAGTGTTAATAGATAAGTACTAAGATATAGAATAGTCATTTAGAAGGTTTTCAAGATAGATGAAACGTAATATCAGATAAAACTTTCTACTGTCAAACTTGTAAGATGTTTCTGATAACACTGATACTGGTATAGCCCTGGGACTGATTTTTTTTTTACTTGTAGGAAAACTGCAATAAAAAAAGACTTGTAATAAGTGTTGCTGCTGCTTCATGGTGAGACATGTCAGGGCCCTGAGAGCATGAAATGTCTTTAATGGCTCCGATGAGCCTTCCCTGGGATGCTCAGTCTTTCCCACAGGGACCCCTGCCCTTTATTTCTGCTGAACCTGAGCTGTGGAGCAGGTGTTCCTGACTCCTGGATGGACCTCAGACCTCTCCTGTAGGGGGCTGGTGTCCTGGATGGACCCTGATGCTCCTGGCTGAGAACTCTGGGTGCCCCCTGGGCCTGGTACATCTTCTGCTGTGGCTGTTGAGGTCCCTGCTCCCACAGGGCTGTGTCCTACTCATGGGGTGCTCCCTGTGCTGGGGCCACCACGGGCTCCCAGCTGACCTCTCTGCACTGCCTGTGTCTCAATGCATCTGACTACAGGTTTCAGGTCTCTTTCTAGCTGGAATTGGTAATTTCAAGGGGAAATTTTTGCCAGAATTGAAAAAGAAAAAAAATAATAAAAAGCAACCCTGCAGAGATTATAGTCTTTTCATAGTTAAAAAGAAAAAAAAAAACCAAGAGTGGGTATGTTTCATTCACAGAATGCTTAAATGCCGCTTTTTATTGACTAATTCTTTGCTTTGCATAATCTAATACTGTCATGTTGAAACATTAGATTAAAAAAAAAGATATTTCCACCTGAAAGGAAAAAAGTAATAAAAATGTGCGATAAAATGAGCCAAGAAGTGTTCTGTAGAGTTCGGTGTGTGCTGTCCAGGGATGTGGCTATGGCAGAAGCATTTATAAAAGCAGTTCAGTATTCAGGTCTGGATGATGAGGAAAGCTGCTCTAAAGTAATCTCTTTGACCACTAGAAATAGTGGTGTTTCTTCAGCACTGTTTTGCTTTTCTCTAATCCGTCTCTGCGTCAGTAACTCTGTCTGCTTTGTTCTGCCATGAGCCCTGGAGTGCACCATGCCTGATGGGGTCATGTGTATGCAGGTGATTTAGAAAGCTATACCCCAACTTTGTACCACTATTTAATTCCTGTCACAGCCCATGAATATGACCATATGTGGTCCCATTTGCTTTAATAAACCAAGAAAAAAATATTTAGAAAACTTTCAGGTATGGGAGATGATTGTTTAGCCAAAAAAAAAGTTTTCTTTACTGACCTCAGAAAGGTACTCAAAACACATTCCAATACAAATCTTTTGCCTGCAGAAAGCTGTGACTCTTTGGATGAGGAACTTAAATGACACAAAAGGCATCAATCAGGGCATGCGAAAATGTCACTTCTGAACCTGTGTCAGCTGAAGCCATTAATGGCACCAGATGTGCTATTTAGTTCTCTGTGACTTGGCTGCCAAAACACTTGTGCATTCAATTTCTAATCTACTTTCAGGCAAGACTGACAAAACAGTCCATGACAGAGGTGATACCAGCCCAAACACCTTTGCCTGAAGTCAGCTGTGGATTGCTCACAGGTTTCACCAGCAGCCTCCTACAGACTGACTGACAGACGACCAGCCTGGGACTGACGATGTTTCCAACCATCTAACAAAAGATCACTATTGTCTAATTTGTTAAATTTGGAATGCTACCTTTTCAATGTCATGTACTTTGTGACCTAAACTACAATGGGTATGTTTGAGATGTGGTGTAACATAGTGGAATACAAATGTAATTTCCTGTGATCTCTAGCAAATTAGGTGGTAATGAGTATTCAGATTGTCACTAAGAGCAGTTCTGAATTTACAGCTTAACAGATGTGTCAAGCAGAAAAATGGGCTACATCAAAGTAGAATATTAAACAATGCTTATCTTGCAATTTGATTTAAGTAAATTTTATCTGCCAGTTGCTCATCCTCCAGATTTCTCAGTATCACATTTCTTGTGAAATGTATGAACCTGACTCCTAATTTAAGATGGCTAGGAGGGGAATGAACATTTTACCTCATTTTTCCTTATGTGTATATAAATACTTGATATGTATAAATACATATCAGATGCTTTTACATACAAAACTAGAACACTTGCTTGTCTTTATTGTGCTCCTCATGTGTTTCTAAAGAATAAAATATCAGGATAGATATAAAATGAAGAATTGTTTCACCAATGAAAATTTAATCTGATTTATCACCTGCAGAAGGATTTGGATAGACTGTGACTGTGTTGTTGTACCAAGATGAACAGGATGAGGTGCAATAAGACCAAGTACTGGGTCTAGCACTTATGTCAAAACAACCCCAGACAGCACTACAGGCTGGGGACAAAGCAGCTGGAAATCTGCCCAGCAGAAAAGCCCTGGGGTGCTGGTAAACTGCAGCTGAACATGAGCCAGTGTGTGCCCAGGTGGCCAAAAAGGCCAATGGCATCCTGGCCTGTATCAGTAACAGAGTGGCCAGCAGGTCCAGAGAAGAGACTGTCCTCTGTTCTTGGCACCAGCATTGGTGAGGTCACACCTCAAGTGCTGTGTCCAGTTCACTGGAAGAAAGACAGGGAGGGTTGGAGCAAGTCCAGAAAAAAGCAAAGGAGCACAAGTTCTGTGAGAAGCATCTGAAGGAGCTGGGTTGTGTATCCTGGAGGAGAGGAGGCTCAGGGGAGACCTTTCTGTTCTCTGCAACTGCCTGAAAGGAGGTTATAGCCAGGTGGGGGTCAGCCTCTTCTCCCAGGCAGCCAGCAACAGCACAAGAGAAAAGGGACCCAAGTTCTGCCAGGGGAATTCAGGTTGGCCATCAGGAAGAATTTCTTCATTGAGAGTTGGCTTAGGTTACAGTGTAAGATGTACCCAAAGGTAAGTATTCTATCACCATCTTCATAAGCTGTTAAAACCAGGTGGGGCATTGTTCCCTATCTCCTTCTTAACTCATCCCTGAGAATTCTGGGGGATATCTTCTATTAAAGGGCCAGCTGTTAAAGCCAGGTGGAGCAGTGTTCTTTATCTCTTCCATGACTGATCCTCCCTCCAGAGAGATATCTTCTCCGTGTTAATGGGCCATTGAGTCTCACTGCATGGCTGATAAAAATTACATCATCCCACTGTGAGATGTTCTGCCCAGGGGGAGGAGCCAAGCATTCCTACCTGGATATAATCCGAGACTTAGAACACCACAGCAGCCTTATCCACTGAATTCCCAGAGCACAAGAGCTTCATAACCACCACTGGACCTTTAGAGGAAGATCAAACCCTTCTACAGGATCACTGTTTCTACAGAACCACATCTGGAACCACTCCAGGAGGACTACAGCCACCATTTAATCAGACTGCTACCAACACTCTGACCAACAGGGTGTCAGGTTTCTATATTATTGCCTTTATTTTAATTGCATATACTCTGTCAGTGTTTCTATATTATTGCATTTATTTTAATTTTCCTATTAAATTGTATTTCTGACTTGGGATCTCTCACTGGTTTGCTTTCAAACTAGTACAAGGTTGACCACAAATGTTAAAACAGGCTGCCCAGGGAGGTGGACACCATCCCATGGGGTGTTCAAGAAATACCTGGGCAAGGCACTTAGTGCTATGGTTGAGTTGAAAAGATGGTGTTTGCTCAAAGGTCATACTTGATGATCTTGGTCTTTACCAACTTTATCGATTCTATAGTTTTAAGATTCAATGATTTCTTAAAAATTCTTCCTTTTAGTCAGATAGAACTCCTACAAGATGACAGTCACCTTCCTGCCAAGGTCAGCAACCTACACAAATAAAGCCTCAAAAAACGAGCTACAAAATTCTAATCAATCAACAGAGGCGACAAATTTTTTCCAAGTTTTTTTCCCTTGTAGTCTAATTGAGAATTGATTGGTGATTTAGGCTATTTTACAGGGGACAGAAAAGACCTCTCTTGATTTGTTGCCACATCATACTGTTGCTAAATATCTTAGATGGGAGGTTGTTACTTTGCCACTGCAGCGGACCCATCACTGAGGAGTCAAGCTCTGGCAGTTTTACGTCCTGCTTGTTATGTGAGCTAGAGTTGCTTTATACCTCTGAAGAAAAGTTAGAGTTTTCCTAAGATCTAAAAACTGTTTTCAGCAGGATGGACACTAGGCACAGCTTGCTCGTCTACACTACACTTTTTTTAGAGGCTTTGTCATGGACTCATAGCAGGTAGGAACATTACCTTGGAATTTCCCAGCCCTGAGTCACAATTGAAGAAATACTTGCCATTGTTCAGCAGCTAGGGAATTAGAGCACTTGCCCAAGAAATGCAAGACCTTGGCCATCACCTTTGTTCTGGGAGATGATGAACCCACATCTTCCTTGTCTCAGAGTTTGGGGAAGCACCAGGCTGGCAGATAATCAACAGTGCAGATGAAGCTGGATCTCTATGCCAAAAAGTCTGCAAAAAATTAATGGACCCAGGACGACAAAAACTCATGGAAAATGAGGAAGTGTGTATTCCCAATACTGTTTGTGTTTTTTATCTCATTGTAGAACTCAGATCAGGAACAGGGAAAGCACTGCTGCAGATGTGTGGGCCCTTGTGTTTGCCCTTCCAGGCTACTGCACTCTGTAAGGCACCAAATGTGGACAAACTTGGTACGCACAAGGCCTGAGGGTCTTGTTTGTGTCCAGCAGCTGTAATATTTCTTGCCGGTGAGGGAATCTAAGTAGCATGAGAAGTCACTTCTGGTCCAGGCACATTCAGCCCCAAAATCCAGATTATAGGTGGGTGGGATCAGTTTTGGCCACCCTGACTCTGGTGTGCTTGAATTTGTCTGTGAACTGTTGCATTTCACAAACTATGTGACATAGTGCTGGGCTTCATTGAACCCCATGGGGAAAATGTTGCACAAGCAGATGTTAATAAAGTTTATTACATACACTGGTCTATTAAATTGAAGGACATTAGGTAGTGAAACAAATTATTAAGAAAAACAGAAAATCCCCGGCATTTTCTTGGGGAAAAATCTAATTTGTTCTCAGCCACAAGCTCAGTACAAATGAAATAGGATCCATTTAACACAGTTTAAAATGTAAAAGCACACACTTGATCACATTGAATGAACTGTATGTTCCAACACTGTGTTCAAAAATAAATATTGCAGAGATGTACGAGAAATACACAAACTAGCTTTTCCCCTGTGGGAATATTCAGCACCTTTTTGTGTAAAGAACTAGTTTTATCACCTCAAAAAATTCTTCTAAAGCTAGTCACAGTTGTACTGATGTTGTGTTTGTCCTCATTAGCAAGCTGAGGTGATCCTCCTTAGCATTCAGAACCAACTCCAGTACTTCTTGTGAATACGTAATAATGAAGAGAAGATGTGAGAAAGAAGCTTTCCATGCCTTAAGAGATAGTTTAGATTTGAAGAGATTAATAGCTGTCACTGGGGAATCTGAACCAAGAATCAGTCTTCAAAGCCTTCCTAGGTGATAACAGCACAAAGAAGTCAAAGCCAGATTACAATAAAAATAAAACAATCTTGGAATCCACAATTATATATTTGTTTATTATTTTTCAGATTTGAGTTTTTTGTTTGTCAGAAATAAATGAGCTTTGTGCAACCGCATGCGGTGAGGTAATTCTGCCTATACGGTGATTTTTTTTAATCCTCTCTAATAACTGGAAAGTTCTGTCTGATTTCTACTACTCTTGCAAAGTGGTAAACATTTCAAAAATAATTAAGCCCCAAGATTTATGTAAATAAATTAACAGTTAGAGGAGACAAAGTCTGTTAATTAAAGTCTGCAACAGGGATGTATACTCTATTAAAATGTGCATGAAAAGGGAGCCTGAATCCTGGAATGAAAAACTTTGTTTGGGCAGCACAGTTTGTGAAAAGCAGTGTTTCCTGTGCCTTGTCTGGCCAAAGCCAAACAAGTTCAAGGCACAGATTTATAAGGAAAACAGGCTTTTTCAGCTTCAATGTTCAGCAATATAATTTTTTTACTCAGTAAATAATTTATTCCTGATGTGACTCTGCTTTTGACTGGGTTGGGGAGAAGAAATTCAGTAACACTATGAGAAAGGCCAAGGCATTTCTGAGCCAGTCTAAAGCAGAAAGTCTGGGCAGTCATGTGAAAATAAATTTATCATGCAATTTATAGTCCAGCAACTAAATCAAATAGGTTTTGATAATATGCATCCATTATAGTGTGTCTTGTTCCAGTCTCTCTTTGGGTCGTTTTTAGATGGCTGTTATCTTAACATAAAATATATGAATCCTGATTATTTAGTCTAAAACTTTTCGCTCTCCACGATGCCTCATTTACAATGAAAGACCCCATTGCTCAGGCTTCAACTTCTTAGCAACTCTGATTGAGGAAAAGCCTTTTCCTGATTGCTAAATCAGAATCTCTGCTAACTGTGAAAGTATGTGTGAGAGTGCAAGGAGACTGCATAGGTGTGCGTATAAATTTAGGCTTCATGAAGCAAAATCTATTAAACTATGGAGCTACTTACAAGTGCTTTTGTCCAAGGACATCATTCAGTGAAGCTGAACCACAAGATTGATCAAAGTGTAGTTTATGACTGTGTCAGCATTGCAAATGTGCAATTGAACCCGGAATTTTTTTTCTACTTTCTCTGTTTTTTCTACGATGCATAGTAAATAAAATTCCTAAATGTTTCCAGCAAGCAAATGGTATCCTCAGTAGCTACCATTTAAGCTTGAGAATTTTTGCAGTGGGATTTCCTAAAAGGCTTCATAGAAAAAAAGGTTCATTGTTTGAAGCCAAATTCAACTTTTTTGTTAAGACTGATCAAAATAGTTTATACAGATTTTCATAAGCTTTTTGCTCACAGTGTGTATTATTTGGCTTAGTGATCACAGCTGAAAAGCATGATTTTAATAAAGAAGTTGAATAAGCAGATTAAAGCAAGTCACAGGGCCTGCCTCATTCCAATAGTAAACAAAGTAAACTACTTTAATTAAGGCAAGATAGGTAATATATATAGCATGTGTTATCATTGTTTGGTTTGCTTATTCCTTTATAGTAATATTTTAAATAGTCAGCATATCACAGAAAAGAAAGATTATTTTTTATTAAGCAGCTGATCTTCTTGATATGTTTTTTACAATTTCTTCTGATGAAGTAAGACAAGCTGTTGCTGTAAACTCTAATTCTAATCAACATCCCTTAAACACCCAGGAATCAATAATTTGTAGACAAGACCCTATCAGGAATGACTGAGCTAATCACTTTGAGTACACCACTTGTGCAAGGACAAATCCATGCTCCTGTAAATGCCTATGCTAACAGCAGATTGATTTTATTGACTCAAGTATTTAGCATTAAGGGAAAGAAGTGACAGGAAAGAGACTGGTAATACCAGTATTGCGGGTGATGTGTGCAATGAGGCACATAAGCACAGGGTTGAACGGGTTCCCAGGCTTGGAGCTGGGAGGGAATTTTGCTCAGGGTGTAGTGGCCACAGACTGAAAAGGATTTTGGAGGTTTTCTGGCTTTGCTGAAATCGTGCACATGTTTTTACACAATCACATCCCTGCAAGAGCTGAAAGGAAGGTGCTTGGTGACCTCGGCTGCTCTTTGTCCTGCTGCTGTGGCCGCCAGGATGCTGCTCTTTCTGAGCCGCCTTTGCTGATTGGAAACCAGCATGTGAAAGATGGGAGACCATTAGTTGTGGGCACATGATTACTGGCAACTTTGATATTAATCAGCCAGCAATCATACCTTCCAACCAAACACCAATGCCAGACTGCTGGGGAAGGGTCAGTCTCACTGGGTAATTTCTATGCAAAGGAATTCTACTAATTTTCTTGTAGCATTTAAGCTTCAGGGTATTTCTCTAATGAAGGATTTAAAAACATGTGACCCTTGGCCAGAGATCTGGTTCTGTCACTAATGCTGCAGCTCACAATGTTTGAAAGTGAGTGACCATGCCCCATCGCTGGAAGTGTTCAAAGCCAGGCTGGATGGAGTTTTGAGTAACCTGGTCCAGTGGAAGTTGCCCATGCCCACGGCAGGGGACATGGAACTACATGACCCTTGGGGTCTCTTCTTGTGCAAACTATTCTGTAATTCCATGATTTTATGACCTAGAGTTCTCAGAGTCTTCAGGTAGTGCCAACACCAGGTCCCAGTAAAGTTCTATTAAATTGAATCTCGTCATTACAACAACATTTATGCAGAGACAGTGTTGCATTGTAACACATTAATTATTATTTATTTTTTTAAAGTGTTTTTCCAGATGAATGACTAATCTCAGAAGCCCGAGGGCCGCCGGGGATGCAGGTATCCATGGTTACCTTCGTCGCCTAGCGACACCTCCTTACGCTGCTGAGCGAGCCCTGCTCTGCCGCTGCCGCTCGCTCGGTGCAGCCCCATCCAGCTGCCAGCCCGGGCCAGCTCCCCGGACATTGGAGAAGTTGCTCTGCACTCCAGGTTAGAATTAGAGTTGGTGGTTTCATATGAAAAAAAGAAAGAGGGAGGGGACCGATGAAAGACTCAGGTCTCTCTAACAGCAATAAAAATCCAGTTGTGGCTCCAGGCAGGATCTGAGTCACTGTGTTGATGTAAATCCTCAGTTGTGCTGTAAGACACAACTTTGCACAAAAGTTCATTTAGGGCAGGATTTAAGGGTATTGATTCATTTCTCAGCCAGACATAGATCAAGTACTAATAAACTAGGGTTTGGCTCCTTTACTGGGTGAAATGAAGCATAGCTTCATTAAAAAAAAAAAAAAAAAAAAAAAAAAAGTCATTTCAGAAACAGAAGATGCATTTATCTTATAAATGAGATATTCAAAAATACACCTATGAAAAGGCTATGAGTCAGATTTTCCTAATTATGTCAATTTAAATGGAGTTAATTGCAAATTTAGAACAATAAATTTTACTGGACCTAGTTATGAAGGTCTTCTCAAATGCTGCTGGTTTATGCATGCCATGACTCACCAGCATCCAGTCATGGTATACAGAGGTCTGCCGTTGATGTCACAGCCTTGGGCTCTGCTTTTTCAGAGCATTTTCTCAGAACAATGACTTGCAAGTACTTTTCACCTGAGTACTCAGGATGGTATTTGTGGTCTAGCTGAATTGCTTACACAAACAAGAGAACAAATTGCTTATGTAAGTCAGACACTTCTGGTGCAGTCTTGTCTGTAAATAGGGATGCCCTTGTCTTCCTCCTCAGCCTCCCCTGCTGCAGCACTCAACTGCCTTGCTGTAGAAACTTACCAAAGAATATCTTTTCTGAGCTTACAGTCCTGAGTTTGCCCTTCCAAGCACTGTTCTGCTGAACAAGAGCTCCTTAGGAGGTTGCTGCCTGAACTATTGATCTGTTTTTGGCCTCTGGTACATTCAGGGGTGCAGTCTAATGAATGTGCTTTTGCAGTAAATCCTTGAAAGCACTATTGTTTTCTGACTAATTCTTGCTCATGACTTCCTTGAGGTTAGTGCCATGGGAGGTGTCTCTTACTCTAAATCTTCCAGAGTAATAAACTCAGTCATCTGTAGTGCTAGATGATTAACCTTGTCCCTGGTTTGGGCTGGACTCCTCCCAGCAGTTCTTGGGCACTACTTGGGAGTTAGTACAGAAGGGACACTATTCCCTCCAGGCAGTTGGAAAGCAATCTACAGTGCTTTGGAGACAAAGAGTGGTCACTAGTGCTGACATTCTGGATATTTTGGTCTAGCCAGTTTCAGTATAAAAAATTCTGGGCATGTTTAATCTTCTGTAAAGTAGTGCAGGGCTTTAGCTGGTTTATTACTGTTTACTTGCCACCTCTTGAGCAGGTTCAGCCTGATCACATTTGCAGAGATATAAATAAGTACAGGATTCTCATTGTGCTACATTTACTGAGATGCACTCAGAAAAACAGAAACCTGCAAGAAATGCATTTCGAGTGCAGATGGTAGTGATTAGGAGGCAGGTGTTTTTCCACCAATGTCTGTCATGGGGAATAAGAAAGTTTCAGCATGTTTTCCCATTTTTATGGAGATTCTAGGCTAGAAGGTACCACGTGGATTCAATGAATGATGTTCATCTGTGTTTATCTGTCAATTCTTGTGTTGTAATTGGATTGTTAGCAGTAGGGGGCTTGTGAAGCACATAGCAATTAGAGTTATAATTGAAGACTCCTAATAAGATCTATGGTTTATTGGGTAAGGATAGAAATGGCCTTAGCAAAGCAAGGGAGTGATGTTGCCAAGTATGATGCTGCTGTCCTTTTACAGTTAGAAAAGAAGGGACTTTTTGCTCACTTGGAATGTTCTCCAGAATCTTTGTAGTAAGGGCATTTCTCCTTTATTTCTATGCCTTTTTTAGAGTGTATTGAAATTTTTATTGGTATTCTTTTTATTTCGCATTCTAATTACAACTCAGGACTAAGATCAAATTACATCCTTCCTTTCTTTTAGTCTGTATATCCTATCTCTTATACTTATCATTAAAGTTGAACCTTTCCTTATAAAGAAAGCTACAACTTCCTCTTTCATCTTCTTCCTTGTAAAAAACTTCTCAGCTGAATATAATGTTCTTCTGTGTTAATTTAGGCTAATAATTCCCCTTGCCTCATTTGCAGCCCGTACAGTGATGCAACTTTCCCTTGTTTTATTCCCAGATAAGTACTGCTGCAGTTCTTTAATAAAATGATGCAGGACTCTGTTTACAAAAGAGTGCTTCTGTGGTATCTTACTGCTTTCACAGGAAGCTTAACAGCTTGCAGAACAGTAAGTGGCAAATGTTTAATGCAACATTATGCCAACTTGAGGACAAACTGTTCCTCTCAGGAATGTTTTCAGGCTTAAATGAGAGGAAAATCCCCCTTGCAGAATGTGAATTCTCGGAGGCGGCGGGGAGTGACTGCCACTTCTTTGCCTTGCCAGCAGCTCTAATTCCCAAGCACCTTCCAAGGCTTTTTTAGATCAGCTGTAGTGTACGCCCAGCAGCGAGTAGTGATAAAGCTATGACTGGCTTTTCTGAGGAGCAAAGATTCCTCTTTCATGAAGGAGGCAATAAGTCTTCCAGTCTGTCTCAGACAGAAAACATTGAGTTTTGCCCACAGATGCTGGAAAGGTACCAAGGGGGGAGACATGAGGCCATGGCAAAGTTATTAATATGAGTAAGCAAAGACTGACAGGGTATTTGCAAAAACTGTGAGACAGAACAATTCCAGCTTGAACAGTGATGAGTCAGGCTGAAATATGTGGAAATTCAGGCTTGGATGCGAGTCATCCATTAAGAAGATTAGTGGATATTACTGAACTAACAATAGTTTGACTAAAGAGAGACCAGAGCCCTCTAAAACCTCCTGAAAGGTGGTTGTAGTCTGGTAAGGGTTGGTGTCTGTCTGTCCAGGTAGCAACTAACAGAATGAGAGGACACAGTCTTAAGCTGCACCAAGGGAAATATAGTCCGGATATTTGGAAAATGTTTTTTAACAAAAGAGAGATAAAGTACTGGAATCATCTCTCCTGAGAAGTGGTGGAGTCACCATCCCTGGATGTGTTTAAAAAAAGACTGGTGCCATGGTTTAGTTGAGGTGTTAGGGCATGGGTTGAACTTGATAATCTTGAAGGTCTCTTCCAACCTAGTGATTCTGTGATTCTATGATTTCACAGAATTCGGCTGGAAAAGACCTCCAAGATCATGGTGTCCAATCTTTGACCGAACACCACGATATCAACTAGGCTGTGGCTCTAAGAACCACGTCCAGTCATTTTGTGAGCAACTCCAGGGATGGTGACTCCACCACCTCCCTGGGCAGCCCATTCCATTGTTTAACAACCCCTTCTGTGAAACAATTCCTCCTGATGTCCAGTCTGAACCTCTCCTGGTGGAAATTGAGGCCATTTCTTCTTATCCTGTCACTGGCTGTCTGAGAGAAGAGGCCAAGCCCCACCTGGCTGCAGCCTCCTCTCAGGGAGTGGTAGAGAGCTCTATGGTCACCCCTGAGCCTCCTCTTCTCCAGGTTAAACACTCCCTGCTCCTTCAGCTGCCCCTCTTGGGACTCACTCTTTAGATGTTTCACCAGCTCTTTTGCTCTCCTCTGGACACCTTCCAGCCCCTCAGTTTCTTTCTTGCAGTGAGGGGCCCAGAGCAGCACACAGGATTTTGAGGTGTGGCCTCAGCAGTGCTGAGTGCAGGGGGACAGTCCCTGCCCTGCTCCTGCTGGCCACACTATTGCTGGTACAGGCCAGGATGCCACTGGCCTTCCTGGGCACCTGGGCACACACTGGCTCATGCTCAGCTGCTGCTGACCAGCACCCCCAGGTCCTTTCCCACTGGGCCCCATTCCAGCCACTCTGCCCCCAGTCTGTAGTGCTGCCTGGGCTTGTTCTAGCCAAAGTGTAGGACCTGGCACTTGGTCTTATTGAACCTCATACCATGGGCCTCAGCCCATCTATCCAGCTTGCCCAGATTTTAATACATTTTAACAGATTTTAATGTTCTCTGTGTTAATCCTCCGAAGCAGTAAAACCAGCAAGTGGTCTCTGCTCATCATCACTATTCTTAATCTCTGAACCTCAACTTCACGTCAAAATATTCTGGTGCCTTTCTTTGGCTCCTGGATTCTTTGAAGGAAGAGGGGGGGGAATTGTGTGGCCATTATCTGTACTTAATCCAGGACTTCCAAGTGGGTGCCTGGGCTGATGGATTTCCGATGAGTGGCGTGATGAAATCCAAAGCCATAGACAATACAAACGTGTTGTATGCTTTCTACTTTATAGCCAGTCTTTAGGGGAAGGCACAACTTTGGATGCTCTAAAGATGACAGGGTGCTCAACTGATGCTGTGAATTTACCATAGGTAAAGTATATCGATTTGCAGCTCATGTCATTTAAAGGAGTGTGAATGAATTTCAGACCAGGATGTCCCACTCCGCCAGCTCAGAAATATGGTCTAATAAGGGAAAAGAGAGGAAGAGAATTAAAACCTCATCAGATGAAATCTGTGTTCTTATAAAAAACACCATTCTTCATTATAGGAAAGGTTGTTTCAAGTAAATCATGGAAAATGTTATTTGTCCAGGAAGCTTTCTAGGAGACAAAGGAGAATAACAGCTTCTAGATCACAAGGCTCCTGAAGACATAGTTAGAATTCCTTATGAATCAAACCTTTATGTTCATGATAAAGGGAATTGTCATGTTTCAGTGTTTTTCATGAAAAATAATTTTTCAATTGACCTTCCAGATTTTGCAGAACTTGTGTTTGTAATGAAAAGCTGTTCAAACAAAGTTCTTCCTTCGTCTGTGTGCATAGGCTTCAGCTATGTCTGATCAAGGGGGAAGAAGCAATTCCTGTGAGGACTCACAGCCAAGGCTGGGGTGCTGCTGGTGTGGAGAGGGACCACATTCTGGATCAGGTGCCCAGGTTGCCTTCAGGTGGAGCTGAGCTGTTCCCAGGTTTCATCTGGCTAAAGATTTAGATAGGGTCAGCATGTGCTTTCAGATCTGCTTACCAGAACGTGTCCCACAGCTTAATCAGCCGGAAAGCACCACTTGGTGACTTGGCCATGACCTGCAAACTCAGTGGGCAAATTACCTTTGCAAACCACCAGCAGCAGCAAAGTTTCTAAAGAAGGTACATTGACCAGAGATAGGCCAAGAAGACTAATTCACATGACAATAAAAGCCTTTAAAAACAGACATTTCAATGCTCCAAAATTTTTACCTTCTCATAGAAGGGGGTGAGGAGGGGTGTTTCCATAAGAAAGAATTATTTTTCTGCACTAATTTTATCTTCTGTCTTCAAAATTGACAGGCAAAATTGTTAGGTAGGTGAATTTCAGAGGGCCAAATAAGAAGTTGTAGGTTTTTTCAAAAATGATTTTAGTTATTTCAGTTTTTCAAGCCCATAGAAGCAAAGTGCTCCTATGAATTCCTGTGGGGAAGGAAGAACTAACTAGAAAATCCTCTTTGATATCCATGAAACTGGGCTTGGGGGCATGGATTTAGGCAAGGTTTTGAGGAATTTTTTGAAAAGTCTAAAATATGCTTTAAATCATGTAGAAATTTTTTACATGGAAATCCTGCTTTAGTAGAAAAAAGGGAAAGAGCGTGAATGATGAAATTCTTGCTCTGTAGGTAAGAGGATGTACTGATCAATGTAAAGAAAACACTAATTTGTGATGTATGGTACATTTTTCATGGGGATTTCAAGCAGAAATAATTGGGACTTTTTAAAGGTGATTAAGTTATGCCAGTATTGAGGAATAGGAAACATCATAATAAGGATACATGATGTGGTCTGTACTTCCCCTTACATCATTGACAGCAGTCAGTCTGTATTTATAAAAAGTAGACTGTAATGGAAAATTGAAAAAACTGGATTCAAGGCCTTGATTATGAGAAAATGAAGATTAAAGGGGTAGTAGTTTTGATTGCAGTGCTAGGCCTCTGTAAATTAATAACTGTCTGAAGCTTCATTAGTCACAAAAATGATGGAAGCATTTTTGTTTAGTTGTTTTGCTCACTAAAAGCTAACAATATGATTTATTCTGATAGATAATATTTTTCTAAAAATTCTTCTCTGTTTATGGCAATTTTGCAATGGCTGCAACAACTTGTGCAACAAAATGAGGACAAGTATGTTAGTAAAATTATTTTTTTTCCTTTGGTATCTTCTGCAAGTAGGATCCCATTCCTGAACTCTAGATTCACTTAGACATGACATTGAAACTCCAAAGCAGGACTGCAGGAGGCAGCAAAGGTCAGTAAGTTTTTGTGCTCTGCTGGCTTTTCCTCAGTCTATTAGAAAGAGTTGAAGTTCACTTCCTGGCACAGTTATTTCTCATGTAAAATTATCATAAGCATGTGTGTTACAATAATATTTTTCATGAAATTCTACTGCAATATCACATATACCTTTATGATGTTCCTGGAAAAAGAAATAAATTGTGGTATAGTATTATGATAGATAGTTAACAAATGTTTTATTGCTCTTCAAACATAAAAATAATTACATTAATGCAAAAAAAACTGGTGGCATTTTGATTAATTCTCAAATAATAAAAACCTACTTCCATGCATATGTTTATTTTCTCCATACTAAAAATGAGAGCCATAATAAAAAGAAAATAACCGTGTAACTACACCATAAATAGAGAATATTTTTCTCAAGAAATGTTTCCACAAAGCAACAGAGATTGTCTGAAAGAGTCATAGTCAGTGCACAGTAGTGGATTTGATAAAGATGAGCAAACCAAATATTAATTGCCATTTCTTGAGCAGATTAGTATGAGGTGCCTCTTGTGAGCAGTAGGTTCCCTGTCCTATAAACTGATACAGCAATTAGATAGCATAGACAATCTATATCAAACCACTTCTGATGAAATGTCTGATTTTAGTGGAGAAAAAGCTGTTTCAGTAGCTTTTGGAAAGAAAGACTGCCATAAGAATCTACAGTATTGCCTTTCAAATTTTGCTACCACAGCTACTTATTAGCTCCAGGCACAGGATATCTGGTACGAGCCATAACACAATCTCAGGGCTGTATATTGAAAAATCAGATTTCCTAAATATTTGTAAAAGAGCTTCATACAAAAGCCCATCAGCCAAAAAGTTTGTAACATAATAACACTTTGTAAGTCTCAAATATTTCCCATGTTTTGTATGGTAGCATTGAATATCCTCGATTGATTAAATAGCTTCACAGGCTAATGGCATCTAAGAAAGCTTTGTTTTTCATCACAATCCTGGAGTATTTGGTTTCTTTTATGTTTTCACTTTAGGCTTAGTAATGAGACTGAAAAGAGAGGCTAAAATGAAGAGCTTCTCCCTGAATGCATCCAAACACACACTGCAGCAAACCCAGAAGCACAGGCTGAAGGTTTGGACACACAAAAATACAAGTAGCCGTGACAGCTGAATCACAGAGTTCTATGAAATGCAAACATGAGGTCTGGATTGTATCATCCATAGACTAGAGCAGAATGATTCCTCAGGACAATGCAAAAAAGAGTACAGGTTTTTTGATCAGTGATGTGTTGGAAAAGATGCTTTTAATCAGGCATTAAACATAAACAGCAAATATCAGATTTTCTTCCTTTGCCAAGAAAAAAATAAAAAAAGGTTGTATTTCCAGTACTTGGAGACATGGACTGGCAGGGACAGAAACGTAGTATTCTTTAGGGAGGTCATTCCACATCTAAAAGTTCATTTTAACTGTAAAGAAAGGAGCTGATACAGGCTAAGTAAGCAAAACTACAGTTTCTTCTCTTAAAATTCATATGGAAGTTAGAGTACACTGACAAGAGAATGTTTCATTTGTTCTCTGCTGTCTTGCCATTGCCTGGTAACATTTGCACATAATGCAGGCTGACACTTGGAAGCAGAATTAGTAGGAGGATTGATTTTGTTCCCTTGAGGAATATATTTGCTTTACAGTGAAATACTGAATGCTTCAGGTATGAGCTCGACCTCATCAGTTTTCAACCTCAAACATTTATGTTTAAAATTATGGGGATTTTATGTTGAATGTTACTTTTATGTCTTGTGAGAACTGCAGCTCAGTTGCTTGTATCACATTTCTTTTTTACAATTTTCAGTGCAAATGAAACATCCCACATGAAAAATTATCATATTTAATTGTTTAGTAGAAACAGCTTTTGTCTGGAAACAGACCAACCAACATATTGAAACATTTCTCATGTCATTGTGAATTGTTCAAGCCTGGGATGCACAAAAAGCAAAAAGTGCCTCTGCTAGCCACCAGCAAAGCTGTGGTAAAAGACACTCAAAAGTCACCTAACTTTGATGTTATCTGTTCATAGAAACTCACACGTAATAAAAACCAAACCTGCAAAAAATATAGCTGAGGATCAAAGGTCATGCTTCACAGAAGCTAGGGAGCACCACAACCAAGAGTTGCCCCTGAGACCTTCATCTAACTACTATGGGAATTAATTTTCTGCATTAAATCTTAAAGGCAAAAAAATAAGGGGAAGAATAGGCCATGATTATTTAATTAAAGATCGTATAGAAATACAATTGCACAAGGAACAGAATAAAGGTTGACAGGAAATAATTTATCTGATGTTTCCTATCATCCAGTGTTAGAACTCAGCTCTTCAGCCTTCATTCCCCAGTAGATGGTCACACATTAGCTGCAGTGCCATAGTTGTATGGCTGAAATAGTAAATGACAGCAAAAGAGCTTCCATCTTAAGTGATATTATATTCACATTATAGTTTCATAATTAGTTACTTTATTGATTTGAAAAAGTGACTGAAATATTTTATTACATGACAATTTAAGAACCTCAGTCAGATTAGAACCCTCTTGTTTATCAGATCACTGGTATCAAAGCCTGATGTAGGTGACCTTTGGTCAATAAGGGTCTGTTATTTTTTGTGGTAATATTAATCCAGGTGCTAATGCTTAAATGCTCTGATGAAGGAGAAAGAGTAAGAAAGAGTGGTTCCTCTCTGGAATAAATTTGTGCTCTGTGTGGCACTTCTTGATTGAGGATGTATAGCTGTGGCCACCTTCCAAAGCATGGGTGGAGAGATTTGTTTTTTTTCAGCACATGTTTTTAATTTCAACTCCTAATGGAGCTGGGAGGTCCTTGAGCCTGCTGCATGGTTATGTGAGGAAGGCTGGTGCTGCTCTGGCGGTTCTTTGGGTGCAGTGAGATCTGCTTCTCATTCCTAGGCATGTAAAGTGTCATGGCCTGTAGGATACGGCTCAGCTCCCTTTCTCCATAATTCAGTGACGACCTACTTTAACATATTTGCATGTTAGTTGTTTTAGTGTTGCCAAATATCAAAGATTTGGTGGAAAGATGCTGTCATAAGAACTTCTAAGAAGATATGCAATTCTGCTTTGTAAGAGTTGTGTAGCCACAATCAGCAGCTGTATCTCAGTGATGAAACAATCACAGAGAGATTACTGAAATAAGTAAGAAAATTTATCAGAATAAGAACACCTTGGAACTAGAGCTATTTCTCTAAGCTCTTTCAAAGCTTCTCTGGTGTGGTCATACAAATAATTCCTCAGCTCTCCATATGGACAGTGAGTCATTCTAATGTCAAATGCCCAAAGCCTGAGGAAATTGCAGGTTTGTTGTTGCTGAGTCATAGCAGCATGTACATCTTGCTAGCTTCAGCTGGCATACAGGAAAGACTGATATATACCACTTACTTCTCAAATCTTTTCTTGTCTCTCAGGCTGTTGGGAGGATGGTGGTCTACTTTGAAGATGTCCTAGAGAATAATGTTTGGAGTGACCTCAGATAAATCTTATTTCCTGGTTGCTTCTTGAGCTACTAATTAAAATGGAATGCTAAGTGGAGCATAATGAATATAATATAGAATGGGTCATTAATGACCTCTTACACTTACCACTTACACTGTCTGGCATTTCTACCAAAAGATCATTTTCCCTGCTGCAACAGCAGAAAGAGATGCAGCAGAGTGAGAGCTCTGTCTGTCTTGCACACGGTGTGAGCAGCACCACTCCCTATGCACCACTGAAGACACCACTGAAAACAGCTTTCATTCCCATTATACAATACTGATTTTAATTGTTTATACCTTTCTGAAGTACCAAGTTTAAGCCAAAATGTTTAATATCCTTCCTGTGCCTCTGGCTGAATTCCAGAATATTTCAGTCAAATAATTCAGCTCTTCCAATTGGTGAGCCTAAGAAAAACGTGCCACTTTGCTCATGTTAATACTTTGAGGTCTATTCTGTACAGGTCTCCAGCACTACTCTGCAGGTATTTTAAATTTTGCAGAGAGATAGCTCTCATGTCAGAAATAAGCCTTCCTGGAGTGCCTACATGATAGTTTAGCAAAAGCTCTGTATGTTCTCAGTTTTCTGAATCAGGATGAACCTGGTCAAACAGCATGTGAAAGGCAATATTCTTTTGATACAAAGGCTCATCCCAGGCCTCCGGTGATGGCAAAGGACCCAGTTACAGGGCAGTGGGCAGGACCTTTAGACTTGTTAATGTGGGGAAAGGTTATGCTTGTGTCTCCACAAGTCACCACATGAAATTTGTTTGCATCATCCTGATTGGCAAAGGCACTGCAAGTGTCTTACCCCCTGCACTGGACAGCACAAATGTATGGATCACCCTTGTGAATGCTACACTCACCAATTCTGTGTGCACCTCTATGGCACCCCTGGGATCCCTTTCACACGTGCTTCATAGGAGTACCCATCGGCAAGGAGAGCTTTGGTAAGCTGTACAAAGAAATCGTGCAGCAAAACTGCACGGCCCCAAGTATATTGCAGCCCAGGTGGTGGTGCCAGGACACCTGGTGAAAGAACGCAGGATGGGATGAGACATGGTTCAAAGATCTGAGAAAAGCACATGGCTTTCCAGCTTTGCTCTCGCAGCCACAAGAACTAGATACACTAGGGACTTTGTGAGCCTTGCTATGCTTTTACATTGATGATACATTTGATGTTCACACAAACAGTGCTAACTTTGATGTCTCTCCTAAAGGTATTTTCAGCAATACTTCCTTGTGGTGTAATCAACCCTTGGAAAGGTCGACTGACATCTGGCATCAGTGCTATTGCTCTCGCCTTGGACTTGCTCTTAATGTGTAGGGAGCGTATCTGGAAAGGTATACCAGGCAAAGCTGTTGCACTGTTGGCCAAGTAATCTTGTTTCATCCAAATCAGACAGCTCTAACAGCTGCAGCTCAGCATCAGGTCAGGTGCAGCACATGGGTTCTCAGGGAGAAGCACGATCCAACACTGACTTTCTGGAACACTGCAGAGCACCTCTCTGGCAGCTCAACACCAGCAATTGGTACTGCTCACGCTTTGTCTTTAAACCAGCTCAGCTGCTGGCTTGCAAAGGAAGCTAACACCACTAGTGCTGCTCTTTCAGCTGTGCTAATTGACGTTAAATCAGTGCAACACGCAACACTGCAAAACAAGGCTGCCTTTCATTTCTTACTGCTGGCTCATGGCCATGGGAGCGAAGATTTTGATGGCATGTGCTGCATGAACCTAAGTGACCATTCAAAGTCCATTTGTAAGTATCAGTAATCTTGAGCAGCTCACTAAACAGCTACTGCAACATGATGAAGGTGGTCGATGGGGGGTGTCTTCATGGCTTGATAGCCTCAGCTTCGAGGCATGGCTTAAACACTTAGTAATGTAGAGCATAGTTATCCTCTGTATGTTCTTAATGATTGTGATACATATCCCATGTATTATATCTCATGTACAGCAAATGATCAAGAGTAGTCTTTATGAGATAATGGCTTTACTGATGCAGACAGTTTTAGCTGGGCAACACATAAACAGAGGGGGAATTGTTACCGATAGGTAAGGCTTTATAAAAGGAAGGCCTTGTAATGTGGCTCCAGCCTGTTACTTAGGCTAAGTAGAAGTCAACTATGGGAGAGTGACTCAGCTGGAACAGGGGTAGAGAGACATGAGAGATGTGAGAGACATGGCGTGTGACAGCCGCATGTCCACATCATGGTGTATGGTGATTGACTGACTTGGGCCTGTTGTGTTACCTGGTGATAACCAGCTAACTGCTTAAAAAGGCCAGAGCACACCTTTGTACCTGCCTGGTGTTATGGACTTGGTTCTGTTAGTTTTGGGAAAAGAGGGTGTTTGTTGTGGATGGGTTTGATGTGGATGGTCCAGGATTTGGTGGGGGCAAACGGGCAAACCAGGGCAAAGGGTGATTGGACAAAGACACCAACCAATCATTCGACAACCTGAGGAAACGATTGGCCCAGAATGAACCCCGTTAAGGGCCAATTGGGGCCCCAAAATTCCACCAATCCTGGGCTAAGGTGTGTTATAAAGGGAGGGGTTTCCAGTTGGGCAGGGTTCTTTTCTGTTCTGCGAGTAATGGGCGCTGCTCGTGAGGGAGAGAACCCAGCGTGTTCTGTACACGTTGCCATTTTGAGCTGTTGTGAGGGGGTCTAAGCCTATCTTGGACCCTCCATTCTTTCTGGTTTATTTTTTTAAATAAACTAGAGCCTTTTTCATCCCTTTTTGAAATCTGGTCTCGTTAGTTCATAACAGCTTTTGGGGGCTGTTTTTTTGAGGCATCGAATGATTGGTTGGTGTCTTTGTCCAATCACCCTTCACCCTGGTTTGCCTGTTTTCCCCCACCAAATCCTGGACCATCCACATCAAACCCATCCACAACAAACACTCTCTTTTCCCAAAACTAACAGAACTAAGTCCATAACACCTGGGGTCCCTATGTTGCCCATTACCACAACACCTTCCTTCTTGCCTGTGAAAATCCTCCCAATTTTTTTTGAAGTCATAATGATTATGTCAATTAGAATTCATACAGGTTCAGGAAAGTTGTGAGCAACTGTAGCTTTAAGCTTTTCCGATATCTTCTGCATAAACTTTGCAAGCTTCATTGTTACTTTAAGCCATTGCTTTACCCTTGGCTGATCAGGTGTAACACATGTACTTTTCTCACAGAATAAATATGCTTCTGTCACTGACTTTGGGTAAACTCAGAAAATCTTTCCATGTCTTGGAACACTTTTAACCCTATCCTGGCTTCCTGTGCCTAGAAGGGGAACCAACATAGAGTAGTGCTTATCTGAGAAAAAGAAAGAATTGCAGAGCACTTCTGTCCATGCAGTTTGTCTTGGAGTCTTCACTGCAATGCAAGTCAGGCTCCTCTTTGCTGTTTTTGTAATGATTTTTGCCTCAGGCTCGTACATCTAGAGTTCTTGTGCTCAACCTGCTATATGGATCACTGGAAAAAAAATTTCTTCTAAACTACACTGAATCAGTGGCAGAGAAGTGGGGATTTGGCACCTCCTCATCTAAGCAGATAGGGACTCTTTCCTCATTACTTCTCTGGATTGTATTTGGAAGGTCAGGAACTTGTTGAAGATGAAAGTATCTATGAAAAGTATTCATTCATCATTAGAAATATCTACAGGGCAAAGAGAGTTATTTATGAGTGGAAATTTGAACCATTGGACTGGATATGGGAAAGAAAACTTGCCTGTGGCACTGCAAGTAATGTGCTTAGAGAAGACATGTTAGGTCTGGCCTGACAAGGCAGCGAGGAAAATCAGTCAGAAATTACATCTACACTATGTCTTTATTTAACAGGCTATGCCAATTTTGTTTAGCTTATTACAAAAAGCTTACAGAGATTCAAAATGCACTTACTGACGACCTTTGGACTATGACACAGAGGGGCCAGTCTCTCACTGCTCCTATCAGAGTATCAGGAAATGATCTGGCAACCAAAATCTTTAAAAGAGCGATGGCAGAACTCATAGGAGCCACACATAGGAGCCTTTTATGTGCTACACTATCTCCTCCTCACCCACACTGGACTGTTGGATTAAATGTAAATCAGTACATAAATACTGCCAAGAACAGCTCTTGAATCCTCAGGTTGATTGGAACTTCTTCATTCATGGTCTTATGTCTAATAGCTTCTGCCTTCCAAAATGGGTTTGACATATTTAAACCACTTGTTAGAAATGATCCCTGGCCTGTTCTGAGCTCTGAATGCCATCTGGCACATGAGCATGTACAAAACTAAGTCCATTATGGGCAAGGAAGGATGATGCACCATGAGTGCACAACTAGAGGGCCTCCCAAACTGATTTGGGTGTGCCTTCAATTCATTCATCTGTCGTGCACATACCATTGTTGGAACACCTGTTATGGTTTAAATAATCCTTATTTAAAAGACTGAAAATAGTAATGACAATATATAAATCTATTTGTATAACCTTGACCTAGTGGTCTTTCAGTGGTGTATTAGCAGGTGTCAGAGGCGGCACACAACTTTGCTTTGTCCAGTTCCTACCTCCAGTAGGTAATGAGTATTTCATTCAGTGGCTCAGCCTTAAGGATGTTTGCTTGAAGCCCTAGGACAATGATAAATGACATTTGTGAAGTCCACTTCTATTACCTGGCTCGAGTAAATGTGTAAAATTACAGCAAGAAGGAACACTCACCATATTCCGTACTGCAGTATGTGCTGCTGCATGTATTGGCTGCTTTTAGCTGACATGGCTGGTTTTTTATAGCCAAGCCTCTTTTTTACAGCTGCAGATACAGTCCCAGTAACATAACCTTTGGAACAAGCCTCTAGTTCTTTCCTCTGCCTCCTAGGTATGGACTGCATTATTACCCCGATAAGTGTGTAAGAAATACACTTGTTGTGGGAGCAAATCTGTTTCCTAGGACTACCATGCTCTATTGGAAACATATCCAGATTACTTGCAACTTGTATAATTGCATTAGTCAGCTATGCACTACCATTGTCCATTTGACCTATTATATCTGCTCTGTAAACAATCCTACAAACAGTAGGAACTTAGAAAAGAACTTCTAAAAGTAGTCTTCAGCAAGATTTTGCTGCATATCTTTGAAAGCACCTTAACAGTAACACCAATGTATTTTTTTAGAGCAATAGAAAATGCATACTCAATTACTTTGCAATATTTTCTAACTTTTATCACTGTTATTTGAGACAAGTTCTTGGTTTTGTTTTTAATAAATAGATCAGTCATCCTTAATTAATCTCTGAAGCAGCAATACATGCAAGAAAAAAGAGTGTGTGCATCCTGTAATTAATCCAGGCTTACATACATACTGTACTATACATAGATTTAATAATAATAAAATATGATAATTATACATATACAGTAATATATGAGAGATTTAATAATAATGTCGTGTCTCGGTATCTAGGGCATTCTGTAATTTAGCATTCATTTTACCTTAATCATCTACCCAAAGTCATAACTTTGAATTGTCATTGCTTTTTTGAATTGACATAAGCAGGGTGGAGGGATATTCATCACAGGCTGTTTGGGTCACCTGTCTCTGTGAACCTCAGTAAATGGCACGAGTTTGCACTGGGGTGAAATTTGGTATCAGGGGACCATCAGCAATAAGAGCAGTGAGGTATGTGTATGAACATTTCAAATAGCATCTATTTGCCTTTATGAATTTGATTCTAGCTACTCAGGCCATGACAAAGAGATTACTTAAAGTGATTTAATGAGTTCCTAGTATGTTACCCTAGAGATGGAACAAGGAAATAGGAAGCCATTTCTGTTTTGAGGTCCTAAAATATTTAGGCAGTTCACACCCACCTTTTTCTATCTGATGGACTGTATGTAATTTTCAAAATTTGGTAAAACTAAATATTGAGTTTTAAAGTTAAGCTCTTAAGAATTTTCCTCAAGACCAGGAACTCTAGTGTCATGAGTCTTGTAAGAATTTGTCTCTTGTAAGAGACAGTAAATATTCTTACTTATTTCCATGTGTTTTGGCACACCACCTAAAGACACTGGGTGTCTGTGCCTAAGTCCATGCCAAGCCTGACACAGAGATGATTTGAGAAGAGGCAGATCTTAATTGAATTTGGTGCTGGTTGTTCTCAACACTTACCCTCTCCTTCATTCCATTTCTAACAGTACTAACTTCATTTTAATGCAAGGAGAAGCACACTACGAAATAGTGATGAATGTTGCAAAGTGGAATTGGCAATTCTCAACTTTTTTTAGAAATTCCTCCATTGATAAGTGAAGAATGAAAAAGTCCTGCAAACTATCATAACCCAGTTAAATAAGTTGAATCATAAAGAGGGTTTCACTAATGTTTTTCTGGGAAAAAAAACCTGTTTAAAGATGAAGAGTGAATTGTGGGCTTCTTAATAAGCCTATTACAGAGCAAGGTTTATGGGTAAATCCATCAGCATTCCTGCTTTCCTGCTAACTATTCCTTGCACCTTTTCTTCAGCAAAGGAGATTTCTTTTGCACAAAATAGAGTACTCTTTCTTGTCTAAATAATGTCAGATGTTCCTCTGAGTTGCAATTCAAGCATCAACTTTATCAAGGGATTTAGTACTCGAATTAACCTAATTTCAGAATTAATGCTTTTAAGCTTTTTTACATAAACAATAAATCTATGAGGATGGTGCCACCTAATGTAAGTAGAGAAAATGGCAGCTACTTTTTGTTTGATGCTGTTAAATTACCAGCAAGGATTGAAAGATTAGGAATTTAGTATTCCCTTCTGTTTCCTCTCACACTAGCTTGCTTTCAAGGCTTCCTTGAAAACATGATAGAAATGCATATTTGAAATGAAAGCAGAGATTCTTAATTATACCCCACTGCATCTATTCTACGCTAACAGAATTTAAAACCTGACTGACAGAAAAGGTGGATAGAAAACAGCCTAAACATAAAGTATATATAATTTTTACCAAGACAGACATTAAAGCCGTTTCTCCCTCTGTCTGGAAGAATCTTTCACTAGTTATAGAGATTTAAGTTTGTACTCCTTCTCTTTATCTGACCCAATGATTTTTTAATCAGTTTACACCAAGCAGAGCAGTTTTAACAAGGAGGACTAAACATCTTTTGTCAGGGTCTCTAGCTTGTCAGAGTGACCCCGAAAAGTCCCTTTTCCCAGCCTGGCGCTCAAAGAAGGGGTCAGAGCTCTTCAATTCTCAGTCTCAAGGTTGTTTATTGCATCTTATCTATAGAATTTTTTCTTATGTCCTACTGAGGTCCGCTCAGCACAACAGTCAGAGGCACTCTGCCTGCCTCGGGGTAGTGCTATGTCTTTATACTAAAAACTACGTATAACATGTTTACAATTACTTTCCAATACCTATAACCAATGTTAGACAGTGAGCTTCTACTCTAAACCAGTCTAAAAGTGCCAACATCACAGCAGAAGATGGAGGCCCAGAAGAAGAAGGAGAAAGGCTGGACATGTCCAGATCCTTCCATCTTGCCCCCTGAACCTGCATTCTGAAAACCCTAAAATCTATTTTTTCACCTCGTGATAACTTCACTGTTATTCTACTTTAATTTCTCATGGCTTGCAGATCTTCATTTAAGATTGGTAACTTGCTCCACGGGTCATAATCAAAACCACAGGCATTTTTGAGCTCTGTGCCAGGGTCTCTGAGACCCCTGGAAGGGGTCTTGGCTGCTCAGGACAGCCAGAGGGATGTCCTGGGTCCTGACAATCTTTGTCATCTATTAATTTAGCAACACCAGTTGTGAATAGAATAGAATAGAGTGGAATGGAATGGAATGGAATAGAATAGAATAGAATAGAATAGAATAGAATAGAATAGAATAGAATAGAATAGAATAGAATAGAATAGAATGGTTCTAGCTGGAAGTGATGTACAATCCAACTGTCTGACTACTTCAGAACTGACCAAAGGTTGCAGCATATTATCAAGGCCATTGCCCAAATGCCTCTTAAACACTGACAGTCTAGGGACATGAAACACATCTCTAGGAAGTCTGTTCAGTGCTTGATTCCCTCTTGGCAAAGAAATGCTTCCTACTTTTGAGTTTGAACCTCACATATTTGGATATATATCAAATACAGATTTGAATCACTAAGCAATTGAACATAGTTATTAAGGGTGTCAGTAAAGGGGACAGAATTACATATCTAAATCCATTCAGGCATAAGTTGATTTCAAACCATATCTATAAGTTTATTTCAAACCATATCTATTGTACCCAAGATAACTGCACTTTATTGCATGCAAAAAGGAGTATATGCTCTATGTGTGAACACAAATAATCTACCAAGGAAAAGGGAATATGAATACAACTAAGCCAGAATGTTCTGCACATGCAGATGGCATAAAGGAGAATTTACTTTCAGAGTGAACAGATTTACTGAAGAAATCAAAATAAAGGATACTGGAACTATGGTGTCATAGCACAAATGCATCAAGACATCTAGGTAATTAGGCTAATAAATCTTGTTGCCAAGTTTTAATCATCAGAAGTGCCGAAGTTTAAAATAAGCATAACGCTCAGTGCAGAATTCCTCTTCAGCTATAGAATGGTAAAAATTATTGCAAAGAAAATCTTAAAGATAATTTCCTCTAGACTTGTTTTGAGATTCTAGATGTTACCTGAGAAAGACCCTAAAGTTAGTGGATATAAAGTTTTTTACAAGCAGGTATATTATGTGGGTAAGTATGCATTTTTTTTGTTTGATTTCTTTGATTTTGCCAATTTATAAGTGCAAATTAAGGTAGCAGATGCTATTAATTTATCATTATTTATCTCATACATATAAATAGGTACTTTTTTGACATATAACTGGAAAATTTGGGATTGTAGAATGAATGGCATTGAATATTGTTAGTATACTCAGAGTGCATACTAAATATCATCATTTTCACATAGTGCTTCCAGTGATTTGCATAATTGTGTACAAGAAACCACCGGTGGTTCCTCAGGAAAAATAATTGCCAAATCATCTACCATGCAGGCTATGTTTGCACACTGCAGAGAGGTTGGGTCAGTCTGATCCTGCTGTACTTCAGGGATGTTTCTCCCTTTACCTTTTCATTCTAATGAGATTTTCAAAGGTGATGGCAAGTTAACAACATGGAAATAGGACTACAGCCACCTGGAACACTGTTACAAAGGGCTGAAATACATCAAAGAGAAAACATTTAGCAGAAATATGTTCAAGAATATATGAAAGAAGGTTTGTTTTTAATTTTTACTTCCCTCAAGAGACAGTAAATATTTTTACTTATTTCTATTTGTTTTGGGACACCACCTAGAGACGCTGGATATCCACGCATAAGTCCATGCCTTGCTATGGAGCACCTCTCACTGTAGTGTCAATGCACTTTAATGGCAGCTGGCCATCTGCTTCAAAGTGGGACAATTTGGAAGCTGTGTAGAGGCACATCTGAACTCCCATCTCAAGTCTAAGTAAAAGGCCAAGTCTATTAATTGACATTTTTTTCCTCTTTTTCCAGCAAGCAGGGGTAATCCTGGAAAAATTGATGTGATTGAGGCGTGATGGACATTGTGCTGTGTTTACCTGGAGGGCGTGAAAGACACATGAACAAAGGCCATAAGATGCCATGAATTTTCTCCAACCTTCTGCTAAAATGAGGTTGGTAGGAGTAATGTCAAAAGGCTCTTGAAGACTGACTGTGTATGGAAAAAGAAATCTGTGGAGGGTGGTGGCAAGTAACAAGAGGCACCCAGATGATGAAGCACTGGTCATGGTCCATGCTGACAGAACTAACAGTAACCATCTAACCTTCTTCCAGCATGGATTCGTGGCCTCTCTAGTGTGGTTCCAGATTAAATAGTGAAGATTTTACACAGAGTGCAAAGATCTAGTCACAGAACCTCAGCCAGTGACACTGCTGTGTTGCTGTGTCAAGTAAGGTGTTACATCTGACAGGAATTTGCATGATATATTAAGGTGGAAAACCCCAGATGCCACAGATGGTGTCAGGGCTTCTGTTATGCTGTTTCTGCTGTGCAGCATCTTCCAGTTCAACTCAGGCAGCGTGTCATAGTGAGACAGAATTACAGGGGTAGCTGTAAAACTGCAATATTGGTAACTAATGCTCACATGATGTGTTTTGCAGGATTAGAATGTCAAGCACCGCCTGGATTTAGTGTAATCCATTAATTGCTAATTACAGTCCACAGGGCCAGGTGCAGCCACAAGGCTCACTGGAAGGAGTGTCTGCTTGCTAAAGCATTTCTCCAGATCTCCTCACAGGTCATGCTTCCCCATGGGGTGACAAGCTCTGAGTAGGGCCATGTAGATGCCATGAGACAGAGAGAGAGAAACTGCAAGCGTTTCTCACAGTGACCTGTGAGAAGTTTTAGGGAGCTGGAAAGATGTGATAACCTGTTGACTATAAACAATTTGCAAGTGCTGTTTTTCTACTTTATTTTTCTGTTCCTCTCAAGGACAGCGCGTGAGAAAGATGTTTCTGTTAGTTAGCCAATAGAATAGAATCTATTGTGCCACTCTATAAAAAACGCTCGGTTCTTTTGAATAAAGCGCTTCTTCGCCTTTGCTACAATCCTGCCTCTCGCCTGTTCCTGCCCTGACCCTGGCACACAAGTGACAGGGGCACACTGCAAGGCAGCCTTCCCATGTGGTGCTGTGCTGGAAGAGGCACGTAGAGGAAATAGGACACGATTCTCTAACATGGCTCTATGGCTGCTCACCCAGCAGCTGCACTGTGGCAAAGCATGACTGCCAGGGAAGTGAGTGCATATTGCCACCAGAGGGGGAGGAAGGAAGGTGTATTAGGTAGAACTCGGGGCACAGGAATTCTTCTAGTCATGGTCTTGTTTTGGTTCCAATTCAATGTGAGCACCATTTGTGCCTGCCTTTTGAGAATGCAGGAAGAGAAAACCAAATCAGGAAAAATTAATAGGACCTAGGAGAAACATAGCTACAGCAGTTGAGATTGCAAAGCAAATCTAAGCCCTAACAACCTGTTTTACTAGATGGCAATATGGAATTTAATTAGGTGAAATATTTTGTAAATCTTGATGCTGAATAATATATCAGCTGTAAAAAAATGCAAAGAAAAAGGCGCTGTGAATAGAAGCTACAGTGTTGTTTAGTAATGATGGCAAGGCACAGGGTTAGAAGTAAAAGAAGAGATGTATCCTGTTGGTGAAGGAACACATTAGGTTAGATTTACTTGAAGGGATTTCAGTGTTCGAATTCTGAATTTGGCTTTGTAATACGAGCCTTTAGATATTAGCACAGAAATGAATAAGTTTATGATGATGTGGGAGAGACTTAGTGAACACCTCCTTTTTCCAGCCTTGGAACTAGGGAGTTCAAGAGTCTTTTTTATAAAAAACTCCTGCAATAGGTCTGCCAAAATACAATGTAACCTGTAGAGCCATACAGTACTCTGTAGTGTTGGCACCAGTCTGGAAATCTCCACATTATAATGCTAAACACCTTTAAAAGGCTTTTTATTCTGAAGGTTTCTGAAATGGGAGAAAACATTTTTTAGCAACTGAATGTAACCTGCACTAGTTAGGAGAAAAAATATTTTCCTCATGGATGCTCCAAAGCCTGATTCTTTGCTGTTTAAAATGATGCTAATTAAAAGCATATACAAATTTTCCCCCTTGGAGACCCAAATTGAATGGAAGGAGAGCACAAGCAGTGACAATTTTAACTATTTTTTTTTTTTTTTGAAAATGCATTAAAAACCCCACCCTTTTGTAAGTAGCTGTAATCAGAAGTAGTTTGAAGCTACAAAGGCTCCCATCATCTCACCAGCAGATCGTTCCCCTGAGCTGGCAGTTGTTTACCACAGTAGCTGTCACCAGAGAAGCTGGTTCTCTTTTTTCAGCTGCTGAAGAGCTACTAATGGGATAATGAGCAGTTTGCACTTTTTCATTTGCACTTATTCATCCTAGACAGTGCGTACAAAGTATCTGTAGTTAAAGTATTAAGTAACCACTCTGGTGACATTTGTTCTGTATTATATTTCTGAAGTGTCTAGATTTTTATATTGGTATTTGATAAACTGTGGTTGAAGACCTGTATATTTAAATTAAACAATTATGCAAACTCACGGTATCAGTTCTACATTCTAAAATGAAGGGATTATTTTGTGTAAATCTTTGTTTCTCCTGCAGAAAACACCTTTTTGAGCTGTTCTTCTGACTCTCTTTCCTGTGATGCCACAAAAAATATATATGAATATGAAAAGATTAGTTTGCACCATACTTGCCCTTAAGAAATTTTGTTTACTTTTAATGTTAAAAACTGTTTTGTAGCCAGCATAGCTGAAAAAGGAACATTTTTAGCACATTTACGTTAATGCAAAATTGAAACCATCTCAAAGGTCTCTCACACCTACCTGAAGGGTTTAAGGACTGGAGAAGGTTCTTTAATGAATTAGAAAAGGAGGAGAGGGTGAAAGATGGGACAAGCATTTTAGGACAAGCCTAAGAGGCAGGTCTGCTCCAGCCCATCTCATTTGTCTGCCAGGAAACAAGGGGTGGATGAGCATGGCGTGGCTGTTTCTCACAGCTGTGTTTCTGATCAATCAATATTTACACTGCTCTTGGTTTTTTTGCCCTTTCTTATTGTGGCAAATACTAAATTGGGTTTTCAGGAATTTGGAATTCACTACTTATAATGTCTCTTATGCAGAATTCAATGATAAATGTAAAACAAGCATGACTCCATTAAGTTTATTTTCTCTTTTCTCTATTGTCAGAATATGTCTCCCTCTGAGGATGCCTTTCTCTGTAGGTTTTTTGGTTTTGCTTGTTTTATTTTTTTTTGGAAAGACTGTAGAGATGTTTGTTTTAGGAGGAATACTCCCATATCCATTTGGAAGCAGGTTTTTACAGAAACTTAGTTACAGAAATTGCCTTTCTGAATGTGTATATAAAAGCCATTTTTTAATAAACCCCTGGATTCTTCTCATGAGATACAGTGATTTGTCTTGATTTATCTTTTTCCCCAAAGGTGGGAAGATGATGAGTGTTACTGACCAAACAATGCTCTTTGCAGTAATCTGTATGTTGTGGCAGATCTGAAATAAGCTTCCATCAGTTTCTGGATCTGATTCTCAGATTCTCCAATCAGCACAGTTTTTCTGAAACCAGCAGCATCTTGCAGGCAGATCCTGGCAGAGAACTCCCTCCCTCTCCTCTTTTACTCCATCCACAAAACAAAACCAAACCAAACAACACTTTTTTTTTTAAGAGGACCTAGTAAATACTTGAGATGGAAATAGTTGATTCTTTCAACATTAATGAAAAGATTGTTTCTTGCTAATGATGTTCACAAGATTGGTACCTCAACTACACTGCTTAAAGCAGAGGTTTCTCTTTCTTATCTTTAGGATCTGTTTAGTAGAACAGAATAGAACAGAATGTTAGGTGTGCCAGAGATGTTTTGTACTTGCAAGAATGTAATGAAGTTAATTAAAAATATGTATAAATTAATCAGATGTACAATCATATAATAATTTATTCTGGATAGCATCTGTGGTAGTTATCAGGCTTGATCTGCCACTTAAATCAGGGCCAACTCTGAACTTGTCTCAGTTTATTCAGGGCATTTTACCCTCAAATTCTGAATACCTCCAGGGATGAATATCCCACAGCCTGTCCGGCAACCTGTGCCAGTGTTTGACCATTGTTGTAGTGAAGAATATTTTTCTTGCTCTGAAAAATGAGATTTTTAACCTGAAGTGTGTCTTTTTTTAATTAAGAACTGAGGTTGTTTCTGCTTGCATTCAAAATGATAAAAATGGGAAGCCAGAAGAGTTGTTGCTGCCTGGCCTCTGCCTCTCAGTTTGGTGTGGGTAATCCTGCTCAGAATTATCCTTTTGGCATAGCTCATCCTAGCAGGCTCACAAGCATCTCTGACATGGCAGACTATAGGTCTATGACAGCTGTACACTGCCTAGAAAAGGAACTGTGCAATTGTGCCTGCTGTTGTATGATGGAAGTCTGAGGCAAACATTTATGAAAGAACTATTCTGAAAGCAAAATGCTGACTTCCATGCTATCTGTCCTGTAGGAGCCTGGTCCTATTGAATGGTCTGGGTGTTGATTTTTTTTTAATGTCTGGCTGACAAACAGTCAAGACTTATAAATAAGGCCATTTCTTGAATAGTAATTGTTCTTCCAGTTGTTGCCTGCTTTGGTCTGTGTCAAGTGGGGCAGTTCAGAATGGGGCAGTTACAGAAATTACATAGATGGAGTCACAAATGTGGGATCTCTGGCCTACAAGAAAAGGAATGATCTTCAGAATCCCAGTTTGGGACTTGAGAACTTATATATTTATGCATTGGACTGGTGATGCCCAAGATTTTTTTGAATTATAGCTCTAAATGCATAGTCATTATTTTGAGTAACAAACTTTTATTTTTAGTATAAAAGAATGCCAAACCCGTGTTTTCACACAGTTAAATGCCAATGTGAACATCATGTTTACTTGAATTTATTGAGTGATGGGTTGTCAGGTAGGGCTCCTGTAAGCACAACAATATGGCCATCCTTTAATTTTATGTCATCCAAAGGAGTCTGAATGAATGAAATGTCAGTTAAAAACAGTCATTTGAATACATATTAAACCTGAAAAATAAAAAGAAAAATAAGAAAGTATCTAATCTTGAAATATTTTTAGATATCTAATGCAAAAAAACCCCTCTCAAGTTCTAATACAACCAGATGCATTTACTATTAATTTACAACATGCAAGCCAGAATAACTGGCTGGTGCTGCATGTTGTTCTCTCAGTGTTCTGTGCCTTTCAAATCCCTGTCCATGTGCCTCAAAAACATACTGCTGTTGTAATGCCCAGTATAGGTTTTACCTCTAAGGAGCCTAACAATAGCTTCCATTCCAGAACAGAGATGGCTGGTTACAGGACAAAAGCCTTTTGTGAGGAGAAAAGTTGAGCAAACCAGTTTTATGCTCAGTTGTCTTTGTTTCCAGGCAGGCAGCTTAAAAATGTGTGTTTGTCAGTTTACTACTTCTGTGCTGTTCCAGAGAGCAGTGCTTGGCCATGACTCGTTGGGGTTGCTTTCCATGGTTCATCATCTGCGTGGCCTTCTGGGAAAAGAACTTTACAGCAATTCTGTTTGAACTAACCTTCATTGTGTCTGTGCCTATAAATATGGGATGTCTTACTACCAGACTTTCACTAGGCCATTTCTAATGGTGACCTGAACTAGAATGAAGTGGACATGAACAAAAAAGAAGATCTTAGTCAGCAGGTAAGAGATTGATCATAAATGATTTCCAAGCAGATATACTGATATAAAATACTTCTTGCATCTACCTCAAGGTTTCAAGTGAGTGCATTGCTCCTTGTGAAATATGTGCAAGGCTCTTCATGCATGCATATTGAGCATGGCTTGATTCTGAAGAAAATGGAGGTTTCTTGTTTAAGACAGGCTTCTTGTTTAAGCTGACTCCATTTGCTTTAGGAAGCAAGTCCAAGAGATTTTGACTTCCTATTCATTTCATTTATAGCTTTATCAAAAGTAACAGAAATAGATGTCTTAAATCTAATCCTATTGATATTATTGGAGAAACATATTGGCTTTGACTTCGTTAACCTAAATGGAAGCACTACAATCTGTGGATCAGGATCTGACCTGGATTAGAAAGTGACACTCTTGAGTCAGGCTACTGACCTAAATGGAAATGCTTAGTTTCTATATAATTGCATTTTAAAGCAGATTCTGGTCCTGAATTCATACTTCTGTGGTCCCAAACTACTGTGAAAGAAATATCTTTATTCATTTTGAGCTTATTCATTTTGAGACTCTTCCTTATTTAGGTATTTTTCTTTTTTAACACAGTGCAGGTAGCATAGTCAAGGGAAAGTAATTGTGAATAATCTTGTTACAAGGACAACTCCATTGCTTTGAAGCAGCAAGATAATCAATGACCTTGATAAGCTTTTCTGGTAATTGTGTATGTAGTATGAAGGCTTTGAATGGGTGTAACAGACAATACGTGATGTTAGATGTGAAAATAAGTAGCACAATATTGCGAGCTAACCTCACTCCATTAATTTTCACATGAAGGATATTAATAATCTTGAGAATATTTAAAAGTTCCAAAAAAGGAAGGAAATTTCTTCTGCTCCTCACATTGCCACACATCTCCCTTGACCTATGGCAAGTTTGTGCTTCAGCTTCTCAAACTGCAAAATAATGAGATGTACCTAACACTTATGCCACTTTCACATCCTTCACAACAAGGTTTTTGCAGCAGTAAATCACTCTCAAAGAGCCACTTTATCAAGCAAGGTCGCTGGGGGAGAAATTAGTCACAGCAGTATCTTGACAAAGTATATGATCCTCATGTTTGTTGCTTAAAAACAATCAGTGTCTGTTTATCGTCTCTTGCACGCCTTGTTTTAGCGCTGCACCCAAGAGCCAAACCCCCTCTGTGTGCTTGGAGATACACCCTGGAAATATCTGTGCTGTCCTCGGTACAATCCATGCCCAGATTCCGTCCTGGTTCAAATCTTTGCAGCTCCAGTGACTCCAGTGAATCTTCATTAATTCCCAGCAGTAGATAATTTGTTCTTGCATCCTCTGCTCCTTCACTGCCTGGTTGCTGGGGAAGCAGCAGGGCAATGCGTTCCTCCTGCCAGGGAAAGGGGCAGGGAAATCACTTGGACACAGAACTACTTGGTTTATGGGTACTGTTGTGTGAGGCCTGAAGCAGCACCTCCTGCTGGCTTGGCTTCAAGTATTTGAAATTCATTACTACACAAAAAGATTAAATAAATTTGATATACCAACCTGGGAGAACTGTAAAAGGTACCCTCATAACAGAGTGGGACAGAAAAAGTTCCTCAGCATTTGGAATATGACAGTATTTGAAAACACAGAAAAACTGGCTTTCGAATTAGAACCGGATAAAAGTTCAAACAATGAGAATTATGTCCCATGTCAGCATGACCTGAACAACACTTTTATGGTTTTTTAGACTGGAAAAATTTAATTTCAGTTTTTCAACAGTGTTTTATATGATGAAAAAATATAACCTAAGTGTAGCAATTAACTTTTCATATATTAAAAAATTCATGCAACCAAACCCTATATATTTTTGACTTTTGTTTTAGTTTCCCATGTTTTTCTATTTCTTAGGCTTAACAGATTTTGACATTTAGATGTCCTTTGCAAATATAATCTTTCATTCTTTAAAATCTGTAGCACCAAGTCAAAAATATCATCACAATTTGACCTCTTAACAATCAGTTAATGATATGAAATAAAAAATGAGAATGTGACTTAGCTCTTATTGTCTTTTGTTGAATGCTTGCATCACTTTTTTAGGTAATCAGTAGCAGGAACATTGAATTATTTTGCTGATTAGGTATATTAAAGCTCCTGCTAGAGTTTCACCTTGTCTCTTTCATCTTTTCTTTTGATAGAAATCCTTCTGTAGCACTTCATCTAGAGTTATTCAGAGCTCCTTTTAACCTAACTCCGTTTCTCTCTTTTTTCCCCCCTTCAAATGCTTTACTGAGTTTTTCTCATTTCCATGTCTCTTTTTGTCAATATGTTTTTAAGAGAGGTTTATAAAATACAATAGTGTTTGCTGTCTTGCCTGAAGTCATGACACTGATGCCTACACAAACAAAAAGTAGAAGAAAAATGGAAGGTTCCCTCTGTAGCATCTGAATTTGCCACATAGAACACTACAGATAAATTTTCAGTCACCTATAATAACATTTTCAGGCAAAAGTTCAAGAATTGCCCTGGATTTTCACCTGTTTCATGCACCACAAAACTCAGTATTTGTTATTCCTCCCAAAGGCAACACTTTACATTTCCAATGCTCTCAGTTTGGCAGGTTTACAGTTGAACTGCCTTTTGGCAGTGTGGTATTTCATTATATAGTTAATGCTTCAATTCAGAGCTGTAAAAAGCCAAAAAAATGAACACAAACCGACCAAGAAAAATTGCTTTAGATTTATATTTTCTGTGTTACCACAAGATATAGAATGTCCCTCAGATGTAGAATCCTGGTTGCATGCCAGAAGTGGCACTTCTCTGGTTAACTAGAGCAAGCAATTTCACCTGCTGAAATAGTTGCCTGCTGTAACTGTCCTCTGTTCTCTCCCCTTCCTTCCTGCACGGTGCCTTAACATGCTGCTGTAAAGCTGAAGTGTAGCCCTTATCTGTTGATAGTCAGAGACATCCAGACTCTTGTGTACAGCTGGCACAAAGTGAAGATGAGTAAAGCTGTTTTTTATTATGAGTTGAGACTATCCATAAAGGGAAATGAAGTGTGATCCAGCCTACTCTTCCTGCCTCTTGTAGGACTTGCACTGGTCCTCCTCTACCTGAAGCCTTACCAGGTGCAAACTCCAGTGCAGAGGGGATCGATGTATCAGCACAAATTGCAGCACTGGCACAAGCACACCTAACAGAAAGCAGAGCTTGGGCAAGTACCAATAAATATCAATGAAAAATAACATCAGATAAAACTTCAGAAAGAAGAACCTAAACCTCAGATCTCTCACACGATGTGGCCCACACTATTTGTATTTTGGAGCTGATTCTTCAGGCAGGAATATTTGAATTGCTGCCCAAGCGTTCACTTGCTAAGACAGAGAAGTAAATTTCAGAACTGCCAAGAACTCTGACTTAAGGTGCAAGCAAAATTTTGAAAATCAGCAAAAAAAATTAACTCATGCTGAAACAAATGTTGGGTAAAAGAACTTTAAAGTAGCTTATTTCCTAGTACTGTTGATGCAGAGCAACAAAAAATGTGGGAACACTCAGGAAGGAAATTAAAAGTAGTCAGAATTTTTGCTATATTAATACCATGACTGTTTTGCTTTTCTCTCAGCACAGCATGACACATGGTTCAATTAAATTAAGTAATGATTTGTAGCTAGCTCACTGTATCTCTTTCAAGGCACTTTTTCATGTAACCTTCCCTGTCTTCTGTAGAAAAAAAAAATCCTTTCAAGAAATAAAAAGTTAAACAGACTATTTTATTATTAGGTCCTATTCCTGGGTGGTCTCCCCTCTGTACTCATGTACTGAACCTTTTCTGATGGTAGACACCACATAAACTACTAGACAAATAAGTCTAAGTCTATGTTATATCTCACACATTTGACTGTCTTTAATATGAAGAGATGCTGTAGTGGTACCTTGCAACTAATACAGAAATGTTTATTTCACTGCAGAAAATACTGTGAATGAATTGAAATTAAATTAAAATGAAAAATTAAATTTTCTAAGTGAAAGTCAACGTCTGAGTTTATTTAGAAATTAAGAGTCATTTCTCTGCAAAAATTCACAATGTGCTGAGGACCTAAAGTAATTAATAGGTTGTTCTCTGTATAATTGTAGGAGTTTTCTTTATTTGAAAGTAAAAATGATCACTGTTTTTGTTTAAGAGTAATGAGTAAAGTGTTTCTTTTGGGTCTAAAATTAAACTGCAGTACCATATCCTGGTTCATCATGGAAAATAAACTCTTTGCAAACTGCTATAGACACATCAGTTATTAATGGTCTATTGCAAAAGAATAGTTCCATTTACAAACTTACAAGTGATCAATCCTTATCCTGCTCATGCCTATTCAGAAGGAGTTTGTTTTGGTAAGGATTATAGTGTGGGAATAGTACCTTGTGTTCATGAAATCCTTTAGAATGGCTAGTTATATGAAGAAGTAGCTTTCTGACATTTTGCTTTTGACATCTATACAATCCTTTTCCTGACTTCAGTAGAGGTGTTATAAAAAAGGATGAGCTCAACTTTCCTTCAGTCATTTTGCTGAATATTTTTCAGAGATCTACAATATGGATAACAGGGAAAAAATTTGTCTAATTTTAAAATTTTCAATAGTTATCAGCATACATAAAGCAGAAATGCATATGGTATTATGATTATGGTACTGGTTTTGAGTTACTCCAAGGAAACAAAAGAATTCTGAAAACCCCATAAATTGTAAATCAAGATATTTTGATGATGGCAGACTCTGCCACAAAAGATAATAAAGCAAATATTTGTCATAAATTAATGATAATTAATGATAATGGAATTTTTTTTAGTGACTATAGCTTCCATAGCTGATACTCTTCTCTACTTTCTCTCAAAAAATAATATTACCTGTTTAGAAATTTAATATGATGAATGTTTTATTTTAAGACCTCTGTTTTTCCATTTGGCAGACCCCGGTTCCTTCACCCCTACTGTTTCTCCCCCAGCTTCATTCCCTTTTTGTATTACTAAGGAAAGTATTAAAATTATAATTCTGAATTAAAATCTGGCTTTGTCCACTTTTCTTTTCAAAAAAGTTTTTTTTTTATTGCGTTTCTATTCCTAAAGATACAGAACTGTAAGAATTAGGTCTATTCTGCATGGGTGAATGTGAAGGGGTATCAGCAACACACAGAATTATTTTGTGGGGTGTTATGAGAATAAACCAAAGCCCTTGGATGAAGAAATGGGTTCATTAAATACGGAGTGCTGAAACTGGGCTAGGAAAGGACTTCTGTTGTGAATGCACGAGTGACTGCGTTTGATTGCAAGTGGGCATCACGGGCATGTCCCTGTCAGGATTTGTGAGTGGGAGTCAGGGGTTTGTCCTCCCCACAGAGCTCCTGGCCACCTGCCTGCCACACCAACAGCAGGGTCCCAGTGAGCTCCAAAGCAGCTGTACATACAGCCTGTCGTGGAAATATGGGACAGGTGGGAGAGAGGGAGGAAACATTCCTGTGCACTCTTAGTTAGGAGAGAAGCCGTGAACCTCCTTTGATTACAAAATGATGGAAAATAGTAAAAAGGGGGAGTTTTTAATGAACCTAATATAGGCCATGTAGCTGCTTCATTCCATGTGTACATTGGATGCTTCTGGCTTTCCTTCTATGTGCTTTTGTCTGTCAACAGAAATCACTTTTGCCTTTGCACTTTTCACTTTGCTTTTGTGCAGATCCCTTCTTCTGGAAATCCAGAAATTGGAGAGTGTGCAGATTTTTCCTTTGTGGAAAAGGTAAAGAATGGTCTCATTCAGAGGATATCCCTCGATTTCCCAGTGTTTTTACAGGTGCTAATTCCAGCCCAATCCAAGCCAGCCAAAGAGTGTTCATATCTCTTAAATACATACTTGAGTAGGTATTCATTAGTAACACAACAATTTGTGACTGGCTATGCAGTGATTTTGGTTAAACTAAGTTAGGAAGTCTTTTATAAGACATTGTGAGATGAAGAATTCAATCACTATCATGACAATTATCACTCACAATATTGAAATCTGTGCTATTTTTTTTAAATTTGAAAGTGTCTGGTTATGATTTCCTGTCCCTTTCCCTGTCACCATCAAATTAATCACACTTGAGGTAGATCAGGATATTTAGGAGAGATGGTGATCCAGACACTTGACATATTTGGGTATAATGCAATCACATTACTTTTTGTAGCTCCTTTTTCCACTGTTTCCACAGGTTTACATCCATTTAAAATCTGCTCCCACCACTACAATATAAGGTATATCAGTGTCATATATAAAGGTAAATATGAGGTTCTTTCCTGTTTAAATATCCAAATATGATTTTTTCCTTTTGAACACTGTTCTGAAAGTTCAGTTATTTGTCCAAATTATGTCCTGAAATTAATTTAAAAGCTGCTTATTTTCAGGTTTCAATCCTCACACTCATAAGAATTGCCAGTGTTCTGTGTTTCAGGGCAATAAATTTCTTTTATAAATACAAATACTTTAAATATGACCATGAATATACTTAATTGTAGGTACTAAAATACATTTTTTCAACATTGAAGGACACGTTTGGTAAATGATGTCACACAATGAAGTGTGTCGTGTATTATAATCTACTAAATCTGCCTAGGAGCAATATTGTGACAGTGTTCTCTCCAATTTTGTTATAAAACATAAGAAAAAGAATTCTGTGATATATTTTAAAGATCAGAAAAAGTGTTTACTTCTGAGACTTCCATCATCAAGAAGTAGTGGATGTGCTACAAGGTGAATGCAGCAGGTGGTAGTGCTCCATTGCCATGTTTGTGTCACTCATGCATGTTATTTGGTTGTATATTTTATTGCTGGTTACAGAACACATCAGAAAGTGACAATGATGAAGTTGATGGCAACAATATATGTGGTTTCAGAAAGAAAAAGGGAATCAAAGGTCCTACAAAGTATGTTCCTCCTTTAGAAAATGAGAAGATGGAGCTGTCCCGTACCTCAAAAGTCCCAGCTCCTTGTGCCCTTAAAGGAACCACTGGTTGCTCAGAGCTGCCATCAGAGCAGACTCTCCAAAACCCCACTACCTTTCCTGAAGTACAAAAGGACAGAGGAGGTCATGACAATTCCAACTCTGGCAGTGATGGTAAAGAAGACAGGTGTGGAGAAACACAAGAAACCCAGGAATATGCTGATACTGGGAAAAGCATATTAGGAAAAATGCATGAGGAAACGGACACAGCAGCTCAGATGAAGCTGCCTACGAGTGTTCATCCTGTGAGGGCTGCAGAGAAAGGTGGCTGCACAGAGGCAGTGCAGAGGGAGCAGCACAGTGAGCAGGCAGGGGGTAGGCCAGAAGAACGGGGAGGGATGGAAGAGAGCATTGTCAAGTTTCATGTGACAAAGATGGGCTCCCTGGGAAGTGCTACATCCCTGCCAGGGAGCCGAACTGGCGAGTCCTTCAAGGGGGCACCTGGCATTTCTAAACGAAGTCTACAAGAGTTGAAAAACCTGCTAAGTGAAGGTCATCTGCCTTCTCATGGGCCCAATTTCTGTGGCAAGGCAGGCGGCACTTTTGCTCAGAAAAATTTGAAACCCCGGGAGAAAGCAGCTGACAAGCAGGGCCGGCCCTTTGAGACTTTTAGTCCCCATTTTGGAGAGGAAAAGCAAAAATATCTCAGCTTCCACAAGGAGGGAATGGGGCAGCAGAGCAAAACCGTCCTGGTCCTCAGCTCTGCCGGCTCTGATCAGCAGCAACCAGCGGGAAGCGATGTGGATCACCTTATTCTGGGACTTCCAGCAGCTCCTACACCTGCAGACAGCACAGCTCCTGAGGTGCAGTTTGACTCCTCCACAGGCCTCGACGGTAAGGGTGCTTAAACATCACCTGCTCTCCCCTTAAAGAAAATGCTCCTGTTGTTCTGTGGTGTTTTGTTAAGCTGCAAATTTAAGTCAGAGCTGGTGCATGAGAGAACTGACACCTGTGGTTTCTGTGTGATCAGGATGGATTGGATACTGTGCTCTACATCTATGCTGATTTTTTCTTTTTTTTTTTTTTTTAAAGCAAGGCATTTATAAAGCCCAACTGCCTGTCAAAAACTTTCACTCACAAGTGGTCGTGTCTTTTTCACTAACACTAAAATATTTCCTCATTTAAACTGAGTGCAAGCAGCATTTCCCAAAATTCTGCTACATACTGCAAAGCTCTGATGGCATCTGTGCTTCTTAAAGTTTATTTTTTTTAAAAAACATATCCAGCAGTAGAAATTGTTCCCATGTAGGAATGATGTTTTCAATTATTTGTCTTGTGAGAGGACTGGAACACAAAAACATCTCTTGCAAATTATAGGGGAAGAAAAGCAAATGAGGCAGAGAGAACATCCACTTATTTTCATGCTGTTCCTAAGTCCATTTTGGAAGTGTTTGTAGAGACAATTAATTGCTACTAATAGGCTGTGATTTCTTTGTAAAAGCTTCTGGGCTAGCTGGATCAACAAACTGAAAACTATTATTAGCTGTGATAGTGTAATGGGCTTGAACAGTTTGTTGTTCTGTTTCCAGGAAGAGCAAAAACACCGGTTTGTCAGTTATATGAATATGAGATTAATGCATTTCCAAGAGCATCAGTCCAAGATCACATTATCAGCTTTCCAGGACCGATATCTTGCCTTTTGACTTTTCTTGCTAATACAAGAAATATGAATCTCTTCATTGATAAAATACTTTATCCATCATTAACTACATAAGAAAATATAATAATAGCTATGAAATGTTTCAAATAATATTTATTCTGCTTTTTTCAAGTCTCCTGACAGATGGATAGAAACCCTGCTATGGATACCCTGAAAACAGACAATTTGAACATGTCAATTGTTATTAGCTGCAGCAGGATTTCTTGGCAGACATTTTGTATTACCCAGTTTGAACGAGTCTGAAAAAGAAATCCATGAACAGTATCAGTGTTCACTCAAGGCACTGCATGAGAAATGCAAAGCTTTGAAAAGATACTTCACACTAGAACCACTCTCTATTTATATCTATTAGAATAAAAATTTAGAGGATTATTTCTCAGCCTATGCTTGATGCTATTCCCTTTCCAGACTACATTGTTTTGCACATTGTTAAAGGCTAGCAAAATTCATTATCAAAATTTTAACACTACTGTGTTCTCATTGTCTGCAAAACCAGCACGTATATTTTAAAACATAGGACTAATTATTCTTTGTCATAACACCACTTACAAGGTAGAGGGAACTGATGAGATTAATTGTAGATTCCACAGGGAGATTTCAACCCAGTTGTAACCACTCAACATGAAATAGCTAATCCAAGTTTATTACCCAGTCACTAAAAAGAGGCATTTTGTCTTCAGAGAGGTATTAGAGGTGGATGAAAAATTGATCTCTGAAGGTGGGTGTGTATTTTCACTCAGTGGGGAAGAAGCCCATGATGGTTAGTTTAGGTCATTTGTCTGACTCTGGGATGCCTAAAGCTACCTGGGATTGATCCTGCCCTGTATGACTGGTGGTAGGGATGGCTGCAGGAGACCTACAGGTGAGAAGTAACTATGAGGGGAGCTGGGAGAAAACTGTTTTGTCTCCTCAGAAAAGTATTCAATATCAAACATTTTGGAATCTCATGAGGTTTGGATTCCATTTGGCTTTGACCAAACAAGTTGTGGGCCTCGCTGTGCATTTCAACTAGTTAATGGAATGCACAGAAATAGTTTCTACTTCATAAGAACTGTATGCATTCAAAATTTAATTTTCATTGAATACATTCAGTAACTTAACTGAAGAAAATAAAGTTCTAGATAAATTTCTGCACTGTTTAATGAGCCTTTGCCTAAACAGTATTTCATTGTTGCCTGTGGTAATTTATTGATTGATATGATCAAATCCTAAATATTTTCATTTTTTGGACTAAAACATTATATTAAATATTTCAGTGACCAAAGTGCCTGAAGTCTTGGATCTAAAGATACCTTGACTTTGAGTAGATCTGAAATACAATCTCCAGTCATTTTCAAGTTTTCAAATATTTGAACTTGCTCAAATCAGAAGACTTCATCCCAAATGTTTGGAAAAATTACAAGTTATATTTCAGATCTACTCAGTGCTGAGATATGGTCAAAAGAGGAATATACTTTATTGTTATAAAAGTACAGAGTTAAGGGACACTCTCTAGAGATCAGCAGTAGAAAGGTTAAAACATGTAGCTGAGCATCAGTGATTCAGAGTACATCAGAGGACTTATACACAGTCATGTTAGTTACATGGCTAACATCTTGTTAAAATGATAAATCCATATATTTTTTCCAAAATTAGGGTGTGCATTTTGTCCATTTCTTGTCATATCTTTTGTGAAAGAAGTACTTGGGCATGGGGAGAAATAATAGAAAAGAAGCAGACATGTCAGATATTTAGGTTAGTAAGAAAAATGTTACTTGAACAATGTCAGAGAAACTGGAGCTGAAGCTAAAGCTAAAACTCAATCTAAAGCTAGCAAGAAAGAAAGAAAGGTAGAAACTAACACATGCAGCTAATTAGGTGAATATAGTGTCAGCACTAACCTGAATTTAGGAATTTCATTTGCCAAAGTTTCTATATCTGATAATGATGTGAATTGCTGCAAGTTGGTATGTAGTCATCAATTACCAGGTGCTTCTGAAGCTGTTCAGTGCCTGCATTCTTGGGAGACAAAGAGGGATGATTCCAAACGGTGAAGGATAAGAATACCAGTAGAAGATGTATGTAGTATTAAATAACCATTCATGGTATGTGAGTGCACACAGGATGAATGCATGCATGTGCTATATGCATAGTGTCTATAGCACATAAGGCAGGTGTGTACTGGCCTCTCTGAACTGAAATCTTACCACGTGCTGCTCTGTATGCTACTAAATTAGAATGTTAATACTACAGCAGCCAGAGAGGAGGCCAGAGGAAATAACTTTATTCAAGCAATATGAAGCACCCAAGGATCAGGATGCCCCAGACTCTTGGCGTATCATCCCCTGTGACACAGGGGGATGTGGGCTCCCAGAGCCAGGGACTGCAGGTGGCCTCAGCAGCCACACACACTGTGTGTGGGCAGAAGAATCAGTTGAGCCTGTGACATCACACAGGCTGAGGAGGAATTGCTCTTCTGGACCTTAGGAAATTACATCACCCCCTAGTAGCTGTAGGTGAGCAAAGCACTGGCATAAGTCTCTCACCTGAGGCTTCAAATTTGCTTTGAATAAAAAATTTTTTTGCTTCAAATTTGCCAGGATAAAAAATGTTTTAAAATCTACTCAGTGCAGACTGCAGAGCTGGGCATCCAGAACAGCTCCTGAAGCAGGTCCTCTCACCAGGACTCATATTCTTGAGAATATGTCAAGTATATGGCCATGTAAATATGACCAGCATGAGACCAAGAACTGCTTGAGAGGAAGCTGAAGAAAGAAAATATGTTTCAGCTATGGCTGCAGACACTGGTGGCTGCCTAGAGACTGTTGAAATTTCAAGTGCACAAGAAAGTCTGAATGCTTCAAGAATCACCTGCTGAACCCAAACACTAAGTTCCTTTGTTAGCTTGGCTTTTTAAACAAAATCGTAGGAAGAAGTGGATTTCATCAGTCCTACAAGAAATCTTGCTTTCTTCTGCAATATTAACCTCATGTTCTTACTCTTGAGTTGTTCAAAGCTCTTCTTTTTAATAATGAGGCACTAACAAATGATGCTACCTAATATTTAGGGACAGAATTATGAATCCTTCAGCAAAGAAATAGCCTATGCTTTTCTCTCCATTGACATAGAAAGCTTTGCTCATAAAGTCTGAACCAAATTTGAACTCCCCATGTGGTTTCACTGTCCTCTGTGCTCACCTGGTGGAGACGTGCCTGCCCCCACTGATTCTGCTCAGTAAATCCAGTCAGTCACAAGGAAATAGAAATGGAGACTCTTTGTGAGCTGTAGGTGGACAATCAGGGGATGTAAGTGGTCACTTCATAGTCTCTGCCTCTGCTGTAATTCCTGCAGCATAACAATGTCTTACTTTGGGACTTAGGACTGTCTTTTTCACTTGATACCCTTTTCCACTTTGTATTTTACACAAACTGTGCCATTCTTGCAGCTCTCCTAAAGTGAAGAACCAAAGATATACTGTTCCTTCATGTTCTTTCCTCATGCCTTACCTGTGGTTCAACATTTTTCTCTCTTTTTCTATGTTTTGAACTGACTTGGAGTATAGCAGGGCTGAAACTCAGCTCCTTTCTAAACCCTCTTGTTCGCCCTTATTTTCTGTTGAAAAAACAATATTTGTTGTCTTTTTCTTTCCTTTTCTTTATGAACTAAGCTGTATACAACAGATCATTTCTTTTTTACCTAAAAACTCTAAGAGCAAACCAAAACAACCAAAAAATCTTTAGTCCTTTATCTTCAATACTACTAGATGAAATCTTCCTCCTCTATGACTCTGCATGATTTCCCATTTTTCCTCTTAATCTATTTAGAAGAAAAATGCTTAGACAGGACTTCCACCCAGTCTTTCTGATCTATCTTGTCCTCTTTCAGCTGAGAGTCAACTCATCTGTCTCTGGTATTCGTTGTAAGCTAGTCATGGCATGACTCTGTGTGAGAATTCTGACAGTATTCTGACAGTAACTCTTCCCACCCACTGGAGATGCTTGCTTTCTTTACAGTAATAGTTAAAGGTTGCAAAAATTGTTAGATTGGACCTAATGTAAGGGAAATGCATTCTTTGCTGGTTATGGCTGCCTCTCCTTCTACAACATGTTCATGAAAATTTTAGTCCTTGCCTTCAATACTGTACAAAGTCTCTTCCCTAATTAACCTCGCTTCCCATTAAGCATAGTGCTCTCTCTCATCCTGGAAGTGTTCAAGGCCAGGTTGGATGGAGATTTTAACAACCTGGTCTAGTGCAAGGTGTCCTTGCCTGCGGCATAGGCGCTGGAACTAGATGATCTCTAAGGCTTCTTTCAACCCAAACTGTTCTATGATTCTCCTGATTTTTTTTACATTAGGACAAATATTTTTAGACCAGGAGGGACCTCCCAGTTTGCAACAGTGTATGCCTTGGTTCATGCAACTTTGCTCAATGATTCCTCCATAAATCTAAATTTACTTTTTGATTTTGAAGAAAGATAGGCCAGTGTAGTTTAATCTTATTTAGGATTATCAGTTAGGTTTTATCCGTTGGGTATTACATAACTTTAATTTCTTTCAGACACCTGCACATATTGTTTTCAAATCCTCTAAATTTTTATGGTTTTCTCACTCACTGCAGATATTATATAACATATACTGGAATGTAGAAAAATATAGGTTATTTGTTTCATCTTTCACTTACTGAGAGATAAAAATGTACGTTGCATTTGACTCTTGAAGATGCATCTTCTCTGGGAGGCTGTCTTGTTGTCATACAGTTTAGAAAGAATGATTTGTGGCTGATTGAAGCTATATGTCAGTCTCTAAATTAGCTATAGAACTCAAGGAAAAGCTGAGCTTCTCCATGGTCATGCCAGTAAAAAGCCTGTTTTGCAATTAAGTTTAAAAAAGAAAGCAGACAAAAAAGTGAATGGGAAAAAATGAATTTAAAGTTTCACTGTCAAATAGATGGGGGAATATTTTTGCTGTCTCATATCCTTTGAGAGTTTCTAATAGGCTTACATATTTATTCCCCTGTTAACAGTCTCATAGGGGAGTTAAAATACAAGGTAGGAAACAACTTTTTATGTGCTTTACTACAGGAATCAAATCAGTAAATGGTTTTGGTGAAACTTTTTTTAGGTGAGAAAGAAATGGAAATTGTGTATTTTTTCAAACTAACATGCTTCTGATCCCTGTTTACATCAATAGAGCATTCAAATGCAACTCATGTCTACTTACCATGTCAAAAAAACAGATGGGAATAGAAAAGCAGCAATAAGAACTATATCAGCTGTAGGAAAAGCTGTCATATAAGGTTTGAGAAATAAAGGTGGGTAATGTTTGAAGGCAAAAGTGAGAACAGTAAATAACATGCTGTGTAAAACAAGTTAACTGGCTGTTCTTAACTATACAAACCAGAGCACTGTAAGGAAGAGCAGATAAGTTTAAACTGGTTCTGACAGTAATTTCCATAGGATTTGGAAGAGTATAATTGTGTGATTACCCAGTGGGAGTCATTTCTAGTGAGTACCATCAACACAAGGTATCTGCTTTTGTAAAGAGGGTCAAATACAGATCTTCAGAGCATCCTGTGTTAGATTTCTAACACAGTAGCCTCTTCTAGAACTGAGAGACTCTTTACTTGAGTTGTAGTGTGGTTTAATGCCCTTTAACAAGTTGAAAATGAGAGATTGATCTGCAACGTGCACTTTTTTCTGTTTTGGCACTTTCCTGTTGCTGAGAAAGGAAAGCTGATGTCAACTATTTTTCCTAGTTGCTCTTAGCAATCTGGATTATTTAAATATTAACAATCTAAGAATGGTAACCCTCTAATAACAATAACAATAACAATAACAATAACAATACTATTACTATTACTATTAATTTTAAAAAATTTTGTGCAATTAATATGTTTTAAATATGTGAAGATAGTTTGTAATTGTAGATATTTTGTACTAATTACAGTAGAAACAGGAATATTACCAATTGTTTCTGAGTGGTAACTTAAATGGGAAATGCAGACAGAACCATAGACAGACATTTGGTTCTTTCCTGTGTCCTCCCAAACTGATGTAGATATTTAATGATTTGCTTAAAGAAAGATGGCTAGTTTGGATTTTTATTTGATTTTCAAAATGAAAGTATGAACAAAATGTTTGAGCATCTCATTGAATTTACATGTTTCTTTAACAAGATTTTCTGAAACAAAAAGGAAATGCCCTTATTTCTAGGCACTCAGAAACCTAGAGAAAAAGTTACCCTTGTGAACAGAATCCTTCCTTAGTAGAATGTAAAAATTTTAGACTGTGATTCTAAATCAGCTAGGTCTGTCAAATATGTATTAGCTACTTTACCTCTCATAGCTAATTCTCTGGATAATGACTGTATTAACTGTGTAAAGATAGAGCACTCAGTTCCCTACTATACTTTTCCAAACTTTAAAAATTGTTAGAATCATGGATGTAGCTTGACAGTGATTTATTTAGTGGCTATCAAGAAAATGTATTTTGGGTTCTATACAGTGGAAAAGCAAGCAGCTAGTAGTTATTCACTAATTATTACTTAAGAAACAAATCCCCTCATATATTTCCAAAATCCATCAGAGGTGAAATTTTTATCTATCTTACAATTACAGAAACATTATTTCAATGAGAAAACTAATCTGAAAATTATGTAAAAGATGAACTCTAAAAAGTGTGTGAAGGTTGCATGACTGCTTCTGTTGAGTCTAAAAAATTTTTGGAGAAAGCTCTTGTAGATGAATAAGTGTCTTTTGACTAGCAGGTTGTCTACATGGGTATATAGATTAATTCTAGACTAATACTAGACCAATATATACAATTTATTCTCATAATTTAAAAATATATATATTTGATTGTAAAAGTCTAACTGGAGTAGACAAATTCTTGCTCCTTTACTTATTTATTTTTTCTTTCTTAATGTTCTTTAGAAAAATTGTATGTTTATGAATTTCCTGCTAATATTTGTTCACATATGGAATTATGTATTAATTTAAATAACTTTAGCTCGAAGACACCTATATGTAAAATTTGGAAAATCATCTGCTATTGGCAGATGTTTAAATTATGTATATATGTAGCTGTACTTTTAAAATTAATTTATGCATCAATAATATGACATATTTTCTCAGATACTGATTTGTAGAATCTATATCTCTCAGGAATACTGTTTAAAAGAATTAAAGTTGCTTTTTTCTCATTATTTCTATATTTTTACCTGAAATATTGATTCAGTAGATGAAAATTTAACAGACAACATTTCAGGACATTTTAGGAAATACTGGCAAAATTTACATTAAAAGTTGACTGATGTCAAGGGTTGTCAGCCAGTCCTTACTTTGAACAATGCAAAGACATAAAAATCTCAGTGTGACAGGTGGTTGACAGGAAATGTTTATCATCTTTGCCAAGGAAATTAAAAGTAAAAAATAAGGCATTGAGTGCTGCTTTAAAGGTAAAAGCCTCAGATTTCTGTCCCTGGAGTAAAAAAAAAAGTCTCTTGATATAAACTTTAGGGAGATTTTCATAATCTTTTAAAGTTCTGTTAAACTATTAAACAGTCACAGTTTATACCTCTTAATAAATATCTGAATATTGGTCATGTTCGTAAAAAGTCAAATCTGGTAAATGCCAGTAAACCCATATGTTGTAAAACAATGTGACAGGATGACTGAAGTGGTATTCAAATAACTTGGTTGCATAGACAAGGCAAGGGCAGTCCTCCCTGCTTGCTCTTGTGATTTGCCAGCACCTGCAACAGAGTGAGTGTTACACAAAACATTTAAACAGGACTTCATTATTTAATACTCATCTTTTAAAGGGCATATTGCCCCAGTGCTTAGAGAAGACATTGGGGGGGATGAAAAAAGCTATTTCCATAAGGAACTTAGAGCTGAAACAGGCCAAGGAGAAAGATGTCATGAAGAGAAGTGAATGTGACAAAATTATTTTCTTTCTGTTCAATTTTTAGTCTGTTCTCATATTTATTTAAATTTTGTTCTGTGCTTTCATCTGTCTTTCCTCAGGAAGCACTGATATTGCTTAACTTTTTCTTACTTGTCTGACCTAAAGTATCCTCCTTGCCATCTAAGCTGGAGGATGCTCCAGTAATACTCAAAGATTCTGAGAAGTCTGTGACTACAGATGAAGATGTGGCCTTCTCAGGGAATAATCTGACAGCCTTGTTCTGGGCCAGCTGGTGAGCCTCCTTAAAGCCTTGCAACTGACTCTCCTACTTGCCCCAAAGGACAGGTCAAAAACCTGTGTTTGTGCCTGCTGGTTCCTGCTAGAGATCTGCTCTAGTTTGGGTACTTTGCTCCTGGAGAGATTAGGATTGCTCCCACCAACCTTAAGAGTGCCTCAGCATGAAGCTTTATACTTCCACCTGAAGGCTGGTGGTGAATGCTTTCTGTCGGTGATCTTTCAGTGTGGATTTGAAATTTTGGCAAAAATTCATCTGCACATATCCCCAGGAAGAATGGAAAACTTTTCTCCCGGAAACGTGAAAAGAAATATATTTTGCCCAATTTTTTGCCTGTTAATATAAAATTTTACTCTTAGTTATTTTAGTTTATTGTACCAAGTGGAAGTTAATGCCTTACGTAGTTTAACTTGAATAAAAACAATGCATAAATACTCCAAAGAAAAGCAGGCTGAGAGATTGAGGTTGGAGGAAGGAAGTTACTGTGCCCATCTCTCTGCTCCATTACAGAAGTTGTACTCTGCTGTTATTGCCTTCATGTCAAGAAGTTTATAGTGCCCTACAGCCTCTGCAATACAGTTGATGACTCCATAACAGCAAATGTATAAATGCCCAACTTCCCTTAAAAGTCACTGCCTGTGCTGGAGAAGAAAGCAACCCTCCTCAAGAGGCCTCGAGAAAGGTTCAGTAGAAGACAAGTGCCTTTTTTATTATGTTCCTGTGTCAACACACTTTACAAAGCCATTGAAGAAACAGCACCTGTATTCTGTCAGTTTTCAGTGGGAAATAGGTATTCAGTTACTGGTTTTACTCCTAAAAACCCTCAACAAACTTAATAAATTCCTGGTTTTACCACATGTTCTCTTCTTAACTTGAAAAAGAGCTTAAATTATGGACCATCCAAAAAAAATAAGGAATTTTATACAGCATGTCAGGAAAAAATACGTGTGTTTATTTGCAAAACTCTTTCATGATCCATATCTTTTTGTCATTTCTGTCTTTACACCCCATGCCACAGTTTCCTACTGTTGCACTTTTTAGGAGAGCCTTATTCCTGCATTCATTATTTTGTTTGACGTGAGCACTCCTCTTCATTTCCAGCATTCAACAGAGACCCTGATGTAAACGGCTTTGGAAACCCAACTCTCCTTTACCTGTTCTCTCATATTGAATTTATTAAGCAACAGATGGCCAGGGACAACGTGCAGTTTGTCAGATTTGAATCAATAGACCTCCACGGTGTGTCAAGATCAAAGAATGTTCCTTCTCGATTTTTTCAAGTAAGTTTTTGGTTTCTAGTTGTACCTTCCTGTGTTTTCATGCCCCCAGCCTTAAGTTATATTTTTTTTCATACTGCAGGCAGCAACTGCAGCTTAGAACAAATTATCTGTACCCTCCCCTTGCTCATGTTCCCAAAGGATCTAGACTTCTTTCATCACTGCAATCATTTATTCCTCTTTTCCTCCAAATAGTAATCTAATTAGATAAGGCAAATAATTTCAGTTCTTTGAAGTTCTCTTCCCTCAGAAATATCTTTTCAGATTCAACACATTATAAAAATTTTAGTTTGAGAAACATTTCTAAATTGCAAAAAAAGAAAGGAGTAAACACTGAAAGAAATAAAATGACTGAAATAAAATAATTTTACTTAGTTGAGAAATATCATAATTATCAATAAGATAGGAAAATATCACTGAGTTGCACAATGATTTAAAAGGAATATTTGCCAAAGTAATGATTCAGGAAATAAAAATCCAATTAGCAAGCAGGATAAATTAGGTAGCAGTGTTCCAGGAGGGAGAAGTACTACTATGGGATAGTCACCTTTGACACCTTTTTCAGTGCCAAAGGATAGCTTAGACATCTTGGAGCAGGGTTCACCTGAGTCTGCAGCTTTGGTTATGGGTGTCACACATTGATATTGTTGACTGCCACCTGCTTAAAAGAAGACTTCATTCATTCATTCATTCATTTATTCATATTAAGAGAAACCACCATATGCATTTTCCAAATGAAAATGCAGAATTGGCTGTTTTCACTTCTGAGCTTTCCCTTTTCTGGGTTTGTTCTGTCTCCTCTGCTCACACAAATGGCAATTTTTTCCCTTAGAAGAATAAAGGTAAGATGTAAATATGAGCCAAATTTCACTTTTTAGAACTTGGCCTAATTGCATCATCCATCAGAAAAATGTTTGATCATAAGGGAAGTTGTAAAGGTGCTTGATTGAAGGTAGATGGTCCTTCCTAAGGATCTTACCTGCATTTCATTTTCATCAGTTGAAACTTTCTGTTCAAATGGAGAAGAAAAATTCATAATTATACTTTCTCACCTGCAAGTGGTTCCCTGCATTTTGCCCCAAGCATTTCAAGTCTAGAAAGTGAGATTTTTCTGTTAAATGTTGCATCTGAAAAACAGTATTTAAAGAGAAATTACAGCCTGAATTGAATTGATATCAGTCTCCTGTGGTCACTTGGGTCTACATAAAAAAATGGTAGCTAAATAGACTATAGATAAAAGTCTGACTTGCAAAGTGTGGACCTAACTGCTGATACCCATAATTATCTAAGCACCCTGCAAGAAAAGTGTTGAACAATTTTTTCGTCCTTTATGGAAATTTAAAAAATGATCATTGATGTCACAGTTTTCATACCAATCTTGCAGAAAGTTGTTCTGCTTTATAAAGACACAACAACTGGCTCTTACCCTTCTCATCAGTGATCACTGCATTTTAGTGTTCTTTTACAAAAATATCATTGTTCTACCCAAGAATTTGAATTTTATGTCTTTTACATACATAAAAATACCGTTGAGCTGTTTTCTGGTTTGGTAATATGTCATTCTGCTCTGTGTTTAGGAGAAAGCAATTCATGGTATTGCCATGCCCAGAAGTTACCTTGAACTGACGCTGAATCCTAAAGATAATGAATTAGATTACATAAATGCAACCAATTTCAATTGTGACATAATTCTGAACCCTGATTTATCAACATTTCGAATTCTACCCTGGACTGAGCAGACTGCAAGAGTGATATGTGATTCCTTCACCGTGCTGGGCACCCCACTAATGACCTCCCCAAGGCACATTGCCAAGAAACAGCTGAGCCAGCTTCAGGACAATGGCTTTTCTTTGCACTCTGCATTCACTTATGAATTTTGTATTTATGGCATTACTGAGGTTGTAAATTCAAAGACAATATCCTTTCCTGCAGCCACGATACTAAATAACCATGACCAGACTTTCATTCAGGAGCTCATTGAAGGAATGTATTATGCTGGTGCCAACATTGAAAGCTTTTCTTCTTCCAGTGGGCCTGGGCAAATGGAGATCACTTTTCATCCAGCATTTGGCCTAGATGCAGCTGACAGTGCCTTCACATTTAGGACGGGCCTTAAAGAGGTGGCTAAGAAGTATAACTACGTGGCTAGCTTTTTCTCAGAATCAGGATTCTACAATTCAGGGGCTCTATCACACAGCCTGTGGGATCTGAATGGCCAGAAGAATTTGTTTTCTGCTGGTTATGGAGTTGAGGAGCTCTCAGAGCTTGGAAAAAACTGGTTGTCAGGTCTCTTGGCACACACGGCAGCTATCAGCTGCTTGATGGCTCCTACCACCAGCTGCCGCAAGTCTTATTCTAAGTACAGTAAAGAATCAAAAGAGACTGTAAATGCAAAATGGGCATATAATGATAACAGCTGTGCCTTTAATGTCAAATGCCATGGTGGAAAAGGCACTTACATAGAGAATAAATTAAGTTCTGCTGCAGCAAACCCGTACCTGGTCCTTGCTGCTACTATTGCTGCAGGTCTAGATGGAGTGAAGAGAGGACTCAGGTATGATGAAATGCTTGAAGAGGAAAATCACACTGGTGATCTGAAACACTCATCTATCCCTTTGAAACTAGAAGATGCTCTGGTTGCACTGGAGAAAGATTCGTGCATTAAGGAAGCATTAGGCGAAACTTTTATCCGATACTTTGTTGCCATGAAACATTATGAGTTAGAAACCGAAGAAATGGATAGTGAAAGGAATAAATGCCTGGGATATTTTATTTAGACAGAGCACTCTTCTGTAGTGGTGCTGTGTAAATGCATACAGTGTATGGCTCAGATTCTTTAAATTAGTTTTAAATATATTTAAAAACGTTTTAATGTGTTGGGATTTCCCCCCTCCTTTGCATAGTACATGGTAATTACACTTAATTGTCCATATACATTCATGGCAGCACAAAGCTGTTATATTAATGAAATAACATTAACAAGCTCTTAAAAACCAAGTTTTTTGGAGGTTTTTTTGGGCAGGCCTGCGGTGGAAAGAAGAAAAGAGAAGGTGAAATGGAGAAGAAGAGCAACTGCACAACTCTAACAGGACTGTATAACATGCAGAAAAATGGGAGTAAAGGGGACAGTGATGAGGAGTGGGGTTTAGAACAGGGGAAAGTGGGGAATTTTGTGTTCAACATGGTTATGGGATTTGTTCCAGCCTATTCAGTAACTGATGAGTTGCTAAAGCAAAAGAATATGAGTTTGATTTAAAACATAAACTAGAACAATGAACATTGTAGAGAGAGGGGCAAAGGACTGAGGCTGTAGAACCTGAGAGGCAGGAATCAGTATCTTAATTTGACATAAACAAAAAAGGCAGGATGGATTATATAATAGTCTGTACATCATGAATTCTGCTACTGAATGGAGTTTTCAAGAATTAGAGTTAATAAAGTTACTAAAGAAAATCAAATGGTGACTTGAAGAGGGAATAATACATAAAAAGGCAGTAGTGTCAGGCCACTGTGCAATAATAAATGAGTTGGATTTATATCTGTTTTGATGGTTAATGGGTTAGTTCAGATTTAAACAACAAATGAGGAAAAAAAGGGCAAAAATGCCAGAGAATTTAGAGCTTAAACTGTACTTTATTGGGAAACTTGATTTTATCAATCATGCTGAAGATGACTAAGGAGAAAAGCAGAAAGAGCAAGTTGGAACCAAAAAGAAAGACTGAAGATGCAAATTCAGAGACTGAAAAAGTCATGGTAAAAATAGAGGGACAAAAGACCCAATCCTAAAATTAGAAATGGCAGGTGTAAAGAATAGCTGGTGTAAAGAAAAATAAGTTTTAGGAATAGCAAGAGGTGGGGTTTAGATTTGCTCTTTGTTCTTGTTGCTGCTGTTATCCCTTATTATTAAAGATAATATTTGTTTCTTATACCACCTCTGCATTAACAATGATTTCTGGTATTCTTTATCTTGTCACAATATTTTGATCTATGTGTAGGAATTTGTGACTGAAGGTTTGGTCATCAGTGGAGTAAAACCAAGATTCAGTCACTGCCTCTGTCAGCTTGCAGAATTAGGAAGGTGTGAACAGGAACGTGCTACTTGCCTACTGATGGATCTTCCATTCTTCCCCTACAAAGTATTGTACTTGAAATGTAGCACCTGGTGTGCTAAAGCTTTTTGTGTGATTCCAAAGAACTCATTTTATACTCAGGTAGCAAGAAGAAATAAATACTCTAAAGAAACATGATGAATTCCCATGTCTGTGATTGGTGGGTGGATTTAATTCTTTCTCTTACTCTCATGATACATTTTTGAATGCCCAATTTTCAGGCATGTAGGGGACTATTTTTCTTTGCTAGAGGCTAATTTGCATTGGGCATATATTTGCATAGCCTTGCATTTAAGCAGAACTTCCCATTCTGAAAAAAAAATCTCTTTTGCTGCCTAAGCATTTCCTCAGGGGCTCTGGAAATCTGTCTTCTCTCTTCTCTTTCTGGTTACTTAACATTTTCACAAGCTCTTGGCAGAAGACAAGCATAAAAATTATTTACTTGCTCAGAGAGCTTACTTACCATACTTAATATTTAGTCCCAGCAGTCACACAGATTAATAGTTATTTGTTGGTGTGGGTTTATAAGACATTTTCTCATTTGTCTTGGATTTATAATTATATGCCACTGTATACCTTCACTTAAAAAAAAATATATATAATGGACTTCTGTAACTGAATTTAATAAACATGAAGTTTATGATATATACTACATATATTATCCATATCTCCTCTTATCACAACATTGACAAAATAACATCAAAACTAAACCACTTGCTCTATATGTCCAACTGCCTGACTAGATTGACAGAAAGCCATTATTTATAAACCAAAAAATCTCAGGTGCCTAGAACTGATGTTCTACAAGTTATAATCAGTTATAACAAGATAAGGTAAACCTGTGAAATAAACCCACAGGTATTTTCTAAGTAGTGACTCATACTCCTCAATGACTCATACTCTGAAAAGACATTGACATATGATTAGATGGAAACATTTCGTGTTTCTGGCACATGAATGCTTTTTTTTTTTTAACTAGAAAGTCCACAGATGGAGCCTGAAGCTAATGGGTCCCAAATTTGGGTCAGTATTTTTCAACATTTTTCCTTGATATATTCTTTATAATAAAAATAAAGTAGCTCCAACTCTGTGGGAAAGCATAAAAGCATTTATTTCAACATAAGCAGATATGAATTTGAAATTTGCATGTATCCCCAACTAAGTTTTCATGCATATTCCTTAGAAAGACAAGAAAAAGTTAATTCTTTCACTCTGCTCAGCTGAAATTAATTATTATTGACTGTTGTATCATTAACATTTCATCTTCAAGTGTTGCCTGAAAATACTCTTAACTCTTCTACAGGTCTGAGGTCAGTGTCTAGAGCATTATTAGTTAGATAATATAAATATGTGCAGTGTTATAAAATAAATTTAAAAAAGGCATCTGTAATTTTGCATATGCTCCTGATGATTTTTCAGGGTCATAAAATCATAGAACTGTAGAATGGTTTGAGTTAAAAGGAATCTTAATAGTCATCTAGTTCCAAACCCCTTGCTATGGGCAGGGACACTTTCCACTAGAACAGGTTTTCTTGGAGCCCCACTCAGCCTGGACTTGAACACTTCCAGGGTGGGGCCTCAGGGAAGAAATGTGTACTTGAATAAGAGTAAATGCAGGATACTACACTGAGACAAGGATAGGGAGAGCCTCAGTTTGTACTTTTCCAGAGAGGAATCTGGGCTGTGTTCATTTCACCAGCTCAGCAGTTGCATTGAAGAGGCAGATAAGAAAATAGTAACAAGTGTCTAGCTCGGAAGAAAAAAAAAAAACTTGATCATTTTGCTCAATTAAATTCTTCTCAGGATTTGATAATAAGGTGACACACTTCAATGTGTCACCTTATTATGTGCCAGTGTGACACATGTAGATTTATTGGAGAAAACCCAGGTACCAAAGTAAGTGAACACATCTAGGTAGGACTTATTCACTAGGAATAACTGAATTGTTGTGTGTAGCTCAGAAAGTGGAGACAGAGTATAGGTTTTACTAATGGTTTTCAGGCATGTGGAAGATGTAGTTAAGGAGAAGAATATTATCTTTTCTTCCTATCTGTTGCAGTTAGAACATAGCAGCAGGTTTTCATCAAGGGAGATTTAGATTAGACTGTCTGGAATATGTCAGACTGTTAAAGAGAATGAAACTGGAACCAGGTAGATGTCTGTGGAAAGTGGCAGTGTTTGGATAAGGGACTCCACAGTGTAATTTATGATGCATTAAGATAGTATAGCTTGATGCAAGGTATGTTCATAATATTTACAGGTATATAATGTTTGCCAGATCCCATGCTGATCATTGAACAGTCTGCTAGACTATCTCTTTTAGGAGATAATTTTTTTATCATTATTTTAAATAATGATATATTTAAAATAACAATATTTTAATAACTATTTTTATTTTTAATAATTTATTTTTTCAAAATTTTTTTAATGGGAGAAACCTATCTGTGATGAGCCTATGCAGAAGAAAACATACCAGAAGATACAGAGTAGCAAAACAGTCAGAAAAACTGGTGTATAGCTACAGTGAGACATGTAATGAAACTCAGTGAAAATGTAATGAAACACTATAACAGTATATGTCATTGCTCAGGTAAATGTTATGTTGAATGTATGCGATGAGAAATTGAGGTACCTCATACCCCTTGCACACATCATTACTTGATCTCTTTTGTGATGTAGGATCCAAAAAATAATACAAAAGCTACACACCCCTTCATACAGTAGCTTATTTTCTATTTGGAAATGCTGTTCTTCAAACCAGGCTTCAGGTTTCACGAGATATGAAAAGAGAATTTAATTTGTTTGCTAATCTCTCTCCAGCAAGTCAAAGTGATGATGTCATGTACCCAAGTATATATTCAAATTTTATTCTTTCAGGCTCCAGCCAGAGGGCAGCAGTGCACTGTGCAGTGTTCCTCTGGGATCTCAAGCTGGCATGCTGTGCTGAAAAACACCCCTTAAAATACACCCATGTGTTTTATATATGTACTTACAATATTTTTTAAAAAAAAGATAGTGTGGCAGCTGAAAGCTAATGCATATCTTTTCATTGGTTTAGCTAAGCTTAATTATCTGTGGAATTTGCATGGCCTTTTCACTTAAGGACAATAGATCAAAAATATTTTTTTCAATCTTGATAATAGCATTCAAATCTTAGTCTAGTAAAAGGCTTGTATCTATATTCATGTGTGTGTGTGCATGTGATCTTTAGGTGTATCATCCTTAATAGCTTTGCAACAAAAGTACAAACCATTCAATGGCAGTAATTAAATTACATTTGTAATTTAATGCAGGCCATTAGTGGAATTTATTTCATGTTTCCATCTTACTTAAATACTTTGGGAGATCTGCTTGCTTATGGGGACTTACATTTTACCTATTGTGTTGAGTCATTTTTTTCCCATCTGCTGGAAGAAAATCATAAATGCACAGTGAATAAACACACCCTAGAAATACCTATCCCATCCACCTTTCTATTTCTGAGCAAAAACATAACTTTACCCAGAATCTGAATTATTGAAATTTAGATACACATTCTAGATGTCTTTCAGCATGTGGGATAGCCATTTTTTAAGTGGTTCTGACGACATATATCCATATGGTTTTGCTCTGCAAGTCTGCTACCACAACTCACATTTTTCAATATTGAATTTCTTCACAAAGTTGCAGTATTAAAATCTTAGCAATCCTTTTCCTTCAACACTTTCTTTGCAACACCTTCATGACTTTTTTTGTTTAATTTGTTTTGTTCTTTTTAATTAAACAGTTCAATTATGTTCAAAATTCTTCAAATGCTCAAAATAAAAATTGATACTGCAAGGTTGTTACAGAGCATTAATTTAGCTGCTCTGAAAATCTGCTGCTTTAACACATTTGAATGCACCATCTGTGGACAACACACCAATGCAGTTCCAGGGCATGGCAGTAAAGGAAGTAAAGAGGAGAGGAACTATTTGCAAGCAACTCCACTTAAAGTGTTAGTGTTGAACAATGGGAGAGAGATGTGAAGAGGACTGAGCAAGTGAGAGTGCTTTGTGCAATCTCTAATTCATCACCCAAGCAAAAAGAATAGCTCTTGGATGAAGAATGACTGGTTGAAAGTGAGAAATCACTTAGATGAGTTTACAAATACAGAGCAATTTTTTTTGATTGAAGGTATACAATAACAATTGTTCAATTTAATCTGTAACTTTGGAGTGCCTTTTGATTTCTTTGCTGACACTAAGCTCTCATCATAACAACGTTCACAAATAGAGCCTTCTACCATCTCCCACTGACTATGATGCTCCTTGGTTTTTTGCTCTTGCTGTTGCTATTTCATTTTGAGATTTTGTTTTGCTGTCACCACTTAGAGAATTGCAGCTACTACTGACACTGTTTTGTGTCTCTTCCATACACACTCTATATGGACTTTATGTAGAATGCTAAATTGAATTCAAAGCTATTGGGCTCAAACTCATCCCAGAGAATTTTAGGCACTTTATTGGCACACTTCAGTTAGGAGCTTAGCTCCCGTGCACCTCTGCTTGTTTATTGAAACTGATAGAAATTACCACAGAGCAAAAAAACCCCAAAAACATTATTTGCTATACTGTACTGTTTAATTCTCAAAGTTAGGGCTGAGGACAGCATGACTGAAATCTGATTTCATAGATATTGTACAACAGTGTACTGGGTCTGGTTGGGATGGAGTAGATTTCCTTCCAAGGAGCCCACAACAAAGGTGCTGTGTTCTGGATTTGTGGATAAAACAGTGTTGGTAACACATCAGTGTTTTAGCTACTGCTGAGCAGCTACTTACACAGCAGCAAGGTTTCCTCTATTTCTCACTCTGCATCACCAGCAAATAGGCTGAGGTTGCCATGAAATTGGGAGGGAAGGAGCTGCAACAGCTGACCCAAACTGACAAGGGTGATATCACTCATTTACAATATAATGGGCTCAGCAATAAATCTGGGAGAAGCTTTTTCAAAGCAGCCATGGCTTGGAGACTGGCTGCACACTTATCTACTTGTGGGAGGTGATGTCTTTATGTCACTTGGGTTTTTTTTTCTCCTTGTTCCTTCACATGTCTTTACTCACAAGTTCTTCTTGTGTTTGCTCTTTCATTTCTCTCCACCATCCTGATGGGAGGATGGGTGAGTGAGAGGCTGTGGGGGTGCTTAGTTGCTGAGTGAGTCACTGCCACAAACTGTTGCTTGGAAATTTGTGACCCTAAGACAAACCTAGGTGAAAACACTGTATAAGCTAAAAATTGTGGAGTTTTTGGAAATGGGAGTTATTGATGCTTTGTGTTGGTAATATTAGGATTTTTGTGGAAAAGGTGAACAAGTCACATTTTGTGACACCTTATTAGTGTCTGGATTAGAAGCAAATGTGCTTTAATCCAGAGTCTGTGTTCTGAAAGCTTTTTTTATATTTAAATATTTCCTTGGCTGCAGGTACTTGGCCACATGGTAGCATCAGTGGGTTGTTGAAATTCAACCTATGCTCCAGCAGGACTCAGTGAGGACATCATTAGAGGGTCACAACAGAGTTGCACAGTGAAATCATCTGTGCCCCCTGTCACAGTGCATGACACTGGAAGTGAGCAAGAAGAACCTCCCAATGAAGCTACACCACAAGCTTCTGTATATTGTACAGCAGATCAATATAAATTTACAACAGAATTACATGCTAAGCATCTCTGGAATATGTGCTAAATCATGGAGATTCACTAGAAGGTTCACCTTTAAGCTCCCATGTATTATACAATAAATCACTAAGTTACAGCAAGGCCCAGCAAGCACCTTGCTTTATTTGGACTATTATTATTCCTGCTGTAGTGATATGGGGGTATCTGTCACTGACAGGTAGAGTTAAGGAAAATAGTAAATCCGTTTGACTTAGAGGATGCACATGGAATTTGACCACCTACTACTGCATCAAATTTGTGCTTCCTTTGGGATGCTCACAATTCTGCTTAGAAATATGGTAGCTTTGCAACACACAGGGACATACTAGGAAAAGAATTTTAAACATCAAAGGGCGGTGAGGTGGCCTCTTTAGCACAGGCCTATTCTGCACACTGCTCCACCACTGCTGACCTGCTGACCTTGCTCGATAGTGAAGATGAGCTAATCCCAGGGTTCTGTTGGTTGCCTTAACAGCATATGCATTCATTAAATAAAGAGTTGAAAGTAAATTTCAGTTCTCCTTTGGGGATACTTCACTAGACACTGGGAAAACAACATTCACAGGAATCTCTGCAAAACATCACTTAAAACTTACTTTAGTTTTGTTTTGGTGAATAGCTTCAGATCAGTCACATTTTCTTGTGACTAATATTTTCTAATATTTTTGCTGTAGACTTAGGGAAGTGAAACTAAAAAGTTAGGATAAAAACCTAAAAACTAAAGAGTTAGGATATATGCATACAGAATTTTTTTCACTTTGATTTTGGTGTACTGAGGGTTGAAAGGGTAAAGGGAACATTCACGCAGATGTGGAGGCATCAATAAATCCAGAAGAACGAGAAAGAAAAGCTGATGCTGATTTTGGAAAGGCAAAAGAAAACAGAGATCATACGGCTGCTTCAGGCAAAAGGCTTCATCCTTCATCCAATAAATACTTGGCACATGACCCATCAACAAAGAAGTGGTTGTGAAGGATGCCTCTAGAGGCAGTTCCCAAGTGAAAGTTACTTTGGAGATAGCTAACAAAGCTACTTTGTTATCTACTAACATATCATGGCTAGTATGTTGATGTGATGGAGCTTCCCCACTCAGAGCATGCTTTTGACCTTGAAGTATGCATGACCAACAGTGTCAAATAATGTAATTGCACTGAGACATGAAATATTAAAGAAACCACTAGACACCAGTGGTTACTCAGTCAGTTATTGACTTCTCTGGAGTTGCTGTACATTTAAGCGATGAGTTATTCTGACATTTTAAAGAGGATCTGGTTCCAAGCACTCTAAGCTCTGGAGCAGTCACTGCATGCTACAGGACTGATGTGTGATTTCTCCTAACACATCAAAAAGCCAAAAAGGACTGGTACTACAGTGGCATCCAGCAGATAGCAGCTTTCCATCTGTTCAGCTGCTGTTTCAGCTCAGTACTGCTGGATCTGAGAAGCCTGAAGATCCTTGCTCTGCCCCATGAGTGTTATAGTTTAAATGCTGCTGTCATCCCCTTGCCTCTGTGCTTGACTCCAGACATCAAAATGTAACGTATCATTTGCATCAGGGCTCAGACAAAGTCACTTTTAGTATCCTATACATTGTTTATTGCTTTATTTTGAAGGAATAAAAGGGATTAATATACTTCCAAAATCTAGAAACTGTACAGTCCATTTCTCAGAGCCCCTGGGTAGCCTTTGTCATGGCAAGAATTTTGGATGGCAGCAATATCTCTGCGCTGTCATTTTGCTTGTTGTACCATTAAAACCAAATTCTCGGAGCTGATTTCAGAAGAGCTGTGTGGAATGACAAGGGAAATGCCAAAGTCATCTGGTATAATTGTAATTAATTCTTGAGATGCCACAGAGTATCAGTGGGTCACTTTTGTGGGTCTGGGTTACTTGCTCAGAGTAAAATGCATGGTTGAAAAGTCTGCACTACCTACATTGCTGCTTTGATGAACACAAATGGATGTTATACCACCTGTGATATAACAGGTGGTATAACACCCCTGATAGCAGGGGGACAGATATTTCCACTGATCCTGTCAGAACCAACCATGCAGCTCATACTGCTTGTGTGAGATGCACTCTCCATTTATGTACTGCATTATGCACCTTCACAAATGACAGCTTGCAAAACAAAACCTGTTTTATCTTGTTGAAACTAGTTGATTAATCACACAGTGTCTTCCTCGCATTTTACCTGCTATTTGTAACCACAAATCTTGGAAAAAGACAGGTGTCAATCATTGTTCTCTGACAGCAGAGGATGTACCTCTCTGGGTGCACTGTGTGAGCTGGAAACCTGTTGCTTCATAAAATCATGATCTTATGGAAATTACAGTGAAAGAGGTATTGAAATATTGGCTTTGTCAAAGATGATTCCAAAGGCAAATTCTTCTAACACTTTCTGGTTTTCCACACATCCTCAGTGTGGCACTTCCTGCTGATCAAAGACTAAACACAAAATTTGTTTGTGTGAGCACCAACATCTATGTGTTATGTCCCAAAAGCTCTTCTGTATACACATGAACACAGAGAAGGAATGATACATGGAGGGGAATCCAAATAATACCTTGCTCTGGGTTCTCTGAGGACTGTCCAGGATTCATCAGCTCATCACGAGCAGTCACCACCCCAGAGGAGCAGGGACCCCCGTGGCATGTGGGAACACAAATTAAGGGCTCAGAGGAAGGGACACTCCACCTGGGCCCCTCTCAGGGCTGTTCCAGGAGTCTGTAAGAGGTGTACATGTGTGTTCTGTATCTGTGTGCCTTCTGGGATACTGGGTGTGTCTGCTCAGCCTCCCTTGGACCACTGGATCCAGCACAGTGCAGTTTCTCCACACATCATAATTTGTTTTAAAAGCGGAGTTAGACAGATTCTTCTTACAGAGGCATAGACAGGATAGATGCCCATAAATTCAGAGCAAAATAAATAGAGGAAAAGTCCTTATAGCTTGTTTCTGTCACATCACATCTTTATAAAGGGCAAGAAATATGTAGATAATCAAATTTAAATTTGACCAGGAAACTCCAAACAGCACATATCCAAGTAGACAGTCAAATATTGGCACCACCTTAATTTGGTCAATCTATCTAGATGACTATCCCAGCAGTTCTGTGCAAATTGCCACCATGTCAATCCAGCAAATTTCAGAATATAGCACATGCTTCCTGAAGCAACAAAACATTTCCCAAAAGATCCAATTAAATTTATTTCTTAGGTGGGAGATCTAATGGAAATACAGTTGGGTAATTTGCTGGTTTTACTGACCAGATTTCAGTGTCTGAGGGAGAAGACTCACATATTTGATGGAATTCACACTTGTAACCAGCTTAGTTTTCTGTCGGCTACAAGTATACTTCCAAGAGTCATGAACATGGAAGAGGCTTTTATTTTAAAGATTCTTGAGTAATAGCAAAAAAAAAATTAGTCCTTGGTTTAACTCTGCAGTTGATTTGCAGAGTTCCTTGTTGATTTGCAGAACTTAAAGTACCGCTGATGCCTTTTATTTATCAAGACCAAATTATTCAAGTGAGACTGTGTGGAACAGAATCATGAAAATATTTTTTCCTACAACTTGTTACAAGTGGAGATGGGAACATGAAGAAATGGATTATTAAGCAGCATAGTACTAAGCCTAAAAAAATAGTAAAATGTAATTTCCACCTACTAAGACAGGAAAGAACTTCAAGAATATTTTTATTCTCATTAATTTCCTTCTATTTTGCTGGACCCTGGTCTTGCAACGAAGAAAAATAAAAGGCATTTTCTTAGTCTTCTGTCTGTGGATTGCTGCACCTTAAACATTTATTTCCTCCTATGCAAGAATAGAACTTTTTAATATTTATATATTCTCTAATACCAGTCAAAATCAGTGCTATTAATTATCACAATTATAACTAATTATACTGTTACAGATTATGTAAAATAAAAGGTTTTTAAATATCCTCTTTTCATCACACTTGTGAGTAATTTCTGCTGTTAAGAGCTGTTCTGCCAACTAAGTGCATAATAACTGACATTTTTTATTGTTGTTCAGGATTTTTCCTGAGTTACTGCATAGCCATTCCTCTCTGAAGCACACAGAGATATCTTTTAGTTCTCACTGACACAAATGTTTTGTTTCAAGAAAACCACATTTCTTTCACCTGTCATAGTGTATACACCATCTATGTGTATTTAATTCTAAAACCAGTTTGAACTGACACTATGATTAAGAAAAAAAAGTAATATTCTTACAGAAAACAAATCTCACCTCCAGTGAGATACATGGATTTTACTTATATTAGTGCAAAGACCCCAAATAATCACAACATTCAGGTCCTTGAGATCTTTTAACCTGTTTGAACTCTTGTCTGTTGCCTTGCAAGATTTTACATTTTTAAAGACAGAAGTGGAAAAATTCCACCCACTATGCTTTTTCAAAGTCAATACATCATTTTGATGAGTAAATAATAACAATGAAAGGAATGATTAGCTTTAAGAAGATGTGTTCCAGCTCACCTGACATTTTAAACATGATTCCTGACATAGTAGGCTACAGTCTCAGCTCTTTGCATATCAGATCTTATACTGTGATAACGCAAGGGCAATATTTCTTCACAGCCTTTTCTTTCAAAGTCCTCTCTTGAATGCCTTAATTTTGCATAACACTACTCCAAGGACTGGGAAGACTGCCTAGTAGGTGGAGTCTTGGCCCTTGTTTTACTTACCCTCATTTTATATCAGTTTAAATCCACCAACATGAGTACAGCTTCTCTCTACTTACACCATGTTGATGACAGAGTTTAACTCAACAGTTCAGCCCTTAATTTGATCCTCATGTGTGGTCTACTTAGTTGTTTTCTTCCAAACAACAACCTGAAGATATCTACTACAATCAGAGTAGTCTACTGCAAGTGATGGCTCTAAGAACAGACTTTGGCATATGCATTCATCTTTTATGCTCTTACACCTTTGAGGGGAAGCCTGGGGTCTTCAAAACCAGCATTGAACAAATACCAAGTGAAGTCTAAGAGTGTTACTGCTACAGTGATGTTGTCAGAGGTGTGATGAAGAGTGATTTTTGTGCTTGCTAAGCAGAGTAATTACATTTTTCCCATTAAGAAATAATATGAATATGAGCCATGACTCATTTATCTGTTGTGCTTACAAGAATTAACGAGAGTCTGTGGACCCCAATCATCCAGAATGGGAAAAGAGTGTAACATGTTTTGTATCCTTACTGGCAGTGGATGCCCAGGTTTCCATCCCTTCACACAAACTGAGGTGAAGCAGGATTTAGGGAAGCTGGTGTGCATCATTTTAGTGGTAATGATTTAGAACTGAAGATGAGTCAATTTGGATTAGACATAAGGAAGAAGTTTTTTACAATGAAGGTGGTGCAACATTGGAACAGGTTGCCAAGAGAAGTTGTAGGTGTCCTGTCTCCAGAAAAATTCAAAGTCATGTTGGGCAGGGCCCTGAGAAACCCAATCTAGTTGAAGATGTCACTGTTCATTGAGGGGGGTGGAATCAGATGTCCTTTAAAGGTCTATTCCCACCCAAACCAGTCTGTGATCAGCATTCATGCCAGTAAAGGACAACACAGGGTGTGCCTAGGTCCCAGCAGCCCAGAGATCTCTTGCAATTAGCAGTTTAGACGTATCCTGAAGATCACATCTGTGCCTGAGGCACACTGACAGCTGTTCCTCCACTAGCATAACCATCTGTCTTACAGAGAGGGTGGAATCAGGTTTGCTAGTTTTTCCATATATATTGCAACTTGGAAGTGTGCCAATACAATATATCAACTTCCACAAGTATACTGAGCCTTAAAAAGAGAGTTTCTCTCCTTTTTCCCTTTTCTTGCTGCTGAGTTGTTCCCTGTTAAATGCAAGGGATTCAGTCCCTACCATGGGCTCATCCCCTTCATTTAGCATATTTGAGACAGGGACCACTTGCCTTGTCTCCCTTTGGCAGGCTGTTCTTGCTGATTTGTTGTTACTGCCCTCTTGGGATGGCCCAGGCTCCAAACATGAATTCCATCTTCCCCAGCTGTGCTCTGACTAGGTGAAAGAGGAAGGGCTTATATCTTCAGCTGTGCCCTAGATATATTGCCACTGTCTAAATTCTACATATTGCCTCGCTGGCTGCAGCACTCCTGAGCGTGTAACTGATTTCCCCTGTTTGCCTGGGCACTTTGTACTGCTCTGCATGACTCATTACTGGTGTTGCAGGACTGCCTGCAGCAGTAGTCTACAAATCAAGAATTACAAATGGAAGCAGAGTGATAGTAAGAGATATAAGGGAGAGTTGTAAAAAAAGCAGTTATTTTTTACTGTATTTGCAGTTGTGTGTCTGGAGGCAAGCAAGAAGAGAAGTTGCAGTAACAAATAATTTGGGAGTGAAGCCCATGGTCTCTAGTAATGACTGAATCCTAATAGGCAAAGTGCAATAGAGATAGCACTTGGAGGCAGGAATATATGGGTTACAATCTATGTAGCTATTTATACAATTTTAAAAGGTGGGGGTGAAATGATATCCCTTCAGCAAAACAATGAATAGTCATATAAAGGTCCAAGAAATAAATGTTGAAAATGCTTCATCCAAAGACCAGAGGCATTTTACCTCCCTGGGAGCTTTCTAGTGAGTATTTTCAAAATGTGCAAATAAAATGAGCCTATATCTATCTGTCTGTTAATATTTTACACATCATAGCTTGAACCACTATTTGGGAGGCTGATGCATTGCAAACAGGTACATAGAAGTGTTTCAGTATATCAGATAAATGCCTAATCAGTATCTGAGCATTGTGCACAGCTATTTCATGCTGTAAACAAAAGGACACAGGATTGGTAGAGACTTTTACACTTATTTTATTTTCCTAATCAAGAAGAAACAATCAGAGGCGTTCATTCCTCATTTTCAAAAGGTTCTCATGATGCAATTACAATTCAATTAAGTGGCAGTCTATGTAGAATAAATTATAGTTATGTATTTATATTTAGACATTTCAGTTTTTCTGCAAAACCTTACCTCAAGGGACAAAAAGGTCTTAGAAATTTTGAAAATTTTCATCCAAGTACATTAAGGTGCCCAGTTGTACAATCCTTCCTCCTGTGGTAGAGTTTTGACTGTGAAATCTTTGAATTGCAAAATGGTGATAATATTCCTATTTTCATTCCAGCTTTTAATTTAGCTAATTGCATATGTAATATCAGCTGTGTAAATGGGTGTATACTTTTTGATTTAGGAAACAAGTTAAATCAACAAGATCTGAATGCATGTAAAATATTAACGGACTGATAAATATTAGTATTTATTACAAATATCACAATATCTTAGAATTTATATGATTTCAGTGGATCACCATCCAAAACCAAAAAACCCCAGAAATATTCCCAGCCTCAGCATAATAATATCTCAATTGTAGTACATTCTTTTCAGAGCGTCCCCTCCTCCCAAGACAGTCTGTGCTCTGACCAGATTTCCTCTGGCATTTTCCTCAGCTTCAGGCAAAAACAGTAATTAATGTTAGGACTTGAGTGTTGTACAGCTAAGCACTAAACAAGACTGCCTCTTCTCATCTCTGCCAGTTGCCTGCTCTCTGATCTTCAACAATTATTCAGACTGGTTGTAGGTAAAATTACATGTTATGAAAATTATGATATGTACATCTACTGTTTAAAAATAGATTAACTCAATTAAAATCTGCACTTCCAGGGGACTCTCAGGATCTTTGGTCCAAACAAAGGCCTGCTAAAGCTAATTAAGGACATTAAGGTGAAATTTGCTTCAGGAATTATTATCTCTACTAGAAGACCTTTGTAAGTGTCTATACTTTGAAAAATGCTAGGAGAAACATTTTTAAATGTGTTGATTTACAGGTAGGTTCATGCTAGAATCTTTTTGTGTTATGGTGATACTAGCTGCGGGTTCTCAGGGGAGGAGAAGGAGTATCTTTGTTAGAAATACTTCTATGTTAAAAATAATGACATATATTCTTAAGAAAGAAAACTTGTCTGTTTTTATAAAGCTGTGTCAGTTCATCTAAAAAAATAAATAAAAAAGTCACAACATTTAGCAGTAGCAGTTTTCTGTATTTCTTATGGTAAATCTCAATGTAAACACAATTACACTGGGGAAAGAAAGATTTTTCCCAGTTCATTTTAGTTGGTTGGAGTGAAGGATATGTTACATGTCCATATGTTATATGGATATGGACATTGTTACATTGCCTTAAGGTGTGTTTAACTTAGGATTGTCTCTTCTTACAAAATGTATTTCTCGAATCTAACCAAGCAAATGATCCTTCATTTTCTTTTCATTTCTCTTTTATTTTCCTGACATTGTCCTGATTTATTTAGATTTGTGTAATTTTTATTGCAGTTCTGCTTCTGAGACTTTTACAACGTTGGTCCTTTGCTGAAATTGCAATATATCAAGATATATCTAGATTGAAAGAGTTTCTGTGCAAAGTTAAAGGAAGTTAGTTAAAATGTTTCAACAGATCAATGCTCTGGCAGTGAAGAAAGTTTCAACTATAGAGGGATTTACTGATCAAAAGGAAAAGCCAAACATTGTTCAGAGTTAGACTAGAGTCCTTGGAAGAGAAAGACACATTTCTTACTCCAGTAAGCAAGTTGGCAGCTACATTCAGCACAAGCATAAATTTCCTGTAGGCCTTAAAAAACAGCTCATATGGCAGACATCTCACTAGTTCATTTGGGAGACCCTAAATACACACAAATTTGTGCAATGTGTGGTGATAATGAAAAATGTAATGAAGCTTTCACACCCTTCGGTCTGGCAAATACCTTGTTAAGAATGAGTGAGCACACTTGCTCAGTGACATATAGAGGGGACTTCCCATGGAATCTCATTGAGCTCCTCTTGATTTTGTGAGTGAACCTGACAATTAGTTTTAACTCCATCCTCAAATTGAATGGAAAAGATGATTTTTACCTGGTGGTTATAGGGGATCCCCTCAAAAGTTTTTCTCCCCCACTTCATGCCAGGCCTTTGGGCATCCACTGAGTCCACGGCAAGGGCTGTGCTGTATTCCCAACTTGGCAAACCCCATGCAGACCTTCCTCCTTGCACAAGGTTTTGCAGGAAGGAGTAGGTGGAAGCCTGGGCTGGATTTACAGAAAAGTTTCAAGAGGGAACACTGTTATTACCTAATAGATGTGTAAACATTTTCATCTTGTGTTGTCTTTCTTTTTGTCTAAATAGGTATAATATATAAAGCTTAAGACAAAAATGTCATAATTAATTGCCTCAAGAGAAGTTAAAAAAATATTACTTATTATATTGGTGCTATAGTCTTTATGATTTTTATGCAAGACTGTGTAAAGACGAGATAAACAAAGTATTCACAACCATAAACTCATAATGCAAGAAAAAATAGGGGAAAAAAGAGGAAAATAATACTTTTTGGTGAAGACCTAGTTTGGTCCATAACACAAAATTTCCTGTTTAACTCCAGAGTTAAACTGTGTGAGTTTTGCTTTAGTCCAATAATAGCGATTGCCTAATAAAATATTATCTCTCTATAACCCCACCTCCAAGTTTTTGTGCAAGAGGAGTGAAACAGAAGCAATATAAAATAATACAGCCAGATTTGCTGTTTCATGAATCAATTTATAGACAGTACAGCCACACTAAAAGTGGAAAGAGAAGGTGTTTGTTGCATTCAAATGTACAGCAAAAGCACTAAGCAGCTTTTGCATGTCAAGCAGAATCTCCTTTCCATCCACTAGATAGAGCTAGGGGACTTCGAGTGTCAGTGCAAGGCTTGGCATGGCACACCTGTGGCTTCTGCCTGGAGGCCTGGTGCTCCCCTGCACTGCTCTGACAAGCAAACAAACACATTCACAGACCTGGGTAGGTTTCTCTGTTTGAAAGCTCATTTCATATCATGTGTTGAATGCCATGTTGGGGGCAGTGAAATAAAAAGTGGTATTTTCCTTCTTTTATCCTTTTAACTGTTCTTGTTTGGAGGATACAGTTTATGTAAATTACCTTTCTTCATATTAGTAGAGGTATTACAGCATCAAATCTTACATCAGACATACTTTTCTGCATTACCTGAAAAAAAAAAAAACCTAGAAAAGAGGTAATTTAACCATTGAAAAACACACATTTTGAAATTTAATGTCTATCATTTTTGGACCTTATTGCCTCATCAGTAAGCAAATATTTTTGAAACATGTGAAATGAAACATTATATTCTGAGTTTTTGTGGGGTTTGGTGTTTCTTGTTTGTTATTTTTTTGTTTTCCCTAGTCAGTTTTCTTCTATTCTCTTAGAGAAGAATAGCATAAGATTGAATTGGGATCAAATGAGCAAAGCCCCACAGATATGTATTCCAAAATGTGTAGCTTCTGTAATGATGCAACCGGAGCTAGGGAAATAGATTTTCATTGATTTTTTCATGCCATCTTAAGAAGTTGGGTTTTTTTAAAATACCATTTGCCATTACATTTAACTGAATTAAATAGAATGGTTCAAACTGCTCTATTTTGAAATTGTACTTGCCTCTTATATTTGAAAACTGCTTTCCCAAAAGTTGCTACACTTGCAAAGGCAAACACTGGCACAATAAAATTGCAATTAAGTAATCCATCTCTCTCAGAGAGGGCTGAGGCTGCAGGAGGCAGATTGAGGTGAAGCCCTGCCTGCAGCCAGCTGGCCTCTTCTTTGGCTCCAGATTAGAAAGCTTTCAACAAGGCCATGAGAGCAACTGGAGACAGAATAAAAAGTGGATGTTTGAGGGAATATAATCAGTAGAATGTTTGGGAAAATGGAATACTCCTGTGTAGCTACAGTAATCGGGGGTTTTCCCCCTCCTTTGAGCACATTGCTTGTGTTTTACAGAAAAATGCCATTCATTCAAATACCTGAGTGGGGAAGGATGGAAAGGGTAGGCATGTAAAGGCAAGGGAGCTACATCCTTTTTGTGTGGGTAAGAAGGGGGGGGGAAAAATGGATAGATGAGAAACTTTCTCCTGAGAAACAATACTGAGTGATTTAGAACTCCAAGTTTCCTCTGCAGAGTCCCATCATCCTGTATTTGAAGTTTTTTCCTCTTTGTCTTTTGACCGGGTTACTTTGGTTATCTTGCTTGCTACAGGGATGATGCTTCTGTAAACAAACTTGACAGGCTTTAAAGCAGGAGTTACAGCACATGGAGTCCAAAATGTTGAGGATGACAAGAACAGATTCTAAATTAGGATGACTATCTATATCTTTCCAATCTCTTCATTGAAAAAGAGGAATGAACAATTCATATTTCTCATGGTAGGTTCTGTACATTGTACACTATTTTTGGTGATCCTAAAAGAAAACTATATTCCACTGCTATGCAGTAGAATTCTGGTCTCTTGCCAATAAAAGGAGAGAGCTGTGTTTTCCCCTAAAATCACAGACATTTCCCAGGTGTTCTCAAGTACAGTCTCACTCCTTGCCTGTGGTTAACTTGGAGATAGAGCAAGATAATGGCAAATAGCCATTAAAGTTTTTATTCTTAGGTCAGTGTCTCTCATACTGAATTTTTTGCAAGAATCACACCAATGAGTGTGTCAGAGGAGTTGAATCTCAAACGTGTTTCTATTCGTCATGATATCACATTATGCCTTCAATCCAGGGAATTTTTCTACCACTTTATCAGTCTTTATCCACTGAAATACACCCACAAACCCCAGCGCAGGAATGGAAATAATGTTAATATTATATAAATCTTTTTCTCGCTATTCCTCCCGAGGGTTTGCCAGCATAAATTCCCTTTACAACTTTTTTAGCAAAATCCTTCTCTTGAAAAAAACCTGTGTACAAACACACACACACACACACACACACACACACACACACACACACTAAATTCTGACACATCACAGAAATTGCTTGAACCAAAAAGTACAGTATTTAACTATAGGGCGAAGTGTTTAACCTTTGGGTTGGCAGGTAAAACAGTGGTGCAGGGTCTCTGCCTAAGGTAATTTACATCAGATCTTCTACTAACACATATATTTCTCATTTGATAGGAGTAATAGTTACCCATGTTAATCTACTAACATCCTAAACCCTTCTAGGAGCCAATGTGTACTTATCTGTGTTTTGGTTCTCAGTATTTCATGAACATACTAACTGCAGACAGAACTGCTACTGCTAAGATCAAAGACAGTCATTCCCTTCCTTGGTGGCTGAGATGGAGATGCTCTTTTCAGTGAATGTGCTCAGTATTTATTTCTGTCATTTTCATCCATCTTTTTCACAGGCTTAGCCCAGAACCTGATGCTATCCATCCTCAGTGAGATTGCTGAACATACAAGCTTTTTCTTCTCGTCCCAATTTCTCCATGTTTAGCCAGACTTTGCTCATAGTTCTGCATAAGAAAAGTGGGTTCTGTGTCCTGTCAGGCTTACCATTATATAGACACACTGGAAATTGGACTTCTATTTTCTTTCATAGACATTCCAATATGCCTTCAGATTTTTTTTTTCATATTTTCCCAGTTTTCTGGGTTGGGGATCAGTATAACCAGAGTTTATTAAATTGTGTGACTCAGAGGACATTCTAGTGTACCTTTGGAAGTAAGCAGCAATGGAAAGATTATTAATTTGACATATAACATATTTTATTTTGACAAGGTATTTTCTCAAGCTGAGTAATATTTTTTCACCTCTATGTTTCTTCTCCTGTTTGGTACTACTTTCCTTTAGGTTTAAATTAATTTTGAATTCTCTTAAAAAGCCCAACTGTATGGGAATCAGTAACTCCCAGAATTCAGACTGAGCTGTTTTGAGTAACTTCTTTTCCCCATTGAGCTAATTCTGCTGGACATTAACTTCACTGAAATTGAGGCATGTGGCTGGACTCTGTCAGTCTTGGTCCTTCCTGTGAGAAGATCCTTCCTGTATCAATGATCTCAGTTTACATCAAATGTACAAAACACGTGTCTACCTCTAACACAGCTGTCCTGGTTCCTAGTCCTTCTTGGTTTGCATGCATCTGACCTGTTCTGAACATGCTGACTTTAGGTTCAGCATTAAGTCAATTGTACTCCAGTGTACTTATTTTCTCTCCATTCACAATAAAGAGATCTCACAAGGTCTGGCTCAAATTCAGACATTCATAATGTAGACAACTTCTTTTGCAAAGATTAATCCTGCTAGTCTAATCTACCTGTATATTTTATGTCTTATCTATGTGACAAGAATAATACTGTTACACTCAATTCCTGAAACCAATATGTAAAAACTCTGTCAGTACTATTTCACTTCCAGCAAACTCTGTTTAGCACTTGTTCATTACTGAATTATCCAGTACACATGTAAGATACCATAGCTTTCCTTATGAAGGAAATGTGTTCAGACTGGAGAGCTGATATTTGGATCAATAATGGCAATTCAAATAAAAAGTGTGTTTCCTTTTAGATTATACATGTCCTATTCAATTATCCTCTACTGAGTGTTGCTGGAAAAATTTCAGACAAGACATTAACAAGACAATAAGCCTCAAAATCACCCTGGTTTTCAAATACTCAAATTTTCAGGTAGAAAAGACCCTCTAGGGTACTTTTCTTTATTAGTCTTTGTCCAGAAGCTTATTCTTAATATTTAGAACAATTTGCAGCTTCATAAATGTGCTTAATCTTCATTAACGTGCACTTTTGTTTGCTTATGTGTCTCTTTTCTATGGTAGTTCATGAAAAATAAATATATCTCTGCTTTTACAGGAAGTGAAAAAGTTATTGTGTAGAAAAAATGAAAATAAGTTTTTGTCTTCCACCACACCTTCTTTTGATTTTTCTTAATACTTCACATGCTGATAATCACAAATTTAAAGATCTATATTAACTTTTAAACGTCTAGAGCATGAAGCAAACTGCCAAAACAGAATATGGAATTCAACCTTTTTTTTCTTTAAAACAAAACCCAGCAGAGGTATCCAAGTAGCCCCTCTATGTGTGAGCCACCATTAGCACTTCCCTAATTAAAGTCAAGGTGCTCATAACACCACTGTAGTACAGGTTTTGAATTCCCAGTTAAAATTATTAGTGTTTGTTCTCAGTGTGTTTCAGCTCTGTTTTCTTGTGCTTGGGGGAAAAGTAGTCCAGTTAACCCTGTCATTCCAGAATGCCTGAGTATGTCTTAATGAATCAGTATAAATATGCAGTTTCTCCCATGAGGCGTGAGTGCAATGTGCCTCTCACACATATGAAATATTCATTACAGCTTTTGAAGGTCTTATTTTTTTTTAAGGTGGCTGAAAGGTAAACATCATAGAGATAATATGTTTTATTTGTTCTGTCAAGATTAATTTCAATTTTTTAACTCAAACAGGGGAACTTCTACAGCTCGGCATTCTGTTGTGCCTGGGTGGCACAAGGATGAGGAAGGTAAATGACGCAGAGGGCAGGCTGAGGGCAATCTCTGCTATGAATTATGCTTTTCAAGTGTTGGAATATCATTGCCATAAAATGGACAGTAAATTAACTGTCCACATTTATTAACACAAAGAGAAAGTGTTTTGGAATTGACATCTTCCAAAGCTGTGATGCTCTGCTCCCAAAAAATGGAAGTGCAAAGTAGCTCAGGACTGCGGAACTTGCTGAAAATCCTCCCGTGGCCTGTGCATAAGGAAGTGCACACAACTTATTCTTCTAAAATGCCATCAAAGTATTTTTTTTCTTTTCACATTCCCTGTGAGCCAACAATAGCAGTTGCTATAAATTATGAACCAAAAGCCTTAAAAGAACTAACTTTAGTGGCTGGCTGAAGTGCAAATAGAAGAGAGAGATGTAGGATTCAGCAAGATTAATTTCCACTTTTTCTTCTGACCAGGACTATTTCTCTTTCCATGTGTATATTTTATAGTTTTTATTCCTGAGTAATTCTGGAACACCAGTTTCCAGCTGTACACTTTAGAAGCATTTCATAACAAGAAGCATTTCATGTCAAGGTAGCAGTATTAATGCCACTCATAACTTATTAAAGTAAAATTTGATTTTAAAATAATTTCAGTTGTATTAAAATCAGGTTAATAGCTATATTTTTGGTATTTTTTTTTTTTTTTACCATTATGTATTTTTCTTTTATTTGCTGCATTGGTAATTCTAGGGAGAAGTGGATTTTGTTGCTCAAACATGAGCTGTACAAACAACTTGAAGCATTTTGCATGCATATGGCTGTGTATAGCATATATGAATTTCCTTAGTTTCCTTTTCAATTTTTTGTAACCATTTCTCTGCAGACCTTTCAAGCAGTTTAAATGTTTTGGAGAAGAAATTGATATGTTTGATTTAAATAATTGATTCTATGATTTATTAAATTGCAAAAGAGATTCAATTATTTAGTATTATGTACTACTATTTCTGTTGATACGGAAATACAATCAGTGAAAGGTTAATCAAAATGATAATGAATTTTGATTAAGCCATGCCTCCTGCTGGCTTCAAGAAAAGGCATTTGCACAATTCTTTATTTTTCTGATATTGATGTACACATTTTTATCTTAGAAAAGTAAGAAAATATTTCTTTGAAAATCTTCTGAAATAGCTTTTAAAACTCTAATTTGAAAAACCTTTTTTGAATATCCCGGTGATACCCTGATGCCACATTCTAATTTGATGGGATCATCAGTATGTGCTATGAACATTACATATTTCATAAATTCCAATTTGATTTTTGAAAAAAAAAATCACTGAAGTTGAGATTCTGGAAGATCTAAAAGAATATATGAAAAAAATATAGCTTGCTCAAGAAAGAGGAATACAAAAGAGACATTTTTAACTACAGAACCTTTAGGGAAGAATAAGAATGTCAGCATGAGAGACTTTACAGTGATTTGGAAAAGGAAATGAATTCTTTTTCTGGTGTTTAAAAATTATACTTGAGAACCCTGTGATGATATTCAGTTGTCTTTTCTACTGTTAGTTATTACTGAAAGCTGGGTTCAAACTCTTCTCATAGAAGTACTAGAGATAAGAAGTATAACAAATTTCTTAAAAAATTGATCTTGATGAACACTTAAAGCAACTGTGTAGCATTGGTGTCTGCCATGACACGGAAATGAATGAGACAGTTGAGGAGAGGTCTTTCCACCCCGTGCTCCTTAAGAAGCAGATGCATGTGTCAGTGACACCAAAAAAATAAAAATGCAACATTTCAGCCTGTTGCAAACTTCTTTGCTTAACAAGGTCTGCCCTAATTTCAGCTTTTTTAGCATACTCATCAGCAACTCTTTTCAAAGGCAACTGTTTTTACAACACAAATAACCCCTCTGTCTTCCCAGACCTATTTTTATACTGCACATACTGTTCAGTTCTTATGCAGATCATGACAGAGGATAATACATTTATTCTACTTCATATTATTTATCACAATATCACAGGAGCTGCGTGACATGGATGATAAAATATTCTCCATAGTGCAGAGCAGAGCCAATCTGAAAAGCAGCCTTGGTTCCAGTTGATCTGCTTGGCTGGGATTTCAGAGTGGACTTTTCTCAGCCTGCTCTCCACAGTGTGTTTCTGCTGTGCATGTCTGCCAGCATGACTCACATTAGCTTTCCAGTCAGCCAACTCAGTTCATTCTGCTAAAAACTAATGCAGAAAAATATTTCTTTCAGTAGGGCCAGTAAGATGTAGCCATGTGCCTGATTGCATAAAGCCTTGTACAGACACAAGGAAAAGACTGGGAACTTTTGGACAGGAGTAAAGTGAGATTAAGTTGGCTTAAACTAGTTTAAGCTCTCTGCAGAACAGCCAACTGATCTTACAGGGACCAATTTTTTGGGCATAGTTTTTCATTTTTATTCTAAAATTTTATTTTCACCTTTTTGTTGCTACAAAAGTGCTGAATTAGTTTGCACCATTTTGGTACTGAATGGCCAAAATGGGCCTGCAGACATACCACAGATAATACTGCCCATAGTTCCAATGGCAGTTTATTCAGCTTTCTGTCAGTGGCAACTCTATCCAGGTTCATCAGCAGTTGTCATGCACATAAAGAATAACAATAAATTTGGCCTTGAAATTTAATTTTATCCTTCTGCCTTTTTTTTTTTCTATTTTAATCAGAATACAAATCTCAGATGGAGGGGTGAAATGGTGAATACCTCTCATGAGTATGAACACATAAGCAATTCTAAAATTCTCACTCTGTAGGAGGTACTATGCAGAATCCAGATGTCAAAATCCAATGAAACTTGTCATTTACCTTAGCCAGAAATACAATTGCTTCCAGAAGCCCCTTTACAAGAGAACTTTGTCCAGTTGAGCGTTTTCCAATTGTTTGGTTTTACAAATCAAAGTATAATGAAACACCCAACTCTTTTCACATCTGAATGCAAGCAGAATACCAAACCTTTTTATCTTGCTTTAATGTTAACTAATTAATTATAGTATTTTCAATTGTAAGGAAGGATGGTGTTTATAAGTGAGATTTTTCAGCACATCAGGATGTGAATAGCTTTTTCATCTAGGGCTGAAGTGCTGCAGAACTAAACTGGTAAGAAAAAAAAATAATTACAGATATGTTTTTCCCTATGAATACTGTCAAAACTAGACTGTGTCCAAAACAAAGGCAAATATAATTATTAATATTCTTATTAGTTGCTTAGTAGAAATGTTACTGCTTAAAATCTTCTCCAGTTTGAATGTTTGTTTTGCATTTATTAAAGACTAAATTTATGAAAAATGTTTTAAGAGACAAGGTCTAATTTTTCAATAACTACTGAATGTCCCCACAATCATTATTTACTATCTGGAATGTCAACAGTGATCTCTTTGTTTCTGTGTTCTGGAAGCACTGGAAAACTTTGTTCACATGAAATTTTGTTGCACTAGGGATGATTCAGGGCAGAAGTTTTCCATGTGAATTTTGATACTTTTTAGGGTTTTTTAAAATTTAGTCATCCTTCTCAGCTTTTTGATTCTTCTGTCTGATAAATATTCAGAAAATTCTTCATGAACATTTGATTTCTGAGTGAGCAACATGGTTCAGATTTTTCTTCTCACTAATGTCTCTGTTGGGCTGACTCTGTGCCCTGTTGCAGGAATCTGTTTTTCCTAGGGAAAGCTGAAGATTTTGCTCTAAATACTGTCTCTACAGCTGAACCTTTCTGCTCTACATGGCGGTTACAATTTCATCTCCACATAGCACTGGATAACCAAACTTGCCAGTTTGAAATCACAATCAGCAACAAAGTACTGACATTCAAAACTAGCAAGAGAAACCCATTCTGTGCTTGCAGGAATAGTCACAAACCTTTTATCTCCTTTGTAAATCAACAGTGCATAGAAGGTGGAAATTGTGGTATTTCAAAAAACTGAAAAAATAACCACTGCTAAGCATAAGGAGTCTTGCTGTTTGCAGAACATACTGTATAATTTTCTCAAATTGCTCTCCCTACTAATGGACTTATAAGTTCTGTTTTCTAGAGCATAATAATATCCTCCATATTCCACTGTAACCTTGCCACTACTGGACCATTTCAGCTAAGGACTTCTGTTTATTTATGGACACAAGCATGGCCCTGTATCCTCCTCTGTGGGTCTCAGGCCTCTGAATCAGTGTAGAGATAGAACATCTGTGTTATGGGGAAAAACTACTCACCTCATGTGTTTTAAATCAAATAAGGAGTAAAGGTTTGTTGATTTATTAATGACAGAGTTAACTGGCAGTCAGTGAACTGGCATTCAATGAATTATACATTCAGGATCAATATTGGTGACACAACAGGTAAACCCCAGTCCCAGATGCCTGAAAAACATGAAGCCAGCCCATTCCAAACTTCCTTCTGTAGGTAATGCCCCCCTGTACTTCCATGCACTCTCACACTGTCTGGCAGCACAGGCAGTGCCACCCTCCCCTCTGGGTGGCTGCAGGTCCCCTGTGTGGTGGCAGGGACAGGTGACCCAGGTGTCCTTGTGTGCCTGCAGAGCAGGGCTGCCCCCACTCCCCCTCACTGGGGTCACTGCCAGGTGCTGGTGCTGCTGCACCCCACAGGGACCTGCTGAGCCCAGTCCAGGCATGGGGATGTCTTGGGGGGATGGCAGTGCCACCAGGGTTTTTCTGCTCCAAGGCCTCTACCAACAGCTTATAGGAGTGTCCATTTCTGTCCCACTGCTTTTCAGACAGTTTCAGTAACGTGTCTCTGGTTATGTAGTTGATGTTCAGAGTGATGAGTGGTTGCCCTGGAGTTTATCCATAGCATTACCAGTTTGAAGGAAAGGATCTCTCAGAGGGTTTGGGCTGTCCCTTCACAAGCACTGTTCCACACTCCCAGCCTGTACTTGGTGTAGTTGTCAAGGTGTTGGTAGTAGGGGGCTGGTTAATGGCAGCCCTGACCTTACCTCCCCAAGGAGCCTTTCCATCTCACTTTCTCTCCCTGTCAAGGAGGGGGAGTGTTTTACTCACATGTATATCTGATAATATATTAGATGCATTTATTTATGACATGCATGGCCATTTATAACTTCTATGCTTTTTAGCTCTTTTTAAAAAATTCTTTTCTACTTTACAAAAAACAAATTCATTTGCAGTTCACGTTGTGGGGAAAAGTACTGATGTCCACTTCCCTGGACAGGCTAATTGGCTTATCATTCTTAACCCTTGACAAGATATATGTCACAATATAAAGGTATCATGCATGAATATCATGCAAACACACATAGAAAATGCATTTTTATAAGGCTGGTTTACAAAATTTTTCATTTCAGAGGTGAGGCCTGGATATTCTTCCCTTGTGCCTTTACACTTGAGCCTGTAACCTGATATATATTTAATTTTCTGTGGATTTGGACTTCCTTGTGCAGTGTGTTTTATGAATGATGATTCCAAGAAGCAATTAATAGACATGACACTCCTATGAAAAAATATTAGGGTGCAAGGTAAACTACAAAAAGCATTGAGCTGGTCTTGAAGGAACACTCAGCTGATCTAAGAACAAGGAGGAGATAAACTGATGGTCTGTTTGTGTGTTTTGGAGGCAGGTATAAAAGAAAAAGGAAGAACGGAGGTTTTCATGTTCTCCATGTCTAACTTTGCTACCAGTTTGACATGAGACACTTTCTTTTCTCTGCATTTTAAATGACTTTTTCCTATTATCCATTGCTATAACCCCCACATTTGAATGTGTTGGAGAGATGAAACACTTGAGTACAAATTGGAACACATGCTGCATATGCTTGTGCAAAATGGAAATCGGCTTGTATGTTTTTTCCTGTAAAATCTTCAAGCAATATAAAAACTTTTGGAGGGGAGATCTTTGTTATTAATTCAGTCTGAAATATCAGCTAAATTTAACTAATTGCTAAATTGCTAAATTAAAAGTGTTTTTGCAAGGTGTATTAAAATTCATGCATATGATCCTTCTGATTGGTATTTTAACTATAATTTACATTTTACATTTTAATAGACCATAATTAATACTTCTCTGAATTTTTTGGAGGGCTGAGATGTGATTAAAAAAGTCTTTTGATTGACAAAGTAAAATTGTCTGAGTTGGGAAAAAGAAACTACATTAAGGGAAACTGCTTATTTATTAGTTACCTTGTGGAAAGGAAATTTTAGCAGGATTTCTATGACATTAACTTCCAGTAGTTGCACAATATCTAAGTGTTTCCCCTGGATAAAGGGTGCATTCACAAGTTATCCAGGGGCTGAAAAAGTTTCTTCTAGTTGTTAGAACTTGTAAGTCTTCTCAAATTTAGACAGACTCATCCTTGCTCTTTAAGCTATGACCTTACCTACTTGCCAGTCTTAATCAAATCCCCATTGAGTCCTGCTGTGTCCTTTAACATCTGGATCACTCATTCCAGAGATCTGAGAAAGCTTGGAGTGCCACTGTGAAAATAAAAAGCTCCTTTTTCTTAGCTGATAGCAGAAGGCAGTGAAAAAGTCCTTGTAGTCTAGGGAAATAAATCGAAGTGCTTCACCTGGAAAAAAAAGAGTTTTAATTTAGCTGCAGCACTTAGCACATTTTATCATTTATTTTCCTTAACTCCTTTATAAAACACATGTTCTATTCTAATTTAAAAAGGTAGATTGTCATTACTAGCCAGAACATTTGTCTTTGCAGGCTTCCTTTGAGTTCACTGAGAAAAAGCATTTGAGTACAAAATGCAATTTTGTTTCACATATCCGGCAGTGGCCTCATTTTCCAACTGACAGTAAAAGTCATATGGTCCCATTAGCACCAGTAAATAAAAAGTGACCCTATATTCCTCTGGAGACATAGTCTGCTGCCATAGAAGGACCCCAATGCAAAGAGCAAGTACTTTTCCACCAGCTGAAAATGCATCACAAGAAATAAAAAGGCCATTATGTTGTAAGGACATAAAAGCAGGTGCAACTTACCAAGGCCAAGCTCCTAACTGCACTATCTGTGCTTCTGTGACTTCTCAAAGCAAACACAAGAGCAAATATTCATGGATCCATTGGCATGTGAATGCACGTCTCTAGTAATCTTTGCACACAAAGTCAAGGTGACCCAGGCATTCCAGTTCCAGAGAAATTCCCACTGAAATCCCATCTAGTCAGGCCTGCAGAGTGAGGTGAAAGAAGCAGACCAATGACGTTAAAGGTATTTGTCTGACTGTAACCCCTAAAACTCACTACACAGCCATCTGAAGAAGCTCAAGGGTTTTATTTTAAGAGTCTTTATAACAAATGCAGTTCCTACATGTGACAGATTTTCAGACATATATTTTGTGTGGGATAATAATAATAAACAATTAATAAATCATAAACAATTAGTAATAATAACCATAACAGTAACAATAACAAAAAATTAGAGCTACTCAGAAACATTTTAGAATCAGACAAAAAATGTTCCTCCTTTTTATGCAGACAGGGTAAGGGTTTTTTTAGAGTGCCTTGCAGGCTTCATTTTCTCTCTCCTCCCAGGAATGCTGTGCTCACAGGAGGTATTAGAAGAACACTGATAAAAATCACTGCTTTCTAGCATTGCAGAAGCAGCTGGTGACCCATGAAGTGGAGCTGTAGAAGCTAGTGTGTCTGTGCTGGGATTCAAGAACCCTCTCTTTTGTGTTCTGCCCCTTTCTTGCTCTGCTTTTGCCTACCAGCATATTTAGTATCTGATAACAATATATTCTAAAAACAATGTTGTGCAAGACCACTACTTAATAGTATTTATTTTATCTTAAAAATGACTTTCTCATAGCAACAGGTAAAGCCCAAACCCTGTTTTTAGGATTGGAAATATCCTAATTTCGTGTTGAGTTGAAGTACAGAAATGTACCTAAGTGTACTGATTATCAAACACAAGTAGGGAGTGATCAAAACACCCTTTCTTTTTGTCTCAATTAACAAAAACTGATGAGCATCTGTACCAAGTAACAGCCTTTAAAATTAGAAGTCTAAAGAAAAGGATGCATTAGGAAAAAGATATAAAAAGTGTTTCCTGTAGGAGCAGGTATTATAAACAGATGTTTGTACTAAAATATGAAAGTATAAATTGCAGAAGAAGATAAACAGAAGAGCAAGATAGATTCCAGGATATAACTTAGTGCAGGCTGTATACAGCTATGATGCCTATGAAAATCCAGCAAATCTTCAAAATCAGCCACCTGAAGAACTCTCAAATAAAGTACTTTTGACTTTGCAGCAACTACCAGGTGAGGCCTGGAATTACTTTCTTTTTCTTTTCCTTCTTTCTTTTTAGCCAGTGGATAAAAGCAGATTGCACCCTGTGCAATACAGGAGAGAGCAGGGCTGTACTAACTGCTGAAAAGTGCTCTGCTTGGTTAAAAATTCATTCCTTATGGAAATGAAATATTGTCAATGGAATTATGGTACCTCCAAATGTGTCCCAGGCTGTTTGATCTGTCACAAAGAAAGGTTTTAAACTTTGAAAAAATTCAGCTTTGTGAGGTCTGAATGTCAGTCAGGGCTACACAGGATCAATTTACAGCAAGAGTCATGAGAGGTTTTTGATGATATTGATGTGAAGTAGAGCACACAGACAAAAGAGAAAACAACACTTTTTTCCTAATGATAGCAGTGGGCTTTGAAATTAGGCACAGCAGGTAGAGAGAGATCCCATACAGATTTCAAAAAAGGATCCATGTCCTGGTACTAACTCACTTCAAATTGCCAGGGAGTTGAAAAATCCCTCTGTTTAACATTAACTTGAGCTAACAAAGACAAAGCTCCCAGGCAGCACAGCTATTAATGCCAAGCTGCTGTGCAGCATTTACCAGACCTAAAACATACAAACATCAGTAACCAGCCCTCTGCATTTTCATCTACTTGTTATCAGTACAAAGGGACTTCTGTTTTGCTGATACAGATCCATAGAGCAGGGCTCTCATTTAAACTAAAAATGAGGGCTCTTATTGAAATGATATTTTTTTAAAATTGGCAGACTCTAACATCCAACTTAAATTTTAAAGAAAATAGAGAAAGCTTAAAGAAACCCCTCTAAAGCTTAAATAAACCCCTCTAAAGTTATGATGATGTGTTAGACCTTCCATGCTTCTAGTGCTGTTTTAGCTGAAAACTGGTTTTGTACCTAGCAAAAGACTAACAGGGAGATGGCACATCAAAATGCCTTTAACTGTATTTAATTTTCATTGGAAAAGTTACATCCTTCTGGATGCCCAAATCCTTTATTTAAAACAGTATGATAAATTAAATTCTCTTTAGTTTTATATGAGAAAATGTTACTGAAGCAGGCAGTTCTCTAGCAAGACAGAACTGTTTATGGAGATGGACCAGGATAATGAGAAAGAAGATCATGCACATAAATCATTGTCATTAGGGATTAAAAAGGATGTGTAATGACCTGTGCAGGTATTAGAAATGCAGGCTGATACTGTGTGAGTCAAGCTGATTGATCCTTGCAGACAAAAAGATTCAAGTTTAGAAAAATATTGGTTGTCAATGCGACTTAAGGCACAGAATTTTAATGTAAGTCTGAAAGGTAAACATATTGGACTTAAAGCTTAACAACAAATTTTAAGTATTGGTGAGAAGGAAATGAAGATTTATGAACTGTTTAAAGGGCTCTTTCAAGTTCAATTGGCCAGAAATGAAAGGAGCAAAAGGATGACAGGAGAAACTGGACTGGTATTTATTCATGATGGTTCAAAACATGAGAATATAAGGAAAGAAAAGTAGTTATGCTAAGTGGGACATTCCATGTAAGAACATGGAAATAACTGATCTTTTTGGTGTGATACTGCAGGAGAAGGAGCCCAGAAGTTTCACTGTTGGGAAGGATGAAAGTTTGACGAGAAAGTTTCACAGATATGGATGCTTAGCAGAAAGATTTTCAACTGTAGAGTCTGATGAAGGAATAGAGATGGAAGCAAGTTTTGATATAGAAGAAAAGAATTGCTGAGCCAGTCTTACTGGATAACCAAGGAGGCAAAGGGTATGTTAGTTAGAAGGGGTTTTTATGACTTAGAGCAAAAGATAAACCCACTCAAACCAGAAGATATTTTTACCAAGCAGAAGGGTAGCACAGGCAAACAAGCCTGCTGATGTGGCAAGTAGAAGAAAGGTCTCAGAATTTTCCACTGCAAGAAAACTGAATAACAACTTCTAGCTTAAACTGTAATGTACTGACTGTGAGTGATTGGAGAATAGTAACATGAATATGGTAATTAGAGTAGTTCTGATAGGCTATAGATAAAAGTTAAAGTATAGATTGGTTCTACTGTATTAAGATGCTCAGCAAAAAAAAGTATATAATGCAATGTAACCAAAACCAAAGGGTCTTCAGGCCTGCCTGCAGCTGGAGCTGGCAGCTGTAGGCACAGCTCTGTTGCCCATGACCCTGGACTGCTGTAACCTCTTGGATGGAATAAACTGCGTTTTGGAGAGCCGCCGGGAGTCCCACATCTCTCATTTCGGCTCTTACATCTTCCTCTGCTGTTTTTACATAGTTCAAGACAAACACCTGGAAATGTCAAGTGTTGGTATTAGACCAAAAATAATTGAAAGAAAAACTGGAGATATAGTTAGGTCTCTGTCAAAAAAATGCAGCACCATGTTGAAGTTTCAGCTTTGCTAGAGGACAGCAGATCAGTCAGCCTGTGGAGAAAAACTGTTCAGGTAAAGGTGTTCCCAAAACATTATCACCATCTCCTTTATCTACTTCACTGCCTGAGGTTGTTCAAGAGCTCACTATCCAGGCCATTGGGAAAGGTGCCAGTTTTCTGAAAAATCAGATTTGTTCCTCAAGTAATTTAAAATGTTGATAGGCTGTGAACAATTGAACTTAATTTTTCGTTTCACAGCAAAACAGCATGTAAGTAATGTCAGCAAAGGTCATTTGCTGGAATTAAGTCAGATAAATGCCTTAAATGTTTTTTAATCTTTATTCTTAATGTCATGTGCTGACATGATAATGCTATAAAATGTCAGTGTGGGTTTTGTTAAATATATTGTAGAGAAAATCTGCCAGCCATTCACACATGGTCTGAAACCAACTATCCACTCTCTACAACAATCAGTCTACAGGAAATATGAAATTTGCAGATGGTGTGTGCTTTTACATTATGTTCATTGGACTATTTTGGAATTCAAAGGTGTTTGAAATCTGGGACCACTTCTTGTTTTGATTTTTTTTTCTCCTGGCTTTCCTTTCATAGGTCATTTTGGCAGAATAATTTATTTGTTTCTATAGATTTATGAATTATTTTCTGTGTGTAAATACATCATGGGAAACAAGTATTCAGCATGTATGCTAGGCTAACATGAAAGAGAATGTTAGTATTGTGCTCTGAGAGGAAGAACTCTATTGTGTGTGTACCATGCCTAGTGTTATGATGGTCTCATGTTGTGGGAAAATGACTGGGGGTGAAATTATAAAAAAATGGGCAGTTATACTCACTTTCTAGCAGAAGTTATAACAGTACAGATGTTTGACAGTGAAATGCAGTTGCTGCTTCCTGGATGGAATGCTGTTGGCATGCACAAAGTCTATTCCACCATGATTCCCCACCCAACACAGAGTGCAACTTTAGGCAGCTGCTGAGAGGGATGGGATGGAGGGTGGAGCAGAGTGGAAACACCACAGCCAGGCTCTGTTGTAATCCTTGCGGGGGAGAACTTGGTGTTTCCAGGTAGCCAATAAACCACAAAGTACCCATCAGCCAAGGGAGATAGGGAACATCCTGCTGCTGAACCAGCAGCTGTGGTGAAATTGCTCCTCTCAGGTGAACTTGGTTCATTTAAATCTAATTTTAGATACTGACACACAGCTCGATCCCAAAGCTATCCACTTGCAAGATATGACCACTCCTCCCTGAGCATGCATTCCATATTTTCTTGACTTGATCTTATGATCAAAGTGAGACAGTTTTACAACAATCAGTAACAAAGGTATGTAAGACCAGAGTTACTCAGGTTCCACCTATGTGTAAAGAAACAGTAAAAAAGTAATCTAGAAATGGGGAGAAGTTAAGGAAAAATCCATCATATCTTCGGGGTCTGGTTGTCAGCTTGAACCGGATTTCTACCCTGCCTCAGCCATCTCTCACAGCCTAACAGGGACAGCTATTGAATAAGAACCTAACTCTATGCACCATAAATGATTGCCTGAGCTAACTCATTGCTGATTAGAGCTTATCTGTATTTTGTGTTAAATTCACTTTTGCAGTCAGTCACTGTCAATGGCAACAACTGAACCTTACCCTGTCAGTTTTCTATTATCAGTGACATGTATTATTCCTTAAAGTGATTAGCCTGACTCCTTCGAAGGTTCTAGCAGTTAGAGGAGTGGATAACATGCTCAGCAAAAGAGGGGACATCTAGGAGAGTTGTCACTCTTTCTAAATTGACTCCAAAATGTTGTTGCATGTCCTCAAACAAGTTCATCAAACTGCCCTCTGAAGCAGCAGATTGTCGGAACTCAAGACATTCCTTTGGGAGTCCAGAGTTTCCTGGGACCCTTGCCAGGGGGCTCAGAGACCCTGGCACTCAGCCCAGAACACCAGTGACTTCAATTACAAACCATGGAACAATTTACCACCTTTACATGAAGAGATAAAAGCCACAGCAGTTTAGATAATATAAAAATAAAGTACCCACAAGTGTAAATGTAAGTTTTAAGATTTTTAGTATAGGGGTTTCTAGTAACAAGATGGAGAGATTTAAGCGTGTCTAGCCGTTCTTCTTCCTCTCTACCTCCATCTTGTCTGGTGATGTTAGCACTTTTAGATTAGTCTAAAGTAAAAACTCACTGTCTAATATAGATGATAAGTATTAGAAAATAATTGTAAATATTGTACACGTAGTTTGTAGTATATAAAAATAACACCGCCCTGAGGGTGGGCAGAGTGCCTCTGACTGTCCTGCCGAACAGATCTCAGCTAGAAAAGGAGAAAAAATGTTATAGATAAGATAAATAAACAGCCTTGAGACCAAAAAAATGGAGAGCTCTGACTCCTTCTTTAAGCACCGGGCTGAGAAAAAAGACTTTCGAACTTTTCTCGGGGTCCCTCTGACCAACTAGAAAGAGAGACCCCAGTAGCAGATTGTGACTGGAGTCCCTGCAATGGGCTGTAAGGGTTTCATATCTGATGGAGGAATTCAGAAAACATATGTTACTAAAAATAAATGGATACTTTTATTCCTAGTATTTTCAAATCTCCCTTTTCTTCATTTTTCCTACTATAAAGCCTGGGAAACCTATAACTAAAGAGAAGAATAGACTTCACATTTGTTCTCTTTTTTTTCCATGAAAAAATTTCAAACAATGCAAAGTAAGTTTAGGTAGTTTTCATATTTTTCTAACTTATGTTCTATGCTTCTATTACTTAGAAGTAGTAAAAAAAGTGAGACAAAGTACAAAACCAAGCATTTAAAATTACATGCTTCAAAGCAAATGAAGTGTGGAATGGTCTAAATTGATTTTTTCTCTTGGGTAATTAAAAGGAGAAACATTTAAAATTAAATCAAGACTTCTAGTTTTACTCTACAGTACTTCTTTTGCTCTCATTTTCTGATGAATTACATTATTTAGGATTTCACTTTTTTCACATTGAGCAGAAGTGTACATAGTGCAGACATGCACTAAGGTCACATGAGGTTAGGCCATATGTGTGATTTACAAAATAATCCTCAGATCCTAATCCAAATAGACTTTAGCCTAAACAGTAAAAAGCAGAAGAGCCATGAGAAAGTCCCTAATCAGATTCCCTGTGTGACCTTGGGAAGGCCATTTTAACAAGTTCCTCACTTGTTTAAAGTGGAAAAATTACTTCCATTTCTCACAGGGATGTACATACAAGATCAGTTTTGATTCTTTTCTGAGACTGTAGTCATGGTAGCCTAATAAGGATTTATTGTCTAAACAAGTAGGTCACTAGCTCTGAACCCAGTGCAGAACCCTACTTCTTGAAGATTTCTATTACTTGCCTACTTAAATTCCTGTTAATTTTGACTTGAACATCATTATTAAAACTTCCTTTTCCTATGAAATTTAAATTAGAGTAAGTATTTTTTCCAGGGAAAAAAAACAGTTATTGTTTACATGGTCAGGTGGAGAACCATATAAACATAATTTAAATGAACCCCAGATGCCTTTCACTTTAAGGCCAACTCCCTTCACCTTTTGAAGGGAAGAGGATTGCAAGTATATTTGTCATGTCCTGCAGAGCTCTGCAAACAGCCATCTAGTTTCTCAAATAGTATTCAAATTAGTTTCAAGCCTAACAATTACATTTTCCCCAGAAGTAAAGTAATGACATTTTAATCTTAATTTTGCTTTCCCATCTATGTGCTTCATACTGTATCCTTCATATTAGACCTTGGGATGTGAGAAAATTATGTAAATCTGGAGTTATCATTGAGGAAATGTACTTTGCAGCATCACACAGTTCAATTTAGATTAGGAGAATGAAAATACTGTTTGGCAGAAATGAAGAGAGGAATCTAGTTTTAAGAGTTAAGACACTAAATGAAAATTGTATGCAGTATGGACGAGTAATTCTGAAACATCTGTAAAGATGTTTTAACTGCAAGCAGCAATTCCCACATCCTCTCTTTGCATACAGGGAATGTGTTATCAGATCTTTCATGCAAGTCCTGACTTGTTGCTGGACTCACAGAAAGTGGTACTGTCAGAAGTGCCAAGCTTTCAGCAGGCCCTGTTAGTTTCAGTAGGAGCTTCTGAACCAATAATCTTCTGAAAAGCAGGTCAGTGAGACTTCACTCCTGTGTGTGGTCTGCTTGGAACCTCTGCCTCAGTTCAGTAACTCTTTGTGGGATTTTGGAGCTAGGACACAAGGTCCAAGACCTTTATTCAGCATACATATATATATATAGATATATGTATGAGAACTAGACCTCTGGATTTGTTCAACTTCTGAAGGAATGAGATGAATAAGTCACTGAATTCTTTTATATTCTGTCACATCTGAAGTGACCTCTGGAGTTATTATTTCATGACACATAAAGCTAGTGTCCTCCTCCTGTGTCAAAATGTCAAGGAGGAATTATTTCCCCGATTTTTTTTTTAATAGGAGGCTCTTTCCTTATCATATTCCTGATAATATGAATATTACATATTTACAATGTAAAAAAAATCGTTAGCTAAAATGCATCATAACATTGCAACAGTAAGAAGAGTAGCAGAACCAAAGTCAGAGGCCCTGCAAAGTCCCTTTGAAAGGTTACATTTATAGACCTGTTTACCTCAGATTTTTTTTCCAATGTTTCTCTTTTAATTGCAGTTTGATGAAACTTTTTACCTAACTCTATCATATACAGAGATCTAAATAGCCATGATAGTCTTCATTTAAAAAAATAAATTACTGAATTTGGCCTTTATACTGATGGCAATGTTTGTCAAAACCAACAGACAAGACAGAAAACAATTCACTTAATAAAAGTAGCACATAATAAGCAAACAGAAATAACACCTGGTCATACTGACACCAAAAGAGACAAGAAAAATAATCTAATCAGCTATCTGAAGAATCCTGTGAAACAAAGAAATAAATATGAATGTTGGCCAGATTAAAATAGGACAGGCAGTTAATAGTGGTGAACAGCAGCTCTTCCAGCACATACTCTTTTAGAGGTTTGCAGGAAATACCACTTTGTCTCAACTGATGGCACCAAATTGGTACAAGGATTAAAAGATGTAATGTAACTAACCACCATTTCCACAATGAAAGGAATCACAATTGTCTTACTGAGATTTTAAAGGCAGACTTTTATTTGATTTCATTGTTTTTCCCCAAGATTCTCAGACTTGTAAATGTCACTATAATGTATCAAATATTTTTATGCAAATAGTTTTATGCATCAAACTTTGCAAGAATTTGCAATTGGAAAGTCATTCATCACTACAGCCCAGCATGAAGGTTCCTCTCAATCAGTCTGCTAAATATATTTCCTTGTCATGTGCAGACTTCATCCAGAAACAAACAAGAATAACTAGGAGGACAGGCAGCAAATGGTGATGGCAGAGGGTATTGCTAGGAAGTGATTTGGAAAAGTACTGATCTGGGAACCTATTCTGTCCTGTTCATATCACATTGGGAAGAGGAAGTCTGGGAAAATGTTGCATTGTAATGATCTATAAAACAGGGTGTGAAGTGAGGGAAGAAATTATGCTGATAATTTGTAATTATTCAGGTTAATGAGATCAGGGTAGGTTGTAAAGAATTACAAAAGCCTTCATGAAATATTATTATTAGGTAGTCAAATAAGAGGTATAAATCTGTTTTATGCAATATACAGTAGAAATGTGCTCTTAGCACTTTTGATGGATATTTGAGGTTCTGTCCTGTAGTTTCTGGAAAAAAGAAGATAATTCCTGCTATAGGAATAAATTCATTTACTCCTCCATGCCATCCTGCCCATTTTGATCCCCTCATCCTGATAAAACACACATTAAGAGGCTCATAGAAAGCTGATGGGAATGATCAAAAGTAGGAAACAGTTTTTGTGTGAAGCAGGACTCACTGCTGAGCTGACGTAGAGGGGACATGAGAGAGATCAGTGGAGTTATGAGAGACACAGAGAGCAGGGTTAGAAGCTGTTCATTATCTCTGTCAGTAGAAGAGCCAGGGCATTGCAGAGAGTATTGCTCCCATGGAAATTCTTTCCAGAGGATTTTGAGGAAGTAGATTCACAGGATACTTTAAAGTTCTTGGAAGAGAGATCAGATAAGGAGAACTAAACTGTCACCGACATGTTCTATAAAAAATCCTTTCCTTAGGATTTTTTCCTCCTGAGTTGCTGAGAGGCCTCAGGAACAAAGTTTAAACAATTCTTATCTGCTGCTGTGGAATGCAACAGGTGGATCTGTGATTTGTCTCATCTGGTTGTTTCTAATTAATGGCCAATCACAGTCCACATGTCCAGACTGTCTCAGTCAGAGACAAACCTTTGTTATTCATTCCTTTGCTATTCTTAGGTAAGCCTTCTGATGAAATCCTTCCTTCTATTCTTTTAGTATAGTTTTTAATATAATATATAACATAAAATAATAAACCAAGCCTTCTGAAACATGGAGTCAAGATTCTTGTCTCTTCCTTCATCCTAAGACCCCTGTGAACAATGTCATCACTAAATGACAATCCAACATCAGCCTTGTGAACCCCTCTCAGGATAAAACAGGCAAAGGCTGAGTAGGAGATAGGAAAAATGTGTGCTCTGTTTTTCCTTTCCCTAGACTTGTGTTCAATGCTACAGCTGGGGATAGGAATATGGTAGGTCATTTTTCTCATCCAGTACAGTCATTTGTCCAGGATTTGTTGTAACATTGTAAATCTTATTGCTTATATGCAAGCACTATTTCTAATCAGAAAAGCACAAAATGGAAGTGATAGGTGAATGTGGTCAGGTTTTCTTTATCCTCTGAGAGTAATAGTGTGTTTATTTAAATTTCACAGAAAAAAATTTTGAAAAAATTCCATGTAAATTAAAAACAAATTAATTATTTAAGGTCTTGCTCAAGTACCTGAAATGCAAAGCCTTTGAAGTGGAAGTGAATTTTCACATCTTTGAATACAAAAATCTGCAGATGTTTCCAAATGGTGCACAGAAAAAAAATATTTGGACCTGCAAACTATCACTCAGACCAAACCGTAATCTCATAAATATTGTACTTTCCTTGACTGTTTGATTTTAATTCATCTCTGGCTATTTCTGATTAATAAATAAAGAGATATATTTGTACACCAAATATTACTGCATATAAAGATATTATTACTACTTATAGTACAAGTAAACAAAAATTGAGAGTCTACAGCTGCAAAATGTTTAATTCATTAGGTTCCTTGGATTATTTTAAAGAGGAGCTGTGATCTCTTAAAGAATATAAAATTACTTCTTGCAGTAAATTACTGAAAATCCTACATTCAACACCTGAGGTATTATTTTGGGGGCATAAAAATGCAAAGAAAAACATAAAGTCGGATACCTGAAGAATATTCCTTCATTTTTTTGCTGCCCTGGACATCTGTCTTCTACCATAAGCAGAATTATATACCCTCTGTTTCCATAGAACACCATTTAAAAAGAGTCACAAAACAAAACACTACTGGAAACTTTAAAAATAACTTTGCCTTATGCTGTCCGATTACAACATCTCCTTTGTTGTTCTCAACTCAGTGAATTCACTGAGCAAGACTTTATTGGCAAGCTACCAGATCACTAGCAATTTCTTTTGTTTAGAGATATTTATAATTTCAATTATTTACATGCACTACACTTCAACTGCCAGAGGTATTTAGACTTTTAAATGGGGCCCAGAAGGATTATTTTGATAACACTCAGATGATTAGCTGAACAAAGGCTCTTTTTTCCTTTAATTGGTTGCAGGCACGGAGTGTAATAAAGTCCCTTTATGAGCTTGTCACTGAATTGGGTACAAATGATGTAGCAATATTACATAAATTAGCCGGAACTAAAATCCCCCAACACAGAAATTTTCTTTTTCTTTCACTTAATAGAGTGTCTTAGCAACATAGTCTACCTAGGCATAGAGACAAAGACCATTGAAAAACAAACGTCTTAGGAAGCTGTGAAAAAAACAGAGTGAATCTATTAGGTGACAGTTCTGCAACTTTGTCATCTCCTGGTTTAAGTTCACATCTATTTAATTATTTGTTTTATATCATTCACTGGACATCTCAGAGAAAAAACCCTCATTGGTGGTTTGGCAAACCAGATATGATTATTGTGCTCTAGATGACAAATCCACGTGACATGCAAGAATGACTTGTGTGGTCATGTCCATGGTCAGAGTAACTCAGCCAATAGAATGAAAGTTTTGGCCCCAAATTTATTTTTCTGTGAAAGTTGCAGAAACAGCAACAACTGACTGAAGTGCTTTCTAAGTGTTTTAGCTTCTTCAGCCTCTTTAATATCTTCAAAATTATGAAAACCTAATTAGTTTTAAATAAATTTACATCTACAGAGGGATGGGAATATAGTTTTAACAACATACTCTAAGACATACCAGCATGCAGAATCTTGAAGGTGTGCTTCCCCCTCATGTGCAGGTTTTATGATTGCAGCCTTCAAATTAGCTGGTCAGGTTAATGGCTGGTTTTGACATAAGTGGCTTTCCTTCCTTATAATAATTTCATATAATTTCATTGTTTCCTCAGGACTCTCCCATCTTCTTTGTATCCATTTCTGATTTTATGCTTGTGTGGCAAGATCTTTCAAGCAAATAGGCCTGAAAAAAATACATAGTGACTAACAGAAAGGGACTGTGATTGCTGTAGTACAGAGAAAAGGTGATCAACAGAAAGAAGTGATTGAGGTGTTAATGCATTCTGGGTGGAGCGTAGAATAGCCAGCTGCTGCATACTGCAAGTAGGGTAAAAATAGCATTCAAGGAGCTAAAGGATCAGGTCAAGTTTTCTCTATTTCTGCTGAAAGATCAGATGCTTAGTGGTGAAGTCTTCCTGGAGGCACAGAAAAATACAATTCAGCCAGTGCAGAGACTGTGGAAGCTTCAGGTCTCCAGAAGGAGCCCCTCTTTGCCAGAGTGAAGGGATCAGAAACCTCTGCTGCAGCCCTGCAGGGGCACCAGGTCCCTCCCCAACTTTCCTCGAAACATCTTACCTCGGTGGCAAGGATTTGACTCTGAGGGTAGCACTGAATGCCATTGGCCCTCACAGCCTGGCTGCTTCTTGATGCAAAAACCTGTCTTTTTACTGGTGAGTACTAACAGCAGTGAAAAAATCCTGTGTTAAGAGATGATGCATCTGCTAGAAAAATGGTCATCATGGAGGCAGATTCACTTTTACTATAAAAAGAAATTAGAGAAAAAAAACAGATTTTCCTACTACATCATGAATTTCACCACCTCACAGAAAAGACTGGCTTTATAGAAAGAATGTAATTAAAAAAAAATATATATCCTTTAAAATGAAGGAAATTATTTTATTTTCATTTTTTTCTCAGATTTGTAGCATAATGTTCTATATATACTGAAGGATCCAAGGGAAAATGAAAAAAAAATCAAAGACATTTTATTTGAGGATACAAAGCAAGGCTTCATGGAAATTTAAAGTTTTTGCAGTCATAATAATCAGTTACACTTATCTGACGTGATATGCTATAAAGTAGGAATGGTGTACCTAGTGATATTTGTGAGGTTTGTGCAGCAATGTTGAGCACTGCAATATTCCTAATGTTCTCATGCAACCAGGACATATTTCCTTCTTTCTTTTCAACATGCATAATTCAAATGCTATTTCTCTCTCTTTATGCAATTTTCTTGCCAAGACTGATAGACTGTAGTATTTTCAGATTCAGTATCAAAATCCTCTGCTGGATTTATTTCCCATTTGCTCCTCTTCATTAAGGATATAGTTGATCTTGTTGAAAACTGAAAGAAATGCCTTTGCAATCAGAGCCTCATGAATAATGTTCGGGGTTTACACAACAGTAACTCAGTTAGCTCTTTCAAAAGCAGAGATTAATAATCATGAGAACCTGGAAGTTTTCTGTAAGTTAATTGGTGCTTTAGCACTGCATAATACAAAAATATAAATGAATAGAAAGAAAGGAGAATCACAGAATATGCTGAGTTGAAAAGGATCCACAAGAATCACTGAATCCAGCTCTCATCTTTGCACAGCACCATCCTCAAGAATCCCACCATGTGCCTGGGAGTATTGTCCAAACACTTCCTGAACTCTCTCAGGCTTGGTGCTGTGACCGCTTCCCTGGGGAGCTGTTCCAGTGCCCAACCACCCTCAGGGTGAAGAACCTTTTTGTGGTATCGTACCTAAACCTCCACAGCTTCAGGACATTCCCTCAGATCCTGTTACTGGCCACCACAGAGAAGAGATCAGGGTCTGCCCCTCCTCTTCCCCTCACAAGGAAATTGTAACTGCAATGAGGGTTCCCAATCTCATTCCCTAATCTGTCTGTACATCCAGGCTTGTCCCATCCCAGGTGCAGAATCTGGCATTTTCCCTTGGTGAATTTCATATGTTTGATGTTTTCCCAGTCCTCCAACTTGACCAGGTCTCTTTGCAGGGCCTCCCCGTCCTTAAGGGAGTCAACAGTTTCTCCCAGTTTTGTACTGTCTGTGACTCCACCTATACCTCTTCAGATCCTGCATCCAGGTCATTAATGGTGATGTTGAAGAGCACTGAGATGTTTTGAAATAGGATGTACTGGTTTATCTTTTCCGGCTGAGTTTTAAATTAATATTTGAGTAAATGAAAAAAGATAAAGAAGTCTGCTGAGTTGTGCTTAGTGTGCTCTTGCATGAGATCAGGATGCCAACCCAGCAGGCACTCTGAAGTCTTGCTTTCTTGTTCCTCACACGACCCTCATGTCTCAGAAAAGAAACAGGGGAAGGACACAGAGTAGATCCTCCCCAGCTCACCTCTGGTATCTAAAGCCAGGAGATTACTCACAGCTATATCTAGTTTACTCACAGTTATATCCTAGTTAGAAAGATTCTTTTATTACTGGCAATAATTTGAGTGAACTTAGATCCTTCCCTGAGGATCAGGGCCATGCTCTGTGAAGGTGCAATGGGGACGTAATGTCCTTGTTAATAACAATGAGGCCAAAGTAGAAGAGCAATATTAATGCATTAAAATAATGCTTTGAGCAGGTCTGAAAGTCCAGCTTCTCTTTCCTGAGATTGATTACATCACTGAATACAGTGAATTATTTTCTGAAAGAAACTCAAGTTATCAAAATGGTGATTTTCAAACCTGGTGCCAATATTTCTGCAACTTTTAGAGAAATTTCAGAGTTTTTAGCCAAAGATAACTTCATTTTAGTTTCTGTTGATCAGAAAAAAAAAATTATTCAAGTGCTGATTTTATTAAAAAGAAATTATCCAAAACCAGAGTCCTTTAAAATAGTAAAAGAACACATCATAAAATATATGATCATTTAATATTTCATATACATAATCTAATCTTTAAAGATACTCCACTCACATTTCTATTGACCAAGTCAAAATATTAGTGACTTAATATGAATTTAGAAAGTGAATTAAGCAGCTTGCAAGTACATTAATGATGCTTTGCCCTTGAGTACATGACCCATGAGTCAATTTGAGGGAAGAAATACAAACTCATGGTTTTTATGGTTATTATATTTTGTTATTCATCCTTCTACTAAAACTAAGCAAACACATTCTCAAGTAGATGCACTCCAGTTTTAGAGCATTAATTAAAAGTGGCAGAGGGCGATGTCTGTATCTGTGATAATCAAAGTCACAATTTAAATTGAATCAATAAATCAACACATTCAAATGCTCAAAACATCAATTAATACAGCAGATAACCAAGTCAAATGACTGTGTTACTCTTGCAGTGGAAAATTTGAAAAAGAAGTCATTTAGCACTCATTTTAATAGTTAACCAGTGCAATCAGTTGAACCATTCAGAGAGGAATGAATGAACTGGTTTCATTTTATATTTTTATGCTTGCCTTGAGAACAGAACATGCAACAGTGTCTTGGTTCATCTTCACAATTCCTTATATTTAGCTATGTTTTTCCTCTATTCCCAATATAGTACAGATTCACCATGAGATGTCTGGAATTTGGAGAGCCTGCAATACTATCCAAATTATAACAGCTCTATCAACTTGTGTTCCTTTAGGTTCCCTCATAGGGAAGCACATAGAATTCAAGACGTTACAGCTGCTGCAGAAAAGACAACAGAAATTCTAGAGAAGGTTCTTGCTTTCCCAAAACCACATAGTGTTGCTTTGTTTGAGATATTAATAAACTGCAGTCAGAAAGACAGATCCATGCATTTAGAACAGAAGGTGTGGCCTAGTATTTTCAGAATGAGCAGTTTTGGGGTCCTAATTAATTATAGAAGTGTCCTTAATAACTTTTTATTTTTAATGAATGGAAAGCCCTTCCAGCTGTAATCTATGTAGGTGTTTTTCCAGGAACACAAATACCAATTGCAATTGAGATGCATGCCTTGAAGTTTGATTATGATATTTTTTTTAATTTTTGCAAGACCTAATTCAATAATTAACCACCTTCTTAAAAACAAAAATCTAAACAAAGAAATCTAAAAAGCATGTATCCTTCATTACTCTTTCTTCCATAAAATGATTTCCCTATCATAAATAAGGAAAGGAATAGAAAAAACTTGCACTGTTTTATTAACTTTACACCTAGAAAAAAAAATCAGAAATTGATATTACATTTTGTAGCAGTAAGTTACATTAATAATTAAAAGCTCAATTTTCCCCCCAGATCATCTCAGAACTAGATGCTGCCCATCATAGAAGTTACATATGTTTTCTGACCCACTTACATACAAAAATATGTAAAATTACTTCATTTACTGAGGAATTAATCCTTATTTCCCGTTACTGAGAGGCATGATTAAATAGGGGTTTCTTTTAAATAAACTGAAAGGAATCTGCTATCTTCATATTTAGTCTGCAGCTCTTTTAAGATGTGCTTAACTGCAGAAAATTATATTCCCTATATCTCTGCAGACATTACAAAGAATAAAAAAGTCCTTGAAACTCAAGAAGTACAAGTACATTAGGATTGAATAGTAATATACAGAACCCAAACAAACTAATTGAGAGAAATTCCAGTTAGAATTCATAAACTTGGAAGAGATAGAGCAACCTATTTAACAGGCAGAAGTGAAGTTGATAAATTTTATACTCCCATGTACCATGGGATTTTTCAAGTTTACTACTTGGTGAAAAAGATTTGCATTTGGGTAAAGGAATTTACATTCCCAGGGGAATTTACATTCCCATGTTGAGTGTTTGAATAAAGATATTAAATTACTATATACATATACAGTTGTTAAGAGAATTGATTTTGTTACAAATGCTCTTGTGGAAGTCCTTAGAAAGAATGTCAAGTGTCTTTGTGAAAAATTAGGTGTTATCCCTGTTCTGACAAGAGACTCCTAGCACTCATTTCGCAGTTGAGAGCTGCACAGCCCATGCAAACAGTGGAGGACAGAAAGGATGGTCAGTAGCATGTTCCCTGAGCAGTCAGGAAGAGAATTCCAACTTTGCACTGCTCCTTTACTTTATTGGGTTGCGAGTAATCTTGGATTTCAGGCTTGGGAAATTTCTGGTCTCCATTTCAATTGATCACTTTTATACATAGGTCAGGGTATTCTGCCAAAAACCATTGAATTTACACATGCAATTGTATCACTTGTTGTTTTTTCTGTCCCAGTCACAGAGAGTGGCTCTGTGAATAAGTAGGGCTTGGTTTATTTTCCCAATATAATCCCTAATGGCGCATAGTTACAGAAAAATTCATCCTTTTCAGGAAATATTGACTTAATCTTCTGCGTGCTGGAACTGCAAAAGCACTCCTACTAGTTTTAGTCAAATATTGTTAGAAAATATGATTAGAAAAAAAAGTTTCCTCAGCTATAAAAATGTATTGGAGCAAAAAAATAATAATTTTCCCTCAGGGTTATTAGTCACTTCTGAACATTTGATCACATATCTTTGTATAATAACAATAATCTATGCTCTCAACTCAACAGCTTTCAATATTTTAACACAGAGAAAGAATGCATGGTTCTATTCACAGCTGAATGCTATGTCTATAAATTGTTTAAGTCGGAATTGCTATGAGCATTAGAGTAACAAAACACTAAATCCTATTTGGACATTGCAGCAATTTAGATTAGAATTCTTCTGATAATATTTCACACATTCCATAGCCATCTATATGCTAATGTTTCCAACAAATTATCTAATGTTATTCTACACAACCTTCTTTCCATAAATGACCTGTCATATTCGTAATGGCGTCTGCATTTGGTGGCAGTTTTTATTTTATCTAGCAAAAACTGCAGGTCCATAAAGAAACTAATTATATAGTTTCACACTTGATAATATGGTTTCTAGTTTTATAACTAGTAATAGACAAACCGACTCAGTACAACAAATTATCTTTAAACTCATGGGATTTTCAGAGAGCTGGACCAGTTTTATAGTGATGGAAAAGATTTCATATTGTTACACTAAGGCATCACTTTTTGAACTTTTCTGACCATTCTGAATAAAGTTTGTTCATATATTCCAGGGTTTTGTCCAGTATTTCTATTTCACACCACATTTAAGCTTCAGCTGCAAACCCCCCAAAACTAGAACTAGAGATGGTCTCTTCTACATGCAGAACAAAGACAAATAGCTCAGGATTCACAAAATTAATCCAATAATTACATCACATCTGACAAAAAAAGTCAAAAGGACTGTTCTGGTCTGGGAAGGAGCAAGAAGCAATACCGTAATTATGGAGTAAGCATGAGCTGTAAGGTTCTCCTGAATTCTTTGCATCACTCAGATTCAGTTCAAACTCAGCAGCCCAAGGCCAAGTTGCTCCTTTCTCAAAGGTGTAATGATACTTTCAGACAAGTTAACATGATTAACATAATTTGGCACCCGCATCTTTCTCCTTCTGGGTATTATCAATGTCTGATTAAAGCAAAAAAACCTGTCATCTTCATGAGAAAACATTTTTATTCAGCTCAAAATTTATAGGATATGAACATCTAGATATATATATGCATATTTTCTCTTCCTAATCGATAAATTTTGACAGAGTAAATAATCTATTCTTTTTCTGGAAAAGATGGAATTTTTTGACAACGCTGCTTCTTTCCAAGGATTTCCACGGATTCATGATGAACCTTCAGCCTCTCTATCCTTATCAACTTTACTATTGAGCTTCAGAGCCTTCTTGGTAGAATAATCTTTATCAGCTGTATCCTGGAGTATTCCCCTGTTACGAGTTCTTCCTCATCTGTCACTAAGATATTGAAATATCTGTCTCAATCCTCTTTATTATTTGTGTCATTTCGTATTGACTTCTCTGCTGTAGCACTCTCTGGAAATAAGATCTTCCAAAACACTGTGATAGACCTGGATTGATTGCTGTCTGCTAAGGATTGAGGTTTGCTTATTCAGGACAGAAAAAAACCAAAAACACGAGGGTTGGTCAATTTCAAGTTAACTAGTAGTACTTGCTTACTGTATTTTGAGACAGCCTTACTCGACTGGGTAAGATAATATTGTTTTAAAATCAACATATGGAAAGTACTTGGAAGTGGTGCCTTAGATTTCCCACATGCTTCTCAACAACTCAATATGCAGATAATTCACTTTGAATTCTCCTGAATTTGGGAACTCTTAGTTCTGTAGCAATCCTGAGTAGTTTAACAGATGTTACAGATCCAGATTTCCTGAATATTCCTCTTTCTAAAGGTTCACATAATCTAAGCCTGCCTTTGTCATTTTATCATTACATCTTCTGCTCTCTGCTGAGATACCAAGATCCAGGATCACTTTTATGTGAGTGGCTGATAATTGGTTTTGTTGCTTAAATATTGGGGTAGCACATAAAAAGTACTTCTTGGTAGGAATTTGTCACTTTACTACACGATCACTTATCTTTCAAATAAAAAAAAATTAAATGGTTAATTCTTTGTTTCAGCTGCAGCATTTAAAAAAATCAAGCACAATATAACCTCTTTAGGCCACCCAGCTGTTACAACCGCAAATGCAAGCATTGTGTTACACAGATGCTAAAGACTTTTTGAATCAAAGTAGATACTAAGTTTTAATCACAAGCGATGACCACCATTCTGTTCCCCAGCTATGGAACCTGCAATCACTAGACCAGGCTAAACCTATTCCATGGAAAAAGTTTGTACACTTCTTTGAAAATCTGGAATCGCCCTACTGATTTTGGGGCTAATCCTCATGCTAAATTACACTCTGATTTTTTGTTTTGTGCAGGCACAGCCTCTTTGATTATTGTCTCGTAGCTTAGAGGCCATAAGGCTCTTTCTTTGTTATTACTATTTATTATGAAGTTGATGGATGAAACTTTTATGTCCATCTACTTGAAGAATAAAAGAAGTTGTTGGTCTAATCTAACTCATTAGCTAGGTATGAGATTTCAGCAGTGCATGTTATAGAGTCTTTGGAACAAACAGTGCATGTTCTAGAGTCTTTGGAACAAACACCAAGAAAATGAGCTTCACTGTAGTAATTCACAAATGTATTCTCCTTCCTTTCCTAAGACAAATACATCTAAAGTTTATCAATCATTTTGAGATTCAGAGGCTTACTCTGAGCTTTTTTATGCAAGCTCATGTTTTACCTTGGGGAATAGTTTGAGCAAAACTATTCACACCTAGCACTACTTCATTTTCTTTCCTACTCCTCTCCAAAAGGAGCTGTCAAAACCCAATTCTACAGAAAAAAATAGCAGTCTAGATTTAATTCTCTTGAATACAACTATAGGGTAGATATCCAGTAAAATTAAACCACCATAGTAAGACTCTGTGGGTACAAAATTATGTTTTTGAAAAATCTAAGTGTAAATATAAGTAATTTTTTTTGCATAGTAATCCATATACTTACAATATTTTCATCCCTAATTATTCCAAAAAGTAAATGGTGGACTTGAGAAAAAAGCCCAAACACAGCAAGATAAAAGAATAGATCTCATATAATATTTGTCAGGAAGCAAATTAGTCAAATTACAATGCAAAGGTGACTGCATCTACATGAGCTAAAATGAGATAAAAATATTTCAGATCCAACTTAAAAATGCAGTCACGTGTAATACAATTGTTTGATGGATTAAAAACTCTACAAATCCCCTGAAACAGAAAAACAATTAAGATAAAGACGTAACAAGTGACAAAAGGACAGAGTATAATGTACTTGGAACTGAATAGAAATGTAATGGGACATAGAGAATGATGGAAATCCTCTGCTTTGTATTCATATCATTTGAATGGGGCACATAATTAATTTTTCTTTTTTGAGATAAGGTTTTGAATGTTCTACCTGTATTTACTGTCTGGCTGTCCTAGTAATGATTATAGTTTTACTTCAAGACTATTCCAATTCACACTAACATCAAGCACTTCCTCAGTTCTCATAGATTTTGTTTCAGGATTCAAAGATTTTTTTTCAGGATCTTGGAAATTTGCATCTGATTACAATTGAGTTATCCCATTATCTTGTCTTCTACAACAGACACTTGACATTTTGATGGGGGAAAACTAAAGCACAGGGCCAGCCTCTGATTTCTGTTTTACCCGATTTTCTGTCTCTGATTCTGATCTCTGAGTGTAGGGATTCTGGAGTCAGAGGTTATATCTACACATTTTTTGTTTAATAGCAATTGACAAGTTAATTTTATCCTTTTATCAGTAACATCTTGTAGCACTGAATTTCATAATAAAGGCACCTGGTATAAAAACAAACATTTTTTTTTAATATTGTAAATTTACTCTCTCTCCTTTAAATCTTGAGTCATGTTTAGTGAAAATATTTTCCTAGTAATTTATCCATGAACTTAATGATATTATATTCCTTTACAATATTGTCTCCTGTTTGTCTGTTTCCAAGCTGAATTGCCCTAGACCATTTTGTCTAGGTGCTTGTCTGATTTGGAGAAAAGTAGTCTGAGGTCTGACTTCAGTGTTCTCTATGGCCTCCTAGGGAGGGGATGTGGAGAGGGAGGTGCTCATCTCTTCTCCCTGGTATTCAGTGTCAGGATATATGGGAATAGTTCAAAGCTGCAGTGGGGGCTGTTTAGACAAGATCTTAGGAATTATTTCTGTATCAACAGGATTGTCTTACAAGAGGTAATCAATGTCTCAAGCCTGTTACTGTTTAAGAGTCATGTGGACAGTGCTTGTAACAATGTATTTTAACTTCTGGTAATCCATGGGAGTGGTCAGGCAGTTGGACTTAACGATGATTGCAGGTCCCTTCCAACTTTAATATTCTATTCTATTCTATTCTATTCTATTCTATTCTATTCTATTCTATTCTATTCTATTCTATTCTATTCTATTCTATTCTATTCTTCCTGACCTTATCCCAGCCCTTACACTAAGTATCTCTTTTACTGAACTTCATGCAAAAGTGGATTTGCTTCTCCATCCATAAGTTTATTACAACTGGTAACTCTCTTGGTTCAAATTCTGCATTCATTTCTTTCATCACTTATTCCAGGGTATTTGTTCTTTTTCTTCTTACTCTTCCATCATCTTACTCTTCCAACATCTGTTTCTCCATTTCATATTACTGTCTAGTTTTATTCTGTTTCCAAATGCTCTGGCACAGATCAAATGTTAACACATTTCAGGCAATGACATGACATTAAAGACTTTTCAAAAGTTCAAGGAATATCCCAAAACAGCAGTCTTTCAAAAATTCCTATGTACCATGCTCCAACTTCACTTCCTTCAAACTTTAACCCAGACCAGGCACAGAGCTACCAGCAGGCTTACAAGACTGGTGGTCTGCATGCCAGTCCCATTGCAGAGCAATGATTTTGTTAAAATTCCACCTATATTGTTAGAGACAGAAATTTAATCTAGGAATTAGAGATAACCTTAGTCTGATCATTATTCACCTTATGCTCAGAAAGGCCCATTTCAGAAAAACAGCATATTTAAAACCAAGGAACTACTTATATCCATTTCAATTCTAAATATATGCAGCCTGTGCTGAACTGAGGCCAAACAATGCTTTAAGATCCCCAAAAATGCTACATAAAGCAAATATATACACACATCCCCAAATGAGCACTTAAGTTCTTTTCCCTACCCTCTATATTGTGAGAAAATTATGATACAGTTCTTTTTTATCAATACCAGCACTTGAATATGTTCTTCAGTTGACTTTTCAATAGCTGGGATATTCCTGAGACTCAGCAGTTAAAAATATGCTCAACAAGGCCAGCCAGACCTTGTGTATATTTTTCATTTTTCCTTGAGAGAAGTAGATAAACTGCAGCATTCTTCTTAGACATAACCAAGGAAAGTCTGTTTAAAAATTTATTGAATATGTCACCCCAAAATTTTACAACCCATTTATGGTGCAAGCTCACTGTGATGAAAAAGGCTACGTGTTTTATATATTGAATAAACAGCATTTTATATAGCTGGTGATTTTCCTCTACATCAGCCAAAAGTCAGGAAAGAGGGGGCACATCAAGAATTTGGCTGAAAAATCTCAAATAAATAAGAAGACCTTTGAAATTCTGCCATTAGGCTTCAGAAACCTTTAAACCATCCTGTTAATGTTGGTTCTTCTGAGAAGAAAATAAAGGAAAGATATTCTTGTTATGATGATTTCTTGCTGAAAATCTTGTCTGAAGTACCAGAGTCATTCAGGGAAAATGCACAGCAAAGAAATTATAAATAGCTAGATTATAAAAGAAATCAGAGCATTCAAAGTGAACACAACTGTCTCCTGTAGATGACAGTAATTAAATTTCTTTTATCTGGCGGAAGAAGTGCTGCCAGCTTCTTATAATGAACTCAGCATCACCTCAAGGCTGTTAAATCTTAGCACTTTTACAGTCATGCATCAAAGCTGAAATTAGAGATCTCATTCATTTTATGATAGAAATGAACACTGTGCATACATGATTGGACATCAGAGGAGCCCTATTTCTAGGGCAGCTCATTGAAAGAAAACATTCTAAAAAAAAAAAATTTACTTGATGTATTAGTAATTGGGAATTAAGTCACAGCAAAATAATTTGTACAAAAGTGTGCAATGAAGAAATGACTACAAGAAGATGAGGCAAAAAAAAAAAGTTGCAAAACTTTTATGAGTGGGATTAAAAATTTCACTTCCTTGGTTCCCTAAGCATTATAAACTGACTCAGTATGATGTAGTCCCTGTGACTGCCATGTTTGTGGTAAGGGGCCTGGAAAATGTTTGCCTGGCATCTAACTGGGACTCTCATGAATTCCATGCTTTCAAAGCTCGTTTCCTCAACAGAAAATCCTGAGACACTTTATTGAAATAGCTCAGTTTCTGTATCTTTTAAAGAGGAATAGCTGGGATTTCACATTTAGAGGCAACACCATGGATCAGGCTATCCTATAGCTTTTTGCTCAGTAAACAAGCAGCTCCCCATGTGGGACTATGGGAAACAACCAATTGTTCTGGCCCCAGCAAACCTCTCACAAAATGACAGGCTTAGTACTGCAGTTCATATAAACTCCAGTGATCATTTGTGGAGTTACCCATTACCCTTAGCCTCCCTTCCTGAACCTCCAAATGATATCATTAAGAGTAATTGCATTTACTGCAAGAGTGAAAGAGACTGCTCATTAGAAATGTTCCTTTATTTTACTCTAACCAATATAACATCTTTCTTTCAGTTTCAGCTTTGTCAGTTCTGCTTAGATGCTTTGTTGGTAGGACAGTGGAGAGCCTTATTGCCCAGTTATGGAAAATAATGGGCACTTGTGGACAGTTTGTGTGCTCTTCTGTGCACGTATGTGTTGGGCAACAGTGATGCGTGCAATCAGCATCGAGAAGTTATTGCTCATCCCTGGTGAGTGGGTTTATTTTGTACATGTTAAGTCATGAAGCAGTCTCTTCTTTGCCTCATTAAATCTGTATTTTCATGCTCCATCAGCTTGTTTCCTACTTTTTAAAATGTAGATTTAACTTCTTTGAGGCAAGGACTTTCTTTTTATTGTTTACACATCTAGCTCAATAACATTAGCACCACTAGTTACACTGAGAGTGACATCCCAGATCACTCCAATTGCATGCAATGTTTTGACTTAACATTTTATTAAATAAACTCAAATGTAATTTGTTTTGTATGAACAACTTTTTCACAGCTCTGTTGACCAAGTTTCTAGTTGCAAGATAGGAAAGATTTTTTATAACATGATTGATACTTCCTGAGAGTTTATTCCCTACCCTTTTTGTGCTAAACATTGCTTTTTGGGGGTTTGTTTTTCTTGTTTGTTTCTAAAGGATAATGTTAACATCATATCAACCATATTTAAGTGTCTTTGACATTAGGATATCAAAATAAAACAGATTTCTTGGTACTTTAACCACTTTTCTGGGGAGCAATGCCTCTGCAATGACCCTGATAATTAAAATATTTCTCTGGCCTTTATTTTCTCACATACTTTTATTTACAGTATTCTACCCACAAAAAGCAAGGATGAGACTTAATTTCGCAGCTTTTCCTGTCACATGTGAGAAAGAAAGAAAGAGTATACAGTATATTAAGGCAAATAGATTCTAATACACATATAGAATAGCATAACTTTGGCTGTATTCAGACTGAAGGAAACAGTTATTTCTTCACAATTAGAACTCCAAACAATGAGATAAACCAAACTGTGTTTTCCAGATAATTTAAGAACCCATGCTAATGCACAACAGAAAATAAAATGTGCAACAAAATGACTACAGAGTCTTTTGCTTTTTGTTGTTGCCCTTACTTTGTATCTGCAACTCGTGCATTTGTTCTTTGGACTCTGGCTCTGGGTTTATCAAGAGCATGCCTTAGTTTTTGTAGAGTCAGGTGGGATGTTGGCCTAACAGACCTAAGCATGGATCAACAAACAAGATTGTTCTCTTCAGTTTTACTCTCTTTATTGACATATTTTTAATTTTTTAAATGTGCCACTCTAGCACATAAATTTGCAGTGATGTTTTTGTTGCATTTATTTGAGTTGTTGATACTAGACTGTAATGATACAAAGATCAACTAGGTTTAGTCACTGGCCCTTCAGTGATCTGACAAAGGAAGAAATTTGGTCTCAAAAATAAAATGTTCCAGGCTGTGTGTTGATTAACATGAAAAATCTGCAGTCATAGAGACAAGAGACAAGTCTTCTCAGAATCTTTCATTTCCCTTTTAAGTACGGAGGATTTTGTGTTTTTTTTTTTTTTTTCCCTTAATCTCCTTAAACTCAGAGATCTTTTCTCCTCATTGATTTTAAAGATTTCTCATTTGATAAATTTAACAAGTGACATTTTTGGAATGCATGCGTGCTCTGACACACATAGAGAAACTTCTTTGACATCAGTGATGGTGCTATACATGACCTACTGACAAGTTTTCCATCTTTAGGCATTTGTAATAACTATCACTATATAAAGAAAAATTTAAAATGAAAAAATTAGGCTGATCACTTATCTATCACACTAGTTACTTCACTGTAGTTATATTATTTTCCTCCCTTTATACATTTTACTCTGTCATGTAGTACTGTCTCTTGGATTTTTCTTTCTTTCTTTTCCTCTACCTACCATTTATTATTATAGATACCAAAGGAAGTTCACAAAATTGGTATAATTACTATTTTCTTTTTGAGTTGGATAACCCTAATGAGATATTAGTTTCACTCATTAACATGATACACATTTCCTAGCAATAATTTGTGTTTCCCAGACAGAAATCAACTAAGTTTTCACTAGAAGTCTTTCCAACAGGATTAAACATTCAGTGCTCCTTTTTTCACAGTGAGAAGCAGACAAGCAGATCTTTTTTTTTTTTTCTTTACAGAAAGAGGGTGATTCATGTACACTTGAATGAGTGCATTGACATCCAGTCTAGTTAGGTTTTGCCACCTTTGCCTGAAGAGAAGGCTACCACTCCCTGCATTATAAAGCTGTCATTCTGACAAGAAACTTCCCAGTGATGGATCTTAAGTGTCCAGGGGGGACACAGGGTAGAAGATCTCGTGTTTCAAACATTGATGGTTTCCCACAATGAAGTCTGTGAGTGAAAGGTTCAAGCTGTTTCTTTCTCCTAAGCCTACAAAAACATGCCTTCAATCTTCTACCCTCTGCTTAATATATTCTATTAAACAGAATTATTTCAGCAGTTTTTTAAAAGGATCTGTAGGCAGTTGTTTTATGTGTCCTACAATTCCAGGGCAACTTTACAGAAAAGAAAGCATGAGGAATTACCTCAATGCTTCACCAACATCAGGCAAAGAGCTGTGTTCTCATAGGCTTTCTGACACAATCTAATATACACAGTCAGAGAATCACAGAATGGTTTGTGTTGGATGGAACACTTAAACATCTCCCTTTCCCTTTTCAGCACAGTCCTGCCTGACCATGTAGCCTGTCCTTGACAGGGTCTCACAGACTCCAAGGAGAAGGAGGCATTGCTATTTCCACCTTGCAGGCAGTGACCTCCTGCTCTGTGCTGAAGGGCCAGGTGACCACAGAAACACAGGCTCTGGGTCAGTGCTGTGGCCTTTGGAGGTTCATGGCTTTCCCTTCGCTGTTCCTTTAATTTTAGTGGGGTGTGTGTGACTATTTCCCTTTTTATAAATACCAGCAGGATACTCAAGGCAGTAATAAAGACAGATTAGGAAGAAGAAGGTGAGTAACAAATTTCCTCTGAAATGAGGCGCTGCCAGGTGGTTACTCTGGGCAGCATACACACTGCTGAGCTGTACACACCTCAGATAACCATCTTGTTTGCACACTGCTTGGAATGCATTGCACCTGAAAGCCAGAAGTTTTACCACTTTGCACTTTTCATGGTTTGGCAGTAGCATTTTTTAAAAGTGCTTGCCTTTCCCCCACACTCCCAAGATTAGGAGTATCTCTTGCTGGATATTGACTACTTTGGCATAGATCAGGTGCAAAGCTATGTGACATTACTGAGTTGCTCAGCACATTAGGAGGCAATCTCTGTACAGCTGCAGCAGATTTAACTGGTGTTAATTAGATTCAGTGTTAATCTAATGGTAAAATTTTGTCCTTGGAACCCGTAAAACTTTTGAGTTTTCAGGGAAAGTTTCTGCTGTGTGAAACACAGTGGGAATTGCAGGTTTGAAAAAAAAAATCCATAGAGTTGTTGATATTTTTATCCCTCAATCTTACATAGTGACATACCATGCAAATTGTTTGTACTCTGTGAATGTGAATCAACTTCTTTCATAAAGCAAAGGGAATAAGTCCATTTCCCATTAAGGGCAAGAAAAGAGATCACGGATAACAAGCTACGGATCCCTAAGGGTGAGGGCTGAATTTTCATACAGCAGCCAAAAAGAATGGCTCATCTCTTTGCAGCCCCCACAGCTGTGGTGCCAGCTCAGTTCTGTTACCCTCACCAGTGTGAGTGTCATGAATGGCAGCACACAGAGGCTGAGCCTGGACATATCAACACTACACTGCATCCTAACACAAATGATGCTCATTTTTAGCAGAAGCTTAAGCACTCACTAAGTAATTTCCCAGCTCTATTTCTTTGTTAGTTTGTTTCTACACAGAGGACTTAAACATGTCCCTTTTTTACTAGTAAAAACCTTTATTTTCTTGAACAATTAAACAATTTTTCAGCCTTGTCATTAAAGTTGGACCTATTTTTACTTCTAGTGAATTCTGTGTAATGCCACAAAAATGAAATATTATCTCAGATTCTAATAATTGATACACAAAATTGTCAGCAAATAAATGCACTGCACTGTCGGACAGGTAGAGGAGTTTATAAAGCACTTACTTAAAATAGACATCAGGCACCAGTGAAAGCTCTAGTCTGAGGAAGGATTTGTCTGTATGGTTCACTAGGCTTCCCTGAGGTGGTTTTTTGGCAATTTTTTTCTTTTTACAAAAAGTGCTAAACATTTTCAACTAAAAATATTCACATTTTTTTTCCTACCCAGCTGTCCAGCTACTCCTTCTATTTCATAAAATAGGTGGTTGAAAGATTACATTTGAGTTCCTTGTCACTTTACCACTTTTCTCTTTTTTTTTTTTTTTTCCTGTTTGCAGGGACAATGGATCATCATACTTTGCCTAATAAATAAATATTAGACCAAAAATTTTTTGCTAATATTATTTTACTAGCAAAATAGTAGCTAATTAACATTAGGCCAAAATTCATGTTCTGTGATGTCAGTTTTTCACATCTTTTCAAATGAACGTTAACAAAGTATTCTACAAATATTGTGCACTGAGCTCACATGCTTTTCAACATTTCAATACCCATCCCTGGACAAATATGTGTTCTTGTTAGAAAAAATGCAGAAACATACAGGTTGGTGGGACTAAGTTAAATGGGAAAGGATTAGTCTTAAATAGTTTATCAATTGAATTCACAAATGATCAGCCAGTGAAGAAGGGACTGAATTGACATTTCTAGGTGAATTTTCATTTTGAATGAAGGACATGACTTATCTGGTTATTCAATACAGGTATGCCCCATGACAGCACCTGCATATTTTGCTGAGCTTCTGTAGTTTGTTCATCACCTTGCACAGGTGAAGTAGCAAGCACTGATCTACCTGCATGCTCAAGTAAACCAGTCTCCATGGTTATGTTTGTATCTTGCACAGGGACACCACTGGATGGGTTTATCTTTAAGCTTCCACTGAACTGCTGCTTGGAATGAATAGAAAAAAATCTTCATTATTTCATTAATGTACAGCTTATCTCACAAATCCTGTACTACTGTATTTTCCTGCTGTAACATGCTAGATAAGTATTTTCCAAGAGAACCCTGAGAATCATGTGCCCAGTCAGCTTTTGCTGCAAAGTCTGATTAAACTCAAAGTTAGAGGTTTCAGGGAGTTAAACACATCCTAAATTAATAGCACTTCTGAGCTGAGGCTGTCATTCATAATACAAGCTTGAAAAGCTTTTGGAAGTACAAATGACTGTGTGGGGTACTCTGTTACCTTCCAAGAAAACCTGTCATTGTTGTAATGACAGCTTAAAGTATAAACAAAAGGTGTTGAATTAGCTGAATCTTTACAGAGCTGTGTACAGTGAATTCAATAAACATTAAAAAAATCTTTTAATATAAACTTTTCAAAACAGAGTTCTTAGAAGTGTAATACCTGAAGAGAATATTTTTAAAAATGTCAAGCTTTTGCTATATCAGAGATTCTAGACAGGCTAGCACATTGCTTTCATTTCCTGTCTTTTTTTTCTTTATTTATGACACACGTGGTTTTGAGCTGTTAGTTTAGTATTTTACTATTTGATTTTTGGAGTTCTCATTAAGGCAGGTCTTGACTTCAAACAGTATTTCTGTTTAATCAGAACCAAGCTAGTGCCATGTCAGGCAGTATGCATTCTTGTAAGAAATGGGTTCCAGTCATTGATCATTCTTTTAGTTTCATACATTAAATCATCTCTTTCAAGTGTCACTAGTACAAGTAATCTCTCCAAAGGCTTCTAAGGACTTCCTTTAATCTCTGTTTTTATTTTTTCTTTCCCTTTTATGGCTGGTGTGCCCTCACACACCCTTGTCACTCATTTTACTAGGCCACAAAAATTGTAATACACATGTCACTGACACACAAAAATATTAGTGGCTTTTTCATACTGATTAAGCCATAGCCATGGGGTTCACTCTACAATAAAGTGACAGAAAGAAATGTAACAGAAGTGTATCTGGACCATGGATTGGACAATCCAGGATATACAATACCAGTAAGTATCAGTGGTGGTGTAACATTTATAATTCAAATTGCTCCACACAAAATTAAGGAGAATTTCAGACATTAAAATTCATTTTCAAGGGAAATACTGACATAGTGGGTAAGCCTTTCAGAACCTTATGGTTGTATTTCCCATCATAACTTCAAAAAGACCTTTCTATTGTCTGCAGCATGAAAACTTGTGCATCTCTGATTCCGACAGCTTTAAAGAATCCAGCATTATGTTCTAGTGTGATATTTGGCAATAACAAAAGAAAAAAAAAGAAGAATTTTAGTGATCTTGAGTCTCCACCAAATTCTAGTAACTTTTTTGGATAGGAAAATGGGGATTATATTCAGAATGCTTCATGCTCTTTATTGTCTATTAGAAATTATTTGAAAGGATAACTGTAGACAATCATATTTAAAATTAATCATCTTAAGTGTGACATTAATAGAAAAGTCATAAACAGAAAAAAGTCCAACATAAAAGAAATACAACCTATAGTTTTTGTGAAATAAAATACACTCAGAAAGGTTAAAAGAGTTCAATATTTATTATTTTTTAAAATCCCATTTGCCATTAAACTTGTTCTTAGACAAAGCATAGCAAATCAGAGTACTTTGAATGACACCCAAAAATCATTGAGATCATACCTAATGATACAAACTTAAATTCAGTGACATTTTTGGCAATTAGCTTAAAATGTTGTACAGCTAAATGAAAAGAGAACAGCAAAATCTTGTATGCATGTGTAACTCACAAAATGCTAAGTCTGTTTGATCTCAAACTTCACTTTTGCTGTCCTAGCAGTGAATTTACATTAGTTTCCTTCAAAGATGTGAAAGTCTCAGAAAGATACATGACACAGACTTATTTTATCACAGGAGAAAATGTTGGGCTATCTTTTCTGCTTATTAAGTAATGGTTCTTTCCAGGTAAGCACAGGAACTAGAAATAGTTATTGATTTTGCTTCTGTTTTCTCACAGGAAATTAAAGGCTTTATCTAAAGTACATAAATCTCAGGTGGATAAGATAATTAATGTTTCCTGAGCACACTTAAGAAATGCATGAATACTTAGATAAAGAGGTCAAATCTGATTGAAAAACTAGCCAGGTTTATACATTTTAGTGTCCTACTGGCAGCTATAAAAACGTGGCATATCAGAGATACACATCAGTATATTTTAGGCTATAAAAGTCAAATAGGGTGCATCTGTTCCAGAAAAGAAAAGGTTGCAATTTGTACATATATCAGTAAAATCAATGAGTACCTTCATGCATTCAGTCACAAAATTATCATATTTCATGAAACAGAGATGATATTAACATGTAGGAGTTGTTTCAGCAATAATGTAATTTACAATTCAGCTGTCACAAATTGGTTTGTGTTGCAGAACCACTCTTTAACTCCCTGGTAGGGAGCAACACTTGGAAGGATTAGTTTAGGTGTTGCTAAACAAACCTGAAAAGAATAACAATTTACCTAGAACTTAAATCTGTAGGAATGGTGAAATTGCACTTTTCCCTGAAAATTATTTTCAGTTGCCATACTTGATCAAAACTTTTATTTACCCCAGTTGCCTATCAATTAGGTCCATTCTTATTTTTATCTTTCCACATTGACTAGAGAGATAATTGATCCTACCTTGCTTCATTATATCACCTTATGCAACTGTAGAGTTCTGTCTCCCTTCATCCATTTTTTTAACAGATCAGTCCTGCTCTATAGGTTGCAGCTAGCAAGGTTTTAGTAATTGTTATTGCTCTCATCTAACTCTTCTGTTGTTTGACAATATCTGATTTAAAATCTGGCTTTCATGATGAATGCAGAAAAGAAATATGGCAGAATGGCAAAGCACATTTTTACACAAGACTCTCTGCAGCTAAAGTATACAGTGAGGTAAACTGCCATTTCAGCTTACAGGCCCTGCAAAGACAAGGTGATCATTATATAATATTTTGTTGTTTTGAATTTTTGTTTCTGAAGAGCACTAATGACCAGAACAGCTTGCTTTACAGGGGAAGCCAAGCATTGTTTTATTTTTTAAAAGAATGAGCATGGCTTTTTGGATAAATGTAAGCCATTCATCATCTGTTATTAAAATATTTTGAATATTTTCAACCTCAACACTACAATGAAACTTAATCAGCTGAAGGACTGAATTGTATAGAACTGGAGTTTCTGACTTAAATTTTGCATATGAAAGTCTGATGATTTATGTCTGCATAATATCTATATTATCTTTCTTCTTATACATTGGTAATATTTTTCCCTGTTTGTAAGGAAATAAATTTAAAAAGATCTCATTCAAAGAAATCTTTGAGAAAATTGTTTTAGCACAAGGCTTAGTTAGATGCCCAGCATTGCAAATGGCAGATTCTGAGTGCAAAAAAAACCTAGCAAAGAACTAGACCTGTTGAAACATTAGTGATTGCGTGACAATATTTTGTTTTTCTTCCTTCATCTATATCCAACACTTCTTACTTTGTAATATGTGCTTGCTTTACATTTTGTGCAGAGAAAAAACCCTATTAACATATGTAGCAAGCATATTCAACACAAGAGAAATGGAATAATTTTTTCTTAATAATAATTTAATTAATAACATGATTATGCTTTTTCTTTTTTCAAAATTTTTAATTACTTTAGCAACTCACATCTGATCTCTAAATGGAGATCAATTACTTGCATGTGCAACAGCCCAATGGTGTAATGAGATTCAGGCATCTGCCCATTAGGAATTTTATTCTTAAAATTCTGAAATATTCTTCATAAAATTCTTGGACAGACTGAACTTATGAACAACATCTTGACATATTATTGTCAGATGATCAATTTAAAAATCAAGCAGTCTTTCAATCTACACAGTGTGTGTATTATTGCAAAAGTGTCAGTTTGTTTACTGGGCTAGATGCTCTGAAGTGTTGTCTCCTTTCACGTCAAAGGTCAGTTTGAAATTTCTTTCATTTTCTGCCAAAAAAATCTATGAACATTTCATAAAGTTGTGATCTTGTTTCTATCTTCCCTTCTCAGATCAACAGAAAATGGTCTCTGTAATGCCACCTGAGAGACATCAATCTGCACTCATGGCAGATATATCATCTGTGAAACTAGTTCAAGAAAACTGTCAGGTCTCATTGGGAAAATTAAGCTTTCTATTAGGGGAATGAATCATATCTGACAAATACTGAATGATAGGCTGGAAGAAGTTACTGTTCGTGAATTGCATTTTAGCTTCAAGTGCCTTCTCGCTTCACAATTATAGTAGTCAGTTCTTATCACTTCTTTAATTTATATATTTATTTGCTCATAAAAATCTCTTGCACCCTTCTACAGATTTAGGACATACCATAAAACAATTATTCAAGATATTACTATTATTCAGATAAGTGGAGACTAAATTATTATTCTCAAACTTTCATTAAGTGGAAACAAAGAAGTCTTATAAATTACCATTTTTTAAATTAGATTTTAATGATTTTTTCCTGTCATACTTGTGAGAACATGCTTCTTTTGGCAGAGGTGACTAACCTTTCACTGACAGAGATGCAGGGAATTAAAATGTGCAATATCAGACAGACATAGGTTTTAAAATAGAATCACTGAATTTAGTACTCAAATGATTTTTCATAGATAAGTAAAGAATTGAGAGTTTTGTGTGTGAACCCCAAGACTGCCTAAAGGCCTCTCTTGACATGCCTGGAAAAAGCATTTTTGTAATTCCAAAAATTTTTTTACACCTGATAACCATGTGACTGACTGCATTCATACTCATACAGTGCATTCATTTAAGCTCTGACACTACACAGCATGCTGCTGCAAATAGCTGAGTCTGAATCTGCTATAAAAATATAAAGATAATTATAATAATATAATGCTAATAATGCTTGATTTTGAGAAATGGTGACTTACTTCTACTGACTGTGACTTTGATTCTTCTGTTCTTTTACAGCTAAAGGAAAGCTTTGCCTATCCTCTTGTACTGAAGGTGTACCAGTGAAAATGAGGTAAATCAGCCCCTGTGCTCTTAAGAAGCAGATTTATTCTAGTCTAGTTAAAAAAAAAACAAAACATGAAACACCCAGATCCAGAGTGTGAGAAAAAAAATAGGAGCTTGGAGCTAAATGACAGCCTGGTGAAAGAGGTGATGATGATTAGCTGCAAGGTACCCAGTGTAGCTGGGAGCAGAAGTGCCTGGAGTGACAGTCACTTCAGAACTGATTGGTCAAAGTGTTAAAATTAATTACTGCAGAAAGACTCCTCTTGCCAAAGAATAAAATTAGAAGAGTAACCTCTGAAGTGCTAGGCCTGAATTTCTGAAGCATTCTTACTGCAAGGATATCTTGATGGCTCAGAGTCATACTTAACTGATCACTTTCAAACAGATAAATTCTGCTCCAATATACAGACATAGCAGTAACGTGGTGAAGCTATCTCTGAGAATCAAAGACATGTTAAATTACATTTGACAATCTCATTAGCTGTCTGCAGGACATGCATTTACATTCCAAATATCTGAAATGTTGTAAACAGATAAAGCTCTCTTTTAATAATTATGCTGTCAAAGAAGCATTTGTTCCATTACAGAAATGAAGAATTTACTGCAAAAATCCTCTAATACATTTGCTCTGGCATAGTAGTAAATAAAGGATGTGAACAGCACATAAATATTTAAGAATAACAGAATTATGAACAGATATCTTAGTAAACATATATATAATATATATAGAGAGATATATATGTACATAGTATACATACAGTAAGAGAGCAAAATGATTATAAGGTAGCCTAAAAGTATGCTAAAACCACCTTTATTTAAAAAAATGTTACAAGAAAGAATGATGATTGTTTGCACAATTTTAATACTGTCCTTCTGTATTTGCCCAAGATCACAATCTTAATCTATTTGTTTACATGGTGATTTCTCATCACTGCATCTTAGCTCACTGAGGTAACAATTCATCATTTTCTTCATCCTTCCAACTGATGCACATCCCTCAGCTTCATTTAGCTATAGGGCCAGATGGTTACCCAGCTACTCTGCCAATTCCCTCCTCAGAAGGACAGGGGGCAGATAATAAGATGAAAAACTCATGAGCAGAGAAAGACAGGGAGACCACTTACCAGTGAGCATTATGGGCAAAACAAGCTTGACTTGGGGAAAACTAGCTTAATCTACTTGCAAGTAAAAATATATAGACAGAGACAAACAAAGATAAAAATTAAATTAATCCTTTTTGATCACTCTACCCCTTTGCCTGGGAGGAAGTTAACTCCCTCACTTCTGACTCCTCTATGTCCCCATGGCAAGCAGCACAGGGAATGGGAAACAGGGGTTGTGGAGAGACCACAACAGCTCCTCTGTGCTGCTCCTCCCTCCTCACACTCCTCCTGCTCTGGTCTAGATCCTTCTCACTGGCTGTGGGCCATGACATGCTGTGCCCTGAGTTCTCTTCACAGGCTGCAGGGGAACATCTGCACCCACACCTGAAGCACCTCCTCCCCTCCCTCTACTCTCACACTTTTTAACCTCACTCCTCTCTGCCAGGAAGTGTTTTTCCATCACTTATAAATGCTTTTCCACAGGTTTGAGGTGGCCTTACCTTACCCAGGGAGCTCAGCTGTGCCCTGTGGCAGAGCCCATTGGAGTGGGTTAGGTATATCTCCACATGAACAATACAAACCTCTGCACATTTCCACTGCAAGTTACAGATTTGGCCCAATGGCAAGAGCCTCTGCCAGATGAGACCATGGCATGAGTGCAGACCGTGCTGGATCTCTGTGGCACAAGGAGACCTCACTGGAGAGTGAGGAAAAGCATTTTCTCCACTGGATTCACAAAACTTGTTGGTAGCAGAGAGAGAACAGCAGCATCTCTAAACAACATGTTTTCCAGTCCAGTCAGGCTTTTGAGAGATATCTGGCCAGGCTTTTTTTGTCTGTCACTTCCTTCATTAGGCATCCTATACCTCCTAATTTTGGAAGTAAAGTGAAACAATAAAAACCTCAGCTGTAATACAAAGTGCTGGCAGCTATCCTCCATCTGGGTCTTCAGAAAGACAGTGGATGGTAGCCATGCCAGCTATCCAGCTATTCAGTTCAACTTTTTTATATATATAAACATATACATATTCATATGCATATATATATATATATATATATAAGATAATTTGATGGATACATGTACAGCTAGAAATTGTCCTTAGCAGAAAAAAATTCTTCCACAACTGCCAAATAGAGTTAAGTGAGTCTGGAGAAATTATACAAGAAATAGAATAGCTATAAAAATACTTAAGATTATTAAGAGCAGATATAAAAAGGTCTGGACTGCTTTTAGTGGTCTTAAAAAAAATCTTTGGAACTCTAGGATGATTTTTAATATCCATAATGATGAAAAATGCACCCAAGACTTAGGTTCAGTTACCACCTTTGTAGATGTAATTAGATTCAGAAAAGGTTATGTTTTTGCTATGTCCAGAAATGTCTAAACACAGAAAGATTATATTTCCGTCTGAGCAGGCAGAATGTTTAATTAAAAATTTTATTTTACTGCTAATATGAAATTCTTTTTGTTAAAATTTCTTCCAAGGGAAGTCACAAAATGGTTTTCACAGAAGAAACTTTAACAAATAAATTAGGAGCTTTTTTTAGCAAGTACCACCTTTTGCAGGGCACTTCAACCAACAGTGGCATGGCAGTCAAATTTACAGTGGTCTAAAAAGAGATCTAGTAAGGTTTTGTTATGTGTGGTGGTATAATTCAGTCCCAGAGATTCATTTTTATAGCAGGTTAAGGGGTCCCATGCCCTCTCTTCTACGCAGTAGTTCCATGAATAAAGCAGTCCCTGGTAGTAAAGAACTGCTTTTATTTCTGAGGAGAAATAAAGCTCCAGCCTCTTGGCTCGAGGCACATTTTGCAAACACAGCCCTGGGGTAAAAGAGCTGCACAAATTCCTGATGCAGCTATTCACCACTGGCCAAGGAATGCACATGGAAGGCAGGGTGAGTTCCATGCCTGACTCCATCAATATTTCTGTCTAATATTATAGCCTGTGTGATTAGATATAATGCTATTAGGCAGATATTTGAGACAGAGAGAAGATTGGCCTTTTCAAGAAAGCAAAAAAAGTGCCTCATTTACCTCTCTGGGTCTCTTTCTGGCCAAAACATTCTTCAGGTTTGGATGTGAAATACTGAATGGGATGGACAAGTGACAGAGGCTGGAATTTTGATGTGAACCTTAATGTTTCAGAGCTTTGTCTTTACATATGGTTGCTAGGAATTAAGGTGAGTTCTCTCAGTCTCTGACAGCAGAATTTGTACCCAGGTGGACTTCCAACCTCTTGCAATGGACTCACAAGACTTGAGAGTGGATATAATTTTAAGATGGTAAAAATGAAGCATGTGTAAGGTATCTCTATAATAAAAAGTGGTTTTAAGTGATTGACATAGGAAATACTGGAAATTAAGTCTCAGTATCACAGATGACTGTCTGGTTTAACTGATGCTTCAAATTATGGGAATCCATTGCTATTAGCAAAAAGTAGAACATACATAAAAAGGCTGTAAACTCACTCATTTTCTACTCACTTCCTGTATCTTTTTCAGCAGCCTGAGTAAGAGCAGGAAAACTTGAAGAAGGAGCTCAGTCTGGTTTAAGCCACTACCCACATTGTAAATCTTCCATATCTTCCATCTGAAACCTAACACCTCTAATTCATCTGTTTAAATGGTCTATAGCCATCCACCCAGCAGGTGCTGTTGGTTTAGCCCTCTCAAAAGTGAGTTGATGTGATTTGGAGAATGCTCTCCAAATCTGATTAACGAGAGAAATAAAAAATTGAAAGATACCACCATTGGAAAGGAACCCCCCAGAGGGAACCCCTTGGAACTTTGTAACTGACTTTCAAAAGTTTCGGCAAAGTTCCACAAAAATAAAAGAAAAGCAATATTTTCACATTACTCAAAAGGGAAGAAAAATATTACCCTGCTAGTTGTAAACTGGGTTGACATGGCATTAAGTCTGAGCTGAGCTGGGGTTTGATTGATTAACATTCAAAGTAAAATAATGAAATAAACACTGATTAACAGGAAAATAAGGAAAAATAAGTATTATACTGAAAAAACTCTTCCAATTATTTACAAATTGGCTGAAAACAAATAATAGGATTGCTGAATGTATCTTACACTTCTGCAAGGCAGGTAAAAATATCTACTTCTACATGTACTTCACATGGAGAAAGGGCCCAGAAGAATGGGTTCTTGGCTAATTTGCCCTTTTTTTTTTTTGTCAGTAGACTGAAAGAATGGATTTGAGATACTTAACAAGCTTGAGGCAAAACCCCTTTTGGATACAAATGAAGAAACATTTTGAGGAAATGTCAAGTGAATGTATTTCATATTGAGATTAGAGTGATTTCTGCTGTAATACTGTGGTATTTACAGTACAGGAAGGATGTTGAAATTGGAGCAGGTTCAGGGAAAAACCTTGAGAGAATGATGAAGGGATGGAAATACATGGCTACCACTGTGATATATAGCTCAAACAGTTTGTCTAATAAAAGACAAGTCTGTGGGGGTGACCCAAGCATAATCAATAAATAATTTCCTGTGAATAGAAATCTATTAGCAGAGAACTAGCAAAGAGGGAAAGTAATTGTCTCTAGTTAGCATCCAGCTAATGGATTCTCCATCTCTGGAGAATATTCATAAATCTACACTGGATATTTTATTAAACAATATGCTTAAGCTAAAACAGGATTTAATTAAAGGGTTTCCCTAGCCTGTGTTGTGTTGGAGAACAGACTAGGTGATTGCAGCCTGTAACAGAATCCAATAATTTTGTGTATTTTTCCATTGACTAGATGAAGTCACAAAACCAGTGAAATTCTATTAAGGTGCTAAGTCATTTCTCAAATAACCACCAAAATACTGTTTCTTTAATTTTTTCTTATTGTTGTGGGAAGTAATTGTGTAAGAGTATTGCTAATGAAAAAAAAGTAAATTTTACAATCATTTTGTTCTTGTCATCTCCTACAGAATCTATTGGTGAATGATATTTTACTGGCAGCAGTAACAGCAGTAAGAAAAGCACAGATCAGAATCACCACAAAGTTTTAGTCTATATGAGGAAATCACAGGGTTGTGGTTCATTATGAGCTACACAGCATTTTTATTTTTGCTTTTAACTGGTGTCATTATCATTTTAACGAATTAAAATACAAATTAATTGTATTACAGAAAGTATCTCTTGCAAAGGTGCCTAGAATCATAAAACCATAAATCATAGAATGACTTGAATTGAAAATAAATGTTATTTACAGAAGATGATGAGAAAAATGCTAAAGTAGAGGAAATAGATCCAGAAGGCGTCTTCAGGGATGAATATAATTTTTTAACTTTTTACAAAGAAAGTAAGATTAAAGATTTTTAATTTTTAAAAATATTTTTAATGTTGTATTATCACATCCTTTAATAACATCAGAAGGGTTTACCACCATCATTGTGCCATGTGGAGTGAGTGACACTTCTAGCTGTCAGCTGTTTTCCCCATTTTGCTTTCCAGAACCTCTTCCTTTATCACTGAGAGGCATTGGTTTGTGCCCACTGTGTAGAGGGAATGCACTGCTATTCTGACTGTTTCAACCTTCTTCTCTGTCTAGGTAGGGCTTCACTCAAGAACTAAGGACAGTATTCTCTTTGATTGGGTACTTGCATTCATGGAGCAATTAACTGATGTGAATGAAGCTTTCATGTGAATGAAAGACTCCTTGCCTATGTGCAAAGCATCAGTCTATGCAGATTTGATGATAGATACATTTTGTGTACCTTTATTGCAGATATGTATGGTTTAAACTCAAATCTCATCAGTAGTGCAAGCATGCAGATTATGGTTTCTGTGGCTGTCTTTTTTTCTCTTTATTGTAGCTATTGGATGTATGTTTTTGTGCTTTCCTTCACCAGTAATAAATAATATCTAAGGGTTCATTTGAAGGAGTGGATGTCTCTTCAGTATTGTATGCGGGACGTAAATGTAAGAAATGAACCTTGATTCTGGATCATATTCTTATAACAAATCAATACTCTTGAACACAAAGATATTAATTTATTTTCAAATCACAGGATATTTATAAAGACACACTATTTTTAGATTTCTATGATAAAAGGTACAGTATAAAACTGATTTTTTTTACATGTATTATTTAAAATATTTTTTGTCTTTTGTTGATGTAAATTTTGATATTTGGGTGTGTGGATTTGCCATCACATTTTTCTCAATAGGAAATATTATGTGTTTCAGTCAATAAAGCATATATTATACCTACTTCTTAATTTGAAAGTACTTAAGTAAAAATCTTCAAATCTTCTACTTTTATTTGTTAAGAGAAAGATGATACCCATGTGTGATGGATTGTACTCAAATAAATCCTCACTTTATGGACAAACTGGCAATGCATACTGGACAGGGTGCAAAAGTGCTGAAGTCCATTTACACCTTTGCCACTCTTCCTTGGAAACTGGGAGATTCACTTTATTGGCAGCAACACTAAGAAGAGCGAGCAGTCACTGTACAATGCATTAAAATGCAGAAAGGTGGTTGGATTACACTCCCAGAGCCTCAGAAGACTGTTAAGTAGCTAAATCTCTCCTCAGTGTCATCCTGCTTCAGAAGGCTAACATACACCAAAGGACTCCTGGAAAGATTATTGACCAGGGAGAGAAAATCTAAGAAATATAATACTATTTACCAAGCTAAAATATCTCTCGTAAGTAAGATTATTTTTACAGAAAAATTGACTGAGAGACTGAGGAACTTTTTTCTTTCTGTCATCAGAGACTTCAGAATTTATCCAGAGAAATATTCTTTAAAATATTAAGTAATAATGATAGGAGACTTCTCAAACAGTTTTGTCCAAAATTTGAAACAACTCAAGGAAGATGGGATGGTGGAGGGAAAAGAGGAAGAAAATATGAGACATTTATGCTGCTTATATTTTACACTGTGGGTGCAAGGAGTAGCAGGAGGAGCTGAGGACTGGTCCTAGCTACTCTTCCATGGGGATGCATGCTCCTGGAAAAAGGACAATTGTCTCAAGGTTCTCCCTTGTGTCAGCTGGCTCAGCCCTGAAAGGCAGTCAGCCTTTGAGGAAGAGACACTGCTCTCTCAAATGGAAAATGTTAAAAAATGCTGAAGCAAGGAGGATTCTTTTGGAAAACTTTAATTTTTTTCCTAATGGGGAATTCTTTGATAATTTTACATGAAGTAATGAGTTTTGAGATCCAGTTAGTCACTCTGGTTTCCATAAAGTTCTGAAACCATGCTCTAATGATATGTTGTAGTATTCATTTTTAAAAATGAAATGTGATCTCTTAGCAAGTCACATTGCTTAACACAAATCAGACTGTAAACATTTACAGTGATGTTTTTTTTCCCCCACTCACACTGAATAACAATATTAAATCAAATTGAATTAGACTAGATGCATTTCCGTAAAATAGTTGTCACAATTAAAATTTACAATTAACCTTCCTCATTTTTCTATAGCACTGCTTGGAAGTATGTCAAATAATTGAATATTTTCAGTTCAAAATCCTTAACTCTGTGGCAGTTTTCCATGGTTTGTTCTTCTGTTTGCAATAAAAATTTGAAATTTTAACAACTGGAGTGGAACAGAACATGGCTTACTACAAAACTGGAATGAGGAATTAATAGACAATCTGCTTTTTCATTGAAGACACTGGTGAACTTTGTATATTGTAGTTCCCAGTTCATGGATAGGTATACATTAACTCCAATATAAATAGCTGAATAAATATTATACAATTTTAGTTGGATTTTTTTTTTTAATGTGATACAGTTCCACTTACACTGTCTACCTGTACAACTGGTTTAGGGAAACAGAATTCAATCCAGTTAACCAACTTAAAAACCAAAATTTTCTCAGCAGTCTTTCAAATTAGATATATATAGGTATCTGAATAGGACATGTATTAAAAATATATTGAGGTTATACAAGGGGAAAAAGGAAAAAGTAGAACACACAAGTGCAAAGAAAAAGGATTATTATGCATTACATTGAGTCTGATCTCTTAAATACATTAGTTAGAGAAACAAAGAAATATGGAATTAGAAAGCAGAAGATAAAAGTGCAAAATAAGAAAATAGAGTGACTACAATTGAAGTGTTTATCTTCATAGCATCTGTAAAAATCTTTTTTGTATTTTGCTGCACATTGATAGATTGCAGTGACATTTGATGTGCTCAAAACATTCATTTCATGGTGATATCTAGTCTGGGTACAGTAAATATCCTACCACATAAAGAAAAGCGTGATAAAGCATTTAAAGGCAGAGCTATAACATAGAAACAGCTGCTCTTCCTTCTGGTGATAAAATTTATAAAACAGTTCTGCTGCTTTCCTCTGTTTCTATTGTGCTAACATTTGTCTTTCCACCTTTGGCACATAACTTGAAAATGAAGAAAAACTTGGTGCAATTTCCTGGTAATGCATGTTGACAACTCCACTTAATTTCATGTGTACCTGGATGCACTGGAACATGGTGGTAATTGGCAATTTTTCCTTAAAAAAAGAGTGGGAGAGGGAGGGAAGTGAACTGAAAATTATATAGTAGAAAAATGGAATTATCTACTCATCATTTTTATTATACTGTGGTTGTACTGTATAGAAATACCTATCATATAAAACATTACTCTTTTATTTATTCCTCCAGACTTTCGTTAATAAATTTTCTACCCATTTCAGTAGGCCACAGATCCCAAATAAATTTGAAATAGTTCTCCTTAATGTTTTTTACTTACCTGTCAGGGCCGCAAGAGAGATACCAAAAGCAGCAGTTCTCAGCATAATGATCCAAAATCTGTCTTGATCAAACCTAACAGTGAGATATAGCTCTCTGATGAAAATACTTGACATAGAATTTAGTCAAATATATTAAAATACAGCTTCACTTTTCATACCACGTGTTTTCCACGTGCGCCAAGACAGTTAGAAAGACTTATGAAACACAAGCAGTATATTCAGTCCTGGAGCAGCATGTACAACAGAAGAAGTATTTTTGGCTCTTACTTTCTGGTGCATAACTGGTACTCTTCCCAAGAAAATGCGTTGGAGTTGCTGAGACACTTTTATCTTCCATTTAACCCATAAAATTTTATAAACCTAATAAAAATAATAACATTTTATGTTTGCAATTGGATACAAATAATAATCTTTAACAAAGACAGCATGTCAGTCTTTGTTGGAGTCAAGGTAGGAAAACAAAGCCATAATTCTTACACCTTTCCTTATTGCACACATATTTTTGATATATGTGTATTTTTTATTTGTGCAGAAGAACAAGACAAAGAAAACCAAACCAAAACAAAAGCAGCTTTTAAATAGATTGACTTTTTGCTCTTAAAGAGCTGGAAATGTGTTTTCTTTTGAAATTGTTTCCCGTGTGTTATCTTACGAAGGGCATTACTTGCTTCCAAGACCAAAACCCTCTGCTGAATTTAGTGAATGCTCTGCACTGTGGATGTTCCTGGTGTAAGTGGCACACTTATTTATGCTTCCATAAGTGTAAAATGATAACCATTTGTTTTCTAATACATGTCCAAAGTAACAGAGAAATTAAAAAACATCACTCATGTACCATACAAAGTGGTCATTTTGGTCACTGAGGAAAAGGCTTTCATTTAGCAACTCAGAGCAAAATGCAGGGATCAGCAGAAGGCAGAGTAGATTTGTTGAAGTGTCAAGGTATCCTGTTGGCACCAAAAAGAATCCTGAATTATCATTCCTACACTTTCATGGTTTGTAAAATCAATGTACTTTCCAACAGCAAGTTGGAACAAAGATGGAAAGTTTGAAATTTTCCAACAGAGATGAAGTGAATCTATATGAAACATATGAAACAATGCTCTATCACAGAAATGTGGGTGTTTTCTATACATATAGATTTTACCAAAATGTTGCAGTATGTGGATTTCTTTTTGTTGAAATAAGATTACAAGCCTGTTTAAAAAATAAACCAGCAACAAAGTAGAAAAAATATTGCTTCTATAAAAGCATAAAGAGTATCAAGAGTTGGATCTATTTTCCTGCTCAGGTAAATTTTATTCTGCAAAAAGGCAATTTCCGAGTCTGTCTGCTCTGATTTTGACTTTACAGATTATTTCAGTTTACTGTAAACAGATGCAAGTTAGGAGGCAGCCTGGGTTTTGGTCTATCAGGTATTCCCAGCACCAACATTCCCTCATTTCTAAGAGAATTATGAGTGACTCCAAAACAAGAACTAGTCAGTCCATTGGGGTTATTAAATAAGAAAACGATGTCTCATATTTCTTTTAAACTCTGTTTCATGCAGTAGCTCAGACTGAACCTGTGAATTGTTTGTTGACACTCTACAGAAAAGCTTTATCTGGATGTATGGAAAGAGTATTCCTAAGTATAGTTTGGTTATAATTGTTCCACCTCACTGCTGCCTCACTTCAGCATGCCTTACATTTCCCTCCCCCACTTCATAGCACAGATCCAGAACAACATCAGAAAAAATGGAAAAGGAAAAATAAAAAAGGTTAATTGATTTTGGAGTTATTCAAAAGACTGTGTCCAGAATAAGGTAAACTTAATCTGAAAATAGTGGTGTCTGTAAAAAAGACTTCAGTGACAAACCTGCAAATGCTATCTATGAAGCAGCAATTTTTATTACTTGTTTATACAGTAGGGGTTTTTTACTTTCTTTTCTTTTTCTTTATTAGTGATTGTTTACTTTTAGAAACTGAGTAGCTCAACTAATAGTTAATAGTCTCCCATGAGTCAGACAGCAATTATAAGGTTATTGGAGTTGTATTAAGAAAAAAGAATTACAATGGCCTTGTCTAATATAATTATTTTTTCCTAGAGATTACAAATGTACTCAGCAATCAACACCAAAAAACAGCCCTTTTCTAATGCCAGCTAACCTTTTTAACTAAAGAACACAGAAGTATATGTATACCATTCAAATACTCATGAAGACCCCTTTGTCTGCTAGCTGCCTCTCAGATTCCTTAATAGAAACATTGATGAACATGAGGGTAACAGATCTCTGTAATTCTTTCTTGCCAAGTCATCACCAAACAAGCCTTCACAAAATAATAATTAAATCATATGTATACACCTTAATTTTTTTTGGATACTTAATCCATGCAAGTCCAAGAAGGTAAAGAAGTTATATTGGATATCCACACTAGGATTAAATTGAATTGAAATCCTTCAGTGATATTTGCCTAGGATTTTGTTAATTCATGAAAATTTGATTGGTAAGAGTTTAATACTTTCAGTACAAATTTGATTAAATATCACACTTTTCCATTAAATAACAAACATTATGGAGGGAAACACTGACATTCCCAGGACAGGGGATGTATAATTTAAATTAACCTTCTAAGGCACAAAGATCCTTCAAGTGGGCCCCAGACTGATCACTTGACTGTTTCTTGTGGCAGTGTTCATGAAATGAAAAACTAAATATTTTCCAGGAATGAATCAACATTTTGCATAAAAAAATCTAGTCTGTGAACACAATCAGAATTGCTTTCTTGGTCTCTGTGCTCAACTGTGATTGCTACAGCTGGCTTTACTCTGGGTAAGACCCTACAGCTGCATTACAACCCATCAAACATCTTTCAAAATACTTTATTTCTTATTTACAGATTTGATGTCTGTATCATCTCCTTCTGCAGTCTACCTGATAGCAAGTTGAGCATGCTTTTTCAATACTGACAGTACCTTCAGGTGCTTTGGAAATTGAATTTGTGTTCAGCATGATACTGTAAAAGAGGTGGTAATAGCAACAACTGAGAATAACTAGAACAGTGCATAGAATGTCAAGATAAGGTTCATTTGTTGCTACAGCAGGAACTGATTAAAAAGATCAGTATTAGCCTAGTTTTGCTCTCAAGAGATTGGTTAGGGCTTGTTTGCAAAAAGCTGTGAAAGCAAAAATCTTCTGCAATGTCTTTTGTAAAGTCTCTGTTAGTAGTACCTGAGGCTACCTTTATCAGGTTAACTTTTGTATGCCATGGGGTTTTACTCTAGTGTAAAAATACACACCCAGTTTTACCTACAAAGGCAAAAAGGAGAATCAGTACAATTTATTTTTTTTCCATAAGGCATGAGTATGGTTAAAAATCTTGGGAATTAAGAGGGGGGAGGTGGAATATGAGTGGTGAGAAAGCAGGAAAGAAATTCAGTTTACTTTTTAAACCTCCTCGCCAAGCCCAACAAGTATTAGAGCATTACTCATTCTTTTTTACTCTGAGAAGAAATGAAAAGGAAAGGAACTTTGTGAGCATTCTCCCTATCTGAATTGAGATGTAATTTGGATACTTAGACTAACTGTATTGTTAAATCCAAGGAGGTTGGGGTGACTGTGTTGCTTAGGATTTCTAAATTCCCTCTGGAGACTGTTCACATTCAAGTATTAGAGGAGGGGAGAATCACATCTTGGAAAATTTACCTTGGTGTTAAACTTATCAATGCAAAAGTCCTCATTGCATCTTCTCATGGCACTTCAGGCTTCCCTGGTCCTTGGTTTAAGTTCAGAGCACTTTGAGGATTGACAGCACCTCAGACAGACTACAAAGGTTTGCCCCCAAGCTGATCCTTAGCCAAGTGCTGTGCTATGCAATTCAGACATGCTTCCAGTTTCTGCCATATCCCTGGCTTGTCATTGGGTTTTAGCAACACTTTAGTGTCAAAACAATTCCCTAACTTAGGTCAGCTATCTCAAGGCAATTTTTAGAAACTTCATGTTCATTGAAACAAGTGCTGTGTGAAATGCAGCCAAAAGGTCTCTGGAGCTCATGGATGAGTATGTCTTGTAGGCAGATGAAACCTGACATTTCAGACTATATTTGTGGCTGTATTATGATAAAGTGTTAAAATATTTGATATGATGATAGAGGTGCATTTAACTTCAATATTATTTTTTTCTCCTAGAACATTTTATTGTTCTAGGATCAAAACTCCTGTCTAGTGTCTGTGTTATGGTCATAAATCTATTCTCTGCTACTAAAGGCACTTTTAATGGAAGTAGGGTGCTAGGTATCTTTTGCAAGTCATTGTTTCATTGTCTCAATTGCAGCCTTTCTATCTACCAACTGTTTTGGTGACTTTCACTGGAGGTGTCATCATAATTAACTGCAAAGGAAGATACCAAAAATCTTACCTCAAAATGTCAGTGTCATCAGAGATTGTTCATGACAAGAATGGGGAAGACAGCCGTAAATATTTTTACATTTATTGGAATGACTAGATGGATTTAAAAAAAACCAACTCCTCAGCCATGATGACAATGACAAAATATCAGTGATGGTCATTGCTCTGTATTTCAGAATAAATTGAATTACCAGAAGAAAAAAATGTTTGTCAGCTGTGGTTAATAATCTACTTTTTTCTCCATGTATTCCCTGTGAGGCACAGAAAACAGCTTATGTCATTGATCCAGGGGGATTGGGGCCATAATTTATTGATGAGTGGAAGTATCTTAATATTTCTCATATTAAGATATATTTTCAAGTTCATATTTTATGGTTGTTATCAATATACTGCAAATAAAAATTTGTACATTGGAAAATGAAGCATATGTGATTTCTGCAGTGCTTGTAAGGCAACAGAAGCATAAATCCAGCTGCAAAAATTTGTCATTTGTACAGATTTATCCTGTAAAGAGCAACAGAAACTCATGTTGCATATGACAAAACAAATGAGATAAGGAGGAAAGCAAGCCCTGTGCTTCACATGGACATGGGCAGCAGTCCTACCCAAAATATGTCCTTATTCTAACCCAGAAGCATCCCTTGGCTGAATCTCTTGTCATTCCATATGCAAGCATGGTAGGACATGACCCTCAAAAAGCCTGAAGATGATTTCATGGACCTGAAAGCAAGGCCATTTTTTCCCAGCTACACTGAGAGATCTAACAAACAATGCTGCCTTTCAGTCTGCCTCTTGATGTACAGTCAAATGTAATTCTTTAGCTTATACACCGTGAGCATTACAAAAGATTGCAGCAGATCCTCCTGTCATGCAAATCAGGATGACAGCTGTAGCACAGCACCATTTTATCCTATCTGTTGTCATGGCCACAAAACTTTTTAAAACAGCCAACTAATTTTTCTTTTGCCTCCTGTAATAATCTACAGCTTCTGCAGTTACAAATTAATTATATTCCCTTTTTTCTTCCACTATAAAGTCTGTGCTACACATTTAAATACCCTGTGGTCTTTTATAACATCTTATTTAACTTTGAGTTTCCTCATTCTTATTGATGTTCGTATTTTATTTATTCACTTGAGTTCAATATTCTCAGTAAGGTGCTGGATCTTCAAAAGAAATCTTCAGTCACAGAAGAGTTCAATCAAATCACATTTCTGCAAGTTGTCTTCCCAGGTTAAAATTAAAACATTTTACTTATCATCTGTGAATGTGGAATGGGAACAGGATGATTATGGAACTCCTTATGGAAGTTGAAAGCAGAAAGCTGATGATTTTTCAATTAATATCGTTCCTTTAAAATTATGAAAACTTACAGCTACCTGCTAACCATGTACCTAAATTAATTTTCACTTCACTTTTGTGCATTTCACATATACTTCAGAGCACCCCCAACAGAAAGCTCAAGTGAGACAATACTGGGAGGCTGCTAAGAGATCACATTACCCCTTGTCTGGTAAAGCTGACAGATGAAGTGTTCCACATTTTTCTGTGAATCCTCATGGATTTATTTAAAAGATTATGATCACTTACTTTACTGCATATGTAGCTTCAATGCTGGAAATGTAAGAACACTGTGAATGTAAGAAGTTTTAGCACATCTGTGCTGCATAGCTGCTAAATTCATCAGTGACTCCAGGTCACAGCCTGTGACAGTTTGCGTCTTTGTTAGTGAAATCTCACTAAAACTGGCACCTGCTCCTGAGTGTGAAAGGCCAGTTTTCTCCTGGTCTAGTTTAAATTTTAAGGGTTAGCAGAGGTGAGACTCTGAACTCAAGAAGTGAGTGGACAGGATGCTGGATAATATCATCTAGCCTCCCTTTCCCATGAAAGGGTGGGCCAGATGATCTTTGAGGTCCTTTCCAAAGTGAGCTATTTGAGGATTCTATGACGAACTCTGGAAATGACCTGATTGAACACTGTTTTAAGGGAACTTGCTTCCACAGGCAATTTGAGTGTGTGCAATGGGTAGAATGTTTCATTTCTCATAATTTTATAGGTGAAGCATTTTATCTTATGATGTTTGCTGCATGCAAACATCTTCCTGGTGCAAGAAAAGCTTAGAAAACCAGAAGAGAGAAAACCACAGTGACTGTAGGACTGGTGTGCAGAATGAGAGAAAAGACTGAAACAGCTGGGTTTGTGCAACTTAAGAACAGGCTGAGGGGGGAATCTAATTGCTGTCTGCAAGTTTATAACAATTTTAGACATGGCAGATTCTTCCTGGAAAGGGGCAGAGAACAGATTGCTGTGGGAAGGGAAATTCTGATTTAATTTCAGAAGAGCACTTTTCACACTGAGTGAGATTGCTCAGAGAGTCTGTAAAACTTTTACCCTGGAATATATTCAGCACTTGACTGAGAGCCCTTGGCAACCTATTGTACCTTTGAAGTTTGTTTTGAGCATTAGGTTCAGTGTCAGAAGCTCTTTCCAACCTAAAGTATTCTAGGGTTCTATGAGTTTCTGGATGTGAATGATCAGGTAATAAAGTGTTTGATGTGTACTTTCAATAGTTTCTTATCTGGGAAAACTTGCTAAGTGGTCACAGCCCTGCATGGAGAACACTGCCATTCTAAATATAGAGCAGCTCAGATACAGAAGTGTTTCTGTTCTAGATTGTTCTATTATGATATATAATTTTGAATTCTGCCAACATCATGCAGCTCTAAACAGATAATCCAGCAAACACAGGCTAATCCCCATGATCAGGCACCACTATTGAAGTTAACAGAAATTAACTGGGTACAAAGCTCTTGTTTAAAGAGCTCATTAAGTTCCAAATTTCTTTACCTGAAGGTAATGATTGCAAAGGGAAAATTAATCCACGTCCTGATTGATTACATTCCCCAGAATATTCTGACAGTTTTACAGACCAATTTTCATAATTTCTGGACTTTCAACAGTGTATCTATATAATTGTGGGTGTTAAGCATTTACTACTACTACTACTACTACTACTACTAGTACTAAGAAGAAGAAGAAGAAGAAGAAGAAAAAGAATAATAATTTTTGTATTCAGAAAACATACAGGAAGCCTCAAAACTGGAGAAAATACAGGCACAGAAAAGAAGTCTATTTTCTGATTAGGTTTTTTGGTGTGGGTTTGGGCTGCTTTTGGCATGAATACCAAGAGACTGTCATGAGTGAAATTTATTGTTCTCTGATGGGTACTCTCAAGACAATAAATGGAATAGCTTCTATTTTGAAATCAATGTTTGCAATTTTCTGCTTCTCCTTCAAATACAAAGAACACAGTCTTTTAATTCACAAAACCAATTAACAGATATTTCTTCAATTTTGTTCATTCGCTTGTACTTACAAATAGCACTTTATTTTTGTTTGTTAGATTAATTTAAATAAGAGCAGCTGTTTAATTTGAAGATTTAAGTGTAGGTTGTCTTTCTAGGATAAAAGAAAAACTTTAAAAAGTGTCTTGAAAAAATACTTTCCATAAATGTTTGTGCTGATGACAGGCCATGTATTAGAATTGCACTAATTCTTAGATACATTTTTTGGAACCGATTCTTGGGGAACAAAAAATGGTTTGATTAGGTCTGTATAAATTTACAGTAATTGACAAACTGGTCTATGATGAAGCAGAGTATTTACAGAACACAGCTAAAACTAGAATGCACTTTTCACAACTTTTCCATTGATCAATGCCCTCAATAATGCTGTTTCCACTTTTCAGCTTTTCTAAAAAAAAAAAAATCAACCAAAAAACAAAACTGCACACCCTCATTACTCTTTGAATCTTTGGCTTAGCAGAGATAAAACTAGAAATCTATTGTCTTCCGTAGAGAACAATGCATTTGTTTTTTTAAGACAATAATGGGGCAAGACAACTAAGTAAGTTACTGGACTAGAAGGTGTTTAGAATAGCTGAAGAAGTCTTAGCTGGTCAGAGACAGTCAGCATATTTTAATACTTCCCAAATCCATGAGATTTAGCTGTTTTGTTATTAAAGATTCCTATAAAGTATTTCTAAGGTCATGTCAACACTAGCTAAGTTTTCATGGGCAGTGAGGTAAATGAAATTATTTATTGAGAGGTGTATATAGGTTTACATACATGTATATATTCACACTTATATACATATTGATAATCTTAAATAAAGAGGTGGGTAAAATAGCTTGCATTACAGAAGGACATATTTAAAGACAATTTTCTTAGAGCTTTCCCTAGAAAAGGACCTTCAATGGTTTCTAGGTCTGCAGTTGCCTGAGCAGCTAATCTGATCAGATTGTTTGCTTTGCTGAAGGATGAAAGTCTCATCCTTCTTTCTTCCTTACATCTCATCTCTTCCACTCTTCTCATAAGGGAGGAAGAAGATTTCTGAGCAGGATCTATTAGCTTTGATTCTACCAAGGTAGTAAAGCAGTTGATGGTATCTAGTAGAATTACTTATTTAAGATGCCTGTTGGTTCTTGACTTCAGCCATTTATCTCTACTTAGGAGTGTCCTGACCTTTTGAAGAAATTTTGGTATAGATGGTTAGACAGGTCTAGGAGAAGTAACTGGAAGTCCGTCCTTACCATCCCAATCCAGTGTTACATTTGCACTACATTATTCTGCAGAATAGTGATTGAAAGGACAGGGCAGGGATAAGTTTGAGCCCTTTCTCTTTGGGACCATTAGAAACTGGGGGAGCACAGTGTGTTGGGATTGAAGCCCTGTCTTCATTAAATCCAACAACAAAACACTCCCTCAAGCTGAGGTACTGCTGTGATTGAGCAAAACATGCAGGTCTGGATTTATTATCCTGTCAGTCTCAGCACCCTGCTCTGGACTTTGCCAGGCAGAACTCACCTCCTGGCATTTTGTTGTGCAAAAGCAAATGCTTAGGCTTAGAAAGGAAAACCACAACCAGACATGAAATAGGGCTAGTAAATGCTGATATTACCTCCTGGCACTCAGAGCATGAGATAGAAACTGGAATGAGGAGGTCTGAGAGCAAGGAGGCTTCAGACTGTCCATAAGGCTATTGCTAAATTCCTGTTTGGGGCACTCCATGTAATGACACAGCAGAGTAATGAAAATGTTGGTGCTAAGGTGCTAAATGTAAGTTTGTTGAGAAGTCTGCAATTCTATCAGAATCACTGAAGCTGTTGACATGCATTTCAGCATACTGCTTTAGTCTTCAATGTCACAGTTATCAGAATGGCTACTGACTTTTAAATGTTATTCCCTTTAATTCTCAATACTGGAGGCTAGCTCCTAGTAAGCAAGGAGGAATTCTATGCAGTGCTGGTTTTTCCATGCTGAATTCTTGCTCTAGTTTCATACCTCAATTGAAAGGATTTATATGTGAAAATAATTATTTGTTTACCTTTCTTGCAGCACAATATTTTATAAAACTCTAGTTTAATTCTCAGTTTTATAACAAAAGAATCTTTGCAAAGAAGACTAAGAATTAACAAAGAGAATCACAACATGAAATCTAATACATGCTAACATTTCTCTTGTCCCCCCAGGGACAGACAATATTTCCCTTTATTCCTTTTCACTTGACCCACTGTAGAACCACCTTGGATGTAGTTGTGTCAGGAGCAAGGCTCAATGACTTGATCTGTGTTACAACATTGGTTGTTTCACTTCCTGCTTGTCATGGACAAATGATTTTTGTAATGGTCTCTCCACCTCAAGCTGAGATACTGTTTGGGACACTGCATCAGGAAAATACAGCTGAGGGTCAAACCCTGGAATAACTGAATATAACTCTGACCTGGAGCCTGGAAGATGGGACTTTAAAAACCATTTTTCTCCTAAAGCATATAAGGATTGTTGTGGACTGCCTAGCTTGGTAAAGCAGGAAGTATTATTTTTTTATATACTTATGTTTAAAATTCAAAGGCTTAAAAATGCTTGTTATTACAGGTAACTTAATTGTTCTAAATTTAGATACTGTAAAATTTTAATCATCCCTTAGTTAATGTGAACTTGAATAAATAATAAAACTTTCTGTTTGATTTACCATCATTGTCATGGTGATAATAGCTTTATTTTATTTTTCTTGAAACTTTTAAGGCTACAATGGACAATCACAAGCATATAAGTTGCCCTTCCACTTTCAAGAATAAAGTGAATTCACTGATGATCATTAGTTATCATTATCTTCAGTACCTACCAGTGCAGCAAAGAGCTGACTTGAATTTCAGCACGAGTAAAGAATGATAGATCTTCTCCATTAAAGACAAGCTAGAAGAGAAAGTAAAGACCTTTCTTAGTCTCTTTCTTGTTCCAGGGAGACAAGAGTCTGTGCAAACCTTGTAATAAATACAAATCACCTTTTTTGCAGTGTTGCTTCACCTGTGCCAGCCAAGGCCTCTGCCATTGCAGGGAAGCTGCAGTCAAGGAATCTTTTCTTTCTCATCCCTACAGAATAATTACTTTGGGAGGCAATACAAAGACACTGTAGACATGCTGTTTGGGACTTACAGTCTTTCTGCCACAGGTAGATTTATAAGCTGATAGAGACTCCCCTGTAAGGTTTTAAGGGTTATAAATTCTGTGTAGATTCTTCAATCAGCTACAATCACAACACTGGGCACAGAATTTAGCTGCTGTTCTGGTACTCTGTGCTACATATTTGAGAAGTGCAACATGAGCCTGTCTGGGAAATGTCTTGGCACCCCTTTAGTCCAGGTGTGTTTCATTAGTGAAAAAGCCAGGGTGTCTGTTGAACCTACAGCAGCTTCTAGGATGCCTTGGACCAAATGTGAAGCTGCATGTTAGAGGGTGTGACTTGATCCACTATTATTATCTCATCTCTGTCATTTACTTATGGAAGGGGTCTCATTCACCACATCAGAACACAACCCCAGCCACTGCTCTGGCTTACACAGCTCCTCTCAGCCCTGCAGCTCTTGAACCCAGCATTTCAGAGCTAAGAAAAAGCAGAGGACACCATTATCTCTATTTGATTGAGTCAAATAGGAAAAAAGTCTTGTAATTCTTGGTGGTAATAGTGATTGAAAGGATCTATCTAGAAGTAAATTTATGTGTTAGCATCCTTATGTTTTTACCCAAGAAAAATAATTATGAACCTCATGTCTAGAACTCAAAGAGTAAACTTGTTGCTATTAGCTTTCTAACCAAGGTAACTCAGTCCAAGCTAGAAGATCACTGGCCTACTGCTCACACAGGCCTAGCAAGAATTATTCCCAGCTGCGAGGTCACTTCAGTGTTTTATATTCCACAATGCCATTGCTCTTCTCTTGACCCATTCCTTCTAACACATTCCCTTCCCTGTTGGAAAATTCCAAGAAGCAGCAGCAGAGAACATCTTTTTTAATAAGGAGAGAAGGTTCCTAAAAAAATATGTTTCATAGCCTTTTCCTTATAAAAAGGTAAAAAAGAAGAATATTTCCATAAAAGAAGATGAACAAAAGACCTTTCAGAGTTTCCTTTGTTTGAGCTTTCCCCACTCTCTAAAATACTGAAAATAAGTCTGCACTATCTCTGCTCTCCTGGATTTGTAAACATGTACCTTGGTACTTTTTGGCTTGGCTATAAAAGAACAGTAAAAACAACCTATCAATTCTATAAATCTTGTATTCTCTAACAGAATCTATTTTTAATTTTATGAAACAGACACAAATACTTTGTTTTCAGTTCAAAGGCATGTCTTTAATTCATCTCTAAATCTTAAATTTGCTTTCTCCAATTTCTTGTTAACTTCCCTTCTTTCTCTGGAGCTGGTCTGATTTTTGGCATCAAAAGATTCAAGCTTCAAAGAGTCAGAGGGTCAGATTGTTTTATATACACCCAGCTGTCCCTAAGGTCAGTTTCATCTTTTAGGCTTCAGCCTTCTACTACAAAGCACAGATACTCGAAGGCAGTAGTCTAATCTCCATTTTACATAATGCATTGCTGATAAGCCTGAAAATTGGATGTTTGTGTTTTATGTACTAATCTCTTGATCACGGAGCAGTGCAATGCTTGAGATATAAAAAGTATGGAGCACAAGCACAGAGCTGCCCAGGGGGGAAAAAAGGGCAAACAGTTCTGTAAAAGAGAAAAAAGTGATGAGTAAGCTGAAGATCACCCTTCAATCACCAACAAAGAGAAATTCTCCTCATATGAAAACACCATAGTTAATTCATCAGCCACCCCCAGAATTTGGAGACTGTTATGAAACATGCAAAGAGCCCAGAAAGGACAAAGTGACTTCTCAGGACTGTAAAATAAGTATATAAATAGACAGAAGAAATAGCATTTTTTTAGAAAAAAGAGGAGTATGAAAGAAGGGAAATATTACAGTGCTACTTAATATCTTAATGTATTTTGAGAACAAGAATCTGACTGCTTCTAATGAGATAGCAAGAGAAGAAATTCATAAGTAATTTAAAAGGATGAAAAAATGATCAAATATCAGACTTCCCAAAAACTATCAAAATTAGTATGACTGTATTTTTAACTTATTTGATGTGCTATAAAAATTTTTAACTATCCAACACTTACCTAATGTAAAAAAAAAAAAAAAAAAAAAGGAAATATTATCAAAATTAGATTGCAATGGGAAACTTTGGAAATCTGGAGCTTTCTCCATGAACAGTGTCACAAAGCAGAATACCTGCCAAGTTTCTCATTACTGAGAATCACTGAGAATGAAGATAATTTCTTTCCCAGTTCCTTTTGTCCCTCTTACCTAAGAAAGAAAGTTTTTAATTTCCTGGTTTTCAAATCCCAGCTCCTTAATGATCCACCTTTCAAATTTAGACAGAATCTGACAATGAGGTCCTTGGGATCCCAGGATCTTGGCAAGCAGATCAGTCAGGACACTGATCAGAACTAATTTCCAGCAGAGAAGGGCTTCTCAGCATCACATTAAGCAGCAGCTGGACACTGAACCAGCCAAAACCCCTCCTGGCAGAGAAGAAAGCTCCTCAGACCACTGCTGGCACTGTCTCTTTCTCCCAGAGCACTTTGGTGTTGATGGACTGACATATTCTGTAAAAAGCCACTATATCAGAAGATTTTCTGGCAATGCAAATTCCCAGTCAATATTCTGAGTAGCATAAACGTGGCTTTAAACAGGTGTGATCAACAATGTTCCTCATAAAAACACTTGGAAAGATAAAAGAAACAAATGAGAGCAATACTTTGTAAGAGAAAACAATAGAAATATGTTTTCCCCAAATATCAAGACCACAACAAATGGATGGAAAAAACAGGAAAAAGGTTTGTTGGAATGATCAGCTGTGCATTGTGCTACCAATAAAATTTGAAAAGGGACAAATTAATATTAGCCTATACAATGATCTCTGGGAAATGCAGGGAGATGTTTACAAACACTGCTGATCTCCTGTTAAAGGAGAAAAAAATTATGCTAAATAATAAGGACAAGAACTACACATGTTCCTTGACTACCCTATTTCCACTCTAATTCTCTGTTTGCAATAGATGATTCTGGTATCCCAAACCCAGAGCACAATAGAAGAATTGTGGCTGATATTTTATTATTATGTATTTATATTGAAAGAATATTTTCCTTTTAGAACTATTTTCCTTTTTTCCAAGATACTTACCCGTTTTGAGTGACTCCTTTGTAGCTAAACTGTAGTAAATGAAAAATATTTAACTTCATGATTCACATTAAGGTAAAAATTGTCTCAATTACTTTAAACTGAAGAAATAGACACACTAAAAAATTTTTTTTGAAGAACATTACATTAACAAATTCTTGTCCATTAAATTTCATTTGATAGGAAAAAATTAAAAATATCTCGGAAAATATTTTTTAGGCAACAGATAATTTGCTCCTTATTTGCATTCACCACATGTTTTAGAATAACTAAACTGTGTAGAAAGTGATGATTTGCATGATTTTGTGGAATTTCCAGACCTTTGCATGGCATTGACCCTTTTTTTTTGCACAGCCCTCTACTTAACTGACACGGTCTCCTACATCAGCAAAACTATGTGCAGGAATGTAACTGAGAAATAACTTACAAGGTCAAATGGAATTAAGATTCATCTGGCTAAATACAAAACATTTTGAATTTCTTCCTATGAGGAATTTAGAGCTTTGGGTCTTTCTTGGGTATCTATATGATTATTTTTCAATTCTTAAATCTTTTGACATTGTTTAAAATTGTTTTATTACCACTGCATAGTGTGCTATGATTTCAAATAAAAATTGGAAGATTCTGTTTCAGTAAAAGTCCAGATTTATTTGTTAGCAGATCAAAAAAAGTAACTGAAACATGGTTTTAGAATACCAGCAACAAAATATAGTGAGTTTGAGTGCTAAAACACAAGAGTTGTTTAATTCTGTCAAAAGAGACACAGAGGATTCAACACCAAACAAGGATGAGTGTCCAATTCCTCGTTAGGTTTTTCTTCAAGGTAAAATGCATGGTGCCTCTATTATAGGAAATAAACTAGATATTAAGAAAAACAATGAAAATGTGCATTATCTGCTCAGTTCTAAAACTTACATCATCAGCCCATAGACAAGTTACTGAAATGAACTTTGAATTGTCTTCCCTAAGAAGGATTTCACTTGGAAAATATGGCAAAGTTTTATTGTTCCAGAAAGTAATGGAAAATTATCTGAAGAGACAAAAAATACCCCCACAGTGTAAATTAATTTTTTTCCGTTACAGCCTAAAATATATTTCATCAGTCAAAGCAGTCCTAGCAGATGGATATAACCATAAAAGAGGGCAAATTTCTGTTATTAAACAATTAGATAATTGTCTTGCCATTTTTCCCCTAACAGAGAAGGAGTAATAAAAATACAAGATTCTTATTATAAAAGACAGTAACATTGTAATATTAAAAATACACTCACCCTTGGCATTCCAGATAATCTGGCCTTCACTGGACTTTATCTATGCTTCTTTCCCTAGGATCTCAGGAGATTAGTGGCACTTTGTCCCAAAGAATTATTAACCTTTACACCCTGTGTTAGGGATTGGAGGAAGAGAGAGACCTGGGACCTGAGCTATCCCTTCACCTACTTCAACTCCTGACCTGCTACACAGTAGAAATTTGTTTTTCCTCTCCTCAGACTGGAGGTGGTAAAAGCATCATATCTTACCAACAGTATTGCAGCTTCTGCTCTGTGGGATGCCACACAGTTGAGTCTCAGCCATGGGCAGGCAGAGTGCACACAGGGAGTGGCCCAGAACTGTCCCACACTAAGCACAAGGCACTTCCTGGGAGAGAAGGACCTCCCTCCTGCATGGCATGGCTCAGAGAAGAGGGAGGTCACCAATGAAAAGACAAATATTGAGCTGCCACTGTCACAGTACAAACACTGCATAATAAATGCAAATGAATTTAAGGGACACAGGACCTCTGCAGCCTTTCTCTAGTCAGGACCCAGGACAGTGAAAAAGAAATGAAGATGTGTACAGAAAAATTCTGTTCAGCCTTTGAGTTCAGGCTCAGATTTGAAAAGAGAGAATATCTGCAGATCTTAGGTCCATCACACATTATATACGACAGCTCTTGTAATAAAAAATTCTTGGGGCAATGGCATGAACTGTCCAGGAGCATCTTAAGTGAACTTCAGTGCCCTTTAATTTCTCTTGATCTCTTAATCTGGCTTGATAGAACAGCATACAAAATCATACTTCTTTTCAATGTGAAGTTTACAAAACTTTTGCATTGTACTACATTTGGACAATTTATTTGAGCCACCCCAACAGGGAAACAGTCTTTTAAAATGTTAATGTATAATAGATTGACATTCAGATTTAATTTTTTTTCAAGCTTCAAGCTGAAATATATATATCTTACAATACAATTGGTTTACTTATTCACCACATTTGATCCACTGCTTGCTCACAGTAAGCAAAAGGCAGGAATAATTCTTGATTTACCATAGAGTAAGGAAGAGGAATATCAGATCCATGTGTTGAAGAGTCAGGTCCTGTCTTGCTTCAAGCTTAAATTAACCATTGACTTGAGCAGGTATTCAATCAATTATACAGAGAATAAAAGTTGTTGGACTCCAATCTTCGATACTAAATAAAAATGTATTTTTAAAATGCATTTTTAAAGCATTGTTGACTCTGGAACAGTATTTTACTATAAGAAATGGGACTATTGTCTCTTTCCCAGTGGAGCTGTCATCTCATTGGTATTGAGTTGTGTTTCCCAGCTACAGAAAGAGTAGGACTGACAAAATTCAAGTCTCATTGAATTTTCAAGTCCCATTAGAAAATAGTAAGACTCAGAAAACCCCAAAGCCAATGTAACCTAAAACCTATAGACAATAAAAGCATTCAACACTTTCTTTCAATCTTGAAATTAAGAAATGACATTTACTCATTAATATTTTAAATCAGCCCCCTCTTCCTGCTAAAGAAATCCCTGGGGTCCCTCAATGATGAATCTTGCAAGATAATGCTGTGTGATAAATAATTCAGATGGCTGCTCTTTTCCCAACTTCTCTTCTTCTTAAGAGGTATATCTTGAAGTATGCAATATGACATATCTGAAAACATGAACCAAAATCAGTGAAGAATATAAAACTTGAACCTGGCTGGTTTTATTCTTCCTGTTTTATTCAGCTTTGCAAAACCATTGTATGAAAATTGCATTATTTTTTCATTAATTATGCATGAACAAGTGGCAATGAAAATACATATTCAATTAATTGTGAGAGTATGATTTTAATTTAAAGTAGAGTTGTTTCAGAGGATTAACTGGGAATGGAAGTGCCACGTGTTTTCAAGTAAAAATAGCACAATTTCACTTCTAAGGAAATGGAATGAGGAAAGATAAATGTGGTGATTTTGATTTGCTTTAAACTTTTCTATTCATTTGTTTACAATGCAGATACCAGAACTCAGCAAACCTAACCAAAGATGTGAAATGAAAGAACACAATGAGTTCTTTCTTAAGGACTTTTTTATTAATCAGAGAAGCCAATATAAGTAAATTAAAATTCCTGCTCAATACAAACTTCAATCAAAATGTAAGCATTCAGTTAAAAAATTTAATAAAACTGTCAACATAAACAAAACAGAAATAGTCTTTTTCTTTCTTCTTTCTTGGATTCTAAGGTGTAACAATGCATTTCTCTTTACCTTTCAGCAATCCACAGACAGTAGTTATCAGCCTTTGTTGGCAATTTTCTCAATGTGTATTATCAGTACAATATGAGCATTTTTCATTTCACCATTAGAATGCTTGTTTTCTTTTTTTTTTTTTAAATACATTTTGGTAAATATAATTGCAGAAATGATACATGAGAAAGACCTATTATGCTTTTTATAGCTCCTTATTCTTTCAATGTTACTTGTAAAGTGTAGTATGTTTTCATTGAACTCATTCTTGTGTACAATGCATTAGTTTGGATTTTTTCAGCACAGTTCTGAAGTACATTGGGCAACAGAATTTACACCTTTTTTTCTCCAAGAGACTAAATGAGGAGGAACTGAGGTGTGTGCACTCAGTGCAAAACAGGTCTCTGAAGTACCACTGGAACTGTTGTGACTACAATCCCCATTCTCATTGCAGATCTTCATTTTCCCTAATCCAGAGGGAGGGGGGTGTGTATGTATCAGCATTTTGTTTTGGATCAGAGCAGCACCAAGACCCATCTGGGATTTGCATGCATTCACACCCATGAATGTGGGTCAGGATCAGGCCTGGCATGGGGCCCATGGCCCCAGCATGTGCCTTCCACAACAGAGGAGCTCAGGTCTTCTAGCTACTGCTCGTGAGGCCATTCTTTCACCAAGTTTCATCTTGGGTATTCCTCAACTGATAGAGAGGTTTTGGGGGACTGCAGGAAGCAGCAGTGAACCCTTGAGAGCCAAAGCATGACTGGGCTCTGTGGTCCCTGACCCCATGGATAGAACCTTGCCTCTTGTCAAGGCATTGCTCCAGAGCAGAATGGATGGACCTGGGGTGTTGAAGTGTTAAATTATTCAGCAGCCATCCATCACTTAGCCAGCACAAAATGATAGTTTGGCAAACAAGTGCTTGGAATCTTTCACTTAGTTTTCAAATCTAAATTGGCTCACACCACAATCATTTCTCCTTCTCAGTAAAAGAAGAGGAGAGAGAAATTTTGATGAGACTACAATTATGATCTTGCATAAAAACTTAAACCTTGTCTCCTGTTTGCAGTTTCATGAACCAGAAGCATGAATGAGTTGAACCATACTTGCACATCTGCAATTAGTTTTGATTACTGACAGAAAGAAAACCAGATTCATGTTCTTAACTTTGTATCCAGGGGAAAGAGTGTCCTAATAATATGCCACTAATCCTTTTTAATGAAAGTTGAGAGGTTCAAGGCCTTGTTTTCAGGGCTAATACCAAGATTGAAGTAACATATTATAATTAAATTTTAAAATCCTCCTGGAGAGTGAGGGGTTAGTATTTTCACAGTGTCATCCTTATTGTTATGAAACAAAGGCAGAAGAAAATATTTTTATTAGTAAAACAATGTATACTGAGATTAATGAGTCATTCGAAAGCTGATAAAATTAGTTGCTATAAACCAGATTAAATTTAATGTAGATTGTGTGTTTCCCATTTTCATAGTTATCTGATTTACATTTTTTTTCTTCTTTTATATTCCTCTAAGGTAATGTCTTTGCAAGGTTCTGAGTTAGAAGCTCTTCTGCAGTAATTTTTATCATCTTTTTCTATGAAGAATGGACAGATGCCTTAATAAGGAATGGACAGGTGGTTTATATACAAAAAGGCACAATCAATTTAGGCTACAATTTAAAAGTACATAAAACAGCTTTACCCTACTAATGAGTTTTAATAGTTTTGTATCTTGAGCACCATACCATCTGAAATATTGGTAGTTAAATGTGAATTTTGTTAATGAAATCTTCCCCTCAAATCATTAAAACAAGCAACTTGTACTTTTTGTAAAAACTTTTCTGATGTGTTTAGAGAGCTGTTTTGCTTTGGCTTGGGTTGTAGTTTTTATATATCTTTTTAAAGTTATTTTAGCTTTCAAAATATAATTATTCAGTATTGACTTTTCTGAATAACAATTTTTTTTTCAATTCTGTCACCATGTAGCAGTTGTTAGCTGTTTTCCATTCTAATGCTGCTTTTGATTCCCAGAGATGCACACAAAAAGGACACAAAAGGTAAAAATTGAAATATGTGGAGTTCATACTGGGGAGAGACTTCTTTTGTTTGTTTCTTTGTTCTTTTTTTTTTTTTCTCTAATAAGAATGTGATGATATGAATAAGAAAATCTCTAAGTAAATCAAACTGAGGGATATTGATTGGGTACTATATCCAAAAGAATTTTTATTCTCTACATTGAAAGTTCTTCTGCAGTGAACTCAGGTTCCAAGATTTTATATTACAGACAAAATGAGTGAGTCTGGCACCATCAGAGAGAAACACATCCAGACTATATCTTGGCAGTATGTCACATATATGGTTGCAGCAGGGGTAAGAGGTAGACAAGTTGGCACTGGACAGAAATTGTTGTGAGCTGGTGGCCACTTCCTTTTGGCAGAGAAATTTAATGTTGTCACAGTAGCCTGAGTTTTTGCTTGAAGGCTGAAAGAACTAATGTACCCATCATGGGTCTCACTGCTAAACAAATTAAAGCAAATTCAAATAGCCTAAGCATCCATACCCAGTACTAAGCAGAAACAAGTACAGAATTGGTCTGTAACCACATTATCCCAGCTGTATGTAAGCTGGTGTTCAGACCAGCTGTATTTCCTGACCATAACCATTCCTTAATCCACTAGCAGAGACAAGCTGAGATGAATGCCCACTACTTTTTCAGTGCCATGAGTGTAGCAAGAAATTTGCTTGCAGTCCTTAGCTGTCCCTCAGCTGCTTCTACCCTTAGTGTCCCTGTCTTTCCATATTGTCCATACCTTTTCCTTCTACACACCCCAATGTCCATATATATTATTAACCCTCTTGAAGTGGGTTAAAAATCACTTCCATTTCTTTAGGAACTTCTTCCCCCTTACTGCCCCTTCCCCTCTTTACAGGGATCTTCTCACAGCATATTCTCTCATCTAGGGACATCCAGCATTTGGGTCTCTCCTTACCTTAGTTATGGCAGTGTGACAAACAGCACAAGAGAATTTTGTTAAATATAGCCATCACCACTTTAAAGTCCTTTCAAAAATAAATAACTTCTAATTTTTATACTGTTTATTTCCACTGGGTTTAAGATACAATGCTTTCAAAATTATTTGGAAATTGATGAAATTGGTTAATTTAATTTCAAAATAAAGGATAAAATAATTTTGCTATATAAAAAAAAAGAAATTTCATGATTAGGCCACTTCTTGGAAGCAAACAGGGTAAATATATAATGATTCTTCTAGTTCTTCATTAGCCAAGAAACTAATGACTCCCAAATCACTAAAATTACTGTCAAATGGCAGAGTGTCACCTTTAGTATCACCATAAATTCAATTTTCTCTTCATTATCACCTGTTTACTGTTCTAAGTCCAGTTAGCTAGAGGGGAATATTTACATAATACTTTTACCTCTCTTACTGTTCCAGATAAGGTCATAATTACATTTCAGAGATAAATCTCCAATCATTCTTATAGATCAGGCTTTGCTTTACACCAATACCAGAGCATGCAAATTTGACTTCTCTGAAATGAAACTGAGCCACATCAACAGCACATCTAATGAATTCCATCCAACAGGCCTTCAATCAATAGGGCCAAAATATTTGCCGAAGGAGTCTCGATAAAATACACACATTAAGGATGTCTGGTCACACCATTTTGCTTTACAACACCATTTCTGCTGTAGTGCAGAAATTGAGTGTTAGTGTGGATGTAGGTGAGTTCAACCTAAATAAAAAACTATGGCCTGGGCATGGGTGTGAGTATGCTGAGGAATATGTTGAAGGAGAAATTTGGACCTATGCTTTAGAGGATTCAGGTAGCTGGGTTAAGTATGAATGTGGCTATGTTTATTCAGTCAAAATCTGTTCCTACTTATCTCAGCAGGTGGGCATAACATTTTCATTCCCAAAATCTCCTGAGCTGTTCTTGACAGGAAAGGATATCTTTCTTCTTTCCAGGCTAATACCTAAACAGCTTACCTAAAAATGTAAATTGGAAACTCACTGAGAATGTCTTTGCTGATAGAGAACACAGCATGGTAATCACTACTAAAGACAGAAATCGTCACTGTAAACTACATACAGAAACAAGAATTGCATTTATATTTTACATTAAGTAAAATTAAGTAGTGCATTCAGTATATATAGAGTATGAAAAAAAGATGCTTTTTAAAACCACTAGTTTCGGACAGCCACACCATGGTATCTGTCTGTGCAGGAACATAGCTTTAACTAGCTAAAACAGAATAAAAAATGAGTGCATCCTAGGTAAGCAAGGCAGTGCGGGACATGAAAGTCTAAGGAAAAAAGTGTCCAGGGAAATGAAAGACTGAAGTTCCTTAGGCAGAGATGTAAAGTGATTCAGGGAGAGAAAACAGTGCTGAATATCTAAGATTAGCTACACAGTATTGGATGCAAAACACAATGGCTTTATGACATGCTATAGTTTTCTCTGCCTTCCAGGTTAGCCCCTTCCAGCTCCACAAGCAATAAACTACCATCATTTCTTGCTCACAAAGGACCAGCTTATCAACTATCCCTCAGCTAATATTCTCTCAAATAACAGCCAACTTTTCTTCCAGGAAGTGTTGGACTCAATGTTTTCAGCCTCTATTTAGTTTGGAAAGATGTTAAGTTTTCTCATGCCTGAATAAGGGTTTGTGCTTTAACCAACTTATTTGCTTTTTCATCAGCAAAATTTAGACAGTCTATTGCCTGAATATGTATTATTCCTCCACACAGATCTTGCCTTACTTCAGAGAAAACAGCAGAAGTGCCTTTTTGTTGACACAAGTGGTAGTAATGGCTGACATTGATGGTTAACTTTGATGAATTGTTAAATTTCACAAACTTCATTATTATCTTGTAATTACTACATTTCTTCATTAATTATAAATGATCACATAATTCTCTGGTGCTAGTTATGAAAACAGACAAAACTGAGCTATAAACAACAGTTTAATTCTCATAGGCTTAAATAGTTTTAAATATACCAGATGGGACAGGAAGGCGAAGGGCTCAGGACCCGACTTCTAGAAATAGAAGTTTCAAAATTAAATTTTTTTCTACTGATACATGCCCATGATTATCCAGAAACTTAAGTAGTCTTGTTTTGAAAAACCCCCTTTAGCATCCAACAGAATACATTTACCCAAATCTTTAGGTTGTTCCACTAACTACCTCCTGTATAGAAAATTTTAGATGCAAATTTTAGATGTAAATTTTAGTGAGAGAAAAAAACCAAATTTTCTAATAAATCATTAATCGTACCTTATCACCCCAGAGAAAAATCAGAGGAAGAGTAGGAAAGGTACATGTAATATTTTCCTGTTTTCTTCCATTCTCTAAGGTTTCTTATAATTAGGATTTTGGAGGTAAAGTTCTTTATGCCAGATACACTTGGTCATTAAATGTATGATTTGACAAGGTGTGAAGCCTGCCAGTTAACATGTGCTAGATGATAAATTATTGTTTGATGTCCATCAAATAACAGCTCCTTGGAAGGAGCTTCTAGGCTGTGTAGCCATTATAACTAAAACCATCTCTGTGTAGTTACAAGCCTTGAAGAATGAGTTTTAAGATTCTGTTACTTTCTTGGCCAGCTATGCAAAGCTCCTTATGCAATGTTAATTCAGAGTATCAGGAAGCTCATGTTTTGGAGGTACCCAACTCTTTCCTGAGTTGGATACCTCCGAAAAATAAACTGGACATTGAACTGGGCCAATGAATTGCCATTCACTTGTACTTGTCTGACTGGTTTGTTAGTCTTTTCCTTCTACTCTGCATGGAACACTTTGTTCTTAGATGTCCAGCGCAAAGTTCCACTTGCTGCCATGGGAAATTAAGTTTTTTATCTGTGTACCATAGCTAAGACTCTTATGCTGAAGCCAAAAGTAATCCACTGGATATAGTTTAGAACGGTTATGCATTGGAAATGTGAATTATAAAGTTGATTTGAACAGTGTTTAGTGAATTTCTAAATGTATGTTATGTTAAATACTGCAGTTAATATGTGAGTTAATTTTATGGATGGCTTTTAATGAATAGAAGAAAGCATAGATTTGTCATCAGTGGAATGAAGACTTTCATTGGCTACTGGAATAGCAACTAAAGATAGGCTTCTGATTTTATTGAAACACATCTGTTTGCTTGTCTGACAACAGTTAAAAATTATGAAAAATAACTGCCTGCTGAGGAATGGGTGAAAGGCATCCTTTTTCACAACTAGATCACCATATTCTTTCTAACACCAACAAACTGAGAAAACTTCATTATACAACTTTTTTAATCTCCAAGAAATGCAACCTCTGAATCCAGCTTAATAAAAGCCTATTAACACAAAATGTCATATTGCATTATGCAATCAATGTGGGAAGGTATTAACATAGGGACACCTTATAAAGATTCTTGCAGAAGCCGTAAGCAAAATTTCTGCATCTAATTGGCTACTCAAACAGAATTTTAAAAAGATTCAATTTGCTTTTAAAATTAACACTGTTAGATGAAAGAACATTGAATAGGCTGCAAGCATGTCAATAACACAAGGTAAAGCAATATAGCTAGGGGATATCTTCAATTACATTTTCTTTATGACATCCCAGAGAATTTATCTACTATAAATTACAAAATATCAACCCTTTGTGTGCCAGCTCAAACTCACGTAAGAGTCTTCTAAGAGAAGGAGAAAAGCCAGTTGCCAGAATTTACAATTCTGGCAAATAAATGTTTAGTATTGAGTAATCATAATATTTAGAGACAAGAATATCAATAGTACAGAGGTATTTCATACTAAATAGAGTTTCATAGCATATGGTGTGTCTGAGTTACAATGACAATTTTACAGAACCATTTTTATTGGTTTAGTTTGAGCTGGCTAAGAGTCTTTGTAGCTTTGTCTACATAATCAACCTGGGGTGGCAAGGTTACACAACATAAGAATATTAAATTTGTTTGCTCTAGTTGTTTAAGTGAGAGGATAGTGACTTGCAGACTTAAGTATTCTTCCTTTCATTTCTAGCTTTCTTAAGAAACAAGGCAGTATCTTCTGGTGGTAATTGCCTTGTTTGTAAATTTGAAGAAAGAGATGCCACTGCAGAGATCTCTACAGGGCCTCTATCTTCCAGGTAAAGGTAATGTGGAACACAATTGCATTTGTGGAGACTGCAGACTATTGTAAAGGGCATGTGAAAATAAGGGCTGCAGTGACTTTAGACCATAAGTAGTACTTGAACAAGATAAGGCTAATGGGAGTGAGTCTGTAGATATAGAAAACAGCTGGATGCAGCACGAATATGTTTAAGTCCTCAAAGCAAATCGAGTATTCAGCTTTTATTCCCATAGACATCTGAAGATCTAGGAAAACTGACTTCTCTACAGATGAGAAAACAATGGGTAAGTACATTTTCTTTCTTTCCATCTGCATTTTGGAAAGATTAGGAGATTAGCTGTGCACTGAGAACTGGAGTGTTCAGCTGCTGACACGACAGAAGCACTGCTATCTGCTGGTTTACTTAAAACATGCCCATCAGTGGGCCTATCATTGTGTGTTAGAGCATAGACTCCCTGGTTTGTGGGTATATTTATGGTTTCATTTGGTTTCTCTTCTGTGTTCACAAAGTGTCTGCAATGGTGCCTTGATCCTGGAGTAGATAAAATATGCTAGCATGCTCCTCATGTAAACTGGGCCTGTCGAGGTTTAAAGGAGATTTCTTTTTCTGAGGAAGTCCAGAGTGTGGCATCCAGCCTGTGAAGGCTTCAATGAACCCTGAACTTACACTGAAAAAATGACTTGGCTTGTCTTTGGCCGTTTTGAATTTTTCTCAGCCTGAATTTCAAGTGAGAGGACACTTAGGTACCCTTGATGCAGGGAGACAGAGTTTCAATGGCTTTGAAGGGTGAAGAGGTGAGGGAATCACAGCCCCATAACTTTTCTGTAACACATAAATGATGCACATCATTCCCCCAAAAAAGTGGAGCATTAGGTAAGAGCACTGTGATGACAGGTCCATGTAGAGGTCTAACAGAACTCAGAGATCAATGACTGACCACTTACTTTCAGTTCTTTTCACATCAGTTTCTTCATAGCCATCTTGTCTGATCTAATCTTTTGATCTCTTTGCACAGCTAAATGTTTTGTGCCTTTTATTTATATCTAATCCAGAGATTACTTTGAACATCAGTAGAGAAAACATCACACTGGAAAATGGAATGGAAAATTCTTTTCTCAGAACTTTACAGAGAAATGGTCAGAAGAGATTTCTCATTTATTTTTTAGAGCTGTGAACTCAGAATAAAAGCTCCAGTGAGCTTTTAAAAGTTTTGAGGCTACTTTTAAACTATTATCACTAGTATCAATGAGAATGATTGGGAGATGGGCTGTTTAAAAGAAAGAATTGTCAAAGTATTTTAGAAACAGTGTATTTTCATCATAAACATTTATAGAAATATGAATATATTTATCAATGTCTATTAACTACATTGCAACTTACTAAGAACAATTTTTGATTCTATTTAATGGATACTATTAAATGTTTTTTGCAATTAGACATATTGATTCTTTTCAGCAGATTATTCCAAGTTGTGTTTCACATTTATATTAATGATTTAACTTAATATAAAAAGCCTTGGCCATAAATACAATGTGCTATTTATTGCTCAATTATATTCCACATAACTTTTAGTATGTGCTTATTAAAACACGATTGCAAATTCTTGGCTTTCTGATTGCATATGGATGTATGCTTAATAGAAAAAACGCTAGCAAGATTGAAATTAATTGTTAAATTGTTACTGATTTACATAGAATAGGTTTTAGTTTTTCTTATATGCAATATTCCACTGAGCTCTGCTAATTAAAATATCATATGTAGCATTAAGAAATATTTTAATTTCAACATCAGATTGAAACCCCTATTGCCACTAACACTTGGGAGAAAAAATGAAATGCAAATAGCCTTAGAGAAAAATAAAATAAATAAGATCCTCAACTAGTGGCTATTTTAGAAAAGGAAGGTATGTATTTATGTTTCAAATCAAATTTATGACTCTTTAAGACTATTTTCAAGGGTTTCTCTTTTTTATGCAAGAAAATAATCTTTAATAAACATTTTATTTTTTATATTCTAATTTTTTTTTTTTTTTTACTTAGTTAGAAAACTTTAATTCCCAAATATGTCTGGCTGAATGTCTGAAGTATTGGTAGACATAGATATCTGTCTTTGAATCAGGTGGTTCTCCCTTGCATTTTTAGGAATATGTAAGAGGTGTTCAGAGGCATTCATGTAAGAAGTTACTTTGGAAGGTCTTAAGTCTTCATTATTTGCCAGCTTGTCCAGAGTTATATTATCAAAAAGAGAGAAGAGACACTTTGGACATATTCCATTATCCATTTTAATGTCAGGCTAATATTAGAAACAGAAATGCATTTGCCAAATGTCTTTCAAGTTGCATTTATCTGCCTTTCCCTCTTTTCCTAGGAAGCATTTTTTCAACAGTAAAACTATTTTTTTCAATAGTCACTCTTAACAGCAGGAAAAGGATGTAGAAAGAGATTATAAGAAGGACAATGAGCTGAAAAACTCCAGTGCATTTTCTCTAAAGGCTTTTTCCTTCTGATTTTATTAGCCACAAGAAGCAGCCAAAGAGATGGGAATTCTCTCTTTAGCCTTGAAGCAGGACCAGAGTTAATACATTAATATTTTCATCTAAGATATAACCTGTATTTCTGTTAACCAAATCATCATTCATTGGTTTTAGAAACATAATTGAGTGCCTTTTAATTACTGTCATATAAGACTAATATCTGGATGTGCTTTTAGGCTTTTTTCTTTACCTTTCACTTAGGAAAATACATGGCTGTTTCATTTATGGCTGAATTACGCGAGTGGGACTGCTAACCTTGGTGGTCAATGATTGCCATTATGTGCAATACATGTACATCTTAAAACATTTGCATTTTTAAGTTTGCTGTCTGTTTTCTTAACTCCTTTGTCATCTTCACTACACTTATTATCATTACTTACATGGAGGTCTTGCCCACTTAATATTTGAGGTAATGTTACACTCTGAAGAGCTTGAGCCATTAACTTGTGATCATAACAGAACTACATACTCATAACTTCTGCTCTTGTTGCTCCCTGGCAGACACTTTTCACATTTTAATTTGTCTATGAAATTCCACTCTCCTTGTCAAAAAGACATCTCTTTTATTTTCTTACTCTGTGGTTTCCTGAAAGTTTTCTCTGTTCCCACTGCTGAGGTATTCTGGGGACAAAATTCCTGTACAGCTGGAAACATGAGCTTTCTTTAGTCATAACTAATGGCTTACCAGGAAAATTGTTGTTTCTAAGATCATTAACCATTCCAAAAGGTGAGCATGCAGAGGAAATTCAATTCACTGATATTGGCACAAGTTGTGAGAATGAGCACTCAAGGTATAGTCATCTGCAGTCAGATCAGACAGTCTTGTTGCTCATGACAGTGGCATTTATTAGCTCTCCATCAAGTTCTGAATCTCATCTGAACACCTGAAGGATGCAGGAATCCACGCAGATCAGTGTGACAAAATGTATACTAAGGAGTGATGGTGAGATGACACAAGCTTATGTTAATGGGGGAAGTGAATTGAAAACATTCAAACTTGCTCCAGTCCTGCCTTCATTCTGCCATGAAATCACCTAAACTTCAGAATTAAATTGTATAGCCAGCTGATCCTAAAGTAAAAATCCTGCTGTCACTGCCAAACTTTACTGTCAGGTCGCCAAAGCTGGAGGGACAATATATATTCCTGTTCCATGTGTTAGCTAAAAAAGAGCAATCTTGCTGTTAATTTCATTCTCTGAAATAAAATTTGTTGCCAGAACAACAATCTTTGTTCTATGGCTAAGACAGTTTAAATGGACCTTATAGAAATAGTGCCAGGTATTTTTCATAAGAGAAAATTTTGGAAAGAACTACCCATCTTCTTACAAAGATGGAAAAAGAGGCAAAGTTGATGGTCCTGAGGGATCATTACTTTATCTCATATAAGCAGGAGGAGCTCTCTAAGGATTAAGAAACCTCAAAGCCTCTCAGAGTCTCAACTGAAATGAGAGAAAGTACTTTGTCACCTAAATCTCTGACACAGTAAGTGATAGCTAGAGTGAACTGATGGGCTGTGAACACAAGTGTTCCACAGCCCTGTAGCTGACTGTGGATTGTTTACTAAGAAAAATTTTAAATTCTGAGATTTACTTTCAAGAATTCAGTTGTTTCCAGTCAGAAAGCTAATCTATGCAAAATTCCCACCAGGGGTGGAACTGCCATTAGGAGAATCACATTGTATTTCAAGAGCACCATTAGACTTTATGCAATTTTGATTGAACTGTTATCACAGATGATCTGTTTTCTTGCCATCCAGACATTATGCATAGCTTCAATTTATGCTGAAGAGTGTAAAGAGTTTTCCTAGATGTTCATAGTTTATAAGCTATTAAAGATTAATATAAGTAATATTTTTCATCAAGCAATTTCCTTAAAACTGTGACATAGAACTGGTCTTTATATTTCCAGGCCATTGCATTAGAGTGGTCAAAACATGTGTGATGAAAACATCTTTGAAATTATTAAACATTGCCAGAAGTGTTAGTGATAATTCAACTTGCCTTACAATGAATGCTTTGTCACTGTCCTGGGGTGACTTTATGATGCTTGTATCCCCATTCATCTGTTCAGCCCAGAAATAAGTTTTTCTCGTTTAAGACTTGTTCCAAGAGGGGAAGGGGGAGAGAAGAAGCGAGGAATTTGTTATCAGAAACTGCACTCATTCCCCCACATCCTGCTCCTGGACTCTGTTGTCTGCAGCATGGACAGACAGCAGGAGAGAGCTTTCCTTTGCTTTTACTTAGTTTTAGGTAGCTGAGGCAGAGAAGTTCCCTGGACTATGGTTTTTCCCTTTTCTTGGACTGTTGAACCAGCTCTGGACTGAACACCAGAGGAGCACCAGCAGCTCTCACCTGTGTCCCACTGGGCTGTGCCTGGGCTGTGGCATTTCCAGCACCAGAGGGACAGATAACAGACTGGGTGAGACGAGCTACAGCCCACCAAGGGGACTTGCTGAGTTTGTCATCTCTTTGGAGCAGCAGGAGGTTTTATTGCTTAATAGTGTTCACTTTTTGTGCTGGTGAATGCTTTGCCTGTTAAACAAACAGGGTTTTTTTCCCACTTTTCTCCAAGGAAATCTTTTCCTGAACCAGTTGTGGGAGGGGCCACTTGAATCTGCTTTCTAGAGGAACACTTTTAGAGGTTTTTCCTCCCAAATTTGCCCTAAATGTGGAAAGTCACTTAGAAAAATCATTGTAACTTCACAGGAAATTATCAAGTTATTTTGTAAATACATTTGCTTTTTAAAAAAAAAAATTCTATATAAAAACTAAAAATAGTCAATTGTAAAATGCCAGATGATTGCAAAATTTGACTCTTTCTTATGTGTGTGTTTAAGTTTACTTCGTACTTTTTGAAAAATAGGATCCACTTTCAATTTGCTTAAACCTGCTGGATAATAGGAAGACATGAACAGATGTGTAAGGGCTGTGCTAAATATATTTCATCTTGCATCACTATAGATAGACAATGGGTAGATGACTGAAGTCTGTTGCTTGTAATACATAGTTCTAGAAAATACTTTACTGCTCACTTAACAGAAATAGAATATGTGTAGTGAAAATACACAGTTGAAACATATGTTTGTATACATTATTGACAGATGAAGACATTATAAAAATATCATAGCACAGATAAATCTTTCAGAAGTTTTTATGCATATCAAAATGTTTATACACTTAACATAACAAAAAAGTTATACCTTGGAAGTACAGTACATTAGCTGTATGTGAAATGCAAACTGCTCATAGTCTAAATATAGCATGGGTTCTTATAGGCAATGGAAATGATCACAAAAATTGCCTCTAAATTAAAGCACTCTATAAGAGTGCTCCTTATAATGATGTTTTCCCTTCCTTTTCATTTAAATTCAGACAACTAGAAGTAGAAATCAGATGGTTCTGGAAGTAAAATTTATGCCTTAGGAAGCTTGAAAAATAAGTGATTGCACTCTCTCTAACCACTCATAACCCAAGGCCAGCTACAAACGATGCCAAAATGCACTCATGATAAAATCACATTATCATCATGTGATCTCTTCTTTTATTTTTATGCTCTTTAATCATTTTTTGAATAGCTGGTAATGAGGGCGCACACATTTTAATTATGATTTCAAATTTGTTTTCCATTAAGATGAACCAGGCAATCATTTCTTTCAAGGCCTTAGCTAGGCTATAGAGAAAAAGCTGAATCATTCTATGCTTATTTTATATATATTACAGATTATTTTTTTAAGCACCATAAGGATCAGAAGTATAAATTATTTCCCATCAATCTTGAACCTACAGGAATAATTCTCCTGGGCAGATGAACCGGACTTGGCTCATCTGTTCCTGTGGGACAAACACATGTTTTAATACACAAAAGAAGTTAATACTCAAATTTCAGTTGGGAAACAATTGCCCCACTTTTGTAAGAAAATAACAACTAGAAAATTTTGCAGAAGTGTCAAAACCAGACCAAGTAGGTGCATTATTGCTGTAATTTGACATTTAAGCTGTTTTGACAGAGTGGAGGACACACAGGCTTTGGTTGCTGTTGTCAAGATTATTGTAATATTTAGCCCACATTTATTTGATGTTTCTTCCTGTATAAATATGTTAATTTATATCATGATACCTGTGTTGCTTTTCTGGCACTGCTGTTTTTAACTCATTAAGACAAAGTGAAACATATTCCATTGAACAGAATGAGGAAGATTATTTTTCTTCCTTCATGACAAACAGAATATCCCAGAGCTTGAAATGCACAGCCTTGGACCATGTATAACAAAATGCAAACTATATCTGGCAGATTACAGAAAAGGCTCAACAACTGAGCTTTTAAATTAAAAAAAAAAAAAAATCCAATTTATGATTGTACTTATTGCTAGACCTGAGGAGGAACTGTGAGAACAAGGCTAATAAAAAGTTTTTAATTCCAGCTTTTCATCTCAGATGAAGATGTTAAATTCCCTTTCCAGAGCTTCATCCTCAGAAGTTTCTGAAGGATCTCAAAGCCTTTTGAGAAAAAAAAAAAATGCAGCTATTCCTCAGCTGACCATAAGAAGACAGAATCATCACACAACTTTTATGCCAGATTACACGGTTGCTAAACTAGGACAACTTTGAAGAGCATTTAGTTTTTATGGATGTACTATAGCAATCTAAACCTAGGAAGAAGAAATATGACCCAAAATGTCAGATTTTGTTCAGGTGTTGTTAATTTTCTGTTATGGTTTTACTCATTTCTGTGGTCTTAATACCTTCTGCAAAATTTTAATAAGAAAAGGATACAGAGACATATATTCTCAATTGGCTTTGATCTCAGTGTGTTCTGCAAGATTGCCTCAATTTGTGATTAAGGCCCTGGAAGCAAGTGCATGTGTGAAATCACCAAGTTTTTAACATATGGTAGTTCACAATACCTTATGTGTCTTCTCTGGGGAGCACAGAAATAGAGGGAATTCAGAGGCTGGAAGCAATAGCAGAGTCAGACCATGAGCAGGACATCTCTTCAGAGCATCACATTGCCCAGTACAAGAGAGCCACAACTAAGAAAATATCAACTATGTCTTCTGGATTGGTGGAATTGTAATAATTTTTATTCATTTTTGTAAGTTTTCCTGTCTTCCAAAATGACACAATGAATGTATGACTTCTTTCTGCTTATCCCTAAGTGGTTACTGCAGTTCTGCAGTGGAGGGAGGTCCTGAGATTAACAGGAAACAGTGCTTTTAGACGTGCAAACAGTCATTTAAATTCATGTATCACTTTCACCCACATAAGAAATAACTGTAATAACATGTATTAGATATATTTTGCTAGGATTTACTTTCCTGATTGCGTTTGTGTGTTTATCTTGTCAAAAGACTTCAGGAGTCATTTTGCATGTGAATTTGAGTCAATTTAAGATGAAATTTACATGAAAGTGAAGCTTAAACTGCAGGAATTAGGTCAAGTTTGAGAGGCAGCTGTGAGCCCCAGAGACACGGAGTCACAATTCATGGATAGGACAAGATCAGGACAATGCTGTAAGATACTGTGGATTTTGTTCAATGGTGAGCATGGACAAAAAGTGCTTAATCTGAAATTTATCTAGCTCTGTGAGTGATGTCAAAAGCAGACATCAAAATAGAAGGAATTTCTAATGCAAATGGAAGCAGAACTTCAGCAATGTCAAACCGTCAGTGCTTATGTGGATGAAGAACCTGCCAAACTAGGCAGCAGCTGAAAAAATCACTTTAAGGGTATTTTGTGGACATAGCATCAAAAGTGGGAATTAGTCTGATGTCAGGGCTTATTTTTAATATTTAAAAAATCCTTTCTCCTGTCTGTAGAGTTGGCATAGCACAGCTCTCCCAAACCTAAGCCAAGTGTTTTTTACTGTTGACCAAGACGATCTGAGTGGCTTACCTCTTCCAATATGGAAGATGAAACTAAGGATATTCAATCTGGGTTAAAAAACCCTAAAACCCACTCTATAAAAATGGTATTAGATCACTGCTTTATTTTTAGGTCGAAGACCCACAGCAGAGGTGTTTTTATTGTACCTGTCAGTGTACAATAGGAAAACATCTGTAGAGAGTAAACCATAAGCAGTAAGCTGTAGAAACTTTTCAGGCAGTTCAGTTTGAAGGGCCACAAAAGAAACTTGAATGCAATATAACCTTTCTGTTTTCCAAAGTATTGAACATTTTGTAAAAGGATGACTTCTCTTAAGGAAAAAGGATTGCAAAAGCAATGAGGTGCTGTTACAAAAATCTATACAATATACCTGTGAAAGTGCAGCTCATTATGGAGTTTGACAGATAATTCTTCAGCAAAAAGGCACTGCTGTATAGACTGTAAAGATCTATGGATTGTATAGACCAAATTTAATGTGAGATGAATCCTTCCAACAAATAAAGTCTGTGCTTTGCTCTTTCTTCCATGAAAAGTTCTGTAACAAGGAGGTATTAATGCAAGGTGTTTGCATGGGTGTGGTTTTAAATGCTGAACTTTGTACATTACATGCAACATTTAAATCCCTCCTCAACTTGATTGCTTGAAGAAAACATCAAGGTCTCTTTCTCAGCAAATAGTTTATCAGGTTAAGTTTATTTAAAAGTATATTATGTATCTCCATATTTGAGAGGAATTTATGAAAGAATGAGAAAAGTGATGTAAGAGGAAATTTCAGACTAACAGAAAGAGAGAACAATAAGTGCATGGCTTATATTATGAAACATACAAACACTGTCACTGTTTTCTATTTTTTAAAATATTTATTCTCTCTCTCCCTCTCTCTCTCTCTCTCTCTCTCTCTATATATATACTCTATATACTCAGAACTTAGGCTTAAACCATAAACTACAGTTTCTATAAACTAGGCTAAACTAGGCTGAAGTTTAAATTATCAATTTTACTGAAATTTTTCAACTAAATATTTTAAAGTACACTCTATTTAGTGTAGTACACTTAGGAGGCTAAAGAATTTATACAGGATTAATGAGCTCCATTAACTATAACTAAATTAGCTGCAGCTATTTCAGTGGTGAATATGATACCAAACCCAATTTTAGTCTGCTATTGGAAAGAAGGTATTGAGTTTCTTGTGAAATAGAACTCATAAAAAAGTAGCTCAATAGAACATTTGGCCAGGTTCTCACATAAACAAATAGAAAACTCTTACAAAAGGAATGAAATTATGTTTTATGAATCTTCTGGAATAAGCAGAAAAACAAACATGGTTAATCAGTCTAGAAATGCCATAAGTAGATTTCTACAGTTTGGAAGCTTCAGGTTTTTCTTAAATTTTAGTTACAAGAAGAAAACTACTTTTTGTGGCTTCTGCAAGTCTAATTACCCAATATGTAAATGTCTCTATATCAGTTACATCAAACATTGTGCAACAAAAAATAATAGCATTTAAAATATAAAACAGCATGATGCAAAAACTTTTTCCTTGGAATGTGAAACAATTTCATGAAATATTTCTCCTGGATTCAAGATCATAAATTAACCAGACATGTACTCATGCTCTCTTCTGGTTAATCATAAAGTTCATTTTCTAGGTTTTGGCAATTATATTTTATTCTGTAGTGCAAAAAAAGGCAGTTTCTTCTGGAGTGTTACAGACGTGTAGGAGAACATCTGTTTTACTGTGAATGTACATAAAACTGAAGTGTAAAGATTATATTAAATAAATATAATGAATCTGAAATTATAAATGATAATAAAATACAGGAAAACTGTCATTTATTAATTTTCATTTTACCTGCCACGACAAAAGTAACACTCTCAAGACCATATGTGAAAGTACATAAAAGAACAGTGTAACTTCACCCATTTTCCAGAAATGTATATTTAGAATAATCAGTTTTCAATCTCTCTGAAAAGAAGTCATGAGAACAACTGTCAGATTTACCCAGTGAATGATACCTTTATTTTTTTCTCTCTTTGTTTTCTGTTCTCAACTTACACCCACTTTCCCAGTCCTCTCCCCCATGGTCATTTCACACACAGGAGCCCTGCTGACATCTCTGAAGTTCAATACACAGAACCAATAACAGAGGCTGACAGGGCCTGACCATGGTCCTGTTCCCCACCCATCCAGTCGTGGGGCAGGTAGAAAGCAGAAAAGTCAGGAATGAAGGAGTGGAGTTGAGCCTGGGAGGTAGCAAGGGATGGAGTGAAGGTGTTTTTCTGTTTCTTACCATCCTACTTTGGTTTTGTTTGGCAATAAGCTACACTAATTTCCCCCAGATGAGTCTGCTTTTCCCTTGACAGTAACTGTCAGGTGGCCTCCCTGTCTTTATCTTGACCCACAGGCTATTCCACCTTATATTTTTTTTTGTTCTGTTGAGGAGAGGGAGTGAGGGAGCAGCTGGGTGGGCATCTGACAGCCAACCAAGCTTAACCTAGCACTAAAACAAAGGAGAATTCTCAGATAAAGAAGGTGCAGAATTGCAAAAGAATGGGTGCAAGAGGATCTGCTAAAAGGGAGAAGGCTCCCAGATAGCCAAAGAGCACATCAGGGCAAAATGCCAATGGTCTTAATGATATAGCCAATGCAAGTGCAATGGGAGACATCTGCATTTATGCTTAGAGGCTGGCTGGAAGGAAAAAATTGAAAGTGGTGTTGCCGTTGGAACCACTTCCCAATTAAGTGTTAAACCAACACTTAAGGCAGGGCCCTTTTTTCTCCCCATCTGTGCTCCCAGTTTCCCCATTAGCTGCATCTTGGAATCTTGTGAGGCTCCCCCAGCCTTACTGCTTCCCTGAACTCCACTGTCCTTCTCAGAAGGATCTCAGATTCCTTCTAACCTCTCTTCTCCCATCTTCCTTCATGAGCTTTTCTCCTACAGCAAAATTTCCTATCTACTCCAGAGATACTCTAAAATTCAGCTATTTTGATTTCATACCTTGAGGCAGGGAGGGTTAATTCAATTTTGAATTGCTGCTGCCAACCTTTAATTTCTTAGTAGTGTGGTTCATACAGCTCATTCTGAGATTCCTTAAAACAGTATTATACTTTTAAAGCTTATTGAACTTGCAGAAAATATTAATAGGCTACAATAACCAGTGCTCTATAATTAACTGCTGCAGAGCAGCTATGTCCATGTTTCCTGATAAAATGTGACTATGCTATTGCAAAAAACACAATTGCTGGAGTTGTGTGGTTTAAATCAGTCACTCATTAGCATAAACATCTGCATTATACTACAAGTGCAATTTTTCAGTTTGTAATGTGTGAGATATTCTATAGTTCCTTCTCAATCCTGTGAATGAGCTATGCGATTCTGCAGATCATAAGATCAGATGTGCCTTGGTACCCTCCTCTCTTAGTAGGCATCATCCTGCACATACCAATGTTGGTAATGCAGGAATCAGATTTTTACCACGTGCAGAACTGATGCAGTCTTGAATTCACAAATCTATTACAGGAAAATAATCTGGGTTACAGAATCAATTTGTGCTTTAGATGATGCAAAACTACTACAGTATACTATTTATGGCTTTGTGCTCTTGCTATTATATTTCAAGACAGCAGAGAAATTTTCCCATTAATTCCCTCCAAGGGCAATGTACACAAAGGAAAATTTAAAATGAAAGAGTGAACTGTCATTTTTGACTCTGAAAACTTGTGTGTGAGTAATAGTTTTGGAAGGCACATGGAATGTTGGTTTCTTACATAAGGAGGGATTTGCCCCTGTCAAGGGACCAGTATACTGGTGAGATCCTATTTTTCTGATGAGCTCATGGAGTTATGTTTTTAACAAAATCCAAATAGCTCTCTATGTATAAGTATAGGTATACTGTGTATCAAACACAATGAATTAATAGAGATATTAATTAGAGGAATTACTAATATCAATTTCTATGTCCCTATCAACCTTAAGTGCTGAGAACATTTTCTTAGTCATTCTGATCCAAGCTTTTCTTACTCATCCTGATAAACAGTGTTTAAAGCCCAGCTGCAGCCATTAGTTTTGGACAATTCCAACCCATCAAAAGTATTTCTGCATTCATAATTGGGGAACAAATCCTCTAATCAATGGAAAAAAGGAAAAAGAATAAGAAAAGTAAAAGTTTTCTGATGTCGTTGTTTTTCATTATCATATGTCAGTCAACAAAAAAATAATTCTCATTAGTGTATATATAAAATGACAGACAGTGTAATAGAAGGTAGATCCTTCAGAGGTGCCAGACTCTACTCTCAGACTGTATCTTGCATGTGGTTGCTACTGAAATATGTCTTCTGGAGTTAGAAATCATAAAGAAAGAAATACAAACCAATATATTAATGTGCTATAGCACATGTTAATAGAAAGCATGTTCATGGCTCATTTTTGCTTTTAATTTGTGTCATAATTATCTTTTGACTTAATATTATTCTTTTCTTCTGCAGGGATCTTGATCATTCTCTATCTCTTGTACTAATCACTGTTCTGACAGAGGGGAGAGGGAATTAAATTAGTTTTAAGGAATTTCCTGCCTTATTAATTTTACCAGCGGAAGAGCATCCACTCTTTCAGATTCTCCTCAGTTAATACCCTCCTCTCTTCACCAGTCTAAGCCTGAAGATTCTGACTTAATTAATAATTTTTGATTCCAAAGTTTTCCTGATTGATAGATTTGGGGTACCAGATAGCTGGCCTAAGGCAGCTTTGGTGGTGTGAGTGGTTCCTTACCCCCATGCCCAACACCTTCGTCTCTGCCTCCCTTATATTCAACCTGGCTCCTTCACTCTCAGCTGGGGAAATCCCAGAGGAAAGGTGAGTTAGATTCTAACTTCTATCCGTGAGGTAAGTAATGAAATCTTTGCACAAGGCAAGAGCCCCAGGCTTCAGCTGATCTCCTTCTGCAGGCAGAGCCAGCTGGAGCTGAGCCTGCCTCTGGCTGGGCTCTGTCAGCAGCCAGGCTGCCTCCAGCTCCTTGTAGGAACCTTCTCCAGTGAGCACTGACTTCAGTGGCACTGGTGTGACACTGAAACTTATCTCAAACCTGGGGAAAGGATCAGCAAAATATGCACCTTGAATAGAAGGTGAGTTACATTTTAGACTGATTTTCCCTGGTCCTTTGTCTCCTGGACCAGGGGGAGGCAATGGTTTCCTCAGATGGTCTCTTTCAGATACTTGTTATAAATCATGTTGGAGTTTTTTCACATAAACTCTAAAGAAACTAAGCAAATTTTATTACCTTAGTTTTAAAAAGCATTTTATTTCCCCACAGCAAACAGCTTGAGTCGTTTTTCAAAACAGTTTGAGATTTACTCAAATGAGAGCTTTAATTTAGTGAGATTGCTTCAGGCACAGGAAATTAATATAATCACTTTTTAGTCCTTTAAGTTACACCTTCCCTGAAAGCTATCAGTTTTACAAGGCTGAAGAGATTGTGCTATTGTCAGATTAAATTAACTCTACATTTAAATTCACAACAGTCCCTGATTAAAAAAAAAAAAAAAAAAAAAAAAATACTTTGCAAAGATATATTAAAAAAGCCCCAAGATTGCAATTGTCTGGAAATTGCTGAACTCACATTCTTAAACTTGTACTTTAACAAAACAATTGAAAGAAAAACACTACCCACGTTTATTTTTGTAGGTATTTCTTTGGAATTATCAAGTAGAAGTAGTCTTGGAATTGGAATAATTTTAGAAGCAATTCAGGGGTAGCACTTTGCTGCACAAGTATTTGCTTTTGTTTCCTGCTCAAAAGGATGCTAGGAAAATAAGAAAATAACTTCTTTTTGAGTTGAGGATCATAAGGCCATGTAACAAATGATGCTCCTACCATCTCACAGCAGTAGCTAAGATAGATTATCATCTTCCTCGCTTATAAATTTCTCTGATGGTTCAGGACAGTGCTTTGGCAAAGTGCTGTTACCAGCATTGAATGATAATATCCTTCATCATTTGAGAGGAAAATAAGAACAAAAATGGTACAAGTTTAAAGGTTTTGGAAGACAAATGCATAGTTTTTACCCTGCAACATGCTTGAGGGGGATCAGAAATCTAGTTTCTTAGAATTCATTGCCAGGTTGGAACAGTGTAAGAAGGACGTGTATCCTGAGATATCTCTCAGCATGAAACTGAAAGATGAAGTTCTAAATTGCTTTCTATCACTATAATATAATGTAAAATATAGAGTGGAAGAAAAGCTGTCAAAACCCCCAAACCTGTCCCAAAGATTAATTATTTTGTCTGAAAAGTACGATGGAAGTTTTTAAAAAATCTGTCTTTATTCCTAACACAGTTGAAGGACATTAATGGGAGAGGCTGACCCAAGGAAAATACCATAGATGAGGTTGTTACTAGTAGGGCTGTTGTTGTAGATGGCTTACCTTGGTGGCTTTGAGACTGTCTTGAAGCAGTACAGACAGAATGTGGGCTTAGCACTGCTCTACCTTCATAAACCATATTCCTGTGCTACCATCCAGTTATTGAAATTGTTAGGGAGCTGCCTCTGCCAAAATTAAGGTACAAAGGAGACCATATGCCAAAGTCAATACTATGGATTTTGTTTAGCAGTGTGTGTGAGAGAGAGAGAAATAGGAAAAAGTGTGGAGAGAGAAAGAGAGTAACAGAGACAGATTAAGTTGAATATTACCCCTCCATGGGTTCCAAGCCTCCCATTGGTCCTCTTCTGATCTTCTTGGTGGTAAGGTTCCCCAAAACAGAGTTTACCAAATTACTATTTAACAAATATTTAACAAATTTGGGCTGGGTAGGAGTGCCCAGGTACCTCCCCTGTAGGGGACAAGTTTCATTGTCTCTTACAGCAGACTCTGGATCCTTTGCATCACTTTGTGTCACGTGCAGGGCTGGTGCAAGACCTCAGGAATCAGTCGGGGGTGAGGGCACTTTGGGGGTCTTTGATGGTTTGTGAGACTCCTCAGCTGCCTCTCAGGTGAATGTCCCGTGTGTGTGTGGCATTCCAGGGTGGGGGTTTCACAACTGAGCCAGTTTGTGTAAGGGAGGATGGCTGATCACTCCCTCTGACCAGAGGTTAGACCACACACCCAAAACTCTCCTCCTCCCCCTTTGACTGGGGGGATGTGTGCAAACCTGGCCTCAGCAGATGAGCCTCTGGGCTTTGGCTCCCACACCACAAACCCAGTCAGAGCTGATTTTCAGGACAGCTGCTGGGTTTGGCTTTCCTTGTAGATACATTCTTCTTCCTCAGCCTTGTCTGCTTCTCCCTGGACCTTAAAAAATTGACCTAACTCACAGGTCAAAGTTCCTGTCAGGAGGCACATTCAGGGAGGGGTGGGCTTCAGTGGCTGCAGCTTTTTACAGTTTTGCCATAATGGGCAAAAAGTGCTTTTTAACAATGTTTAAACCATTAACCATAACATTGCTGTCTCTCACACACTGACCCTGGAGAGTCCTGGTAGCTCCAAACAAGGACTTTGTTCCTTGCATCTGTTTTGTCACTTCCGTAGCTGTAAACAATTGACAAATGCCATTGAAGGCAGGGTGACAGTGGTGGAGTAGGATGCCTAAACTGAAGTAATGTGCTGGAGCTGGAACATTAAAAAATGGGCAAAACAACGGGGCTGGACTTCACAGAACTGTGGAGAAGGTAGGTGACTAGAAGGGACTTGATATAGCCTCTGTTGTGGAGAGTTGCTGCAGTTTCCTGCAGATATCCAAGAAATGTTAGACAACCAAAAGAATCTAGATAAGAAAAAAAAAGAAGTAAAAACTGTCAAAAAATTCCCTTGACAATTTCATTAGGTAAGGGAGGACAGAGTAACACAAAGATTTCTCTGGATCAGAGACATGTGTTATGGGTTGACCCTGGGTAGATGGCAGGTGCCCACCAAAGCCTTTCCATCACTTCCCTCCCTACAAGGACAGGAGAGAGAATTTACAACTAAAATTTTATGGGTCAAGATGAGGACAGGAGAGAGATCACTCACCAGTTACTATTGCAGGAAAACAGGCTCTATTTGGGGAAATTACTATAGTTTATTACCAATCAAATCAGAGTAGGGTGAAGAAAAAATAAAATCTAAATATTAAAACCACCATCCTCTCTACCGCTCCTTCTTCCTGGGTTCAACTTCACTTCTGCATTTTCTACCTCATTCCCCTGGCAACACAGAGAAATGAGGAATGGGGATTGTAGTCAGTTCATCACACATTGTCTCTGCTAATCCTTTCTTCTCAGGGAAGGACTACTCACACTCCCTGTTCCAGAATGGGGTCCCTCCAATGGAAGAAAGTCCTCCACAAACTTCTTCAAAGTCTGCCCTTCCCACATGATGAAGTTCTTCATGAACTGCTCCCAAGCGCAACCTTACCTGGGGTTCAGTCTTCTATAAACATGCTGCTCCAGCATGGATCCCCATGGGGTCACAAACTCTGCCAGCACACCTCCTCCAGCATGGGTTCCTCTCTCTCCATGGATCTTCAGGCCATGCCAGGAGCCTGCTCCAGCACAGGCTTTCCACAGGGTCACAGCCTCCTTTGGGCATCCACCTGCTCTGGAGTAGGGTCCTCCCCAGGTGGATCTCTGCATCCCCTGGTCCTCCCCGGGCTGCAGGTGGGTCTTTGTTCCTCCATGGCCCTCCATGGGCTGCAGGGGCACAGCTGCCTCACCATGGGCTGCACCAGGGGCTGCAGGGGAATCTCAGCTCTGGCACCTGGAGCACCTCCTGTCCCTCCTTCTGCACTGACCTTGGAGTCTGCAGAGTTGTTCCTCTGACATGTTCTGACTCCTCTCTCTGGCTGCTTTTTTCCCACATGTTCCCCCTTGTGAAATATGTTGTCCCAGGGGTGTTAATGTAACCTTAATGTTACCACCATTTCTGATTGTCTTGGCCTTGGCCATCAGCAGGTCCACCTCAGAGCCAGGTGACATTGGCTCTGTTGTACATTAGAAAAGCTTCTGGCAGCTTTTTGAAGAAGCCATCCCTGCAGCCCCACAGCCACCAAAACTTGGCCAGGCAAACCCAATACAATGGGAAAAAGGGTAGAAATGTTTCCTGACTGAATGGTCTAGAAAAACTTCAGGGTGAGGAATACTGCTGTCAAGCTGCAGACATCTAAGGAACAAGGAAAAATCAAAAAGGCTTTTGCTTGAGAATGCAAATATTTTCTCAGTATGAGATAATAGGATGTTGTGGGTAGGTGTGAAAAAGTTTTGTGGGAGTTTTTGAGTTAGTGCCAAGAGAGGATTACACAGTGTGTTCCTTCCACAGGCACTTGCTGTGTTTGGTGCATCTGCCGTGCTGTTAAATAAACACTCAGATTCTAGAGTCCACAATGCCCACAATTACAGCAACATACAGGAGCGCTGCCCTACTGCATGGAGATGTGCTAAGATCTGGCTAAACCAAGAAAAGTTTTGGAGGGTCTCCTCTGAGTATTAACCAGGCAGTTCTTGAAGAAAAGAAAACTTCGTTATTCCAAGCCACATTTTCCAAAGGGAGAAAGGAAGATGCTGCCTTCTATTAATAAAATTTTATATTCTGAGGAGACAGTAGTGTTGTGTTATGTATAATTCTTTATTTTACAATCATTGCTTCAAATTCTATTTTCTCTTTTTCACATGTAATGATAAAACTGAGAATTGTACAAAATTATGACATATAAGTCAAACTGTAGTTAGTAGATTTGCCAGTAAGATGAGTTCCATGTTTAGAAAAGCAAAAATAAAGAGATATAGATAGGTTTAAAATGTTTTAAGTCACTTTTGACTGTTAAAGCCCTTGTCTGTTTTTTTTTTGGTTTTTTTTTTTTGTTTTGTTTTTGTTTTTGTTTTTGTTTTGCAATCCTACATGTAGTACTTAAACATTGATAGATTATTAATCTCCATGTGGGGTAAACTTCAGGTTTAGGATTTAGAGAGTTTAAATATATGACTTCTAGACCAATGGATATCTTTTTTATTGCTTCCTTTTCATGAAAGGTGTGAAACAGTGTAAGTGGTCAGAAAACTTATCCAAATTGTAAATCTAATAATTTTTGCACCAAATGTAATTCTTTTTCTTCTACTGTTAACATTTACTTACAGTGCATATTGCTAATCCTGATAAAATTTTTCTTTCCATTCTTGGATGCTGGTTAAACAGGGTTGCAGATAGGATTGTGAAAGGAGTTTTACTTTGAACAGATCCCAGCAAGAAAAATATTACACAATATAAAGCATTAAAAGATTCTAGATTTTAATGGGACAGCCATGTGAGTTAAGTGAGAGCTTAATTCTCTTGAAACATCTGGCTTTACCTGTTTCTGTAGAACTCTGGAAAGATATGTACTATGCTGATTTTTGTAACCCATTTTCTATTAGCTATGTAATATGGTATTTTACTGCTTAAAGCTGACACCAAAACATCTCCAAAAATCAACTGCAGTGAAAAGGAATTTTTCCTTTATTTTTTTTTTTTTTCAATTTTGATGCTTTACAGGTTGCATTATAGGCAGATTTACTGGTGATTTCTCCAGTTTGCAGAAACAACTATCAACATAACTTTTAAAATAAGGTAATGTGAACTAATATGTATGGTTTTTCTTTTTAGGGAATGGTCACAGAAGCAGCACAGTGCAGGAGAAGGCTAAACTGTTGCTCCATACAATCCCATGGAATGTAATATATATATCAAGGTGTTGTTTCACTGAGTATCAGTCAAGCAAAGTGTCTAAAATTCCAATTCCTTACTCCTTGTCCACATCATGGGCTTCAGACTCAAGTATACTATTGCAAAAAAAAAAAAAAAAAAAAAAAAAAATCCAATTGGACTTCAGAATTTAAAAGCACTTCTGCTTTAAGCTCCATCAACTGAGTTGAGCTACTTGTCTCTGGGCTATGACAATAATTCTTCCCTCTGGCAAATTATATTCAAACTTCAAATGTGTTGTTCACATAATAAGTTCCCATTCTGAAAGCAAAGACCTTATTGGAGCACTTACTAATAATATAAATATCTGTCAAACTTCATCTTTGTTCCCTTTAATTGCCTGAATTATCAAATTTTACAGATAATTTGCTTCCTATGTATTAAAATACCTCCTTACAGTTCCCTTATTGGTTTTGATGTTTTATTTATATTTCTTACTCCTCAATTCTGTATTTAATTGTGTCTAGCTTTCTTAAGTATCTCTTTGTGATACAGTATGTTGCAATGATATGTTGATACAGTATTTTTTTGGTTAATCTGTGACACTTAGAGCAAAAAGAATTGCAAAATTATGTCATTTACAAAGTTAGCTCTTTGCACATGCTATGTACTTCTGATGACACCTATTACACACCTCCTAATGCAACAAACTTCCTTTGGTTCAATATGAAGTCCAAAGTTGAAAAGAGAATAATGTTGGCTTTTGGTTTTAATTACAACTAATAGGAAAATCAAAACTGTTATAACCTGGAATAAAGTTCTTGGAGTGTTATAGTCCAGTTTCCATTTTCAATTTACCTATGGTTATTTTTTTCTGGAATTTGAGCTTAAAAATGACTTATAGTACAGGACTTTTCAGATTCAAAAGATATTGTCTAAAATTAAATTATTAAATATTTCACTAAAAATCAAAATAATTAATAAAAAATCATTTGTTTCTTCAATACGCTCTTTTATTTGTTTGGATTTTTTTTAATTTTCTGGTTAAGGATGTTTGCAGTCAGTACACTTCACTTTATTCCTTCTAAAATGTCTTTTTAAGGAGTATGCTATGGACTGGAAAATTATTAACTTGTTATGAATGGTTGTGCTCATATGTTATGTATGAATGCCTATTAAATTCTGGAGGATGCTTTTAGCCTTACACTGTTCAAACTGCAAATAAAAAGGAGTGGAAGTGGCTGTTAGTTCACTTTACAGTTTATCCCATGGCAGCAACTTGAGCCCACTGTGCTGAAAGGCTGAGTCTTCCTCAAAATCTGCTTCTGATGTGTGAGACACCCCATGACAGAAGCAAAGTGGGAACTCCAGTTTTCTTCAGTGTGGATCTAGCCTCAGTCTCCACAGGAGTCAGCAGGGATGCTGACCTCTAAGAGGTGAGGTATCCACCCAAGAAAAGCAAGGACAATCTCAACTCTCAACTCTAAAGCCACAACTAAGAGATTGTCAGTACAGAGGCATTAAACTTGTGTGTTTGGATACAATTTCTGAAATATCTGACTATGTAGCAGTGATGTATGAAATAGGAAAAGCCTCCCTTTGGAAAACATCATCTTCCATCATATTCTTACCCATTAAATTTCATTTTTCTTTAAAAACCTTGTTTAGGTTAAATCATGAATGTAAGACATCCTCAGCTGAGCAGGGTACTGAAGATTTTGACAGGTGCTGCGCAGCTAAAAGGAAGATCTCCCTCAGAGATTAAAAAAATATCACCTTAAAAAATATTCACTTCTGTTCAACGACACAATTTACTCTTCTGAGCCTCAAGGTTGGTGAGTAGGGTGAACACGCCCTCTGAGTGTGCAAACAATGACAGTGTATGTCAGCATGAAATAATTCTACCAACTGATTATTTCATGTGACCATGAAATAATTCTACCAACCGATGACCAAGTGAAACTAAAACATCAGTGAAAATATTTCAGGTATCTGTGCTGATGACTGTTTCCCTGATTTTTTTTCATACCCACATAGTTTCTCTTTTTACAAAGCAAATATTCTTGTTGAACTACTATAGCATAAATTTATATTTTCTTTTTCCTAGGGAACTTAAGTCATGCACAAGGGTGGAAAAAGTAAATGTATTAAGAACAGGAAAATGGACAATAAACAGTAACATTTTCTTCACTGCAGATCATAAAACTCTTTTAATATTTTTTTTTATATTTGATCCAAAAAAGACTGTTTCTCATCTGCTTTGTTTTCATATTGCATCTGAAGTATTCTATGCTAATGAAAACCCTTTTACAAAAGCTCATTTGTCAGTAGACAAAAAATTATTTTCACTTGGTTGTCAGAGAAGACCTGATAAATGTTGTATTTATGGCCATTTCAGAAATGAGTAATCTGACAATTTAAAGACACTACTAATGTGAAGATATAATTTAATTCCTCAAAAATTGTTGAATTGATTTTATTATATAGAGATTGCAGGCTGTTTATTAATTGGAATAATACCTATCTATATTTTATCTTCTTTCAGGATTATATCCAAGAATTACTAAGCGAATTCCAGGATTTTCAGTTCTTTTTTTCTTTTTTTTTTTTTTTTTTTTATTCAATGGAAAGATTCACTTTTCATCCTCGTAGGACAAGTGTTCTGCAGAGATTAGCAGAGATGTCACTTTTTAAACAATCTGTAGTTTTTAAAGGACAATTTAATATTGTTCCAGATTTTTTTAAGGAAGTTCCCCTATTTGTTTTTAAAACCAAATTTCAGAAACTTTTCAAAATCATCTTTTGCAAAGTTTTGAAGCTGTAATAGCAAAAATTTCCCCAAAATCATGACCTGAAGAGTCTTCATACCACCAAAGTAGGTGCCAACATACAAATGCAAGATGCTTATGGGATTACTGTTGTCCAAAATCTTGCTTTGATTGATTTAGAACCATTTACTAAAGGCTAGCCAAGAGCTTCAATTTCTTTTCAAGGGATGCTAATGGTTTTTCCCTGAGCTGGACCTGTCATTATTTTTGCAGATATTTTTAAATTTAAAATTTCCACAAAGATAACTAATCATCACCAATTTACCCAAAAGCATTTGTAGTGTCAGAGACACGAGCCACAGTCCTTCAGGCAGAGTTTAGTAGAATATTGGCATTGCAAACCTTATGGAAAGTGCAATAACGCCAGCTCCTGAGAAGCAGGAAGGCAATTCTAGGTCCAAACACCTTTCTACTGCTCTGATGCTAGATGATAACAAGCAGGTCTACAGGCAGAGAGAGACAATCTGAACTGAGAAAAAACACAGGACAGGAGAAGAGATTGCCAGCCCAACAAGCAGATAAGAAGGCAGGAAAAGAAATGCCAGCTGTTAAAAGATATGTCTGGGGAAAGGATTTTCTGGCACATGGAGCAAGAGGAAATCAGTTTGCATGCAGGTGCAGAGAATTATTCTGCTTAACAGGCAGTTTGTGAAATTTCAATGTTTTTAACAAGTGGTTCTAACTAGCTGGTTGCAGCACAGGTCAGGATCCTTTCATACAGTATAAGAGCCATAGATTTTTAAGGACAATGTAAATAACCCAGTGCAAGATGCTGTGTAACCCAGGCTGCAGAATTCACTAATTCCTGTGGTACTGGTGAAACTTGTATTATGGCATATTTTAAAAGATAGATATTAACTTAAAGTTTTCAAATGACGGCTTGGAAAATGGTCGAACACTACAAAGGTTTTTTCTTATATATTTACTTAACTCTTCTTCTATAAAGCAAGGGTCTTCTGTCTTGTTTAAGTATATCTAAATTTAGACTCCAGATTTTGGTTCTTAAAATGTCTCTTTTTTCTAGGCTGGAAAGCCTTTTTCAGCAGAAAATCTGCTTAGGTATTCATTAGCCATGATAAAATTTACACTTGAAATTCTCTTGAATATGTTCAATAGATAGAAAGGCTGTAACTCTACACAAGAAAGATTTTTCTAGGCCTTGCATACTGCTAAATTAATTTTTCTCAGAATACTTAAATGTAATTTTTTTTGTACTTCTGATTTTACTATCAGCCATTTTATACTTTCACCTATACTACTTGTGAAATTGAGGAACAAAGCATGACTAGAATGAAGTCCATGAATCTCTTCAAGGTTGGCAACTGCAGTTAATTCAGGTTATGCTATCATAAGATCTTTGCTTCTAAATCTATCCTGCTTTCTTTTTGTTTTCTTTCTGTCTAGTTGCTTTGACTGAATCAAGTTTAAACTCTCTTATAGTATCAATGCATTCACAGTTTCCTTCTGTTACTTAAGACCTTTCATAGTCCTGGCAATTTGAAGTCCCCTTAAGCTCTGGCAGTTGCTGTTTGGTTCTACAATTTCAAATCTTTATTTATCTTTAGCATTTGCTCTTTTGCACATTTTGCAATAATGGGTGAAACAATTAAAATACAAACCAAAACACCTCTGTAAAATGTGGCATGATCCTTTTTGGTTATTGCTTTGATTTTTAGTGTGTCTTGTCCACAGCCTCCCACTTGCATTTAGCTATTGATTCCAATAATCTGAACCATAAAAATACTTTCAGCAAACTTGTCTTAATGAAGTATAAAGGGCTATCATTTGTTACCTCCGGACACAGTAGTGATAGGAAGAAGAAGACCTGCAGGGAAGTGTGCCTCAAAAGAGGAGGTGTATTAGACTTCCCCTTCCTTTGGATTTCAGGCTCTACCTGCCACTGTAGCATCTTAGCCCTCTATGAAATTGATTGTGCTCAGAGGGAAAAAAAACCAAAACAAAAAGAGCCCAAACAAAACCAAAAACAAGACAAAAACCTGAGGAGCTTTAAATCATCTTCAGAAAAAACCTACCAGATGTTCATTTTAATTCAACTTCAGAAAAAAATGCTGGAGGATATTTCTTCAAGATGCAAAATAGGGGGACACACATAAGAACAAAATGGGAGAGTTGGGGACTTATGACCCAGAGTTTCTAGTTCTCCTCGGGCACAGTGTAGACAAGATCCACCAAGGAAGTGTTTCACTGTGCATAGAAAATATTGGAAACTGGCAAGGGTGTTCACATGATGGCAAGTAATAATTGCATCAGTTTATATTCAGTTTTGATGCAACAGGACATAGTTGTGGTGGAAGAGAAATACTGGAAACTTTTATTTTGTATTAGCAAGTCCTTCCTTTTTCAGTCCTACCAGGTTTGACATATCACAATCACTTATGTTGTACAATCTGACATACTGACATAATGAGAACTGATAAGTCCCCTTAATGATAAGCTTATTCTGAAGGACGTAAAGTGGATCATAATATCAGAGCTAAGATTACTCTGGCTTTCAGTAACATGCCCTTTCCAATTAAGACTGTAATCAAGCTGTGCTAAACATACATGTGTGTGAATATGGCCAGACATATCACATGCTTTTATAATTAAAACTACATCACATAATTTTATGAAGACATTTTGCAGAGTTTAAAAGTCAGGCAGACAAATAGTAAGGAACGCAGAAAGGCATACAGAATATTTTATAAGTACTTAATGGTTGTAATGATAGATTATAATAGATTTGCAATAGCTTTTAAAAATCATCTTATGTGTTTCTGTAGCAAAAATGCAATATTATATTAAATTTTAAAAATTTATTAAAATAACTGGCAAGTGATTTCAAATCTATCAAGATCAACCATTCATTCCCAAATTCTCCAAGGTAATGTACAATCTTTGGTTTATTTGCCTACACGGAACATTATTGTCAGTCATTGTGGAGAGCACAGACATGCTTACAGTGAGTGCACAGCTATTTATAGAATGCATTTGTCATTGTTCCATTGTGCTGTGCTGTTATCAACATGGTAGAAATACAGCAAATTATTGCAATTACTATTATGTTGCAGCTATGACATTTGAAATGAACACCAATTTTGAAAAGCATTTTATTCATCCCTTTTGCTGAAAGCTTTTAAAAATCTTTGCTGTCAGCCTGTGACCTTGCAGAACATGATTGACTCTCTGAGAAATAAAAGGTGCACATTTTCCCTGTCATACTGCTGAGGCCTTTCAACACTTATTACTGTCAGGGAATGGCAAAGCCTTTTGGTATTTTCTGTGTAATAAGTCTGACATAAAGACCTTTGTAATTTAAGTTGTGCATTGTAAACCTAGGAAAACTCCTAACTGGGTAAGAGATCTATGATTGTAACCCTGGGATCAATTTTCTAACTGCTTTTCTTTTTGCCATTTTCCATTTACTATGAATTTATCCATAACTAAACTTTGCTTTACTCCAGCTAGCAATATTTGTAACTGTTCTGTGCATGTTTCAGGTTTTTTTTTAAACTGAAAGCTGGACTAGGCATTGCAATTTTGCTTCTTATCCTTCAGTAACTGGGGAGTATTGATGCTAAACAATTTAGAGAAAAAAAATTCCCTCTCAGACTGACACTATAAAGAACGCAAGGTTATTATAAAGCTTTAAATATATTAATCCATTGTGACTGCCCACTCTTATGGGGAAGGAAGCACCTAAGATTCATAAGAGGAACGTCACTGGAGGGTCCACAAACACTCAGAAGGTTTTATCAGTTAATTACACACCTGGCATAGAAATTGGGATATCAGTTCCTGACCTACTATCTAAGCCCACAGCAGCGAGTTCTGGATAAAAGCGTGGGGTGAAATGAAGAGAGAAATTAGAGACATGAATTAAATAAAGAAAGGGAGAAAGAAAAAGGTGAAGAAAGAGGAAAAGAGAGAGAAAAATACACCACTAGTCCTAGTTCCAACATTGATCCCACTGATAAGAATCAATCCAGCTGCATTGGTTGAGCCAGTGAGATGCCTTGAGGGGAATCACCCATGCTTGCGGAGGTATCTTTCTACGTACAGGTTTCTCCACTCCAAAGACAAGCTTGTCATTTTCTATGTAAATTAATTGTCATGCATGGTTTGTTCTTTCAGGCCTTTCTGGAAATGTATTTGGGGACCTTTGGTTAGAGTTTATGTAATCCCACATCCTATAACCCATTCCCATTTCTTAGCCTCATTCCTGTATTTGCACTGTACTGAGCTGAGGTTCTCTGTCATAGAGAAGTGCTGCCTTGCCTCCAGCTGGCCTCCCTTCTGCAGCCAAATCTTGCTTCTCGTGACATGTTAATACCAGCAATTCTTGTCTATTATTTCTAGCAATCTTTGTTTGGCTCCACAGACATCTGCTTACTGGTGTTTGAGACATACACACTACCCCATATCTTCTGGGATTCAAGAGCTCTAAGGGTCTTACTTTGAGCTGCTGTTTGCAGGGTTGCAAGAGAGTGGGCTTTAGTTAAAGAATGTTCCATCCTGGTTGCCATTCAAGACTTTCTTAGGAGGTTCAATAGTAAATGTACTATTCCACTCGCCTTGCTATTCAGGAAAGAAAAATAAGTTTCCAAAGCTGTTCATTAAAAAACAGTTGCTCATTAGACACTTGTTGGATCCTGGAAACAATGTTTCTGGTAATTGCAAGAGGGGCTTACCCCAGGTGCTTTTCCCTCACAGTTGAGACCTAATGAGGGTTTCTTGGCTCATATTGTGGCCCTGGGGGCAGGAGGATGCACCACCAAAATTCACCCTGTGACTAAAGCCAGCTTCTCTGGGCCTCTACACCCATGAAATTTAAAATATAAGCTCACAGTCCTCTGGTGAAAAAAAAAAAAAAAAACCCAACACTTTTTTCAGAAGAAAGCCCTTTCTTAAAAATAAAGAATAATTTTTTTTTTCAAAATTTAGTAAAACCATGCAGCAAGTAAAATTGCTGTTTTCATCCACTAGAAATTCTGGTCTGGAAGTATTGCAGAAAGAGGGAAGCTAACACAACACTTTCAGCTGGTCTGCATGACTCTTTCCCTGTATCAAATTGATGCTGGAGAACTGGAGACACACAGCTTTGTCAGAAAAATTCACTTGCAGAATAATCATGCCAGGGATTTGATCATATAACTTTTATGTTTCTCAATACATTTTTTACATTTTTAATTTTAAATTTGTTTTGAGCATCAGAGTGCCACTTAAAATATTACAGGAAAGTAAGAAAAAACTCTATATATTGGAGAGATGTATTTCATTATCTGTTGCATGACCCTGTAAAATATAAATGAGGTGCCTTTAAAAGTGGAGTGCAACAAGTAATTTCACAGCTAAATCTTGCCAGTTTCTTCCACTTAAACACTGGAAGAAATAAATATATAGTACATTATTGGAAGGAAAGAATAAAACGTATTTGGAAAAAATCCACATTAATTTTGATTTCCTTTGCAGAATAACTTAATTTCACAGATTTCCAGCAACTCTAAAAGTGCTTGATCAGTACAAAACCAAGCAAAGTTAATTGATGATTTCAATTTCAAAGCACCTTTGATTAACTGGAGTCAGTACATAGGGAGGCAAACTACTTTTCACTAATGACTCTTTTATCGTTTCTATTACAAAATGCCTTTAATTGACAGCACATATTTTCCAAACAGTCTGTATTATTAGATTAGAACTCTCAATGTTGTTCACATCTTGGGTACATGAGCAAAAATAATTAAGTTTAATAATAATTGAAAAAATACAGCAATCCATCATACAACTACTGTAGCATGAGCAATTAAATCTGAATGGATGCCAAATTAAAAAATGAATCCATAAAAATACGCCAATTATTTTAACCATAATAAAATTTGAGCTTCTGTTCAAATGACTACGAAGCATAATGCTTTCATTCAATATCATTGGGGTCTCCTGATTTCAAGTTCACCTGAACACATATTTAAGGTGACTAGTGTTGCACATTAGCTTTAGAAATCATACAGACACTGTAGTCCGTCTGAGACAAATCTTCAGGACTCTTCAATTTAAAGTTCCTCCATTTTGTCTGCTATTGCCTCACCTTTATCACAGTGTTTGGTATGAGCTGAACTATCTTTCCAAACTCATTGTTCACATACTGGCAGCTTCCTAAGGCAAGCACAGTGCAATCCTTTTTGCTTTGACACTGCTTTTTGCATTCTTCTCATCTTTCCGGAGCAAATGTTCTCATTTTTCAGGCTTTAGAAACACGTTTGGAGGGGAAATGGGGAGCTCTGAACATGCAGAATATCTCTGTGTGTCCTGTGAAAGGTATTGTTCAACAAACAAACATCTCCCTTATCCGCAGCTAAAATGGATTACTATTGTAACAACTGATAAGGCCTCACATAAATGTTATTTCACTAGAGGAGATGCATGAATCAATGTCATGTTTGTTTCTTCTTTTCCCATATGGTAGAAGATAACATGCCCTGGCAGGCATGCTTTCATTAAAGGCTCATTACAGCCTGTTCATGAGATCATTGATAATTTGTATGTGAAGACACCTCAGGAGGCCTCCTGTCCATCCTCCTCTCAAAGCAGGGTCAACCAAGAAGTCAGGCTAATTGCTTAGAATGTTTTGCAGTTGGGTCTTGAAAGCCTCCAAGGGTGGAGACTCAATAACCACTGTGTGTAGCCTGCCCCTCCTCTATTGTGCTTTCCTCATGGGTAAAAGTCCTTTTTTCTGTGACCAGCCAAAATCTCTCTGATTTAAAGTTATGTCTGCTGTCTCTCAGCTTTTCACACGCACCAACAGTCTAGAACTGTCTTTATAATCCTGTTAAATCCCTCTGCTGCTGTTAAATCCCTGTGAAGTCAAACCTTCACCCAGCTGAACAAGCCAGGCTCTGTCAGTTCCTCACAGGACAGCTGTTCCAGGCACTGAGCTCTTGGTGGCTTCTGCTAAACCAGCTCTGGTTTATCAGTGTCTTTCCCATGCTGGAGGACTCCAAACTGTGAGTAATTCCTTCATTCAACTGACCATGCTCTTGTTAGTACACCTTCAAATATTCAAACATGGTTGGCTGTTCAACTCACTGCCTACCAGGGCCTTTCCCACAAGAGTTGGTTCCCAGCTGTTTAGCTGTTCATGGATTCTTACTAGGATCTTCCCCTTCCCACATGCAGAATTTGGCATTTGCCTTCACTGAACAACATGAGCAAAACCTAGACCCATTGTTTCAATTCCCTCTGAATTATTTAAATAAATGAATTGCCCCATCCAGGTCAGTTTTTATGTTAAACTAGTTGCACAGTAGACTCCCTGTGACTGCTACTGTGGGTTGACCTTGATGTCTGGACATCAGGAACCCAGCAGGAGGCTCTATGACTCCACCTTCTCAGCTGGATAAAGAAGAGAAAATAAAACAGGAAACAACTTGAAGGTTGATAAGGCTGTTAACTAAAGCAAAACCAAAAGGTTGCACATGCACAAACAAAGAAAAACCCAAGAATTTTAGCCTCTACTTCTCATCACCAAGTGATGTCCAGTTACATGCCAAGAAGCAGGGCTTCAGCACAAACATGCCCCACCTTTTTTCTCCTTTTTTTATCTTTTTCATCTGAGCAGCTGTCCCATGGTGTGGAATACCCCTCTGGCCAGTTTGGGTCAGCTGTCTTAATTGTGTCCCCTGCCAAGATCTTGCCCACCCACAGCCCACTGATGGTGGTGGAATGATGGAGAGAGGGCTGATGCAGTGCCAGGGTTGCTCAGCAGTGCCCAAAACACCAACCAAAGGTGTGTTACCAGCATCTTTCTAGCCACCAATGCAGAGCACTGGGAGGGCTGCTGGGGCAAAAATTAACTCCTTCTCAGCCAGACCAAATACAGTGAGATTCTGCTCCCACCATTTTTTAGGTTCAGTTACACAAATTAAGGCAACAGAAAATAATGAGAAATGTGGGATATCTAAGTAAGCATAAAAGTTATCTTCTACAATTACAGTAGTCTAATAGTCATGGCTAGGTTAAAAATTTATTTGCATTCCCTCTACAGTCAATGGGCTGATATAGAGATTTCCTGAGTATGATTAATATGCTTCACTAATCTCTTTCAGGAGGTTTTTCATTCAGCCAGTTTTCCCCACTGGCAGCAGGGAAAACAAAAAATACCAGTTTTTCTGGGATGCTCAGGTTTTTAGGTGGCCTGTGTGATGGAGAATTCATGTCACATTAACTTTTCAAGGCTGTCACAAGATTTCTTGGAAAGCAGTGGAGTGGCCAGGAGGAAGGATGGCTGTCTGACCATATACTGTAGATGGCACCACTTATACACAAGAACAGAAATCTGCAGTTTCTTGGTAAATATCTTTTTCAGCAGAAACCAAGATGCTCCCAGGCTGTACAACTTGGCATGGAAAGCATGCTGAAGGTCAAATAAATTTTGGATGTACAGGTCATGAGAGCATGATGAGATGCAGACAATGGAGCATCAATCATCATGCTGAAGACCAGAATCTGGGTCAAATCCAATTATCTGCAGTGGGTAAGAGGGCTGCAAGCTCTAAGGAGCCTGGAGAACCTTTATTGCCTTGGAGTTTCAGGGTAAGCAGACAGGTTTTCTGTCCAGCTCAAAATAACAGAAAGAAATGGAGTAGATCCCTGTAACAGCTTGAGATATCCACCTTGCTAAACAGCAAAATTTATATGAAATAGTCACATGCTGACCAAGAAATTACAAAACCAGAGACAAATTTTATTAATGTCAGAAAAACATGAATAACAACAAACAGGACAGGACAAAGAAAATTACAATTTTTGATGGAAGGTAGGGCAGAGTATATGGGCTTCCTCTGTAAAAGATGGCACTTAAACATAATGGTGAAGGAAATCACTTCAAAGTAAAATAAGCTGTTACTACTGATATTTATCTTTTTCTGCTAGCAGTGGTAAATTTTGCCAGGATGAAATCTTTTGTCATTCAAAAATTATTTCATGACAAAAACTACATGTTCCATAGTGAGGAACTCCACTTGCAGATTCAAGCATAATTAATACAAGGAATAGAATGATATCTTACTGGTACTGATTATGATCTATGGCAGCAGGGTTGTTTGTTTGGGTTTTTTTTTCAGCTGTAATTGTATCATCACATTGTAAAACAGTTGCTGTCATTTCAGTACAACAGAGTCTCAGCTAAAAGAGCTAAACAGTCTTGTTTAGTCATAATGATAATTATAGCTGTTTCTTCTTCTGTACTTGAGAAACTTAGAATAGTAATAAATTAGGATGGTTGAGTGCTGAGGAAATAGAGCTTACAATTTAAGTGGGAAGCTTCCCCTTTTCAGGTTTAGTGAAACACTAGATACTAGTCATTTTTGTGGCAAAGGTATTAACTATTTGTGCAGAAGGACAAAATAATGGCATTCTGCACTGTCTCAAGTACACTCAGTTCTCAATTTTCAGAGTACACTCAAAGCAAATGTATTTTCAGTTTGTATGAGAGCAAGACCTCAGGGACACAAATTTTTGATGGTGATATAGAAATCCTGAAGGACTGAGTATACAAAAGGCTGTACATCCTTTCCTGTAGTCTGCAGTTAAGGGAGGCAAGCTGAACCTTTTATTATGTAGCACGATCACATGGCTGGGATCTTGCACAAGGCTTCAGGAAGAATAAAACCCAACTATGCTGACCCAAGCCGGCTGCAGATTGCAAAGAGGAGCTTCATGTTAAAGAAATACATCTTCCTTTATCCTCTTGTTTTATTCAGAAGCTTTCTAAAAGTAATTTAGTGAACCTCTGAACTATGACAAATTGCTAGAAATCTTATGAAATCACCCCTCAAGAACTTCAGGCATAGGTCCTCTGATAGATTTAGGTGTCTAGTTCCTCTAGCAATTGGTGGGAAACAGAGATCAAAATAAAGGCTACAGTCCTAAACAGCTTTGTATATCTGAGCCACAAGTACTCACACTCACCAAAGAAGGTCAGCAAAGCTTTGTCATATTAAGGATTACAGTTCTGCAGCTCTGCAAACGGTTGCAGACAGTCCATCTGCTATTGTGCTTTAATAAAGATATGCTGAAAGCCTTAATAGTGACTTCAGATTATGAACATATTAACAACAATTATATTCCATGTTTTGCATATTATTGTTGCATTTGACATCTCTCAAGGATAATATCCCTGGACTAGACTTTTGCTGCTCCAATCTTCCCCAAAGCTGCATTAATTATTTCCACTAATTCTAAAATGTTGCCAACTAACTGAAAACAGTATGAGTGAGATAATCTATATATAGAAAGGAAATAAATTTGAAAATACTGAAAAGGAATAGACAAGTAAGGATGTATAAAGTACTTCAATGATGCAGGGTTAGACTTTAAAATGAAATGTAGGTTGTCATAATTAAGACTGTTCTGAGGTAAGGTTCTGTGAAATGAATTATATTTTGAGTGCTCGGACAAGCAAAATTTCTTTTCATATGCATGTTTTACAGTTCTAACCTAGTGTTTCACTGAGTCAAAGAATAATCACTACAGCATTACAAGAGTCAAAGAAAAATTTAGCTAATTAAGGTGCTTAGGACCCACTGCAAATAATTTTTTTTTTAAGTCTTACCTTTCCTTTTGAAAAGTAAATTAGCAATTCCATCTTTTTGTTTTCAAAGAAAATTGTGAAGATGTAACCAAGAACAGTCAACTCATACAAAGCACAAAGTGATTGAAAGCAAAGAGTAATTCTCCAGCATATGAACTTCCTCAAATAGGTTCATGGGCTGTAAATGACAACCTCAATTGCAAGAAAAGAAGGAGATACAACTCACACTGCTGACATTGTCTTTATTGTGGTTAAACCCCAGCCAGAAACTCAGCCTCATGCTGCAGCCCTCTCACTCCCCCACCAGCAAGATAAGGGAGAGAATCTGAAGGCAAAAATTAGAAAACTCATGGGTTGAGATAAAGACATTTCCATAGGTAAAGAAAAAGTCAAGCACATAAGCAAAGCAAAACAGGGAATTAAGTCATCACTGCCCATGGGCAGGCAGGTTCTCAGCCATCCCCAAGAAAGAAGAGCTCCATCGTGTGTCATGGTTATGTGGGAAGATATCACTCTGACTGTCCCCACCTTGCTCCTTCTTCCCCCCATTTATATACTGAGCGTGTTGTCATATGGCATGGAAAATCCCTTTGCTCAGTTGGGATCAGCTCCCAGCTGCATCTCTTCCCAAAACCAGAACAATCTTAGACCTTTTGCTTTGAAAGTCATCCTGGCACAGACTTGTAGTAAGTGCTAAACAAAAGATTCTGAACACCCACACAGAAATTTACTCTGGTTTTCCTTTTTTTCCCCCAAGGAAGTATTTAGTAAAACAGGTTGTTAGAAAGCAACCCCCCAAATTTTATCTCAGCAAATCAGTGTTGTTTTATTTGTCTTCATGTAAATTACTGGAAAACTCAGATAGTACAATCCTCAAGTTTGAATAGAAGACAGGACAGTAATACTTCATTCTTGTGAAACCACTATTCAATTTTTTTTTTAACAAAAGAATGCAGACCATTGCTTTGATAAGATACTCAAAATTGAATACTGTCCCAGGCTTCTCTGACCTGCATGAAAAAGGATTGCCAAGTGCAGAACTACCATTATCACATTCTGGAGCATCTAGTCTGAAATATTCATCAGAATTGTCAAAGCTGCTCCAAAAGACCTGGCAAAAAAGTACAAACCAGTGCAGTTCTATTTCTCACACTTGTTGTTGTCACTAGTGTTATCTGTCGCCAACTGTGGGGTGGGAAGAGGAAGAAGGAAGAGGAAAAACATGTTTTATCTTTGTCACTTTATTCTGCCCATGTTAATTTGATTGTTATGGCATCATTTCTTCAGTGACTGTCAAAGACTTGTAGCCCAAAAGAATCAATTTGGTTATTCAAATAAGTTATTTTGGAAGTAGTCAGCAAAAAAATCCAGTTATAGTTTGACATCTGCTCAATTTCTGCTGTCAGTGCAATGGCACAAGAAATGTCTCAATGATAAACTAAACTAAAAAAAAAATGCTGATTCTTACAGAAACATCCCAAAACCACTGAGATCTGAAGGAATGAGAGAAACTGGGAATTGCACATTTTCAGACTGTATAGGTTTGAGGATAAGAAAGACCTGCCCAAACCAGCAAAAAAGCACCACCTCCCCCCAAAAAATACTCAAAACCCCCAAACAAATCCAACAAACAACAACAAAACAGACAAACAAACCAGCAAAACCTCAAAAAACCCAACCAAAACCTGAGAATTTCAGCGCTGCAAAACAATTTGGTTTTGTTTCTCATATTTCTATAAACTAGGGCCTCAAATGAAGTGATCATTTTTACCTCCTGGTCATCAGCTTCTAGATGCAGCTAAAAAACAGTCAGACACGATAGGTCAAATGGAATGAAACTTGACCTATTGATGAGATGTCATGATGTTGTTTAAATAAAATATCTCTCTGCTTTACCCTTCTGTTCATTCTCTTCATGCTGGGTGTCTTTTCTTTTTGTCAAATATCTCTACCTTCACAGCCTTTCCTTTTAAACTGAATAGATAACACTCGTAACCAAAAATGATAAGCTGTGTTTTCCATCACATGAATTATCAGCGTTTGTCTCTCCTTTTGACTCTGCTCTTAGCTGCAAAGAATTGGCACTAAACACAATCTCATTACAGTTACTGGTGAGCTAAGGAATCCACATCACTGCTCTGGTTGTACCAGATATTTTCACTGTAGGCATCCAATGACTAAAATTGTACACAAAAATTCATAGTGTTTGTCTGAGTCACTATGTTTAAGAGTTTCTCGTCAGATGTTGTAGCCTTCATGCTTAGTTCTTATAACATTACTTGGTTGCAAGCAACAGCCAAAGAGCACCATTCTACACTCCCTGCTCTCCTTTCTTCACCAGCAGGAAGAAATAAACATTTCTTTCTGTCTTCAGAGTTAGGTTAGAGACATGCTATGAACATTTTTTGTGTACACTTGTGTTTACCTGAGGTGATTTCAATGATAAGAGCTTCTGTTCAGTGGGAAACAGTTCCAGGTGAACTATATTTCCTTCATCTCATCTTTATTAATGCTATAAAGCAGCAGGGATCCATACTTAATTTCTGCAGCTGTTTAGGGTTTCTTTTTTAGCTTTATAAAATAGAGACAATTTCTAGTATGATCTGCTTGCAAATTTGCAAAGAATTGTTTCTTCAGGGCCCATAAAGAATCTATTTAAGTGTATTTCAGCCAGAAAATTTATTCTATGTGTTTCTTATTCTTTGAAAATTCTCACTGTAGGCTCAAAGCTCTTTTTATTCTTTACCTTATGTTTTTCTTTTAAAAATGTAAATATATTCATATTGTAGTTTTGTGTCTTGAATTCTGTTCAATTAAACATTTTTACTTAACTTTTGTTTATAAGAATTCCTTCTTTTCAGTGGCAAAAATGTTCAAAAATAAAGATAATGAAAAAAAAATCCTGGAAAATTCAATTCCAGACCACTGATTTATATTTTTATATAATTGTTCTTTTACACAAGTTCCAGGAAAAAAATCAAGAAGGAAAAAAAACCCCTAACAGCAACAACAGCAAAAATACATCAAAACTTAGAAAGCTGACAGTCTAGAAACCATTGTACTGGTTACCACAACTTGAGTATTTCCATAAGTTTCTTGAGACAGTCATGCTGGTCAAAAAGGTGCCAGGAAGCACATTAGCATATAAAAAACACAGATAATCACCTGCTTATGACTGGGACACTGACAATTTTGCTGCTACAGAAATAGTCTGGCAATCAGCAGTCTGCTGGCATGTGGTATCCAAAGCATCCTGTGCGGTGCAGTACAGATCCTGTTACTTTCAATTAAACAAATTATTTTGATCCTTGAACAACTGTAGTAACTTATCAGGGATTTCCAAGATTTGTGAAGGAGTTTTCATGCAGACTTCAGACCTCTCTGTTTTAAAAGATGGTAAATTTTCTGTTGACGTGTCCTTGTATCAGTCCATTTACTTCTTCTTTGTTTGGAACAAGATGTTATAAGGCAGAGCAGCATTTCCTGAACTTTGGCAGCTCTGATTTCATAGAAGACTTATGATGATTTTGTACAACTAGACATGTAGTATTGAAAATATTGATTTTTGAATTTTAATTTATTTCCCCCCTCTCTTTGGTGGCTTCAAGACCCAAAGAGCTCAGAATTGTTGCCTTCTATGACTGTTACAGAAAACCCTGTCAGGGTAGTATATTTCATTCATCATTGTCAGAGTCAGTCTTCCTAGCAGAAAACAGAAAATGCTTTAACTGCTTATTGTTGTCACTTGAAGGGCATTAGAAAAAAAATAAACCAAAATAAACCACAATATTGCAAGAACTATTGTCCTTATTTAAAAAGTCACAAAACATCATGTATCCCCATATTAGGACTTGTAGAGTAGATTTAAAATAATTCTGGATGAAATTTCTTTGTGGTTTTCCCTTTAAGTTTTCCACTGGTTCTATTTCTAATGAAGTCAACCATGCTTCACACAATGTCATCTCAAAAACTCAGTGCTGCTAAGAGCTTCATTATATAAGGTTTTGGAACTTTTAAGCAATTTTTGTGCAGTTGGATTTGTACTGGCATCTAACCTTTCTGAAACATCTGGAGCCTGGTGGGATCTCCAAGATCACCTCTGGGACAGCTCAAAACACCTTAATTTACAGAATTGATTTTGTGCCCTTCTGAAAAGAGGTTGCTACACATTTATTTGTAAGTTTCTACCACTTCACTGGGTATTTTGATTCCTGTTATAATCAGTGAAAATATAATCAATGCACTCAGGGAATTCAAAATCCCAAATAAATAGATCTCAATGACTTAGTTAACCAAATTCCACTGCTATATGACTATAACAATGGTGCCTTCCATACCTAAGGGTATCTGAATTGATTTTTTGATATACAACTGAATATTGTCCTTAATTAATAAAAAAGGAAAATGCAATTGTGTGTCACTGGAAGCTGCATTTCTGGTGGCTGGAACAGCACATGCTGCTCATGCATGCATTACAGAGGCTGAGAGCAGTCTCCAACTCTCATCATAGTACTTTCTCTGCGGTGTAAATCAGTAAATATCTGGTGTTCAGCTTAAGCTGCAAAGGGATAATAGCCTGAAAATAGTAACATTTTTACTGCAGCTCTTGCTCAGTGCAAGACCAAAAGAAGGTGCCCATACGTCTGGTTGCACAGAAAGCATAGGACAGAAGCACAGGAGATTACATTAAAACGATATCACAACTCTAATCACAGTTTCTTCTGACACTCTAATTGCTTTCCTGCATGTAATCAGCATCTGACTTGCTGTTTTTCTGCCAGGTGTCTCAGCCCTTCCAGAGCTGCAGCACCCCCAGCAATGGCCATGAACACCTGCCACTTTCACACTCTGGAGAGGAAGTACTGAGGATTCTGTGAGGCCTCGAATGGCAAGAGTGATTTTGTAACTCCAAGCCAAACAGCTGTGTTACCCCAGCACTTCCATTTAGTCAGCATTTATCTTATTTTCCTACATGAAAGCAATGCTTAGTATCTAAATAGAATTCTTCATCTCCAAAGAGTTAAACAAACCTTAGGTAGTTAATCCAACAGCATCCTGCAAAGGATGCCCTCATTTCAAATTCAAAGACTATACAGGTCTGCTTAAACCAAAGTATAAAGCAAACATAAGTGGAGATCTCTGCTGAGCTCTGATGACTGGATCACTGGCAACAGCAACAGTTGTATCTCTCTTCTATTATACATCTTTTCCAAGGTTTGAAAATAAGATTTTCTTTGAATGTTATTTTAAGAAATATTTAGGCTAATAAGGTAAAAATATGAAAGTTAATAAAATATGAAATTAGTAACAAATTTTTTTTTAAAATCACCTTGTAATAAAATACAATCACATGTTTTTTCTTTAGAGGTAAATCTTTAAAAATTTAATTTTTTAAAAAATTTATTTTAAAAAATATCTAATAATATATTTAATCTTTATTTATATCTATAAGGATTTTTAAAAGTATCTAATAATATATTTCCTCAAATATACTTGCTGCTTCCACAAACCCCTAATTTAAATAGCTCAGTAGAACAGCTTGTGTTGGTGTGTGGCCTGCTGCACTACTCTGCCCTAAGTTAAGGTCCAGCTTCAGCCATCATGAATCTTATGCAATGGCACAAGACAAACCTTTATTCTGAATTTTAAAGAATCTGCTTGACAAGGCAGCTGTCTAACAGCTGTAGGAAAGAAAGAATTACAGATGAAGGATGTCCCCTGCCTTCTGCTTCTCCCAGCAATTCACTACTCTGGTAAGCACTTTGTGATTAAACTCCATTTCTTAAAAGCTGTTTGAGAGGTTTTCTCAGCCTTCAGAAGTTTTGTATTTTTGTTAGGAAAAGGTGGAGTCACTTATTTGGGCTGGTATTGACCTGCCTGTGCAGACAAACCCACCCCTTCTTCTGTGTGCTACAGGAGGTAGAACTGTGCATGATGCTGAAAATTGTCTTTTGAAGAATTAATATTAAGATTTAACACACACAAATCTCTCATGATACTTACTTTACACAGAAAATCGTAGCAAAGCACAAAGATTAGATTTTCAGGTGATTTATATCAGATGGTGTCTGCAGTGGCTGAGGCACTGTTTGAGAAACAAATGGCTCAGGACATATGGCATTAAGTGACTTTTGGCAAACCTATAGAGCAAGGCATATGGTATGTGGTAACCTTGAAGGAAGAAGTGTCTCCTTGTATCTTGTTAAATCATATGATAAATTGATCTCTGAAGTTATTTCTTGACAGAAACTTGAAAAATGACATTGTTGAGATAGTAGAAGTCGGAGGGGGGTTGTGCTTATTTTACTACCCAAATGTGATTGCTAATTATGTCTAACTGGCAAATAGAGAAACTGGTTTTTGTGTGTGGTAACTGGTTATATGGATATGAATATTAAAACCACCTTGTCAGCTATTGTGTTGTTTTATATAATCCCATCAGATGAGGATACCAGAGCATTTCACACACCTTTGATAAATCTCACAGAAATGTTACAAAAAAGCTTCTTTAAAGTTTGAACAGGAATCTTTTGGTTTTAGGTAAGTGCCCTGAGTATCAAAATAATGAATAAATTAATTTAAGCAAGAAAATGCTATCTTTTCTCCTAGACTTTTGTTTAAATATTATGCTAACGTCATTTTCAGGCACTTAGAAAAATTTATGTTCAAAATGTCTATAAGATACAATTTGAACATAATTGTGTTCAAATTTATGATCAAATTGTATATAAGATACAGGTAATTCCTATGTATATGTTGCTAAACTGAAATAATTTCATGTCACATAATCATTAATCAGGATTACAATTTTAACAAAAGAGAACTAGGAGTATTCAGACCACAAAGATTTTATGATACACAGTCTTGCTGCAAATTCCATAGAAAATTAGTTATCAAAGTTGTAAATAAATTTCTTTTCCTAATCCATTTTTTTCACTCAGAAAGACAGATTTTCCAAGGCAAAGACATTACTTTGATGTGCAGTGATAAAACAAGAGGGTGTTTAATGACAGTTTCAAGCCACACGTAGCAAGGCTGTTAATTTTATGATGGAATATCCAGTTTTCATTAACAGAACTTGAATAAAAATTGGACCTTATTTTCTCTAAAAGAAAAATAAATTAGGGATATAGACTTGACTTTCTCAAATTTAAAGATTTTTTTGTAGAATCAGGGATGATCATGCAGCACCTTGAAGCATATAAAACTAAAACTATCCAGAAATTGTGTTGTGTTATTTCCTTAATCTGCATGAGGATAATTTCACGGTCTGTCTAAGAATGGCACTGGAACTGGTTTTGTAGCCTAGAGTGATTATTTGCATGGCCAGAATAGCCAGTTTAGAGGTAAGCATATTTCTACATCGGTTTTGTACTCAAAAACTTTCCTGATGGAAGTCTTTGTGCAATTACAGCTGATATAAAGGATTTTTTCAGAAGAGGTTGGACTGAATTCAACTTCCTGAATAGCACTTCCAAATATCAAGGCTGTGCCCACCAGTAGATCCAGCCAACAGGAATACACCAATGTCTACAGGGAAGTTTTCTGCAGCCCACAGGATGTCTGAAGCTGGTTACAGGAAAACTGACAGCACCTGAACTGATAAATATTTTGGAAATTTCAGTTGTCTTCACAGTGAATTTGTTCCTTACAATCAAGCCCATCTAAAGTTATTTAATTTACTGGTTTTATACTGGAGCAGTTTCTTCATAGTGGCTGGTATGAGGCTGTGATTTGGGTCTGTGCAGGAAGCAGTGTGGATAATGCAGTGATGTTTTAGTTATTACTGAGCAGTGTTTACAAAGGACTTTCCTACTCCTCACCATCCCACCCATGAGAAGGTTTGGGTGCACAAGGAGTTGGGAGGGGACAGAGACAGGACAACTAATCCCAGTTGACCAAAGGGATATCCCAAACCATATGGCAATAAAAGTAGAGCAAAGGTTGGAGATGAAGCCACTGCCCGGGGACTCGCTTTGCATTGGTTGGCTGGCAGTGAACAATTATCTTAATTTCATCTCTTCTCTCTCTTGGGTTTTGTTCATCTGTCTTTGTTAGTTTCCCTTTCCCTACTCAATATGGTTTTCTTAAATTATTTCACTTCACAATTATTATACTCTTCTTATCTCAACTCATGAGTTTTCTCATTTTCACCCTTCAAATTCTCTTCCCCATCTCAGAAAGGGGTGGGAGAGTTAGCAAGCAGCTGTGTGGAGCTTAGTTGCCAGCTGGAGCTAAACGATAACTGCCATATAATCTAACCATTTATTTAAACTTTTCTTTCACTCAGTATATAAAAAGGAAAACCGACAGGCTTTTTCTTTTTTTTTTTTTTTTTTGGTAAGGTAGATACCATAGTCAAACTTGAAAAAACCATCTGAAAATTTGGACTAGACATTAAACCTGTAGATGAACAAAACTATGTCAAATGACTCTCTTTAAGTATCATCTATTCATCATCAAAGAAAAATTTTCTATAGCTTCAGAAGCTAAATCTGCCTTTGACCTTCAGGGCTAATAGAACCTATCTGATCCCATGTCCACAGAGCCAAAAAAAGCCATGTGTGTACCTTTAACAGGGTCTTGGACTGGGGCTATGACGTGGGACCTGTAAGCTGCTGGAAAAATGCAGAACACCCTCAGACTCTGTGGAAGCTAACGAGGGGCAGGGATCATCCTTACCTTTCTGGTCAGAAGAAGATGAAAGTACCATTTCTTCTCAAAGACCTTGCCAGCTAATTATGCTGTACATTTCCATAGACAAAGTATTGACCTCCCTACATCACTAGGAATTGTGTCTTCAATTTTAATAGAAACCAAATTACACTGTAGGCATCTAACTGACCACATTAATGCACATATAACGTGGGAGATAATAGGAATAAATCATCAGATTAGTTTGATCCTATTTAGGCTATTTAAAGACAAGTTCAGGCTGTAGAACATGTATAGATATTCCTGCAATGAATATACAATAAATGGATTTAATAAAAATTAAAATGAAACAATCATAAATTCAAATTTACTTCATTAGATTAATATAGTTTTCAATTATTCATTAAATGTAATTAAAAAAATAAACTATACTCTTCAAACTTCAATTGTATCTCCTTACACCAATGATTTTATAATTACAAAGGAAAATTATTCTAACAGAAAGAAAATTGTTTGCAAAAAGGTGTTAAAATTGATTTTTGTTAGGATAGCACACCAAATACATTTTAATAAAGCAGTCAGACTGGGATTGGGCACAAGATCTGTTACAGGCACATTTAAAGACTAGCTCCCATCTTCCAAAAATAAACCACTTGTGTCGATTTTAATGATGAACTGACATCATTAAAAAGAAATGACCCTACACAAACTTGATTCAGAACATGCATACTTTATATGAAATTTCATATTACAGCCAATGCATTGCAAATAATTACCTTATTCAACTGCTTAAACAGACTTTTTTATACTTCATGAAGAAAAATAAACATCATCATGTAGACCCAAGCTTTTATAGAAGGAATTCTGCCTTCTCTTCTCAATTCTCCCATCAGGTGTTTAATGGAAATTTAATGGAAATTACTTGCAGATCTTATGTGGACATGATATTTATATAAATAGAATTTGTATATTAAACTGATTCATTTTTTCATTTCTGTTGCAAATCTACCTACCCTCTCATATCCTTCACTGACCACACTTTAGTTAATGTATTGATGATCCTGACTGTTGGTTGCATCTGAAAACACTGCATCACCAATAGCTGTGTGCACACAGAGCACACAGAAAGACCAAGGAGCAAAAGATATCTTCTTCTTTGAACTGACTGGATTCTGAGCTGCTGATTTTTTCAGACTGTTCCCAAAATGGACTGGCAGGATGCTAAATCATGATGCTGGAGAGCCACAGGACAGGATGGCTGAACAGCAGCACTGGCAGAGTGCTGACTGTCCTCTGCCCCACAGCCCCAGGTTTGGGGAGTAGCTCTGGGAGAGAGATTGCTGCTGCCACCACCACTTTGCCTCTGCATTCCTGAAATCTCCCTGTGTGTACACATTTTCATCATAACAAAGCTTCACCAAATCTCCTGGGCAGGGAGGAGAAACAGCCAGGTCCTCTGTTCTGTTGACAGTTTTTTCACATTCTGCTTATTTATCTTTTCTTAATGATGCACCTAGCATTACATAAACAGGGCATGCTAACTTCCTAATTATATAATGTTGAGTATTAATTGATACAGTAAATTTTTTATAATGCCTTCAATGTCTCTGGCCTTTGCAATTATGGCATCTGCTAATACACGCAGGACTCTATCTACAGCTTGGAATGTGAAATTATAGTACAGCGTTATTTACAAATTGGATTTCTGTATGTAATGCCATGAATGGGCTGTAAAGCAGGGCAGACAGAGATTTTTAAGTAAACAGATTTGGAAGCAGCAAGGAAACTCAATGTAGTTTTCCCCTGACACAAGTTAAAGTCATATTTTTAATAATTTTTAAAATAAAATTTTCAAATATGTATACTTTATAAAACAAAAAAAATATTTTTAAACATTTTGAAATAAAATGAGCCCCTAATTGTTTTATGTCTGTTGCTTACCTGCCATTCTCTGCAGTCATTTTACTGTAACTCACTTAAAATCCAGAAAAAAGGTAACTATTCTTCTGGACTGCTAGTTTGAATTTCACTGGGTTTAATATACATTTATACCTATTAGAACTGGAATTCTACGCAAATTATATTTATTACTTTCCTATTTTAGCTTTATCAGAGGAATAACTTCCATCACTCGATAAGATGTCTGACATTTTGAAAAGTAAGAGCTATGTTCCGTCATAAATAACACCTTTAGGTCAAGACAATGCTATTCAGATCAAGTCAAAGCAAAGGATTGGGTAAAAAAAAAATCACTTCAATGCAAGGGCAAAAAAGAAACAGTTGACTGGAAAAATCTTTCCATAGCTTGTGTTAGCAAGAGACTCTTCTGGGGAAGACTTTTCTGTGCTGGTGGGGATCAAATCGCCTGTCAGGTTTCTGAAGGGACACATCAATCAGATTTGACACATTGCTGATTGCTCCATTAAATCACCACGGTGGTCCTGATTTGTCTCATCAGGTCAGATAAATTTTCTTTTGAGGAGGCTTGAAATGGTAAACTGTTTTTCAAATTTCTTGATTGAAGGCTTTTCTTGTCTAATGGATCATAAAACTCTCTCCAAATAACAACCTATTTTAGAACATACTCTTTTGTTATGTATCTTGAATTAGCAGATGTGTTCTTTTTTCCTCTTTTCCTTTTTTTCCCTTTTCCTATTATTCTTTCTTTTTTTTTATTTATTGCTTTTTCTTTTTTTTTCTCTCTTTTTTCTTTTCTGCTTCTCTACCTTTACTTTCCCTTTTCATCTTTCCCCTTCTCTTTTCTATCTCATCTCTCATTTCTCTCATTTTTTCCTCTATTAAAAGCTACATAGGAGATTCAAAAACATAAGTACATTTCCTAAAGTTCTCTATTAAATTTAGGTCAAAGAAAAAGAAGGAAAAAAAATCAGATAACTCTGGAGAACAATAAAGCTTTGAGAACGCAGAGGTTTCCTCTGACAAAGTACCTCTGAGACATGTATTATATGATTTCATAATGTTCCTGGGTTTTCTATTAACATTTTTCATGTGCACCCTGAGCTTTGGATGTATGAATATTGAAACAATCTAAAGAAATGAATAAATTAAGTGATCAGAAGTTTAAATATTCCTTCCTTGACTTTTGCACCAATAAGAATGTTGCAGTCTCAAATCCATATTTGATCAGATTATGATCATACTTGATGTGGCACTGGGAAGATGACTTTATCTTGGCATGACCTTGACACCCCTAAGATGGAAAGGGGTGGAGGACAAACTTGTGACCCATCACCTGGCTGATTTGAAATTCTCAGGAAATAAACCTGCTGTTAACATGTCAGCATGGATGCTTTTCTCTTCAACCAGCATAAAGAAACATCATAGCATGTATCACTTCCTGGTTACTTACATTAAGTCTATACAATCTCTATTTCAACAGCTCCAACAGCTATTTAACTTAAAATCCTAGTCTCTGTTAAAAGTTACTTATATTTCTCCATGCAGTGATTCCCTTTGAGAGAGTTCAATTAAAATCAAAAGAGAACAAAAATAAGTAAATAAATAAATAGATTAAAAAAATTGGGAGCTTTACAAGCTGGCTCATATGTCTTTTTAATCAATGGCCTTTCTGAGGGGCTATCCTTACATCCAGTGTGAGTAAACCATTCCTGATCAATCAGGAGCCAGTGCACAATTGTTATGGATATGGATGGGGGACATTGACACAAGACTGATTTAGGGTTTAGGTGAAGAGGTTAATTATGCAGCAAAGCAGCCTATCAGTCAGCATTTTCCCTGATTTGCTTTTGCCCGAGATAATAACTGGCACTGTGGGTTTCTCTTCTGCATGGCTCCCATCCCTTCTGTTACACTACAGAGTAACATAAAAAAGATATATTCCCCAGAAAGGATATGCACAGGAGAGACAGAGGGACAATGTGTAGACTGCTCTGAACAAGGAAAGTAACTTTCTCCCTCGCATCTTTCCACCTGCCTGTCATAGCAGGAGGTTCTCAACAAGTTATCTGGGTATGCCTGATGATATAGTAATCTGCCAGATTGATTTCTCCATAAATATCCTCTGTACTGCTCTCGGAGGGACTGTGTAGGTGCAGAGTTTGTGGTAATTGGGAGTGGAACTCATCCCCAATGGGCTAAAGCCGTGAGAAACAGGTGAGCAGCATTGACAGCAGTGAGCCATGGAGTGCCCAGGTGCACTGACCAACCACCTCAGGGAACGAGAGCACACAGGTGCAGTGCATGAACATGAGGGGTATAAAAGGTTGGGCTAAAGAACAAGAAGTGTACATGCCTGAAGCCTTCTGATGTGATATGAGGTTACTCTGTATGGGTAGATGCCTGAAGCCTTCTGCTGTGGTGTGATTTACTCTGTATGGGTTGAAGCCTTCTGGAATTGGATGATAATACTCTGTGTATTGTGGCTGTCTCTGCTGTGAGAGGACTGGCCTTGAACCCAGCTTGTTTTTGCAGCATAGTTAGGATGTGTCAAACCTCAGATGCACAGACTGGAAGGCAAAGCAAGTCAAAAGTCCCTGAGATGCCTATTGCATACCCACCTTGCGAGAAAGGAATGCACCGAAAATGGGAGTCAATTAGGAAGCCTGTGCACACAGAGGCTAAAGACAGATCTCTTAATTGGATAATTAATGCATGTAGCAACAAGAGCTGCTTTCCCCCAGGAGGTTTATGTTTCAACAAATACATCACTTTGCATAAGGGAAAGCATTGCTGCAGCTCACCTCTGGTGGAATAGCTTTCCATTGTGATAATGGTTATGTCCCATTGCAACTGGCTTATGGAATGAAATAGAAAGATGAAAATTATGGAGACCATTACTGACAATGGCACAACAGCTGCTGCCTGACTAGTTGTGACTGAATCTCTAGTTGAGCACATTCTTACTAAATTTAGTTGGGTCTATTTGAGGAAGACTACTCTGCTTGTGGAGTGCCAAGAGTGGATCATAACACCTGGACAACTCTGGTTGCAGACTCTTAATTTCTGCTTCAGCAGAAGTGAAGTAGATTGACTAATTATTAAATCTATGTCTGATACATTGAAGAAATTATCGACTATTTGGAAAAGGTCATAATTGAAATTTTCTTCTCAGCTTGAAAAATCAGAAAACAGAGTGGGACCACCACCACATCCTAATGACAGATACCTGTCAGGGGAATTAATAACAAATGCATGTCCTTGTCTCTGCTAAAAATTAGTGAAGGTGTATAGAGCTCTGACCTCTGTATAAAAAGTGCTAAGCATAGAGAATGCCAATAAATGAGCAATCTCAGGGCCTCTCACTGGTCAGTGACCCTGAGAAAAGTTGAAAAGTCTCTTTTCCCAGCCCGGTGTGCAAAGAAGGAATCAGAGCTCTTCAATTCTCGGTCCCAAGGTTGTTCATTTTATCTTATCTATAAAATATTTTCTCCTGTCCAGCCAAGGTCCACTCAGCAAGACAGTCAAAGGCACTCTGCCTGCCCCGGGGCAGTGTTATGTCTTTATACTAAAAACTACATGTACAATATTTACAATTACTTTCCAATACCTATCACCTATGTTAGACAGTAAGCTTCTACTCTAAACCAATCTAAAAGTGCCACCATCACAGCAGAAGATGGAGGCCCAGAAGAAGAAGGAGAAGGGCAGGACACATCCAGATTCCTCCATCTTGCCCCTGAACTAGCATTCTAAAAAACCCCCAAATCTACTTTTTCACCCTGTGATAAATTCACTATCATTCTACTTAAACTCTCATGGCTTGCAGACATTCATGGAAGGTTTGTAATTTGCTCCACAGGTCATAATCAAAACCACAGGCACTTTGGGCTCTGTGCCAGAGTCTCTAAATCCTCTGGCAGGGGTCTTGGCTGCTCAGGACAGCCAGAGGGATGTCCTGGGTTCCGACAGAACAGAGCAACAGCTTTTGTGCCAATGCAATTTTGAGAAGTATCAACTCTATTTCCTGCATGCCTGACATATATGCTTACAAGAAACCAGCTCTTTACAAAATTGACTGAAAATTGATTATTGAAGTCTTAATTCTGGTTTTTAGATAGAATAGCCTTGGGGCTTAATTCAATATAATGCATCTGAGAGTCTCCAAAAGACAGAACCCCGCGCTTTGCTTCATCAAAGACCTAGCCTGAGATGAGGAAAAAAAGAAAGAGTTACATGTGGTATTTATGTCGGCATTTTCACCTCCTTATCCAAAACAATGTTTGTTTGCTCTTGGTGCAGTTTTCTGGTCATGACCTGCAGCCCTATCCCCATTAGAAAAGAAACCAAAAAACATCCCAATAAGGAGCATATCTGTGCATAGCCTTGCCCTATTTTTGTCCAAAACATCATAAGAGTGAGCACATTAACGAATTCAGTTTCAATAAACAAGTCACTGAACATTTAAACAAAGCATGCAAAAGTGGTATTATTAAAAAGATGGTTAAAGACTTTAACTAGAGATTTAGAACTGTTGGTAGATATTGCAAATACTTCTGTTATAAATCACTGGGATATGGATGTGTGGTCGTACATTATCCTTCTAACATATGGATTCTTGAAACTTTATTCCAAGCATGTCCAGGTTTGTGCACTTCCGCTGTTTTTATCTCCAGCCTTCATATTTACAAGATGTGTTTGCATTTTAAATGATCTGATTTTTCACTTGATGTTTGTTTAGTATTCACTTTGATATTGACACTTATGCTATGTCATTTGAGTTATACACACTCCAAGGACTTAAGCCATCACTTTGGTATTTTAAATGTTTAAATGTTATATGAAATGTCTCCTCGAAGAAACAGCAGCTGTATTTCAATTTGACTTTTCAGCTGTAGCTGCCAGTGTATATCAGGCCCATAAAGAGTACAAAATATGGGCAGGTCTGAATGGGAAAAAGTAATTTGTTTGAAACTTAAATGGAAAAGAAAGAAAGCACTTTAAGTGTTAGTTATTACAAAAGTATAAATTGAGAAAAGGGGTTTTTACCCTTGAAATTAGAACTTCCAATTATGGTACACAGTAATTTCACAGCTTTCATCTTCTAAAGGACAGCACTTTAATTACTTTGTGTTTTCAGACTTCATCTGGTAGACACAATGTAATAATTACACCATATTCATACACCAAATATTATGTACTCTATCTCTTCTTAAAGAACTGTTATTAACAGGAAGCTTCAAATAGTGATGCTCCTGTAGACTAGAACAATTTGGCTGAACAATGTCACACAGGGAAATTCTCTGCTTTAAATTTGTGTTAACATTCTCTCTTATATAATCCTCTGATAGCTCCTAGCTATTTGCTTTTCCAGCCTTATCCACTCAGCTCAGCTTTTCACCCAGTTTAGTCACCCTCTTCCTCTCCCTTTCCCAGTCCTCTGTCACATGAACATTTATCCCACTAGTGGTCATCACAAAAATCATGTGAATTTATGAGCCTTCAGTGAAATTTGGTGGAACCTGGTTGGGTGATTCATTTTAATAAAAGAAAGACAAGTAAATGAAAACAGACAAATGGGCAGTGTAATTACAGAGGCCTGTTTATTTGGGAAATTAAGATACAAGGCTTATAATTTTAAAGACTACAGCAAGTGGAGTTTTGAGGTATATAAAGGATATCTCAGTGTAGACCATTTCTATTCCTTTTGGTGAAAGATTTTCAGTTCAAGAAAAGAAGAATGCTGACAAGACACAAATACTCTTTTAGAGAGATTGCTGATAGCAGGTACACCACTTCTCCTGCATCAGCTGATACAATAGGAGCTATGCCTTAGGGTACTAATTCAATTATTTATTAAACTTTAGCAGTTTGTCTATCTCAACTGATTTGATACTTTATGAACAATATAAATAGCAAAGGTACTTTCTGGCATTTCTGTTTATTGTTCAGTTCCAGGCAATGAAACTGGGTTGAAGAAAAAATAGTCTTGTTTCATTAGTGGAAACTTTTTTATATTTCTATGGCAGATAGAAATAATCAATTTGCTTTCATCATTTTAATTTAACAAAGATACTGGAACTTGAAAGTGGAAGATTTTACAGTTTTCAGTGTTGATGGCTGCAGTTGGAAATCCTCCTAATCCTGAAAAACCCTCCCAAAAGTCAATCTCTCTTAGCAAGAATGTTGTGTCTTTGGAGCCTGGAGATCAGCTTTGACACAGAATAATGTAACTGTTGTCACAAACACATTAAGAAGCTTTTAATTTTTAACACAGCAGTGTCATGGTCCACTAGCTGTTTTAAAGCTAATGAAAGATCTCAATTATGGAAACAATGTATAGTTAGGAGCTCAATGTATGGATGTGATGGACAGCTATATTTCTAAACGTACTGCTAATCTAAGATTTCTTAATAACTGCCATAGCAGTACTGTTTTAACTACTTGGATTAAAACCCTGACAAACAGTGTGAGAAAAGGTCACTAATTCTTCCCTTTCTATCAGTGTGCCACATGAGACATCACAAGCAGCTTGCCTCCAGGGTAGATTTATAGGTGGTGGTGGTTAATCCTATCCTATTCAGCTTTGTTCTAGAAAACATGCCTGCTCCACCTGCCTACAGCTGAATATTTCACGTTTTCTTTATCAACTTCTCAAGCAGACCTCAGCAGTCTATCCTCAGCTAGCTTGAAAATGACACCAAAGCAGTAGGAGTGAATGACTTGCCAGAGGGTCAACCTACCATTCAGAGGGACCTTGAAAAACCGGCAGCAAAGGCCAATAGTAACCTCATGATGTTCAACTGAGGAAAGTGCAATATCCTGAACCTCAGAAGGAGAAATCCCACGAGGACCAACCAGCTGAGAAGCAGCTTGTCAGAAAAGAGCCTGGCTATACTGGTGAACACTAGGTTGAACAGTCAGCAGTTCACCCTTCCTGGAAAAAAGGCAAATAGTATCCTCAGCTGCAGTTGACAAAAACAAATTCCAGTAGGTGAGTCAGGTGTTCCTTTCCTTTTGCTTAGCACTGGTGAGGCCTCTCCTGAAGAGCTGTGCCCAGTTCTTGGCTCCCTGTACAAAAGAGACATGAACATTCTGGAGAGAATTCATTGAGGGGTCACCAGGATGACTAAGGGACAGGAGCACCTCTCACATGAGGAAAGTCTGAGAGATATGGAATTGTTCAGTGTAGAAAATAGAAGGTTTGGAGTGACCTTATACTGATAAGTTATGTAAATACCTGAAGAACAGAGCCAGGCTCTTTTCAGTGATGACCAGTGACAGGACTAGAGACAATAGACACAGACTGAAACACAGGAGGTTCTGTCTATTCTGTCTAGAAAACACTATTTCTGTCAGAAAACTATTTCACTGGGAGGGTGGCAGAGCACTGGCACAGGCTGCCCAGGGAGGTTGTGGAGTCTCCATCCTTGAAGATATTCAAAAGCCATTTTGTCAAAATCCTGGGCAACTGGCTCCAGATGGCTCTGATTGTGTAGAAGGGTTGGAAGAGATGATCTCAAGAGAGGCCAGCCTGTACCATTCCAACCTCCACCATCCTAACCTCAACCATTCTTTGGTTCAGAGATTCTGGGAAACCTTGAAAATAATCCCACTTGTTGGTAGAATCTTTGCATAAACAATTAGAGAAATGAAATCTAACTCCTTTAAAAAACATGAATTTGTGTTTCTCCATTGTTCTCCTCTTTAATCAAATTCTTGTGTAGATCACACAATGTCAGAGATAGATCAGGAGTCTCAGTCAACATGTGTGCAAAAGGTAGCCTTATTTATGAACAGTGAAGAGGTCTGCATTTCCCAAAAAACAGAATATACCTATAATATTTTTCCTCTAAGTTGTTATAAGTCTGCCTTTTTTGTTCCTAAGTCTTTTGTGACTGAGTAGATTAAAGAAAACTTGAAAGAATATTTATGTGTAAATGTCATTATTTTGTCTTAATTTTAAAAAATGTTTACTTTGGCTCTAAGGATCAAACTTTTGTAATTTCTAGAGTTCGAAAAACTATATGCAGCAGCTTTTTTTTCATGCCAACAGAGGGATTTAATTAGATATATTCCTTATTCTGTTTATGTAAACCACTAGCAACCCCTAAAATTTCTTTTTGTCATAGATTATTTTTGTTTCCTCTTCTTTTCTTCTTCCTCAAGGTAAACAGGATTTTCATTTGGTTATGTTTTATTTTTCTGAATATTAAATTTTGATGCAAGGTTTCCTCATTTTACTTTCATAAACCTCCAAACACCCTGCAGTTTCATTTTGCTTTATTTGTATTTCTCATTTTTCTTTTCCACAGTACAGTTATCTCTGTTAATTGGTTATTGTTTTCCACTTTCAAGTTCTGCCTCTGTGGTTTAATTGCTGGACTGAGTGGAGAGCAACTAACAGAATTTATGCAGTGTCCAAACTTTTGACCCTGAGCAGAGATTTAATATGCAAACATTTCCCTTGAATTTTTCTATGTATAAACTTTAACCTGATTTAATTTACTGAGCTATTGCTTAAAAAGTGGTGATTAAAAAAAATTTAAATAAATAGATATGATTATAAAATACTGTCCTGAAGAGCACACATCTCTTTCCTGAAGAATAGAAATGAGTAGGAATGGCAAATATTGGATTGATCCAATTTTTGCCATTCCAGGTGTGATCAGAGGACATCCCAGCTGGCTATTTAAAGATTAAACAGGGAATTTAGGTGAAAATATTATTTAAATAAGAGTACAGCAAGCAAGCTTAAGAGAAGAAACATAATACTGCAGTTTAAATGTTATGTGGGTAACAAGAACAAATATCTCATTCTCCTAAGTATGCTTTCACCTAAGCTTTAGAAAAAGCAGCAGCTAGGAAAGCAATATAGAAAGTTAGTTCTTGGCCTTGGTAGATTAAATCCTAACAAAGAACACAATTTTTTCTGTTGCAAGTTATTATACTTACAGGTGGAGGGTTTTTTATACATATTTTTCTGCCATCTTCTCTGCAGATAAGATAAACTGATGGATCCACCCTTGGCCAGCAGGAGATGCATCAGGGGGAATTTTTGGCCTCTCACAGAACACATTCCTGTAACCCAGCCTGCCCTGCCCCTCAAACCAAACAACAAAATACCTGCCATGCAAAAAAATACAAAGCTTTAAGCAGTTTATTCTCTTTCTGAATTTCTCTGCTTTATTTTTTCATTTTTTTACCACTTCACTTTTCTCCCTCAAATGCCCTTTAAAGGGCATTTCCCTTTAAAAAAAGGCTGTTCATACTGCTTTTCCCACAAAAGTCAATCCTTAAGAGACAGAGAGAGGCTGGTGAGTGTAAACAAGCCATTATTAATGAATACATAAAATGTTTACTTAAGTTTAAGTAGAATGTAAGGAAAATCTGTTTGTATACTGTTTAGCATTCTGACAAAACTATAAAGTTAACAACCTGAACACAAACTATGAAAGCCAACAGATATTATCTATGAAAGAATCATCTGATTAACTGACAGACTGAGAACATCAGTTATCTCATGCCTCATAAATAAATAGACAAAGGCATGCATTATAGCAGCTTTTATTAATGTAAGCATTACTTTTTCAAAGAAAATTAAATACTGATTGTCTATTCTAGATATTTCTTAGAATAATGTAAGGAAATATGCAGTTATTTTCATGTTGTTATGATTAACAGATCAAAACATTTTCCAGCTCAATAAAATGAAAATATTGTCTGACCTCTGGTGAATACTATCAACTCCTTATGCAGTCCCATTAAAATCTTTACATCCCTCTTGGAGCTCTGAAGGCCTTTTAAAAATCACTACTCATCCTCTGTGACACAGCCATTTGAGTCCACTATGCAACTGGACCACCAGTATCCATTCCAGAAGAGAATTTCTTCACCTGATTTAGTGGCTCAAGTCTTAAGTGCAGTGAATAAAGTTTTTACTTTCATCAAAACAAGTGAGAAAAACCCATGCAAACCAGATTTGTGCAATCCAAGTTTGATAAGGGATTGTTAACTGCCCACCAGTCCTTGAATTCTGTAGCTACTGATATAGGAGACATCCATATTTTCACTGCACATTTGCCCAGAGGTCAGTGCTGGCATCTGATGATTTCATTCATAAATGGTGAAAACTTCTTACACTTTGTTAGACAGAATTTAAATGCTATTTATTTTATCTATACTCATACTGAAATTGTACAAGAGTCATTTGTAACTTAGTCCTTGATAACACATTTTTTAATTCTGCACCTATCAACAGACTTGAAATATGTAGTTCCTAGATTCATTCTGCATCATTTGTATTATAAATACCTCATGAAATCTCCCAGAAAAACTATGACCACATTTTATTATTGGACTGCAAATCTCAGATACTGAGCTGATTCAAAAACTAGATCAAATGTTTGTGTAATAAGCTGACCAGTTTATGAAAAAAAAGATTGACAATAATTCATTAAAAAGTCTGTGTCCTTGCCCATACTGGCTGTCAAACTTATTTTTCTTGCTGCCTTTCCATGAAATCAAGTAATCACAGGACCTCCTCACTGACAATTACAAGTTTGAATGGCAAGCAGCAATATTTCAAATCTTGTCATCCATACCTACACCAAATGACATTCTATCTGCTATGGGTATTTCAGGGTAAAGGTGTTCAAGAACTGGAGACAGATTTTAGCCTTATGAATAAGTAAGAGTTATCAAAATGATAACTTCATAGCCCTCCATATGGGCTCCATAAAATCACATAAGTATTATCCACTCAGAAAAGAAGGGATGCATATAGTGCTTGTGATGTTCTCTGCCATATGTATTTTGATATTCTAAAATTGGGTTTTTTTTAAGATACTTTGAAAAATAACCTGAGTTACTAAACAATTTTAATAACAAAAATCAAATAACATACTCATTTTCTTACACTGAAACAATGGATGATATATTGCTGTCAATAAAAGTACACACTGTACACTGTATCTAAGTTATGTCAATTCCATGGAACTGATGTATTCAAACCACTGACAAACCTGCACATTTCTCCAGAATGCAACAGAGTTAATCCTTTTACTGTCAAGGGAAACATGGAAATGTATTTTTAAAAAAATCTTACACAAAAAAAGGCACCTTTCCCAACTGAATTTCTATGAATTTGTGCATGCATTAGATATCTCATGTATCTCTTTAAGAAACTGTAAGGATTTACTTGTTCTCTATCCCCTCCTAAAAGTACAACAACTGGTATCAATTAAAGCTGTTGCCAGCTGTTCTGGAAAAAAGTGCCAAAATTTATTTTTGCAAACTCCTGCCATGCCTCCTGTTCCATCTAGTGCTGCACATAAAAGCCTAGATAGGGATTTGGCAGAAATCTTTGCAGCATTAATTCATCCTGTTGAATCAAAACAAAAAAAATTAAAAATGGCTGAACATCAAAGGCAAAGGGAATCTGGATATTGAGGAAATGGCTGAATCATCAGCACCCAAAGCTATACCAGAACTTACAAATAAAGCTTCATTTTTTTCTGCCAAATCTGTGACCACATGAAGTAGACAGCAACTTAACTATACAGGCATGTACAGGCTACAAATTTACATTAATAATTGAAGGCTGAATGCATTAAATGCATTAAATGCATTAAAATTTACCCAAATGAAAATTATCTCCATGAAAATTACCCCAATGAAAGTTTGGAGAAAGAAGATGCTAATGTCACTGTTAATAGCACCGCTAATTGTAATGATCAGGTGCAATTCTTCTGACCTATTCAGGACCCTTAGGACAGAAGAGAACACAACCTGTGCTCCAGATCCCTTGACCTGTTGTCTGAAAGCACTGAAATCTCTCTTGTTTGTCTGCAGCCTTCTTGTTGGGTCTTTGTAAGTAACCCTGTGGGAAACCAGCAGTTGATAATAATCAATGGGCCACACCAGGCTGGGAAGTTTCTTGGTGAGGTCTCTTACCCAGGCCCCAGGGAGGCAACCTACTTCCCTACAGATTGGGTCTCATCAAAAGCTTCTGCAATGAACAGGGACATCAACTAGATCAGAAGCCCATCCAACCTGACTTGGAATATTTTCTACCACGTCTGCTGGAAACCTGTTCTAGCATTTTACCACCTCCATTGTAAAAAAACTTCTTTCTTCCTTCTGTCTAATCAAAATCTACCCTTGTCCTATTGCAACAGGCTCTGCTAAAAAGTTCTCCCCCATATTTCACACAGGTCCCCTTAAAGAATTGAAAGGCTGCATCTTTGAATAAGAACAAGAAGTAGCAGACATGTGAGGAAAGAATGATATTGGATTGCTTGGGTTTGGTTACAGTGAGACCAAATGAGAAGCTTCTGCTGAGCAAAATATACAAAGCACACTGACAGTTTCTGCCACGTCAGACAGTAATTGCTCCCCTTGCCTATTCATTACAGGCAATGGGAGAAAAAGTTCATTCTCTTAAAAAATCACAGAAAAAAAATCCCAATAAAACCCCCAACTCTCTAGCAGAATTAAGATTTACCAATAAAATCATAAACTGCCTCATTTTTGTAGCCTCACTACTATTATATTGTACGTTGACTGTGGACTTTCCTAGCATTTTCTCCTGCATCCCAGCCACTCAAAACACCCAATCCCTACAGTGCCAGCCACCCCAAACAAAAGTGTAACTATCCTTAGCATTTTTTCATGAAGGGTCCAGCTTCTAACTCTGGCTTTTATTTTTTTCTAACAGAGAAAGTTGCTCTCTGGCAACTATCTTTTGCTGCAAGTTTTTCAGAGACCTTTTGCATGACTGACAAACCACAGAGCTTTGCACAGAAGGGAAGAAGCAGCATAGCTAAAGGTGAGTGTTCTAAAGTTGCCAGTGCCTCAGCAGATCCAAGGTTTCCCATGCATCTTCAAAGCGCAGCCAGAGCCGTAGTACTAACCAGGGCTGATTGCTGACATCAATAGTTTCCAAAACTTCTGTGTTCTTTGAGGATAAACACAAGAAGAGCTCAATGCCAGAGATATAAGGATTTTCTAGAGTTGCTCTCCTTAGCAGGACTGGGGTGAAGGAAACTATAGATAATTTGAGAGCACTTTTAAAAGATACTACCGGTTTTTTTTCAGCCTACAGATTCTCCTTCATCACAACAATGGGCTTTTATCTTGTTCTCCATCATCCTGACTTTGCAAAACCCTGGTACAATGAAAACAGCCTTCTACAGGATACGAGGTGTTAGCTAGTCCTTGAACAAATGAAACTATTCCCTAAGAGTTCTGTGTCTGTGGGGTTAATCTATTTACATCTTTGTTCATGTAATGCTTTGTCAGTCTTCTTTTTCAGCTTTGTTGCCTCTTGTCATCTATGTAAAATCCCTTAGTAGCATGAACCTTCTTTTTGGAACTCAGCCTCTTGGTTTATGTATTTGTCATCATCTTAAAGACATAAACATTGTTTTCATTAGTAAATATGCAAGAGTGGTGAGAGTGCTGCTGGAATACAGCTTCTTTTTTTTTTTTTTTTTTTCCTTTTTGTGGAAGATCACCTATGAATGTTAGTCAGTTTTTGCAGAAAGGCTGTGTGTGTCTCTTCAGGGTTTTACAGACTGTTCTCAGAAAGAGGCTTGTTTGGAAACTTATTGAGCAAGTGTTTTAATTATTTATAAATCAGCCTAGGAAGAAAATAAATTATGCTTTACTAAATCTATTTATATTTACCAAATATGTTTATGTATGCCTGTTGTCCTTTCCCTCAATAGCCAAAATTCTTTTTTAATTTTAAAACTTTAAGTATTGCTTCCTTTTAATTAAGGTCCAAAGGGAAAACCCCTTGCTGTTATTTATTTCCATTAGTAATATTTCCATTCTGGGATTAAAAAAGTGTTCTTTCCCCTCACAGATTTTTCTGTTCTCAATAAATAATCCCATTTACAAAGAGGTACTAATTTATCTGATGAATTTGAAAGTATGTTATGTGTAAGGAACATATATACCTAAGCCATTCTAACTCTGTGTGAACAGAAGTACAGAATTTACTGATATTAGAAAACTCCTAGCATGTGCAATGATGTTGGAAAAGCCTCATGCTAACATCAGAAGTAGGAGGAGAGCAAAGGTTAAATTCTTAATAAAGAGAGGAATGCAGAGAGTTGCAATATTAAGCTCCATGAAGTCTCTACACTATTAAATAATTACAGTGTATTCTGTGTCCTGAGTTGGCATATCACTCATGCTGGGGCAACCAGGAGGGCTGAGGGAGAAAATAAAACAAAAATAAGTCTAAAGTCCTTGACAGCTGTTCTGACAAATTTAGTCTGGAAGCCAGCATTGATAATAGCACAAAAGTCTTCTGTGCTAAAAGGACACAAATTCTGAAACCACAAAAGCTAATTTTTTGCTAGGTAAAGCACATTTCATCTACTACTCCCAACAGAGGATACTCTTAATCAAAAGAAGTGGTGAAGCTGGAAGTGACAGCCAAAAAAAGCAAAGGCAAATGACAATTTTTCATAACTGAATGACCATCCACAACATGCTGAGCATATAGGTGAGAGACATTTAACAATAAATTCAACATCCAGAGAAGATATTGTCATAGTGCACCATGATATATTTAAAGGAATTGGAGAATCTGAGCATATTTGCACAGAAATAAATGTTGTATTATGTATATGTGTTTGCAGTAAGACAAATTCTGCTGCAGTTGGAATACCTAAAATGCAGTTGCTAAGCAGCATGAGTAGTTTCACTATAATCAACAGTAAAGTTAGGGCAACAAGCTATGGATTAAAGCATGTTTGAAGTGTTTGAAAGCATTAAGATTTTGTCCTCAGCCAGTAAAAAAGAGGACAAGTTGATATCACTAGGGAATGCATCAGCACTTCAATTGGATCAGAAAAAACCAAATCAAAAATAGAAAGACTCAGTATGTGTAACACCAGAAGGTTAAATGGCACATGGCTATTACCACAGCTCAGGACTGGCACCAGAAGATTTGCAACCTCCATTTAAAATCAAGCAACTTGTTACAATTTCAGAGAAGAAACATGGGGTCTGGCGGGTGAAATTAGCCAGGTACATCTCTTTTGAGGTACATCTAAATCTCCAGGAGGACATTATCAGTTTTCTAGATTAACATTTGAGATTAAATGTGTCAGTGAAATACTGTAGAAAGAGAGTTATGAGGCACTTGGTGATACTTCCAGAGAAGATATAATTGCTGATTATATGATTATTGCTTCAACTGATGGAGCATAGCACGATAGTACCCCAAGAGCAGCAATGCTGAAATCAAGAGAGAAAAATAATTAATATTGCAGAGATACTGTAGAAAGAAATAGAGATAAAATACTTGCTGGACCCTGTATTACTTCAAAGTGACTAAAAACCCAAAAGCAATTATGATGTATTGATGCATTCCAGTAAGAAAAATAAGAGGTCTTTGCAGAGAAAGTATGTGTGATACATGACACACATCTAATTAATTTAGTAAATACTGAAGTATATTTTTCAGTCATACAGTTCAAATTTTGCCACATTGAGGTCTCTTCTCTTTGCCACAGAAAATACTATGCTCTTTTATGGTGTTTATATCATATTTGCCTTTTGAGTCATTTACAACTTTTAAAGTATCAAGCACTAAATATTTGTTCCAACATCTATAAAAGACCAATTCCTTGTGGATTGTTCTTGTCCTTCTCTGCTGCCTTATTTGACACTTTCTAACATCTTGTGTGAATAAGAATAGAACCATCACTCATCCCACAGGCCCACACAAAATGTGAGGCTGAAGCAAGATATTCCAGGAAAATGCAGAAGGCACTTAATCTACTCTTTAAATTTGAGTCTAAGTGAAAAATACCTTCAGGAAATGCCTATTTCTCTCTATAAGAAGAACCTAGGGTAATCAACTTAGATGATAGCTGGGTATTTAGCAGAGATAAATCAAACAGAAAGGTGTGAAGATTTTCCTTTTCAGTATATATACAACAGGGACAAAGCCAGTATTTTATGGGGTTCTCTTTCACTACAGAGAAATTTCAAGATGTCTCAACACTGTATTGCCATTCTTTTCCTATGTAAACTCTTAGTTAATTCTGTTTTCCTTCTAGGCATGACTCTGAAATTATATAAATTTTCTGCATTGTATTAATACGTTTTTTCTATTAATCTGTGACAAAGCATGAAATTTAATATTTTTACCATGACAAACACATCAAAATGTATCAGCCTAGCCTATGGTCTATACAGTGAACTATTTATAAGCTATCATTTTTAAAAGCAAAGGGAGCTAAAATAAATGAATAAACATGCAGAACTTTTCTCCCTATGGTAGTTTTATTAATAATTTTTGTGGAATATAAGTTTTACATTATTCACGAAACATTCTCAAGCTGAAACCACAGCCTTTGTCGTGGTACTGAATGTTATTAGTATTCAGCTTGGTAGTAAGCAGGCAACTAATTCTGAATGAAAATTCAAGAATAAAAGGAAAATATCCTCTTTGATCATTTTAAGTAGCATATATTTAAGATGGGATTCTTTTGCAGCCTCCGGATAGTCCTCAGTTGTCATAGGAACTCTTGACATTCCCTGTGACTACCAGTTCTTGCTGCACTTTTTCATACTCTTAGTATCTTCTGTTGCACAGGTCACTGCAAGTACTGAAAAGAGACAAATTCTCCCAAATTGCATGGTTGGCAACCAAGTATTTCTGGATCTAGGCTTTTTGAACAAGAACTACTCTTCAGAGGATTATTCAAGCACACTTTCCAGCTTTTTCTCCCCCTTATCTGGGTTATGGGTTTTTTTGTTGTTGTTTCTTTTTTGTTTTTGTGCAGTCACCATCCACGTGCTGATCGTCTTAGATTTGGTTTTCAACATTTTCACCAGCCTTTCTCTTGCACAGTTCTTTCAGCAGTCTTAGTCAACCTTGTTTCAACTTCTCACCTTGTGGAGGGATAGAATGTAAGAAAATAAAGACAGTGCAGAAAGTAGTCTCGCACCTGAGGAGTTGCCGCTGTACTAATCACCAAAGATTTGGAACAGGCCTGCCCTTAATAGGCACAGCTGTGTCCAGTAAGAAGACGAATGGTACAAAAGAGTGGGTTAAGCTGGGTGAAAAGAGAGTTGGGGTTTGTTGGTTGTGATGTGAGGGGAGATGGAGTAGTTGGCTGTGAAGAAGAAGGAGTCAGTGCTGTGAGGAGCTGCCCATGAGAAATCACCAAGAAGGTATGAGAGCTTTGCAATATGATGACAATATCACCTGATGGAAGCAGGGAGACTGTAAAAAGCATTATTTGAAATGTAAGGGATGCAGCAAAACTAAGTGCATGTTCTTAAAGTTATACCTAGGATGTGGCTGTATTAAGCTCTCCTTGTTGTGACCATAAAGGTAATTGAGAGTAATTAATCTGGTATTGGACAGCTAAAATTAGGACATAATCACTTGCAATTATGACTCTCACCTTTGTTGCCTGTGTCACATTCTGTGTCTGTCCCCAAGGCTCTGCAGCAATAAGCACCAAAGCACCTAAGTGTCTTCTAAAAACCTAGCTTCTTGTCTCTATTCTGTGATTGTATTTGAAAGTTTTCAAAATCATGATATTTTGCATATATACATAGTTTGTGTGTGTAATACTGAGTTGAGACATATGATTTGAGATTCTCCTTTAATCTAATTTTCTGGCTGGGTTGAGGTCAATTTCTAACCCAAGGCCCAAGATTGTGTTAGCAGCTTAGGCAATGACTGAAAAAGGAACTTCACAGTATTTCTCATGTGTTCCTAGACTTCAGAATTTAATATACAATGAAGGCAGAATAGGAAACTCAGATTTCAAAGGAAAAATGTCTAGAATTTTAAACAGCTTTTAATAATTTCTTCATTATTAATTTTTTCCTTTCAGAAGTAGGACTTTAAAAATGCTTTCTGAAATGCATTAGAACATTCCTCATTCATCCTGAATAATGCATATACACATGAATAAATCAAATATACTCTTGATAAAGTGTCTAAAATTTATTGCAAATGAAAGCCAGATAGATAGGTGTTGTCTTTAGGATAAAAAAAATAGCATAGTTTATTATAAATATACCAAAATGCTCTGGAATATATTCATCCAAGATTAAAAAATTACCGAGATAATTATTCTTTGGGCACTCCTATGATGGACCTACACTAAGAAAAATGTATAAAGTTATACAGAACCATATCATCAGCTAATATCACTCATTGCTGCTTCATATTTCAGAGGAGATTCTCTGATTCTGTCTAGGAGACAAGTTTTCATTAAAAGGGATTGTTTGATTGCAATGCTAGACACACTTCACTCCTTGTATTGCCCACTTTCTGAGAGACTTTGCCCTCATCATCTTCATGCTTTAATGTATTCCTGTACTTTGTAAATTTTAAGGAAATAAAAACAAACTGTGTTTCAAAGCTTTGAATACAAAGGTCTTCAAGAATAAGTCCAAAGGACCATAATTAGGCAGTAGAGGGGTGTTACTTTTTTTTCTAGCTGTAAACTTCCTGAGAAGGGAGAAAGAAATGTTGCAGCAAATTTATTACTCATTGACCTCCTATTCTTTGCAATTCTTGCATTTATATACACACACAGAGCTACTGCCCAGTGATGAAACTTCTCTCTACCTAACAGAAACTGCAACACTGCTCAGCAACCAGGGTTATTTCATTATAACCCTGGTTATTATTTCATAATAATTTCCCTTCATAATAGTTTCCCTTCTCTAGCAACGCTGCACCTCAATTCCATGCTAAAATTACGTGACCTCTGCTAGGAACACTTCCCTGGCTAAGGGGCAAACCTGATAAAAGAATAAAGATTAATCTCCCTCCAATGATGATGACCTTGTATTCAACCCTAGGTTTTATTTTAAGAAAAAAAGTCTTTATGTATTAAGGTAATTCTGAGTAGTGTCTTATAATAAATTTCTTCCATTTTAAATCAAAGTCTAGGGCCAATGTTATTTTAGTACACAGAGTCACTATCAATACATACAAACACTGAACACAAATAACCAAATTATTTCATATGAATACAATATCCCCACAGCTTGCCAAATGCCTTTTTAGAAATGCTCAGACTCACAGTTAAAAACTAAACTTAATAAATTCAGATAAGAAAGTAAAATCAAGCACAAGAACCCAGATTAAAGACACTGCCTATTTATGGTGCTGAAGCCAAGAAAGTTACTGAGGAGTTGATGTTTCCAGACCTGCCAAGTAGTAAGTGGATTAAATGAATTTATTAATCCCATGAAGGTATGAAAGATTTTACATCAAGTGCAGGAAAATTCAAAACTCCTGTTTCTAAAGAAGGAGAAAGTTCTTGATGTGAAATTAATCCCAAGAAGAAAAATGTAAATCTGCGATGTCATTCAAGATGTCTTCCACTCCAGCCTGAAAAAGGGGCAGCTTCCAGGGCATTTGAGGAGATTCCCAGTCCCTCTGGGCAAGATGGAGATGCAGACAGACTACTCACAGCTGGGCATGTCAGGAAGTTGAGAGACAATGACCAAAAATTCATAAGAGATTCTGACATAAGGACAAAATGATGGCCACAATTAAACACTAGAGCAAGTTTTCCAGATAGTTTTGCAGCCTCTGCTCTTGGAGATTTTCAAGACCTGACTGGATAAAGCCCTGAACAACTTAATCTCTATTATTTTTTGACCCTGCTGTGAGGAAAAGTTTGGATGAAAGACCTCATGAGGTATGTTCCAACCTGAATTATTCTATAATATTATGATTTTGTTGAGGTCAAAATGTCATTATAGCAGAAAACTTTTCAAAATTGACTTTTTTTTTATGGACTCCATCTAAAGTGGATAAAAAATATATACTAAAGAAAAACACAACCAAAGAAACAAAAAATAAACCCCCACAAAACTGTATTTTAAATACCACCCCAACATTGTACAAAAAAGAATACTCTGGCTGAACTGAGAAACATGTTGGATAGTTTGTATCCGCACAAAAAAAAATTATATATACATATATATTAAAATATATATATGTTAATATATACTTATGTAGATCTCCATATATATACACACATAAATCTTTTCTCATACCATGATTGTTTTCCTTCTTTTCACTCATTTTCCCTATTCATTTCTTCACATAATGAAGATCTTGAATTGTATGCTTGTTTCCAAAACTTATAATCACATGTAAGAATAAGAACTTATGGCAAGTCTTACTATACAAGCCAAGTACTTTAATTCATTTGGGCTTTACTATTAACTGTCCTTTTTTTAAAATGAAATGTGCAATGTGTATGTAATGATGCTTGGGCTGAAGGATGAAAAGGAATAAAATATGGCCATTATATTTGAAATAATTTTGATGTGTAAAGTGAATAAAAATATTACAACTCTAGAGCTGCACAGGATTAGAGGGAAATTAGTTGGTAAAAAAAGATGCAAAGCGATGCCAGTTAAACTTAGCAATATTTGCGGTTTTCCTCTAGCCTAAAAAAATGGATTAAAATAAAACTGCAAAATGAAAAGAAATACGGAAGAAAGAGAAGGGAAACACTGATGATGTGAGCTGTTAAATGTAAAGAAGCAAGATAATAGTCAGGCTAGGACTTGAATCTCCCAGCACAATGCTGCAGTCACCAGCTTACTATGATTTCATAAGAACAGACCAAACCACATAAACTTTCAGCAGTGTTGAGGAGTCTGCCGGCATAATGAAGAGCCTAAGATCGCATTCCGTAATCTTTCTTAAGACACCCTGTTTACCCAAAGGCACATTTGGCCAGAGCTATTTAGAGTGCTCAATTTTCCTGGAAAGTAGATGTCTATCACCAGCTTCCACAAATAATTGACAGTGAACTATCAAAGTGAATAGTTTGTAAATATCTCACCAGATGAAGTGTATTTGCATGCTAGTGGGCAGACTTCAGTAAAGAGTTTAAATAACAAGCCAATCTGCAAAAATCAATATAGACACATGAAAAATTTTAAGATCCAAATCCTTCATGATCAAATATATTATCTACTGAAAATATACTCCTCATTCTAGCTATGATAATGTGCATCTTAGTGGAAAGCATGGCTGTTAAAGGAACACAAACTATACTGTTGGTCGGACTTGAAGGAAACCTGCACCTGCAGTTTTTATAACTGGGCCATATACCATTGAGTTTTACCTTATGAACACACACAGAAAGCAGTGGAAGCTCTAAGTACTGCATTTGAATTGTAATTATCTGAATGAATTTAGAGTATATTTCAGAATTATTTTTGAAAATCCCTTAAAGGAATCAGGACATCAGAATAAAAATCATAGAAAGATTCAGGTTAGAAGGGACCTTCAAGGACCATCCAGTCCAAGCCCTCTGCAACAGACAGGGATATATTTTACTAAACCAGATTACTGTAAGGCCCATCCATCCTGGTGTTTTACACTCTCAGGGATGGGGCATCCACAGCTTCTCTGGGCAACCTGTTCCTGTGCCTCACCACTTATTGTAAAAAATGCCTTCCTCATGTCCAGTCTAAACCTACTCTCCTTCAGCTAAAAACTGTTGGCCATTTTCCTGCCACTACAGGCCTTGCTAAAAAGTCTCCATCTTTCTTATAAACCTTCTTTATGTACTGAAAGGCTGCAACAATGTCTCCCCAGAGCCTTCCCCTCTCTGGTCTGAACAACCCAAACTCTCAGCCTTTCATCCTGGAAGAGCAGTTCTGGCCCTTGTGGCCCATGTCTCCACCTGCTCTAACAGGCCCAGGTGTTCCTTGTCTTGGTGGACCTCAGAGGTGGATGCAATGCTCCTGCTGGGCTCTCACAAGGCCAGAGCAGAGGGGCAGAATTCCCTCCCTCACCCGGCTGCCCACATTGCTTTGGTTCCAGCCCAGGATATGTTTGGCTTTCTGGGCTGCAAGTTGACATTAACACATCATGTTCAGGCTCTCATCCACCAGCACCCCCAAGGGAAGGGCTGTGCTGGATCTGCTCATTCCCCAGCCTGGATGGATACCAGAGGTTGTCCTGGCCCAAGTGCAGAACCCTGCACCTGCTCTCATTAAACCTCATGGGATTGCCATGGGCCCAGCTCTCAAACCTAACAAGGTCCCTCCAGGTGGTGTCCTGTACCTCAAGCAAATCAAACAACTCAGCTTGGCGTCATCTTTAAACTTGCTGAGAGTGCATTCATTCCTCTGTCCTTGTCACTGATGAACATATTAAATCGTATTAGTCCCAGTACAGACCCTTGAGGTGCTCCACTAATTAATGATTTCTTTTTGGACTTTGAGACATGGAGTTTAGCCAGAGAAAACTACACCTCAAATATATTTTAAACCCTACTTGATTTTCCTATTGGATTTTTAGTTAATCTATTTTACCTCTAGAGGAGATTTGATATTTTGCAATTTTCTTTATTTTAAAAAGTCTGTTGAAACCTGAACTGTCATGTCTTGAAAAGCCTGCTTTACCTGTAAGCAAAATATATGACTACTGTCAGGTTCCACACTACAGTTTGATAATATATTCAGTAATGAGAGCAAGCAGATTTAAAAAACTCAAAAAGATAAACAGGAAGGTATACTAGCTTTCATTTGGAAAAGAACTAAACCTGAGTGTCTTTCATACTCTTATTAATACAAGCCACTCATGAAAGAGCTCTCTGGGAGCAAGAAAAGGAGCATTGTTAAGTATAAAATTAGGTAAGTGGAAAAAGATAGATAAATTGAGAATCAGAGATGGACAAAGATTTTGACAAAAGAACAGAGAGTGAGGAAACATTCACTGGAATAAGACAACCTAAAATGGAAGAGAAAAAAAGACATGAGCAGGGATGGCTTGTTTCATTCTTGGTGCTTCAGTGCTGTGCTGGAAAAATCATACTGGAATCAGGGGTTATCAAGCTGCAAAACAAAGCAACTCCAGACAAACCTGAGTTGGAAAAAAATAAAAAAAGAAAAACAACAGAGTGAAAAGAACATAATACCAAAGGTGAAGCAGGTATGAGCACTGAAGGGAGAAATAATGAACAGAAGTCCCAACTTCTGGGCCCTCTGCCCAGCCAGCACTGCCCTAAGGCTGAAGTGCTGCAGTGAGGGCAGGAGGGTCCCAGGGAAGAGGAAGAGCAAATACTCTGTACTGGGAGAAATACTGAAGATTGAAAGTGCACTGAAGTATTCTCAAAAGCAGAGAGTAAAAAAAAAATAGAAAGCTTTTATAAACAAATACTGCTGGCAGACAAATACACTCTGGGTTGCATATTTATTTTCTAAGAATAAATGTAATAGTTAATATGCTGTATTTTATTGACTTGCTTAGTTGCTAAATAAACTGAATTGCATGATCTTTCTTTTCCCACACCAAGAGAGTTAAATTTTCACAATAACATCAAACAGGGGAGTTCTTTATCTTCTACTTTGTGGACATCTATACCTTTGCTCACTAATTAAGGACACCTTTAAAGTCAATTAAAAAGCAATTGAATGAAAATCACCTTTCTTGTTTTAGAATGATGTATTACACGTGGTGACGTGCTCTGGAAGCAATATTTTACAAACTCTTTAGCTTGTGTTTTTTCTCATTGGTGTGGCATATTCACTGCACACACAGTAACTGCATTTTGTTGACATTTAAAGTAACTTTTACCAGTAGCCACTGTTTTGAACATGTAATGAGATATTTATAGGGAACACCATCTCATTAAAGGAATTATGTGGAAAGAGATTAGAAGAGTGAAGAGTCAAGTAAAATATTGTGACTTACATAAAACTTAATTTTCCTTTAACAAGGAAAAAAAAATACAGATTTAATATTATTAGGACTGATATTATCCAAATTCTTTCACATTTGTTCCTATTCCATTCCATTTAAAGCACTAGGCCATCTAAAATATCTTAACTATCTCAGTTTCTGGGGCTTATCTATCAGTTGCAAGACAGGAAATTCACATGACTTAATTGCTTAACTGTAAAGAAGTTCATCAAGGTTCCAGGGCACCAAAGAGCAGTTGTATGCTTAAACTTAAGCACCAGCTTAATTTTCCCTCTGTATTACAAGTGACCTGAAAGTGGTGATGCTATTTTCATACCTTGTAAGGACACCAAGGAAGACTTCATTATATAAAAAAGTTATTAATATACAAGATAATTTTATTCAAAGTACTTTGAAGGACAGACAAAAACTGCTGAATTACAAAACAGCAGACTTTTATCAACTATGAAAAATTGTAACAGAAATGTTCAGGGACTTTGGTCATTCTCAAAAGATTTCTTTGCAACTTTTCTAATTCTACCATACCTTTCTTAAAATGGTGGTCAGGTGTGTATTCTAACTCCAGATGCAAAAGAGTATTTCCTGATATTTTTCTCTTTTCTTATTTTTATTAATTTTTTTTGGTACTGGAACCTGGAATTGGGACATAGTCTCTGTTCAGAATATAGAAGGATTTTGATCTGCCGAGGATGGTATGATTTAGATATCAATGCCCTGGCTAACCTAGGAGCATTTAGTTTCCCTTATGCCCCATCTAGGTGGAGAAATGTCAAATTTAAGTTCTCCTTTTCTGTTCAAGAGGAGTAAGAATCTTTTAAGCATGAAGATTAATAAGCCCAGCTATAAAAGATGGCCACAAATTTTAAGGAAATGTGAATTCGATTGATGATTTTAATTAAGACTTCAATTTTTGTTTAAAATAAAATTTTACAACAAGGTACTTCAAGAAGAACTTCTTTATTGGGAGTGTAATATTGCTTGCCTTCTTTCTCCATCTCAAGGAACAAGTGCAGCAGTGTTAATAAACTGATCCTCTTTCTCATGATTTTTAGAGATGCTACATGCATTAGAAGAATAACAGCTGCCCAATGGATTATTAGGTTTAAGATTCTATTTCTCTTAAATCTCATGCATCATATTAAAAGTTTAAAATTTCTTCACAGTTAAATGGTTTGTCATGATTTAAATCTGCATTTTATATAAGCTAGTCTCAAGCTCATGCTCCAAATGAGGGAGGAAAATATTCCCCATAAACTTTTAGCCTACAGACATATAATTATTTTTGTTTTTAAAGAAAAGAGTTCTTAGAAGTCTTTCTACATCCACCTTCTTAATCTCCTATTTTCTGTGCATGCAATGGCAGTCAATGGAATTCTCTATGATATTTTCATTTGCACCTGCTGTACTTTTTTCTACAAAGACAGGAATGATCAAATGGAAGTAGTATAATGGCTTATATTCATGGCTGCTCTCAATCTTCCCTGATAAACAGCTTTCCAGGCACTTTTTTATGTCATGAGAAATATTGAAGTCAACATTTCTATATTATATAACCAGTTGGAATAAGAGTATATAATATACATAGAGCAAGAGGAAAGCATACAGTCCATTTCAATCTCCATTCTCAATGTCATATGCATTGCTCACTAATTAGAAGATGATTCACCTTAATAATATTTATATTTAACATTATTTCAGTGTTCAGTGTCTTGAAATGCAGAATTATCTTTTCTGAAGCACAGCCAAAAATGTGACTATAATTCCTCATTTATGTAATTGTCTTCAAATATCTATGCACTTCGATCATATGAATTCAAGTGCCATTATCTGTTTAGTCATAGTCAAGGACAGAAGAATATGAGCTATTAAAATCACCATACAATCTGTTTATCCCATTCAATAGGATGCAATTACAGAGAACAGGTTATGCTTGAAATCTTAGCACAGTGAAATAAATAACTGATTACCAAAGCATTATTTTACTTAGATATTGAATACATACACATCTGAAGTCTTTAATTTAAAAGAAACAGTGGTTTTAGACAATGCCTCACTGGAAGTTTTCAGACAACACCTACATCTGGCCTTGAAACACAGTTTTAAAAAAATGTTGAGCATATTTTTTTAGCATGTGAAAAACCACAGCAGAATACCACCTTCACAATGTAAAAAGAAACCTAGGGCCACTGCCTTTAAATTGAAGGCCACTAGCTAATCAACCCACACTCACACAATGTGCAATTGAGTTTCCACCATTCAGACATAGGTCCTTACAGCAATGTTTTACTTACAGAGGTGTCATCAATAATGAAATCTAAACACGGGATTAAAGCCTCCAAATTAGCAGTGTCACTTAGGACTTTTAACCTACTATTTTTGCAGCCTCTCTCCAGGAGCTCTCCTTGCCTTCTGTAATCAGCACCAGAGCTATTCACTTGCTGCCTGCTAAGCTTTTATCTCCATGAAGTGAAGGTGACAATGAAACACTCTCCTGCAAGATCCTCCTGGCAGCACTCCCACGATGCCTGCTGGACTGTTTTGATCCCATTCCATATGTCCACAATTTAAGCAGCACTACAGCTGCCTGTCTCTGAATTGTGTTGCACAATCCTGCGGTACCTGAGTTCCAAAGTAATCTTCTGAGCCTATTTCAATTTTCACATTAAAGAGCATGCTGCCTGGAACTTGATGATTACAGGTTTTTGAGGACAGGATCAAACAGATGAAGATGCTAGCAGGGAGTCAAGAGTAATAACATTATTCTGCAGACACAGCCAGTTTTTCTTCTGCTTTGAATGAATTCAGTCATTTGCAGCAGCACCGATGTAAATACAGCCTTGCAGTTCCATATTGCTGCAGATACATTGGAATAAATTTCTTATGTGTCATTGCACCCTGGAAAGAAATTTATGAAAGAGCTGGTTTCATCATTAGCTAATTGTGGCTCCAGATTATTAAGCACAGGGACTGAAGAGTTAGGAATATCTTGGTGATATATGGTTAGGTACATATATGATAATTGCCTTGAGCAATAAAGCTATCAATTATTCTGCCTGCCTATTAAAAACTATGAACACTGAAGAATCAATTTATTTTTAAGGGCAACTCAATTACTAACTCAGATACTAACTCCTCTTTTCTCCCCTGAAATCTGTCAGATGCTCTTAGCCCACATTAAATCAGCATTTTAGTAAAATTACTGATGTTTAATACCATAAATGATAGTTCTTTGACAGTGAAATGGTCTGTCATGTCATAATCCTAGCTAGTGAAGTTCCATATTCATTTACAAGTCGATTTCCTATTCAGAGAGAAAAATACTAAGATAAATCACAGCTGCTCCTCAAAAATTTTAATAGAAAGATATTTGATAAATAAATAGAGTATACATTAAAATGTTATATTTCATCTGGCAACAAGTGACGTGTATATCTATCAGTGTTTTTTAAATCTAGCATAGTAAAGATTCTCCACTGCCTGCTCTGGTATGGGCTGAAATATGTTCCCCCCCCTTCCTTTTCAGTCAAAGAAGGAGAAAAGCACAGGAATAATCATAAATTACTGGGGCACTTTCTTGTATCACAATTAAGGACCTGATTCTGGAATTCTTCCTAATATATTCTCTTTTTTACACTACAGGTTTCTATATCAATCTATGTATCCACACAGAGCTAGAACATGGATGGTGTACCTATGGAAAGTAACCAACGTGTCAAAAACGTCTCAAAGAGTGGGGAGAAACACCTGAAGAATAGCAGGAGAAAGGTGTCCAGGTCTGAGATATGTAATGTGTAGGTCTGAAGGCCGTAGTGTGACTCAACTGTTGAGATCCAGGTACTGTAACTACATGAATTAATACCTCAGTATTACAGCTGTTGTCCAAAACCAGATGGACTTCTGTTACTGGTGGGTTTTGATGTAAAGTATTATTTTAGCCATAAGATAAAAGAGATTAAAAAGTCAAAATCACAGAAAAGAAAAAACCTGACAATTTTTTTCGGTATCTTTGATTTCTGTAGCTTTGCCATGTACCCTGCATTCAAATAAATCTCTTTTAGTTTATTAAACAAAGTTACAAATACGTGAAACTTGAAAGCTTATTTGGCCTAATACTTTATTCCTTCTATTTTAACAGTATCTATAGATTCTGTCTAACTATGTTTGCACATGGTGTCAATCACTATCATAGACGTGCTGTTTAGAGAGACTATTTCAAAACCAATTCTAAAAAAAACCCAAAAAACAAATTAGATATTGAGAACTTGAATTTAAGGAAAAAAGGGGAAGATGTGAGTTTCTGAGAGCTGAGGCTTTAAAATATTCAATATCAGTGAGGTTAAAATATTCAAAAAAGAGGATTCTAGAAACTCAGAGCAAGGAAATATTGATAAATAATATTTTTATGAATGAACATACCGCAATTTGAAAATCAAAATTTATATATTAACAGTTAAATTCCCTGGTTATCCATGCATCTATTCATCTACATTCATGGTGAATTAAATATACTAAAACGTGTTAAGAAATTTGATTATTCTACCTCTAATATTTCACTTTCTTTATGTAATCTTGTTTGCTGTTCTAGTTGAGCAATTCTGTGTGCCCAGTTTTTAGATAAAAGGAGTTTGTACTTTTCCTAAAGATAGGAAGGTTTTTTTTCTTAGAGGACAAATTATGGGAAGAAGAAAGAAGATACCAAGGGTTCAGTGACTCCTCAGTTTTCAAACATTGTGGACCAGCTATATCTGAGTGTCTTAAAAATCTGTTCACAATTGCTTTGGGGACACCAGATAAAATGGAAGGTATGAGTCCTATTTTAATTTGAAAGGCAAACTAACTCAAAGAAGAAAGTTGCAAGTTTTTTCTGGTCAGATGAACTACTATAGATATTTTTCAAACTTATTTTTTTAACTTGCTGCTTACAAGAGACATGAATGTCTTTTTTTCAATGGCAAAGACATGTAATCTTATTTATCAGAACACTGCTACCCGTCTTCTCAGTGAGATGGTAGACTGGATGGTCATCACCTCTCCTGCAAGTTGACAGCCACTGCCATGTGGAGCACTTGCAATTTATGGAGTACTTATGTCTTGAAAGCACTGCTGAAAGCAGCAAAACAAATGCCCTACCTAAGCAATAGAAATGGATGCATATAAATAAAACTTTAGACAAAAATTCTATGCAGTTTGCATTGGAACGAAGCTGCATGTTGCCTGTTTTTGTTACTTGCTCCTTAGGTTCCTTCAGGGAATTTTCTCACCACTTGTTGTCATGGAAATGGCAAACAGACCTCTATTAAGAGACAAGAATTGTAGCAATGCCTTGGCATAACGCTGGAATGATTCTAGGGGAGGGGGTGGTGGGGCAAGTAGTGTGGCTTTGGCAGTTTCTTACCTGAGGGTGGCTCAGTCTTTGCCTGGCTTGGAGGGTGGACAACTGTAATGTTTTGTGCTGGACTTCTTATACCCAGGGAGTTCGGTACTGCTGTACAGTTTAAGAACTGTTGAATGTCACATTTAGAATTTAAAGAGTAATTTACGGAATTTTGCAAAGTGATCCACCAAATTTCTGAACCCATGATACAGCATTTGCTAAAATTATTTCAGACAGAAAATGCCTCCTGTACAGCAAAACTACTGACAGAGACCTAAAGTATTTTGTTGAACATCCTCCTTTAAAAATGCTACAAGATCATCCTTCCTATTTCCATTTTGGTTTCCAACCTTTCCAACTTTGGGTTTGCAAGACATTATAAGCTTTGTCCTATACAGAAAGAAAATGTTTTTCCAAGAATGCAAGCTGTAGGAATGCTCAGCCTCTTCTACATCTTGCCCTTTCACTGCAAGAAAAATGCCCTTTTTTTTCTCACAGAAACTCACTTTTTTCTATCCCTACAAGAGAATATGTATAGAACTTGGGTGTGAAGCTAGAGGCATCATAATGTAGTTCAGCTTATGGAGCAATGGTTCTCACCTTTCACGGAAACCTAGCAAAGAATTTCAAGGCTCCATGGTAAACTTAGATGATTAAAGCCAATGAATTTTAAAGAAATTAGGGTCTTGGGAACACATGTATATGTATTTTAGACAGATAAATATGAAGTTTTAGATACAAACATACCAGATGAACTTTCAGGGTCCCTTCCAATCTGGGTGTTCAATATATGCATGCACAGACAGACATACACTTGCATACATAGAAGTCTGCTAAAATACAATTAATATTTAACACAATATATGAAAGCACATAATAAATATTCTATTGTTACTGTGTTTTGATTATGTGATTAGACAATAATAATCATGTTTGCCTTTTATAATTCCTAATAGAAGAGCTAGTAGATAATCCTGCCTCATTAATGTTGCAAAAACTTTGTGAAATTGGTTTTCAATGCATTTTAAAAATGTTATTTAGTTTCCTAAATTACCAGGGACTTTCTGAATTTTTTTAAGCAAAGACAGAAATAAAATATAAATGACTAAATTTGGCCTGAGAACTGGAATCACTGTATTCTCTTCATTTCCCATTAGCCCTTCAACACAGAGCTAGTAACAAAACTATTTCTAATGTTGTCATGTTCCCTCCCATGCTGGTGAAGCTATAAAAAGAATAACTACAGCCTGGTTCCTGTAATGCATTTTTATTTGGAAATTAGTGAGGCTGCTGAAGAGAAGCTTCTCCTATGCAGGGCAGGAAGCAATGGAGGGAAGATATTACTCACCTAAGACTGAAAATCCCCAAACCTCTGGTTTGTTGCTTCAGCCTCATCCTTTCAGTAGAAATATTTCTTCTCTGTTCAATCCTTTCCTCTTTTCCTCCACAAAGAGGAAAAGATGGGGAGAAAGGCATAAAGATTCTCAAAATAATTTTGTAGACAGTAGTTAGAAGGATATAAAAGGAGCTTTTTTCCTCTTTTTAATGTTCCTCCTGTTCACTGAACAAATACTAATCAAATACTAATTGTTTAATGCCAAAATTGCATGAATAACATACAGCCATTATGAGTATAGACTGTACTGTAGGACGGCTCTTCCAGTCATAGGAATTTCATGCCTGCCCTCAGCCCTCGGAATAGTTGCTGTTCATTGTAGTTCTGCGAAATTTTAGCAGGTGGTAGCCATCGTGACAAGAGTAAACCTGGCAGAGATGTTCTTCCACAAGATTTTCTGACTTGCTTTGATGCGGCCTTAATAGCGTTAATGAGACTTACGTCAGCCAAAGTGGCAATACTCCGAAAGCATGAAATCAACATATGATCCAGTCTGTGGAATCTGGTCTTCCCTAATTAATGTTTCAAATGGAACCAAATTGAGTCATGATCTCCAGATGATCAAAAGTGTAAGATTAGAAAGGGCAACCCTGGACTTCTGGGAATGTATTTCTTTTGTCACAATTAATATGTGAATATCAGAAGGCACTTGTGTTATTTTTCCTAAAAGCCTCATCTGCAGCAATCTGCAGCAATCAGTTTTGAGGGAGGCCAAAGCAGTTGCCCAATGTCCGCTTCCAGAACATTCAAAATGAAAATAACGACTCTGTACCTGGCTGCTGGAGGTTGTGGAGAGATGCCAGGCACAATGAGTCTGAGGCAGGCAGACTGAGGCATTGAGAAGAAAGGACATGGACTTTGGCTGATGTTACTGCGGGATACTTCAGAGTTTACACAAGACCAAGATAAAAGGTGCTTATGTTGTACATGCAAAGACACACGCTCAGGAAGGGTCTTACCCTTGTCCTCCAGTTTCCTCTCTGCTTCAGGTTCTCCTCTCCACAGCTTTGCCAAAGAGGATCCTCATCAGTGTGAGTGCTGAACTAAGTGCACCTTCAGCCTGCAGAGAACAGTTTTTACTGGGAACAGTGTGGGAGCAAAGGGTGGGAAGTGCAGAACTCCCTCAGAACACCAGGTTTTTGTGGAAATCCCAGCAGCCTCTTCCCAGGACTCTCTTAGCTGCTGAAGAACTGACATCAAATCTTCCCATTATTTGGACTCCATTCATGTTAGGATGAAACTAACTATACCCCAGAGGAGCCTATTTCTGGGATTTCTTCATTGGGAAACTGGAATAACCATGGTGTGGCTGTCAGATGTGTAATGTCAGGTGAGATGAACACCGTCATTAACAATACTGAGACACTGAAGATAAGAAATTGTGGAGAGAGAATGGCTCTTGCTGTAAAAACAAGCAGTGTCAGAAGCATTTTGTTTTGTAAACACTGAGGGCTAGTGAAATACTTCAGTGATTTATGTTTGGCAGCCTGTTCCTTATTTCACAGATCCCTTCCCATGATGTCAGGGAAGATTTTAATTGTATGCAGTGTGATTAAAAGCCTTCCAGTGAATGTTGGTGTTCTCTCACATCTGTTTTTTTAACTGTTATTTCTACATAAATTAGTTTTTGCAGAGCTGTGGGACTCTGCAACTCCCTATTCTGAAACTGATCAAACATGGGAAACTTCCCTAAAGTTATTAGAACAGTGATCTACATTTTGCAGAATTTCTTTATAATTAGTGTATCCAAGGTCTGTACCACAGAAGCCACAGAATTATTTTCATCTTTTCTCACCTTTCTTGTGTCAAAAAGCCCATCTAGAACATTGTCATAATGCCATTTCACCCTAACTTCCTATTTAAATAATTTTAACTTTTAGATTTATAATTCTATAACCTTCCTTCCACCAAAAATAATTATGAAGTCCAGGTATTCTAGTTAAAAAAATCAGTATGTTACTTCATTTTCCAACATATTTACTGGGATTCTTAATCTTATTACTTAATATAGAGGAAAATCTTAGAGTCGAAAAAGAAGAAAAGGAAAAGACCAACATTATCTCAGTTGAACTGACATGTAAATTGACAACAAAGAATAGAGGTTGTGGCAATATGCCATCTTTTAAATTTGAGTTATATTTTATATGTATAGATGTGTGTATATGTTTTAAAAGCACTATTTGTCCACAAGTCTCTCATGTCTGAGACAATGTATGCACACACAATATCCGAGCTAGACAATATTGATGCTCTGAGAGGTACATCTTGTGTGCAGTAAGCAAACACACCAAATTCAGAAACAAAAATGGTGCTAAGTTTTCCAACTCCCTGTGCTTCACTTTTTGCTGTCTTTTATGATTTTTATATCTTCTAAAAATCTGCAGAGAATCCTGGTCCTCTCCACATCCTGAAAACTATTGCTTTGAATTGGTCAACTGTTTTTCTGAAAGCCCAAGACAAGGAAAACTACTGTTAGAAAAGTGTATGCACAACCTGCACAATTCACTGATTTTAGCATCAAGATTCACTCCTGATCCTGAAAGTCAGAAATCAGAAATCAAACAGTGATGTGAGGGGACAGCAAACTTGCAGCTATACTACTGATGTGGAGGGAAAGGTGTTGAAAATACAGAGTCTAGAATTAATGTTGATACTTGTTATCTGCCTAATTTTCAGCTTGCTGATTATTTTCATGACTTTATTTGTTCTTGCAACCCTTTAAATAGTTGAAAAACTAGATGTGCCTTTGTGTAGAATCACTTCATTCCCACTTCCTCTGAGAAATAGGTGGTGCTCTCCACAAAGCCCAATTATTATTTTAACTTTATGAATTATTTGCAGAATATTTTTTGACAATGAGTATAAAGGTTGTGAAAGCACAAGGGATGGCTCTGTGGAGTACAGTAAAAGCTTTGAAATGCCCAAGTCCCTGGACCAACAGCATGCTGTAGTGTAGTGTAAATTCTGTAGTGAGACAAATAGAGCAGTTTTTGGAGAAGACTGATGAAGTTCTTCCTACTGCTGGAGGTATTGAACATCCCACAAGAGCTTGTATTAACTGGAGGACTGCATTTTGACCAGCAGCCTCAGACTCCCTGGAACTCTGAGGCATGAAATGTTATCAAGAACTTTTCTGAAATGCTGCTTTTATTAGTAACAGTATGAATCCACAGTGAGTTGTTATTTTCATACTGACACAGGTATAAATGCTGTTCTGCTAAAAAAAAAAAAAAAACAAACCAAAAAAAAAAGCAAACAAAAAACTAAACAAACTAGAGGTACTTTTCACCCTAACTGATGCACACAGAAAAGTGTTTCTCTACTTCTTTTTTTTTTTTTTTTCAGTAGGGAGCTTATAATATATTAAACTAGTAGAGCAGCTTTCTTTATGTTTCTGTTTAAAGATCTTGGATTTCTCATTCCAAAATTTAGCATCCCCTCAATTTTATGACACATTACACTAGAAAAATTGCATCTCTTGTCTTGTGTTTCTCAAAAATTTAAATAAGTATGACTTTCAGCATAATCCCCACATTTTGGATTTATTCATATTTCATATTGAAAACTGCATTGCCTTCCCCTAAAAACAGTGTGTTGAAATAATATCCTGGGGGGATCAAAAGAAAGAAGCATAATAATAACACATAATAAGACATAATTATTCGCAATCTTCCTTCTATCTCAGTCCCTAAGACAAACAAATGGAGACTATCTAAAAATGGGTGACAGTGATGTCTTAAAAAATTTCATAAGTTTGGAAATACACTACAGAACAAAGTCTACTAGGAAGGTTGTTTTAATATCTTGTGCACTTTCAGGAATGAAAGATCAAATAAGTTCTATGGACAAATTCTCATCTTGAAACTGGTTTGCAACAAAGCCTGTTACCAGGACAATAAAATACTAGTTTATTATATAAATATTCTATTCTATTCTATTCTATTCTATTCTATTATCTAATTTCATTATTTAGGTGAATTTACACTTGGGTAATCATAGGATATGTTTAACAGACCTGATTTTCCTGAATGGCACATCAAGCTTCTTATTTTGGTTTCAGCTAGGGCATATATTTCAGAAAGATGTCTAATCTTTATTTGAACATGCATCAAGGTAACTCATTCAGTTGGTTAGTGATGATTCACTGTAAAAATGCTTCTTTCATTTCTAGTCTCAATTGACCTACGCTCTGTGCTCAGGTTCCAGGTCTCAATGTCTCTGGTAGATTAAACTTCCCCCCAGTGTTGGAAGTATCTGCACTTATGGATCATGATCAGGTTCACTTCTTAACCTTCATTTTGTTAAGCTAAAGGGACGGAACTGGGTAAGTATGTCACTGAAATAGCTTTTTCCCCCTAGAACTTCTATTATTCTTGTAGCTCTTTTTAAATCCATTTCCAATATATCAATGCTGCTTTAAAATGAGTTCCTAAAACAGAGCACAGTAGAGGTCTCACTAATATCATAGAGAACCAAAAACAGCTCTGTACTTCCATTTTTTTAATACTCTTTCTATTTACGTAAGAATTAATTTTCTTTTTTTTTTTTTTCTTGGCTATTGCTTCACACTACAGACCCAGAAAATCTAGAGCCTTATATTGATTTGTACCTCCTGGGGCATGCTTTGGGTCAAAATCCATGCTGGATATAACAACATTTCACCATGGTGGAATACTTCAAAATCATCAGCAGTCAACCTAAGTACATGAAACTTGAAAATATGAACCTGTTTTACAGATTGCCTACACAAATACAAGTAATATTTACCATATGACTACACCAGTAATTTTTAAAAATTATAAAGACATTTAATATATTCAAAACTTGTGTAGAGTTTTGAATTGAGTTTTTATTGGAAAATATATTTTTAAAATACCCCTGAAAGCCCAGAAAAATCAGAATAATATTTCTCTTTATCATTATGAAAGTATTTTATCACTTTCTTCCATCATATTCAGACACAGCCGTTACAAAGTGGTGTTGGACACTCAGTTAACTGAACTGTGGGTGACTTAATGAATCAGATTTATATCACAAGAATGTTTCATTAAAATATGATTAATGGCCAATTCTGTCAAAAACCAAGAGGCAGTCTTATGGTTCCAGTTCTGTGAAATTTAAGAATTTTTATTTCTTTGTTTTCTTTCTTACTGTACAATGTACACTTCCATTGTAGGATTTCAGTCATCAGGCAAAACATTTCTTTATTTCATAAAAAAATGTTTACCAGCTCCCTGTTGCTCCACTAGCGCTATCTCAACCTTTGCCCTTAGAAAATTACTCTAGATTTCCTTTTATCCTTTGGTGTTTTGTTGGTGATTTCACTGGGTGCTCTGTGGTCAACACAATCCCATTAATCAGGTTGCCAAGCTGGAGCACCGCCTGCCCGATCGCTTTGTGCCAAGCAAAGCTCTGGACAGGTCAGATGGAGGACCTCTCTCCTTTGTGGGCAAAACAGTGATCATCCTCACAAGGTCAGGGCTAAGGAGCTGGCACCCCACTGAGCAGTGCTGTGCAGGGACACCCAATACAGCCTTAAGTGAGTGAGTTCAACAATTGGAGTCAATACAGGCATAGCACATGCAATCTGGAAGTTGCAATTTGTCACACTGCTGCAGTGACGCTGCTTCTGAACTCTGAATTTGAGGCTGGAGCAGGCATGTCTATCATGCACTTCATTGTAGGCATATCCCAATTAAATGTTTTATTTTTTAGACTGAGGTAAGATTCATGCTGAGGCAGGAGCTGGAAGTTTCTAACTTTGGTGTCTGAATTAATTACCATGGAAGAGACAGGAAAAGAATCAAATTGCAATGTACTGCACTGTCATGACAGGATTCTAGAATTTCTTTTAAATGTGGGCTTTCATATATATTTATAGTATCTTTTTCCCCAGCTTGAGCCAATATTACTACCCCATGGTTTTCCCCACGGTGAAAAACATATACAAAAATATGTTTGTTCTTCCATCACTGACAACCTCCATTTGTGTCTGGGCACAATTAATTAATGTTCTCATTTTTCTGTTGATAGCCCTAGTTTCAGGGAAAAATAGTCTTTGTTTTTATATCAATTAATGCTTTATTAGGTTATTTTATTTCTCTCTTATTTTTAAGTTTGTTTCACAAGGGATAATTTACAGACTTCTCCCTAATCTTTTAGAGAGATAAAAGAGAGAGATAAATTTGTTTGTGTTCAGAAGCAAAGGCATAAGTAGACTGTACTTCTGGATAAACATCAGCAACACAAAGACAATTTTTTGTCAGATTATGTAAAAGTCACTAAAGATAGGGCAACAAAAAATATTCTGTTTCAGATTCTTAACCATGTGAGAGAAATATATGCCTTAACGTCTGTAACCATCAAGAGCAATAAAAATGTTAATTCAGGTTTCGTTTTCTTAATATCCAGAGCAAATTATAAGACATGGAGGGAATGCTAACCAGACTGAAAAGTTGCCAAGAGTGTTCTAATTCTGTTTTTGCTGCTGACTGGGTTGGTATATGGGCTCCCAGTGAGAAGGCAGGTAATTGTCATACATCTCCACAGCCTCTTCAGCCGTGGTTTGACAGCATCTGCCCTTCACATCATATGTTTGCATGCTTTTTTGTCACTCCCAAGGACAAAGCAGCACCACAGACTGTTGCAATGCATGTTTATCATGGGCATCACACCTCTCTGAGGAGGAAAAAAATCCTAAGGCAAATATTTACATGAAATCCAGAAAAAATCATTGTGTCTTACAGATAAACAGGACAATGATTTAATGCAAAGATCTTTTTTGATGCCAGATTTGAACTTAGCCATTCTCTACTCCAGTTATGCTGAGAACAAGTAGCCCTGTAAACAGGGAGGGGGCTTTGAGATGCAAAAAATTTTTGAAATAGGACTGCAGAACTATGGGTTAAAACTATTATATTCTCAGTGTATCACACTGTCAGCTAGAATTACTGGTGAAATATTTACCTTTCACAACAATTGCAATGGAAGGAACTGACCTGTAATTGTACTAATCATGTAGGAAGATGTTCAAAAGATGGTAATTTATCGTGGGTTATTTCATACTCTTCCCTCAGGATTTATTTTGCCAAAGGCACTTGGTGAGCTCATTTTTAGCTTTCATATAAACCTAAATATATCAGAGACTTCCTGAGGGAATGACTGCATTTTGATGGCAAATCGTTTTTTTTTGGTCTACATGGCAACAGTACAAAAGGTGTTGAGGCTTGTCCCGGTCACAGGTGTTGCAGAATTTGCCTAATTAAAAGTCCATTTGCTAGCATTTGGGAATGAAGAACACGTTCTACTGCACCAGCTTGATTTGTGTCTAAACAGTATCATGAAATGTCTCTCCATGATAAACCTCCTCTGTGAGTGGTATGATTGTCTAGATATTAATATTAGTTTTGACATCTGCTGCAATGTATATATGACATACATATATCTCTGTGTGTGTGTGTATGTATATATATATATATATATATATATATATATATATACACACATACAAACATGTATGTATTTAAATTAACTATTCACTTTATGGCTATAATGTTATTCATATTAAAACTAAAGTGTTCACTCCAGCTGTAGCAGATGCCTCTCCTTTATCTTCCAAGACTCAAACGAAAACAAAAAAATTTTGGTTTCTGATTCATGATTAAAGGTTCACCTCACAAGTAGTTTGTATCCCTAGTCATAATCTCATAACAACCTCATCAGGTTTAAAAAGCTTTACTGACAAATGATAACATATCCATTTCAAAAGGACCAAAATGTCATTCTTATTAGAAATTATTTAGGATTTGCTCTGTAACATCCCAGCCTCTTTCAGCTAACCAGTCAGGCTGAAGAGGAAGCAATAGGTGACCTCTGGCTGCCTATTATGGGTGGTGTCATGATCCATACCCTCCAATGCACATCTGTGGCTAAAGCTGTAACTCTAACATACGTTACACAAGTTTTTTAAGTAAAACTTCCTCACAGCTCCACAGATCTAAAGAGGGCTGACCAGTTCTTACCCTCATAACTGGTAGTCCCTCTTATACTCATGGATGCCTTTCACTGGCAAAGCCCCAAGAAAACGATGGGGTTCTTCTCTGTTTGATGATTGTTATTTTTCAGTGCTTCAATCCCACAAAATCATGAGGGTTTTAATTTGTGTCAAAATAATCTATTAGAAAAAGGAACACAGTTAACAACACCTTTAATATAAAATACTGACAAGAATCACATGAAGTACAATACAAGCTATGCAATCTAGCTTTGTGGAATCACTTCTAACATTCACTACTTTTTACCAAAAAAAAAAAAGGCACAACAATCTGTAAGGAAACAGGTTAGTTTATTTGGATGTTTTTGTAGGATCTGATAAAAATACTGCTTGAATGAATCAGTTTTTCTGTGGCACTCTACAGTTTTTCTCAGGCCTCTACAAAAAGGCAAAGGCAAACAACATCAGGTACATCAGTACCTTCTAATGTCCCGTCAGAAGGTGTACATGCCCCAGCACTGGCAGTGTTTTCCCCTCAGTCTCCATCACCTCTTGAAAATCAGGAGAGGAGTGAAGGTCAGCCAGCAAATCACAGGGGAAAAGCTGTGGAGGATTTTTTTTTTCTTTTTTTCCCCCTCATTACACCAATCTCTTCTAGTTGGCAATAAATTAATTTTTTTTTCCAGTTAGAGTTTGTTTTTCCCATTACAATGACTGGTAAGGGATCTCCTTGTCTCTATCTCCACAAACAAGAAAGCATTTTCTTTGTCTCACTTTCCTTCATAATCTAATGACAGATATGCAGAATTTCTTTTAAGAGTTTAAATTGAACTAATCTCTATTTTATTCATTTCCACTGCTCTGTTTTGAGAGCTCCTTGTCTTCTCCCTCAGTCTTTGCAGCTCCTCCACAGCTTCTCAGGTTTTCTGGCACTACCATCACTTGGACTCATATATTTTCCTCTTTTTTATCTAGCTCCCATCACATCTTTTATGCTGTCCTTTGGGAAAGAAAGAAGAAGAAATTTCAAGAAAGCCTCACTGTCATGTGTGTTTTAAATGAGGGGAAGACATTTACTTCTGGAAGTACTTTCCTCTTAATGATTATGTGATTCTATTTGGCTTTAGTCAGCTGTCTAGTTTGCTTGGTTTAGGCTGGGGTTGTTTCACTGGCTACATGGGAGTGACAAGACATGTCAATAATTTCCCCTCAGACCTTCTGCAAAAGCCCTTTGGCAGCTAAGCATATCCAAAAGCCCCAGGAAATGAGAGGTCACTGTGGTGGAAGAATAAAGAGATTAATAAATCAGGCCAGTTTCAGACTTCAGAAAAGCACTTTTGAAGACTGACATTCATTGACTCCATACTTGCTGCCAAGGATTAGTTCTTACTCATTATCTGTCATTATTATATATTCAAATAATTAGTCCTTGACAGCCTCACCCTACACTCAGTGTATGGCACTGCTGTGGTTGGTGAAGGTCACAGCCCACACAGCCTTAGTCTTCAAGGCTGGGCTGGCCAGGTTGGTATGATATTCAGTGGAGGAGGTCAGTACTGAAGTGGGTGACCTCTTTTTTACTCATTTAATTCTAAATGTCTTTCAGTTCTTTTTACAAAGAAAGCAGAAAGTTGATCATATTTTTCAGATAAGGACTTAGTTTAGTTTGTTTCCCACTCATTCTGCAAGAGGAATGAAATTATACCAGATTTCTTCCTAATTACCCTGATCTCACTCCTTTTCATTTTTGGGTTTTTTTTTTTTTTTTTTGGTCTTGCAACTTAAAATATGTTTTGATGTTTACTGTGATCTACTGTTCAGTGTAGTCACAAGTGCTCATTTACAACTTTTTTGATTATGTGTCATTTAAATATTTAGGCCCAGTTTACTCTTGGTAGCATTATTGTGCTATTACTGCTTACACTCTGTTTCCTGTTACACTACTTACATGTTTGTCGTGCTTTCAGCTGGGATAGAGATAATTTTTGTCCCTGCAGTTGATGCAGTGCTGTGTTTGGATTTAGAGAGAGCATACATTGACAATAGACTGATGCTTCAGTTGTGGTTGACCAGGGCTGACCTTAAGCCAAAGACGTTTCAGTCCCTCATGCCATCCTGCTAGCGAGGATGCTGAGGCTGCATGAGAAACTGGGAGGGGACAAAGCTGTGACAGCTGACCCAGGGGGTGTTCCACCATCTGGTGTCATTCTGAGCAATAAAACTGGGGTGAGCTGGCTGTAGGGTGAGGGCCCACTGCTCAGGGGCCAGCTGGGCATCGGTCAGTGGCTCCTGACCAATTGCATTGTGCATTACTTTTTCTATCTCCTTATTCTTTTCCCATTCCTTTTTCTGTCCGATTAATAAAGTGTCTCTATCTCAACCCACAAGCTGCACCATTTTTTCCAGTCATCTCCCCATCCCACTGGAGGGGAGTGAGGAAACAGCTGTGGGGATTTTAGCTGCCTGCTGTGTTCAAGGTAGGTAATGCCCATGATACCTTAGCAAGCTTCTACTTCTCTGTCTGCAACACCCCCCTCATTTGGCTACAAGCTCTCTGTAGTCCTATATATCTATCTTTTCTCCACCTAATTATTCTCTTAGTAATGGCTTACTGATATAGAACACTCAGCTTTCACACATCATTTTTGGCCAATAACTAGTTCTGAATTCAATATATGTGACTTTATATAAGGATAAGAAAAGAATAGTCTATAGGACTCACTTCTTATGCCTCCTAAAATCAGTACATTTTTGAGTTTAAAAAATGAAAGGATGTCTTGTATAAAATTGAGCTAAAATAGTAAAAATTAAGCCTTAGAATGAATGTTATTCATCTATGTATCATAAGCAAAGCCTGGTCAAAATGCATTTTTAAAATTATATCAACTTTAAAAAACTAGCATTATTTTATTAATACTGGAAATCCATAATTAATCAGTGATCATCAGTGATTACATTATAATGCTATCATCAATAAAATAAAAAGCTTTGATATTAATATGACTACAGCAAATTTCATTAATAAAAAATCTGGTAATGCAATAAAGAGAGTCTTTTGAAAATGCTGATATTGCTTCATGTGCCTTGTGGTTTTACTTTTATATTTAATTTTTTTTAATGGGACAGATCAACAGAAACACAATGAGTTGCATGGTAGTCTGAAAACTGAAGTACAATCATCAAAGGGGTTTTGAGTTGAACCAAAGTAGGATAATGGTTTGAGACCTTTGTGATATTCTTCAAGCATGGCTGTACGTGTCCCAGTTTTCTCCAAAATGCACATTTCATGATTAAGCTGTCTCCTGTAGTCATGAATTTTTTATGACTACATTTTTCTTTAAAGAATGTTAATATTCTTCTTCAGAATAGCGCAGCTAAATCTTCAGGGCATCAAATTTTAGGCACCAAGACTAGTTAGCATTGTGGCAGAGTTTTGCAGGTAGTTCTTTGAAATAATCAGTCTCCCATTAGTGGTGTGCAATGTGAGGCATGGTTCTTGTACACTTCTTTCACTTCTCACTATAAAATGGAGAACAAAGAGTAGGGGACACATGTGGTCAGTAATAACCAGGAAGGAAATATACATCATTTCTAGCTTTGTCATGTTAAACATTCTGCCTTAAAACTATTTTCCAGTAACACATCCCTTGAAAACGGCACAGAAAATAGGCACAGGCACAGAAAATAAGCACTTTCCTCGACTCTAAGAAGCTAAAGACAAAGAACCACAACAATATGATGTAGTTATGGAGAGGTACCATGACACTTCTTTAGTATGAATTCAAAGAAAGGAGTTGCATTGTTAATTACAAAATATTGATAATTCAGTCAGCAGCAACCTGTATTAGGAAGAAGAAAAATCTTCTGGATTTTTTTCTAGGAAGAATTTAGATTTATTCTAAATTATGGGTTTACAGCATATCTGTATAACTCAGCAACAAGCTGCATCACTGCCAAAACTTCAGTAATAACAGAGCACAATAAGGAATATCCTACAGAAGACCATGTTCTTCATAAGTATCTTAAGAAACAGAAATAAATTAGACAGTGTAAAGCCACAGCATGCTTGTCATTTATTAAGCTTCCTCTTCCTATGGACTATAATCAGCTGGTCACACCGTGTTCTGATTCTGTATCATGACAGATCAGTTCTTCTTGTGATGCTCACCTCTGATTTCATTCTCACTGAACACATTATATTTTGTGAAAAAATACACTGGAGAATTTGGAAAGGGATGTGAAAACATATCTCTTCCTTCAATTTCTTCTTGTCTTTAGTGCACGATATGGGGGGAGAGAAGGGTATTTTTTATTTTGTTTTAGTTGAATATATTTTCTTTTAAAATGTTGGGTAGGTCACACATCTTTTGTAAAATAGCCCATAGAATGGTACCCACAAAAAGAGACATGCATTCTGCATATCTTCATCTTAAAGGTAATCAAGTACTTCAAATCTCTCAAGTACAAACCCTAAATACTAGACTAGTTAATTTACATCTTTCCTGTTCAAATTATACCACTGAGGAGCAGAGAACAGATTCATGAGTCAAAGAACTGAAAAAAGCCAAGTAAGAAGAGTATCATCCCCACACCTGTTATTGTTACAAAACCAGTCTGGAAAAGGAGATTCTGATTTAATGAATTTGGTCCAGGAATTTAATGTAATTGTTTATTATCCAGTGATCAATACACAGCACTGTTGAGTTCTGTGGTAAAAATGGCTAGAAGAATTTGTCATCTTTCTCACAGATGCCATAACATTTACATGCTTTGCTGCAAGTTTAAGTCATGTAAGAAAGAACAGGACAGAGCACATAGCCATCACTGGCACTGTTGGCTGTGTTTTCCAAAATAGTCAGTGAAATATCTTGGAATGCCTTGATGTGTGCTGCGCATATCATGGGCATCTTTACTGAATTATGGGACTTAGGAAGTCTTGATTTCATGGCTTTTAAAATCCGTGCAAAAAGCACATTTTTAGGATATTTGTCTGGGACAGAGAATCAGTAGCAGGCATCAGTTGTTTCAGGTCATACGGAAGGGCACTTGTCCAGGTTCTGCTCTACATGGAAACTGAACAGAAGGATTTTCAGGATGGTATCTTTTCTTATCTTGATCTAGACTGTTTTTAGAATATAATCAGACATATGCATCTCTTTTGCTTCATAACTATCCCTAAGTAAAATCTCTCATGGTCCTAATTCAGACACGTTAGGAGGACCTACTACCTAAATCTATGTGTGATTTATCAGCTCCTTATGCATCCAACCCCCTTTCTAATTATGTATTCCACATGCAGGATAGGAAACAGTGAGCAATGGGAGAGTTTTCCAACAGTCTGCAGTCATTTGTAGTGTATTTCAGCAGAAAGTAGTATGCTAATCTGAAGACCTCTCCTTGCTGATGATCTTTAAATGGGTCAGGCTTGACTAACTTTTACTAACCACCTCTGATAAATAAAAGGATCACTCAGATCTTGGTACATATAGCAAAGCCTTCTGGCCTGGGTACCTTTTAATTTTGGGGAAGTTGACATGTTGTTGCAAGTGCCCCTTTGCGTAAGCAGAACATCAGTAGGACACTGTCAAAAAATAATGTTGTTGTACTTCACACTTTTATGCATTTTGTGCTCTGAGATTTTTTGCCATGTCTGCAACTAGGGACTAACAGCAGTTCCATCTCCATTGTGATCCTATGCCCTTCTTGTGTGGAGAAATTTAAGCCTGTCATGATATTAATGATGTGTGTGGTCATGATTATATATATAGTTATAACAGATTCATGTTGATACTTTTTAGAGCCAGAAAGACTAATATCTCGTTACACTTCACTCTTGTGAGCTCAATTTGATTTTTTTTTTTTTCTAGGAAGGCAAATATTTGATTAGAAGACAAGAGATGGAGAACTCACTATTTATCTTGGTATTTTTTATGAGCAGCTTTGCATGCTTATTATTCAAAGCATGTTTCTCAATTTCAAATGTAATTTTTTTTTGGCTTCAGCCGCTAGAATTTTGTTCTTGTTATGCCTTCTCCTCACAGAATGCTAAGATTTCAGAACTTGACTTTCCCTCCTTGAAAAGGTACATACCCCACATAATATACTCACCTCCTTCTCCAGTTCTCCTCAGACACACACAAATTGAGTTTGTAAAGAATATGGTTTTTTCCAAAATTTTCTGACATAAGACTGAATCTCTTTTTGAATTATATCTTTTGGCTTTTAGCATCATTTTAAGAATGGATTCATTTGACTATGTATGTACTGCTCTAATGTTAGCTACACTCATATGCAGAAGTAAAACTACTCTCTATTCTCGAATCCAAGTATTGTATTTTTATTTGAAATTATTGTAACTATCCTTTATTTTTCACAAAGCTTTATGCTGAGAACACATGCTGAGTTATTTGGTCACAGCCTGTATATCCTATGAATTGTTCTCCCCAGTTTTTTACGGAATATATGGCTGTGTTAAAAAAACCTTAATCGGCCACTAAATGATCCATATCACACTGTGTATCAGCTCCTTTTCCAATATTATTTATAATTTCTCCATTTTTATGCTACTCTTTTATGTCTAGCAGAAGCTTTTTCATACTTTTCATTATTTCATATGGTTATTGAAAAAGCTATGGAGCAATAGGTCTTTTATCAATGCAAATAGAACTTAAATACAAATAGTTTCACTTGAGGACAAGTCCCTGTTAATATGTTTTTTTTCCTCAGGCAGCCCTCCAAATAAACTTTTGGTCCTGTATGGTTCAGATTTGCAGCTGCTTTGTCTTTAAATCAGGATTCTATGCAGTAGGAAGCTGAACTGAAATAAGAAGTGGAATGCTGCCAAATGGCTTCAACTGCATGGATGGCTAGGCCAAGGTAGACCTAGAGTGCTGCAAAGGAGCAGAATGGCTGTCAGCTGAGCTGCAGGGCCAAGGAGGGGCTTGAGTGGGATGCTGGGTGGAGATAATTGTTCCTATCCAGGCTTAGCTGCTACTGTCATGTTCCATTAAATTGTGCAAGATAGGTTTTCTCTCTGTCTGCCTATTACAGAAGTAGCATTCAGGAGAAAATGGGGAGTGTACAGCTAGTAATAAATGCAAGCTTCTGTGATGTCTTGAAGTCACAAGGCCTGAGCTGTGTTAACATAGTATTTGTATTCCTTTGCCAAAATGATTTTGGAAAGCTGAGAGAATCATTCAAAATAGAGAAATGCAGCAACTTGTATCCAACTTACAAGTATTTTTGCAGATGTAAGGCAGTAGAGATCATGTATAAATTATGTAACAGAAAATAATTATACGCAATAATGACAGCTAAACCAACAATCCTTTCACTTTAATTTAACATATCCCATTTGCATCACTTTGGTTAATTTCAGAGCAGCTAGTAAGCCTTGTGCTTAAAGTCCAGGCTGTCAGACATAAAATGAAAACTGTCAAGGTTCATTTCATATTAAAAGAACTGCAGATACAAAATCTTTCTTTAAAATATGTAGATGAGTTTTTAATATGTTCTAGACATTGCCCAGAACTCCGAAGAGTGAGTTAGCATGCTGAGAACATTAAACTAAATAGAAAACTTGAACAGAGACCAACATCTCTGTGAGCAGATAGACAAAGGAACATTATGACCCTCTCCCCAGAATATTCACTAAAACATTAGGAATAGCTAGGACCACACTACCCAGTCCTACTGTTCAAATGTTTTTTCACAAAAGTAGCAGAGGACATGGACCCTGAATTGTGTCTCTTCACAGCATCTTGGTATCCTGATAGGATAGAAGGAACTGCTGCTTCTGTTTATAAAATGCAGGTCTGAAGTCAACCTGAGTGTTTTAGTGGAAGCATAAAAATGTCAGCACTCACAGTGGTCAAATACTAAATTTTGACAGAAGGCTCACTATAAATGTCTCTACAAACATAACAGCACAAATAGCAGGTTTAAGAATTATGCTATATCCACACAAAGAGAAAAGGGCAAACATGATGAGCTGGTCCAGAGTGGTAACTTTTAATGCAGAATTTAAGGTCTAAGTGTCTTTTCCTCCATTTTGCATAACATTTAGAGAGTATAATGGTTCCTTCAAATAGCTCAAATCTATCTACTTGCTTCTGCAAAACAAAGCAGTACTGAAAAAAATTTAAAGCACAGTGTTGCAATCTGGCAGGACTGTCATAGAATATTATCTATTTGCCTCTGTTTGTGAGGAATGATTATTGATTCTTTATGATGTCCAAGCAATTAAGAGTCCTACATTGAAGTTCATAGAAAAAGTTGTGCAGACATGATGAGAGACAGCTAGACAGACTGAAAGAAAGAATATCCATCTATATAGCCATCCAAAATTTGGCAACAAAACAAAACAGAATATGAAGCTTTATGACAGAAAGGATTAAAATCACAATTTTTGCACTTATGTGGTAAAAAGATTCCGATATATTGTGTTGATACACCTCAGCCAGGTGCAGAGTTGCATCAGGTCAGTAATTTAATAAAGCAGTAAAAATTTAGTGACAGAGTAGTTACCTTCTGACATTACTCTCAATTAAAGCTTTAACTATCAATTTAATTGACAGCTACTCATGTGTCATTTAAAGCTAACATCTTAGCCAGTGTTTCTCAATTATTCAGAGATTATTGTTCCCTAAAGATGCTACTAATAAGAAAAAAAAAATAATCTTTGGGTACATTACCAGTACTATTGGAAGCATAATCCTATTGAAAAAATCTGAGACCAAATGCTTCGTGGTTTTATTATGTCAGTAAGATTATCAGTATTTCTTATCTTGTTGTACTCTTGCATTTAAAACAACTATAGGAAAAGGAAGCACGCAAGACAAAAATAAACCAATATCTGTGTCTTTGTGTCAGAAGAAACATCCTTAAATCTCATTGTCTCAAGAAGGAAATTTGTACATAGTGGTTCAGTAGAGATTCAAGGGTCAAAATTAAAAATTAGCATTTTTTATCTGGTATCTAGCCGTAATGATATCTATACATTCTATCATTTCCTGGAAAATTACAGCTTACTTAGCACTGGCCAGAAAAAGATAAAGGCAAGAGAACCATTTTAATTGGCAGAGACTTTTTTTATAGGTTGCTTCAGTCTTCAGTAAAGATTAATATCTTTCCAGACTATATATTTAGGAAGTGGTTAACTTAAAACTGTTAATGCCTGTGATTTCACAGTAGGACTGATAGAAATGTTAGAAGTCCATGCAGTTTAATAAAGTAAAATTCTTTTAGGCCATGTATAAATATTTCAGTTAAATTAACCAGTTTTAGGAATATGTTGACAAATATAGGCAAGGGATTTTACATTGCTGTTTAACAAAAAGGATTGCACAGATGTCAGTAAATTTTATGCATAATTATTTTTTAAAAAATAAAGAGGTTTAAATTGTGTAAATAGTAGATTATCTTGAAATTTACACAAAGTAATTGATATATGGAGGCCTATACATTCAGAAAAAAGTCTTTTGCCTTTTTGCTTATTCTGGTAGATTTGTGCTGGTTTGCCTTGTGTTAAACAGAGCACAGTATTTTTCCACTCTTTGCCTTGAAGAGGCTCTGGGGTAGCCCTCGACATCCACTGGCTCAGTAATACAATACCTAATTCTGTCTGGTGAGACTCAGAGCTTCAGCAGCAGATAATTAACTGCAGCAGGATTTGGGATCACAGTTCAAGACACATCTCATCTGTCATATTGCCTGTACAACTACAGTTCCACTTCTGTTCACACCTTGAGCAAACACTATTTCTGAAGATAAGCAGCACTTATCTCAAACCTAAGTGTATTTAGGATTCGCTCATGAAATATGAGATCTAGGAAAAAAATTCTGCTACCAGGAAAACAAAGATCTTCTTTGTCTTTTGTTGTCTTTATAATCATCATTAAAAAAAAGTATAATTTATCAAATCTATGTCTTCAACCTGAACAGCTTTTCCTTGGCCTTGCTTGTCAATCCAGCCCAGGCCATAAAGTTACACAGAATTCACAGAATCACTGGGTTGGAAAAGACCTTAAAGATCATTGTGCCTAACGCATGCCCCAACACCTCAACTGAACCATGGCACTGGTGCCATATCCAGTCTTTTCTAAAACACATCCAGGGATGGGGATTCCACCCCCCCCCCAGGCAGATCATTCCAGAACTTTATCACCCTTTCTGTAAAAAACTTCTTCCTAATATCCAACTTATATTTCCCTCCCCTTAATTTTGTTTGGTACATGTTAACATAGAAGAAATGCTAAGCAAAAGAAAGGACAGTTAGGCTTCAGTAGTTTCCAAAAGAGTCTTCCATCAGATCCTAATGAAGAAGCAGATGAAATATGAGCTAGATGAGTGAAATACAGGGTGGCTCAAAACTGTGTGACTGGCCACCCCCTAGTTCAGCACTGGGTTCAATCCCCCTTGAAATCCTCATTAAGGATGTGGCTGACAGGGTAGATCTCAGCAAGTTTACAGATAACACCTAAGCCTGAGCAGTAGCTGATGCAGCAGAGGGTCCGGCTGCCATCCAGAGGGACCCCCATGGTCTGGAGAAATGGTTCCAGAGGAGTGTCCTGAAGTTCAAGGCCAAGTGCAAAGGCCTGAACCTCTGAAGGAACAGCCCCATGTAGCAGTGTAGGCTGGGAGATGAGCAGCTGGGCAGCAGCTCAGCATAAAAGGATGGATGATTAAGGGACTAGTCCTGCCCAACCTCAGCCACACATTGATTCTGATTCTAGGATTCTTTTTCACATGCAAAAATCATACATAAATGAGTGAATAAGAAATTATCATGGTACATATCCTTCATCTATTGCACTTCTAAGCAATTTCTGCTTTCCCAATCTGGAAACGAAAGCAAAGTGGGAAGGCAAGGTAATAGAATTTACAATAATTCCAAAGTTTCAATGATTTATTTCTTAGTTATCCCTTGCCTTTTGCAAAAATTCATGGCTTCCCCTGAGATCTGGATGTTTTCTTTGGAAAGGTTATGAAAATTAGGAAATTTTTGGGAATAAATCCCACAGATTACCAGATTTCGTTTCAAACTTGTATGTGTATTTTTCCATATTTGCTTTTTAAAGTATGAGGAACTCTGAAATAATAGCTCTCTCACCCTAGTATATAAAAACATGCTTGCAAACACTGCTATTTTTGTTTCAAGATTTCTGAGGAAGAGCCAAAAATCTAATTTAACTAAAGAGCACATGTCTTTAGTGAGGTTTTTCCTTAGCAATAAAAATAATTCTTTGAACAGAAAAGACAAATATCTTTCTCCTCACTCTGAAGAGGAAGAAAGCAGCAGAATTCACATACTGTCCCCTATGCATTCCATCTAATATTCCTGGGACTAGAGAAATTTTGGCTCTGCTCAGAGAAAAAGCAATGAATCAAATATGTGGGGAATGAAGTTTATGATAGCGGTGATTTTTGTAATCCAGCACCAGTCAAAACTTTCAAACCAAAGCATATGTCCTGTAAGTAACACTTGAGGCTTCATGTAAGAACTGGATGGCATTGAATTTTCATTTTTCTTTTTTTTTTCCCTTTTCTTTTTCCTCATTAGAAACTGTTATGTCTTCAATGGAGACATATTTCATTTTCTTACATCATAGAAAATCTACTTCAGCAGCTCATGACTTTGAAGGGTATTCTTTGTCTGTTCTGCTGCCAATCAGGATAAAAACAGTAATGAGAGAAAGAAAGAAGAATAATACATTGATAGTTTCTCTGTATTTATCTTTCTCAGAAATTTTTTCATTGTATTTTCTTTCTAATGAGTGCAAATTCTCAAAGCACAGATTACTTTGACTTTTTCACCACACAATTTACCCTAAAGTATTTGCCACTAGGGTTATAGGGATTTTTCAAAAAGTAGAAACACAGTTTTTGTAGTTGGTTCATTTATATTTGTTCTTTACATGACAGAATTAAAGCTCTGTTAGTCTCAATGATTGAATCTGCATAAGAATAAATATAAATATTAGGGCTCTGGGATTACTTTCATGGCTGAACTTGTGCAGGAAATTTGAGCAGTTCAGTCATCACAAGAACTTGAAATCTTAGCCTGAAACCTCAAAAGAGGTAGCAGATTCCAGAATTATTTGTTTCATTAGAGCACTTTAAAGTAAGTGCAGAACTAAATAGATTAGAGCAGAAGGAAGGAAGGAAGGAAGGAAGGAAGGAAGGAAGGAAGGAAGGAAGGAAGGAAGGAAGGAGGGAAGGAAGGAAGGAAGGAAGGAAGGAAGGAAGGAAGGAAGGAAGGAAGGAAGGAAGGAAGGAAGGAAGGAAGGAAGGAAGGAAGGAAGGAAGGAAGGAAGGAAGGAAGGAAGGAAGGAAGGAAGGAAGGAGGACTGGATTGCTTCACTTCTGCATCACTCTTATATAATAAATTTTAATATGGATGGAGAACATTCTTTAAAGTTTCAGAACACAAGGATGAAAACTATTTATCTTGGTTAACCAATCTAAATTTTGGTTGTCTAAATCCAAACTGGTGACTGTACAGATATCTATACAGTTAATGGAAGTAAAAATCACTCTAGTTAATTCAACCAGTCCTTGCAGAAAGTGTTTTGCCCTCTGAAGTTGCATATTTTCTTTGTGTGGTCCTGAAGGTCACTGTATCCTGAAGATGACAGTGATCTGGGTTGACTTTTTAAGTCTAGACAACTTGCAGATGTCTAAGTAAATTCAAATGAATTCCCTGCAAATACCCAAGAGCATTTTATAAAAAAACCCTCTATCATTGTAGTATTTCATGTCTCATTCTTTTTCTTTTTTTTTGAAGGCCTCTATTTTTAGCCATACTTTTCAACAGTGAGCATTTTTATGTCACTTGAATTTATTTAAGAAATTTCAAAATACTTTACAGAGAGCTCTGAGCTATAGGAATTTGCTTTTAAATTACCAAATTATATTTTGTATTACTTTAAAGTATAAACAGTTTCTCTTGAATAAAAATTAAGTTTCATTAGAAGTTCTACTATGAATACAGATGGAACTGAAAATCTGTAAAAATTGAAGTCACAGCAAGTTCTTGTCCTTTGTCACATATTATCTGGAAAAAATGAATCCTCTTGTTTCCCAGCATTTTCTTCAGGACGTCTGACCAATATCCAGAACTCAATTTGAACAGTCCATTTTGTGCTGCATCTAATTAACAAAGATCTCCTTCCATTTCACAAAATGAGATGAAGATACTGCACTTATGCAGCATTGGCAGAGCTATTTTACATGTACCAGAATATGATCTTACCCAATGAAATGGTGCTTAACTGAAAACTATAAAATGAAACAGAAAGTTAACCAAGGTTCCTATTCAAGATTATTGGGAAATTTGTTAGACATGGGTCATTAATGTAAACTACCTGAGAAGCATTACAGGGACATTGCAAGGTTGACCCTTCTTCCTCTCCAAATGGTATTTTATGTTTTTAAAATACTCCGCAATAAAACAGAACATTTCTTTTCAGATTTGGACTGTCAAGATGTGAACTGTTTAACCTTGATCACGTTCCTTTAAAGCTGCTCCTAATATTTTTTTGAAGACTAAGTTTAGTGTGTGTATGTGACTTACTCAATAGTACTTATAACTTAGCTGTTTCCTGCCTAAGTGATACTAGACATCATAAGAATCAGTGATAGAATAGACTAAAATAGTTCTGAAAGAGTAATAACCAAGGGCTAAAAGGAAATTGGATATCCTAGTAAAAAACTGTTGAAAATTGCAATATATCACGTAACTTTTCTCTGCATAGTGGAGGATGTTATTTAAATCAGGCTTTTTTCACATATTTTAACTCCTCAGTGAAGACACTCATGAAATATGTTTCAAACCTCATGCACACCTTGGAAAACAACTTGAAAATGTGTGGCTCTGTGGTCATCTTTCTGCACATGATAAGAGCCAAACTCAAAGGGTACATCAGGCTTTAAAGAAGCAGAGAGTTTAGCAGCTGGTCAAATTCTAAATACACATTTCCCTCTTGAAGGGAAAATATGTACCAGAGACAACTCTGTTTCAAACCCTGTGAGATGCATAAGGATTTACTAACACAAAAAATAATCCTTACCTTTCTCATAAGAATATACCTAAAGTATTATGTGCCTTTGCTGTTTTTTTTTTCCCCTCAGCATTCAAATCCTAAGTGATAATTATACAGTGGTATAATGAATAAGTACTGCTGAATCTTCCAGATAGGGATGCATGTGCACCACTCCAAAGTTTACAGATTTAAAGACCCCTTGACACATATTTGTATGATGTCATTAAAGATTTGGATCTCTGATTCAGCTGAAAGAGTAAAAAGCTCAACCAGACAAGCATTTATACCTTTGCTAGATAGGAGAAAAAGCTCTAATTATTAATGGAAATAAGTTATTAGAATAAATTATAGCTCTGGGTACCTTTATTTTAGATGCAAAACAAAAAAATTTGGAACTTTAGGCCAAGCATGGTTCAATAGCAACAAAAAACCCCTTATAAACATATTCTTCCTAAAGGTTGATGAGAACTACCATACTCTGTGGAAGTTTGTCTACAGACAAATCTCTCAAGCCCAGGAGTCAGGACATATTCCTTTATTCCCTTAACAAACCTTACAGCTCTAATCCAACCTGCTGTTGCCACAAGTGGAGCAGAATGGTAAATAAAAGCATGTGCATTACTTAGGCAAAAAGATCAGTATTTTTTTTCTTCAGGACATGCTTTATGAATCCAGCAAATAACTTATGAACTCTGAATATCCATATAGTAGAGCTAAAGGGAAAGCTTTCTCATAGATAACAGGATCTCTGCATGAAACTTCTCCAAACCCAGTATGAAGTTTTGATTAAGAAAATACCCTGGTGAGAAAGTTCTCTACAGTAACCTAACATAATATAACATACTATATTAACATATAACTTAATATTATATAACACCAGCAGAGATATTGTCAAAATCAGTTTGGATTTCTGTGGCAATCCTCACATCTAGGTAAGAGGAAATATTTTCCCTAGTCTCACTTTTTATTTTCTTTTAATTAAAAAATACAGAAGTGGTAACTTCTAAAAATGAAGCTCTATGGATGTACCTATCTCCTATATAACTTAGCCACAAGATTTAATGGTCCATGTAGACTACCAGGATCCCATCTTCTCTCCTGTACAATTCCTTATTCTAGGCTTAGGATTGCTACCTCACAACCTTATTGTGCTTCTTGGATTCCATAGCCAACAACAGAGGGTCACAAGGGAACGGACCCGTCCTTGGAGGCAAAGCAGCAGGTCAGAAGAAAACAGGAGGTTGTGCTGTGAAGAAGAACCATTGCACAGGTGTTGTAAAGTGGAGGCCCTGGTGTTTTAAGGAGGCATACAGGGAGTCAAAGAAGGCAGCTGTGGTAAAGTCAAGGTACAAAATGGTTACCTCAAGATGCCCTTTTAATCAAAGCACAAGTGATGCATGCAGCCTTACATGTTGTCTTGGAAAATATTTCCCACCATTTTAGCTTTCCTCCTTACCTGTTTGCTTGCCTAATTTAGGCTTTATAGAAACAATAATTCAACTGAACCAAAATCACCAGAATCTATTGTCTGGTTGGAGAAAGGAAAAAAACCCAACCAACTATGTACCCTGCCAGTTTAAACAAACAGATTAAATACAGTAAATGCAAAGCAGGGAAGCAGGATGCTAGGTGGGGTGCTATGGGGTTTTGTAGAAATTTAATGAACAGAAGACCAGCAATGAAAGAGCCTTCATGTGCCAGATTCTCAGCTTCATAGTAGTACAGTGAGAGTTATTATACTGGTACATGAATATCTACGCTGTCAAACTCCACAGGACAATGTTCCATGTCTAAGATGAAAAGTGGAGTAGAAAGCCCAGGAGAAGTTTCACACATCAAAGACAGAAACCATCCACAGCTCACTCCATTGTGGAACAGGGCTTCATAGTCCAGAGATAGCAGAGGCACGCTTTCTGCCATTAATGCTGCCTAATGCATACCAAAAACTTTCGCAGATCTCAGGTGACTTGAGCACAACAGGTCCCAATTCCTATTATCTATTCTGAAAGCTATAGAGAAGAGTTGAAATCTAACAGTGTGGAATCTATTTGAATGATGAAATCCTTATTTTCCCTTCATATCTTATTGAAAGGATTACAAAAGGAGGGAGGAAAAGCCAAATTACAAGTAAATTTAAGTCAGAAGTTCACCTAGGGAGTTGACTGCTTTTTTTGAAATTGCAGTTGGATTCGTTTCTTCATGTTGTTTTGAAAGGCAGTGGCAAATCTATGCAGATTACCTGCATCCTCTTGGGTAATATCAAATACAATATATCTTAATGCTTATCTTAGCATTAAGATAGCTAGAAGAAGCTCCAATGCAGATAACAAGAATTTCCCAATGTTTACATATAATTTGCAAACTCAAATCCTAGGCCAATATGTCGCTGCAAAAGGCACTTTTTTTCTTTTTCTTTCTTTTCTTAATGGCTTTTGGGAATGGAAATCAAAGTGCATAATGAAAAAAAATAGCAAAGTGAGTGACTACAGAATTTTTTCAGGAAAAATACTTAGAGGTTATTATAATAATTTTTTCTTAATCTTACTGACTCTGTTCGGGGGGGTGTAGCAGGTGTTTTCCAATGCTACAGAGAGGAGGGAGTTTGTACATAGTAACTTGAAAAATTATTCTTTCATCCTTGATGTAAACAAAAAGTAGTCTGCATTTTCTGTAAAAACCTACATTAAGATTCTTCTGAGAAGGAATTCTTTGCATTTAAAAGTTAGAAGAAGTAAACTGAATTGCATCTCTATAGTGATATTTGGATTTTAATGATGTGCCAGAAAATATATATAGCAGTATTGCTGCTTTTGATGGTATCACAGATGTTGCACAATAAGTTAGAGCCTTTCAAATTTGGTTCTTAAGTTGATAGTATTTCTTAAGAAGGTATATTTTTAAACTATATTAAATTTTCTCTAAAGATTAATCTAAAATGGAACAAGAATTTTTTTTTAAATATTAAATTAATTATTGTTTCTTTTTTATTTTTCGAGGGAAGGTCTCCTCAATTTCTTAGCAGAAAGAAATGGGGAAGTTTGAAAAGGTTATTGATAAATTTTTTTATTTTTTTTTTCATAGGGGTTAAACTCACAAACTTCTCTGCCATCTGTTGAGGTGATGATAAAACAAGATGCAAGAGGAAAAATACAAGATACAGTAGAAAAAACTAATCCAAAAAACCACAGAGGCCAGCAAGATTATAGGGCGATCAACATTTCCCCATCTGACTTTCGTTTGCTTGATTAGTTTATTGAGTGTTTTAGTGAGGATTAGACTTCAGTATCTACTGTGTGAACTTGTCAATAGATATCTTTCTTTCAGACTTCCTCTGTAAACATTAAAGGACATTTCAACATAAATGACCTAAAGAAAAATGGCTACATGTCAGTCTACCTAATGGATACCTGTTAGCACTGTTAACAAACCTGATACATGCTGGAAAATTCTGCTTAGCCTTTGTAAAAATGTGCAGCCCGTTATTTATACTGCCAATTCCAGCGCTTCTGTTCCTGCTCCACTTCTGCTGCTCTTCTCATGAATGTTCCTGGGAAACCATGACAGTACCTGAGGCCCATTATTGTCTTATCCCCATTCCTTGAGATGATCCATACAAATTTAGCCACCCTGAAGCGGCTTCAAATCTTCTGGATATGCAAAGCATTGACCAGAGCACCCAAAATTGCCATGGTGTTCATTATTTTCTTAAGTCTTCCAACACAATTCTCATAAAAATCAGCCATTCAAGGGCTGGCGTGTGCCATGGGTTCAGTTACAATGACTTTTTTAGCTGCAAAAGACAAAGCTCTTTTATAAATCCTTCAGCCATCCTCAGCAGCAGCCCCAGACTTTGTGGACCAGTCGCCACATTTAGATTGCCCATGGGCATCTTGGCACTGAGTGAGTCTGGGATTGCCATACACTGACATGCACGTGGATCTCACGGCTGTGTGGCAGGGGAGAGCAGACATGCCACTGTTTCCAAGAATGTGAAGGCATGAGGTGGACTGTACTCACAGATGGAGCAACATCATCCTGAAACCAGTATTGCTTCTCTTGTCCTATGTATATGAGATTGATGGTCTCTACATACCTCTGTGCACAGTTATGACATGATGACTGTCATGGCTCTGTTTGTGTCATGAGAGACCCAAGTCCTGATTTGCAGTGCACATCTATTATTTGCATAATAGATTTGGTGTTTACAGGAGTTTTGCCATCAAGGGCTATGCTGTCAGCGAATAGAGAATAGATCGATATTCAAACTATTCTCTCAGCCATAAGGAAATTTCTTATTGGAAGGAGCTATTTTGTTTACTCCTGCATGAAATCTGCTTGTAAACTTGCATTCATAAACTGTCACAACACGGTAGGCAAATGAAGGGGACAGTGTCCTTTTTTTATTGTACTTTTGGTACTGATTGTAGGCAGCCAGATCTCTATTCCAATTATTTTAAGGGCTCTAACCACTATGTTGCTACTTAAGTAGTAGGTTGCATAAACAGATAAGCTCTTCTGACTGCATATTTTCAGTGAAGGGCATAATGAGTTCTGTCTTTAGTGGTGAAATTAGTGCTTTAAGCAAAACCATCTGACAGGGTCTTTCAGAGGACTTGGACACATAGTTTGTGAATCCTGAATCACTGTCAGCAAGAGACCAGAGAAACTCTCTTTGTGGTTTCATAATGCTTCTCAAAATAATTAGCCAATAATTCAATTATTATGACAGAAAATTGAAATTTTTCAGTTCTCATATATTTCTAACAACACATTTCTATGGACTCATTTAACCATCTTTTGCAGTGTGTTTAAATATTTCTGGGTTTACTATGGGCCTTTTACTAAGATGTTATTTTTACCACTATGGAACTTATTATGACAGCACTTGTGCTGCAGTTTAAGGGTCAGGATCATTTAACACATGGTACCTCACTCTTATGAGTTTCCACTGCAAGTCTAGAGTAATTGCAAGAAAAGTATGGTTAAAACAGACAAAAATTTGAAAAAAGTGCTGCCTGACAGAATTTATAAGATACTTCATAAGTCTATTCCTAATAGTTTTAGGGATACCTATATATGTATGCTCAAATACTCTCCACTGTTGCACAACCTGGTTGTTTGACTTCTATAGTGGTCACAGCAAAATTGAAATTTAAGAAAGCATGAGAAAATAAAAAAAACTCCAAACTGGCATTAATGAATTAGTTATCTACACACCAGCTGCATGGCAAGAAACCAGTATGCAAGCAAGAATTTTTAACAAAAGGCAAGAGATAAATTAACTGTAAAGTGGAGTCAAGTCTTAGTGTGTTGAGAGTAATAGTAAAAATTTCCATTGTTCTCAATGGGAGCAAAATTTAGCCTATGGGTTATATGACATTCATTAAAATATTCATAAGTTGTAATATAAGGTTGAACAGAAATATCATTCATATTTCATTAATATGTCAAGGTGAAAACTAATGGAGTATAGATATCACAGGTATAAGAGCAGCTTTTTTGCTTGTATTTCACATTTCTCTCCTTGACCCTTTTACACTTTCTAGGTCATGTAGAACAATCATACTATTTAATTTGCAAAGCCTGTCAAAAACCTCTGGCAATACAGCTGAATGGAGGAAGCAGAAAGACATATTCCAACTTTTGGGGGACTGAAGCAAGCAAATGCCACCGACTTAGAAATCCTTCTTCTGCAGGACTGTGTGCCAGCAGCCATGGTTTCACCATTCATAATGATTGCATCAAGCTGCACATGACCAGCAGCACTCAATACAGCACCATGACCTGCAGGAAGCCATTCCATTTGTAAAAGGTCAAGCATTCTTTGCCTTCAGCTTTTGAAATGAAGTAGAGAAAACAATTTCAGGGCTATTTACTGCCCAGGTCTCTGACAGCTTTTGTCCTAACTTCCTCTAAGAGATACTTGCTTTTATCGTTACAGTACTTTGAGTAAATATGATGCTTGTGGCTACAAAAAAAAAAAAAAAAAAGCATTTGATTTTTTTCTTTGAGTCATAAAGCTTTTATCTTGTTTCTACATTCAGAAAGTCTCCCTGGAAATACTTTCTTTTTTTAGAGTTAATGATTGATGTCCCTTCTATACATTTTTGGTAGTCAGATAAGAATGTAGATGATCATAGAACAATACTACAAATGTGGAAACAAATTTATAATATTTTCACTACTAATGTAAATACGACCACTCTCAAAATCAAACCAAAATTTTTATTGCCAAGGTCCAATTTTATATTGCATTTCTAATCCTTTTCTATGCTGCTGATGTTAGGGAAAAACAAGACATAAACTTTCTAGACTTCTGATTAAACACAAATGTACATGCAGGGGCAATATAATGTCTAAACAGATGATTGAGTCCAGTAAGAATCCTAAATTATCAGGCATAATAAACATACAAAAGCTACCAAGACAAGCTAATCCCTTAAATCAAAAAAACAACAGCTTAGTCACATTCTTGTGCATTTTATTACAAGAAAAATTTATGAGACACCTATGGTGAACCTAAAGGTGCTTTCCAATGTATTAGAAAGTCATGGCACAACAGAAAACTCTTGGCACAAAACTTTGCTAACAGGAAAGGGAGGTATGGAATGACAAGAAAAGTGTATGCCTTATAGGGAGTAAGTTAGCAAGAAATACTGGTAAAACTTATAATAATATTGCCCAAAATATTCTATATTGCAGGATTATCATTCCCTTGTACAGGCATTCTGATTCTTCCCTCAAAACAGAAAAAACTTCTACAGTATCCATCAATACTTTTCTTTCTAACATTTCCCTTGTTGTTCCTGCTGCTTCCTTTTGAAAGCACCCCTAAAGCACCATCAGGTTTATGATTCCATAAATCTGCAAGAAAGAATTACAGTGCAATAATGGTCATCTGCCTCTAAATTAAAACTGTATCATAACACTGGAGGCATAACACTGGAGGCTGGTATCTATAAACTTGTTAAAGCCTACAAGTAAAACATTAAAAGAAGGAAAAAAATATTTTCCCAACATGATGTATATTATATAATTATGATGTTAGTAAAACCCTTCAGTGTAACCATGAGAGAAAAGGAATAAAACAGTAAATAATTACTAAGAAGAAATAAAACAGTAAATAATATGACAATATGGAGAGATGGCTCTTGGTGGAGCCTGTAGGGGTGACACACCCATTGTCACCTTAGCTTAGAAATGGTCACTGACAGCTTTTAGTCAGAGTGATTTTTCTAGTTAGGATAAAATTAAACATTTCTCTCATATCTTGTATATTAATAATTTTACCACCACACTATCCTTGATGGTAATCATTTTATGTTAAGGAAATGAGGGAAAATAAAAAGAAAAACAGTGAAGTGTTCCTTTGGCATCCATTCCCTAAACCCAAGACATCAACACAGGAATAAGAAATAAATATTTGATTTACAAATCAAATGAAATGTCTTTTTCAAGAGCCAGGTTTAGAATTTGAGGATTACAGTGATATGTAATCCAGTAGAAGCAGGATTATTCTGACACCTTATCCTACAACTGGATATAGCTGTTACCACAAACTTGCTCTGATTCACTCTTCACTCCACAGCTTTGCTTACTCATCTTTTCCACTTTTATTTTCTTTGTCTTTTTTGCTCTTCTCCTCTCATCTTTTCATGTAAAGTAGCAAAAAATTCATTTGTAGCAGTCTCTCACTTGGATTAGCCTCTTTTTGTTTAATTGGTTTTCCAACTTTTTAAAGGGATGTCTTTCAAGATTTCTGGTTTTTTCTTTCTCTTTTCTGAATCCCTCCTAACTTTTCTGAGTAAAATAATTTTTTTTCTGAACTTCTGAATTTCTTGTGTTCAAACGTTACCTTCATAACCTGTCAACTTCTACTGCTGTCTTTGCAAATTTATTGTATTCTTCTTTCACAGGCAACATTCATATATAAAGCTGTATGTTCTATTGTTTTGTTGACTCATCTTGAAGAAGCTGGTGATTGTTTTTCTTTTCCCAATCACAATTCATATTCAACATTCCCAGTGAGAGAAACTGAAAGATTACATTGCTTTATATCACTTTTTAATGCAAATGAAGAGCACCAAATTCCCAAAGAAAATTGTTATTTGTCAAGATGACCTAGTAGAAGGAAATATCATCTAAGGTTTTGTATAATATTTCTTTCCAGGGTGAGGGCTCCTGCAAGCCTCTTTAATATTCTGTATAAAATAAAGTAAGGAAATATGAGGAGTTATTCTTTTCTTGCTTGGAGTTTTGGGAGTAATGTTCTATCCCTTCATGCATTCTGAATACATTAGCCCAGGTAGAAAACTCCCACTCTGTATTTTATGGATGTAATTCTTAGGTATTATTTTGTATGTTATGTTCTGGTATATCATAAATATATATGCCTACATAGTGAGGATTGTTTTTAACTATTAGCACAGTAAAAGGGCTTCAGCACTTGTCTCTACAACAACATTATGAGAAAATAAAAGGTTTATTTATCGTGAACATTTTTAACAACAATTATTGCATGACTGCCCTTAGGATCCTGATATCCAAATTAATAGTTACAAGGGATTTGTCTCACATATTTTTCTATTGGATCAGTACAAGCTGAGTAAACAAACTAAAATCTAAAATTCATTGGAAAGTCACAAAAGATCTGTCTTTGTCCTCTAAGCACCTTTTGCGAATGCAGCAAAAAAATAATCTTTGTTCTCTTTATTGTCCACTGAAAGCAAAATAGACCTGTGATTTAATGTGAAAGAAACAAATCCTCAAGTTACAAAATTCAGATCTAGATAGGAAATATCAAGAAATCAATGTTACATATCAAACTCAAATTATCTAACAAAATGTAAAACAATCATTTAGCAAGGAAAACTGGACTGGTAAATCTGAGGTACTAAATTTGGCCATAAGTGGATGAATTAAAAAAAAAATAACAGCATATTATTCCAAATAATAACTATTTTGTCTTTATTTTTTATTTTTTGAGCATTTTTCAATGCTTGGAAATAATAGAATTGTTAGAAAATCTGCCACAAAGAACACTAGGTTTCCCTCCATTGCTTACAGGTGTTACCTTTCAAGATCACTGAAAGTAGCCAAAAAATACCTAATGTCAAAAAGTGGGATGTAATTCTTTTTCCTTGCTGTAGGACCATTTTTAATATTCCTTCAAATCAGGTTTCTTATTCTGCTTCATTGCTTAATGAGGCCTCAGATTAATCTACAAGGAGTCAATAAATCATAAACTCTTTTATTCATGCTCAAAGTGCATTCAATCAATTTTACCCACTGCTGAGCTTTCAGTATCATCAAATGTCTGATCTATCTTTGTGCATTTACTAAATAATTTGAGAATATTACATTGACTGATTATACATTATTTTGAAGCACACAGAATCTATAGTTATATTATGATTTCTCAAGCAGGCAAAAACTTGTTCATTTGTTGTTGGGATGATATGAACATGATTATTGACAGAGCACACAAGGGAGCTTTTACACACACAAAAAAGCTTTACCTATATAAAAAGACTTTTTTAACATGTTTCTGTGTTATACCAAGGCTCTAAACTACATCTCATTTTCCTACTCTAAGATTTGAGACTAGCCTGTAGTACTCAGACAAAAGAGTCAGAAGAGCCTTATTGCTTTCATTCTCACTTGATGGCAGAGTGATAAGGAAGTGCACAAACAGCAGATAGAAAAGGTAATGGGCATGAGATTTGGCTGCAGTGACCTGGCACAGTTCAAAGGAAGAGGGTGGTCCCACACCCCCTGAGGAGTCTATCTAGTCTGTGTATCTTTCTATGCAGCCTTTTGCTTGTCCAACAGGCAATCTCAGCAGAATGTGATTTTTCAGTTTTTGTTGTCCTACTAACAGCATAACCATTCAGAGGTATAGATAGGGAACACTTTTATGCACATATGAGAGAAAAAGAGGTTGAAAAAATGGTCCTATGTAATGGAAGGTGCTCAAAGTTCTTCTTGCAGGACTTCATAACATCAGATAGTATTTCCTACAAACTGATGACTACTATAGCCAACTCATAAAGGATTATCATAGCTCACTGTGAACAGACTTTCTGCATCGTGAAAGTCTAGGCATTGTTTTACCTCTTATCTCAGTTGTTTGTTTGCTTTAAAGAATTAAATAATGTCTGACCTTGTCCTCTGAAAAACAGGTAAAAAAGGTGTAGATAAGTACCATCAGGTCATGGATTTTGATAGCAGAAAGAATCTAAGGTATGAGAAAGGGAAGCAGAACACTCTCTGTTTAATCCTCACTATTTGCTAAATTTAGCTGCTCCATGTTTGCACTAAAGTTTTTCAGGGTGGCACCATAAAGAGCTTCTTTTTCCTAATTGACTATACAACTCTTCCAAGATTATACCCTGGCACCCAGCAAATAGTTAGAAAATTAAGAAAGTGCTCTGAGGCAGGGCAGCACAGCATAAATCCTGACTTGAACATTCAAACTGAAGATTGCTGGCATAATGCATTTGAAATGCATTCAACATTAGAAATTTTAAATAGAATATGAAATTAGATTTGTGACACCTCTACAAAGTTAATTCTAACTCCACACTCCTCTGTGTAACTATTTGTGTCTATGCTACTTTTTTCTTTCATTGTAAATTCAAGAAAAGTGTAGTGGAACTATCAGCCAGAGCAGGCACAAAGAAGGGACAGAAGTTGTTAATTTCAATGTATTATAAATTCTTCTTTTTAACTGTCAGATCAAGAGATTTTCATAGGCACAGCAAAAAAGTAGGTGTTAATTTACTTTGGAATAAGGGAAATACAATACACTTAAAACTCAGAAAAGTTAGAAACAATGCAGATAAATAATTGAAACAGACAAATACCATAGAAGAGATATGAGAAACACATTGTCATAAAAACAGATTATGTTTTCCTTTTGTCAATGCAGAATTAATAGCTGAATGCTTTAATGAGGTTTTATTTTACTAAGCCTTCATTACATTACCAAGACATGCTACTAAAGAACATTTATTAGCACATTATGAAGTGTTATAAATAATTGAAACTAAGCTGCCATTGTCAGTTGAATAAGTGCTTGCAATTTATTATTATTATATTTCCCCCCCGCAACTCAGTTCACAAAATTCAAGGATTTTCATTAAATGTGGAACTCACTACACCAATACAGAAGTCTCCTGGCACTCCTGGCACTCCTGGCTTTGCCAGCCTGGGTCAGGAACTGTTGGTAACTTGCAAGATGGGCTCCTGCCTGGGTGCTCTCTTTCCCTGGTCTCTGTACTCGCCTGAAGAGTGACAGAGTAATTCTAAGAGAGGGATTGTACAGTGCAGCTTAACAGAGTGATGCTGTTCTTCTTGGCACAGCAGCATCCACTTTGGAATTCCTGAATGCAGGAAGGAGAATTGAAGGGATGTCCTGAGATGTCCCTTAGTAGGGGGGGCCCTCAGCAAGTGCTGATCATTGCAAGTGACACAAAAAGGCTCTGATGACTGTGGAAATATTAAAAATACTATCCCAGATGTTCTCCCTCATGACACCATCTCACCCCACTCTAATTATTAGATGGCAGAAGGTTTTTTCTATTTTGATGCTCAGCATGCCTTCTTTACTAGAAAGGCAGTAACTTGTGTATCATCCTGATTGATTCAGCTATTCCTTAATTTAGTTCAGAGAGTCAATCAATATTTTGTATAATGTGGTGTGTGTTTTGATAAGCAAAGAATTGCCTCCTGAATCACTTCTTAGGCACTGAATATAAAACCACATATCATTTATTATTCCAGTTTGATAAGCAACTCTGCTTGAATTAGTCATTGATTAAGCAGAGCTTTTGTGTCAGATTACAATAGGAACTTGGTTGCTACTCCTTTAAAACAGTAGCTGCAGCAGTCTAAGCAGTTCTTTCATTCCTGTAAATTCCAATATTATTTGGTATTCAAGACAAACACAACCATGACTATATTTTCTAGTGTCTTAAATGAGTGTATTTTTGTCATTGCATATGTTTTTAAAACACCTAATTCTGTGGTATTTCAGAACCATTATAGAGAAAGAGTTCCAGGTTCTCAAGTGTTACACCTGGAGACGTCACCTGAGATCTGTAGCTAGTGTAGTGAAAATGTACTATAATTGTATGGTATGGTGTTAGAGGTTTCCACAGGCAAAGTGTTTTCCATAATTGAAAATGTATGTACAGTGTAAGTGTAAAAGATCAAAAATTTCTATAGCCACCAGTGTATAAATTACTCTTGTTATTTTTGTTATATGCAACAATACTTTTATTTTTAACAGTGTTTATTGAAGGTTTTAAGTAATGCTATTAGAAATATATTTATTCTCAAGAGAATTTAAAATTCTACTAATATTTACTTACAAAAATGCAACACTTTTGATTGGTGTGTAGCCTGAAAAGCTCATTGGTGCTGAAATGTATTTTGGAGTAGTACATCCCATTTTATTTTAAGGTTGATATGTTTTTGTTAGTGAGGTATTTACTTGTAAACAAGTTCTGTCTTTCAATTTTTGCAAATTCAACTGTTTCTGATACTTTCTCTCTAAGCTAAACCATGATATGCCTTTACCATCAGAATTTGTTGCTGTAGTTATCACATCAAAAAAGATCATGACCTCAGATGAGGAATAATGAAGAGGAGTAGATGAAATTTTCTGGCTATGTTGAAAAAAACGAAGCCTTTATATGTTATTAAGATGATGCTTAATTCAAGATCTATTGACTTGTTTGTCTTCCCCTGAAAAAGATTATTATCTTCACGTGTTCCATACACACAGTGTAGAAACAGCCAGAAGGATGGTTCCTCAAGCAAAAAGATTTTAAGAGATGGAGAGAGGAAATTATACTTTTTGCCCAAAAGCACTCTATGAGGAAATTTTTATACAAAGTAAATCAAATACTGTTCCCTTTTTACAAATTGGTAAACAGCTTTGTGTATCTGCAAGCTAAATCAGACACCCAAAGAACAGCTGCAGTGGCCAAGACTTTGGTTCAATTACTAACACTCACTGAAAAATCCTGGATCAATGCAGGTTCTAAAGACACAGAAATATATTTTGTTCTGCAAAGAGTGCCATAGCTTTGGAATACAGAGAGAAAATAAAATTTTTATTCTTTTCCTAGTCTGCTGAAATTTCACTATTCAAGAACTATTTATGTTTGTCTGTGCAATCACTCTCAGGCACTCAAGAGCCCAGAACATTTAAACTGCTTACAGTGTTTGCTTCTCTCAATGACATATTGAGAATCTTTCCAATTGCCAGCTAAAGTAATTAATTGTGACAGGACTAAAAGTGATGCAGTAATGAATCCTGAAGAAGTGTTGAGAATGGAGGAATGATGCTAAGCTTGGGAAGGAGGGAGGAAGGGAGGTGGTTTGGAGGAGTTTTTTCTTTGTTTCTCACCTTCCCACTCCACTTTAATTTTTTTAATTGACAATAAATTTAATTAATTTTTCCCAAATCAAGGCTATTTTGAACATGACAGTAGCTGGTAAGGGAGCTTTCCTTGCTTGTTTTCTCCCCCTGTCCTGTTGAACAGGGAAGTTATAGAGGAGCTGGGTGGGTATTTGGTAGCCAGTCAAAATGAACCTCCATCATTCAGGTAGTTGTCCTGCAAGAAGAGATACTGCAGGCACACTCTGGATGATAGGATATTGCATGGCTCCACAGTGGGTCACAGACTCACATAACTGTTTGACTCATTTAGAGAGCACAAATGAGCTTCAGCCATGTCAGTATAGTGCCATGTCTGAAACCATTTGTCTCTCTGACACAGAAAAGGAGGAAGGCAAGAGGGAGCAAGGGAAAGTTCAAGAGAGGAAGAGATGAAGAAACAGATGGCTGTGCCCCCCTTTGCTGTGCAGACTGGGGGTGAGATTCTCTTGCCTAAACCTCAACATCTGGTGCTGGTCAAGGCTACTTCATTACTCCTACATTGGGGCATCTGACCTGTGACCACTGCTCCAGAAAGGGCCTCATTTCTGCCACTCATGTCTGGCTATCCTGCACATCTCATATGATCTCAAATTGCCCTGAGCACACCCATATATTCAACCAAATCATGACCCCAGTCTTTATTGAATCTAATGGAATGTAGGCCCCTAGCACAAATTTATGTATCTTAACCCTCAACTCAATCCTTCTCCTATGTTAGTCTCAAACTGAATTCTGCTTCCATAAATCTAGTTGTAGGTGTCTGGACAATGGCCAAATTCAGTCTAGAAACTGCTTAGCTGCATTACCAGGGCACTATATCTCCTCAGTTCCAGCTGAGGAAATGGATTGTTTCCCTGCTGTGGCTTTTACCCTTTTCCTCCTTTTCTGTTGCATGGCTATAGAAATTGCTGTAAATATCTATCTTGGCTTAGAGTCAGGAAAACATGGAAAATTAGATTCACATATCTGGACCTTTCACTATGTGAACAGAATAAAGATGTGGCTTGCTGCTCTTATCAGCATAGATGTCCTCATTATAAAAACCAAAATAGAAATATTTCAGTTCTAATACTGAGGTGCAATGAAACAAAAATCCAAGCCTCCCTTAATAAAATTTCAGAATTAAAGTCCATTTTCAGCAGACTGACATTTGTGTTGTGGCATTTTTTGCCAAAAAGACCTAAGCAATGGAAATAACCACTCGGGATATACACTGAAATGTTGGTTTGTAATTATAATATTAGACTTAGAACAATTTATTTTTAACAAGATTATTCAACAGATGTTATTAATTAAATTTTTTTAAAATGAAACAAAATCCTCTGTCTCCTAATAAATTAGATGCTCTGTGTCCTTTGAAGAAAGAAGGAGGAATATACATTTAAAAATTACCTCTATTATTAAATGGAAAATAACTATGTTTTTAAAAAATATAGCATGCAGGTTTATCCAATTATCCATTCTATATATGTGGAGAGCCATGATATGGAAGGTGGTTTTATTCTTCTTTTATTTTATTCTTCTATTTTATTCTTCTTCTATTTTATTCTTCTATTCATCTGTTCAGGTTTGTATTAAAAGTTACATTTGGCAAGGAAAAAAAAAAAAGAAGACTTTTTTTTCCTCACCTCTGCTTTTTTATTGCTGGTAACTCACCTTCAGAAGGGTTTAGTTAAGTCCTATTTCTTCTGGTACCTGTATCATCAGTAGAATTGTATCTAAATTGTAATTTATGAAGCCATTCAGTTACACAGCAGAAACAAGACTGTAGCTTATGACATGCTGAGGCCAATAGTAGAAGAAAATGGTGCTCTCTAACTGCAGGAGAAGGTGCAATTTGTCTTCAGATCTTTTATGATGGAGCTGAGAAGCTGAGAAACAAGAAAACATCACAAGAAAAACAGAGATTTCAAAGCTTTTCCTATTGCTGTTTGATTTTTCTAAGCTTTCTATCAGTAGGAAATAAGCATTTTGTTTGACTTTAAACTCACAACAATGCCACTTCATCTGTGTTATAACCCTTCACACAAGTAATTTTTTACTACAGTATCCCCAGCTAAGAGGAAATCTCAACAAAACACAATTAATTGACATTATCTTTCATGGCCATTCACAAATTAGTTCAGCATTGGAGCTTTGTTTACAGCCTCTTTGGTTTCCATCTACTGTCCAGTAAATGGCTCTACTAGGCTTATTTAAGGACAGCAGATGGGCTTTTCCAATGTCTGTCAAATTATTCACATGATTCCAGAACTTTCTTTATTCCCCTTTAAGAAGTTTGAGATAGAGATTGTCATCTGCTGAGACAATACTGCCACAAAAGTTTGAATTAAATAAGATGGTAAAAAAAAGTATATTTATGAGTAATCTTAAGTTACAGCCATATTCCCCGTTATTCTCTAAACCCAGTTTTGAATGTTCACCTCCAAAGTGTTCAGCAAAACTTTCCTTGAGGTACCTGGGGGGAGGGGAGGGGAGGGGAGGGGAGGGGAGGGGAGGGGAGGGGAGGGGAGGGGAGGGGAGGGGAGGGGAGGGGAGGGGAGGGGAGAGGGAAAGAAGAGGAGAGGAGAGGAGAGGAGAGGAGAGGAGAGGAGAGGAGAGGAGAGGAGAGGAGAGGAGAGGAGAGGAGAGGAGAGGAGAGGAGAGGAGAGGAGAGGAGAGGAGAGGAGAGGAGAGGAGAGGAGAGGAGAGGAGAGGAGAGGAGAGGAGAGGAGAGGAGAGGAGAGAAGAGAAGAGAAGAGAAGAGAAGAGAAGAGAAGAGAAGAGAAGAGAAGAGAAGAGAAGAGAAGAGAAGAGAAGAGAAGAGAAGAGAAGAGAAGAGAAGAGAAGAGAAGAGAAGAGAAGAGAAGAGAAGAGAAGAGAAGAGAAGAGAAGAGAAGAGAAGAGGAGAAGGAATTGTCATTTGTTCCTCTTTTCTTTCATACTGCCATTATTCAATGCTGCAATATCAGATATACCTTCCATTTAAATATCACAAGATATATTTTAATTTGTTTGGTTTTATGCATGAGTCAGGCATTTAAATCCAAGAGTGAAATGGGACCCTAATTGCCAGTTTCATGTCTCTAATTTGATTCTTGAGTTTTTGCCATATATCAGAATCTATCACACCGAATCTAATACCTGTGTAAAACTTCTGCTAATATATTAATTTTACTTTCATAACCACTGAGCCTTTTATCTAGGTGTTTTATAGTATTATAGTTTGTTAATAAATGTGACCTTCTAGATTATTTGGAGGTTCTTATCCTAGCTTTAGTAATTGTCTTCTGCTCTTTGTTTCCCAAGAAAATTGAAGGCCCTTATTACTAATATTTTGTTCTAGCAGAAAACTCAGAATTTTTAGCAACTTCTATAACCATTCCTGATCTTTATAAGAACTCATCAGTTTTAAAAATAAACCATTATTATTATCTCAGCAGTGGTTTTGTCTTGTAAAAAGAACAGTGCTCTTCCTTAAGCTTTCTAGCATTTTTTCTTTCTTAGAGTTCAAAAAGTATAGTTGGCAAGTACCATTTTGTCTTTTTGATTGAAATTATTGGATTAAAGCAAATTTAGAACCTAGGAGTAGTTCACTTCTGAGTTGTTATACTCTAATTAGAAATATAGTTTAGGGATTCATTTGCTCATAAAAAATAAAATGAAAAAAAACTGAGAATTGTTGCCATATTACCAGAGCAGAGATGGAAAATTCTACTCTTCTTAACTACTCTACAGTAATGTGTAAATAATTAATATTTTGGAAGTAACAGCGCAGATATCACTCACAGAAGAAGTGTAAGGAAAATCTGGTTGTATAACTCATCACAGCAACAATTTATGTATAGCACCTGAGCCAGCTCTTATTAATTTTTGCTCTAGTAAAGATATCAGAACCTGATATCCTATAATACTAAAGTTCAAAGATGTATGAATTATCTTAAATGCTTTGGACCTTGAGCTTTGAATGTCTGATGAAGGAGGCAATGATGTCTGGACATGAATTAATTGAAATACTGATTAAGGATGCAGCTAGCTTAACAATGTGTTTAATATCTTTACTTTAAGGAGAGAAAAAAAACTTTGCTTATCTTTACAACCATACTGAAGCAAGTATTAAGTTTAATGCATTCCAAAAATGAATGAAACAAATATTATCTTACTCATCTGGCTGGCATCTAAAGTTTCAGAAGTTGTGTACCTTTCTTCAATATTACCTTTTATAATGCTTTTCTGATCTACAGAAAAAAATTAGTTAGTATCCTTTTTATTTAAAGACTACTTTCCTTGTTGTATATAAAACAGATTTTATAAGAATCTGATCGTCTGCTTTAAAAAAAAAAAAATATTATTTGCAACACTAGATAATCAAATTCGTACCCCTTTCTCATAACCCTGAGTTAATCTAAAGTGAGTAACAAACTTTAAAGCTGATAAGAACATGGAGTTTGAATCATACTTTTGTTTATATGTGTTTATGAAGGCAAATTAAGGCCACATATGTGAAGCAGTCACAGTAATGAAGGCCCTATCAAGATTTTAGCATTAGAACAGAATTATCTTCTGATTAAAATGAACTAGCTTTTGTTCTGTAGCTCAAGAACACACAGAGAAATAAAAACTCTCCTCCACCCCACAAATTATTACTTTATGTTTATTTTCTTCTCTTTTTTTAAAGCAACTAACACAAGCTGGGAAACAGTTTATAGTACAATTCTCTCTTTTTAATTATTCAAGCAGTCTGACTCTTCCAATTTCCAGCCAAATTCTTAGTCTCTGCTTGAGGTAAATTTTATTTGCAAACATATAGAAACTAAAGTAAATCTTTGGCTCTTCTTAATTACCTTATGAGGGGAATCTTTTAGAAAGGCAGTTGCCTGAATAGTAGAAGACAAAAAATTGTAATGTGTAATTTGTCATAGAAAATATAATTTAAGAGAACTTTGCACTAACTCCTTTCAGATATAATTGGTTTGAATTGGCTGAGTCGTTATCACGTGTGTTCTGGTATTCTTTTTTCCTTTGGTTTTTTTCCCCTGTTTGTTATGCTCTGTTAACTCAGGTTTTTTTTTGCTTTTATTGAAACAAATGAGTTTGCCATTCAGCAGAGGTGGACTGATGTTTAAGTAGATGAGTGTCTTGTATATAAATGAGCAGTTAAATTATTGAGCCTTAATTCCCCATGTGATATTGGAATTTACAGCATTTTTCCTCAGATTTTTCATGAGAACCTGTTTAAATTCTGCTTATTTCCTTCAATCACCCACAAAATTTGTCATATTTTCTACTTATTCTAATGTAGAAGATTCATGGAAATTACAAAAAGAATTCATAGGGATTTTTAGCAAAAGAAAGAGTTCAAGAGCAGGTTGGGCTATCAGAAGATACATTACTTGGGTTTGCTAGGTGAAGAGGAAAGGAGTTTAGTTGGTGCTTTGCCAATTCAGATCCTGACCAGTATCCAAACAGGTAGAGATGAGCAAAATCAAAAGTACAGTTCTGACATTTCTCATTGATCATGAATGGCTCAAAATATTTTCCTTAAATCATAAAAAAGTCTCAAGAAAGGAATGAAAGTAGATCTCCTGACATCTGGACTGAACAATTGCATATTATGCCTGGTATCAGTCTCAGCCAGATTAATAAAGGTGCAGTGTAGTTTATGAATTGTAAAATACTGTTTTTCATCGTGTGTTGCCAGGTACGTGTGGTTTCTGCAGTCTGGACCAATGTGTTTTAAGCAGGGTTGTAGCTCTGAAACTTCTGTGATAACCAGGAGAAAAGTTTTTAGATATTTTACCTTTTCACATTGTACCTTACTTTCTCAACTAAATCCTGAGCAAAATTTTTGCAAACTAAGGTTTTTAAGTTAATTATGTTTTTGCAGTACCATATTAGTCATGTAATAACTACATCCTATTGCTTTGGAATGCTACAATTAACACTTTTTAATTTTAATGGATTTTAATGGATTATTTTGAGATATATTCTAGCTTTTAGAAACTATAGATATTTAAAATAAAATTTTTCTTTTATTCAGATTTTTGAACTTCAGGTATGGCACCTGTCACAGGAAGTTACAGCATAGTAATATCCAGGGTCAGCTGTGGATTTTGCACATGCATATGGGTGACTGATTAGGAACATACTGGTATAAACAGCTTAAGACAAACTATTTAAATTGGCAAAACATACATTGAAATTACCTCTGACAACAAGATAGGAGAATGCAGTGCACAAAAGTTGGAGCTACCAAGCTCTTAACCTGAACCAAAGCATTTATATATCTATTGTCCCTTGAGACATGTAATCATAATTATTAAAGAAATTCTGTCTGATATGAGTCCCATGAAAATCTTTCCTTTTTTATTTTGCAGCAAACTTTTGTTCCTAAGACAAGTCATGTTCCTACAACTTTAATTCAACTTGAGTTGAAACTATCTAGATTTGGCTCTAATTCCAAAGGATCTCAAAGATTTCAGAATGAAGTGGAAAGTTCTTGCAGTGACTGAGGAAGGCCAGTAGAATAAATTTGTAATGCTTGAATATCCTAAGACCCTGGAAGTGACACAAAATTCCTTTCTTGTTCTGTTGATTTTGTATATCCTGGCTTTTCTTGGGGGAGCCACAGAGGTGTCTCCTGTGAGAAGCTGCTGGAAGCTCCCACCATGTCCAGCAGAGCCAATCCCTGATGGCTCTGAAGATGGACATGCTGCTGGCCAAAGCTTGGCCAATACGAGAGGCTGGTAACACCTCTGTGATAACATAGTTAAGAAGAAAATCAAAACAAAGTGGAACACAGTTTTTTTCCAAGTCAGAGAAGAGGAGGACTTGGGAACATGTGAGGGAACACAACATGGACACACCAAGCTCAGTGCAGAAGGAGGGGCAGGAGGTGCTCCAGGTGTCAGAGCTGAGATTCTGCTGCAGGCTGTGGTGAGACTGTGGTGAAGCAGCTGTGCCCCTGCAGCCCATGGGGATCCATGGGGGATGCAGAGATCCACCCATGGCCTGTGGGGATCCAAAGGGAATGCAGAGATCCACCCACAGCCCATCAAGGAGATGCCTATGCTGGAGCAGGTGGATGCCTGGAGGAGGTTGTGATCCAGTGGGAGACTCAGCAGAGAGGGAGAGCCCTTGCTTCCAGGCTGGAGCAGCCTGTCCTTGGAGGACTGCACCCTGTGTAAGAGTGACCCACACATGTCACAGCAGGTTTGGGAGGGCTGTGTGCCCATGGGAGGGACTTCACATTGCAGCAGGTGAGGTCTGGCTGCAGCTTGTGAGAGTGGACCCACATTGGAGGAGTTCATGGAGAACAGCCTCCCGTGGGAGAGACCCCATGGTCTCACAGGGGAAGGACTCCTCTCCCAGAGAAGTGGAAGATCATCTTGAGTGATGAACTGGCCAAACCCCCATATCCTGTCTTCCTGTGCTGCCGGTGGGAAAGAGAAAGGGATTGGGGGGAAAAAAGTTGTTTTTAAGGGCTTATTTTACTTCTCATTATCCTCCTCTGAGTTTTTTAGTAATAAATTCACTTTTTACCTCTAAGGTGAGCCTGTTTTGCCCTTGGAGTGCTGTCTCTCAGCCCTTATCTCAATTCATGAACCCTTTGTTTAATTTTTATTTCTCTCTTCTACCCAGCTGTAGCAGGGGAGGACGAGTGAGAGGCTGTCCTGAGTGGCTGGCATGTGTCCTGTGTCAAAGCATGATACTTGTTTTATTTTTTTATTTTTTGGCCTAATCTATTTCTCATGTGATTTTTTACTTGAGTTTATTAACACAAGAGTTGTGCTAACACAGCTTTATTGTTGCCAGGGTCAGCAGAGTACTTCTGCAAGGCACAGCATTGCTGATAACAGTAGCTGTCCCCCCTCTGTACTGCACCAAACCTCACACAGTCCTGTTCTTACCTTCAGTGCATCTCAGGCAACCTAAGTACACATGAACACTTTGATCAGTTGACTGCACATTTCCTATGGGCCACACTTAACATATTTCATAGTGAACTCTGCCATGGGGAATACGAATGGCTTGAAAGAGTTCACAAAGTGCCAACTCATGGATAAGAAGTTACTGAAAATCATGAAGCTCTGTACTTCTACACCTCCAGCTAGTGAACAAGAGTACACTGCCTAGGGAAAACTGGGTAATTCTACACAGAAAGTTTAAGATTGTTTTATGTTCTGACTCGCATCTAAAAAAAGTAATTTTGTTCAACAACTTTAGTGCTTGAGAACTAAATGTATTGAAGTCTGGGATTTCTAGCACTTCCCCCTGTGCCACATAGATAGAAGGGGAACTGACTCCAGCTCTAACCCAGAGCTCTGCAGAGAATTTCACCCAAACTGTTCTCAGATCACACTTTCTGTCCTGCAATGAGCTGAACACAGAGTCTTGTTTCATAGAATGATAGAATATGCTGAGCTGGAAGGGACCCATCAGGATCACTGAGTTGAACTCCTGGCCCTGCTCAGGTGCTGTGATTACTTCCCTGGGAAGTCTGTTCCTCTGCCCAACCACCCCCTGGGTGAAAAACCTTTCTCTAATATCCAACCTAAGCCTTCCCTGACTCAGCTTCATTTCACTTCCTCAAGTCCTATCACTGGTCCTGAGAGTGAAGAGCTTGGTATTACATGCCTCTCCACTTTCCCTCATGAGGATGTTGAAGACCACAGTGAGGTCTCCCCTCAGTCTCCACTTCTGAAAAACCAAGTGACCTCAGCCACTCCTCAGAAGGGTAAGGCTGCCCCTCCCAACATTCACTGGTGACCAAAACTGCCCCCAGAACTCAAGGTGACACCATCCCTGTGCAGAGCAGGACAATCCCTCTCTCTTGCCTGGCAGTGCTGCTGTGCCAGATGCACTCCAGGACATGGTGCCCTCCTGCCTGCCCTTTGTTTGGGTTTGGTTTTTCAGTGAAGTCCCAAGGTTATCATTCTCAGGATTAACGTAATCACACAAACTTGAAAAGCTAACAGCAAGTGTTTGTAAAAGACATGTTTTTCTTTTTAACTGTAGGAAAAAGAGGTAGCCAGCCCTCTTTTGTGATCCTGGTAGGAACACACCGAACTATGAAAAAATTTCTGATATGTGATCTACACATCAGTAGGACAGTGATCTGGGGAATATGGCTGAAGTGAGGAAAAAAAACAAAAGAAATAATTCTGCAGGCAAATGGTTACAAGATTGTGCCACAGGGTTCCTGTCCCTGCTTCCAAAATATGGTATAGTCACTGACTGGTACTATTAGATGAAAAAATGTACCATTGAAAACCTCTGAAAACTTCTTCTTAAAAAACTGATATGAGCTGGGCATGGGTCTTTGGGATTGTATTCTTGGACTGATGTGCCTTCCTTCTTAACTTGTTCAAGCTTGCCTTTGTGTCTAGCTTCTCTTTTTCTCCCATCTTTTTTGCAGGTGCTTATGAAACAATCCTGGAATCAAGGTAACAAGAGGGAGGAGAATTTATTAACGAACATATTACATGAAAGTTATGGGTTTTTTTCTGGGAATACATATCAGCCAAAATGTATGCATTTACAAGACTGAGATTTTATTGCCAGTGTTCTACTTCTTTCTTCCATAGTGAGTAAATGAATGTGTCCTCATTGAGTCATTACCAAATTTAATTTATTTCTTGGCATACTCTCAGACAATCTCTTCCTCTTTTCTGCCCAGCCACCTTCAACTGCAGCCAGCCAGGTGGTTCACTAACTGACTTAATAACTTATAAATTCAGCTTGCTTTACAGTTTCTGCTGAACACATTCTCTCAAGAACAACAGTTTTCCCAGCTTGAGTAATAAATGGGGTTACCTCAGGGTTTAAACAAATGTGAAGTGTGTCCTTAATGCAACCAATTTAATCAAACACATCACTGAGTTCTTCAAGTATATTATTTTCATTTAGCTGATATGAGACCTCCATTATACGTTTGATCAGTTTTAATTCCTTAGAAACTCTAATCCCTGGCACAGGCTAAGCCTCTACATTCACAAAGAGAAAATAGAATAACTCCTGAGAATTCCATACAGGGAAGGGTGGACCTTTAACACATGAATGCTTTGTGCCTTCATTTACTGTGACAACCATAGCATTTTTAAACTTTCCCATGCTTCCAGTGAAGAGCCAAATTTGGATATTGTCATCATTTAGTTATATAAGGCAAATGTCTATAGTAACTTCCAGCTGTAATAATCTGAATTTGTGACAATTTTTCTGCATATTAAATACTTTAGTTACATCTATTATTCATATAGTCAAGTACACTTCTGGCAGTACAAAGGATTGCATGGTGTGCTTAACTGTCAGGATCACCATTTGCTTTCAAAATATTTGACAGCATTTGTAACTGAAGATCTAAACTTCAACTGAAATTTGTTTATGAAGAAGTAACATGGCTTATTCTGCTTGCAGATGGGTGTAAATTGTAAGATAAAACCAACTGAAAATAGACAATTTTAAGTTCATATGTGATTGGGGTTTTTTAAGTGCAAGGCTTCCTCATAGTCCACTAATCAGGGGGTCAGAGAATCACATGGGCCACACAGCAACAGCTTTATTCAAAACCAAGGAATAAATGAGGCCAGATGTAAAAAACAGTTGGAGAAATGTGTTTGCATTTCAGCACAGAACCAAGATCATTAGGTTGTTCCTGTTAAATGAAAGACATTTTTTTCTTGAATACTGCAAACCTTCTCAAAGTTAAAAAATGTATATGCCACTATAGCTATTGACATAGTTTAGCTGATTGATTTAAAAAAAATTTAATACATATCTTTAAATGTCTAAATGGCCTGTCTATTTCTTGTGTTGTGAAAAACATTGCTCCAAGCCTATGTATAGGCTTTCTAGTTGCTGTCGCTTGTCACACAGGCACTTTGCACCTCTTTCCATCTGTGTCCTGAAGATCAAAACAATTCCATCACATCCTGATTGCTCAGACTGCCACATCATGCCTAGACCTACCTTTGTTGCCACTTCTGTATAAACCATAGTTTAAAACAAAAGTTATATGCATCATATGAAATATGTATCAAGTGAGGAAATGTTCAAATTTAGATGAAACTCCTCCTCTTTTTATACGTATCTGATATCATTTGTTTCATATAAGTGATACAAACTCTGAAATCCAATATTTTAATGATGGCATTTTACGTGACAAAGTAACTTAGACTTAAACAAAGTAGACAAACTGAGAAGTGTGAGCCAGATTAAGTGTTCAAGGAGGTAGATTAACAACTGGCTGGAATGGAAGGCTTAAAGAGCTTTTATTAGTGACAGAAAGTCCTGCTGGAGGCAAATCACTGACAGAGCTTCTTCCAAAGCTCACTCTAGCAGACATCCAATAAGATATCCTGCTGAGCATCAGATCTTTAGTTTTCATCAGTTCAAGTCTTGAGCCTCTCTTGAATTAAAGTGTTTGTACCTCCAAATACTACCCAAGCTGAATCAGCATCTTCAAAAATCAAGCTTCTGAGAAAACAGGTGTCTAGAATGCCAAAACAGCTTTGAGATTAAAGATGAGAGGCTTAATGTAAACAGTGAAAGAAATGAATCAACCCTAAAATGGGGATGACATTCAGAAGAGAAAGTATGGCCTTGTGAAGAGTGGAGGGATGCTATTACAGATCCTTACCAGAGGTAAGGATAAAGAGGGAGAAAGGAAGAAACACCAGGTAACATGGGAAGAAAATCTGGCAACACTTATACTGATTTAAAATACTGGATGAATAATAAAACCAAGAGAAAGAAGCAATAATAAGCCCAGGAAATCACCTTCTGAGTAAATTAAAATTAGTCTTCTGGTTTCAAAGGTTTGCAATATAATAAATATGGTATTCTCTAATATGTCATATGGGGTTTTTTGATCACTAAATTCACATTTCAATGCTTTCCAGCTAGAGATGTCCTTCCAAAAAATAAAAATTAATAGCTTTCACATCAAAATAAGAATAGCAACATTTTTAAAAAGTATTGAGAGACCTAGGATAATTGGGGAAAAAAAAAAGATAATAACTTCACAAGGATAAAGATAATATGTAAAGAGGAGAATAGAAAATTATGATGTTACTTCTGCAAAGAAAATACCAAATCCCAAATGAAGAGCTGCCCCCTAAAATGAATTTTTTTCCTGCCTTTTTTGCGATGACTCTTCATGGGGTCTCATGTCAATCTTCTCAATTTATCTGATGGTTTTAGCATTTGCTGAATATTCAAAAATTATTAATTCAAAAAAGATCTCTCTGCCTGTGTGGGGAGGAGAAAACAAAAAGATATAAAATGCTGCAGGAAATGTGAATAAAATGATTCAGAGAGATGAGGGAGAAGGGGAACAAGGAATACAGATTACCTGCAGGCTAGGTGCAGGCAGCAGTAGAAAAGCAGTTTCAGTATTAATATTGCTTAACTTTTTATTAGAATGCATGTGTCATTGTTTCTTTACTGTCTTGTTGCTATTTTGGATTGCTCTGGAATTGAATCTATTAAAATTGTCAGGAAAAAAAAGGCAAAATTCTGCTGTGATATTATAAATGAAATCACCTGTATTTAAACAGATAAACTGCTTCTCTGTGGTATTTAGCTGAACAGCAGTTCAGGATGTAAAAATATGGTGCTTGTTAATCTATTATACTGAAAAATAAGAGACAGGTGAAAGCTGCAACAGCAACTGAGCTTATCACACACAATTGCCTGTCAAAGGGCAACTGTCTCCTATTAAGTGAAATTGTTGTCTGCTTGCAGTCTTTGGGCAAAGGGAATAGAAGGGAGTGTGTATAACTCCCTTATTTGTAGCTCAGCTGAATTCAGCTATTAGAGATACCCTGTAAAAAGTGAATAGCAGCACTTAAGCCAAACGTGAAAATGATGGCATTTTCACATTTCAGGTCCATAGCCATTACATGAGGATGCTTTGAGAGACATTTCTAGACTTTCAAAGAGGAAAAAAAAAAAAAAAATCACACCCTGTGGCTACATGAAATGCAGACAGTTTTGAGCACCTCTCAGAAATTTACCATTTCTCAGTCACATGGAAACAGGGAGAGCTTTAAAGACACATCTGTTATGCTTCTATGCTACTGTTTCCTGCTGCAGTTTCAGGCTCATTTTAGCCTAAATTTTAGTCTTTTCTCATTAAATGGTGCAGGAGAATCTATGGTAGCAACAGCTCCAATGGGTTTGTGAGGTGAATCCAGAGAGAAAATTTCCTGCATATTCCCTAATGGATCCCTGGTTTCTTTCAGTAATTATTTTGCCTGTCAGTCACCGTACGCCTGACTGTGGCAGCTTGAACCTTTGATTCTGACAAGAGTGATTAGGGAAGTTACCTTGGAAAAGAGTTTAAAAGGAACCACTTCAAATACCACATCAGTCATCAGTGGTCCTCTGCAATCTTCATTAAAAGGACAGCAGGAGATCAGGTGTTATTAGACTATCACAAAGTTATGCATGTTATTTTTAATGATATTTTATTTTAAGAATAATAAATGCAAATCACACTGTCTGGGAAGAAAAAGATATGGTAATTCAATAGAGCCTGAAAGTAGGAAGACAAACCTAGCATAAAAAATGAACATGTCCAAGAATCTTTGGATGTCTAAAGACAAACTGTCCCTAAAATGTTTAAACAATATTTTGTTTTCATTCTTCAAGTAACCAAATCTTTGGAAAATTGGGGTCAAATAATTCAGAGGAGAAAGGGAAAGGAACATTCCTGGTAAATATTTCTGGAAAAAATGGTTTAATCTCAGGGACATGCAATTATCTCCAGTAGAACAGCAGGAAAAGCAACCCAAGCTGGGGCTCTCCTTTTGAATGACAGTGCTTTCAATAATGGTACTGGTTTGGTCCTTGACTCTTATAACCAGAAAGTGCATCATGTAATGCCTAAGAAACAACTAAAAATATAATATAGCTGATGTCAACTGCACTGAATGCTCAATATTCATCTTCTTGCTTTTATGGGTCTACTTTATGACTGGCTTCTAATTTTATCACAAAGGATTTACTATAGCTTTGCTAGTGTAGGGTTATTCTTCTGGTGGACAAAATATTATAAGCTCAGGTATACTATAAAAATCTTTCCAATACAGAAACAGTTAATGGGTCCACTCTATTTCAAAGTACAGCCTGAGTTTTTTCGGGGCCTGTACTCTTGCTTCCTCTCTCTTCTCCTTTTCATTTTTCCCAGTAACAAACCTGTTCAAGCTAATATGAATTGTGGCTCTGAGCAGCCTCAGGCTCTGTATACTTCAACACAGATGACAGACTGAAGCTGAGGCTGATGCATCCTATATCACAGAAACACAGAATCAGCTAGGTTGGAAAAGACCTCTGAGATCATTGAGCCAGCTGGTGGTTGAACACCACCATGTCAACTAGACCATGGCCCTAAAGGCTATGTCTGGTGATGGCACCACCTCCCTGGGCAGACCATTCCAATAGCTACTCACTCTTTGTGTGAAGAATTTCTTCCTGATGTCCAGCATAAACCTCCCTGACACAGTTTAAGACTGAGTCCTGTTGTCCTGTTGCTGGTTACCTGGGAGAAAATACTGAACCTCACCTGGCTACAGCCTCCTTTCAGGCAGTTGTAGAGAGCCACACAGTCTCTCCTGAGCCTCATTTTCTTCAGGATAAACAACCCCAGCTCCCTCAGGTGCTTCTTACAGGAGGAGCTCCAGACCCTTCGCCAGGTCCATTGCACTTCTCTGGACTCACTCAAGCACCAAAATGTCCTTCCTGAATCGAGGGGCACAGAACTGGATACAGGAGTTGAGGTGTGGCCTCAGCAGTGCTGAGTGCAGGGGATAATATCTCCTTCTTCTAAAACACTCTCCTCAAAGAGTTCAACAACTTTTTCCATAATATCATGTCAAATAGGAACTCACTAAAGCTCCACCAAGATTCTCCTGTGTCTATTGCTTTGTTTGGTCTGGCATCATGATGATGTGACTAGAGCTTGTTTGTGGCTCAGTCTTCCCTTTGTTGTATGTTCTGGCATGTAGTTCTTACATACCTCAAATGGATGGGCTTGATAGTAAGAGTTTAATTATTTTCCAGTAACAGACCTAGGCATGACACCTCCAATATGAACTGTACAAGGTCTATCAACGTGACCAAAACACAGGTCTTCTAAATTTTATCCCTGTATTTAGAAACAAAACCCAGCACTTTCCACTAGCAGGCACCAGCAACTGCTCAGATGCATTTGCAAGTAGATGACCCTAATAATCTAATCCATTTAAAGCAGGAGCTGCTGTATTGGAAATTTAGCAATTGGTAGGATTCTTTTATTATTGTTTGTTGATAGTAAGTAGTAAGTATTATAGTTCCAACAAAAAAGCTTTAAATTGAATTCCGGGATATTTAGATGATGTTGGAGAGGCTCAAATTTTTATTATCCTTGCTATAAACAAGGGAACATCTGCTAAAAAGAAACCTTCAATTATAGATTTCACTACCACCCACACAAGAGTAAACATTTTAAAAACTGCAATTACTAAGCAGTGTGAGGAGGCAGTACATGCAGCAGTGATCCAGCTCCATGGGGAATGTGTAAATAAGGGTCTTTGCAAGTAGATGCAGAAGCTCCCTAGAAGAAAGATAAAAGGTCACCATAAAATGCAGATAACTTCAGAGGCATACTATTAAATAAATCTCAAAACTAAGATGACTAGGAGTGTTTAATGGAATTTTATTTAAGAGGTCATTACAAGTTCCACAATGCTCAGCATTATCTTCTGGGACTTGCAAACTCTATAGGCTTCATTGAATTTCCACCTATTTTGACATTGAAAATATAGTTCTAAATGCATTTTTGATTTCTAAATATCTCTTTTTAAAATGCCATTTTATGTAGCTTCTATGATATGCTAAAATACATATTTTGGTACATATCTAACCAGAACACTTATACTACCTGCTAGGCTAGTAAAAACAATACATTTTTATGTTATGTATAATTAACATCAACAATAACAGCATGAGAGAATGCTGAAATCTTAGCCTCTTATTTCTCAGGTCTGCTTTATATGTGGTTGCAGCAGATTCCATTACTTTGAAATGTGAATTACGATGACAAATATTTCCCTTGTAGTCTAGCACCAAGTTCTAAGACCAGGGATTTTCCTTTTCTTCCTTTTCTGTTTCATCTGATTACATAGATCTGCCATGAAAAATCTGAGATGATTCTCTTTTCTTTTGAAGACCTTCTTTCCATGCCTGGCTAACCACATTATTGAACTGTTGTCGTGGTAGTCTTTCAGAAGAAATGCTAATATATATATATATATATATATATATATATATATATATATATATATATATAGGACATTTGACAAGTCAAAGTGGAATTTTCACACTCAATTGCTATATATTTAAAATGTCACAGAAAAACAAATTCTAAGAGCAGAAATAATAGAGATTTTAAGAGCCCCATCCCCACTAATAACTTGTGTCCAAAATTTGGTGAGCTACACATCAGAGAGAGGTTCTGATACCTGAAACACTGTTATTCTAATACCTTCAAAACATTACTTGTGGAAGGGGCTGTAGCACCTACAGTTAATATTGCTTGCTGCTTTGAGGGTGTAAAATTACACAGCTGAAGTTAGGAACCAAGGCCACCAACGGGCACCAGCAGGAGTTTGCATCTGGCTTTGTGTTCTGGCTCTACACAGAATCCAGGGTGTCACATGAGGTCCCAAAATGCTATGTGGTATGAATACTCCCTGGTTACCTTAACTTGTTTTAAAATCCTGTTATATAGTAGAGTGTAAATTAGGTATAAGGCTTGTGGTTTTGATTCTTGTATTTTAAGGTGCCTAGTCTTTCAGAGGCTCTCAACCAGACAGGAGACAGCTTCTGCCTGTCTCAGGCTGAGAGCCTCTGAAAGACTAGGCACCTTAAAATACACATGTATTTTACTCAGGAAAATCAGTGAAAGAGGATCAGCAATTTGATTCATAGTATTTAAAAACAATTTGTTTGATGAAATGCAGAAAGATCTAGTGGTTCCTGAATATCCCATTTAAGCAAACTTTCCAGAGTAGTAATATGGACAGTTATTAAAGTGACACGACAATTGGCAGCAGTCTATAGGATTTCTATTATTTCAGTCCAGCCTTCCTCCTCTTCCAAAAGCTGAATTAAAGCCCAAAGATCCTAACTGAAAAACTATCATTTAATGCATCAGCACTTCTGTGCTGGTGCTTATGTGATACCTTTTCTGGTATATTTTGCTTGCTTGTGACTGAAGTTAGTTGTGTTCTGCCTTACATCAAAAGGATATTGCTAATGTCAGTGCAGTAAAACAAAACTGTTTAATAGCCTTAGGCATTCAAGCATTTCTACAGTATCAGAAGGTTTTGTATTAACTAGAAAATCTGTCTTGACTGCCTTTAGGCTCAGCTAAAGAGAAAAAAGCTGAACTCTGTCAGCAACAGACTTGGGTTTCCTTGAGACTTTTTGAGAATCTATCCAGTATTTCTTAAACATTATTGATTTGTTGGCTTTAGGATTAACAAATTCTTTATAAGGATAAAGCATGAGTTTGCCAAGGAAAATAAGGTGATAATCATACCAATAAAACACCTCCACAATCAAGTGTCTCTTGCAGAAAATTCTGTAGAATTCGAGAAGCACCTAAACCTAGTATTAGGTTTATTCCCCTTAAAAAGCCTGTCATAGTGAGTTTTAATTGAATTACATAAAAAATGCTTTGATGCAACAAAACTTGGAGAGAATTTAAAAACATGGATAATGGTCATGCAGAATGGAAGAAACATGATACAGCTACCAGAATATCATATGAGGTTTTTGTATAAAAAGAGAAATAAATAAAAAAATAAGTGATTACAATGTGGATACTGACATTTGCACAGAAGTGATTATCTCTTGGTGAAAAGTGCAATAGTTTGACAGATTGGTACCAAAAAAATTACCTACAATTTTCTCCACCAGGAATTGCTTTATTTGAATGCAGCTCAAAACTGGAGCCTAACTGTATATTTCATGGCTATTATTGCAGGCCTAAGTCTGTCACCAACTTTCTATTGCAACAGCCATGCACTAATGACTCCCATCATAAAACATTCTTTTTGTGAATAATAACCTCTGCATAAATGAATATAGGCTAAAACACTCTGCCTCTTGTTCACCAAATTATTTCTGACTGTACCAAACTTTACACATGTCTGCCCATTATTTTTATTTTTCTTAATGTTACCATGTGATTAGCTGCTTTGCTGAATATGGTCCTTGGGTAGACTAAAATTATTCTTTTTTTAGTCTCTTAGGTTTTTCACGATTTCCAAGTCAAAGCATACTGCAGAAAATTATACTTCCACCAGAGAAAAGCAACTCACTCTTATCTAAATCATTTCAGTAGAAAAATCTGAGTGATCAAAATGAAAGTCTGAGTTGTTTTTTTTTTTCTCAGTGAAGTTTTGCATCTAAATGTGGAATTACATATTTGTAAGGAACATGTAGTACATATGGAACAGTCATTTCATATCTTTATAAAATGTATAGCAGATGGATAAGACACTTTACTGGCAGAATTAAGCAACTCTGCTTCTCTGAGACTTGAAATCCATGACACAATTAGTGCTAAAACTTTGCTAGTCTTATCTAGGTAAATGAGACATGGCTTGGCATGGAGGTAGTTGACATTATGCAAAATGGAAGAAGGTTTCAAAAAAAATCTCATGCAGTTGCTTATTTTTCTTTTGCTTGCATTACAGATGAATGCAGTGTAGTCACTGAAAGCAAATCTTCCTTTGACTTTAATGGTATGGAATTTCCGTTCCATGTTTTTCTCACTTGAAAGTAACTTCAGATAGAAAGATATGTCAGTGTGGCAGAGATTGGAAAATGCATAATTTGAAAGGAATTTTAAAGAGAAGGAAAAACTTTGAAGAATTCAAGCAGGATTAAGATATTATTCAATTTAAAATAGGAAGCCTGAAAAAAGTGTGATGTGGGTTGGTCATAGAAAGTGGAATTAGGATCTTCAAACAGGGAAAGATGAGATGCTTAGTGCATGTATAAGTAATGTAAAACTGAGATGTTAAAACTATATTATCCAAGCTATTTCTAATCTTACTCATATTTTTTATCACATACTTCTAATATGAGAACTCTTAACTGTAGTAATTTACCACATGGCTCCAGACCAAATTTTCAGGTTTTGCATATACCAGGGACTTCTATGAACTAAAAAACTGCTATGCAAAAACCAATCTAAATAAAATTCATGGCAGCTTTGCAATTTTAACATCTAGTTGGATTAAGCACAAAACATTGTAGCAGATTGGTAAAAGAATGATAGAACTACAAATTTCCTAATTTTTGAGTAGAAAACTCAAAAATTAGGAAATGCTAGAACAGAAAGAGCTGTTGCAACTGATAGCTTTAATAACTTGTGTTGCAACAGTCTTAATAAGATAAATGACAATAAAATGATCATAATTGTAACTGTTTAAGACAGGAGCAATATTATGTTCTGGTGATGGGTCAGGCAGTTTCAATATGAGTGCTTTAAGCATAGCATAGCTATATGCAACAAAAGCCAAGTTATTATAAGAAGAAAAAAAAGATAACATCAAACACATTTATTTTTTCCTACTAGCTCTGCTTCCTATATATTGAGTAGCTGTAAAGTTATACAACAGGGGACAACTGACAACAAACAAAACAAAATAAAACATAGAAAATGTATTTTTAGGCATATGTATATATGCATGCATTTAATGTCAACAAAGCATATCTGGTTTCTTATAGAAACTCAGAAACCTATTCCATCTTGCTCTTTAAGCTCAAGCAAAAAGTTTTTTTCCTTAAACAACTTTCCTTTAAAATGTAATTTCTCTTCTGTGAGTGGCACATTTGAAGATAAAATTAAGTCATTTCACAGTACTCAGTGTCAATAAGCATCTCAACATTTTTTCCCAAGCATGAAACTGTCCATTTTTCCATTCTGACAGTTTTAAACCAGAAACATTTAATTTTATCACACCTTTTCTTAGTGGAGGAAAAGAAATAACCTTGGCATTGAAAACATGCCTCAAAAAAGGTCATCCAAGCAAGTAATCATTTTCCTTTTATAAAAGCATCAAAATCGTGGCTTAACAGGAAAACAGCCCTTAACCATTCTGATGGCCATTGTAAGTGCATTACACGTTATTTTCAAAATAGTATAAGGCAATCATATTGAAAATCTGACTGGAAGCAAAGAATGTAAAATTGTGGCTATGGATGAAATCAATAGAAAGCTTTTTCCTTGTATTTTCCTTCAAAAATTTACTGATCTTGGAATTGTGCACTTGGGAAGACAACAGCATTTTGTTTTCTGTCTTACCTGATTCCCAAACCCCTGAATCAGTAATTTTTGGGACTACTGCTGAGCAGCACTACAGCAGAGGGAAGTGAAAAGAAGACACTTTCAGTTGATGATGCCTGTCTTAAGGATTCAATAGAAGAATAGGAATTACTTGAGCTAGCTAACTTCTACAGCAGGTATCTGAATTTAAAAAATGAACCTGTAGATTATCTATTCCATACCTTCCTGATCTCAGCATATTCTCAACATCTTGTGTAAAGTGAAGAGCCTTAAATGATTGAAAAACACAATAATGGACTGAAGAAACAGAGAAACCAGCAGTATGACTAATGCCCCACTGCTGCAAATATGAGAAGACTTTGGGTAAATCAGTAGCTTAGCAAAGACTTTGGGGAAATCAGTAGCCCATTTCAATAAATTAATTTCTTTTCTTGAGTCTCAAAAAGGTGTTGGTGATCCTCTTCATGCCCTAGGCACACAATCTGGGCACAATCTCAAGCTGGAAACAAAGTGCACTGGAAAGAGAAAGAATTCATACCTGAATGTGGGGGTTCAGTGACTCGTCTTCAGTGCTATGTTACATTCACCACCCAAACCTGCCTCTGATCCTTATGAGCCACTTAAATGTTTTAGGAATACATCTAAATGGAGATTGCTTTCAAGCAAGTTCAGTTTTAGCCAAGGGGGTTGCTAAAAGGATCATGCTAATGACATCTAATTTTTTTTTCCCAGGACAGTAAATGGAAAAAGATGTTCTCTCCTCTGAGGATAGTCTTAGTTTAGGCTGAATAAATGAAAATGAACAACATATAATAAAAAATGATGCGTTGACTTGTAACAGAGGCTACAGTTCTAAGGAGGGACCATAATTTTCTCAGCCCCTGAAGCTCTAGTAAGTAATGGAAAAATAGTGTAGTAAAACCATGAGTGCAGTTATATCTGAATAAAACACCACAGCAAATCAGTCTAGTTCAAGAGACATTGGGATTGAAATAAACTGCTGGAACTCAACGGAAAAAAGGAAATTGAGGTGCTTGAATTATTATTTCTTAGGCTTCTCACAAACACTGCAAGTTGTTTGTTGAGCTTTGTATCGAGAGTGGGTTTTAAGGGCTCAGCAACAGAGGCTGCGGAGGCTCTGCGAGAGGAGGCCGGGGCTGCCCAAGCCGGACACAGCTGGTTCCAGCCAGACACAGCTGATTCCAGCCGGACACAGCTGGTTCCAGCCGGACCCAGCCAGTTCCAGATGGACACAGCCGATTCCAGCCAGACACAGCCGGTTCCAGCCGGACGCAGGCGGTTCCAGCCAGACACAGCCAGTTCCAGCCGAACACAGCCAGTTCCAGCCGGACACAGCTGGTTCCAGCCAGACACAGCCAGTTCCAGATGGACACAGCCGTTCCAGCCGAACACAGCCGGTTCCAGCCAGACACAGCCAGTTCCAGCCAGACACAGCCGGTTCCAGCCGAACACAGCTGGTTTCAGCCGGACACAGTCGGTTCCAGCCAGACACAGCCAGTTCCAGCCGGACACAGCTGGTTTCAGACAGACACAGCCGGTTCCAGCCAGACACAGCCAGTTCCAGCCAGACACAGCCGGTTCCAGCCAGACACAGCCGGTTCCAGCCGAACACAGCCGGTTCCAGCCGGACACAGCCGGTTCCATCCGAACACAGCTGGTTCCAGCTGAACACAGCCGGTTCCAGCCGGACACAGCCAGTTCCAGCCGAACACAGCCGGTTCCAGACAAACACAGCCAGTTCCAGCCGGACACAGCCTGTTCCAGCCAGACACAGCCGGTTCCATCCAGACACAGCTGGTTCCAGCCAGACACAGCTGGTTCCATCCGAACACAGCTGGTTCCAGCCGGACACAGCCGGTTCCAGCCAAACACAGACAGTTCCAGCCGGACACAGCCGGTTCCAGCCAGACACAGCCGGTTCCATCCAGACACAGCTGGTTCCAGCCAGACACAGCCGGTTCCAGCCGAACACAACTGGTTCTAGCCGAACACAGCCGGTTCCAGCCGGACACAGCCGGTTCCAGCCGGACACAGCTGGTTCCAGCCGGACACAGCCGGTTCCAGCCGGAAGCAGCCAGTTCCAGCCGAACACAGCCGGTTCCATCCGGACACAGCCGGTTCCAGCCGGACACAGCCAGTTCCATCCAGACACGGCTGGTTCTAGCCAGACACAGCCGGTTCCAGCCGGACACAGCCAGTTCCATCCGAACACAACTGGTTCCAGCCGGACACAGCCGGTTCCAGCCGGACACAGCCGGTTCCATCCAGGCACAGCTGGTTCCAGCCAGACACAGCCGGTTCCATCCGAACACAGCTGGTTCCAGCCGGACACAGCCGGTTCCAGCCAAACACAGACAGTTCCAGCCGGACACAGCCGGTTCCAGCCAGACACAGCCGGTTCCATCCAGACACAGCTGGTTCCAGCCAGACACAGCCGGTTCCAGCCGAACACAACTGGTTCTAGCCGAACACAGCCGGTTCCAGCCGGACACAGCCGGTTCCAGCCGGACACAGCTGGTTCCAGCCGGACACAGCCGGTTCCAGCCGGAAGCAGCCGGTTCCATCCGGACACAGCCGGTTCCAGCCGGACACAGCCAGTTCCAGCCAGACACAGCCGGTTCCATCCGGACACAGCCGGTTCCATCCGGACACAACCGGTTCCAGCCGGACACAGCCAGTTCCAGCCAGTCACAGCCAGTTCCATCCGAACACAGCTGGTTCCATCCGAACACAGCTGGTTCTAGCCGAACACAGCCGGTTCCATCCGGACACAGCCGGTTCCAGCCGGACACAGCTGGTTCCAGCCAGACACAGCCAGTTCCAGCCGGACACAGCTGGTTCCTGCCGGACACAGCTGGTTCCAGCCGGACACAGCCGGTTCCAGCCGGAAGCAGCCAGTTCCAGCCGAACACAGCTGGTTCCAGCCGAACACAGCCGGTTCCAGCCGAACACAGCCAGTTCCAGCCAGATCCAGCCACGCATGGCCCAGGGCAGCCCCAGCTGGACACAGCTGGTTCCAGCCAGATCAAACCACCCAGTGCAGAGCATGGCTGAGCTGTGAAAAGGGTCGGTGTGAAAACCAAGGTCCATGGAGCAGGAGGTGCTCCAAACACTGGAGCAAATATTCCCCTGCAGGCCGTGGTGAAGACCATGGTGGAGCAGATATCCACACAGCCCATGGAGGACCCCATCCATGATGGCCTTGAACACTTTCGGTAATAGGGCATCCACAACTTCTCTTGGCAACCTGTTCCAATGTCACAGCACCCTCACAGTAAAGAATTTCCTCCTAAAGAACTATTCAAATGGAAAGTTTTGAGCTGCTGTATAAAAAGCAAGTAATGACTTCTCTCAATGAACTCAAAGTTCCTCTGAATACGCAGAGTTCCTCTGCAAAGATTTATGACAGAGAAAATACTTTTTAGAGTAGCAAAATGCTAGTCTGGTCTTTAGCAATGTAGATTATATTATACACTCAAAACCCAATGTTTTTTGTTATAGATTGGATGTAAGTTCATACAATCACAAATTTCTGTCCTCTAAATCCATGCTGACTAGAACAATATACAGGTAGATTATAAGAGAGCATTTTAAAGTATATTGTTAAAGTATATTGTTAAAGTAAATTCACTTTGCAATCCCACAGGTAGGTTATCTTAAAAATATCCTCTATTCCAATAGCTGTACTTAAAAAGAAGCATAAAATAGTTTATTGTAGGATTCCCAATTGTGTGTTTATTTATTGTAAATGCAGTTGGAACACATGCTGTGGCAATTGGTAAATCTATATAATACCTCTTTATAGAGCAAAGCAAAAAATAATATATACCTTTTTAAAAATATGGCTTTATCCAAATGTATAAGAGTTTGTTGTTGTCTGTATATAACCCACGTGTTGGGTGTTCAGTGTGATTAATAATTCAAATTTTTTGCTATTCTGTTTAATAAAACACTTCATATAACCTCTCAGAATGATGATTTGTTTTCTATGACAGACTGAACTGTTTAACAGAACCACCTTAATCAGAAATACTTTATAGTTAGGGAATTGTCACCTTCCTCACACCACTGAAATAGTGTAATATTTATTCACACCACAGAAAACAATGAAGGTGCAGATATTCCCTTAAAATTTTCTCAGTACAGTCCAAGCACAGATATGCACATGTCCATGTGAAGGATAAACCTCACAATTTTAAAAAAGACTATGCTAGACTACATGGCCATCACATATATATATATAAATGTAAATATAAAAACAAAAATATAAAACAAACATAAACATAAAACCTTTCTAAAATTACAGTTGTGTGTGGTGGATTTTTTTTCTTTTTTTGAGACATAGACATGGGAAAGATACTGACCTTATTTTTCATAATAATGGCTGATTGAGCAGTGCCAATATTTTTTGTATTACTTTCCTTTAAAAGCTTTTTTTTTTGCATAGTTCTAACCCAAATTACTATGTTGCCTAACATAATTTAAATAAACAAATTCTTTATTTTAATTTAATGTTGCAACAAAAAGGGTAAACCAGAAGTATTAATGTACTGGGAAGACTTGTTGGCAGGTTCTTTCACAGCATGGAAATGTTTCAATTGGAGATATTCGAATGATTATTCAACAAGTGCTGAACAAGTTTTTAGAAACAACTTTCTTTCAAAAAAAGACTCACTTTCAGTGAGTCAGTACCTTATTCTGAATCAAAGAGCTGGTTAAGGACAGTCATTTATTATTTCAAGTAATTTCAGGCAGGAAAAAACAGTGAAAGCCATGTGATATAAGAGTTTTTGTATTTAGTTTGCAGATCCCGTGCTGGAGTTGCATCATACCTGCAGCAAGGTGTCCTAGGGTGACATTAGGATGCTGTTATCCCCATTCGTGTGTGTTATTTATGCTGGATATTATGTTCTGTGCCTTTAAGATTGGCTCTGCAGAGTGAAAGTTTTGTTTTGGGACTCTTATCAGCCACTCAGCGGGACATACAGACAGCTCACTACATAGTGCTGCTTTTTTGCTTTTTGCCCTGCTTTTCGCTTTGCTCTTGCTTCTGCTTTGCTTTTGCTTGCACTTTCTTTTTTCCCTCTTCTCATTAGTTAATTTAGCTAAACAGTCCAAATTCCTTCCTGGACTGTTTCCCCTTTCCTGTTTGGACCTACTGGAACCTGCTTCAGACTGGGACCTGGGAAACACTGAGAGAGAGTCTGCATCTTGTGGCTGCAGCAGCTGCCCCAGCGCCGGAGGGACTGATAACAGAGCAACCACCCCAGGAGAGACTTTCTGAATTTGTCATCTTTTTCAGAGTGGTGAAAGAGCGGTGTCATCCGGTATTGTTCATTTTGTGTGCTGGGGGTGCTGTGCCTGTTAAATAAACAGGTTCTTTCTACTTCTCTCCGAGGAATTCTTCCTGAACCGGTTGGGGGCAGGGGCCGTGTAGGTTTGCTTTCTGGAGGGGCCCCTTTTTGGGGATTCTCTCCCAAATTTGCCCTAAACCAGGACACAAGGCCAGTAGAAATCTTTTGCTTTCTTATATGGAAGTGGAAGATGGACGCAGTCACTGAAACAGCATTACCTGTTGCTCTGGGACCTGAACAGACTCCTGGTTCAGACCTGCATGAACACTTATTGAAGATTAGTCTGTGTGAGTGGTTCCTGACACCCTGCTTCCTTCAGCTGTCTCAAGCAGGTATCATGTTTCTGGGCCTGTTGATCAATGCACAGTCTGTTAGGACAAGGAACAATCTTGCCAGTTGAGATGCAAGTTTAAAAATCAGATCCAGTAAATAAATGCACCACATTTTGTCACATGCCACCTAAAAAAAAGCAGATCATTGGAGAAAAATGAGATTTTAATAATTTATTTTATTTGCAAATAACCAGTATAAAAGATTGTATTACAGCAAAATGTAGTTGCAGGATTTTTTTTCTATACCATAATAAGATATGATTGTGGTCCGGTATTTTTTTATTAGTTTATGTTCAAGTTCCCCCAATTTCTTTTTTTAAATTTTAGAAGAAATTCTCCATAGTTGTATTCAGGGCAGGGCATCCTGGTTCCTGTTTAGAGTTTTGATGGAATTTGCCTTTTCTTGCAAACTATTATATTCATACTTTGTAATAATATTCTTGGGGGACACTTTCACCCAGCTTGACTAAGAATTCTCTATATACACCCTTTTTCTTGAAACAGTGTTAGGTACAAAACAGGGCTGGGGGTAAAGTCATTAGAGGTTTTTACTACTCAGGGTTGACCAGTTGAGACCTTAAGATCAGTTTTCTCCCTGACACTACCCACATGTACAAATTGCCATCTGCTCTGCAACCAGAGATGAGGAACAGCTGATGGCCAGCTATGAAACCTTCAGTTTGAGGAGAGTTTGTTCATCATGTAGGAAGTCTGAAGCAGATACAAGAGAGAATTTTCCAAGCTGGCTTTATTTTCTTGCAAAACCTTGCATCTTGTATAATCAGCTACTGAGACAATGTTTCCCAAGTGAGCAGCTTTGTTCACTGCACAATCCTAGAAATACCCCAAGTGCAATACATTATGGATTTGAGATACTGCCCAGCCCCATTCCTCCTTAAAAATACAACCTATGGATCACATGATTAAACATAGTCTTTAAAACATATAAACCACAAGCTAGTGCCTACAAGCAATATCTCCAGTAAAATTCTGCACATCTTTTCTGTAGGATAACACATGTAGAGCCCAGATGCAGAGAGGTGCCTTTTGACACAAACTACATCCAGTAGGGATGTAATTATTGGATAATTTAACAACTGTTCTCAATTGAGTCTAGATAAGTCATGTGAAGAATGTCATTCTTTACAGAGAAAATAATTTTGCCTATAAAATTATTATGATTGCCCCTTAAAGAATTAGATATCAAGATAGCAGGGTCAAAATAAATGTTTCTGATGAAAAACTTGAAAGAATTATAGGGTTATAAGTAAAATTATTGCTGAATAATTTTATTAATCTCGGTGTAGAAATTTTATTAATCTCTTTTCCTAAATCTTTCCATTTTGAGACACATATCCCGAGCAGAAAATTTCAGCCTGAGCAATTAAAGATTAGCAAAATAAGTACAAATGAAAGCAGGATGCTGGGAAAGAAGGAACTGAGCAACCAACATAGAAGTAGCATTGCATAAACAGATAATAACATTTCGTAATTTAGTGTTAAAGATGAAAGTGAGGAGTTCTGTTTGTGCAGCTTTCTGCTGTGCCTTCTTATGAGGAGGAAATAAGGATAATCACAGGGCCATGGGACTGAAGAAGGGGCTTGGAACTGTAGAGTTTGCTGGTCTGCAGGAAGTATGAGTGTCTGCTGGAGATGAGAATCTGCAGAATGGAGCCCAAACATCAGATTTCTCATTAAAAAAGCATTTGAACATCCTGTTACCCCATTGTGTTAATTCAGAGGCCTCTGCTCTGCATATATAATTTTTGAGTACATGCATTTGATACAAAGATAGGAAACACTTCTGATAGGAAACACTTCTGATAGGAAACACCTCTGGCAAAACTTGTCAACATAGCGTCTGTTAGGGTCATCTTTTGAGTTATCTTTTGTGACTCATCCTTTATAATCAAGCAAATATATGCTACACATTATTTCCAGCCTGAAAGCTGATGAGGGGTTCTTCATGTACCACAGTTTCTAGGGAGTTTGATCTGTACTCTGAAACCAAAACCAAGTACTACGGACTGACACAAAGCTTAAAATCTCTCACTTACACAGACTAGTGACTGGATGGAAAAAGACACTGTGTTTTTAAAGTGCAGATGTGTTGACTTCAGTTGAGGCTATGTCTGCACACAAAGCACTGCCACAATAAAGAGTATAGTCTGCTGAAATTTCTGCTGACCTTACCATGTGCAAAGATCTGCCAGCTTTTGAGCTTCAGCCTTCACTCTTTTTAAAAGGGCAGCATCTGGACTAACCAAACTGAGGAGGAGGCTTTTGTAGAAGGAAGGATAAATGTTCTTTTCCCTAAGTTTTATTGTTATTTTATTAAGTGAAATTGCTTTCTATTGGAACTCCTACTTCTTTGGTAGAATTTGGGAGGAAGCTAAAACTCAAAAAAGCTATATAAAAATTTTTAAGAGGATGAAACATTAAGATGTATGTCATTTGAATTTATAATGCATGCATAGTTTGCGTAGAAGATGTCTGAACAGGAAAAAACAATGTTACATGTAGCAAATAAAACCTCTGCTTATTTTTTTCAGTGGAAAAAAGAACAAGAACCTGTGATATAAAAGGCTTTTTTTTTTTTTTTTTTTTTTTTTTTCAGTTTATAAAAAAGATGTGTTTATACATCCTGCAGATCCAGTTGGCTTGAAATTTCTGGGGCAATAAAATCCAAGTACATTTCAAAGAAAGAGCAAATAGACAGGTAGTTTGAACAAATTCTTTATTAACCTGAAAGGAGTAAAAAAAAAAATAATTTCCTTTTATTAAAAATTTTTGCTGTTTTCAAAGTCTATATCAATGTTGTTATATCATTCATTAGAATTTTTTCCAAAATAATCTGTTGATTTACTGATTGGAATCAATATTTTAAAATTTTGAAGGTGTCCAGCAGAATTAGGTAGTACAATACTAAGGTAACAATTAGAAATGCCACCCTGACCTGACAGTTGTGTAATCCAAATAAGAAGGGAGGAATGTGATATGTGGAATGTCTGGGACAGCTGCAGTCACTACAAAAAAACCTTGTCACAGGATGTGATCCAGTGATAAACAAGGTCAGGCTAGCATACCATCTGCCCATGGAATATTGTACCGATGTGTTACTCCAGATCTTTTCCAGCTACATGGTTTTCAGTCATTTAAAAACAGAAAAAATTCCATCAGGAAAAAAAAAGCATTTTTTCAGGTAATTAAATGCAGAGCAAAAGAGACAAAAAAGAGAAACACAAAAATATATTTGCATGGCAGTGGTGAAAGCAGGGGTTGAAAATATTGCCATCTCATACCACCCATCACTTCTGAGTGCTTTAAATGCGAAGGAATTTGGGTTCAGCTGTCCTCCTTTGGATGCTGTCTTTCTTGGAGCTGCTACTTGTTGGCACTGAGCTGCATATTCTGGGCTCCTGTGGGGGGAGAGAATTATTATCGTTCCTCAACTGAGTGTCTCATGCTCTGTGCACAGTGTGACTAAATTGGCTGAAGTAGAGCAAACCTTCCAGAATGGGTCTTTGAAAATGCAACACTGCAGAGTCAAAACGATGCCTTTCACTTTCATTACACAGGATTATACACAGTCCTACAGATGTAAGATGCTATGAAAGCAGAGTGGATATAAAGCCTTTTATCTGCTTTATCTTTCCTTGTAAAAAGTGAAAATATATTGTGGTTGATTCTTTGAAAGCAAAGAAATACATTCACTAAATAAATACATGACTTCTGTTTCTCAAATTCTGTTGATATTTGCATGGTTTATACCCCTTGAAGAGGTAAAGTTCCTACTGATTTCATTTGGAAGCATATGTGAATCAATCAAGGAGCAGTTGGCGCCCTGTGTTCTTTGGAATTGTGAGCAGTAACTAGCTTACTCTTTAGGATGCCATCCTCTTACAGCTCTCCATAAATTCCTCTGCAGAAACCTTTTAATTCAAGTAAAATGACAGTGGCAAAAATAGAAATGTGAAAAACAATATCAGGTCTATTTTGTTATGGCATGTATTTAAGATCACTACATGAATGCATTACACCTATCCTCATTCCTGTATTGTGGAATGAGAGACCCCTTCTTCCCCTAAACCAGGGAGAGGTTCTGCCTGTCTCCATTGGAACACACACCAGGTGCTGGAAATGGCTTTTCTAAGCCCCCAGCAAACTGCAGCTCTTGCATTGCAGGCTTCTTAGAGGCTGGTCGTTTTAATTCTTTCTTGAGAAATATGGATATCAAAGGATTGTGAAGCAATGTGGTGATCAGTGGCCTCACACAATAGTCTGCAGAACTGGCCAGCTTCATCAAGGGGTGTAGAAAAGGATTTCTCTAAGTGGGACAAAAGCCACCCAAGCTTCACTGCACTCTCAGGTCTATACCTCAGTGGTGGTTGGTGCCCTCCAACTCTTTACAGGTTTCACACAAATAGAGTCAAGTGCAAAATCAGCTGTGTAGAATACCTTTATTATCCATATTTTTCAAAAGATTGTAGGTAGCCCAGAGTTTCTTTGCTTACTTTTATCTTTCACTTTGTATACATGGACATAATTTTCAGTATTTTCAAATTTTTATTTCCCTTCTCGTTCTAGTTTCATTATATAGATTTTCATTTTGTAAATCAAATAAGTATTTATATTGGTTTATTAAGTCTATAAAATATATTGAATAAAAATATTATATAAAGACAGATATACTGAATTTCAAAGAATATTGTAATGGGTTCTTTACGGAAATAAGTAAATGAGATCTGATGAGACTTTTAATACCGGTTTTTAGCATAGGTTGATTTTTACTTGTTATTTTCTGAGGAAGTTTTTACCAGTACATGTAAGAACATATTCCAGTGGTTTTACTTCTGTCTGTGTTTAAGGATTGATTTTGCTAGTGAGCACCACAGTGTTGATCAGAAAAGCATTCACATATATACTTACTGTCATTGAAATTATTCTTAAGGTTAGTTGAATATCTGAGTATTCAAAGGTATATATAAACTCTGATGTTTTGAGAAGCAGGACCTGGCTTGGGAACACCCCCATAAAATCAAATGTTGTATGTCAAGGCTGAAAATAGTGGACAGAGGATCCATCACTGTGGTCCAGCAGAATGCAGATGATGACTGATGTGATGTGGCTTGGAGGTCACTAAGAGGTGCCTAAGATCAGAACCCCACGGTTCTATTCTGAGAATCCATGGTGACTGCAGGGTGTGAGTGGATAAAATAAACAGCACATTTCTACTTGTTTGGTTACCACATTTGCTAAGGCTCGCTACGACATTAAGGGCAGAGCTGCTGCTTAAATCTTCCTGTGAAAGAAGGCCTAAGATCTTCTTCACCTTCAGTGTCTTCTTCTGCTATTTCAGTAGACTCCGAAGAAGAAAGAATGATATTGAAGAAAAAAGTAAAGCTATTGCTTCAACTTTGAAAATACCAGTAAGCCGTATGACTTCTATACTGCCTTCATGTTTAATGACAGAGATATTCGCTCCCAATTTTTATGCCTAATTAGTACAGTGACAGATCTATTTGCTTCCATTGCACAAAATATATGTGTTAAACTGAAATTAAGTATTTGGTTTTATGTTTCTCAGATACTGATCATAAATTCAGTTTACAATAGAGAAGAAGAGAAGGGTTACTTAATTTTCCACATGAACATTGATTTAAATTCCATTGAAGTATGCTCTTAAATTATGTCTAAATGTGTGGCCCTGGAAATTTAAATCCTTTATTCATTATTCTGTATTCTGGGGTTTTAAATCTATTCTACCAGAAAGAGTTTCTAAAAGAAAATGAAGCTTTATGTTTAATTTCATTCTATATAATGTTGTTATTTTGCTACTAGCTACATGCATTTACTCTTTCATCACCGAATTTCAAGTTCTCATTCAGTTCTGTTACAGTTCAGGACTCTGATCTTGCTTTGAATCCTGTACTTCAGGATTTTCCATTCCTTTGTGAATGACACTCATATCCACTCTGGAAAATTATTCATGCTTGTTTTTATTTTTATTTCTCATAAACCTGTTTTGAGTTTATTCTGCTGCTAGCCACCATTATTCCTTTGACTTCAGTAGAGTTTAAATTGCCCTCAGAGGAGTTTTGCTGAACCTCAGAAGTTTGTCACAAGATGAGCCATACTAGTTTCCAAAGCAGGAGAGAAAACATATTAACCTTCTCAATAAGCTGTTTTGTGACTGAAAGTGGGCAAGGGACAGTTCCTTCCAAAGCCTTGAGAGTCAGTACAGAGACCAGGCTCCTCTGAGAAGTGAGCTGGATTTTTGTAGCCATCACTGCAGGAGGAGGGATGGTCACTTTCCAGTAGCACAGGACAACATTTGGTGGAGACCAGCCACTCAGAAGGAAGCACTATAATGATAACAATGGTAGTAAATGTCCTGTTAAAAAGAAAAATACTTTGGCACAATGTTTTCTCAGTAACTGATTAAAGAGAAGGCAGAGAGGAAAACATACACCTGTACAAGGTGAAAATGGTTGAAAGAGATTTGTGACCTATAACATTCTTAGAGGAAGTTTTTGACACAAGTAAGTCTGGGCACCCTGGTAATAACGAAGGCAGAGAACACCAGAAAGCAGACATGGGATCATTATAAGGAGAAAAGTTTGAAAAGCTTTGGAGACTGGAAGAGACAGAATCTCTTGTTTCCTGTCCAAGTGCCCTTGATAACATAAAATATTTTAACACCAAGGATGATTTTCTTGATTCGACTAATTGGGAGCAGTTTTCAGTTCTTGGAAAGTAGAGAAAAATTTTAAAAACCGTGGGAAGAGAAAGAAAGACATGCCTAATCCGTCTGCTGGCAGTATGGCTTAGCATCTCTTACAATTAGTATCAACTCATGTGAAAGGGAAAGATCTCACCCCTGCCTTTGATTATATTTTTCATGGTATAAGGAAGGAGTTTAGTACAATCACACATTACTTCACAAAACCTAATTTTCCTAAAGTTTTAAGGTGAATGCATGTATTTATTTTCTGTAAGAAAATTTGTTCTTTCCCTTATGATATATATTTGAGTAGAACTGTATGAAGCATTTATGCATTTATGAAATCTCTCAAAATAGCACACAATTAGCACACCACAGTTCTAGTGATTTTGGGGAGGCATTGAGGAAGAATTTAATTTTTTGTTCTATAAAATACCTTCCGGTGTACACATACCCCAAAGTCACTTAAACATAATTCCTCCCCTCTCCAGTATATTATCTGGTAGGTAAGAACAACCTCACACAAGTGCTAATGAAATGTTTCCCTCATTCTCTTGCCCAGAAATAAAAGGAAAATAAAATTCTTTGGTGTTTCTATAACAGCAAGGGTAACCTTAGTTTGATTTGGACATGAATTATCCTAAACATATGTATACAGTGAAAAATCAGAGAAGGTAAAAATCAGAGCAACAGTAGTTTTAACAGTATTTTACATAAAACTATTAAAGGAAGAAAGAAAATTGATATACAATAGAAGTCTTTTTTCAAGTGGCAAACTAAGCCAATATATCATCTGTTTTGGTAGTCTCAGTTGTACTGGCAATACATACACAGATCCAACAGGTGTATTATGGAAAATCTACTGATAATATAAAGATAACAGTTTGGTGGAGAACAGTAAAAGGAAATAGACACCTCTAAAACGCAGGTAACTGGCTTCCTGAATATATCAGCATATGTACATTGCCATCATACAAAAACTAAAGATAACTTCAGATTGCAAACTTCAAATTATAGTCACAGTGACAAATTATATTCCACTGAAAACTATTTACAGTGTGTATATTTGGACACTTTCCTATTTCTATTTCTTGTATACAAGCTTTTGTTTTCTATACACTCTTTCAGTTTTAATCGCTCCTTTATAACAACTCTTTACTCTTTCTTTTGGTTCTTTAATCTGCTTTACCCACTGCTTATGATTTTATTCTCAATGCTTTTAGATCTCTTGTTGAAGTTCTTTCCTTCTGCTTTTTCAGAAATGCTTTTCATTTTTGTTGAAAGCCCATACTCAATCTGTGGATTGGTTTGGATGTTTTAATGTGATAGTAATTTCTTATTCTCTTTACATCCTGCACTTCTTTAAATCTTTCACTTTGTGATCCTCACTTAGTTCTTGTGCTTATCATGCTGGTCTTAAAGTCCTACACTTGCTGTACCTTTTTTTAGCGAGAATTTATCTTATCTTTTCCTTGGCATTTATTCCTTCAGCCTGAGCAATTCAAAACAGATTCCCTACTGTTGTCTTAATCTGAGAGGGAGCACTCCAGGTCTCACGCTCCACTAACAAGTCCCTCTACTTGGCATTTCTCCTTGAGATTTTAATATTTTACTCCAATTCTACAGAGATTTAAAACTTGGGAGATTTACCAGTAAATTAAAATGTTTCAGGTTTTTTTATCATTTAAAGACACTATCCTGCATTCCTTCTCTAGAACATCTTGTGAATCAAGCCTAATGCTATTTACATGTTTGTATTATGAGTTTATATGCAAGTTTAAACATTATTCTGTTCTATATATCCTTAAAATACCTGAAAAAATAATTTACTGTGATTTTACAGCATCACTAAAGAGCACAATACACAGTACACAAGTAAATAAGCACCTCAAAATAAGCACCTCAGCACCTACAAAATTTAGTCTCTGCTGCACACCATAGAATACTACCATATCATTGATCCATGTATGGATCCAAATTAGATGGATTTCAGCCCATACTGTTGTTGTATGTGGTTTATGCTGAAAGCAATAATATATAAAGGGGAAATTCATACCTGGAGCTGCAGGTTCAGATACACGTTTTGGATCATTATTCCCACTGTTGATCAGGCAGTTGAAAACTCTGACAATGTTGATAAACAGTTCTTTAAGACATTTAAATTTAATTGCTTCATCTTCTAACTGTCTCTTTTACACTACATTAAGCATCGCAAGTCTTTTTCATGAAAATATGTTGGTTGTCATTTATCTAAAAGTACTTGAAAACTGGACCTTTGTTCCTCCTCTTTGTGGCTATGCAGAATCTCTAAGAACCATGTGACAGTAAACAGCCATCTAAAGTTTGCAGAAAGTAGGCCAACTATGTGGCAAAGGCAAGAATTTATTTGTGATTACTTTGCTAGGATTGGTGTATTCCTGCTTCATTCAGAGCTGAGGAAACTGGGGTCTCCAAAGGCAAGGAGGATTGAGGAGACAACTCAGAAACAGCACTCTAAAACAAAAACTCCCAACTTCTGCATTATTGATACATCAACAAAACTCATTAAAAACTACACACAAAACAGTGAGTTAAGAATCACTGAAAACAAATTAGCGATGACAAATTTCTTATGTATTTTTTTTTTTAGAGCTGACACAGTACCGAATGTACCACGACCAGAAGCAAAAGCATTCAGGCTTGAATTACTGCAGGAATTTAGGAAAACTGTAGTAAGCGCAGGGAAACTTTGCTGGGAGGGAAATGCTCTGACTAAATGTGCTTTGTAATTTGGAAGCTAGCACCTGAGAACAGGAAGAGGAATGTTCAGATTACCAAAAGTTGTATTTATTACCAGCACAGAAATATTATTTCCTAATAGGTTATTAAAAAAAAAAAAAAAAAAAAAAAAAAAAAAAAAAAAAAAGGATTTTTGAAGAAAGATCAAAAAGGAAGAATTCCATTCAGATGTATCCAAAACTAAATACACACACCCCACAGTTTCCCAGAATAATAAATGAGGTATGTAGCAAGATGGGAAGGAGGTAAGTTTCAAACTGTTAGTCTCATCTCATATTTTGAAATGTAGCATGTGGGAGCAGAAGTATGATTGAATATTTTTTCTGCCTCCTATGGTCAAAGAAAATATAAAAATTAATATGCTTCTGAAAGCAGCAGTGCTATTGGCACCCTGTGCTATTAGCTCACTCTTTGAACCTCACTTTGGTGATAGAAACCAAGAAAAATCCTCAAAGGGTGTCCTTAATAAAAATGGAAGATACAACTTCAGTTGAACTGCTTCCTCTTGCTCTGCTCGTGTTTGTAACTTGGAGGGATGGCCCTGACAGTTACAGTTTTGAGAACTGTGGCCACTCATTACGACTCATCTCTTGAAAATTAGGCACTCTAGCAAACTTGGTCTCAACTCTTTGTTTATATCAACTAGGGGTGCAAGTGCTCTTTTATCTCCAGAAAGTGTCTCTATAAATGCAACACACTATTTTCAGTTTTCCAATCAATAACTGAGTCTTTTGTTTTTGACAACACAGATCTAGTGTTGCATTTGCTTTGAGGCAGTAAGTGCAGGTAAAACAGTTTAGCAATGAAGTGAAGTGGTTGCAACTAAAAATGGGCCTGGTAATTCAGGACTTGATGTTCATTTGTCAAAAACTCTTGAGGTTTTATTTGAGGATGTTATTAACAGGTGCAGAATACTGACAGAATTCTGTTAATGGTTATCTGGTAACCTATGGGACTCTTTTGTGATCTATATCCTATGGAAATGGTATCATTAAAGCTAAAATATGAATGTGCTGACATGTTTTCATATCTGAATGATAATTTTAGCTTTCTTTCAATGAGAGAATATCTCCTCAGTTCCAACAGTGATTCAATGATCCACAGGGTAGCTGAGATTCATTTTAGCAGCGCTGGGAATAATGGTGTTCAAAGTAACCACAGAGAAGGAGAATTACAGAATGAGATGAGGCTATCTATTAAATTATGTAAGTGATCAAATTTCCTCTGCCTCTGAAATGTAAGATGGTTGCAAATCTTTATTTTAAAACTCCTAGTTAAATCTACCGACTTAACTAGAAAATCTTTAGTCAATCGTGGTACAAGAATGAGCACTGCTGAAAAAGAAATGCAAAAAAGACCACAATGTAACTGTCAAAACAAGATGTTTTAATCTGCTTAGGTGCCCAAGAACAGCAGCATTGCACAACCACAGTTTATTGTCAGCAGTTTATTCAAAGGCATACACTGTCCTTGTTCTACATTAGCAGGTCTTTTCCACAGCTCTGTATGCAGGTTAGAATCAGCACAAGGTTCAGAGCATCAGTATCGGTGCTTTGAGAAATTGCTTTCTCTCCTGTGGTTTTTTAAAAAATATAAATCCAATTCTGTTCACTGTCACTCAGTAACCAGATTTGTAAACAATTTACATTTTGCCTTGAGTCAGATAATCCTATCATTATTTAATCTCTCTATGCACAGACAAATATCTAGATCTGGATGTGTGTATGGGAAAGGGCTGTGTAAATAACAAGAAAAAAAAAACAATAAAAAACCCCACCAAAAACACAACTAGAAATATAAAACAGTTGCAAATACTTATAGTTTTGTGAAGTAGGTATTTTTTTTAGTTTCTTCCAAAGTTGTGGAGTTATTTATTCATCCTTGCAAAATCAAGCAGAAGGAAAGTAGATGAGCAATCATATACAAAAGGAGGAACATTTTTTTGAAAAATAGATTTGGATTCCTCAATTGCCTCCACCCTGAATTTTTTCCAGAACCATTTTTTTCTCATTCTTCATAACATAAAATCCTACACACTGAAATGTGATTTTGTAAAGCTGTCATATTTTTAATCCATCAATAATTTTCCTCTATCTGATTAGCTTCAAAACCATTCACTTATTGATATCATTATCTTTCCTCTTGTATCACTAAGGTTTGGATAGCAAACATGCCTGAGTTCCTTCTTTTGTGCAGATTCAAGTGTTTGCAAAATGTTCAATCATCTTCTTGGCTTTGGAGGTTGTAAAGCAGAAGTGAGCCTGTTCTTGTGATTACTTGGCATGGTTGAGCAGCAGCTCAAGCACTAGTCATTAAAACAGGAAATCTTCAGCTCTCCCTTACATGCAATGGTCCAGGTTAGATTGGAGAGGGAACTTCAATCATTCCTCTTTCTCCAACCATCTTAAAACTGGATAGGAATAAACTGTTCTGTGAAAAGAGGTGATCCATCCATAAACACTATTGAAGAACAATTTATTCTTTGTCTTCTTGATGTGTCAGTGTAGCTCTATGACACCTTTCACAGTAGAGTATCACTTTATGAGCTAAGATGTTGGTTACAGCTTGATTGAGGTTAAAAGTTTTAGGGATGTCTCTGAGAGCAGAATTTGGCCTATTCTTACTACATTGCTAAGGATCATAGAGAAGATACAAAGAATCCATTTTGATTATGAAAGGATGGATTAGAAGGAAGAAAAGAAGAAAAAACCAGCTTTTTACTTATGGATTTTCTAATGTACTATGGATTCCATAAACATAAAAATCCTGAGACTACTCCATAGAGCAGCATCTACCATATAATTTTTCAGAGATAAATCATACTTTAATAATTTCTGCATTAGCATATCGGTTTTCATCTTTCTAAAAAAAAAATTTTCTTTATATTTCAAGTTGATTAGTGTGCAAGTTCTTACCTTCCACAGCTCAGATCTGTTCAATGATTTAACAATCAATTTAACAATTTAACAATAGATCCTTGATCAAAGTGCCATCAAGCTATTATCAAACAATTTTCTTAAGCCAAATTCTGTGAAAAAATGGTCAGGGAGAGTTACCTGATAACTCATCATATATCTTTGATCAGGGAAGCACTGGAGTAACTATTTCAAAAACTTTCTGTGCTCTTAGAAATTGTTTTCTACCCTTCACTGAATCAAATTGACTGACACTACAAAGGCTTTAGAATACAAATCTCCTTTTCCTGAGAGGAATACACTCAATTCCGTAGTTTTCATACATCCTAGGAATTCAGTTTTAGCCATTTTGATGGAGCACACATGATATAATCAAAGGCAGGAGGTCCGTGTCCTTGCAGACTTACCTTGGTTGACTTGTACATAAAAATTCTATGAGATAATTTGTCTACAGCCTGCTGTCAAAGTTGTGACCTTCTTTCTTTTCCTCTGATCATGTGCTCCCAACTCCTTTTTATTCTGGATGGTTTGGGGCAGCCTCACCTTGAATATTGTGCGCAGTTTTGGTCACCACAATATAAGAAAGATACTAAACTATTAAAGATTGTCCAAAGAAGGGCAACAATGGTGGTGAAGAGCCTTGAGTGAAAGTCATATGAGGAGTGGCTGAGGACACCTGGGCTGTTCAGCCTGGAGGAGAGTGACGGGAAAGCTCATTGCAGTTACAGCTTCCCTGGGAGGAGTGGCAGACCCTGATCTCTTCTCTGAGGTCACCAGTGACAGGACCTGAGGGACTGGCATGAAGCTGTGCCAGGGGAGGTTTGGGCTGGATATTGGAGAGAGGTTCTCTCTCCACCAGAAGTTGTACTGGAACAGGCTCCCCAGGGAAGCAGTCACAGCACCAGCCTGACAGAGCTCAGGAAGCATTTGGACAATGCTCTTGGGCACATGGCATGGTACATCCCACTTTTTGGGATGGTGTCAGACCATCGAGTTCAACATGCTGACCCTCATAGGTCCCTTCCAACTCAGCACATTCTGTGATTCTGTGATTCTGTGATTCTGTGATTCTGTGATTCTGTGACACAGTTTGAAAATTAATCTTTCATTTTGTGGTGTAGTTGCCCATCAGGTTAAGAAGATGATCATGTAGCTGCAAAGGGCTTGTATGATTTTGTGTGTCATGCATGTGCATCATGTTCTCTGTGTTTCTTTGAGCAGAACTTAAAGGCCATCTAGTTCCAACTTCCTTGCCATGGGCAGAGATGCCATTCACTAGAGGAGGATCCTCAGGGCCCCATCCAACCTGGCCTTGAATGCTTCAAGGAATGGGGCATTCACAACTTCTCTGAGCTGTTCAGAGGTCTCAGCACCAAAAGAGCAAAAAATTTCTTCCCAACATCTAATCTAAACCTGCCTCTTTCAGTTTGGAAGCATTGCCCCTTGTCCTGTCACTATCTACCTGTATAAAAATTCCCTCTCCCTCCTTTTAATAAGCCCCTTAAGGTACTGGAAGGCTGCTGTAAGGTCTCTGAAGCCTTCTCTTCTCCAGGCTGAACAGCCCCAGCTCTCTCAGCCTGTCTTTGTAGGAGAGGTGCTCCAGCCCTCTGGGTCAATATTTGTGGCCTCCTCTGCACCCACTTCACAGATCCATGTCTTTTTGTATTGAGGACCCCAGAGCTGGATGCAGCACTTCATGTGGGGTCTCTCAAGGGCAGAGAAAGGGGGAAGAATCCTCTCCCTTGCCCTGCAGGCCAAACCCCTTTTGATGCAGCCCAGGATACACTTGGCTTTCTGGGCTGCAAGCACACACTGTCAGCTCACATCCAGCTTTTCATCCCCTAGGACATTCCTGCACCTAGACACAGATCCATTGGCCACAACACCCTGGCTGCACCTATCCAGCCAATTTCTTATCCACTGAATAGTCCATGCATCAGATCCATGCCTCTCCATGTTCAGTTGTAGGGAAGATCAGCTGAAAAGAAAGAGCCAGCCATGCAACTTTAGGTATTTCCTTTTTGACTGCTGCCATGGTCAGTCTCCTTTTGCAAAACACTGAGCATAAATAGTATAAGATTAGATGTTATATCTGGTGTTTATCTGATAAGAATGTATGTGCTATGAGGTTTTGTTGTGGAAGCTGATGCTTGGTAAAATGTTAAGCTACTCAGGTGAAATATAAGCATAAAATGAGACATGACCGTATATTTGATATTAAAGAATAGCAGAAACGGACTTGGAGACATTTTCACCTGAACAGGTTGTAGCTGTGCACAGCAGCCTGAAGGAACAGGAGTTGGCAGTTAAAATTGTTTTATAGTCAATCCTTAATTTTTCCTGAAAAGTTCATCTAAGCATTAATATAACATCATATCAATAACTGAATAATTCTTATTTTTCAAATTTTCCTGCAGTCCATAATCAGTAGAAAGTCAATGGCACCCTCAGTCGCAGTGGACATGAGCCTTGAGAATTTTTTTGGTTTTTAAAAAATTTATTTAGAAGCTTAGAAACAGAATTACATTTTAAAATATTGCAAACATCTGTCAAGTTTTTAAGAAGTTATGCACAAAATCTACCACAGAACAAAAAGAAAAGCAAAAAAAAGTACCAAGTAATCTCACTGCTATTTAGCATTTCAAGATGGAAAAGATTTCTAATCTATCATGCTGCTAAAATTAAATGGTAACTTACTTCTTCATGTATACAAATAGGCAGATATTCAACTGTTATTTTCAGTGAACATAAAAGTAATTTGATGTGTTACTTGAACTGCTTGTTATTTAAAATGCTGAATGCTGTATGTATTCTATAATGATACATATAAGATTTTAGGACATCTGATAACTTAAAAATGTATCTGAGAGGGTAAAAATGGTGAAACTTTTTATAAAATACCAAATAAGAGAAAACGTTATCTAAAAGTAAAACAGCATATTTTAGCAAAGCTTCTTTATTTATCTATGTAAAAAAATTATCAGATAATAGTTATGTGGTAGAAAAAGCCAGAGGAGATCATCTTGGAAGCTACAACACTGGACATTTGACATTGATACTCAACTTTGATAATTTCAAAAATCCATTACATAATCATTGCTGGCAGATGATTTTCAGAAGAAAATAAAAAGCAGGATAAATCTTAAAAATAATTTTGACTCACTGGCGTAATGAAAATATCAAAAATCAGACCTTGAAAGCATATCCAAAGCACACAAAGAAGTTCCCATTGCCCTGCTGGAGGCACCAATAAGATAGTTGTACTATTGCAAATTCAAAATACTTGCTAAAGCAGTAGGATGAGACAGTCAGCTTTCATAAATTTTGATGGTGTCCCAAAACAATATTGTCACAATTTGTTCATGGTCTTCAATAGAAAATTCTGATGACCTTGAAATTTTCCACAAAAGAACGAGATGGGTAATCCATTTTTTTTCTGTCTACACAGGTACTCTTCTGAAAGGTGACAAAGAGTGGGAGGAGAACCAGTGAGGTTGATTGGAAGGGTATCGCCATGCCCACCTCCATAATAGTTTTGAGATGAGTGTATGTAGCCTACAGGCTCCCTTGAAAAATATTTTTGAATATACAGAAACATTTTTTTCATTACAACTCAGCTGTATAGCTAGATTCTGACTGTCTCAGAATCTGATTTCCCAAATGCCTTCGTAGTTGTTTTTAGAACCTGTTTTCTAACTTGGAAAAAAATGTTGTCAAGGTTTTTGTACAGCATGAGAGATGATCACACAGGAGGAAAAGCAGAGGACAAACTCTGTCAATACTTTAAAATATTTCTCAGAGTTTGAACACTGTTGGCACAGCAGAGGGTTTCTCTGCACTCCCCAGATCTGTTTCTGAGTAATCCAGTGGGTGAGTATTTACATTAGGAAGGGATAGGACTTTTAAACCCATGATAAAGCACCCTTGTTTTGAAACTTGTGGCATTATTTATCAATTCCTATTGTGCCATAAGTCCACGTGCTTCTTAGATACACATGCATTTCAAATGTGAGACTTTAGGCTTCAACACCTGGATGATTTTCTTCCACAGAATCATCTTTCTCCAGCTTTTGCTGTGGGGTCAGGCACACGAGCCCTGATGCCTCCAATACCACGAGTCCATGATCATCAGCATCAGACCTGTGCATTGCCAGATTGCAGCAGGACATGTCTGATCTCCTTCATCATGTGTCTGCCAAGTGAACCAGAACGTGTGTCATGGCATTTATTTCAGCTTTATGCTGTTATACCTGCTGGGAGGATAAACAATTACTGATCTGGAATAAAGCAGCAACCCCTGGTCTGGCATGAGGTCTGCTGATATAAGATAAACCTGTCATCATGCTTTACAAACAGCATAGAGTGAGCAGGGGTTATGTCAGATTGGCACTTTACATTGTGTGATTGCTTTCAAACAGGGAGCAGGAACCTTCAAAAGGGGGTCTGGGGACCAAATTGATGGAAAGCAGCTCTGCAGGGAAGGACCTGGGGGTCTTCTTGGACAGCAAGTTGTCCATGAAGCAGCAGTGTACCCTGGGGACAGGGAAAACCAGTGGTACCTGGGGTACATCAGGAAGAGCACTGCCAGCAGGTCAAGGGATGTGATCCTGCCCCTCTACTCAGCCCTGGTGAGGTCACATCTGGAGAGCTGTGTCCAATTCTGGGCTCCTCAGGATGAATGAGACATGGAGCACCTGAGGCAGGTCCAGAAGAGGCTATAAAGGTGATTGAGGGACAGGAGCATCTCTCTTGTGAGAAAAGACTGAGGGAAGTGGGCAGATTGAGCCTTGAGAAGAAATGACTGAGAGGGAACTCATCAGTGTGTATGAGTATCTAAAGGATGGGTGTCAGGAAGAAGGACCAGGCCCTTCTTGGTGGTGCCAAGCAATAGGACAAGAGGCAAAGAGCATAAACTGATGCACAGGAAGTTCCACTTGAATATGAGGAAGAACTTTTTGCTATGCAGGTGACCAAGCATGGAACAGATTATCCAGAAAGGTTTTGGAGTCTCCTCGTGGGAGATCTGCAAGAATCATCTGGACAGAGTCCTGTACCATGTACTGTAGGATGTCCCTCCTTGAGCAGGGAGGTTGGAACAGATGACCCTGTGTTCCCTTCTAGCCTTACCCATTCTGTGATTCTGTGTGGAGAGATTTCCCATGTTGCTGAAATGATCTGAGCTAGCTGCTGCTTTTTGCTTTGTGTCCACTGAAGCAAGCCTGTAAGAAGAGATGGGGAAATTACAGACACATTTTCTCAACACTGCTGCAGTGAAACTCAGGGGAACTGGGAACTCCATTAATATCTGTGACCTTCTGCTATTATTCCTGTGTTCAGCTTTATACAGGATAATCCCATAAAAGGACTCCCCTTTGAAGGGAAAAACAGGTACTGACAACCTGATTGTGTCCTTTACCTTTCTTCCACTCTGGCACAGTCTTAATTTCTCTGCCATATAAATATGACTTCTTTTGTGGAAACTGTCACTGTGAGCAAGGATACAATGACCCTTATTCTTGCCCATAAATGAGCTGCTATTTTGATGTGCTTTTACAGTTTTAGAAAGAAACTCTCAAACTTAAATTCTGATTATTTTCCAAAGGTATTTCATTAAATTTTATTGGTCATATCAAAATGATCAGAAAGGAGCTATTCAGTTAAGAAACACGTAGAAGTTTGCACCACACTAGAGAACTCTGCACCTATCCTCCTGCTCATGCCAGGATCTACCTTGGTTCTGTAGCTGTTTGATATGATGTAGACAAACTGGCACATGCTTCAGCTATCAGACATTTACTTGAACATACCAATATGGAGATGCATTATCATAGTGAAAGTGCAGGTGTGAGAAATTTCACAGAAATAAGACTCCCAGAAAACGGTTTAATCAGACTTATTTATTAATTTGCCCTTCTTTTTGTAAACCCAAAGAGGAAAAGAAATGAAGAAAAAAATACAACAAACGAATAAATAGAGATACGCTTACAGCCTTAAAAATACAGCAGTTATGGACCTCAAACCAGTATTTTCTAGGACAACTTTGATTATGTTTTTTTAGAAAGGAAAGCTACACTTTTACAGCTGCCACAAGTTAAGTGAGGTGACCCAGAATGTGCAACAAGATCTTTTGGTCTATTCAGGTAGACTCTCTTGGTATACTCAGGTCTAGTTTCTGAGCTCTGTGGGCTTTGAAGATTGTGATTTGTTGTCTCATGCATATTTTCAAGTCTCAGCTGAGATCACTAAGCAAGGAGAAAGAGAAAAGCAGTAGCTGTCCCAAAGCAAACATCTCATGTGTCCACCCAATCCTGGCTTTTTCCTTGTTAGATGATATTCAGACTGTGCAATTAAATTTTTAGTCCACGACTACAGCTGTAACCATAGTTTACCAGCTACTGCAAACTTAGAGTGGAGCCTACCAAATGCAGTGATTGCCCTCTTCAGTTTCAGGGGCTGGAGGCAGCCTGAGCCATGGAGTGCAGATGGGCAGGCTGGACACATGGCCTTTGTGTGGATGTAGCAGGAGCTGTGTCTGCTGAGCTAACCCAAAACTGGATGAGATGAAAGGCTTTCTAGACTACTGGAGTTTCAGGCACTGCTTTTAGACGCTTCTCTGAGGTTACAGGTAGGAATAATTTGTATTCCTACAAATTAGTAGGAATTTCCATGGATATATTTGGATGGAGATCTGGTGGGAAGAGGTTTTGGGTGTTACTAATTTGGATGTGGTTTGGCGAAGTAATGCTAGTGACTACTGTTGTCTGTTCAATTCTCCCCTCATGTAATGAAAATTGATTAGCTCAGTCCTTTGATCTTAATGATTTTCCTTCCAGAAATATTTGAATGTGACATCAAAGCTGTCCAAAATACCAGACTTGATGTAGTTATCACTAGATTGCTTTAATGAAAGTAATAAAAAATTAAACTATAATTTTTTTTTTATTCTGAGTGTGCCTGGAGGCAAGCAATAGAAACACCTGATAAATGCAAAAGAAATCAATAGACAGATACCTACAAACTTAAATAATCCAGATAAAAAGAATAATGGCCTTTAATCATCTGTTAACATTGGAAATCAAATAGTTCCCAATCTCTCAATTAAATAAGTGCCTGCTTAGTAACTGCATCTAGACATAGGCACCTAAATTATTTGGGTTATGTAAGACCATAAAGCCAGGGGAAATGTGTTTTTTTATAAGTACATTATTATTGCATGTTGTGATATAACTAGAGAAACATTTTTCATCAAGAGGCAAACAGAGGGAGAACAGCCTGTTTGTTTCTGGGGTTCTAGTGTGGTTTTTATCTGGAGGATGGCATATTTTTCTGAACATGCTGTTTCAGAAGAGTAGAAGGTATTTGTCAAATTGGTCCTATGCTTAGAAAAAAAAAAAGAAATGTTGTAACGATTCCACAAATCTTCCTTTGAAAATTTGAAAAACATTGTGAGGCTTCTTTTTAAAATTATTGTATTTCAAAGTAAAAGAATAATAAAATAAAGTGGTATTTAGCCTGGCAATCAAATTATTAACTTACAGTTCTGGACCAAAACTGGAATTCTTTAACAAAATCATCCTGGTATTGTGAAAGGGGAATTCTAAATAAGAATGCTGCCATTCATATCACAAAACTTCCAGTGTGAGTAGGCTGCAATGGAAAAGACACCTTTAATGTAGATGTCTGCACCTGAGGTCTCTGCCCCAGGCTGTCATTGGAGTAACAGTCATTGTGTGTGAATCTCACTGAAAATTACATTTAAAATTTGGATAAATGGGTACTTCTATGAATGGCCTTATCTCCCCACTGATTAAAAAGAGAAGAGAGGGAAGACTGTTAGGAGAGGTGAACTGAACCCCACCTGAACAACTTAGAGCAGCCACACCACTCACTTAGCAGATCATTCACAGCAGAAATGTGTGATAACAAAATGTTAATCTGTGATTTTATTTTTTTCAATGAAGTTACACCTGGCTGACCCTTTCACATATGGATAAAATATTTCAGTTTGGCCCTTGCAAACTTAACAGTGGATTGACTGTCTTGTCAAAACCAGAATTGAAGGCACTCACTGGATTTCAGGCTGGGTCCTCAGAACTGGAAATGGAAGAACTACAGGGAACTAATGTCTTCTCTGTAGATACACCTGCAGGGCCTTAGCTGGTACCCCTATCCTGTTGCTCTTTTTCTCTTTTATAGCTTTAGACAGGTGAATCAGACTAGATCTGTGGTTTATATCACACAGCCACACCAAATCTTATTTGCTCAATCCAGCTGAAAATAAGTTTGTAGTTTCACAATATAGGTTATTTGCCTACACTGTAGAAAATTTCCCTACATTGTAGGAAAAGCACTGGTTGTCATTCCCATCAATATTCTGCAGTTTCCTCATCATGGGTGGGTGAAGAGTATGCTTTGGTATGGTAGAGGGTGAAAATCACGCCTGGATCACTCAGTGTCTTGAAAGAGACAAATTTATTGAGCCAGCTTTTTTACTCAGGAAAACAGTGTGTAACCACATTCTTCAAGAGTGATTCAGATGGCAAACTGCCTGTTGTCTGGAAATGCATTGCTGCCTTCATTTGGAACATTTTCTTCCTAGAAGCCTAAAATCTTGGTTGTTTGCCAATTTTAGCACAGTATCCTTCATATTCAGCATTGCAGTACCTAGAATAAAAATTTTCAGCAACATTTACTTACTTTTCTCCATTCGGAGAACTGTGTGGTTTAGGAGATAGTCAAAAGAATTACACTTCTTTAGCTTGTGTTGCCTTCAGGTCATACCTATATTGTAGGTTTATGTAGAAATATGTTCCCTCCTTAACACAGCTCTGGGACAACACAGGGTCTTCACACAAATGCTAGAAAAAAATCTCCATTAAATATTATACAGGAATAACTGTTCCTTCTAAGTGTTACTTGAGCCATAAAGCTAATTATAAGAATGTAGGATTTTTTCATGAGAACAAATATCAAGAGCATTACTGGTTATAGAACTTTAATAAATATTTCAAATGCGTTTCAGCTGGGCTGTCCTCTATCTCTGATATCTACAGACAATAAAATCAGTGATGAATGCATATGAAAATAAAATTCTTACTGATTTTGTATACAGAGCAATATCAAACAAAAACAAACGTGTATTCAGGCTCCCTTAGGAACACCACACTGCATAAAAAGTAGGTTAGTGCAGTAAAGATCACAGTTCATCTCTTCTCCCACAGACTCCCATAGTAGCATGTTGACAGTCCTGGTTCTTGATGGCCAAGAGCTATAAATGAGTAAGCAATACACTAGTACTCTTGATGGATCAGCTCATTCCTAAATCCCAGTATTAAAGACCACCAATCTGCATTGCTGTGGTTCTTTTGGTTTTGCTTTTTGGGATTGTTTTTGTTCTTGGTTTGTTTGGTTGTTGGGCTTTTTTCCAATATTTTCACATTTGTATTGGAATATAAAAAGGGAAAGGAAAAGGATCAAGGTGCTTGGCAGGCAACATTCTGCAACACACCCCTCAGATCAGTGATGCACACCTTTCATTCCAGGCTGATGGAACAGACATAGGGCAGAGCATCAGGAGAAAAACAAGCCAGTTGAGTGTCCTAAGCATTTCCAGAGAGTGAGAGCACAGCAGCCCTCTGCATCTATTTGACCACATCAGCACGTGTGTATTCATCCAAACGTGGATGATAATTAGCAATTAATCCTTTAGTTACTAGAGTAAAATCCTTTGTTGCTGCAGGTGACACGTCTTGCAGCAGGAACGAGTCCATTTGCTTTCCTCTCGTTGATGCTGCTTCTTCTCAAAACTGGCAAGAAAAACTCACACTGTCATTAACTTATTCTTTTGTCTTTGCTCAAGTAGCTCAGAAGGACAGTTTATTGAGGACTCAGTTTCAGAAATACTTGGCAGTGGTCAGAGCTAAGGGAAATCAGGCAGATGTTTATTTTCCAAGAATAGAAGCCTTCCTTTGTGCTATTAAACCCCAACACATTCCTTTTTAGCAGAGGGATGCTTTCCTGTCAGAGAACTGGCATTTTATTTGTTAGTACCATGCAATTGTTTTCCCTTTGTTTGTTTTGCTTTAGGCTTTTTTCACATATTTATCTTCTTAGAGCAGTTTTAAAAGAAGGAAAATGTGCTTATGTTGTTCTCTGTACCAAGGTTACCATGATTCAGCATAAACAGGTAAAATGCCTTCAGTTAATACAAAGTTCTGCAATTCATCATTATTGCTGCAGTGATTGTGCCCATCCTTAGAGAACAATGTACAGCACAATTCACATTACACACCTCTTGTTTTCTGTGGGCAAATACATCACAACAAATTGCCATATAGTTGCAACCTTCCCAGCACGGGTCAGAAAAGTGAGAACTTTTAACTACACATTGTTAACACAAACACAGGTTGTTCAATTTGGGGGCCACACAACTGATTGAGTAAAAGTTCAGATGCTTATTGCTGGAATAAATATTTAAAAAATAGCATGCTACGTGCTTATATGCCTTCCTTATGCCCCTTCTGTCCCTGCTGTCAAACATAATTTAAAATTTTTTTCAACATTTTAGGAGCTTGAGAATTTTGTAAGTTAAGAGGAAATTCTTCATAAGACAAAAATATTTCACAAGGTATGTTTCCTGCTCATCAACACCACTGACAGCTGTCATCTTGTGTTAATAAGAGAATTAGGTTGGGTTCAGATTTTAAGTTTGGTCATAAAAAGTTAAACTTTTTTTTTAAGAGAAAAAGTTCATTTTTTTAATCCTAACCAAATCAGGAAGATATAGACCTGCTTTCAGCAGCAGTTGATTTGTTTTCTCTGTAGTGGATCTTTTTTTTTTTTTTTAATTCAGCTTCAATATACTTGTGCAATTTGGAAGTACAATGGATATTTCTAGCTGGTCTCTATTAAGAATAAATTTTTGATCCACCAGCCCAAAAAAAAGGACTTGTTCACGTTTATGCTTGTGTTAGGAGTAGACCCCATGGAAAATTATTCCTTTCTGCATCTAACTTTTACCATTATGGCATTCAAGTGAACAAGGTCTCAGCTCACAAGCTATGATCTCAAATGAACATAATATACAGAGTGCAGGTTGCAGTGGAACCACTGGAAAAAAAAATTACCTTAACTTTTTTCCTCCTTTTTCAGCTACCATTTCTACCATTTGGAAGAAATGCCTAACACAGCATCTTACTTTCTTGTGTATGAAGTAATTTTGGGCACTCCTGTGCACACTTTAATTTTAAGTGCAGCTGCATGTAATACAAAAGATCATTTGTGGGGAATCCATTGCAAAATGATAATTTTATCATCAGCATTATATTCTCCAGAATACAGGTAGAACCTTCACTCTTTTAAAGTGAAATCAGAGGAAAAGGAAAAATTTAGTTCTTGTAAATTTAGAATTGCTTAGATTCAGAGTTCATGAGGAGCCCACCAATGTGAATAGAGAAGCATAGAAAAATTCTGCACCGTTCATATCTTTTGTTCATGCTGTGCACATCTCTGAGGTTACAACATAACATAAAGATATTGCAAGAGTAATTATTATTAAATAAAAAAATGTTTTTAAATGCCAATTCATTTTTTCTAGAATTAGATGCATAGGAAGAAAAAATCTGTTTTGAGCTTTGAGATTTATCTTTTTGATTTTTTGCAGGTACTTTTTCTTTCTTCTTTTCCTCATAGACTATCATTTCTTCATCCTTAATCAAAGTAGACACATCTATAGAAAATAAAAGAGTTTTTAAAATTTTTCCATAGATTCTTAGCCATATGGAGAGTCTATTTATTTGATTGTTACAAAACATTCAGTCTTTCTAAATGCAAATTTTCATTTTGACATACACTATGCATAAATTACCAGTAAGTTGACTTCAAGAAGAATGATGTCTTAATCAATGGTTGTAAATCTGTGCTAAGATCTTTACAGCACTTTAAATTTATTCATGAAATTTATTTTCTTCAAATTATTGAATAGCCTCCACGCACTTTCTAAGCACTAACAGTAAATTTTTTGTGCTTTGCAAGTCAGTACCTTCTGTGCAAGCAACAGTGAGTCTTGCCCTGTTGTCATTGATTCTTGCTACTCTGTTGATGTCACCAAGTTACACCAGTGTTATATACCATTCTATTGTTAATATGGTTTTTGTACACTGAGTCCTTGAAATTTTATTATTTATTTTGTCCAGAGTTACTGAAAAACAGAGAATTGACTCAGGAGGAATTGAATTATTCTGAAGGCTCCACAGCTAAGGTAGATGTTTCCCCAATCTGTCAAAAGAATGATGAAAAATAGGCTGTCAGACATTACTTGATTTCCACCTAATCATGTACTACAGCAAAAAGATGCTCCAGGGTGTGCATTGCTCTTCACTGTGTGCACTCACAGGTAGTCTGGGAGATCTGAGACTGAAGGCCAAGTGCTTTCATCCATGCAGGAAGTGCAAATTAGACAGCGATACAGCGCACACAATCTGGAAGTCAGCTTTTGTAGCACTAGAATATAAAACTTCCTCATCCTACAACTAAATCATACCCTGGGAAAAGCTTGTTAAAATTCCAGTGTCATGTTCTCCCAGCAAGGGTTATAATGGGGTCAAAACTGTGGGAGACAGTACTGTAATCGTATGAGAATAATTCACTAAAGGATGGGCAAATTGCAATATTGACTTCCTTGCTCAATTCACTAATGAGCTGTAGTGGCACAGTTTTCTATTGTGTGTCTTGGACACATGGCAAAAAAAGCATATATTCAAGCAAACAGGAGATGTGTTGCCTCAGTGGACAAATAAGGTGTTCCTTATCCTCTCTCCCCATACTTTAGAGACTCTTAACAAGAAACTTTCTATATAGTAATTTAGGACTGCAGTGGGACAGGGAGGGGATGGTTTACCCTTCAAATTTTCACTCTATTAATATATCACTAGCAGGCCAAGTATAGTTTTCATTTATTTAAAAAAATGAAACATTAACAAAGGAATTAGCAAACTCTGCAAAGTGCTTGCTCTTTCTTTAATTTTGTGAAAGAGACAGCCTGCCATCCATCAGCTCTACTTTTCCCAACCACAATCCCACAAATTTCAATGTGATATAAGAAAGGAAAAGTTTCTTGTCTGTTTGCGTTGCTCATTTCACAGAAAATCTAGCTCACACTTTTGACAACCTGAGCTGGCTGGCTGGGAGCAGGCACTGCTGCAGACACTGTTTTCTGCATTAACAGAGAATGGTGACTCAGCTAAACAAGTCTAGCTCTCAGCAGAGATTTTTGGTTCAGCACAATGTCACACCAAAACAGATAAATGGCTCTGTTTTCAGAGCTGTTCTGCAGCAAATTACATTGTAGCACAAAATTATCCTTTTTGGCCTTTCAGTGAGCACCTAAAAGTATTCCTGGCTTAGGAAATCCTTGAAAGGCTTTTTGAATAGTCTTTCTTGTCTCCAAGATTTTATCTTTACCTTCTATGTGTATATCATTACCTAATGATTTCAAGAGACATTTGGTCCAACCGGTGTCAGAGAGAATGTCATATATATCAACTGTATCAACTATATATATATATATATATATATATATATATATATATATATATATATATATAAACTGTCATATATAAGGTATCAGCTGAACAATATGAATGATAAAAAACTTTCTTTATGCAGGGAGTGCATTCATGTTCTTGGATTTCTGTTCTGGAAGGCACATAGAAACACTGATAGTTTGCTCAAAATATTTACATATTTGGAACTTTATAAAATCATCTGAATCTCTCAGAAATCATGGCTATGATAAAATGAGGAAGGGAAAAAAGGACCAGTTTTCAAAAGGGTTGTTGTTTTAATTTCATTGAGTTGCAAAATTTTTTGCTCCCACATTATCATAAACAATAAAAAAATACTGTGAGAACAGGAAAGAATTTTCCAGCATCCTAAATACCAACCTTAATTTTCTATTCCTCATTATTAACAGAGTCATTTGGAGGTTGAAAACTAATTAACAGTTGTCAAATTGATTTCCAGGCTTGAACACCAAGGGACATTTTCTGTAGGCTGTATATACTTGTGGACAACTCTGGTGGGCTGGTATTGCTGGTGAGGATGGTTTCTGGAGGCTGAAAATTTTGATCTGACAACTTGAAATTTATTTTATTCTTGCTATGAGGGTAGATAAATTCTGAAACAGGTTGTCCAGACTGATTAGGAAGTTTCCACCTTTGGAAGCATCCCCAATGTTTTAATGGACAAGACTCTGAGCCACCTGATTTAACTGGGCCTGTTCCGTGTGGAGGTTTTATTGGGTGACCTCAAAAACACCCTTACAAATTTTTTTTTTTTTTTTCTGTGAGCTAGCATCCCTTTCTTTGAGACATGTTATATTTTTTAAAGAGAGACAATTGCTTTGTGTGAAGCTACAGCTCTCAGCTAAGATCCTGACTCTCCTGAAATCAGTGGAAAATACGTCCTGAATGTTCAGGATTTTACCTGTCATCATCATGGACAATAATATTGGTGTTCTGTGGCTGAACACTGCAACTTTAACCCAAGATTGTGCACTGCTGGTCTTTGCTGTGACTGGTGGCATTTCTGTTGGATTGCTGTGCAGTCATTTCAGAGAAGGATTAAATTCCTTACTGCCAGAATCAACATCAAAAAAGTAAACAACTGCTTGTTAACATAATCACTCCCTCTTAGAAATTTTCTTGATTTGGCACAGCAAACTCTTGGAAATCTATATGTTTGGTGTCTACAGAGTGCTTGCAGTAGCAAAAAGAGATGATGCTTTGAGTCTGTGCAACTGCTGATGACAGCATCCTCCAGCATATATGAGGGCTATGGCTCTGCAGTATTTGCAGAACAGCTGCAACTCTGATTTTTCTCTGGTTTTCTGATTCTTCATTGATATGAAAGGAGAAAACATCATCTTCCTTCCCCCTTATCCTCTTTTCTAAGTTGAGAATGTGGCCTGAGCAACAAAAGTATGTACATGGAGGAATGCCATGGTGGTTTCAAGAGGTGTCTTATGCTCTGGAAACTATAGTTTTACACCATGGAGCATTCAAAGAGCATGGCTTTTTTCTAAGAGAGTTCAACTTCACATATTTGCAAGAGTGTAGGCACTAGTCCCAAATGTTTCACTGAATCAATTTTCATTATTGCTGTTTTCATAGGAGCTGCACAGACAGGTGTGAAATGATCTAAGACTCACTGTAGTGCAGGATGCTATTTCTGTAGCTGGTAGGACTGATTTTTGATAAGGTTTCAGCCCCATCATGGTCTTTGAGTCCAAAATGTGGCTGTTCTTTCCATCCAAACACCTTCTCACTTTAGCTATTTTCTTACAGAGATCTCTAGAATGCTTAGTAAAGCTTTAAAATGTTTGCCTCCCCCTCTGAAACCTGACTGCAAGATAAGAGATGCAAGGTAGTAAGCAGTAAAACAGTGGAGGAATAAACTTCTTTAATATACTTGAAAGAACTTGTTAACTTATTACTGTTTCAGTCTTCTGGAATATATTGTCTCCATCCAGTAGATAAGGATAGACAGTGCTGTCAAAACATAATCATAGCAGAGCTCCCTTTCCTTTTTATTTTTTTGAGGCTTAATTAAGAAAATGCAAATACAACTGATACTAGCTTGTTAATTGGCACACACTGTTTTCATTAAGGTGTGAAATGCTCCTATGGAACAAGAATATGGAATATGTAAAAGATCTGCTTGACATTCACAGACAGATTCACAGCTGTGAGAAGTGCTGGAGAATTTAACTTGGACTGACTCCAAGTGTGAGACATCAGTTTCAAGAAATTTTAAGTGCTTCTAGCCCTCAGTGCCCACAAGAAATATTTTTTACATCTTACAGGAAAGGATAAGTTTGAATTCCAGTACAGTAAAGTTTGAATTCCAATACAGTAATGATTTTATTATTACTGGCTTGCAGTTTTTTTTGGTTTTTTGGTTTTTGGTTTTTGGTTTTTGGGGTTTTTTTTGTTTGTTTGTTTCTTTTTTCTGAGATATTAGCCACAAATAACCATTGGCATATTCCTGGGGAAATGTCTTTTATCCAGAATTTATCAGAGAGGAGATAATGCTACAAATTCATACTAAAAAATGCTTTATTATGTGACTGTAAGTTATGACCAAGCTCTGTGTAATTCATATTCTAGGAATATTTTTTATGTATACTCCAAATATGATAATGGGTGAAGAAACATCTGTGAATTTGTGAATCCAAAAGAGTTGAAACATAAAGGACTAGCAACAGAACTGAACTGATTGTAGAGCAAATTTGAAGCAGGTCTTGGTTAAGTGATGACTAAACATCTTTAGGCATTTAAGTTTCAGACTCAGAAATCTGTGTTCAGATCTCTTCTCCTGATGCAATGATAGCTGAAAAGTACAGAGTATCTTGGCAAGGGGTTAATCAAGGTCCTGTCTTGCTAAAGATATTGAAACTTGTGTTGGAGACACCACCTCTGAACTTTGTATAACAGCACAAAACTCTGACATTGAATTATCATTTTCCAGTTTTCATCTGTGGTTATATATAGGCTTGTACTGTGAAGAAGCAGACCAATAATTCACCATGGTTAGGCTTCATTTGCCTTGAGTTGTTTTGACAAGTTGAGCAGCAATCCATAACTACTGCTGTTTTTTTCAAGATCATAACTTACTCTAAAGTCACAGTTTTGTAAAGGACACAAAAGGGTCAAAATAAATCTCTAGCTACAAGGCTGTGAATGGGTAAGAGAAGATGGTGCTCAACCCCCAGGCATGCTAATGTTGCAAACCACTGCTTTTCATTTGTAATGCATCAGTACTATTCAAGTTACAGAGTCATTATTTGATTATAATTAGCTTATTACAGCACAAGGAAAAAATATCTAAAATAACACTGCTGTTCTGTGAGAATTTTGTGTTTGTAAATATTAGGCATTCATGGACTGCTTAGAGATTTGTGGCAAACAGTGGAAGTATTTGACAATTACTAATGGCATCCAATTTGTTGGTTTTTTTTTTTTTTCTTTTTCACTAATACTTTCCAAAGACAATCTTCATTATTTACCCTGTAAATAAATATTTTTCATTATTTACCCTGTAAAAAACTCATCAACTCATCTTCCAATTTCTACTCTATTTGTAGTAGAGAAGTAACTGAAATCAGGCAAGCCTAGCAAGGTCAGAAAAGAAGCAGTCCTACCAAGGCCAGCCTGAGTTAGTTCAGCAGAGTATATTTCAGAAATAGATAATATAAGAGTGACTTAAAAATTAAAATAAATGTGGAAATATAAGTGTACATTCAGATGAAAAGAGAGGAGGAGGTTGCAGTAGCATTACTAGTTAGCACATAGCTAACAGACTTTTTTAGAACAAAGAAGAAAGAAAGATGACAATAATTTGAAGCTGTGTGTGGAAAGAAAACGTGGCTCCATGTAAGAAAGCAAATAAATCTCAAAGGTTGTATTAGAAAGAAGAGTTCAAAAAGTCACATTTTATGATTTAAGAGACTAATTTAAGGAACATACCAATTATTGCAATGGAAAAGAAACCAAACTAACCGAACAAAAAACCACAATGGAATGCATTTGGAAAGGAAATGGAATCCCTGGAACAGAAAATGCAGAATATGAACGATAAAAAATGTAAGAGCATAGCAATGCAATACCAAAAAAAAAAAAAGTCTATGACATTTCAGCATTATTATTTCAAAACAAGTAGTCAGTTCAAGGCTTTTTTCAAAATCCTTAGTTTTGCAAGGTGCATTTAAGCTTCCTGTCAGCATGGAGGTAGAACACCTTTTCATTCAGTTTTAATGAAATCAAACTTGGACATCTTTCTTCAATTTAAACTGAACTTCACCTTTATATAATAACTATATTTATTTATATATATATATGTATGTATATATATGTATGTATATATACTTGCTATAATGTGAGAGAACTTTGGAGAAAAGTAATAAGAGAATATACTAAATTTAAACATTTATCAGTTCTTACCTAACAGATTTGGTAATTTTAAAGATTTGGTAATTTTATAAAAATTACCAAATCTTTAATTTAACGAATACCTCAGTGTACACTTGCTTTTAAACCATGTATGTATAGCAACTGCTCATGTCCCAAAACACAGAAATTGAACCCACATGTATGGCAAACTAGGTTAGGGAACAAAAGCCCATGTATTTAAACATATAATATTTGGCTGAAGGTGATGAAAGGATATACAACAGGGCCAATGCTATTTCAGTGGTATCAATAGATACAGAAAAAATAACTAGTTTGTGTAAAAAACTGCACAGTAAAATTGTAAAAGGAACTTCAAAAAAATTTATGTTGGGTCTTCTCTTGCATTACCAGCTGTGCAAATTTTCCAAAGAAAACATAGAAACCAAATCATTTAGGAAAGAAGTTGAGAATTCATAGGTGCCCGTACTGGGGGGAATAACACTGCCCTGCTGTGGAAATCACCATGTTGGCTCTGCACTACTCATAGTTTCTCTGAGTCACTAAAGAGTTGCCTTAGTATTGGGAGTATTGCCAACACCTTTTAGTCTTAAAATAAAAAATCTTCTATTTATTGCTGTTATTAATATTCTTGATTATTTATATACAAATTAGATCCATATGTAAATATAGAACTGTATATTATTAAATACTCACCTTTCTTTTTGGCAGTAGTAACTGAGTTTTCTACCCGTAAATGGAAATTATGAAGTAGTACATAAGAGTGCATTTCAGATAATTAATTAAATTTTAATAAATTGCCTAAATGCAGATTCATCTCCATGTTTACTACTGAGATACTTTTTTGTAGTAGATTATTTTATCTGGTTGATGACATGTAGGGATTTATTCAACCTTTCAGGGCATGTTGCATGTTTCTTCTTTTCTGTTTTCATCATCAGCATTCTGCAATATTTAGAAATTTCTTGAAATTAGGTTAAAAGTATATCAACTCAAAGAGACTAGACTGTTTTCATTGATCTCTCCTGCTAGACAGGATTGTGTAAGGCTGCTGAGAAAGATCTTAGATTCTCTTAGCAAATATCTCTGGTTCGTTGCACTAAATGAAAGGTGAAAACATGAGAAAATTTAAGGTGGGCTTAGTAGTCAAGCTACAAGAAGAATTTAGGTTATGGCTCGTGGTGGAATGATTGAGTCTCTCACAGATACAAAGGCTGGAACATGGATCTTGGGCACAGACACAGCCATCACTGGGAACACTATTTTTGAGGCACATCCACACAACCTAACTTGCCAACTGTAAGCCCCAATGCATATGCTGCTTCTTAAATACAAAATACCATTTAACAGTGTCTCCAGAAGAGAGAATTGTTACTGATTTAGAGGTTGGGCTTCAACTAAACATAACCTTAATTTGCCAGACTTGCCAGCTAAATACATTGAGGAAAAATGTTTTAAATCCTTTTTTTTTTCATTTTCTAGGTTTTAGAGATTTATAAAATGCTCTGAGCAGGTAATTTTCTCCACTCAGGATTTAAAGGCTTAATCCTCTCTTCAAGGCATTTATTTCAAAATGTGTGGGTGACTGGTAGGCTAAAATAGTGACTGTGTGACTTTTACTAGTTTTATATTTTTTCAATTTACACAAATGTAGGATACAGAGCACATGGTACTGGAATAGACCAAGCACTAAATCTTGTGATCTAGAGCTAAAACACGTGATTTTCTCTGAAGCCAGGGAAAAGTCTCAACCTGCAAGACATCATTTTTTTCTTTTTGATCTCTCATTCAACCTGTATATGGAAGTGAAAGGAACCCAACAAAAATCTTGTAATTGTAGGACTGTCTGGGAAGTCTGCTGTACAGTTCACACCCCTTGATCACATGAAGCCCACACAACAGGGACTCCTGTTCCAGGTCCTTTCTCACCACACAACCAAATAACAGAGGTGCAGATCAGCACCCTCTCATTCTCCAAGTATTTTAAAGTGAAGCAGCAGTCAAGGTTTGATGACTCTAAAGCTGCATTGTTAAGTCCCTCATTCAGTGTGGACTGAGGAGCTCAGGTTTCCTAGTCCTGCTGGAGCTTAGGCTTGAGACAGACCCTGCGACACCCAGTCTAGTCAGGCTGGCCAACCCTCTCCCCTCCAGCATGCCACAAACAGGCAGCTCTAGGTGGCTGGGAAACACAACTGCCTTGATGGCAGATTTATGGCAACATGATCCCTAGCAGACAATTGCTAAGGCAATCATTTTTGACAACTTTCTGTCCCTTTGAGGCTGCAAGATAGTCCTGACTTTGTGACAGTTTGCAGCTGGTAACAGCTGCTGCTGCTCACCCAGTGGCCTTGAAAGATCTTGCTGCTGCTTGTTATGTAAAGGTTCTATGCAAGACCAACAGTCTCTACTCTGGCAAATATCTATGTTTTCAACACAAAACCAGCAGTTGTCAATAGATGGAACTGAGAGCCAGCCAAGAGCTTTCAAAAGGCTTTTTCCTGGATTAAACTCTTGGCCTTGTTTCCACCAGCTTGTGGCAGCAGTTCATGCACATGCTGTTCTGAGCCCAGTTCAGCATTGACTGATATCCATTCACCCACTGTCAGTGCTGAATGACAGAAGGGACTGAATTTTTTGAGTCGCAAAGTTTTCTGACCCACATCCTACATAAAATTTTGCATCATTGAGCAAAAACTCACAGAAAGGCACATTAATTTCAATAGTAAGATATATTTCCCTAAATTAAATTTCTGCTTAAGTTTTTTCCTTAAATGCTCCTTCTACTTCAAGATCAAGTTAAAAATCCAAGACGTAGAAGACATGTAGAAGGCAAGACTCTTACCATAAATATGCAAACTGACTTATTTAGACAATAGAAAGTAAAACACACAGCCCAAAGGGTGTGCCCCGCAGTGTTGCATTGTAATTTTGTGTGATGTCCCTTAAGGAGCTTCTTCAGTGCAATAGCCTGTTATATCCAAAGATCCCAAAGTGATGGAGAAATATATTATCCCTCACAAGATTCCACTAGACTTACCTCAAAGGTGGGGAAACTAAAACACAATTAAATAACCTGCCTAGCATTATATAGTTAATTAAATGCAAGGACAGAAATCCTTGCTTTTAGTCCTACAGTTAATGCAAAGAAGGCCTCTTCTTTTGCTGCAATGACCCCATGGATTTAAATTTTCTTTTTTTTCCTTCCCCTTTTTAGCTGTATTTGGGTTTTTTAGGATTCAATTTAAAGCCAGCATCTGAAAATTAATGGAAGACAAGCAAATTTCAACCAGAAAAAAATATAAAATTATTATTAGTAGTAGTAATAGTATTAGTATTAATATTAGTATTAGTATTTCTTTTCCTTCAGGCCCCTTCCAAACAGGGCTGTTTTAAGAATGATCTCCAATTCTTACCCAAAAGTGTGGAAAGAGTGGGTGGAAAGAGTTTCTCCAGTACACAGTAATATCTCTATTTTGGTTTATATCTCAAGTTTATGGAAGTCTGATTTCAATTTCCCATTTAAAAACCAGACCAAGAAGTTTTGCCACATCTATTCCTCTCCACCAAACATTTCACTTGGCTTTGTGGGCAGGTTGTGAGCTGTGTCTACTGCCAGTGCCTGCAGTGTACATGCCTTTGATCACCACAGTGAGCTTGGCATTGCTCCAGGGCAACACTTCACCTTCTCAGTGTCCACAGCCAAGACCCATCCCATGGGGCACATGGACAAAAACAGCTGTCCCGTGAGGACGGCAGGAATCTGACATTTTTATTAACATCTTTTTCATCTTCTCTTTATAATAGTATCTGCCTTGTGCCAAGAGTGCAGCTAGGCTTAAAAATACATAAAATTGAGTAAAAACAATTAAATGGAACAAAAGTGTAAGCAGAGTTGCAAGGAGAAAAAAGTACAAGGAGAGAACAAAATGTTTTCTGGAATCTTTTTTTAAAATTAATGCTGCCAGCAGTGGAAATGGCAAGCCTTCCTTTCCTGTAATAGGTAAGAATTGCTGAACATGCTAGGAAAATGAAAAGAGAGCTCAGAGGCTGTTGCATTACTGACAATGTTTGCCATACTACTTTGGTAAGAGAAAAGGATTTCAAAGACCTTGAGGACTGGCATGAAGGGGAGAAAGAAAGAAAGGAAAAAAGGCAGGGCAATTTGTCCCATTGACAAGACACTGTGAAATGGCACAAGCAGAATCAAAAGAGGGATTTTCTTTCTCTGTGACAGGACAGAAGAAAAGCAATTTGTTCCTGAAGAGTGGAGAGTTGTAAAGGGGGTATACAAAAGAATACCTGCTCTTAGAAAGCACTTGAAAAAATAACCTTGCACTTGTGTGAAGGAATAATACCCCTGTAGCCAACAGGCTGCACACATCTCAGCATGGAAAGACACTGGACTTTCACAGAATGCCCGAGGTTGGAAAGTGCTTCTGGAGATCACCCTGTCCAACCCCTTTGTTCAAGAGGTGCTGCCCAGTTCCCGCTGCCCAGTACAATTTGTGAATATTTATTTAATAAAAATAAGAATACATGGGGTCCCATGTTGAGGTCTCCTGTTCTAATAGCAGCAGTTTAGTGACAGGTAGACAAAATTCCTGAAGAATTATCCTATGTACTTGCAGGAAACCAGTCACTCAATAAGAATTCAAAACACGTACATTTAACAAACAGAATGGTTCCTGCCTGTTTTAATCATTTGTGTTCTGAAATTTTGTGGTTCAATTTATTTATTCATTTACAGCAGAGGACCTATCCAACTGAAGGAAATGCAGCTTTCATACCTGTGGCAACAGGTGATAAGAAGTGAGTTTAGAGATGTATCTGGTAATATTTGGGCTGATGTATGCGTGTGCTGCAGAGTGATGCATCTCATCTTCATCTCCATTACTACATGTACCATGGCTATTGACCATGATTTGTTGGTATTTGAGAGGTAAGCTTTACTCCCAGCAGGACAATGCCAACAAAAAGTGAACTAGCAATGCAACACTGAAAACCCTCTTAATGGTCATACATAATGTATTCTGTAGTAATCCCATGGGTTTGCTACTAAATGGCTGCACCTTTTGTCAAGATTCTGATTTTTGGGGACTGAAGATGGTGAGAAAGAGAATGCAAAGGAGGAATGGATCATGGCACTTGTCTCCACCTTCATTCTCTGAGGAATAACCAGATTTATACTAACCTAGCTGCTAGCTTTTTTGGACTACACAGTGAGCTCTGCTCACAGACCAGACATATGCTTGGTCACTTGGCTGGCTCTCATCACAAGCCCACTGATATTGTTGCTTATATGGAACAGACACACGTGAGTGAAACCACAAGCCCATGACTGGACTTTCCCTTAAGAGGCTTACAACAGGCAACATCCTTAACAATTTGTGGATGCACTCACAAATGCCATATAAAAGTAGTGGCTTGGTGCAGGGAATGTCACTTCTTGTGCGCCCTCCTAGAGACAACTCTTTAGAGGACCTTATTGAACTGACTTCAATGGCAGTGCCCCCTGTCCTGGGATGTCATTCAGCACATTGGGCTTTCTCCAATATCCAAATCTCAGTTTTCTCATGGCCCATTGGTCCCAGCTGCACCACCTACCAGTAAGTGAATTTATGAGAAAATTGTGAGGCTCATCTGTACACTGAAGGAAGTTAAAGCATCTTGTTTCTCATGCCAAAACAAGATATGATTAGACTATTTGTTTTACTTAACTGCTTCATTTTTAGCTCTTCTTTTGAGGGAAAACACACAAGTTTAAACACTTAAAATTAAAATTTAAAAAGCCCATGATCTAAGGTGTAGTAGAAATTATTTATTAGGTAAAATCATTGCAATTATTATATATTTCCTCTTATTTCAGTTTTCGCTGAACATTGAAAAACATTTTTTTTCAATATAGACAATGGAAACAAATGATTTAAACAATGAGGACAATGTAAACATACGAAAAAGGACTGTATGAGTATTTTTTTTTTTTACTATCTATTTGTCATGATTTAAGCCCAGCCAGCAACTCAGCACCACACAACCTCTCTCTACATTAGAATGTGAGACAGAATCAGAAGGATGAAAGTGGGAAAACTCATGGCTGAAGGTAAAGTTAAACAGTTTGACTGGTAAAGCAAAAGCCATGAATTAAGGAATTAATTCACCACTTCCCATGGGCAGGCAGGTACTCAGCCATTCCCAGGAGAGCAGGGCCCCATCACACACAGAGGTGACTCGGGAAGCCAAACATCATAACTCCAAACATCCCCTTCTCGCTCCTTCCTGCCCCCCCTCTATATACTGAGTATGATGCCATATGGCCTGGGATATCTCTTTATTATTTGGGATCAGCTGTCCCAGCTGTGCCCCCTCCCAACTCCTTGTCCCCTTCCCAGCCTGAATTAGCAACCGTGTTTCTAGCACAGATCCAAAACACAACCTCATACAAGCTGTTGTGAAGAAAATTGACCCTCTTCCAGTGAAAACCATGACTATTTCAACCCAGTGGGCCTTGAGTTTTCTGGATTCCAACCAAGATGATTTGTGGAATTTACAGCTTACAAAATTCTGTCACTTATCTGCCTAATAAAAATATTTTCTTAAATAAAACCATTTTCTTCTGCGATAAAACTGCAAAACAGCTATTGAGACATGGTCTAAACTTTGAGCAAATAAATCTTGCTAGCAAGAAACCTTTACTAGTTTTTAGAGGAGATATTCTGAAGAAAATAAAGAGTTAGGAAGTAGGATTGATTTGAAAAAAAAAAAAAGGAGAAAAGGAGTAATTCACATGGCTAGTAGCATATTAAGAAAACAAACTTCCCCTATCCTGATATTGTATTGTTCCATGGCCTGAGTGAAGCTGAGTGAAACTGCAGAATAGTGGCTGCTTGTAACTCATTGAAGTAGTAGTCCTCCTCAAGAAACCACAAACAGAGTATTTAATTTTTGTCTCTATTGCTTCTTTCATCTGTTTATTGTTCCATTGTACTGCATCCAAGACATATTCATGTGAGTTTTATGAGACCTTTTGAACAGTGTGTGAAACGTGAGAACACTGACCTTGGCTCATGAGTCTCATTTTCTGGCTTTGTCAAAAGGTCACTCCAGTAACTCAGGTAACTTGTCAGAACTAGGTCATCACAGGGACTTGCTCGATGTTTAATAAAAAACATTTCCTGAGCTGTACTATGAAGTGAGATGTTCTGCTAGAGGGGAAAACAGAGTGCTTGAAATAGCACTCTGATGTGACTTATGATGATATTGTGAAGTGCACTTAGCTGTTGAATGTGATATGTGTAAGTCAGTATCCATATGGACTACTCATCTTTTGCAGTACTTTAAGATGTAGTAATTTTATATCCAATGTGTCTATTTAAAGATACATATGGTAGAATTTATGTGTTCATGAAAAGGATTTGAAGTTTTTATTTGATTCAAAGGTTGCATGGATTTTAAATCATAGGCTGGCTTTTTTAATTACGCTGTTGTATGAGAAAATAACATGACAGACATTTGTAGAGAATCATAGCCATCACTTATCTGTGTTTTCAAATTCTAGATTCAAAGACAGTGAAGCCTGTGTTTAGACTGTAGTCTAATCCTTTCAAAAATTTTGACACTGGAGATTGTTTGCAAGATGGATCAAGACACTTCATCTACCAACAGTTGTTACTGTTATTTATGGTTTCCACAGTCTTGTTCACATTCTCATAAACAAGGAAAATGAAGTAGGTCTATTTTGGGGCAAAGATCTGTAAAAGACTGAAATGCAGAAAGATTTAAAAATAATGTGCTCTGCAGTTTATATTAGACTGAATTTATCATTCAATTTGATTTGAGTAGTTAATCCCCTGAAATGATAAGTCAGAGAAATTGTGAGTCAGTGAGGAAACCCAGATCCATTCCCTTATAATAATGACTCTCCTATAATCCTTTCACCATTTTTCTCTTCCCTGCCCTCTTCTATGATGAAAGATACAAATAAAAGTATAATATATGGTAAATTATAAAGCACAGCTCTAGATTTTATCCTAAACATTCTCCAGCCATCTCAAATTTAACAGGAAAAGGGGTTTGAAAAGCAGGAGATGTAAATTAACTGATCCCATGCAGAGAGCACAGGATGTGTCTGTCATTGTTTCCATTTGTGAATTGTGACTTAATGGCCAGATTTTGGCATTGGGAATGGGGGCTACAGGAGTGCCTTCTGTGAGAAGCTGCCAGAAGCTTTCCCAATGTGTGACAGAGTCAATGTCAGATGGTCCCAAGAGACCCACTGCTGGCCAAGGCTGAGCCCATCAGTGATAGTGGCAGCATCTCTGGGAAAGCATAGCTAAGGGGAACAAATTGCAGTCAAAGATGAGATGAGTGAGAATATGTGAAAGCAACAACTGCAGATCAGTGAAGGAGGGGAAGGATGTTCTCTGGGATCTGGGGCACAGATTCCCCTGCAGCCCTTGATGTAGACCGTGGTGAGGCAGCTGTGCTCTGGCAGCCTGTGGAGGTCCATGGGGGACCAGAGATCCACCTGCTGCCTGTGGAGGGCCCCATGCCAGAGGAAGGATGCCCAAAGGGTCTGTGATGCCCTGCTAAGCCCATGCCAAACCAGGCTCTTGGCAGGACCTGTGGCCTGATGGAGTGGGGAGTCCACACTGTCAAGACTTGTGGTCCTGTGGCAGACCCACCCTGGAGCAGTCTGTCCCTGAAGGACTGCGCCCTGTGGAAGGGACCTACACTGGAGCAATTCATGAGGAACCATAGCCTTTGGGAAGGGCTGACAAAGGAGGAAGGGCTAGCATAGGAGAAGTTCATGGAGGACTGTCTCCCACGGGAGGGACCCACAATGGAACAGAGGAAGTGTGCAGAGTTGTTCCCCTGAGAAAGCAGGAGCAGCAGAGACAACGTGTGGTGAACTGACCCCAACCCCCATTCCCCATCCTCCTGTGCAGCTTGGGAGGAGGAGGCAGAGAATTTTGGAGTGAATTTGAGGCCATGTCACAATCCAGCATAGGGCGATTTATTTATCTAATAATTTACTAATTGTTATTAGTATTATAATATATCTAATCAATTTACTAATCCCACCATGGAAGCAGCACAGCCCATAAGCAACAAACTATTTGCTTTAGAATATGATTCATTCGACCAAGACCAATGAGGGCTCTTGTCATAAAATTTTGCAGTCTCTGCTCATCTGCTTTTAAGGCTAAACCTTGACAATAATCTTGGGATCATTGTGTAATTTGGGAATAATGGAACATGAGTTACAATAACTCAGCAAAATATGTGCCAGTGGGATTCTAAGCTAGGCCAGTGGAAGTATTTATTTGTGTGAAACAGAATAAAAGAGGTTTATATCGTCCTATAGTAAACATCTACAATGGAATATAGGAAAAAAGAAACCCTGAGTTACTTGTCAGCTCTGACAATGTGTGGTTGAGCAAATGTATTTCTAAGGCTGTAAATCTCCTTGCCTAGTATTTGACAGGTTTGTGAAGGGTAGTTAAGGACTAAATCCATCTGAAATCAAGGAATTAAGTCAAAAGCATCGGATTTTTTGCACTCTAGCTTCTTTCAGCTAATGCAGCTCAAACAACTGATTCAGGAAGCAAACAGAAATTCTTTGACACGCAGTCACTGGTGTAATCATAATCCAGCAGAAATAACAAATCAATCAAAAATTGTACCTGCAATTATTTAGAACATCTAGCAAATGTATCATTAAGTGTGTATTTATGTAACCTATTCTAACCATACCCTTGACATCAAAAATTGTTTCTGTTTAAGGTATCCCAAGGCACAGGTTTCTGAAACATGGAACTAGAAAAGCTGTTACCTTACCTGTAGATAACTGTATGGAAACCAGTGTGTTACTAGAGACAGGAAGAAAAATGCGGACCTTGCAAAATTCTTTTCTTTTACATATCCATATATCAACCTGCTGCTCTCTAAGGGCAGTGATGCTCAAGTTTGAGATCAGCTGCTTTTTCATGCCTCGTATCATCTAAGTGAAGCTTGCATACGTGGTCTCTGACTTGTATTGAAATGACCTTAAGAGAACAACAAAAGCAGCACACTTGCAATTGATTAAATGTGAAATACCAATTTCTGCTGCTGCATCTTTCTTTGAAGGACAGTAGTTGTCCCTCATCAATCTTTCATTAAAATAATAATCCTTTATTATAAGGGTAATACCCTTTAATTTGGAAGAACAATGGCTTTTGACAAAAAAATTTTCTTACCTGGTTAAACAGAATGCACAAAGTAGTGCACTTAGTAACTCCTTGACTCAACCATTGAGGATCTTTTAATGTTGTTAATATCAATGATGGTTTTATTTTAAGCATCAGAGAAAATCAGCAGCTCAGTGAAATTTAAAAATTTTTACTAGCTCCATGGTGGCACAGAAAAAAGTCTGATTAGCTCTCACCATGATAAAACTAATTCAGACTCTGCAGTTTCATCCTACTACTGGTGCTAACTATGTATAAAAACAAAATCTACTTTATTGCATAAGACCAGTATTTCAAGTCTATCTTGCACACTTTATATAACTTTTAATTTTGATGCATGCATGAGAACTTTGTCTTCTGATCTGAAATCAGTACCAGTGATTGATTTATCAAAACTTTGGCAAATATTGCAAGCCTCTTCTCCTGAACAACTGTAGGATGGAAGGATAATACAGGGCACAGATGTTCTGAATATTTCTGGTTTCTGCTGATCGGTTTTTCTATGATTTTTTTTTTCTGGTCTTTCTGTCGTCATTATGTGAAGTCTTTGTTTTCCCCTGCAGCCAGAATGAGTGTCTGACTCTGCAACCTGCCTGGAGGTTTGTGACCTCATGTTCCTCTCTCTTCCCGCTTACCTGGCACAGCAAGTTTCTTGCTTCTTTGATAAAGGGATGAACAATTTATTCTCTGTGCATACATCTCATACTGCACTTTTCTTTCTCAGTCATCTTCCATGGACCCCTAAGAGATGGCCCAAGACACTTCAATCACACATTGAATAAACAGAGTACTAGATGTTCTTTGGCAAAAAAAAAACAAAAAAAAACCCTAAAAAATAAATAAAAAAGAGAATTACAGAGTTTCAGTTTGCTTTCCTTCTGCTTGATGTGGAATTAACACAAGTTACATGCTTCCTATTATTATTATTTATTGATTCAGGCAACTCCTGCATACTCAAAGAAAATACAGAGAAGCCAAACAGTCCAAGATCTTGGTATGCTATACTATCCATTTATTGCTAAGGGAAATAAACCACATTTTTAAATTTCACCAAAAGGAAAGATTTGAAACAAATCTGACCTATGGTATTGCTGTGTAATATTTTGGATTTGGTTTTCAAATTTTGAAGTGCAAATTTAATAAATATATTTCATGTTGTTACATTTTCCACCTAGAATTGAATTGGTATGTATGAAATAATTACATTTCTGGTGACAACAGGTATTGTGCATGTCTCCTAAGATTTTTAAAAATAAACCCTTCAATTAAAATTGTCAGATTTCCAAAATAAATTTTTAAATGTATGCCTTGTTTAAAAGGCATGGGTTCCTATCCAGCCATCATTTTGATATGGAAATGAGCACTGAATTTGCACAATGTTCTTGCATTAGAAACAGAAATGTAGAGTATTGGAAGCATCCAAATATTTTTCATAGATGAAAACTCCCTTTTGCAAGTACAGGAAAAGAATGGTAAATGAACCTTCAAAATAGTTTATAATTTTTTCTATCCATATAAATTTGATCGAGCATTGCTCCTTTTCAGGCAACAAATAACAGGAATTTTTACCCTACTTCACACTAAATTGATACTGAGATTTCAGACATATTTGGGTAGTTTCCATTAGTTCTGTTGTCACTAAGGGACTGAAAAGTAAGACACGTACCTCTTTTGAGACACTGTGTTTTATTAAAACATCTCTGTTAACTGAGAGATGTGAAAGTCACAGCCATCTCTGACAAGATATTACATTTTGGAGCTCTGGTCACATTGAGATGGTTATTCTGAAAAATATTATGAGTATTTAACAGCAATAATGAATGCAGCACATGCTCCACCTTTTTCTATGCCTGACTATCCTCATTAAATAATAGGATAACTACTTTACACTTAAATAGCTAAGTGAAAAAATACTTTTTACAATTACACAGAAACACTAAATCCTTGATACTCTCCTGTCAAGGAACTAGAAGCAAGCAATAAGACAGATTTAGACTGATTTATTTTTTCTTTCACAGATATTACATTGAAAGGCAAAATTTATTTGTAAAACATCACTCGTGTATTAACTATGAGACTCTGACCATGACAAATGATGCACTACATGCAACATCTACACTGAGTGTGAGTGTTCCTAGCTCTTTAAACACCAATTTTTCAATTCTTCAGTGTTAGGTTTCTAGCAAAGTGCAGCAAAGTTGTGTTGCTTTGACAAGCCAAGTCCCTTACACCATCACTAGGTTCATTGTTTCAGCAGAAGTTTTGCAGCACTTGTGCCAAATCTTAAACATAATGCTGTAAATTCCTCTTAAGTGTCATACCACCAAAATAAACAACCAAATAAAAACAATAAGAAGCTCAGCCAAGCTGATGCAAAATTTAAACCCTTCAAATCAAAGCTGTATGCTTTCACACCTGTGTGAACTGGTGCATTTCCTAAGATATGGCAGAAAAAAATAGTGAACATGCAAAATTTTACAAGGTAGCATGGCACAATGCAAATGCCTCAAAGAATTAAAAGCAATATCTGCTTTGTTGTGATCTCCTAGGGATGTGGCACTTTTTAGCAGATGATGCTACATTAATATATTTAGCATTGCTCTTTGTTCCTGCATTAATATCTCCACTACAGTACTTTGTCCCCTAATAACAGGAAAATTTTGCACATGTACAACAATGAATAAAAAAATTGAATATATTATTTGACTGTTGTAATGGTAGGAATATACATTAATTCAACAAGGTTGTGGTGTAACCAAGAATCCAGAGGTGGTACAAGAGGGCCTTACCTGCAATACTAAGTTAAAGTGTATTTGCAGTACATCACTCAAAAGATCCACGAGAATAACCATGGACATTAGAGTCATTGCTTCCCTGCAAACATATTAGGAAACAATTTCTGAGTTCTTGGGAATCACATATACCTATAGCTACACTGGAAGCTGTATTTTAAAAGCATGTAAAGGCAGAGTATTCTGCTGCTAGGATGTTAAACCAATAAAACCATTCACTTTTATCTACAGTTGGTCTAAACTTGCAAAAAAGTGATGTACACAGTCTTCTGAAACTTTTTCTTGTCTTGTACCATTCCCTAAGCAAATTAGTCTAAATGAAATAGTTTGATATTTGTTAAGGATTTCTTATACAACATTTATTTTAAAATGTTTACAAAAAATTATAAACTCAAATATTATGGAGGGATCAGTATACTTCTTGCAGAATTTTCATGTTAATGGCATCTTGCAATTGATTATCTGAAATTATCTTGCAAGTATTGATTGAAATTCAGGAAAGTAAATTCAGGATAGCACTTCTAAAGAGAAATAGTTAATTATGCATATTCATGATGGGTCCCCACAGGTTCTTAAGTATTTCATGCTGCAAAGGGAGCAATCCTCATTGCATTTATATATAACCCATAATATGTGTGAAACAAACTCTTTGTGCTGTTGATAAAGCCTTAGCTATATTGCAAATGAACATATATATATATAAAAGTGTCAGGGAAATTGAGATTGCTTTGACTGCATTATTCAAAAGTCTGACAAATTTAAAACAATTCTAAACACTTTACTAAACTGATATTTCATTAACAATACTAACAGGTTTATTTTATTTATTAAATTATTAGTAGTAATATTAACTAATATTAACACTTTTGTCTTTTATGATATAGCTGCTCTTCTCTACCTATATAAAACTGTTAATCCTTAACATCTATATCACGTGTGAGCTGCAAGTGTACAGCACCAGGGTGCTGCTGCTGCACATTTAGCAGAGATAGGCCATGGATCCAGGGGGTTCTTGATCTCCAGGCTTATTTGTAGAGTCTGCTCCTTTTATTTTTACTAGTTGTTTTGCAAAATTCACTGCATAAACGTTTTCCAATGCCTGCAGTGTGAAGTGCACAGATCTCTGTTGGGTTAGCGGTCAAATTGCCCACACTCTTCAGTAAAAGGCCCATACTTTGTGTTTAGGTATGTCAGCACAATGTCACAAAATATTTACATTATTTTAGTACATGTAGATTTCAATTCAAGACAGCTAATATTATTGTATTCTAATTAATATTTTTTTTTGTAATTTACATCACAAGCCTTTTCTTTGCTCACAGCCAGAAATGCCTGTCTGGTTTGAGGCATGAAATTTAAAAAGACACGTGGATATATCAAAAAAATCCAGAAAAGAACAGTGAAAATTATTAGAGATTTAGGAAACTTGGTATATGAAAAAACTTGGGCAAAACTGGGATTTTTCGTCCTATGATTTTATCTTTTTTCCTTCATAGAGCCTCTCTGAGTGGTATTAAGCATGCACAGAGCACGTGCTAAGCCTGGCACAGCAGCACCACAATGCCGTAGGTACTGCTGCAGAAAGCACCCTGCACAGGATTTATAGCAGACATAAAGTTTACAGGCCAAAGTCTATTTGTCACACAAACTCAGAGATGTGTCTGTGACAGCTGGGCCAGAGGATGAAATTGTGAAAGTTAGGAGAATGTCGGAAAATCCTGAAATCCCAGCTGCTGTGAGATTTCCCTAGTGGTTTGACTGACATCACTATAACCATGTGCTTGAGCTCTCCTTTCTGTGATGAAATTGAAGTAGTCATTTAAAAATAGAAGTTAAAAATTTATCTTCTGTGAAAAAAATAATTTTCAGTAAACAAGTTACAGAACTCTTGTACACTTTCAAGAGTGTAGCCCTCAGTGTGAATATTGCTGACTGTTCTCCTGTTTGGAGGGGTGGCAATGTGTCAAGAGAATCTCAGCAGAATGAAGGCCACCCAGGAGATACTAACAAGGCCTTTGTAAGCTTATGGCTATTTATTTCATGCTTTCTCATGTATAAAAAAGCAACTATTCTCAATTTGTTACTATTGTTTAAAGAATAAATAACTTGCTGTGTTCTTGCATGGTAAGATCCTGCAGTCATACGCTTCTGCTGTGTTCTGTGCATCACCCATGCACAAATCAGCTGGTGTGATGGGTTTTTGCTTAAAAAAACCAAACTAAATAAGCATTAGAATTTGCAAACTTTTTCTACCAATTATAAGGATGCATTAAGTGTCTGGGTTGAAGAACCTTCATCACTGGGGTGTATGACCCTGGATTTTCTAGATGTCTGTAAGGACAGGGGAAGAAACCCTTCCCAGCAAAAAAAATCAATATCATTGTTCATGATGAGCAAGTGTTTCTATGTCTGTCTTCTTACAATTGAATCTTTATAATCCACAGGGCTTCAGTGTCACTTCCATGCTCTTAGGTGTGGATAAAACTTGATTTATAATCTTTAAGCTATGATATAAATTAGTTTAGGTGGTAACTTTCTTTCCTACTCTTTCTTCTGCAGGAAGAGGCTGAGTAGTTTTTTAAAGAAGACAATTTGAGAATATTGTCTTTCTGTACATCACCTGGCCAGCTCTTTTTATTTGGAAAATTTAAAAACATTTTTTAAATGCCACTAAATCACACAAGCCTTCTCTTTTAGGAAATGTGTCTTATCCCAAAGATACCCTGGAGCTGACAGATTACAGTCCTACATAGACCTAATATTATTTTTCAAGAGACTGAAATAAAAAGAATGCCATTGACATTCTATCCTCATCCAGGATAGATACAGGATCCTCATATAGGATAAGCACATTAGATGGGAAAGGCTAGACTTTGGCCTGTAAACTTAATGTCTGTTATAAACTACTTCCAGATCCTTGTTGGGTGTACATGAATGGCAGCAGCTGTTGGACTGTCCTGTACTCCATGTCTACCAGAGCAATATGGTGCACTTAGGATTTATTTAGGTTTAATCATAGAATCATTGAATGGGTTGGATTGGAAGGGACCTTAAGGATCATCTCGTTCCAGCCCTCTTCCAATGTAAAGGGATACCTTCCACCAGACCATGTTGCTCAAAGCTCTATCCTGCCTGGCCTTAAATACATTTACACAATTTGCAATAATAATCTAAAGTTTCCACCTCAGAAATCATTGCAGTAGATGGAAATGCAACCATCAAAATAATGAAAGCTGTGTAACTAATACATATAGTCTGACCTTGCTTTCCAAAAGAGGGCTTTGGAAGCCTTTGCCATGTAAGAATATGTAAAAAAAAGTGTGTCACCTATTAGGAATATAAATATTTTCCATTCTTCCACTCTGTGTTAGAAAATCTGACACTAAGAGGTGAAATGCAGTTATTGCTTGAAAAGCAGTTATCCTACACTCATTTTAAAAATGAACATTTCTGCAGACTTAGTTCCTTTGTCCATTGTGGCTTTCTTTCTCTGTTAGTTATCTGCCGCTGATTTTTCCCCTTTTATTCATCAGTGGATTTCATCTCAGCAATATTGCAACTTTTTCTGATCTTAATCCTCAGTTGAGCAGAGGGGATTTTTTGATTTGTTTGTTTTTCCATTGCGACTATTTTATATTCTATGTTTTAAAAATTATTTTTAAGAAACACTCGTATTTAAAAGCAAGGTCTACACAAAGTGCACTAAGTACATTTTTATATACTATTTTATGCCCTCTCTGGGCAGTAAAAGTCAATTCTGAATTGCTTTAGCAAGAACTATAAAAATGTAAATTGCTAAGATCTGATTTGGTCTTATTGCCTGAGCTGAGTTCTAACAGCTAAATCTAGAATATATAGCTGCTGAAGCTTATTAATACAGGATAATTTACAATTCAGAAGGATCCTGTTGTAGTCTGCTCTTCTCAGTTAATATAAGATGGATGAGAAAAAGCCCCAGAGGACATCTAAACAAGGTTCTGAATTTGAAAATTTTTGTCTTCATTGAAAATTTAGAATTCCTTAAGAATTATATCAGTTTATAGGGTCTCATTCTCCCTTTTTTATTTTTGAAGGGTGTTTCAAATAATGAATTATTCCATATAGCTTACAATTTTAGAAAAAAATTATAAAAAGAAACCTAAAACTATTGTTTTGTCTTTGATCCTTAATGATCCAAATCAAATGTAATAAAATTAAAATTCCAGTCATATCTCTGTGATTTTGCAAGAGAAAGGTATATGTATACCAAAAGTCATACTCTGTATTTTTGCAAGAATTTTGTAAAATTAATCCAGTTTATGCTGCAATATAGCAAAGTAGAGAAAACTGTGGATTTTTCCCTCTACTAACTGTTTGATATTAGATCCTGATCCAGCCAGTCATGTGTGTACTCTGCACATGGATAACCTTCAGCAAAAGGAATTTGCAAGAACACATAAAAAAGATAAGAAAGCTTATATATTTCACATACTGTACGTAGTAGTTGTGTAACTAGTGATATTTACTTCATAAGTGGGCATTCTTTTAATTTAAATAGGCTAGTTAAACCCTATCAACTTTTCAGTAGAAGCAGCTTGTCAGTAATAATCTTACTGATTTCAACATGAGATAGACTCTGCAAAAACCTCAAAATGCTAAACAAATTTCATGGTCCAATAAATATAAATTTGACAGATGGAACTGGCTGGCATGGGATCTTTTCAATCTTATGATTCAAAACAGACCAGACATTTGTGTAGATGTTATCTTCAGACCAGCTACCTAGAATGGAATCAACAAACAGAGAAATCCCATAAACTGTTTAGCAGCTGCAGTCAATTGTACAGTTTTGGTACTCTTGGATATCTGTGGGTAGTACAGCCAGTAGGCTGAGCTAATCTAGTACTGCCCAGCTCACAGGTCACACCAAATGACTCCAGACTGCCCAGCTCACAGGTCACACTAAATGACTCCAGACTGCCCAGCTCACAGGTCACACCAAATGACTCCAGACTGCCCAGCTCACAGGTAACATCAAACAATTCCAGCATCAGGCTCACACCTTTAGCACAGCTGCTCCACATCTTTCAGAAATATAACTTCTAAAGACTTTGGTCATCAGACCTCTAGGCATTCTCAAGAAGAGAGAAACAGATTGTTAGTAGGGAGAATGTGGTTTAAATTACCAAATGGTTTAAATGTTCCATTTAAACCATTTGGTGATTTTTGCCTTTTTTCTTTATATAAACCTAACTTTCACCATGATAATTGTTCAGTGAACTTCAAATGAAGTGAATGACTGCAAGTGTGATAAAGTTGCAGTTTGCAATCTAAATTCCGTGATTACTGCTCTGGTTATTGAAATTTTTGTGTAAGAAGAGAATATGTGGTGGGACTTTATCCTGAAGAAATGTGTTGCCAGTGCACAAACACGCACAGAATTTAAGCTAAGCCATCAGTTTATATGTTATTGAAAAAAAGAGAGAGATGTGAAATCTAGTAAAGCCATGGACATTTAGATTTGCCAAGATTTAGAAAAAATGCTTGCAAAACACTGTAGAATGAGTAGTTCTAATATTATTGGCATAATTTATTATTCTCATTATATTGTCATTGAAGAGAATTCTGGCTAATATAGCCTGAAATTTTTCTAGAAAGCAACTATAATCTCTTCACGATTGGCACTGAAACCACACAAATAATTCAGACTTAGAAAAGCTGGGATCTACATTAAAATATTTGGCAAATATACATAAAGTTTTAAACTACTTTAAGAAGGCATAATATAATAATTAATTTTTATACAGCAAACTTCAAATAATAAATTCTTCTTCCTCTTAATTCACATGTATACAGTTTATTCATTTTATCATCCCTCTAACATTCCATAAAGCTATCTGTTGACTGCTCAGAAAATTGTTATAGCAGTAGCAAAAAGCCAATAGTGATAATGTATAGCATTTTTTTTATATATTGCCCCCCCACTTCGTGGGTATGTCCTAATTTCTGCAGATCCATTAGCTGGTATCAGGTAACATATTTGTCTCTGTAAATTGCACCAAAGGAGTCTTTTGTTATGCCCTCAAATTTTTTGTTTACAGGGAAGCAAGCAATCACAGACTCTGCCAGAGCCACAGAAAAACTTTGCCACCCCACAAGTCACTCAGAAAAGTGCACATCACCAGCAATTAGATGACAGCAGGTACTTCAACTTGACCATGCTGATTCACACAAAGAGCCAGCATTTGTGACTCAGATTAAAAAACCACACTTGGCACAACACTGTTTAGGCAGAGGAGCATTCTTTGCTTGTAGAGTTTATGATATCTCGGTTATATCTCATTCTGACACTTTAATTAGAAACTTAGACTTAGTGCTTTTATCTTTTCTATTCTGTGATAAATGCAAGCAGTAGTTTAGTTGAGGTTTCTAAACATATTCAGACACTTCAAGATGCAGACAAAACTGTAGTGGGATTTACGAAATGCTGTAGAAACTAATTAGGAATTTAATAGCCAGGTGCTTCTGAAATTCAAATTGGGTGGATATTTAAATTTTTAACAGCTCCTTTCAAATATAAAACTAAGTAGTATAGGCTCTAGAATAAAAATAAGGATATTTATTTAGTCTTTTAAATTAAATTTCAAATTTAATATGCTGTGAAAATTTATTTATTGTGTTGTTTATGTCTCTGATTCAGATTGCTTTGCTCTTTGTGCATCAGTGCAGTGAGAATCTCCACATGCATTAATGCAATTCAGTGCAATTTATTTTTCATAGTGGATTTTATATCATATACTCTAAAACCATCAATTTTTTGTAAGATAGACCTTATGACAGCAAACAATAAACAGTTTAACAACAGTAAAGAAAATAAATTTTATTTTCAAAGTAGTTAATTTGCGACATCCTGGGAGAAAAAAGTAGCTGTGGTGGGTTGACACTGGCTGGGTGTCAGGTGCCCTCCAAAGCTGCTCTACCTTTCTCAGTTGGGCAGGAAAGAGAAAATGTAGCACAGGGCACATGGGCTGAGATCTGAGCAGGGAGGGATCACTCACCAGTGACCATCATGGGCAAAACAGGTTTGACTTGGGTAAATTATTTTAATTTATGAAAAATCAATGGGAGAACAATAATGAAAAATAAAATCAAATATTAAAAACACCTTTCCCTTATCCGTCCCTTGTTCACAGCCTCAGGGGCAGTCTACAATTCTCTACCAACTCCCAGTGCAGCAGCACAGGAGCATGAGCTGTGGTTATTTCTTTACCTGTTGTATCTGCACCTCCTTCTTCCTCAGAGGAAGGACTCCACATTCTTCCCCTGATCCAGAGAGAGGGGTCCCTCCCATGGGAGACAGTCCTCCATGAGCTTCTCCAAAGTGTGTCCTTCCCTCAAGTTGCAGTTCTTTGTGAATTGCTCCAGCAATGACTTCCCGTGGTGTGCAGTCCTTCAAGAACAGCCTGGGTGCCCTATAGGGTCACAAACCTGCCCCAGAGAGGGCTCCTCTCTCCAAGGGGCCACAGGTCCTGCCAGGACCCTGTTCCAGTGCAGGCTTCCCACCAGGTCACAGCCTGCTTTGGGCACCCACCTGCTGCACCACGGACCCCCATGGGCTGCAGGAGCACGGCTGCCTCACCAGGGGCTTCCCTGTGGGCTGCAAGAGAATTCCTGCTTTGGACCTGGAGCACCTCCTCTCCTGGCTCTACACTCACCTTGGCGCCTGCAGGGTTGTTCCTCCTGCACATTCTCACCCCCCTCTTCATTGGCTGCAATTGCTTCTGCACTGTAACTTTTCCTCTTGCTTAACTATCCCAGAAGTTCTCCCTCTGTCACTGCTGGCCTCATCCATGGCCAGTGGGGGGGTCAGGCTTGGAGCCAGCTGGCATTGGCTCTGTTGGACACAGAGGGAGCTTCTGGCAGCTTCTAACAGAGGACATCCTGGTGAGCCTCTTGATGCCAAATCCTGGTCACAAGAAGCCACTACAGCACTACACTGTATTTCAACTTAATAGAAAAGTCTTCTGATGGTGTTCCCAGTACAAAGTGAAAAAAGGCCATAAAGAAATATTTAGTAAGAAATTAAAATATGAAAACATTGTAATACAGTTGGTTCTACAAGTGCATATGACTATAAAACTATAAAATTCAGTGATCAATAATTTAAAATTTCTTTGTTATTAAAATGTAGTTTAAAAGTAGAAAAAATAAATATGGTGATTAGTGGAAGGGTAGTTTGTCTAGTTGGGGGCAACTGAGTGAAATTTCCTATCAATATTAAGATTTGATATAGTGCATGTATTTTCAACAAAACAACCTCACCTGGTTAGTAAATTTTTGGCATTTATATAACTGATCAGAAAGCATCTTTCTCTGGAGGGGTTCTTAGGGGTACAGGTTAAATGCTGGTGCATATAAAAGAGATAAATGCCTCAAGATTTAAAATAAAGTCCTTGAAAGCAGTGATGGAGTTTCAAATCCCCTAGTATGGTCAGTGCAATATGTTCCACATTGATTATCTGATTACAGCACTATTGAATGTCATAGGAGGATTTTTTTTCAGTCTCTTCTTGTGACTTGTTCCATGCTGTATAAGATATCCATTACTTCTTTGGATCAGATTACTGTAATCAATAGGTTTAAAAGTATCTTGTAGATAAATATTTTGAACTAAAAAATATCACACCCCATTTAGAAATAGGAGATTCTCTTTCAGCTTTTTATTGAAAAACACCAAGTTGCTGAGTTTGGGGGCTCTTTTGTTTTTCTTTTTTACTTTTGATCAGAGTGGTGAGAGATTTTAATAGATTTTAATAACATTTTATTTCAATAAAGTAGAATTTTTTTTTTTTCTGAGAGCTTCTATTTCCAGCCCCTAAGTTCCAAGAAAAGTTAACACAGTCTCAAAAAAACAATGTCTACAAGAGGGCATTTCCCTGATTATTAAATCTCGGTGTTCTGAAGACTGACATTTTGTGTAATGTGAAATTGTGCTTCATCCATTATAAGACTACATATGTTTAACTCTTTAAGCTCTCAAGGAAAAGATAGGAATGGTATCTTTATTTCTGAGGAGATTTGTATATTCTTAAATTTAAATAAAAGAACTACCTGTAAAAAACTGTGAAAATGCCACCTTTCCAAGGAGAATTGCCACCACTTAGTTTCTAACATTTGCAGATGTCAAATGGTATTTTTTGAATTCTAAAACTGTTAAAGAGATCTGCTCCACACTGATGGGCTGCTGAGAAGATTTTAGCAATTAAATAAAACTTGTTAATTGCAGCTGAAACCTGAAACAGATGCCTCTGTGACAGTGTGGATTCTAAATTTTGCTAAGCCTGTCTAGACCTGTATTTAACTTGTATTCAGGATCTGCAAAATTATTATGTTCTACAAATCCCAATGTATGAGATATAAAATGTCTGACCAGAAAAAAACAGCTGGAGATGACTTTTGTGAAAGAGGTGCTGTGACAAAGCTCATTCTGAAGGCTGCTGGAATGATACTGCCTCCACTGACTGAAGGTGTGCATTATTACAGATATAACTGAAACATTTCCATGAGAGCCCTCCAGAAGTGGAGCTGTCGTGCAGCCAGCATCCTTGGAGGTTTCCATGACCAAACTGGATAAAGCCCTGAGCAACCCAGCCTGAGCAGAGTATTGTCCCTGCCTCAAGGGCTTGTAGTGGAAACCTGCTGAAGTCCCTCCCTGCCTGAATCATCCCATAACCTTTTGAGTATCAGCCCTGTTTGCACTTTGCAATGGCACAGATTTCTCAGTTTGTTCTGTGTTCCCAGCATTTTGGTCTTGTTGCACAGACACCCACATAAAATTGTTGAAAAAATATATATATAATTCATGGATTTTTGAATGGGATAATGCTCAGTATCTTAAATCAGTTGACTGCCTCTACTATGCCGAGATTACCTGGGAAATTATCAGTACACAGTGTGGATACTCACAGTGCCACAAACTTTTAAAACCTGGCTGCACTAAGGCTGTAACTTTAAAAAATCTTGGCTTTCATTCTTATATTACAACTCCATACATTTTGCCACAGTGTTTGTGAAGAATTAATCTTTTATCTTCACATATTTAGGATACACAGCTTAGTAATATATCTTGGAGTTGAAAGCCTGTATGATTTCAGTAGAGATCATTCCAATATGACACATTAGGCTTGAAAGTATCAGCTCAGAAAAGCAAGATTATTTTTTTGGAATGCAAGTCTACACCCTCTGCAAAAGAGGGACAAAGAGCACTTCTTCTATTCTTTCTGTAAGGAATGTTACATCCTTCATAAACACCCTCTTCACCTTCTTTGGAGATTTTTCAATATTTTATTCAAATACAAAAGAAAGTATATTATATATTAAAGTATATTATATATTCAAAATGAGTTAGTGACATTTAGAAGAAAATAAATCAAGACAATGAGCTTTATGTTTGTAACAAGGAGCTAAATCTGTCGAGCTTGTTCCCCAAAGACTCTGTTTTGTCTCTCTTCATGTCCACTCTTGTAACTTGAGTGTAGTGAGGCAGACTATGGTGTAGATTATGTCTGACCTGACTGGCATGAAGAAAGCCCTGCTGAAGAAAATGCAGTTTTTAGATTACCATGGAATACATACTTTTCATCGAGGAAGATTAAAACATCACTCTCTTGGTAATTTCCTAATTATATGGATAAGATACATTATTTTAAGCAACCTGTTAGAAATCTATCATCTTTGGGACTATAGACTCTCAAGGTAACATATGCAGCTAAAGACAGGCTAATCACACAGACTTTTAAGCTCAGTTCTTCCTTCTCTATACAGATCAATTCAGGGTTTGAATGTTATTCCAGAAAATATTATGTATTTGCACAGTACTAAAAGTTGATTAGTGCTCTTTCCAATAAATGTTGCATGAAAACCAAATCCTAACAGACTTTTAGCCACAGCCTTTTACATTACTAAAATAAGCTAATTAACAGATTTTGAAATTCTTTCAAAAATACAAATGAGAAATTTTTCTTATTTTAAATTTCCACGTCATCTAAATTATACTGTTATTCCTGAACTATTTCTGTTGTTGTGCACTTGATATTTAATTCAATATAACATACTCTATTGGTTAACCTTACATCTACATTACTCAGAATATCATTTTCACATTGAATAGATTTATTCATAATGCTTTATAAATGTGTGTGTGTATGAGGCATTCACCCTTGACTCTTAATACAGCAGTGAAGTCAGCACCTTTAGGGAGACAGTCATCTTGATCTGTTTTCCATTTACTGCTTTAGTATGAGATGAATTACACTCAAAAAGGTACTCATTTGTCTGATTAGGTTTAAGCATGCAAAAGACAACTGGCTCAGATATAGAGGATCTTATTGTGAATGCTGACATTTGATAAGATGCATAAGCTCTCCCAAATCCACAACTGGACATATATGAACCATTCCCAACAATCAGGAGGCATATTTGCAGTCTAATTACATTTGTTGCATTCAAAGTAAAAAGACAATAAATTATCTAGGGATAAATAATCACATTAAATTAATAAAACTCCTGCTAATTATCAAATAATGTTCAAGTATTTTTGTTCTGTAAAATAACACAGTAAAAAAGAATTTTACTATGAAATTAATGTAATGCTAAAAGTGTTTATTTCCTTTCAGCTGAGGGAGCTTAGGATTGCATAGGACATATGTGCATGTTTAATTACATTCACTCCACCTATAAAAAAAGCTTGTATCCTGAAAACCCCCTCTTGATGCTTGATTATCATTAATTTTTCAGTCATTATTAATGAACATTTTACAAAAATGATTATCTTGTATTGTATTCATGAATGAAATCAATCATTTCTTTCATACAGGAAAATATTCCATTACATACCTATTTCACTTTTATGACCAAGACCAATACTTAATATAGGAATGTCCAGGTCAACCTTAGCAACTAAGAGAACATTTAAACAGGCATCTCAAAAACTTAATTTCTGTTTGAAAGCCCCCATTAAAATGACTGATGAAATCTTTGATTAAACAATAAACACTTTCATGTAGGTGCCAAACTCAAAGTGACCAAGATCTTAGGTTGACAGATGCAGTAGATCATGTTCCAGGCTTTTTTTTTTCCTTTTCCCTTCTGACAAGAGCTAGTTAACATTTCAATCACCTAGGAATTAGGAACTTTGAGGACCATTGACCAGCATCAGCACTAACCATTGACCCTGCCAACACAGTAGCTAAATTTCTGAAGCTGTCTGCAAAACTTCTCAGTCAGCTTTGCAGCAAATGTCAGTCTCCATCTCTGCATTGAAAACAGGCTGTAAGGAAAATGACTCATTGCACTCAACATTATATCTGAACTGGGCACTGCAGTAACAAAAATGGTATTTACTTTGCTTACTTAAATGATATGAATTAAACAGAAAACCACCAACAACAAATTCTTCAGCACTGGACCTCATATCAAATCTTATTTCTTACATACAAGATTTTTTTTAAAGAAGTAAGCTTGGTCAGCAATCTGTAGTCTTTAGGTTTTGTAGTATCAAAGGAAACTTTGTCTGAGCCCTGCTGTGGAATGGTATTGTGGGTTTATTGTGGTCTGAGAGTTTTTTGGTTAGGGAGTTGAATTTTAGCAGACTACTTCTCTCTTCAAATCAGATCTATTTGAAGATTAAAACCTCAAATAAAAAAATTTCATACAACCATATTGCTTTCTTCTGATTCAGTTCACAATAGTCTCAGGTGTCGTTCTGAGAATAAATATCAGGATCAGAGGCTCCGTGGATGAAGCTGTCTCCAAGCTCCCCCTGCAAAGAAGGGTCTCTGCCCAGTGCCTTTGATCATTTCATGATCCAGGGGTGGTCAGGCATGAGCCAGCTGTGGACAGGGTGGGACAAGGGGAGGCAGTAGCTTGGCTTGTCACCCACTGCAGTCACTGGCACCTCTGCAGCCCTGTGGAAACAGGTATGGAAATTGCAGATTTGTCCAGGGAAATGAGCTGTGCTTTAGCTCTGGTAATACACCTAGCAAGCCATGGCTTGTCTCACATAGCAGATTTGTGGATACAAATGGAAACTTAAATCTGTCCTCTTGATCAGTTTATAAAAGTAACCTTTGTAATATGGGGAAAAAATTTTCTGGTAACAAGGCTGTAATTTTGACCATGATTACCTATATAGGTAAATACTGTGGTATTTGCATTAGGTTATTGTGTGGGATTGAATTCCAGAAGAAGGTGAAAAATCTATCTTCTTCTCTATTTGTAGAAATTACAGCCCAAAAAGATTACTACCCTTAAATGAACACAAGCAAAATGTATGAAACAAGATACAGCCACAAGAGGGGATGCATTTCTGAAACATGCCTTCCTCCTACACAGGGATAAAATGTTGGTATGGACACAGCTGGTATTGCACTTCCTGCCACCACAGAGAAAGTTTATACTTCAGGAAATTTTCAAAGACAAAATAGCAGGAACGTGCAAATAAAATATAAGCTCTTTGCCTCTGTTCTGGATTTTTTCCTTGGTAGGTGCTGTCATTTTCTTCAACAAAATGACAGACCATCAAACAAGGAATTTATGTTTCCAGAGTTACATTTGTTTCTTCTTTTATGGTTGAAATATAATTCTAAAAGACAGAAACTGTTTTCTTTGTTATTGATCCCAAATAAGGGATTTTTTGGAAGCAGAAATATTTGCAACAAAACAAATAAGGCCCTTGGTAGGCCCTTGCACCAACAGTCTTCCCTGAGCTTTTCTCATGCTCTGGAAAGAGGAGAGAGAGAAAATTTAGGTGAAACATCTATGTATTAAAGAATGTAAGAAATCTGACTTCTCTGAGTTCCTATGATAATGTTATGTATTTCTGGCAAGTGAGGACCATCAGCCTTTCCTCTAACTGCTAAAAAAACTGAAGAAATCCCTCTCTGCTCTTTCCTCTCATCTTGGCTGCTGCCAGCATAGTGACACGAGCCCTTTGCTAGTGTGTGCTAGCCTGGCAGGCAGCAATGTTTGTGTGCTTCACCCAGGAGGAAATGCTTCTCTGCCTGCGTGCACAGTGCCCAGGGACTCCCAGGAGGGGAAATGACCCATTGGTTCCCAGGACTGACTGGAGGGTTTGCAAGAACAGCAGCAAAAGCTGACACATCCCAGCAGCCACAGAGGCTGGGGAGATGTCTGAGCTCTTAGGCACACAGTTTTCTTGCCACTTAATTCACATTTAGACAATTATTCTCACAACTGGAAGGGGCAAAACTATGTTTTTAAATAAAAGCCTGACCTTTGCAGACATGATGACATTTGCCAAAGGGAGCATGCCTTTTTCTTAGCATTTTTCAAGCCTTGATCCCAGTGTGTTTTATATAGTCCAAAGTTTCTAGGAGAGAGAAAAAGGAAAGAAAGGGAGGAAGCAAATATATTTTTAAATATACACACAAATTTGAACACAAATTCTGCATCTATAGCTGGATTTAGAAATCAAAATTGGAAAAGGTCTCTGAAGTCATTAAGACAAATCCCCTCCTGTCACACACATTTTACTTTATGTTAGCACAGTAGCATATCCACATGCAGTAACTCTGTTGATCAGAGCTGTATATTAGACATTCTTCTCATCACATTTCTATTGACTAATGCAGATGCACTGTGCCTATTAATTCCCTCCTACTTGCAGTGGGATGAAGGAAAAAGGAGTTTTGTAAAGCTCCCAGTAACTAGGTTTTCTTGAACTAGTGAGCTAGTACATCAAAGAGTGACCACAAACTAAAATGTGTTCCACTCCAAACTATTCTCTTTACATTTCTAATGCAAAGCAAGGATCTTGTTAAATTAAAGAACAGGTTTGCTTGAATAAATTTAATTAGATTGACACTGCATGCTATTTCTTATTTTCACTACTTTCATGTCTAACTCTGTCACTCTTTAATTTTTATTGTTAGGGTGTGGTTTTTTCCTCTTAAGTTTCCAGCTTTTGGTGTTGTATTTACAAAGAACGGCCACTAGAGTGCTGCAAGTATCCATTGAAGCTGCAGTTGAGTACATTTACTATCAGCATTTCAGTGTCAGAGATACTTTTAACATATATTTATCACACAAACGTTTTTTTTTTTTAAGAGTTTGGTGCCAAGTAAATACCTAGAAAACTTTAAAATGTCTATGTATATAAGCTAGCTCAGATCTGATACTTTTGTGTGTATGGAAAAGATGCATATGACTGCTTACCATGTAGTTTACAATTCCACAAGAGTTTAGAGGGTTGAGAATTACATTATGTACACCATTGTGATTTAAAGGGTTACCAAATAACCACTATTAAGTACCCATTTTCTTGTTTAAGATGTATGTAGCATTATTGATGCAACTATAATGTGAGTGCCTCAGGTCTGTTGTCAGTTTCTGAATTCAGACTAACAGGTGATACAGAAAAAACTTGTTTCTGAAACTTGTTTGAGTGCTAAAATAAAAATCATCTTAGAAATTTCAGTACTTACTCAAAATTTTGGCCAAGTCTGTTAAACAGAACAAGTCCAAGAAGGAGTCACAATTTTCTGTGCCAAAGGGATACACTTTCCTTCCCTGGGATAAGCCCTGTATCCAGTAAAAGAGGACCCACTCATCCTTGAGATAACATGGAATCATGAAGTCATAGATTCATAGAATGATAGAATCAAGGAACCATAGAACATTGTGCATTGAAAGGGACTTTAAAGATCTTCCAGTCCCAACCCCCATGCCATGGGGAGGGACACCTTCCACCAGATTGGGCTGCTCAAAGCCCCATCCAACCTGGCCTGGAACACTTCCAGCAATGGGGCATCCACAACTTCTTTGGGCAACATGTTCCAGTTCCTCTCCACCTCTCTGTGTGCCTATTCTAAACCAATTCTCTTTCAATTTAAGGCCATTCCCCCTTGTTCTTTTACTAGAGACCCTTTTAAGGAGTCCCTGTCAGGTTTCTTTTAGGCCCTCTTCAGGTACTGGAAGGGGCTATAGAGTGGAACCCCCTCTTCCCCAGCTGAACAACCTCAGCTCTCCCAGCCTGTCTCTTAGGGAAGGTGCTCCAGGCCTTGCATCACCTTTTGGCCTCCTCTGAACTCACTCCTATGGCCCACATTCCTTTTATATTGAGGACCCCAGAGCTGCATGCAGCACTGCAGGTGGGGTCTCACCACAGTGGAGCAGAGGGGCTGGATCCCCTCCCTGGCCCTACTGGCCATGCTGCTTTTGGTGCAGCCCAGGAGACAAGTGACCCTCTGGGCTGGGAGTGCACATTGCTGGGTCATGTCCAGCCTCATTAACCAACACCCCAAATCCTTCTCAACAGAGCTTCTCTCAATCTGTTCTCCACCCAGCCTGTGTTGTACTTGGAGCTGCTTTGATCCACATGCAGAACTTCACCGGCCTCTTGAACATCACGAGGTTTTCATGGGCTCTTAGCACCCTGCTTGCTCTTCCCTGACTGTGATTAGTCCCTTCATAGCAGCAGCTGTGGGAGTAGTAGCCTGAATGGGAGAGATGATAGGAGCCCCTTTGCTGTAGCCTATTAAGTGTTGAGGAGAAGCCAAGGGCCATCTCATGTTTCTGTGGTTTTAAGGTTGACCTTGGCCCTGTCTATTACAGCAGAAGCTGTCTTGGTCAGACTCCCTTATAACCAGAAGCCAGAGGAAGGAACTGAAATTAAAAAAAAAAAATTAAAAAGCAGGCAAAATCTGCTTGAGCTACTACACTTCTGACAGTCTAGTTTAACTTATTCTAAAAGAGATATAAAAACATCACTTAAAAGCCAAAGACAAAGCCAAAGTATAATAATACTCAAAGGTTAAGAAGGGAAAGATTAAAGGTGGGAAGTCTTATCAGAAAGAAACTGATACTGGGGTAAAGATGAAAGCAAGCACTTCCAGCTTGCTCTGAGGAATATATCAGGACACAGCACAGAAAAGGGGAAGACTGGTGGGACAAACAGATTAACAAATGAAGTAACAGTTAAAGAATTAGAAAAACTGGCATTGCAAAGCGCTGCTACGACTGAAAGCTAAAAAAATCCTTGCAAGACCCTGAGAGACGGGACAACTGAGGTCACTGTAACTATGACGACCAGCAAAATGGACAGAGGGAAAGAGCAGGCAAAGAAAACTGAAACCAGGATGATTTGACACACACACATGCTCTTTCTGATCACTCAGGGGAAAAGGAGAGTGGAATGAAGGTGAAAAAGCACTTCAATGGTAAGCAGAGACGGGCAGGGTTTCTTTTGCCTTCTTCCTTTGGTTGGTATTAAATTCCTTTCCATTTCACACCTTCCATACTAAATTGGCAGTGTCAAATTCTGCTTAAAGATAATGAAGGATGTGTTTTCAAAGTGTTCAGTATTTAATACCCCTTTTAAATGTCATTGTGTTCCAGGAATTTCTAATATTGTTAAGTTTTTTATCAACCTTATTTTTTTTCCCCTTTTATACCTATCTTACGTGGTAAACTCTAGGACCAAGTATAGAAATGTCTGAAAATCCCCAAATATCAGCTATTGCAAACACATGGATTAATAATGATTTACTCAATCACCAAGGTGGATTTAATCCATGTAAACCTATGAGAACAGTTTGGCTCAGGAGGTAATACCATTTTGTCAAATTCTTCTTTCATGCAAGCGCATGCCAGCTCATGGACTGATGTCATACTATTGATTTGTCCTTTCAGGAAATTTGTATTTTAAGTGAGTTCATATTTTAATGCAGAATATAATCATCAGTGATTGTGGTGAATAAAGGAAAGTGAAATAAATAGAAATGCTCTTTGTCCTGAGGAAGGACCAGAGGGAATCTATGACTCTGATAGAGAGAGGAAATTTTTTTCTGCTGCCTGAACACCTGTGCAATCAAAGACATCTTGTCTGGGCAAAACATGCATGGCCTCTGGAAGGGCTGGAGCTTCAAAGGGCCCAGCACCCTTGTTGATACTTCCTGAAATCAGAATACACAGCTTTACTCAGCTGCACCTTTAAGTGCCAATCTGATCTCTTGCAAGACAACCAGTGCTCAGATAAATCAATCAAACTTTTTAAGTGCTTGTGCTAAAGTTCTGCCCAGAGGAAAGCAGTGTGCTTACCTTATTGTGCTGTGTCTGCTGCTAGAAGTGGGTTTAGCTTTGATCTCTACACTATGTTTTTATAGGTAATGCAAAGTCCAGATTGTGAAGGGATAGTGACACGAAAAAATAGGACTAGGCAAGCAGAGGTCTTCTCACGGGTTATTTAGTGTAGACTTTAAATTATTGCACCAATGGAATAGTATTTAAAACTTTAGTAGATTTTTTACTTCAGTGTAGAGAGTGACAGGGAGTGACAAGAGGGACAAGATCTTGTCTGTATCCTTTTAAGACCCTATGTATATCCCTTTGAATACCATAAGCAATGCATCTGTTGCATTTGGCAAAATACCAGAAAGGGATAGTCTGTTTAGAACAAAGGGAAAGACATTTTTTTCCTTTTAATAGAGATTATTTGAAAGTCTAAGCACTCTGTAGACTCCTCTCTTAATACCCAAAGTGGCTTAAATTGTCTGACATTTTACACACAGCTGAATTTTATTTCAGGTACACCAGGAGAGCAAGAAGGAAGAACCAAGGATCAGGAAAAGTGTGTTGAGAATTTCATGGTGATTTGCAAGCAAGTCTGCAGACAACACTTTAGGGCCAAAGCTGTATTTGCTAGCACTTGTAGTGAGTTAGCATCTATATGTGGATAATTCTCAAAACTGGTTCTACTCTAAACACCTCCCTGCATGTCAAGATTTAATTTGATATGTTTCTTAGCAATGCTCAGAGATGAGCACAGATAAAACAGATTTTTCCCTTTACCCCTACTTATGTCTATTACCTTCTTTTCTGTTCTCGGCAGAGCTCCTGGGACTGTAATAGAGGGATCATTATTAAAAAGAAAATCTCCTTAGATATCCTGTTGTATATTGCACCAAACAATTCTGGAAGATTCAGTCACCAAGGAAAAACTTTAGATACTTCAAGTCTCTCTGATTTCCCAAAAGCCAAGTACTTTCATATCTATTCAGAACAGTGATGCAAAGACTATTGTTAGTCTTCATTTTGACCATATCACCTTTTACAGTGTATTGCTTCACTCATTCTTTCAGTTTTATAATGTAAAACATAATAGGCTTTTTCATTTTCAGGGTCTTCCATGATCTCTCCTCTCCTATCTATCATTTCACATTCACCATGAAGATGTCAGGCCTGTCCCTGAGTCTTTCCCCATCTCATTTTTCAAAGAATTTTTTTTTAAATATCTTCCTTCCTTCTTCCCCAGTGTTTAAAATGAACTCCCTGACAATCCCTACAATAAAACTTTCCTGCTTTCTTTTAAAAGTCCCTTAAACTTCTCTTTTTGGAATAATAAATGAAGGATTTTCATTATACCTTGGTGCATTACTACTATGTAAAGCTCTAAAGCGTCTTCTTTTCCTCAGATTTTTTTTTTCTCTGTCTGTCTCTGTACATTATTTCTTACTTTTAAATTTATAATTCCTGATCTGTGGCCCAAAGATCATTTCTGTTCAGTGTTTTCACCAGGCTTAGAATGATGCAGTCCTGGATGCAATGCTGAGCTGTGACTAGAAAAACAAAACAGAAAACCAAAACCAATGGTAGAAGGACTGTCTTTGAAGAAAGAGTTGCTTATGTTTTCTAGGGAAAAAAAAAAAAAAAAAGTCATTTTCTGAGACCCAAAATGCACAATAAATTAAGAAGTTACAGTTGTTTACACTCAGAGTAGGAAATGTATCCTCAAGTAGCTGATTAATTTGCTTCAGCTTTCAGGGTGTACACACCTGCTGAATAGCTGTTCCAGAATGCCCAGTAACTACTTCCACAAAAAGCCTCCAAGAGACTTACATTGTTTAAGTTTCTATTACTAGATTTTACAGTTGTGTGGTCAGGAAATTACATCAAAGGTCAAACAGTTCATTGCTACAAAAACACTGTTTTTAGAAAGTCTGGGGAAATGGAAGCCCCCATAGCAGAGTCAGTAAATCTCTCTTTGTGACACAGTAATCACAGAGAGACCTGTTGGTTCTGTTGACTGCAGAGTATGGGAAAGGCTTCAGTTCCCAGCAGTATTTTCTGGATCATAATGCATTATTTTTTCTGAAAAGTAGAAGCAAAATTTGGAATATTTTCTTGCACAGACACCCTCACATAGCACAAAATTGGATTTTGTGATGAAAAGTACATAAATATGCCATCAAGTCACTAATCAAGAAATGCTAAACAAAACTAAGGAGCAGTAATAAAGGAAACACTAAATGGGAAGTCAGCAGTAAGAATTCAGTAGCCATTGAACATCTACAAGCATTACTGTGTGACAAAAAAAGATAAAATTTATAAAACCCATTTTGTTCAAAAAGGATAAGAACAAAATTTAAGTACACCCATATTTCTAATACAGTACAAAAAAAAAAGTAAAATCATATGGTTTTATAAACAAAGGAAGAATTTCTTTCTGAATGTACAAATTATTTTACAATAACTCTCTTCTTGAAACCAAATCTAAGGAAATGACTCATTGTTATATTCTACATTTTGCAACATTTTCTTAATTAGAATTCCATTTCAGTTCCATGCCATTAAAAACAGAGCCATCTTTTACAAAAGAGATGTTTGATCCTGTAAACACTTTCTTCATGCATAGACACACTGAATTCCAGCAAAATGTTCAGGACCAGACTAAAATAGAATTTTTTTAATTGTTAGAAAAAAATAATAACAATAGAAAAGGCCTAATTCCAAGATAGATGAGCCACAAATGTTTTTTTGTGGTAACAGTAATTAACACAGAAATACAGTTGAAATAATCTTTACAGTATAACATAATTTTAGCAGCTTGTAGTCTTACAACTTTGTTAAAATCCCTTTTGCTAGTGCCTCATAATATTTTACAGTTCTATTTTCCTGTGAAGATTGGAAAAACAACAGGGGGATTTATTTAAACAGTCGTAATGTTGAATTCAGATAAAATATGGGGTTCAATACACTAGTGTAACCCAGCCAATGAAATGTTTGCTGCCTCAGCCATGAATTTTTTCTCTAGGATTTACAGACGTGAAGAGTTTCTTTACTGAATGGCAATTAGTCCAGGTCCTCCTGATGTTCATCCTGTCTGTCAACACCTTCACTCCAACCTGCAGTGAGGGAGTGACTTCATCAGGGCGTGCATACAAACTTCTGCTGGCCTTTGTCTGGGGACCTTGAGTCCTGGTGTGTCACCAGGACCTTGTGTCCTGGCCCTGCCACCACACGGGCACGTCCCACCAGGGAACTGCATCCAGAGCCAGTGGCTCCTCCAGCCCCACCTCGTGCCAGCTCTGACACAGGGGACACTCATGCTGCCCTCCCTGTCTGCTGTGCACTTCTGGGCTGCCCCTTCACTGACACCCAAGAGAAACGTGTGTGGTTGCTGGCCAATCTGGTGAGCAGCACTGAGATTGGCCCAGCTCCTTGGGGCATGGTCCCAATAGTGCCAAGGTTGTAGGTTGGATCCTTGCTCACTTAAAAGGTGGATTCAGTGATCCTGATGGGTGGTTTCCAACTCACAAAACTGAGTGGTAATAAGAAGCTGTGCTGAGCTGATATATGGTCTCTTTGATGCTAGGTCTTATGAGCTCTTTGAGAAATATACCACACCCAAGATAGCTCAGCTACTTCAGATGGCATAAAATTAGCAGGATGGCTTCAGTGGCAGTCTTGGAAACTGAAAAGTTTTAATAAAAGGCAAAATAACAAAGCTCTTTACAGAGGAAAACTGAGTTAGGGCAAGAGGTTCTTGCACCTGATAAAACACTTCACAAAAGCAATTAGTTTCTTTGTTTTCTTCTTTTTTAGTAAATTGCTTAGGTGGGGCTTTTTGGCTTCTTTCCAATCGGCTATCCTTAAAGCTGAGGTGAAGTTTTTGAGGTCGTATGAGGTGTCTTCTTACCTAATTGAGGAGAGAAACTTCTGGGCTTTTTTCCTTTTTTAGGAGACAAAGGGTAGTTTTGTCACTCCATCAACAGGGGGCACATTCCTACACTGAGCCTTGGAAAGGCATTCCCACTTTTTACACACTAGTTTAGACACACTTCAATACTATTATTTCATGCTATTGCATCGGTATAATGGGGGACAGAACTCAGATTCCAAGTCAAAAATAGAAAGAACACTGTTTAAAAAAAAAATAGGGCAATAGAGCTTGAATAAATATGATAGGTTCATAATTACATTTCAAACTAAAGATAACAGCTACAAAAAGCTATGAATTTGTTTTCAGTTATAAACAGCAGTTATAAACACCAGTTTGGGCAAGTCTTCCTGGAAAAGAGAAGAGCCAAGACTTAGTTCAGGATGATATTTAACCACATGTGTAACCTTTAATTTTAACCTCATGAATAAATGCTTTGTAGTTTTAGAATATAAGTGAGAAAAAATAATCAACCAAAAAAAAAAAGGCTGAAGTATTCTTCTTTGACTTTTTTTTAAATTTGGAAATATGTTAAGCAGAGGCCTTAGTCTAAAATAGAAGATGAAAACTGTTAAATAATTGACAACTCAGGAAGAGAACTGTGGTAGAAATTTTTGTTGATTAAGAAATAATGCATTGCAGAAGTCCCAAACGATTCTGACAAGTGATTTTGAGGAATACAGAAGAAGCAGTTCTTGTCCCTAGAAGTGTGAGTGAAAGGGAAAGATGAGAGGGGAAAGATTGTTACCAGCTTTACCTAAAAGCCAAAGACAGAGACACAGGCAGTACTTGTAACTTGCCTGGCTACAGGCTAATCTGCTTTTTAACAGAACACTGACACTGATTTGCAGTCACAGGATGGCTGTTCCGTTTTTGATTTTCTCCTGGTGACCACAAGTTACAAATTTAACAACGTGTTCTGGCCGTGTAAAAGAAACCGAGAAAAAGAAACCGAGCATCCAGGTAATGAAACCCACCTGAAAACTGCAGCAGTGGCAGGTCATAGCCTCTGTGTGGGTTCTGTGGATTGCTACCTCCAGTCACTGCAGATTTTAGCTGGTTATTTTCTGTATATAAAGCACCAAGAAATAGAAATGAACTCTCGGAGATGATTTGAGTGGAATATAGTATCAAGAGAGCTGTCAATGTGCAGCACATTCCATTATATATGTAGGACAACTCTTAGAAAGAAGTGTGTGGAATGAATCCCTAGATTTGTAGCCTGACCAGAGTAACAGAATATCTATTGCCAGCAAAATCCTGGAAGCGATAAAACATTGATTTGCAGAGCAAAAAAGCAGAGGTTGACTTATTAGAAATTAAACAATAGATCTTCTGTCTAAGAAATTCACAGCATTTATGTTTGTTTGGCTCAGACATATTGCCTCTGGCAGTGATTCTGATTAAGAATATGAAGGTAAGTTGTTGTCACCATATATCAGGGGTTTTGTCCTGGTTTTTCCTCCCCTGTTAAGTTCTTAGGAGTTCCAGAAATTTTCCTTAAATTTCCTCTCTTTCTTGTGAGCACTGCTGTCTGTACAGTCTGGACTCCAAGGTCTTGAGTAGTACCTTACAGTTCTAATCCTTGCAGCTGAAAAGATCATAACAGGAATGACTGAATGTCATTCAAAGAGCTGAACTCAGAAGTGTGTTTCAAGAAGCATGGTGAGGTATGAAGCCAACGTTTAACAAAAAAAAAAAAATGCTAATTTTTATTTTTAAGAAATAGAATCTTCTTACAGTGTCACCCAGAGAGCATTGGTAGCACTGGATTGTGACAGTGTTAGGACCAGCCTCAATATTAGAACTCAATCTTGTTTGTATTACCATGGTATGGTTTTGGAAAAAAAAAAAAAAAAAAACAGGTTTTTGTGACACTACTTTGATTGTTATTGGTTGTTAAATTCAGTGTCAGGTTCTCAGTGGACATTTTTCTGTAAGAAAGAATTGAGTTATTCGCTTTCTGATAGCTATAAATGTAGACATGTTTGCTATGACAGAGCTCCATCTTTGCAATATAAAAACATAATGAAGAGTTTTTAAATGCTCTCACAGCATCAACAGTCAGAAACTTGAGTATTGAAATGTCTTTGAGAACAGACATGGAAATCCGGATGGTTATCATAAATTAAGTTGGTTTAACTACACTATCACCTAGTAGACTGTAAAGACAGCTTAAAGCTATTTTAACTCTCTTAATCATTTCCATGACAAAGACAATGGCAGCAAATTTAAAACATGGCCTGCATAGACATAGATTTTAATAATATGGGGGGGGAAATTGTATGTTAGAGTTCTCCCCAAAAATAAGAAGCTTCAAGTACTTTCAATTTCTTACTCAGTTTTATTATCTGAAATGCTCATTTGTTGTGTTGCCTTCAGTGGTGACTAAGAGGAGTCATTACCTTTGATGACCACTGGTCATCTCTTTGGAATGAAGACACATCTACTTCAAGTATTTAACACAGTGAGCAACGTGGTGTATTAATTTAGGTGAAGCATCTACAAGCTGTGCTAACAGACTTCGTGTTAGAGCAGTTATCCTCACCGCACACTGTCTTGTCTGACTGGGTGCAAAGACAGGGATTTATTTGCCAAATGAAAATGGTGGAGGAAAACAGCCAGGTTTCCTGGGCACTGAGCTTATGGTCTGATATTTAGACCATCTTTCACTTTACTTACAGAACAAAAGGTGGTGAACATGTAAAAATGTGGGGAATATCTTCCAGCACAACTGACATCTTTTCCTTTCCTTTCGTAGTTCAGCAGGGGCTTGAGATGCTGTTTATGGTTTGTGTGATGTGTGAATATTAAGCTGCTGTTCCAGATGAAATTTCACTTCCTAGCTGCACTGTGCCAGAGTATCTTAGTTTACCACTGTATTTAAGCTTCAATATCATAATGACTGCTTTTGAAATGCATGCCATTGTCTACTGTTGCTACTGAGCACAGAGAAATAAAAATATGAACTAGCCTTAATAGAATGGCCTTTGAGCATTATAAATTTTGCTGACCCTGAAAAGCATGTAAGACAAAATTTATGTCATTGGTACATTCGAACTTGTATGTTTTGTGTGAAGCTCAAGCCTCTGAATCTCTCATAACATACCCTGTACTTGTTTCCAGTAGTGTCTGTGTGATGCTAGCTAATCGGTATTAGCAGCAGGACACAAACAATTATTTATGGTTTCTGTCTGTTGATTTCAATAAAAACAGTAGTTGCTCATGCTGAGGTTTTGCTGTTTGGTTGTCAAAACATAACACAAGAGTTAAAATTGATTGTGAATGCTTTAAAACCAACCATTTACACCAGTCAAATTTTAGATTCCAGATAAAGTCCAAGAGTGCTATATAAAAGTAATAAATTTTCTTATAAATCTCTAAATCTCCATAACTTTTGATTTTTAAATAACTGTCACAATCCTATGAAATAATGAGACCAAAGAAAAAGAAAATAGTAAAAATTATCATGACTTGCATTCTTTCCTCCCCACTTTTCAACAAGTAGATTAAAACTTCTACAAGAAAAAAAGTTTATGGATGCCTTCTCTTACACAGTAGGATATCAGAAACATCCCATCTGGAAAAAAAATACGTACTAATTTTCATTACATTTCTGGCAAAACTATCCATAGGAAACTGCATTCTGCTGTAAATATAATTATGCAAGGAAAATGTCCACAAAATATAGAGAATTTACATATGAAAAAAAAAAGGCAATATTTAATGAGACAATATTTGAAAAAAAAGTGATAAAATAAAGCAGCAGTTATGCTTTTCTTCCTCTCCTGATTGATAATTGTCAAGATCATCTACAAAAAATGTTTATGGAGAAAAACTAATTTGTTCTCTGAAATTCATAGGTGAAACGTAGTATTTTGCTGGATAAATTATTAGATCAGGGCAGAGAAATATAAGGCACAATCTACATCGTCAGTGTAAAGTCATCCACAAAATAATTTTCAGTTCTTTCTTTATTGTGTAAAACTTTCAACATTTCTCTCCTTATTCTACTGGTTTAGTGGGTTTTTTCTACAATTCTTATGTAAGTGTGTTGCCTTGTTTACAAGGTTGTTTATTTGTAGATGGCTGCTCTTTATTCACTGATGTCCAAAAGGCTTTTGAATCTCTTTAGGGCAGCAGCTGCCTTTCTTATTGACACTTTTCTGATCTTTTTGGCTTTAATATTATAATAGCAGAGGCTCACAAATAACATCCCGTAGCCTGCTAAGAGTACAATTGCACATAGAGCTATTCATAGCTAAAACAGACATTTTATTTATTTCTTTGTTTATATTTATTGATATGTCTTTTTTTCTTCAGATTGCCGTCAGACTGAGCAAGCTAAACCTTCTACCCTTTGTCTTTCCCTTATCATGAGAAAACCATCAGTTGAACATGATATAATTTTCAATTTTCCATTTGCTACTTTCCACAGCTCTTTCAATGTTTGTGCAATTTTCATCGCTGCCTTGATCTAGAGGGAGAGTAAAGCTGCTTTTGCAGTCCAGATACTGCAAATTGATGTCACCAGCCTGCTACAGCTCTGCTAGATTCTGCATCATTGCCAGTCATCCTTCCACAGTGAATCAAAAGGTGTTGAGAAATAATCCATCATTCAAGTGACTAGCAGGAGCACATAGAAGTTCAGACTAGACTGGGATGGGACACACAATTTTATGCTGGACTCCACTTTATATTTCTCATATATTTACTAGAATTGAGAAAACAACAAACTAGAATATTGAGAAAATGTTGCTGAAAATAGGCTTCCACTTTTTTGATGTTACCACTTTAGGCAACTAAGATTAGCCCAGACAGATAATTGTGAAAGATGAAACCCTGTCAGTGAGAGTTTTGCCACTGACTCCAGTTGAAACTGAAATTTTTTCAGTTATGTCTCAAAATTTCAGTTCTGGAAATGAACTTTGAATGTGCTATTAATCTTAGAGGAATTAAAACAGCAACCTCTTGCTGCAGATCCAATAGAAATATGCAGTACCACAGACACCTCTCTTGAATGTCAATTAATTGACATAACATATAAGCTATCTGATATATCTATTAACCTATTTATCTAAAAATAATCCCTGAAACCCCACATATTTTCATTTTGTACTTCTATCACTGAGTAACAGTGTAAAATTTATTCTGTCAAATCCCATTTTTTTAACAAATATTTCAAAATTCAAAATTCTTTATAGGCATTGTTTAGAAGTGAAAAAAAGATTTATTATTTTTATCTCTTATTGAAATAATAGAACTTTTTTCCTTTTCTGTTCTGTTCACAAATAATGTCAAGAGTTTCATATGATAAGGTTTCCTGCATTATGTCAAAAGCTTGGGAGAAGATGGTCAGTCTTTGATTCATAAACTAATTCAAAGCAGCTGGTTCACAGTGAGAAATTATTCTTGCAAGGAACAGATTAATCTTGATTTCATGACCCAGCTGAGAGTATAATATGACTACTATCTATACTCCTACTTGAATTGTTGTATATTCATATTGATTTGTAACAGTCAAATCCATGGTAACACACCACTGTTCACACTTTTGTATGAAACAATTACTTTTAGGAATAATATTTTTTAAAATCTAGAAAGCATTCAGTTTAATGCATGAGAATATAATGTTCTGTAAATGAAAATTTAATGTAAAAATTAAATGATCAGTACTTAGGTACATCTTACACATATCTTATGTAGTAAAATTTTGAAAACATCCCTTCATGTTCTGTGTTTTACTGATTACAAGAAATCAGTATCACTTGCACTTCTTTAGCATAAATTTAATATGTTTGAAAGATTACTCTCTCAAGCATAAAAATATCAGCAAAGTGATGTATTCAGTGTCAGACAATTTATGCAGGGATTTCAAGCTTCTCCGAGGAACATAAGTAAAGCATCTGAAATGGATTCATTTTATGCACAGGTAAAGATGCAGTGTCAGGATTAAATAAAGCAAAAGTCCAAGTGAATAAACTAATTAGGAAATAAGTGCTGGCCAGAATAACTCTACACAAGATAGTTTTTCTACCATTCAGTATTTTACCTTGGTATATATTATGAGCTATTTTAGTGTCTTCCATTACTAAGAATGAAATAATATTAGCAGGTATTATAGAAAATAAAAGCTATAATCCTATATTTAACAATATACATTGACAGTTTAACTGACAGCACAGTCAACAAGTTTCTGATTTGAAATTATTTATCCCATCAGCATATTCACTGGAACATGAATACCCCTCCTTCATCTACAGAATGGTATCTAAACACTATAAATGTAGATGGAGCCCAGCCAAGCAAATATTTAATAATTATGCATTCATTTATATCTTCCACAACCTTGGAATCCTTAAGTTAGAAAGAATTTGTTTTATCTTCTATAGAATCTGCCACTCATAATACAGTCAATAAAGTTGAATCCCCTGTAGGACGTAGCCACCACTTATGCACCTGGGATTAAATCCAACATAATATTTAAATGCCCTTAATATCTGAATTTTTCATTAAATTTGCTCAGATATTTAAAACTCCATTCCATGCATGCCAAGGACGTACATTTTCCTCCATATCTGCCTTCTAAGACCAACTGAGATTCATAAACTCTGGGTTTTGGTGCCTCTAAAGAATTTAGTGAAATTTCTTTCAATGATGCCTAAGGTTTAGTACAATAATCCAGCTACTGAAATGGTTACCCATACTAGGAAAATTATTAATTTAGTTCTATAAATGTTCAAACATGAGTCTAAAATTCCTATATTCTCCTATAGTTTTCTATATTTTTTCCACTGATAGTTTATATACATATAGTGTATATATATTCCAATAACCACACTATTTGTTAATTGTTAAGTTGACAAAATGCAGTTTTGTCAGAACTCCATGGAATCAGTTATTCAAACCATAGGGCTCAAAGGCAATCAGCAGCCTGTATTTCTTGCCTAATCCCTTAAACTCCCAGTTAGGAGCTCTTCTGAGAAGAAAGTGTAAAATCAAAATTTTAAGATCAGTTTTGAGGACAATCTTATTGCCAGAGATTTGCTTCATGGTTTCTCACATTTCTTGGGAAAACGCATACATTTCCCAGCTCAAAGTTCTAATTCTATTTTTGAGTGTGGATGCTTGTCTGCTAGACATTTCAATGCAAAAAATTTTGTCTATAGCATTTTCCTGACTGTCACTGACCTCATGCATGGAATAGGGAAAACAGGAACATGGAATAGGAGTTTTGGTGTCTTATGTGAACCACAGAAAAACCAGATGTTTCCAAATAGTGTCCACAGAGTAAATTTTCTTTTCAGTGGTTAGTGTGAGAACAGAAATGAGAACACCAGTTCATAGTATAATGGACATATTGCCTGGGAAATCACTTGTCTGTGTTTCCAATACTGAGTCTGTAGTCTACTGAAAAACTTAGGAAAAGATGTGACCTAGGGTCTTATCTCCCAGGCATGATTTGTGTGAACTGACTTTAGCCATTCTTCCTTTTATTTTCTCTTCATCTTGAATTCCTTGCTACACATCAGCCAAATCTCAGCAGCAGTGAACAATTTTCTTTGCAAGAAAATACTGTATAGATTCTTTCAAGGTATATAGCTGAGAGGTAGCAGACAGAGGTTGAATGTTTTCATAAGGCTGAGTCTCCTTTGGATGTGTGTTTGCCCTTAAATTATTGAATTTTTAAAAATTGGGATGTTGCCATGGTGTTCAGTGTCTGATCCTGTGACTTGTGTTAAGTAGTAGCTGAGAAAACCTACTAAGCAGAGCAGAGCTCCTTTCTAAATCATAAATGGCTTCGCGTGCTGAGCTGTGCAGAAGCAGAACGCACAGTTGTCACTCAATTCAAACTTTATATTCCAAACCTGAAATGTTTATTAAATCAAAGCAGCAAGCATTCTGGATTTATGGGGGAAAAAAGCCCTTTCATTTAAATGCCATTTAAATTCCATTTCTTGGATTTTATTCAGAAAGATTAACCTTGAGTATTATTAGGTTTGACTGGGATCTTTAAATTGTAAAGTAGTGAAGTTAAGTCATATCACACACATCTGAAGACCTTAAAATAAATTATCTGTTAGCAGCTATGCTAACCAGAAATCACATTTTCCATCTATTGATTTTTCAATTTAATTACAAAAAAAATATATACTAAGAAAAATAGGTTAGGGAAAAAATCAAATAGAAAACCCTAAATTTATTAAGAAATTGATTCAAATAAGAGATAGAAAGACCACAAATGTGGCCTAATGGAGAATTTCCAATTTAACATACACATCTTGCCATGAAACAGACAAATTACAGGAGAAATAGGACTTCCACTGATTCCACTGGAGCTGTTGAGACCTAAGTGACTCTTAATGGGAGTCCACCTTAGAATGTTCTTTGAGGCTTCCAAGAAATCATCTTTACACCTATAGTTTGGGATATTAACTGAAAACCACAGATTCTTTCCAATGGCAAAGGTAGGTCTTGGGAAGAGATAGTTAAAACTCTTTTGGAGTTACTGATTTATTTTCCTCAAAACTAGAAATGTGTAAAAAATACCCACTTTCATCACTGCCCTTTAAAATATCTTACCAAGATTTTCAGTTGTGAATCTGAGATGCAATGGATATATTTAAACATTTGTACTTGTTTTAGTTCTACAAGATGTCACAGAAACTCACTCTTGCACTACACAACTGAAATAGCCATTTATTAGAAAATACTCATTAAGTTGCAGGTACTGCTGAATTTTGAGGTACATGTCAATTGCTTTATTTTACAGAATGATACAATCTCTTGGAATCTAATAAACATGTACTTGAATTTTACAGAGAAATTTCATTTTATATTTCCAGAGAGCTACTCATTTCCAGCAGTTTTCCTGTGAATCCAACAAACCTGCTTACCACAGAAAGTGATCATTAATAAATAGCTTCTAAATCTTTATAAATATCGTAACTGAATTTCAAAATCAGGAGATCCAATTTTTTCACATAATAAAGGTTTTGATGGCTGTATCTGAATGCCTGAAGCTTTTCAAGAAGCTAGAAGTTGGAGATCAAATTTCTCTTTAAAATAATTTTCTTTCTATGTGACTGCACCTACATTCTTCCTACAACAAATCTGTCTTACTAATGGCTAATAGTACTTCATTAATTTGTCATTAGATGTCAATTCAACAGAATCCAAATGCTTCTTGAACTCTGTCAGGCTGTGACCACTTCCCTGGGGAACCAGTTCCAGTGCCCAGCCACCCTCTAAATAAAAAAGCTTCTTCTGATATTCAAAATAAAACCCTCCTAACAAACCTTCAGGCCATTCCTTCAGGTCCTGTCACTGGACACCACAGAGAAAGAATCATGGTCTGCCCCTGCTCTGCCCCTCATGAAGAAGTTGTAACTGCAGCAAGGTCTCCCCTCAGTCTCCTCTTCTCCAGGCTGAACTATCCAGGTGACCTCAGCCACTCCTCATATGGCTTCCCTTGAGGCCCTTCACCATCTTTGTTGCCCTTGTTTGGATGGTCTCTAATAGCTAAATATCTTTCTTATACTGTGGCAAAGCCTGATTGAATTAAACTTCAAACCTGAATGAAAAGTCTGTATTTTCAGCAGACACAGATGTTTGGGGACATGTAATAAGCAAGCATGGAGACAGCATGCATAGGCCAGCTTAGCATGGTAAAGCAGAAATTTAGAGGTAGCACCCTCACCATAATCTGTGAGATCCATGTAACAGATTAACCTGGTACTGGTTTGCTTAGCCAAGCTTTGGTAGAGAGGAGGTTATAGAGGTGGCAACTGCAAGGAGCTGCCAGAAGCTTCTTCCATGTCCAACAGAGACAATCCCTGGCAGCTGCCAAACCAGACAGGCCACTGGCCAAGGCTGGCCAATTAGAAATGATGGTAGTGCCTCTGTGATAACATATATAAAAAGGGGGAAAAAAAAAGGTGTTGTGCAGTTAAAATTGCAGCCAGAGAAGAACAGTGTGAGAACACTTGAGGAGAAAACTATGCAGATACCAAGGTCTGGAGAGAAGGAGTGGGGGAGCATGTGCTCCAGGCACTGGAGCTGAGATTCCCCTGCAGCCCCTGGCTCAGCCCATGGTGAAGCAGCTGTCCCCTGCAGCCCATGATGACCCACAGGGATGCAGAGACCCACCTGCAGCCCTTGAAGGAGCCCCATGCTGGAGCAGGTGGATGCCTGAGAGGAGGCTGTGACCCTGTGGGAGACCCATGGAGAGAGATGCCCACACTGGAGCAGCCTGTCCCTGAAGGAGTGCAGGAGTGACCCACACTAGTGGGGAGGACTGTTGACTGTGGGATGAACCCATACTGGAGAAGATCATGAAGAACTATCTCCTGTGGGAAGGCCTCACACTGGAGCAGGGGAAGGACTCCTCTCCCCGATCAGCAGCAGAAGCAAGCTGTGATGAACTGACTGTAATCCAACATTTCCTGTGTCCCTCCTGTGTCCCAGCACTGCTGGGGAAGGAGGTAAAGCTGGGAAGGAGGGAGGGGTGGGGAAGGTGCTGTTAAGGTTTTATTTTGCTTTTCTTTATCCTGTTCTGATTTTGTTAGCAATAAACTGAATTAATATCTCTAATTCAAATCTGTTTTGCCCATGAGGGCATTTGGCGAGTGATCTCTGTCCTTATCTCAACTCACTAACTCTTTGTTACATTTTCTCTCCCCTGTCCAGCTGCAGAGGGGAGTGATAGAGAGGCTTTGGTAGGTGCCTGGCATCCAGGCAGCATCAACCCACTACACCTGGTAGTTCTGCATTATTATCATTTCTTTAGCTCTATGCTGTGATACACATTTCAAAAAGAATCATGGTTTTTAAAAATGAGTTGTTCCAAAGGACTAAGTGTGATTGGCAAATACTGTCACAAGCATTTCTGGTATTTGTTACTGCCTCTTCCAAGTCAGACAAAATAGCCACATAATCATTCTGAATTAATGTGGGTTTTTTTTTCCCTTTTAAATCTACGAAGGGACTTGTAGATGACTTTTTAGAGACTGCTTCCATGGTTGGAATGGCATTTTAGAAGAACATCCTCATTTCAGCTACCATCTTTGGAAAGCTACTGATTTGGAAAGATTATCACTCAATTAAACTATGCAAATAATTTTGTATTACTGGAATTTAACAAGTTTAGATTGTATTGTGGTTAATTGATGAACTGACAGCTCTTCTGGAATCCGTCCATTATCAATAAACTTGCAATTATGTGTACATGAAAGACAGTAAAATTATTTTGAAATCTTTCTGTGGGCTCATGTAGATTTGTTATTTTTTCAAGTAAAGAAAAATATTCTTTTAAAGATTTCTGTCACACAAAGTTAGTACATTATCTTTTTCTACTGCTGTATTTTACGTATTGGCTTTTCAACCACAAACAGCTAACAATACGCAAAATAAGGAATGATTATTAAAAATTTTGCCTGAAGATCCACTTGCTTTATTAAAAAAACCCATTATCAAAATATCTGTTATCCAGATAAGCTATGATCTGATGATTTACATCAAATTCATGCAGGAAAATGTCCAGCTCTATAAATATTTATATCAAAGAAATAATTGGAATAAATGCAGCAGGTATATTTCATCTTCTTAATGGGCAAAGTTTCTCTTTTGTAATAGATCACAACATCTCAGTAGACAGCAAAACAGACACTGTGGACACAGTGTCTTTCTTCAGGATCTATGAAACTTAACTTCCTGTGCTTCTATGCAATTTATCAGACTTCCAATTTCTGCATATTTTTTAAAAAATTATGACTTTCAATATCTCTGATTAGTATTGCAACTTATGTTTTGACTGCAAATTATTCTAAATATCTAAGCAAAGTAAATCAATTTAAATCTTATGGGCACAGGCCACACAATCTGTCGCAAGCTATATGAAGTATTTGGACATTGTCATTCTTCTAACAGTTAAAACTTTTCTTCTTATCTTCAGCACAAATGGATGTATCATTATTGCTTGTGAGTTACTGCTGTCTATTTCCTAGGCTAAAGCTGTATTTTACTTTTAATGACTCATTTTTTCCTCTTAGGTTTAACCACATATGTTATTTATTAAGAGTGATCAGCTCAGCAAGCTCTTTCAGCTGTCATGTCAAATTGAACAATCCTTTTTTTTTTGGTAATTTTTCTCTACTTGGATTTTTCATTCCTATCGCTATTCCAGTATCCTTCCATTTTTTCAGCTTAACTTTCCTAAACTAAGTAGGAAGGATCAAATTACAAGGTAGTGGGACATCTGCTGAAACAGATTTAAGGTTTTTGTTTATTTGGTGCACAGCCTCTTGGTATTTAAACAAAACAGATCATGAATGTAAAAATACAGTGTTTCCATACACTTCTACATTGTAGTTCAATGTGACTGATTTCAATTGAACCTTCACCATATTTTATGGAACTGCTGCTTTTTAGATTAGCTGTCTTTTCTAAAGTGATCTCTAGCTTGCACCATAAGAAAAAAAATAATCTTTTCTTTGCTTAAAAAAAATTGAAATTTATATATATAGTCTGAATATTTCACTAACAGATCACAGCAAAGTAAGATACAGAATTCTGAGTCATTGTTTTGCTCAGTATGAGAGAGGATTAACACTACCTAGCTTATTCTGGTAGATATTGGTTTAACCATCTTTCAAAGATCTTAGATGAGCCCTTGCCAAAGCCTCCTTGGACATTCCCTTTTTCCATTTTCACTCCTGCATTATAAAAAGCTTGTTTACCTGTTCTTGTGGTGGGCTAGCCTTGCATAACAGTAAAATGCCTACCCACTTGCTCACGGACTCAGCAGGGGGAAGGGAGAAAATTGGATGAGAAAGGTCATGGGTTGAGGTAAGACAGGGAAATCACTTACCAATTACTCTTGGTGGCAACACAGACTTGGCTTCAGCAAAAGCAATCCATTTTATTGCCAGTTAAAATAGATTTAGGTAGTAAGAAAAAATAAAAAAAGGATAAAAATTAAAACAACATCTTTCCTCACCCATTTCCAAGGCTCTATTTCAGTCCTTCCTCACAAACTCCTATACAAACCCCACTCCATCAAGCAGCACAAGGGATGGGCATTATGGTCAGTACACTGCAGTTTCTCTCTTGCCACTTCCTCCTTCCACTTTACCCCTGATCAATTGTGGGATTTGCACAAGCCCACTCAGAGATACCCACCTGCTCCAGTGAGAGCTCTTTCCCAGCCTTCAGGGGAATCTGTGCTCTGGGGATGGTGCCTGGAACACCATCTCTGACTTTATTGCTCTCCCACACCTCAGTTGTTTTAATGTCTTAAATACATTTGCTCGAGATGCCATCTCCTCATCCGTGGGCTCAGCCTTGCCCCGTGGCAGCTGGAACCAGCCATGTCCTGCCCAGGTCTGGCCTCTCCTCACAGAGCCCCACTGCAGCCCAAATTCAGTTTCTTTTCTCAATTTGAAACTGAAATTTTTGTAATGAAAACTTTAAGTCCCTTAGTTCTATTACTGCTCTACACAAACAAGGTTGGGAAGTTACTCCCTCCCCTAGTCTTCTTACCTAGATCTTCAGGATTCTACTCCCTTTGTTTTGCCCAGAAATCATGTTTCATAAATCACAGCACTTTCCAGATTCTTCAATTAAACTATGTCTTTCTCAAAGTGGAGCACACCATGGCCCACACAGGCCTAAACTGAGCGAGACAATTTTATGGACTACAGCAAAGGCATTTTTGGCAGCAAACCCACTTCCCACCTTCCTACTTACCTCCTAATTCCCCTTCTGGTAACGCAAGAAATCAGCTTCAGCTTGGGGTATGATACACCTTCTAAAACTGCCCTGAAAAAAATAAAATTGTTTTCCCAGCTTTTATCTGTGCAACTGACTATTCCTAAATAGTTAAGATGGTTGGCTGACTCTCACACTTGAGGCTCCAAAAAGGGCAGAAAGCATTGGAACTGACAGAACTGACAGACATCTATACTCTTGGGGCTTCAGAATTACCACCACAGGTCGGCACATTAAGAGGCTGAATATTACTTGATTTTATTATTGCAAGCTTAAAACTAAAAATTTCCACTGTTTAAAATCTAAAATTCTTGGAGATATTTATATTTTCTTATTTCGAATATGTGCTTTGAGACAATTCAACCCTGGTATTCATGGATAAGAAAGGTTGTCAGAAGACAGGACATATGTAGAAGAAAATGAGTCAACAATTGACGATAATAATAAAATAAATACCTTCAATGTTTTGAATTATATAATAGTGATAGAAAAACTAACAGCACGTTGAAAGAATTTGTCAAAAATGCGTGTAAGATTACCAAACTCAATAAAGAAATGTACTTGATTAAACCCACAGAGGAAAACATTGTGATATGTATCCTGTTACTCACTGAAGACATGTCTTTTGTTGCCTAGACAGACTGTCACCATGTTCTCATCCATCTTGGTTATTCAAGGGATACAACAGAACTATTGATTTGTGTTCACTCTTGTATTCCTGCGCATAATAATTGCTAAGGAAGGTAAAAGAATTTATCAGGAAGCTGCAATGTATTTTACTGTCTGACATTCACCATGAATTTAAATAAGAATATACCAAGTTATGGCATTCTGATTCCTTAATGTGATTATTCCATTTTGTACACATTTGTGATTAGTATTCAGAATACCTCATTTGAAAGCAACATGCACAGTGAAACCTCAAACACCGTTACATATGTCTTTCCTAATTTAGCTCAACTGATTAATTGAGATTTTTTACACTATAGCTTAACTAATAAAACAATTTGTCTCTAAAGCACAGATTTAAGCAACTTGGAAAGCAAAAGAATCTGGCTGTATGTACATCTATTTATTTTAACTTCAAAAATTAAAAAGTATTTTTTCAATAGTTGAAAAACTCTTTGATGTTTTCTGTCATGGACTGTGCAAGTGCATATTCAAACCAAAGCAAATGGACAATTTAAGAATTCTAATACTAAACAGTTCACAGGATGAGCCACTATGAACTCTTTAAAGTTGAGACCCAGTGATCTGGTATGTGCAGCAGGTACAGATTTTTGCAAATGAAAAGCGGAAATTCATGAGGATTAACAACAACCTTGGCTTCTTGTCGAACAGCAAGGAACAGTCATGTTCCTGAACTTCAGGAGCACTTTTACAACACAGCCCAGCAGTTTCAAAGACAGAGCCTACCTCTTGTCCTCAAATAGGTAGAGAAAACATCACACACAATGCTATTTGACCATAACAAAAACTCTTAAAGTTGCTCAATTTTAATTTCATTAACACTTGAAAATGGTGAATGTCTGGTGGTTTGCAGTTGTATGAAGGGAATAAAAGATGGTAGTTTAGAGTAAAGGAGGTAAATAGGCTATATCACTTCTAGTAAACTACATCACTTCTAGTAAATTGAAGCAGCCAAGGCCATTGTTTGGAGCAGAGGGCAGCTGGCTGATGATCACCATGAGCACTTGGACACTGACGCAGGGATGGCCCCAGTCCCTGCACCCTTGTCCTGCCGTGAGACGCTGCTGCTCTGCTCCAAACCCTTCCCACAGTCGAAGAGGATGAACAGTCACCTGGCAGCACAGGGTGCTAGCAACCTACAGATTTCCAAATGAAATGTTCCACTTTTCATAAAACAGTTATGATGCTAGCAAGTTTTTTGAGCAGACAGAGGTGATATTCAGCATAGGTAAGCAGTGACTCAGGACATTTATGCTGATCAGTCTCTGCCAAGTCAAACAAATGAGAATGTTTTCACTGCATTTTCAGATCAATATGTATTTCATTTCTGGAAATTGCAGACCTACATCTCAGCAGTTATTGGTAAGGCATGTGCAATCTCAGAAAGGAAGACATAAGAATTTTCAGGAATAAATCCTATAGTGAATTGCTGCTTCTGTAGCAATACTTTGGATCCCCAAGAGAACTACCAGCTCTGACCATCATGGACAGCAATCTTGCCCCCAGGCCTCACCTCATCCTGCCCACATCAAAGGTTCCCACAACAGCCCCTCGGATCCAGCAGTCCCTGCCCCAGTGATGCCACAGCAGGGCCAGTGCCCTCTTCTCCCCAGCCTGGCTCTGCCTGGTTGTGGGTCCTGCTGGATCACACCCAGTCATGAGTCCTGCTGCTCCAGGCACAGCCTTGGACCCATGTCCTGGCTTGTCCCTGTTCTTGCCTATGTCCATCCCCACAGAGGTGCCTGGGGCTGGTGCTGTCCAGGTGCTCTCAGCTGCCCTGCTTCTGGCTGGGGTGGTAGAAATGTGGTTTTGTTGCCTTGTCAACTTTCCTTGGGGAGCCCTGACCCTCATGGACAGCACTCCTGCCCCCAAATCTCCCCTTGTCCTGCCCACATCAAGGGATCTGCTGTACGATATCCCCAGTCTTTTCTCCAGGCTAAATAACCCTAGTTGTCTCAAATTGTCTTTGTAGGAGATGTGCTCCAGCCCTGTGATCAACTTAGTGGCCTTCTCTGGACTCAATCCAACAGGTCCACATCTGTCTTGTGCTTGGACCTCAGAGCTGGATGCAGAACTCCAGGTGGGGTCTCACAGGAGCAGAGTAGAGTAACAGAATCACCTCCCTCAACCTGCTGGTCACTGTTCTTGTGATGCAGTCCAGGACTCAGCTGACCTTCCAGTCTGCAAGAGCACATTGCCAAGTCATATTGAGCTTTTTTTCCACTAACATTGCCAAGTCCTTCTTGGCAGGGCTGCTCTCAATCCACTCTCCTTCCAGCCACTGCTTGTGCTTGGGATTGCCCTGAGCCACCTGCAGGACCAGCATTATGATGACACCACACAGCTTGTTTTCATCAGCAAAATGGTTGAGGGTGAACATGTACATTATATGTATATACATAGCATGGTATATATAGCACACACACTGCATTTATGTTCACAGTAAAAAGTGCATCTCCTGCACCATAATTATTGACTTCTAATTCTGGCAGACTTTTAAAGAAAAAGATCTTTATTAAACAAAAATTGAGTGAAGACTAATAAGAATACATTACATTCCATATAAGCCACAACTTTGCAAGTAGGAATAGTATTGTGTTAGAACTTGTGCTTCAAGCTGAGGTTATAATGAGATATTTCTAAATATAAAAGTGTGTAACACATATTACAATAGAACTGTCTGGTCTATTCTCCCCAGCTTACAGTTCTCCAAGGTTTTCAGTATCCTTAGCATGCATTGATCATTACAACCAGTAAAGCTGCGTTGGTTTACTGCTTTGTAAGGAGTTCTCAGCTTATTTGGCTTTTAGGTGAAAGTGTTTGAATTTTTGGCTGAGGTTTTCATCATAACAGTGACTCATCATAACAGAAAACCAAGAAGAAAAAGGTTCATTCCTAAACACACACAATCAATAATTGATGGGTAGCATGTTGCAGTACTATTTTCACACTTAACAATGAAAGTAAAGTCAAAACATATTTTTAAAAATGTCTGGCAATATATACCATTCAGACCTGTATGAGGCTTCGTTTATGTATACACAAGTGTAAGTGCAGTTGCAGTTCTGCATGTCAAATAAATATAAATGTCAGCAAAGACATCTTTGCACATGTTATCAGCAAAATCAAAACTGTCTTTTTCAGTCCTCAAGTATACATTTTCTGACATGACACACATACTTCAAAAACCTAAGTGTTTCCTATACTAAATATTAACAAAAATATTCACATTTACAGGGTGCATTGCATTAGATATGGGTTTCTCTTTCTCAGATACAGTTTTCAGTTTTTAGGCCTTTTGTATAATATCAGAAGTATTTCCAAGATATGGTAATAAGTCTAAATGTTTAACAGTTAATATCCCTTATTTGTTCCTGTCTAAGTACACATATACTTGAGACAAGAAACTAAACTACTCCAACTACTTGGCATTCCAAAATTCACATTTGAAATTACAATTTGACAGAGTGTGCACTGTCTTGACACTGAAGGGGATTTGGTCTTTTCATCCCAGTCTTTCCTGATGCTTAAAATGAGTTCAAGCTGCTTTCCCCTAGGGCAGTTTTAACATGATCATTTTTAGACACTCTGTTCTTCCTGTCACGCCCACAGCCTAGTCAGCCCTTTCATTCTAACAGAGCTCTGTGCATGCATTTGCATGTAGGAGAATATTAAACTACTCTACAATTCAAATATTTCAGAATAGAAGATAAGAGACATAAGTCATATTAAATATAGAAGGCAATTGTAACACATACAGCATGTGTTTTCATCACTCTCTTTGTTATTCCAAACAAAATGGAAAATTTCTTCCCTTTAGTTGTCTTCTGATTTAATCAATCATACCACTTTTTTTTCTATTTTTTTAAATTTAAAAATTAAATTTAAATCTCTTCCTGAAACGTGTCTCTAATCAAAGAGTACAGCTCAGCATAATACCATCTTCTCAATACAGCTTTAGATGAACCCTTTTTGTAAGATTTCAGGTTTGCCTATCAATTGGCATCAACTGATCAGCTTGAGTTAAAAGGATTTGTACCTGCTGTTGTCCTCTGCTTTTTTGCATGCATTACATGGATAAATAATATTACTTAGAGATAAAAAGCATAATGTTGATTCCAGCCCACTCAAAGTAAAGTGAAATTTAGTAATTCACATTATTAACATAATTGGTGGATTCCCTGTAATTGGATATTCTAAATCAAAACCAACTGATTTTCTGAAACTCATGCTCTAGCCATCCTCAGTTATTGGAGTCTGTAAAAGGAAGGGTGACTATAAATATTAATATTTTTCAGAATATCAGAGCATCTCTTTAAGTGTTCAAACCATTCTTCAAAACAATCTATGAAAACTGGCTCATAAAAACTGCTTGTTGTATATTTGCAACTCTTTTTTGAAAAAGGAATTATTGATATTTGCAGTACCCATTTTGTATAGCTGGTTCTTATAAAAAAGAGGGGAGGAAAATAGTGGAAATAACGTGGATCTTTGTAATGGATCCATTCCAAAATACAAATCAGTGAAATCCTACAGCACCAATTCTCCTAATTTTTCCAGCTGATCCATAGGTATTCTTCAGTTTACAAAAGGTCAGCATGAAGTAGATCTTAGTAATTTGCAAGTAAAAATTAGAAAAGGGACAAGATAAAATGCAGAAATTGTTTCACATCGCAACATACTGGAACAACTGTAATAAATGTGAACTGTTTGAATATTTGAAAGCTCACATATGTTGACCTCAATGGGACTGCATCAATAGTAGTAAAGCAGAGGCCGTTGTCCTCTCCCCACTGAGGCAGAGGTTTCATTTCCTGCCAAGCCAGCCACTGCTAATCACTCTCCTGTGTTTGCCCTTATGGTAGCTACCTCAATGAAAGAGTACAGAGAAAATTAATGATGTTACAAAAAAAATTTGAAAAATATGCCTATGTCCTTTCAGGAGTAAATCTGCTTTATCTATAGATATTTTACAAATTTTTGAATTAATAAATGGCTTTACTCAATCTCAGCAGCCCATGCTAATATAGATAAGTAAGAATTAGCAAACATGAAAAATTTTATCTTGTAGAACTGTACTAAGCCCCCTGTCTTTCATATAGAACATCAGCACAGATTTGACACTTGCCACTGACCTTGCTCACTATGACTGAAGGTATAGGATCTGTTGTGCTAACACGCATGGGAGAAAGATTGGCCTCTGATATGTCAGCCACTAGAAAAGGGTTTTGGAAAAAAAGTATATCTTTTGTAAATCCTGGCACCAACAGATACTGTATTTTCCTTGAGAAACAATGCAAAATCATAAGTATAATTTCAATTTTGTGTTTGGAAAATTTAGTGGAATATAAAATGCTTTATGAAATGCCATGAAAGATCCACATTCATTCATGCCAGCTATCCAATGGAGTGAGCAGTAATGCTTTCCTGTCTATTACATTTTTTTGTCTGCCTCATGTCCCTACTATTCTTCAGGACTGAAGAGGCTTCAAACAGGGCATTCTTGATATTCCTCCCAGATCTGTAATCACCCATTGAGGCCACATTTCTCTTTGAAGAGAAAAGCATGGCACAATGGCACAACTTCCAAAGGATATTTTCCGGGAATCTGAGCGAGGAACCTCAGAGAAAGCAAAAACAATTCTTATCTCATTTGCTGTGCCCGTGTTTCACAAGTGGAATGCATTATAGAAGGCTGTTTACCTGAGGGGGTTTGGTAATTGGATTCTGGTGTGAGTGTTTTGATTCACTGACCAATTGAATCCACGAGTGTGTGTCAGGACTGTCGGCTGACAGTCACAAGATTTTGTTCAGTTGAGTTGAGTGCTTGTGCAATTTCAGTTTAGATGTAGTATAATATAGGATAGAATAGTGTAGTATAATAAGCTAATTAATTAGCCTTCTGATATCTATGGAGTCCTCCTTGTCATTCCTCCCTGCCACGGGGGTTGTTTTAAATCCTATAACCCATGTTTCTTTATCTGATAACCAGCAGTCCTGATGCAGAGAGGGGGCAGAGCTTAGTGCCATTTTGGCACAGCCAGGTCACTATTCCATACCACTGCCATCATTGCTGGGGTTGTGGTTTCAGGGGGAAAGAAGAGGAACATGCCCCAGAAGCACAGCGCGGTGTCTCGGTCTCTCCATCGGGGGGATACAGGGATCAGCCCTGTGGGCCCCATCCTCTATCTCTGCCTGTCCCCTCCTGCTCCTGCAAGACATGGCTTGGACATGTGGCTCTGACAAAGTGGCAAACACAGCTCCAAGACGTGCTGCTGGGAGGTGGTGCTGGTGTGGGAAGCAGCTGCAGAGAACAGAGCAGCCCAGGCAAACCTGAGCCCAGCCAAGTCTGACCTGAGCTGAAAGGAGCTGAGCAGAGAGGGGTGGAGTGGGGCAGAGCTGTCTGAAGTGGTAGTGCAGCATGGTATTGAACCAGCAGTGTGTAGGGGTCAGGAAAAAAACGTGGTGAAGTGCAGATGATCTGGCTTTTTGGGGATTTGTCCGTCATTGCTTTTCATTGGCTCAGGCTCAGGGACAGGAGAACTGGATGCAGGGAACGCCTGCAAGCTTGTCTTCGTCTGAGGAAACCAGTGGAGAACATGTGGAACCATGTGGGAAAGGCTGCCATCTTGCATTTGGCCCAGGGGCCATGGTGAGCTAAGCTGAGGTGGTGAACATGCTGTGTGTAAAGCATCTTCTCTTTTTTATACACTTTTGTTATTAGTACCAATGCTGCTACTCTGCATTTCTTATTCCATTGCTGTTTGCTTTCAGTAAATTCTTAACTCAGCTCATATTCTCTGCCTTTGTCCCTCTCTTGCTGGAAGGGGCCTGGAGAAAGGGTGTGACTTATTTGGAGTTTAATTTGTGGATGGTATAAACCACCACACTATCTTTGCCCTGGAAAGCAAAGGGTTGAGGTTACACCCCCATTACTTCTTACTGCAGTGGATGTTATTGTGGCTGCAGGAGGAGCAGGGTTCAATGCTTAGATTGTCTGTGGCTTTGGTGTGCTGCCAGTCAAAAAGCAATAATGGAAGCCCCAACAGGAAAACAGCAATTCTCCATAGTTTATTGCCCAGTCAAATCAGAAGAAAATTTCCTGGCATCAACCATTGGTGTTTTCCTGGCACTAGAACTTTTTCCCTATCAGACTTTCTACAAATAATGTAGATAAACAAGCTACCCCCAAAAAGGGTCCAATGCTATTTCATAATGGAAAGTGTTTCTAAGTTATCCAAACCAGCAGATCACGATGCCTATGCTAAAATGAGATCTAAGTACTCATTCTGTAATACTAGGCTGTCTTGGAAATAGAAGACTAAACAATTTTAATTTCTTTCTATTCCCTTTAGGATAGCCCTATTATCACCAAGATTTTGTGATATTATATATACAAGGTATCATAAACTCACATGTTAGAACATTGAGAAATCTTTCTGTTATTTCTCAAAACATTTCAAAATAAATTAGCTTAAGTACGCAGGAATGCACTTACATTTTTTAAAGAACTTTTGGATGCATTATCTACTATGTCTACTATATGTTTAAAATGGTGATATACATTTTATTTTGTAATTTGTTTTAGCTGTTAGAAGCCCACTACCGGGTAGCTGCAAATGGTACATGCTACCTGTAAATTTTTATAATATCTGGACAAGACAAAAGTTGCACATCCTAAATCCCCCGGTTAATAAACAGACATGGCACAGAAGCACCAATCAGGAGTCTGACCATGCATTTTTCTTTTGCACATAGATTGCTCAGACTGGGAAAACTGGGCACTTGGCATTCCAGGAAGAAAAGCTGTTGTTGAAAACTAAGGATTCCCAAAAAGAAGGGGTCTGGGAAAGTAAAGTGAGCAAGTGCAAGCAGTAGCCTAACACAAACTGGCAAAATTTTCTGCCTAACCATCCCAGACCAGCAATGATCTGCTGGATGGGATGGAAAGTGGACACCCAGTGAGCAAAGCAAGTTAATGTGTAGATGCTTGAGATAGCCAAATAGGGTAAAACACTCTAATTTTTTTTCTTCTCAAGTGAACCATAGTACTTAGAACCAATCTAAACTCTTGTTTACTCTACTTGTGTAACAATGTTTTATAGATTAGTCCAGCTTCAGAATATAACTTTAGAACAATATTATGAATAACCAAGAAACAAAGAAAACAAAAGATTTTTTTTAAGTGCCTACTTTTGCAATAAAAGGCTTGATATGGGCTTTGAGATCACTGAAGCACACTGTTTTGCTTGGCAAAACTCCAGGTATAAAAGACTTAAAGTGGATATAGGATCAATATCACTGGAATGTTTTAAGTGATCTCTCTCTCAAACTCTAAAGAAATAGCAAGAGAGAATGATAAAAGAACTGTGATTTTAAAGAATAGAACCACAGAATAATTCTCACTGGGCTACTAGATCTACTAGCATTTAGGAGTGTTTTAGTTTCATAGGTTGAAGCCTCTGTTTTTGAGATTTGTGGAGGAAGGCATGCAGTTTCCAGGTTAAGATATATTCAGGACAGATAAATTTTTAAAATGGTTTTAGGTTGATTCACCAATGGTCAACCTCAGTTCTTTCTAAACCTACCTGAATTGTAGCTTACAGTGGCCTGAAAAGTTCTTCCTGTGAATATGAATCACAGATGATCTGACACACTTTTACTGAGATTAGAGAGGGAGGCTGGAATCCATCTAGTTTATGGTAGTATATGAAAATTTGTTGCCTGAAACTGTTACAATAAACTGAAGCTCACTTTGCAGTCAATGCAAATAAATAGATAAATGAGATGAAGCTTCTTCTAGAGGTGCTTAACTCTCCACTAAGGAATGTAGCATTTAATAGCTTTAAGTCAGGTTGCTGGCTTTGAGAGATATAGTTTATGTCTAAATGAATACCAGAATGTTAGAACACAATCTACTTTTACAAAAGCTATTTTCTGTATTATCTAATTTGTATTTTGACAGCAGAGTCCTTAGGTCTCATCAGTATATCTAGATTTCTTTGTGCAATCCATGAGTAAGGACTTCATTAGTGAAACCAGTAATCCAATATGATGATTGGAAAGCTAAACAATATTAACATCTGCAGGTTATACTTTAAATCTTGTCCCCTACGAGGTGCCTGAAATAAACAGAAGTACTCATTTCACAGCTACTTTCCTGGTGCTTGGCACCTCAAATTGATCACAGACATCAAACCTTTCTAAAATACAATTGGAAGACATGATAGCAATGCCTTTTTGTCAGTAGTGAAGTGGAGAACACACTAAACCAGTCCGTTTTTACTTGAGGAACATACATCTTGATCACCTCGCATAGTCATTGGACTGTAAACTCTTATAAAGAAAAGCTTTGTTAAAAATTCCTAAAGAATCCAGTATCATCAGTGTTTCATGGGCCAAAGCAAAATTAGGCTCTACTCAGGCAGTTCAGGGCATTCACTTGAAAGAAGAGATCTGAGTTGTAATCCCTCCTTTAATAACAGTCTCTGTGTCAGGGGTTAAGCATTTGCTCATGTGAGAGGTGGAAGTGCATTGTCTTCTCTTGGAATGACCCAAACCATGATGCCCTGATCATGAGGCTACAAGTGACATGCCTGGTCTTTTGTCTGGTAGACATGTAACAGCTGCAAACAGCGAAAGAGATTCAGCAGAAGGGATTCCAAGGACTCCTTATTGTAGAAGACAATGAAGAGACTGCAACAGTAAGAGTTTGCAAGTCTAAACAAGTGTTTGGTTGACTTTCCTAAAAATCAGTAAATATATGGAAAAGGTGGTGGACCCTATATTGCACACCAGAGAGACAACAGAGCTGTAACTGCTGCCAGCACCACACACATTCCATGGAAAGGAATGCTTTTCAAGGAAAAGGCTTTCAAGGCTGTAGAATCTTCCCTGTGGCATGAGAACCAGTTGCTGAGAACTGTAAGGAGACAAAGCGTAAGACACAGCCTTGTCAATGTCTCAGTCCACCTGGGTGCCATTCTGAGCTGTTGTGTCCTTCACATGTTGCAGAGTTAGCCTGCACACCTCCTGACTGGTGCCTGTCCCTAAGCAGCAATGGGGATGTGCAGTTCCTGGCACTTTCCTGAAATTGTGGCAGTATCAAGAGATACTGGAAGCCAACAGATTACTTTCTGAAACTGTCTTGAACTGACTGCTAATTAGTCCTGAATAGCCCTTTCATAGCTGGATGCATCTGGATGGAAGTAAACCACAAAGGGAGCACATTTTTGTTTATCATTAATTTTAACTTAGTTTTGTATAGACTTGTGAGACCCGGCAGTAATCTTCTTAATTTGTCACACATTGTAAATTCATTAGTAAGTTTATTCATTCCAGGAGTCTTTTTTTTGTTGCTTCTTGCAAGTCTAACCAAATTAATACATTTTATAATGGGTTGGATTGTGTGATATTGCTAAAACTAATCTGGTGAGCTTCTACTTAATTATAATATTAGATATCACTAAAGTTTATTATTAAATTTTCCAGTGTCCTGAGGGCATTTTCCATGTGGTAGAAAGGCAGGGCTCTGGGAGAACTTGTTTAGATCCTCATGATCAGCCCAGCCCTCCTGCCACATTTACGTGAAAAAACAATTACTTCGGTTTACAAAATAAACAATCAAAAATACAAACTTCTCTCACTCATGCTTAATACCTGCATCTGTATTAGATCAAAATCAAGGTATTCACCTACTGAATGATTGTTTCTAGGCCAGGGACACCAAGGTGTATGGGTCAGATTGAAGTGTAGGTATGAAACACCCTAAAAGTTTTAAACCCCATAAAACTCTGTATTTTAGGTATGAATATCAGTCGTTTTAAAGATTCATCCTTTTTAGCCAGCAGTAGTGTTACCTTTTTTGTGAGACAGCCACTGCATCCTTTACTTCTCTCCTAGTCCTCACAGGCTTAAAGCTTATTTTGTTCTTAACAGATGTTTGAGACATCTTTATCAGGAATTTAAGGAATCAATGTTTTGGCAATATCCCTTGCAGTTTAGCTACTGTCTTGGTTTTTAGTTCAGGTGCTTAAAAATGTCTCACTACCTAAAGATTAAATAAAACAGTAAGCTCATCTCCTTAATCATGTTTTAGTGAGTGAATTATGGTTGTCTTCTAGGCTTTCACTCACCTCTGCTTTTTCTTCAGAAAAAGCTTGCTTTTGCCTTGACAAGGATCTTAGGACATATTAATGCTGGCTCTCTGACAGGAGCTAACAAAAAGACTTCTGAGTGCAGCAGTTCCACTCCGCAGGGCAGACTCTTATCATCTTGAATGTGTGATCAACCATGACTCCAGAATTTCAATGAGGAAATAGACTGTCACAGAGCTGTGCAAGGGGCTAACCCTGGCCATGGGGGCTGAAAATCTTTAGTTCAAAGGACCTGTGCTTGTGCAGAAATGAGTCATTCTTCTCAGCTGAACTGCAGCATTGGCCGTACCGTCAGCTGTCAGTAGCTGTGGTGGCAGATTTGCAATGCAACTCTAATGTTTTCTGCATAGATACTTACATCAGGAGTATTCTTGGAACTATAGTTCACTTTTGGAAATTGGGGGCTCTGAAATCATGCTGAGGTCACTGATAGCTCATATGTGCCTAGTTTCTCCCTCTTGAACAGAATGTCTGCCAAGTATTAAGGCTAGCTCTCCCTGCTACCACAAGCATTGGCAGATGGAAAGATCTTACAGAACTATTTGAATAAAAATGCAGTAAATAACGTGAGAATAATGTTGGCCTGCAGCACCCAGTGAAAGAATAAAGAAAAATAAATTTAGAAGGACAGAGCCAGACCTCATTGCTAGGCTTCAATGCCACTGTCAGTGGTGGCTGTAAGCATACAAGGAACACATGAGGGACCCTGTACATGCTTATGCCTTGGTAACATATACACTGTTCCCAGGACACCCAGTGAAAAAATTAGAGTTAGAGAACCCAAGGCAGAGCTTAATCAGGAAAGCAACATGATTTTTTTTTTCATTTATTTTTTCCTAACAGAGACCAGACCTGCATGCCTATAGAATACCTGTAAAGAAGGGACTGCTTTAGTTTCTGAGGAGTGTAATTTTATGGTCTATACCACTGTTTTTTTTCCACTTTTGGCATATTTTTAACTACAAACCTGTGTTTATATGTTTTGACTCATAAGGTACCAGATAATTCCTTTTTATTTTTTAATTGGATTGTTTTTATCTGATGCTGCAATAAATTATTTTGGCATAAACAGCGTTATTGAATTCCTTTTTAGTTGGGCATTGACTTCACATAGTAATTCACTAAACTAATAGTATCTGAAGAAGTAAAAGGAATAGCATAGTCAGACTTGCTGCTTCTTAAAACAATTTCTTCTTAAGCCTAAAGCAAGGCATAGACTACAAGGAAAAACTGTCAAGCAGTCAAAGGAGAGCCACAAAACCAAGAAGATACCTATTGTTTTCTGGGCCATTACTCATTTCGCTTTTTCCCAGTACATATACAAAAATTTTGAGTAAAGTCTACTTTCTCCTCCTCCCACCCTGGTATTATTTATTCCTTCCTTCAAAGATGAATTTCTAGTCCCTGAGCAGTGTTTAGCAGGTAAAGGTGCACAGTAGAACACCGGTACTGATGAAGAATTCATACAGAGCCACAGTGAACAGCTCACAGGAGTTCCAGCTCATCTCCTCTCACCCCAGTCTGAAGCTCCCTTCCCTCATTTTTATAGAGGCTTTTTTAAAACAAACCCGATAACAGCACACATCAAATCTATCATCTACCTAGTTACTGATGTAAAAAATAAGACTTTGCCCACCATCAAGTGATCAAACTGAATTCCTGCAAATACTGAAAAGATCCCATAGGAGTGCTGAAAAATTGCAAAGAACTTTGGTGAATAGATGAAGTCACTGTAGGGTACCAATTGCTGTTGCAGCACCAATTGCTACTTATCCTTCCCCTTTGTGTCAAACCAGAATAATTTTCTTGTGAAAGGTCAGAAACCAACCAGATAAAATCTATTCAAAGGAACAGAGAACCTGATGAGGTTAAGAGGATTTGAAAAAAGTCCATTATTTCCAAGTGAGAAATTTCTTCTTAGGTGCCTAAGAAAGTTAACAACAATTTGATGATTGCAACACAGTCTTAGATAGGGAGGAAGTGGAATCCTCTTTTTAAGCATGCCCTTAGTAAGCATAAGTTGGGAGGGAAATCCCCAACATGTAAATAATTGGAATCTTCTTCCTTAAGTAAATAAAATCTGATTTATAAAACTATAATGTGGCTTCTAATCAGAACACAGGCTACAGTCCTAAATAAGTAATAGAGATAATTTTTCCTGTTTCTATCAAAGGACTTTATCTAATCAGATGCAGCCATCAGATTCATATGTCCAAAGCCATGCACCATGGGAGAATGAAAGATTGAGTTCATGCAGAAATTCTATAGTTGGTATCTGCTCTTTCTTGAAGCTGCCTACTTCCAACCCTTAAACCAGGACAATCTCTCTGCTTAAACCATGAAATGTGTAAGCCAGAAACAAGGGCAGCTGGCTAAATGTACAGATTTTTTCCCCAATGCCCTATTTTATGGGAATATGTACAGTTTTTCTGCTAAACTATGGGGTTGCTTTCAGCCATCAGAAACTGTTTTTTTATGGTAACACATCCAAAACTGTGGTCAGCAGAAACACATAAACTCAGAATAGAAGAATATGGATTGCTTATTTTTTTCTATTGAATGATTTAGTGACTTGAGAAAACCATATTAACAACTAAGAGAGATTAAGTTCTCTGTGTCTTACAGAGAACAATTGTCTAGTCTGATAAGACATCTCCCCTCTCTTGAAGAAAAAGTTAGTACATTATTTAGCACAGCTTTAAGCTTATTCTTATGTACCTACCAAGGTTCCTAGTTTGTTAAGAAAGCTCATTTTGTCCCTTCCTTACACCTATCTTCCAATATTTTTCTTGCATTTAGATGTAGAAATTGTTGTTCATGGTAGAAAAAGATGTAAGCAGAAATGAGCTTAAAAGAAGATGCAAAGTTATTTTGCCATTATTAATTTAACATTCAGGAGTCTCTCTCAGCTACACACATGATTCTTATAGGTTTCTCAGGATATAGATTAATACAAGAGCATAAAAAATCAATTTGGTTAGCAGAAGACAGGCAGCAGTGTAGAAACTAAAAAAAGAAATCGTTATTTAATTTTTATATATATATATATATATATATATAAAGAAAAATAACAAAAAACCCCAAACAAACAAACAAACAAACAAAACCAAACAAGCAAAGTGGGACTTTTTAACTCTGCAAAGGGTTAGAAGACTGTTCACTCTAGCTGAATGCCAATTGCCCACCAAAGCCACCCAGTCTCTCCTCTCCTCAGCTGGACAGGGGAGAGAAAATATAACAAAAAGTTCCTAAATTGGGATTATGGCAGGGAGAGATCACTCACCAGCTATGTCATAGCCAAACCAGAGCTGGTTTATGGAAGTTAATTTATTACCAACTGAAATCAGAACAGGATAGTTGAGAAGTAAAGCAAATCTTAAAAACACCTTCCCTTCACCTCTCCATCCTTCCTGGGCTTAACTTTATTCCTCATTCACTATCTCCTGCCCTTGAGCAGTGCAGGCAGACAGGGAATGGGAGATTATGGTTAGTTCATCACGTTGCTCCTGCCACTACTTCTTGGGGAGAGGAGTTCTTCTCCATTGTGGTGTCCTCCACGTGAGGGCATGAGTCCTTCCCATGAGCTACATTTTGCCACAAAGTGCTCCACTGTGAGTTCCCATGAAGTCACAAGACCTGTCAGCAAACCTGCTCCAGCGTGGGCTCCTCTCTCCATGGGGCCAAAAGTCTCACTGGGAGCCTGGTCCAGAGTGGGCTTCCCACAAGGTCACAGCCTCTATTCAGGCATTCCCCCTCTCCAGCAGGAGTTTCTCCATGGAGTGCAGGTGGGTCTTTGTTCCTCCATGGATCTCCAAGGGCTGCAGGGGCACAGGTGCCTCACCATGGGCTGCACCAGGGGCTTCAGGAGAATCTCAGCTCTGGCACCTGGAGCACTTCCTACCCCTCTTTCTCTGACCTTTGTGTCTGCAGAGCTGTTCCTCTCACATCTTCTCAGCTCCCTCTTCTCTGGCCACAGTTACATCTGCATGAATAATGTGAGGCTTTTTCCCTTCTTAGGGAATATAGTTTTGCATAATAATTTAAAAAATATTTTTAATAAATACCTTTAAATTAATCTATGTATTTTAAAAATAAAAAATATGTAACTATATTTGAGGAACTCTTAGGTAGCTGACATTTATGTAGTTTGGGAATTATTATTGTGTGAAGCTTCTCACAAGTTTTTATTTTAACAGCTTCTGATTTCCCATCTGTGTACGGTGCACTACATTTATAGAAATGCACAGCAATTATTACTTTCTGTTTTTTGATAAAGTTCTAAGTTTGACTCACCCTTAATAGGTCAAGGTTTAAAATAATAGTAAAAAATCCTATAAATTGAAGGTCAGAAAACTATATTGTTGTTCAGTCATTAAATAAAATTAGTATTACACTGACTGAACTGGGACAGTGCTTAAACACAGGTAACTGTGGTATGGTATAATCTATCCTTAAATTTCATCTACTCTGAAAGAAATTATATAATCATGGAGTTAGATCCTAGAGCTTTGGAATGACTTGTTTGGAAAATTAAATAATTGCAATATGAGACTGAACTTAATACTCTATTTAGAAAAAGAATGAATCATCATCCATTTGCTCCATGGGTGAATTGAGCTTTGCAATAGTTGAGATTAATACAGCCCAGCTCCTGAAATAAAGCAAATTCATTTGTTCTGGCACAAACAGCAAAGGAACTCCATCACTAGGAGCAGATTTGACAACATTTGCTGAACTTGGAACATTTTAACATTCTTATTACTTTATTTACTCTTACTGGAGCTGGTCAGGCACTGGAAACATTTTTCCTCCCCCAAACTTGCTAAGTGTTTGTCTGCTTTTTAAATTTCCTATCTTTTGATTTTCTTACCTTCTGCATGTATTATGCACATCTCTAAGAGAACTATGAGGAGGACAACCAAATTCTGGCAAATTCTCCAAAAAAAGAGAAACTGCTGGGAGCATTAAATGCCTTTGCTAACATTAAGAAGCAAAGAGAAAGGGTAAGTTTTGAAAGTTTTGAAACTCCTCATGATCTGAAGGTTTTACAATTTAGGTTCATATTGGTTTTTCTAAATCTTATGTATGTGAATGCTCATTGTGGACTATGGATATGTTAGGAGTTAAAGCACTCTTATCTAAATGAAAAACCATTAATTTGAAAGCCTTTTCATGGAGAAGTTAGAAAAAAAATGAGTAAAAAAGTTACTGTTCTTTATTCTTCTGAACTTGAAATCTGTCTCCTATTATGCATTAAAATATTACATTCAGATGTGCTCAGGTTTGATCAAATAAATTGTGAAATAATTTAAAACTTTGTGCCCTGATTTACATCTAATAAAATTCTAATGTGATTTTCAAATTCTTTTTTGTCTTAGAAACATCTTTTAGCATTCAGTGATTTTTTGAGAAAATGTTTGTGCTATGATCCAGTAAGTCTGAAACACATGTGATGTATTGATTCTATGACTTTAAAAACAGACAAATCTTTATGAGTGAGATGGATATTACTTCACTTCATCTGCTAAACTAGAACACACATTTTTGAAAGAAAATATTTTTCATCTTTTTTTTTGTTTTGCTTTGATCCATACTAGTGATAACATCTGCATTAATTCCTAAATTAGATACATAGGGGCTTCTTAAGGTTTCTACTAAAATGTTCTGGCTAAAACAGTTTTGTATAAAGTAAGTGGAGATATTTAGGTTCTTTTAAAACTACAAAGTTTCTCTCTTCAAAGGCTCTGAAGGGTAATAACTTCTAATCCTATATTTAGCATGTAGCAGTTTTCTTAAACTGTAAGGTTGTTAGTATTATACACTTGAAATGCATTTTTAATATATGATTATATAACTTTATGCTTAAAAGTATATGAAATTATAAAGATGCTGTAGGGTGTCACACCTTTCCCCATGTCACATTTCATTTTGAACAAAATTGCCATAATGCTTGACTAAGGTTTGATGAGTTAGTTGAGCTCTTTCTGATCTTTTAATATGTTCAAGTATCTTGAAACTTGTTTAGTGGAGAATTTTCTTCCTTGTTCAGTTTGTTGATGTCTTAGATGTCCTCTAGTTTTATATATTGCATTTTAAGATTGCCAGATGAATACCATCTGCGAGTGATTAATCTGGAATTTTCCATTTGTACTTCTACACTTCTGATGAGTAATTGGGAACAGGCTAAATTCTCTAGAGTTCTACATTGTAAATGTAATAAATAGACTTATGTTAAATCATTTGCCAAATTTGCCTCATTTAAGGTTTTGCAAAATTGCAACAGAACAATGGATTAATAACACATAATTTTATCTCATTGTTTGGATTTGGGCTTTGTGTACCCAAAAATAAATCAATCAATAAAACAATCAAGATCAATCAGTAAAATAATCAAGATAATCGAGATCAATAAAATAATTAAGATCAGAGAGTTGTCTCTATTGTATCCTTCTTATGAAAGCAAAGTTAACTAAATCCAGCTGCTAATTAATTACTTACAAATGAATATTCTCTGAACAGAACTTAAACCAAAACTGGATAAAAATTTATGAATGGACTGGAGGAAAAAAACCAAAACACCCACCAACCCCAAAACCAACCAACCAAAGAAATGCCACCAAATCCCCAAAATAAAGCAAAACAACTCCACAGAAAAGCAGAACTAGACGTATTACCAGCTTTCTAGTATCCATACCTACAAGCTTCCCTTTCTTTGCTTTCTAATTCCCATGCAAGTTCACTTGCTAAATGAAATGGCAAAAGTAGCTTGTTCTATTCAATATACATTTTCCTATGTGTAATATAATCTCCTTATTTCTAGCTTATATCCTTTGCATCCTCTAAATAATTTTATTCTCATTTGGATATAGTATTTTCTTTATGCATCTGTACATTTACTTACATGTTAGACAAAATATTTGTATGCATCTCTCTTTTTTTTTTTTCTCAAATGAGTTCTATCATTTTATTTTGAGCATGTTCTCTCTTTCAGCTTCTATGTGCTTGAAGTAGAAAACATTTTGTCTTGCAAATCACATGCACGTTTTGGAAGACTTATTTCTCAGTTCCTTCATTTGTTATATAATGATAAACTCCTCAGGACTCTATTGTCATACACTACTGAAATTTGTTTGAATTCATTTGTACTAATGTTGTTATGTACAAGATAGATGCTCATGTTTAATCTAGTTACTGACTTTATATCCAGTGGAGAGAAATCAGATTTCACATAGGATGACTCATCTCAACCGAAAATAGGTACTTGCAGGTCAGATGAATAAGCAGCTGTAAGAGCTTGTTTCAACCTCCTGACTGTAAAGGGTGTCTGTGGTGACTGGACTAGACTCAGACATGTGATTGTTACATGCCTAAAGCTCCATGAGACTACCAACTTCTCTAATTTGCTGTGCTGAATAATTGGCACATAACTATGAACTGAAGGATTAGCTCAAACAAGAGTCCTAGGAGTCTGGAAACTCTAATTCTATTACACTAAACCACATATCACCTTATTTGTGCCACTGTTTGTCCATTAGTCTTTCTTCTTCTTCTTCTTCTTACCCTGCAAGGGAGAAATTTGTGTTAAAGGGAGACTTGCATACTGGGAAAGGACAGTGAAAATAATATGCATAAAGGGAAAAAGTAAAAGAAAGGTACAGAAGGAATTATTTTGTATCAAGTGAAAAGGAAATTAGAAAGCCATGTAAACAAAGGTTTTATATGAAAAGGAACAGATCTAAATTTTGGAGATAATGCTGACAGATAAATGCGTGCTTATTGATAGCACTAAGGTTAGAGAGAACAGGTGAATGGAGACTGTGCTCTGATCATGGAGAAGATTTTTGTGGAAGTGTTTGAGCTACCCTCAATGGATGAGCTGTAATATAAAGGTCAGAATGAACAGCAGAGGTAGAACTTCAAAAGCAAGCAAAATATAAGGCCTAGTGTTTACCTCCATGTGGAGAGGAGGAACTTATGTTATAGAGTCACAATTTCGCTGTCAGTTTTTTTAGCATCACAACGAAGAAAGAAGACAAACATTCTAGATTGCATTTTATTCTTTCTTTCTATTTAAGCATTTTTCTGTGTTCAGCTGCTATGTTATAATTTATTATGCTCCTTAAAATTATCCCAAATTAATCATGAAGGAGACCTTTTAGTGAAGTTATGCTACCTTCCATGTCATTTACCCTGAGTTAAATTTTCTGTTACTTTTTCTTACAGCATTGCAAGAATGCTACTATGAACTAGAGCCAAAACATATATAATTTTATTGAATGTGTTTTGATGAACTAAGAACCTGTAATGTGGGTGTCATAAACCCAGTCATAGCATAAGGCAGAATTTTTGTTACACCTGAAACTCACACTGAACTCTCCTAGGGTTGCAGGTTCACTGAGTTTATGAAAATATTTAGTGTCTTGAAAGGAAATAAGTAAGTACTGATATATTTTTTTAACTGAAGCTGATTTATTTGGTTTGTATAGACTAATAAAAAATCTGTAAGAATTGTCTCCATTTAAGAAAATCAGCGTTTACTCAGCTGTATGAGGGAAGAGACCAAAACCCTGTTGAGATCAGGGACTTGCCACAGAGATCAACCATCTGTGTGTTGCACCGTATATGGCTGAGTCTTTTGCTGTGCCTGGGGTAGTCTGAAGGTGATCTGCAGTGACTTGTGCACTTGCTGCTGCACACTTCCCTTCTGGATTATACAGCAAGCTGTTGGCAGTGCGGGAGTCTTCAGGGCTGGCCTCTACAAGGAGAGGGTGTAGCCACTTCCATCTGGACCCACCACTGGTAAAGCCCAGTACACCATCTGAGTGCTGTTACATGGAAACAAGCTCTGTGCATGTTCAGTTGCCCCATAATCAAACCATGAAACCACAAGGTACAAGAACTGGTATTCACAGGACAGCATGCAGAGATCAGAGGGAGCCTGGGTACAGACTGTATTCAAAGAAAGAATTAAATAAACTACAGTAAAGGAAGTGGGGCCATTCCCTCTTTTTTGCACATATACTGCTGCTACTTATATTGTCCATTATAATTCTACTATTAGAGAAGGAGATGGTTACTTAGATTATAGAAGAAAGTCCCTGTTTTTTTTAAATGCTCATCTGCAGTTTGTTCAGGAACCAGATAACCCTTACCCATACCTAAAGCAAATGAGCCAGTAAAGAAATTTGAAAGCAAATTGAATTTCTGAAATAGAAAACTCTTGACTATTCTGATTTTTTGATGCATGAGGTCCTACGTATACTCACACACACATAGTTAACTATTCATTTAAATTATTATATCAACTTTATTGTGAGGTGTCAGAATTCTTTCTAATTGTGCTCACACTGACCATTCATTTGACTGCACATTCTCAAAAGATTTAATAATTTTTGAATAAGCATGTGCAAAGTTTGGAGTTTTTCTGTCAGTTGTTTGTATCCACTGCTTTTTGACTTCAGTTCTACATAATAATACAATATATTTGGATGGCACTGGAAAAAACACATAATGATTGTTACCTGTTCTGTCTCTGAATAAACTGCAATCTGGTATGCTGTGATCCACTTCATTATCAGACTTAGCAATGAAATATAGTACAGATAAACTTCAATTTGGCTTGACACTTCAAACTAAAGAGTTGTAAAATGTGTCTTTGGTTTTTAGTAGCTGTAAAAAAAAATTATCTCCAACTAGCAATGAAATAATGTTTGATGTCATTAGAACATATATTTCCTGTCAGGCAGATTTTAATGCCTTTTTTTTATTAATGAGGTATAAGGTAAAATTCAGAAAGGTATCTCAATGGCTTTGCAACATAAGTACCACTGAAAGTCAATTTAACTTTGTAAGTTTTCAAAAATGAGCGTACGGGAAACTTGTTTCTGTCTAGTTTGCTGTAAAAAGATGTGTAATGAAACCTGCTACTCTGGTCTACTCCTTCGACCAGAAAAAAGGAGTTAAATGAATTTAGCACTCCCCACTTGTTTAATAAACTTAAAGGTGTTTAAATCAAAGCTTCCTGTGATCTACGTAGGTTAAGTACAATTAAACAGAATAAAGTAACGTTATTCTTGAAGCACCTCAGATAAAAAACCCCCAAAATTCATCTTCCATATACATGACCATACGGTATGTCTTGAAAGGTACCAGACCAGGATGACTTCTGGGAGGATGGCTTACATTCATCTTTAAGTTGCTTTAGGAGAACGCACCTATCATTGGTCTTCTCTCTTTCTCAGCTGAGGAGCACCAGCCTGAATTGTTCTGGAAAACAGAGGTGCTGAAATACAATCTGATGACACAGGTGATCTCTCGAGCAAGACAGACCTGAGCTGTGTTGCAAACACTGCCATTTCTCCCTATGCTGTTAAATGGGAAAGGAGAACTATTCATGCGGTAAATTGAATCGGGGTAAATTATTAACAAACTATCTTAGTCCTGTGCTTTTCTTTGTTTTATTTGTTTGTTTTTTAAAGAAGGACTTATGTCTTCCCTTTATCCCCACACACAATTTGTAGTAAAATCTGATTGACTATTAAACCGTTCAATCCTGCTATCAGTCTTCTCTCCTTCTTCAGTGTTTTTTAAGTTAGCTGAAATCAACTATTTTCCTGCTCCTATTCTTCTCAGCTGGGAGATTGGTTCTCAGATATTTTATCCCTCCCTCCTAGAAATACTACAGAATAATAAGGCATCAGTCACGGACATTCTCTACATATTTTTGTAAATACATGCAGTCCCTCAATTATCTGCATGCTGAGTGGAAATTGCATAAATGTTGCCTGTATGTATCCTAGGATTTTGAAAACATTGCAGACAGACATTATGTAATGTCTGAAGAAAACATTCAAAACCCTGTGGATGCCATTGTAAAAATTTTGCTTTGATTTTTATCTTTTTCATTCCTTCTTCCTCCACCAACTCCCCCCAACCAAAGCAAAACCACAAACAAACAAACAAAATCTAAACACCACAACATCAACAAAAAAAACCTCCTTGAAATGAACAGTACTAGGCCATTCACAAATGTATTATTGCGACAATTGTCTATTTCATTAGAATAAATTCTAAGAGAGTAGTATTAGTGGTACATGCTAAGAAAGAATTTGACATAGGGTTGAGCACAAAATGCTGTATGGTGCCATAGACTTCTTGTTCTTGAGGTCCCACAAATGGAGTTTTAATGAGTTGAGATGAGTTAGGCATCTTTTGTTTACTTTCAAAATCAAAACACAGTACTGTATGGTCTGTTGGGGCAAAATCCTGAATAAATATAACCTAAAGTAAATGTATACTTAAAGCTAAACTCTAATTAAAATAAATTTTATTTACCCAAGCTGCAGACACATTAATTGCATAATAGCTCTAATTCTGTCAGGCGTGGCCGTGGGAGCTGCAGCACGGCATTCCTCGACAGAGATCGCGCTTTTCCCACAAGGACCCCCAGGCCCCTGCTGCTCCCTCTCCAGCTGCGCACAGCAGGCACGGGCAGACATTTTCGGCGCGGTCTGCGAGCAGCGGTGCCCGGTCGCTGATGCTCTGATCACATCCTCAGGGGAGAAGCTGTCTGGCAGCTCCAGCACGGCCACGCCGCCGATGCGGCACCGCTTAGCGAGGCGTCTACCCGGACCCCGGAGGACCGAGGAGCCCGGGAAGCGCGGCGGAGCTCCGGGGAGGCACCGCGGGCTGCGCAGGGCGCCGGGGCGGGAAGGAAGAGAGCAGCGCCGAGAGCCGGGCAGCGCCGCCGCCTCCCCGGTTCGGCACCGCGGACAGCGCCCGGCGAGCGGCGCGGGCGGGCGGGGCGGGCACCGCACAGGCGGCGCGGGGGCACGGCGGGCACAGAGCCGCGGCCACGCGTAGGGACACGGCCACGGACACACGTGCCGGGCCGCAGCACGGCGGCTGCCAGGAGGTCAGCGGCGTGCACGGGCAGGTTGGCCCACGCAGAGACACCGGGGGCACAGGCACGCTGAGACACGCGTGGGCAAACGGGCACAGGGGCACAGGGCCAGTGCGCGCTCTCGGGTACAGACACAACCCCAGACTCACAGAAAGCACCGCAGCACAGCATCAACACACAAACACACACACACACATACACACACACACATACACACACACACAGTTTTCACGCACACACGGACACGCGCCCGCGCTCCCACACGCACAGCAAGGGCACAGCCGCGCACGGTCCCTCGTACGCGCGCAGGCACCACGGACGCCCCTCACAAACAGCGCCTGTGCTCGCACTCCCGCTGACACACAGAAACTGGCACAGACAGCTGCACGCAGACAGACACACAGACACAGGCACTCACACAGTGACAGATGCACAGATTGTCCTGGTTCCTGCCTGGACAGAGTTAATTTTTGCTGTAGCCAGGAGGGGGCATGGCCAGGACCCAGAGGTTGTTCTGCTATCGCCTCAGGTCTCTTAGAGAAGAGGTTCCTTCTGGTCCAGCAAGGGCGGGATGGCGGTGGTGGGATAACCCCGATTCTGAGCATTTGGCATGAGAATCACTTGTCTCTCTAGGACACTTTTGTTATTGACATCATTGCTGTTACTGTTCATTTTCTTATCTCATTGCTGTTTCCAGTAAATTGTTCTTATCCCAACGCGTGATCTTTACCTTCGATTCCTCCAATTCTCCTCTCTAGCCTGCCACGGGGAATGGGGAAAAGGGTGGGGGGGAACGAGTGGCAGCGTGCTTTTAGCAGGAGCAGTAAATTAGGGAATACCAGTCCTAAACCACGACGCAGACACAGAGAGAGGGAGACAGACACACAGAGAGGCAGACGAACGGAGAGAAACAGACGCCCGCGGGCCCCCGCCTGGCGACAGCCAATGGCGCGGCGAGTCTGCCCCCGGCGGCGTGTAGCCACCAATGGGAGCGGAGGGGGCGGTGCCCGGCTGGCTCCGCCTCCCTACTTAATGCCGCGGGTGGCCGCGGCTCGCTCAGTGGCGGGAGGAGGAGGCGCGGGGGCCAAGGCGCGCGAGCAGCGGCGCGCGGCGACCCGCGCACGTGCCCGCCCCCGCGCGGCGCGAGGGGAAGGCGGGGCCGGGGCAGCGCCCGCCGCGGGAGGGGCGGCGGCACCTGCGGGGCGGCCCCGGCGCGGCCACCGGCGAGCGGGCGGCCGAGGGCGCGGAGCGGCGAGCCCGGCATCCCGCGCAGCCCGCCCGGCGTGCCCGCGGCGATGGAGCAAGACAAGTATCTGCCCGAGCTGATGGCCGAGAAGGACAGCCTGGACCCCTGCTTTGTCCACGCCATGCGCCTCTTGGAAGACGGTGAGGCTCCGCTCCGCGCTCCCCCGGCCGGGGCGCTCCTCGGGGTCCTCGCTCGGCGGCCGCGGCCGATTGGCACGGAGCGAAATCGGGTTTCCGGGCGGGCGGGACCCGGCCGCGCGTGGGCTCGGGGCGGTGGCGGTTCGGGGGCTCGGGCGCCCGGAACCGCCCGGAGGGACCCGTCCGGCAGCAGCCCCCGGCGGCAGCAGCGGATGCCCCGCTCCCCGCCGCCCGCGCTCGCTCGCCCACCGTGCGCCGGCTCTGTCGCGGCTGGGTCGCCTCTGCGGGAAGCGCTCCCCTGCTTCCCGGGCTCACTTACACAAAGACAGATGCTGGCGTTTCATTACACTCGTTATATTCTGTTTTCCACGCTGAAGTAATAAGGTTTATATGGTAATACTATTATGCCGTTACTGCTGCGCTGTTTTAGTCGACTGCGCGGTGTCAGACATTGATTGGATATGGCTTATCAATTTCATGACAGTTTCATCCAGGACATGATGATTTCCTCTTGGTTTTGTATGAAGATCAGAATACACTGGTTATAACATTTGGTTACTCAATGTAATTCGCCCTGCTTTCCTTGCTGTAGTTGGAGTAGAGTTTTAAGTTGGACCTCAGCTAGAGGTTCTTTAGAAAGTTTATCATTTAGTCTCTCTTTTAATAACTGCTCAATATAGTGGTTGAGTGAAGACCTCGTGGTACGGAGTTTCAACTTTTGCCAAAGTATAATCCATTAAGTTCCTCTTACACATGTTTTTCTTCTTAGATTTGTAATAGTCTTTTTAAAAAACCCTATTAAACTTGGAACCTGATGTTGAAAAGAAGAAAGAATGATGTATAAATCAAGATAACCTATCAAGCTCTTAAATGAGATTAAAGCAAAGAAATGTATGGTCAGGCCCGTGAGAGTCACACGTTCAAATAAACTCATATTCAGAGGTGGCAAATAATTTCCCAGGTTCTGTTTATGACTTAAAGAAAATCATAACTAATTCAGATTTACCATGCTAAGCAGTGTTTTTTCCTCTGTCAGCAGTTTTTATATTGTCTTTCCTTAATGTATTTTCTATTGATTGTGAATGAAGATATTGAGTCCAGGTTTTGTTGGAGTGCTTCTGTTTGAAAGCTTTGAATTTCAGTATGAATACAGACCAATTTTGTACTCTTTTGTCATAGCTGCCTTGCTGCTAAAGAGGCAGCCATGCTGCTTTTTACAGTTGTTTTTCTAATAATCATATCATAAACAAAGTCCTTATTTCTTAGAGGAATATACTTTTTGAGCCTTGCAGTTCGATCTTTTCCCAGAGGGGGGAGGTATCCACTGAGGGAGTGTGTGTGTGGGAAAGGAGGAAAATGCAGGAAGGACAAAACCGAAAGTAGGTAAAGAAAAGTAAAAAAATGGAAAATAAAATTGGTTTTTGTAGGCATCAGGTTCATGCAGAAGTTGCATTTTGAGCAACTGTGGCATTGAATAAATGAAATGTTTTCTCATTCCTTCTTAGCATAAGTAGGACTATGCATTATTTCACTGGATTTTTTAAAAGATGAAGGTGAGTTGTCTGGGAGAATGCTAATGTCAGATTCACACCAGGTACCTGGCATTATCCTTCAAAACACCATCTGTCAAGCTTTCTAGAGATTTGTTTTACATTCTAACATATGATGACTGGTAAAACACTTAACTGCGGTTAGAATGTTGCTACTTAAGAAAATGACAAATAATGCACTGGTTGCTGCTGGGTATAAATAAAAAGGAAATTTATAGAATGGGCAGAATTTTCATTTTTGGGTGCCAGAAGAAAATGGGATCCTGGAGCTAGCATCTCTGTAGTAGTGAGTAATTTTTAGGTTATATTCATGATAAAACATTGTTTCCAGACTCTGGATTTCTGTTCTTTAGAATGTAATGTGCAATCAGCTACATCCATAACGATGCCAGCCAGGTGGTCTTTTTATGGCGTCCTAAGCAGTTTTGATTGCCAGTACATTTTGTATCAAATGCATAAGTGTAGATTTGTTGTGGAGCTCAGAGCCTCAAGCATTCACTCTGACTTGAAAGTGCTGTGTTGTTTCATGTTGGCTGCTAAAACCTGAGGTTGAGAACAGTTGTGTTGCTGTGAGAAACCGCAGAAGGGCACACAAGCAATAAGTATTCCAGAAAAAGGCTTCTGATTTGCAACAGTGGATTTACTTGTAAAGATAAGACTGCCCATTTTTTTCCCAATATTTTTTTTATTTGTTTGATTCTGTTGCATGGGTGTTTTTTTTTTTGTTTGTTTTGGTGTACTTAACCAATATTAAAACCAGCATATTACTTATGTTTTCAATGGGTAGGTCTGTGTCCTTCAGGTTGACCTGTGTCAGATGCATACCTGAATCAGTAGCTGTTTATCCCTCACCATTAAGGGATGACTAGAAATTACTGACTTTAGTCCTTGCCTCGGTCTGGTGAAATCCCCAGAAAAGGGACATTTCCTTTGGCAGAGTATTTTCATACTTACCAAACAACACAAAGAAAGGTGAGGAAAAAGGTACAAGTGCTGTTTAAATACAAGGTGTGGAGACAAAAACCTGATCTCTTTAAAAACCACTGTGGAAATCTGTTGTGGACTCTGACAATGAACCTAAGTCTCTGAATGGCCAGTTGAGTGCCTTAATCAGAAGACACTTGATTTCCTCATGGGTCATAGCCTTTTTCCTGTAGAAGTAGATCCTACATGACCATTGCACTATTAGAAATGGAAATGTCATTGGTATGTCATCTTCTAGAAGAACTTGTGAGTGGCTGGTGGTATTTGCCTCAGCCTAAGTTTTTTCAAACTTTTGCAATATGCATCAAACATACTTATTCTGAGAATATAATTCATTCAGTAATGAAAATTAAATACCTTTTAATTGTAATAGGTAGTTGAACTCTAAAGAATAGGCCAATCTCCATCTATTGGAAAGGGCTTTCCTGTATCAAGTGAACTGTTTTGTCTACTAGGCTGTTAGAAGAGCTGGAGGTGTCCCTGTTTCATGTATAGCTTTAAACTATTTTACTGTATACTGGTTAACAGTAGTTATTTTCTCAGGTGAGATTGTTCTACTTTTAGTCAGGAGATGTCCTGATAAATGTATGGAGTCAAGTAATGCTTGGTTAGATAGGAAATGTCAAAAGTGAAGAGTATGTTCTTGAGCAGTGCTTTTTTTACCCAGCTTGTGCTTATACTGCAGTACACTCCAGAGCTCCAGAGAGAATGGAGAGCCTCTCTGTTCTAGTGCTGCTCCCTACTATGGAAGCTACCAGCTCCTCATATGTGTTACTTTTGCATGTCTGTAAATATTTATTGCTTTGTGTAAGATATCTGTGGTTATGAATATAAAAATAAGTGTGTCACTTTAGCTGTGAAGGTGTGGATGACATAGAAAGATAAAACCAGTTTGATAGTTCAAAACTGGTTTTATATCAGCATTCCATTTAATAGGCTAAAGTGTCAGCTAATTGTCTATGTACTTTTTGGGGTCAAGTAAATTATATATATATGTTTGTGAGCGTGTATATATATGTGTGTGTATCTTTTTTAACATGTGTGCAGCTTTGGAATAGCTTGCTTAGTGTGTTCTTAAAACCAACTCTGTGTTTTGTAATATAAACATAAAGGAAAAAGACCTATTGGAAAGAGCTTGCCAAAGTAAGAGCATCTCTCCCCATGGAAATATCAGCATTACTAGGGTAATGAGGTAGCTAATTTCTCTCTCTTATAATGACAGTGCAATTGACCTCAGAATTTCAGCTGGCATTCTGAAGGCAATGAGAATGAGGCCTTTAACTTTAATCTTGAGTAAAGTCCCTAGATCATTCCATGTGGTATAGCAGTTTGTTAAACCTCCAAGTTGTGTAAATTAGGCTCATATAGCTCAGCTATCATCCCCATACAGGCTTCTTGTAGGACAGGACATGATTATTCAAAACATTAGCCTCTACACTGAGCATTAGTAGGGTCTCATACAAGCCTGCAGTAGTAGTTCTAGCTAGTAGAAAACTGTTGACATAATGCAAGTTTATTTTGTCTTATATTCATGATTTCAACTAATACACTGTCATATGTGGGTTTGGGGTTTCTTTGGACTGTTGGAGATTGATTTTCTTTTCATATAGGAATGCAACTTTAGTTCATGACTGTGTTTCTGTTAAAAACGTGGGATGATAATAAGGTTGTTATATAAATATTATTTGTCTTGGAAATATAGAATATAACAATTGTATCCGTAGCCCTAGAAGTGAAAAGCTGTTGATCAAGCCGATGACCTGCTAAAACCAGGCCTCTGATGCTTTTTAGTTTTTATAATTTTTTTCATTGGAAACTACTTGTAAAAATATGCTTGCAAATTTATGAATTCATTTGTCTTGACAAGCCTTTCAAAATAAAGTATGATTAATGTAAAATGTAAATATAAATTCATATGATAATATTAATCTGCGAGTGGTCACTATTCTGCTTTTTTTTTCTTTTATTCCTATGTTTACATCAGGTGAGAAGAAATCTGTATTCACAAAATAGTTGGTATTAATCATTGTTTGCTTTGCTGTCTCAAGAAATGCACTGTAAATTCCTGGTAGATTGATTTAGGAAACATGCTAACATTCAGAGTGTGTATTTTAGGTACCTTGGTTTCATTAGAAACTAGATTTGTATTGATCATTTGGAGCCTTTTCAATAGAAAGTGCAAACTCTAGATGAATACAAGATACTTGGGATTTTTATAAAGTAGTGATGGGCTAGGCGTTACGGACTTAGTTCAAAGCTGACTAAAGTTAATGGGAATTGTTCTGTTGCCATTAGTGGGCTATCAGGCAGTCCTTGTAATACAAATATGATCTATTGACTGGTATAGCCAATAGGACATGCTTTTGCCTTGCAGAATGTAATGCAGATGAATCCCAAGTGATAACCAGAAAACATGGAAAACAAAATATTATAAAATGTTAGAATGAATATAACAAAGCAAACGTTATGTTTATATTGACCCCAGCTTCTTAGTCATAAAAGGCACTCTTGCTTCAGAGGAGAGAAAAAAGAAATTATAGATGTGATTTAAAAAATAAAAATAACACAAATCTTTCAGACATCTGAAGCCACTTAAGACCATTTGATCTGTGATCTTAGAAAACATGTGCTTTGAAACACAGTAAATTGTTTTGCAAAGAGGCAACAATATGAGTGCAGTAATTGAAGTTTAGATTCTGATACCCTGGTTTAAAATAAAAGGTGCTTTGCTCTTTAAATAGTGCTGTTTGAATCAGTGGAGCTGCTAAAGGTGCAATTTAGTGCAAATAGCAGAATTTAGTACCAACTGTTTAAGGGAAGATCAAAGGTATTTGCTGAGGTTTATCTGGATGCCCAGAGCCTCATCAACAAAGTGCTAGTTTGTTGGCAACGTGAATGTTTTCCTTGAGGAACAATATTTTTCATTTGTCCTGGTATTTCTTTTAGTAAATTTATGTCATATTTAGTCTCCTTGGTGTATACATTCAGAGTGTAACTGCTATAACTGTCCATCTCTCTCCCTCTATACCTCTGAGTAAGCCTTTTAAAATTCAAAATTTTGGAGATTTTTTAATATTTGCGGTTAGTACCAAGAGAAGGCAGAATACCTGGATGGCTGAGTAGAACATTGCTGTCAACTGTTAACTTCCTAAGCACTGAACACCTGTGTAATGTGTAGAATAGAGTGGCCATTCCTAACCAGGAGGTGGCATGATTGGGCTCCTCATGCCAAAATAGAGCTTCATATCGTGGCACCTTCTGAGAAAGGGCTAGTCGGGTCCAACAGATACATCAAATTCTTCTTCATTGGAGGTATACTTTTCTCATTTAGGCAAAATGCAGATAATACATACTGACAACAAGATGTGCTGGAGCATGCTGGGCTATTTAGTAGTCTATAAAATCTGATATGATCAGCAGTGATCTGTGCATGAGTCTTCCAATAAAGGCTAAACATCTGCCTAACCCACCAAAGCAGTGCCATGAGAGTGGAGAAGTTCCTCCATGACACAAAGACGGAGGTTTCAGGCTCGAAGTATGAGATGTCTTGGGCTTTTCTTTAGAAGGCATAAATGTCACTGCTGTTTGGTAGTTCTTCTCCAAGGTTTATTAAAATGGGAATATGTTACACCTTTCAGTGCCTTGTAGCTGTACTGTAGGCCACACATGCTGCTTTTATGAAATAGTTGTTTTCTGGATTGGCAGGGTCACTGCAGTCACCTGGTGCCTCAGTTCAGGGTAAGAGTGTCTTTTCAAGAATAAGCTGGTTTTAACTGTTTCAGTTAAATCTCTTTTCTTCCATAAACTGCTAGATGTGGAGGAAGATTCAGTGTTGCCACAGCTGATCTTAGAATATACAACTTTCTTTAAAATATTTTGAAAGTAAATAATAGGAGGAGTGTTTTCATCAGGGATTTGAGGTGTTAAGAAAGCATACACAACAGAAAAAAAAAATCAGTTTTGCAGATGGACTCTGCTAAGCATTGTGAAGATATGCATTCATCTTTTCTTCACCTTGCATTTTTCAGTCCTTGGATAGGTATCAGTGCACTACATCAGAATAAGCAAGGAAGCAGATAGTTTTTAAAATCAAGTATGTAAAGTATAGAACTTTACTGATGCTGCAGTTTAATCTTTGGCTGTGTAAGCAAATAAGATTGTGCAGTCTGACCAGAAAAATGGAAAACCTTAAAACTTGTGTGAAGATCTGGTGTGCATAGTACATGGAGTCTTGGCTTGTACTACATATCTTCAGTGAATGCGTTCTAAAACTCGCATCTGTAAGATGTAGACTGATGCTGAATTTCATTCAAATCTTTGAGATCTCAATGTGAAGAGACCTTCATAAGAAATGTGTAGTATTCTTATTACTTTTGGTACAAAATTACTCTTTTTAAAATTTGCAGGCAGAAATAATCCTGGATATTACAGTCCTCTGTAAATCCTGTCATATTTTAATTAGAATCCTGCTGGAAATGAGTACAGCTATTTCCTTATCCTAAAAACGGCCGAAACTAATAAAACCTGGAAGAATTATTTAAGACTTTCAGCAGATTAAAAACCTCCAACTCCCCCAACCCCTCAAAAATAATAACCCCCTCTTGAAATAATGTATGCCTGTTCTTGATTTCACAACCTTTGCTATTGAAAGGGAATTTTTTAGTTTGAATATTGAAAAAAAATATCAAGTGAAACTTCTAATAATGCTAATATGGCAATATTGAAGATCATCCACACTTAATTAAGATGGTACAAAGTTTTGATGGTCATATAAGGCTGCATATGATATAACCAAAGACATCTTAAAATCATCATGTTTTGCTTGCCTTGGGCATTCCTGTTTATTGTTCTTGCGTTAGCACGACGCAAAGACTGGAAGACACAGGGCAGGTCACTGCTGTTCTAGAATTTCCCTGCACCTGCTGAAGTGCTCATCAGTTATTCTAGCATCTATCCCTTGTTGTAAGGGTTGCACTGACAGATGTAGAAAAAAGTCAAAAGCTTTTGATTCATAAAATACTTCAAATTCTGGCAATCAATGTAACTATTAGGAAAAAATAATACTATGTGCTAGTCTGTAGAAGATTTATCAAAACATGCATTCCTCTTTGCTCTGCTTTGGATCTGGAACAGAATGTTTATTTGTTTTGTAGTAGAAGCATTTTGGCTTTTCTAACTGGTAAAGGCAGGTGTGTCTTCAGCAAAAGCAAAAGTAGGGATCAGAGCCCCTGGCTCATAATCAGTCAACTTCCAAAGAGCAGCATTGCAAATCAAGGAAAAACAGTTTTCCTAAGAGGTTTGAGCACTGGAGAAAGAAAACAAATTCCCTAGTTTAATGTTCCCTGGGATTTAAGTGTGTGTTTCAAAGCTCTCTTTCAAATACTTGAAGTTAGAGAGCTTGTCATCAAATCAGGGACTGTGTGCGTATGTTTTAAACTGGCTTTTCGGTATTGAAAAATTGAGTTAACTTACCTCTCACAGTGTGCATTTTTGTCTCTGTGTTTCTGCTAATGTAGGCTTATATTGCTGATTTTTCTAAATATTTCTAAGAAAACTTGTTTGTTGCATTTTGTCTTTTTTGTGATTGGGGAAAGGACATTTTGGTGTTGTCAGGGGTTGCTCTGAGGTCAAAATGTGAGCTCTAGCTGGGGGAAGAGTGAGACCTTGTTCTTCCTAAATACTTAGAACTACACTAATTTGCTGTGGCTATGGAGCTGTTTCCCTGACTTTCCCATTTTAACTTAAACTGATTTTTCTCCAGTTCTTCTGAAAGGAGCAGCACCAAATTCAAGTGACTTACTGTCTCTTATTTTGTTATTTGAAGGGCAGACTAAGGACTGATGAAATAAATTCCAGGAGACCTTTCTCCTTCCTGTCTTCAGATGGCTGTTCAACAGGAAAATGGAGAGTTAGTTTTGGTAAATGCTTATTATCCTAGTGTCTCCATAGGGCTATAGAGCTATCTAATAGCTTTAACTTTTGCACAGGTACAGATTTGCAGTTATTTCACAAATACTTGTATGCAAAGTAGTAGGATTTAGCCCATTGTAAAATTTGAAATTACATCCTCCTCATGCTTGTAGATCCAAGTAAATAAATGAATTATATCAATTTATTTGTGTTTAAAAGCCATTGGTGGGTAATCTGCCACACCCAGTTCTTATATTGCATGAACTCCTTTTCCTGATCCTACACTCCTATTTAAAAAGATCATTTTGTCTTTGTAAATGCAATATTGCAGAATGCCCTGATTCTCTTTGATTTTTAGGGGTTGTCCTGATGCTGTTGCTGCTGTTACAGGAGTGGTTGGTTTGTTCTTGCTGAAAATGGTTTAGTGTGAACACCAACAGATCAGGCTGTGCATAAGTCTGTGAAGAAGGGTTTACTCATCAGTGTCAGAGGGGTCCGAGGTCAGCAGTGAATGTGTGAAAACAGGTGTTCATGTTACCTGTTGTGTTGCTCTTCTTTTTCTGAAGACTAAACTGGGAGGTAACCTGGAAATACAGTAGTTTATGTTGAGTTGTGCATGACAAAAAGATGTTCATGCAGTACCAGCTTGTTAGAATACACAAACCATCTGTTCAGCACAAAAAGTCTCTTGCTGCTCTGAAGTGTATGAATAATCTGGAATGATATGTCAGATGCAAGGGGGAAGAGAGGACTAAGTTTTTGCTAGAAATATTTTGATATAATGCCTTTTTTAAGGAATGTTTGTACTGTACTGTAAGCTTTCCAAGTGCTTCTTGTGGTGGAAGTGGGAGAAGTTTTCAGCATAAAGTGGAAATGGAGCAGCTTGGTTTTGACACAAAGCAGGAACTTGATGTGATTCTGCATCCATCTAAACACTTAAGAAGTCATGATTTGGAGGCAAATAGAAAATAATTAGAAGCTGCTATGAATTGTAAACATTACTAACATGAAAGATCTCAGTTGCTGTTTAGACTAAACTGGGAGAATCACTGTAACATAGATTGTTGTGTTTGTTTACTGGATAATTTAACGCATATGCAGGGATGGCATGCACCTCCAGAGTCCCTCTGAACGCATGCAATACAACAGTATCAAAACGATGTAATTCTTAACAGAAGCTTTTCAGAAAGAATTGAATTTCATTTTTGTAAATAGACCAACAGCATTTTCAAATGCTTATTATACTACTTTTATCTATCCATTTTATATGAATAAAACTTAACTAAAAGGTTCCAGAAGTCCTCACTTACGTTCAGTATTTTGTGTTTAATGGATGTGTGAATGAGAGGATGTAAATTAGGGATTTGGGGCAAGTTGTTTCTTTTTGCTACTTGATTGAAAATGACACATTTTTTCAGTGCATTCCAAAAATACATTCTTGACTCCTAATTCTATTGCACAGATGGCTTCTGGGATTTCTGCCAACAGGTACAGACAGAGGACAACATCAAAACCTTTCCCAAAGCTTAAAAAAAAGAATATTAATAGTCTTATCCTATCCCTACATTGGAAAATTCTTCTATTATGGTTTATAACTTAAAAAGTTTTGCTAAATAATACAATACTGGTTAGTAAAAGCAAGTTCTCTTAACTCTGAATCTATGGAGAGTATCTGCATTGTATTGCTTCTGCCTTCAGCTTCACTTTGTGCATGCTGCTGGTATTGCTATCAAAGTGATTTTAAGTTTTGGATGACTAAAGTGTTTTTGAGCTTATCACTTGCCAACACATGAAGTTTTGGATATGTTTTTAACACCATCTTTTCATTAATTCAGTATTGGAGGGTATAATTTCAATCATTACGAATTTCAGTGTGGCCCTGTGTTTGTCCTAGGAGCTTTCAGTCCAGACAGCAACTCACTATCCATTTCTTTCCATTGGATAAGTCAGTGAATTAAAGTAAAGCTGTCTCATAACCCGTGAGACATCTCTATTGCCTATAGTAGCCTATAGGGTGCTTTTTCATCTGGCTGACAAAAGGCCCTCAGGAATTTTGTCCCTCATTTGAATACTGAGTAGTATAAAGGCCATAAGCTTGTGACCTCTGAATTCTATAACTTCCACATCTCTCATGATTTAAATGCTTATAGCCTGAGGTACATGGACTGGGAAGGGATGTTTGGTCCAGAGGCAAGTCTCAGTACTGCTGAGATAATGATCTTACTGTAAGAGTTATTCTGAAAGAAAAATAGTACCATTTTACAGTAACAATTTATTGGAGACCTTTAAAAAGGAGTTTTCAGGTGCTGGCTAATCTCAGCTATCATAACATTATTGCTATCACTAAGAAAAATACTTGACAACTGCAGGGGAGAAAAAGTCAAGTCTGTGATGTCCATATGTGTTCATTCATAAAGGGATATCTTTTAACTGTTTGCTGCAACTTTACAAGCAACCAGTCATTAGAAAACATGGGTATTGATGTTCAAAGTTAATTTTGAGATTGCTCTCATGTGCCTGAATTGAGGCGCAACTCATGTTGAAGCCTATTAGTTCTGTGTGGAACTTTAGAAGTAATCCTGTGGTGTTGGTAAATTGCACAAATGTCAGACTGAGGGATGATGGAGCACATGCCTTTTTGAGAAAATCTGGGAAGACATGTTTGAGGAATAATTACTGCTATTAAAGAAAAGAAGTGTTTTTTAGAGGCTGAAATACATAATTTCTTTGGTGGTTGGTATTGCTTCATTTGAAGTGGTTGAATATCCCATGCCCACTGACCATCTTTTCTGGGTGCCCTCTATTCCATGGTTCCTACTCAATGGTCCTGTTGGGTACAAAAGCCCTCTAGTGCTTTTTTCCCAGGAACTGGATGTATGCAAGCCTGTTCCTTAAGCTACATAGTGGACTGGGGGGAGGGGGGGAGGGAAGTCATAGTATCTACTGCTTTATATGTACAGGTGCATAATAAGTCTCTCAGTCTTTTGCACCCTGTAGTGACGACCTTGCACCTGGAAGTTCTTAATTAATTTTCGTTTCTTTTTATTGTTCTTTTTCATAATTCTTTTGCTTTCCCTTTTGTGAATTGTCCTATGTCATGTGATGCCATTGTCTTACTTGGATCACAAGCTATAGGAGGTAGGTGTGAGGTACTGTGTCAGTACATGGTGGTAGTACAGGTGGTAGTAAGTTTGTCAGGAAACTTATCACTGCAAAACAGTTGCCCATAAATGCCATCACTGAGCCTTGGATTCTATCCTGGAGATGTCTCCTACCCAAGTGTCACTGTTTGTATTGTCTGCTCATTCAAAGTTTCGTTCAGTTGGTCTCTTGCCTGTGGAGATATCCACAAGTGAGCTTTCCACTGCCACCTCTAATAGTTTTTTTTGCTTTGGTGACCCTTGGTCTTTTTCAGTTAAGTATTGAACCTATGATTTCCCCATCCTTTCTCTCAGTTAATTTATTTAGAAATTGTTGATTTTCTCTTCAAATGTACCAACCAACAACCCATGCATCCTGGCCTAGATAGAAAGGCCTTCCTGCCCTCACAACAGGGTCTAGACTGCACTGTTCTTTTTTTGCAAAATAATCTAGCTGTTCTTAATGTACCTCTTAGAACAACAATAATATCTTCTAGGCATTTCTTTGTTTCTTAAATAGCAAGCTGCTTTTGTCCCCTTCTGATTTTGTTCTAGTTTTTGTGTACCCACACATGCTATTCTGATTTCAACTGATGTACAACACATTAAGTTGTAAAACATGTTTCTTATTCATTCTTTTCATCATTTGTCTTCCCTGTATTTCCAGGCATGAGGTAATGGTAACCACCTGCATGCTTATCAAATGCACTTTTTGAAAACCAGCATCCTGTGCTTTTTCGGGTTAAACTCACACTGATATATTCAAGTTATTAATTTACATGGTTGCAGCAAAGAAAACTGATAATGGATTGGAAGGACAGTAAGAAATGAAGGGAGAATGCTGGGCTGGATATCATTAGTTTGTTTTTTAGGAAACAAAAGTCTCTGAGCAGAGGAAACCAGCATCTGTCTAAGGCACCAGAGTTTAGTAGAATGAATTCCCTGAAGAGCAGGTAAGTCCATGTGAATTAAATTGTGTGAATGCACTATTTAAAGAAAAAATCTACAGAACCTTAAACCTCTTGATTGGTTTAAGAGTTACCATTAAACAGCTACTAAAAGTTGGGATAATAGAGGAGACAATGTGAGAGAGATAGACAAGGTAGAGAATTAAGCTTGAAATAACTGGAAAGGAAGCTGGTGTAAGAGTACAAGAATGAAGGAAGTATTCCAGCATGTAGCTAGAATAAATTACAAGAGAAAAAGTGAGAACAGATGAGAAAGTTGAGGAATAGGGGGGGAGGGATCCTCATATGGCCATTTGCAATCATAAAAGGCTGCAAAAGATTTTGCAGCAGCAAGTCTAAGGTAAAAACTAGGGTTTCAGTAAGGTCACAGAAGCAAGAAGGTGGTTTCATGTGTCTTGCAGTATAATGCATTGGAAGCTACAAGAAGGAAGGGACCCATACTGGAGCAGTTTATAAGAACTGGGCCCTGTGGGAAGAACTCATTTTAGGAAAGGTCATGGAGGTCTGTCTTTCATGGGAAGGACTCCATGCTGGAACAGGGGAGGTGTGTGTGGAGTCCTTCCCGTGAAGAAGAACAAGAGACAGAGTGTGATGAATCAACATAAGTGCCTGGCACCTCCGATGGGGCAATAAGGGAGAGAATCAGCAATAAAGTTTTATAAAAACTAATCTGTCTGTCCCTCCAGGAGCCACTCTGTCAGTCCCACTCACACACCTGAGCTGGGAGCGAGGCCCCTTTGCAGCTGCATCCCCACACTCACACAGTCACACCAGGCTTCTGAGCTGGCCCAAACCCAGGTTTCCCACAGCAGAGTCTCAGATGAACCATCCTTAAAATAATTTAATCTTTGTGCAATAACTAAATAACACAACCAGCTTGAGCTGGTGCCTCTGAGGAGGAGCCCTGAGCAAAGGACCCCCCCCAGGCTTTTATCCTTCCACTGTCCAGGCCCAGGAAAGTCTGGAATCCTTGGCTCCTGCAGTGTCTCTGAGTGCCAGCTCCCCAGGCCCTTTGTTGGGCAAAGGGTCAGCAATTCCTGACCTCTTGCTTTGGGCTTGGGCTCCCACTGCAGCTGCTCACTGAGAGACTGGCACTGAATGGATTCCTCAACAAAAATTATGGGAGGAAGGGAGGGGTTGGAGGGGAAAGATGATTTCAAGGTTTGGTTTTATTTCTCATTATTCTTCTCTGATTTAATTGGTAATGAATTCAGTTAATTTCCCCAAGTCAAGTCTCATTTGCTGGTGTCAATAAATAGTGATAGGATCCTTCCTTTCCCTTATCTCAACCTAGGAGCCATTTGCTGCATTTTCTCTCCCCTGTCCAGCTGAGGAGGGCAGTAATAGAGAAGCCTTGGTGGTCAACCCAACACATCTCATCCATTTCAGTCCAGCAGTCTGGATTCAACGAGAAGCCTCCTTTGAAATGTATTATTTGTAAGCACTTGGTTTCCTGCATTGTAATTTCCTCTAATCTTCAGTAGCTTTGTTGGTCATTTTACCGTATTTTTTTGTAGTTCTATTTTTTAATACAGTATCTGGTCTTACCTTAATGGAACCTGCGTGTCACTTGCTTTTTTGTTTAAGTAGAAAAAAGTTTTCATCAGCGTGTTTATATCAGCTAGAGGCTGTCTCTGCTATGGTTGGTGTAGGGTATATACTGCTTTCTCCTACCTTGGGAGCTAGGCTACATACAATGTTATATTGATTCACTGTTGTTGTGGAACCAAGAATTAGCAAGTAAGCAAAGTAAGCAAAACACAAGCAGAACACTAACCTTTTGGAATAAGAAGGGAATACGGACAAAATACTTGCTCAAAGAATAAACAGATTAAAATGGGATACCTACTAATATAATTTTGCTATTGCAGTACTGTAAAATTGTTTTTAACAAGAGTGTACAGAAATGGTGGGCAGCTGAGTTTGGGACTCTGTAAGCATCACAAAAGCAAAGTGAGTGGAATGAGATGACAGAAACTGTGATGCTGTTCTGGGACAGCATCTTGGGACAGCATCTTGGGGATTAAATTCCAAGAGATCTGTGCACCGCTATGTGCACTCTAAAGAGGATGTTCCTTACTTAGAGATTACTCCAAGTCTTCATACTAAATAAAGCATTACTGCCTCTAACATGCCTTTTAGGACTCTCATACTAATCTCGGTGGATGGATGGAGAAAGGGAATGGTGGAAGCTTTACCAAGAACCCAAACACTAAGTGGCTGCTTTTTCCTGCTCAGATAACAAACCGTGCTGCAGAAGTGAGTGCCCCAGTTTGCTGACTACACGTTGTGGATGCCTCCTTTGTGGGATCTCTGCTATCCTACAGCATACAGTTTTCTGCTAAGAATGAGATCAGTGTTGTTCCATTCTGTTCATTTGACACCGCAGCTCTGTCTCCAGGTCCAACAATGCTAAGTGTTAACTCAGTGCAGCAGCTTGAAAAATAGTTTTTTATTAAAACTAATGCAGGTTGGAGTTGCATTAATCTCTAGTGATGATCGTACCAGCCAACTGTGTGCCTGTTCCTGTTTGGCATATAACTCTTCATATTCAGTTTCTTTTTAGTTTTTCCATGACAGTATCTTGACTTCTTTACCCTGGAGTTCTTCCTTGCAGGAAGCAGACCAGCATTTCTTCTCTAGAGTTTTATTTTAAAAACATATTATGTCTCTTAAGGCATGATGAGCTGCAGGAAGTGTTTAAACTGCCACTTGCCAACTCATGTTTTGGTTATGACTTATACATTTATATCGACAGCCGGCTGAACATGAGCCAGCAGTGTGCCCTGGTAGCCAAGAAGGCCAATGACCCCCGGCCTGTACCAGGAATAGTGTGGCCAGCAGGAGCAGGGAGGTCACTCTCCCCCTGTACTCAGCCCTGGTGAGGCCACACCCTGAGTGCTGTGTCCAGTTCTGGGCCCTCAGTTTGGAAAGGACGTTGAGATGCTTGAGCACATCCAGAGGAGGGCAACGAGGCTGGTGAGGGGCTTGGAACACAAGCCTTGTGAGGAATGACTGAGGGAGCTGGGATCGTTTAGCTTGGAGAAAAGGAGGCTCAGAGGTGACCTTATCACTCTCCACAACTCCCTGAAAGGTGATTGTAGTCAGGTGGGGGGTGGTCTCTTTCTCCAGACAGCCGCTGACAGAACCAGAGGACACAGTCTTAAGCTGTGCCAAGGGAAATATAGGGTGGATATTAAGAAAAAGGTTTTTATGGAAAGAGTGGTAAAGTACTGGAATGGTCTGTCTGGGGAGGTGGTGGAGTCACCATCCCTTGTAGCAGGCACAGGGCCGGCTGCGGCTCCGTGGAGGAATCTTTAGAGATAGGTAATTGCTGAGTCATAGGAATTGAACCAGGAGTCCTCACTCTGGTCCTCCAGGCCTGCTTATCTCTCTGTGACCCCATAGGCTAGTTTCCCTAACCCTTACAAGTGGTCAGTTTCCAAGCCCCCCTAACCCTATAAAAGGGGCTGTCTTGGCCCATTTTGTTAGAAGAGCTGCATTCGGACCCTTTGCGAGACTCTCAGAATAAACCATCGTGGAACAGCCGATGCTCCTTCTCCTCTCACCTTCATCTGCCTTCCTAGAAGCCACGGCCAGCCAAAGCCTCTAGCAAGCTAAAGAGCTGAAACCACAAAAGAGCTGATATTACTAAGAGCTGACAATCCCTGAGCTTGCTAAGAGGCCACAGCTGTGTGGTAGTCTGGGCTAGGGCACTCAGCCCCCGAAGGGCTGAGATACCTGGCCTTGAGACTGCTTGCTTGGGGCGCTTTAACCCTACGGGGAACCAGCTGTGGCTTCATTATTTTACAATCCCTGGATGTGCTTAGGAAGAAGACTCTGTGTGGGACTTGGTGCCATGGTTTAATTGAGGTGTTAGGGGATGGGTTGGACTCCATGGTCTTGAATGTCTCTTCCAACCTTGTGATTCTGTGAATTCTGTGAATCAGATTATCAAATTGCTACTGAAAGTTCTTACAGCCAGCAAAGAAAGTCAAATACAGTTATCTCAATGACACGTATAATATGGGCTTCTTAACCTGAACTTTTATTAAGCTGGTAGATTCTTGGTAGTCTAAAAGATAATTGCATTTTGAATAAGTCAAATGTCAGTTTTATGTTTTAAAAATTGTACTAGTAAAGCTCTGTTTGATCTTCAGCCTGAAAAATTCCCATTAAATAATCTCCAAGTCCACCAAAACAAAGGAAAGTTACAATTCTGAGATTAAATTAAGAGGAATTAAGAAAAAAAGATGGAATTGGAAAGTATGAATCTTAAAATTTTATTTTCTTATTGTACAGTTTTCTTTCAAATTTAAATATGGTACTGAAGCTTGATGGGCTACTTAAAAAATTCTGGATGTGCATGCAGTTTCATCCTCAAATAGATGTAATATAATAACTGTATTATTGATAGAACTCTTAGACAGTTAAACAAAATTAATTTCTACCTCTTCTTATGGGGTTTGTGTCATTTTTAATGCATTGTTCTAAGCTCAGTGTTGTTAAACTGCTTCTTGGATTTTACCTGTTGCAAAATCATCTGCAGTTTTAATAGAAGGAATGTATTTTGCTATCATCTTCCCAGATATCCCATTGAAATCATGACATACCATAACCCTCCTAGAGTACTGGTGCAAGAAGGATTTTTATGTTCAGTAGAAATGAACGTTGTTTATCTAGACAATACATGGTTTAAAAAGATGAAGTATTTTCAGGGGTCTTTATAAATTTGTTTGTTGCAAAAGCAGATATCCCATGATTTATAGTAACTCTGAGTTAGCAATTATTTGGTATCTTTCTAATGTTTTGAGATACTTTATTAATTTCTACTAATATTTTATAATTTTGTTTTGTTACTGTTTCCTTTTCTTCTGTTGAATCTTGGTAGTATTTTAGTCTATTCAGTGTTTTGAAATGTTGAAAAATCTTGATTTTTGAAATATACTTATTAGCAGCATTAGCATTATCTCAGCCACTTTTCCAGGTCACTTACAGTGACGTCTCCTCATCCTTTTCCTTCCCCAAAGACTTCTGCCTCTGTCTGTTTTCCTTCCTCTTCTCATCTTTCCTCTTGCTTTGTTGCTAGCTGCCACAGAGCAGTTGGAATCTCTTTGGCCCTTATTGCAGAGGCCTTCCTGACAGCTGAAGAAGTACAAGGGTGTTTATCCTAACCAGAATCCCAACTGATACATGGTTTCTGGGCCATGCTGCAGAAAGTGACCTGCCTTATGTGGAGCAAGTACAGTTTTAGTCAGGATTGTCTGCTTGAGCTTTGTGCCATATTGTACCTTTATGAAATTCATATAAATTCTATTATGTTTAACCAGTGTGAGAACTAAAGAATGATTGATCTAAGTAGTATTTAACCTAAAACTATTCCAAGATCTTTCATGTTTTAAGGCTACCTTGCTGATTTTTTTTTTTTTTTAACAAAGGCTGCAAGAAAGGAGGAATTCATTACTCAAGGTTTCTTGATGTTATCTGTTATTGTCATTAATATGTTCCTTTGTGCTAGTCAGAAATGTACTTAATAGTGTTTCCTTTAATTCCAGCCTAATCTAAAAGTGTAACTTGGTTTATGGTAAAAAGCAGTGAATAGCACTATTTCTGAAACACATTGCTAGTAAATCTAAATTTACTTTGTAAGGACAAAAATACACCTGTGAATTAGTTGGTTTTGATAGCTACATTCTTCTGAGGTATCATCATTCGTGTGTTTTAAAACACCAAATTCCAGTATAAAGGAGAAAAAAACCTATAGTATTGGTCTAACATAGATGAAGTATTAATTTTAAATTATTTTTCTACCCAAATACTACTGTATTCTACAAACACATTTGTCTTAAAATTTTGAGAGTAGTGATGACTCATGAAAATTAGTCTTACGAAAATAACCCTAATAAATAAAACAGATAATACTTCTGCCTTTTCCACCTGCTTTTCAGTGCCAGAGAAGGTTTTCCTTCATATTCCTAACTCTCTTGCCAGAACTTTACCAGCTCACTTAGACTTTCAGTTCTACGCTGCTTGAGCACAGTTGGTGTCTATGTGTATTCTCCACATGGTAAGCTGGTTTTCCTACACTTAAATTTTTTAAACAAGCAAGTTATTTTAATTTTTATTTCAATTTCCTCCCAGGTTTTTTCTTTTTCTGGCAATAGTGTGAGGATACAAAGAAACATAAAAACTGGAGAAACAATAGTTAGCTGGACAGCTCCCAGAAACCCCACAGCAAATTGCTTCTGGATAAAGTTAGCACAGCAGATTGTATAAATTGGGCTAGTGCAGATCATTGGTCAGTTACCAGCAAAAAACGTAGAGTCTGCTTCCAGAGAGCAGTGGCATCTTGGCATAGCTCTGCAGATATTGTAGCTCTTTGCTCCTGAACAGTTCTTCCCCAGGAGTTACACATAGATTAGTTTGCTTGGAGGTAAAACTGCCGGCTCACTTCTCTTCTGTGCTGCTTCAGCTCATTTTCCCCAGCTAGCATTTCCAAGAATAACTGCTAGAGAAGGCCACTATTTCCTAATCTGCCAGGACCTGCAGAGGCATTTTGCCTCTGCTCCAAGCCACTTTCTTTTATGTCAGTAGGCCAGAGAGATGCCAGTGAGACAAAAAAGCAAGCAAGCAACCAAAAGAAATGCTGGAATGCTACCTCTACGTACAACGTGTCCCTTAGCTCATCAAGCACTTGTGAGGTCTGAGGATGAGCTTCATGTTTTCTAGGAAGGAATCAATCCCAGTTTTAAACCTGATGCTTAAATTGCACATGTGAAAATTACCATGATATTGTACTGAACAAACAGCTTTGAGAGTATATTTTGATGTGGATGATCTCATTTGCAGTTCAAGATTGGCAATTAGTATATATGCTTTCCTTTTTGTTTTAATTAATTCCCCAAGTTTTCAGAAGGTAGTTATCAGTCTTTCATTTTATGGAAGCTTGTATTTATGGTATAACTATATGTATGTATATATATATGCCCACACTCTATCTAGTTATACACATCTGCATACATGTATAATACAGCTTTCTAGTTGTATATGACTTGTTTCACTTTGTGTTTCTCTAAACTGAGAATCAAAATCATTATTTCATAAAGCATTTGACTGAATCAAATATTCTTTCTCTCTGTAGAAATACCCATATGAAATAAAGCAAAAATTAATTAGATCTGGATAATGTTTCTCTAAATAGCCTTATTAGTAGATCATAAATTTCACAGCTCATACTTGACCTGTGTCTATGAAATGTTATATTTAGAGCATCATGCACATTTTAAATACTCTGAATCAAGCCACTTACGAAGGTGGAAGATTGGTAGAGCACACTGTATTTCCAACCAGTATTTGTTAAAGAAAACTGTAGTGTCAGTACTGTGATGTTGTCCTTATGGGAGAAGGCAGGAGATAGAGAGTTACAGTCTAGGAATTTTCTTGAGAATTTTGGGTAAGGTGAAGATTAGAATTAAAGACTGAGTAGCATGTTTATGTAGAGTGTTACGGGAAAAGTATCAGAATTTCTCTGAGGAAGAGTCTTCTTTTTCAGTCTGTCAGAGTTTTTTGAAAAAAAAATAGGTAAAGTACATAAAGGTTACCTGTCAGACATAATGTCCTAAGATTTTCACAAAGCCTTTGATAAGATTTTTCATAGTAGGCTGCAAAGAAAATGAATAGTGACAGAAGAAGTAGCTTAACTTAGGTATGGTTTAAAAATGGATTCTGCTGAAGACAACTGGAGAAGTAGTTTGCTTCTGAAGTAGCAGTATGACCAGAGTTAACACTGTTGATTGTGATGAAAAGGAAGCTGCATGAGGGCAGAATTTCTTTATACGTGTAATTTCTGATTAGGTAGAGCTGTCAGATCTGTATGAAGCTCCAGATTATCAATGTGGTGCAGTACAAAGATTTGGGTAACTAGCTTGATGGGTAAGGCTTTTTGGAGAGCAGCCTGTCCTTTAATGTGGTATTTAGGGCAGGATGAAGTACTACAGGAACAACTGTGTTTATTTAACTAACTGCTAACAGAAAATAATTATCATGTTGTCAGAATATTTTACTTGGCAAGAATGAGAAATGAAAATATGTTAATTTTATGGGAAGCAATCGGTGCATTTAGTCTTTTTACTTAAAAGACCTGGAAGGGACAAAATGCAGTTAACTGCATCATGACTGACTTGCAATGATTTATGAAAAAGGAGGTTTAATTTATTTTCAAGGGAAGTTAGAGAGTCAGAGAGCAGCCCAAATTGGAAGACACCTTGAAAGATTATCTGGTTTAACTTGTTGTGGGAAAGGGATCCTGTATGAGGTTACCTAGCACTGCGACCAATCATGTACTGAAAATTCCCAGTGATGGGGATTCACCATGTCCCTGGGAGATTATTCCAGTGGTTGAAGACAGCCTTTACTGAGGTATTTGAGAAAATTAATTGGTTGTATCTTTTTACTCTTTCCAAAAAATAGTAAAACAGACAGTTGTAAAATTAAGGAGTGCATTAAAAACCCATAAAATAAAGTAATTATGTATTATAGTCACCCTGTGGAAGTAATTAACTGTACAGGGCATTTAATAAAAAACCAAGGTTTGACTTTCATTTTCTGTAAGTACTGCATACCTAGCAACAAATAAATCAAGCTGACACTCTCCATTGCAGAGTGCTTTATATGTTTTTATATAAGATTATAAGATAGGTAGAAAAAATGCTTTCAGATTGGAAAAATGATACTGTTCCTTCTCTCAGCTGGAAATGACTAAGCAAGTTGATGATCAATGGAAGTTCAGACTGCATCTCTTTAGAAGGTTGAGTAGTGTCTTCCAAACTGCTGTTCTTTCAGTGTATTGTAATTTCTGAGAAGCATGGAGTTCAGATGGTCATTTCACTGGGAACAGTCAGATGCTGGAACAAATCTGAAAACTTACTCTGTATATCCATATTTGTATTGTCATTGTGGGTTGTGAAATGATTCTGATCATTTTGTAATTCAAAAGTCCCACATTGATGTTGCAGAGGAGCATACAAGATGTGGGTATTTTCCTGTTCTTGTACATAAATATTAACATAAGGTCCAGTGCTGGACTGAATTCACATAGTTTGAGTGTATTGTAATTTTGTGGAACAGACTGAAGACAACACTTAATGGCCACTGCTGTGCACTGGATCAGGTTTGCCTATTGTGCTGGCAGAGGCATGAGACTTGGATGGAAGGATCTGAAACCTTATCACTTTAAACAGAACTGAAATGGCTTTCTGCTAGAGAGCCTGTGTAGGACGTGGAAAAGTGGTGAGGAAATCAAAGAGTATGTTTTCTGTAATCCTCTGCCCTTTCTTCCTCTAATACACAAAAGCTGTATCCATAGTGTTAAATACAATGGGATAGTACTAAAACACAAAGACTGGCACATTTGCTTATATTGTTAAATTTGTGGGATATTTTCTGATGTGATTTTGGGGAATTCCAGCTGGAATTCTTCCAGAGAGAGCCTGGGCATGGTTCAGAGTTGAGCAAAAACTTGACATTTGCTGGAGTTAGTTTAGGCAAGCAGATGTGAGTTGTATGTGACAACTGGTTTTGGGACCAGAGGAAGTTTCTTGGCCCTATTATATTTATTTAGTTGGTGTATATTAAGATATTGATAATGTCCAGTCCCTTTTCATTTCTTTTCTTCTTCTGTCAGGTTTCTGCAGCTCCACATCATGATACTACATTCCTCATACTCATCACACGGTTTCCCTCTCCATTCCCAACACAACAACTTTCATACTACAGTCTACATTTTTCTGCTTTGCTCTTAAGTGCATTTCAGGTGATTCCTTCCACCCTATTTCCCTAAGCTGTCATGTTTGCTGCTCCCCCCCCTTAAAACCTTTGTTATTCTGTGTTATTTAATAAATGATTCAGAACTTCTGCAATTCAAAAGAGTGGTTTGAAAAGCAAAGCACGTACGATCTCTCTCCTAGTTTCCTAATTTTCTCCCTTCTTCCTTTACATGCACACACTCAAATGTGGTTTTACTTTTGCAATATTTTAATTTATAATTTCCTTAGGCAGGAAGCATCTGTGCCTTGTTCTGGATGTTTTTAATGTGTAGTGGATAATGGTGATAGGAAAGCTTTGCTTTTCAGAAACTTCTGCTAATCTTTCTAAAACATAATGCTGCTGATGGCCACAGAGTTGTCCATACATATTCCTTATGACTGCAATGAGCTAAGGTCACTTATGTGTTGAAAGCAGGTTATTGTTCTGAACATTCCTTCTATCATTTTTTTGTTTGATCACGTGGTTTATAAGGAGCCAAATGAAATGCAATGTTTGGTATCTTATAGTACTTAAAGTAACACTTAAAAGTCATCCCAAAGCCACAGATTTCTGAAAAAAAGATATTCACTTTTGTTTACATAATAAGGTTTGTTACATATGATTTTAAAATAGTTTTGAACAACAAAAATGGAAAAATACACCTTTTCTGTGGTAGTGTTTCCACAGATGTAACTGTATAATGCTGGATGCTGTCTGTGGCTTGGTAATATTATTTATGTCCATATTTGTGTAGCATCTGGAAGACTAAACATGGCATGAGTACTTAATTTATATCTGTCTGAATTGCTTAGAATACTGGCAACTGTATCCAAACCAGTCCCCGGACGGGACGTTTAGTTGGGAGGTATGTGTTTCTCAGATAACTGTGCTGTATGTCAGGAGGAATCCAGAAAAGTGCTGCGAGAGCTCAGCAGCTGCTCGGCTGCAGCTGTCCTGGCTACAGAATAATGTGGTGTCTGTCCATACATCCTTCTCTGTGTAGCTATCAATTGCTGTAGTCACTTTGGATACAAAGTCATTCTCCAAGGAGATTTTCTGATTTGAAGTGAATTGCTGGGGTACCCTGAGTAGACTGAGAACTGAAGCTTTGAGTAAAATCTTCTTCATATTAGTATTCGAAACATAGAACATCAGGTCCTAAAAATGGTTAAATAATTTGAACAGGCTTCTGTAAAAGGTCTGGACAATCTCTGTTTATCTGAGAAGACAAAAAAGAGTTAAATTAAAATAAATTTTACCAAGGAGTGTTGATTCTTTAGTTAACAAGTAACTTGTTATTATTATGAGAAAACAGACTTTTAAAAGTTTAATTTTGTACAGTAAATATATTTGGGTTTCTTTCCTGTAGCCACTATGAACTTGTCAGTTTCTTGGGGAAGGCATGGGGAGAAAATTATATTTCACTTGCAGTGCATTGCTAAAATTAAGTATTGATTAAAATTAAAGGCAAGCATATTTTATAAGTCTTGCATAGACTGGCCAGTCTGTCTTTGACTATATGAAAACAGACCTGTGATAATAAATTTTAAGTCAAAGTAATGGACTACAAAAAAAAAAGACAGTACATTGTATCATGGTTGATGATTTAAAAATACATGAAGAGATATTTCTCACCTGTCTAAATGTTCTGTGTGACAGTTGGCTGGCTGAGATATTTCCCAGTCCTCTTGAAGTCTGACCCTCCCCTGTATCTGTTGCTTGTGTCTGGAATGGTTGGCTTCTCTCTTTCTAGAACAGTAAAAGCAGTGCAGGAAGATAACTCAAGTTCTGTGCTACCACAATCCTATTAAAATTTCATGAATTTTGAGTATCTAGGAGACCAAGGAATGGTAATGCAGCTATTCTGAGCTGTTAAGTTGGCCTGGAGAACCCTCTGATGCTGGAGGAATGTTTTTCGTTAGAAGAAAATGGTGTGGTGTTTCTTTGTAGTGCAAAGTTTAGTTTCTTTTCTCAGTAAGCTGAACAGGAAAATGTGTTTTTGCCTCTTCTATTACAAAGACTGAGAAGACTTCATTAAAACTGCTTTCTCTTGGCATATGAAACATAATTCAGAACACTGGAAGGAAATAGATTTAACAGGGAAGATTTCATCTTAATGCTGAATATAGCTACAGTTTCTAGTCCCAGAAGGAGATAAGGAGTTTCTGAATTTAATGGTTGCCATCTAAGGATTGGAGCTGAGGTGCTGTCCAAGTTATCTCACATACAAAGAAGATGTAGTTCCCAAATGTGTTTTGAGAATGAAAAATGAACTGAAATCATCATGCTCTCAGGGATACACTGCTGCTTTACAGAAGTGTGCTTCAAAGAGCTGCCCTGGCATATATTTGAAGATTAATTGAAATGTTAGGAAACTGAGTGGGAATTTGTCTATGGATATTAATATCCCTAAGTAAATGTTACTAATCAAAAGCTTCAGTTTGATTATGAGGGCTTTCTAGATGAGATAATTTTGAAACTCTGTGTAGAAATCAGGCTTAAATTGTAATGCCAGAAAGACATCTTCCTTCTCAAATGGATATATAACACCAAAAAAGTAATATTTTCTGAATCAGTAAATGATCAAAACAAATTGGGAAGAAACTCTGTTAAAATGTTTTTAATGATTGACAATTCAGAGGTAACTAACAGATCAGTATTTTCATAAAACAGTGAACCATGCCACTAGATACAAGTGCTGTAAACTTCTCCATTTTAGTACATTTATAAATGGCCATTTCCTCCTGAATTTGTTGCCATGCAGTGTCTACCTACACCGCCTACACCGTATGGGCTGTTCAGGCTCTGCCTGTCTCTGTCTGGGGTAGCTGTACTCCTTTATCATTGTTCTCTCGTTGATTTGAATGGGCAGACCACTGAATTTATATGTTACAAGGGGTTTTTATACCTTCCCGATACAACACTTAAAGAGTTGGGGCAATCTGCAAAGTAGGGATGACACATTGGCACATCACATTCTGCCACTGTGACTTGTTTGGGGTGACACTCTTGCTCTGTGTAGGGCAGTTAGTTCTTTACTAAGGCACCTATGTTTGCATGCACTACGAGCTCTGTGCTTTCATTACAGTTGTCATCTGTGGAATGGGGAGAAATTTAACTGAGTGTCCACTTCAGTAGGCTGGGCTATTTTCCTGGCTTCATTATCTCTGTTGGTAAGATATCTAAGGTGGAATTGGTTCAGTTATCTGGATATGATCCAGTGCCATTTTCTATGTCCCATGGTATCAGAGAAATCATCAAATCAGGTACAGGTATGACACAGGGCCTGTGGGAGACTTGTCCCCTTCCAGAGTGGTAGCTGGAGCATAGATGGGCTGTCCAACATCTTGGGTAGTAGTAATTCACTATATTTTGGTAACTGAATCAAATAGTTTCATTTTCAGTAGACATCAAAATTTAGGTGTCTTAATCTGAAGCTGAATTTCACTCAGGTCTAAGGCATCCATGAAAGGATTGGAAGTAAGGCATGGAAATCTTTACATTTGTATGCTGCTGCACTACCGGCTTCAGGACAGATGCAGTGTCCTTTGGTATCTCAGACTGTGCTAGGGGTTAAAGATTAAGCAATTGAAGGAAGGGCAGAGTGGGTACTATAGTGTATTTTTCTCAAAGTTATAATAAAAAATACAGGAATACAAAAAGCATCAGCAGAATCAGTCAAATATCTTCTAGTTATTCCAGTCCAGTGAAGTTTTTGCAACCAAATTGTATGAAGTCTGAGCAAGAGTGGAATGTTGATGGTGTTTTTTATTCCAGAATTGCGCCAATCTGCCCCTAAATAAAATATTTATATAGTGCAACTTACTTTTAAATTTTATCTTACATCTGAGATTCCTAATTGGAGTTACCAAGATTTTTAAGCTTTATTTCATATAAAATAGACTTTAAAATCTGTATGGTGAAATCTGTATTAAAATAATTGAGAATAATGTTTGATTTGAATAATGAATAACATGTGAAGCTTTGTTTCAAAATACTGCTAATATTGTATGTGAATATATGAGAGTGTGGATTGCTCTTTAATAACAAGTAGCGGATGTGACTTGAGTTCCTGTTTGATATTGACATGCCTGATAACCAGTAAGTATTAAGTGAGAAACTCGGTGGAAAGAAAACAGTGGAAAAGATACCATTCCCAGAATAAACAGCTTCAAATGAATTAAGATAGCCATGTCTGCAGTTCCCTTTAAGAAATACTCACTTGACTCTATCCAGGCTGACATGTCTTAAAATTCCCAGGGCTGGCAGCCTAGGAGCTAAGGGGATTCTAAAACTTAAAGCGATATCTTAGGTAAACAGAAAAGTAGTTGTGTTTTAAACCATCAGAGTAAAATACATGGCTGGTATAAATACAGGGTGTTATACAGCTGGTATAAATACACTCTGCAGGGCATCCCCAGAGCGGTGACCAGCTGCCTTACGGTGTTGCTGGGAGGTTTGAGTGTTGCTGTTGGGGCAGTGGGTGGGATGAGCCCACCTAGAGCCAATGTGCTGCACTGATCCCGAAGAATCCAGGGCCTCCCAGGATTCTGGGAGATGTGGCAGAATTGTTGAGAAAAGGTGCTCAGCAGTGTATGACAAGTGAATACACATCCTCATTGGTGTGTTTATATCATGGGTGCCCAGCCTGTTATGGGCTGCTTTTTCCTGGTAACTGGCTCATCGTTTTAACAGTGTGAGATTTAAATGGGATTGTTCCCTGTATCCGCTGTTGTTACATTTCTCCTGTCATGGGTCAGGCCTAAGGCATTTGTCTGACATGAGAGCTGTCTTAGCTCCTGGGTGAATGAGGAGAGGAGGGCTCTGTCTCTGGGGCCTCAGAGGGAAGTAGATAACATGGCTGTGTTTTCTCTGTGCTGATTTCTGTTCTCTTTGTAACTTAGGTCACGTGGGGAACCTCTTCCAGTCACTGTCTCGGGTTTTTCACCTTGGACTGTTCCTTTTGCAGTAGTGAATGGCGATCCTGAGGGCTGGGCTGTTGCACCTCTGGTGGGGCCTTTTGTGCTGAATCTGCCAGGCGCCACGAGTTCGTTCTTTGTCGTGCATTACGTCTCAGAAATACCTGGAGCTCGTCCTTCTCTCCACAAATGATTTTGCTCTTCACTGAATGTTCTTCATTGAATACAGGTGGTGTAGTAGGTGGCCTAGATCCAGCTGGGGGAAGGGCAGGTGTTGCCAGGCTTATGGCCTGGACAGCTTTAGCATTTCTAGATTAAAATACTTGCTCTCCCCCTTTCCTAACCTGTGTGTACAGGCTATGTCCTGATTCTCCCCAGGTGACAGCTAGAGGCAGCCTGAGCAAGATTATAAGCAAGAGTTTGCTCCGTTTGCTCCTCCTTCATTTGAAGACAGATGAGGCCCTCTCTTGAATAGGCTGAGATGTCCCAGGTTTCCCATCAGGGCTGTGGAAAGTTCTCTGGGCTGTGTTGCTCCACTAGGTGCAGGGAAGCTGCTTTAGTAACAGTTTCTGTAATTTCATTTGGGCCTTTTGCCATTATAGTATTAGGCTTCCCTCAGTCTCATGGGTCTGTTCCTCCTTCCTGGTATGCAGCTCTAAATACATTATTGATTTTTAACCCTCTAGTCCAGTTAGAGAGACTCTTGCACCAGAGTAGTCTTCTGGGGATGGTAGGACTCTATCTCCCTCTCAGGCTTACTCAGCAGGTGTATTCTGCCTCAGTGTTCCCCTCATTTCTGCTCTGTTTTTCTTGTAGTTTTGCAAGTTTCCAAGGTGTATATGAGATAGATTTCCAATGTGTTTGATTTACTCCATCACCCATAATTTTTGTGGTCTTTGTTTTGCTTATAGGTCTGACTAGTTGCTGTTCCTCCTGTTCTGATTCTTTCCATGTCCTCAGGGTCATTCCAAATGTCTCTGTCCCAGTCTTCAGATGAGACTGTGAATTTTAAAGGTTTGAATCTGCTATTGCAGCTTCTGTTTTTTCTTCTAACTTCCTTTTTCTGTCCTTGAATTGACTACTGACTGCCAAAGTCATGTTTTGCTTGATTTCTATCTTGGCCTTTTTCTTTGTGAAGTCCCTGGCATTTACTTTTGGGCATCAGTCAGACATGCTGCAAGCACTTTACATATTAAATCCTTTACTTTTCTATCTTTTACTGATCCTTTGCATTCTCTTACAGTGCTGTTTTACCTTTCCAATACCATCTTGTTGGGCCCGATCCCTCCCCTTCTGCGTGGATTTGCATTGCTGGTTTGTAAAAGTTCTCTGAGATGTCAATTTCTAGTTTGTTTGAATACATGTATTTCCTTTCAAAGGGAATGGCCAAACTGCTGTGCTTGATATGCCTGAAGGGATTACCCTACTCTCTGCACCAGTTTTAATGTGGCAGAATTGTTGAGAGAAGGTGCTCAGCAGTGTATGACGAGTGAACACAGCGATCGTGTGGTTGATTGTGTTTAGATTTATTGCTAATGCAATATCTAAATGTTGTCAGTGCAGTGTCTAAATAAGCGTCTAACTCTATGATCTGTTACAATGGTTTGTATAAGCAGGTTGTGGTCCCTCTTGTTGAGTCATGAGGATTCGATGAGACAATTGTACTTTCTGAATTCTCTGGGAAGTCTAGGTGCAGCTGGGTCTACTTAGCCTCAGAACTGGCCAAGAGATTTGTCTAAAGAAGGTTCTGCTGGAAGAGAACGGGTTTATAGTTTTTGACCCTTGTAGAATTCAAAATTACAAGGAAATTTTGTATCTTCTTTATGGTTTAATTTCCTCATTTGGACACATACTAATGCTTTTTACTCAGCTTTCCTAAAATGTCTTTGGGCTGGATGTACCCTGCAGGTGTCCCTGCCAGGGTAGGATGCCCCCTCCCCAGGAGCTGCCTGCAGCCTCAGGAGACCTGTTTGCCCAGTTAGCCCAGTCTCCATTAGCATTTTAAGACCAGGAAACCTTAGGGCAGGGTTTTATGTCAATATATTTCTCAAGCCTTAACGATTCATTGCTGGTTGATTTGGTAAACTTAGTAACGTGGGACAGACTTTACAGAAGTTTATGTCATTACAAAATTTTGTTAGTATGAAAGACAATACAAGTGGTGTACATTCCGGTACATAAATTGTAGTTTACTTGGAAAATACAACAGTGGTCATGATACAAGTGAAAATTGCTTTATAATTTGATTAAGAAATTTTTTCAAATATAATCCATAAGGAAAAGCATCCATAAGTTTTTCTAAAATATCAAGCTAGTCACTGACCCTTCAGTTAAGGTTTTCTTGGTGTCTGCTTCTATTAACTCAGATTGTCTAAAGGTAGATTGTACATACTGCTGGGACCTATTGCTTTTTGTTGACACATTGAACAATTGTATGAATATTTGTAATTCAGTCTCTCTAACTAATTCTACATATACCATCTTTTTTCTTTAGACTTCTTAATATCAGTGATACACTGAGACAGTGCTCAGATTTGACTTCAATATGTTGCACAAGACTGCTTTATATTATTTAAATCTCATAAACCCTACCAGTGCCAAGAGGAAATGCCTCAGAGCCAATTTGATTTTCAAACAAAATGCACCCTCTTTGCAGCAAATTGCCCTGTGAATATTTATCATTGTAAAGATAGATTAAAAGAAAGGTGTTATTTTTCAGTTTTATGGGATAGAATGGGAAGGACCTGAGCTTGTCACAAGATGAGAGAAATTGCATATCTGTCTTCTACTTCATAAGTGTTACGGCTTTGCAAGAAATACTGGTAGCTTGTTGATGGACCCTTAAGAATTAATAGTTGAATTAAAGAAATTATAGTAACTGTAGATTTTTCTAGAGAAAAAGATTGCTTCCTGAATAATCAAACTGGAATCATCTTGTTATTACTCACATTGCTGCTGTCTTGTACTGTAAGAAACAGTACTGGTATTTCCAACACATTTATCTTTATAACAAGAATATTTGGCCTCAAATCAGTTACTGAAGCTAAAAGTAATATAACATGAATGGCACCACTTAATGTACACAAATACTGAGTCTGTCCCTCTGAGACATCAGTCTTCCCACTTCACCTGAACTTACACAATGAAATCAGCTGCATTCTAAGGCCAGTAGTCCTGTTGAACTGTTGTGAGGTTTACTTACTTTCCAAAAATTTTAACAGGTATTTCTTCAGTATGGAATGCTTTTTGGGAAAATTAATTTACTTAAATATTTCTATTGGTCTGATTGGTCAAAGAGTTTGATACATAGGGTTTAGTCTGCTGAGGTTCTGTATGTGCTTAAGTTCATAAATTTGAATAGTTGCAGTCAGTCATGAAAAGGAACCTAAAAGGTGCTATTTGTCCCTAAGTTGTGACAGCTCAGTTGTGAAACTTGGTGTGGTAAGATAAAGGTGCTTGAAAGGCTGAAGGTGACTGGGGATCACAGGGAATCTTGGGCAGTTATTCATTCCTGTGGTGGAAGGGTACCAAATGTGCATTTCAGATTAGACAGTCCATTCATTTTTTGATTACTTAATGTAGAAGCTAGTTGTCCCAGTTAATCAGTATGAAGAGATGAGCTCTTACTTTTTTTTCTTCCCAGAGATAAAATATTTTTAATAAAAAGAACCAGATTTTGTTGATGTAGTAATCTTGTTTTTTTCAATCAACCTGTTGTTCAGCCAGCTGCAGTTTTGAGTAATTACTTAGTGCCAAAAGAGCTACAACTACTTGCTTTCCTTCTGACTAAGAGGATATGAATCCCTCAGGGATGACAATTATCTGTAACATAGGCAAAACAATCTGGTTTAACATATTTTAAGTAATTAGTAGAGATATCAATTAGTGATAAGTATTGTAGTCTTTTGACAATCATTTAAAGTTAGGAATTGATACATCAACCTATGTTAGAGCTGCAGTGGGTTTTCCTTGTTTTTTTTACTTTTTTTTTTATTTTATTGTGACTGTTTTATATTTTCTGTCATAATGTCAGTGCATAGCATTGTAAATCATGACATTGAAAAAAGACAAAAAGTATTCCATGATTAGATTTCTCAATGGGGTGAGTTTACTGTTTATTCAGACTTCAGTTACAGCTGTGGAATCCATCATTAAGCCCTGCTGTTACCATGTGGAGAGCAGTCATGTGCTGGTCCAACACTTTGTGCATATGTTGGTCAAGTCATTTGGTCTCTGCTGCTTTATTTATTGCAGGTAACACTGACTCATTGTGCTTTTTTGTGTAAACAGAATCACAAGGAAGTCCATTCTGAATGAGACAGCAGAATGTTTATGTATGAGCTAAGCATGGATAGTATATGATAGAGCTATCATTTAACATTCCTTGAACATTTAATTTAAAATAAACATACGGGAAACTGAGAGTAGATTTGAAAGTGATTTGTTTGGAGCATTTTTTGTGGTCATGTGTGAGTCAGAACAATTTAAAAAAAAATTCTTTATCACTTACTAAATATATTTCAGTTTTAATAGGAATTTCCTTGTAGCTCTGGCTGATTTGCACAATCTCAGATGTTTAAAAGGAGTGCCTGCAAGGTTTGTGTTGTTTTGGGGATTTAGTTCAGATTGACTGTTGCCAGAGGATGTTTAAATTAGAGCTACCTTTAGTAAAACTTCAAAATTACCTATGTGTATAGTTCTAGTAATACAATAGTTCTAGTAGAAGTGTAGTTCTAGTAATACAATAGAGCTCCTTTTTAGAACAAGAGATAGATGGTTGTTTTTTATTAATTTGACCTTCAGTGGTATGACTTTGAGGTAGCTGGATGTCTAATATATAGGGAATCTAGCTTAATAATTTTAAATATAGCTCTCAATGAGGGTATGATTTCATAGTTCTACCCAAGAACAATCTCTAGTCTTTTTCTCTTTACTGATCTCTTTGTTTTTCTTTATACATTCATTACAGTTGCATTTTTTTTAGTAAAAAGCTTTTGAAGAAGAAAAGATACCAAATTTCAGGATTTTTGGAAAGGATTCAGCATGTTGGCTCTTCCCCAAAATGCATTTTGTACCATTTTCTTTGTGTATTCTTCCTTCCTTTAGAGGGAAATTGTATAATGCCATGCAGCGACTTCTTTAGAAGATGTTAAGAAACACTATTTGCTCTTCTAAAGTAGCCTCTACTCAGAATTTGTAGATGTCTGTGTGTGTTTCCCTTCAGATTGAAGAGGGAGCTACTCAATGAATGAGGCTGTCTGCCTAAAAGCCTCCTAAGTCCCAAATGGCAACCAAGTTTACTCTTCTCCTAGCACTGCCTGACTCCAACCTGGGCCCCTTCCCTCCTAAGTCTGAAAGCTTTCTGTCAGTTTTAATGCACTCATCTGTAAATGCTCAGAAAAATTACATTAAAGATAATTACCACTGCTGTAATACCCTGGAATTCTATCCTGTGGTATATTTAGCATTAATTTCTTGGGGGCTCAGCAGGGAGCCGTAGGCATGGAAATTCAGTGGATCAGGTTCTGTCTTGTTCTATGCAGCAAGAATAGAAAAAGAGGGCTGTCTCACTTGCATGGACTGCCCGTCTTTGCACATACTCGATCGCATGTGCTGCTGCTTCCACCAACTAGAGAGGAGACTTAAGATACCTACCCTAGGACAGTCACATGCAGACCTACTTAACCAATGGTTAGACAAAATAAGGCAGCCTGCATTTAAGAAAGTGGACCCTATTTCATAATTTTTGTATCTCATGCTGTAATTGTGATTATTAATTAGAAGAACTTCAATTGCTTTTACTGCATACGCTAACTTTTGCTTCTCTAGATTTCAGCAACAGTGAAGAGTTGATCTACACACATTTCACTCTTAGTTTTGAAATATATAGACCTTTGAGCATGACTAAAAAATAAGTAAATGAATGCTGTAATGTCTTCAGAGGATAAAGACTGTTAGGGTAGATATCATAAGCCATGTAGACTTCTGGGCATTGCTTTGTGATAGTTTTGCATTCACAGTGCTGGAGTAATTAGTAAAGCTGCTAATTCCTGCAGTGCCAACAGCAGGACCCTGTTCTAGGTTTGGCAGTAGCATTATTGGAGCCTGAAACACTGAAACAGGCTACCTCACAATTTTATCTAACACAGCCAGAGAGTGCTGAATAGTTCTTACTATGCTTCTTCACTGATTAAGTGCAAGATAATAATAGCCTTAGAAAATATATGAAAAATAAATATTACTTTTAGATTTTTGTGAGAAAAAACTAACTTCGAAACCTTTCATAGCTGTATTGCTGTTAGTTGTTTATACTCAAATCCATTTGCTTTTATTAAGTTTCCATGAACACTTTAAATTGCATTTATTATTGTGCACAGTGAGAAATACTTATGATTCTTGATTGCTTTTTTTTCCTGTGTTACATACTCTGCCACTCAAGGAGAAATGGTACTTATTTCACTATATTTTAATAATTTTTCCTGGGAAAGTATTTTTGTGTGTTGCAAATATGCATTTGTTATTTTTAAGGAAATGCTAATTACCTTCCAGGATACTTAGAACTCTACAAAGTGAGCACTGGAGGCAATTCAGCAGAGGACTGCCTGTCAGTGAATTCCTGGAGGAGAACCTGTGAGGTGGCTCAGGAGCTGGGGATGTGAGAGGGTCAGTTCCTCATGCAGTGTGTTGCTTCAGAAAGTTTGGGTGCCACTGTTACTTTGGCATTTTAAGCTGTTAAAAGTTATTTTGCCTCTTTGAATGGGCACCCAAAGATACTATTTTATTTTTCAGGTTTTTACTGACTTCTTAGATGTTCCAAATTTCTACCAAGTTCTGCATTTTTTTCCCCTGTGGAAAAGCTAGCGGACTTCTGTCTTCACATACATTAATGTTTTAGGTTGATATTTCTCAAGTCCATATTTTATGCATGTGTTGATTTATCAAAAATGTGTAAACCAGCATTAACTTATTTCCAGTCCAGTGAAGGTACATGCAATATATTATATTAAAGCAAGTCCAATGTAAACTTTGGCTAAATAAAAATGTCTCAGCAGCATAAAACATTAATAATATGTTGAATTACAGAAAGATTAGGCTTTGAAAAGTCACATGCTCTGTATTGACATGCCTTTAACTGAATCAGGTATGCTGTTATAAGATCTCTCTGTCCAGATGGATGTTGAAAATACCAGGTGATGGAAACTGCATAGCATGTTTCCCTGGTTACTCTGTGCCACTGCTGTTTTGGGGAAATACTTATTCTCCAGAGGTAGCATTTTTGCAAATACCTTCCTGTAGTTTAAGCTTCTGTCTTTTCATTCATTTATTCCTTCTTAGCTCTGTTTGATTCCTTGCATTCAGCACCCTCAGGGCAGCTTGAAGAGCAGTTCAGTAATGAATTCTGCAAACCTTATGTGTGTACTGTTCAGCCCAGTGGTTGTTTTTTTCCAGCATTATGTGGGTTAATATGTATTGCACTCTGTATCATACTCCATAACTGAACACATTAAAAAGATGGTTGGGCATCTGTATTTCATTTGAATATCTGTTGATGAAAATGTTCTATTGCAAACATCAGTCAAAAATTACGTGGATTAGGGACAGGCTTGGAAGAATTTTATGTCCATGAAATAAATTGATACTTTGTGGTATATATGATCTTTCTTCTGTAAGTTTTAAGTAATTTTAAATTAATTCACAATTAATTGCAGCATGATGAAATTCTATTTTGGTGTGTGTAAAAATGAACTTGACAGCATCCTAGAAAATTTAGTGTAGGACTGTTCCTAGTTACATTCTTTTTAGTGCTGAGAATCTCAAGAGGAGCTGGTTCACCAGAGATGTGGTTGTGTGCATCTGTGTGAGTGTAGCACAGCAGGAAGAGGAAAGAATATGCAGAATAAGAACAGCACCTGCTTTTCATTGCCCAGATGATCATAACAAAATGAGACTATTTAGTGTTATAAATTAGAGGTCAAAAAAATGTCTATTGCCTCGCAAATTACTTTGTGCCTGTCTCCCATATGTCCTCTAGTTACCTTAATAGTGGTATTTCAGAGATACTTTACTCTTTTTCAGCAGTGAAAATTAAAAGAGCAGTTGTTAAATTAGGTACCTATTTTCTAGGTCTATAAATCTACAAATCATGTATTAGAATTTATTTTAATAATTAAATATGTGCTCTTTCCTGCGTTGTTAGCAACTATCATACAATATTTCATACCACCGCTATGATTGCACTGTGTAAATGAGCTTAGGAAATGAGAATAATTCCTTTATTATAACCACTAAAACATCACTCAAAATCTTTCATCATATCCATATGTGCTCATGACTTTTTTACAGACTGCCACTCCTTTTCTCCTCACCAGTCTTTTTAGTGTCAAACAAGTTGGAAGGGTGAAACACTAGGAGCGAGCTTGTACAAGTCAGAAGAGAGTGGGACAGTTTGAGTAGGGTCTCTTCAGGTATCCAGTGATAGAACTCGCGGGAATGGTTCAAAGGTGTGCCAGGGGAGGCTCAGACCAGACATCAGAAGCATTTCTTCACCTGGAAGGGTGTGGATACCATGGGACAGGGAGAGAGAAATGGCAAGCGTTTCTCACAGCGGCTTGTGAGAAATTTTAGGGAGCTGGAAAGATGTGGTAACCGTTGACTATAAACAATTTGCAGGTGCTGTTTTTCTACTTTATTTTTCTGTTCCTCTCAAGGACAGTGCGTGAGAAAGATGTTTCTGTTAGTTAGCCACTAGAATAGAATCTATCGTACCACTCAATAAAAACACGTGGTTCTTTTGAATAAAGTTCTTCTTCGCCTTTGCTACGATCCTGCCTCTCGCCTGTTCCTGCCCCGACCCTGGTGCACGAGTGACAGAAGTGTGATCAGACTCTGGAACAGGCTTCCTAGAATGGGGGTTGGTGCTCCAAGCCTGTCAGTGAGAGGCATTGTCCTTAATAAGTAAATTGTCCTTAATAATATGTCTTAGCTTTTGGTCAGACCTGAAGTGGTCAGACTTGCACAAGGTGAGCATTGTAGGTGCCTTCCAAGGGGAACAGTCTGTTGTATTCTACACTCCATTCTATAGGAATGGGAAGGGAGCTGAAAGCATGTTTCAGCTGGAAGATGAGCGCTGTAGAGAAGTGACCGGGAGACATGCTGCAGGTTGCCAATCATTGGCTGAGTTCCCCTTTTAGAGCTTTCTCCTCCCCATCTGTGCTATTGCATCTCTGTTGCTGTCCTCCCTCATGTGCTTTTTTGCTGCCTTATCTGCCTCCTGATTTTTGCAGCAAGTTGCCTTGCAGCTGTGCCCTGAAAAGCACATAATGAGTAATGTGAAAACATACGTCTTCAAAAATGGCTTCCATTTGAGGTGGTAGATGCTTTGTTCATTATTTGTGTCAGTTTTTCATGTTGTTATTAAAGATGGGGAACCTCAATAGTGAATTTCCATACTTTGGGTTGAAGGGATTACATTTAAGACTGGCTTTAGCCCTATTCCTCTGAGCATGTTTGAGTGCTGGTGTTTGTTAGTAATGGCCATATGGCTGTCATCTCCATTGTCTTTAATGCACTGAAAAGTCCTCGGATTTTCCCGTCTCCTGTCACTGCGTTTTGATGTCTTTTTATCTTTGATGTGGCATGTGCCCACATTTAATAATTCCAATGCATTTTCACCTTGTTAGTAAATAACCCACCAGGTACTCTGCTCATTTTACTTTGACATTTATGTTAAGGTCCAGTATTTTTTTGTGTGTGTGTGTTTCTTGAGGACACCTGCTGTGAATGAAAAATATGCTTAAACAAATGAAGGCCATTTTGATTGTATATTTCAGCAGTAGTTATAAAGATTTAGATATAAAACCTGAAGAACTGATTCAAAAATCAGTGAGATAACATATTTCTGTGACTTCCATGATGTTAAATATGCCTGAGATGATCAGATTCATAATTTTTATTTTTCCAAGGTTTCTAAACATGTTGAAGTTGTAATAACCTAACATGCTTCATCATTGGATTGCATTGGACAAAGAAAAGATGTTAAAATACGTTTATGTATTTAACAATGCCTTTATTCATTATGAAAAATGCTATATTGACATTGATAAGAAGTATTTCTAAAGTTACAGTATAAAGATTTCATCATCAGTTAATCAAGACAAATTAGTTGTTGAGGAGTACATAAAAATTGCAGTGACACCTATTTTAACCTTATCACAATAAACATAAGAAAATGCTTTTTCAGTGAAGCATAGACCTACTGTCATTGGGAAGGAGAAGACATACAGTAGTTATATTACATTTCTTTGTGTGATCATGAGAATTTGAAAGCAATTTGTGCCACCAGAGCTGTAGATTGCCCAGATGGATACTTTATTTTTGGCTGTTGTTATTATGCTTATGATACTATGAGATGCTTGTTAGATCTGTGTTCACAGATGTAGTTGACTTTAACCTGCTTACTCATCGCTTTATGCTGAAACTTTGATAGTGCTTTGTGCTGCTGTTATAATTGTTTTGGATTTTCATTTTTTGTTTGGAGATTAATGTCATTGTATGAAATATTGATGGTATACTGTCAAAATAAATTTAGTTACCCTTATGTATCTGCTGAGATCCTAGAGACTCTGAGAAACTGTCTTCTAAGCACAGTCTGTGCCTGAAAATGCTGCTAAAATTCACTCTTTCAGCTTACTCTCTTGTTGGTACACAAAACTGGTACAATCCTTAGTCATGGGACTCTTCTTTGGGGATTAGACTGTTCCCAGATTTATTTATACCTCTGTTGTGATGTGAGGTCGATTGTCATAGTCTCGTAAAAGCACGATAATAATACTGCCTGAAATTGCAGTTTTTAGAATCTGTCAAATGGTCCCTGACTCTCTGGAGATGAAATGGTATATTAAAATCTATCTCTTTCAATCAAAATATCTCTATATTAGGTTTTCCATGAAGCCAAGTTATAGGTAACATGGACAGTGAATGTCTTGTTTGACAAACACGTCTCTGAATACTGTGAGGGTTTTTTGAAGTCAAAGTATAGATTAAAGGAGGGTACTTTATAATAGAAGATTATAATTCAGTGATTAGACAACAGATCTATTAGTAGGAGCATTCTATTATGTGACATATCTGGCCATTCTTCACTTTTGTGGTGTATCTTCACATTTTGTATTAACATTTCAGTTGTCTTGGCTATTTTCAGTGACACTGGTGTTTAAATAGAGCAGTTTATCTGTCTACATCAATATAATTGCTGACTATAGAAAAAGTATATTGGAATATTTGGAATCATTTAGATTTTACTTAAGGAGTTCTGGAAGTATATAATGTAGTATACAGATGGCTGCCAAATGTCAGCCTTCAATGGGGTTGCCATGGTTTTTTGCTGAAAATAAGGTAGCAGTGAGCGTGCAAATACCTCTTATTTTTTTTTTAGAGTATCTGGTATTCAGTAAAGTAGAAAATCAGGAATCATGATCTTTAGCAGGATTTAAGTGATATATGTGGAGCCAGTTAGGTGATGTGAGCTTGCTTTGAGGGTAGTAATAGAGAGTAATCAGAATCTAATGTGTGTGAACTAGAGACTCATGGTGAAACTTGGGATCCACAGAGAGCAAGCAGAAAGCTGTGCAGAGTGAGAGTCCAGTGCACTGCTCAGCAGAGCTGCTTTTATGGTAGCAATAACAAGAGCAAAATAACAATATAATAATCTCCATAAGAACTGTGCTGATCTTTTGAAGATTCAGAAGAAGTACTTTTTTCAAGACCATTCTTAATGCAACCCCAGATCTTTGAAGTTTTGTGTCATTTATTCATTCAATACCATTGCATACAATGGAAGAAAAAAGCAGCATATTTGAATTAGAAGGAAAAATAGCCAAAATACAGAAGATATTTCTGTGTAGGTCGACAGCCAGTTTTTGTGTCATGATTGTTTTGGCTCTGTTGAGAAGTAACTGTTATTACACCTAGTTTATTTTGTGCCTCCTGCTTCTGCTGACTCTTCTCTGATTCAGGGACTAACATCTGCTGTGAGGTCCTTTCCTTTCTTCTGCATTACCCATGACTTAATCAATTTTGGGCTATGCTGTACACAACACAGTGCAGAATAATTCATAACATTTGCTATACTTGACAGCTATAAAGTTTATATTATTGGTTTTGTAATTTATTTACACTTATTTATCTCACCTAGCTAATAGCAAGAGTGGACTGTTAAGATGTTTACCAATGTTTCCTTCAGCTTGTTTCTTTGCAATTACAATTCTAACACAATTACTACAAATAAATATGTCTCTCAACAAAAAAATGGTAATCATTACCCTATTAGTTTATTTTCCAGTTGAATCTTGAATTCAAAATTAATTTAGCTGGAACAGATAGTACTCATATATCCTCCTTCAGTTCAGTATGAATTAAGGCAAAGTTAATTGCAGCTGAATTTACTTATATTGCTCAACAATCCTTGTACAAAATAACTGGCATTATTTAAGGCCATCCTAGGTCAAAGATTTGCCTGCCCAGTAGAACTATATCAGAAGACTGGGTACTTTGTTAAAGAATACTTCTGTTTATGAAACAAAAATTCCATTGGGTTTGACAACCTTTTGCATATAGAACAGTAGACAGTGTCCCAATAGCATAAGGAATGCTGTGATGCACTTCAGAATTTCACTGGTACTGTGCCCACCATACTTTATGTTCTATAAGATAGTTTTAGAGCTGATTCATCATTAAGACTATAGAGTTGTACCTACACTACTAGCTTTTCACACAGAACAATGGAGCTCTGGAGAAAAAAAAAGAAAAAGGATCATTTCTTCATCATGTTTTTCTTAGGAGCATTGAAGATGTATATCTGCTAGCAGGTGAAGGACTAAAGCGTTCTAAAGTGTTCCTGAACCGTAAATAAAACCAGTGACTTTATTATTAGAATATATTTATTAACATTCTGCTATGAAAAAGTTCAATTTTTAATCATCTGTATTTACGACAATTCATATACATGAGAAACTTTCTAAAATTAGGAACAGCTCTTGCTTGTATTGCAAAAGGCAATGCAAGATGAATATTTAAGGATGAGTTTGATCTCAGGTTCTCTCTAGGCAGTATCATGTTGCCTGCAGTGCCAAATACTTGCAAGACAATTCAGGGTGATACCCACACCCAGGGGTATCAGGTTCTCTTCCCTTTTCCTTGCAACAAGCATACAGGTGAGCAGTGAAAGATCAGTCTTTATTTAGTCTGTCCATCCAGCTAATTTTTCATGTTTGCCTTTCTTGCTGCTTCTAAAACCTTCTCTCAGGACGTCAGCTTAAATCTGCCTGATTTGTATCCCTTCAAAACACTTCTGATTGTCCTTTCTTAGAGTTTGACCTGTAATTTTTATCTTTTCTTCCTGCAACAAGCAGGTTATGCTTATTTCTTCAGATCTCTTCAAGGCGTTTTCTCCATTCTGTCACCCACACAGTCATTCATCATTTGTTACTGAGATGTCATCTCCCAGCTAAGATCTGCCTGCTAAGCCAACCCTCATCACTCTTCTTGCAGATCCTCAAGGAGAAATATCTTTACTCTTCTTATGTGGTTGTCCTCCATGCTCGCACCTGTAAACTGCATTGGTTCTTCAGTGTCGTATTAGAAAACAACTCTTATAAATAAGTGTCTTTGTTAAAATGTATCTCTTTCCTGATGCTTAATATTGAAGGTTTAATTGGTAAAGCAGTGTATAAACTGGCACTGAAAAGAAAGCAGGTAATGTTTGCTAGAGGTGGCTGGGATTGGCTCTGCTGGACGTGAAGGAAGCTTCTGGCAGCTTCTCACAAAAGCCACCCCTGCAGCCCCCCTGTTTCCCAAACCTGGCCATGCAAACCCAATAAACACTGTAATAAGTCTATAAACATAATAAGACTGGGCTTCTCCTTTCTTTAAACTGTAGTATTGAAGAATGTAGTAGTATATGTTCATTGCTCAGACACCATTTCTTGGTTGGGATTTTGCATAATAGGAAAAATAGGCAAGGAAAACCAGTGGATGGATTAGTTCATGTTCACTGAAAACTCATGCATTTTTCATGTCTTTTTCCCACTGACTTCCTAATTGTCTGTTTCTAGATGTAAGCATATTTAGTGGAATCAATCTCAGGAGAGCCCTTTCATCCTACAAATGAGAATGTGTTGGCACAGTGCTGTGATTCATGGGCAGGTTTCATAGTATTGGATCTAGTGCTGTACTTGGCTGTAGAGAACTTCAAGATCCAGTCTTGGCTTTATTTGGAAGCATTAAGGGTGTGGCTTCAAAAGATACCTGCTCCTCTGAATCCTTAATTTCAGGCTCAGTTAAGAACTTAAACATCTTTAAAATCCAGAGCTAAGTAAATTTTTTCTTAAAAATGTCAGTTTTAGAACATGTCTCTGTTGTTCTTATGTTTCTCTTTAATACTGGGTTTTCACAGCATGTTTTCTGCTGATCCTGTGGCATATAATTGTTAGAGATGCTGACACACAGGTTTCTGCTCCAGTTTCATGTCTTTTGTTTAAGCTGTTCTGCCCTGCTGCTGATCTGTGTTAGCTAAATGTTTCAATGGACTTCTTACACAGAGCATTCTCAGATGCTTCTCCTTTAATAAAAACATCATAATTTCTCCAGAAACATTTATTTTCAAATTCACAGAATTTGTCTTGATGAAATTATTTTCATATGGCATGAGAGAGAGATATTTAATAGGGGACAATAGCCAATAGCCAAAATATAATACAGAGCACAAAGGTAAATCTGCATATTTTCTGTTTTCTTTTGGCAGATAGCCAGACAACCTCTTATGAGAAGTTACATTTTTCCAAGACTTTCAGTTAACTACATGAATAATTGCTCCATTTTTTGCTTGCAGATATTGGAATCTGTCTTCATATAATAAAGATAGCCTAGCCTTTAATTTGTGTGCAGGAATTTTAATTGGTAGAAATGTTTTCCATAGCAGCATGCATCTTCTGAAATAGAGCAGCACACATCTTTTGATTAGTGCAGCCTAAGTCCCTGGAGTGTTCATGGTGGCAACATCAATTTCAGGGCAGAAAAGCTAAAAAAGAATGCAGAAAGAATAGCAAGCCTGTTAATATCCCATGTCACTTTATTTGTATATTAATGTTTCAAAATCTAGATTTTTGGTTACCAACATGCTATTAAAATACTATTTTCTATTAGGAAGATGATGTTTTCTTGGTTTGATTGAAGAACGATGTTTTTTCCTGCACTTCTCTAAAATACTGGTAGGTAGATGCATGGATTCACATGTAATGCGACTTTTTTTTCCCCTACAAAAATTGAAATAAATAATTTTATGGAAAATTCCTTTCATGTCTGTTGTGTAATTTCAATTGTAGAAGTATGTTTAAAATAGGACACTTACTGTGGGTATTGCTTGACCCTGCTTGACTTGGACATCTTGGACTTTATAGAATATCCTAGAAAATACTACAGAGGCAATTAACATGTTAATATAACATTTATATGGAGTTTGTTTATCCATTTACTTTTTATTTTTAAACCTTGATATATCAAGTTGCTAAGAAGAGACTGTTAAGTATTTAGATAGTAGCAAAATTAATATTTAACAATAAGATTTCAAAGTGTGCCTGATCAGTGAGATGGTCTCTCTTTGCCCATTTCTCTTTTAGCTCCCATTCAGAAACAATTCTGTTCTTCCTCTCTGATACCCCTTCTTATTCTCAACCTAAGTGTGCTCTTCAGATTTGTTCTTTTGGTTTCAGGTGTCCTGCCTGAGAAATTGTTGCTGAAGATTGATGAAGCATGGCATGAACTTTTGCCCTTCTTCTCCTTTGTGTGTTTTTTTTGTTTGTTACTTTGGTTGATGCTGTCGTCTTTTTTTTTTATTTTTTTTTTTATTTTCTGCTTCGTATTTCCTGAAGTGTCTCCTGATCGTCTCTTGACCCCTTTTCTCTCCACTTTTCCAGATTCCTTGCCTTCTATCTTCATTCTGGCTTACTTTTTTTTCTAGAAAATATTTTTTTAATGGAAAACAAGCTATATCTATAGTGTCTAATGCCATATCTTGTACAATATTTTGGAAACAGTCACAATACTTAATTTTGCTTTGTGGAATTTAAGAAAATATTTTTCAGCCAAGAAAAGAGTATAATCCATTGTAGTTTTTGGAGAAAACAGAAGAAAATAAAGGTGCAGATAAAAGTTTCTATTTCTTGCCTATTCTTTTCCTCTTTTTTGTTTGCTTAATGTTTTAATTATTTACTTACTTTTCTCTTGAAATTGCTTACACTTGATGTTTTTGTACATGCCTGAAAAGACCCATGTCTTTTCTTAAAGCATCCTTTTTTACAAATACTTTTAAAATGGACTTTAATATTCTCAGCTGAGTAGCCATGAATCCATGTGTGGGCAAGAACTGACATGCCCCAGTTATTATCAAGAATTTTACCTGTGATGCAAGAGCATGTTGTGACAGGAGAAGGTGCAATGTCTTCAGACTGAAAGAGAGTAGATTTTAATCATGTATGATGAAAAAATTCTTTGAGGGTGGTGAGGCACTGGCCCAGGTTACCCAGACAAGTTTTGGATGCTCCATCTGTGGAAATGTTCAAGGCCAGGCTGGGTGGGGCTCTGAGCAGCCTGGTCTTGTGGAAGGTGTCCCTGCTCATGGCAGGGGTGTTGGAACAACAGGATCTTTAAGGTCCCTTCCAACCTTTGACATTCTGTGATTCTCTCCAGTACTGAGTGCTGTGTATTTTCTGACTGAAACAAAAATCTGTCTTATATTTTCATTACTCCATAAAATTGAAATGATTAATATAGAAGTGCCATCAATTCTTGCTACCGATGGCATCCTTCCTAAAAGAGAAAAAGCTATAAGATTTTTGTCAGCCTTAAAAAAACCCAGCATTAAAAAAACCCCAGCATTATACATACCAAGACCTGATGGAGTATTTTTTGTATGAAATGGTTAAAATTTGTTGAGAAAACAAGCAGTCCACAAAAATATTTAATTCCTTATTAGCTCAGCATCAAGTTGCAGTTTTTGTGTTGGGTTGAGCCTGAGCAGACATGTTTTGCAATGGAACAGATTGTCTTGCAACACTGTGTATTCCTGGAAATTTTCTTCTTCGAGAATGAGGCTGTGGCATTTTCTGAACATGAGAGGCTGAGCTAATCAAGGCAGCTGACAAACCCTTCAGCATGCTTGAATCAGTGTGGGTTTGTCCAGGTTCTTTTTTTTGCCCTGTACACCCTTAGGCACAAATTGACAGATTTTTTTTTTTTTTACCAGCTGCTGAGATGGTTGGCAAGAGACATGTGACCGGATGAAAAAGTTTGCTAGTCCGAGACATAAAATTTAGACAAATTGAAGAATTTAATTTTTACCTTTTCATTGTGAATTGTATTTCTGCCTATTTTTAAAATAATTTGTGTTACCTAATCTGCAGCAGCATAAGCACTTTCATCTGATTAATTAGGATGTTTCTTGTGAAGCAGGACAGTTGTCAAATATGGCAGGTCTTGGAGATCTCTCTGCTGTTTCACCAGAGCTGGGAAGAAAAGGGCTCCTTAAGAGATGAAGTTTTTTGTATGATTGTTAATGAACAGTGAGGTAAATTGTGAAGGTGACATACGAAGTGGGAGACAGGAAAGAAGTAAAAGCTGTTCCCAGATACACAAGGGTATAATGGGCATTTTTGTTTGCTTGATGAGTCTAAGAAAGGCAGTTGCTCTTTTTCTCTCTCAGAATGAAGGCCTACCTGCCAGTTACCTTTCTGGAAGGAACAAATTGCTCCTGAAAAAAAGCAGGCATATAGCAAATTTGTATGGCTTTCTGGGTAACAAGATTAACAAACATTCAAATTGGTGAACAAAACAAGCAGAAAGGTACTTAAACCTTTTAGATGAAATTTAATGTCTCTGGTTATGTAGAACATGGAGGCCTTCCCAGCCTTACTTACTCTGTGATTCTAAGATCGAGTCCATTAACCAACACTGCCAAGTCTACCATTACACCATGTCCCTAAGTACCACAAACTACATGTTTTTTGAACACTTCAGGGATAGTGACTTCACCACTTCCCTGGGCAGCCTGTTCCAATACTTCACAACCCTTTCAGTGAAGACATTTTTCCTAATAGTGAATCTAAACCTTCCCTGGCACAAGGTCCTCTTGTCCTATCTGTTGTTACATGGGAAAAAAGATGGACACACACCTGTGTACACCTCCTTACAGGTGGTAGTAGAGAGCAATAGAGTCTTGCCTGATTCTTCTTTTCTCTAGGCTAAACAACCCTAGGTACCTCAGATGCTCCTCATAAGACTGGTGCTTCTGATTAATTTCCAGAATTATATTGTAGCTCTATCCTGTTCTGCACAAGTATTCATTGGGTTCATAGTGCTTTACTGGGCTGCAGTACATTATTCCCTGAACAGTTTAGTGGTAGATGTGCTAGTAAGGAGAAGGGTAATGATGAGCCTGCAGAGTGGCAGCTATGGGCTCCTATGTCAAAAATGATTTTATTATATTCCCTCTCAGTCGTGTAATCTCTGCTTCTGCATTTTTCAGGTATTAGGTGTTCACAAATCATAGGGCAAAATGAGTACTGGAATGACTTTTATGGTAATTTTAAGAAAAATTTTCCCAGGAAATACAGTTAGTTTGTACAATTAAATAGTCTATTTGTCTGCCAGGCTCTTTTCCCCCAATATTTTCTAAACATGACAGCTAATTTCAAATTTAGGGAAAGCAGGAATTCATTAGTTACTGTCTTCTTACCATTTTGTGATAGTGACAAGGTAAAAGCGATGCCTGAAATCAGGTGTTTGGAAAAGAGTCATAATGCTCCTTAGTCTTCTGGAAATGCTGGTTCCTGAAAAAAACTGTTGTCTCCCACAGAACTGATCCCAGTCTCTTCCGCAGTGATAATACAGCAAGGTACACTGGGCTTGAGGAGTGAACTCTTGAGCCAGGCACAGACTTTTGTGCCAGTTTTTCTACCTGTTCTTTTCTTCCAGTTCCCCTGGACTAGGAACTGCCTGGAAAGTGGGTGCCATTGCTTTGACTTGTAATGATGAAAAGCCATCCATGGGAACTGTGAATGTATTTGGTTTTATGACTTGTTGCTGTAAGAACTGCAGGACTTAGGTGTTAAGAAAAAGAAAAGCATCTTTTTGACAAGGTGAAAAAAGATATTTGGCCATTTGGGCCAATGTGGTGTCTTCTAGCCAGCTGGAGTTAGGAATATAATGCCTATCATTTATGGATATCCACTTGTGTAGGGGTCCAACAAAGATTCAGACTTACTCCTGGACTGTAACAAACAGCTGTGTGGATTCATCACAAGGAGGTTTCACTGTTTTGGAAGCTTCTCAGGTTGCTTGTTTCCTGGCAGCACTCCTGCTTATTCTGGATTCAGTTTCATGTAACTGGTATTTGTTAGTGATCCCATCTGTGATGCTTTTTTTTTTTTTTTTTTTTTTTTTCAATTGAATAAGAAGCAAAGGATCTGGTGGAGAATAAAGGGATGCTTCTCATCACTGGTTTTTAGATACATGCCAGGAGCATACACTCTACTCATATTATTTGAAAACATTATCCTGGGCCCCTTTTTTCCCCCTTGACAAGATAACAGGCTTTGATGAAGTGGGTTGCAGACAGGTTCAAACATGTCTTCTTCACCTTTTAAAATTGATTTCTAGAAATGTTGTTGGAGGAATCAAAGGATATGTGCAGGAAATGAAACAGGTCTCTTTGACATCAATATGTGTTAATTTAGTGCTGTGGCCTGCAAAAGGAAAACAAATATTCTTAAGACAACATGACAAATCTATGCAAAACATGCATCTTGTTTGCCAGAGTATCAGTTGTGATACCAATTTGCATGAGTTTTACTGACATCATATTACCTGATGTTAACACAGTTTCTTTCTTATGAATATAAGTTCACTTGAAATTTCCTTGGTTGCCATAGAGTATCCTATTTCCAGGCAGGACTGAGGTTTCCTGCTTTTTGTTGAACAGTTTGAAAATAATTGGTTTATATCGAGTTGTAAGAATGTCCCTAATCCTGCCTCAGTTGCCAAAGCTCTTTCTTGTGTAAGTAAATTGTAGCCAAGAGCACTCAGGGTCACTTAAGAAAAACTAGTAGGTAGCTTGTTCCTACTTCTGATGTGGTTACTGGACTGGTTTCTGCATCCTTTTGTAATGGCTGTTTCATTAAATGAACAGGCCCAAGCCTTAGTACCTTGTTCGCATGTCCCTGTCGTGTCTGCAGATCAGTGGATGAGCAGCCGGTACTTAGACATGGCCTGAAGTGCAGCATGGGTGAGGAAAGCCTACTGAGTGAGGTATGAGCATGAGTGTGTTCTGTTAAATCCATTGAAAAATGCAGAAAAATCCACAGGAGGTACTGCAATAAAACCTCCTCAGATTATCAAAGTATCTTTAATTTTACACATTTTCTTCATTTCAGCTTCTTTTGTTTTCACTGCACATTTGCAAGTGTGTTAATTCAGGTTTTCATGGATCATATATTTCTAGATATTGCTGAGAATTTATCCTGAAGAGGTGGTGCAAGAAATTTGATCATGTTTTTAGTGTGTGCTACTGATCCTCTGGGGATATTTCTAGATATTGCTGAGAATTTATCCTGAAGAGGTGGTGCAAGAAATTTGATCATGTTTTTAGTGTGTGCTACTGATCCTCTGGGGCAAGGATTTGTTTGTAAGGACTTCCAAGTGGAGGCTTAAAGCAAAGATGTGCTTTCCAGTGAGTTTGTGAGTGAAGGCTTAAATACCTTTTTGCTGTTCAGATATCACTAGTTTAGTCCTTCAGTTTGAATATCAATTTGTCAAAAAGTTCTTCTTTGTAACTGTTGCTCTCAGTCTCAAGTAGGGTAAATCAGAATGGTATTACGACTGAAGCAGATGAGTAATTTTCCATTGTGATAGGAAATGGTGTAATCTTTGGATGAACTAAGAAATCCTGATAACATACAGTAAATCTCTCAACATCATTAAAGTTGACATTTGGATTAATATGTATGTTGCTACATAGTCTTAATGAGCACGTGGATGCAACTTTTCTGTAAATGAAGTCTTCGATGAAACAATGGATGTTTAAGAGAATGTCATTGTAGACAGGTGAACATAATCATTCTTACCAGTACTTGAATCTTTTGTTTCCTTCTTTTGTGCTTTTTTACCAGTTATGAATAAAAAGTTTTAGGTTTTTATATATAACTATTTGTTTTATATATATGAATACACTCAGTATTTTCCTGTCTTCATAGCAGTCAGAGCCATTCTTTGCTGACAGAGCACACTAGGAAGCAAAGGTCATACTCTGACACTAAAATCTCTTCCACCTCTCAGCTGCAAATTCCTTGCATTTACCTGGTGTCTCATCATCATCTCTTCTGAACTTCAGTTTTCCTGTCAGTCTTTCAGATACAGATTACTTTCTGAGCCCAAGACCTGAAGTCACGTCCTGAATGAAATCAACTATTTTGATAGTTTGTAGACTCGTTTCAAATACTTTGACAACTGTCTGAGCAGAGATTATCAACTCATTAGTGGTATTGCTCACTGGAAAACCAGGAGAGGTCAGTGGGAAGCCTGAACTTCAAGCAAAATTTTATACTGGTTCTTAACTTCAGTATATAGCATCTTTTCATAGTTTTCAATATTGTGAACTTCTAGACATCAGTCTTATTATGCAGCTGTTCTATCTCACAGTAGAAAAAAATCTGAAAAAGGCTAGATAAGAGCAGAAATGAAAAAATTGCTGGCTGGTTCATATCTCTGTCTTGCTCTGAGGACAGAATAGCAGACATTATTATCACTAATAAGTTCTAGGACTGAAGAAGGTAAAAGAAAATTCCCAGAAACTGTGAAGAGACAGAACAGCTTCCTTTTGGCTGGTTACTCCAGCTGGGTAGAGCAACCCACTCAAGAATGCCAGCAGGTTCCAGATGGTCAGGGATAGGTAATGAATATGTCACTGGTGGACTTCCCTGTGATTTCGCTGTTCGATTCGTCTTTCACCCCTGCGTATCTGTTCCACGCCACACAATATGTAGCACAGCACTGATGCTTTTCATCAAATTAATCTGTGAGAACACTTCAGTGTGTCCCAAAGTGTTTTGTTGAATAAACTTTGACACAGTAGAAACTACAAAAATATTTGGCAAAAAGCTACTTTTCTTTTCTTACATATCATAGCAACACAGTTTTCTAGGGTGTTAAATTCAAGGACACCTAGAGATATGTTCACAAATAAATACACTTGTGATGTTTTTGTTGGTTTTTGCTTTATTTTTTACTTGTCTGAGTAAATCTTCATGCTCTCTATTTCTTCTTTTTATCAGTAGTCTCATTCTCAGATGAAAGAAACCCAGGATTAAATAAAAAGTATTCCAACAACTTTTAGGTTTGCCTTTCATCCAACTGGTGACATACCCTTAATACTGTCTAAGCTGCTCTGAAGGTAAGAGGTAAGAAGGGAGAACTGTACTGGGAACAGGTATTTAGTGAACTGCACACCATAGTTAGAGCAGTACTGTTGCCAAAAGAACCTTCCAACTCAGGTCAACTCCCCAAAGGTATGTTTGACTTCAAAGACACTTTTGAAAGAACTTTAGTCTTTAAAATCTTACCCAGTGGCTTTCTCTCTTTTTAACAATTTGATAAAAAAACATATTTAATCAATGTTGTAATTGTTCAGTTCCTTTAATAGTTCTTCTAAAATCCTAACAATAGTCCTTTTTTAATTTTTCCAAAGCTAGAAAGCACCAATGTCTTGAAGCTGACATTGTTGTCACCCTTTAAATGTTTTCAGCAACTTTATTCAGTAAGTCATCACATTCAAAATGCATCCCAGATCTTTTCTTTATACTGCACTTGCTGATGCTGACCTTTGGATTGCGGTTGGTTATTTTTACTGAGGCGAGAAAGACTCCATCAATTTCCTGCAGCAAATTTCATTGTAAATAGTTTGGTGTTTTGTTTTGTTTTGGGTTTTTCTTTTGTTTTGTTTTTGGGGTTTTTTGTTTTGTTTTTTTTATTTTGTTTTTTTAGTGATTACAGTTGCTATATATCTAGAATTACATGGGATAGTGTATCAGTAATAGTGGGAGTGTTTTCACCAACTGAACTAGGATTATATAGACAGCTGTCTTGAGGAACTACTTGGCAATCAGACTTAAAACTCTCCATGGAAGGGTGTGCATCGGAGCAGATGTTCATAAATTCAGTAAGAACTAATATTTTCATTTCAGGACATTTCTAGTTATTTAACACTACTGGTATCCTCTTTATAGCTTTTTTAATATATACTGATCTAAGCATAGGTCAGTAGATGGATACATTAGGTAATTATTTTTGTACCAATAGTATAATTTGGACAAGAAACTACCCTGTGGCATAGCTTTGCAAGCTGCTGATTACACGATGGGTAGAGCCAAAGCAGTGACCAGGCAGTAAAAAACAGTTGTCAGTATAGAGGGGGGATAGAAATAGAAGTTTTTGCACACTTGAATTTTCCTCCTTTGTTTTCTTCTTAATACTCTTTGGTTTTCATTTAATGAGAAATACAAAGTTCTTTTGATCTTTAATTACTTTTGTACCTATGTTAGTACATTTTGTTAAAAATGTTTGCTAAGGATACAGGACATGGGCAATCATGCTGTTGCTGTCTTCTAACTTTTTTGCAACGACATTTAAATCTTTTGGACAAGTTCCAGAAATTTGACAGACGCAGATAAGTCTGAAATTTATTGCATTTGTAGGATCCTAGGATAGTTCACATGTAAAGGGGCCTTGGGAGATCTCTAGTGCAACCTCCTGCTCAAAGCAGGGCCAGCCAGGGGTTCAGACCAGGTTATTCAGGGATTTGTTCAGGTGGATTGTGAAATCCTCCAGTGGAGGAGATGGTTTATCTGGGCAACCTGCAGCCCTGCTGGACTGTGCTGGGAAAACTTTTCCATATGCACAGGCCAAACCTTTCTATTTTCACCTTTTCCCTGTTTTCTGTCACCCTTGTGTCACACTCCTGTGAAGAGCATGACTGTGGGAACATCAGCATTGCTGAGCTGCTCTTAGATCCCTCAGAGCTGTCTCTTCACCACAGTAAACAGGCCCAGTTCTCTCAGCCTCTGCTCACAGGGTGAGTGCTCCAGCTCTGACCACCACCAGTGGCCTCCACTGACCTTGCTCCACTTTGTCAATGTCTTTCCTCTTCTGGGGAGGAGAGGGCAAGTCTGGCCCAGTGTTGCACATAAATGCAGTCTAATTGAGTATCTACTAAAGGATCACTTTTCTGCAGTTTCTCTATGTTCTATGCAATAGGCAACCTGGTAGATGATAATGGCCATGAAGTCCAACAATAAATAATACCTGCATAATAAATTAAACTTTTAATGGATGCTGTATTTTCAGACATGCCCAAATTGAAAAGACCTTCAGTGCCTTATGGTACGGAATCTAATCATAAGGGAAGAATCTGTAAGAGACTTGGGTTTATCAATATGGATGCTTTCAGTAGTTCCCCTGTGTAATTACATCCTATACCCAAAAGATTTTTGGTTTTTTTTCAATCTGTAACATCGCAAATAGATGCTTTCCCTTCCTGAGAAACACTAAATAGCCATTTTTCTTTCTTCTCATACTGTGCCTGATTTTGTATGTCTCTTTCATTCCTTTTTGACTTGCCTTTCAGAATTCTTTCTGAACATTATTTTACTAGCCACTTTTCTTGCTTGAGAGATGAGGTGATTCAGCTTGAGTTAATACAGTTACAAAGCTTCAGCTTGTATTTGTCTAGAACAGATGATATAAACTTGTAGCTCTGACCCACAATTATCTAACAGGTATTGAATTCATCACTGGCAGAGGTATTGCCTTACTTGTGTCTGATGTAAGAATTATTCCCTTATCCTCTCTCAATCATCCCAGCTAGCTGTGTGACTTAATGAGTATGTGTACATAAAGTAAAGGAATGTTGTTAATACAATACATGAATGTGTTTCTGGGTGAATATAGGGAGCCATTGGCTAATTTTTCAGTGCTCATGGCTGATTGTACTGTCCTTATAACCCCTTCCCAACCGCTGTTGATGCACTCAATGTTTTTACTTTTAAGTTACCGATTCTTGCGGGTTTGGATGTCGTTTTTATTACTGGAAGCCTCTTAGGATGTTCACTTCTTATGAATTAATTTAACTTAAATTTGTTCAACTATTGGGCCATTTGCCCTTTTTTTTCCCATGACTCAAAATTCAATAGCCCTGCTTTCAATTAAAATGTAATGCCTTGGACAGAAAATGAGCCTTCATGTGTGTTTCCGGTATTTTCTGTTTCTAAAAATATGCTGGGATTTTTTTGTTAAAACTGTTCTAGGTATTCAGAGTTACCCCATTGTAATTTTATAATGAACCCTAAATTAAAAATGCTCTCTCTCAAATAGACCTGTAAGTGATTTGGTGATTGTTATTTTGCACTGGCATTGTCTCATTCTTCCTCTTACACTTCCAACATTCTTTCATTAACCTGCAGAAAAAGTGTACTTTGAGTACTAGATAAGCTTGATATACATAATAGTACATGCATGCAAGAACAAGTTGATGATACTCCCATTCTGGAAATCATTCCCATTAACAGAAACATATGATTCTTTCAGAGGCCTTGTTAGCAGCAGCCCATGAATCTTGATTGAAGCAGTGCCAGTACTGCAAATGCAAAGGCAAGAGAAGCCAGATAGGCTGCAAAATTCCTTTAAGTGGGAGGCAAATGTTGACAGCAGAAAGAATTGTGTAGATTTAATTTTTTGGTGGGTTGGACAGACTGACAAGAAGAAAATTATTTTTTGAAGGGTTTTGACATGACTTTTAAGTGTAGCAAAAGGATGTTTTTACTCTGGGGTGCCTAATTTTAATAGAAAAAATATATTCATTAGAGAAGTTTTGTAATAGGTGTCAAGGACTTTGAAGAGAAATGTAATTAACATCATTTTATTGGCACTGTAAGAGTAAAGCAGAGACTAGTGAAAAAGAGCTACTAACTTGGCTTTCCATTTTATAAATCCATAAAGGAAAAATAAGCTACTCCCCTCAAAAAAATTCCACATAATTGGGCTGACAATATTTCCAGGATTTTACAGCTCAAAGTCTGGAGATAGCTCAAGATAAATTTTCATAGGGAATAATATGTCTAAAAAGATATAGGTAGAAATGTGGTTTTGTCTCTGATACTTTTCTAGTCAGGGCCTCTTTTTGCATGACTGAAATATGCATGTTTTCTTCCAATGAAGAGGAATGAGAGATGTGTGTTACACAGAAGCAAATGCAAGATTACTGTGTTAATGGTAAAAGGCAAAAATGAGGCATGTTTGAGGATTGATCCTGGAGGAGGTAGTTGAATAGCTCTGTGTCTCCCTGGTTTAATTTGATTAGTTCAGAACAAAAATGAGTGGAAAATATATGAAGTGTCTTCTTGAAATGCTTTATTTTTGCTTTTTACCTAAGATCAGGGGTGCAGAAAAAGTACCACTGAGATCTCCTGTTTGCGCTCTATGGAGGAATGCTGTTCATTATGGACATTTTATTTCCACTGGTGTCGCTGGTTGACACTGACTGACACTGACTGGATGTCAGGCACCCAGCAAGCCACTTGCTCAGTCCCCTCTGCATCTGGACAGAGGAGAGAAAATTTAATGAAGGGTTCATGGGTTGAAATAAGGACTGGGAGAAAACACCCATCAATTGCCATCAAAGGCAAAACAGGTGCAACTTAGAGATATAAAGTGAATTTATTGCTACCAAAATCAGAGCAGGATAATAAGAAGTAAAATAAAACCCTAAAAACACCTTCTCCCTATCCTGCCCCTCCCTCCTTCCCAGCTCTACCTCCTACCCCAGCAGCACAAGGAGACAGGGAATGGGAGTTATGGTCAGTTCATTATCCGTAGCTTTTCCTGCTGCTCAGGGACAGGAATCCTTCCCCTGCTGCACCATGGATCCCTCCCCTGGGAGACAGTTCTCCCTGAACTTCTCCAGCACATGTCCATCTCAGAAGGAGCCGCTCCCTGTGAACTGCTGCAATGTGAGTCCATCCCACAGGCAACAGTTCCCTGTAGTATTGTCCACAAGGGTCCCAGGATGAGGGAAGAGACGAGAAAGTTGACTCCATGTATCAGCAAGCTAGGTTTATTATTTTATAGAAAATATATTAAAACTATACTAAAAGAACAGAGAGAAAAGATTTCATCAGAAGGCTAAGCTAAGAATAGGAAAGGAATGAATAACAAAGGCTTGTCTCTCACCGAGACAGTCTGGACAGGTGAACTGTGATTGGGCGTTAATTCCAAACAACCAGATGAGACCAATCACAGATTCCCCCTGTTGCATTCCACAGCAGCAGATAAGAATTGTTTACAGTTTGTTCCTGAGGTCTCTCAGCTTCTCAGGAGGGAAAAATCCTAAGGAAAGGATTTTTCCTAAAACATGTCGGTGACAGTTCCCTTCAAACCTGGTCACTTCTCCATGAGGTGCAGTCCTTCAAGGACAGGCTAGTCTAGCATGGGTCCCTCTCAGATCAGGTCTTCCATGTAGTCACAGCCTACTCTCAAGTATCCACCTGCTCTGGTATGGGGCTCCTCCATGTGCTGTGGGTGGATCTCTGCATCCCGATGGATCATCATAGGCTGCAGGGGGACTGCCTGCTTCACCATGATCTTCACCACAGGCTGCAGAGGATTCTTGGCCCTGGTGCCTGGAGCATCTCCTGCTCCTCTTCTTCACTGACCTTGGTGTCTACATAGTTTTTCTTCTCACATTTTCTCACTCTGCTCTTCTCTGGCTGCGATTACAACTGCCCCACCATTTTTGTTTTGTTTCTTCTTTAAATATGTTATCACAGAGACATTACCACCATTTATAGTTGTCCCAACTTTGGCCAGCAGCATGTCCATCTCTGGAGCCACCAGGAACTGGCTCTGCCAAACACTGAGGAAGCTTCTGGCAGTTTCTCACAGGAGCCACCCCTGTAGCTCCCTCTACTTCCAAAACCAGGCCACGCAGACCTAATACAGCTGGTCACAAGATCCTGTACTGCCTATAGCTTTCTGTAAGCAGCAACACACATTCCCCTGCACTAGGAACACAGTCTGCAACCAGCAGCAAAGCAGTGGGAGTCAAGCATTAAAGAACTGCCTGCTCTGTGTAAGGACAGCACTTGGGCTACCCCCAGTGCCAGGGACCATCCTGGTGTAGATGAGTGACACTGGAGTGGGTTGGCATGTTCCAACTCTCCGGGCAGGATGGCGACCGACCTTTTTGACATGTGCAGGAATGTGCTCAAGAGCTGTGTGGCTGTAGTCTGGCAGCTACCATCTCTTGGTAACTCTGCTTGAGCAGGGGAGGTTGCAGGTCCTTTCTTGCCTCTGTGGTTCTGTGACTCAAATCACACTCAAGCTAAGAAAGCCCCTCCAGATTTCATGACATGGGAAGGTTTGAATGATTCCATATGCTCACAAAGAGCCAGGTTTGTCTCCCACAAGTCAATTGTCCATGTGGCAGCCACCTCTTTTCTTTTGGGGGATTTATCAGTGCGTGCACAGAAAACTAACAAGCTAAACACAAACATGAGGGGCGCAATGAATGCAACATCTCACAAAAGGCATTGGTTCTGTTTTTGTAGCATGTGTTGCAGGTGACCATTGTTTTTGCATTTGGCAAGTAAAAATTTTCTGCTAAAGCAACTAGCTATGTGTTAGTGCTGTGAGCAAGCTGGCAGCTTGATCCTGGCCTGGATTCCTTCATGAGATTGTCTTAATGCTTCTTTTCTGTGATGGTACTATGTAGCAGTCAGAATTGCTGCTAGCATATTCCAGGGTAAGGAAGCAAAAAGGACCTTTGTATAATATCCACAGATGTTTTATTCAGCCTCATGGTGAGATGTTCAGGTCCCAGCACACACACACAGAGGGTCTCACTTTCTCTCTGCAGGGGCCTGGGGGCTGACCCTGGTCTCAGGGCAGTACATAGATGAGGGCCAGTCAGAGAATAGGGAAGGAATGGCTCAGGAACATAGGAACAGACATAGGAACAGGAGAAGGAGCCAGTGGGATCTAACATCTTTTTGAGGTAAGCGTCTTGTGTCTCCCTAGACCAGGGAATGTGCCCCCCCAGGGTCTCCACAGTACTAGTCATGGAGTGACACAAGGAGTGTACACAGTAGCGGCCGACTATGGTTCAATTCAAAAATATAATACAGTTTGTCTTGCTCCAGTAATTAGTGTATTGCCTCTGTCTTTTGAGAAGACTCCTCTTTTTGCTCCAGTCTTACTTGAAAGTAACAGTGCTTGACACAACACTGTTTTTTGATGACTTTGGTAGTCTTTGGCCATGGTCTGAAGAGCCTGTAGCCTGTAGTGCCACACTGGGCATTAAATCTGAGGCTTTGTACAGGGCATAGCATGGAGGCAAATTTCTTCATGAAGGCAAATTTCTTCATGAAGGCTTTGGGGTTTATTGTTAAAGTCTTTAAAGAAGAAGAAGGAAAATCTTTTCAGAGGCTTTCTACCAGGCATTAGATTTAGATATGTATTATAGGCAGTGCCTTTGAGATAGAGTAATTGTAAATTGACTTCACTATTCACTGCTTCATTGTGAGAAGACTGGCAACAGGAGAAGTTACTCTGGGGGATGTTTGGGATAAAGCATAAGAAAATAGGTGTGGGAGGACAAGAGATTTCCTAATAAGTTGTTGATGTCTTTGGTACCAGGGCAAAAACAAGAAAAAGTTGGTCACATTGTGGAAACCCAATATAGATGGAAAGGCACCCCCATACGAAATGTTCAGTACCCCATGTTATACGCGAGTGGCTACCATAGAACAGAATGACAAAAGCAGTAGTGAGGTTTCATGTTTGTTATCCTCCTAACCTGAAAAGGCTTTGTAAGGGTGTCTTTAGATTTTCAGATGCATTTTTTGATGGAGAATAGATCCTTAGCCCCAGGCTTGAGCATTTGATTTGACTTTATTTTTTGCAATTGTTAGTAGGGGCTTTTATCTAAAGTAGTATCATTCCTGACACTGGTAAGAGGGCATGCAGTAGTTCCCTTGTTTGTAGTGGGTCCTACCAGGCTCGTGCCCAGCATGGCTGCGGGACCTCCATGGGGATCAGTTCTTTGACACCTGTGATCCAGTGAAATCAGCCTGGCGTCTCTGCTGATGGCGCTCACTCCACCTCATGGAGGTTAGGATGTCACGTTCCATCGTCCTTAGATTCTCCCGCAGTGTTCGGTGCTGTGTGCTGCGGGACCTCCCCCGGGATTGGCTCCTTGTCACCTGTGGTTCCATGAAAGAACCTTGGCGTGCTTGCTGAAGGCGCTCACTCCTCCTTGGGGAGGCATGGATGCCCTGTTCAATCTGTCTCTCATAGCATTCCATCCTCCTTGGATTCTCCTTCAGGGGCAGTGTGCTGCGGAACCTCCCTCGGGTTCGGCTCCTTGTCACCTGCGTTTCTCTGTAAGAGTGCTGGTGCCCCCGCTGTTGGCTCCTGCTCCTCCCATAAGAGGCACGGATGTACCAGTCACGCCTTAGAGCTCGTCCCTCATCGCGTTCCATCTCCCTTAGAAACTCCCTCAGTGTTTGGCTGGAAGATCTGCGTGACCTCTGCCGGGATCGGCTCCTTACTGCCCTCGGTTCTATGAAAGAAACCTGGTATTCCTGCTGACGGCGCTTACGCCTCCGTGAGAGGGCACGGACACGCTGTTTGGTCCTTTGGCCCTTGTCACGAGCAGTGCTCCGAGCCCTGCTCTGCCACCGTCTCCTGCTGCTTGAGTGGTTGTAGCCCTGGGCCTGCTGGACCCTGGCGCGGCCATCGTGATGCCTCCTTGGATATCTGCTTTGGCTCTTCTCTTGGGCCCTGCCACGGCTGCCACCACGGCTGCCACCACGACTGCCACCACGGCTGCCACCACGACTGCCCCCACGGCTTCCACCACGGCTGCCCCCACGGCTTCCACCATGACTGTCCCCACGGCTGCCACCACGGCTGCCACCACGGCTGCCCCCACGGCTGCCACCATGGCTGCCACCATGGCTGCCCCCACGGCTTCCACCGCGGCTGCCACCACGGCTGCCCCCACAGGTGCCACCACAGCTTCTGCTGTAAGACTTGCGGTGCTGGCATCCTGGGGAATTATGCTGACCTCTTTCTGCAGAGCTGGACCCAGCTCGCTCTCCTTCAGTATGGCTGGCAGAGCTGATGGACTCCTCAATAGAGTGCACCTCAGAGTTACTGTCTCCCACCACGTCACATGTGTGTGGGAAAGGTGACTGGCATATCAAGCCCTCCACTCTTCTGTGGAACCACTCCACCATGCAGTAAAAGCAGAAAGGGTGCCAACGCCAGCTCATGGAAGGTTGGTCATTAATGCCAGCCTGGCAGATTGGGCACCTTAGGTTCTCTGAAGCACCTGGACGTGCAGCCTGGGATACCTGGCTGGTGCTGGCAGCAAGGGAAGAGGTGCCGCTTTCAGCCAAGTCTTCCTCTGAGGCCATTTTGACCTGCAAACCAAAGTGACAAGCTGATGTGTGCCCTGGTGCTGGGGATACAGTCTGCAGCCAGCAGCAAAGCTACCAAAGTCCAGCATTAAAGAGCTGCCCACTCTGCCTCAGGACAGCACTTGGGCTGCCACCAGTGCTAGGGACCATCCTGAGGCAGATGAGTGACACTTGAGTGTCTTGGCATGTTCTAGCTCTTGAGGCAGGATGCTAACTGACCTCTCTGATACGTGCAGGCAGGAGCTGGGGGGCTGGGAAAGGAATTCCTGGCCTCTCAGCAGCTGCAGACAGAGCCTGAGTGCATGGCAGATTGGGACCAGCGTCTCAGGTCCTGTCAGTGTCCTTGTCCAGCAAATCTCTGTGCCCTCAGAAAGCACACAATGCTATGGGGATCCTTTTTACCCCCCACCTTCAGATGTCGGTCCCCAGTGGCAGAGGCCAGACACTGTGGCCTTTCGGGGCTTCTCCAAGCATCCAAAAGGCTTGTTGTCACACGTGTCACAATGACTTCCTGGTGACATCGTGGGGCTTTCGGGGACCACACCCAGAAGACACAAACTCCAGCCCTAAGCAATGAAAACTTCCAAGATAGCTCATCTTACATGGCTGCTCCACTGTCAAGCAAAATCCCAATGCCATATTTTTCATATAAATTCATAGGTTACACTGATAATACTCAGCCCTGTGTTTGTTTTAGAAATAAACCAGCTCAAGGCATTTCTTATTCCTCAGTCAATTTTGTAGGTCAAAAGAGGTGATACGCTGCTGGAGCAGTCTGTCCAGTGTGCAGCTCCCAGCATAAGTAGAGATGGACATACTGGAGAGTGTCAAGTAAGGGTTCACAAGGATGACGAAGGGTCTAGAGCATCTCTTCTACAAAGACAGGGCTAGGAGTGCTGCCTCCAGGCTGTTCAATCTGGAGAAGGCTCCATAGGGGATCTTTTCCAATGTATACCAATAACTGAAAGCAAGGTACAAAGAAGACAAAATGAGGCTCTTTTGAGCGGTGCCCAGAACACAGAACTTCTCTCTGAATATTGGGGAACTTTTTTTACTGTGAGGGTGACCAAGCACTGTCAGGGTGCTTGTGGACTCTTCCCTCCTTGGAGATGATACTCAAAAGCTGTCTGGCTGTGGTCATGGGCTAGTTGGCACTGCTTTCTGGTAGAAACCTGGTGTCCCCAGTATCCCTGCTGCCTTCTGTTGTAATTCTGGGCTCATAGCCTGGCCCTCATCATGATCCCTTCTCATCTGCTTCTCTCTCTGTGTTTGACCTTAAGTGCTGCGGGACCTCCCCTGAAATGGGCTCTCGTTGCCTTTCTTTCCCTGGAGGAAACTCAACTCCCCACTGCTGTTTCTTGAGCTTCCCATAATAAGGTGGGACTGGCTCTTCTGGGTTTAGAGCTCAACCCTTGTCATGGAGTGAAACCAATTAAAGTGCCACAGCTTGTCTCAGTCTTGGTAGATAACAAAGTCTTGTTCACATAAGTGTGATAAGCTCAGCTGAAGTAGTCTTGCATTAGCTTCAGCAAAGATGCCACTTTCATTCCAAAACTTCCATGTACTCTCAGTTGAAAACAAAGCACAAGGCTGGGACTTGTTGCAAGGTCTGGTAGATGATTCAAAGTGGAGCATTTTGTCTTAACCTTTAGTACCCATCAGGACTGACCATACAGACTTTTAAGTATCTTCAGCTTTCCAGGAGAAGGAGTTTAGTTGTTTATAAAACCAATGGCATCCTTGCCTGTATCAGCAATAGCGTGGCCAGCAGGACCAGGGCAGGGATTGTTCCCCTGTGCTCAGCACTGCTGAGGCCACACCTTGGATGTTGTGTCCAGTTCTGGGCGCCTCACAAAGACATTGGGGGGATGGAGTGAGTCCAGAGAATGGCAGCGGAGCTGGGGAAGGGTCTGGTGCACAGGTCTGATGAGGAGCAGCTGAGGGAATTGTGATTGTTTAGCGTAGAGAAAAGGAGGCTCAGGGGAGACTTCATTGCTCTCTTCAACTACCTGAAAGGAGGTTATAGTCAGGTGGGGTTTGGTTCTTCTCCCAGGCAAGTAGTGGCAGGATGAGAAGACATAGCATCAGGCTGTGTCCGGGGGGGTTTGGGTTGGACAGCCGGGACCATGTCTTCACAAGAACAGTTACCAAGCATTGGAACAGATTAGCCCGGGGGGTGGTGAAATGTCTGTCCCCGGAGGTATTTAAAAGACATGCAGATGTGGCACTTAGAGATGTGGTTTAGTGGTGGACTTGGCAGAGCTTGATTAACAGCTGAACTTGATCACTTTAAAGCTCTTCTTGAACTTAAACTTCCATGGTTCTAGTGAAATATATGTGTACATGTAGATTGACTTTCCCCACCTGCCTTTTAGAATTATCTAATTTAGTACTGTGTTCACAATATATTTGGGAAATTCCTTTATTTAATTTAGTACTTACTGTGCTTGTAACACTTTTCCCTCTTCATGCACCTTTGTCTCTCCCCTCCGTACCCCCATAGCACACCCCTTTGTATGATTGCATTGGATCTATTTTCAAAGAACTTTTTATCTATTAAACCTGCCCAAATGAGTATTTTACTTACTTAATTGATGCTTGCTGCTTTCCAGATTAATCTTCCACTGAATGCAACATACCACATTTTTTTACATGTGTTCAAGTATTTTACAATAATGAAATGTTCTTCTGATGCTTTAGTGGTTGTAAATAACTTTTTAATCCTAAATTATTGAATATATATCCCATCTGAGGTCTTTTAGGTGTGTTCTGTGGGAGGTTTTAAAAAACCTTATGACTGTAACATTAGAGAACTGTCTGCTGGTGCAGGCTTTAAATAAATTATTTGATCTCATAAAAGCAGCATAAACATTTATTAACAAATCATGACATGGGCTTTTCTTTTCAAAACATTTTTTCTTTATACTTGTTGGAAGTGAAAGAAACTTTTATATGAATGTTGGATTATGCTGTGGCTGTGTTTCTCCTTTCCACTCTTGCTTTCCCATCCCTGAAGCAGCATGTTTCTGAGATTCACAGCTGTCCCTTTTCAGCTGTAATTCAATTATAATTAGCTCATTATAAGCATTGCCATTTTCTGTGCTGTCAACAATATCACTGCTGCAAAAGCAGCTTCTTCTCTGGTACCTGTACTGTGAGGGAGCTCTCAGGCACTATATGAGATGCTCTGTGCAGGATGATGAATTCAATTATTTGTTGTTATCCATTGGTTATAGAACATTAGGAAATAAAGAATTCAGAACTATTCTACCTGAAAATATTTTTTGTTTCTTTTTTTTAAATGTAAATTATAGCGTGTTCTACAGATTAGCAATTATATATATATATTATTTTTTTTTACTACTGCATTTCTTAATTGAAGAATATTTTTGAGCAAGAGTTAACTTTATTTCTTATCTTTAACTAATTCAGAAGTGCTTGAATGGAAGCTCAGTAACAAGAAGAAGTTTCTTCAGTTTTCTAGTATTTGTACTGAAAGTTAGCTATTGAGGTTAGAATCCAGTTTAGTTCTGACAGATCACATTTACAAAAAGCATCGAGCTGTGATGATGTTATTCCCTTTAAAAGACTGACAGCTGGAATTGTGAGCCTCATCTGTTCCTGCTCCTGTTGAGATCATTTGGCTTCCCTTTCAGCTGGGTAAGAATTAGTTGAGGAGCGTAACCTGTGGCCTGTCACCTCTGCCTCTCAGCGCTGCTGAGGGTCCAGGTTCTCTTAAAGACAGCAGTCCTTGTCTCGTGAGTGCAGACAGCACAGGCGTTCAGTGCATGGTCTGGGTAGGAATGTGTAAGGTAAAACTTCCTAAGGATGACAGCTACCATGTCACTGATGGTTCTGTTTTGTGATATTTTTCAGAAATGGAAAAATTTCAGGGTTCCGAAGGCAAGAAGGAAGATGAAGAAAAGAAATATCTTGATGTAATCAGCAACAAAAACATAAAGCTGTCAGAGAGAGTTCTGATCCCTGTCAAACAATATCCAAAGGTACTGTAAATCTTGGCTAACATTTGTTTAATATTTATTAATATAATGATGAAGAAGTTATACACAACCATTTTTATTGAGTCATAATATGCAGGCTTTGTGGTAGTAAAAAAAAAATAAATTAAGCTCCTATTTAAATGTATTTGTTAGCCATTACATGTTTTAGCTTCTGTCTCGGAGCCTTTCAGTAAAGCAATTAAAGTGAATGAGATTTTTTTTCAAATTCAGGTAGGTTTTGTCCTTACACAAACTGCTGAGGTTTTTTCTCAGTTTGTTTTTTGGTGTCTTTTTTTTGTTCTAGATATATCATCCTTTCATAAAATAAAATACCAGTTGCCCAAAAAAAAAAATGTTCCATTAACTCCAAAAAGCTTCCTCATAAAAGAGTTGGGGGATTTTCTCTGGTGTAATAAGTTTTAAAAGATCAGATGTCAGGATTACTGAAGGCTGTGACTGACAATGTACATTGCTGTTGATAAAAATCAAATGTTTTAGCATCTAAGGCTTTCTTTTTAGTTCTCATTGTTACATACTTTAATGCAGAAAAATGATTTTATTTCTTGCAAAATTTAGCTGCTCATGGGAAGCTTTTGGTTTATATTTTATAAAAATTATTGGGTTTTTTTTGAACTTGGGTGTTTATTTGTTTTTCTTATACAGTTTTTAATTTTACATAAACAGTTATTCCAATAGAATTCATACTGAAATGATAAACATCGCTGTTTGTCTCCAGAGTATTTTTTCCTTGCTGATTTATTATCACATGGTACATGGTTCACCATTAGCCTTGATTACACTTTGAGCTTTTTGCTTTATACTTTCATCAGAGCAATAAATTACATTGGGTAAAAAGCTCATCAAACAAAATGAAAGGTGTAAAAAAAACTGAGATTCATTGATTCTAGCTGACACTTACCTCATGACTAGTGAATATAAAACTGAGATAATGTAATAATCCAAATGGTAAAGACCTTAGAAACACATACAGTGCTCTAAGGAATTACTTTCTTGCTGCATAGCCTGAGGTGCTTTGCCTTGATTTGTGATGTTTTGTGTAAGTGCTGTAGGTGACCTGAAGTCCTTAGTCAGGATGTAATAGTGCTGTAATTTTGTAACAGTAGTGTGATAATAATTCAGAATACTGTTTGATGAAGGTAGTAGAATAAAAGACAAACTATTTAAAAGACAAAACACTATTATCTATCCAATATAGCACCTGAATGTGATTAAATTAGCTTCATTTACTTTAATGAACGTGTCATATTAATGAATAGTAAAAGATATAAGGCATTTTTTACTGCTTTTGAGTGGTGGAGCAAAAGAAGTCAATGTGATGGAGATGAAATACTTATTCAGTAATGCAGAATAATATCTTGCAGGGTTTCTGTAGTTGATTTGCTAGCAATATTCTGTGCTTGGCATGGAACAATTCCCAGAACTGCAGGTTTCCTGATACTGTCTCTAGGATCTATCTTTCAAGGACTGCATTTGCACTTTGTATCCAACAGCTGATTGCTGTGATCTAGTGTCTTGTCTTTTCTGGATAATTGTATACATTAGGCAAATCAGCACCCAGCAGTTGCTTCAGCTTGCTTTATAAATAATGAAAAAATGTAGAAAATAATTAAGAGGATTAATTTTATATATTTGGTATAATATGTTAATAATAGAAGCAGACTTGTGTTTATAAACAGTTAAGATAATTACCATATGATTTCACTTAGGAGTCGTTTCTGTTTGAAAGATCATTGTTATAAATCATTCATTCATTGTTTGCTGATAAGCTTTTTTGGGCAGTGCTAGGTAAGCAGGGTTCTGTAAATATGCAGAAAGTGTTCAAGTGTATAAAATTGTTGAAAAAAAAAAATCTGCCCAGTTAAAAACCATGTAAAGCAACAGTTTACAGGCTCTCTATTTAGGAATGAGGGCAGCTCTTGGAAGACATTTGCACTTACTTTAACTTCATGTAAAAATTCAAATTGCTCCAAGGGAACCTTTGGCCTAAAAATGTATTATGGTCTGTAGGCTAAACTTCAATAACAGCTGTGGAGTCAGCAGCGTTTTAAGGTTTGAGCAAAAGTTAACACAAAAGCCTTCTAGTGGCTAAATAGTTCTTGAAGTTGCAGAATAAGCCTTATGAAATTGTCTCTACTCAAGTGTCCACAGTCTGGTGCAACAGGACAACAGGAAAAAAATATCAAAGACTGTGATTAGCAACAGCTGTCTTATGTTACCAGCTGGTAAAGACACAGGCCTCTTTCCTCTGCTCTAAAACAGGGATCTAAAATAGAGATGGGGTGTTAGTTGATCCTTCAGCAATGATCTTTTCTGAGGTTAATTATCTTAAATACCAGCAGCCCAAGTAAAAACAGCATCTCATTTAAACATGCTCCACTATAAAGCAGATATTTTTAATGCAGTCAAAATTTCTATTGAAACAGTGATGCAATGTCTTTTGATCCTTCCTTCTGTCCCATAATGCCTTTTTTTTTTTTAACTTTCATGATATGTTAATTCCAACTAAGATTTTCATGCAAATACCTCAGGGTTTGTTTAAAGACTTCAGCACAAAACAGCGTGAACTTATTTCAAATACATCAGATATGGGAAAAGAGTGGGTTATTTAAAAAAATTTTTTAAATCCCCCCAAAATCTGAAATAATCTTGTTGCTGAAAAACAAAAGTGATGGTTTAGATGCTTGGTGGGCAACTTTGTAATTTGCATGGCAATACAAATTTTTGCCATTTACTTACTTGTAGTTTGGCTTCTGCTGTTTTCTGAAGTTCCTACCTTTTTCTGTGATAACTTGTTTAAGGAACATCTAAGCTGGGCTTTGCAAATTTGTTCCTTTGCACAGTTTAAGAATTTGAGAGCTTGTTTGAAGCCTTAGCTTCATGTAGCACACAAATAGGAAGTTTTTGTTTGCAAACTTGTGTGGTACACATTGTAAATTTAAAATATTGCTCACTTTGGCTCACTTCTGCCCTCATTATCCCTGGCTTCAGCTTAGCTGGGTTTCAGCCATTGAGGAATAGCTCAGTTTGTTGATTTCTTTTGCTTTCTGTTAGTGCAGATATATGAAATAACTGAAAAGTTAAAAATAAAGAGTATGTGTATAAAAGTCTTAAATATTGCAGTGCATTTGTCTTGGTTTGACCTCAGCCAGCAACCAAGCCCCATGCAGATTCTCACTCATCCCTGCACCTGTGGGATGGGAGAGAGACGGGATAGTGACAGTGGGCTGAGACAGGAGACTTTAATAGCTAAAGCAAAAGTTGTGCATGGAAGTGAAGCAAAACAAGGAATGTCTTCACTGCTTCCCATGGACAGGCAGGTGTTCAGCCATCTCCAGAGAATAGGGCCCCATCATCTTTAATGGTGACTTGGGAAGACAAATGCTATCATTCCAAATGTCTCCTTCTCCCACCTTTATATGCTGGGCATGACACTGTATGGTTTGGGATATCCCATTGGTATTTGGGGTCAGCTGTGTGTCCTCCCAACTTCTTGAGAACCCCCAGCCTGACCCTGCAGGTCAGGTGGGATGAGGAGCAGAAAAGCCTTGACACTGTAAATGCTGCTCAGCAATATCAAAAACATCTGTATTATATCAACATTGTTTTCAGCACAAATCCAAAACACAGACCCAGACTTCAAAGAAAGTGATCTCTACCCCAGCCAAAACCAGCCCAGCATCTGTTATTACTTTAAAGATTCAGTGCCATGTATTGTTAGTTTTTATTGTTTTATGCTTGATAAACTCATTACTTCAAGCAAATAACTTAGAAACACTCAGCTAAAGAATTTACTGTGAAGGGTGAACTTTTCTGGTTTTATTCTGTCTTTAATGTGTAACTCAGACAAGTAACATGATTTTTATTTAGCATTCTCATTCTTTCATTTGTTGTTTCTCTCAAACCTCATGGTTTCTGTTATGCTTTCAAAGCAACTGTTGTCATATTAATCATCTGCAGGCGATTTGTGTGTTTAGTTCACTTTTAACTAAGATATGAAGAATAATATATATATCCATTAAATGGAATGAAAATAAAATTAGAAAATTTCTGAGAGAAGTGGGACCTGGGCTGAATGAGTGGCCATGACTTCTCTCTGTGGTTTATATTGTTTTAATTAAATAAGTACCTTGTTGTTGGGTAAGGCAGGAAGAATGTTTGATCTGTCACTGATCCTGTAGTTGTTTCAGGAGAGTATAAAAACTCCAACACTTTAATAAGAGGAAAAAGAGCTAAGTATCTAACTACAGAATGGAGATTTTTACTTGCCTTGCTAGTATTTTTTTCCTCCTGTGTAAGACAAGAAAAGCCTTTATACTTTGCAAGATCCTGGAATTTAGACTGATGCCAAACTAAATCTGGAGATTTCATTGGTTCAGTATTCAACTGAGTTCTTTAAAGAGAAGCCTGAACATTGGAAGACAGAAAATTATTAATTTACATGAAGTGTGTTGTACTGAAATTGATCCTGCAAATAGTTGTATAAATAAAGAATGCTTTCTCATATATCTTGAAAGACTTCTATCCCTACCTGGTCTTAATGAAAGAACTGAACATGCATCTTTGTAACAAAATAATGCTTTTCTGCTTTATAAATGTGTGGGGAAGTTTCAAAATTCCTTTTTAGTTGAGCCCAGTTCAATTTTCATATTCAAGTGTAATTGTCACTTAGAATCTCCGATCCACATAACACCAGGAATAATAGGGGCAAAAACTACCTTACTATACTGTGTTTAATCTGGAATTTATTAGCACTTGATTTCTTAATTAAATTTCAGTTTCTGAAGTCATGATATACAGAAAATTATTCCAGAAAATTTATATAGTATTTTAGTACTTAAGGTTTATAAAAATCTAGTGAAAAGATACTTGAATAAGTGTTATTCAGTGGTGAAAGACCAGGCCCTATTAAGCACTCAGATATTAGAAGAAGGATCTTTTGAGTTTTCTAATGACTCAATTCTGCTTCTTACCAAATTCCCTATTAATGTATAGTTTCAATTTTGATCATTAGCTATATGTCAGATAGACCAGCAGAAATATTTCAAAATTTGAATTATAGTTGAGTACTGTTGACTTTTTTTCTTCAAATAAATAGCTATAACCAAGAGATTTTCTTTAAATCGCTTCTGTATGAACTGTCCAACTAATTTTGAAAAGTGAAATAAAATATGTGAACATTTGAAGAGAGAAAAGTTGGAAAAATAGTTGTCTTCCTGTACTTAAGCTGAGAGAAAAGGTAAAACCTCTCAAACCTCAAAATCTCATTCTACTTCTCCGAAATTTTCTTGCAAGTGGTGCAATTCTGCTATTCAGTGCAGTTTTTCAGTATTTCTGATTGTACTCAAGACCCAAAACAGATACTAATCTTCTGTTCCATTTAATTACAATAGGCATTTGGGAAATCCAGACAAATATGTTGGCTGTACTTTCAGTAAAATACATTTTAAAGTCTCACACAATTTCCACCCCCCCGACTTACCTAGGACCTGATCTTTCATCCATCTCTCTATTTCCCTTTTTCAGGTAAGTTCAGGAAATGAACCCTGAGTCTAATGCTTCTAGGGCCAATGCCAGTCTTGTGGAGCTCTTGAATGGTTACAGGAAATGCCTTTTATTATATAAAAATAATTTCTGTCCCCATTTTCGTTAATGTTTTATTTGCTTTCATAACACTGCTGTTGAAATCAGCTCTGAGAGCATTAACTACCTTCTTTGTCAGGCTGAGAAATGCTGCTCTGTACAGACCTCTTTAAAAATTGTTTCCTAAAATTGTTCCTGACTGCAGAGAATAAAGAGTATTCCAGGTAGAATTTAGAGATTTGCCTTGCTGTTTCATTTAACTATCCATGGCTGTATAAATCTTTAGCAATGTAATTAAAACAGCATTAACACAGTTAAAAACAAGTAGTATAAAAAATATTCCCACCATTAGGGCTTCTTTCCTCACCTTTGATTGCATGACGGTGAAAGATTTCTCATGGGCTATCTTCCCTTTATTTATACATGAAAATACATAGTTCAGCCTTCATCCTTTACTGTTTTCTTCCTAAACTCATTCTTGAAATTAGAAGCAGGGACACAAAATTGCTGCTGAGTGATTTACTGGGATTTACTCAGTGCTGTTAGAGTGGTATTGCCTTCCATATTTCAAGGCAGACTTTTAGAGTAGCTGGAATTTACCCTTTCATATTGCAGAGCACTCAAAGGCCAAAACCAAGATGGAAACACCCTTTGTACTCAATACACTTAATAAGTACACCAAGGAGCTGACAGATTAGAAAACACAATGTAAGTAGAAAACGGGACAAATGAAAATATGAGCAGGGGAAAGTTGGTAGCTGGTAGCACCTATGTGAAATACAGACATGTCCTAGCTACTCCCCACTGGGCATGTTGGTCATGACTCATGTTTTCTAGGCCATCAAAACTCTTATATTCCTCTCTGTTCTTCTTTATTATTCCTATTTGAAGGGGAAAGAAAAATAGAATTTTTACCACCGCTTTAATAAAATAAGTGTGAGAGTGGGCAGGAATGCATCCTGTTTAAGCCAACAGCTCCAATCAGGAGCATGATTTCATGTTAATGATACACTGGCTGTGTATGATTGATTGTGGACTTGTGTTCAGTCTACACCCAAAGATACTTGGGGTTTTCTTTGCAATTACTGCAGCATTGTTTCTTTCTCTGCTCTTGGTATTTATGGATGATTTGAGGGCTAAATTTTGTCCTCAGTATCATCAGTACAAGTTCAGTGTTTTCGAAGGAATCTGTTTTTGGAATCTGAGAGGAGTTCAGCAAGCAAGTATGTTGATAATTTATGATAAGAAATAGATTCTACCTCACTTCCAATTATCTGTGTTGCTTTTTAAGGACTAAAAAAAGTAGTGAACAGTAAAAATTAAACTTTCTGTCTAAATACACTGTGAATCATATCTACTAAAGCTTTCAAATTGGACCTGTGCTTCATGAGAACTGTAAAGCAAGCTATTGGTTAGAGTGAGATTTTTCAGAGTACCTTTGACTTCAGCAGGAGCAGAACTAAGCCAACTATGTGTATTAATCAAAAAGCTCACATATTTGTTATCAGGCTTGAATGACTGGTAACTATTTTTTTCCCTTCTATCTTTTAAGAAGATCAGTTGCCAGTTACATTAGTTAGCATTTGTAATATCAACATCCTAAAGTTGCAGGGCAGTAGAAGAAAAGGCTTTATGAGAAATTGGTTCTTTTGTGTGTCTGGGCTTTTCTATGTCCTTAGAAATTCAAGTTTGAAAAACTCATAATGTGTGCAAGTAATAGGTAGAACACTGTTGGGCTATCAATACTTCTTCTAGCACAAATCCCAAACACAGCACTTTACTGTCAGTAATGAAGGAAATGAACTCCAGTCAGCCATATCCAATACAGCTTTTCCATTTGAAATGCTGCTATCATATAGGGTCAGAGATTTTACCTATTTTAGTTTTGGTACTATTTCATATACATATTTTTAATAATAATAGTAATATTTTTAATAAGGAATTATAGTGCAATATAAATGTAATGAATTTTTTTTAATGTTACAGTCTTATGTGTTAGCAGAGAATGAAAGAACAGTAAACTGATAACTTTAAGCAAAATAGGGTTTAAAGAATGTTTTGGATATTTGTTAAAGCTGCTATTAAAATAAATATTTACTTCCTTTCAAACATTAAAAAAAGATCCAATATTTAAAGTAAAAAATGCACACTGGATGCTTCAAAATTGCTGCAACAGGTAGCTGCTGGTTGTTTTTTCCTATGCCTCCTTTATTCTAGTCTAGTTTTGTAAATACAGAATCTATGTTGGCTAATCAGTTCTTGAAAGAGAATATATTGTTTTGTCTTACACAAACACTCCTGAAGTATGCTTTTACCTCTTGAAGCTGAAGATGAAATCTCTTTTGTGGCTTTTCAGGCTTTTTCCTCTGTTCAAGTAGTGCTGCAAGGTCACTTCAAAGTAGTCATTAATGTAATTTATATTAACTCTCATTTGATTTTTGAAAATTACTTAGAAAATATTAACACAAGAGATCATACTCTGCCTGGACCCTTTTGCAATAGACCCAATGACTAGACAGGAGGTAATAGAGCTCATCGTAGAACAATTCAGGTTTCGGTGGTACCCAAGTACACAAGCAGTTCCTTGAACTTCAGAGCTAAGGAAGCTTTTCGAGTGCATCTGTGTCTTTTGCTTAGCTGTGAGCTCTGATTTGATGTTTTGAGTAGTATATTAAGTATAATGACAAAAATTTTGTCTTCTATGGATTTTCTGATCTCCTATGGCATAAGCATAAAACACAGCCTTTGCCTCAGTTTGAGCACGTTCTTCTATCCAGCTCTATATGTTCTCCAAACTTCAGAGATCTAACTTTGCCTTTGAAATAGCCTCCTCTTGCAAACTGAGCTGAAGTCAAGCTTTGAGGTCAGTAGTTACTAGGGAAAGAAACTGCACAAGGTAGATGTTTACCTTGCCTTGATTTCTTATGAAAGGCTTGGAAATTACATGGCCCCATGGGTCATGTATGACTCCTCACATAGGAGAAGGCCAATTACAGCAACAAGGACATACAAGCAGCCTTCTCCGGAGCCTGTATGCCCCAAGGAGAGTGAATGTGAATTTTCTGGACCAGTTAGTTCAGTGACAAGGTTTTCCTCCTCCTCAGGATTGTCCTTTGAATCATTTTATTACTCCTTTGTAACGTCATAGATTTTGGTGGCTTTCTTGCTGTTTCTAAAGCTTCCCACACATCATCAGAAAACTTTGAAATGGGTTACTATATGGAGGAGTATGGTAATGAAAAAATTTATACTGAAAATGCTCTTCTTGCTGAGTTGCAGCTATTTTGCCTAGAGCATGTTTGACCTCAGCCACTTTCTTTCCTGTTTTGTGTTTTACTCACACTGAGCAGACAAAATAAACAGGTGACACTTCCACATAATGCGAAGGATATGCTCTAATAGTGAAGAAATCTGTTTCATAAATGTATCTTTCATGTTTTTATTAGAATACATACATATATATGTGTGTGTTTGTGTTTTAATAAAACTTATTAAAATATGCCTTCCATTTTTAGCCTACATAGCTTGGTAGTAGCATCAATATATAAACATTTTCAGGGGCACAAGAATCAATTGCAAGCACATTCATTTGACAGAATTAGATTTTCTATTAACAGTAGAACCACCAATTTATCTGTGGTTACCACAGGTTATTTGTGGAGTTTTTTAACTGTTACATACCTGTGGTTTGGGATTTTGAGTCAGAAGAAAAATACTACACGCTGGAAGGAAACCATGCCATCCCTCTTTCATTTCAAGAAATGTAGCAATTCATAGTTCTGTCACTCACATGTTCTTAAAAGAACACAAGGAGGAGACAATTCTTCTGTCACTTTCCTAGATGTGAAGTCACAGTTTTGTTCCAACAGGATTAATTTAGAACAGGTGACAACTATGGCAAAAATGTTTTTCCATCTGCCTTCTGAGATCACAGTCCTGTTACTGAGATAAGGAGTGGGTAGCATTAAGGTAAATATTGTCAGATATGACTTATTCTACTACCAGAAATGTCCACCATGGCATACACAGCATAATTGCACACCCTTTGCTCACTAATCACTGGTTTCCAAGCTCTGGTAGACTGTCTAGTGATGAGACAAACTGTTTATTGTCTATGTCAACTCAGCAAGAGAGAATTAGATCTTCTTAACCTGGTTTATTTTACCCAAGGAAAATTCACTGAAGCAATGCTTAATGCAATATTAAAAGAAAAATTATGCAGGCTATAGAGAATTGTTCAATTTGATAATAAGAGTGAACGTGTTTCTCAGAAGTTAAAGAAATCTGGTATTAGTTTTGAATAAGTTATTTCTCTGCCATTTATTGAAAAAAAACCTGATGGGTAGCAGAAAGCCAGAAAAAGCCCCCCCCTTTTTTTTTTTTTTTTTGAAAGGGAATAATTTGTTACTGCTTTTACTACTTTTACTAGCAATAAATTCTTGATTTTTTTTTCTTATATACTGGCAATACTGTTTCATATTGCATAGCCTTAGGTTGCTCCTTATCACATTGCTTTAAATACTTATTTTTATGACTGAATGACAGTGGAATTTGGAAGAAATAGAATTCTTTCTGTGTAAGCTGTAAAACTTTATCTCAGTTACTCACATAGGTACCAGATACTGTAAATGTGTAACTTTATATATAAATAAGAAAGTGGATATAATTAAACCCAGGAGTCAGCATTCTCAATGAAGCATGTCCAGTGAATTTTCATGTTACCTAAAAATAATCAGCATACTGAGGTGAGCAGGTTATCTGCAGATTTCCAAGGTATCCAAGTACTTTAAAGATACCAGAAATCACAGCATATTTTTCTAGATGTGTTCACATATGAAACTTAAAACACTGATGTTTGGCGGCTTTATTGCCAAACATCACCTGACATTTGCTGCTTATGAAACTCTCTTCTTACTCATGATGCTATTTAGATATTTCTTTAATGGAAACCTCAGTTTTCCAGAAAGCCCTAATATCATGTCTGGGTGGGAAGGTAGTGAAGATGGTCATTATATACAGCAACTATTGTCTCTAAACTTAGCAAAATAAACAATTTTAATTCCAAGCGTATGAATCACATTTCAGATGGGTGTTGTCTGATGAATTGTCTTGCTTTAGTTACAACTTGCTTGTGATTTACTCCATGTAGCAGACACAGGAGTTGCAAAATTAAAAAGTAATTTAAAATTTAAGCCATTTTTGGGAAAGTGTCACTAATGAAGCCATTAACAACTGTGTTGTGCTCTCCTGGAAGAGTCACTAACTAATGTAGAGCAGAATTATCAACCCTAGAATGAGAGGTTCCTAATGTAAGCGCTGACACTAACAGAACTGTAGCACAGAAGTGGTGTCACTGTAATTAGCTTAGTGCTAGTACAAATCATGTTTTATTATTCTTCCAGCCTCTGCAAGAAGAGATAGTTTATTTCTTTCAGGTATAATTGCATTTGTTGCATTTTTTGATGTTGCAGAAATGATACAAGCATGAAAAGGCAAGATAACTTTCAGAGGACTCTATCTCATGCTTTTTGGAATATCATTAGAGGGAAGAGTTGATGGGGAAAAAAGTGGAAAACAAAAACAAAGCTTTCAAGTTTTCATATATTTTCAGTCTTTTTTTTTAAATATAAGGAAGATGCAGACAAGTTCAGAGGAGGACTGCCAAGATCACCAGTGGCTGGAGCATGAGCTCTGTGTGGAGAGGCTGAGGGAGCTGGACTCAATAAGCCAGGAGGAAGAGTTATCTCCAGAGGACCTAAGAGCTGCCTCCCTACTGTCTGCAAGGAAGGTGTTGAGAAGGCACTTCACAGTGGTGCATCTTGGGGGAATAAGAGGCAGCAGGTGTAACTTGGAAAAAGAGATGTTCAGACTGGATAGAAGGAAAAATTTTATCAGCATGGTAACAGCGAAGCCAAGGAGCAGGATGCCTAGAGAGGCTGTACAGATAGAGGTCATTCAGATTGTACTTGGTTGCAGCCCATCAAAACACAGTATCTTTAAACTGGCTTGTAGGGTTTTTTAGGAGGTTTTAATTTTTGTAATCTCTGGTAATCTAGTTGCAATGGCTCTGAGTTCAATAAGGGATTGCCAACTGAAGACTCAGATTTCTGAGTGGGTTGAGTAACTTCAGTGCTCTTATATGTCTTTCTTGTTAGCACTACACAAGTAGTGAATTTAGAAGTGATTTAGGTATACAAAGAAGTGCTCACAAGTGTAGAAATGCTCTTAGTTCTGTCCAGGATACTCTTTTACTGGGGTTTTAGATTATTCAGAAACTCAGCATTTGAACCTAAGAAATTAACAAAAGGGGAAGAAGACCCATTTTTTTTTTCTCCCACTATGAAAAAGCAATATTCAGAACAGAGAGTGGAATAAATAAAAGTGATGCCAGTATAAAGAGCTATTTATATAGCATAGACTTGGTTTCTTTCATGTAAGAGCCAGCAAGAGGAAACTGCCAGACAAATCACTTTTAATAGCAGATATTCATTGCAATGAAGAAACAAGAATATTTTCAAATAATGTATTATTTTTTTTCATTTTTAAGGTATTAGGAATGCTGTAATCTCAAAACACCTTTATAGTCAGACGAGGAAATGAATGCTAATAACCAGAGGCATCTATTCATTTGAGCTTTCTATTACAAATGCTATCATAAGAGATGAATTAACTGGTACCAGAAACATTGATAGCTATGTTCTGGGGAAGGAGACTCAAAAATAACTTCTGAGAAAACAGTTCAACTTTTTATTTGTCACTGCTCAGTGTGATCAGTCATTGAAGTACTTTGGAAATGATAAAAAATTCTGTGAATGCATTGCCCTTTCATGCTTTTCATGTTTGCCTATAGGTACTGCTGGAACAACGGTGGGAAAAGTCCCTTCATTACAGTCAGAGAGGGATGGAAAAGGGATTCTCCTAGAAAGGATTCCCTCTCAACTATGTCCCCTGCATTTCCCCAAAACCCACATGTGAGCAGACTGTCAAGCCTACAGTTTTCAAGGGAGGCATTCAGCATTTTTTTAAACTAAGAGCATTTAATGCTTCTTGTAGGTTGGTGTTGAAATGTTCCCTCATCCTTCTATAACCAGAAGCTTCCTTAAAGAATTAGAAAAAAAGGATTTTTCAGGGTAAATTATTTAATCCTAAATGTTTGCATGTATAATAGGTTCCCTAAAAGCACCATTTTGTGTCTTTTATTAGTAAGCTCACAATGTCTACTGTAAAGGTAGTGAAATGGAAACATCTAAGAAAGGGTAGTTATTGCACTCTTGGGACTGCCACCTAAAAATAGAACCTGATCAAAAACATTGAAAGCCATTGGAAAAGCCTCTCCAGCTCAGCTGTTGCTCTGACAGTGTTTGTTTGAAGATGCTAGCTCTCTTTACCTACCTATCTTTTTACACCTTGCATCCAGGGGTTTTATTCTCTGGTATTTGCACATTTTCTGAAAGCAGAGCCTCACACTCCACTTTTCTTTACAAATTTCTTTAAAGAATTAAAGAAAGTCACTATGGAATTAGAGATACTTGAAACCAAATGTTTGTTGCATAAAGAATGCACATGTGTACACATGTAGGAGGACCTTTTAAGATCAGTGATCCACGTGACAAAATATGGTTAATTTTACCATCATCACCATGGGAAAGATTTGTGTTGCATAGAGACAGTATGCAAAGATTGCATAAACTTCCAAACATATCATAATAAGAAAACTGGTTTATTAATGTGTAGTACTGTCCTGTACAAAAACAAACAAACAAAATGTGTAACATTAGGCTTTTATGAAAAGATAACTTTTTTCCCAATGGAAATATGCTCCTAAGTTTTTTTTATTTTTATTGTAAACTGGTTTTTATGTTTGGCAAGGTGGATCACTATCAACTCCCCTGTCTTATCTCCCCCCTTCCCTGCCTTTCACAGGCTTTTCCCTGTGAAAGAAAATAAAAATCAGTTTTGCTTAGAGGTTAATTTCCTGGTAAAGGATGATGGGGATGTACTGATAGGGTGGAGAACAAGGTACTTAATGCATTTAAGAAAGGCATGTGGGCAGTATTACAGCTGCTACAAATAAGGCTTGGAACAGACTAAAAAGAGTTGTAGAATTATCTTTAATTCAAGTTACTGTGTTGTTCACACCAGCAGCACTTGTGCTTGGTCTTTTCTGGCAGTCACTGTTAACTTCAGTTGTTACTTGAACAATTCTTTAGTACTTTGGCAGTTGTGACCTCAGTGTTGCTAAGGGTCCAGCTTCAATTTCAAATAGCTTGGGGTTTTTTTTCCCCCAAGTCTTTTTTCCCGGGTTTTTGGGGTTTTTTTGACTGCTCTCAGTGTATGCTGTTGTAAAGGTGGTGTTTGTATGTGTAAGCTGGGAAAAAAAAAAATATCTCTGGAAGTTACTTTGCAATTTAATTGCTTCTTTTTCACTAACTGTGTAGTGGGTTTTTATCAGTGTGATTAAATAGAAATGACAATGCAAAATGTGGTCTTTTTCTACCTCTCTCCCTCTCCCCTTTCTTTAAGTGATGCTCTTGGACTGTGGTTTTGCAGCTGCACAGTACATTCATGATACGTACATCTTGGCTATAACATCCCAAAACCAGACTCCAGTTTTTACAGGAGAGCAAGACTGGGCAGTTTTGAAGTACTTTGAGGATGTTTTTCCATTAAATCAGAGATTCTATTGCCAGCTGATTATAATCAGGTGTTCTGCAGTCATCACTGCTCTTTATTTTTTACAGGGAGTGATTACATCTGTAATGGTTCATATTATTACTTATATTTGGATAAGTAGCCTGCAGGAACTTTTTTCACATTTATCACATTTCTGTTTTTCAAATTTATGATGTTTAAGGAAAAGAAATGCTAACACTCTAGTGCTACCTATTATATAGTACTATTTGTACATGAAGACTGCATTTATGTCATAATGTGAATAAATGAGTCACCAAGGACACTAACCACAACAAAGTTAGTTGGGTTTTGGGGATGTGGTTGTTTTATTCAAATGAGATCTGTGGAAACAGGTACTAGTCTGAAGTGACACTAAAAATAAATAGTGCTCAAGTATAACAGCTTGAGAGACTGGCAATTAGGAATTTCATTATGGCATTGCAAGGATTTGTATATGTTTTAGATTTTTATGTGATCTGTTTAGTTTTACTGAAGACACTGAAAGCATTCTTCAGATGCATAAAAATAGATTCATTTTTCTAGAATAAAGACTTCACTGACAGCAAGGAAAGTGCAAAAAAAAGGCATACTGTAGAATCTGCTGTGAGTTACTGTTCAAACTTACTGTGAACACATTTTCTTCAACAGTTAATTTCTGCCTGGAAGAAATAATTGTAGCCTTATTCTGCTAACTAAAGTAACCTGAAATCTGTTGGAAAATAGAGTCTCTAAGATGAATGAATAAATTATAAATGTTTTTTCTTCAGTAGGCACACTGTTTCTCATTTTCTGAAAAATAGCCTCATTCATACTTTTCTAACTGGAAAATGGGCAAAACAGGCTATTTCTGGTGCACAGTCTGGTTCTATATCTGTATGTAAAAAGTATGTTAGAAATTTGTATAACTTCACTCTCTCTTCAAGTTTCTTAGTTTTGCAGCCACTGTAGTCTGTTAATTATTCGAGATATGAGCTGAGTTGAAGTGGGTGGGGTATCAGCCAGTACAATGGCTTATAGTGAAAAACAGCATGTACAGGACCCAGAACATACTGTGATAGACCTATTGACTGCTCACCTTAATTTTTAGGCAGTTTTTAATTATAATTTTTCAGCAAAACTCATTTATTACTGTTATGTAACTTAGAAGGAAAATGAGGTACTCTGTTTTAGTGGGGAACTGATCATGGGCACATCCTAAATTTTTCTTGGGTGGCAGGAGGAATATTCTCAGAAATTTACAGAAAAATAGTAAGAACAGTATTTCCAATAATTGTTATCAACTAACTTTGCAGTAAATCATAAAGGAAAATAGTGTCCTAGTTTTAAATTAAAAGAACATTAAAAAAGTTAAAAGATGATGAGAAAACAAAGAAGAATTGTACAGTTTTTCTTTTAGGCAACGGAAGGCCAATGGCTATTTTGAAGCTTTAAAGATTTTTTTTTTTTTTGAGGAGTGTGGTTAGAAGAGGTAGTAGATTTCATGTAAATTGTTATTACTGTGTTATTCTGGCATCCAGTGTATTTGTCAAGTTTTAAATGAAATTTTCAACACAGGAAGTTTAAGGTCATCATTTGACATACATCTTGTGTTAATTCAAAAAACAGTGAAAAGTGGTTGTTATTGTATCCATCTGTAACAGTGGAAAGCAATTTTAGTAGACTTTGGAATAAATACATGGAAGATGATACACATTTTTCAACTGAGTCTGACATCTGACTTCATGAATAAAAAAGACCCCATTAATCATGAGGTGATAAGAGTCACACATGTTGTATTTATCATTCTTGTTGGAAAGTAAGTTGTCTCTTGTTAATGTTTTAAGAAATACATAGTAATTATACAATACAAATAAGAAAGTAAAAAATACAGCTACCTTCTGCGGAAGCTTAAATGTTGGTCTCTAACTTTTATGTTACTACTTCACAAATTTTAATGTGTGCATGTAGGGAATGTAATTTCTTCATCTATAATTGAGCAATATGCATATAGGGATGTGTATGTGAATAATACTTAATTCCATGGCCTTAAAGCAACTTAGGCTAACTATATATGGACGATATCCAGCATCAGATGTGCTCATGCAATCTACAGAAAGTATTCAAGGACTCTGCATCAAGGATATAGAACTAGTATTTTCAAATAATCTTCAGTAGTATAACAGAACAGCAGTTCAATATCACAGTATTTATTCCCTGGAGTTGACACAGCATGTTGGCATGTATAACCAGACTACGTGGGGAGGGATCTCTTGTCACTTGGCTACGGGCACAAGACTATGAATATTTATTGAAATACTCATTTTTGATCTCTACCAGATAATTTTGTGGGAAACAAAGAATCTTTACTTGTGGGTACGCTTTCAAATACCACATGACTCATATTCCCCTTGAAGCAAGTAGAATTCATGACTGCTGGACATCTATTCTGAAATGCCACTGAAGTGATTTGATTATTTCAGTTGATTTGTAATAATGGTTTAATACCTCCAGTTTGTGTGCTCGGTCCAACCTCATTTTGTACATATTATGCATAGCTCTTGGGGATTCCTGAATGTTTTACCTATGCCATTAGTGTCTTCAAGGAAAGAAAAGATTCAAGTACTTACTCGTAATGATGAGGTGATTGCATAAATTACCTTCTAGTCTTTCTAGTGTAAGACAGTTTTCTTCTTCCCTTTTCACACCTCTTCCATCATTTTCCTTTGACATTCAATGCATTATATTAAGGGATGAAACTTTTTTGTAAGTATCAGAAATAATATTATAAAAAATATTAAAAAGTTGGGATTTTCATCTTGCTAGACTCAACAGTCTACTCAAAGTCAGAGGATCCCAGGCTGGACTCCTTCAATGGAGTATGAAGGCACAGAGAACACTGAAACAGGAAGCTCTAAGTGTTTAACAAACCAGTGCATTCTTAAGTCTTACAGATCTTAGATTCTTTTTTAAAGCTTCCCACCTCTTGTTGAGGTATCCTCTTAGTAACACTTTACTGCTACTCCATATTTCTCTTCTTATGTCTTAAAAGTCCTGAAATATGTCAGTGTCTCTTTCTTTCTTAGGTGTGTAACAGGACATTCTTGAAAACCATGTTCCATAAAAATGGCTTAATGGATAACAAGGTGTGCCAGTAACAAAGGCTATTTGCTATTTTTCCTTTCTTTTTATTTTAAAATAACAGTATACAAGTCCTGTGTGCTATAGAAGTAGTCTTGCTAGCTCTAGGTTGATGTCAATATGCAGTGTAAGATAGGAGTTACCAATGTGTACAACAGTGTGGGAGACTTCAGCTATTAGATCTGAAAGCAGATTTAGTACAAAATGGAGAGCTAAAATGACATATAGCAGGGCTAACAGAATAATTTCCATAATCCTTTTAAAATATTTTGTAAGATTTTTCTAATGGTTTTATTTTTTCTGAGAGCTTCTGCATTCTTCTTCTTGTGCATACTAAGGTTTCTGGCTTTTGGTCTTTTGTTCTAGGACTTAAGTCTATCATAGGTCATTGTTTGTCTGTTTGGTGTCTTTTTGTGTTTAGGAGAAAGAGAGACTTTGTGAGCTACTGTGTAGTACAAGTGTGTGTTCAGGCTCAGTCATCCACACAGTCTTTTCAATTCTGTGTGACTGACAAGTCCCCACATATTTTCATATCACTGGTTAGAGAAGTCTAGAACTGGAAATTGAAAACCACTCCTTTTCTCCCTCAAGCCCCTCATTGCCTCCATGTGTAGGCAGCTATAAGCAGCAGACCTGAATGGATTTTGAGGGGGAAGAGGCACAGGTGACTGCCTTGTGGCACTCATGAGCAGGCAGTCACAGCTCTGCATCTGTGTAGAGACAGCAGGACATCTTCATCTACCACTGGCCACTGCTAATGCCAGTTATTTGCCCAGTAAGACATAAACTATGAGAGCAATTTTTGAGGCCATAAACTAGAATTCAGTGGGAGCTGAAATTATAAATAATATGAGTTATACATAATGATGAGTAATACATAATGAATTACATTTTCATGAGCTGTCCTGAGTTACAGGACACACAAACCAAAGCAGGAATTGTCCCCTCAGCAATAAAGTGGCTGATAATTAACTACTGCAAGTCTCTCTCTCCTGTTGCAGACTTTTCTGTACTCTTGCTTTGCATCCCTTTGTGCAGTTCTAAAGGCTGTTTGCTGGAAAGTAGCTACCATGGATGATTGATTGTTTTTCCAAGCTGTTACTACACTATGAGTGGTGGGGTTTTAGGTGTGTGATCTACACACAGGTTTCTCCCAGTGTAAAGGAAGTTCATTCCTTGCTTTTTCAGATATATTTAAAAATATTACAGGCTATCTGCCTGTACTTATCCATAGCAAATTACAAGTGTGAAATGCACGGTCTTAAGGAGTGCCTTGCACGTGAAGTGCCAAGTCATCACCAGATGCAGTCCCAGTAATTTCAAGGGCACAGTTTTTCTCTTAGCTTCTTGCTAGCTGTAAAACTTTATGGATGCCAGACTGCCTAACAGGTGTTGCCCTTTTACTTTCTGTATTCATTATATAGCAGACACCTGATTATGTGTTTTTGTCCATCCTTTAGTTAGTTATCCTTCACACACTCTTGTCTTCCCATCTGTCTATTTCAGATAGACCAGTTTGTCTCTTTATAATACCTAGCCCTTCTTTTATGTTTTCCTAACAGCAGATTATATGGATTCTTGTAGTATTGTAGAATTCTATATGTAGTACTTCTATTCTATTCTATTCTATTCTATTCTATTCTATTCTATTCTATTCTATTCTATTCTATTCTATTCTATTCTATTCTATTCTATTCTATTCTATTCTATTCTATTCTAATATGGTATTCTGTCCTGACTAAATATTTGTAGCATTTCTATGCATGACCTACATATGGTCACCTTTATTCTTTTCAGGCACGCCTTTATCCTTGTGGAAATGAAAAAAAAAAAGTTTTTTTTAATTTGAAGGCCTCAATAATGTATTGTAACAGGAAGAAGAAATGGATATTTCAGAGATTCTTATGTATGGGGGCTAATATTGCAGCATCTGTGCATGGTTTTGGGTATTAAGCTGCATGTGGTAAATTACAGTGTGATGAATTCAGTAGTCCATGGATGTAGCTGTTCATTTGTGCATATACTGGTAATCTTACAACATACATATTTTCTTCTGACTCTGCTCCAGTGTTGTTCACTGTAGTATTTTATGCATCCTCTGTTAAGGAACTGTATTTGTTGTTCTCAGGAGGAGTGTCAATGCAACACTTGAGTGACCTCCAAAACTCAGTCTGTCACAGGTTTCCCATTCTCAGGACCCCTGACAGATTCATGGGTTCTTTCCTTCTCTTTAGTTCCTGACATCCCACGTCCTTCTCTTCACACGGAGACTTGTCACCACTGAATAATTAAAAAACCTGCCTCCCACTCATATGCAATATAAGCTGCATGAATTAGAGATGAAAATTTTCCTTGTTAGTATGTCTTTTTGACATAATTTTCCTCAAATTTTAATTTTAAAAAGATAGTAAAATCACTTGGTAAACATAACCTTTGTTCAGCTGTTATTTTGAATGTTTCTACCCAAATTGTGCATAGGGTAGTGTTGCCTTAGGTCCTGCAGACAAAAGCCATGACCATTAGGGTTGTATCCTTTACAGCTCACCTTGTAGTTGAATTCTTAGGTGTCCAAAAATGGCTTTTTTTTCTCCCTGAGAGACCCTACTTTCTTCTTGGCTTATTCCTGCTGTGTCTGATAGCACATGAAGACCTAGTAATTCTTCCATCCAAGCATGTGGGTGTCCTGAGGATGACTTGCTCCAGTGTTAGTGCATTGCTTGTAGGCTATAACTGAGTGTCTCCACTAAATATGTCAGTACTAACAGGCTGCTTAAAACACCACTGACTTCATAAAGTCCTTAGAAGAGGATCTGTGTCATTAGTACCTGTGTAACTGACACTTGTTCACTTAAAGAACAGGAAATTAAATAAATGCAATGGGAAAAAACCTTACATGCACTTAGCCATGAAAATAATTATTGTAATTAAATATGCTTCTTCAGGATTATTAGTGGAAAATTATTTTAAAAAATCTGTGAAAGGCGTTATCAAATGCAAACAGCATATACTTATATAGGAGTACAGTTGTCAAATCTGTCTGTTTCATAAATATGCAAGAAGGTATTGACTTCCCTGATTTTCTCTGTAAGTTCTGGGTTTTTTGTTGTTTTATTGTTAAATAGATAACTAATCAAGAGAATCAAAATGCTGAATAGTCTGTGTGTTATGCTGGTGCGGATCACAATAGGTGTTTTATTTTATTATTTTTTTATTGACTAATATATTTAAATTTATCTTATGTAGTACAGTATATGCATTGACTATGTGTTTTCTGTATATCATTCTCTCTAATGCACTTCAGGTTTTAAGTTGTTACAAAAATGTTTTCATATTGCAGAATGATATACTAGCATCTCTTCATCCTAGGTTCAGAGGGTTCTTGTTTTTTTCTTGCATCTCAACATAGGTTGTCCAAGTGAGTTACACATTCACAGGAGGAAAGTACCAGACATCCCTGTTGCTACTGCAGGATAGCCCTCAAACTCTAGTCTATGACTTAGGAACTATGTCTTTGCAACATCACTAAACCAGTTTGTTTAGAGAAATGTGGATAAAAACTTAATCTATTTAGTATTAATAAAAGATAGCTTAACACATGAATGTGGGCAGAGTGGGGGGAATGTGATGTTGAGCTGTTCGCTCTACCCACTTCTCCATTTTTTAATGGCTTTTCCCCTTCTTTCTCTCCTTAGTTTCTTTCCCTTTTTAAGTCCATGATTAGCCAAGTGTTCTTTGACAGTTAAATATTGCTCTCTCAGGTAAGAGCGACAACATTTGATATTGTTTCTTTATGCATAGGAAAGAAGGCAAAAAAAAAAAAAGTGTTAATATTTCAGTCCAAGATTTTTATGTGATTTATGTTTCATAAGTTTTTATAGTTCTTGAAAAAGAAATCACCATATTGCTTCAATGGAAAGTAATTCGTGGGTTTTAGATTAGAGCAGTGGTAGATTTCTTTCAATCAAATCTTACAGATTTATAAACATCAATATGTTTAAGACCTCATACAGAGTTGGCAATGTCTTTTAAAGATTTATTGTTGCAGTAGCAGCATATTTGTGGAAATAATAAGAGGCCATATGTCAGTTCTGAACTGCACCTGCAATTTGCACTGATGTCTGTTCAAGAAGCATTTGAATGGGTTGAGTCTATATGCTCTCTGAAACTGAGGTCAGCCAAAAATTGCCTGTCCATTTCCGTGCCCCATAAAGATGTGGTGACTTAAAGTTCCTGCCTTTCTAAGTAGGGCAGATCAAAGAGAAAATGACAGTGTTGCTAAAGAAATATTATACTTAGTGGATAGAAACCATTATCAGGAATTTCCTATCCTCTGGGTAGTTTCATGACTCTTGCTCTCACAGCTTGTGAGTCCTGCTTTTTAAGCCATGCTAAAATAATTTTCTCCCAAGCAGACTGATCCACTGAGTAGTTACTACTCTTGAAAGTAATATCTTTTTCTTAATATATTTTTAGGAACCTCTTATAGCTTGACATACTTTTTATTCTCTTCTTGATTATAGCAAATGAGATACAGTTTCATTTTGGAGAAATAAAGATATAATTTTTAGCCCTTGATATGTTCAACTGATAGAGCAAGAATGAACTGTCCTCATTTCATTTTGAGCCTAGAAAGATTTGTTGACAAGTAGTCTGTCACATTATGTCATATCACAGAAATTTCCCTCTTGTATAATGATCTCTGGTTATTACAGGAGGATGAATGCAGCAGCAGGATGTTCCTACATAATATTTAGTTCTGTGTAATATTTAATCCCTCTGTATAAACTTTAGAACTCTTTTCCCCAAATATTTTTCTTTTTTTTTTTTTAATTTTATTTCCTCATACCTTCAATGCCTTCTTAACAGGACTTGTTTCAGTGGGTGTTATAATTGAGAGAAACTAAGCTAAACCTGCCATTTGTCTTTAGGGCAAGATAACCACTTATGCAACTTTCAGTTGAATTGTGGTTACTGAAGCATTTTGCTGTTTCTGATTAGTCCCACAGAGTGTGAGCATCCTCATCTTGTCAGCTCAGAGGAGTCATTAAAGCCTGGGTAAGCTGTGATGATGTATGAGCTATGGGTATGTAAATTCCCTGTTAGCAAATGCATTCTTCATCTTGTCAATTTTTTGCTACCTGCTGCTAGCTCTGTAGGTAGCCCTGTGCAGCTGATTGAGGAGAAAATATGGAAAGTAGATTGCTTGTAAAGAAGTAGTAGAGGTGATCCCTACATGTTCATAATTAGGCTTCTTTGGAAGACCTTCTGTGAAAACTGATTTTCATGTTACTTGGATAGAATAACAATGCAACATAGTGTCTGCTCTTCTGGGTCTACCTTACCACAGAGAAATCTATGATTCTACCTAATATTAAGGCAGTTTTAGAATAGAATAAATAGCATTGAACTGGCAACTTTGAGATACACATTATATATTTTGCACTGTTGTATGTTCAAAAAATTATTTTCAGAGTAAATTCTCAGATGTTGTGAAGTATTTAACTTAGTTTCTTGTCAATTACTAATTCAGAATATACCTGAGGCTTTTCCACTGTATCCTGTTGGTTTCTCTGTAGAAGTTCAGCAACATAAAAATACTCCTGCTGTACTTAGTAGCAACCTTCTGTATCAGTAGTTTGTTTTCCAGCTGATGGAAATAGGTTTTCCTCTTAGCCATAATGATGCTCACACACACAGTGAGTGTATAGTGATACTGCTACTGCAGAGCCATGCAATCAGCACTTTGTTTGAGCATCACCATAATGACAGCATAGCAAAGGGTATTTCCTGTCAGAATTACACCTATAAGTTCAATTCAACAGGCCAGTTGAGGTTAGCTTTTTTTTTGTTTTAGTTTCTTTTTTGCTTTTTTCAGATTCCTAGAAAAAAGAAATTTATAAGCATTTTTGAAACATTTTGGACATTTTCAGAAAAACAAGTACATAATTCTGATGACTGCCACTTGCTTACTAGCCTCTAAGATTGTTTTTTGTAAAGGTACCTTTCATGAAATTTACCATCATTAACAAGTGAAAGTAAACAAAGCACAGTTATGTCCAGCTAGGAAAAAATGACTGTATATGGCACTCCTAATTAGCTGCCATATGTGCTTTTAGCAGTCATTCCCTTATCAGTATGTTTTATTTAATGAAATCTGGATGGTTGGTTTTTTCAGCTGAACTGTGAGGCACTCTGCACACACCAATCTGTTTGGTCATAGGAAACTCTCAAATGGCAGGTGAATATGTTACAAGTACTCTTTACAGACACTGAGACATTCCATACAGTTAATTATGAATCAGAGTAGAATTATTTCATGGCAATCAGCAGATCAATTAGAGAAGGTTTTCTTAAAATATTTATTTTGTTCAGAGATTGTTCCAGTTACTAGTCTGAGGGGGTTTGCACAGCTGGTGATAGTTTCTAGGGCTATATGTGAGTGATTATCCATCAGTCATATTGCCTAATTGGCAGAGACAGCCACTTTTTACTGTATTTGGGAAAAAACGTGAAGAAATGATTAGTAGCAACTTTCTGGTGTTTGGAGATAGCACAGGTTTTAGTGTACCATTGGGCTGAAGGAGAAAATGAAATGTTGGCAAAAAGAGCACCGAAACAGCTGCTGTTCTTTTAAAAGAATCTCTCCTATTACAGAAGTCCTTTTGATTTCAAAATCTCTTGTGAAAGATCTTGAACATGAATTCATTTTAATGGCCATGAACAACTGAATGTCTATTTTATGTACATTTATATGATGACACTTTATCTTGTATTGCTGTATTAAAATAATTTTCCCTCTGTACTTGACACTGGGGATGCTGCACCTCAGGTACTGTGTCTGGCTCTGGGCCCCTTGCAGGTGAGGGTTGGCCTCCTAGCCTAGCAACCAAAGACAGGACAAGAGGAAATGTCCTCAGAGTGTGCCAGGGGAACTTCAGGTTGGACATCAGGAAGAATTTTTTCATGGAAAGGGTTCTTAAGCATTGGAATTGTCTGTGCACAGAAATGGTGGAATCAGTGTCCTTGGAAGACTTCAAGAAAGGACTGTACACAGCACTTTACTGCTATGGTCAATTTGGCTTGGTAGTGTTTGGTAAAAGGTTGGACTCAAATGATTGTGGAGGTAATTTCCAATCTAACTGATTCTATAATTCTACAATAATCGTTGGCATTACAATAAAATAGTTCCTTCACAAATTACTTAATTTTATAGTATCTGGTATCCGGTTAAACGTGCTTGTCAAGAATGGTCAAAGAGTCATTGAAAATATTCCTTCATACAAAGAAAGAAAGGTTTAATGGATTAACATTATTGAACAGCATGTCCAGCTGTTCTGGACAGTTTTCAGAAGGATCTGATGCTTTGGGACCTTAAGCTCCTCCACTGCTCCATTGCCTGACCCTGCTCTTGGTAAAGAAATGCTGCCTGATGTCTAGTCTAACCCTCCTGTGGCACAGCTTTGAGTCATTCCCATGGGTCCTGCTACTGGATACCAGGGAGGAGAGCTCAGCACCTCCCTGTCCAATTCATCTCATTTGAAGTCTGTAAAGAGCAGTGAGGTTACTCTTCAGCCTCCGTTCCTCCGAGGTTGACAAGTCCAAAGTTCTGAGTCGCTCCTTTTAAGACAAACCTTCCATCCCTGCCACCAGCTTTGTTGCCCTTCTCTGGACATTCAAGGACCTTCATATCCTTCTTAAATTGAGGCCCAGAGCTGCAGGCGGTTCTCAGGGTGATACTGCACCAATGCTGAGTACACAGGGGTGGTCACCTTTCCTGGTCACCTTTTCTGACTGGCTGCTGAAGCTGTTTGATGCACCCCAGGGTGGGTTTGCCCTCTTGCCTGCCCAGGCTCACACTGCTGACTGATGCTGAACCTGGTGCTGACCAGAACCCACAGATCTGTTACTACAAAGCTTCTCTCCAGCCACTGCTCTCCCAGTTTATACCTGTGACCAGTGTTACTTCATTCCAAGTGCAGAATCTGGCATTTTGACTTGTCAAATTTCATGCCACTAATCATATCTCAGTGCTCCAGTCTGTCTAGATCCCTCTGCAAGCCTCTTGTCCCTCAGGAGAGTTAAGTGCACTTCCCAGTTTGGTGTCATTGCTGATGGTTCACTTGATAATCGCTAATAAAGTGTTTCTCTTGTTTTGCAGGCTAATGCTACTGAAAAATCTTTCTAATTAATTTATAATTGCATTTAAAATACTGCATCACTCATATCAATACATTACTGTTGTCTGAGAACAAGAAACAAAACTGTAGTTGAAATATGTTTGTTGTAGTGTTTGAGTTGTGGCAGCTTCTAACAAGTACAGGTTGAAACATCTGTTCTTGGAGAAGAAGAAAAGATGTTAAGGAAGTACCTCAGATATGTAATTTAAATTCATAATCTCAAAAAATGTCAAATAATAAAAGTCATAAACCTAAAAAATTTTTTCAAATAATTTTTCAAATTATTGAAAAATTATTTTTCAAATTATATGAACATTCTTTAAATATCTATGTAATAGATTATAAAATACTTCATAATTTATTAATTGAGTTTCACTATTTTTTTTTACTTTACTCAGAAGGAAAAAATTAAGGAATTTCTTATAAAGCAGAAACTACTTATTTTGAATAGTTCCATTATAAATTTCTTTGAATAAATTTTTAGAAATTAGTAGAATTGAAACAAAATGTAAATTTTCTGAAATGGTGTTAAATGTGATCAATAAGCAACAAGAAAACAACTTCACAGATAATTTGTTTTTTAAAAACATTTTCATGGTAGCCTACATTATGGCATATTGGCAGGTTTTGTTTCTGTTTTCATGGGGGGAGAGTCTACTTCCAGTTTAACATTCTTTCTCTAAGTGTAATGAGACCCTTATTAGAAAAGAAAGCAAACATTTATAATAATTTGATTGGTATTGAAAATCGTACTCTTTAAGGAGTGCATCACAGGTAATAAGGTTTTTATAGGATGTGAGCTGCTTGAAAGAGTGATGGTGTATTTTTTAAGCTTAAGGTATCATAGCTGTACCTCTTCCTCATTTACTGCAAATAAATTTTTCTTCCTGAAAGTTCCATTAACGTTGCTTGATATCCTCACAGCATGCTTGCCTTATGTTAAAGTGTCTCCATCTCAATAATTATGTTGTTTTACTGAAGTAAGACGTATTTATTTAAACAAAATATTTGATGCTTCTGAATTTGGGAGAAGTTAATATGGTGAATATGAAAAAATGTTAAGGAATCTGGCTAACCCTAGAGCTGATACAGCAGTGATTGCTATAATTAATTCTTTCCCAAATATTTTCTGCTGCACAGCGTAACTCCACATAATCTTTACCATCTGGCTGAAAAATTCCCCATTTAGCTCTGGTAGAAAGGTGATATTTTGTCTTTGCAATACACAGTTAATTTGTCACTCAGAACTGCAGAATAATCACTTCTGCTCAATAGCCTAGATTTCTGTGTCAGTAAGGGTTTATAAGGTGTTCAATGTTCCTGTGTTTAAAAGAAAAAAAAAAAGGCATAATATTTAGATTTCTGCACTTGGCATTAAAGGAGCATGTTTGCTTAGGGATTCTTAGGACAATTAAGTGCAATGAATTTTGGTATCCCAATTAATTCTAAATTTATTTGGTTCAGAAGTTAATTCAAATTAGGACCACATCAATTTTGAGTAAATGTGTCCAAATAAGAACAAAATGCAATTAAACTACTCCACTTTATCATTTGTTTTAAATACATTTTTAATAACATTATAAACAAAGCCTCAGTCTTTTAACTAGCGCCTTCTTTCATGGTGCATCTAGCAGTTGTTTATGCTAGATTTTCTTTGCCTTTTTAAATACAGAGAAGATGTGATGCAACACATGATCCTGAGCTGGGAGGTTTCCCCAGAATGGCTGTCTCAGGTGATTATTTGAGCAGCACTGTGTGGAGTGCTGGCTGATACCTGTGTCAGACTGCACTAGATACAGCACCTTTATAGGTGCTGGGCTCAGCCTTCCACCTGCAGCTTGCTGGCAGTTTGCTCTGCAGCTGCTGTTTCTGTACTTCCCTGAGCCATTTATGTCTTTCCATGATTGCCTAGTGTGGGTTCATAGCCCTTCTCACAGGAAATCTGGTGCAGCCAAAATTTCTCTGTGTTCCCTTGGAAGTCCAGACCAAAGTAAAGCTCTTTTCCTTGCCTAAGTGATTTGGAGAACACAAAATCTCTGGTGACAGACTCAATATTGTCATGGGGCAGTCCCAGATCATAACATTATCTTCTTCCTGAAGTCTTGTCCTGGGTATTCTCCATGGCAAGAAACCTAATTTTCCATCCCATGGCTTCTAAGTTTCTTTATTAGTATGTTGAGAGTGACTGTACCCAGCTCATACAGGAAGACAAAGTTTTTACACACTTTTCCCAAATAATCTGAATATTTCTAGCAGGTTGAGTCTGATATTTATAATAAGTTAAATATACATCATTCAGACATTGTGAAATACTGCTTCATTTTTTCCCCCAAAATACAATAATTAGCATTCAGTTGACCCATAGAATTCTTGGTCTTTGCCTCTATTTGTGTTTTGTACTGAACTGCATATTTTTCATTTCACATAATCCTTGGTTTTAATAAGGTAGTTTACTTCTTTACCAAGTATTTGTAAAATTGGGTTTGCGAAACTCCTTAGGTTTGTTGATGCACTCCAAATTGCTTTTTCAGTCTGCTGTTTCCAGTTACATGGTGGTTGGCTTAGCTGGGTAGAAGGGGGAAGGTCATATTTTGTTCTTTTTCTGTCAAAACACTTTAATTATGTTTGTTTGGAAAGTTATCTTAGAGTTTTCAAAAAGTACTTTAGGGTAAGATATTCATGCCCTCTCCCTTTTAGCATTATAATGGTAATCAATAGTCTTGTCTCAGCCTTCAGAGAAGAGATTTAACTGATTAATATTTATGTGTAATACCTGAAACACTGAATGCCTTTGTTTGTAGGAAATTCTGATTTAATGCAAACATGTCACAGGGTTTTCAGAGTCTTACAACATTAATCTAATCAAGATGAAACTTTAGGGCAGCGGAGGCAATAAATATTTTGCTGTTGGATTTGAGCTGTAACCAAAGCAGATGTGGCAAGTCCAGCAGTGCCAGTGCCTGCTGGCCCTGCTGCCTGCTGGCTAGCCACGTGCTTAGCATTGCATCTCCTAACTGTAAAAAGATGACTTGACTAAAAATGCATCTTGGAAATCACTCCAGTTAATTCCCAAGGGCTGCTTGGAGGCTGTTGGAGAGGCTCATGGACTGGCCCAGGGCCTTGCCTGAACAGTTGTTATGATGCTGGGGTTACCAATATCCAGCTGTAGTGCTGGGTTTGTCTCCTGACACTGTTCATGCAGATCTGCAGCCCGTGCAACACCCTCTGCTTGGTGGTTTAATAATTTCCAGAGTCCAAACAGAAGCAAGAGCTGCTTGACCATGGAACTGAGAGCAATTCCTCTGCCCACTTGTGCCAGAGTGGAGAAATGGAAATGAGTCCTTCAAATCTGTGCAGACACACACACATAATCCAAATGACAGCATGGCCATTGCATTGCAATTATTTTGAATTAAATGAGCTGTAATGCATCAATGTGAATATTTGAAACATGGAGAACAGTCCTGTGTTGCCTATGTATAATGTACATTTTAGTCAGCTTAAAGTTGTAAATTCTGTGGTTTATGGTTCATAAAGTATTTCCTTTGGGACACTGCTCCCCAGTGTAATACATTTCACAAAGTCCTGGCAATTTATAACTTCTTTGTATATATCTATATGAGGTAATTTTTACTGTGCCAAAGTATGATAAATTTATTTAAACAGAAATAAATTGTTTGGCAAGGCTAGAGCAGAGTCTTTATTTCTGAAGTTTGTCCTAAATAGTAATCTATCTTAATACTTTAAATAGGCAGTGGACTTTTTTATTTTAATAGGATAATGGGATTGAAAAATGCCATGTCATCTGAGAGGAAACTGATCTGATTAGATGTTTACAGACACTTTAAACAATTAAGGATTCATAGTAATTAACTCAGCATGTTAGAACTGTTAGTGATACAGGCTAAGACAAAGAGCTAAGAGAGAAAACACTTGAAAGGGGAAAATATGCCCAATATCTTTTTAATCAATATTTTTTTCTGGCTTGTATTTTCCAGTAGTAGAGGGAAATCTCAGTTATAAGGAACCATTTTGTATAGAATGGGAAGGTATTTATAGTTCCTTAAAAATTACTGTTTGTGCTTAGAGCTTGATTTGTTTTCAGAGATGCTGTACTAAATTTTGCTTGGAGACATTGGCACATTGATTACTTCTAGTTTTCAGGTCAATGGGGACTGTTCTCTGCTTATAAAAAAATGAGAGGTTACAGTAAAGAATCTTTGATGGTGTTAATTTAAGATTCAAGGACTTATTTGTATACGTACGGTTCTACTGACAATGGTATTTAAAAAGCCTCTTAGTATAAAACAAAAAATATTGATTAGCTGTGAAAGTTGTCATTTAGCAGTTTACAAGAGCACTTTGAAACCATTTATATGAAAATTAGGAGAAACTGAGTACACTGAATGTTTCATTAGTTTTATGTAGTGACATACATTTTTTTTCCAAAATATGCAGTAGACTCAAATTAACAGTAAATGCAAATTAACAGTAATTGTGATAGTAAAAGAATATTTTGCCATGTTTTCTGAAGACTTTCCATAAATCCTGGGCTGTAAATATCTCTGACTCACTTTCTTTTTGACTGATTTCTTATCTTCCCTGTGTCTTCTAATTTTATATAAACTGATATGTTTGCTTTAATGTTAATAATAGATGGTTCTTCATCACTTTAAAACCACCTCTCAAAAACAATTATTCAGGAATTTGCCAACTACCTCATGCCTATGGCCTATAAGGGCCTCAAAACTCTATAAAGATAGAATAAATATTTTGAAAAATATATATTTTACAGATGAACCTTGATCTCCACATCTTATAACAAAGACATTTTCACCTATTCAGTCTGTCCTGGTGAATTCTGTCATATTGTAAATAAATTTGATGTGTTTCAGTGACAAAGTAAAAAAGGAATTTCAATGTTACTACTTGAAAAGGCTGTTTCACAATTATATGACTTTCAATTTAGCTACAAAGTCTGAATCTACACTGAATGGCTATAAAGTGCTATCTTTTAAAATCAAGGTTGCAGGAGATGAATAATAACCTATTTCAGATTAATTCTTCTAAAGAATACATCAGATCATTAATCATTGTGGGTTTAGTAAATCAATAGGAAAAAAACAGAGAGAACCCCATTCTTCACTCTCCTTGTGCTTTTCCATCTGAAGCAGACCAAGTGTGAGTTGTATGAGAACCAGAGTGTTGAGCCATAATTCTGTGACATCCTTATTAATTACATTGCATCCATTTCTTAGTCCTAAAAATATGAAAATTCCTGGACAAATAGAGGAGTAGGATTAGGCCTTCAGTCTATTTTTATATGTTGCAGTATGAAGAAACTCAAGGAGTTTGTTTGTCATATTCTGTCTGGATGAAATAAAAAAATGCACGTTGATATCTCTTTCTGAATAGCAGAAGAAAGCATGCCACCATAGATGGATTGTAGTTAATGTTTCAGGGATGATAATTTATTGAAATGAAGAATATAATTTATTTAATGGCCATCACTGTTATAAATTGCTGTCCGAATCTCTAGGTATGACTGCAGAGTGCTGCCAAAAGTGCATCTTTAGAGCTTAATATTTGGATCAAAGGGTACTTCAAAATATATTTTAAATAAATTTCAGTCAGTTATGCTCAACCTAAAAGACAAGAATTACGTGTGCCTAAATTTTTAGAGTATAATATTATAACTCAAAATGAAATTTTGCATAAAAATATGTTTAATTTTTCAGTATAATACAGTACGAACAAAATTCTGGCATGTTTTGGTTTTTTTTCTAATACTTTTTGCATAGTATTTTGGTGGCCGGACACTGAATGAACACAGCATGTGATCTATAAAAAGATGGTAATACTTGCTTCACTATCTCTGACTATTTCATACTCTTGCAAAATATTGCAAATGACATTATTATCCATTTCCGGCATGACTAATGCTGTTGTTTAGCTCTTCCAGCAGTGACCAACACTGCAAGCTGTCACTAAAACCAAAATGGAATACAGTCAAAGTATGCAGAGACACATCTCCAGAATATTACCCCAACTTGCCAAGGCTATCCTGAGCTCAGGGTAGTTTCTTCTGGTGTATCTTCTGGTCAGTCCTTAAAACTCAAATTAGGAGGATTGCTATGCAGAAAGCAATCTTGTGCTGGTTCTGAGACTGCTGCTTGCAAGGGTCTCTTGTTTTCCCCTGAGGTTTTTTTTTTTCCTGAGGCAATTTCCAAGGACTTAGAATCAGCAAATAATTTTATTTGTAAAGATAGAGCGTTTTAATTATTTTACATTCATTTACATGGTATTTCAGCTGTAATTTTATCACCAAGTGTCATAAGGTGTAATTTTTTATAGCCAGTCCAGCCTTCAGAACCTTGACTTAGCTTAGCATCATCAGTAAAGTCTGTTTTCTCACTATTCATTGCTTTCCCTGGCTTCAGTCTCCTACTGGATCTCTGAAAGACTCAACTAATTACTTCCTTCCAGTGTGACTACTGGTGATTTACTACAATTTTTCACCAGTATTTAAACACACTTTCTGTTTCCATGAGAGGCCCTTCCTTCTAACACCATGTCATCCCGGTCTTTTGGAAATCAGGTGTCTAGTTATCAGTTTACTTTCTAACCTAGTCCAGGTTAGTTTGTTCTTTAGAGAACACTTATAGATGCCTGAGAAATTATTTCCCTTTAAAATAGCCACCTCTCAGCACTTTACCTACCTAATGTATTTATTTTATTCTTCACTAAATGCACTGTTTATTCTGATTTGTAGTAATTTAATTGGAAGTTCTTAGAAATTTTTTATTGCAGTCTTCCTCCCAACCACCTGTCACAGTTTCCTCCACTGTGAACCCAGATGGAGAGAAAGTATTTTATTTTTGTGTTCTGACCTCATCTTTCTTGAATCCTCCTTTTATAGCCTGAACATCTGTTAGCCCTACCAGCTCTCTGTCTGGCTTCCAGATCTCTAAATACTATTTTATTTTCTTTTTTTATACTTCTTCAAGTTGTTCCTCAAAGTTTTCTTTTACTTCCTGTGTGGAAACTGTACTTCGCTTTTTTAGGCTGACAGTTTATGGCCATTTTTGTTTTCCTTATTTTAATAAAAGGTTGGATTTAAAAACATCTTTTTCTTGAATTTAATAATTGAGTTAAATGTAATTCCATACCCTGCTTATGTCGTCTCTTTGATTTTTAGAGATCAGCTAGATCCCTTGTACTTCAAAGGAGGTATTTTCTTTTTTGTACAGCCTCTTCCTATCCTGGAAGTGTCTCAGTTCCAGGTGTCTCCCAGTTCTTCCTCCTGACACTGCTATTTCAGCCCATGGCTGGAGCTTTGCCTCGGAGCATCCCCTTCTCTCTGAGTCTGCCCACGCCATAGGGAGGATGTGGCAAAGGCTGCTGCCATGCAGCTCGCAGCTTTCAGCTCTCAAATGACCTGAGAATTTTGTCTCTGGAAGTTCTGTCCTGTGTCCCTTGTCTGTTTCTTTTTTTACTGTAAGGACTCTAAATCGCTGCTGCTAGTGTGTGTCTGGAGTCTGCACAGGTGTATGGGGTCTGCAGGATGCACTTCTCCTCAGAGCCACCAGTTCAGGTCTCTGTCCATGTCATGCTTATAAATATTCTGAGACATTTCTGAGAGAATAGTGCAGTTCTAGGCTCACCAGGCTTGACTGCTGTGACCCTGGAATTCATCAGGTGAAAGCCCCTTTAGGATTTGGGCATCCATGTTTGTTAGCAAGCATGGAGTTAATTTCTTTTGTATTTGCTAAAGATTAATGAGACAGCTGCTTGCATTATTCTAAGCAGGTGATGTACAGGCCTAAGAATAACCAAACATGTAATGCCCATACTCTGCATCTACAAGCATTTGACAAACCTTGGTCTGGAAATTACACTTCTACAATAGACTTAGAAATATCCATTTTCTGCTGTAATTCCAAAAAATGCAGAATGCCACATGGCATAAGAGAAGACATGGCAAGGGTGAAAGTTGTCGTCTGAGGCAAATCTCTATGAATTTAAATGCTTTACATGAAATTTGAGGTTATGCACAGATGCTAAAATAAGTAATCTTTTTATAAAGCAGTTTCTCATATTAATCTAGTGGTGTAAGTATATATACCACTTTGTGATTTTGAAGATGGTGCTATCAACGTGAGGATGCATTTGCTCGGTTGTCAGCATCATTGTATAGTGTTTTAAGTGAAGATTACATGAGTGAGTAGTTGTCCATTGATTTCATTGTTGCTGCAGGTTGGAGTGCACTGGTTTGTTCTTATTTTGATGCAATATTATTTACAGGTGTATTCAGTTTTAAGAGGAGTAGAATTGTTTTGTAAATAAATTTGCAGTGGGAAAACATTGCCAGTAAATTACACGTGGAACAAATCTTTAGTTTTTACCTTTAAGAATAAATCAGTTTGCTTCCTCTACTTTGCTATAATCTTAATGTTTGAGACATATATGGTCTTTATCAAATAAAAAAAGCTTCAAAACACTTTTGAGATTTACACAGAATATAATGTTCCACGTAAACTTGCACTTATATTTCCCCTCAGTGTCTGTTAGAAGTTAATTTTCCTTATTGTTTCACAGGTTTTTGTCACATATTTGCTGTCATTGTTTTAGTTCATTCCAGTAGCTATTGCATTTGCAGACACAAAGGGAGTATAAATGCTGGGAGCTGCAAATCAAAACATTTCCTCTTTTGTAACACTTGAATGCAGTGATTTCCTGGAGGAGCATGGAAGAGTACTGGAAGATGCAGGTTCCCAGGAGGAGTAGAATTTGTTCTGTTTATTGCAAGACCTAGACACTGAGCTAGGTGTGGAATTTATGACTTTTTGTAAATGGAAATGTGTGTGAGATCCCAAAGTTCACACAGTTACTTAAGGAATGAGGCAGTTGAACTGGAGATGAAGAGCAGCTCCAGGCAGAGAAGGGTGTGGAAAGGGACTGATGTGCTTGAAATTCAGTACACAGACACAAGTCTACCAACTTGGTCAGGTGCCACTGTGAAAGTGAGTTTCAAAGCCTGAATCATCTTCCTAGATACCAAATCTGTTATTTGGGTATGGCTGTGTCACATTAACAACTCCAGGAGAGGACTCACAGCTCCCTTGACTAGCTGGAGCTTGGGACGTATTGTCTTGACAAGGTGAATTGAAAAAAATTGAAAATATTCACTGCCTTCATATTGGTGGCTCTCTTTAATATGTATTTTACAAACAAATTCATCCTTCTTGAAGGTTTTAGATGTGCTAAAGCAAGGTAATTATGATGGAATAAATACTAAGTTGAAATCAGATGGTTATGAAATACACCTGAGGCACTTCTAAATCTTGTGTTAGAGAATTCAATATTACTTCCATAATATTCTTTTAAGTGTGAATCAGATCTGAGCCTGGGGTGCAGGAATTAAAAAAAAAGGTGCAAGTGAAAAAAAAAAAGCAGATAATTTAATATTTTATTTGGTAGGGGCATCCAAACCACAGTTTTGTTCACCCAGGAGTTTTTGTATGGCAATGGCAAGACTGTTGGGTATTCCAGCTTGCATTATTCAAAGGCACTCAGGCCTTCCAGCTCATGCTTGCCATCTCATTTGTCACATACTCTATGGCTTGGTCTTTCAAGGTGTTGTCCTGCGAGTACTTTTTCCTGTACTACACTAATGAAGTTTGAAGCACAGTATGTTGCTTGCAAGGGAATACCATCAGCAGAGTATTACAAATGAGTCTCAGGTTTTTGGATTCTTTTGATACTCAAATACTATAAAACTCTGTGATTTCTATTTTTTTAAAGAGAATGAATAGATATTCTGAATTGCACATAGAGAGTGCTATGAGCTTTCAACTTGGCAAGTTATGAACATTTACAAATCATAGAATCATGGGATCATAGAATGGTTTGGGTTGGAAGGGACCTTAAAGTTCCAACCCACCTGCCGGGCAGGGACAGATTTTACTTGATCAGATTGCTCAGGCCCTCATCCATCCTGGCCTCAAACACAGCCAGGGATGGGGCATTCACAGCTTCTCTGGGCAACCTGTTCCATTGCTTCTCCAGTCTCACAGTGAAGAATTTCTTCCTTTTTATCTGATCCTAGTCTGCTCTCTTCCAGTTTGAAGCCATTTCACCTTGTCCTGTCACTCTAAGCCCATGTGAACAGTCCCTCTCCATCTCTCTTGTAGGGTCCCTTCAGGAGCTGGAATGCTGCTCTGAGGTCCCCCCAGGGCCCTGTCTTCTCTAGGCTGACCAACCCCAGCTCTCTCAGCCTCTCTTCACAGGATAGATGCTCCAGTCCCCTGATCTTTTTCATGGCCTCCTCTGGATGCTCTCCAACCACCAAAAATAATGGGGGGAAAAAGTCTTGTTTGTTGTGTCCTTATTTAACACATTTGATTCTTTACAGTTAGCAAATCTGTAGCATTGCTATCAAACTACAGAGGAATTACTCAATATATTTTACCTTTTGGTTTGCAATCAGCAGAGTTAAATGAAATGCAAAATCAGGTATCAGTTCCACTGATTTTTACTATTGCAATTAGCCCTGTGTACTGTGGAGGAGGCAGCTCTGCAGGTCCCCTAGTCTGCATGCTAAAATGCAAGTTGGGGCAGTTCCAGTTTGGAGAATGCTCTCTCTGAGCCCAGTATGTTACCTATATAAACCAATGGAAAGCTCTCTGCCAGATAATGGAGGTAATGCTGGCTGTTTTCTTTCCATAAGCTCATCACTGTGAGAAAAAAAAAAAAAAATTAAGGAGGAGTCTATTCAGTTAGTGTGCAGTCTGCTCTTTGAACAGATTGCTACAGGAGGTGTCTGTTGAAAATCAGTTCATAAACAATGGCAATTTACTTAATGGTAATTATCCTGCGTTGTCCCAGTTTGTGTTCTGTCCTGTCACATCTGACTGAATGGACAAATAGAGCACAATATCTGTTCTCTTTAATTTGTATCATTTTCACCTGAATTATAGTTGAGATCGGACAGATGTCTTACCTCAGCTATTTGGGAACAGAATTCAGCAGCAGTTTGAGTCATTGAGTTAAGTCTATTAACTGTTTCTTTCTTGTCAATGTTATTTTGGGATGCTTCTTCCTCTTCAAATATTTCTTTGCCTTACCTTCTCAGATCAGTCAAGACCTCATTTAAAAATCTTGAAGGATACTTGGTTTTCTTCTCTAATTACAGTAGAAGTAGAACATAATTAGATGGAAGGAAGAAAAAAAAATTATCTCATTGAATTTGCCCTTAGTAACAAAGACCAAAAAAAAGCAGTGTAGAAAATGCAGCAGGGGAAGGTGAAGGAACCAGAGTTTCATAAAATATTTTGGAGTGCTTTCACAGGCTTGTTTAATTTCCACAGAGCTATGTGGTTTGCATATGTCAGTCACTTTAAAGTAATGCTTTGCTTTGATTATGGACATGACTTGACAATAAAATTGTTTGCATAGTGCTCAGTATATGTAAATTGATACTTAAATGCTATTGTAAGTATAATTACTTTAATAGCAAAAGGCAAAATCAAGTTTACTAACAGAGTTTTTAATTAAATTAACATAAACCATTTGTGTTTTAATACAATGGTGTTTACAAAATTAGATACTATATGCATGGATGTTAAATCAGTCCATTAACACATTAGGTCCAAATTAACTTAATATATTTCCTTGACTGATCAGAAATTTGTGTTTTATGCTACATTTGAGTAGTCCACTAACATACATGGGAAAGATACATTATTTGTATGGTTGGGTATTCAATCCTAACTTATCCTGTTTCTTGTTGACTTAAAGCTTATCTTGGGAAATATATCATCTGGCAAAGAGAAATCTTTCACATAATGGGAAATCATATTCAGTTCAGTAAGAGTAAGATGATGTGCATGGAAGTCCCACTGTACTATTACTTCTTTAGATATTCTTTTACATTACAAACTCTTCAAGTTAGAAAAAAGTTGTTAGGTTGCTGCCAGTTAGCAAAGAGCAGATGGTGTTTATTACTGTGACCGGTAAATTGTGTATCTGTGGGAGTAATAAGCCCAATTAGCCAAATGTTGATTGTGCTTTTAAGTGTTGTAGTCTCGGTACCTATTTCCATACCTGTGAGTGTGTTCATTAAAAACTTCTTTGTGCACTTTGGGAAAAGCTCAGTGGTGCACTTCTGCAGCCGTAATTGTTGGCATTTGTATAAATACCATTTTAGATAATGTCTTCCAAATGAGCTAGTCTTAGACACATAGTTCCAGGAATTCCTTATTACTTACTTTGTATTTTATTTTCCCGTAAGTGGTAAAATTTGACTACTTCAAGCTTGGCTAGAATGAATGTTAAAAGCCAGGTGGCTTTGTGTTCTAAAGAATCCTCTTGCCCTTCATTCAATAAAATACAAATCCAGTACAAGGGAAAGACATGTTTAGCTCAGCATACTCTGCAGATTTTAAAAATACTGCTCTTCTTGCATAGTTTCCCAGCAGGGAGCAGTGGCCATCAAAGCACTTCCATACCTTTTAGAGGCATGGGTTGGGATCAGTCACGACCTCTGACTGGTGGCCAGTTTGCTGACATCTCTAACCTCTCCCCAGCACAGGCTCAAGAAGCCTGAGAACCATTCCTGTTGGCCCTTCACTCCTGCCCCAGCTGGGCTGGACAAATAGGGACACCCTTAGGAAGAGCAGTGTAACAACCCAGGTTGCAGGGGACAGACAAAAGCCAAAGATTAAGTGTTACATAGAGTTGTACAATTGTTTGAGTGGGAAGGGACCTTAAAGATCACCTGGTTCCAGTCACCCTGGCTGTGGCTAGGGGCATCTTCCACTAGACCATCTAGCCTTGCCTTGAACATTAGGATCCTCTTTCTCATTTCGGAGTTGCAAAAAGCAGGCTCTGGTGGTGTTTTTCTACCAGCAGAAGCTGTTGTTGCTGCACTTACTTTGAGTATGAATACCCTTTTGGATATCCGAGCCTTATGATTTTAATAACAATGGTTTCACAATCCAGATAAGCAATAGTTGCTACATACATTCAGTGAGGTCTAGTTTGGGTTTTTTAAACATACGTGACAGCTCTATAGGGTCAAGATCATGTCTTCCTGCATGGCTGTGCAGTGCCTGGTACAATGAGTCTCTCTGGATACTTCTGCAACTAAACAATAAAACCTTTGCAATTAACAACTTGTTAATTGAGGATTTAATAGAGATGCGCAACTTCATTTGTTCCTTGGCTTTTCCTCAATTACCTCACCTTAGATTTAAAAACAATACCACATAAAATAAAATGCTTGGGTGTTTTACAGATTAGCAGATTTTAATAAATGACACCGCTAACTCATGTATTAGAGAAACAGCCACTCCCAGTTTTCCTGACTTAAGAAAGTTTTAATTAAAGAAGGGTATATCAGATGCCAATTTTTTCTTTTTATCATGGAATTTATTTTCATTTTAAAGCTCATTTAAATTGCTGTATTTGAATGCCACAACTTGTTGCCAGAATTCTGACAGAAAACTGCTAAAAGTGAAAAGTGAGGACGTATTTTTCCTATCTCAATGTAGGCTTCTATATAGAAGATTTTTGTCTGGAGTTGCTGACCATCTGTTTCATGGAGTTATGCCAAAAATATATTTTCACTGTAGATTTAGATGCTTGCAATGAACTAGTAAATAGCCAGACAAGTATTGCAGCATCTTCTTCTAGCATGTCGTAAATGCAAGTTCCCAGTACTTCTCAAGATAAAAAAAGGTGTAATAAAAACCCATTTATTTCTTAGTTAAATCTTCTAGTCACAGTAACTTTAATAATTCTAACTTCGTTAATCAGATTGAATTTATTCTTTAAGCAATTCCACTGATTTAAACCTGAAATTAATTTGGCCTGGAGTTTTCAAGAAGCTGTATTTTGTCTTTGAACATTTAATTTTTCTGTGCATAGCCTGGCACTGGGTTATTGTTCAAAGCCTAACAGAGAGATGAGACCCAGTGAGCTCTGGAGGAAAGGGCAGCTTTCTCCATTACTCCTTTGATTCTGGGACTACTGCAGAGACATTTCTCTGATACAAGACTATAAGAAAGCAGTAGCACACATTCTTTGGAGTGGATCTCCAGGGTACATTCCTTTTCTGCTTCTGGTATTTGCTGTCTCCTGACATGCTCTGCTAAAGTAGAGCTCTGCAAAGTTCAGTCCTACCAAACAGGTGTCCTGGAAGCTCTTCTCCAAGAGACAGCAAACATTGCATCACATAGTTGTAGTAAAAAAATAATGTTGCATGCTTATCTGGAACACTAAATTCATTTTGTTAAAGCCAAGAAGTACTAGATATTGAATGGGGTAGGCAGCTACCTATAGAGGGAGACAAACCTGGATTCTGCAGAATCTGCTGAGGAAGAGAAGAGAATATTATTATCACCACTTGTAATGAAGGAATGGGATGACAGTTGGGCTAAAACTGATTGATTGCTCCTCAGATAAACATCAGTCTCAGAGGCTGTGAGGTTTAAAAGAGCAAGCAGTCTGCTGTAGTTCAAAATGGTCACAAGTTCTTCATTACAAGACAGTATATAATTTTCTAATCCCATGGACAGTTGCCACAAAGTTTATTTTGCTGTTCTAACCTATCACCTTTACGTACTTCTACTGATACTTTTATCCAATGGCTACTATCACACATACAGACATATGCTTCTATTAGAACATCTGAACTCTTAGCTTACTCTGTACAATTACATCCCTACGTTATAAACCCTTCACCATCTTATCAATACAGTTTCTCACTTACTTAAGGCATGTTCTTACTTACAACTATAGAAACATAAGTGTATAATTTTTTTGCCTCATGTCTGTGTACTTTAATTTTGCATCAATCCAAGCTTCTTCCAAGGCTGCAAATCAAACCCTTCTGTGTCTGTGGAAGTTTCTATCTTTCCATTTCCCACAGTAGAATAGTTGCAGTAGGATAAGACCTACAATGCTCAGCCCAAATGCCTGACCAATTCAGGGCTGACCAAAAGTTAAAGCCTGTACAGGCATTGTAATACAATGCTTACAAAATGTTGAGAAAAATAAAATTTGCATTCATAGTAGTCCAGTACGTCCTTAACGTGAAGTCCCTTATGCATATCAAAACATGAGATACTTTTAAAATAAATGCTGTTCTAAATTAAATAAGCTGTCAAATTTCCTAGAATAGGACCTTAATTATAGGCAGGTCTCAAACAGTAAGATTTTGTTCAGGCATGACCGCCTTTGTCTTCTCCACTTTTCCTGAGAACAGGACGGAATTTAGAAAGATTCTTCCCCACCCTTATCCCCATCCTGCTCTCCATGAATAAGGACAGGATTTCATGAAGATAAGTTGCTCTGAAAATGTAATGACACTTTGTCTCTCCACAAAGGAACTGATAGCAATGGTGAACAACACACTGAGAAATAATAAACCTGTTTCATGTTGTCAAGCCAGGGCTGTTTCCTGGTGTGCCGCTTCTAGAAGAAATTAATTTCTTCTCCCAGTTCAGGGCTTTGTTCTGTATTATCTTACAGCTGGAAACATTTGTCTTATCCCATTCATTAGTTATCTAGCTTTTGTTACTGCTGTGAACACTGATCTGTGTATAAAATAGAAAGTCACTGACACAAATGTGTTTTTTGAATGGTAAGCATATTCCTTGATTCTGGTTGTAAAGCCCTATTAAATTAGATTTTTATAAAGTAAGAAGTGTCATAGTTCTAGTAGAAATGTATTCAGGCTGCAACAATTAGGGAAACAAATATTCTTCTAAATGTAAACATGCATTTTCTAACAGTCATTGTACTTAGCTTGAGGCTTGAATGCTGATGCTATAAACTATCCCTTAGATTTCTTATACCTGTGATATGTTGTCCTGAGGTAGTTAGAACAAAAACTTTTGATGAAAGATGGGGAGCCAGAGCTTTGGCTTTGGGCACCTTAATGTGTGATTGCTTGTGTGAGGTGTGAAAGCAATCAGGATGCCGATAAATCGGCTGAAACTGTTTGTGTATATTGGTTGGGGAAGATTTTGGAGATACTATCTGTAGATAAAGGAAAGATCTATTGAGCTGTATTCTCTGTCAGGTTTTATTTTGCAGAGGAGAAGGTTTATTTCACAGTTGTTGATACTCAAAACATCATGCATTTGAATACAAGTAAAGCATCCCCTGCTCTCACAAGATCATTTTCCCCTGAAGACATGCATCATCTCCCCCAGACAAATGATTAAAAAAAAATCTAAGAAAATAATATAAAAAAATCTCTGCCATAAACCAGGAAGGGTTTCTGCAAGCTAGAAAACCTAGCTTTTTCATCATGTTCATAAACATGATTGAAAAGTTAAGCCCCCAGTAAGAACATCTAGAAACACAACAGTATTTTTCAAATGGAAGTTTGTTTGCTCCCTAGCAGTGAAAGCTTTCTTTCAATATTCTCTCTTCTATATGTCAGCATTTCTTAGCTATCCTTTTCTAATATGACCAGATATTATCTAAGAGACTTAGAGCTACTGTTATTTGGAGAAAATTTGTACGCATGGCAGGATTGGAATGCATCTGAGATTGCAAAATAAGATTTGCAGTCACAGCTGCTGCACCAGGAATGTGTGTTTGTGAGCAAGGTTCACCATTATATGCAGTCCAGCTGCCTGAGTTTCCACATTTTCCTTCACTTTCTCTGTGCTCAGGTTATGTGTGCATGTGTGTGGCTCTGGAGCCTAAACTTTCCAGTATTAAAATTGGTTCTGCCCAGCATATCTTCATTTAAAAAAAAAAAGTGAGGAATGAAGTTGTGTTTCCTACATTTTGGGCTGTTCACTGAAACATCCTCTTTCCTATGTGCTGCTTCTACCTATATGTGAACATAAAGGATATAATTTTTCACAAGTTATTGAGTCAAAGTTACTCTACCAGTACTTTCAGACCTTGGGGAGTTTTGGGATTATAGATTGTGCTGAGGATATCCAGTGGCTTCAGACTTGCTTCAGAAGACTGAGTGTAAACAGTAGGATGCCAGATGCAGTGCCGTGGCTTTTTTGCAGTTTTAGACCAAACAAAACTAAGAGCAATTCAGTTTTCTAGTTGTAAGTAACTGCTTCCTTCCTGATATGTGTTTTGTAGCTAGTGGATGAAATGTGAGTGTCTGTCTGCTACATAATCAATAGAATTAAAATCCCCAGCCACTTATTTCCTGTGAAGTGATTAAAATCCACTTAGCACATAACGGGGTCTATGCTGGCCATACTGCTCCTTTGCAGCAATATGTCAAGGTAATGACTATACAGTTTATGAAGTGCTTAAATATAAATGGTCAACATAAATCTTCACAGAGTGTAATTTAATAGTTTTATTCCATTCAGAGAACAAATGTATTCAAGCTTTGGTTGGTTTTTGGTAGGCTTTGGCCTTCTCATAATTTCTTCCAAAGTTACATGTTACAGTTCTTTCACCTTTGAAAGGGTAGCTTTTCTTAGTTTTAAGAAACACTGAAAGATGCAGCAGGACATGGTTCTTGTCTGATTGGTGATCTGTAAATGTCACAAAAGATTTGGTGGTGTAACTTGTGACACCCTCCCTTCCACAGGTAAGAGGGTCCCTGCAAAGAAACAAGAGGTCTGCTGTTTGCTCAGCCATCCCTAATAAACCTTGCATACATGGGTATATAAATGGGTGATTTTTCAAATCTTATTTCTATCAATGGATTAAGTCTACTATCTAGTATTAAAGTTCAGTTCTTGCCATTTCTTCCTCATTGTTTGGTTTATTTTCATACAAAATTGAATAATCAATTTGAAGCCAACAACTTCTTCTAAGCCAAGTTTTCCATGGAAGAGGCTGAGCAACAGTTTGAAGACAGAGGATTGTTGATGCATTGACTGGGACATTGACTCGAAGTCATGACCTGTTTTGAAGAGCTGATACGTTTTATTAAATCAATAGATAGAATTGGAAAAAAGTAAAAACACACCAGCTTGAAAAATCTGGTTTTGGAGCTTCAAATCATGCTAAATTTTACTGAAATTGTTACCACTTCTTACTTCCTCCATGGGCACATTATCTTTTGGTTTAGGTGGCAGTAGATTTTACCATACATATTTATTTTTCCTGTGATTACATACTATTTTCTTAGATAGTTTACCCAGTATTTGAAGGGAGTTGAAAATTATTTTTAAGGCACTGGACTAAAAGCGAGATTGGGATTTGGAGCATCTGGCATGGTTCAGAGTTTGGGTGTTACTAAAATGGCTGATGCATTTGTGTTATTATGTTTTTGCTGGTTAAAGTGAAAACAAGAATATTTCCCCATTTTTTCGTTTTTAAAATAGAAGGTAGTGCAAAACAATGTATATTATAACATCTTGATAGACTTTTGTGTGTATTTTTGACAGCAACATTTTCTTGATTGATATTTCTTAATGTCATGTTCTTTTTCTCTGAAATAAAACCAAGGAAGTGCTGATACAATGACACCCCTTTTGCTTTGGTGGGGCTCTTTCTTTTTTGAAAGCCAGACCAGAATACTATCTGTTCGGACTTGAACATAATTCCAAAACATTTTAAGCAAGTGCTGGTGATGTCCAGTCAACTTCTGAAGACCACATATCATAGCATTTTAAAAGATGTTGGAAATAATAAATGAAGAATCTGTTGATTACAGAATGGACAAATTACTTAATAGACTTCCCCGTTTTTGCTGCTCTGTGTCAACTTGATATTAACACCTCATTTATTTAATATACTGTCATCTGATTTTCTTAAAGACATCTCTCCTCTTCATACAGAAAAAACTGCTGTATGTGTAGCATGAAGTGTGCAGTGTTTAGGAATATTAGCAGTGTGGCAGAAAAGGCCATGTTCATTTTAGAAAATGTCCTTGAATATCTACCACGATCTGTTGATTGTCATTTGTTCTGGTGCTGGCAGAAAGGGTATTTGAAGGCGATACACAAAACAGCACTTGCTTTCAAGTTGATGTACAAACCATCAAATCCCAAAAATCTAAAGCTCTAACTTTGCAGGATATACTACTTGCAAGTAAAGCTGGTTAACTTGGGAAAGAACCTAGGCATTCTCTCTGTTTCACCCGTGCCTCTCATGAGCAAATATCTTGTTTAGCAATTCACTAACCTAGCAGCCACTGGCCTGTTAGTCCTAGAGAGGAGCCTCCCAGGGTTCAAATAAACCATGAATGCTTTTACTGTCTTTTACACTAGATGAATGAATATATTGGTTCTCCAGTCTTGTATCTCTGTCAATTAGGCTTAAAGCTAAGTAGGAATATTTCTTGTAAAGGAAATCAAAATTTTCTTGTTTAGTCATCATGTTCATTAAGTTTTTGGAAAAATACCTGTGGGTCTAAAAAAGATTTCATTATTTTCTTTCTAGTTCAATTTTGTTGGGAAATTGCTTGGACCAAGAGGAAACTCTTTAAAGAGGTTACAAGAAGAAACAGGTGCAAAAATGTCCATCCTGGGAAAAGGATCCATGAGGGATAAAGCTAAGGTACTGTCTTTGGATTCTGGTAGCAATTAGTTGAAACATATGTTGTTTTAGGTGTTACACTTAGATTGTCAGTCTGTTTATTAATGACTCAATTAAAATGCCTATAATAGACTCTTGACTCCAAGGCTAGTTTGTGTTTTTCAAGTTGCATCATTTGCTTAAATAAAATTTTATTCTTGCTATGCCAACCTTGCTTAGACCTTCACAGCTGCTATAGTATCACTGTTCTTTAAGTAATTCACCTAAAAGAGAAACCAGTTTAAAGTTCATTTGCTCTTAGAGAAGTCTTTCTCATGTGAAAGTACAGCTTGTATATATTACTGCTTTAATATTAGTGTACATAAATGAGTTTTCTCTTTTATTTTCTGTTTCTTTAGAGATGGGGTTTTTTTAAAATGTTGAATATTTATTCAGGGTATAGTTCTAGGACAAGATAACAAAATGCACTGTAGATAAAGAAAAAAAAAAAAGGTGTTTGGAGTCACAGCCTGGTCAATGCCCCTAAGTAATTACTTGCAGGTAAATGTCATTCCTCCTCAACCAGTTCCTCACCCAGTTTATATACTGGACATGATGCTCTGTGGTATGGAATATCTCCTTGGCCAGTTTGGGTCAGCTGTCCTGGCTTTGCTCCCTCCTGGCTTCCTGTGCAGCTCCTCACTGGCGGAGCATGAGACACTCAGAAGTCCTTGGCTTTGGGTAAGGACTGTGTAACAACAACCCAAACATTAGTGTGTTATCAATATTATTGTCATGCTAAATCCCAAACACAACTGGGTGCCATTTATTAGGAAGAAAATCAGTCCTATCCCAGCTAAAACCAGGACATAAGGAAGCTTTCATGTATATTTGACCCAAAGAACAAGTACTGGTTGCATTGTGATGTCTTTTGAAATCTGTGGAACAGCAGTGTTATGGTCTATACAGAAATAATGACTGCTAATTGCACTATATTTTAACTGTATATAGCCTCTAGTAATGTTATGCATTATTCTTCTTTCCTTTCTGTCACCTCTGTCATTAATCTCAGTAGCTAAAATTATGAAAGCAATAATATGCCAAAGTAAAGGAAAGACCAATCAGGATTTTTTGGTTGGCAGTATCTGGTCTTGGTAATGTGTATCAGCAATCACATGGACATTATGAGGTCTGCAATTGCAATATTAAAAAAATAAGGTCACAAACTAGACAAAGTAGGCACATAGATCATATTTAATTTTTCAGTTTTCTTTATGATGTTTTAGTCAGACATTTAGTGACACTTCAGTTATGATTATAGGATAATACATGTTGAATGTACTACTGATTTTATTTCCAGGTATTGACAGGTAAAATATTTTAATTACTTATGTCTAACTTCTGGAATCATAAAAATTTCCCTGGATGAAAGAATGTATGTCCTGCTAAGTAGCAGTAATTTGCCTTTGTACTAATCTGATGCCCAGTTGCTCCATTCTCTGCCACCCACTCACATTATTATTGCTGAGAGCATCAGTTGCCCAGACAGGGGGCTGTAAACAAGTTTAAACACATAATAGACAGATTAAGACTTCTGATTTTGAGATTGGTCACTCTTCTCATCATATAATTTGATTTTCATCTGATCATAATGAACAGTGCCAGCATGACAGGTACTACATTCACTCATGAGTATGTCAGCAAAATTTGAGTATGTCTTCACAAGGTTTATAGTCCTTAAGAATAATCTGAAATTGAGCTTCATGGAGACTCATTCATATGAGACTGATGTAAGAAAAATGAAGTTCTAGGGTAAACTGGCATTAAATACAGCAGTCATGAAAGCAATTTCTGTAGAGAAAGGCTCATAAGCAATTTATCTTAATCCAATTTAGGCATTACTGACTCAAAAGAAAACAAAATCCCTTTGCAATTACAGTGAGAGGTAGGAATTTTCTCATCCATGTACATCAGTGTTACCAGTTCCTGGCAAAAGAGTGTGAGAATAATCATGGAATGGTAATAGTTACAATTAGCATTTCAGAGAGGTTATTCTAGGTTGAGATACTGATAAAATGTAAAGAAAACATGTTTGACTGTGAGCATAAATAATGGTGTGAATTGCTAAATTGCTAAGGAAAAAACAACTTGCTCTGGTTAAAACAGTTTTCTTGTCAAAAAACAAGTGCACTAGTATCATTTATGCAGTACTTTTTTACTGATTTAAATACAAATTACCAAAGTCTGGAGGCTTTTTGTGGGTTTTTTGAACCATAAAAGAAATCAGTTTATGTATATTGGCTGATAGATCTTTGTTTTGCAGGAGTATTCAAGAAAAATCAATGTAATTTCTCTCTAGAAACTAGAATTTCCTTAAAGCTGTCTATATTATACCATAAGCCATAGCAGTTTCTAGACAAACTGCAGGCACATGTGCTTTTCTCCTCCAGTCTGCTGCAGCTGGATGCTGAGTTGTATCAGAGAAGCAGAAACAGAATTGCTGCTGAAAAGTGCTAAATACATTTATGCTCTAGATCCCTAGATACTTAAATCTTCAAAAAGAACTGATCTGCTGATTTGAGGTTTTTTAGTGCCAAAATGACAACAGGGAAGTTCTTGACTCAACAATGAACTGCTCTGGCTATAGTTAGTAATTTTGGTCATACAGAGGGGGAGTTTCTGTGTCTGGGAAGTGGATTATATCAACAGAGGAATGCCTGTTCCTCAGAATTTCCTTATCTTCCTTAAAGAAACCTGTGGGTAAACTTAAGAGGCTCAAGATTTTAGGCTGTTTCCTTTCAGAGCAACAGGGAAGATTTGTTAAGAGTGACTTGAGATTCCTGAGTCTCTGCTGTGCCTACAGTGTGGGAACAGGATAGATTAATTTGAAAAGGCAATGCAATTTACCTAAAATGTGTATTATGACCAGCTCCAATTGTGCACAAAACACCACAGAGCTAATTTATGTCACATAAAGCTATGTTAGATGTTACTGAAGAGATGCCCAAGTATAACTGGATCAGTACTTTGTTTCTATTTTTAAGAACATTTTTAAGTGACCTAAAGGAGTCTGTTTGGAAGAGCAGAATAACCTAAGAACAATAGAATGTTTTAATTTTGATTTAGTAATATATTAAGTGTTTGACAACGAATGATTTTTGGTTACTTTTCATTATGTTTAAGAAAATGAAAACTAGTTATTTATCCTGCATATCTTTTCTTGAAAACTCATTGTTCATCACCTGCAAGACATTTGGAAGACTGATCAGTTATTTAAACTAAAGGGGGTCACATTGTCTTTGCTCCAAACATATTTTTGAACCACATTTTACTTACATGGAGTAGGATTTGGAAATTAGTGTCCTGATAGTGAGGTTATTTATAAGATTTAAAAAAAGCTAAAACATTGACTTTTACAGGTGCACCTGAGCTGTCAGACACACATGAAGAAAAATATAAGTCACAGTATTTGCATGAAATCTTCTGCAGACTGATGTATTCTTTCCATTCCAATTCCAAACTTTTTTATCTAGAGAAATCCTGTTAACACCATTTCCTATTCTGCACACTATCTGTTTGTTACCCATTTCTGTCATTCCTTAAACTTGCATTTACTTATGTCATTTGTCCTGGCTACTGAAAGGATTCTGTTATTCAAGATCCATGTTGAAAACTAAAGAACAAACTTGCGCTGCAGCTTTGAAAAACCACATTAACTACTTTTCTGAGACTCAGTCTTCTGTCAGCCACTGAGCAGTTTTAACTGCTGCCTTCTTCAAGTTTCAGTTTTTGTTAAAACCAGTTCTTAAGGAAAGAGGAGATAATTGCAGTCAAACTACATGCCTTTCTTTATTGTGTGGGTTAAGTGCTTTCCAAATAAGGGCCACTGTCACTGGACAACAGCTTTTCCTGCTAAACAGAATTTGTTTCTTTACCTTTTCTTTAGAAGAAAAACCAAGCATTAAGAGCTTGTTTGCAACTAAAAAGATCTGAAATGAGCACACAGTGAAACTGCTGAGATGCAATTATTAGCATTTCAGCTTTAGGTTGGTTTTTAGCAGCTATGTTATGTGAGAGCCTTAAAAAATAATATGAAAATATGGGATAGTTGCAGTGTGTACTGGTGCACTGGTCTCTTCCCTGCAAATTCTATGTGCTGTGAGGTCAATCCTGCAACCTTTAAATAAATGTTTCGATATCTTACAGAATTAAGTCCATATGTAATGTGAACAATGCCCAGTAGGTTTTTGGTTTGAAGCACAATATGGTTCTTCATTAGGTCATGTCTACCATGGGCATAGTGTCCTAATAGTGGAAAGTTAGTTTTCTGATAGGATTCTCTTGACTTCATTGTTTTTTCAAAAAAAGCTATAAATTAATGCTCAGATAGCCCAAAAGGGAAGAAAAATGCAGCAGGTTTTGTCTGTAGGATGTCGTGGTCCAAGCATTGGAGTATATTCTTCCCCAGAGCTATTGCTTCACTGAAATGTGAGATCAAAGGTGTTGTCTTTAGTGTCCAGAGTTTTAAAAGCTTTTGAGTGTCACGACTTGTCAAAACATTTAAGGTCATGCAGTATAGGTACATATGCAATATTTTTCCAAGTGACAGTGTCAGCATTCTCAACAAGAATAAGAGGTTACAAAAGACTTTAGAAAGTTTAAAAAAACCCCAAAACAAAAATAACCAAAAATCACCTAGTGGTCCGTTGCACCACATTTTGACCTGGTGCCACTCCACCCGTGCCTGAGAGCTCTCTTGCTCTGGCTTTTGGCAATGGTAGTTTAGCTCAGTGTGTTGCCAGGAGTTTCAGCTCTTAGAGTTGGAGATAGAGATTTGGGAATTCTATAAAAACTCAATTTAGTTTTTTAAAAGATAACTTTTAGATTTACTTCCAACCTGCTGGGAGTTTTGATTTGGACTTTATGCAAAATCTCTGAAATGTTAATTTATTAGGCAAGTATTTCTGTTCCCTTGAAGCAGTCCTTTTATCATATTCAGCTGGAAAATCTCTAGGGGAAACATAGAACAATGAGTGGCATTTAATTTAGAAAACTAGCTCACAGCTAGAAGCATCAATAGTAGTATTAAATCATTAATTGCTGCTCACCCATTTTGTATTTTTCTGCTAGATTTTCTTTTTGTGTTTAAAAGTCATAAAGACTTTGTATTTTTATGTCTACAGACACCAAACCTTACAGACATTTTACCCCACAAACAGGTTTATGACCAAGAGCAGGACTGGGCCCTCAGCTTGCCTTCAAGACGTGAGCAAAAGTTACAAGAGCACACTACTTCTGCTGCAGCACAGTTTTTTTTGTTTTCCTTAATATCTTCAGCTTCCTGGTATGAACTGCTGTGGGGCTATAAGGACCATAACAAACAACCAGCAACAAAGAAAAATGCAAAGGAAAGGAAACAAACAAAAAGCAGACCACCCCATCTTTTGAAACTGAAATCTTCAAGGACCAAAATGGCAAAAGGATGTTAACTCTTTAAATCCTACTGTAATCTGCATTCTCTGTTTTTCCTTTAAGTGAGCATGTCAAAAGGTGCCAAAGGCTTTCACAATCTAAACCTAGGTTTTTACTTGAAAAAAACATTCTAGATAAAATACTTTCTCCTTGTACAGAGAAAACATAAATCTGTAGGCAGGCACGGGTTAAGAGATCAACTTTATCACTGTTTCCTCCAGTGTTACTTGTATTCTACAACTTCCATCTGCTCAACCACCCCAGTTTCTTGGAAAATACCTCTGTGTAACACCCCTAGTGAGTTGAAAAGTTTTTTTCCATAATAGGGGAGGCAATTTGAGGTAGATACAGATCACAAGCAATATTTCTTAGAATAGCTTTTATTCTATAAACTTTTACTGATTCTCTTAAGTATTGCAGTGGTTTAGGTTTTTGCTAAAGGTGAATAATTATTCTCAGAAGCTATTCACCTTATTGAGTCTCCCATCTGAACTGCAGTCTTACAATTACCTGGTTAGAGCAACATTTGGGAAGACAACTCTTACTATATACTCAGAAAATAGAGGACTTTACTGGCAGCTCAGTGGTAGGTGTTCAGAAAGTCTGTCAGAGGAACCTTTATTTCATCAGCAGCATATGTGACCCCATAGTTTTCATCTGCTTAGAGCAGTCATCTTGGATACAGGCTGAGTTCTGGACTCACATGGACACAAATGTGTGCCTGTTTGCCAGCACCAGTAGGCTCCAGGGCTTGCCAGTCCTTGGGAATCTTTCATGCACCATCTTCTCAGCACATAATTTTCATTCCTCTGACTTTCTTCTTTATTTTTTTTGAAACTATTCTTCCATCTAAACTTACAATTGCCTATAGAATCAATTTGTGAGAAGTCAGTGAATGAGACATTAATGAAAAATGCTTCTTCCAATACTTCTCTTAGGTGTCTTATGTCCACGCATTGTCTGTCCCTGCTTATGTTTCACAGATCTGTGCAAATCAGCTTGTTTCTAGAAAGTTGTTCCCTCTCTTTTTTTTTTCAGAAGACTCCTTGTTACCCAGAGTGCAACACCTAGAAAAACACAAGTTTTCTTTTCTGCTTCTCAGCCACATCCTTTTAACTAAATTTGTATATTTTGATATCACAGTAAACTGAGTGCATTCAGTCATTTATCCTCCACCTAGCACAAAAAGAATATGTTTATTCAGTGGGAGTCTTTCTAGGTGGGGAGTCATAAACCTCTTCTTTTCTTGTCATATCACTTGATGTTTTGGTTTTTATGCTTCTTGCCTGTATTCTGGGAATGTGGTGCTACAAATGATTTTGGGAAAGACAGTAGGACTGTTGTCTTTCCCAAGATCATTTGTAGCACCACATCCCTGGCAGACAGGAGCATCTTCTGTCTAATAGCTTCTGCAGCTGCCATTAGTTACCTATTTGTCTGGCTTGTTGGCTGAAGTGGAAACAAGCTCAAAAATATGAAGCCATTGAGCCAAAGGAGTTAACTGGCCACACTGGGCTAAATTCTTCCCTTCCTGATATTCAAATTATCCTATCTGCATACTGAATCCAGGAGATGCCTTGTGATAGATCATTCCATATATATCAGAAAGCTCATCTGGGTTAACAAGCATCTCCCAATAACTTTGGGTTTGGCACCTGGCTAGAAACAGCAGTTGCCTCTTTTCCTTCAATTTATGCAGCTTCAAATGAACTGCAGCAGAGTAGTCCCTGGCTTTTTCAGTTTGTGCTATAAAAATTTGGAAATCCATTTGTTTCCATTTCTCTCAAGTTTTTTCTTTGCATTATGGATTTTTTCCTTACAAAGGTGGTTTGTTATATTTATATCAGAGATTTACAATGTTTTCTTTGACATCTCTCTCTGAATTTTTGAATGGGTTCAAGTATGTAGCCCATATTGCTGCAGAGAAAATAGCCTTTTAACCAATTCCTTTTGGGTTAAGAACAGCTCTGCTTTTTTTACTGGGTGGGTAACCACTCTGACCTTGCTTAGAGGAGTAAGGCTTAGGGTAAGATTTTTGAAAGCTTTGTAATCTGTATGTATATGTGGAGAGAGAAAGAAAGATATGTGTGTGATATATTGCTCCAATTCATGGTTGAGCATTAAGTCTGTCTGTGTTAGCCAGTTTCTTGGGTTTTTTTCCTGCACAGTGACTAGGGTTGTCTGTCTCTTGAGCATTTTTAACTCCCATGCTATTTAATGTCCAACTCTTTTATCCCCAAAAGATGCACAGTCACTTCCAAAGTCTCAAGATTGATTTGTAACTCATTTCCTAAATGTTTCTACACATTGGTAGGGCTTGCATTTTAAATGGAGTTGCCATCACATACATTTTAAGAGGAGTATAGCTCAAGTAGCTTAAGTAAAATTACTTTGCAATTATCACCAAATCAGTCAACAGTGTTTGTTCACTTTGATATAAAACCTGCTGCCTTCTCAAGTCATGCTTGAATAAGCCTCCAGATCATTCCTTGTTCAAAATGGGGATGATGAACCACCTTTTTATTTTTCTGCTGACTTTCATGCAGCATGTAAAGACAAAGCATCACTACCAAACCATTCTTTGGTTTAGAAAAAGATAGCTATATTGGAAAAAGATAGCAGTATCAGAACCCACCAAATTACTGCTTCCTGCCCATATATGAGGCAGTGCAGCTCCTCATCTCTGCAACAGTGACTTTCACCTTGTTTGAGTCTCTTAAGTTGTAGAAAAATATTTTCTCTAGAGACATGGCTTGTCGTTTTTGCTGCCTGTAAGTTCTGACCTGTGCTTCAGAATCTAGGTCTGAAGATTGGGCACCAGGGCACTCTGTTGACTTCTCCAGTCAGGTTCCAGTTCTTCTCTGCATCTTCTGCCTGGGCACTGTGGGAGTACGTGAACAGGACCTTTTTTGTCTCATTAGAGAAGTAATTTATATGTCTCAGTAAGCAGCCTGTTTCTGCCCTCACGGCAGCTGTAAATTTTTTAGTTGCACTTCTGTAAAAATGCTACTTATGAGTTTGTGTCAGCAGACTTTTACAGCATTCCAGTATTACAGCTAGAGCCAAATTTACTGCAGCTTATTTTTGTGTAATTGGATACTCACATGTACATCGTGTCAGTTTCTGAAAAGGGACACAGGATGTTGCACAAAGTAGATGTTATTCAGTATTGGAGTTTGCTTTCAGTGGTACAAGACCTGGACTGTCATCAGAGTCAAGAATAAGCCATTAGGAACTGCTGGGTCACAGGAGCATCACATTTATTTCCTGACCACTTCTTATGCAGTGTCTCCCTGAGGCAGTGGTAACAAAAAAGACCTTGGTGAAGATTGCTCTGGTGGTGTTTTGCTCAGTAAATGTTCCCTGGGAGAGAAAAATCCTAAATTGAACAAATGAAAAAAAACTTCATGTCCTTTTTGTCTCTCAGAGACAAATTTTGGACTATAAACTTTGGACTGCAAATATTGGAAAAAGTCTGCCTCGTTGATTCTGTAACTTATTTGTCTGTGATTTCTTGAAAAAGGCCATAAATACCAAAAAACTTGTGCAAGTTTGCGTGCTTATTAAAAGAAACCAAGCTGAAGTCTCTGATCTTTTTGATATTCTTGTTTTAATGAATGTGTTTGGTATTAAATGAAAAAATACTTACATTTCTTCATACACATGGAATATTGGAACACAAGGTTTTATTTTAAATTTGAAAATTTAAATTGGCATAAAATTGAGATTATCATATCTTCCTACATTAAACCTGTATTAATTACTGATGAAAAATTAAAGTTTATAGATTGGTTACATGCCAAGACAGGTTAAAACAACCAGGAAAGTGGGACATTCATTTGAGTACTTTAAATGTTTGTAATTTAAATAGAATTTGAAAAATGTTGGACTGTTCTTCTTTGATGCTTGAGGAGGTCCATAAGATATTCTCTAACATTTTCAGAGTCCCACAAGTGCATTTCTTGTACTGCTGAAGCCACTGGCAGTTTTGCCAATGACCAGTGCAAGGAATAAATCACTCTTAGTCTTTAGCTGAGCAAGCAAATGAAATTCATATGCAATCTCCATATAGTTCTCTGTTAATTTTTAGACTAGAGCTCCAGTCTGAAGAGTGAGGTGTTAGAGTAATTGTAGGGGTTCAACAAGATACAGCAATGCAAGTATTTCCTACTAGCACAATTCATGTAGTGATACAAGGCTTCCATGTGATTAGTGATGACATCTTCAAAACAGAATAGCCAAGAGGGCAATTTAGCTCTGTGTTAAAAATTTCATACTCTGAAGCTGATAGGTTAGAAAATTGCATTGTCCTCACATAAGACCCACATCAGACCTCCAGCAGATGTTGTTTTATTACTGATGTAACACAGTGGTGATATTAAAAGTCTTTATCGCCTCCCTTGAATGTAATGTTAAAACTGACTTAGATATTTTGTAATTCTGACAGGACATTTGTAAGACTTACACTGCTGGGTTTAAAAAGATGGGACACGTTCTTTTCTTTCTACAAAATTAGGCTATTTCCAAAGAGCAAAACATTGAGGTAGTGCTTCAGCTTTATTCTTTTTAAGTTGAAGGTAATGGAAGACCATGAAACTTTAAAAAAGGCAAGGCAAAGAAGTGGCAAGAGAGCAGTGTGGGAAGGGTAGAGGTAGCCCTCGGCAGAGAAGACGTTAACATGCTTTCTGTTTTGTCAACTTGTGAATATTTAGTAGTTTTTTTTACCTGAAAGCAGTTTAACTTTTTTGTTTGTGGAATATTGTAAGGTTTTCTAAATACCCCAGCAAAGTAAACAAAGTTATGTACACATGTATTATGCATTAGAATCAAGCTGCCAAGTGACTCAACTGCAATCTCCCCTCTGTCTGCAGTAGTGCCAGTTTCACACCCAAAAGTCTGAGTTTCACATCCAGACCTGTGCCAAACTCTTCTTGATTTCAGCTCACTTGTATTTCATTGGTCAGAGAACAAGCTGGTGCTTGTTGGCAGTGTCCCGTGTCTGCCACTCTCTGCGGGGACAGCCCTGTGCCTCACATCTCCCAAGAGGTTTGGTTGTGTGACCACCCACCCGACTGGGCCACCCCCTTCTCCTGCACATGGCCTTTGCAATCCTGAGTGGCATTGTCAGGATGAGTCCTAGCACTAATGTCCCTGCCTGTGGAACAGGCCATAAGTTTTCTTTAAAAAAATAAACATGGGAAGAAATAAAGCAGCGCATTCATGTGTGAGAGATGGGAAGGTAAAAAAAAAGAGACAAGGAAAGTAAAGTAAATTAACTCAATTGCTTACAGCAGTTCGGGGGAGTGAATATATTTTCACATTGATGTTTTTTCCCATCTATATTTTTTCAGAACAATGACTTATATTCCAAAGGATTTTATTTATCTCCATGCAGCTTCATAAAGACAAAGTTTGATCTTGCTGAGTTTAGTTTTATGTTTATTATTCTTCCTGTTTTACATATAGATAAATGCAGAAAGAACTGCTTTGAAATATTTGTAGCAATTACGTTAAATCCCAGTTTTCCATGCATAATGTTATCTGTACTCTTGAGGATCATGATAAATACTTTTAATATACTTTAATGGGCTACTCTTACAAGGAATTTTGCATTGCCACAATAGAGGCAGCATTGCAGTAAATTAAATTACAGTGCACACAATTAAATAGAATAATGAAAAAAAAAATCAGACTTGGAGCAACAACTCTTCAGAGTCCCCTGAAATTCAATTTCACAAGAAACAGAATAGAAGAATATGGTGAGTGGAATTTAGATAGCTAAGTTAGATATTATTTACTTTGTAATATCTCCATCAGGGATTAATGTTCTCTTATTCAGTTGCATTGATTAGTCTCTGGATCATTTTTCAGATTGATTACTGTAGTAATGTAGCATTCCTTTTTCATTTATCTACCCACCATCAATATAACTTTAGCAATATAACTTCATCGCAGTGCTGTTGTTATGTAATCCATGATAATTTGCAGCCTTTCAGTAATAGCTTTAAGGAAATCTTTACAGATTTAATTTGAGTTTATAGCCATTTATTACAAGAAAAAACACCCCATCTTTCTTTCATCTTCTTTGAAAAGAAAATTCTCTGACAGAGAGGTATTCTCTGACAAGCTTCTTTCCAAGTATGCTTGGCTGTGAGGTATGTTTCTGCTTTATCAAACATAGCTAAAGTAAGGCATATGTGCAGCTCTGGCAGTTATGTCTTGAATATGCAGTGGAATCAGAAAGTAAGATATTAGCATTGCAAGTGATATTATTTACTTTTTCCTAATTTTTGTAGTTTCTGGTTTTTTTGATTGCAGGTGAACATGAATTCAATCCAGTTTGGAGCTGGCACTTGGAGTCTGCAGGACTATAAAGTTTTCCTTTAGTTCCCACCACTTTGTGGCATTGGCTTTATTTCTCAGTTCTTACTTTCCATACAGTAAAAGCTCTTGTCCATCTAATTTAGAGGTGTCTGCAGAGAATTAATTTGTTGATAATTATAATTCTTACAAATGTGGCATGTTGATACACTAAATTCAGAGTTTTCTGAGTTAGGATGAATGAGCTGTTATCCCTACAGAATATATCCCATACCCTAAGGACATCTGTGGATGTGCTCAAGGCTTTCAGGCTCTTTTGTCTATTTTTTTATTGATACGATGTTATATCTATATGTGACTCAGATATTCCTTTGGTTTGAATCAGATCAAGTCAATTTATAATACAAAACAGAATGATTTTTCTTTTTTTTCCAGAATTTGTGGAGGAGATGAGAGGGGTAGCAGTTAGTGAATAAAATAACACAAAGTCTTGCCCTAATCCTTGCCTCCTGTCATCTTCTTCCTTTCAGTCTCTGAGAAATTTCTTTGAAACCAAATCTTTAAGTAGCAGCTCTAGCACTTACTGGACCCTGATCTCATAAACTGTGTTTAGAGTACATGGGAACACAGCTGGGATGTTTTTAGTTTATGAATGTGCAAATGCTTTGCTGAATTTTGGCCTTAAGGGCAAATCTTCCCTTCCTGTGCTTACAAACCCTGCTGTGAAAATCAATGGCTGCACTGTGTGTTTGTTCTTTGGTGCTCCAACAGATGAATGATTTAGGGGGTATCTATAAACTCTAAAGAATTCACTTAAGAGTAATTTTTATTAAGTGAGGAGGAAAAATAAATAAAAACTTGTCTTTTTTTCTGTCCAGCATCAGGTCCTGCTTAATCTCCTCTTATGTTAAAGAAGTCCCTTACCGAATGCTTATCTGGAATGAGAGAGAAAGGAAAATAATTTTTTCTTTGTATTATGTTGGTAATCTTTCTCCAGGGGTCTGTTTACAGAATTAGGGGATATAGGGAATGTCTAGCTAGTCTTACTTTCTTAATTAAAAATATAATTAGCCGTCTATATAACTCTCAACTCTAGTGTAACACTGGTTATATTGAATCTCTAGCTGTTGAGAGACTTGATCCAAAGGTATATATGTAAGTCTAAAATTAATGTTTCACATTTCTTTAAATTGATGTAGCAAATGTGTACTCTTGAATAGTTTGACAATAAATTATTAATTCTGTTTTACTATTTCAAGGCCAAATCCTGGGTGTCAACAGCTGCAAACAGAATTAATATTTTAGTTGGTTCTTTTGAAGATTTAGCTGCAACTGCTAAAACATGCTCTACAGAAATGAATCTCTTGCAATCATCACCCAGTCAGATAAAGGAAGCTTCTTCTTCAACTACTTTTAAGTAGAAGGCTCAGTAATGATGCTGAAAAGTGTGTGGTAAAAAATTATGTGATATTAAACCTTTAATTTTTTTTTTTTTTTGCCCCCTTCATGACCCAGACCCTGGATAATTTGATATGAGGACCTAACTGCAGCTTTCCAGTAGCTGAAGGGAGCCTACAAGAAAGATGGAGAAAGACTATTCATTTACAAGAGCCTGTAGTGACAGGACAAGGGGTGATGGCTTCAAACGGAAAGAGGGCGGGTTTAGATTAGATATTAAGAAGAAATTCTTTACTGTGAGGGTGGTGAGACATGAACAGGCTGCCTAGAGATGTTGTGGATGCCCCATCCTTGGAAGAGTTCAAGGCCTGTTTGGATGAGCCTCTAGCAACCTGGTCTAGTGGAAGATGTCCCTGCCCATTGCAGCGGGATGGGAACTGGATGATCTTTAAGGTCCCTTCCAAACCAAACCATTCTGGGAGTCCAAAACTGTGATATGAGTCCCTATGTTTTACAATTCCTGTATTTTAAACTACTGGCTTTGGTTTTGTTTGTTTTCTGCCATCTTCTCTCTTTTCTTTCTTATTACATCAGCAGAGTGACATACTGAATCTGCACATTTGCTTTCTCTTTTCCTGATGCAGACAGCTATCACTGCTTCCTATTCTGAAGTTTGTAGGAGAAACATTAATATTATATATTCTGCAAAAAAAAAAAAAGTTAGTGTCTGAACTTATGTGGATTTTTTTTAATGAGGTTCACATACAGTAACTGCTGTGGTTTTTTCTTTAGGGTTTACCCTTTCTTACTTTTCTGCCTAATGTACAAAATATACAATATGCATTATGAGCTACAGATGCATACCCAGATAAAATAGTTTTAATGCAAATTCACTATTAAATGAAGATGGCACATTAATTTCATTGAAGTATATCAGCTAGAATAGTTTAGGAAAGGTTCCAAAAATACTTGAAGTATAGCGAAAAAGATGTTATTCGGTGTTAGGACTATGTGGAATTTTGGCCTAATTCATCTACAGAAATACATTTCAAATGTATACTGACAATCTGCTAATTAGGGAATAATCTATAATTCAAAATAGGTGAAAGGATTTTACATGTGTAGAACAAAAATGCAGCAAAGAAGCCTGCTATGTAAACTTAAATTACTTTTTTTCACATGGGCTTCAATGAGAAAGGGCTTATGATAGGTCATAGACCATGTTATTTGTTGTATGGACTTTAGTTTCCAAACTGGGCTTCTCCATGTCACAACTATAAATTTTGCTCTTAAAATATAGCAATAAGGGCAAATTTTCACATTTTGTTTTGTGCTATCTGTATAATGTAGTTCAGCAGTGAAATCTAGGAGATGTTGTACTACAATGAATTATTAATTCATCTAGTGTCATTTCCTGGCTCTGGAAATAGTATTCAGTGGTTTATAAAATTGAGACAAGAAAGAGGAGCAAATTATATTCTTGGATAATTGAAAAAGATAGTGTGATTGAGGAGAGAATTTGTTTCTCTCACACATAAGTTATCACTGTATACCATGAAATACAGTATCAAATAAGTCTTCATAATACATTGGCTAGCACAGAAGCATATGTTATGTGTCTCCATTCAGCATGCCTAATTAAATTTTGCTAAGATATTTATGCAAAGATTTTTTGTTGCATTGGATGAGGAAATGTCACTAGAAAGAAAAAAGCACAAAAAGCACAACTCTTTTGTGTCTTTGGAATATATTTTATGTATGGGGTGAAAGTTTGGGAGGAGTATTGTAGGCAAGTATTAGAAGAGATTGCAGATACCAGAAAGGAAATCCAAGAATCTTTTTAGATAAGAATTGCAAAAAAGCTACAACAGATGGTCCAATCTAATAAGTTTTCCAATCATGAGTTTGATTTATTTCTTTCATTTTCTGTAAGTTAAACAAAAGGGTTTATAGACTTAACAGAAGCATCATTGCATTAAGGCTCAAATATTATGGGGCATGAAACACTGGGATTTCTTCCATACACCATGACATGTTGATGATAGTTTGTTCCTTTATTTCTGTGATTTTTGATGTATGCTCTCATTTTAATTTAGAGAAAAGTCATTCTTTATATGTTGAGCTGGCCACAGTTGAGTGTCATTAAGAAGATGCATGTGCTTCTGGACTAATATCTGAGTGTATCTGAGTGACTGGAAATGTTAGCAATTATTCTGTTGCCTTTTGGCATCTCAGGGGATAAAACCAAAAATGCTGAGACTACACATAAAATGATAATTCTATATTATGGGGTTCGGCTGTCTGTCTCTGCTCCCACACACGCTTAGGATGGTTCTTGCACGCTGGACCTCAAAAGATGAGTCTGGACTCTACGTTTTTTTCGGTCTTCAGAATTGTTTATTATTTCTATCTACAAAGTCCCTTCTCTGCCCTAAGGATCTGACCAGCACGGCAGCCAAAGGCACTCTGCCCACCCCCAAGGCTGTTGCGTATTTTATAACAAAAACCACGTATATCATATTTACCTTTTGTCCCCAATACCTCTGACCCTCATCACCAAGTACACCCTCACCCTAGACCAATCCACAAGTGCCAACACCACCACAGAAGATGGAAGAAAGGAAGAAGAAAGAAGAGCCTGGTGACACGCCCTGATTCCTCCATCTTGCCTCCATAACCCCCCTGCACCAAAACCCCAAAATCTGTGATTTACCCTATAATGATATCTTCCCTTCACCATTCACACCCGAGTGATTCTCACAGGTTCCATTTCCTCATACATCGGTGGCACATCCCTAGATGGATCAAAATCAAGCCACCAAGTGCTTTTGGCAACATTCCAAGACTCCTAAGCCCCCCCAAGGATTCTCTCGGTAGCTCTGGACATCAGGAGTGATGTGCTGAGCTCCCACACTATATTGTTTATTCTTTTACACTTTTTTTAGATGCCTTTGGTGACTGAGTTGCAGTAGTCATTAGTTGGAACTTTGAGCTGCTTGTAGTTTTTTGCATGTGTTGGTTTTGGATTTTGTTGTTCTTTTTTGTTGGGTGTTTTTTTTAGTACAATATAGTTTCTGTTTTGTTTCTTACTTTATTCTCAGTTCAAAAGCATTGTGTTATTTAATCTGGACGATGTCTAACCCTTTAGATAGATTGTTCTTTTTGTACCTGCACAGTCCCTGGTGTGGGTCTGACATGGATATACTCAATTCTGCAAACAACATGCACATCTCTGAAGTTTCAGTAAACTCAGACATAAAAGGAAGGGGAAACGTCACCATTTTCATGCACTGCTATTCACATCACCACAGGTGACTCATTGCTGCATTCTGCCATTCTTCAGGTGAGGCTCTTGGCTCTGCTGCTACTCCAGGAGTGGTCAGTGCTCCCATTTAGCTAGCTAAGGTCCATGCCCGATTTTGGGTGGTGCGACCACATTTGCATAAGAATGACCTGAAGCTGCCTCTTTAGGCCCGTAGTGCTAATGCATCACTGTGGAGTATAGTGAAGCAGTTGGATGAGAACTTGGACACGAGCCGGCAATGTGCACTTACAGTCCAGGAAACCAAGCACATCCTGGGCTGCATCAAAAGCAGCCTGGCCAGCAGGGCAGTGGAGGGGATTCTGCCCCTGACTCCACTCTCAACAGACCCCACCTGGGATACTGTGTCCAGCTCTGGCCTTCCCAGCATACCAAACACACGTGGATGTATTGGAGGGGCTCCAGACAAGGTCGGAGAGCTGGATCACCTCTCCTGTGGAGACAGGCTGAGAGAGCAGGAGTGCTCAGCCTGGAGAAGGGAAGGCTCTGAGGAGATCCAGTTGTGTTTTTCCTACATATAAAGGGGGCTTACAAATCAGACACAGAAATCCTTTTTACCTGAGCCTGTAGTGTACAGGGGACAGTGTATTTAAACTGAGAATGGGTAGATTTGGACTGGGGTTTAGGAAGACATTTTTTATGATGAGGGTGGTGAGGCACTTGGACAGGTTGCCCAGAGCAGTTCTGGGTGTCCCATCCCTGGAAGTGTTCAAGGCCAAACTGAATGGTGCTTTGGGCTTTGAGCAACCTGGACTAATAGAAGATGTCCCTGCCCAATAACAGACCACTTGGAGCTAGAAGATCTTGAAGGTCCCTTCCAACCCAAACCATTCTATTATTCTATAATAAAAATACAGATTTAATTTGGGAAGGCATAAAGATATCTGGGTGTGCAACACCCAGCATAAATGTTTATGTCTATCCTAATGAATAGTGAGAGTATAAAGCCTGACTTTGAATTTGTACCTATATTTAAATAAAGTTCTGATATGGTCAGGTAACTTCTTCAGCGACCTTGGAAGGGGTTCAGTAGAAGAAAATCTCAAATGTCATTTATTTGCATTCTGCTTTTGCTGCTCAAATAGATACCAATGTAGGAAATCTCAATTGTCTCAGATGTTATGTCTGAAAAAATCAGTAGTATAGTTTTCAGTTTTGCACATGGTTCTTACCTATTTAGATTATTATTTTTTCCAGACCTTCCCACTCTTTTTCCTCTATTGTAGTTTTTAATGTATTCATATGCATATCAAGATCTCATTAATAGTTTTGAGTGGGATAAATTTTTGACAGGCTAGAGTGTCATGATTGCAGAGAACATTTTTATTGAGCCTGAGAAAGACGAGTGTTTTGTAACAAAAAAAGTAACTTTTTTCTCTACCTTAATCAGATATTAAGATCAATGTTGCCAAGCTGAGTAAAAATAGTAGCTCCTAAGTAAAAATAACAGTTCCTAAGTACTAGATTACTGTTTATATTTTTATAAATTTTTATTAAGAAACAAAAAATAAGAAATAAAAATAGGCTACTTGGCTCTCATTGATTATTATCATGTGCAAAAGAAAAAAATAAATCTCAAATTACAGTTATTACATAATTATATATTATTAGTTTATTATATCTTTTTAAACTTTTGACTGTCTTCTACAGTGAAAAATGTTATTATATCTCCATTTTTAATTGCCTTACCGACCTTTATTTTTCTATTTTTCCAAAATCCTTTAAATATGAATATCATTTCAAAAGTGATTCCAACGTTCTAATTAGGTATTTCATAAATGCATGCTTCTGGCAGACTATTGGTTTAGGTGATTAGCCCTTAAATACTAAATACTGCATTTTCATTTAGTTTTGACATGGATAGGAATGACTGGTCAAGTAGCTTTTGAAAAAATGACATTACCGAGTACTTTTGCAACATAATATAAAATGAACTTTGAAATATAAAGTCATACTTTCTTAGACAATATGTAGGTTGCAATATGGTATAAAATATTCTGCTTAACATCATGTAACTTTCTTTTGAATTTTGATGTGAATTCTGAAACGAAAAATGTTTTCAAAAATAGAAAAGAATCATACTTTTAATGACATTATTTTTCCATTATAAACTTCTGAAAAAAATTAGGTATCACAAGCAACATATTTAGCCACAGTAAAAAGTAATAATTTAATTAATATGGACGTAGTGTTATTTCTCTCATGGTACATCAGAAAACACAGACTTCTAGAAAAATCTAATGAAGCTAGTAAGTGTATGTGGATTTAATCCAAGAAAAAGAATACTGTTTACTAGAGATTTAATAATGTGTAATTTGGGAAAAAATAAACAACGTTCTACCTGCCAAGGTCATGCAAGCCTTGGAGTTTTTTGGGGTTTTTTTCAGGATACTGCTCTACTTTCACTTTTGCAGTCCATCTTCTGCACTGCTGCTGACCAAACAATGTTTTGGCCGTCTTATCTAAATTCCTGTTGTGCCTGGAACACAGGAATTTAGATAAGATGGCCAAAACTAAGTACAGCTCCTGATTCAGATGCGTAAATGGAAAATGGCAATATGGCAACAAAACACATAAACCCTTCCTGGAATGGGTGGAGATTTACTGAGCACTGTCATTAGGGTGCAATTATCTCTTCATGTGACAAAACACAGACATCTGTCTTAAGGCAAGCTGAATTATTCTGTGGTCAGTGTTGAGTGTTGATTTGCTTAAACATGAGTGTCTAGTGCCCTTTAAAGTGCCTGAGGGTATCTCACTGTGCCCTGTCCTGTGAACTTGGACCTTCACGTCCCACACACTTTCCTCCCACCTTTTATGTTTGTTAAACTTCTCACATCCACTGGTGTGTCCTGGCATCTGCCATGTTCTAAGCCTTGTACTGCTTGGATAATTGCCTCTCTTGTCTGTAATATGCTTTTTGGCATACAGCTAGGATTGTGGACCAAGTATTTCATCAAAATTGAGGGGGTTAATTTTCTTCTGTGACTCCTGCTAATTTCTTAAATTCTTTTTAACTTCTTCTGGCTAGGTTTATATTTGTCTTCCAGTTATTCCTTTGTTTCATATAACGTTCAGAAATTTCTAAATTCTTCTTGTACCCCTGATGTATACCCTGAGTGCCAGTTTCATTACGTCTGGATGTTTAAACAGAGTTGCTTTAATGTCTGGTTTTGCAGTTTCTCAGTGTTTTCAATCCCCAGTTTTGCTGCTAGACTGAACTTCTCAGTCTTCCAGACATTTTGCCAACTATTCAGCAGTATTCATTTCAGGCCACCAGCATTGCTACTGTGTACACAGCAGTTGTCTTACTTGCTGCATCCTTTCTTGTTGTGCTTGAAAGCCCTTTTCCCTTCTGTAATCGCTGGGCTTTGGCAGCCTGGGGCTCACAAGAGGAGGCATGGTGCCAAGTTCTCGCAAGCTGTCGGTCTTGATTTCCAGAGCAAACCCTCTGAAAGGGTGCTGTGAATAACGTGGCCAGTGTTAGGAAGCACAGCTCAGAGTTTTTTCACATGCACACGCTGTTCACATTACCAAAACCCACTGGGCATTGGCAGCAGCTGCTGTGTCATTGCTCTGCCACCTGTCTGTCGGCGGTCCCAGGGGAGCATCTTCCCAAGCATGTGCAAGGAGACATGGCTCTGCACAGTTCACAGAGTTTGTAATTTCATTGAGGAAATTGCCTTTTAAAGCATACTATTCCACATGAGAATCCAGAATTTCCTTCAAGAATTTAATGCTTAGGAAAAGAGGTACAGAGTGTCACTTCCTCCTTGGTGAGGAAGGAGAAGTCAGTCCGACAGGTGCCTGCAGCCTCCTGCCCAGTCAGCAGTGTCACAAAAATCCCACTGGAGAATTCTGGAAATCCTGGGAAGGTGAAGTGGCAGAAGATGGCTTAAAGTGATGCAATTCAGTAGATATGAGGCACCATCCCACAAAACTGGTATATACAAATAAACATCAAAGCCCTGTCAGAAATGTCATCTCATCTGGGCCTGTTCCATGGAGTAGCTCTTCCACATTTTGAGTTTCTGTTTCTCAATAGACAGAAGGCACTTACTGGTTCCTTGCCACACACTCATTCAAGAAACTTTTAAGCTATTACAGAATACTTAATTCATTTATTTTTGCCTACATAGAATAACTATAAAGCACTAACAGTATTCTCAGTGCCTGTAGTCAGGAAAATATTCATGACACTTGCTTGGGAGCGTGGCTGATAAACCTTTCTTGTGAATTAAACATTTTTCTGCTTCCTTTGGTTTTGAGCAATTCTCCTCCTCAAGCATGCATCAGATACTGTCTTTCGAGTCTGAATGGTATGGATAAAAAGATTTTTTAAGTAAGTTGGGGTATTCATCTGAGTAATTGTCTTTACTGATTTTTAATATTCCTTTTAAGGTGGAGGTGGTGAAAGAGATTTTTAATGTATACTGTTTGTGTATACTGATACGTATTTCTGTCTGAGGAAAACTTGCATGCCATGAAATCCAGTATTTATATTGGAAGTGGTCTTATGTGCCATATCTGTGCAACCATGGTGTAAGGTCGTAGGAAAGACTAAGGCCAGTTCTCCTCACCCTCTTTTCTGGCAGTTTGAAATGTGTTGTAATAAAGGGATAACTTTGGAAAATGTCCTCTCAAACAGCAGACATGCTTAAGTCAGAAGATCCTGGTTTTTGTTTTGCATCTGCTCCCTGATTTTCTTCTAATGAAAATCTGCCAGATCTGCATCATCCCCTTCCATCCCACAAGTCATCCAACAGGTTCATTGGATTGCACATTGCAATGCTGTACCTATTCTGTTATTTCCCTTGCATTTTCTGTAATGCTTCACATTACGTTTTCAGGTCAAATTTGAATTCATTAGGAAAGAAAAAAAAAGGTCTGGGATATGAGAAATAGGGTTTCATAAACCTAGGAATGAGGACTATAAAAATGCTTGTGTAATTTTAAAAGAGGAGTTTGCCTTTTAAAAATAACTAATTATAACAAAAAACAGAGAAGAACTAATGACCAAGGACATGTTCACTTAATTTCCAGAAAGCTGATAGCACTCCAGCAGTGTCAAGGGGAACTTCAGTGTTTTGATGTCTTCATGGGAGCACTTGGTTTTAGAACACCTGGGTTCAAGGCAGGGGGCTGGGGAAAGATAGGCTGGATATTTATTCACAAAGTGTTGTGATTTAACCCCAGCCAGAGCTCAGCACCACCCAGCCACTCACTCCCTAACTAGATGGATGGGGGGACAGAATTGGAAGGGTAAAAATGAGAAAACCCCGTGGGTTGAGATGAAGATAGTTTATGAGTAAAACAAAAGCCATACATTCAAGCAAAATAAACTAAGGGATTAATGTACCACTTCCCAGGTGCTCAGGCTTCCCCAGGAAAGCAGGGCTCCATCACATGTAATGATTACCTCCGAAGAAAGCTGGAGAGGGATTTGGAGGGCATGTAGGGATAGGACGTGGAAGAACAGCTTTAAACTGAGAGTAGGTTTAGCTTGGATGTTAGGAAGAAATTCTTTACTGTGAGGGTGGTAAGACAATGGAATGGGTTGCCTGGAGAACCATGGACTCCTTACCCCTGGAAGTGTTCAAGGCCAAGATGGATGGGGCTTTGAGCAACCTGATGTGGTGGGAGGTGTCTCCCCTACAGCAGGGGGCTTGGAATTAGATGGTCTTTAAGGTCCCTTCCAAACCACACCATTTTATCAAGACCAACATCATAGTTTCAAACGTCCCTCCATTTTCTTTTTTTCTCGTTTCCTCAGCTTTATAGGTGGAGCGTGATGTCATATGGTATGGAATGTCTCTTGTATCAGCTGGGATGAGCTCTCCCTGTTGGGTTGTGTCCCTCCCAACTCCCATGCACCTCCAGCCTCCTCACTGGTGTGGTTGGGTGATAAGCAGAAAAGGCCTTGGCTCACTGCTCAGCAATAGCAAAAGCATCTTGGTATTGCCAACAGTGCAGCACGGTCCAGAGCACTGCCAAAATACCTCACACTGTGAAGAAAATTAACTCTATCCCAGCCCATACCAGTACTGGTGGAGCAGGCACAGGGAGAGTTAATAGGTCTTCTTTATTCATCCCTTTTCTAGAAGCTGCCTCAGTATTTGGTCTAATTTTGCTAGAAAGCATTAGAATCACATCCAGAAATACCCCGGTAGTCTGTTTTTTTTGGTTCCTTGTGCCTAAAAGGCTCATCCACTCAAGAAAGTCAAATAACATTCTGGTCAATAAACACTAGGGAAATTCAGCTCATTGGCTGATTCCATGTAAAAGGCATTGACATCAAAGAATCTGCTGCTAGGTACTTCGGGAGGAAAATCAGTAAATTAAATGCTTATTGCAGATTATTTATGTAGTTCTACTTCATACCCATAAATTAGAGACCTTTCAAACCAGAATCTGCAATTGCTGCCATGTTAACAAATTCATCTATGCAATTCAATATAAGCAAAAAAGGGTCTTTTTCAAAAATTACTTCCAACTAGCATAGTAATAATTTTGGTTTTTTCAGAATGATCCTAGAAAACTGAAAGGTGTTAAGCCCTTGGGTGTCTAAAGGAGGCTGTTCCTTTGTCCATCCTGCTCTTGGTAAACCCAGGAACATAGTACTTATGCTGGAAATTGCTGCATTCATTAATTCCTGCTTGCACAACTTGGTATGTTGTCTCCTATTTCCTTGTACTACTAGTGACCAGATAACTTCCAGGCAATTTAAGAAATCACTTAAAAAAGGTTAGCCATTTAAGCAGCAGTTCTTTATTCTTCAGGTGTTTAAATTGCTGTGACCTTCTCAGGAGTTAACATCTTGGACTTTCCTAAGTACTTAGAAGGTGATTGGGTTTTAGCTTTAAGAAAAAGAGGGATAATAATTTCAAAACCTATCAAATATAGATCCATTCACTTCTCAAAAGGAGGAGAAACTTCTCAATAAAAATGTAATGGCATTTATCCTCTGGAAAATAGCATCATGAATTTCGGTCTCAGATGAGAGGGCCCAGAGTCTGTAAGCCCACCCAGCATGCTGTGACCTCCCCAGGTTGTCCCATTAGGTGTTAATAATTCCCCTCACTGTCATCTTAGAGTTCCTTTGTCCAAGGAACTTATTCCATAGTCCCCCTATTCTCTGGGATTTAAGGTAAAAAGCAAAAAGAGAGGAGAGATGAGGAGTTACACTGGGGCTGCTTCCTTTCACATCCATTTCATAGGGAGAATTTGAGATATCTGACACTGTGGGACACAGAAGCTGGGCAGAGTCCCCACAGTAGCATTTCCATGGCCTCAAAATAATTTGGTTGCATTCAGATGAGAAGAAGAATGGATGATGAAAGATAGAGGTGGTCTATGGACTGCCTTTTAAGTCTGTGGATGATCACTGCTGTGGATAATGCTGTGGTCATACTGATGCATTTTTTTCTAACTGTCTTCCAGTTTTTCTCCCCAGAGGACTCTGTGGTTTAATGCAGAAGTAAAGCTAACACACAGGGTTGTTTGACTGAGCAGTTTTCCATCCCCTGCCATCACACAATGTTCCTTCTGCCTCCTCAGAGCAGGCAGTGTCTTTGTTGCCAGACCTGGAACTGGCAGGCTCTGTGGGCTGTACTGATTCCTGTGCCCAGCCCTGAGCAATGCTCCACTCCCTGTGGGCTCAAAAGTTGGAAGTCCAGAAAGAAGTAATAATTGAACGCATAACTAATTGTTACAAGATCAATAACTTGTGTATTTAGGATTGCTCTATTTCTTTAATTTCAGTGCAGAGATTTGGCTGCATTCAGCAGTTCTACAAACTGGCTTTACTCTTCAAAAAATCTGTCAATGATAACCTTTTCTCTTAATCACTTCTGAAAAAAAAGGGTCCCTTAGCCAGGCCATACCCAGTACTCCCTAGGTTCTGCACTGGTATGGGGAAATTCACATGTATTCATTACCAACTGCAAATATTTAAAAGGAAAGGCTTTTTAAAAGGAGCAAGTATGCAGCATCTTAATGCACATAATGTAAAGACTAAATGAGGGCTTTTGGAAAGCACTCAGTACTCTAGCCCCTCTTCAATGCATCACTATGTAGAAAAAAACTCTGCCATGAGAGATGTTACCCTTGTCACTCTGTGTTTCTGTCACTTCCCTGGTCTGCTTTGGCCACTCTTCTTGCTGGCTTTTCCCCACAGACAGTCCTCAGACCATCCTCAGCCAAATCTGAAAGCTCTCCTGAGACGGAGGTGGAGGCAGTCTCATCTGCAGCAGGGCTCCAATTCATGTTGCTTTGTTTAAAGATGAATGTGGAAGCATTATGTGTTACACAGCATTTTCCTAGGCAGTGTGTGCTTTTAAGAAGTACCTATGCTTTATTTCTCCACATACAAGCAGAAAATTTTCCCATTAGCTTTCAACAAAAGACAGACTGTGCAACAGCAGTTTTCTTTCCCCTAAGGATGGCAGGCTGTCATCTCTATTAATCTTCCACACATTATTGTCACCTGCGTGCTTTGTTCCAGTATGACGAATTTTTACACCAAATATAGAAAACTAGTGATATTTGAGAGGAAGTAATCCCCTTGACAGACAATTGTGAACATAAAGATGGAAGTGGACAGGGTTAAATTTGTGCCCTATGGCCTGTTTTGTTTCTCTTCTTCATTGTGGTTACCCAAGGATTTTTAAAACTCGGTAACAAAATTTCCAGGGAGTGTTTCCCTGTTTCTTTCTTTATGTTGGAGGTGATCTTATGTACTTTATAAAATTATCCTGTGAGCTTCAAAGGGATATTTGTCCCATTAAAGTTGTAAACATTGATTAGAGTCCACATTACTGCCACCATTCTTAGGGCAGCACCCAATGCATTTAATCCAAAAGGGATCTCTGAGCTGTCATCAGAATAGAAAAGGTTGAATCATGGGTGTTCCCATTCACATTGCTATTTTTCTTTCATAGTTTTTTTGTAGGTCTGGGGGTTTTTTTGTTTGTTTGTTGTTGTTGTTGTTTTTTTTTTTACATAACTTTCAATTGAAAAGAGCCTTGATTGTTTTTGTTACTCAGGTTATATTGTTAGTGTATGCTGGAGGTTGGCAGTGATGCATGGCAATGAACTTTATTGTACATTATAGCACTCTGTGCCATAGTACTGAGATCATATTATATGTTCAAGGCATTTTGTGAGATGCTGACTTAACACCATTTAAACAGTGTTTATGTGGGTTGTGTATTAAATTGTCCTTGCATTTATATTAGTATTGCCTCTAACTGAAAACTGTTAATTTTCAAAAATAAGAGGAAGTATTAAAGCTGCTTTTCCCACTAAGTTGTTTACTATTACATGTAATTAATAGCTACATTAAGTATTCTAGTTGAAAATGTTTTCCTGCTTTTTTTTCCTCCCAGCCTTCTATGCATTCTTATTAAAAATGTGATTTGGTTAGGATGAATTTTGCTTAGGTTTTAGTTATAGTCCACTACTGACTTCTTTTTCATGGGTCAAATTGAGTTCAATACCTATATTCCAAGGTACAGCATAGATATTTCTTAGAAGTGTCATTCTCTATAAAAATATATTATTTTCTTGGATATTTTGCAATCTGCTGGCTTAATAGCAAGTTACAGAATTATTGCCTCTGTGTTCCAAGTTGAAAGAAACCTTTGTTCAAAACAGTGAAATATAAATGGTCAGTTATACCTCCTGGCAGTACTGCAAACTTGAAAACTTTGGATCCAAATTATTTCTTTCAAAGTTGTACAGTTTTTAGTACGAGCTCCTGCCATTTTACAAAACCAGGCAGAGCGACCAGAAGAGTATTTGTAAAGAAGGAAACCTTGAAATGGTAAGTGAAGGGAAAATGTTTAGCTTTGATATTAATTAAGCATTTAAAAATTTTCTTCTGTAATATAAAGATACAAAATTACCCTCCATACCCCTTATTTTCCTGCCACACCATTTAGTATTATCCATTTGGGTTTGGAAAGCTGATGAGAACCAGTGAGGGAAAACAACATTAGCAAACTCATCAGGTCATACATTCTTGGCCAGGAGGTGGAGAGCTGTCCTAGTCCTGGGCTGTGTGGCTCCAGTGGGAGGGCCCCTCTCGTTGTCTGGGGGAGATTGTTGCCCAGGGTGGTGATCAAGTGAAGCAAACCTGGATTTATTATAGTTTCCTGTTTGTGGAGGGTGGCATTAAAGCCAGTCTTTGCTGGGATGGATCCTGGGGAAGGAAGCTGACTCAGAAGTACTCTCTGGGACAGAGCTCCTCGGGCTTTCTATTACTGAAGCAGCTTATGGGGTGTGCTGGGTTCAGTTTGACAAAATCCATCACCCCACACAGCATGACTGGGGCAGGACCATGAGAGGGGTTCCTGTCACAGCTGAGCTTAGAGTACACATGAGCTCAGGTTTGTCCTATGCTCAAGGTCTGGAAAATGATAGGTTGGAAAACAACCAACCAGACAACAACCCTACAGCCCAACAATTTTTAGCATATTAATTTCTGTAATAAATGAAGTGAAATGGAGTCAAGCCAGCAAGAAAATAACACATTTTTTTTTCATGTAAAATTCATTAGAACAGACAAGAACATGGGGGAAATAAACCACATCCATATATAAATAGAATGGATTCTTTTTTTTATGTAGTACAAAATAATATTGTTAATGAAAGATATTTTGCTCTCAGCTTAGGAAAGGCACTTTGTGTAAGCAGAGTTACTTTGACAGCTTAATCTGATTAAATAAGCAAAATTGAAGTAGGGGAAAGTCTTTTCAGTTCAAATACAGAGTTTCAAAATTCCTGCCATATTTTTTCTAATATCTTCATGGAAATCAAAATGAAGTTTAGAGGCACTTGAGTCTATTTGTTCCTGGCAATTTCAATTGCTGGCAGCCAGTGCCTGTTTTCTTGGCCTGGTGATTGAAAAAAAGGTTAAATAAAAGAAGTAGCAAAATTAGGTTGTTGGATTACTTTTTCTTAAAACTAACATAGCCTCAATTTTAAGACTGAGTTTTCACCCTGTAGGGAGTCTAGTTTTTTGCATCAGTCTGTACAAAGCTAAGATGAAAGACATATTGTAACATGTATATTTATGTAATATGAATCAACAAAAGTAAAAATGTGCAAACTATATTCTACTTTCTTCTTATTTTTATTTTCAGAGTATTTTATGTAAGAAAAAGTACAATTAAAATATAAAACATATAATGTGACTCATATTTTATACAACATTTTGATATCCTAATAGAATGCACTTGAAAATCTGGGTTTTCTTCATTATTTTGTTTCATATTGAAAATAGAAAAACATGTGTCTAATCATAAACAACGCTACTCCATTCTGCAGAAGAAGCAAACACTCTGCTTTTTGTTGGCTGACATACTGTAAATTGATAGTCCTGCCAGTTTTGTTGGTCTAAACAGTTTTGAAGGACAATGACTTCCAGTGTTTTTGCAGGTTACAGAAGTTGTCTCATGGCGGTTTAACTCATTTTTGTGTCATATATATATGGCAGGTTGTATAAAATTGGAGTGTTATTGTTCATCTTGGTAATACAATGCTTAGTGTGATCTTCTAATTGAAAGAATCATTCTTTAATGCCAGAAAGCTGTCTGCTGTGCCTAATGAGGAACATAGATAGTCACAATGGACATTTGGAAAATTCAGTAGCAAAATAATTGGTGTAAAATTGCAATTCAGCAGAGCACTAATGACCGTGTGCATAATCTCTTGAAATGTCTATTATGCCCACTTTATGTTCAGCACTTTGGCTGTACAGATTTACTGAGAGTCAGGAGTGAGAACAGGCTGCACAGTTCATGCCACACGGTTTGCTTTCAATCACAGCCCACCTCTGGTCACTGGCAGGCGAGCAGAGTGAAGCACCGGGCGCCACTGCAGGGTGGGATGTGCTGCTCAGGCACACACAGGCCATGAGCTGAGCACTGTCTGTCCCTGGCACTGATGTCTGCTTCATTTTGGAGCAGCCAGGAGGAGGTTCTGCTCAGGCAACAGCAGGCATCTCGTCTGGATTCATGGCAAAGCTGGCCCAGGAATGCTCACAGGCAGGAAGGATTCAGCTAGAGGAGGAGGAAAAGGTGACCAAGGAAACCTGGGCAGGCACTTGGTGGTCCTGTAGTGAACAGTGCAAATTAATTACATGGTTGTATCTGTGTAGGCGTTCTAAGTATACTTTGATGAAGTATTTAGACATAATTTTATTCTGATACAAACATGAAATTTAAAAATCATATGCTTCAATTGTAAGGTTTACGAGAGTTTCTCATTCTCCATTTTACCCCATTGTAAAATGTGCCTTACTGTTATTATTGCTGCACTACCATCCATTTTGCTCTTTACTTCAAACTGATGGGAAATTGCACAGTAAAAAGAAATTAAATATACATAAATAAAATTATGTATATATTTAATATTTTTCTAAAATAGAGGAAGAAATAAAATTACAAATATGTTGAAAAATGCAAAACAAATCAATGTGTTTGGCCTATATTTTTCTCCTAACAAAAGCATTTCATATTTAAGCAGTTCACATGTCAGTAAAAATAGTCAACTAACTTACCAGCACTCTGGCAAGGCATTGCTTCTACAAAAAAGGATACAGCAGCTATCTCATACATTACCTGAAGCTCCAAATACTGTCTGACTGACAGTCCTGGTAGGCAACAGAAATTGTAAATGTCCAAAGAAGTCAGTGAAGCTTCAGAATGTATTTAATGCTGAAGTGCCAGCCCAAAGAAGGATGATGTTAGGACTGAGCATAACAACTCTGTGTCAGAAGATCACACTTCCCTGCTCTAGAGAGGGACTTGCCCCTGCTCTGTCTGTAATCATATTACATGGCCATTTTAATGACCTGATTAAACTCTTACAATGAGTTCTGCTCCCATTACTAGGATCCGAAGTCTCTCTCCAGACAAAAATAATCTCTGGTAGTTAGAAATTTAGTCCTTCAGTTTCCTTTTTCTTCCTCTTTCTTTTTTCTTTGTTTTCTTTTTTTATTTTTTTTTTTTTAATAGAGAAGGTATGTCCCTTCTAAATCTGCTAGGCAAAAAGTGCAAGCTATTTTAAATGCCTCACCTGAAAGATACTCCCAGTAATTCTGAGCATCCTTGTAATTTGTCTTTGTACCTATTCCAGCTTGAACCCTAAGCTCATTGATGCTACATTGGCTGCAGCAGCTGTTTTCAGGGAAAGATTTTTGATCAATATTTCTCAATCTGCAACAAGCAAAATGCATTATAAATACTGCAATGAAAACCTCACTTCATTTATTACTTGGCTTAGAAACATTAAGGCAGATTATATCAACATTTACAAATACAACATTTTCCAAGGATATAAGTAAATTACTTAGTGCTTCTGCCAGAAAAATTACAAAAGAGAATCTAAATAAAAATGTTTATTTTTCAATGCAGTATAATTTACACAGAGCACAGCAGTAGATAGTTTGAAATTTAGAATTAAATATGAAGTATTATATTTAATAATGCATAATGTAGGTGGAAATTTCAGTATTTCTAAGCTATAAATTTATTAATGCAATATATCTTGTAAAATATTGTGTATCTTTTTTACTTTTATATTTTCTGAGGCCACGTGCACTTTTGCTGTTGTGTTGTGCTAATTTTGCTGTTACACTTTCAGAGATGCAATGTCTATGAAAAGAGGGATTTGGCAGAGAAAAAAAGTGTACTCATCTTATCTATATAAGCTTAGCAAAGCATTGCATAAGTCCTTTTAGTCCTGAAATAGTGTATGCAGATGCTTTCAGGGACTGGCCAGGAAAAGTGAATTCATTAAGCACTGTGATCCTGAGCCCTGGGGCTGCTGTGTTGGTGAATAATGCAGAGGATACAGTGCATTTTGCATTTTGCATCTGGCCTTTGTGATTTCTCTCTGTTGCCTCTGTATTTAGATCTTTTTCATTTGCAAGTCTTCTTTTTATTCTTTTTTTTTTCCTTGGGTTATTTTTTTTTCATTTAATTAAACCTTAGCACAAGTGGCATTTTCAAAATGAAAGCATTTCAAGCTGCGGTAGAAGCTGAAATGCAACTCTTTTATTATTCACAATCTTAAATGTTTTTACTAATTCATATTCACTTCACAGCCACAGAGTAGGCATTGTAAATTGCCTGGATGGTTCTAATGGAGCCACTTTCACTCCTTAATCTCACTTGCTCCTAAATTGGCAGTGACAGTGTAAGTCCATTTTCAGGGCATGCGCTTTTAAGGAACATATCATGGTTGGTTTTTGAAAAGTAGTTATCCAGTCACAGCAGGGGGATTGAGTGCCTTTAATTCAGGAATTACATAATTACATGAGAAGGCAGGACAGGCCTCCAAAGGAAAATGAAGATGACCAGTGCTCTGTATTTTACTGTTCTCAGTGTAGGAATGATTGTGGTACTATACCTAAAGCCAAGCAGAAGGTGACAGTGGGCACATTCAAATGTCTGGATTTATGCGAGAGGTGCGGTTTCATAGCTGATACTTTTATCCAGTTGAGATTTAGAAGTTGCACTATCTTTGGAGGAATCAATACACCCCTAAATGAACAGAGTAGTTGCCTTTGGGAAGTATGGATGTGATTTGACTTTGACAGGCAACTTTGAAGCTGTGCTTTGTAGAAGAGTCATGTTCCCACAAACTGGAAGATGGACACGCTTGAGGAGCTTTGCAAAGTAGGGAGGAAAAGGACTTTTTCCACTTATTTTGAGTCATTCTGAAAGAAGGGATGCTCTAATCGTGCCAAGAGAGACACAAAATATGAGACAGCAAGACTAATTGTGGCTGTGGGGTTTAGTTTTTCTTTTTTCTTCTAAAGGCAGGATACCAGCTCTGCTCAGTTAGTGGAAATGAACTGTGAATGGAAGACATCAGCTCTGTGCTGAGCCTGAGATAATGAACCCACCTTCCAGCAGACAGAATTAGTGTTTCTGCTGTGCTTGTTGTAGCTCTGCAGCACCTGGCTTTCAGCGAGTTCATCCCAGGCTGGGCAGAGGGCAGAGCACACCATCTAAACGTGTTCTCCTCAGCCAAGTTAAAAGATGACTTCTGGGAGGATTGGTTGTGCCTTCTGGTCACTCTGAAAAGAACTCTCTGTCTATTCCTAGTTATTTCAGGTACCGTCAGAAACCAGCTGGTGCAACCCACTTTGCTCTTTGAGACCTTTGGCATTCAGCATAGCTCATTGTGTCCTTCCTTGCCTTTCATTTTCAGGTAATGACAAGACTAATGAAACATGAGGTTAAAACGTGATTTTTCAGATGAAAAGCACAAAGGCAAATGTACAGGTCTTTATATAAAAGTATGTCAAACACACTTAGAGATTTATGAAGATCTGTGGTGTCGTATTCTGTGGAATGTGCTAGACTACAAAGGGCAGGAAAGCATATTCAAACAGAAAATAATTCTTAAAGTATTTTAGACTTTCTAAAGTCCTAATTTTGAAGTCAGTAACTCCTTTACAATATTCTATTGCTGTTTCTTAAATTTGTCTTTTAATATCTAGCCTTGCATCAACAAAGAGAACTCTCCTAGTACTTCCAAAACTTCTTACTCATTCTCTGTGGTTGGGTGATGCCCTTTCTGCATCTTATAGAAGAAGAAATAAGTAGCATTTCTGCACTTTGTCCACAGAAAATGTGTGCCACATGCCTTTTACCTGAACATAGCAGGAAATAACAAAGAGGCAGTTTTCTTGTTCAGAAAGGGAAGCTTTCCTTTAAAAATCCCGACTCCAGATAGGATCTTGTTCTTGGCTTCCTCCTGTGAAGACTTTCACATGGACTCCTATGTCTCTTGCCTCTGTCTTTCTTTGTTAGGAGGCAAAAAGACCTCAAGGTGTAGCCAAATGGGTACTGGGTCCTACCTTACCTTCCAGCTTGCAGGTGAAAACACCACACTGGATTGTTTCATTTTTCCATTCTGGAGTCTTGTATGCCTGCTGGTTTTAACCTCTTGATAGGCAATGTGTTTATTCATGTAGCCCAACCGGGTGATGTCCAGCATGACCACAGATCTGACAGCCACTGGTGAAAGACAGAGGCACTGGCAGATGTGACCAGACTCCAGCACACTGTTTTGTTGAACAACTCTGGTAGCTGTTCCACCAAGTTTGGTTGGCAGTACTGCTGGTGGCACATCTATGTCAGTCACTGCCAGGGCTGCCCCAGAGGCTGTGCCAGGCTGTACCTGTGCACACCAAGCAGCCTGCAAAAACCAGACAACAGTCAGCAAAATAGCACTGCACAACCTTCTGGCTGTGCCTGATCAATGTCTCATGGTTTTCAATTTGTCAAAAAGCAAAGTTTATCAGGCAACAGTGAAGTAGCTGCAGCTATCTCCACAAAACCCAGAAAAAGATGTGAGAAAATCTGGTGCTGTGCTCTAAAGCTACCATTATCCATTTTACAGAGCACAGTCACATCCCTTTCTTAATCCACTAGCTGCAGAAAATCAGCAATGAAGATCTTAAAGGCCTTCAGTTAGCCTATATAAACCTAAATAAACAGGGTACCAAAAAAGAGAAAGCTATTATTTTCTACCTTCATTACTGCATTTTATGTACCCTTTCCTTCTAGACCTCAAATTCTTTTTCCCCTGAAAATGAAAGCTGAAATTCTGTGAGCAGAGAGCAGAAGGATTCTGTTTCCAAGCTGCTTGTTTATTTATGAACACACTTGGGAAACACATAAAAAGATTCCCCCAAGATTATGTTTGCAGATACCTCATCTGAGTAGAAGGAAATGAATGGAAATAAGAGAAATAAAATACAAACCAGTCTGTTGAAAACAGGCAAGAAAAATTCCCTATCTATTTAGATGACTAATGTAATGGGCTATACTGGAGACACTAAAAGAGACTGATGTGCTTAAACCAATTGTCAATCAAGTTGATCAAAAGTATTGCAAACTTAGAGAATGCAGATTTTCAAAAGTGAAACCAGAATGGTTTGATTTTTCAGTGCGGAAGACCAAGTCTGAATTAAAACATCTGCATGCTGTGCCTAGATTCAGAAAGTGATAGAAACAGTAGGTGGCTCAAAAGATACAGCATGGGTTGATTACAAAACTAGTCAGCAGTCACAGGCCTCATGTGTTGGTAAATGTGATGATTTATATCATCTTGGACTTTGTTTGTGCACTGGCCCTTTGTGCTCTGGTCTGAAAGTAAAAGGTTCTCAAATCCGTTCTTTTAGGTTTTTTAACCGTGTGTTTCTTATTAGTGCATTTCCAGGGGGGTGTTATAAAGCAAAGGAGAATCCTTCAGAGTTAGGATTAATGCATGGCACTTTGTAGCAATGGATCCACCTAAGTCCTGTGTTCACAAATTGAAATAAAATGTAAAAGTTAGAGCAACCCATCACATCACCACATACTCCAAAGGCTTCCTTTGGCTCTCAGGCAATCTCAGGGAGATAGACCTGTTGATCTAGTGTTAGACTGGCTGGGTCTGGCAGGCAGCCTGTCCTCTTCTCCCTTCCACCCTGCTGGGACTGTTTCTAACACAGCCTCATGTTCTTTTTTTTTTTCTTTTTTCCCCTAGAAACATGTTATGCAATAGCATGCAAAATATTGTGTAATAATAGCAGTGATATTTACTGGCTTTACATGAAATTCAGAAAATAGATATCATCACAGCTTCTTAGCCTCTTAAATATTTCTTTACTGTTGCTATCAATATGGCTTCAATAAGATAAGGAGGAAGCACACTGGACCTCCTTAAAGTTAGAAATATTTCAATTGCATCTGCTGATCTAGGGAAAAGGACTCTAAACTTCACAGGTAAAGCCACTGCATTTTTGCATTCCTATCAATACTTGGATAATTTGAAAAAAACAGCTTTTTCTTCTTTCTGTGCAAAGCAAAATTGGCCAACCTCAGTTTTTTAACCTCTCCTTTCTACTCGTTGTCCAGGGACTCTACAATTCTATGTGATAGAGGATGCTAGCAGCACTTGGTCAAATATGTTCTCACTGGCATGGAAGAACAGCAAGCACAGAACTAAGCAGAAAACCAACAGGTTTTGGCTTTTAATTCTGCCAGCAGTCTGAAGTTGGTTTTAGATAGTCCAGGGTCAATGTTGCATTATATGCAGATTACATTTATTTGCCATAATATTCTCCTGAAAGTGGCATTTAATTTCTCTTCCCACACAGCAGGATGTTTCAGTTGCTGTTCTGCATTTCCACAGAATCAGAAGAATCAGATCTCCTGTCTCTGTGGCAAACATGATGGTTTATCTTGTTTGTCACCCTCCCTTGTGTCTTAGGAGACAGTGGCAGAAAGACTGAAAACCCACGTGGGAGTGGATTAGAGGGTTTGTGGGGAAGTGGATTCTTGGGGACCCTGTGCCCTAGGGAGAGATGCTCAGTAGCCTCTCTCACCAGGTGCTGCAGCAGGGCCAGGTGACCCCAGCAGAGGCAGGCACTGGTGAATGCAGTTTCCCAAAACAGCAGCAGCAAGGAATGGTTTGACAAGAGAATTTCAGAAAGATACTAGGGGGAAAAAAAACAAACCAAAACCAGAAAAACAAACAAATTAAAAAAAAAAAAAAAAAAAAAAAAACCAAAAAAAGCCATGCAAGCATCTTTCCTTCCTTGTTAGCCATTTTACATGTAAGTCCCTGGTGGGGGAAGGTCTCTCTGTGAGGATGAAGGAGGGATGTGCCAAGAAAACACATGTGCAGTGTGGGGCTGGAGGAGGCATTGCAGCCCCTGGGACAGGGAGCAAGGAGCACGGGAGGCCCAGCAGAGGACTGGAGGCAAGTGAGCCAAGGGTAGTAATCCCCATCGCGGCCAGAGGTCGAGGAGCACTGCTAATGGGAATTTGTCATGCTCTGCTTACCAAAGAGGCATCTCAATTGCTTTCTCCAGGCTTCTCCAAACATCTTAGGGGAGTGCAGTAATAAAACATGATGGCCACAGTGCCATTGCTCAGACTGCAGAGGAGCAGAACCTGTCCTTTGGTGACAGATTTACTGATTGTGAAAGGATATAATTGGTAAATGACAGCTGTTAGTTAATCAGCTGCTGTGGTGCAGCATGTCTCTGGAGCCTGAGCACTATGTGCCTTTTCTGCTGGGGAGCTCCATCACTGTCAAACCCCTCAGTAACTTACATAAAATGAAAATAGAACAAATGGAGTTTCTCATAATTAAGTATATCATCTCTCTTAAATCGTACCAGAATCTGTTGGCCAGTGTTGCTTTTGCAACTACTGTTTCTGAGTGAAATAAGAATTACACTGTGATGCAAAAAAAAAGGTATGAAGCTGGTAATAGTAACATCTCTGCCTGCATTTTCCTGATTGCTTGGGTTTCCACTTCTTTCTTTGCTCTTCATGTTACCAGCAGTGCAACATGTAGGTCAGTTGTAAAGTACTGCAATTCTCATTCAGCATGCCCTGTGAAAACATGCTTAAATATGTGTTTGGAAGAGCAAAATGAATGTTTCAGATTGATGATGGATGCATTATCTTTTCCTGAACAGTTAAAATGATGTCTGTAATCCTTCAGTCAGTTTCCAAAGCACAGGAGTCTTTAAACTTGTCTAGCATGGTCCTATACGTCTTCATTTTTTTCCTTCATCCTGATAATTTTTACAAAAGAATCCAACCAATGCTTTTTCCCCCCATTTTCATAGCTACCAATTCTATTTTGATTTCTTCTTTTTTAATATGATTTGGACAGATCCAAAAAGATACATAGATCCATAAGCTGATTCATTCACCTGAACTCCCAAGTCATCTTGAGCAGCAGCCTCAGCTTCAGATGAATCACCCTGTTTGTTACTATTGAGAGCTCCATGTGATTAGTTGAGGCTTGAAAATCTATCTTGTGGATGCCTAAGTCAAGGTAAATGAACCCCACTCACGGGACACAAATAATGGCTCATTTGTCCTATAACTGACTTTTCAGACTGGGACCTTTGTCTCAGATCCAGCAAGGACCTGGGGTTGAACACAGCCTTGGGAGGAAGATAATGATGTCTTTGAAGAGCCTGACTAATTTGGTCTTTGCACAATTTGACTCAAAACCCCTAACATTTAGATGGAAAAAGCAGCACAATGAGCTAAGTCTGTTAGGAGCTGAAGCTTTGCTGAGTTCTTGTGGTGCACATATTCCTTATTTAAGAAATATTTTTTATTTTTCCCTTTTTCCAATTTAGGAGGAAGGGATGAAAGAACAAGAAATATATTTTTTTTCAGCATTTAATATCAGTCATAGCATTTGAGGATGATCATACAATGATAAAAATATCTTCATCTTTTCTCTTGCATCTGTGGAGAAAGTCTGCCATTAACAGTGTTGTTGTTCAATTTTATTGTACCCTCGTTTGTACTGGTATTGAAAATGAGCAACAAGGGAGACCACAGGTGCTAAAGCAGTAAAGAACTGGAAAACAAATAAAATGCTTCATTTTCAGCCAGAGGCAGGTTACAATGTTTCCTGGGAAAAAGCTTTTAATAGAAAGGAATTTTGTTGTAAACTGATGGTGACATTAGGTAGAATTGACTATAATTGATTAATTTAATCTGCATTTTTTTTATTGTTTGAGATATGGCTACTATGTAATGAATATTTTGCAACACTCAAAGCCTGTGCACAAGGTTATTTCTTCATGCATAAATCTGAGCACATAAAGGGGGTTGGAGGAGTGCTTTAAATTGCCAGGGATGATCTGGATGATAAAACTTAAGTGCAAAATGAATATTAATTTTTAATGCAGTAAAATTAGCTGACTCTGAAGACTACAGGTACTTAACCTTTTCTGGAGTGCAATTATCTGTTTTAAACTGAATTATAAAATATTTTACTCTTTCAATTTTATGTATGTTTGGGGTTTTGGTGATAGTCCATTCTTTTTTGGATGCTGTGCAAGTGCATCATGGAAGATGGGGAGTTCTGGGTAGAGGATCTGGGGCAGTGTGCTTTGAGCTTTTAGAGGGAATGCCCTGACTGCACTTAGTCACTGACATCTTGGCATGGCCAGTTTAGTATCAGTGACATCTCCAGCCTGGGGTGAGCTCATCTGAAGTAAGTATATACTTGGTGTTTTCTTTGGGGCACTAGGAAGAACAGTGTGAAATTATGAACACTGGACTTCATGGAAGAAAGCCCTTTCCATCATTCAGGCTACTTCCTTTGTGATTTACCTTGCAAAGGTGTCAGTCTGCCTTCCAGTGAGGATGTGTCAGTTCTTAGGTAAACAATGTATTCTAAAACTTTGCAGTGAGGAATACTGAAGTTTCCACTGAGTCACAGACTCCCCAGCCAAAAGCTACCATCATCATCCCAGCCAAGTTTTCTCAAGATAAACAAACTTGACAGAACTTATTTTGACTTCCTTTACTTTTCCTTTACAAGTGATAGCTTTTTAAAGTACTCTCTCATGTTGCAAAGTTCAGGTCAGGTCCAGACTGCTCTGCCAAGGAGCTGCTGTTACCTGAATGGTTCATGGTCTGAGTACTCTGCACATTCCATGAAAATGAGTCTTCAATAAATTTCTATTAGAATAGCTATAATCACTAGTCATTAAAAAATCATGTATTTTACTCAGAGTCATTTATGGCTTATAATGGACTAATATCCTTACAGATTTCCGTTATGAGATTAGAAAATGTGTTCTTTGTCTTTGCAGAGCAAATCCCCATCATATCTGAGATGACCAAGAATCTGTTTGCAGGCTATTTTATTTGCAGTCAGCAAATCTGTCAGACATAAAATCATGATAGTTCCCCATGACAGGAAAGACATGGACTTTTTGGATCAAGTCCAGAGGGGGCCACTGAGTGCTTAGAGGGATGAAGTACCTCTCCTATGAAGAAGAGCTAAGAGAATTGGGATTGTTCAGCTTGGAAAAGAAGTTTAGGGTTGATGTAATTGTGGTCTTCCACTACCTGAAGGGAGCCTACAAGAAAGATGGAGAGGGACTTTTTACAAGAGCATATAGTGACAGGATAAGGGAGAATGGATTCAAACTGAGAGTAAGTTTAGATTAGATATTGGGGAAAAAATTCTTTACTGCAAGAGTGGTGTGGCAGGAACAGGTTGCCCCAAGAACTCGTGGATTCCCCATCCCTGAAAGTTTTCAAAGCCAGTTTGGATGGAGCTCTGAGCAACCTGGTCTAATGGAAGGTATCCCTACCTGTGGCAGGGTGGTTGGAACCAGATAATCTTTAAGGTCATTTCCAACCCAAAGCATTCTATGATTCATTCTATGATTTTATGGTACATGTAATATTGTTACAACACATTTATCTGTCAACTATTTCTGACACCTCTGTGAGAAATCATCCAAGAACTTGCAATCTCATTAATATTTATTTGTCTAAATTAATATAGTGTGAATAATTAGATTTTCTAGATAGCAGAGGAACAAGTAATTTTGCCATTGAAAATGTGTTTGGGTTTTTTATCATTATGCAAAACAATTCTACAAGAAAAGAAAAAGTGAAACTTGCAGAATGATGTGTGGCCGTCACATGGGAGAGGGAATATGTCATTTGCAAAACATCAAAATTCTGGCTCAGAAAAAGGATATGTTTGTGAAAAACAGTGGCACACTGGTTGATTTTTTCAGTTATTTAATTTGAAATACTTTTTCAGAAGATTATGTATTTTTTAAGTCAGCTCAGGTATCAAAACATTTTCATCTGTGTAAATGCTATCAGAGATACATTTGCCAATTATTTATGAACTTCTTTTCCCTCTTCCAGTCTCCAGAGTTCAGTTTGTCTCTGCCATTATGGCTTCCCTCCAGTGATGTGGTTTGCACATCACTGCATGAGAATCAAGGGGATACAAGAAAATTGTGGTCTCTTCTAAATTTGTGGTAGGATACTCAAATCCATTTACTGCTTTTGTTTGCAATGTTGTGGTTAATCAAGGAACAGCCTGAAGGAAATCTTTATTGACAATCAGCCAGGGAAATGAACTTTACAATACAGTTTATCAGACAGGTATTTAAACTGCTGGAAACCAAACCATCCCCATTACCCTGCCTGGGCCAATATGGCAATCAGGGAGATGTCACTTCCTTTACATCCACTATTTAGGGAAGCACATTTCTTGTATCACAGGTTCCACTTCCTATCAGGGTACAAAACACTAACAGGGAATCCTGCACAATGGTGGAGACTTGTTAGGAAAAGCAATGAGGAGTTAAATGGGATCATCAGTTTGAGCTTTTAAGCCTTGCGCTTGCAGGGGCTTTCCAGTTGGATTTGAAAGGGTTCTGCAGAGACACAGCAACATTATCCTTCAGAAAGTCTTTATATGTGGAAGGAGAGGAGGAGGCTGCCACCGCAGGAGGTGAGGAGGTGAAGGCAGCTGGCAGTTCTCCACACATCTTGCAGCAGGCATGATTCCTGAATTTGCAGCTGAAAGTGGCTGTAAATCGCTCTCCTCTGCACTCTTTCAGCTCTGATTATAATGAGCAATCAGAGTGGCTGAAGTGTTGCCTTGCTTTCTAGATGAAGCACCTGTAATAGTGTTTTGAGCTCATTTGAATGCTAATTAGTAATAAGATCTTTAACATCAGAAGTGGGTTCCATATTTGACACATAACCGCCGTAAGCATACACATCTATGTGACAGGTGATAAAAGATACATCAGCAAACAATTGCAACTGTCACAGAACAAAAACATAATACATCTGCAGGTTGAGGAATTTTCTCTAGGTATGCAACACATCATGCCCCATGTTCATGGGTTCACAGTTCCAAATGAGACAGGAAAGCATAAGAATGCACTCAGTCTGCAACTCCTGAAAGTTGCAGATTGAAAAGTTTGGGTAAGAACATAAGAACTAGTGAAAATTGAAAGGCTTTCCAAGAATTAATTGTTTAAGGACATCCTGAACTGCAGGAACATCAAGATTGCGAAGACTTTGGTATTAGTTTCTCATATGAAAATATTTCCATATTTGTAATAATTCTTTTAATCTTGATCTGTTTTGTTTCTAAACTTTATTAAATTGAAGCAACAAAATGGTCTCCTAGAGGCTTTGCAGTTTTCATTTATCTTCCTTTCTTAAAAATTGCCTAATAGAAAATACTCTAGTAATTGATATGATACCCTGAGCAAATTCTTTCTGTAGACCTGAGTGTAATGCCTTCAAGATCTTTCTCCTGAAATAACATTATCTAGAGTCTGTGCACACAGAAAGAGGTGGTCTTTATCACTGGAGAGTTTTTATTACTGTTCAACTCATTTTCTGGATTACTTATGAATAGTTTAACAGAACACGTTCCCAAATGGTTCTTGTGGGATTAATCTAGCAACTTCTCTAAAATGCACACCTATTTCCTGACTCCATAATGTGTAACTTGATGAGCTCTCCAACTGCTAGCTCATTAAGGAAAAGGGCAGCAGCTCCTCTTTTGTATTCAACAGGAGTGTATTGGGAACATCTGTCTTACTTAGTCCCTTGTTACTTTAGGAATCCCACAGAAACTTTAACCTGAAAGAATTATCAGATCTTCGTCACTCTCATGTGGTGCTGCTGCCCAGACACTTCAGTCTGAGGAGTATTACTGTGAACAATTCTGGCATCTGTGGATTTCAGGGATAGCAAGCAACTGAACAGGAAATTAGATGGCCACAAGCTGGTGTTTAGCATCAAAGTCATGCCTGAATCCTGGGTGTTTGAGTTCTTTTGCAGCTATAAGCTAAGTGAGTAAGTTACACAGATTGGGAAAGGCTTGGAGGTCTCTCTATGGAGGCACCTGCAATAGCAATTAGGCTTTGAAGTAACACCTACATGCATCAGTGGATCTGTTCTCTAGACCTGTATTGGGATAGCATCCTTCATCATGTGAGTGGTTAACCAAGTATTTACTTCCTAGTGTGTACTTGGAGCCTTTATCATGAAAATGGGCTTAAATATAAATAAATTGATTGCCAAAGACAAGCTGCAGCTTCCTTATAGTCTCTTAAGTGCACACATTAGACCTCTTCTGATGGATTGTTTCAAAATACAAGTCTTGTTTTTCTTATGCATAAAATAGCTTAGACATGGATTTTTCTGTCCAGAATTTTCTCCATGGTAGAAATATTCTTTCTACTATTTCCTTCAGGTGACCAAACCCAAAGTCTTTAAAGTACTTAACTACAACTGGAATTTACTTTTATTTCAGTTCAATAGTTTGTAGCAAAGTAATTCATTCAGAACCTGGAGAATGGCAAACGTTTCTTTTCATACAAGTCCCTATGCTTAAAAACAGAATATCCCTTGTGAATCTTGTGATACAAGTGGTATTTATCTGTTGGAGAAAAAAAAATTGTTCTTATAGGACTAATACAATCATGATAAAACTTAATGACAGAGAAGGAACAAAAAGGTGATACAGATATTTAATTTAAATTTTCCTGTTTGTACATTTTAAAAAAAACCAATACTGATTTTTATTAGGCACAGTTTTTTTGGGAACTCTATATACATAACAAATATAAAGATGAATGTTTCCTGATTAATAAGAATTTTTGATAAATAAATTACTGTCAGTTTATGGAATTCTTAGCATAAATACAGTTAACCTTCTTTTCATGATGTCTGATAATTTGTCACATGCTAGTTTATTGAATTACATAAAACATAAGTAGAGTTTTCTAGTGTCTATAACATTTGTATCACTTTAAGGTGACTATTCATGCTCTCTCTCAAAAAAAAAAAAAAAATTAAAATTTATAAAATTTTTGGCTCCAAACATAATGAAGTAGAGCTAGATTGATGTAAGAGAACCAGTAAAATTATGTCTGGAAAGTAAAAATGACACCAGAGGAAAAGAAGGTCTATTTTCCTCCAACCAGTGTAAATGAAGTTATATCTGCTTTTCTCAAATTATGTTTCTCTTCTGCCAAAGGCTTGATGCTTTATTTTTGACACAGTAAGCTCTTAAAGCTCTTACAGTGTCATCAGCCTTTATTATATCTCTCTACTCTTCATTTTTTCAAATCACTAAATAGCTGTATTTATCCTTTTGAATGGGGTGATTTGGCATTGGCTGTCAGCAGCCTGGGTGTAGTTAAGCAAAACCCTATATCATAGTGAGGAGCCCTTCCTAAAGGGATGGTGCAGTTTGGGAATACAGTCAGTGCTCATTAGTTTTGATCCTTTTGTGCAGAGACTCATCCTCAGCAGTAGCTGTAGCCATCACAGTTTACACTGTGGCAGAGCCCAAGCAATTGTTTGTTCCCTGAGATGGGCATGTGTATAATCTAGCATTGGTGGAGCTAAGCATTGAAAGCAGAAGGCCTCATCCAGCTATATATTTAGGTTTAAAATTACACACGTGTAGCTGAAAAAAAAATCTCTGTATCCCAAGAGTGGTTTTAGGACTGGTCATCAGAGGCAATTAGTTCCTTCTGTTGTCCTTCCACTGACACTGGTATCCCTGTGTCCCAGTAAATGTGGTGTTGCCATCACCTGCTGCACTTGCAGGCTTTGTGCTAAAACCATAGCATAGGGCTGGGATCTGCCAGCCTTTCTCTGGACTGCTCAGGATCTGTCCCCAGCTCCCTTTGAGCTTGCTGACTTCTAGCAGCCTTTGTCTAATGGCTGAGTGATTTTTACCTTCACTGCTTTCCTTTTTGCCTAGGTTTGTACAGTATCTGTAATTAATGGTAGCAATAATAAATCATTATTCTGTGTGGAATGTGCTGCTGTGGCCCTAGAATAAAAGTGCTGTGCAGGGGAGTACAGGGTAGGGATAGAAGTGGAGGCATTGAAAGTGAAGGCATGGGATGATAAGGAAGGCTCTGGGACTGTAAGCAGGGACTAGGCATCAAGGTCAGCTGCAGGTCATTAAAGGGACACAGCATTGGGATCTGGCTAAAATCACATCATGAGTAACAAAGAGAGCAAAAAAAAAAAAAACCACCAGACACAGCAGGTGTAAAACTTACCATATCTAGTGAAATTGGATGGAAAATGGAGTTGCTAAACAATGGAGAAAGAACAATGTATACAGCATGTTTACCATCCTAAAAATAAACCCCTGTGCTTCCTGGAGAGAGGAGGAAAAATTATTGCTGTCAGTTTTATGTGTCTGTGGTGGACTGTCTTTGTCTGGATGCCAGGCACCTACCAAAGCCTTTCTGTCACTCCCCTCCACAACTGCAGAGGGAAGGGAAAATATAACCAAGGATTTGTGGGTTGAGGTAAACGCAGAGAGAGATCTTACCAAACACTGTGAAGGGCAAAACAGGCTAGAATTAGAGATACTGTTACTAACAAAATCAGAGCAGAATAATGAGAAGCAAAATAAGACCTTAAAACTACCTTTCTCCCCACTTCTCCCTCATTTCCAGCTCTACCTCCTCTCCCCCAGTGGTGCAGGGAGATGGGGAATAGAGGGTTACAGTATGCTCAGTTCACCACAGGTTATTTCTGCCTCTGGTCAGGAAGAGGAGTCCTTCCCCTTATCCAGTGTGGGGTCCCTCCCACAGGAACAGTCCTCCATGAGTTTTTCCAACATCAGTCAATCCCACAGGCAACAGGTAATGTTGCAGTGTGGGTCACTGTTCCATGGGATGCAGTCTTTCAAGGACAGGCTGCTCCACCGTTAGTACCCCACAGAGAAACAAGTTCTGCAAGGAAACCTGCTCCAGCATGGGCTTCCCTCTCCACAGGTCCCTGCCAGGAGCCTGCTCCAGCACAGGTGACAACAGGTCACAGCCCCATCTTAGGCATCCCCCTGCTCCAGTGTGGGGCTCCTCCAAGGGCTGCAGGTGGATCTCTCCTTCCCCATGGATCTCCATGGGCTGCAGGGGCACAGCTGCCTCACCGTGGGCTGCACCAGGGGCTGCAGGGGAATCTCAGCTCTGGCACCTGGAGCATCTCCTGCCCCTCCTTCTGCACTGACCTTGGAGTCTGCAGAGATGTTCCTCTGACATATTCTCACTCTGCTCTTCTCTGGCCACAATTACATCTGAGACAAAACTTCTCCCCTCTTCTCCTTAAATATGTTACCGCAGGGGTGATAGCACCATTTCTGGTCAGCCCAACTTTGGCCAGATCTGGGATTGGCTCTGCCAGACACTTAGGAAGCTTCTGGCAGCTTCTTACAGAAGCCAGCCCTGTACCCCCCACTGCTACTAAAAGTTGGCCATGCAAACCCAGTGCAGTATCTTGCATCAAAGGACTCAGGGTACTGCAGCTCACATCAGTGTTGTCCTCTCTATGCTGAAGCCATCAACCTTAGGATCCCTAGGGCAGTGGAAGGGTGAGCGTAAAACCAGGGAAAGAGTCAGACACTAGAAAGTTAGTTTATGTGTCATTTTTGCCTGCATGGAATTTGAGCTGCAATCATTAGTATGGAACTAAACTTCTAATAAATCTAGGATTAAAGGAGAAAAAAAAATACTTCTTTTAAGATATGTTTTTGCCCATAGTAAAAGTGTAACATCTTGTTTGGAGTTCAAGCAAACTACATTGTAGCTTGGTTGCAACAAACTGCTAATTAGCCTTTCATAAACAAAAGCATGACATTTTCTACTCTCATTAATTAAGGCAGTCTTTTTCCTGAATCTGAAGGTATCTGGATTGCAGTGATCCCTAGTTGTGATCATAAGTTTTAAGATGAACATAATCCTATGAAGCATCTTTAGGTATGGTAATTGTGCATTTCTTGAGGATCTTTGATTTCCCACATAAGCTTTGCAAACTTGCAATTCACTGATTGTATTCAATAAACATCTTTGGCTTGGTTAATTCAAGAAGCAATTTTCTAGTGCCCAGGTGGTTCATATCTGTGCTGTTTTAGCTTCTGCTTAGATTTGTACAAACATAGAAACATTTACAGGTCTGTGAACTCAGTTTTCTGGCAGGGAATTTAAGCATAGACCACTAGCTGTTGGTCACAGTGGTCACTGTCAGGTACCTCAGTTTTGGCACATACCACATTAGTGTGTTAATCTTTTTCCTAAACTTTTCTTTTTATCCAAAGAACTTCTATTTTTTCTTCATTTAACCTTCCTGTTTGGTGTCAAGGTTCTTTCAGTAGTGGTTGTCTCATCATCACGTTCTTCTGCTGATTAGTCTTTTTTTTCCTTTTCGCCTCTCTAAATAAAAAGATGATCTAGGTATGGTTTAGTACCTTCTAGCCATTAAGATTTTGTTGCATTTCATTTTGAAAAGCATCAGGAAATAAAGCACTGAAGGACCTGTTTGCCCAAGACAGTACTGTATGTACACAATTCTCAGCTCCAATTCACCAAATTAACAATGAAAATTTTAATGATGAATCAAGTATAGAAAAATAATTGTTGTCACCTGTATCTCCAGTAATTTTCTCTTGTAGTCAATGTTCTTTCTAATGCCTGCATCTCATAATGGGGTCTCTGTGGCTGACTGCAGGTGCATTACACCCACTGTCTTTGCACTGCTATGTGAGCTCTCTCCGTGTACTCACCACTTCCATCTTCTTTGTTCTTCTTCCCTTCTTCCTGGAGTGAGAATAACTGGTTTAAAAATAAAAGTCAAGGAATAGCTAAGGTCTTTTAGCTTCATTCTGTACTCTACTGATTCTTCCAATGCCTCATCCATTATCAAATTGCTTCTCTTTTCTTTTTTTTTTTTTTTTTCTTTGTTTCTCCACTGATGGGACCTTGGACTTGAAGGTATTTTTAGCTCCAAACCCAGTACCCCTAATAAATGAGTTCACCATTACTTATACTACAGTCAGTGTGGTAGACAACATTTTGATTTTTTTCATTTTTGTCCAGATTAAAAATTAATAGGTTTGCATTTGTCAAACTGCATGCTCATTAATTTTCTTCTGTAGCATTGCCCAGTGATCTTATGAATAATGCCTGTGTAGCAGCAGCCCTGTGATTATCATCTTTGTCTAGTCTCTGCACTATGCTTTTCTTTGTAAATTCTTGCAAGATATGAAATCCATTGCAATTCTCAGATTGTTCCTCAAGCACCCATTGTTTCTTTTTGTAGCTGTATTTGTTTCATTATAGGAAGTTCTTTGTATTCTATTGATTAAATTTATCTCTGAGAGCTATACAATTCCTACTGCAAGTTTCTTTTCTATTGTTCTTTGATATCCTGTTACTTCAGTGTTATGAGGACACTTTTGATTCACCAGTCTGGACTGTATAACTCTTTTCTGTGCAAACTCCATTCCTTTCAAATTTATTCTAGTCTTTTTATTCAAGCATTTTGGCCAGGCTTCCAGACAGAAAGCAGTTCTCTGACAACACACATCCTTTTAAAATGTTAATACTCCTCTCATATCCAGAGATAATTCATCATTTTTCTTGGCCTTTATGTTCCTATCACTCACATACTTCACTTTTGCAGAGGTTGGTACTCCTAATATTTCTGCTATAGAGTTTTATAACTCATTTTCCCTGCTTTAGTCAACTGGAAATTATAAAACACAGTAGATGTTTCAAAGCACCTGTTATCCTTAGGAGGGAGTGGGTTGTAGAGCCATGCATCATGTTGAGGGTGGATGGACTTTCAGCACTGTGTGACAGACACTCTAAGAATGAGAGGAAGAAGAGAGAATGAAGGGAATGAAGGAAGCCTGAAGTATGTATTGTGTGAGGGGAGGTGGGTTCTGTCACTCTTGAGAAATGAAGGGAATTGACAGGCAGAATGGAGTGGAAGAGGATCAGGATGAGGAGCAGTTGTTTCTGGAGGGTGATACATGTTTTCTCTGCTGTGCTGAACCCACACTGAAGTAAAACCTTGTCTCTGTGAACTAAGAACCATACCATGAACCTGAGAGTCAGTACTAAGAGTGATTGCCATCACTAACCCAGAAGCCCAACAAATCTGTTCCTTTCCTTTTAGAAAGCAGAACTGAACAGGTCCCAGGTTTGTTGTTTTTCTACCCTAAGATCCAGTGCCTGAGACTTAACTGCATTTTGATCCAGTGAATCCATCAGGCTTTTGATCAGCTGGCACTGTGATTCATTCCATGTCTACATCAGTAAGCTTAAGCAGTTATCATTTCTGTGCTTGGGCTGTGAAGGAACAACTCAGCTGCTGGGTGGACACTGGCCAAGGCTGTGCAATCTGAACAGGGTCTAGAAAACTGCTGGACGTGATGTAGGGAATTGTAGAACGTAAAAAGCTATGAGAATCTGCCAAAAGTTACAGACAGCACCATGGGGAATACCTGAACCTCAGAGGTGATGAAGGCAGAGTTATATGAGAAACAGCCAAAGTCCACAAGTAATTGCACTGGTGCATTAGAGGCCACTAGGGCCTTGGAAGGCCACTAGCACCCAGATAGCCTTGTAAAGAACACCATGAAAAATAGATTTATGATGATCTCACTTATTCTGCCTTAATGTGTTAGGTACTGGAAAGTCTCAGAATCCATTTCAGTCCTTACCAGTCCTACACGGGGTGTTATTCATTGGTGTTTTCATTTGACTCCAAAGCAGAGTTTAGAGGAGAGCCTTCTGATCATTCCCAATTCCCATTATTTAAAGTGAGCAGAGCTCATGGGGTTTGAGCTGGATTCCTCTCCTATGAAAGTAAAACAAGGTTGGGCTCCAGAAAGAATCTCTGGCTTCTAATGGGAACTCAGTTATTGCAACCAGAGTACAAGAAGCAGGAGGCAAAACCCACTGCTGTGCTACACGAGGGGCACTGCTACCATCCTAAATAGAAGCAGTGTGGATACTGGGTCCACAGCACTGACCATTTTGCTGTGCAGTTGGGATGTCCTGCTTGCTAATGAAGATCTGCAAAGGTGCTGTCCATCTTCCTGTGCTCCTGGGAGGGCCTGTTCATCTGTACTGCCCTTGGAAAGCTGTATTAGCTGCCAGGTGTCACCTGCCCTACCAGCAAGTGTCTCCCCAGCAGTGTGAGCCATGTCTGTTGTTTGCTTTGTTGCTGCCCGATGCCCCACAGAGGATTAAATGTAAGACTGCATTCAGTCCCCAAATACTCAGTCATATTCACTGCTTTGGGAAGGAGAGCTTGGTGCAGTGCTCACATGGTCTGTGAGTTCCTTCTCATCCATAGTTTTCCTTAATCAAGTTTCTTTGTCTCTGTACATACACTTGCAATAAAAGGAGCATTATTGTGACATTTTACCCTATGATGGGAAGAGATACTGTGTGAAAATTCAGTCTTCAACCCTATGTGTTCCAAAAGATGAAACCTCAATAAATTTCTTCACAAAGAAATGTGTAGTATCTCATAACCACAGCCTGTGGTTTCCAACAGCTGTAGAAATAAGCTCCAAGTAATGACAGAAAGTATGTGCTGAACTGAAGAGGCAGGTTATAAAATGATGTGTTGTAAGAAAACCTGAGTTTGTTCAGGAACTAAAAGAGAAACATGATTGCCATTGTTACCACTGGAGAGGCATATTCCAGGTATGCATTATAAAATCATCTTGCTGATGTCTTAGCTGTGCAGAATCCTCATCAAAACAATGAGCCAAATATTATTCTTTTGCTTTTTCTACATCTGGAAAAAAGGTCCAATTTCTAAATTCAAAGTTTCTTGGTAGTCTTTTCCTGAAAGATAATTTTTGGGGCTTTCTGGCATTTGTTGGGTTTTTTTCCCTCAGAATCTTAAAAAAGCAATAGGGAAGAAACTTCCAGCAATCACTAGGGTGCACTTTTATAACAAATGATTCTACTGAAAACTCCATACCAAATTTTTCTAGATATAATCAAATGTGTGATTTTCTTTTTCCAGAAAACTGGAATCATCTCATGATAGATTTTTGTAATATGCTATGGTTCTTATGGAAATTTCAATGAGATTTCAGTGATAAGCTAAAATGCCAAAGATAATTTAACTGTAAAAATAAAAATACTGAGACAATTATATCTTATCATAAGTTTTTTAGCTTCAGTTGCCAACAAATATGTCAATTTTAAAACTTACAAATAAATTATAGTCCACATGTATTGAGTTATGATTTTATCATAATCTGCAAAACGTTGTGTTAGCATGGAGCCAGATCTTTGGTGCTGGAGCTGCAGGATGTAGCCTTTGTGTATTCTTTGGAAGATGAAAAAATCCTTGAGGCTGGATCTTCTAACATAGATAAAAAGAACTGAATACTTATTGTTAGGAGCATAGCATTTTGAAAATGGTAGCAAGCAATGGTGTAAATTAGTCAATGCTAAAAGAAGTGAAATTAATGCAGAATTAAATAAGCTAAAGCATTAAGAATTGTAATCTGTTGTTACAGTTTTTATACCTTAACTAAATGTTTATAAACTATTATTTAGTAGATACTAAAAAGCTGTAACCTCTTCACCATTTTCTTTTTCTGTGATATTGTTTTCCATATATACATATTTTCTTCTAAATTACATTTCTCAAAATATTTTTGAAGACTGAGAGTTCAACTCATCAATTCTTTAGCGTTGCTTATGTCTATCTTGTGTAGTGATGGACTGGATTTTTTCATTATGTTGTCATAGCCAGTGCCATTAACATGATCACTATTCTATGTCTTAGATTTTTATGGAGCAGTAGCTGCTATGAATGTATTTTGCAATTTACAGTTGCTCTCTCAAAACTTTGTGTAAGGAAGTGGATTGACATTTCAGAACATTAACATGAAGTAGGATTATTAGGCTTATTTTATAGCTAGAAAATTGGGAGTCAAAGATTGTTGAGCTATATCTAGGTGTGGTGATTCACCAGCTGAGCTGTTGTACACCACATTGCATAGGTACCCTGAATTGGGACTGGGGCTGAAACTCAGACATCGCCGAGTACTGAGGGCAGCTCAGGGGCTCTCAGCATAAGAAGCACGTGGATCAGTCAGAACAAGTCCAGAGGAGGGCCATGAAGATGTTCAGTGCTGGAGCCCTTCTGCTATGAAGAGAATTTGGGTTGCTCAGCCTGGAGAAGAGAAGGCTCAGGGTAAATTTATGGCACCTTTGAAGTGCAGAAAGAATAAGAAAGAAAGCTGGAGAGGGACTTTGTGAAAAGGTGCATCGTGAGGGGACAAGGGGTAGTGGCTTTAAACTGAATGAGAGTTAGTTTTAGGTTAAACATTAGGAAAAGGTTCTTCACTATGAGTGTGGTGAGACACTGGAGCAGTTAGACCAGAGAAGTTGTGGATGCCCCATTCCTGGGAGTGTTTAAGGCCAGGCTGGATGGGGCCCTGAGCAACCTGATTTAGTGGAAGGTGTCTGACACTGGCAGGGGCACTGGAGCTACATAGTCTGTAGTAGTTCACACCCTTCACGTCCAAACTATCCTGTGATTCTGCATTTAAATAAAAGTCCTAGGGCATATTTTTCTTTGGTGATACTAAAATTTACAGGCTGCAGATATTTGTTGAAGAACCTAAAGAGTTTACTAAACAGTAGTGTTCCAAAATGGTTAAATGCATCTTTATTTTATGGGTTTTTTTGTTGTTAAGAGCTAAGATTCAGACAGATGAATGCAGCTTTTCCATTATGGATTTAATATGTCAGATCTTCCTTCTGGTGTATTTAGCATTTTTTCACTGTGCTGATTAAAATCTGATTTAGATGATAATTATACTGGTTTTATAATTCAAACACTCAAAGTTGATTTTTAAATCTTTAAGTGGCTTGAACTAAACTTTTATTTCTTAACAGATTTAAAAGTCTGCTTACAGTATGTCCTTCTGTCATGTTGTCTGTGAATGCTAAATCACTGCAAAATTAGTAGATTTCCAGTTTTAAAAACCAAATCCACCCTTTCTTCACAGGAGGAAGAACTAAGGAAAAGTGGAGAAGCCAAATACGCACACTTGAGTGATGAGCTCCATGTATTAATTGAAGTGTTTGCTCCACCTGGGGAGGCGTATTCTCGTATGAGTCATGCCTTGGAAGAAATAAAAAAATTCCTGGTTCCTGTAAGTCACTTGTAACATTCTTCTTGACAGGTTATGGTTTTGTTGCATTGAGTTTGTTCCTTTTTTAGACTAAGGAAAAAACGCCTTCGCTGTGTTCTGTTGAACTTTTGTCTTTCATTCTTTTGTCCCAGGGAGATGCCAAACAGCCCATTAAGTGCCACAGTTGATACCCTGATATATTTTCTAGCTATTTTATTATTTCCATTTGTTAATGTTTTTTGCTTTTCTTTCTTCTTTTCTGGAAAAAATGGTAGATTACTTTTGTTTTCTCATTGCAGACATTAGTCATTTGTATGAGAGTGCACTTCCAGGATTTTTGAATATTTAAGTCTGTAAAAACATTTTAATACATGTAACAATTTACCTAAATATCTTGCTAATGAAGTTAATTGTGCAGCAAACAACATGAGCAAAACATTCCTAAGACATTTCTCTTCACCTTGTGCCTCAGACCACAGTTTGGCAATCTTCCATCGGAATCTTCTAGCAGAGTGCAGAAATGTACTCTAAAGCTGTGAACTTTTTCAATTTGATTTATACTAAATATATCATCATCTGAAATATTTACCTTCATGTTTATTGATTTTCCTCAAATTCTCTGGAAATTATTTTTTCCACATTTATAAGTGGATTCCATGCTATTTTCATACTTAAATTTGTCTTAGCATTGAAGCATAAGCATACTAAATATTAAGTGAAGTAGTACTAGAATTACATAAGTTCTTTTCTGAGGTTTGTTCTGAGAGTAATAGTGCTCTAAAAATGTTCAGAACTTACATCCCTTAAAAAGAATATGATGAGAGCTTGTTTCTAGTTTTGATTGAAAAAATGAAGTGTATGTTCAGATTTCTTGATAATAATGGAAGGATTCAAAGAGTGCCTTTTTTAATGAGTAGTAGGAAGCCAAGATAAGAGATGTTCAGGTGGGGCATGCCACTTGCTTGGCAGAATTTCAACACCTTTTTTGCTGTAGGCTTCTTGATACGGGGAAAAAGGGAATATGGTACAAGTAAAATATGGAAGTAAACTATTTAAATGTTAAATTTTTAAGAGCAAATAAACATTTTTTTAAGAACACTAAGTAGCTTAAGATCGTTAAAAATAAATATCTGGATTTTTTTTTTAAATAAAAAAATTTGTGGGCATCAAGTGCCCAGAAATGAGCTACATTTTAAACAAGTTAAATCTGTCTTCCTGATTTTTCCTTCTGATTTCCTTATGCTTCCAGTTTGGGAACACTGGTAATAAAATACCATTTAGAATTCTTTGAAATAACTGTGAGACAAGAAAGCATTTTATTTTTCATGATTTCTGAGTTTATGTTGAACATAAAACACAAGGGACAAATTAGGTCAATATTGTAATGCTAGCAGAATGTTTTGGAATGACATTTTGGCTGCAAGCTAATGGTGAAGATCTGCCAAGCCATTACACTGGAAGAAAATTTATCATTAAGTAACATATTCCTGAAAAGTCTGGCATGTTATAGCTTAAAATGATAGCAGGGCCAATTACAAAATATGCCAGGCTTTGTCATTTGGATAACCCTATTTCCAGTTGCTCATGACTTTCCAAAACTTCAGTTTGTTTCTATAAGAGGTTTCTGTTTCAGGTTACCTTTTTATGTCCTTTTCATTCTGGAAAAGAGCTCCTGCATTCTAGCATGGTGCAATGAAGGTGGCGTCTGGATTTTTAACATCCATCATGTGTTCTGTTCAGCCTGGGTGAATAAGGGAGAGAGAACCATGTGTTTTCAGAGTAGTATTAAAATCTCTTGTAATATTCAGCATCTGTACAAGCATATATTTTGGATGGCACTTTATTTATTTGTAAGGATTATATTTGTTTCCCAGCACAAGTATAATAGCTACACTGGAGGAAATATAAAAACAGGTTCTTTGTTGCAAAATTTTGAACATGGTTTACAGTGGCAGGGATAGACCCTGTCATAGAAGGCCACCAAATTTGTCAGGCATGATTTGCCCCCAGTGAAGCCAAGTTAGCTGTCACCATTCACCTCTTCATTTCACATGTCTTTGCAAAACTCCCAGGAGGATTTGTTTCCATGATCTTTCTGACCTGAGGTGAGGCTGAAAGAGCTGTAGTTTCCTGTCTCCTCCTTATTTCTCTTTTTGAAAGTGGGGGTTACTTTTCCCTTTTCCAGTCAGTGGGAACTTCGTGGACTGACATGACTTCTCACATATGATGGGTAGTGGCTCAGCCGCTTCCTCAGACCCTTCCCTCAGCACGAGCAGATGAATCTCATCAGGTCCCATGGACTTGTGCACCTTCATGTTCCTTAGATACTCTCCAGCCAGATCCTCTCCTGTAGTGGGCAATTCTTCATTCCCCCAGTCCCCACCTTTGCCTTCTGTGACCTGTGTGGTGAGGATGGAGCACCTGTCTGTGAAGACCAAGGCAAAGAAGTCGTTGCTGACCTCAGCCCTCTCGCTGTCCTGGGCAGCCAGGTCTCCTGGTTTGCTCCAGAGAGGGCCCACATTTTCCCTAGTCTTCCCTTTATCACTGATGTACTTTTCCTGTTGCCCTGGCCAATTTTAATTCTGTCAGGGCTTCTGTCAGCTTTCCTAACATGATCCCTAGCTGCTTGGGCAATTTCTGTATTCCTTGCAGGCTACCTGTTCCTGTGTCCACCCTCCATTGGCTTCCTTTTTGAGTTTATCCAGGAGCTCCCTGTCATTTTTGCCTGACTTCCTCTTCATTGTGATGCTCATTCCTGAGCTTGGCAGAGGTGATCCTTGAACATTAACCAGCCTTTTTGTGCCCCTCTTCCCTCCAGGGAATCACAATCACTCCAAAGAAGTAAAAATTGTACTTTATGACTTGTTTATTAGTTTTATCCCCTCTGCTTCATTTCAGATTTACAAAGCAATTATTAACTGACTGGCTGCAACATGTTTCAAGGGTTTTTCACTCAGAAAGATTGCACTAGATAATTTCCTTTTTGTTCCCTATTTGCAGCATCTCTTAAGTTTATTTTATGATGTTCTGTTGTTTTTAAGACCTAATTTATTGCAGCAATGAATATTTGGATTGCATGACAAGGATAAAACAGTAGACTAGAACAGTTTTATTTATACCAAATCAAGGATGTAATAAACTATTCAAATGAGTTTTCACATTGTTTATGAATTTTCTGAAGATTACATGAAATATTACACTCAGAAATTACATGATCATGTCAGTGAAATGGAATAATGTTTTTATACCTTCTTCAGAAGTTTTAATGAGACTGAATTTTAAGATAAATGCCCAGAAAACATAATAAGAGAAAAGGAGATAAATGTAGAACAGGACTGAGAGAAAAAAAATTGAACTTTTATTAAACTGAAGCAAAGTTTAAGTGAACAACTACTTTTGATGTAAATGTGATTACTTCTTTTTTACCTTCAACCTTACTCAGTAACAGATATCCATATTTTTAATAGTGAAGATTTTGTCTCTAAGCCAGAGTTAGAAACCCCAGTCTGCCCCACAAGTTACCACATTTCATAGCTGCAGCTCCATCTCAGTTGGTACCTTGGGCTCCTTCCAGCAGGCGTTTCAGTGCATGACTGAATCCCAGTGTCTGCAGCTCTGGCAGCTGACACATTTCCAAAGCCAAGCTGCTTCCTTTGCTGTCTGCAGCTTCCATTTTGCAAATGGTTGGAGGTCTGTGTGGGTGCTGCCAGCAGGATGTTGCTAACTGGTTGATAAGATTTATTCTGGAACTGACTGCTAGTTCTTTGGTGGGTTTTATGCAAAATTAAGTCTTTGTGGGGTGTCATATCCAATTACTAGCTAGATACTGTGCTTCATTATGGGTTCATGTTTACTTAGTATGAACATTTGCATATAATTGAAATGTGACAAATCAAAAGAGCCATGATTAAGTAGGTAGGATTAATCTCAGAGTCTTGAAAAACAACTGTCTGCTCCGTTATTTTTCTTGTAACCTAGTAAAAATGAAAACCAGAATGTGTTCCCCAAGTCAAGGTTTTACATTAGCAATCACAATTGGAACTGATGCTAACATGTTGGAAATTATCCAGTGTTAGGTGTGTGGAAAATGCAAACAATAGGGATGCCTAGGAGGAGGATGATTTTCAGATTGACCTTTGTGGCCAGCACAGATTTGATAAAATCCATAGGTATCTGACAGCCAAGTGCTTCTGATCCTAAACTGCCAGGGACCTAGGTCTGTGTGAGGAACCTAAGGCTGGGGTTAGATCTCAGTGCCTCAGAATGGGATGTAGGGTCAACAAACTAGAAGGGGAGACTGGGGAGCAGGGGGAGGGGAGGAGGACCTAGAAGCTTTTCAAGCTTTAAAATCTGCTGATTTTTAAAGGTTCATGGCTATTAAATGCAATCAAGTTTTTTCTATTACTGACCAGTGAAATTCTACATCACTCCTGTTATGCAGGATTGTATAATTTTGATTTATATTCAAACATACAAATATATTTTCTGAACAAACTCTTAATTCCCATGTCGTAAGGAGCCGTACTGTCCTTAGGAGTTCCGTTCTTTCTACCACAGGCAAAATCTTTCTTCTGATTCACATTTTTATCCCTTTAAGCAAAGCATTTTTATTTGACATGGTTAGCATCCCTTGGGAGAATGAGAGAAGCAGATACTGATCATTCATTTTACGTGTGAGTGCTCTGTAATAGGGAGCTATTATGTAGAGGGCAGATTGCAGCTGTGGTGACATGACCACTTTAAAAAGATTGTTTACAACCGTGCAGTCAGATGATCAGAAATGGAACCAATTACCACTTTAAAAACTGCTGTCCAATATATTTGCATGCATTATCCCAGCCACTTGTATCTGCTTTAAATTGAGGCTTATTGGCAGCACTCAAGGGCTGGGAATAAACACATGGTCATGTAGTGCAGTCCAGTTGATGGGCAGTGTCTGGTGATCATCTGCCTGTGCAGTTTTTTGTGGGTGTTTATCAGATCAGATTCTGTCATTAGAAATCACTGGGGTGAGGCAACAGGTGAATGCAGAGTTTTATGTTGTTTTTAATTCAGGCTACAATGTCTTCCAGACTTCCTTGTAAGTGCCTAAATATCTTACTGGCTGTTTAGCTTCAATCCTTTTATCTTACCTTGCTCTATACTATTGATTAAAAGAATTTTCTTACCAATCATTTAAGAATAATATCTGTTCTCATTTATCCAGATAATTAAATTGAAAAATCACTAGGGAAGAAGAGCCCTTCAGTGAAATCAAAGTTTACTAATTTCACACTGGAAGTTATTTATGCCAGAGCTATTTATGAAAAAAATTGAGATCTATGGGAAATTGAAAACAAACTTTGAGACCAGTTTGTTTCAGTGAGAACAATTAAAACATCCTCAAGTAGGGTTTAGTTCCTTGAAGGTCTTTCTCTGTCCAATATTGTAAAAAGAAATTATTTCACCTCAAACATACATTTACTGTATATGTAGGAACTCCTATTTAGTACAGACCAAAGTTACAAATAATCTGTGTATGTACAGCACGTGTAACAATTCTGTCAGTTTTAGGTATATGACATTTATTTTGCACATTTTTTATTAGCCATCTGAATTTCTTCTGTGCTATAGTATAATCTGATATCTCTATTTACATACCATTTCATAGTCCATGGTGTTGTAATCTTATGTTTGTTTCTAAATAAGCTATAGTGTGGGTGGGGGGACGCCAGTCTTTTTTTTCCTCTTTCAAAGAACCTCAACAGGCAAAATATTTCCCTGAATATGATGCTGAGCAGCAGCAGAGCTGCATCTCTAAAACTCAGCTTTTATGCCTGTCGAAGTAAATAATTTACACTTGCACATTCTTAAAAACTACTTGCAATAATAAATAATTAGTACAGTAATTATTTTAAAACTGTGCTAAGGAAAAATTTTAGCAGCTGTGTTAGCTGTGCTGGGTTGTTTTTCCCAGTGTGCAACATCTCTGGCAATTTCACACACAAGTTTTGATAATCAAGGAAATAAAATTCAGAGATTCTGTCAAGGTCTAAAATGTCACAGCACTTCAGCTCTTCACAGCCTTTTTTCCTAAGCATTGCTTAACAAATCAAATTATTATCAATACATTCAAACATCAGTGCACTCAAGAGAGTCATCATAACTTGTGCACTGTGGTTCTTGACTTTTCACAGATGCTGAAGTTTTTCCTAATAACAAACACTGGCTGATTGAGCAGCACTTGTGTTGTTTAAACCACTTATTTTAAGCTTCATCAAAATAATCCTAAATCTTCCCCTCAAAGTGAATGTTGAGGGGTGGAGATGTACACCAAAAATGTTTCATTTTTTCAGTTGAAAATTAAACTCCATTATTTTTTAATGGAATGAATTTTTTTATATAGTTATTGATGTACAGTATTGACTACTGGTTCTTTCTGCTGTAAAGCTATAAAATAGATAGCAATACAAAGAGCACATAATTAATCAAATGTCTTCATATTTGATTCATGAAGAGTGGGTCATGTATTGACATGCCAGACCAACAGTATCTTTTTCCTAGGCTTAGCTCCCAGCTGCTTCAAAGCAATTTAGATACTTTGCCACATCTTGTGTGGTTTAAGGGTTGATACTCCCACTATGAGTGGATTAAGACCTCTTTAGATATTCCAAGACTTATCCAGTCTGTGAAAGCAATTCCTTGGTGATCTCTTTCTGACACAGGAAGGAATCGATATGAGAGGCTCAGCCTTACTGTCAGAGCCAGCCCTTTTTAGATGGACCAGAGACATAACCTGAGCAGGGATTAAACTGAGCATGCTCTTGAGATGTGGCTGTAGTTAAAAGAGATACTTGCAACTTGCTTGGTGAGTCTATATTCTAGGCTTGTCTTGCTCCTTCCTTTTTTTAGGGCAGGTTTTTCACCAGTGGCAGATCAGAAGAAATTATTTTGGTGCAGGTGATAAAATTAATGCAGAAAAATTTGAATTCAACAGTATTGCTTGGGTTGTTTTAATTGCTGGTCTGTAATATATAGCAAGAAATTTGCTGTGGCATTGCACATTAGACTGTTCACCTTAGCAAGACCACCAGACCCTCCTGCACATGTGGCATTTCATTTAAAGCTCTGTATGAGGGTACAGATTTGGTCAATCAACAATAAAGGTTGTTTGTTTGACCCAGTGAAGAGTCTGCAACTTTATGGTTTGAAAATAAAATTCCATGTAGTTCTGTATAAAAGTGGCATGGAAAGTATATTTAAAATAATTGATTTGCATGCAAGGTATTACTTTGTAATCATGATGAAAAAATGTGCAGGATGTTTTTAAGTGTTCCCATTGCATATCTTAGTATCTCTTTTTTTCCCCCATACATCAATTTGAGGAAAGAAAAAGACAATAACTGGTGAAAAAAAAAAAAATAAGACGGAAAGCAAGGAAATAAGGGTTACTTATTTTGGCTCTTTCAAGGAATTGGTTATTGGCTTAACTAGGTTACTTTAACTTGCAGGTTACTTGTCTCTATGTTTCACATTTATTAGCAAAGTGACAATCAGATTTTTAAGGTTTAATTCATTTGTGAAAGTACACTTAAATAAATAAAACGTTTGAAAACCATACTGCAGATCCTACAGTGTGCTGGGGGTTGTTTTGATTTCCTTTATTTATTTTTAAAAACAAAAGGAAGAAAAAAGGTTCTGGTGGTATTAGTAAATATATTTTTTTAATGTAGCAAGTCAGTGTAGTCAATTCTCAGGATGCTGAGTTATGATCACTTAAGAAAACATGAAAGAAAATCAAAAATGCAGAGTAATCTTGCCTCAGTTGTGTTCTTTCAGCTTCCAGCTGCCAAAAATTCAATCTTTTCAAGGCTGTATCCAAGACCATCTTGCCTTATACCCGGTGGTAGCTTTTACTTCTCTTCCCTGAGTTCATCAAAGCCTTTTTTTGAACCTTAATTAAGCTTTTGTCCTCAGAAAAACTTAAGATTGCAATGAGTTTGACAGTTCAGTTACACACTGAGTGTGAAAACACAAATAAAACCCTAAGTTCCACTTCCTCTTGTTCGGTTTGAAGCAGTTTCTTAAGAGTTTTTAAGTGCCTTCATCTTCATGCTTGGTAAAAGCAGACGATAATTTCACGCCCATCCTCACTCCTGTGTTGTTCTGGATTTGTTTCTTTTCTAGCTCCCAACCTTTACTGCAAAGAAGCAGAGGTAATTCTGGTTTTCCATTACATAATTCTGACTATTTTTCTCTCTCATCCTTAGCTTACCTCTTTAATTTTACTGTTGGGCTGGAATGGCCAGGATGGCAGAGAGTAGCTCATCTTGGTAGTCAAGAAGAACTCCAGTCATGGAATGAATCTTCTGTTGTTGTGTGGTTCAGTGTCAGGGCTTTTTCTAGTGCTAGCCACCATTCATCCTGCTTGCACTGATTTGGTGGTTTTTTTTAATGGCATTTGTAAAAAATCCAGGGCATCTTTCTTGAATGACAATAACTTATAAGGAGCTATTTACTTTCAGTATTTTGAGGCTTATCAAAACTTCAGTTTAAGTATTTTCATAGCATTACTATGCATTTATCATCACTCCATTTTTTTCTGCCGGTTTTATTTCTAATAATAGAGTATAATGAGACCTTTCAGCAATTTTCCACAATAACCTTTAGATTTTATTGCTTTGAATAATTTAATTGAAATACTATCACTTCGCTATTCAAGATTTTTAATAACATTTATAAATATGATGAGCAGACCAGGTTTTTTAATCACTCCATAAATTCTTCCCCTCAGAAAACAGAAAATTACAATAACAGTCCAACTATTTTTCCTATTCTTTCTTTTGTAACCAAGAGAGAATTCCTAATCAACCAGGTGCTCTATTTTAGCACTTGACAACTTTGGTCTGGCAGATGAGAGGTTTTATCTACGTGGATGGAGATGTTTGAAAATGGATGTCTCATTGGCTGTGTGCCAAGCTTGCTGACATAAACTTGTTCAGAAATAATCTGCATGAAGGATAAAAGTGCATTCATCTGCAGAATGTACTTCTCCAAGACAGTAAGAATTGCCTGTATACATTCAGCACATGCCAACATGAGAGTTTAGTAAGTAAAGGATATACATTTGTATATATTCCTGATGTTTTGAAAGGTTTTAAGTCTCCTAATGGCAAGGAATAATACGACAAAACTTCATTGACATGAGATTTTTAAAAGAAAAAATAAATTTAAATTGCAAGTTGAGAAGGAAAAATTGGTGTTTGACTATGAAAACAGCTTTCGACATTAAAAAATAAACAAGTTTAGTTTAATATGGTTTTGGTTCAACCTGAGCAATGAAGGGATGGCAAAAAAACTTAGGAACAATGACTGTGTAAAAATCAGGAAAGACAAAAAAGACCAATTAATGGCAATCAAGTTTATAAAAATTCCATATTTAATTGAATAGTTGTGAAGGAAATATTTGGCAGCAGCGCAGTGATAATACAAATGAGTTCAAGGAATGTAGTAGAAATAAAAGGAATCCTAAATATATGCAGACTTGAATCCCTGGAGATGGTAGCATTATCAGTCATTAATGATGCAGAATGTTTAGGCAGGATGTTTCCATAATTATTGGTTGTGTAATTGGAAGAATAAAGTGTGGTGTATTTGTATTTCACCAAAATGATGGAATACATTGCAGTTGCTAGTATAGTAGTGTTAGTTTTAAAAAAAAAATCAGGAATGTAGAGAAGAGTCATATTTCACTGGGCTAAGAGCAGCAGTACTGCTTTCTAGGGGCTTATTTCTCATGCTTTGTATTTCATGTTTGGATTTTGGTTGTTCAGGTAGGAGACCGTTCTCAGTCTGAAGCTTTTATGAATACCAGAGAGTCACCACTTTGTTCTTTGGTGGGTTTTTTTGCTTATTTGATGTGGGCATTTACTCTTCCATAAGGGCATGTACAATGTCTTCCTCACAGTGTGGATGAGCACTTCCCTGAAACTGGGAAGGATTGACTGTTCTAGGACTACAAGACATCTGTCAGATACCGCTGGAGTGGACCAGTGAGTCCAAAGTGAGTTGTATTGGAATGACAAGCAGTGGAATAAAAATGTGGCCAGGGAAAGAAAAGCTTGCAGTAGCAGCACGACTGTGCAGTGATTGTGCCATGACCAGCCTTGCAGGAGTCCTTAACTGAATAGCTGGGAAAGTTTGCAGCTTATTGAAAAAAAATAGAAAAAATAACCTAACCAATACTTTGGTATTCTTATGTCACAATGAAAAATGAGTCAACAAATCTCACTTCTGGTTCAGTGGGAGTTTGTTGATGAAATTGTGTTAGTGACATTGAATTCCATTAAACATCTGTCCACATGTATGATGTGACAGGGATCAAACCTTCTTAATAAGAACGTTTCTCTAAGTATATGTGTCTGTAGCAATTTTCTTAGGGAGTTGATGTGTGAAACTTCTTTGTCTGTCAAACCTGCTTTGTGTATCAAATTCTGAAGATGGAGATTTGCATCTTGATAGTAGATTATTTCATTCCAACACAGCAGGTTCTCTTGGGTGAGACCTACACAGGTGGTGCGATACTTAGGCCCTGTAGCAAAATCTGTAGCCATTTAGCAGATGAAGAGACTTCTTTGTGAGAGTGGTATCTCAAAGTACATTCCCACCCATCAGCCCACTTACACCAGCATACAAAAAATGCTGATAATTAGGATGCATTTATAACCTGCCTGCCTTCTAAGTTTACACATTTCACTTTAGAAACATCAAGGTGAGAGACAAAACCTTCAGATAAGCTGTGTGAAACTGGAAAAGTCTTTGAACAGGAGAGGAAGCATTCCAGAGCTGCCCTTATGTCATTGGCTGCAAAGGGAAACTGTGTGACTTGGATTAAAACAGAGGAAAATTCTCATAGGTACATGAGTCTTTTTTGAGAGAAAGTCTTTTCAAAGCATAATCTTTCTGAAGAGTCATATGATGACTCTAGAGATTATGATCAAGTTTGTTCAGAACTGACTGAAGGTTATTATGCAGAAAGAGAAGTGAGGCAGTCCCAAGGCTGTAAATGGGATGCAGTTGGGAATGATGGCACAGAATATCACTAGCTAGAAGGGACAGGACCTCATTCTTAGGGAAAGGCTGAGGATAGATGCAGCAGTCAATAAAAGCATGCTTAAGAGGAAAAAACTCATGTTGCATATTAAAATTACTTGAGTGCAATTACTGCCTACCTCCTTGCTTGCATTTTCTCTCAGCTGTTTGAAAAATCTTTGATGCATGCAGTTTCTTTTTTAACTTCTTACTTACTAAACACAGAAAGACATTTGAGCTCTCTCCTTTTGACATGCTGGAACAAGGTTTGTGTCTGCTGGATATCAACTCAACTGCTGTGTTATTTCCATGTTGGCATAACTTGTGAATGACCCAGTGAGTAACAGCTTAGTTACAGTGCTGCTGAAAAATCAGTTTTTAGAGCCAGATTGGAGGAAGTGAGAGATTCTTGAAAGCAGACAAGCTCAGCAGGATCTGTGGCTATTTCTGATTGAGGTACATATTTAGCATTTCTGTTTATAATGAATACTAACCATGGAGATAAGCCTGAGGAGATCAGTACAAGAAGGAACTGAAAACAATGGAAAATCTTTTGAATTTTCTTTTGATTGTTGATTTACTTCTATAAACACTGTTTAAATGCAGAAATAAGACACTGAACAGCAGTTAAACCTGGGCTCTAATGCAGAAATGACACAGTGAACAGTAGTTAAACCTGGGCTCTAAGATTCTGATTAGACATGATGAATAGACTGTCCAAGAGCTGTCAGTGGGACAACTGTCAAAAACACAGGCAAAAGCTGATGTTTTTTCCAACCAATGTGGGCTTCAGAAGGTCAGGGAGAATTTTACAGAGGGGAAAAAAGCCAAAAGGTCACATTTAGTTTAAGATTTGATAGCTGTTAGTTGTTTTAATTATTTGCTTTACATCGTTACTACTTTTGAGGAAGTGAACAAATAGCACCTCGTTCTAAGGACATATTCCTGAGTTGTTTAAATTTAGTCATGAGTCCTTGGCCTGTAGAATTTCCTTAGGTGCCAAACACACATGGGCCACTGAGTTAAAATAGAGAGAAGAGCAACCAAGACCTGTAAAATAACAGTAGTTACATTGGGTTTGGAAACCAGAGCTATTATCTCAGAAGGGCTAAGAAAATTTCCTCAATGTCAAGAAAGGGAATTGCATGTGTAACTTCATGGTAAATCACAGAAAGAACAACTGTTATCTCTTCCCTGTCATTACTCCTAAACTGATCAGCTACAAATCAGTGAAAGAAACCAATGCTAAATTAAACAAGGATTTTGCTCTGATTTTGGATTGAGATTTCTGCCTATAAACACATCAGAAAAACAGATTGTGCCTTGGCTATTGGCTGGTCTACACTTGTATTTTGCTTTGAAAAGTACCTAATAGATTTATGTGAGTCTGTAAAATGAGAGTAGGAGTTTGCATTCCAGATAGAAGACAGGTGCAGTTAGAGAGAGCTGATAGAAAGCTCTGAAAAAATATTTGTGCTGGGAATGGGAATCCTGACAGTCTGCTTGACTACAACATATTGTGTGGTACAGTGGGTGATTGATGTCATACAGTGGGATGAGTCCCTGATATGCTATTGCATATCTGCACAAGAGTGGGGTTTTTCCATCTCCATCTGTCTCCCAAACAGTGTGAATATGTTGCAGTATGTTTAAAGAGATCTTTAATCTGGTTAATCAATCTTCACTCAGAGCTCAACTTTTTGCATGGTCAGAAATGATACTTTCTGCTAGATTGCAAAAGCCAGTTTTGTTTTGTAGTGCAATCATGTATTACAACATCACTTAAAAACTAATTTCTTTTGTGTCACATTTCAAACTAACAGCTGAGTCATATCCTTAATATTAAAATTGGAAACAAACAAAATCTGAATGTATCTCATTTTCTGCTGAACCCTAAGCTGTTGGGTTTTTTTTAATTACTGTATCCAGCCATTTATTGAAGGCTATTTATATGGTATATCAATTAAATATCAACTTGTACTTCAGCTCTTCTGGCCTAAAAGTGATTTTATGTAGTTTAATTCCAGCAGAAACAGAGAATCTATGGTAATTTTGTGTATATTATGGTATATTATTATAGTGTATGTATTGAGTTTCATATAATGAAACATATCTCTGTACTTACTAGGAAGTATATTGCTATAATACAGTGTGGTCTATTATTCTATAATGTTGGCCTGTTAGATTTCTTCCAGCTACCTTTGCACCGAGGCCACCAATTTTAGTTGTGCATCCTGCTCTTAGCTTATCTAGCTGCTCTGCACAATTGCTCTGATACTGCCTGGCACCCAGAGCAGGTGAGGAAAACTACCTAAATGAGCAGCTGAGGACTTTTAGGTATGGAAAAATCAATATTTCCAAGCAGTCTGGTTAGAGACTGAGAATCAGGAAGGGAGGAAAATCTCTTTTTGTTACTAAACTGGCAGTTTTCATGGTGTGTACAGGATAAAGCATTATGTAATGCACCTGAAAAGTTTTTCTCTACTGGCATAAACTGACTGGCGTACTGTCTTCAAGGGACAGCAGGTTTCCTGTGGCTCACAAGTATTTCCAGGGAAAGTAATGGTAAGGATGGGAAAGAATGCATATACCCAGAATTGTATTGGGGTCAGAAAAGCTTCTTTACCCTTCTAAGAGACTTACACACATCTTCTTTAGATATGTGTGGAGCATGATGGAATAATCTAGGTAGTTCTGTGTGTCCACAGAAGTTGCAAAGAAAAAAATCAAGAGAGAACTTGTAAATTCAAAGATTCTAAAAATGGAAGTTTGACTATTTCTTTTGAGCCACAGTCCACACAGGCAGTAGTATTTCTCCTAAAAACTGTACTAAATATGTGTGTCAGAAAGGTATCAAATCTCACTTCAAGCGCTCCAGATGATCTGAAGTTCATAGTCTGCATACTTAGCTTTTAGCTTAGCTTTTTTAGCAGTTATCCTCACTGGTAGGAAACTTTGTCTGTTTCCAAGCTGGTGGTTTTTGCTCCTATATTCAGGATTTAGTTGGTAGTTCTGTGTCTTTCCCACATTCAAAGCACCTCCTCCTCTTTCCAGCTAGTGGTTCTCCTTTGGGGGTCTCCAGAGAGAGAATGTCAAAGAAATCAGATGTTTCCTCAAACATGAATATTTCTATTAAGCCTCATTTCACAAGATCTTTTTTCTTTTCCTATTTGACTGCCCTCTCAACTCTTGAATCCTGACCCTGTTGTCAGAAGAGCCACATGGATTTGTGACAGTAATCTAGCCCTCACATTTTTACCACCTACTAGTTTAAAAAGCAGTAAAATAAAAAAGGATTTGATATAATTGTCCAAATAGTTAGTAAGAATATTTAATATTGTTGAGCCAGAAAGCAATTTCTGAGGTCATTGCTCTGCAATTTTATATCCCTCAAAAAAAAACAAAAAAACAAACCAAAAAAAAAAAACCAAACTGATACCACAATACCAGTTTGCAAATCATTCAGTGTAGTGCCTGGTGATTTATTATAGGGTTTAAATCTAGCCATTAACTGATAAAAAAGTTCAGGTGAGGTGCCCGATCTGGAAATGATAACATACTGTGGAAATTGTCTCATGTCCCATTCTATTAGAGAGGTAAATGTTCTTATCTACAAAAACCCCCATTTTCAGTGCAAATACAGAACAAGATCATGAGTTAAATGTCTATCTCACTGTTTTCTGTAACAATCTTTACAATTTCATCTAGAAACATACCCCTGCCCTATTTTTGTGGAATGGGATAGAGGAGAATTGAAGGGAGTAATCATGCTGTATTACCAAGTTGCCTGAATTGTACTGATCACTCTCATTTCACTGATGTGTTTTGCTTTCATAATCAGTCACCCACATTAAGTGAAAATATTTGCACATCCTTCTTACTGTCATTTTTACATTGTTTTTGTTTGAAAGATGCATTTAACCAAAATATCCTATTGCCCAGTGCCACTTTTTAATGTCTCTGGCATTTGGGTTATGAGGGTAGCCTGTAGGATTCTCCTCAACAGCAATTACAACCTGGCCTCTTTTGGCAACAGTATAGTTTTTTTGCAGTTACATGTTATGATACCTAGCAGATATCCCCAAGAGAAAGTCAGTCCCATTATACATATTTTTCTTCCTCTGTAGTAGGAGCAGAAGGAATATTTTGTTTTCTTGCACAGTTAAAATGGTCTGTGACACATGCACACCAATACTCCATCCTTTGCGTGAATAAAGCTCTAATTTCTGTTATCCAAGACTTTGATTCTACTCCTGTGAGCATTGTCCTTGCAGTAAATTATCATATTCCTGTCTTCTCTTCCCCCTTGAGACAGTGCTTAAAAAAGGGTCTTTTCTGCCCTTTTTTGTGGATAGCTTTACACAGCTTGCCAGTTCCTAGATCCTACCAGTGAGTTCTCTCTTCGCTCCTCTAAGCTGGTGTTTGTCCCATCTGTTGATGAGACCACATATAAAGGAGAAAAGAATGGAGAAAATAAAAATAGCAGAATGGGAAAGTTAAAGAAAACCAAGGGGAATAAATAATGAAAATTAAATTAATTTAAATTAACAACCAAAAGATTTATGAATAACGGTGGAAAGATAGTACCCATGGTTGCATCATCTATGAGAAATTTAGATGCCTTGAATTTTTTCTGAAATTTACATTCTCAGGAAAAGTAGCTATTAAGATGAATTAAGTGTATCACAAATATTTATATTATTTTATTTATGAAAAATTAATTCCAAAGTGTGTGAAAAAATTTGTATTGTTTATTTTTGTATTTTTCATTTTAAATGTGATAGAAGCATTTTCAGGAGGATATATGCAATAACTGGTGAATGCCATGTAAAATTTAGACATTGCCATTAATATATTGATGTTCATGTTCTTTATTTCAAAGAGAAATTGCAATTAATTATTACAGCATGCTCACACTTTTGATAAAATATTAATAGTTTTAAATTTGCAGAGATTGACAGGCCAGCTAGGGTTAGGTTCCCCACTTGAGTTTTTGCTCAGTGCAAAGCAGAAAATATCAGATGACTCAGAGAAAAAGATACTACATTGAATTTTTTATTTCTTTCCATAGATATCAATATTAAATTGTTTTAGAGAACAAGAGATGAACACTCTTGTGAGTTAGTGTGCCTGACTTTGTCAGACTGCTGGGGCTGCTTCAGCTGGGACTCCTGCTCCTGAGAATGACAGCTGGATTACAAGTTCTTTTCAGAAGTTCACTGGTCATTTCTGTTGTGTTTTTGTATATATTTATTCTTGCCCAGACCTTCTCTAGGGGTCTTTTACTTCTCAATGAAGTCTTACTACATTTTTCTAACAGTAATTCTGCCTTCTTTGTTGAGTCTGGGGAAAATAGTAAGAAAGTTAGGGAATTCTAAGCAATATAGTGCAGTGCTAAGCTACCTGGTAATACTGACAGTGTGTGGGAAGTTAAATTGGAGAAGAAGGCAAATAACTAAACGACATTTTTACCTAGGATCATGCCAAAATTTTTGCTGCAGTTGGTTAAGTGCAGAGTTCCACTGGGTACAAATTCCTCCACTAACAGTGTTAACAGACTGAGACCATGGGGTTGTGTTGCAGGGAAATACAAGACTTGCTTTCATTTGCGTTGGATCTGTGCCATGAGCTGTGTATAGCAGGAAAGGGTTTGTGTGTATGAATAAGAAATAAAGGTGTGTGTCCATGGGCAGATGTCATAGCACTGATAAACAGCCCAGAAGTGAAGGCTCTCTTACAATAATTTCATCATGATTTGAAGAGCTCTAACCATGCTCAGAGGAGCAGTCAACAGTATAAAGAATAAATTTGCAGATGAAGACAAGATCCCCTGCCAGGCTTTAGGTATCTCAGGGCTGAGATATTTTAGTGGAGTTGTTGGATATTTTAGTTACATGTTGAGTTAAAATCAGAGAAGCAATTTATTTTCTTCAAGGTTAAATTAAAAAAGATGGAGCTTGATATTGCCATGAAACATGTATTTTAATAAAAAGCACTCATTTTTCTTGTTACTTTAATAGGGTTTTCTTAGGTATATTCTCCTTTTTTAGAATTGCTAACTGAATTTAAACATTGTAAGGCCATAAATATAAATTACTGAACAACTGAACAGTCTCTTTTTCAGTTAGAAAGCTTGATTTGGAGATTATACCCTCAGAAAATATCTGAGAGTGCTGCTTATGACATTTAATTTTCATGAAGTTTGTGTCCCTGGGCTTTGGAAAAGATTCTTATTTACTCCCTCCCTGCAAAAAAGTTAGTTACTTTATAGGAAAGCAAATGTAAATCTGTCCCCACATACATGTCCCCCCAAACTCCATCACAGTATATATGAATCCTTTTTAAAAAATACTTAGAGCTTGAACTGGCAGAGCCAGACAATGGCAAACTAATACATTGACCCAGATTTTAGGACTGCACTTACCAAAGAGATGTAGAAAACATCTTGATCATGGCTGGTCAGTACAGAATTGTCCAAATTAAATGAATATTTTAAAAATAAGATCTCTCTTCACGTAAAGAGATGTGTACAGATGTTGGTGTTGTAAGATTTTGTATCAGCACTGGGTTATTAGTGAATCAAAGTAAAGATTATCTGTTTAACTAGAGTGTAACTGATTAAATATCGAACATTTACTCTGTATAATTTCATTACTTTCCTCCTTGTGATACATGCACATTGCAGTGCATCAGATATTTGGTGATTTTCTTTACTTTTTTTCTCTCTGACTTCCCATTGTTAGTTCCCGAGCTCCAGGAAAACCTGGAATTTATACTAACACTTATCTAACTTGCCATTAAGTCTTTATATTTTTTTTTATTACTTTAAATAAAGCATTCCATTCTGATATAGTCAGGGTAGAATGATCAGAAATTTATTTTTCACCTAATTTCTTGAATAAATGGGGCTAATGCAGCTGCAACATCTATGTGTCAGAAACTTTGAAATTAAAAAAAAATCAGTTGAAGGAGTACAGATTGTAAAGATGTCTTAAAGCTATATGAGAACTCATTTCTCAGTCAAGGGAGCCTCAAAATATTATTTTCCTCAAGGAAAAGCAAAGCTTTAACTTTTGGAGTTGAGCATTCCATTTTGTGCATTTTAGCTGTCCCAAATACCATTGTGTAGTAGTAATAAATTCATTATGCTGCCTTGTGATCCAAATAGTCAAGGCACTTGAGTCAGGCATGCAGTACAGAAGTGTGCTGGGTAGGACAGGGGCTGGTGGCTGGGGAGGATCCCAAGCACAGGAGGCAGTGCACTGAGGAAGGAACTGAACAGGAAACTGAGACCAAGGGTGTGGGACTGTGCCCTTGGGGCTTTTATGGTGGAGGAACTTCAACAGTAAAGTATTTTAGCACCAAGAAAAAAAATTAGGTCTTTCTCGTAATTGAAACATATTCAGAGAATATTTAGCGCTTCCAATTTCCTTTAAAGTTCTACAGTGATGACCTCTTGAACAGAGAGAACTTTTGAGTGATGCCTAATGTGTACATGGGGGCTTAAAACCATTTTGGTTTACTGATTTTGGACAGGCACAGGTCTTTTGAGGAAAGAAAGGCTGTTATTAGTCTCTGAGCCTCACAGACCACTTAACTGCCTGCAGGCATACCAATTAAGTGGAATTATCATCCCAATTAACCATTGTCCCTTGCCAGTCAAAACTCATTTGGTTTAATTCAGCTTCCTAGGAAAAGTCCTAATTAACCAGATTTCCTAATTATCTGTGTCCTGATTAAGTGAAGTGTACTAGTGTAGCCTTCATTAATAAAGGATCATTTTCATTTTGTTACTTAAATAATTTTCAAAAAATTATGTTTCATGGGTAGCATTCTCAGGTAGTGAATGTCCAGATCTCGGTTTTTGTACTAGTAGATGCAGACTTAAAAGTCAGTTGAGCTGCTGAAATGAGTAATTTCTGCAGGATTTGCCAAGAAAGTGTTATTAATAAAGAAAGGCAACAAAGGTGTTTGTATGTCCTGTTTTGGGCTGAAGATTTCATTGAGGTGTGACACAGCCATGAGTTAGTACTTTGACTGGTGAAATCTGCTATTGCTTCTTGTTCTCAAAAGATCTTTGCAGTCTCATGAGCTGAGAGTGGAGCCAGATTTTTTAATCTGTTTGGACACAGAGTTATGCACAGAATGTATCTGAAAAGGTGTGGTCTCTGCCACACAAAACACATTCAGATTATATTCAGCACTTTGTGACTTTGCTGGTTGCTTCAAGGAAAGATTTCATTTGTTGACTTCTCTGTGTCTGTGCTCCTGGGTCTGTGACCTGCTAATAAACATGAAACTGAGTTGCCTTCAAGTCAGGCCTGACCCTGATACTTCACATCACATAAATTAAATAAGATGATAGAAGTTGTTGGGAGGTGAGGGGGAGCACTTGAAGTTAAAAGCCTAAGATAGCTCATTCGTTTTATTAATTATACTTATGTGAGTAGAGTTGCCTTTGTAATGTTATGTAGCTGAGTCTAGTAGTTAATAAGGTTACAATGCTTTCCATCCAAGAATCTCAAATCTTGATTACACAGGAACATTTAGGAAAGGAGATAGAAGTGAATCAGTTACAGGTAGAGAGCAAAGTTCTTCTGTAGACGTGTTCTAAATCAGGAATAATGTATCTGAATACAATTCTGCACAAAGATGTTTCCTGTGCCTTGTGACATTTTAAAAGATTTGCCTGAACGCCCTTACACTGCTTTGCCAAAAAATGTTGAGACCCTTTCTGGAGCCTTGTATGACTTGTTACCCTCACTTACTCAACACAGGCTTAAAATCAAGCAAACTTTGTCTTCAGCTGTGAACAGGATATTGCAGGAAGTCATCCTGCTTCCTGATTTGGCAGAGGTATGACCTAAATGTGCCAGCACATGATAAATATGCACAGACAGAGATTTCTGTGGTACAGAGGTTTTCGTAGTGGCTGTTGATAATCACATATGTCATTCATATGTTGTTCACAACAACCAGGTTTCCAAAATCATCTCAGGACAAAGCACCCTCAACTTTCGTTCCCAGATGTGTGTGATGGGTAGCAGGAGCCTTGCCGGGTGGAAGGAGCTTTCATGGATGCCTGAGTGAGCTCTGCTTCTTTCAGCAACTCTCATCATTCCACTTTTTGAATCAACCCTTTTTAGCATCTTTTTTTATGGCAATCTGTCCATGACGAAGCTGAGAGGAGTCAGTATCAATCCCCACACTAACACAGGAAAAGGTAATAAATTCTAAAATATTAAAAACACTGCATAGAACAGAGGGATGTTATTGTGCAAAACTGATAACCAAAATGACCAAGGGTTACATAGACTCACAAAAAAGAAAAGAAAAGCCTTTTTAATCTTTTCTGGATGGCTTAGATATCTCAATTTATGTTTAAATCAGATAAAAGCTGTGGAGAAAGTGGAAAGAAAATGTCAGTAGCTTGATTACTTTCACAGTTTTTACTGTGAGAGATATTAAAAACATCAACAATAAATGGTATCATAAGAGGTTTCTGATAAGTTACAATATTCTCAAGCCAGCTGGGAATAAAAAATCTTGGAACCGTTTCCCAAGTGAAAAATTTTTCTGTCACAATGAAGTTTTCATTTTCTGTCTTTTATGCTGTGACTTTTCTGTTAGATTTGCTTGGAATATACTGAGTAAACCAATATTTAAAAAATAATAATTCTTTAGAGTAGTCCTTCAACACTGTCACGTAATTAGAAAACCCTGAACCACACTCTTATCACTCTCGTCAAGCTGAGATAAAGTGTTTTCATTCATGTTTGTTCTAGAGGTTTGCTAGCTCTCAAGATGTGCTTAAGTTTTTCAGTCCTCATACCCGGGATAATGTAAAAATTCCAAATTGGAAATCAACACACTTTGGTCAAGGGTTATGGATTTGACATGTATCATAGTCAGAAGTGAAGAATCAATGTTCAGCTCATATTTACCTTTGTATATTTTGAAGATAAATTAAGTAAATTAATTTTCTGTTAACGCGTTGTATAGTTATATTGATGACAATGCTTGAAAGTGTAAATACTAAAAGACAAAATTACAAAGCCAGAATTTCAGGAATTAAGCTGACAAGGATTAGCCAAGTATTCATATCCTTTTGGGCATAATTTCTGCAAGTAAATTGTGCAAGGCTATTTAAAATAGAAATGTTTCCTTTAGCTGTGAACACATAATTCATCAATAAAAAAAGCCCAATGCCAAATTTCACTCCTTAATTGCTATTTTTATTCAAGGCAAATGCAAATTTTACTTTTGTTCATATGGAAAAGTGTAGAAATGTGGTATTTTGCAACTTTTTCTTTCTTCTCACTGCAACGTAGGCTGTTAGAACACATCAGTGTTCCTAGTCTCTGACCTCATTGAAAAAAGTCAAGGGAAGCAGTAGAAAAGCCTTTGAAGGATGAAGCATTATACTAGAAATGGAAACTACTGAAGGCATGATAGGGAGTTCCAGCACTCAGAAAGAAAAGCCTCCTAGAAAGCTGGAGTTTTTCCTGATTTTAATTGCTCTGAATTTTTTTCCTTTGAGTAGTACCAACAATAGGAAAACACTCGGCATGCAAACATACGAATTATAACTTTGGGAGATTTAACAGTGGAAGCATAATGCAGGAAATCTCTCTCCCCAGGCCAGTGCTGACTGTTCTTTTGAAAATAATCTTTGTGCCTTGTAAAAGAACTATAAGAATAGTATATGGCGAAATCCAAATTACAGATAATAAATTTACTGTATTGTTTTTGTCTGTAGCTTGTGAAAATGCTGTTGCATTGAAGCAGCAAAAGAAATGCAAGTTAAAAGTAATTGCTATGCTCAGTTACAAGCAGTACTATTTTGAATTTTTGTCAGCATCCTGATGAAATAAGCCAGTCTAAATTTCAGCAGAGAGTTAGTAATGAGAACTCCAAATTGGTTATGACCTTATCCCATTTTTAATCCAGGGACCTTTGTGCCTCTGTGTATTTGTGTGAAGAAAAGTTCCAGAAATTCCCTAGCTGTTGCGTAGAATATTTTCTTTCACCTGTTCAGCCTCACTCTTGCTAGCTTAATGGACTGCCATCTGCTACTTGGGTCAGGAGTCTGGGAAGTGGTGGGGTGAGGTTTGTTATATTACAGTTCCTTATTCAGGATATACACAATCAAATTTTTTCATTATTTTGTAAACCTCAGTCTTATCCTTTTCAATGTTTATTGTGTACTTTCCAAAATGCATATTAATATTTTTAGCAATTTTATATTAATATAAAATTCTTAAATGTTGCATTTAAGACTACAGGAGAACATACAGAAATAATCCTAAACTTTTTATGTACAGTGTTGTCACAACACTGTTGGCAGCTGTGAAATCCCTTGGGAAGTGCTGAGTCAAGTAATTGTGAGGGTACTGTAGGGATATGCTGTTCTCTCTTGTCCGTGAGTAACTTCACTCTCTTCTCTGGCAATTCTTAAATACATTTTTAATTCATTAACCATATTCATAGTTATTAATCTACTTAGACAAAATTAAAAGAAATCTAGCTTCTTTTTTATCATTTTAGAATGACAAGAAATAACTCATGCTTGCCTTCTGTAGCTGCGCCTCTTTGGGAGAGCTTCACCCCCAGTTGCTTGTAGAGACCTGTGGGAGTTGTATAGTAGTCCAGAAGTACAGATGGGTATTTCATTATTCTACTTGCTGTATTTCAAGTTTAGAAAAACTGAAAATATTCCCCAAATGGAAAGAGAAAGAAGCTCTAACAAGATGATGAAGCCAGGAATTATGGTAGGCTGACCCTTCCACTCTGGCCTCATTGCTGAATGAAATATGTGAAAAATCATGAAAGCATAAACCAAAGTACAGGAATTCTCTTGTCAAGGAATTTCAATAAATTCTCATTGATAAGGATAATAATTAACTTTTAGTTAAGGTTGTTAAACATTAAATCCTGAGATTAAAACTCATTTTCAGAGAGTAGTCCTCAGCTTAGGGAATATTAAATTCTTCCTAGCAGGTTGTATTAGCACAACAGAAGGAGCGGTATGTGCCTTCACTCCTCCATAATGTTCTACTCATCTCCTGGTACATGGACTGATGGTTCACATACATATCTAGAAAACTGGTTCTCAGTTCCATCAACCAAACTGATCTCAGCTCCCAGGGCAGAAGCTCCAGCAGGGAAGCTTTGGCTTCAGCTGTGGTGTTTCCTCTTTTGGAGCTTGCTCTTCTTGCAGTTTGAAGACAGCAACAGCAACAGGTACATTTTATGAGACACCTGATGCTGTAAATGTGTACTGAGCATGTGTGATATATAATGCAGAGCTTCTCACAGCGCTGCAGTGGATCTGGAGTTCAGGAATCAAGCAGAAGATTTAAGCCTTCATAGGTTGTGAATTTTTGCTGAAAGAGGAACTTGTGCTCAAGAAACCTGGAAAAGAAGAAGAAAAGGAAACTTATGAAGTTTTGTTGCTTTCAAGACCAGATAAACCAAAAGAAGGTCAGGATTGTAGTTACAATTTTAGAGCCAAGTCTGCCTTCCTCTCAGCTTTGGTGTCTATGGCTTTCAGTGTTCTAGAAAACTGAAAGGAAAGGGTAGATTTGATCTTATGTGTACAAAAGTCTTGTTTGATCACCTACAGTTTATAAAGAGAAGACAGATGTTGTAATATTCAAGTGTAGGTAACAAATCTACTGTTAAATTTTTCAGTATTGCAAAGAAACTGTTTTGATCAATATTTTAATTTCACTTGGGCAGGATTGGATAGAGAGCTCAGCAGATGGTTGTCATAAACTCCATACCTCATTTTAGAAGTAGCATTCAAATCTCTCCAGCTTGGCATAAACTACACAGACTAATTTTCCTGCATTTTTGTGCCAAAACAAATAGGGCATGGAAAATATTTTTTTCTAATTATTTTCAGATTCTTTAACCATATCAGACTTGCTTAGCCTGTGATTGCTCTATCCATAAATCTCCTTTGTTTTACAGTTTCATCAGAAAAACTACAGTCAGTTATCAAACAGCAGTGATCTAAATGACTAATTGTTAGCATTATTGGGTAAATTAATTAGAACAATCTGTATATTTTCTTGGTACTACTGTTGGCCAGTGGTGAGTGAGTCTGAGCAAAATGATTGTGCCTAAATTACAAGCTTTTTGAGAAGAGGGAAATTCAGAAGACATACTCTTTAGCACAAAGTTGTCATTCTTAAAATTATTGAAATAAAACTTACTCTTATTTTTGTACCACTTTTGTTTTTTTAATGAGGGAGCAGTTCCTCACTGTATATTTGTGTGAAGAGAAGGAAAGTTGTATTGTCCACAGAAACTCTTTCCCACCCATTGTCCACCTCATCCATTACCTTAGTCTATACAGCATTGTGTTGGCAGGGTGGACCCTCAGCTGGACAGGGAAGAGAAAATACATCAAAAGGCTCCTAGGTCGGGATAAGGACAGGGAGAGATCACTCAGCAGTTACTGGCATGAGCAAAACAGGCTTGACTTGGGGAGATTAGTTTAATTTATTACCAGTCAAGTCAGAGTAGGATAGTGAGAAATAAAAATCAAATTTTTACACACTCATCTTTCTTCTTGGGCTCAACTTCACCACAAAATTCTCTTCCTCCTTCCCCCAGTGGCAGGAGGGGACTTTGGAATGGGAGTAATGATCAGTTCTTCACCTGTTCTCTCTGTTGTTCTTTCCTCCTTAGTGGGAGGATTCCTCAAACAGTCTCCCCCCTCCTGTGTGAGGTCCCTCCAGGGGCTGCAGGTGGATTTCTGCCCCATTGGACAGTGTAAAAGCATAGTGGCCCCAGGAGATGTTTCTTAAATTCCATGCCTCTCTGTTTAATTAGAACATTCTGAAGTTAATGACATGTTGTCTTCAGAAGTACTTCTTAAGTAAGGCTAAAAATTACCTCTGACAGATACCTCTGGAGGAAATTAGGTAGGAACAGAAAAGGATTGACTACCAAATAAAAGTCAGGAGCTTCTTGCTTACACTGTCTGACTGTGTACAAAGGTTTTTCATGTGAGAAAAATGGTATGGATAACATTTCAGTCTTAAAGATTGATGATGAAAATAATGAATGGGATGTCAACAGAGAAATTGGAATGTCCATGTTTTAGACCTCGACAACAAAGGCCATTGATATAACAGTATCAAAACTAGGGCAGGTGATCTCTCTGAATGCCCTAACACCAAGCTCCTGTCTTCTCTTCCACATTTCAATGAAGACAGCTAGTAAGCAGCAAAGGCAAACACCCTCCTTGGCACACTGGGACACAGGCACCAGTGGTAGGAGCTGTGAGACAGCAGTCTCTCCATCTCCCCCCAGGGGACTGAACCCCCTCTGCTAGGAAAGGAGGGAAAAGCCAGGATTGGTGTGCAGATAGATCCCATCACCAGGTGTTACCCATTAGAAACTCAACCCTTCTTCTTCCCCTCCTCCTCCTCCTTCTCCTCTTTCCCTATCCCCAAAGAAAGCAGATCTGTTTGTGTTATGTAAGTGTGCAGGTTAAATCTCTCCTCATTAGACTGACCATACAGGGAATGAAGACTTTCAGGAACTGAGTTTGAAGATGCTTAGCTTGTGTTTTGGTGTTTAATAACACGTATCCTCAGCTTCTTTGGCCTCTAACTGGTGTGGCTTAATAGAGGAAGTTGATGTCTTCACAAAAGTGAGACTAATAATGCTATCAAAATTGATTTTTCTTTTCATCATTTAGTGTATCATGCAGTAACATAACAGGAATCACTTGTCTAGGATATGCCATTAAAAATAAGAACCCTCCTTTAAATTTGTCTCTTCAACTTAACCTTGTAACTCAGTCACTGATCTCTCTTGAGTTGTTAGAAATACCTGATCTAACAAATTTGGGTCCAAATGTCCCAAAACTTTTTTCCTGATTGTTCATTTCTTTAACAAATGGCTAACTCATAACTTTGTTTAAAAATAAAAAAGTAGAATTGTAGAAATTGGGATGGCCATTTCTTCTAAGAAAAAAGTTTTTTTCATTTCTACACTTGATTGAGGTGTTAGATATGCTCTTTTTCCTACTCTTGAGAAAGAAAATTTTCTGTGTTCATCTTTGTGACTGATGTGTGAATCAGACAACAACCTCCCAGAATTCAGCAAAGTGAGATCTAGGTTCCCTATAAATCTTAAGTCTGGAAATGCTGGTTGGCTTTAAGACTTACTAATGAGGTAATAGAAACCAGGGAATAAAAGTCCAAGAGGGCAAGCAATGATTGCTATTTCTATTGGATCCAGCTGAAACTTTATGTGCTTTGTAAACTGATATTTTAACTGATACAATTGAATAAAGAAGAGAAAAATGAGCCCTTTATAATTATTCTCTTCAGGGCCAGGGGAAATTAGTTTATAAATAATGTGCTTGCCCTTTATGCTGTTACTCACATTTTTGAAAGCTTCACTGGCTGTTCTGCAATTATGCTAATGACATCTTTGACCCAATGTTCAGTGCAGAAAATGATGCTTAAGCTGTGCTTCTGTAGGTGGATTCCTCTTTCTGTTTCAAGCCTCTTAGTATTTACTTTTATAAGCATGCTAAAGAAGAGGCTGCTGTAATAATTAGTAGGAATAAAAGAATGCATTTTGCATTTGTACATATGCTACATGTGTTTAAACTTGTCCTTATTTGCATTTTGTTTATGCAGGGGTAAACTTTTCAATGCATTTGGAATGGATTGGGTGGATGGTTTGGATGCAGGAAAGAGTAGGATGGTCCCATAGGGGTTCTGTATCACTTGACTGTCAAATTTTGGCATGTTAAGGGGGTGCTAATGGTGATGCTGGTTTATCTCTTTTAGTCCTGATGTCCATATATACTTTTCATAAAGAAAAGCCAAATCAGCTGCCCATGAACTTTGAGGTAACTTCCCAGGTGCCCAAGAGCTTGTAGTCAAACATTGTGTTTGGATCAGAATTTCTGCTTTTGATTCGCTGTATAAACTTCTGGCATATATTTAACATTGATGCCACTTGCTACCTAATTAGGAAAAGTAGCATAATCATACTTAATTACTGTGCCTATTTCATAGGGAGTTTGAGGATAAATTAGGTATAAAAGCTTGAAATATAAAAAGATTTCTAAGTGGGTAATATGATCCACTTGTTCAGTCTGTTGACCTCAACTGATAATGAAAAAGCTTCAACTAATAAATGCATGAGAGAGATCTGTTTTAACTAATGATTTTTCTGCTGTACTGGGGCCTAACATATCTACTTCACAGCCTTCTTAAATTCTCAGAAAAGAATCTGTGGTAACAACTCAGAAAGTTTCATCAAAAGAGGAAAGAGAGCAAGAAACATTAAGCATAATTCCTTTGTTTGGAATGACTTACAATTCTGTTGTCAGTCCTACATTAATAGTTTTCAAGGAGTACAGGGACTACTATTGAGTACAGTATATTGTGTGAGATGCTAAAATAAGCAGTGCCTCTTGCAATGTTGCCTCATTTATGAGGCAATATGTGTAAAGATGGGTAGATTATAAAAACCTTCTGTTGCTGTAAAGATTTTTTTGTAAGAAACAGTGTCCATGGACAAGTAAGATCAAACAGGCACAGCAGATGATGATGATGATGATAGAAGTAACCCACTTAGGCAGGGAGAAAAGAATAATAGCTATGAAAAAAAAAAAAAACAGACGGATGACTATGCAAAAAAATAATAGACTTATTGAAATGCTTTTAGGCCAAGGGTGTAGGCCTAGCAACAGGTTCACTATTGGCAGATCATTTATCCATCATCTTGAGGAAAAAAACCCTACTATTTAGTAAAGGTGAAAAGGATGTACTGGGCAGAAACAACATATTATCCTTATGGTGTCCACTGTTTTCCCAGGAGACAAAAATGGATGAATTGTTACGGAAGAAGAAAGCAAGAAAAAGGAGTCTTTAGAAAGATTGTTAATATTAAACTATCCTCAGGAACCCTTATTCTTTTACATTCCCTTTCACTTGTCCTTTCCTAACAGAATGATGATTCATCCATGCTGAAATAGCTGCATGCCATGTTTCTAGCTCCAAGTCCTGTGGTGGAATGGCACTATCCTCCACTGTAAGTGCTTGTAGTTGGTTGACCCTGGCTGGATGCTGGGCACCCACCAAAGCCTCTCTATCACTCTCTTCCACAGCTGCATGGGGCAGAGAAAATATAACAGAGGGTGGGGTGAGGATAGGGAGAAATCACTCACCATACCCTATCACAGGCAAAACAGACTAGAATTAGGGCTACTAATTGAATATATTACTGACAAAATCAGAGCAGGATAATGAGAAGTAAAATAAGACTTTATAAACCCCTTCCTCCCACCCTTTCCTTCCCAGCTCTGCTTCTTCCCCCCAGCAATGCAGGGAGACAGGGAATGGACTAATGGTCAGTTCATCACAGGTTGTTTCTTCTGCTGGTCAGGGAGAGGCATCCTTTCCCTGCTCAGTGTAAGGGCCTCCCACAGGAGACTGTCCTCCATGAGCTTCTTGAATGTGAGTCCATCCCACATGTTCTGTGCATGACAATTCTGCAGAAATTGCTCCAACACGGGTCACTGCTCCACACGGTGCAGTCTTTCAGGCACAGCCTGCTCCAGCGTGGGCTCCTCTCTCCACAGGTCTCTGCCAGGAGCCTGCTCCAGCACAAGCTTCCCATCAGGTCACAGCCTCTTCTCAGGCACCCACCTGCTCCAGTGTGGGGTTTCTCCAAGGGCTGCAGGTGGGTCTCTGCACCCCCATGGATCTCCATGGCTGCAGGAGCACAGCCACCTCACCATGGGCTGCACCAGGGGCTGCAGGGGAATCTCAGCTCCTGCCCCTCCTTCTGCACTGACCTTGGAGTCAGCAGAGGTGTTCCTCTGACATGTTCTCACTCTGCTCTTCTCTGGCCACAATTGCATCTCAGCAATAACTTTTTTTCCCCCTCTTCTTAAATATCTTACCACAGAGGTATTACCATCATTTCTGGTTGGCCCAGCCATGACCAGCAGCATGTCTGTCTTTGGAGCTGTGAGGGATTGGCTCTGATGGACGTGGAGGAAACTTCCAGCAGCTTCTCAGAGAAGCCATCCCTGTAGCCCCCCCAGTACCAAAGCTTGGCCATGCCAAACCCAGTACAGTGGTGTATGTGGGACTTCACTGGTCTCAGATAATGGTGGTCTTCCATGTCCACTGTAGATGCCATGAGATAGAAAAGATGCTTTCCTTTAGCAAACAACATGAAAGCTGAATGATATTTAAAATTGCCAGAATGTAGAAATAGACCAGATGAAAAAGATGAGATTGAGAAAGGAATGATGGCAGGGTGAGCAGGTGCCTGGAAAAAGGAGGGGAAATTATTGGCTAGACTATGGCTAGACTTGTTGCAGACCAAGAAGTCAGACAATGGCAGTGGCAGAGAGCAGCTGCTGGGGGGATGCAGATAGTGTAACAGGTGCTGCTGGAGTCACTGTGGCACAGTGACAGCCTGACAACGCCTCTGTCTCAGTAATATGCCCCGTGGCACTGAGATGCCCATGGAGCCTGTGTCTGCCCACGTGTGCCTTTGCTAAGGTCAGTACTTGTTTGACAGGTCTTGATTTTGTGGTGACTTTGTTTCTTGTCTTCTTGTTTACTTGCTTGTGTTTTTTGGTACACCATCTGTTACTTCCCTCTCTGCTTTTTCTTCTGTTCTTAATATCATAAGTCATGTTGAATGTAAATATATGTATGCTTTTCATCTCGTATCTTAAATAGTTTGGGGTTTGATTAGCATAGAGTTTAGGTGCCTACCCTTTCTTTGACCTTCAGACAAATACCCAGATTTCAGTCTTGTGTACCCTTATTGTAGACCCTAAATAACTCTGTTGGGTGTCATGCACTGTATGCTGCTATAAATAGCAAGATAATTTCACCAAGCTGCAGGCTTCACACCCTTGCCATCTGGCCATGGCACAGACAGATGCTGGCAGTTCAGGAAGAGCCCTGTGCCTCTTTTATGCCACACAGAGCTCACAGCCCCAGCGCTGGTCATGGCCACAGACATCACCATGTCAGTGTGATGGCAGGGGCTGCAGGAGGCGAGCTGGCAGAGCTGGATGGCAGCTACCACCTCCATTTTGCTGCAGAGCTTTTTGTTTGATAATTCGTGCTTGGTTTTGGCTTTAATTGTACCATATGATGGCTCAGAATTATGGGCAGACGCTCCAATATTTTGTCTGCCATCCCAATCTTCTGCCATCCTTGTAGTCTTGCCTCTAGGACCATGATGCCTCCATCTCCTAGTGCATTTGCATGCTTGTTATTAATATCAGTCCCTTTCATGTATTAAGTGGTGGTTTTCTGGTTGAGAACTGCAAGATATCTCTGGCCTCATTTTCTTGCAGCTTTTAGGAGTGAAACAGGAGGCTGCATTTGTGTCCTCTAAATAGTCGAAGGAGCAGGACTCACACAACTTCACAAGCAACATCAGCAAGTTATTGCTTTGTTGCTCTGTGCCTGGGTCATGCCAGCTCCTGTCGTTGTCAGAACTGATGTGATCGACAGAACAGGGAAAGAACAGCAAGTCTCCACAAATTTGTGCTGAGATGAGGGTTTAAAGAATAGGCTGTTTCTTAAGATGTCAGAAATGCTGAAGGACAGCAGTGTCAGTAGGCAGGTGGGGAAGCAGAAAAAAAATTTCTGTGTGTCAGAGATCAGCAGCCATAATAACACACTTTTTCAATAGAAAACACACTTGTAAATGACCTTGTTTTGTCACAGAAGTGGATGAGGGAAGCATTTGAGAAGCCCTGGGAAGCAAAGTGGTGTTTGGGAACCTGTGCCTCTTGGAGGCCAGTGGTGCTTTCTCATTTACCACAGCAGCTGCAGCACCCCAGCACAGCATCAGTGCTTTGTCTCTTTTTTACTGATGTAAATAACCAGGGAGAGCCAGATGATAGCAGTTATAATTGACAGCCTCTAGGTTTAGTGAGAAGTTTAATAATAGTAATAATATTAATAATAATAATAATTTTGCTCATCTGATGTGTACAGTGATTCTTTCTGATGTTCTTAATGCTTTTCAAAACAGTGACATGTCTAACAAAAAGTCTTTTTTCAGTATATTAAATTTCTCAGCAACTTCATTTAAAAATCTCTAACATAAACATGTTTTAAATAGAGCAGTTCGAGTAAATAGATATTAAATATACAAGCAGGAATTTATTGCTGCACACAATCAATGAAGAAACTCATTAAAATATATTGTTACTTACTATTTTCATTATTTAAGTTAATTAACTAGCAAAAACATTTTAAACCAAAAATGAACAGAAATTTCCTTGTTTTTCATTTAATGTTTTGTTTCAGGGTTTTTTTGCTTGTGTCTGTGCATGCTAAGCTGCAGTTTGTGTTTAGGAATTCTAGTCCTTTGTGAAGGTTGGAAACTACAGCATGTATCCTCTAATACTGCATTCATATAGGAGGAGCAGACCTGAGCACATGCACTGCTTCCATGGGCTTTGTGCTAGTTGTCACAGAGCTCTACCACATAATGAATGGGAAGCAGAGATTGGAGGATAGTGTCACCAGAGATATTGCAAGGTTGCTCGCTAACCATTGTAAATGCATACCCACAGCTTCACACACATAGCCCCTGGATAAAGTGAAAAATCAGAGCAAACAAACTCCCAGTACAAGTGATTGCACATGTTGTTAATACAAGGAGCAGATTACGCTGGAATCCTCTCTTTCTGATTTTGATAAGTCTTCTCTATCCCTCCAGATAATCCCCACCATTTTTTTTGTCTTTCCTTTCCCCATTGAATAATCTCTTGTAGCTGCAAGCTAAACTCCTTCTCTCTGTTCATATAAGTGCAAATTTCTCTTGGCCTGAGTACAGTGAACAGATTTTTTTCTGTCCAGGAGATAGAAGACTTAGAAAGGTAACAGTGTCAGAGTTTGCCACAAACAGAACAGAATATTACTGAGTTAAAGGAAGACATAATGCTTTTTTCCTCTGGATTTTCTTACTGGATTTCTCACAAGTGTTTTGATGGGGGTGGGAAGGAAATTCTCAAACAGCACACCCTTCTTCATTGACACGCCTTTGCAGCAATCAGAGCTGCAATCGCTATGAGCTCTGACTTTGCTGGGGAAAGTTTAGAAATGTTGCCATTGCTTTTCTAGTAAGAAGGTATGACTCCAGGGTTTCTTTATGTGCCAGACAGTGATTACTGGAACTGGCACAACCTCACGTGGTTACTAGAAGAATGTTTAATAGCTTCTGAGATGCAATTCTTCGAACTTGTGTTGAAGGCATTCAGATTGATTTTTGTTTGGAAAATTCGCCGGAGTCAGATGTCGCTTTTCCTGGTTTACTTTCCTCAGATTTTTCTGTTAGGTAGAAAAATAAATGCAATTTGTAATGAAAACCAATCTTCAACCTTTTCTGTATCACTGAACAGAAATTTCCTCACAAATATTTGCACATGGTATTGCTTGCTATAGAATACCTAAGAAGCAGCTACTTCTCCTGCCATGTTTAGTAGAAAGATGAATGTTCCATCAGCCTCAGAGTAAAAATCAGGAAACCTGTGTTTTAGGCTGGCTTTAAACATGTTTGTGCTTGGTCAGGTGTTAAGTAAGCAAAGGAAGAGCATTACAATACTGTGGACCATAAAAGGGTTGCAACTCCATCATACTAATACCTATTCGTGTTCTGTGGGATGTCACATACTCTGGTAGACTTCCTAAAAGAATTATGAAACCTTTATAGCAAACATATTTGTCAGCTGATTAATTTCCATGAATGCAGACATAGTGTTTTATTTCATTAAAACAAACCTGTTCTGTTTGAGTAACAGAAACTGTAATTATTAAACCTTCCTGATAGTTTTCTGAACTTTGCTGAGTGGGACCTGAAGTCGAGGAAGGAGAGAGATTACTTAAGCAGACTCTGATGTGATAAATGCCTTTTTATTTGCTTCAGGTTAGATCGTGCATCTAAAACATTGGTGTTAGTAGCTCTGCTAAGGTCACTTATGGCCAGTGCCCAACAGAGATCACAGGGAAGTGTTCAGTAGTTTGGGCTGTATTTGAATTTTTGTAATTTGGCCTTTGAAAACTTTCGTGTACATTTCCTGTCAGGCTAATAGAAGTAAGAGATCTGGGTGAATGAGCAATCTTGTTGTGTTAGATAGCTAAGGTGCTGTATAGCTGACATTTTTGCTGTATAGTTACTGAAAAAAATCACCATTTTTTTCTGTACTAAAGGAATGAAAAAAGAAAAAAAAACAAAAATAAGAAAACCAAAAAAGAAAAACAAATCCAAAAACCACCAAACCCACCACAGACATGTCCCACTTAAGTACAAGGCAAATTGATCTATTTTAAATATGCCTGTTGTACTGGAAAGAACCAGGCAAACATCAAAACCAGAAGCAAAATAAAAAAACTATTTAATAGATCAGATACTACACATCTGTCTTTATGTATTGATATTTTCTGCCCTAAGGTTTCCAATCTGCTCAAGATGTCCAGTTTAGGTAGATACTGTCTTAGATGGTCTCTAAAAGACTTTGTTCTATCTAATATTTGTCTTTCTTAAAGAAAATTCCTGCACATTCAGGTAAATATTATTACCAAAGGACATATCTCAAAACCATTCCCATATTCTCATATTTTAGGCGCATTTTATTCTGAAGACAAATACCATTTACATTTTCAGGCAGAAACAGACATTGCACATCCATATGTTACTCAGTTAAATCTTTACTTTGTTTAGATGTTTAGTCAGATTTTGAATACCTGTAAAACTGGAAACAATTTCCAAAAAAATGTCGTAAAATAAGGGTCAGTCAACAAGTCCTAACTATGATTCTTTCTTAGTTTTGATTTGCATGAATGCAAATAAACTCCAACTGTAGCACTAACTTTGGATAATACAAATAAGAATATGGATGGAGCCATTGACTTGTTGGAGGGCAGAGCAGTGCAAATTCGTGTAGCTGGAAAATACTCAAAAACATCTAATTGAGAAAATAAAGACTAAAATAAAACTCACAAAGAAGGATGTGAGCATTATGTGCAAGTGCACAACAGATGATTGAAATAACTTTTAGTTACAGTCATCATCACAAAAAGTCATTATTTTCAGATTCCTCCTCTATTATGGCAATTCTGATATAATAACTGTATTTGATACAGAATAGTGGTCTTTTAATGCTGTTCTTCAAATGACTAATGTCTGAATATGGGTACTATTATTGCAAAAACTCATTTAAGTTCCTAAATTAAGTAGCATCTTATCAGCAGAGAGCTAAACCAAAGTATTTTGTGTGGGTTTAAAAAAAGAGGCTAGTCACTAAGTCATTAGAATTCTCTCTTAAAAAACAAATAATGTAAAATTGATTAATATTTTTCGATTTTCCTATTTGTACTATGCAGACAAGAGAAATTCTCTAGAAGAGTGCATATCCATAATAGCATACAAATCATCTGGAAATCATTTCATACATGGGTATTTTTCCTCTATATATGCACGATCATATATGCATGTGTATATGGGTATATGTGTATGTACACATAAACATATATATATATATGTTTTTATTGTTTGATGGTTTTGAGCTTTTAAATAGCACTGCATTCTCAGCCTTGAGGAATGACATGTAATATTGGATACTTTAACCACACATAATTGCTACCAAATTCCTCATGCCAAATTGGCATCAATCAGTGCAACAGTGTAATCATGTGTACTTAATCATAGGCAGAAAATGCTAAAAGAGTGAAGGAAAATCTCTTCCTTATGCATTTCATTATCTGAAAGCTTAAGTGGACGTTAAGTGATGCAGGGTAATAGCACAAAACATCATTATGAAGTTATTATATTCAGGCTTGAGTGACACTGAAAAAGCTGAATTTGTCTGATAAGAAATGCATATTGTTAAATTTAATGTTCTAAAATAATTACCATATTATCCATCATATAGAACTTAATCTTTTATTCCTGGAAATGGAAAAAAAAACAAAATCAAAGAACAGTCTATTATAGGATGGTTCACACAACTGAAAAACTCTCTTTTTGGTGGGATAATGAGAGAAGAAAAATCTGTGGATGTGATCCAGATGGAAGCTGTTGCAATGAAATTTTTATTTTGAAAGGCAGCGTGATTGAGATCCATTTTCCTTTCACCCTTTAACCTTGATAAATCCTCAGCACAGCTGTATACAGTGTATAGAATGAAAGAGAATATACCTGGGCAAAAAAATGTGTTATATCATGAAAGCTTTTTTAGACATTTCTGTGGAACTCAACCCTATATTTAATTTCAAATTACGAACTGGTGAACTGATTTGTTACTGAATCATCTTGGTCTGTGCCAGATGAATGTGAAGGATATAAACTGTAATTTTATGTCAGACTTGGTACCTGTGTTAAAATGAGAAGTACTGATAATGTTAGATGATTTATATCATGCTTCTACTTCAAAAATCTATGTAATCACATCAATGTCCTAAATGGAGCGTTTTTCCATAACATGCACATCTGGAGTAGTGAGTGTTGCAGTACTCTGCTGTCCTAATGCAGAAAATTCATTATCCAACATCTGCTTTAGAAGGCAGCTTGTAGTATCACTGGTGACAACTAGATTCCATCGTTTTCATAGGAGCAAATGTTGTACTTTCCCCATCAGCACTCAGGGCTGAATAGCAAACAATTCAAATCACGGAGTAAAATAACCAAAGATGATGAACTCTGAAGATACTGTTTTTGCAGATGATTAGATAATTTCCACAATGATAAACAAAACCATTGCCATTAGGAGACAAAAATAATCTTATCTTTCTCCCAGGTTATTGTGAAAATCATGTTCTAGCACCCCTCCAAGATATAGTAGCCTGTAGGCTCAGATCATTGGCATTATGCTGAGATAAAAGCTACTTGTTGAACTTTACACAGAAAACATTGCACATATTTCTTCTTTTCTAGTTTTAAACCCTGACATTTTCCTGTAAAGCAGGATTTTAGTCCTTAGTTGCTATAAACCAACTCTTTTTTGCATTAATAAAACCACAAACTATTTGGCAGTACAAAGGATCAATAGAAGTATTTATGTATCACCTGACATAGTAGAAATATTTACAGTTAGAATACATTTAATTTAGGGAGTGACAAAAAAAATCCAAGGATTTTGTTCCCAGGAAACAAATTTCATAATTCAGTGCTGAATTTTCTTATTGTTTGCTTTTAAAATTAAATGCATTCATTAAGCGCATTAATTCACTTAGGCTTTCTTAGATTTTGTATGCCATCAAACCAAATTGTTCATGAATCTGCCTCAATATCATTCAAAGATGCAAAAAGGAAAAGATAAAACTTCCCATTTAAAATCTTGCCTTTAATTGCAGACAGATCTGCTTGTCTGTGAAATGTTTCTTTGGCTACCAGTGGTGTACACCAAATACCAGTTCGAAAAAATTTGTGTGCTCCTAACATGACTCATCAACATTTCTGCATTTGAAATGGCCATTTGAACTGAAAATAAAAAATCTACAAGAGTTTTCCTTTCATTTGTTTTGTTTTGAAACACATTCTGCACTGAATCAAAAGATTTGATACTTTGTTGACTTACAACTGTGTTTAGAAACACAAAAAGGAAACATGTACCAAGTTGAAAAATCCAAATAAATTTTCACAGCAATGAGCCCTAGTCGCTTGCAAAATCTGTGATTGTGAGTACAAGCTGCATACAAGTACAGACACACACAATTGCATACAGAACAAGCAGATTTACAACTGTGCAAAAAGTCTTTTGTACTTCCAGTCTTTTGTGGCTGCATGACCATGTGCTTTCAAAACATGGCTGTAAATGCAGGCTACCTTAACAAAATACAACACGGCAGTGAACCCTAGCAAGTCTTACCTGGGCATTTTCTGATGTGATGGTCTGAAACTTGCATGACAAGAAAATCTCAGACCTGAAGGAAAGCGAACTGCTATGAGGATTAAATTGCATCTTAAAGGAGGTGCGATTCTGTGAATGTGAATTAATTTACATTTGTTGGAGAGTGTGATGACAGCTGAACAGACTCTTTTTCAAAATTACTTCAGGCCACGTTTTGGGAATGTGTAATTCAGCATAAGAAATGAGTTGTTCAGCAGCAAAATTTTGTATGGATTTCTAAGATGAACCTGAAACTTGTTTTTAAACCATCAAATAATTTAGAACATGGGACTTCCTTTCATAGAATAAGAATGTGGTTGAAGCTGGAAGGGATCTCCAGAGGTCATCTGGTTCAGCCTCCTCCAGGTTCCCAAGACTGTCCAGACAGCTCTTGAATATCTCCAAAGATGGAGACTCCACAATATCTCTGGGCAACCTGTCCCACTGTTCAGAATCCTCACAGAGGAAAAAAAAGTTTAAAACTGCATGATCAGATTGAATTTCATATGTTTAAATTTACAACTGTTTTCTCTTGTCCTGTCAGTGGGCACTGCTGAGTAGGGTTTGGCTCCCTCTTCTTCATTCCCCCCCTTCAGATATTTTTACACATTGCTGAGATCCCCCTAGGCCTTCTGCTCTGCAGGCTGAGCAGCCCCAACTCTCATAGCCTGACCTCGTGTGAAAGATGCCTCAGTCCCTTAATCATCTCAGTGGTTCTATGATGGACACTCTCCAGTGACTCTGTGTCTTTCCAGTTGGAAGTCTAGCACTGGGCACAGTGCTTGTGGCCATGCCAGTGCTGAGCAGACAGGAATAATCCTCCTGGCAGTGCTCTTCCTAATGCAGTCCAAGATGCCATTGGCCCAAGGGCACATGGCTGGTACCTGGTGGGCTTGCTGTTCACCAGAACCCCAAAGTCCTTTTCTGCAAAGCTTCAGGAAACTGCTTTGAGGAGGCTGAGCTTCCAGCAGGTGCTGGTGCCTACATTATTCCTCCCCAGGTGTAGGACTTTGCGCTCTTGTCAAAATTCATGAGATTCCTCTTTGCCCATTTCTCAGCATAGCAGGATCTCTCTGAGTGGTGGCACAACCCTCTGGTGCATCAGCCACTCTTCCCCGTTCTGTGTCACCTGTGAACTTGCTGAGGGAGTGCTCTGTTCTATCATCCACTCATGAATAGAGTTGAGCAGTGCTGGACCCAGCACAGACCCCTGGAGCACAACACTAGTGACTTGCCTCCTGCTGAACTTTGGGCCCCTGATCACAATGCCTGGGCCCACTCCCAGACCCTTGAAAATACAAGTTCACTAGCTCACATCTTTCTAAAAGTTATTTTCTGTTTAAAAATACTCATCAGTACTTGATTATCTGATGTCTTCATGAGGTTATGGGGGTTTTCTTGGTAATGTGGGGAAATTCTGTTTTCCAAATCGTCAAACTTGTGGCCCTGATGAGAAGAAAAAAAAGTGCTAGTAGGAGTTAATTAGAAAGAAACAAGTGATTTTTTTCCAAAAACCAGAAAACAAAATTATAATTCTACTAACTGTAAATGATGTTTGGGGAAATAGAAAATACTGAAATTACATGATGCCAGGAGACACAATGGGATACAGAAAATGTACTCGAATTAGTCATACTTGAGTCTTCTATCAGCCCCCTGAGCTCTTATCAGATGTTTTGGTTTAAAAAAAGATGGAAGCAAAAGGCAACATTTTTACATTACAATGTTGACTGTATGCAACTGAGTTGATGGAGCACTGCATTGCATTCTGTAGCACATACAGCCTTTTGCCTAGTTCTGGATATTTTAAGTTGGTGCTGGGAAGTGGCTCTAGAGAGGTGAAGATAAGATTGTTTTGCCAATAAAAAAAAACCTGGAGAAATGTGAAGTTCTCCTGGTTTATGCAGAGCACCTGGCAGAGTTTAAAACATACTGTATTGATTTCTATGGCGTGTCTTTAATTTCTTTATATCTAGGTTTGTGATTAAATGTTTAGATCTAGAGAGACAGACTTGACAGCAGTTAAAATTTCCCAGTGATTTTCCTGAAATCACCAAGTTGAGTGATGAAAAATCTCCAAGTTTTTAACAGCAGTATCAGGTCTGTAAATTCTCAGCATGCCTTAGTGAGGCACTGGCATGAAAGCAGGAATGCCTGGATGTCAAAATTTCAGGTTAAGACATAAATTTTCAACCCAGGTTATTTATAGAAGCTTTAATGAATCCAGGAAAATCATGAGGTTTTTACCCAAACCACTTAGCCCAAGTGTAATGAGTCTAAATAACTCTGGGTTATTGAGACCTGCCCAGCAGAGAGCTGGATTGGAGGCTGTAATCTCATAAACCCCAGGTCTGAAAAGCTTAAGTTCAATAAAGTAATCTACCTTTGCTGCTCAGTAGGATTAGTTGTAGCCACTGGAAACTGAGAATACTCAGCACCTTGAAGTCATATGCATTTGCCTTGGCATGTTCTACTGAATATAAATGCTTAATGAGACATTGATATCCAGTGCCTGTCCAGATTAATCATTGAAACACATGGCAAATACTTTAAATTAAATATATTTTGGTTTTAATTAAATACATTTCAGTTAAAATAATTGATCATTTGAATTACAAAAAAATTAAAATAAATTAGCGTCAGTTCATTCCATTTATAGCACTCTTTCCTTCAAAAAAACAAGTGATGCAGTTATTGTTATTTCTTTAGTGTCCACTCATATTTTCTATGATTAAATGAATTATTATATTGAAAGACAAGGTATATAGTTGTCCTAAACATGAAACATTTATTTAAATTTAGAACATTTTTATTGAATTTAATGGAAAACCAGAAGGAAGGTCTTGCACAGATTTCCACCATGCTTCTAAAATCAATAATGTAGAACTGGGTTAATTATGGTTAAATAATAATTTGGAACTAATGGGTTCACAATTGTATTCAGTTCCACATAATTCCACTGTAAGTCTATGTAATTTTTTGGTTGGAAAACATGCCAAGTTAGGTGACAGATATTTACGTATATTTTGATGTTAAGATAGCTCACCACAGACTTTCTAGCAGTATAGAAGACTGGTAAGGAATCATCATTGAGGTTTTTTTTTTTTTTTTGTATTCACATCACAGCTGAGGCTTATTAGCATTACCTATTATTTTTAGATAAAAAATAAATGAAGTTACATTTTTAGCTCTATGACTAACACCCCTGTATCTCCACAATTTGTCACTGTGGAGCTACAAATGTGATATATTTGGAATAACATGTCACCTGCTCCCGCTTTTAGTCCCAGAAGAGCACTGAAATCAGTGGGATCCTTTTTCATAGTCAAGAATATAGGGTTGATTTCTAACCCCAGTTGTGATTCTGCAGTGAAATCAGGTGAGGCTTGAGCTCACCAGGCAGCAGGGTTCTGGGTGCCTGGTTTGGGTGTGTTGGTGGGGTTTGTATGAGTGGGGTGGCTGTCCTGAAGCCCTGAACACAGGTGGAGGCAGTGGCACTCACACTTGGGCTCTGAACAAACATTCCACTTTTGTGCTGAATGGGAAATCTGCTTGGAAAATTCAGCCTATGTGGCACCTGGTTAACAGCTGCTGGCATTCACTTTCCAGATGGAATTGGTGAGTCCCTTTAAGGTGGCACTGAGCTCAGCAAAGTTCTTCAGGGCATTGGAGTTGTGCTTACTCATAAAACATCTCAATCTGCCCTTGTATTTTAAGGTAAAAAAAGAAAAGGTGAGACCTTAAGTTTAATTTCCTAATTACTCAACCGTATTTTTAGTATCCCAATTAAGAGTGTGACTTTAGGAAAGCAAATTTGTGGCCAGGATAATGTTAGCCATATTACTAATAAATAATATTGACTTAATAACCAGTCATCAATATATGCTGCATTTCAAATACCTGTACTTGCTTTCACACAGATTTAGAAAACAATTACAGAAACTTCTTGCTTTAGCTATTTAGGAAAGACTGAAAAACATAGTTCTAATATAAAAGAGTGATTAACATCTGCCTTAGAAAAAGTTCTGTGAGGATTCCTTTCCTTTCACCCAGTCATCATCTGTGCATTTTCTGCTATGAGAAAAAGAAAAAAAATCATCTCTGTGAATAAAGAAGAAAGTAACTTAATAATTCTCTTTTTCTAGATTTCTGACTCATAGTACAGAACTAAATTTATTAGGGCTTCTCTTTGATAAGGGTCCAGATTAGTAGCTTCAAAGAGACTTAGACATTCTGATACATTTCAGTGATGCCTATTCATAATAAGCAGGAAGGACAACTATATATGTTCTTATATGCCATTATTTGAATATTGTAAATAAATGTATACATGATATAAGTTTTAGAAATATTTAAAAAATAAGTATTATTAAGAAAATGTTAAAACATTTGTAAGTGCAAACTGTGTGGAGAGCAGTAAGAAGGAGCTAGGTGGGGTCACTTTTAAAATCCTTCAACATGTCTATAACAGTAAAATAATGTCTGATAGAAAGCAACTGAACACGTCTTTTCCAAACCCATTTTACCTTCTTCCCCTCTTTTCCCTTTTCAGTACCATATACAATTACTGATCACATTTCTTGGAAATATGATAGTTAAGTCTGACTTCTTTTTATGGCATTTACATCTTTCAATATGCCTGTGGTTTTCCTCTTGAGAGTACAGTTTGCTTCTGTGCCCAGTGAATATCATTAGGGTTACCTGATGCAGGAATAGATCACATTGGGAGCAACACTGGAGTGAATGCAAAAGCTGGGATGAAATACAGACCCTCATATACTGAATGGAATGTCTTGCTATAAATGCAGCTCTTTAGAAGCTGTTTTTCTGCTTCTTAATGCTGTTTATAAATAGATTTTTTTGCCTGTAAGTTTTCTGGCAGCATTCCGCATGACAGCCTACATCCCTTCCTCTGCTTTACTGCCACTTGGATTAAGAGTTGGGCTTGATCTTCAGTTGTTTGTGTTCAGATGTTTTCAGTGAGTGGGTCCTTCAGTGGGGAACTTATTGCACTTTTCCCCTTGAACCTGTAGAATTTGTATTTGATCTTAAGCTGGTCTTCTTGTGCAGCCACCTGGAGAGGGATAGGGTAGGCACAGCAGCCATGAAGAAATCTAAGAATCAAAAAGACTTTTTGCTGCCTGGTAAGAAGCAGGAATTAGATTATATTCTGTTAACAGAAAAAAAAAAAAAAAAAAAGGTGGTAATTCTATTAAAATACCTCAAAACCTTCTTCTACACATGCTACAGAGAAAAAAAGAAGACATAAATATCCTGGTGGATAAAGTTATTTAAAGGGTTTATGCAATAACAAAATAAAATATATTCAACTTTATTAGATAAATGATTACATTATTATCATGCAATATATTAAATTGTTTAGCTTGAAAATCTAAAAGTACTTTCACCTAGATCTGTCTGCATTAATTACTTACTCAGTTTTATATATTTCATTCTTAATCTTTCATATAATATGTATTTTATGGAGAGCAGAGAGACACTTGGGAATGAGTATATCTGTACTTGGCACATGGCCTAATCTTTCCTTTGTAAATTATTTTCTACCTCTTTTTACTCCTTGTTATTTCCTTAATAATTTTTCCTTTTGTCTCAAATCTCATTCTGAAAAAAAACAAGCTTAAAACCGATGCATACCTTTCTAATGGGATTATTAAATCAGCTATTTTAAACCTATGTACTCATTGCTAATTTTCAGAGCTTGCCATTTGCTTTGGTTTTCCACTGTCATAATTTCAGCTTTTCTTGTTTGATATGTTTCTTTTTCTTTCACTATTTTTTATTTATTTATATATTTCTACTCTTTCTCACATGAAATTAGGCATAAACTTCAGAAAGCTAAATGTATATTATTTTAATAGTCTTAGTTCCAGATAGTGACCCTGGGATTCAATAGCAGCATTCTTTAACTGTCTTTTCTTCATGCTTATTGAATTTAATATGGAGAGGGGGACTCCTTGCATACCTGCTTGTTCTCCTGTGATTGTCCTCTGTACCATTATGCTGGTTATCCATAAATCTACCAGCAATGAAACTAATTTAGATTACAGCAGTTCAAACCAAGCAGATTGAAAATATCTTCGATTCCAGCGGTGAAAATTGCTCTTGTATTTTTATGATGCTATTACAGACCATCTTCCCAGCATGTATCTTTTTTTTTTTTTTCTCCTTACTATGCAGAAAGTCTTGCCACTGCATGGGAGGTACTGTGCTGTTTACTTTGGGTTAGTCAGATTGCTGTGTAGGAGGAGTGCATGAGAAGTAGAGATACTGTGTTTTCTGTCTCAACCTCTGGCTAGGTGTTGGCTAGGAAAATGCTGAGGCACTGCTGCTGCCTTCCAAAGCCAAGCCCTCATGGCAGCCTGAGGTTCCCAGAAGGAGTTTCTGTCACCATCCTTTCTTTTGCTGTCAGTCCAGCTTTGCCACCAGTTTGTTCTCTGCCAAGCAGCTGTGGCAGGCAGTGATGGTTCTAGTGCCATCGGGAGTGGAGACAGTGCTGCTCCAGTCCTCAGTGACCTGGGAGGTCTTGTTTATTTTAAGCCTACAAAAAAACTTCATAGACACAGACTAGGACTAAATTGGATGATCAGAGAGATATTCAGGGCTCCTAAAGGGCCCTGCATGCAGCAGATATAGAACCCAGCAGAACCTAGGTTAGTCTGGAGCAGTCAATTTTCTAGAAAAATGGAGGACCAAGCACATAGGCCATGCTACCATTCCCACAGCTCCTCTGTAAAGACAGTGCTGACTATAATCACCCTTCTGCCAGATTCTGCTCCCAGACCACAGCTGGGTCTGTGGTAAGTGAAATTTAAAATATTCTTTATCTCCTGACTTATGGTTATTAATAGATTTCAGTATATGCTATCAGAATTATTAAGAAATTTCTGCTCTGCATCTGTAAAATAGACTTAGTGTAGTCCTTACTCCAAGGACAGCTCATGGTATCATAATCCTGTATTGGAATAAGTAAAAAAAGCCCTAAAATTGATTTAAAAACTAGTTCCTTGTCATGTATCAAGTTCAGTTCCAGTGTATTATATGCTATCAACCTGTACAGATTATCACCTAATGAGATTTTTTGAAGTTCTGAAACGATCCAGAAGCTGTAAAAGAAAGGGCACTCCACAGACCTCTGGTAAGATACTTTCTTGCCCAGACCTGTCTTTCTTGGTCACCCTTTCTAGTCTCTTTAGGTCAAGCAGCAAGTTTTGTTTACTGTGCCCATGGGGCTGAGGGAGTGTGGCTGTAGCCAGGCTGGACAAGACAGGCAATCTAAACAAGAGTAAACACATCTGAATTTTGCTGGCTGCTGTTGCCATCCCTGGTATCTTTGACTAGGGAACTGCAAACCTCCAGCAATGGATCAGCAGGAGGCAATCTGGGTCTCACCTGGCATAGCTGGAATAAAAATGTTGCATGTGTACTGTGCATAGCTTGTTACTTGTGTTGGCTTCCATGTAAATTATAGCAGACAGTTAATCCAGCCTTAAGAGCAGGTAATGATCTCATTAGTAGCAGAGCTTCAGCAAACAGCTGGAGAACAGTGGCAGTCCTACTCCTCTCCCTGCCTCCTTTGAAGCAACTGGGTTTTCCTGGAGGAAGAACAGCCATATCACATCCCTTCATTCCAAGAAGCCAGTGTAAACATCCAGTGGGAATCCATAACAATTTCTTTAGGATTAGGTGGCTGCACCACCCTTCCTGTAGCCTGCTATATTCCCTCTGCTCTTATTACCAATTCCCTTATAAGTCTCTTTCAAGTGACAGCTGTAAATAAGCACAAGTCTCTGGCAGGCAGAGCTCACTTGGAATTAAATTCAGGGATAGGGAGCTGTCAGCTAAGCGACTTCTGTGGCAGCATAGCTGTCGTTTGAATGAATTACAGACCACAGTATCCATTTCTATGGGGCCTGTGAGCAAGAGGGGTGGAACAAACTGGAGTAAATGGCTGAAATTAAATACAGGCTTCTGCAAGTTTTTCAAAAGCCATGTCCCCATCTTCAGTGTGATTATTTTGTGTGGTTAAAAGCATTTCCATGTAAACTGTAATAATCTTCTGTTGAAAGGTCTCTTTAGTATGAAAAACAAAATTTAAATTGGTTATGCAATTAGCTGAGACTTATTTTGCTCTGTTCTGTCAAAGACTAAAATATCTGGGTCGAAGTTTCTTAGCACTTTGCCTATGTACAATTTCCACCCTGGGATTGGCAGCTTCTCTTCAGATGCCGAGGAGCAAACACCCCCCTCCCTTCCACTCTGCTTGTAGAGAGCGATGCCCCATGCTGATGATGCCAGGCAGATTTAATTGTGCATGCTCAAAGAGAAAAATGACATCCACGCTTGGGTGAGTGCTCTCTGTGGCAAGCTGACAAATCCCCCAGCTGTCAACTAACCTCAAAGGCAAGTGTACGTGGCTCTAGCTTATGTCTGCTTGCTTTCTGCCCATAGGCATTTAGAAGCTGAAACTCATATTGGCTGCAACACATTCAAACTGCAACTGAAAGAAATGTATGGTCTGTTTTATGTGTTTCAATCTCTAAGGGTGATTCACACAATTATGGTTTATTTTTCAGACTGGCTGTAATCAGGTAAAGGCAGCAGCTTTTTGCATATGGGGCAAGTGAAAGTGCATAACGGTTATGGCTGTAGATCTGCCTAAGATGCTGATTGCTTAGAGAAAGTAATTTCTTCCTTGGGCTCAGTGGATTATATTTATATTTTTGTATATTTATTGGGGTCTGCCAGAGAACTACATGCATACAAAATGGCCTTACTTGAGTGCCAGTGTATATGGGCAAATGCAAAGAGGCGTGTGTTGCTAACGGGGTACTGGAGTCATTTTGGCAGCCGCTTTGTTACTTGGGGTGCACTGCAGGCTGTCCATCTAAACCCATCATTACCTGGCACCTATGCTCTGGTGTGATAACCAGAGCAATCTGTGAACGGGCAAAGAGCCATCCTAACAGATGGCTTTGACTGTAGGTAACCAGGAAACCATTCATATACATTAAACATGGGTTCAGCGAGTGTGGGTGTTATCTGGGAACATCAAACCAGCTGTGGGGTTTGAGCTTCTCCATGTACTGTTGAGAACATATGCCATACCCATCATACACACAGGGAGGGTAGGCTAGAGCCAGTTTCCACAGGTCTGGTGAACTTTGTAGGAATTGCTTGGTTGGGCATGGTTTCAGCTACAGATGAATCTCATATTTTGCAATGGACTTCAAATTAATATTAGAAAGACAAAGCATGAAGCTTAAGGATGCAGTTCATAGAATCATAGAATGGCTTGAATTGAAAGGGACCTTAAAGATCGCCTAGTTCCAACCACCTCCTACTAGACCAGATTGTTCAGAGCCCCATCCAACTTGGCCTTGAACACTGCCAGGGATGGGTGATCCACAGCATCTCTGGGCCACGTGTCCCATTGCTTTACCACCATCACAGTAAAGAATTTTTTCCTAATATCTAATTTAAACCTACTCTTTCAGTTTGAAAGTAGTCTTGTGACTCTGTGCCCTTTTAAGAAGTCTCTCCATCTTTCTCATATTCTCCCCTCAGGTACTGGAGTGACACAATTAGATCACTCCAAAGCCTTCTTTTTACCAGGCTGAACAATTGCAGCTCTTGGCCTTTCCTCATAGCAGGGGTGCTCCAGCCCTCTGACCATCTTGGTGTCCCTCTTCTGGACTCATTCCAACATGTCCACGTCCTTCCTGTGCTGAGGACCACAGAACTGGATGCAGAGCTGCAGGTGGGGTCTCACCAGAGTGGAGCAGAGGGGCAGAATCCCCTCCTCACCCTGCTGACCATGCTACCATGCTGCTTTTGGTGCAGCCCAGGACATGTTTGGCTTTCTGGACTGCAAGCTGACATTGCCAAGTCACTCTCTCATCCACCAGCACCCCCAGGTCCTTCCCATCAGGGCTGCTCTGGATCTGCTCATCCCCCAGCCTGGATTGATATCAGGGATTGCCCTGACCCAGGTGCAGCAATTAATTTACATGCCCACCTCAGGAGCTGTCTCAGCCAAATTTAAGGTAATGGAGAGGACTATCCAATCTACCTGGCACAATTGTTCTAAGTCTACTAACCTGACACTGATAAATGCTATTGGTATGTGCAGAAAGAAGTTCAGTATGTTTATATTTGAGTGCACTGGAGTCTTAGAGCAGGATTTTAAAATGTAAAAAAGTAACAGGAAATACCAAATATCTCATCAACTCAGGATTTAGTTTGTCAAGTACTTCAAGTACTGAGCAGCCAGTACTATTCTTTTTTGTAACAGCCTGATATTAAAGCACTCAACTAAAAAGTGGAAATTCCAGGGTTCTTGGCCTCTTCAGTGTACTGAACTGCAGATCCTGACCCCGTGAGTCCAGATAAGTGGCTCTCACTATGCCCTGAAGCTGAAGTATAGCACAGTTTACCATTGTAAGGACAAAAAAGCAGGAACTCCAGGAACTCCTTATCACCAGGTATTTTCACAGTGCTTTTTAGTGCTTCCCCATATACAGAAGGGAGCATGTGGACAATGTCTCTTTTAGTATCCAAAATTAGAATGTATCTAAAACCAAACAAAACAAAAGGGCTATATTCCCATCACCTGGCTCCACCTAAAATTCACTGTGTCTTCTGTGTCCCATTTTCTGGCTGTGAGTTTTCTGAAGCATGTACTCAATGGAAATTTTAGCCTAATTGGAATTTAAGCTGCCTGAAAATAGCCCCAAGGCAGCACCAGCAGAATTTAGGGGAGATTGTCTAGCTTCAGTGAATCTGGGCAAATACACAGAGCCCTGGAATTCTTTTGCTGATACAAGGAGCTGGGCAGGATGCAGAAATGATGCAGGAGTCCAAATCCATCTCCTGTTCCCTTTCTGCTCCCTGAGCACAGGAAGAGAGTGTGTCAGGATGGGCAAACATATGTCAGGGAATGTGGTGCTCTGTGCTGGCAACACAGAGCTTCAGAGGATGTTACATGTGTGGGAGTGAAAGAGTTCTTTATTCATGCTTCAAAATTGTCAGTGTGAAATATTGTGATTATCATTTTAGATTTGACATGTATAACTCCGCATTTTTAAGGTAGTTTGAATGTAACCTAAATTACTCTTCCCCTAGCTATCTGGTAAGAATGAAATTCAGCTGTCACAGATAAGAGTAATGATATTTATTAATAGAATTATAATAGAACTTAAATGGGCAGAGTACATCAGGACAGGAGATCACAGTCCTTTAAGGATTGATTTATCATTAACTTCTATGAGCCTTTGTTATGCTAATGATAGATACATATTCCCCAAATCCTTTTGGTCTTTCCGTGCCTTACCCTTTGATTTCTTTATTAACTCTCTTCCCTTGTCACTACATGTTCTTGTTAATTCAGATCAGGTTTTGGAACTTGCATCATACTTTGCTTTTCTTTTACCAAAATGGTTTATTGAGTTCTCTGGCAGCTTATGTGCTTTCCCCTCTTTGCTGCATCTCCTGCCAGTGCTTCTAGACCTGTGGGGGAGCTGCCCCCAGCCAGACTCTGATTTCCTGGAAAACCTGCTCATGGGTTTCCTTTGTTCCTACAACATTCAAGGCAACCAACCTAATTAATCACTCCAAACCTTCATTAATAAACGTAATTGCAGTAATTTGGGGTAAACATGTTGATGTTTTCTGGACTACTGAATGTTTTTTTAAAACATGTAATTTGGTTTTTTAGGCATTTACATAAACATGCAATTTATGGTAGCCCTAGATGCTATGATTTTGCTGATGCTGAAAGTCCTTCACATTTCTAAAGTCAAGATTTGTGTTTAGGTGAATAGTCATAGACATGGGTGGTTAGCTCACAGTTAGCAAACACTGACCACCATGATAAAAGTCAATTGCAGCCTCCTTATCAGCAGCAAATGAAAAAGCTGTTTATAGGTAGTTATGTCTTTAGGGATATAAACAAGAGCAAAATAAATAGGTCAATGTAGATTATCAGCTGTAAGAATAGGTATAAGACTAATAGAAGGCTATAAGAAAAGCTATGAAGTACAGGACATTTTTCATGAGCTTATTTTAACATAAAAAGGAGGTTGTTTTGGGTTTTTTTTTCTTGGAACAGAATATACTGCTGTAGTGTGTAGCTACTTCCTTGTTCTTCGTTCAGTATAGGTATGCCTTGAAACATCATGTACTCTTTTTTGGAACTAGATATATATGAAACATCAGCAGCATAATTTTGCTCATGTGCTGAGCTCTGAACTCAGATGCAATTAAATATTCATCAGGATAGATACCCTGACTCTAGCTATACTTGTAGCAGCTATGAAAGATTAATTCAGTGTTATGTTTCTGTTTAAGGGAAGAGGAAAAATGAGAATTTATGTTGAAAATTTCAGGTTTCATGTTTAGAAATTATGATCCTTATGCTTTTTAAGGAGCCTGTAAGATAAATTATCTATATAGAGTTATATTTTTAATAAAATAATTCTCTTTCAAGAGACCTGTCCCAGCATCTTCCTTTGGGAGTACTTTGCTGTCTTTACCTTGTCATTTCAAAATATGCTGTTTCTTAACTGAATGTGCAGCAAATAACCTGCACACAAAAACTAAGGGCATTGCATAACAGAATGGTGAAGTTTTTCAGATGTTGTTTTATATTATAAATGTGACTTGTGTTTTCTGTTTTGTTGATACTAAGATTTTAAATTATATTTTTACCTGAGGGCGTAATAGTTTCTTTGAGGCAATTTCTAGTAGAATTCATTTATACAGTAATATTCCAAAAGAGAGGGGTTAAAGCAGCAACACAGACATTACAATTTCTGATCCTTGCAGGTCGGTTTTTTGGGGTTTTTTTTCCCTCCCACATTTTCCTTTTACAAAATGTACCTACATTATTAATGTATTAATGTAGTTTGGTCTCAGTACCCGTGTGGAATTTGGAGGGTGAATTTAATCAGCAAGTTTGAAGTCCTAATCCTTGTAAAGCCAGTACGAATAACAGGTGATATTAAGAGGACACAGTTGATGGTACCTGTTCCAACAATTGATGTAAATGTGATCTCACTGATTCTGTTTTTCCCTCTGTATTTTACAGAGCACATTAATTTAGAAGATGTCTTTGGTTTATAACTATTAGTGTTAGAAGGATAGAAAAAAGTTCAAAAAGATCTGAACATGATATGAAATGAAAGCCATTATCTATTTTATTGTCAAATTAGGGATTTGCCTAATAAATTAGATGAACTAATTTTAATTATGATTGTGCTGCAATTATCACACACTATATTGTATAAATAGGGTTCTTTTCTGAATTTCAGTAATAGATTTTTCTCCAGCTACACACTCTAGATTTTAGAATTGAAATTGTGACCAGGCCTACACTCTTAGAACACAGCAGGATAAGGATCATATCTTTAAACAGATTTCCTGGACCTCCTTAGGTGGGAGAAGGAACAAGCAAGGCCACAGTTTGAGCTCAACATTTGCTTGGTCTTCAACTTGGCTGAAAGAGGTGTCACTTGTAATGCATTTTCAGGTCCTTGCATGACAGTCAATGGCAGTTGCTTGTGGAACGATGGAAGGACAGAAGAGCTGAATTTCAATAATCTTTCTGTTTTGAAACAATAATTAGCTATCACATAGCTGTGCTGCCAGTGAGCTCGTTGCTGCAGCAGACTTTCAGTACAGTGATCAGCTGGATAAAATGGAAGGAAGCTTAAAAAAAAAACAAAAAAAGAAATTTCTGACAGAGGAATTTGAACAAACATAAAGTAAATGTCTCCATTGTTGTGTATTATAGTGGATGAGACACTCTATAGACAGAAAAGAGCAGCTTCAGGTTCACAAGCACTGGTCCTCATGGGGTACTTCAACGTCCCCAAGATCTGTTGGAGGGACAACACAGCAGGGCAAGTGCATTCCTGGAATACATTGAGAGTAAATTCCTTCTCCTGGTGCTGGAGAAGCCATTGGGGAGATACTCTGTGCTGGACTTTGTTCTCACCAGCAGGGAGGGGCTGCTGGGGAAGGTGAAACTCAAGGCTAGCCTGGGCTGCAGTGACCATGAAATGATGGAGCTCAGAGCCTTAGGGCAGGGAGGAGAGTGCACAGCAAGGTCTGGCCTGGACCTGAGGAGAGCAGACTTTACTTTTTCCAGGGAACTGCTCTGTGGAGTGCAGTAGAATAGAGCCCTGGGAGGAAGAGGGGCCCAGCAGACATAGTCCACATTCAAGGATCACCTCGCTCAATCATGCATTCCAATGAAGAGGAAGTCAACACAGTGTCCATGTCAGGAGGCTTGGAATTAGATCTTTAAGGTCCCTTCCAACCCAAATAATTTTATGAGTCTGCGATTCTATTTTGTATCAGTGAGAAAAGGAAGTTCATCTGGTGTTCTGTTAACTGAGCCAAAAGAAATTGCAGTGCTAAAGTCTATACCCTGTTGACATAAAATGGGCCTATTTTATTTTATTTTATTTTATATTTTTTATAGTAAACATAACTTTGTTACTTGGCTGTTTCAGGATATACAAAATAAGTGAATTCTACATTTTGTAATGCTAATTGGTATTGAATTAAATCATCCAGTCATGTTAATATTCAAAATAAGGTAGAATTTGTATTTTAAGTGTATAAAAGTAGCCAGGGAAGTTTGCAAAAAAAAATTATAAAATGCTTTTTTTGGGTCTAATTACAAGTCGATTGAAATTAGTACCTTTTGTATGTGAAAGTCCATCTGCATTTTGCATATAGATGCATTTCTCGGTAATTATGCCTTCTATGGCTTTTGTGGGTTTTTTTGCATGTTCATACTCTTTATGTCCACCTTCACTACCCATACACCTACATTTTTCTGTTCATATATTATAGGCAGTTGTCCACTCCCACTTGTACAATTTTTCAGCATACCAGTGATAATGCAGAACAATTCACCAAAATGCCATCCACAGAATTTCTGGTTTGGTTGGTTTGCCAGCTCAGCCAAAATACAAAGTTTCAGAAAGCTTCACCTTTTGCATTTCAGGATTATAACGATGAAATTCGCCAGGAGCAGCTGAGAGAGCTTTCATATTTGAACGGTTCTGAGGATTCATCACGTGGACGGGGCATTCGAGGAAGAGGGATCCGTGTGCCACCTGCAGCTCCTTCAAGGTGTGGTAACCTGAGCCATTATGTTAGTAGTTTACAAAATGTAAGCAATAGTAAAAAAAACCCCATCGTTAAAAAAAAAGAAAAAAAATACAGTTTCATACATATCCTGGTCGGTAAACCAAAATATCTATCTTCTGATAACTGGTGTGGTCTATAGTGTTCCAGATTTTCTGATCTATAGGTCACATGGCACAGTGAGTGACAACAGATGATAGCAGATTATGAAGACAGGAAAAGGATGTTTCTAAGAATACTTTTATGCTAGTACTAAGGCAGTATGGTCAGTAACATAAAATGTTTGGTCAAAATAATAGTGTAGTCAGAGAAGGCCTCATGGTCTAGGTGGAACTTTATTTGCCAAATAATTACTTTTTATACATATTACAGCTATACTGTCTGTATATACAAATATACCTATATAGATAAACTTCATTATATGTGTTGATGGGTAATCAGTTTTAAGTTAATTTGATTGGCATAATCTAAAAACTTTGGGGTGTGAATGTGCCTGAGTATTTTTTCATATCTAAAGAACATATATCTCTGCTTATTATTAAGGCCAGTGTAAAATTTGTTTTTCCCTGTGAACTCTTAAGAACTTCATTTCCTTGAGTATCTAAGTTACCTAGCTCCTTCTAGTCTTCTCTCCATAAAGGCAATTTCAAGATGAGTCCTAAAAAATGAACACTTTTTTTGGAGGAAATAGGATATGGGGATGCCTTATGTTGTGCTGACAAAGGAGTTGATCAGTAATTGAATGGGCTGATCTTTCCTATGACCTCTGTGGTTTTTTCCCTGAGGGTGTCTCTCATGTTTACCATCAGTTTTTCCTACATGAGCTTTTTAATTGGCAGTGTGATGCACTTACACAGAAATTTTTGCAGTTGGCATTCATGACCATCTTCTACTCAAAGAGTATCTGGGTTCAGTCTTCCTGACATCCAAGATCTCTGAACAGCTTGACTTAATAATGCTGTTCAGAATGTCACTGCAGCAAACTAGCAGCTTTTAAATTGGCTTCAAAGCATAATTGGTGGAGTTCTGGCCTCCAATTCCTGCAAAATGCCCAGATGATTGAATCAGTTACACCGATCCTGTAATCTTGGATGCCTTCCCTAATTTCCAGTCAAAAATCCCGGGAGAATATTAAAAAAGAACTGTTGAAGCAAGTCCAGAGGAAGGCCAAAAAGTGGTCGGAGGTCTGGAGCACCTCTCCTTATGAAGTCAGGCTGAGAGAGATGGGTTGTTCAGCCCAGAGAAGAGAGGGCCCCAGGGATACCTCATTGCAGCCATTCCATATAAAAAAAGGGCTAATAAGAAAGAGAGAGACTTTGTGCTAGTCTTAAATGAAAAGAGGTTGGACATAGGGAAGAAACACTGGAAAAAGTTGTGGGTGCCCCATCCCTGGAAGTGTCCAAGGTCAAGTTGGACATATCTTTAACGATTCAATCTAGTGAAAGATGTCCCTGCCCAAGGCATGGGGTTTTGACTGGAGGATCTCTGAAGGTCCCTTCCAGCACAAACCATTCACTGATTCTGCGAGTCTAAAATCATCTACTGAAACTTGTGGTAAAGTAACGAACACCACAAGGTAATGCAGTGGGTTTGGTTGTCTCAGCAGGGAACAAGCCACAGTTCCTACTGCTACAGGAGACCTGAGTTCCATTCACAGCTGTTGATCTGGGTGTCATGCAGGGTTGTTTTACCTGGCGTTCACAGTCTTCCAAAAAGACAGCACACCAGGAGCATATTGCTGTCACACAAAACTCACAGACTGCTACCCTGATTTATCCCCCTTCTGTTTCATCACATGATATAGATATAAGTCTTTCTAAACAGCATCAGCTTCTTCTGACTTACTAATTTGTACAGCAAGGGAGATACAGCATAAGTAGCCCAGAGGATGCTAAACCTCTTTCCATGCTTGTCTATATGCTCTATTCTCTCTGTGCAGTGGGGGAAGGTAGAATCCCACACTACCAATCCTTTGTGCTGAACTAAGTTAGAAAGGAAGAAAAGTTATTCCTCTCCTTTTATATTCTTCCTCAACTTTGCCTTGCAAGTTTCTGTTGTCCTGCAATATCTTCTGCCAATCCATTTCTCTCACTCACCAATAAGCATGAAAATGAGAGTGATGACTGCTCTTGTAAAATAGTTTGAGAGCAACAGAAGAGGTTCCTCGTTTTCTTCATCTTCTGGAACTGCTTTGGAGTAATTCTGCAACCCTGTGAATTACAATGATTCAGAATCTAATTAGTACAAGCAACAAGAGGATCAGGTGCAAAAGGCACTGGGTAGTTTAAAAATAATATCTTTCCATAATATGAGTTCTGCCTGAGATGTTGCCTCAAAGTGCTTGACATTGTAGCTGCCAAAACCCCAGAGTTACATGATGCTTTAAATAGTAGTAAAAACGTGAGAGCCTTTAAAATGGGGACACGCCAGAGTGATCATTGCTTTCTGCTCCCCGCAGGGGCCGTGGGGGAGCCATTCCCCCCCCGCTGCCTGGCCGAGGTGCCCAAGCGCCCCGAGGAGCGCCGGTGACACGCGGAGCGCTCCCCGTCGCCCCGGTGGCCAGGGGCGTGCCCACCCCTCGGGCCAGGGGCGCCCCGTCCGTGCCGGGTTACCGACCGCCCCCGCCGCCCGCACACGAGCCCTATGAAGACTATGTAAGTAAATGCCCTCATTCACAACCCGTGAGCCAAGCTCTGCCATGGACATGGCGTCCTTCCGAGATGGAATAGTCCAGGCCAAAAGAGAAAGCTCCTCTGTCTCTAACGCTTTTCCCTGCAGGTGAACGGCAGTCTGGGTGATGCAGTGTGTCTGCAGGCCTGTGCTTGGCAATGTGGGTTTGTAGTTTGTTCACAGCTTAGTTTTGGATATGAGAGCTCATGCTGGATAGTTCTTGGGGTGTCACAAAAGAGAAATACAGATATTCTAAAATATGTATTGTATACTTAAAGTCAGTTTTTACTGTAACCAGGGTCCTAAGAATAACAGCTTACACACTTTGTGAGAAAATGAGGAGGTGGAGGGGAAGCAGGCTGTTGTTCCAAATCCTTTTTATTACATATTTGTATTCAACACTGTGCTACAGATACATAACAAATAGAAATTCAGGTAGTTTTCATGAAAGCTGATACAATGATTCATCTTTAGCCAGGAGCAGTACTAACTGACTGTCACCTTTTCTTATGAGGTGTTAAAAATAATTGTGCTGTACACATCAAAGCTTTCAAGTCATCCTCATTAATGTTTCCTCCTGGAACTATCACCATAACAACAGATATCCAAATAGAGAAGAAAGTGCTATCAAATATGATGTCTGAATTTTTCCAGCCATGGCAAGTCCAAGAGTAGTATGAACGTCCAATCTATTCCCTAATACTACCACCAGGGAAAGATGCACTTTTATTCAGTTAATAGTCTTCCTAGAACAGAAGGAAGGAGAATGAATCAGAAATTATTCTTTGTTTTTAAAGCTTCACTCAACCATGTGTATTTGTAATGTAGCGACTAGATCACAGCCACTTCAAATCAGGGATGCACATTCTCTTAATTCTAAGAATCACAATTGAGCAACAGCAGCAAGAAAGGAGGGGGGGAAAAGTCACTCCTCTATTACTTCAACACATTTTCCATTAATGAATGAGCTAAAAGTCCTGCTAAGAAATGGAATTTCATAAGTACACACTTCCTTGACAGTGTATTATTGTCTGTTAGTATCAAATGTATGAGACCTTCCTTTCTGTGCAGATACAGAACCCTTGTAACATAAAATTAGGATTATAATTGAAGTAATTTCTTTTTTCATTTACAGTAGTAGTAAATGTCCTAGAGTATTAACCATCTTCTAGGTAGCATTTCTTGCACTTTTTCTGGATGGTAAATGTATGGAAAGCAAAATGAGAGAGAAGTTGAGGCAGATGGATTATCCAGGTTAGAAAGGCATTCAGCCAGTTCCCTGTATTTTTGAAATGCCCACACTCTCAGGAGCACAAAACATAGACCCAATTAAAATAGTCAGTTTAATTTGTGATACATTAGTCCAGTAAAAACGAACATATGTGTTTGTGGGTTTTTTCCCCCTTCTTAGACAGCAGCTAAAAAAGTGCTGCCTTCTTGGTCAAAATTCACGTTTTGGAGATCTTCCATCTCCTGTGTCCTTTCAACATCTCTATTCCACAGCTAGGAATATATTAGCTTGCTATCATGCACCAGTTTGCAATGAAAATTTCTTGTTATTTTATAGAAGTTTATAAGTTCAGTCTAAATAATTTTCTGGGCTGAGATAATAACTAGAACTCTGATGCTATGCTGTTACAAGGAAAAGTTCACTGTCATATATCTGCGTATAATATTGAAAATGATGTTTTAGGGAAAATATATTTATTTTGTGGAAAGTAATCAACACATTTTTTCTTCCCAAATAAACCATATAATAAATTAGATGCTTGGCTGGGCACTAAAAGCAAGTGAATCTATTTGTGGACCTCCAGCAAATGTCATGTGTAATTGTTGTTCTTTACCCCTTAATCCTACAGATGAAAAACTAGTTTATAAGGAATAATTTATCCAATTCACTTTTTTTTTCCTGCTTCTAAGCAACCCATAAGTATATTAGAATTTCCTTATGAGTTTATATTTTTCATTTTTGGTTACAGTATTTCACACCATTTTTTTCCTACTATTTGCAAGCACCATTGGTTTGATTAGTGGTACATATGAATGCACTGTCATTGATTGTGAGTATCCATATTCTGTATTTTTGCTTGTTTTTTGCTCTAATGAAATATAGTAACTTGAATGCTGATCTGAAAGTGAATTCAAGAAATAGTATCGAGTGGCTACAACAGATTTTTTAAAAATGTTTAGACAGCATTTCCTGAAAAAAAATCTTTAGCCATTTGCTGAGCACTACTAATCAGAGAATGTATTGACTGTTTGACCTTGAAACATCTAACTATTAAAATTGGTTTGGATAAGCATTTAAAAGTTTGGATTATCCACTATATAAAAATTTTGAGGTTTCCGATGGCCTTTCTGAGAATTCATAAAAGCAGATGTCTGAAGGTTTCTCAAGAAATGTCCTGTCATTGTGGTGAATATATATTCATGTGCAAGATACTGAATGTCAGGCCTAGCCAGAGAGAAAAACATTTGGAAGAACTTTCAGAAAAGAGGGCTGGAGAAGGAAGGAGGAGTGACTCACCTCGTGCCTTTTTCTTTCCTTGCCTTTGAAACTTGCTTTATGTTGAGTGCACCCTAGATTCTATCTTAGAGGAACTTCTTGCTCACAGGAAGAGAAGGTACTAACATTAGAAATACATGCAAAGGGAAAGTAGTTACTATGTGAACTTTTCTTCACTTTAAAAGCAGTTAATTGGCTGTGAATCTGGATAGAGAGTGTATCTGGCAGCTGCCATGCAGCTTTTGGGATCAAGAGGGTTTGTGACCCAGTGTTGGGCTTTAACTGAAGCTAACAACTAAGCCGCACGCCCGTGCTCACGTCTCTGCAAGGTCAGGGACAGACTAAGAAGTGAAAAATGTTGGGTTGAGACCAGATAGTTGTAGTGGGTTGGCACTGGCTGGATGCAAGGCATCTCTATCACTCCCCTCCACAACTGGACAGGGGAGACAAAATATAATGAAAGGTTCAAGAATTGAGATAAAAACGGGGAGAGAAATCACTCATCAAAGTGAGTGATACTATCAAGGGCAAAAGAGACTCAGTTTGGGGTTGTTAATTGAATTTATTACCAACAAAATCAGAACAGGATAATGAGAAGCAAAATAAGACCTAAAAAACACCTCCCCTCCCATACCCCCATCTCCTTCCCAGCTCTGCCCCTCCCCAGGCACAGGGAGACAGGGAATGGGGCTTACAGTCAGCTCATCCCAGGTTGTTTCTGCTGCTGCTCAGAGAAAGGAGTTCTACACCTGCTCCAGCATGGGATCCTCTCTCCACAGGTCTGCCGATTCCTGCCAGGAGCCTGCTCCAGCACAGGCCACCCATGGGGTCACAGCCTCCTCTCAGGCATCCACCTGCTCCAGTGTGGGGCTCCTCCAAGGGCTGCTGGTGGATCTCTGCATCCCCATGGATCTCCAAGGGCTGCAGGGGCACAGCTGCCTCACCGTGGGCTGCACCAGGGGCTGCAGGGGAATCCCAGCTCTGGCAGCATCTGGAGCATCTCCTGCTCCTCCTTCTGCACTGACCTTGGAGTCTGCAGAACTGTTCCTCTGACATGTTCCTCTCACCCCACTCTTCTCTGGCCACAATTACATCTTAGCAATACCTTCTTTTTCTTCTTCTTCTTTTTAAGTTTGTTATCACAGATGGGTTGCTGTCAACTGTGGTTGGCCCAGACTTTGCACATGCTGGTTCTGTCCTGGAGCTGGCTGTCATTGGCTCTGATGATCATGGGAAGGTCTTCTGGCATCTTCTCACAGAAGCTCCCCCTGTAGCCCCCTCCCCCACTACTAAAAGTTGGCCACACAAACCCAATAGAACAGTTACATGGGTAGACAGGGGGGTGGATTGAGAACTGGCTGAATGGCAGATCCCTGGGGGTGTGATCAGTGGCACAGGGTCTAGCTGGAGGCCTGTCACCGGTGGTATCTGCCAAGGTTCAATACTGAGGTCAGTATTTTTTAAGGTATTCATCAGTGACTTGGATGAAGGAGCAGAGGCCTCCTCAGCAGGTTTGCTGATGACACACAGCTGGGAGGAGTGGCTGGTACTCCAGAGGGCTGTGCAGCCCTTCAGAGGGACCTTGACAAGCTGGAGAGATGGGCAGAGAAGAACCATCTGAAACTCAACAGAGACAAATGCAGGGTACTGCACCTGGGGAAGAATCATGCCAGGCACCAGCACAGGCTCAGGGCCGACCTGCTGCAAAGCAGCTCTGTGGAGAAGGACCTGAGGGTCCTCTAAAGGCTGAGGTCTTGTTGGTAGCTTGTGAAACAGGCAATAGGCATGACAGATTGAGATCCACGATTTATACAGAAGTGATGAGTACTTCAGTACTCATTTATTGCCTGTTGAGGCAATAAATCATAGAATCATAGAATCATAGAATAGTTTGAGTTGGAAGGCACCTTACAGGTCATCTAGTTCCAAACCCTCTGCCATGGGCAGGGTCACCTTTCTGGACCAGATTGCTCAAATCCCCATCCAACCTCATGTTCAACACTTGGAGGGATTGGGCAACTTGACTGGGCAAAGGCACTGTTTTGCATGGTATATTTTGATCTGAGCATCCAGACTTTTCCATTTAAGATTAAATATTAGAAGGGTACTTAATCCAATCTAAGCCAAAATTACTTTTGCTTTTTGATCTGGTTTGGAGGGCGTTTGACTCTGAATCTAAATTTTTTCCTTCTGAATCGGAATCTAGTAATGAACTGTCCAGTGATATTTTTTCTTTATATTTTTTTAGAAGCTAGGGTGAGCCTTTCTAAGAGGTCTGATGTGAGTTTTGAAGTGACTTATCACTTGTTCCCTTACACCAGATGGAAAGAATTACCAAAACAGAATATATTTGAGACTAAAATAGACATTGCTTTTGTATTTTACCTCCACTTGCATTTTCACTCTTGGATAAAAAAGAGGACTTTTGCACAGAAAGACACTCATCATAATATGAATACTTAGATGAGCTTCTTGCTTTTACAAACAAATGTATAATTTGTTTGCAAGGAATAGGCCTGTCTGTCAAGACACTGTGAAGCTATGACAGCTCCTAGGTCTAGGACAGCCAGATTAAGGAGCAATTTTAAATGCAAATATTCTCTCTCGCCTCTCAGTTCACTGATCAAACCAGCCAGATGCAGATTCCTGTTATCTTCTGAAATAAGTGGAGAGCAGTGCTTTTACAAAGTCACTGGAATAGAACCACACAATGAGATAGATTGTGCTTTTAATGTCATGTGGTTCTTCCTCTCATTTCAAATTATTTGATATGAAAGCAAATGCCACATTCAACTGTTTTTTTAAAGATCAATGGTTATTTACATTTTTCAATAGTTTTCAAACTGAAACAGCTATGCTCATGCTTATTCAGTGCCAATGCAGACAATGAAAAGACTAACAATAAGACGCCTTTTGTCACACTTTAGGATTTTAAAAAGAATAATCAACATCTACATGTGACTGCAATCCACAAAATTGCTGTGCAGAGGCTTTGCTTAATAATTTAAATGGGAATTCTTAGTGCCTTTAAATCCATTCTGTTTGCCATTCCCGGATGTAGATGGAAACTATATAAAGACCTAAACTTCCTATTCATGGCATGTTTTCTCCTGTACTACTGCTATAATAAATATGTTCAAGCGAGCAATTTCTACTTTTGAAGCCCATTCCTATAATCACAGTAGGACATTGTCAATGAGTGTGAGGCCTGGACAACTAAGAAGACTTTTAAGGTTGTTCCAGACCTTAAAACAGTGAAACATATTGGATATAAAAATAGGTAACAGGGATTACTTTCTTTTTCTTTTTTGTTTTCTAAACTGGTATTTCCAAGTTTTAAGATGTATCGCTTATCTATCTCTATGCCTTTTTTGGGTGAGAAAAAAAAAATCAATGAAGAATGTTCTGAGACTAAAGATCATTTGAATAAAGCTGGAATTATAGACATGGGAATCTGCATGGCTGAACAACTTATTGATTAAATATGATTGATTAGCTATTTATGTCCAAGGCACTTAGAAAAAGTGCTAAGCTGTATTCAGCTTGTATCTGCTGTGACTTGAAAAATCAAATTTTCTTTTTAGTACAATAGCGATAAACAGGATAATATTTATATTATCTTAAAGACAATACTGAGGTTTAGAAGGATGCTGTGAGATGAAGGTATAGTGGATTTATTCAGATTTTGGATAATATTGTCCATGAAAAGTATAAATATATTTATTGTGAAAAAATCCAGCAACATAAGTACGGAGTTAAAGTACTGGCAAAATTTTAATGTTTTTTTAAGAGCAGAATCCACAGTCAGCACTAAATCTTTAGTGTCTGGGAACCTGCAGGTCTGGAGTTTTTTGCTTACCTGTGCAAACTGAAGTTTGTATCTTATTCATAGAGATCTTAGACTGAGTAAATAAGGCTTTCCTCATGAGACCAGAAGAACTGTCCTGAGAGCAGTGCAGTACGAACTGAATACTGCTTTCAGACTGAAATTCACTGCTGTGAATTTCTCACATATTGATAATGTGATCTAAATCAGACTTTATTATATTATTTTCTTGATTTGAATTGATTTGTTTCTATTTGATTGTCTTGATTGTAGTTATTCAATGGACTTCACTAATAAAATACACAAAACTCTAATATCAATTTATTAATATTTCAGAAATATTTTTTGTGGAGAATAAGTTCTTCTGTCATCTCCTTCATGCTGTCCTTACTTGGCAGAAAGTATTCTCTCCTTGACATTAGTTACCAAGTTTTCAGATAAGAATTATTTTCTGTGCTAGACAGAATATAAAAGAAAATGCTGATGCAGCTGTACATGTTTTAGTATTATAAATGATGTTATTACAAGTACAATGTAATAAATATTTATATTTGTTATATAGAGATCCAAGTGAAGGGCATCTCTCAACAGATGATGCAGCCTGCATATGGCCCTTAAATATTCATAGTGTATGCAGTTGTATTCATAAGATCCTGCATAAAAAATACATGCAGTGTTATTCACAGAGCCAAATTTGTCTGCACCATGCAATGCACCATTTGATCATTGAACAGTGTGATTGTTCAGGGGCCTGTTACCAAAAATACATATCTGCTGTCACTTAGCTCAGTCACAACTTGTCACTCAGTCATTTATTTGATGGAGAACAGTCTAGATTGGTACACAATAACTCTACAGCCATTTGCAGGCTAAACATTATCAGTTGACTGTATCTCCACCCATATTATCCTTTCCCGACAGACTGCAAAGCAAAAAATATGTTTTTGGGGTTTTTTTTAACAAAGTTATACAAACTTAAAGAATTTTTCTTCAAGACTTGGGACAAGTTTGAATTAATTAGAATTATTGAGAGTTCAGCTACTCTGAATTCTGCTCAGTTAGAAGGAAGCCTTGGGCTTTTCCTTTCAATTCTCAAAGTTACTTAACGAGATGTAGTCCACTGAGGTACTAAAAAGCTGAACAATTTTGGAAGGTTCATCAGTTTCCAGGGCGACAGACACATCTGCACTCAGTAAGTGCAGAGACTTCAGCTGTGCCAGACAACTACAGGAGCTTTGAGCTCTGTTTTTGGGAAGGGCTCTGGAGAGTAAGATGCCATGGCACTTAACATTAGCACACCAACATTGCCTCCAGCATGCCTGTTGTTCTTGTGTTTTTCAGTCTAGCCTTTGGTGAACTAGATTAGGGGCTTCTTATTAAAGTAGATATACAGAGGGCTCTTTATATCAATAGACTCCATGTACAGATGACAGAGAGCTTCTAGTTTGTGTATTATTTATGAGGAATTTGCATTGTAGCTAAAATTTAAGCTTGATTAATGTAGTAAAATGCACAGTTTAGGAACTGTTTCATGTTAATTGAAAACTTACATGGGTTGTTCAAAAACAGTATTTGGGTTTTACTGGAATTTTCGGGCCATGTATTTAGAAACCACTTCCTCTTGCAAGAGCTTTCATCAGAGTTCAATACATTTGTGATATTGTCATCTTGCAAAATATTCTTCTTCCTGAAACTGTAGAGATACATATTTAGCAATTGCACTTATGATAAAATACAAATATTACAGACCACAGTTCAGTTTCATTCATTGGCTAATGGGACTTTTAGCCAGTTGCCTATATCCATACACTTATTGCTTACTCAGGAAAATGGAAGAAGAGGAAATGGATCTGATAAAATTAAAGGCCCAAACAGAAGCCTGTATCTTTTTTCCCTTATTCTGTTGGTTGCATTTGCAGCTCTGAATTTCCTAAGTTATACTTAGGAAGAAAAAGGTTTGGGCTGGATTATCTCATGGATTGGCACCTCCCCAGCAATATGCCTGTTCTTTCTGCGTATTTAAGGAATGCTCAAGTATATATGAGAGCTTTTATTCTCATAGATCTAGGAATGTATGTAAAAACCCTGAATGGATGTTGACATAGACAAAGCTGACTAGAGCTGTGCCTGGAACTCAGGATATCTGCTGATAACCCTGCAGCTTCTTCCCTAGCAGCATCATGTCAGTGTCCTGTTACTGCTTTTGGAAGGAGGAGGTTTGACTCTCCAAATCTCTTAGTATTTCCAGTAAATGTTTGTATCAGTATAAAGATATGTGCTTACACTCTGATACAGATATATAGATATAGATATATATATATATATATGTTATCTGTAGCTACATCATAGAAAAATACTGTCCATTTCTTCCAGCCCATCTGTTTATAACAACTTGATGCTGCACAGAGCTCCTCTACAGCAAGCAACATGCATGAGGAACTATGTAAGGAATCAGTCTGAAGGATCAACGACCTAAAAATTAAAGCATTTATTTTCTTTCATAACAATACAGTTTGGGGGAAGAAATGTAAATATAGGAAGGAAAAGAAAATACTAGCAAGTGTCCTAAAGGAGTGACTTAAAAGAGCAGTTTTACTTGTGCAATGAGATGGACTGGATGAAGGACACTCTTCCTTTTGTTTAGCAATGATGGTATTAAAGTGACTGGAATATTCATAGGAATACCTCTGTCATATAGGTAGACCAATGTAGTTCTCAAACACGCTAATTTAAAAAAAAAAATTATTTATATTTTATGAAAGGTGCAGACTTAGTGTACCTCTTAAAACTGCAGCAAAAACATTGTGAGAATTGATTTTGTTATGAAGCACAGTACCTTGAGTTTGACCTACAGGACTCTTAGAGAGTGCAGCAATCACTAGAAGAGGGAGATGCACTATAAAAGCTCCAGGACAATAAAGTAAAAGAATAGAGATGAAAAATGTTCTTTCTCCATACAGGCCTGTTTTTTTCATTATGAAATTATGGTTGCCTGCATTTTAATAGCTTTTACAAACACTGTAAGTGCTGTTACTCATAGATACCTACTGCTGTTTTGTAGCTCTTGTTATGGTGTAAAAATCTGTGGAGTGCCACATCTGAAATCATAGAGTGCAGTGGGGCTTTATTTAGTGAAATTATATAAATAAATGCTTCTTGTATAGCAGCATCAACAGGGACCCAAGCATGACCCTGTACTACTTTGTGCAGTAACATCAAACCACATTTAAATATTTCTTAAATCAGTATATCTGTGCAAATACATAATAACATTATGTATAAGTTCCTGAAAAAGTGCTTGAGTTGTAGCTTTGGTGTCCATACTATCCTCCAACTCTTTCTGAGCCACTTAGTGAGGTTCTGTAATGAAGATATTAATAAACCATTAGATAATATACTAACATGAATTCTTTTGATCACCCAGTCTTTGTCAGATACAAATTATTTAGGTCTAAATGGGGACATAGAAGCCTAAAGGTTAGAAACTCCATATTGTGTTATCTTTTATTTGGATTTTCCAATCCCTTATAATTGTCTCTAACTATTCAGTCTTGCAGCTTGTAGAATCCAAATTTTTAGAAAGCTGAAGTGAAAAGAAAAAAAAATTAAACAACGAGATATACCAAAGTGAGTCTTATTTAGGGCAAATATATGAAATAATGTACTATACTGAAGTATTTTAATATTTTAGTTTCTTTTAATATGTATTAGAATCTCACTTCTTTTCCCAGTTCCTTTTCTCAGGTCTTTCCTTTTTCTACCCAGAAAACCTCGAAAAACCACATTATGTACACTACTTACTAATCTTTCTGAGGACTGAACTGTAAAACAAGCAGGTATACATTTGAACAGTGCATATTTGGCTACTATAAAAATAAATTGGCCAAGTCTGATGCTTCACCATTTTACTCAAGATTGATCTCTACGATGTCATGTAGCCCGTGAACTTGTCTTTATTAGGACTTTGCATGTGTATACCAATCCTCACACATGCTGCAGCAGGAAGTTTTCTGAAAAAAATAATATATTTAAAAGAAAATACATTGGAATTCAAACTGCATTTCTATTTTAGCAACCAGTTGCCGTCAAAAATTTTACTTTTTGGACAAACACTGTTTGCACAATTTAACTGACATGCAGAATTAAGATGCACACTTCTTTCTTTTGATACAAATATTTTTTTAAGAATAGATAATTCCCTTTGTACTACATGTTTGCAAAAAAATTTCAGAATTAGTCTTGGTTGGCTTTGCTTTTCTTGACAAAATTGTTCATATATGTGAAAGCTGAACAGATTCTTTTAGTTTTATTTAGCTATAAATAACAATGAAAGAATAAGTGTTTATAAATTAAAATTAGCTTTGGAAATTGGGATTTGCAAGTATTTTGACAAAACTGCACCACTTAACAGATAATATGCAAATAAAAATATTATAATCAAATGCAGGTAAATCAAGTTTATGTAAATCAGGCTGTAAGGGAGATGCAGAAGGGATCTGTGTTTCATTGCTAGTTAAATTTTGCCAAATTTAGGTGTGGACACTTCAGCTCAGAGAATGAGAAAAATAAAAATAAGGAAAAACCACAGAAATCACTGAAATGCAGTTGTTGAGCCTGAGCGCATCTATCAAATAAATTAGAAGCAGCAAAACTTTGGTCATTTTTCACTTTCCTTGAACAGCCATTTTGCTTTCTTGCAAGGCCACCTTTCATGCAAACACCCTAAACAAATAAATCCAAAAAGCCATTTGGAGCTTTTCTAATTTATTACTCTTGAGGTGCCAATTACACATCGTCACTTTTGTAAAAGCAACAAAAGTGGCTTGTGTGTGCTAAACATAGCAAAAGCAGGGGAAAAAAGGTAATTTTCATAGAGTTTTATTCATTTCACTCAGGTTCCAATTGGTATTTTCTAAGGAGTAAAAAATCTCCCATGCAAGTGATGTGTCTTGCATTTGCATAGTCTTATTGTGTATAGTTGTGATCTATATTTACAAGTGAGGTTACTACATTGGTAGCTGTAGCCAGGAACTGTATGGCTGAATCAGTGCTTAGAATCATAGAATCATTAGGGTTGGAAAAGACCTCCAAGGCCATCACATGCAATCTTTGACTAAATACCACCTGGGCAGTGAAATCATAGCACTGAGTGCCATGATCAGCTGTTTCTTGAGCACTTTCAGGGACACTGACTTCGGCACTTCCCTGAGCAGCCCCTTGCAATGCTTGACAACCCTTTCATTATGGGAGCTGTTTCTGTTTCCATCAACAGTGCAGTATCAAGGGGAGTGAGAGTGTTTTCCTTGGGCTGAAATACCTTGCAGTCCAGGGGTATCCACTTGAGTTGGGAGCATCAGGAATGAAGTAGAGGAAAAACTGCAAGTCAGTCTCACATCTTGGATGAAAGAAATCCTGGATTAAAAAAAAAAAAAAAAAAAAAAAAAAAAAAAAGAAAAAAAGTGAAGGGACTACCTTTATTCCAGTCTTCTAGATTCTTTTTTATAGATTCAAGCTCTTGCAGAACACCTACAGAAGTAATGTACCTACTTCTGCACTACAGCAGGCTCAGTTCTGGGAGCAGGATTTGCCTTCCTGTGAGCTAAACAAGGGCACCTAAGTGGAGAGGATCAAGGGTCATTCAATGTTCTCTTGTCATCCTTGCCAAAAGGACAGCTAAAGGGTACTAAACAGTACAGCACTGTGGGTACCATTCTTAATTCTCTAAGTTTCCCTGTATATCTTTCAAGAAAGTATATTCGTCTTGGATGTAACCAATGCCTGCATGTTTCCTTTGTTTATCCAGGATCCAAATATTTGATCCTGGATCCAAAAAAGATCCTAAATTACACAAAATTTGCAAACAAAGCAGGCTTCTAAGTCCTTAAATTACTTCTGAACAGAGGATTTAAATTCTAAATGACTTAGATTATTTTTACATGCTATTCATTTTGTAGAAAACTTACAAGGGAGGGGGGAAAAATTATTTTAGCTTTTTCTGAAACAATCCTGCTTATCTGTTTTGACAAAGTCTATGACCTTTCTAAGAGGAAGGTAGACTACACTGTGGCAAAGAGGCAATACTGTTTCGATAGTCCTTGATTGAATGAGGATGTTTAGATAAAATTCAGTTTTGAAAGAAAGGCCCTACTTCTCTAAAGGCCCTACTTTCTTTCCTCAAGACCTCAGTAGTTGTGTACAGAGTATGTAGTCATTTGTTGTTTGTGTTGGTAGAAGGGAATTGATACAAAGAACTAAGCTTCTACTCTCTTTGGAAAATGCCAGCTCATCCATCCTTGATCAGAATATTTGAGGATAAGCAAACAGATCACTGAATAAAGTCTGAGAAAGTGTTTTACATTCTGTAGAGCAGAAATATTAATGAAAGCTGAAAGCTCTTACAATAAACTTCCCAGCTTAAGTAACATGAGGTTTTTGCCTCCCTATTTGGGGGAATATCTCATTGAACAATTTCCTTGTGAGCTTTGTATCTGTGTTGCCACAGTAAGTATGAATGTACACACTTGTATGACTCAGGTGTTGAGTAGCTATGACATAAAGCTAGAATAATATTTTGGGAAGGAAATCACCTTCAAGAATTTTTCATGTATTTTCCATTCTCTCAAAATGATTATGGAATAATTTGTTTTGTAAAGAAGGCTTTAGCTCTTCTACAAGTGCTGGTTAATTTTACAGTGTAAGTTTCATTACTGTTATATTCTTGAACTCTCCTTAGATTTGCTGGCTTTCTTAGAAAGATAAAATGAAAAATCCAAGCATACAGTATGATTCTAAGTTCAAAGCATTATGAACCTAATGCTTATTTATTTCTTGACATCTGCCTGGTGCAGCCTATAATTTTATGATTCCTTCCTAGCTTCCTTATTAAGGAAAAAAAATCAGAAATTTATTGTAAAAAATTCTGAAAAGAAAGCAAATGTTGTAGCCTACTTCATCCACTGAGAGGAAGAGAGTATAGAGGTAAAGAAAATTAACACTAAATTAACAAAACCAGCAGGATTCTCAGTGTTGTTCTTTAATCATCAGAGTGCTTAAGACTGTATTTATGTATACTATCTATTTGACTCTTGGAGATAGGGATTGTCACATTTTATATTGGCAGGTGGTCATGTAAACAATGTAATAAGGCAAAAAAATCCATAAATGAATCACTGTTAATACAAAGTGGCTATTCTGAAAAAATAAGAAAAGTGAGAACAGTTGCATTTTTAGCTATTTCCAGGAAAATTACTGCTGGGTGGGCTGAAGCAGGCTTTGGTACCTTAAGATACTCCTAGCTGGGCCACCCAGCAAATGATCAAGAATGTTACTATGTCATCCTATTCTTCTCAGCAATAAGCCTAAAAATCTTGAGAAATCTGGGAATAGCAGTAATAATTTTCAAGCCTGATTCAATCAGCAAGAAGTTACTGTGAAGCAGATACATTTTTTCCAAGGATGGAATTAGAAAGACAGTGGGATGAAGCTCCAAGATGTTGCTGATGTTACTCTGGTAGGTACCTGGGGGTCAAGAGGAGGGGAAATCTCTTGCACTGCACACAGGCTGAGGCTGCAATAGAAGCTGTAAACCTCAAAGTAATATTTCAGTGTGTGCCAAGCAGAAAAGGACTTGTCCCAGGATTGTGGTGCAACATGCTCTTTCAACAAGATTTTTGAGTAGACTCAGTCAACAAGGGCAGGGTATCTCTGTCAGACAAAGCAGAATATTGAATAATTGCCAAAATGTTAGTCCAATCCAGCTATGGATTTATTGAACTTGATTTATTTATTTTAATTGATACAGTTGCTTCCAGGATTTTAGATTAGCCATTTAGATATAAATATGCCTAAAGCAAATCACGTAAGTCAAATTGACTTTGGATTTGAGTTTCTTGCCCTTTATAGTCCTTGGAGGAGTACAAGTACAGATAAATGCCAAACAAAAAGCCTTGTTTAAATTTAATTAGGCAGCTGTCAATGACGCAGGAGCTATCCTTTACCAGTCTTGGAGAAAAAAAACTCATCATGGGTTATCTTTCAACTAAGAGGCTTATTGAGCAAAACAGGAATGTAAAGATGATTCCAAAGCGTTCTGGCCACTCTCTGAGTTGCCCTTGTGATTTACAGCCACAATACCATTCCCTGCATGAATTTCAGGGCATAACAATCTGTCAGCTCTCAAAGCTATAAAGTCATCCCTTGGAGATAACTGAGCCAGTCTCACAGTGATGGTTATTTCAGAACATGACTGTAATTTATTTGCTTAAAAATTACAGGTTTTGTTGTTTGGAATGTCCTGCTTTAGGTGTGAGACTAATTATCCTATTGAACTAGAAATGATAAGAAACTGTAGGTACTAATCTAGACTGAAATAATGTATCAGATCCTTTTCACAGTAAATAGGAACTGAAAACTGCCCATAAAGAGCGTGCAAAATAAATTGGATGTTGTAACTAAGTTATTTATTGAAATGTTAAAATGTTCACAATATTTTTTACTAAGATATGGGAAACTAGAGAGTTCAAACTCTCTTCAGTTGTGAAGTGCTAGGATTATTTTTTATTTATGTTTATCTAAGATTCCAAAGTTGTTTTGCTAGTTTACAAGTATGAGACATGAACACACATTGTTCTCTGAGAGTTTCCATTGTGTGTAGGAATTTTTTCTAGTGTTTTGTTGGTCCTAAATGTCATCAGCATGGGGACTGAGCACCATAATTAAGCATATTAAACAAGCCTGATTCTTTTAGATAAAAGTCCTTTGTTCTGTTCAGGATGAACATAATTTAAACTAGCTGTACCTGAATTAGAACTTGTTTAACTTAAAGAAATTAGTAAGTTTTGACTGCAATAAGAGGGAAAGAAAACTGGATTGTGAGAGCTTCATACTGAAGCTCACTCCATCATCTCTGGCTGGTCCCTGAGGAGGTTCTGTCTCAGGAACAGGAACTGTAAACTTGTGGTTTACAGTGCATTACCAGACCCTGTATGAAAGCCACGACATAATTGTGTGTTGATGCTAGAAGCTGCAGAGCTTTCATTCCTCATGAAAAGTTCAGTTCTTTCTGATAATGGAAGTTTTCAGCCAGCCTCTGATCAGTAGGTGTGTGAAAATTTTTAGTCCAGTCAGCATTTGGAGTAAGAAAGTCAGCAGCTTCAAGGTTCTCTCTAGAGAGAAAGAGAGATCTAATGTGTGCAGAGGAATGAGAACTTAGATACTGCATGTGGCACTAGTAAGATTTTGCTAAGAACCAGTGGTGCAGATATGCCCCACTGTGGCATTTTATTCTGGTTTTCAGGCCTGTTCTCTCACCCTGTTTAGGTGTACAGTGAATACAAAGGTGGGGAAGCTCAGAAACTGTGAAGTTCTCAGCTAGACCTATTCAGACTATACTGATGTCTATGAACAGAATGTGTAAAAGTATCAGACATGTTTGTAATTGTCTCTAACCAAGCCACAAAAAGTTCTTACAGAAGAATAAATTCTATTGAACTTTGCATTTTGAGAAAGATGGGTTTTAATGAAAGTTGTTACCCATGAAGTAGGTGGGAATGAAATGAAAATATATTCATGTCTCTCTTAGTAACTTGTCCTAATATTGTCTGATCATTGGGGTGCTTCCTGCACACCTGCACTTTCTGTGAGTCATATACTCTGCACATTAAAGTTATTAGCATAATGTCTGACTGTTTTAAAAATGTGTTTATATTAACTGCTCAGATTTTCTTTTTTGGGACAAGTAACCACAATATGGATAACTATCCATTTCTATCTGTAATATACATTAAAAAAAAAAAAAAAAAAAGGTAAAACAGAAAGTGAGAACTATGCTCTTGGAATTTTTCTTTGCAGCCTTACTGCTGCCATGCAGCTTTCCTTCACCATAGATTTCTGACAGAAAAAATACAAGGGTTGCTTTTCTTGAAGTCATCCACCATAGATATTGCTGATTTGTGCAACACACCACTATCTGGATACTGAACCTTTTGATCTTCTGGACCTGGATTTATTCTTGATACTGCTGACTTTACTAAAAAGCCATTTCATGATGAGGGTGAGAGAGAAAATTGAGTCACACTCCAACACCTGAGTCACACATGTTTTCTATTCTTCTTTTGTTCCATCTCCTCTGTTGCCAACCAGAAGCATTCTACTCCAATTTATAGATAGGACCTCTTTCAGCATATCTCATTTTTGGTATATTTGATCTAAGTTTTGAGAACTGGAATATAAGATATATGATGCAGAGGTCTCTTCTGAATGCCTGACTTATGTCTGCAAGCTGCAGCTTGTAGGCAGTGTGTCATCACTGTCACAGTGAATGTGGGATTAAAAAGCACATTCATCTTGCCAGATGAGCCTTTTTCAGCATGTGTGTAAGAGATTCTAAAAATCTCTTGTACATTCTGAAAAAAGTGTGAAGTCTGGAAGTGGAAGGAGAAGGTGAAAGCTCACTGCTGTTGATATGTATCCAGGTCCAGTCCTTAAGAAATTATTTTTGGAAGGCTACTTGGTTGAAAACTTGGTACAATCAAGAGCCAAAAATCTAGAAACAAGCAAATCCAACTCACATACATGGTTTTTAGGTCTCTTAGGAACTAACATTAACAAAAAGTCTCTTAAAGGAATCTGTTTGTCAAACACCATGCACAAAGTTGCTTTAGTCCCATATTTTAAATGGTGATTTTGCTTGAATTAAAGATAACGCTCCCTGTCCTCTGAATTGTCATATATCTTAAATCTAAATTGCAGATTTTTTTTTTTGTTTGTTTCAGAAGGTCTGATTGCCACTAAATTCATTAGTAAGGAAAGCTAGGTGTTGTGAATTAATAATTATTCTAATTTTACAGAATGTTCCTGTAGAATTTTTTCTTCTTGCACTGAAATGGAAGGATTGATGTAGGTTAATCTCAACACTAGAGTTATTCAACAAATGGCCTTTCCCCAGATGCACCACAGCTAGGTGCAAAACTGCATCCTTTTCTGTATGAAAACACACAAATAAACACTCACTAGCAGTAGAAACTTAATGGAAAAGTCATCTTTAATCTGTACAGCAGATCCATTTCAATTTACTTAAAAGGCATGTCTGTAGCTTAAATTACATAATAAAGTAGAAAACTAATTAAAGGAAGGGAACAATGAAAATATGCCTAAAATTTATAAGAACAGATTGAGAATTTGGGGTTAGATCTTGGGGAGTGAAATCTTCAGCAGAGAGTAGAAATCAGAATTCAGATTGGAGATGCCAAAATCTTCAGGGTTTGCCTCAGACTTAAGCCTCCTCATATTTCAGTCAAAAGCCCAACAGCCCACTAAATGAGTTATTAAAAGGAAAACTGTAGGGAAAAAAAGGGGAGTTGTTTGTTGGTCATTTTGGCATGTTTGTCTAATACTGGGAAAGGTATTTTATTTATATTATAAAGGTCATTTATATGAGAAACACTTGCTCCCAAAACACTTAGTATTCTATACAGACTTATGCAGTTGTTTCAAATCACATTAGATTGCATAAACTTTTCTGCAGTGTAATGGAATGGAAAAAAAAAATTTTACAGATGTAGTGCATCAGATTAGTTTCACAAGAGCAGTGTTTGTATCTAGCAAGCAATGACATATGCTGAAAGTGATACTCTTTCCAGCTTGCGAGTCAGAACTGTTTTATCCTGAGAGTTATTCTGTTTCCTAAAACTGTAGCAAACAGATATTCCAGGAAGGGAACAGTTGCAAGACTATCTCAGACTGTTTTTGCATCCATGCAAATTATGCATTCACTGATAATTAAAGTGCTTTCAAAGAGAATTGGCAAGAATAAAATAAACCTCCAGACTGTACAATTTTCTAGCATCTAAAAGGAAATTGCTGGAATACATCTTGAGTAGGCAGCAGACCAGCTTTTTTATTTTGGATTTGAATTGGTACAAGTGTACTAAATCTGATTTAGAAACCAAGAAGAACCTCAATGAAACTTGCAGCAAAAAGGGAAAAGAGATGTGAGGAAGTAATAAAAAAAAGATAGAGAGAGGAGGTGATGAAAGCAAGCAAGGACAGCAAACTTGAATTTTCAAAAAAAAAAATGTAAAGATGGTGTTGAAATAAAAGAATGCAGTCTAAGAAAAGACAGAAGTACTTGGAGCAGTGGAATAACATGCCTCTGTGAAAAAGAGAGAGATTAAAATCCTGGCTGAGGGAATGAGAACAAAGCAATAAACCCTGCTTAGCCTGGGCTGAGAGAAAAGGACTACTCATAAAAGAGGAGAAAAGGGAATGAGAGTAATGGAGTGGAGGAGAGACAGGAGAGGAGAGCATGAGAGAAGATGTTGGGAGTATAGCAAAATAAGAAATGTCAGATGTAGAAAGACCTGATCCTTTCAATTCCAAATAAAATCCAGTGGGCACCAAATGACTTAACATGCTGGAGAATCATACCTGAAGAAAGGGGATTGTCTCAGATTCTCCCCTTCCATTCTGCATGGGTTTTGGTAGTGTCTTCTTGCATTGTTGCCTTGTCTGACTGTGTTCTCTTCTTCAGTTGTCTGCAGTGTCCAGCAGTTTGTCCCACAGTTGTTGGTCCCTTAGCTTAACCACAGGGCAGAACTGGCCATCTGTACTTGTGCTGAGACATATTCATGGCTGAACAAGACTGGTCAGATGTTCATAGCAGATAATATGTGTCACTATTTCTCTGGACATGCATTTCCGAAATTTATGAAGCTCAGTGGTTCAATCAACCTGATGCATTGCAGCTAACAATCCAGCTAACACCTTGCTGGATTAGGTCTTGTATGCCTGAAAAATTGAAGCCATGATGTATTAGGAGCTTGTACATCTTTCTCTGTATATATTTCACATCAGTAAACACCAGCAAAGTCCCAATTTGCTTTTTTCTCACAATTTAAGAATTAAACAAACAAACCTCCCTTCACATTTTAGGTGATATTCATTTCTACTGTTAGAAACACCATTAAATCCTTCCTCTGGAGACATATCTTTTGGGCTGAGGACAACATTTTAAGTTACTAGAAAATAATTGTTCGTTCAGCTTCAGAAATTTTGGGTTATTTTCCTGAAATACTTTAGTAGGCCATTATTTTTCCACTAGTGGTATCTCCTATCAAATTTTAAGAGTACAGTCTTTTGTGAGATTATAACCTATGATGTTAACAGGAATGAAATGCTCACTTTCTAACTTGTCACCAGGCAATGGTTTGGACTATCCATCCACTTAAACCTATTTGGGCATGACTATTTTGAGGAGCCAGACCTAGTTCTCTCTCAAAACATACCAGTTTCTTGAAAAACTTGATTCCTCCTGGGCTTAAACTGTAGTTCTGGCTGTAGCCACTAGCCTACAAATTGTTAGGCCAGGCTGGCCTTCATTAAAAATAGCATCAATCACATACTTGAAACTGGCATAATAATGTAGGTTCACCTTGAGATATATTTCTCTGGTACAAGAAAGTATGATGGATGAACATGCTTGCCTACTTGTTTTAAGCTCTGTGAAGGTAGCTGGTGGGATTTGGAAAGTATCCATTGGTGCTTGTCACATGAATTGGCCATAATTCCTGGCCTTTGTACTTAGTGTCCTAAATGTATTCATTATGCACAAACCATTCATGTGGAATTTATTGGCCTGTTATAAAATTTTGAAAACTTACGGTGCGCTCGCTGATACACATTTTTCAAGCATGTCATTCTTCCACTTTGAACAGTAACCACTTGATGTTAAATGTATTTTGTTTTGTTCTTCAAACCAATATCCAAGATCAATTTATGACTGCAGTGTGGGAGGCAGCTTGCAGAAACTTGCTGGATTTAATGGCATCTTTATTTATGTAAGAAGCACAACTATTATCTGGACTGTTCATTTTCTGCACTTATAATGCAGACATAAAAATGCAAATGAAAGAATCTAAAGGATAAAACAAAGCTATGTTAGAAAGATTCAAGATAAGACAAGAAAGGTTGTAAACATCTTCCTCCTTCCCAAACAGTTCTAGTATTAGTTATCCTACCAAATCCCTAGGCATGCAAGCAACCTTTGAAATGCTTTGAGCAATTAACAATTTCATTCTTTTATGTGCAATTTAGTCCTTGAAGCATCATTTATTGCTAGCACTTTACTCCTACTAAGGTCTCCTTTTTTTTTTCCCAGTTAAGTATAACAACCAGTGGTAGGAGTGGCATAATAAAATAGCACTACAGAAGGATAAGTGGGGACTTACTGCCATTCTGCCGGGCTCAGTTTTAACACTTGCTTTCAATACTAAATCTTTACCTGAACTTACAAATTCTATTTGGATATGGTTGCATGTGTTTAAATTCTTAAAATTCTTAGCCTTTGAGCCAGCAGAAGAATGTTCTGCCTGTGCTTTTGAGCTCTCTGAAGCTCTGTGGCAGTGTTGCAACAGCATTGCACTAAACCTCATCGGAATGTATGCTACTGAGTCAGATCCAGGCAGCCTCAAACTTTTTACTGACTTTGCATTTACTTTCAGAATATTATCAAATCCTATGCATAGGAGGGAATAAATAACCTTGTTTTTTAAAAAAATCCTTCTCAACAAAGTTCTGCCTTTTCCCCTGGAGGATTTAAGGAAGGCAGTGACTCATTCTCCAGAATACGTATGGAAACACAGTGATTGAAATGCTATTGAGCAGTCCTGCACATTTCCAATAGTGGTGTAGTCTGCATTAAACTGAGGACAGTAATGTGTGGCAAGTACCAATTGCTAGGCTGAGCTGGGATAAAGGCTGGCTTGTCCTGTAGATCATCAGCACTATAGTAATCTGAAAGAGTACAAACGTAGTGCATTTTTATTACTAGAGGAAAGAGGATTATGTTCTGACCCTTGGAGAATTTCAAGGAGGTAGACTAAGGAATTGGTGGTTCTTACTATGTTTTTTGTAGGTGTAAGGGTAAAAGCAAATTTTTGCAGAATGGAGGGAACACATATAAATGATGAGAGAAGTTCACAGTCCATTTCTTGTGCAGAAAATTAGCTACATTACCAGTGATTATTTAAACTAGTAGGTAGAGAAAAGGTGACATTCTTGGGCTCATACACAGAGACTGAATCATACACCAGTAATATCAGAGTAATTCCTAAGAAAGTCTGGCACTAACAAGGAAACAAATAAGGTCATAGGAGCACATTTCAGAAAATGTGAGAGTTATCTGAGACAGAGGACAGTCAGAGAAGAATCCTTGCTTGTAAACAGCAGTGGCCAAAGCAATGCTTTACACCATCATTTTTTCTTCTGAACATTATCAAATCATGTCATCTTTAAAAAGGTTGTTTTTTTTCAAATAGTTATGGCTAACTCGATGTCATGAGCTTTTGGGGTGTTTTTTTTGTCAAAAACACCAAAATGTAAAAGCCTCAAAATAAATCTGTGTTAGATTAAACATCATTCCACAAGTTATCAATAATTTGATTACATGTTGTTGTCACAGAAAGGTACTGGTTTTCCGAATTATCCAAAAATGAAATTCGGCATACTGTCACATTCCTTATTACATTATTTCGTTATGCTAATTTAAGTAAGAATGTCTTACAGCTCTACTGGTATAATTTCCTTTATTGTGGTATCTCATCAGCAACAGGACAAATTTACACTTTGGGCTTTTTTTACCTTCTCCAGAACATTTGGATTCTTTCCCTAATTTTTCCTAAGATAACTGGAAAGTATCCAGACTATAGTATAAATTGCAATTCCAGTCATTTTAGATTAGTTTTTCATTTTTCAACATAAGTCTTTAATTTATATACCAAAGGCCTTTAAATGGAGAAAGTGAAATCAAAAATCCTTGTTATTCAAAGCACACTCCCTGTATCTGGATAAGCCCAAGGTTTTCATCAAGTACCTTCTACTTGTTCATAAGTGATCACAGGAAAGAAAGGTGTGTGCATGTTGTGTTAAGAGGACTGTGCATGACTGTAGGGGCATCACACAGTGGTTTAGATCTGGCTTGCTGTGGTTTAAATTAGCTCAGAACACTTAGCAAATGAGTTGCAGTTTAATTGACAAGCTAATGCTGTTATAGGACTGAGGTTCTTAAATATCTTATATTTCTCATCAGATTAGATCTGTTATTTTTTCACAGTTTATGCTAAAAACATGTAGCTGTAGCATGTTAGGTAGGCTGAGATTGATCTTATGTAATATGGCAATGTAAAATTTAGCTGTCTGGTGCAGCTTCATAACTCATACCTATTAAGTTTTTTTTAGATTACAAAGATTCCAACTACAGGTTTTCAAATTGTACCAGAAGGCTGTGAAGATTTTTCTTAGAAATTGTTTACTCGGTTCCCAGAACTTCAGTTCATTGAGATGTTTTTGAAAGAAACATGTATTGCATCCAATTTTAAATTAAGTTTAAGAGATTTTTAAATCATATCAACAGAAAGGTTTTTGACTTTATAAGAATCCCTAACCACTCATTCATTCTTGAGTCTCCCCAGAAACAATACATGGAAGATACTGAAGACAATAGGCTTTAATTTTCACCAGAGTGCTTTGCCTGGAGGATGACATCCTTCCTGCCACCAGAGGTCCCAGCCCCTCTCCAGTTGCTGGTGCTCAGAGCCCTTTCAGGAGCAGACAGACAGACAGACGCTGCTGTGCAGTCCCTCCATAGACACTCCACTCTCCTGTGATGGGAGGAGCTGGGCAGGGTGGTATCTGAGCTGTCCCACCTGCAACCATCCTCCTGTGCTCCTTTGCCAGCACACAGAGGGGCGTTTTAACTCAGAGCATATGAGGGAAATTAAACAGACATACTACACTCCAATTCATTTGTTTGCATTTTACATTATGCCAAAAAAATGTCTCAGGCGACTAAGGAAAAGCCAGCAGTAACCAACTAACTTTTTAACATAGGTTTCATTAGGAAACTGAGTAAGCAATACCTGATACTTTGATAAACTCATTAGGATTGTGATGGGTGGCAAAATAAGAGTTCTCTGCAGAAGAGAGAAGCAGACTAAACACCATTTATGGTTAATTCTAGCAGAGAAAACAGCATAACAGTTTTAGATGTGAAGAAAGCTAGAAGCACATAGGTTGAGGGACTTTGCTATGCAGCTTAGAGGGAAAGGACAGTTATTTTCCTCTCACAGCACTAAGAATGGAATCATAATGACTTAGCGTTGTTTAAAGCTAGTAAACTGCAACTGTAAATCAGCAAATTAGCTAATGATTGCCTCTGGGTAGTGATACGTAATGAAAAACAAATGAGGAAAGGTACTCATGCATTGCACTTTGTAGCTACCGGAAAAATTGAAGTTCTATCTTCATAAAAATACTGTTAAAGGGATGTTATGAAGGGCTGTGCCCTGGTAGCAGAACAATTACTGCTTCAAATGAGTGTGTTTTTAATAAATGCTACTATGGCAAGTCTGCAGTTCAGTGCTAGCACTTTTAAATGATCTGTGGTGTAACTGAGAGGCTGTATCTGCAGTGGGAAGCTGTGAAACCAAATACTGTACTTCCAGCCCTTTCCAGATAGTGCCAGCCTCAGGTACTGGAAATGCATGTAACTAGATAACCAAATAACACCACAGAGTGATATCACTATGCCAATAATCTTCAGGGCAGAGACAGTAATGGTAAGCAAGATCAGAGCTTTCAAACCATAAATTGATTTATTGCAATTTTTAATAAAATAAAGCAAAAATATAGTCATAACAAAGCAATAACAGTTTGATCTCTTGACCCCACACCCATCAGGCTTCTACTTGCACAGTTCCTGAAACCTGCACAAAGATTCTTCACTTCCTATATTGCTTGTTCTCAGCATCTTACTGTGTTTTTGCTTCCAAATTGAATTTCTTTTAGTAACTTTTCTGTGTTTAATTTTCCATGTTGTAAGTAAAATTTTGTTTCTCTTTGCTGTTTAAGGTTTCCTAGGGAAGATGTGCAGCTGAGATGCCTTGTATATTTCTTCTCACAGCATGCCTAACAACATTTTTTACATTGTTTACTATTTGTTTACAGGACAGACTAGTTAAGGGTCTGCTCAAATTTACATCTCTCTATATGAATAAGGGGAAAGTGTGGTGATGATGAGCTCATTCAAATAATGTGGAGTGCACATACATGTAATGGTATTATTTTTGCTTCTTGCTTCTACCACTAATTATTGATAATTTCTCTTCTGATAGATAATGACCTATGTTTTTAAATGCCATAGGGAAGGCATGGTTAGCTCCATGAAATTCAGAGAAGGCACTAAAATTTCCATACAGCATACAAAGATGAGCACACTAAAACAAGAAACTCCTTTTAAATCATGTGCCACTTCAGCACTTGGGAGCCACTCCCTCTAGCAAAACTTTCCTCCATTTTAGGGTTGTAGCCCTAACTGGAGGCACCTCAACCCCACAAAGGAGAGCCAGGATGCAGTATATCACACCCTTGGAGCCAGCAGAAGGGAATACAGAGCACTCAGAAGGTGCTGCAGAAGGGACACAGAATCCCAGTGGCATACTGTACCTTTAGGATGTTAAAATGTCCCCAAACAGGAAATAATCACATTTTTGTATTCCACATCTTGGATAGTCAGTCTAAAATTTTAAATAAAAAATTAGTGGGAATTAGTGGAGTGGGATTCTCTGGAATCACTTATTGGGTTCGGGTACTGTAGGCAAGGAATTTACCTTGTGGATTGGTTTTGGAGTTTATCACATTAGGAAGGTAACATTAAGACAAGAAACTGATTTTCAGGCATCTGATGTATTTTAGTTATGAAAACTTCTATCTTTCTTTCTGGCTTAGATGATAAGTGACAATGGTAATTTAGAGGATTTGAATTTTTGACGAGTATCCAAAGAGGCAGCCGTGCAGGCTTGTACTTCAAAGTGAGTGTAATTCTTAATGTCTTTAACCTAAGGAATTTTAAAATGTTATGAGTCACATTTTCCAAAAACTTCAAACCACAGCTGGAAGCTGTTGAAACAGATCTGTTGCTATAAAAGGAAAAAAAAAATAAAGAAATTTACAGGCTAGGGATTTGTAATCTCTTGTGAGGGGCACTGGAAAGTGGTGCACAACCTGATCCACTTGTCATTTTATACAAAGATTCTGCAAGATCTTTAGATCAAAAGCTTGTGTTTCTTCCACTCTCTGGTATTTAGAGATCATTATTATTTGTGAAAGAAGCCCTTTTTTCAGCATACAGCCATTCTATGCTTTTCTGGCAAAAATCTGGTTTGTGTACATGGATATTTGTATATGATCAATTTCCATCAACGTAGATATAAATTGTTTTGTATTTTAGTAGCCTTCATGCCAAAAATGAGCAGGGATGAAATAATGGAAGAAGAACTGCTGTGGGGAGAGATTATAAAAACATAGAAATATGTTTTTTAGTCCAGTTATGTTTTCTGGTGAAGACCATTTTGTGTTGTGATATTTTCTCTTTAAAAAGGAAATTGCTGCCTGTTGCCATTTCTCTGCAGCAGGTGTGCTTTGCAGACAATGCATCTGTAACAATTCATTGATATGTGAAAAGAAGTGGTTATAGTGATCTTATCTTACCAGTTACCACTGCTGATAGCAACATTGGCTCTGACTGGACATAATCTGATAGAGCACAGAGCAGGGACAGGGGATTCTTTGCCAATGAATTCAATAGATGGAGTCTAATTCCTAGTCCCACAATATTGTACATGTGGAGCAGTTCCAGTTAAGGCATGGGTTTATTACAGCTAAATTCTGAAATGAGAATTGAGACTGTTTGTGATGGTTGCATAAAACTATTTTCAGAGGTGAAAACAGTCTTATACTTTTGTACTGCATATTTTTTTCCATAATGCTCACCCAGATGTACTTCCTTGGATACTACTTGGATCAAATACCTTGAACCGTTCTTCAGAATTGCTGTCTCTCTTTACTGACTATATAAACTTTCAGATTTCTTATTGGGCATGTAAGTAAATGAGGTCCTCTTGTACTTTTGTTAGTGGTCCAAACTGGACACTTTTCAAGAAGGGGAACACTTCTATGTGCAGCAGCCTTGTGCAGAACAACCCCCAGGTCTGGGGACAGTAGCAGCTGTTAAGAGATGCTGCTTTTTGCAACAGACAATTAGTCTAAAGCAGACTGTTGTTACATGGAGGTAAATGGAGTTATAATCTAGTCCTTCTTAGATTTTTTTGCTGTTTTTTTAATAAAAGCTATCTTTTGTCAGAAAAATGGTGCAAAGAAAATGGTAAATGTTTTTCTCCACAAAGAACATATTTTCTACAGAGTCCACTTTTGACCGTACATATAAGTGTTTGACGGTTATAAGAGAAATTGCTGGTATTTTAACATTTTAATAAAATACAACCCCAAAGTTGTCAACTGTGGTAATGTACAGTGTGATTTAGTAGAGTCCTGGGAAATATGCCCTGAGATGCTGCCAGTAATGAAACTAAATCACTGCTTTATATTAGTCTGTTTTAGAAGACCAAGGGTTGCAATACTTGACTATGTCAAAAATAAGAACCCATGTAGAAAGGTACTGGTCAAATAATGGCAGCAGGAAATTAATGGTGACATGGCAAGGGGTCAAAGTTTTGATATTTTTATATTAAGAACTACTTTTCTCCCCCGTATGTAACAACGAACTCCGCTTTCTAACACAGTATCAGTGTCTTTGAAATGACATTTCCAGATTTAAAAGTTCCAAGGAGGAGCAAGCTCTGCTGTCCTGAGGAGACTGGAGCAGACTATCCATTTTTATGCTCTGCAGAGATTACATCTGAGGGGCACCTTCTGCAGTCTCCTGAGTTGTGAGAAGCCCTTGGGGACCCTCAAGTGCTGATGGAGTGGAGCAAAGAATGTAGCTGAGAGCAGTCCAGACATTCATTGCAAACTGTCAGAAGTCAGAAGGGGTCAATGCTGCAGTAAAATTTTATCATCGCTGAAGGCAATATCCTCTTTTTCTCTGTGGGTTATCATTTTAACACTGTGTTGGTTATTTGTAATTAGGTAGCTATCACAGGATGGGAGAAGAAAAGGGTGAAATAAGGCTCAGGTGTTAACACAAGTTACTAAGATTTTAATAGAAAATATAAAAGTAGAAATATAAAAATAGAAAATAGAAAAATAGAAAATTTGTGTATTTCCAGGACAATGCCAAAAATTGCTACGAGGTAATATAAAGATTCTACTGAATGTTCAACCTATCCTAATTGAGATCTCTTGCAAAAAATTTCCTTTCATTACAGGGATCTTTCTCATTATCACGGTCTCCATATCTTCTGTCATTGTTACTACTGACATAGATGGAATCTATCTGCAGTATTTCTGTATTTACTACATTCCTTACTTATATGTCTGGCAGAGCATTGTTAGACATACTACAGACTGAGAAGTCTATTTTAAATGGAATAACTAATAAATCCGAAGGTATTTATGGGATTTTGTATTCAATTAATTGCTTGAATGCAAGAATTGTATTAAACAGGAGATGTAGTTTAGCATTTGTTCTTTTCCTTGTAACAGTTGTGTTCTTTACAGTGCTGCAGGCAGTTGAGCATTAGCTTCACAATGAGGAGATTAAGCTGAAGTTATTTTGGGGTTGTATTTTTTTTTATAATGAAACAAACTAAAAAAGAACAGAGTGTAATTTTTAATTAATCAACTGAGATGAAAACAATTGACATAAATCCAAGTTGGAATTCAATTATGACAACAATGCCATATACAATATAGCTTACTATATAATGCACACAAAAAAATGTGGTCCTCTGCACCATTTTATTTGTGTGCCTATAGAGGAGCTTGATTTGCTGAACTTATTTCAAGCTGAATATCTTTAGAATATTAAGAAAAGATATTATCAACTTCATATTCAATTCTCCTTTATTTTATACTAAAGCCGAAAGTAAATCTGGACTGAAACTAAAGTAATTTATCATTTAAATAGACATAGGAAAAGAAGTACCTATAGATTTTGTTAACAGAAAAAATACAAAAATGATTTCACATGTTAAACAACAATACTTGTACAAAATAGATGAGGAAAAAACCACAGGCTTCATTTTTCCTGAATGTTTTGGTCTTAAGTGGTTACTCCATGCTGAAAAGCCATAAGCCAGATGCCAGTGTTCTCATAATATTACTAATCATGAAGTAAAGCATTAGTAAGGTATGAGGTTTAGCAAAATAGGAAATTTTCAGCAATAAATGACACAGTCAAAATTACTGTGAGAAAAGTAATGAAAAGGGTCAGAAGTTAATTATAAGAGGTTACTGTTAGCATTACCTTTTTCTCTCCAAATCCTAGATTTCCCTGAAGGATTTCCATTCAGTTAAAATCTCAACCTATCTATCTTAGGAAGGACACAATGACACTGGTACTTTGTGATATATTTATATTTGAGATACATCTTGAAAACAAACCAAAAGCTAATGTTGAGATGCAAAGGTCATTGTGCAGAATAAGTATCAGGAAGGGCTCAGAAAAACAACCACAGAAATGTCAGGTGCTGCTTTCTTTTAATAATTTGTGCACCAGTGTTAAGTGAAAGAAACTGCTTGGAAAAGAGCAGGATTGCATCAGTGTGAGCAGCTTGGAGGTAGCTGACATCCTGACCTTGATCCAGCTGTTTTCATAGCTGCAGCCACAGGCAAGTTCCCTGTCTACAGCAAAAATAAGGATGTGTTGCATTGCACAGTCTGTCACTATGCAACATTTCCAGAACAGCACTCCCACACCTCAGGGAATGTGCATGTATTTGTGCATGGTACCAGGTCTCCACAGACCATTCCTTGAGGAAGAGCAAATTCTGGGATGTGTTGCAGCTGCAACAAAGGCTTATTACATCAAGGGGATTTCTAAAATACAAGGCAATTCAGACCAAAATGGCTTTTATTGTACTTTGCCTTGTTGCAGCTTTATGTGTCATTAGTAGCTGCCTTGTCCAAAATCCAGGATGATTGATGTTGTATGAGTCTATGCTGGGTTTAGTTTAATTTGCATTTGGATTTTACCTTACCCAGTGACCATGTGCTGTGCACATGAGCAGCCCTTTGCTTGCTGTGCAGCATTATTAGTGATGGTAATCTGTGAACACAGGGGTGTAAGGTAAACAGTGGAATCATCAGTATGTAGAAAGGAATGTGCCAGAACATGGGAATGACATGACACTATCAAAGCTATTTTAAAAGTACATTTTAGAGGCTGCAGGAACTGCCTGTCCCAGAATTTAATCAGGATCCAAAGCTTTGGAAAGACTCCAGGAGGAGAAAAAAAAAAAAAAGAGGTAATATAAAAGTGTCACTCAAGCCAGCAGGCAATGCTAACAAATTGCCATGTCTTTGTCAAATGCTCATCACTCATTCTTGTGTCAGGTAATGACCATACAAATTGTAATTGTATAGATCAGGCAAGATGTTCATTCCAAGCAGTCACCCTTGCTATTTTATTACATGAATGTCTTGTAAACTCAGAAAATGTTGAAAGAACTGTAGTAAGAGAAAAAAAGTTCAGAAATAAATGCGCTGTAAAACAGGATTAATGGTATAAATTTGGGATTAGCATAAATCCTATTTACCCCTACTTAATAAGGCATTATAAAGCAAGCAAGGTTTATGTAATAGTATTTAATCTTATTTCATTTCCTTTTTTAAGCAAATATCCAGTTGACCTTAGCACATATAATACAAAAGACCATTTGTGAAATATTCTGCACATCCCCAAAATCCTTTGTGATTCAGGGCAGTGAATATACTTAGCACAGTTGTATGCATGCTCCAAGTTATCCATATTACAACTTTGTTCTACATTTGCCATGCAGGAAAACTTGTCACTAAAATCCAAGGGAGTCGTTGTCTTCCATAAACTTAATAGTGTATTGTCCTCTGCCTCCTTTTATTATTTTAATTAATTTGTAAAGACTTGGAAATGGATACTCCCCATTTTGATTCTACACCCATTCATGTGAAAAAAAAAATTAGTTGTTTAAATGGGTTAGTTTTTGTGAATATTCAATAATTTGATACATTTATGTGTATCTGGAAATAGTTTTCCAACCAGTAGTTTTTTATTCTGACTATAAGTCATGAAATAACTTCAACAGTAAATGATGATACCAAATTTGATTTTGTCAATTATAGACTTAATTACCACCTGTCTTACAAATACATTTGTAAGTTTATATTCCTAAATTTAAAAAAAGATTGTCTTGTTTGCATTTGAGCAATACTTTTTCTCAAGACAGAGGTTAATAATGAAGTATATAATATGTAGAGCTGGAAATGTTTTATTTATTACTAGGCAGGGTTTCTCCTCTAGACTGCAAATTTATTTTTATCCAATGTCTTAGAGCAGTTTAGATAAACAACATTTGAAAGTTCGCTAACTCATAAAATTGCCATAATTTGAATGCTGACAGCAAGATATTAATACAACATCTCAATTTAACTACTTGCAATGAAGTTACCATCTTTCAGATAATTTTAGACATCTGTTTACTATTGTTGCTGTCATTTTCATTGGTTAGAATTTTTAATATGTGAGGCTTTCAGAACATTTGAAAAGCTTATGTTTGCATGTGAAATATTTTCTCAGGATAATCCTGCAGGAAATTCTCATAGTATTTATGACAGCACCAGTGCTCCCTTGAACTCTGCATGGCCATGCTAATGATTTTCAAGGCTTTAAATTTGTAATGGTACAAATGGTATCCTGTATACCAGCTATCAGATCTGTTTAGTGAATGGAATTCCTTTCACCATGTGGGCATTTTTGTTATTAACCCTACTGCTCCTGTGCTGCTTATCTTGCTAACCCACTTTTTTAATTAGTGGTAGACTATTTTGAAATGTCAGGGTTTGAAGGTGCTTTTTCTTGTTGTAGAAAGACATTAATCTTGTTTATCAAAGCTGTCTGCAGAGGAGAGCTGAGGCTCCTTGGATGCATAAGTGATTTCCCTGCCTCAGATGACATGAGTACTGGATTGAGAAAACTGCCAGTACATGTGTCCTCAAGGAAAGTGTCACTCAGTGTAAGCAGAATTCTTACTGCTTGGAGGATCTGAGATTTTAAAAAAAAACTTCCCTAGTATCTCTTTTTTTCTTCCCCCTATGACTTTTACAGAATTTGTCCTTTTTGTTCAGGAAATGTATTTTGCTGATTTTCACCTTAATTCTGTTTCTCAGGCAACACAGACTACAGGAATTCTTGCTAATATGTTGTTAACTACACCATCCAATGTAATTTTTGTCCTAACTCTGACTTACTTGTCTCTACAACTACAGTTTCTGGCTGCTAAATCTGTCTGGTGCAGTTCTCTGGGAATGTTTTCATTTCTTCAAATGCATTTCAGTACATAGTATTTTCTATCAGTACTCTATCACTCCTCTCCTCCTCTGGACAAGGGAGGAAAACAAAAATGGAAGTCTCATGGATCGGGATAAGGTCAGGGAGAGATCATTCACCAGTTCCTGTCACAGGCAAAACAGGCTTGACTTTGGGAAAAAATTAATTTAATTTATTAAAAATCAAATCACCGTAGGACTATGAGAAATAAAACCAAATCTTAAAACACCTTTCATTCACTCCTCCCTTCTCCCTAGCTCAACTTCAGCCTCAAACCTCTTCCCTCCAGCCTGTGCAGAGGATGGGGAATGTGGGTTGTAGTCAGTTCATCACACGTCGTCTCCTTCTCAGGGGGAGGATTCTTTTACACTCTTCCCCTGCTCCAGAGTGGGGTCCCTCCCATGGGAGACAGTACTCCATGAACTTCTCCAACATGAATCCATCCCACATGCTGCAGTTGTTCAAACTGCTCCAGCACAGTCCTTTCCATGGTGTGCAGTCCTTCAGGAGCAGCCTGCTGCAGTGTGAGTCCCTAGGGGGTCACAGGTCCTGCCAGGAGTTTGTTCAGGATGAGCTTCCCATGAGATAACAGCCTCCTTTGGGCATCCTCCTGCTCCACCATAGGGTTCTCCATGGGCTGCAGGAGGATCTCTGCACCCCCTGCCCTCCATGGGCTGCAGGGGCACAGCTGCCTCAGCACAGCTGCACCAGGGGCTGCAGGAAATCTCAGCTCTGGCACCTCAAGCACCTCGTGCTCCCCCTTCTGCAGTGACCTTGGTGTCTTCCGAGTTCTTTCTGTCGCAAAGGCTTGCTCCTCTCTCTCTAACTGCAATTCCTGGGTTTTCCCCCTTCCTAACTCTCTTATCCCAGAGTTACTCCCACAGTCACAGATGGTTGGGCCATGTCCAGTGACAAGGGTGTTCTGAAGCCAGCTGGGATTGGCTCTGTCAGACACAGAGGAAGCTTATGGCAGCTTCTCACAGAAGCCACCACTGCCTGCAGCCCTCCCCTGCTGCCAAAACCTGCCCAAGCAAACCCGATTTATCACAAATAACAAATACAGCTGGTGATTTTTCCAAGTCATTCTTTATTTAGATACCTAATGCCTTTTAATTTCAACATTTTCCACATGTTTGGTTGATGGCCCAAACATTTTGGATAGATGACTGTTAACTACAGGGGAGAAGCTCCACAGGTTGCTTAACAAGCTATTCTACTCTGCTATGAATATTACAACAGCCTAAAATTTGCTGATGGCATTTTCCAAAGAACAGACAAGTTCTAAAATACAAGTAATTTTGTACATTCATTAAATGAATGAAAACATTAGTTTATTGTTTGCAGAAGGCTATGAATTTAAATTTTTTAAAATCCACTTTAAATATAGCAGCTGAATATTCAGAAGACATTGAAATAACTCATCAGTAAATAGCTCAATAACAGGTCATTGTGAAAGGCACTTCTGCAGAACATTGTGTCAGCATTGTGTACGGTTGTGGTGCTACAACCTTGAAAAAATTTGGTAATTAAATTTAAATACCAAAGATAATAATTAATTCTAAATGTATTTTATAGGCTGTGGTAAAGAAAAGGTAATTTATTTTGAAAAATAAGCATTGGCTTAACTCTGTGAAAAATAATTAGCTTTTGATGTAAATCTCACTGTCAGCATCTGATATGCTTGATTATTTTAAATCACATAGAATCATAAAATCACTCTGGAATTCAGTGGAAATGTTTGAAAAATCTGTCCAAATACTTTGTGCTCAATATGGATAAGCATATTTAGAAATTACCTTCAGTGTCTTTTTTTTTTTGTTCACAGAAGCTCTCTTGACACCATTAATGCTGGTCTGGGATGATTAGGGAGAAATAACTTGTGGGCACACTCTTGCAGTCATATTATGGGGTCCTGAACAAGCTCTCTGAACCCCTTCTACCTGCAGACACACAGTCATTCTGGTCTCCTCAGGTGCTGGTGGAGAGGGGTGCAGCTGTCCCAGTTCACTCCTTATGCCTTAAGCCACTTAGCATGGTTCAAGAGTTGATTTTCTTCAGTGACTGTAACAAGCAATAATGTGTTCTCACTGGGGGCATGCAAGGTAGGGTGAATAATCTAGAAATATAAATCAAAATCCTGTCCACTACCACTATTAAACAAAACTTAAGGAAGCTTTTTCCCCCCCAGTTTTTGCTCTGTATTTGCTCTAGATCTTCCTGTTTTGATAAAATTACAATCTACTTCAGGAGATCAAGTGCTGTGTCTGATTAGCTCTTTAAAATACCACTAAGTTGTGTGGCATCATGTATTTCCCTTGGTCCATTGACCTATTGTCTTATGGTTCTCATGGAGAATAAATATTGTCTATTCTTCAACTTTTGGTTTCATATTTAAAAAAAAAAATACTTCTTTTTGATGGCATTCTCTTCGTCAGGATGAAGGTCACTCTAAGTTATATTGCACCATATGTTGTAGGGTTTGAGCTATTCCAGGTATCTCAAATATGAATCTAAAGTTCAAAAAGAGAAGTAAATATGAGTGTTATCATTTGTTTTTTTTTTCTCATCTTTTCTACTGATACTTCTTTATATTTCCCCTTCTTTGCTTTTTTCTTTATCTCTTCTTTTGAATTTTATTTGCTCTATTTCTTCCTTAATGTCTTATGGACATTTTTTGTGAAATCTAACCGCATCATAAAAATGTTTTGAAATTGCTTCAGCTGAGATTTCTATATCTTTCCCATTTCTGGGTTATAATTACAAATATATCTACTTTTTTTTGTAGAAAAGTGAAAGGGGTTCTTTTTAATGTATTTTTGTAGTTCCTCAGTATTACCAGAAGCTTTTCATCATAAAAAGAGGTGCAAACTGTTATAGAAGTTCTAGTCATTTCCCATATACTGAAAAAAATGATAAAACATAATGTAAAACATTGATTCATAAGTTATTCTTTATTTCTAATCAGCTTTTCCTCCTAGTATATTAAATGCAAATTGAAATAATAATTGTTTGCATCAGATATTCTGGATAATGTATTTTGCTACATGAGTTAAATTCTTTCAGCAATATGTAACTAGTTAAAATTGGATTTGCTGTGCTAATCCTTTTAATAAATATTCTAGCATCTTCAACAATATCATCCCACTGCTTGAATCCTTTCCTCTTCTCTGTATACTTTCATATTAATTGGAAATTTCTCATCTTTGCTTTTAAGGGCATTATGTTTTATATTGCATCTTTCATGAGAGTACTTCTTGAGTATATCTATTTCTTACTCTTTTTCCTCCTCTTTTTTCTCTAAGTCATATTATTTGTGGTGGTATTCCCACATCTGCCATTTCAGCCATTTTCTGCTTCTTTTCTTGAAATCAGCAGGAATATAGTGCTTACAAGTAAAACAGGAGAAAAGGCAGAAATAGTAGCTCTGAGAAAAGATTTCTGAGAGGCTTAAAGCCTAAGTAGTTAAGGTGCCAGATAATGTACATAATCTTTTGCTTAAACAAAAGATAATTATTACAGAAACGTGAAGTCCAAAAGTATGCTTTAGCCAACAAATCTTAATTATGTCCAATATATGAAGATGACTTTCAAATTATAAGTTTGAATTTCCAACATATTTGCATTACCATTTCATCTTGAAGTCATCTATGCAATTGTATATTTAATAACTCCACCCAAGTAATTAAATAAAATACTGAATAGAGCTGGAGAAAGGATAAAGTCCTGTGACTGTTGCTGCATCTTTCTATTTTGATAGTGATTATTGGTAATTATTCTTTTTTTTAACACTTCTGAATCCATATTCAGATTCATAGATGTTTTTCTGTAGCAACTCCACAGAAAAGCAAATCAGATCTTACATGGGCCAAATTATCTGTGAAAATTCCATTTTTTCTCAGTGAAGAGTACAAGGCATGTAGAACAGTGCTTTCAAGCTAAGTATTCCAGTCACATACCTAAAGCTAAGAGGAAATATTCTGTGCCTTTGTCAAAACAAATGAATTCCAATAACCAAGAACAAAAAGTAAAAAAAAAAAAAGTGTAGGGGAACTAAAATGTCTTTCAATAGAAAAAGATCATAAATAAAGATACAATGAGTGAGAGTCTAAAAAAAAACAGTGTTAATGATTTCCTCTTGAAATTGGGAGTACAAGGGCATACAAAATAAGTTAGGTTTTCACTTTTTGCCTAGTAATGTACAGACAGTAATTCAAGTTGTTACTATAGAAGAGCTACTAAATAATAAAAATGCCTTATAATTATTTTTGCTCTCTCAGAGCAGATACTGCATTGAAGGAGGAAAATGAGACACAGAATATTTAAGGGGTTTTTATTTCAATAAATGAAAAAATGCAGTTGAAAGGATAAATGTTAAATTTATCCTCAATTTAGGAATGAAGCACATAAAATTCCCCCAGATTATGTAGTTGCTGCTTAAGAAAATAACACCTGAGTTTGGTCTGCAACAGAACTTATGAATTAAATACTAAGCAGGTATGAATATCAGATACTAGAAGTCTGTGAAATAGTCAGTGTTGTTTGCATCAGTGGTTATGTGTGACAGTGATCACAGGGGTCCCAGAATGAGGGAAGAGACAAGAATCTTGACTCCATGTTTCAGAAGGCTTGATTTATTATTTTATAATATATATTATATTATATTAAAAACTATACTAAAAGAATAGAAGAAAGGATTTCATCAGAAGGCTAGTTAAGAATAGCAAAGGAATGAATAACAAAGGCTCAGACTGACCAAAACAGTCTGAGACAGGTGGACTGCGATTGGCCATTAATTAGAAACAACCACATGAGACCATCACAGATCCACCCGTTGCTTTCCACAGCAGCAGATAATCATTGTTTACATTTTGTTCCTGAGGCCTCTCAGCTTCTCAGGAGGAAAAATCCTAAGGAAAGGATTTTTATAAAACATGTTGGTGACAGTTATGTTAGCAAAATTATTACAATTAACTTTTTTTCTTTATTTACTTGCAGACAGTTAATCTTTTTGGAGGTTGAGCAATCAGAAAAATGTGGTTTTTAATATTAAGAAACGAAGGGATACTCAAAACTTATGGAAGGTTTCTGAACAAAGTGAGTGCAAAATAAGCTAAACTGTCCAAAACTGTTTATGGTCTCTTAGCAAAGCAAAATTTCATTAGTATGAAATGCTAAATATATTACATCTCTATGCTATAAGCACTTGGCATGCAGAAAACATGGAGAAAACTCTTCTGCCCACAGGCAAAACAGCTGTAGATGGAACAGCTGTATCTTTTATCTATGTGTATAATGTTCAGCCACAGACTGTGAAAAGTAGAATCAAGTCTTGCTTCTTAGGTTCCTCGATCATTTCAGTAAAATACATGGAAGAAAAAGCTGAAAGGCTTTCTGTCTTCAAAAAAGCTTTTTGCATATACTTCTAGCTTCTTCTGCTATCTTAGTTATCCATATTTGTCCAGTCTTCTCAGAAATAAAACCTTCTTCTGGAAGTTTTTTATCTCTTATAAATAGTTCCTAGTATTATAGTGCCTAGTATAAAGAGTGCCTAGTATTTGCAGTGTTTAAAGCTTCTGAAGCCTGATTTTGTCTTCTAGTCACTGATGACTGATAAAGTATTTTCTTCTTTGAATACATGTGTGTGACTTGTGGTCAGAAGGAGGGGGTCTCTTTTTAGGACTTCATTGAGATTTATTCACACGAGGGGCATCTAGCTGTTAGACAGAGTAGGTCTAATCATGTATTGAAAGGTCTTTCCCTTTTTTATGCTACATTTTAAATATCTACCAGTCCCTTCAAGATATTTGAAATGAGATTGCCTATATTTACCCATGCAAGCATTGTAGAAGGCTCTAAAAAAATAATTTGTTACCTTGGTTTTTTCAAGTGCTAAAGGAACTACCAGCTGAAATTTTCCCAGCAAATGTCCCTAGACCATTTGTCTTCTTCATCCCCTAAGGGAGTTTATAAGCAGCTTGTTCATCCGTTTTCAAGTAACCAAAGCTAAGACTGTCAAAGCTGCTCTGAATTACACTAGATCTATAAAAAAGAAGCAAATGAAAGATTTGGTAGGCATATAGTACCAGTAATGACACAGAAACTCTGGAGAATGTCAGTCAGGTGTTATTGGTTCTTCTGGCTGCCTGTATCTGGATGCCTGTCCAATTCACTGAAGCAGTGGAAAGGACATATTAGTTGATCTACTCTAGGTCTTTACTACTGCAGTTTAGTATATGTGTCATAAACTTGTGTAGTGTTTTCTCTTACTCTTTTTCAAAACTTTAATTCTGTTTTCATTTGCAGTGCACTCTGAAACCTACTGAGATTGCCTCAAATGGGCTTTTAAATTAATTTCTTTGCTGTTGAGTGTTCTGTTTATTATCTTCCTGGCACGGGGTACCATCCCCAGCTTGATAAATTTATCAAAAGTGCTTTCAACCACTTTTGGAAGAAGTGTTTAATCCAGCCACAGTTCAGGGGCAAGGACTAGTCCTCCATTTCCACAGTTTGTTGCTAAGACTGACAGAGAATTTTACTCTCCCTTGGCAACTCAACAACTGCTTGGAACCCAGAAAGCTGTCTAGGCTCTCTGAGCACTTCAGGGTCCAAGTACACCAGCATGGTAATGGCCCTTGAGAGGGAGCTTCTTACTGTCAGGTACTCACATACCAGGTATTGACCCACAGATTTCTCACATTTATATTTAATCACAGTAGTCACTGCAAGCCTGAGCATGAATTTTGGAAGGTATTTCATCTATAGGGAATTCTTCAGCCACTCAATGAAATTTCTCTGTTTTTAACTCCAATGCTTGAAATAATTTGTGGAAAATGGACCAGGATTACATGCTGTGCAGTGCAAAGGGCCAAAACATGCCAAAACTAACCTCACAGATGATGCAAAAGCAGGGGAAAAAATCAAAGAGGAAGACACCACTTTGGAAGGAAGATAGGAGAGACATGGATACTGGAATAAAAAAAAAATCCATCACCAAAATGAAAGCCATCAAAAGGCATGGGATGCCATCAAGGGCAGGGACATGGACCACTGTATTGTCACTGTGAGATGTTTCTCTAGAATGCAACTTGCAGGTCATGTGTTTTTTACTAAGAATTCAAAGACTTGCCACAATAAATTCCAATTTCTGTGGAAACATTGCATGTGATCAGTGAACCTGTTAATGTTGTCTAGGTAATTTATGCTGTCTCTCACCTAACAGACTCTACACTTCCTGCAGGATATTCGTATTGAATGTAATTTAAAACCCTAGAATTATTTTAGTTTTCTAAATTAAAGAAGGAATATTATACTTCTTATAAATCATAAAGAACTTGAACCCAAATTTGAAGGGTAAATATCATACAATGGTTTTGCAAGATGCTAGCATGTGTAGCAAGGGGAACATACAATTTTAATTGCTTTGGACTATTGAAGCTGTCAATCTATAATGCTGCACACTACATAGTCAGCCTTGGGCACATCAGTACTCTAATTACAGAAAGTCTGGCTCTTCACAAATGTTTTAACATTTGATTTATTTCCTGTTCAGATTGTTCAATAGAGCCAGAGTTAATTGGTTTTCCAAATGAGTGTTAAAAATATAAAGACTCAGCTTCATTAAGAGGAGGCTGTACTTACTATGCACCAATGACTTGTAAAGCCATGTAAAGGTTAGAGAGAGATTTCATAGCCTTGTGTACAAAACCATGACTTGAATTAGTTTCTTTTGCTTACAAATTATAGGTAATATTCGACCCTAGTCAACAATTTACTCTAGCTGCCTTTTCTTTTTTAAAGGGGAATATAACCTGCCTGAGGAAAAAAAAACCAAGCTAAATATATTAAAAGTAGACTAATCAATTTGATTTGCTTCATGTGTTTACTATTTACCTAAAGGAATCACAGTATTTCTTTGCCATACCTATGTAGTTTCTCTGTTCACAAAAGGGATCAAGCTTTTTATTGAGTCCTTTCCTTCTGTTTGAAAGATTCCTCCAAAACATCCTGCAAACCAGCAACGTATCATGGATAAATCATTATTTCGTATTTTCATGACCTACATGCTGTTCATGCTTGTTCAGCAATCTCATGCTTCTAAATAGCAAAATTGTAATTTGGGAAACAAAGGAAGTCAGCAGATATGTTAACATTTTTAACTCCTTTTGAGGCAACAGAACAGGGTAGAAGGACTTTGCTGGGTTTCTCTTAAAAACAGCTAAACTTGATTGCCTTTTTTGTTCTGCATGGGTGCATTTGTGTAGTTTTGTTTTGCTGGGTTTTTAGGGGAAGGGTTGCAGTGTTCCCTTGTATTACATTTTTTCCTAAAATATATTAAAACTTGCATTCAGTTGTAACATTTGGTTTTTAAGACTCTTCAGTTTGGATTGAATAAAAGGAGTGAAGAATGATCTGCTGTGTTCAGAGTGTAGTGCAGAGGAGACTCTAGGAAAAAGCTGTGTGGACAGTGTGGTTCTGTTTAGGAGCAAGGGTAGGAAGATCTAGTGAGAAAACAGCTGCCAAGCCAGCCAGGGCTGGAGCTGATCAGGAGGAAGGAGTAGGTAGTGGAGATCCACAGGCACAGAAGTGGCATGATCAGTGCAGGTCTCCTGGTAAACAAGGGGCAGTAGCTGGTAATGGCAGACAGGACAGCAGGAAGCAGCAGGAGCAGTCTCCATAAGGAGAGCTGGAAGCTGGGCCAGAGACCTTTGGCCAAGGAGGGATGATGCAGATCTGTAGGTGAGACTGGGTGAGCTCAGGGGAAGAAAGGAGAGGAGGCAGAGGATGCGAGTTTCCCACCTGTGAAAATTAACAGTGATGTAGATGTTTGGGTTTCTCTGTCTGGAAGGTTGTCACAGAGCTGATACACTTATCTGCCAGTGGGAAGGCACTGAGACATCCCTGTGGTCAGCATGAACATCTTGTACAGCTGAATGAAGGAGATGGAGTTACTCTTGCATTTTTAAACGCTAATATTGCAGAGAAAGAAAGAGCCTGGCATATTAACAATGACTGTAGAACAGCAGAGCCCACTTTCTCCTAGGGAGCAGGGGAAGGGCCAGCAGCAGCACATGCTCCCCTGGGGTGGCCTGGGAGCCAGGGTCCATCCCATCCCCAGCCAGGAGCAGGGAAGCCAGGGCACACTGGGGCAGCCCAGCCCTTGGGCATTGCCCATCTCCCAGGGCTGGGACACGGTCCCACAGGTGAGCCCAGCTCAGCAGGGCCCAGGGCAGGGCAGGGCTGTGGGCACTTGGAGTCCAGCTCTGCTGCAGCATTGCTGGGGGCAGGGGCCAAAGACCCTGGGGGGCTGAACAGGGAGAGTCAGGACTGGAGGAGCCCTCGGAGCCCAGATGTTTTCAGCAGAAGTAGGAAAACAGAATAAGAATGTTGTATAGCATGGTATATTACTGCAATGACTAACTATCAAAAAATAAAACACAGAATGGAAAAAGAAATCAATGTAAATTTTAAAAATCATTGATTTCTGTGTTTAAAATAAATGCATTAATCTGCTGGAAATCTTCAGATATTGACAGAGACACCTGAATGTTTCCATGGAGAAATACCACAAAAAGCTGCATCAGGCTCTAACCTCACACCTAGAGATCAGAGTCCAAATGGTCCTAAATAGTAGTTGAAACAAATAGGAAAGTATTTTTTAATCAAAATGTTTTAAAAGTGCTGAGATAAGCACGACGAATTTCATTAAATTAATTTTCCTGAAATTTCCTTAAGCATATTCCATATAAAAAGAAAACTGAAATATCACCCTTTTACCCTTTTTCTCTCCCAGGTTATAGGTTATAGTCTTCAAACTGGGAACTACTGTGAGATAGAAACCTGTCTAAACAGTGATGTGCCAAATAAACTCCATTCTGTTTATTTAGAAAAATATTTAGAAAGTGACACTTTGCCCAACCAGCACTTGAACTTGACATTGAGTTTCAGGGAGCTAATCAAGGGCCTTATCAAATGCATTGGCTTAAATATCAATAAAACTCTTGCTTTGGGTCTTGCTACTGATCAGGTTTATCTGAAGCAGAACCAGATTTCTAATGTGATGTTTATATCAGACTACAACAAATATTTTAGGAAAGTTTTCAGGTTTGGTAACTATGAGAAATTTTTCTTTGCTAAATTCTCTTACATGTGAAAACATTTTAGGATAACCCAGTTGCAGACTGTATACTCTGTCAGCAGACTAATTGTGGTAGTACATCTCATTAACAGTGCTGAATGCTGTAACAGCTTTTCTGCAATTGCTGCTGCATCTAATGAGAAGCAGCACAGTGCAAGGCGTATTACCAGCCTGAGAATTTGTTCTATTGATTTATCACACCTCTTTTACTGCTGCCTACCCATAAGGATTGCAAAACATTCATCAGATATTTGTGGGCTCTGACTTCTTACCTTCACAAATGTACAAGATCTCTTTGAAGCCTTGCCACAGGAGTTGGTGCTGAGTCTGACCTGGATTTTTCATTTTTCCATTTTACAAATTCCAGCTCCATTCTTCAGTAAATCAGATTGAAGAATCCATTCTAAATTGTCTGAAAATTTAAAAATATTAGCAATGTCTTAATGGATAACTCTTCCATTTTATAAAACTGAGTTCTTCTAGCATTTTATGTTACTACACTATTTTTGGTATTAGTTTAAATATTTCACTCATACTTTATGTAAAATATACAAGAACATACATTTAGGGAAAGCAATGTAAAAGTTCATAGATTTTTCATAGGATGTAACAAGGACAAACTCTACTTCCAAGTTCTTAGTCATATGCAAGTTGCATAAATGCCTAGTTGCTATAGCTCAAATGTAATAAATGTTCCTTGAGAAATTACTCAAGTGATATGAAACATCACAGAAGTATTTCTACTAGGAAATGCTCATAAAAGCCCTGGACAGGAAAATGAAAGTACAATTACAATTTTACAAGGACTGGGTGCAAATTTAATGGAAATATGCACAATAATCCTGCATTATAAATGCATGACAGTTCATTGGCTGATGAAATCAGTAGAAAGATTCCCTTGTGAGGTTTGCTTCTAGAAGCTTCTGCTTTCATTATTGCTACCTACCATTTTGGCAAAGAGTATCCAGAGAGGTAGGATAGTCTGTGCTTCATTTAGCTGCAGCACATCTTTTTGTACATCTAAGAAAAAGGGAAAAAGAAAGAAAGAGAGATGGAATCGAAGGACATGCTGGGAACATGCATGTCCTGGGGTACAAACCCCAGCCCTATTCCCTAAGAGGATATTCAGATGCCTGTATCCCACACTGGAGGTTGATGAGTTGACAGAAATAATCAGAAGAATTACATAGGATGTGCAGTTTTTGAGAAAATTTATGTTAACACAGTCATATATGAGATTTTAAAAAAATCCAACTCTTAGAAAAACACAGAGATAACTGTTCTATAAGCTAGTAACCTTTGCCTAATTAGAAGACAGTTCTTCTTCTGCAGTTCAGAGTGGGTGTAGTTTCTGCATCCTTGGCACTGTCTACTGAACTTACACTTCTAAACAGAGAACTCAGCTTTCAAAGCAATGAGAAAATCTGTTTTGCCACTACACAAGTACTGTGCAGTATCTGAGTCATCTCCTGACTCTACCAGAGAGAGATCTGAGGTTGTTGCTCTTCCTTTCTCAGGAAATCTGACATGGAAAGAGAATTTAAGATCAGGGAACTAAATTGGCATCTGAGTGAGTAGTAGCTTACAATTTCCTCTGAAAGTTCAGATGCCTTCCTTGCCTATGAAAACTAACTGTGCTTCTTTTTTCTTTTAAGTGGTCATAACTTAAAAATATGGCATAAAGTAGTTTCGAAAGTCATGAAGAGAAAACAACTGCAGTGATATTAAAACATCATATGCACCAGAAAAATTACTCATGGTGTCTTCAAAATGAGATATCTGGAGGCATATGACAGACCTCCTCCCCAAATCCATATATTATTCTGGTAGGTGGTACTCCACACAGAAGAGCCTAGAGAGATGGGTCATAGCCTCCTGAGGGGCTGGAGATGGATGGCAGACATAGAATATTGTCTTGCTCATTATTTAAAAACAATAGTCATGCCAATGGACTGGCCTTACGTACTAGAAAAATGAATAGACTGATTGCTGAAGTGTAAGTATTGCCAAATCTTTCTAGTTATAAGTTCTATATGCTTCTAAGAAATAAAGAAATAAATTCTGGAATATATGTTGTGTGTAAAAGAACATTGTATCATGACTGTCATTGTGTATATGTGAAAATTATCAAGCAGGTAAAAAGCAGTTGGAATCAAAAGATTTGAGGAAGAATCTACAATCCAAATAAAGGAAAAATCACCCTGCAAGAAAGATGGCATTACCATTTCCTTCTCCCTTTCCATACATTTTTTTGCTATTATGAAAAAGCTTTTGCCCACAGTGTTCTGTAATGACTCTTGAAGGATTTTGGATGGGTACTTTGGTGTAAGAACTTTGGTGCCACCTCCTCTGGGAAGTCTCAAAAAAAGGTCAGCATTGCTGTTCATAACAAACATTTTTTTTTTCATTCAATTTCTGCCTTTATTTGCTACTGAGTGACAGTCTTTGGAGAAAATCTGTTCCACAAACTCGTGTTTGTGGTCCTGCCAATAGCCATGTCTGTGTAGCATTAGCTATTCCTGATCTCCACACGTGTACTACTCACTGTGGCATTGACTGGTAATGGGTTTTCATTCTTAAGATCTACAGAAAAGCTGCAAAGATACACAAAGAGCTGTGACTGTCACAAATACTGCAGCCCTAGTTTCATTCATGTCTTCTGAATTTTAAAACATAAGGCTTCAAGCAGCCTTCCTGTATTTTCAAGCAGCCTTCCTCAGTCTTGATAGTAGCATTTAATTATTTCCCTTTTTTTTATTCTAAATGTTTGTTACTGTGTTGTCAAAATCTTTCAGGCCAGTGATCTGTAGTGGAACAGTGTCCTGATTTTTTTTCTCTTTACTTATCATAGTCCTAAAGTCCTTGCAATTGTGACTGTGGAAAATACAGTAAACTGTATTTTTCCTTCAGAGCTAGCTGAATAAATGAATATATCATTGTCATACATTCCTTGCATATGCTAATCAGACACAGGGGTATGAATTATTTCAACCAAATATTTGAAAAATTAAGACTCCAGCTTATTTTGAATATTGTAGCATTCCTATGTGCCTTGATCCAACAAAGCAGTGATGTAGTCTGAGAAATTCCTAACTATAAGAGTATATTAATGCCAGTAGCTTCACCAAAAATTCATTTGCACTTCCAAGAGGTATTTAGATCAATATTCTCTCATGAGCCTTAGATTTGGCTGAGTCAGTTAATGAGGAAATCAGCCTGTGCATCCAATTTGCCCAAATCAGTGGCACCACTATCAACTGTGATTCATGAAATTCCTTCACTCCTTATGAGTCAACTATATAAATGAGAAATTGCTGTCTCTTTTCTAGTGAGTGTATCTACTGTGCTGAAGAGAAAAGAGAAGATATTTCAGTCAGGTCAATGATGGAACATACGTTAGTTTGAGTTGTTGTTTGCATTCTTACTTCTCAAAGTTGGTCTAGGGTCTTGAGCAAGTAATACCTGGAAGTTATAAGAATTCTGCAGGAGCAATGCTGATTATAATCTTCCAACCATTTCTTAAATACAAGGTTTGATAGATGCAAAATTACTTCAACAAAGCCATCTAATTCTTTCTTCCATGTACCTTTCTTTTAGGGTTTTTTTAGTATCTATTAAACAGAGAACTAATGCTATTACTAAGCTGTCGTGTTCCAAGTGAGGATTAGCAGTATGAAGTGATAGCTCAGTTTCATAAGAAAACAAGGTGTACATAGCTTGTAACAACCTGGTCGATAAATAAATTTCTAATATGTAGGGTTGCAGCCATGAACTTACCTTTAAAAAAGAAAAAAAAAGCTGACGTTTTGAAAATAACCACTGCACAATAATTATATATCATAAATCAAATACAAGCTTCTAGTTATTGATCTAGTGTGTTGGATGAGAAAAGGACACAATTCAGAGACCGAGAAAGTGACCAGACTGTATTTTTTATTTCAGTATTTTGCTCTCTCTTGTGTTTAATGAGCACATATCTATGTGGTCACATATTTGTAATGACTCCTTTGCTACCTGTTATATAGCTTTATATTCATTAGTAAATGGTTCATGTCATAAAAGAAAGAATATGCTTTTTCTTTGGTCAATAGTGTTTCTGAAACTGACTGCTGAAGTGGAATTTTACTGTAAATAAATTGAGTCTAGGCACAACTCAAATACTAACTACTATCGAGATTGAATTTAAGAAAGCTCAGAATTTTCTAAGTTATGAATTGCATATTTTAACGAAAGCTTCCTGCTTATGGCATTGTCTTCTCTTTAGTATAATTCTGGTTTGCATTTCAGGGTTTCTTTGTTTTTCCTTTGTAAGCTTATATGTACTCAGAGAAGCTTACTAGCTGTGTGCATATCATGAGAAAATCATTATATGTTTAAGAAAAGCAAATATATATAAGCTAAAACTAATTGATGGTTGAATATCAGCTATTAAATAATTATTTCTATTGTCAAGTAAAAAATAAGGGGAAAATTAGCTGCTTGAGGCCAAAGTCATTGAATGGGCTGCCCACTGAGCTGAGCACTCCCTCAATGGACAATATCATGTGAGAGTGGTTTTTTTAGAGACTGAATTGAAATTTAATTTGTTCTTTGCATCCCTACTCAAGAAAGCTAATTCAACAAAGAAAGATTCCTTTAGTACACGAAGCAGTCTTCTGTTTGACATTTATAACTTTGACACAAGCTGGACTGGATATTTGAATGTGCCATATAGTAAATGCAGTAAATATGTTAAATCTGAGGGCATAGATATCTAAGGAAACATTATGTGTGTGTCATATACTACTAACAGCTGTATCTTCTGATGATCTTCCAACTTACCTGGGCATTCATTAATTTTTTATGTAGATGACTAACCAGTTAATTGAGCACAAAGGCAAATTTCAACAAAGAGTGTCAAGCCCCACTTTTAAACTTGGCTTCCCTACCCTTCTAGCAGTATTCTCCTACCTCCAGTTCACAGTGCCTGTACATCAATTCTGTAAATCTACAAGAGGTTTTCCACTCTCATGTGACCCAACAACACAAACCATTGACGGAGCATTCAGCAGTGGCTTGGCTGAAATCAGAATTTGCTGCCAAAGACAGCGAGGACATTTCCAGCCAGGCTCCCATTTCATGTGTGACTAGGACAAGCTGGGGCCAGCTGTGAAATTTTTCAGGGAAAAGGACCTGGGGATCTTGGTGAGCACCAAGCAGACCATGAACAAACAACGAGCCCTCACAGCAAAGAACGCCAGTGGCATCCTGGGCTGCCTTAGGCAGAGCATTGCCAAGGGGTCAGGGAAGGTGATCCTCTGCTCAGTACTGCTGTGACACACCTGGAATACTCAGGCCAGTTCTGGACTCTCCAGTGCAAGAGAAACGAAGGTACTGGAGTGAGTCCAGCAAAGGGCCGTGAAGGTGGTGAAGGTGCTGAAGCACTGACATACGTATGAAGAGAGGCTGAGTGGATGGGAACTGTTCAGCCTGGAGACAAGGCCTAGAGAGATCTTACCAGTGTTTATAAATACCTAAGAAAGAGAAGTTAAAAGGCATGAATTTTTCCCAGAAGCACATGATGCAAGCTGCCAGTGGAAATACAGTGTCAAGAGCAGCAAGGGCTGTCTTGAGGCCAGTAATGGAGGCCAATATCATGGCCAGGAGGGCAGGGCCCTGGCCACCCAGAGGCCAGTCCCACTGTGTCCCTGCAGGGTAGACTCACAGCGGTGCCCAGGTTCAGTCAAGACTCCAAATCATCTTGTCAGTTTGTGGCAGAGACAGAGCTGAGGGCAAGCCGTGGAGTCAGTCACAGACCGTGATCAGATGTGGTGGGGATCAGCGGTGTCAGACACAGCTCAGTGACTGTCAGGCAAGTCCGTGGTGACAGTGCAGACCTGAGGTCAGGCTGGGAAGCAGCTGACCAGCTGGGATCCAGGCCAGGAGGGTCAGTGGTCCTGAGCAAGCACAGCTGTCACTCAGCTGGAGACTGGCTCTCCAGTGGTGTCACTGAGGCAGGGAAAGAAGGCCAAGCTGAAACAGGGCTCCTGGGCCCATGGACAGGGGTGTGGATGGAGCTTACAGGTGAGCAGGTCAGGGCCACTAAAGGCTCTAAGTGCACCCTGGCACACAGGCAATTCCTCTCAAATAAAATACACTTCTTTCACTATGGAGATGGTCAAGCAGTGTAATAGCTTGCTTAGAGAGGTTGTGGGGTCTTCATACTGGGCAATATTCAAAACCAGACTGGTTTTGGAAACTACCTGTTGGACTAGATAATCTCAAGATGCAACCTTCCAATGTTCAGGTTTTTGTAATTTTCTGAAAGCTAGAAGCAAATGTTAAATTTAAGGTGAGCATATGCCCATATGTAACTGCTATGGAACAGCTGTCTTTCAATTCACATCCCATGTTACTCATTTTTCCAAGCCTTCAACCCCTAAATCACTTTCTCTTCCATAAATGTATAGTAGAGATTCATATTCAAATGCATTTTTTAATTTAAGCTGTTACATAAAATTAATTATTCTTAAATGCATTAAAATGTGTAATTAATTAAAAGTCAGACTGTATATGTGCCTATATTCCTGAAGTTAAAAGTTTTCATTCCACAGACTATTTTCCCCATATTCATATACATGTACAAATACCCTACAGAGACACTCTTTTTTGCATCTAATTTGCATAATATATTAATGCTGGAAGAAACTAAATTGAGTCACAAGAAATCTTGACTCAGCTGTGGTGTTCCTGCTGGCTCCTGTTGATCTCAGTGTGAATTCTGCAGGCCAAAGGAAAGCAGCATGTCTGAACTAAGTTCAGTCATGTAGATCTAAGAGAATTTTCCCTCCCTATATTGTTTTGCATTTTGTGAGCTGTTTTGTTTATACATTATAGATCAGCTGTTGTCTGATAGCTAAGCTTTTATCCTGAAGTTAAAACCCAATAATTTCCTAACTATATTTTTATGAAAAATATAAATTTCCATTTTCTATTCCCTCAGCAATATTTCTGCAAGACATACTTGTCTCCTTTTTGGAAGGGGAAAAAAGCTACCAAAAATGGCATGAAAGCAGTTATTTTTCTTTGTATCAGATTCCTCTTGTGCTGGTTAATGCCTGTACTGTGATGCATAGCACAATATGCATACCACCAATTTAGCAATCATTCACTATACTAGATGTGTTACAGTCAAAAAATTTACTTAATCTGAAAAACATACTTGCCACAATTTTAGTAGAACTCCAATCCAGTTTGATTTAGCAGAAGCTATTAACTTTCCCCATGCTCATAAGGACCTAATTTTAGCACCCTTAAATACAGATTTTATACTCTACCAAAGTTAATTAGTAGTCAAGTATGCTTGAGAAATTTTGTCCAAAGCACAATCCAAATAAAACTAGTGTAGAGTATACCCAATGATATAGGAATGACTGGAATAACTAAGATTTTCATACCATTTCATCTCATTTTTTTCATACCATTTTCTCATCTTCCTAGTTATCATTTGTTTGAATATACAGGTAAAATTGAGGTGAAAGACTGAATTACAGTCAGTACCATTGAATAGAAAAATGCAGTTTTGCCTACATGGATGGTGGTGTGAAGACAAGAATGGAAGGATTGCTTTCATGAGTGCCATTGTTTGCATGTTTATTGAGTAATCTATTTTTGCATTCAGTAAACTTAGTTCAACTCCTTTGCTCTAATCTTTAGATCTTAGAACCCTCAGTCAAAAAGATGCTGCTGTTACAATTTCCTTGATTTTGCTGTCTTCATATTGCTAATTTCTCTACAGTGTTCATCTATTTTTGTTTTGACTCATTTAGAGAATTGGAGAAAACATTGTGGGTTTTTTTAGTTTGTATTTTAAAATGGAAAGAAAAAGCATTTGTTATAGATAAAGAAACTGACATATGATCAATAGTAAAGATACTAATGGGCTGTTTTCCTGTCACTTTGCTTTTATGTAATTCTAGTGTCAGCACTTACTGAAGTGCTGGGCTTCAAGAAAGCCAGAAGGAGTTAGAAGCCCTCAAAAGGTCAGCCAGAACCACAGATTCTGATAAAAGGACCTGTTTCCTGAGCACCACCATGTACCTTTACCTTTTGCTTAGGAAAATATTAGCATGAATTGTGGCCATTTGAAGGAAGAAAAAAAAAACCAGAAATAGGTAAGGCTGGAAACATAGTTTTGTGCTCTTAGGATTATCTTTTCTTATCAAACAATTGAAATCTTTTCTAAAACAATTTTTTTTTCTTGAGTGAAAGACAAAATTTTTTGTGTGACAGACTAGTGGATGCCATCCTGACTTCTTTCCAGATTCTCTTCAATTTCATCTTTCTACAGGGAGCTCTGCCTGTAATTCTCTTGAATTTTCCTATGCAAAAAATGCTCCCTTCCTCACATAACTAAATGATTTGGACTCTCTTCCAGTTCATCACAGATTACATCAGAATTATTTAGGTTGGAAAATACCTTTAAGACCTTCAAGGCCAACCGTTAACCCAGCACTGCTAAGTCTAGCACTAAGCCATGTCCCTAAGTGCCACATGTACGTGGGGACACAACCCTTCTGTCAGCAGTCTGTTCTAGTGTTCGACAAGTCTTTCTATGGAGAAACTTCTCCTAATATCCATTCTAAACTCCCTCTGACACAAACTGAGGCTATTTCCTCTAGTCCAGTTATGTTACCTAGGAGAAGACACCAACCCCCACCTAGCCACAGCCTCCGTTGAGGCAGAGCAATAAAGTCCCTGCTGAGCCTCCTCTCTTCCAGACTAAACACCTCCAACTCCCTCAGCCACTCCTCATAAGGCTTGTGCTCCAAAATCCTCACCAGCTTCCTTGCTCTTCTCTGGAGATGCTCCAGCCCCTCAGTGTATTTCTTGAAGTGAGGGCCCAGGAAGTGAGCACAGGATTCAAGGTGCAGACATACCCAGCTGGAAAGGTTTTATGGTTAGAACTTCTCTGCTAGATTAATCTTTTTCATCTTAAATCCTTTCTTGACTGCTTATCATCTGGTAGCAGTGGCAGTCACTTCCTTGATAGACAAGGAAACATTACTGAAATAGAATGAGGCTATATTATGCACACAGAAATATTCCCATATGCACACAGAAATATTCCCATTTTATATTAGAGAATGTGTTTCTCTCTCCTGGCAGAAGTTGATTTATAGATTTTTTCAATTGCTGTCTTTACAAACTGCAGTATCTGTGTGTTTCGTGAATTATGAGCATAAGTTACATTTGTGCATTTATATTCAATCTGTTTTTCACTCCTGTCTGAAGCTGAAGTTTTTGGGGTGTACCTTGGAGAGAGAAATACTGTGAGGCAGCAAGCCAGTCAAATTACTTGAGGCAATGCTGCAGTTTTCTGTGCTGCAGTTTTCCTTGGCTGAGATTGTCAGCTGTCTGACTTCCATTGAGCCAACTCTAGGGGAAAATGCAGAACTGGAACTGAATCAGTAACCAGGCTGCTTCCTTCCATGCCAGGGTAATGAGCATGCCTGTCAGGAGGAGATAGGGAGGCTGCTATCCCCCCAGGAATAAGTTCTGCTATTACATCTGAGTTTTTTACAGCTGCTTCACAGGTAATTTCCTCAACCCCTGCACATAGGTTAGGCACAAATATACTGTCAGTACAAGTAAGGAACTAATCAAGCTAGCCTGGCCACAGAAAAAAACTCTGTGGTTAGAAATTTCATGTGGCTCACAGAAGCACCATTTTAGAACCAGGGAGAAACATAGACCGAAGCCTAATATAAAATGATCTCATTGTGTTATGCAAGATGATTTTACTTAATTAGATCTCAGACTTCCTATCCATGAAAGCAAGAGGACATTAAATCTGCATGAAATGTCTAAGTTGTAGTTAAAGAAAGAAGATAAGGATGGTTATAAGGCACTACAGAAATATCTCACAATTGGACATCTGTGATAATTCAAATATACACATTCATGGATACTTTTCTTGTGCTTTAAGACATTGAGTAACAGATATTAGTGCAGGTAGTAAATTAATTTTGTAAATAAAGACATTTCTTTGAAGCTTTTTCTAACTTTTATGCATACCTGTCTAGAAGCAGTTCTTCAGAAAGACCAGCTTTCAAAAATATGCCTTCACAGAAGGATCTCAATTTCATGGGAAAGGTTTCACTTTTTTGAAAGGAAAATTTGAAAGGAAAATTGGACAGAAAAACTTTTTTTTTGAAATTGTGAAATGTACTATGATTAAATCAAAATGAAAGCATCAGTTTATTTCATCTTTTGGTAAATTATGAAGAAGTTCTTTTTCATCATACACTCCGTCTATTTTCTTCCCATTGCTTGTTTGCTTTTATGCCAGCATCCAGCAGGAATGGTGGGACAGACATTCTAAGGCCTCCTGATAGTGTTTTATAGGTAGAAAAACATAGGATTACACAAGATGTTAGTCTAAACCATACACACAGAAAAATACAAAGAAAGATGCAAGACCCAAAATATAAATATTTTAATTAAATTAAAACAAAATATTATGAAATAATCTTGACTTTAAAAATACTAACCAAAAACAAGTGTTAACGTTAGAACAAGCGGACTGTTGTACACAGGCTGTATCTGAGGAGGGGATGTCTGAATTTCCTGATAAAATTTAATTACTTCCCTCTGAAATGCAATGTTTAGGTGTGTGTATACGTAAATATTCAGGGCAAGCAATTGTCAGATGTCAGTGCTGCTGTCTCAACCTGATTGTAGACATCCAGTAATGGAAGAGAATTAATATGATATGATGAGAGATTATTTTAAAAGATAAAATACAGATAAAGAGTGACAGTGATCACAGTACTGGTAGAGATCTCTTCAGTATCATTCCCCTTGGATGAAACAATTTTAAAAAACAAAAGATAAAAATGAAAAACACTTCTATTCTTAAATACCAGACATACTTGGTTCGACCAGTCTTCTCACAAACAAAGAAGTTAAACTTTTCCCTCAAATAATAATTGTGAGATGGTCTGTTAGATCTCAGGAACACTGATGGGCATCACTAAGTATACAAACTTTTTTTTATCATCTTGAAACCTTATTAATTTTTTGTTCTGCCATTTTCACAATATGTGAGCAACGAAATGATGGGAAGACTGTGCTTTTTGTATGTTACTGAAATCAGAGAAATGTTTAGAAAAAGCAGAAGAATACTATGTCAGTCAGATTAGCTTAAAACCCTTCAGAATTTAAAGAGTAAGTCTGAACTTTCATCAGTTGTTATGAGATAATGAGAAAGTTGTGCAAGGGTAGGCTGCAATGAACAAAGCCTTAAGCTCACCAACGCAGGGATGTAGTTCAGAGCAATTTTAGCAAGTCTTTTTGCAACAGTAACTTGCATGTTCCAAGGTGACATAAACCTCTTACTGTTAACTCTGGACTCCAAATCATGGATCTTAAAGTGTTTGAGTTGGTGAAGCTGTGTGATAAGATATCTGTAAAAGTTTTAAAAAACAGCCTTTCACATAGCATCAATATCTAGTCTGCTTTTAAAGCTGATAGGAGCAAAGAATGACCCATACCACTTAGCAAGGTGGTGATGTGATCCAAATAACTCTGAGGTTTTTTCATTGATCTGCCACAGATTTTCACTTTGATAATGAGCATGTTAATTACATTAACACTTCTAAATTCTTTTTTCTGCATCTGTATAACAGGGATAGTGATAATTTGTTATATCATAGGTTTGCCTGAAAGTTGAATTCTTTAATACAGTAAAGAGAATCAGTATAATTATTTAAATTATTAATATGATGGTTTTTCTTATAAATAATGACAACTAGAGTATAACAGATTTTTACTTTCCATAGTAATACCTACAGTCACATTCCCAAAATGATCCAAAAGATCTAAAAATGAAAAAAAATTCCAATTTTTTCCTGTAATTTTGATGCCACTGAAGTCCGTGAGAGTTTTCCTGCTGTTTCAAGGAGGAAGTGCTCTTAGCTCAGTGGATAGCTTGTTGCTCATGTACTGTAACTTATAAAAATATACAGACCAAAACATTAGTAGTGTTTTTGCCACAGGTATTGAACAATCTGGAAGGCAGATAAGTCACGCAGAAAAAATATTTTTTGTTCCTACTTGTCATTTCTGTGATCAGTGCTAGCTTTTATAAAAGCAGAGAATTTTTTGGGAAACAGAAATATACAGTGCTTTTTGCATTTGCTTTCTCATTGAAAGTTAAAGCAGAAGCAAAATATGAAATACTGTTTCTCGTTATGAAATTATCATTGCAAAAGAGAATTAGAAGATGATCTGTAAACACACAATCTTTACAGAGATATTATTAATTTAAATACCAAGATCAAATATAAATATATTTTGAGAATGGAAATCAAGAGCCTTAAAATATTATTTCCAATTTCTTCCATATTAAAATACTGTGTTTAACATCCCAAATGCAATGTTATGGAAGCTTCATATAACATGCTTGAATTTATCTCAGTTATAATTAAATAGGTGTAAGTATCTATTTATGAAGTCCATTGGGGATAATTATTTATCAGCCCTGAATCTTCTGCAGCTAGAAAACTAAGGAGAAGCTGTATCTTTCCTATTGAATGCCAATGGAAGAAACCAGATAGTTTTGGTACTCCATGGAAGTATTGTGGTGTTGTACTCTATTAGAAAGAAACAGGGGGTATCAGGTGTAGTTTTGGGCACACTCCTGGATGTGTGTATTAGGTATTCTCAGGGCACGCCAACTAGCTCCAAACTTTCCTGGATGAGAAATGGAGAACTTAATGGACAGTGAGTAGATGTTATTGGTATGTCATTGTTGAGCCATTCACTTCTGCCAAGATTGAAGCTACAAGCCTGCCCAGAAGAAAAGTTTTAGAATGTCTATCTCAAAGTCTTAGATGCTTCTAGATTTCAGGCATATTGGCATATTGTTCACCTCAGTTTTGTAGGATCAGTGCTTAAGGCAGCTTGCAGCTCAAAACCCTAAGGTAGCTACACCCTTCATCTCCAAGCAAGTCCTCTCCATTCAGGTTCAGTCGGGATGCCTCCACACTGGTTATAGTGTCATTTGAAGACACTGTAGGGGTCTTGATGCCTTCAAGGCATCCACAGAGAATCCTTGATGTCATGTGAGACATGGGAGAAACCCCTGCCTTGCTGGACTAAGAGGCAAAAGCCAGGATGTGTTTGTATGTCTAAAATGACAGGAGATAACTGTGCAGCTGCTGAACTGAGCTCCTAATGTCTGCCCTATGGTCAGATATGAAGTACCTAGCTTTCACACTGACACCAAAATCAGTTAGTCTTAAACTAGAAAACTCCACTGAACTGTGCTTTTGACCTCCAGCAGGCACTGATGAGAAAGGCCTCTTCCAAAGAAGAAAATTGTGTTGCTTATCCAAATGGACTTAAATTTAAATTACGTTCAGCTTCTCCAAGCTACATCTTGAAATAGAGGAACCCCATTGATCCTTAGACACTATAGATGATAAAATCAACAAGAAGAATGTTGCTTTTAATTTCAACAAGGGACTTTTTCAAGTTTTCTAGCTGATCTGATTTTCACTCCTGTGCTGACTGCAAATATATTCATCAGTCTGCCTCAAGGTCGAAATTGAGATACAGCCTTCTTCAGCTGGCAAGATGACTACAATTTAAAAGCTGAAGGCCAGCTTTTAATCACCAGTGATGCAACACTTAATGTTTATTCGCATACTAATAATTTAGCATTTTTTCAGTGATTCTTGTAATTAAGTGCTCTGTGTCCTTCCTCCATTTTATCTAGCTGAGCCCATGTTCTGGGCTTCCCAGATGTTCAAATGGATGCACAGGAGTTTACCAGTCACACCTGTTTACTGACACACCTCCAAACATTTTACCAAGGAAATAAATACTGCTTGACCAAATTACTTAGTTCCTTTTTAATATTAATGCTAAATAGGCAAGTCAGTATTCAGTAGACCTCACTGAGGTCGGTGTTCTTGACTGGCTACTAGTATGTAAAGAAATACTGAAATCAAGAGGAGTTTAATTTTTATGTATTTCTAGAGGGATACATTTAAGGAATCAGCATAGATAAGTCAGCATCTTTTGCTTCTTAGATACCGCAACAGATGGAGAGTCTAGTAGAGATTTTAAGTCAATGAACTTTCAGCTGTGGTTTTGCTAATCTACTTCAGCCTCAAATAGAGTTCTTTGGATTCACAATGATGGGACTCAGAGGTGCAAATATTTTTGTGAGCCTGATTTGGAAGTTCCTTATGATAATATTTGAATACAGAACATTGCCAGTGACAAAAATAGTTTCCTTTCAAACCATATTCCCTTCAGTGCGCAATTTGCTAGTCAGGAAGTACATTTTAGTGTATTTATTTCCTTTTATGTTTTAGTATCTTTAGCTTTTAGAATTGATTTTTATGAACTTAAGCAAAAGACATCTTATTAAACTGAAAAAAATTAAAAGAGTTCATTGAATACAATTAATTTTTAAATTTTAAATTATGTCCAGATGTTTTTTTGTAAACCTATATACATATGAACACTGGACTAGCCTCTAGTCTTGGCTAGGGGGAAAAACCAATGCAAACCTTTTTCCCATGATTTTTCTGTTTCAAAACCCAACTAAATATTGCTATGAAGCACTGTATAAAGCACTGACACTGCCTCTGTGAATCATGAAGATTTTCTTTAAACATGGATTCCTGAGTCATTGCCTATTGCAATCGCAGCTAAATCAATGTCTTTCATATCCCCAGTGCATTAACAGAACAAGGACAGTCCCAATGAGGAGATAATACTGACATGGTGGAATAGTGATCCTACTCTCCAGTAACAACAACCCTGTTCAGAGCTACAGGCTGGGGGGCAGAGGGGCCGGAAAGCTGCCGGGTGGAAAGGATCTGGGAGTGTTGGTCGACAGCAGCTGGACATGAGCCAGCAGCCAGTGTGTGCCCAGGTGCCCAGGAAGGCCAGTGGCATCCTGGCCTGTACCAGCAATAGTGTGGCCAGCAGGAGCAGGCAGGGATTGTCCCCCTGCACTCAGCACTGCTGAGGCCGCAGCTCCAGTGCTGGGTCCAGTTCTGGGCCCCTCGCTGTGAGAAAGACACTGAGGGGCTGGAGCCAGTCCAGGGAAGGGCAGTGGAGCTGGTGAAGGGTCTGGAGCCCAAGTGCTGTGAGGAGCAGCTGAGGGAGCTGGGGGTGTCTAGCCTGGAGAAAAGGAAGCTCAGGAGAGACATTACTATTCTCAACAGCTGCCTGAAAGGAGACTGGAACCAGGTGGGTGCCAGTTTCCCCTTCCACGTAGCCAGCGACAGGACAAGAGGAAAAAGCCTCAAGCTGTGCCAGGAGAGATTCAGGCTGGATATCAGGAAGAAATTATTCATTGAAAGGGTTGTCAAGCATTGGAATGGAGCAGTGGGATCACCATCTCAGATGGTGCTCAAGGAGTGACTGGATGTGGCATTTAGTGCTGTGGTTTAATTGACGTCATGATGTTTAGTCAAAGGTTGAAATCAGTGATCTTGGAGGTCTTTTCCATCCTCAGTGATGCTATGAAGGTGAGAATAACCTTCTACTGATTTTTTTAGCATTCAAGCAGAGTCTAAGAGTTAGCTGCCATCTTCTCTGAACTGATAGTAAAAAAATGTATCCATATGCTTCTCCTTTTCTACCACTGCATGCGCTGATATATCCTCTTTGTTATTTAGCTGCAAACAGTCTTTCCTTCAATACTTCTAAAACTGACATTGTGGCCTTGTCAGCTTGCTAAGACCCGATACAAATTTCAAAGAATTCAATTTTAAAATTCCTGTTAATATCATTGTTCTTTAAAAGAAAGAAGATCTGAGACATACCTAGATTTTTATGTTATCCAGGGCAAGGTATTATCACAGCATAAGAAAGATAAAGATGAATGTGTAGAGTGCTGAAACAATGTTTAAAAGGAAATAGCAACTAACAAATTCTTTTCATCCCACTTCCCTACTTTCTCTTTCTGAAATTAAATTGATTATGATATATCAGAATTTATGTTTCATACAAGAAAAGTATCCTCATATAAAAATGTAATAAAATAAAAAGAAAGCTGAAATTATAACAATAAAAATAAACAATAAAAAATAAAAAAACCCTATGTCATTTAATAGTAGAAGAGTAATACAAATTGACTTGATATGTAGGCTTTAAAATTCAAATAGTTGAAAGAGCTAAAATAGCAAAAAATTGTCTTCAGTTCTAAATATAGAACTAAAAGGGTTCTGATCTTAGTAAGAAAATCTAAGAAATAATAGTAAAATTTATTCATTCAAAAAACCAGCAACAACACAAGATTTCGGGTATATCAGTCAAGTATTCACTGCAGTTTATATTGTGCCTCCTCATCTATGGCAAGAGAAAAATCGCTTCAAAGAATTTTTTCTTTTAGCAGGTAGTATTCCTGTCACTCTTTATCTAATGTAGTTGTTAAAGCAGGAACCAGAAATTACATTTGCAGTTACATTGTTGGACACCATGAGTAGATGACCATGGCTCAGTATGATCTGTACACTTTGGGAATTCAGCCCTAGGCATGCTTGAGAAGGTTGTTGAACTTTGCTTTTGGTGTCTCCATCCCAGGGCTTAGAGTAGAAGAGGCATTATTAGATGTGAACTTCTACTTGTATATGATAAATGAAAATCAGTACTGTTCTGGTTCGCAGTCCATCAATATTTTTAATCCTTTTTGGTCCTTAATTTGTTGACAGCCTGCACTGGGAAAGGTCAGAATCACTCTCCTGAGAAGTATAGGCTTGGAATGAACAGAGCTGTTAGCCTTTTTTAACTTTTCTTTTCCTTCTGTCTTTTTATTCCTTAGCAAGCATTAAAAGAATTAGCATAGAGTTACCACTGTGTTTTCAGGATGTCAGTTTTACCAGTTTCTGTGCCTTTAATGCACTTGAAGTCAGTTAATGGATCAAAGATCCAGGGAGTTTTCTGAGTTTTCAACCATGAATGATGTGCAGGTAAAGGCTAAGCTAGACCAAAGCCATTACAAGTACATGGTATAAAGAGTGTAGCATTAAATAGGGGAAACTATTACAATTCCTTTGTCTTTCTTCTTGCTGCAGTCTGAGATCACAACACATCCTGGTTTGCATGAGAGCTAGGCCGCTCCAGAGCCTTGGAATATGCCATACACAGTAACAGGATTTTTATTCTCTATTTTAGAGGGATTTTGTAACTGTGATCTATATGTGTATCACTTCCATCACCTTAAAAAATATATGCAAATTTGGTCTGGTGCACAGGACAAAGGCTTGCAGAGTCAGTTGTATGAGTTGCTGTGAAAGTCATATTCTGAGATCTATACAGACTTTCTGGGTGGATTTTAATGCAGTAAAATTCCATCCAGTAAAAAAGATTTAATTGAGACAGCTTGGCTACCACCACTGATAGACACTTCCTTTAGAAGGCTTTCACTGTAGGATACTACTGGTGGTATTTAATATTCTTGATCCACTACAGTTAAAGACAACCAGTACAACAATTTCCTGGACCCTATTTGTGAAGGCAAGGATATTTATGAGATTTTCACTAAGACTTGGGGGTGGGTCCTCACTGGTTGCTGCACTGTCTGCTGATCAGTGTATCTCTGTCTGTGTCAGGGTTGCATTGACTTTGAATCTTTATATTTGAGTAATTTTTAAAAGAAAATGAGAGAATATAACACAGACATTGGAGAACACTGAGAATAGTGAGTTGTGAGAATGCATCTCACTGGTACAGTGGGATATATTTAGTCATATGGGATAAAGTTAGCAGAGGTGTCTGACACAAAGATCTATTAGGCTGTCAGACAGTCTCCCAGGAGAAATGGTGGAATCCCTACTCCTGGCAATATTTAGCATTTGATTAGAGAAAGCACTAAAAAATGGGCTGAAAGAAGCAATCACATTTGACAAGAGTTTCTAATAGATGATCTGTTCTTTTCCATTCCGAATTTCTCTAATTGCATGTTCAAACTTCAGGGAATAACAATTTAAAGATTACCTTTAAATATCTCAGTAAGTGTTAACTACTCTTTACTGTTTTGCTCATTATTATATTTCACAAATGAGAAGTCCCATTACATTCTGCATGTTTTCTTTTAATTCTACCTGGCCTTTATGAATAATTCCTTACAAGATTGTGTTAATTGAGTTCACTCCTCTTACAAATTTTTTAAATCCAAGAATAAAAGCCTGCAGTACCTTTAATCCTTGCTAAAGTGTTTTTCCCAATCGGACAATATCTGTTAGGAAATTAAATATTGCTGGTAAGAAGATGCTGTGGGTAGGTACTTTGGATTTTGCTCCTTTACAGTATGCAGGATCAAGAAGAATTTTCAGGAACATTTTTATTCAAATGTGATTAGCAGCAGTGCCAACATTGCTGCATTCAGTGCAAGCAACACTTGTGTAATAAGCTTAATCATTGTCATAAGCAGAAAAAACGAGTTCATCTCTTCTGCAACTGATATCAGCTTAACATTTATTTCTTTAGTGACTGATTTTCATAACTTTTAAAAGCTAATTATTTTGTTCATAGTAAATTTCATTGCATCAGCACTTAAAAACTGAGTGCAAAGAAAAGTTTAATTATTCAAATGTGTGTGTTTGTGTATATGTATATATATATATCTATATATATATATATATATATATGGAACACATTATTCAGGTTACAGCTTTAAAAATATAATCTGAGGTTATCATGATAGTGGTGAAATACTGTTTAGCTTGATGGCTTGAACCAATGCTAAATAAGAGGTACCATTGTTATGTCTTCTAAATAATCCTGGATGGTCTTTCATAAGGTAAAAAAAATGAATGGATGAGTTAAAATATTTATGTATGGACTCAAAAATTGTGCAAAATTCATAAATCACATACAGAAGAGAATTTAAAATTCAGTGTCCAAAGTTATTTTTAGAAACACTTTTCTATAAAATTAGATTCCAGAAATTATGTGATGAAGTAAAATTTTGAATTTGGTTAAGCAAGAGCTATAATTTGTGAAAAAGGCATGGGGTGTCTTCCAAATATTAGGATATGAAGATTCCAAAATTAGGAATGCCTAAGCACTCACCTAGACCAGCTTCAGGATTAATAAATAAATAAATATTTATTTGCCTTGCGTTTTGAGCACTTGAAGATTTGTTAACTGTTATGTATTACTAATTCATGGAATCCCTAATGGTTAAATATAGTTAAGTAGAGGATGAAAGTGGATCAAAATCAGCAGGATTGCAGAATGAATTAACCTGTGTTCTTTCTTTTTTCTTTTCTTTTCTTTTCTTTTCTTTTCTTTTCTTTTCTTTTCTTTTCTTTTCTTTTCTTTTCTTTTCTTTTCTTTTCTTTTCTTTTCTTTTCTTTTCTTTTCTTTTCTTTTCTTTTCTTTTCTTTTCTTTTCTTCCTATAAGACTATTTTTGAGGAGCTTTTTTTGTTCAATGCTGCAGTAAAATTGTATAGCTGTTAATCATCATGACTCCTACAAGTCTTTTCTTTAGGGAATTCTGTAAATTTGTAGACATGGGCAGCTTATAAAATTTTAAAATGTATTTGCTATAGCACAGTATCTTGCATTTGGCCAAGTTGTATTTAAGTAGCCTACTTTCAGCATTAATAATGCATCATAGTGAAATCTGGTTTAAAATTAAATGCTGATTAAGGTGTTGTTAAGCACCTGTGAAAGCATTTCTGCTCCTTCCTAGTACCACAACATTTACATGAGCATTTAAAAGCTCTGAGATGGAATATCGAGTTTCCAAGGGCTGGAAAATAAAAAGTAAAATGTCTTGGCACTCCCAGCCATTCAAAGCCTGGAAATAAATTTCCTAGATTATTATAGGGTTTATTTTACATATATGACATTGTGTCTAGCAAGTGAAAACACAGTGAGATGCTTTAAACCATCAATAAATTACTAAACTTGGGCAGAAGAATTGTCACTTTTTAGCAGATATTTGTAATTATTTCTTTATCTCTGATTCACTAAATCTTACTGCTTGATGGACAGAGCCAGCTCCATCTATTTCTCTCTCTCTCCAGCTATGGGAGCATGAGGATGCATGAGAGGTTCACCATCTACTTTGCTGGAAACTTTGTGGAGAGGAATATTAGATAGAATAAAGATATTAAAACCAGTCGTGGGTGTATTGCAGCCCATCGTCCCTTGGCAGCTGAAGGCTGCTTTTTACTCCATTCATTTCAGTTCACAGGGAAAAGAAATCTTTAATTTAAATGACATTTATGTGATAGAATGTCACCAGTGCAACTTCCTACTGTAATATATTATCACTCAACTGCTATGTAAAGCAGTACACATCATCAGTAAAAATACCAATTAAAAAACCCTTTTTTAAGGAATCTCAGAGTCAGACAAATGCAAAAATGCATCTTACTGCAGATACACAAAGAAGATAGAGTTGGATTATTTTTCATCTCCACTTGCTGCTTATTACTAAAATAGGTCATTTTATTGATGTTGGAAGAAAGATATTTCTGTAAGACATTCCTGGGGAGTGGGAACTGAGTAAAGGATTGTCACACTTGTTAGGATGCCATTCCATGGGGAGAGGCAATCATAATGAAAACCATCACAAGTAAATGGGAGAGGAAAGGGTTTCAGAGTCAATGACAGCAAAGTTAGGGGGAAGTGCAAGAAGTTACATGGATGCAAGCAGCAGTTGATTGTACAGAGCTTTGACACGTGGATTAGAAGTTTTAATCTGGCTTCATGGCATAAAGAAAGCAGACAGAAGGATTTGAAGAAGGCTGTTAATCAGATGAATGCTGGAGTATAATTGCAGCAGCATTATTACTGTCTTGCAAATATGGGAGGAGTAAGAAAAGTCTCTCTTCTATTAGATTTTTGTTTAGATTTTCATTCTGTTCTGGTTTTCAGTCCACCAAAATTTCTTTTAATTGTTATTCATTGATTTTCCATTTAGTTGAAAAAAAAAAACCCAAAAAATAGAAAAGAAAATAAATTAGGCCTTCATCTAGAAAAAAACACAGCAATTTTTTGGAAGTATTTGAGATTCTGTGTTACTGTGCTTGTTTGGAACTTCATATCTGTTTGCTTTTATGTCCTCTGCCCTGTCTTTATCTGGGTACTAAACTTGTTCAGTTTCACTCATTCTTACTGCTCTAATTGTTCCATGTGAGGTTTATTTAAACCATTGAAATATGAGAACACAAATGTTCTCTGCTTTGAGTTTGTAAAATCTCCATGACTGTAATTATACTGAAACTTTAATTATATTATTATATGAGCATATGTAAATTTTTCCTCTCTTTATGTTTTACCATTCCTTTATGAAGGTGTTTCCCATTGCTGGTGTGAAAAAGAGTGATCTGGTTAAGAGGTCATGTGTGTTTCTACTCTGGTTGTCTCAGCACTGTAGACTCCAATTCATGCATTACATTTATGAAGTCCCTAACACAGAGCTCTGATTTTTCAATTGATTGGTATTCCCATTTTAATTTCAGCATTATTTTTTATTATTTCTACTAATTATAATTTTGATGGATACAGTGCCATTCTACTGATTTTTTTAGTTCATCTTCGAAATGCTTGTTAAGTCTTCCAGGGCAGGGGATATAAATATATATAGCATCTTAAAAAACCTGATAATATCTAGTTTTTCATTTTTCTGACGCTGCTGGAATAGCTGAGGAATCCATGACCAGGTATAAAAACAGATAGGAATACAATACCCCTATTTCCAACCTAAGACAATTGTTCAAAGGTCTCTTAACTGCTTTTATGTAAGAGTTACAACTAGAGGTGGATATTTATACCTTCACCTTCTCTGAGGTACAGGACCAAGTTTTGTGTACTGTTGGATGCAGCTAATGGGAAGGGCTGTTTGGTTCTCTGACTGCAGGTATTTTTCATGTTCACATGTTTGCCAACTAAAATACTGAGTTGCATAACTCACTTTATTTTTACTTACTGTTTGTGCTTTGGTTTTTTTTTTCTTTTTTGAAGTCTAACCATTTTGCAGTTTGCTGCTTTAGAAAGAGCTGGGCTATTTTCTATAAAAACCAAATGAGTTTCAACTCTCTTACAATGTATTTTCTCATGTATTACAAGGACATACATAAAATATTGTGAGTAGGACAGTTTTCATTAGAAGTATTAGATTTATTTTCCTTCTTGGTTTCACAGAGTTGAAACCTACCATTTTTCAGACCATGAAAATGTGAAAATTCTGTTTTCTAAGGCTATTCAGAGAAGAGGTGATTTAAACTTGGTGCATTTGAGTACAGTCTGTTACTGTTTGAAACAGGGTCTTAGTACTAAGAAGAAGATTCATGTTTAAAGACATCAGATTTTGTGGTATGATACCCTTGTAACTAATGATACCTAAAATTTTGTTTGTATTTCTAATATCTTTTTCAACATCTGAAAATAGAAGAGGATTTGAGTAAATCTAAATAAGTAAATTCTTCTCAATAGTCTCTTGAGTGCTGAATCAAATTGGTACTTAACTTTTTCTCAGGTAGTAGAATATAAGCTTTTTTCAATTATATCTCTTTTTGCTTCTACACCCCTTTTTCCACTGACTGTAATTTTCATTATCAGTAGAAGAGTAGGGAGTATTTCCTCCTGAAGTGAGCCTTACAAATGCTAATTTCAGATGCTGTTCTGAGATTTTCCTAAGAGTTTCTCCAGTCTTCCCTTCTGTGAGGGAGGTAAATACTTAGAAAAGCTCATTTTCAAATCAGTTTGTTTTTTTTTTTTTAATTGAGCTCTATTTAACTTATCGGCTTTTTTTCTATTATTTTTTAACTCTAATCAATACCAAAACTCCTTAAAATTGTTAATAAACATTCTTAGTGTCACTGCAGCTTCAAATGTGCATTTCTGTTCTTTTATCTCGCATCTAAGATGTATCGTTGTAGGGCAAGAGCAAATCCTAGTCACTGGAAGACTCACTGTCCTTTCCCGTGACACAAAGTAAAGAGGTTTGTTGAGTTTTTTTTATGTTTTGGAAAGTTGTTTTATTAAGAAATACCTGAGATAAAGGTACCCTGGCATAAAAACCTAGCCTAGAACTGGCTATCAGTTTAAATATTTCTAATAGTCGCCCATTGTATATTTCTCAGTTCATTGTAGGAGGCTTTTTCTTTTGAATGGTGGTGGCAGTTATTATGGGACAAAAAGACTTCTATACAGGAAAAGTTGGTTGTTTGGTTTTTATAGGAGCACTAATAGACCTAAAAAGTGCATGAATGCTGACTCTAGTGCTGAGTAAAAAGTTACACTGCATTTGGGGAGGGCATCCTGGGTTCTGGTCTCTGGATTTATACAAAACTGCTTTTGGAGCGCTGTTCTCATCACACATAGAGCAGAATATGTGAATTTGGACACTCTCAGACTCACAACTTCTGATCTCAACTGGGTTTAGGTGAGAGCTGGGTGCTTCATCTCTCAAAGTGCCTGACCAAGAAATATTTTCAAACATTAAAGATGTGAATTCTGAGGATCTGAAGGTTAAAGAGGAGAAAACTGCTCAGTGAGTTTAATACACTTCAAGGATGTAAAAAGAGCTATTTTGAGTCTCAGTTCTAGATACCTAAAGGTGTGGTGGGTGTTTGGGTACATTGTATTAAACTTTCAATAAATTAGAAGATAATTTTCATAGAGATTGGCACAAATAAAAGAATATTATCCAGAAAATAATTTCTGTTCATTAAAGGTACGTTGTGCTTTTTTTTTTGTTTTCCAACCATTCCACTTGAACCATTTGCCCTGTATTGACTTGCTCTGAGCCTTGAGGGAGACTGTTAAAGTCTGTAACGTGAACCCACAGAGGTGTCAAATATTAACAAGTGTTCTCTGCCCTGCTGATGCTGAACGTTGATCCACCTCAGGCACCAAGAAACTGAGGGAGCTAATTTGTAATTGTTGCCTTTCCTGTTCTCTCAGATGGTTGGGTAAGCAGGCTGAAATGTCTGTCCTCTAGCTATTTGACTTTATATAGGAACTCCTGTCACCCTCATCTTCACAGTAGCAGGATCCCACCCAGTAGCATACTAATCAATGTGACTAACATCTGTCTCCTGGGGTGCATTGTTTCTCTCATCCTGTCCCCCGAAGCAAGTTTGTGTATTTAGCTATATAATGTTAAATATATCACTGTCATCTGCAGGGATATGTTTTTAGCTGTACTTTTTACTATGAGTTCATACTAATGCAGACAAGTCAAAATGGTGCACTGCCGCCCAAAATGGAAGATGATGGGGTTTGTGTGGGCTTCAGATTCTGGGAGAGGACATTTCTAGTTTGAAAATGGACACTCCCTTCTGCTCTAAAAGGCCTTACCTTACTACAGCTGACAGAGTAAAATCACAGTGCAGAGTCCTGTCTTTCCTTCAGGTCTTGGAGTACCACAGGGATGAAGCCTCCCATCTGGAATCCACACTTACCCTCACTGCTGGGTAACCCTGAGGAACAGGCAGATTTAATATGCTTGACCTAAGGAAACAACTCAATGCTTCCTCCATAGAATGCTTTCTTGAATTTAGGAATGCCAGTGAAGTCTTATTTAATACCACTGGGCAGTTTAATTAGCAGAAATAATAAAGTACCAAACTAACTGTGCTTTGGGTGATTATGATAGTGTACTAGAGTGATTGTTTATTGAAATGTCTGAGGACAGACATTTCAGCAGTGACTGCTGTTATTTTGGAGTCCCTCATGCTGTCCCTTCTCCCCCAACCTGAATAAATTTTGCATAGCTTGTGGGAGGAAAAATTGCCTTTTTCTGTAACTAATATTGAATCAAAGTTTTTTAAGTCCACTATTTCTTTTCACATTTCCCTTAACAGGAAGGTTTTCTTTAGACAGCAAAATGTTTCATTGCAATTTAACTACAAATACTGGCTCCCAAAAATCACAGAGAAATAAAAAAAAATAGTTTCCATACAGCATTTCTTACATACTCTGTTGTCCTGTCATATGAAAAGAGTGTATCAAAAGTCATCCCTTGGATTATATCTTTATTCATTTATTGTGTAGTTCCTCAGCGTTCTTTGGTTCAGAGACAGCTACAATGGATCGCAATTGCCAGTGACTCTCTCAGTGGAAAATTCGGGCATTAGATGAGCTGAACCACCTTCTAAAGTCACTTGTGTCTCTCCGTCTTAGGTGAACTGCTCATCTCTCTGAGCTCTTCACTGGGAACCTTAAGTTAGATGGGAGGAACCTGTACTAAATTGTGGGTTAATTTGTCCAAGAAAAGCATGCCTTTAAAAAGAGTAAGATGCTCAGTGAAAGTAAAGGGGCTTACTCTGCACTATTTTTAAAGTCATCTGCCATTACTTGCTCGACAGATACTGTTTCTCATAGGTTGCTGTGTGTTTGTTTTGCTGTTTTGCATTTTTTCAATATACTGAATATTAAGATTTTATCACAACACCATTCTTAATAGTGTAGAACAGTCAGTATCTTTGACCTGCCATTTGTTCATTTCACCTGTAGGTATTTATAGAACTACTTATGTAACAAACGACTCAGAAATTGGTGGTTTTATTATTCATTCATCAGTATTCCACACAGATCCCACTGAAGCACTGTGGTTTGGACAATGCACCACATTTTATCAGTGAATAAGCTGAGTTCTTAAATGAGTGACTGATTTCTTTATTCTTGCAATGTACAGGTTGCTCTTCACTATTCACAATTCTCTTCAGTCACCTGCGTGTTTCACATTATCCTGGGCAAACATGACATGCCCATGTTGATGCAATTTATTTTTACAGCTGATAATATGCTTTGATTTATCACTCTTCTAAGCTGTGGTGTTCTGTTTTCCCCTTAGGGATACGATGATGGATATGGGGGTGAATATGATGATCCAAGCTATGAGGCATATGATAACAGTTATGCCACCCAAACACAAAGGTAAGAATTTGTGCTTTTACGTTATTTCTCCAAAGTACACTTTTTTATCTTAGTTTTTCATGTAAATTTCCTGGTTTATTTTCCACATTAAATTTTACAAAATCACTGAGTACTTTAGAAGTAAAAAGTAATAATGGCAGTCCAAATTTATATACAGAGATTCAGATGATGTAAAAATATAAGCAGCTATGCTTTTAAAATTGGTGCAAATGAAGTGTATTTTTTTAACAAGCGATTACATTGTTTTCGTATTTGATGTTATTCTTATAGGGATAACATCAAATACGAAAACTTCCTTAAAGGGAACTTATTTGTCCCCTTTTTTTTATCCTTTTCTGATGATAAGTTGTGAAGGGTATCTCATACTTATGGCTTTTATAATGTTTTGAGAAAAAACAGAAGGAAATTAAAAAAATATTTGTGATGGTAACCTGTTTCTGGTTGGCATCCACCATCAAGGTAAACTATAGAAGGGAATTACATGCCAGAAGTAAGGTTGAAGCTATCTGTTTTTAACCAGTTATTTTTCTAAGCAACTCTCAGAATTTATAAGTTTGGAAACTTATTTTTTGTCCTTGTGAAGTGGAATAATAGGAAAAGACTACATTCACATCTTATATTGATTTGTGTGAATAAATGAGGCAACAAAAATTATCCCTTTTTTTTTATACATGCACCTCACACACTCAGCCATTAATTGGACAGTCCGTGCTTGTTTATTAAATATGGAATGGCATATTTCTCACCTTTAAGCTAAAGGATAACAGGGTCTTTCAACCAGTTATTCAGAAAATGGTCTTATGCACTGCTGGAAGTACTTGTAAGGTTGTGGAAAGGCAAATGAAATTTTATCAAGTAAAGGCACAGATTTTAACTACGTTATTGTGCTTCTCACTGAGCAAGAAAGTGATCTATACATACAGAGTTCTACACTCCCAAGGCCAGAGGACCTTAAACTTTTTTTTCTGTTTAGCCATCTTTTTCACTGAATGCTTTGCTGATGTAAATGCCTGTCAGAATTATGTTCAGCTTCAGAACTGCTGTAGTGAGTGATACTTCAGTGGATAAAAAATACTTTATAAGTATTTTTATATCCAGTGAAGTAAATTTAAAAGGATTTGTCACACCTAAATGTGAACCCCATCAAGTATACTTTAACACTTTCAAGTAATTATACTTTACTAGCTGCACCCGTCATGTCATTGTGTAGGTAGGTATTCTTGTTGTCAAATGTACTTCAATTTTTTTTAAAACAATTCAGTTCCTTTTTTGCTACAAGAGTGAATTGTCACAAGAGATATTGCTTCTGATGTAAAAACAATAATTAGTTGGAAATATCTTGATATGACATTGCTTTATAACATCTGAATTAACCTGTAATTTCTTTGCAAGTTGATGTCCCAGGCAACTAAATGGCAAATATATCAACTTTATGAAGAGTGGATTATAATGCCGCTAGAACTAGTAGTGATAATTTGGTACAAGAAGAAAATTTATAGTCACATAATTTAGTCAATTAAACAGCTATTAAGTTTAGTCATCAGATATGTTTTCTACTAATTGGAGTTACCTCCAGGATACCTAATCTGTTTAAAATCTGCAACTAAAATATTTCCTTTTGAAATATATGACAAGACATGTGGTCGTACTTACCCATGTTGAGTGGCACTTAATGCCTCAAGTAGCCCATTGATTTCAAAGAGAGCACTTTCAGAGCTCCATGCTTCTTGTTTCAAAGATCTAAAGAACAAGTGGACCATTAAATATACAATTTGTATACCTGCACCTTATTGGGCTTTTAGCTTCATAGAAATGCCTGCTTACTGAGCAAAAAGAAAAATAGTACAATACAATGAAATAGCATACCCAAAATGTTTGGTTAGATGTGTATTTCAAAATGTTTTCTCCAAGTCTCAGATCTTGCTTATTAGTATAACCCAGTCATATGAGTCATGCCATGTGCATATCTAACAAAGAAGATAACCAGTACTACTCCAAAGTACTTACTCATCTCATCCGCTGTGTCATTTAAGGGAAAAAAATTAACAAAAATTTGCCAACAATGTCTGTGCTCAGACAGGAAATTATCATTGTTTCCCTCTGCAGGGAATGACTGAAATTCTAAAGCATGAGATGAGAAGCAATTGTAGTTAGTGGCTTAATGCAGAGTACCAAGATTTCTGTTCATGTTCAGGGCAGAGTTTCCCATTGCTTTTTATGGCTTATTAGGGACTCAATGTGGAATTTCTTAGAGTGGTACATACTTTTGTCTGTCTGTCTTGCTGTGCATGTTGGCCAAGCCTTACCCTCTTCATTGCTTCAAAAAGAGCATGTTGGGGTAGAGGGTCGTGAACTGACAGGGTGGATGGCCTGAGCTCAGGCTGACTTTGGTGTGCTTTAGAGTGGAGATCATAGTAAATTGCAAATAAGCAACTTGAAGAAAGAGAAAAGCAGGACTCTTACTATGGTAAGTGCCACCTGTACCTTATTGAGATAGGGAGACTTATTTTAGAAATAAGAGAATTATGGGTTATGACAGTCTATATTGCATGCATATATGTCTTGCTTTAAATAGCAGAAGATGTATTTGTAAAGCCACTTTTTCCCTCCTTATGTTCCTATCCCATAATGACAACCCAGAACACAAGATGGAACATCAGGACAAATTTAAATGAACTGTCTGTCCTTCCCAGCTGAGTCTGTAAGCATTATATGCAGGATTCTCTGAAAGACTACACATTTTCTGAGGACATTTAGAAACCCTATTAATTTTAGAATTTTTTTCACACAGATGTCAAAATGCAGTTTTTAACGTAATTATAATGAATGCTTTCTCAAATACCAAAAAGAGCAAGGAAACAACCATATCAGTGGGCAGGAGAAGACACTAGGTAGATGGTATGTTGGCAATGGCTTTCAGGTCTGGCTGCCTGGCTTTTTATTCTGCCTTTTTTCTGTATGGCTTTTGTTAAAAACATAGTTCAGCAGCTATATGAGTCGCCAGTGTATGCTGTCTATAGAAAGAAGAGCTGATGACTCTCTGTAAATAGACTTGTAAATATCAGGAAACACATAACATACTGACAAGAAGAATTAATAATTCAGTGATAAAAGACAGATGAAAATAGTGCACAACGTTGCTGTTACAGATTCCATCCCACAGCAGTATAGGCCTTGTGATGGCATGTTGTCATCCTTGCTGTGACTGCAGGATGACACAGGTAAAAAGCATTTCTCATGCCTGTCTGCACCCAGCCTCACTAATAATAATAACAGTAACCCAATTTTAGGACCTTGAAGAAATTCTTGGCAAAATATTTACTGTTAATCTTGCAAATAAGTTATGTAATGCTTTAGGCAGCAGTCCTCTGGGCAGATATTTCATGCTGTTATGTATATCATTTTGGCCAAAGAACTTCTTTTTGGTCTGTCAAACTCACACTTCAAACCCATCCCGCATCTGCTGAGGAAATAAACTTCTGTTTCTGATTGGAATTGCATATTATAGGCCACGTCATCTCCAAATTTCCCTTCTAAGATGTTAATCATAGTACTGAATCTAAGCTTTAACATAAAGAAAAATGGCACTAGTATATCTGGAATAAATTCTAAGTAGTTCTTGCAAGATTTGAAGGATTACAAACATTGTGTTAGATAATTGCTAAAATGGAATTATCTTAGAGGACTGAAGAAGAGAAAAAGGTGCAGTAACAGAGAAAAGTTGACTGATACCTTTCACCACACGGAATTGTGTTTAATTCAAAAGGTACAATAATACCTAAAGCTGCACTGTTATGCACTGCACTGTGCTAAATTCAGTTGGGCATCTGTTTCTCAATACTAGGAACAGAAGTAAAAGGACAAAATTGCTGCCTATGCCCACTATGCTGCTGTGGAAAATAGATGCTATAGCCATATCAATGTAGTTTTATCCCAGTAACTGTTTGTAGCAATACCTCTCCATTCAGCCTGTAATAAGTGCTACATTCTTCTAATTACTTATACCCTCAGAAAATTTCAAGAGCATATTCAGCCACTCAAGTTGAATACATGACAAGTTCTTGGCTTTGAAAAGAAACTGTTTTCCCTGGTTAATGTTTCTATTTCAAAGTTCATGTTATCTACTGTAAAGCTTGTGTTTAGAGCTTCTTTTTTCTGCAGTGTGGGCTGCTAATAGCAGAGCTTTAGGAATCACTTATTTCTGGTCTGATATACAGGAGTACAACATGGACCACAGTTCAGTCCATGTCACTTATGTGGCTTACAGTACAATCACATCAGTGCACAGCCATGCTGAAAAATGACTTAGGAAGGGTATTTCATTCAGGTGTATCGGAAAGAATTATTTGCATTAGCAGGATATATTTGCATGTGCCTCAGTTCATCCTGGTTATCCTTGCTTGACCTCCAGATATCAAGGTACTGTATGTACATCTGTTTCCAAAGATGAGTTTCTCAAAGCAGTGGTGCAAGTAAAGTAACAAACTGGTACACTTGTAAAGACAGCAGTATAAGCTTCAGCTGGGTGTACATGTTCCTTGATGAACTCTATTCAGAAGTCCCACTGTTTTCAGCTACTTGCTTTGTGAAAAATTCCAGCAGATTAATTGTGAACTATCCATAGTTAATGAAAGAATTTTGTCCTCAGTTTAAAAACAAGGGTTAGACAAGACTGGGAACAATCATTAATAGAATTAGTAGATTATCACATAGTTAAATGTTTTAGTGATATAAACAGAGGTTTGCACACTTTTGTCTCACTATCAAAATATTACTATGTAGTAAAATACATAAACACATAAATATAGTAGAGGCTGCAATAGGTAGAATAATTACACTGATTCTTTTCAAATTATGATATTCATTATTATTTTCTCTACTACTCACTCTTTCACTTCTTAAGCACTGTGCATTGTATTTATATTTTGTCATATTTCATTTTGGTGATGTGCTTATATCTGCCCGTCCATAAATAAAGATTTTCCTGTATTTTATTTCCAATCTGTTGAAATCAATCAAGGCAGGAAGCCTAGAATGTGACATTTTATGTATCTTCACAGCAATCTGCTTATGGCATTCATCATCAGAAACTCTTTTCAAATGCCACTTCTCATTTATTTGATTCAATGAGAAAAGTTGAGTCAAATTTCACTAGTCTGAACTAGAGAAAAGTTTTTCCTCTAAAACTGTCTAGGATTCCTAAAATGCTGCATCATTCCCTTTGCAAATACTGTTTCTGCAGACATTTGGTATTATATGCTGAAATAGTCATAATTCTGTATCTATAGAAAATGACAGTGGAATTTAGACTAGACAAATAGAAACTGCCATGTCAAATTAAATGGCAGATTGGTTTGTATTTCATACTTTGCAAAAAGTTCAGAAACCAAAGTCATCTTGCAATTATGTTGGCTCTCCAATCCTATGCTTGTATAACTTTACTGCCTTCATTGTTTATAATAGTTTTAAATTCATATTTTCAGTAGCGCAAAATCAAACCTACAAAAATGCTGGAGACAGTTGAATCTAGTTAAACTTCAGGCATGTTGTAATGTACTAAATAAATCCAGGAGTATGGTAATGGAGATATTATTCTCTGGTAAAAATATTGGATACAATCAAAATTGAGTTTTCAGAGAAAGGGAGACCTTATCCACTAAAATGCTCACCATATTTCATCAGTTCTAAAGAAGTATTGAGTAAAGGACTATAGATGTGATATGAGTCTGAATCTTGTAAGTTCCTTTATTTGAAAGATTTGTCATCTTCCCTATAGATACAATGCTCTTTTAAGTAAAAATGTTCCAGTAAGTTTCAGATTCCTAGAAAGATTATTTCTTTATTCACATATTTCCACTATGAGGTATAATTTTGTAAAAATTTCATATATTGTAATTCACGTGAATGCAGATCTTGCTCACCTCTCTTCCAGGCAGAAGTATACTGCTTTGTGTAAGCAGCTTTTCTTTCACAGCCAACTGTGTGTTAAATCCTTCTGATTCCCTCCCTCGTGTAGGAGGGAGAAGCTTTACAAATACAGTCTTACATAAAACAACTGCAGTAATATTAGGCTGCATCCTGTTAGCGCAGGAACTGAATATTTGATTGTACCACTTATTGATGTTGGAAGTTGGAAATGCCAAAGATTACTGAACAGAAATTATATAGGGAAAGGAGGAGATAATTTTAGACCAAGAGTACACAGGATCCATTTGAAGATGTGAAAAAGAGACTTGTCTAAAATATTGAATCCCACCTCTAAAATATTAAATCCCACTTCTAGGGGTCCTTGTGAGCTATCCTGGGCATTAGTTTGCTTCAAGAATCTTGTCTAAAGTTAACCCTGACTGGGATAGATCTCTAAGGAGTGATAAAGGTTCATTTATCATGTATAGATGCTAATTGCAAACTGTCAAAGGCTGAGAATCCCTCCTCAGAAATTTTCAATCCCAAACCACAATATTGGTTCACTCTCACATTGTTGATCTCTACAACACAAAGATGGAAGTATCTCAAAATATTTTTACTTCTTCAAAGGCTAGTGTACAAGTTTTTAGCCTATGAGTCTGCACTGTGGAACTTCATCAGCTGAATCTCTAGTTTGAATCAATTCATCTATTTCACAAAAGAAGCCTAATCATTATCTAACGGCAGAGTTATAGTTCCAGTGATTTATCAAAAACCTCTAAATTGGCCAGCTTCTTCCCAAACATTTCCCAATAAAATACTAACTATAATATACTAACATATATTCTACCAGTTAAAAAGTACCATTAGGGAAGAAAAAAAATTTTTTACAGGAAAATATTATCTGCTAAATCTAAATGAACCAGTCTTACTCAAAGACTTTCCATTTCTTAGGATCTTTTAGGATAGGCTTCAGAATGCACTTCTGTACGGATTCACTCGTTAGTGATGTTTAAAGAAGATAAACTCCTTCTTGTACCTTTCTGCTTCGGCTTTAGAGAGCTCATTGTATGTCTGCTACCACATTTGAGAATAAAAGCTTAGATGCATCCTTATCCCCAAAAAACCCTGAAGAACAAAAAGAGAGAAAGGAAGAACAAAACAAAAAAAAACCCCACACACAACCAAAGAGCACAAGGGAACAAGAAGTACTTCTGTTCTTTAGTTCTTGCAATGTTCTGCTGCCTTGTGTTACTGCAGCTGTAAGAGCAGCCAGGGAGCCAGATGGTAATGTTGATAACCCAGGGTTTCTTGCCAGCAGCTTCTTGCAGGTGCAGGAAGAGATTGGTCAAAGGGTAATGCAGTTTATTCATTAATGTCATGTTTTCCTGTACCTAACCCCAGTGACCTCTGAGTGGTGAACATCATGCTTCCCTTGGGTAGCTTGTTGACCCAAGAGTCAGGTTTTGTGGCTTCAGTCTTAACACTTCTGTGGTTCTCAGCCTAAACCACTTTAAAGGGCTGTTCTCTACAGGCTTTTGAGCAAGCTGTGTGGCTTCCCATGGGTATTGACACAGTCAAACTGGAATTTTTTTTTTGCAGTAATACCAGTTTGAAAAAGTCCCAGTTAATGAGAGGTTAAAAGTCTTTGTTGGCTTTAAAGGTTGCCGTTTGGATACAGTTTCTGTACTTGAGCCTTCATCATAGAGCTCATATCATCATAGGTACAGTCTCTGTACTTGAGCTTTCATCATAGAGCTCTGTACTAGAGCCTTCTTCATATCATAGGAGCACTAGATAATACAGCTTGGAAGGCATTAAAGGACCCTTATCTCTCAAAAACAAGCATCTTGTGCTGGTTTGGGGTTTTTTTCGAAACTGAGCCAGCTTTGTCAACATGGAGAGAACAGATCACCATTCATGAAAACTTTCATTTCAAATCTTTAAAACTAACATGTTCAAAAATATTAACCAAAATGAGAAGTTAAAAACAACATGCATAAATAGGTAAAGATTATGAACATTTCCAGTATATGTAATCTCCTTGGCCACAGAGTAGGAATTACGACAGGGTCATATATCTGTGTTGTAAATATTTCTTATAGAGAAAAATAACATCCGAATTTCTCACATACAAACCAAATTAAACTACTTCTAAGATACATACCCCTGTGTATATAAATTTTTCCATGAGTGTTACCTGTAGAAGGTTCCTAAAGTGTTGGTCATAGTACACTGAGACCTCTATGTTTCAGAAATATAGTGTTAAAGTATAGTGAAATCAAAGCTGAAAAGTTGGTAATGAGTTAATCCTGTCTGCTTTATAAAATGCATTGCATCCTGCTTTCAGATGGGTGCACGTACTTTAAGTAAATTACACTTCATGTTGCTTGAAAGTAATGAATGCTAATGATAGATAATGGTGTTTTGTTTCCAATTAGCACTGCCAAGAGAGTCAGTGGTTTCTAGAGCTCATGATCACTGTATTTTCCAGGAACAGTCTGAGAACTATAAAATTATATAAACAAGTATTATTTATGCTGAATGCATTTGCTGATTGCTTCCTTCTCAGTTGGCCATAATGCAAATGGAACTACCTCTCTCTGCAGTTCAGTAATTTTAAAAAAGAACATCATGTTGTTAAAGCCATAATCTATCACATATTTTTTAAAGATATCACCCATTGTTTATTTTGCTGTAAAACAGAGGAAAATGTCTACAACTAAATGCATATAATAGATTATAGTGACTATTCAAAGAGGTTTAAAATAAAGCAGGTGAATGGATAAGCAGTCTAGCCCACAAAATATGAGTTTAGGGCTGGTATTTCATAGTAAGAAATAAGTTTTATTCACTCATTTACATATCCTTCAAAACACTTTTCAATATGAGTTGGCAAGGAATTTGAAATGCCATTTTGGCTCAAATATACGAAAAGGATGTTCTATTCAGGGAAATAAAGTTGGAGAACTATGACACTCGTGTTGTGCTATGAATTACGTGTTTTCAGGATGAATTACATGTTAAGTATTATGCTCACAGACATCAAATACGCAGTGTGTAACAAATTACTTCCTTTTTATAGTTGTAATACAGATTGTTTCTTATTTTATGATTGTTTGTGTATTAACTTAGTATTCTGTTGACAGTGTATTTCAGTTCAGAATGTTCACTGCAGGATTTTTATCTCACATCCTTATTATCTCTATGATTGTATGTTTCTTTCTCAAATAAAAACGTACAACATCAATAATGCAGCAATGAATCTTTTACCTACTCTTGCAAGTCTTGTGTTCTGCTTGATGTTATGTTGATGGGTAATAGCTCAAGGCCCTCATCAGTGATCACTGAAAGCAGGATTGCTGTTGATAAGTTACTGGCCTTTGGATTGTCCTCCTTTTAAAGCTAACCTTTGGATGCAGCTACTTTGGTTTGCAAAAACCTATCAGGAAGAAGTATTAGCATCTTATCTGCTGGCAGAAGATAGGAGTTCTTGTGTTCCTTTTCTTTTAGCACCACTCACTAGTCCAACATCCTCCTCTAGCCAGGAAAGCAGGCAATATGCCAAAATGCAGTTTCTAAAATTAGTTTTTCATGAAGCTGTCTGCCAGAGCTGGGTGGTATGTCATGTGTCTGTTCTGAACACTGCAAGTCATTTCTTCATGAGCTTCGTAGCTATGACTGGATAAATGATTTAACCCTCATGCTGCAGTGCTTTACTTCAGCTTACGTAATCCTGTCATTTCATTTAATTGGCTACTAAAATAATTGCAAAATACTACAGAATTAATATTGTGTTCTACAAAAAAATGATGTGTTCTTCCTGTTTATTTCTTGCACCATTTCAATAGGAGGGTTTGTATAGTTAGATAATTAATTTTCAAGCAGCTGGATGGTTTCCATTATCTGAGAAGTCTTGACAATGATTGTGTCCTGTAGAGCTTGGTTGGCATTGGGAAAAGTCTTCACTGAAGTGTTAATTTCATTCATGTTATTCTTATGTCCATTTTCTGCAACTGCTTTAGCAAATCAATTTCATCTCTCCGATACTGGTGTCATTGTAATTCACTCACATGAATGACTTCTGACTAAACTACTGAATTAATGCACACAATTATAGTTACATTTTCAGTTTTAAAAAAAGCAAAAACCAAAACTAAGTAAATGGATATTTGTAGCCAAAAACTCTGTGAGCCATTCGGGGGATGATATGACCCAAGTCAAAACAGCTTGACTCTCAGTTATCAGATACATGCAGTCAGTGCTCTTGAGTGAGATGAGAACATGAATAATTCTCAGAAATTATTCCAGTAATAGTTATGGATAGCTATTAAGTTCAAGAAATTAAAAATCTCATTACAGGCTGTTTGTGAACAAGGTTAAAATTAGGTTAAGAAAATAATTTTTATAGATTGCTTGTTTATCTCTATTGCACTTCTGAAATATTTCTACTTGCAATCCACTGTCAGCTAAGCTTCTCTCTCAAGTGTAAACTAATATGTTTAAAACAATAATCCAATATGGAAAATGGCCAGAGCAGTAATGTTATAATTATAGCAGTATTGAGCTTCTTGCCTGCTTCTGTTCATTTGGCAAGAGTCTATCTCACACAGTGTCCAGGGAAAAAGAAACAGAAGTAACAACAACTACAAACTATCAACAGAGAAAGTGTTACATTTTCTGTTTGGTTCACTGCAGATTGAAAAAATACAAGTTAGTGGAGTTCATGAAGTTGGCAGGTTTTTCTGGGCAGAGACTGATTCTTGTGTGCTTACATGTTATCTGAGAACAGAAGTAGCCTGATCTTGAATTTGGTACCAGGTACCAAAACCAGAATGCAAACTATAAATAATAACAGCAGTGAAGCAAAAATGTGAATAATACCCTTTCTATTTAATTATGTCTCGGAGGCTGAATTTTCTGGATGCCCACTCCACATAACAGCTGGGAATTGCTGATTATCAGAATGTAACTATTATCTGAAATATTTTGATAACATGTTTATGTGACTATACAGAATTTTTGAAAACAGTGAAAAAGTGAGTTTGAGACTGTTAAGTGTGATTTTGCACTCATAGACCCTCGTTTGCGTTTTATTGATCACTGTATAAAACTTTCCATGGGTGTCCAATAACTACATAAGGAAAAAGGCTGTGGAGAATCAAATTTCTCTCTACAGGCAATGGGAACATGCTTCTTCTTCAGGATCAAAGCTGGAAACCTGTCAGTGTTTTTGGTAAAGTTGAGTAAGTTTACAGGTTCCACACCATACTATACAGTCAGCTTTGTGAAAACAAACCACACTGAGTTTGGTAACACATAAATGTTTAGAATTACTGGTAAATGAGGATGAAAACCCTTTTGTTGGTTTAAAAACAGTGGTCTTTTAATACAGTGGTCTTTTCTCAGACTTCATTTTAGCAGATAGAATTTCTCTCAGTCTTTGTCACGTTTCCAAGTTTACATATTTAGAATCAAATTTGTTTTTTTATGCTGAGTAGATAAGAAATGCTATATACTGTACAATAGCTTTTATTGTCACTGATGCATTTTCTTTCATATCTTTAAATATTCCCTATGCCTGAAACTAGCTGGACTGGGCTATGTCAAAGTGTTAAAATGGCTTTTATTTTGTGAGCTGTGTTTTGTTTTGAGTTGGTTACCCACAATAATAGTGACATGGCTATCTGAATCTGTTACAGCGTGCCTGAATATTATGACTATGGTCACGGAACAAGTGAAGAGGCTTATGACAGCTACGGTAAGGTCTCTCCTATCTTCTGCAAAAGTGTGACATCAAAGGAAAATATCTGTCACTTTCAATTCAGAAATTACTTCCATACGCTTTTCTTTATTTCTCTCATTTTACAAAGCCCAAACAAAATAGATTTGTGTAACTTTAGGGTGAGTTTTGACATGGGACCAGAAAATTAGATTGATGAATTTCAATCAAAATTACAAAGCCAGTTACTCACAGTCACAGGTCAGATTAACAGCAACAAAAGTTTCTATTGGTGTTTGAATATCTTTCACAGTGTTAAATTTCAGTCTGCTTGATTTGCCAACAGTATTATTTATCTGCTAACAATATTATGTAACTGCTGTTGTCATGTGCATCATTTCAACTAGCAAGGTTTGTGAGATTTAGAAATATAGACTTAATCAAAGTGGAAAGAAGGAGAGGGTGCTGTATCACCATGGGAACCCCTCCTGCACCAAGATAAAGGAGCATCTCATGCCATGCCAGGCAGTATTAGTAGAGGGAGGGCTGTAGTCTTTCACTTCCCCACTGAGTCTGTGTCTCAGCTGGAACAGTTCCACCTCACGGGTACAGGGGGCATGAAAGGAAGAGAAGTGAAAGGAAAAGAAGCTCCCATGAGCACAAATCATTTTCCAGATCTGTTTTTTGCTATTAGTGATATATTTCAATAACTGGAGCCTAGCCCATGTTTTCCTATTCATAATTATCAGTACGTTGTATGAGGTGGCACGGTGTATCTCACCCAGAGATTTTGACTGAAATAACAAGTTAGCTTAAAGAGTAACCCTATAATTCAGCAGAGCTTTCATGCCTGATTTACTGCTTCTGAAGTATCCTAAGTCTACATAGTGACTTCCACAGCATTGTGAAAATGAGAGCTGATGGAAATGATGCTGCAAATGAAAGTTACACTAAGGGGTTATATAAGGGTTGCTGCTTGAAATAAATAATTTTATTCATGCAGCTGTGAAGCAAATGTCACTAATGCTAACTTGCAGTTTCCTTTGTATTGGTACAGAAATAGACATTAGTGAGATGTTGTCAAAATGATTGCATTGCATAATCAGAAATAACTTATTTTTTTGTATAATCAGTTCTCACAATATATTTGCATGATACAATGTGCACTCAAGCACATTTTCAATGCTAGGCAAGTAATAATAATAGCTTATCTATATCAGTGTGAGTGGTTCAGTTACCCTTTGTTTTGCTTCCTTTTTGCACAAACATTTTTAATAGCTGTAGTGGAGGATCCTTCCTCCCATCTACAGATCCCCCTCTCCACTGCTGTCCTGAATGCGCTGCTAAGCTTTTAGGCAATGCAGAAAAGAATAGTCTGGGCTCAGCAGTAAGAATTACTCACTGTTAACTTTTAATTACACTCCACCATGCTGAATCTCCATGTGTTTGGGCAAGACATTTAAAGTAGTGTCACTTTCCTTCCAATCTCTCATTTGTAAAACTAGAAGAATATTACTTGTTTTCCCAGCAGGGATTTTGAATGGACTAATTAGCTAAGGCTTACAAAGTGTTCACAGAGTGGCATCATGACTAAGTTTATGCTCTGCATGAAGCTCCTTTTTTTTGGTTTTCCAGTCAGCAGCTGAAACAAACCCAACATGCTTGGGTTTCCTTTGCTAGACTTAAAATACATGGCTCATAACTGTGGACTTGCTTTGATTTTCACTTGAACTATTTTCTGAGATGGCGTTTGCATACAAAAATCTGAGTCTTATCAATAACCTGGAATAAACTTAAAGTTGAATAATACATCAAATTGCAGTTTTGCTACTTCCTGATAGCAGATACATTTATGTATAACCATTTATGCTGCTCTTGGTTCACCTGCTTAGGAGATTAGTAAATTTCATGCCCTGGAAATATGTGCAGGAACTTCTGTCATTCCCAAGTCACTGCTATTTATCTGAAGAGGTAATCTGAGTACACAGAGCTATAGAATATATCCTTAACTTCCTCAGTTTCTGAGTTCTTGCTGCATACACTGATGTTCTCTCTGTATCTGATCTATCACCCCTTCTCATCCTCACCTAACTTTACCCTAATTCTCTGTTTCCAGTTCTCTACATTTTCATGATGTTTTGTTTCAGGATGTTTTAATACAGTGGGATGGATTCAGGAGACTCATTGTGAGTCTCCTGAATCCATCCCACTGTATTAAATCAGCTGCCCCTTCATTTTTCACCATTTTTCACCTGCAGATATTAAGTTTTTCTTTCATTTGAATTCAATTTCACACCTTGTTTTGCTTTCCATAACAAGGCTATATTCCTCCTTTACAATTCTTTCTGGCACACCTCTGTAATTCAAAATTCTCCCAAACTCTGAATAAGACCACAGACAAATGGTAAATGAATAAAGTCTTCTTGTCAACTCTTAGGTGTTTTGTGCAACAACCTATCTTTTCTCCTTTATCCTTTTCAATAACAATATCTGAATTATCAAAAATTTACTAGCTTGGCTTTTTTTTACTTTCTTCCATCCATCCATCCTCTTGCTTCCAGCTTACCTTTAGGGAGGACAGTTTTTAAACCTGAGAAGGTTTTCTTTCATTTTTCGTGAAGTAGATTCAATGAAATAATAATGCTACTTGATACTTACAATCTTTTTAAGGTTAAAAATAGATTTCTCTGTAGCTTCTCAAGTATAGAGCACAATAGTGTCCTAAATGAGCTGCCTGCTATGACTTTCCTTGCTATCTGTACTCTTGAGAAGTAGCAGGTGGTTTACATCTCCTGGGTTCTTCTCTGCTCCTTTTGAGAGAACTTGTGGGGAATTGTGATTGGGGAAACTGTTTCCTCAGAAGATCATAAGATCTATATATTTATGGATTTTTCACAGTATGGTTCCAAAAATTAGAGGGGTGTTTCAGAGCAGAGCCCACCTGAACACCATTTAATTCTCAGGAAGTTCACATCTCTGATTAGATGGAAGTACTACCCAAGGAGGAATCTAAGTCACTTGTCATTAGCTGGGCAAGATGGATTCCTAAACAGTATTCAGTGCTGTAAAATCCATAACTTAACTGCCTTAACTCCTTGCTCAGTTTCTTTTGTGAAGGTTCATAAGAATTCCATCTCCTCCAAATCCATCTAAGGCATCTCCCAAGACCATAGGAAGATCAGGGATGTATGTAAAATCACACTGCTTTCCATGACTAAGGGATGTTCCATTAATGAAAATTTGCAGTACAGAACCCCCTCATGAAGTTAGACACTTAAGCTGTGTTGTGATTTGACATGCTTGTCACCCAGTCTCTCAGAAGAATCAAAGTAGAGACACTTCAAAGCATTCCCTGCAGCAATCTTTGAGCACATGGAAATACAGTACTCAGGAGTTATGAGATTCCTACAAATTTTTTATAAGATCAGGATTATTCAGCTAGAGAATATTGAGGATCACTGTTCCAGGCTGAAGAACATAAATGTGGGACATATGCCTGAAAATCTTGGGAATGTAGCCCTTTTAGGCTTCTTCATGTGAGTTGTAAAGAAATATTTTTAGACGGCAGTTTAAAAATAAAAGACCAGTCATTTAAAGTACTGTGCAAATTTTCAAAAATGTAAAACATCCCCACCCCTAATCACACTCAACAAACATTTATGATACTTTTGTCACTGAAGGTTTTGATACCTGCAGATAAGTCTAAACTAAGGTAATGGTGTCGTATTAACTTGTTGCTTATGTTTTAAGGGAGATGGCATGAAATTGGAATAATTTATGAACAAAAGGTTTATATTCTTTGCTCTCATCATACGTTAATTTTGTGGTTTCCCTTCTGGCACTGTTGTCATCTGAAGAGCTATCTAGTGAAAACATGAATTTAATTAATTGTCTTACAAATCGATAGGATAAAACATACACCTAAAGTTTGGTAACTAAGAATTTTTCCTGCTTATAATTAATGTCATGCCCAACTCCAAAAAGCATCTTCCCTGGAAAGGACCACTGTAAATAAAAAGCCCTTTGTTATCAATTCATGTTCTCATTTCTTTCTTTTTATTCCTTTTTTTGTTTGTTTGTTTTTGTTTTTTAGCGGAAGCAGCATTCTTGATCCAAGCGCTGTGTTGTGTTAGGCCACATTAGAGAGATAACAGAGAAAAGTATATGTCTTGCAGGCAAGGCAGAACCAAGCAGCTGTATTCATTACATCTGACCTGCTTCACTGTTTTTTCATCTGACTCCTGTTTCGCCCTTGTACTGATCAGAGCATTCCAAACTTTGTTTATCAGTGGCTCTTTCTGTCTTAGCTCTCCCAAAGGCTGCAGACTCCAGCGGTGAGCTCTGCCAGTTGTTGTTGCAGAAGGTTCAAGAGGCTTCGGCCCCTGCTTCCAAAAGGAGACTGCCACAGTAGCGAGAGTGCCTCTTGTCAGACGCCACAGTTCACAGCCTGGTGCATATCCTGCCTTGTGTATTACCTGAAAATTATGGCCATTATGTTTTTAAGTCAGGCCATGAACTGCAGTATCTGAATGACCAGTACACTCAGACTTCTTGTGATGCTACTGGAAAAGCAGAAACCCTAGACAGAGAGTGAAAGGATAGGTTGAAGTCTATAACCTCCTAAACCACCACAATTAAATTAGGAAAACCTCATCTGCCAGAGGCCTTAGGCAAGAGTTAGAAAGTTTAATCTGTAGCTTGCCACCTTCACAAAGAGGGAAGACATAAATGAAATCCAGTCACATTACTGCTGCTTTTCAGGAGAAGCTTGCAAGGCTTTTACTGCATGTTCTGCCATTGCATTAAGGAGACATTTAAATGTTTTTTGTCTTCACAAAAAATTTTCAGCTGTTTAAATTTTCTTAAATGACCATTTTTTTGATGCATATTCTACTCCAGTTTAGCATTAGCTACTTGTAAAGAACTGGGTACTTGGATTTAGGATAATTCAATTTTTAATTAAAATTGGAGAGTGTAACTGTTTGGTGTAATTCCTTTTAATGTAAGACATCATTTAAGTTGTAAAATGCTGTCACAAGATTTAACTATTTCACAAATAATTCCCTGCCAGTGGCTCCATATAAGAGCTTTGTAATTGTTATAACAATTAGTATACTGAGAAATCCTCTACAGAGATGACACTTCACAAACAAATTCTTTATAGACTTTTATAGCTAACAACTACAAATGTACAGCAATATTCCACTACTCCTTTATTATATAGTTTATTTTTTAATTCTGTGTTTGTCCTATAAAGTGTTTCATCTAGCAAATTAAGTTTTTCTACTAACTATTGTTATAACTATTGTTATTTTTCTAATAACAATAATAGTTTCTGCTGAACAAGTAAAAGTGTATCATGATTAAATTAGCAGAGGAAAGCGTGTATAGAGGGTTCAAACCTCTAGAATTTGGAGAAAGAGCTTGATTGAAGAGATGCTACCTTAGGGGACATGAATTCTCATACTTCATTAAATGACATAAACATGCTTATATCGTGGAGAAACTCAAGGAACTGCCACCCTAGTGTGAAATCACCTCTACGGCAGTGACAAAGTAAAATGAAGCCGTGTCACAATGTATACAGAGAAAATAATTGTGAATTTTGAAAAACCACTTCGTACCAATTGTTCTGCAGATGGAGATATGAAGTTTTTTCAGCTGTTGAGTCCAAGGTCCTTCCTCATTTTTAGTAACATTGGTATTGTAGATCATTGGTCCTAATATTCATTAAGCTCATCATGCTAAGGATTTCTTGCCCTATTTTTTTTCTAGCCTAGTCTCATTTAAATATTCAAATGTAAGAAATCAAGTGCTCAAATAATTCATAGTGATTGATTTGCAGATGTAAGAGATGATATAAGGTCTGATTCTCATCATTACAGTGTTTGACTTCACATGGCTTGTGATTGCAAACAATGTCTTTACCAACACGAATTAACAAAGTCTTACTAATGTGCACAAATTTTTCATTTATATCATCTGAGTGTATACATTTGGTGTCTCCTAGAAAATATCATGGCAACATGCTTAAGAAAACTTTCCTTGCTGTCTGGGTCTTAAAATCATCATGGAATGAATAATAAAATCATAGAATGGTTTGGGTTTGAAAGGACCTTAAGGGTCATGTAGTTTCAACCCACCTGCCATGGATGAAGACACCTGTCACTGGACCAGGTGGCTCGGAGCTCCATGCAGCCTGACCTTGAATGCTGCCATGGATAGGGCAATCACAACTTCTCTGGGCAACCTGTCCTTCACAACCCTCACAGTATAGTTTCTTCCCAATATCTAATCTAAACTTGCTCTCTTTGTGTTTGAAGCCTTTTCCCCTTCCTCTGTCATTACATGCTCTTGTAAAAAGTCGCTCTCCATTTTTCCTGTAAGTTTCCTTCCAATACTGAAAGGCTGCGATTAGTTCACCCTTAAGCCTTCTCTTTTCCAGGCTGAACAATCCCAATTCTTGTAGCTTTTCCTCATAGGAGACATGCTCCATCCCTCTAATGATCTTGGTGGCCTCCTCTGGACTCACTCCAACAGGTCCATGTCCTTCCTATGCAGGGGAGCCTAGAGCTGGGTGCAGCACTGCAGGTGGGGTCTCACGAGAGCAGAGCAGAGGGGCAAGATCACCTCCCTCACCCTGCTGACCTCTCTACTTTTGATGCAGCCCAGGATACAGTTGGATTTCTGGGCTATGAGTGCAAAAGGCTCATGTCCAGCCTCTCCTCTATCCCCAGGTCCTTCCCATCAGGGCTGCTTTCAATCCGTTCGTCCCCCAGTCCGGATTGATACCAGGGATTGCCCTGACCCAGGTGCAGAACCTTGCACCAGGTCTTATTAAACTGCATGAGATTCCCCAGGGCCACTTCTGGAGCTTGTCCTTGTCCCTGTGGATGCCATCCTGTTCTTCAGGTGTGTTAACAGCACCAGTCAGCTCAGTGTCATCTGCAGACTGGCTGAGGGTGCACTTCATCCCTTTGCCTCTGTCATTAATGAAGGTGTTAGATAATACTGGTCCCAATATGGACTCCTGAGGGACATCAATTGTCACTCATGTCCCTGAGGACTCCAAGCCATTGACCACTACCCTCTGGATCTGACTTTCCAACCACTTCCTAATTCATCTTATTATTAACTAGGCATCTGAGATGCAGAAAGGCACAGATTGTACCATTGTGGTGGAGGTTTTGTGGTGTCTTGACAGAGCACCTGGCTGGGTCTTCAGGACATGCTGGGTGCTTCTACACTAGCATGGGAGCAGGGGTGTTCTTTAGAAGCAGATTTACCAGTTGTCTGCATTTATGGGTCTTCTTTCCCCATCACTGAGTGGGTTCAAAGTACATACATTTTAGTTTGACACTAAAGCAAAATATGCAATCCCAACTGTTTGTGAGATTTCATTTCCAGAGGCTCAAACCAGTGTGAAATGAAAAATACCTATAGAAGCTGTATTGTGAATATCAGGTCCTCAGTGTCAGCTGCTTTCCTCTGCAGTTCATCCCTATTGGTGTGCACCGTGTGCTAATACTGATACGGCCCCTGTGTCTTCATGCCCCCCAAACTGTCCCTGCTAACAACCTTGCTACATGTGCCATGGTTCTGAGGAGTGTGATGTGCTCCTGCATGACCATCTTCATTTTGGGCTCATGGAGGCTTCTGGTCTCTTGCTGAGGAAGATGCTCAGTTCCCAGCCCTGGGGACTCAGAAGTGATTCTGAGTCTTTCTGTACAGCACTCAATTTTTTTTATTCCACTGGAAACAGGAGGCAATGAAGATTTCTACTGCATATGGACAGAAGATACGCCAAATAAATTGCCCTCCTTTAATCTTCTATTTTAATCATTCCTGTACTTACTGATAGCGGCACTCCTACTGTGGGACAGAATGAACTGACAAAAGCATTTTCTTGATTTTCTGCAAAATTTTAACAATTCTTTTACTGGAGGAATCACCTTAGCTGTATCTCAAGCTGCATTCATTCTCTCAGAGGAGATTTATGATTTTCATAAAAGCATGATTTTGAAAGTTTGCAGGGAAAGGAGCACATTTTGAATTCAGCTATGATGACTAATGTGGGGATGATACTAGAGTTATTGCTGTTTTGTCAAATCAGTGTTTTAATTAGACTATAATTCTTTAGAAAGTCCCATATTTAAATTCATCACATTCTTTTAACTGTCTGTATCTCCTAAAACCTTTGTAGTCCAGTTATGCTACGAAAATGGAAAAATCTGCATGTAGCACAAGACTGGTTTTAATTTATAGCAACTTATTGTGCTTCCTCTATTACTTCTGAATTATAAATCATTTTCTATGACAGAATAAGAATAAGTAAATCATGCAAAACTTTCCTATGTAATATTTCAAATGGTAATTTTACTGTCTGCACCATGGGAACTCTAGAGCTGAAGGATCTAAGACAAAAGTCCTGTAATATTGATGTGCATCTATTTAATTCCAATGCGGTATATAACTGCATGCTTCATGTTACATGACCATAAAGTAATAGAAAATTAATTTCTACTGAAAATAAGTGAAAAATAAAACTCCTTCTACACTGTAACGTTCACACTCACCTCACAACAACAACGATAGCACTCTTATTCCTCCTGGCATTGCAGTTTCCCAGGCTAGTTGTCAGTGTACTCTGATGCTGCTCCTTCCCTGTCTGTGGCAGGTGTTCTCTACAAAAGCGGCTGAAGCCTTCTAAGAAATAATTTTTTCCCAAGCCAGGGAAACTCTCAACCCTTACACAAATTTGGAGCAGCCACACAGTTTAAATTGTCAGCCCACCTGAAGAGAAGGTGCTATCAAGCATAGGGGCAGTAGTGGGGTTTTTTGAAGAGCTATGGCTGTGTTCACCAAGTAGGTTTAATGCCTGTTAAACCACAAGGTTTTCCATTCATTTCTAGTTTTTAAGCTGTATATATTTCATACTGTAGGTCTAGTAAAATAAAGGGTACTCGGAATGGTAAAAGCTAGCTTAAATTGTTTGAGCCTGTGTTTTGAAAACATTCCTTGTGTTCTCAAAACTCCAAATTTTAAATAAGAAAGGCACCATTTGTGAATTGAAAGAGTCACTTCTTCTCACAAAAAAAATAAAATGCATAGATGTCAAGTCATAAAATCCTGTGTATTTTGCAAGCATAAGGAAAAAGAGACCAGAAGAGTGAAAAAAGTGCATGTTCTTCTTAAAAAATAAAAAAACCCCAAAGACTGTTCTTGCATTTTTGTCTAAAATAATATATACTTGTCCAATTATGACACAAGAAAAGTGCAGCTACCTTTTCTGTGTGAATTTTTGGGCTGAAAATACTGGATTTGTCGGAGTTGGCTGAGCTTCAGTCATTAGCTTGTGTAGGACAAATTTTCCAACCATTTGCAAGTAGTATTTTGTCTCCATCCATCTTTCTATGGAGGCTTACTAGAAATACAGCACAAATTGAATTGTCTAAAGAAAGGCATTCTAGGAATTCTCATTTTAAAGCTATGTCTGGTTTCTGTTGGGTCTTCTGCTCAGCACATCTATATCACTTTTCTCTTACTGCTCAGACAATTCATTACATCTCAGAACACCCCAGGGAGGGAAGTATTCCTGTCTCATTCTACCAGTGAGGAAGCCATACTACAAAATATTGAACAATTGTCCAAGGTCACTGAGAAAACAAGGAGTAGAACTAATAATCCAAATTCCTGTGCAGTGTGGTCTCTCCACACATATGCAGTGAAAGAGTTTTTTTTCCTCACAGAAAACTGTTTAATTCTGAATCAAAATCAACTTCTGTTTCTAAAACACCAAAAGGTAAATGAAAAATCAAATTGAACCATTACACTACTTGCTGTTATATATATATCTTAACTAATCAGAGTAGCTCTTTCTAAACTTTTCCTGGCCACCTTTCCAAAATAATTGACCAGAAATTCATAAAATTGTGCCCAGTCATTGTGGGCAATGTTCAGATATTAAATAAGTTACTGGGAAGAAAAAGTGATCGGGTCTTGATTAGTACCAGGACTAAGCAATAACTATAAATAAAAAATAATAAGAAAATAATATATTTCTATGTAAATCACATGCCATTCATACATATTTTTATTTTTAACACATCCATTATTGTGATCTGCCCTTTAAATATTGCATTTTTCTCCTCTTTGCATATTTGAAAGACTTTTATTCAATTCTCGAAAATTCCATTATAAGGTTGCAGAATGCTAAATGAAGAGTAAAAATATGTGATTTTCTCAAATCTTTACCTCAAGACATTTAATCACCACATGGATAGACCACTGAATTTTTCAGTGCTTTCAATAATGCATAGGTGAAATAGTAAGAAAGAAACAACTTAATATCTATCCATCTCTGTGCTATCTCTGTGTTATTGTTTTGATCCCATATTCAAAGAAATTTCTCAGTGTAAAAATTAAATGATCTTTTATGGGGTTTTTTTTTCTTACTCTCCAGTAAGAAAAAAACCCACAAACTAAAATTCTGTATTTAAACAAATTAGAGCTATGGAGTCTCCTAGCAGTTGATCAAAAATAATCTTTAAAGACATCCTCAAGTAACGTATCAGTTATGTCCGTAATAAATACTGGGATCATTTCTATAACTCAGTGAACACAGTAAAGTAAATAAGAGTCCATCTGAACCATAAAAAGCAGAGCAAAAACACTAAAATGCAAATTCAATCAGGCATAAACCAAGGGTGCTGATTGCCTGTGATAATAAGAATTAAATTTTAAATACTAAAGGTAAGCTTCAAATACCAATTCACAGGAGCATATAGCAGTTTGGAAGACATATGCATTGTAATTAAAAGGGCTGTGCCCATGTCTTCACATTTCTTAGCAAAGCAGCTATGATATCACACCCAAAGCAATCCTTCAGCCCAAGCATTCTCAGATTCCTCACCTGTAAACTCTCTTAAGATTCCATCCTGCTACAATAACTTATATTTTTTTGTTTCTGAAAGCAAAGCATAAAAATATTTTGCCTTAAATAAGAACGGCAAAGTTGCCAATAACACCAAATTCCTGAAAAAAACTGAATCCTCTGCCCTCAGTTATTATTATTTCTTTTTAACCATAATCTTTGACACCTGATAGCTCTGGAGACAATCAGAAGTGAAAAGGACAGGGAATGAGTGTGGTCTGCTAGAGCAGAAAGACTGGATGGAAGTCTGGATGTCACCGAGGGAACAGGAAGGTCAGACCCCACGGGGCTATTCTTCCCAGGAATGAGAAAAAAGGAAAAGGAATCAGCATTAGAACACAACAAGCACCCTGCACCTTTCTTCAGCTCTTGGGCATCTTTCACAGTTCTCCCAATTACCTTTCTCTCTCCAAAGCTACATCTATTGCCTGCTCTTCACCTGAAATGCCTCTCAGTTTCCATTTCATTAACATGTCACTTTCTTAAAATGAAACACGTCACTTTGTTAAGATGAAATATTTCCAGGCTCTCTTTCCTTCCTCTTTTGGCACAATCTTTCAGAGAAAGACCAGGCTCACTCACTTTTCTCCTGTTCTCACAGTGAAACTCAGCCTGGTAATCAAACTTTCAACCCATCTGCTACCCAGGGAGCTACCTAAATCTCTGTGTGGCTGCTGAGGTAGTCGATAGGTCTCTAGCCTTTTAAGATTGTTCCCTATGATAGAGATTTCCATTCTCAGGAGTTCCCTTTCTTCCCTTGGTGCTGAAAGAAAAAGATTACCTTGGAGTTCTGGAAGGAAGACTTGAAAGACCTGTAATGACTAGCATGCAGGTATATTGCTGTTCATTAAAAACCACTCCAGGAGAAAACCACTATCAATCTGATTTCTTTTTTGGTGTGGCTGCATCTAGTAATGTAGTGGCACAGTGTGGTTCAGAGACTCTTGATAGTGCAGCTCCCTATCATCTTGCTCTCTCCACAATAAATATATAATCCTTTACTGCTGTATGTGTGGTAGACACCAGAGTTTTCCCAGTCAAAGGCTGTAGTCCCAGAACTTCCACATCTGTTTTGGCTGTGGATTCACCTGTTAATACAGTAGGGTCTGTCATGTAATATCAACAGGAGCTGTTAGCTGTCAACTCTCACTTCGTATTTCAGTGATGGTGTTAAAGCTTAAAATCAAGGAAATAGGTCCACCATGTTACTGAAAAAAAGAGCATAAGAGGCTTGTACCAGAAATTATAATTCATTTTTTGTTCCATATGAGAAGCTGATACAGTCACAGGAGCAATTTGCTTTATGAACAGTCAAGGAAAAGCAGTTTCCTCCAGTTGGTAATATAAAGTCATTTTTTATTGCATGAATACTACCAAAAAGACTGTACATTTCACCTTTATATGAAGGTGCTTCAATCTGGACAATGGTGAGGGAACTAAAAAGGAACAAGAAATTGGCTTGTCTTTGTGTTGTACATGTACTGAATATTTTTACTATTTCAGTCATTTTCATTTATATAAATGAAGCTTTTCTTTTTTATATAAATCATTCTTATCCCCAAGGCCTCTCTGCAAATGTAGTAACACTTTAGCAAAGGGTAACTGAAGCTGGAAAAAATTTACAGCAAAATGCCATTTTTAAAGGGTGTAATGATATATACTGCAGAGGCAAGATTTTTAAATTCACTCTACAGAAACTTATTCCCTGTAGGGATGAGAGACCTGAGGATTTAGAACCGTATCCTATCGGCTGCCACTTCTTCAGCCCTCTAGGCAGTAGCTTTCCACAGCAAACTTTGGTTTCATGTGACCATAAAACCCCTGATTTTCAAAAAGGGAACATCCTGAAGAACTCAAAGAGATAGAAAATAAATGGAGTGCACCAAAAAATCACAGTAGGAGTGTTTCTGGTTCCATAGCAAGATCAACTGCTACCAAATCTTTTCCAGAGATGCCCACTCCATACCTGCTAGCCTGAACTCACTTTAGCTCTACAGATGCTGTTGCCCTCATACCTCAAGGCAATGAGATAATGAAGAGTAGATGCAGAGAAGACATCTTGAAGAGAAGAAATAGATTTCAGAATTTTAACAGGGCTTTTATGTTTTATATTTTTATTTCTCACAGTCACATATTTTTGAAAAGGAATATTTGATACCTGATTTAAGCATTTAGGGTTTTTTGCCTTGTGACAGCTACTTATGTTCTTAGTCATTAGCAAAAACAACATGCCAGCAATGCTCACTCTGGTATGATGTGATACACTGCAGCTTGTGCATTTCCATTTCAATCACTCTAAATGTGATCAGTTCAAGTCACTGGAAGACAAAACCAGAAATCATTTGATGACTCACTGGCTGATTTAGGAGATAATTCAAGTTTTGGGTTCAACTGCTGGACCAGGACTGTAGGGAGTTTACTGATTGTGCCTTTGGGAGGGTTAAATTCCAGAAAGATCATGTCAGGGAGGAAGAAGAAGATTTGTAGAAGGAATGTAAAAACTGAACTAGGCTTGCAGTTTTTAGCTTATTCTTCCTGAGCATATTTGATACACTAAATATGAAAAAGTGTTCTAAAGATACTGCAAAGTAAAATCTCTTCTTGCTTCATGTGGTAGCTTTACTTCTACACATTTTTCTTCCATTATTTTCTTTCTTTTGGTCTCAAGGAAACTAAAAATTAAACATATCTTTCGTGTCTTTTCATAATTCAACTCCTCATCTTGTTACCATACCAACTGCATTAAATGCTGTTCAAATTTCTGCTTTAACTTAAATACTAGAAACTCAAAACTTCAAATAAATTCTGAACTGGCAGACTAATGCAGTGATTTTTCCAGAGCTGACTGTACCGCCAACACAGTAGTTAATTCTCTGCTGAAAGTGAAGGAGTAAGGCTTTTTTTTCTTCCTAAGATAGGCAGGTTTCCTGTGTAGAGAAGTGGGTTAGTTTTCTGTAAGTTTTTTTGTGGGAGGGTAAAGAAGTGGATGATAACACCGTCCTCATTTCGTTTTCTAAAGCTTTCAACCAGAACCCGCTAGGATTTTGACAGCCATTAGCAGGGGCATCCCTTTGTTCTTTCAATTTTAGATGTTTACAAAACTTGTTTTTCTCTTCTGTTTTTAGCACAAGAAGAATGGGCCACGACCCGTTCCAGCCTAAAGGCACCACCTCCAAGGTCAGCCAGAGGGGGATACAGGGAACACCCCTATGGTAGATATTGAAGGTCCTCCTCATCTGTGACCTCATCTCAAAGACAATTAATAGCCTGTGGTCTCCACATAAACAGCAACAAGACAAGTAATAGTCCATTTCTTTTCTATCCTAGGAATTACTGCTCATTATTATCCTATGTACTACTTGTATTTCCTATAACATTGGCGTGACATTGGCATTAGTATTATTTTATAACACGGACTTAAAAAAAACAGAGACAAAAAACCTTTGGCAAGCATTGTCTATAAACTATTCAAAGATGATGTTCTGTTGGTTGTATTCATTGCTGTGTGTAACTAAAAAGCATGACACTGTTACAGCTCTTGAGTCTCTCTACATACTAGTTAAGGCTGAGTTTCTGTTTAGGGTTGCTGAAAGACTGTAATATGATTTTTTTTTTTTTTGAGCCAGACAATAATCAAGCTGTAGATAAGATGTTTTAACCTGTCTTTTTTAATATATGTTAGTTTAGATTAAGATGCTCGATATTAAGTTTGTAAATTTAATTTTAAATGCTGTTTTAATGGGGTTGAAAACAAGCAGCTACTGTATGTATGTAGCTAACTGAAGTTGTTCAGTGTTTTAACCTGTATTTGTTAAAAAAAATCACTTAAAGTTCCATGTGTAAGCTTCTCTAAATAGGAAACCATAATTTTGTCAAATATGTTTGCCATAATTTGTCAATAAAGCTGAAACCTTTTGTAACAAACTAAATTTGGAATTACTTGTTTTCTAGCTTTAAATGCCTGCTTTATTTCTTTTTCAAGAGATGCCTAAAATGTTTTTATATAAAAATTACAAAAATGAACCCAAGCCTGTTTTAAGATTTTTTGTGTAAGACTTTAAAAGTTGTATTAATAACTTCTGGTTGTTAAATAATATAAAAGTTAACAAACTAAACTGTTACATGAATCATGGTTAGTATCCACTAATGTATAACATGTTAATGGAAAAAAATGGTTTAGAACAATAAATGGATTTTAAACTATCCTTTAAGCTTGATCTTGCTAAACACAAACTCTGATTGACTTGTTTGTATTAGCATGTCTCTCGTGAGAATGTAATGGAGTTTAAAGAGGTAAGATTACCACTTACCACTGTTAGACTGTCTAAATGCTAGTTCTTCAACCTTTGAGTTTCCCCGCACATTAAAGATCCCATTCAACATGTAAGCATTGCATAGATTCACCTATTTGTTTTCACTCAGAAGAGTGCGTGGACTGCATTTTTCGTAGTATATAACAATTTGTCTTGATAAACAAATCATCAGTGTCACTGCCCAGCTGTTGGTACTCAACTTCAAAAACTTTATTTGTAATTTTCAGTGCTAAATATCACCGCCCTTGAAGGCAGTTTAGAGGGCTGATATTTCTTTTGAGACTATCAGACTTGATGGCTGATGATTATTAAGGAAATATGTCGCAGGACTCAAAGGATGACTAAACGTTAAACAGGTAACACTAATAGTAACTCTGTAATTTTGAGTATGCAACAGTAATGTAAAATATTCTCAGTTATTAAGTTACTGATAGTTAAAAAAGTAAACCTACCAAAAGATAACAAATAGGTATATAGGCTATTAAAACAACTAATTAACATTAACTAGTGACAACAAAATTATTCTACAATATATAACCCTCAAGGTAATAAACAGAACTAAAATTAACAATAATAGTAATGCAACTCTTGCTAACAACAAATATATAACCTAAATTTTGATGAAGAAAAAAAAAAGAACAGAAGACTTGATGGTAGGGATGCCAAAACTGTTAATCCTTTCAGTACATACAGTCTTTTTGTTTACAGTGGCTTTTTGTCAATGTGATTGGTTTACTTTTTTGATGCGACTAAAGTACAGACCGATTGCTGTTCAGTTTGTGAACAAAATCTCTTGCAGCTGGAGTTGCATGCTAGCTCTTTTTGAATAGTTTATGATGAGTATGTTTTGTCCTTTGAAGTGTTAAAGTGAATTTAGTAGGCTACGTGATGGTTACATTGAGTTTATTCTGTCTCACTATTTCAGGCACTCACAGGCACTGGACAGCTAAGCAGCAGATCTGCTGAGAAGTGGTCAGGTAAGCTCTGCTGCATCTCAGGGGGTTTTCCTAATTCCTGTTTTATCACTGCATTTGTTTTTACTAACACCCAAAAACGTATTCAGCTACAGTTTTAAAATAAATGTCTTTCCAGCAATGTTTCTCTGCGTATCAGCATAGTGATCATGGTATAATGGCAATCAAAACATTTACATGTGTGTTATGATACTTTTCATTTCAATAAAAAAAGTCTTTGTCATCTAGCCTTTTAATGGTAAATATTAAGGTAGTGTACTTTATAACTGCTCTTGCTAAAAACAGGAGCTTCTGTTTATTAAAAGCATGCCTCCATTTTGGCTAGGCCTGTACCAAAGAAAAATGCAATGCCAATTGTCTTTGCTTCTTAAAATATTTCACATTTCTTCCTATGAAAATTGTATCTGTATAGAGACAGGAAGTTTGTTATTTATTCTTACACTTGGTTTTTCTTTTTTATTCTTTAGAATGGCAGGGACATTTAGGTATTACTATGCAACGCCATGAATGGAGGCGTTACTTATATTTCTCTGTTATATACATTTAAACATAAAGGTTCTTAAATAGACTTCAGTTTATATGTGAGATTTTTGACTGAAGACAAATGTCATTGCTGGAAACAAAAAAAATTCACCTCAGTTACAGCTTTGTCCATGGACTCAGAAGTGTGAACCTAATCACAATACAAAAAGTACAAATTCTTGTCATCATTCTTAACTAGATAAGTTTACACAAATACACAGTCCTAGACACATTTATTACTCTGGCATATTTTCCTATGACTGTGGTCTGGATGATGTAACATTTTCCAGGTTTGGTGGTATTCAACAGTTACTTACAAACCACAAGTTGTATTGTATAACAAGATATAAAGGGTTTAATTTTCCTCTCCAAAGCGTTGCCTCAAGATTTTTATAAATTGGTTTTATTGATGTGCTACAACCACCCACAGACCAAAGTGATCTAGTATGGCATTAAGGTTTGTCTGCATGTTACAGTCACATCAGTGGGAGTGTGCCACTGTAGGAAAATCTTCCATCGACCCACCTTACATGTAGTTACACTAATTGGCTTTGGTCAGTATATATCTCCAGAGAAAAGAAATATACTTTCCATTGCTATAAATAGTTTCATCCTGGTATAACTGTGATTATAGATTAATATGTATTATAGACTATAGTATATAACTATTCCAGGAAATTCTTCTATGCCTTGCTGAAATGATTAATAACACAAAGCTGTGAGCAGGTCATACCTGATGTAAGTGAGATCCAGGGCAAAGCAGATAAAATTAATTTCTCACTTGTGCATCACATTTTTATGTGAGGGTAACTACTGTGAACTCCTTGAGGGGGGACTTCAATAAATATAGCTTTATAGCAGAGTAATATCCTTTAATATTCCTGTCTCCAAGTCTACTTTGCAACCATTATTTGTCTAATTTTTAAAAATGGCAGAAAATGTCAGTAAAATGATGCATTGTGAAATATTATTACATAAGAATTATTTTGAAAAAGTAGGTTAAGCCAGTGCAAGCAAACAGCTGTTTATGCAAACATTTTTTCTATTGATTTTCAGGAAAATAGTATGAAAAATTACCCAAGACTGCATGTGCTGTTCAGTGCTAACTAAAAGTATATTTCACTACTGTTTTTGAAGAAGCCTTGCAGTTAATCAGCTACGTTTTAGGAAAAACATAATCCACTTTATTAATTTTTGAGAGTAACAAGAGAGTCTGATTATTCCAATTAACAGCTGTTCTTCAGGTCTTCCATGAAAGCTGTGACAAATTCTACACATCCACCATTAGGTCAGCCACAATTCTGAGGTCCTGAAAACTTATGTGCACCACCAGAAAACATGTAATTTCACTCATGCTACAGATCATTCCCAGACACTTGTCACCAACCAACCATTTTATCTGGCTTAACTCACTTACCAATTAGTTTTGTTTGCAATACAAAGAAAAAAGCAATATAAAATAACACAATAAATAAGTGAAAAACACTGGGAAAGAGAAATTTAAAATGCAAAATTTTTGTTCAAATATTTCTAAGATTTTTTTGTTTGTCTGAGTTGACCTCATATATAGAACAGTTTGATCGTTAGAAGAAAGTAGTGCTCTATAGTTTTTTTCCACTTTTTTAGTAGTTTAACCAGCAAATTCTACTTTGTTTAGAAGCCCTTTTGCAAGTAATCAAGAGCCATTCTAACTGAAAAAAATTAGGTATTTCTAGAGTAGCAAGTTATATTAGAAAATTAAGTAGCACCATGTAACTCTTTCCTATTTGACTTATCTTAGAGTGTTTAAACAAAGACCTTAAATCTTCATATGAATAAATGAAGAACCTCAGGAAGCACAGTGTATCTGACCTCACCACAGAGGATATTGGCAATGGTTTTGTACCTTAATGAGGTCCTCAACCTCCATTCAGATTGACAGGGCTACAGCCATAAAGCCAAGTGATCTCTACCCCCTTACTCTGCCCCCCTTCCATAGCCCAGCCACAATTGCTCCATTTTATTTAGACATGTGCTGACTTCCAAACTGCTGAGCACTGATATAAGTGATGGGGAGTGAGGCCATGAGGAACACATCTCTGTGTCTGTGGTAGCTTGGAGGAAATGGGTGTGCAGACCTTGTGAGTGAGCATGGCAGGATGGAAGGGCCAGCGTCTGTACTGCCAGGGAGCTGCCAAACCACAGCCAGGGCTGAGCTACTGAGCTGCACATCAGGAACTCAGTAAAGCAACCAAGGTACCATTAGAATCAGGATAATTAACATACATAGTGCACCTATTGAAAGGCTTATTATTTCATCATGATAATATGGGTTTATGGGAGTCCTCATGAAATATCATCCAGGATTATTATCTGAAGGGTAAAATCAAGAACAAGTAACCAGTGTATTGTGTTCAAATAAAAACCAATTTGGGCTACTGTAGCATTCACATTCTCTGAAAAAATCCCTTTGTTCAGGATTTTTCTCCTGGGAAGCTGAGAAGCCTCAGAGAAAAGGAAAACAATTCTTATCTCATTTGCTTCTCCTGTGTTTTGCTCATGTTGAATGTGTTTGGAGATCGTTTACCCACAGGTGATTGTTTCATTGGACTCTGGTGTGAGTTGTTTTGACTCTTTGGCCAATCAGGGCCAGGCTGTGTTGAGACTGAAAAGAGTCACAGGTTTTCATTATTAGCTTTTTAGCATTTAGTAAGTATCCTTTCTGTATTCTTTAGTATAGTATAGTATAGTATAGTATTCTTTAATATAATATAGTATCATGAAATAATAAATTAACCTTCTGAGAACATGGAGTGAGATTCATCATTCCTGCCTTCATCGGGACATTCCCAGCAAATACAATAGTCTACAACAGTGATGTATTTCCTTCATGTTTGACAGTAGGAGTGTTGTTTTATGAACTGTCTTTCTAAGAAGTCCAAAGTCTTGCAAGATTCAAATATTGCAGCTACAAAATTATAAGCAGAGGTAAAGGAGAATCATCAAATTAGCTAAACATTGGAGAGAAAACATCCTTCATTGTGAATGAAAGAAGCCTGTGATCCATTAAGGAAAGGAAGCCCTAGAACATTTTCCATATTGTATTGCATTAACACGCAGAAACAAGTCAAGGCTGTATAAAGGTTAAGTAGAGACAGCCCTGGATATCAGTGTTCTTCATGCAGCCTTCCTAGAGATAACTCATATTCTGTAAAGCTAACTGATAAATTTCCTTTTGTTTATGGAAAGATACTGTGTAAAATGAAGAGACAACTAAGAAACTCTACCTAAATTTCTTAAATAACTAGATATTTTGAGAGAAAATTGTTCTCCTGTTATCTTCTGTAATTTCTATTGTGAAAGAAATACCAGATCTAAACAAGATTATCATCTCCTTAAGCAATGTTTGCTAACAACTTCTTAGCAAAGATGTTAAAGAAAATAGTTTTGGTTTGTTTAATAAGTATCACCTGAATTCTTTTATAATGTTGTAGTCCTTCAATAAGGAGTCTTCTTCAAGACTGCAAGAAGATAAAGCAATTTGGGAAAAATATTCATAAAGTCAGAATCATAGAATAGGTTATAAATGAATCCTATGTGACAAAGAACCAATTTATCCCTATATCAGAATCCATGGATTTTTAGGGATCAGGAGGACTGAGTTCATTTGTAGATGTATTTTTTTCAAAGCAGGGCTAAAAAAAAAAAAATCACTTCACTTACAAATTACAAAGTTTTTACACAAAAAGAAAGGCTATAATTGGAAAGGTTGGCTGTAGTTAATGTCCAAAGAATAAAGATGATATTTGTTATTATTTCATATCATCCTCTGTTGTCAGCAGATAATGAAAGTACAAAAAGAATACAAATTAACAACTAAAATCACAGGAAAAACTGAAAAATATTTGAATATTGAACAGAAAAATAATGCTAATGTCTTCTGAAGTTTTTTGTCCTCCATTGAAAATTCAGATGCACTCTGTGACTTCTGTCAGTTATGAAAACCCAAGAGTTATGAGAAAAAGTGTCACATTATCCATTTTACTGTACTGGTCTGCTGAGAGAGAACAGGCACACAGGTAACTTTCTCAAACCAGTTATGGCTGCAGAGATGATCACCATCATCCCCCTTGTTCTTAGCTAATTAAATTTTTCTAGTCATTACTGTTTATCATTGGAACCTGACAGAAAGCTTTGAAATCATTAAGCCTTTCCTTTTCCTTCAATTGGTTTACTTTCTGGTCCTGACAGTCAGATGCTAACATTCATTTGAAACATTAGGGAAAATGATTCCTACTGAAAGATTTGCTGATCTACATAGTTATTAGACAATTTATGAGCTTTGCTCCTGAGAATGCTGGTATCTTTGGTGGAGACATTGTGTACAGTGTTTATGTTCTGAAACTATGGAATCTGAAGAACTGTGCCTGCCAGTATGAGTACAGGAAAGATTTTCTGTCCTTTCACAATCTCTGGTGGACTAAGTTATTTTTATTGCATCTTGGCAGAACATGTTGAAATATATCTCTAATTTGTGCATATCTGGAACAAAGTCTTTGTTCTCAAAGAGAAGCAATTTTTGTCAACTTAAGCATAAGAAATACAGATTTTTAAACTTCTACTAAAAACATGTCACTGTTTCAAAGGTTTGCTTTCTTATATAAATCCTTTTAAAAGGCTGTGTTGGGTAGTTATTGAAAGACATAAATGCCTCCTGTCCTAGAATAATTGAATTAATTTTTGTAAACCTAGTATGCTTTACCAGAGAATAGCAAGATTTGTTGAAAATGTAATTGCAGACATATTTCAAATATGTAAATCAGAAGGAAGGTTTATTGGAAGAAGACCACACCCATGCTGTAATGGTATAGGTCATCATTTACATATTAAAAACATAAGTATGAAACAAAAAGATGTGCAGTTGATCATCTGTATCCTGCATGTGCCCTAAGAATTTTTCAAGATGCTATATGGAAACAATCAGAACTTTCTAATATCTTTTCACTACATTTGGATGTACAAGGAAAATAGAAATGCTTCAGTACCCTGATGAGAGTAGAATTAATTATGAAAACGATGTTTCTTGTTTATTTCTGTTGCTGCTATACCGTATTGATTTAATGGAGGTATAGTTTCTTGCTATAGAGTATTGTTATACAGTGTGAGAATAGCTGCTTCTGTCTTGTTTGGCACTGTTGTTGCCATGCTGGATGCATTAGCTCGTGATGGATGGCTCACTCACAGGAAAGCAGTGGATACTTCTGTTACATGCCCTTGCCTTACAAGACCTTCACACTGTGTTACCCCCACCAAGTCAGAGGTACAAACTGCTGAGCTGCTCATCTGTGACTCAGCATTAGGGGTGGGCCTGCTTTGTTTACTTCTGCACAGTACACAGAATAATCTGTACAGATATTTTGTATCATGATCTACTGTGTTCATTTTGAACTCCATATTCATTGCTCAGCTAACAATTCATTATATTTCTTCCCGAACTTTATAACAGTCCTGGACAATCAGTGGCAAAATTCAGTGAAAAGGTCCTGCCAATACAGCTTCTTTCTTTCTCCTTTCTTTTTTCCACTTTTTTTCTCTTCTTCACAGAATAACATAATGTTTCCTATACCTATTTTAGCTGAAAAGATAATCGAGGACATTGTCATTCAAATGAAATGCTGTTATTTGCTACTAATACAGGAATTTAGTGTGGCATTCTCTGAGTATTTAAAACTGATAGGGTCCTTTTTATTATTTTGGATGGGATTTTGAGTATTCAATACCTTTTTAATATCTGGTTTAGAATTCACGATGTAAAGATACAAACAACTGACAGGAATGTTATATTACATTGAATTCTTATTAAGCAGAGTAGCTTTCTGATGGAGAATTTAATCCTGATCTTTCTCAGGTTTCATATACTAAAAATTCATGCTGACATCAAGGACTAAAAAGGGAATATGAAATTCAGAATGTGATCTGTATTCAGTTTTATAATTTAATTAAATTCAAACAGAACGCCTAGCTGTTAAGGACTGGATTGCATCATTCCAGCCCATGTCCTGCTTAGCATCAGTGTGAAATAACTTTGATCCAGGAAGAGTACTTTAGATACAGTACCATGTCAAGATTTTACTTTTCCTGTAATCATAACCAATTTTCCCACATGCAGGAAAAATATTTATTTGAAGGTACTTGCTTGGCACTGTTGCTCGCTCAAATCTCAACTTGGCAATCAAGTTCATCTGTTCATGGTAGTCACCACTTTATTTTCATGACAACTATCAAATTTCTGAAGGAGGCACAATACTTTTTGTATCACTGAACTTGTATGCAGATCTAAGGCCAAAGTGGGTTGCCCATTAGACTGTGAAGGCACGTGGGATACGTGCTTTAGGGAACCTAGTGCTCGTTTGAAAGAGTTATGGGCATCACAATAATGCTACATAGTCCTTAGAAGCTGAAATAGCACCTACAGGGCTTAAAAGAAAATTGCTGTACTGAACTCAAAATACTTACTAAAGGCAGCAGGTATTTCAATCTCTGCCTTACAATGGAGAGTTAGAAAAACAGTGAAGCTACAGGATTTGGCAAAGGTCACTCAGCAGGTCAAAGTGATGTAATAAAGTGCAATTGGCAGAGCAGCAGGTGAGGGTAAGAAGCTGCATCCGGGAATGAAACACAGGATGCATTCCGAGCTGGGATTTGTTTTGAGAACTGAACTCCCTTGTTCACAGTGCAGTTATGCTGTCATCACTTAGTGCTGGACTTTACCAGGCAATTGGATGAAGCCACAGCAGGTGGTGTGTGTATAGGGACCCTACCTACATGTACAAGATTTACACTGAAGAAGCCTGTTATTATTATCTTCATCAATTTCCTTTATAACCCTATTTTTCTATAGCTGCATCTCCTGTTGCCATGGTAAGTTTCTCATGCTGTATGTCTTTCATGAGCAAGAAGGACATCTCGAAACACTGAAAAGGGCTTGAGATACCTGGTAATACCCAATGTCCTCCCCATAGCACTGAGCACAGTTGGACTGGACCCTAAAAACTTACATATTCATTTTACATATTCTTAAACTTTACAGTGCTGACAGATCTAGAAATAACATAAGTTTTATTTTATACCGATTTAGGGATAATTTTAGATTCAGAGTAGTTCATTTGGGTTTTTCTACTTTGGAGTCTGGTTAGCTAAAGTAATGGAAATAAGGCACCTGATTTTGTAATACATAGTCAACCAAAAATAACCCTAAGAATATATTTAAGGATCTAAAAGGCAAACAGTTTTTGGTATAATAACACTTTATACCAGGTTCTTCATCTGGACTTACTTCAATGAATCATTCTCATTCATAGCTCTCACAGATAAAGTACAGAACAAGCTATAAAGTATAATTTGCCATGCCTCCATTTTTCTTGTAAATATACTTTTGGCAGGGCTGGCCATATTATCTGCCATAAAGATGTTTTCTAAGTGCAACTGCGTCCTCTTTAAGATGGTGGAATTTCAAGATGGTAAATTTTCCAAGATAGGTATCTGCTCAACCCGAGGATTTTGGTCAAAATGCTAAGCAGTTCAGAAAAATAATAACTTTTTTTCTGTGAGATCCAGAAAAGATGTTTGGGGTGCATGGTGAAGGAGTCAGGAGAAATATGTAGAACAAGCCAAAGCTCTGTCTGTATTAGCAAGTTAGACAACCCCAGAATGATCCTATCTCAGATTTATTTTCCCAGTGCTCATATTTTTAATTGCAGTCTTGCCTAATGTACAAGTTGTTGTCTGTGGAAATGTATAAGGGTTGTGTGCCCAAATAGGCTCTTAGCCACAGAACCACTGGCAGACATTCCCAGTGCTTTGGAGGGTGTTTAATGGCAAACAGCTGAGTTTGACTAAAACAGAGGAATGGATTATATTGTCCTTCAGCATTTCTATCATCAGTTTTGTGTGAGGGTAGACAAATTGCTCGAAGTAAAAGCCTGCTAATGTTGTGGGTTTTCTTGTCTTCAGATCTTGCAAAGACTTTTTGGATCTGATTTTCACCAGAGTTACAAGTGTCATCATCAGCTGTGCCTGACTGTGTAAAATGCTGGTTAAGAATAGGTGCAAGCCTTGGTTTTCCCAGGCAATGTAAGTGTTGAATGTTTTATTTTAACTAATAATACAATTAGTTAAACCTAATAAACTAATCTAATAAACAATTAGTTACATTTTTGAGGTACTATTTCCACAAATGACACAGAAAGCCAACTGCAGAAGTCATAATTTTGTCAAGAAAAATTAAAGTTTTGAATAGAGTTCAGACAATTAATAAAGGAAAAAACACATTGAATAATGAGGATAGAAGAAATATTGAGTAGCTGTTCTTTCAGTGCCCTTTCTTAAGAATGAAATCAAGCAGAAAAAAAACTCAGCCATTTCAAACTCAATAGTTGAAACAAAAAAAAAATAAAAACAACCTAACAAAGTTTGACTCAGGCACTGCCTACATCAAATGTATACATGACAAGACCTGAATTTGGGTTTCACTGACCTGTAACTGATATTTAACTAACTTCACAGTGTTTGGCTTACTTTAACTCTTTATTTTGAAAGCCTGATGTTTATACCCACCTAATAGTTTTCATCAAAGAGAAATGATTCCAAGTTTATGGAAAGGTTTACACAATTTGCAAATTGAGCTTTCCTGTATCACAGACTTCCTTGGGATGTAAGGAATTCCCCTGAGTGACCCAAAAATTATTTTCTGATTCTTTCATGAAAATCTATTTGTTTTAGAGAATATCACGAGACATCCACAAAGTTGTTGTTTGCCGACCCAGTAAACTTGGTAGGAGCTGTAAAAAGATGTCTGTATTCCTCCACTCCACCAATCAGAATTTTTTTCTTCTATGTGAAATTACCTTGGTATAAGACATGGGGAAACACAGAGCACATTCATCACCTAGCTTCAAATAACTACTTTTGCTGCTACAGGTTCTTAGAGTACCTGCACATTCAGTGGAGTGATCTTTGCTTAAGGGAAATAATTCAGAGTACCTAAGCCAGATGCTCTAAAACACTCTCTGGATGTTGGCTGGCTGAAGAGAGAAACTAATGTGTTTTAAAAATTCCTCCCTCTCCAGCCTAAATCTTTAAATTCTCTCACAATTCATTTATTCCAATAAGAACTTATTTTAATTAGTCTTTCATAGGCCTGATTTTGTTAATATTATCAAGAAATGAAACACAACTGCAACTGAACTTGTTTTTACAAGTTCCCATTCTCATCCATACCAGCACTCAGAATTAATTTACTCTGGAAGAATATAATTACTCTGCTTTAATATCTGCATAATGAGTGTTGGTGTTCATAATATTCACCCCCACAAACCTCCTTTTTTATTACATTGCCAAAAGCACACTCATACTACTGTGCATGGACTGTGAGCCTTCGTCTCAAATAGGTGGTTGCAGGTACAGAAAAGGTATTGAGGCAGCACCTGATAAATTTATAGCAGTATAAAAATTAAGAATTTAGATGAGAAATCTAAAAAACAGTGAAAAGAAAACCCAAAAAACAAACCAAGAAATAAATACCAGTGTTTAGTTTGTTCCTTTGCCTCTTTTTTGCCCTGTTGTTCACACTCATCATTTTAGAGACCCTAAGCAGGTGGTCACATGCAGTCCCATTCCCTTGTGCTTTGCAGGGAACAGGAATGTGTTAGAACTGTATAGCAAATTCTATTGTTTTGTAACGGCATTATCTCATAGCATGCAGAATTTGGAAGGTAATGTCTTCCAAGAGTTTTCCATCATCAGAAGTTATATCCCTGTGTCACAGAGATGCTATGTGAAGCTACGAAGGTCATTTAAGCAAAAATATTAATGTGACAACTGATTTTATGTTCTTTATTGAATGTCTGCCCAACTTTATCTTGATTTTCAGATTTTTGGAGCCTTAGGGAAGTACTGTACCTTTTGAATGATGTTCAGGGAACTGAGGGTGCTCAACATCATTTGCTTCTGAAGGACAGCCTCAGGTTGGGACTCTCCACAGCCCTGAGTTCTGGACCTACCATTACCACCCTCTCTAGGATATGCCACCACTCAGACTTAGAGTGATCTTCCAGTCTATCAGGTGAGCTGTTGTATTTTTCTATATGGTTTTAGTTTATGCAAAATGTGAGATAATTAGGTCACATCAGTCTGCAAAAAATAGGATTATTTAAAACTAGTTCATATTTTGTTTGCCATTGTAAAAGAGCTTATACAGAGGTGCCTATGGTGCTTGTTACTTTGAGACAGGACGGTTTGATTATGTATCTAAATCCTTACAATTTTTCTGTCATAAAGAAATACAACAGTTTATCATCTTCTCACAGAAGTAACACAATAATATATAAATTGTATTTTTGCAGTTGTTGAGCATCAAAAATATTTGAAGAAATCGTCTCTGCTTGGGATAAGTCAATCCTTTGAGACAGAATGTGAAAACAAAATTTTGCAGATTCTGGGGTGTTTTTGCTCTGTTCTCCACTTGTTCATCTCAGAAAATATTGGTATCTTCTTTGAGATGCTGTGACTATTCACTTATTAAGGTTTATATTGTTCAGTTACTATAGCATTGTTGCTACAAACTATACACGATGAAAATCTGTTAGAAAGTGAATAAAACTACAGCAGAAACCATTTGGATGAGAAAGAGAAAACAAAAAAGGGTCATACCAATGGAGCTTAAGACAGATACAAGTATTTAATTCAATCTTATATCCAGAATGAGTTAGTTCTTTTGGAGAAAAGGGTAGTAAGGGGTCCTGTAGTTAAAGGCTGTGTTCTCTTGAATATGCTAAAGAACATCATGTAATTGTATTGGAAATTATAAATCTAACATTTCCTAAATCCTTCAAGCTAAATACTGAGTAGTATTTTTCTGTAATAAGCTTATATACATCCATACGTCATAGAAAAGTACAGTTATTGCATTTCGTTTTTAGAAATGAACTTGCTTGTTTAGCAAAAAGCACATGGAACAAAAGACCTTTGTCACCTGCTGTTGGTAGCTAGTGCATCCAGAAGGTTTCAGCTTACAAAAGCAGTATCAATAGCTAATGTGGAGTCCTGCTGTAGCTGGAGTCAGCTTCATTTCCTGCACCCAGTCCTTCCCTTGTTTCTCCTGACTGCACACCAGAAATGGACCCAAAGTCTTCCCTGAGGAACAGCATGAAGTCCTCATATGGGACCCCATTCCCTGTCACTGTGTGTTAAAAAAGGGGTGGCACTGTTCTGCCCACAATAAAAACCAAAGTTCTGCCTAACACAGCTCTAGACTTGAGAAAAAACTCAGTGGATTTTTCAAGATTCTTTCTCCTGGCTAGAGCTGGAAATAAACCCTAGGTGACAGTATTCACACTCCAGTTTTATGTAGGCTGTGAGATAAAGAAATGGGTGGAAATATGCAGCTTTCTTAAGGGTTTACTTAGATTATATTTAAGTGTGTTAACACTGTAAATAGCAATCTCAGGCTCTTAGAAATATTTTTTATTTATTAGTATTTTTGCTTTGCATATAGCAAATGGAAGAAGAAGGGGGAAACTGCGCTACAGCTCAGAATACTATTCATCAGAACCAAAATACCTTTACTTAGAGGCCAAACTCTTAACCATTATACCACATATCCTAAAATGGTTTACAAGGGGGACTTAGAAGTAGGTGATCATGATTGCCTAAAGAAAATTACCTAGTATTCTTGGAAATAGTACTTGGAAGTATACTTGAGAATAGTAATTCCTTTAACTGCAGTGGTAACTGCAGTTTTTAATAAGTGATAAAATATTTCAGAAGGCTGGAAGACTCTACTTATATTTCTAGAAGATTAACAAAAGTCTTTAGAGGAAGAAAGGGGAAGTCTGATTTTTTCCTCATCCTGAGCAAGACAGAACTTTGTAACAAAGTACCGAGGTTTATCTAATTCCATTATTTCCTTGCATTTCCTGATTTTTTTTTTTTTGTTTTCCAGCTGCATATATGTGTATATATATGTCTCTGTGTATGTGTGTTTGTATATATATATATATATATATATATATATATATATATATGCATGCATATATACTCAGTTCAGGTCCAAAGCACTGTTTAAACACTTTTCAAGTATGTGTCAAAAAACCCAAATGAGATTAAATGCCTTCTACTGTTTAGAAAATGTTCTTAAATGCCTGGTGTAAACTATGTAGCTGTCTTTCAGGTAACTGAGATCAAGCAAAATTCAAAAAATTTAATGAACAAATTTTTCAATTTCACTTGTGGGCGTTGCTTTCACTAAAAGCTACAGATTGTGTATATCCTGTCATAACATTAATTAAATTGTGCAGAGCTGAGAAGAACAAAGCATGGGGCATATGCTAGTCCTTGGAATTTCAGGTAGGCCTGTTCTGTGCTCAGTGCTCTGTTGTCAAGCAAGAAGTTGAAAAATGGGTGTAGAGAAGGCCAGCCCAATGCACAAGTTAGCTGTGAGCAGACCATTCAAGGCTTCACTTTGAGCTTCTCATGCACCTCGTTCACCATGTGGAAATTGGCCCATGGAATTTCCCAGAGTGAATTTTCTGTACTTCTGTAACTTCTGCTATTTCTTACTTCTCATGGCTTTGTTTTTAAATTGGTTGTTTAGTAAAGAAGGTTGAACTGATTTGAATTGCCTTAGTAGAAGGCACTTCTGTTGAAAACTCTGAACATTTTTGAGACATTAGACATTCTCCATATTTGTGCACTTTCATTTTCAGAGGTACTTACAGCCTGCGGCTTTCACTAGTCTCAGGTTCAGGTTCTCAAAAACCAGGAGTCATGACTGGCATAAAAGACGTAAATATATCCTGACCCAAACCAGCTTTTTTGTACTTCTTGTCTTGCATCTTTATACAGATAGTGTTGAAATTAATATGTTACAGATTTTTGAGACAGCAAGCTAGTACTAATGAAAGCTCAAGAAGTACTGAAAATGCAGATATCACATGAATGTTTCACTATTAGCTGGAATTACAGCTGAAGTGAGCCTCCTTTATTTTTCTAGAAGCATCCCTAATGGCTGGGATATGTTGCTGTAGTCATGCACTATAATGATGGCTTACAAAACAGGTAAGTAAATGAGGAAGTAAATTGTGTAAGTATGTGCATTTTTCTCATAGGTAGAATTAAATGTTGGAGAATATTCAGCCTGAAGCTAATAGACATGAGACACTCTGAACCATACCAGCAATAATGAAAGCTCTCAGCTACTCCCAGTCCTAACTAGTGAGTTCTGTAGGTATATCCTCTGTAACCCCTCTGCAGCATCTAAGTTTGGGTGTCTAATCTCTCCTTATAACACTGATACAGATATAAATGTTTTGCCAGAGCTGAATCTAGCCTTTAGGCTGTGTCCTGAACTCTCTTTTCTCTCAAAGTCAAATATTATTTTTAGCTTTTATTGACCTGACCATCTGACTCCACTCAGCATTTGTTTCTGGTCAGATGCACTGCTCCCCATCTAGGTCTAAACTGACTTACCAAAGAAGTTGCGTTCTTCAGGCATGAAATGGGTTTTTATTACTGAGGTCCACAGTGCAGATCATTGGAAGTTATGTAATAATATGAGAGGACATATAATTGAAAGGCTGTCAGAAGATAAAAGGGTATCAAGCTTCCCAGAGCATTCACATCGCAACTCCTGAAGCTGGCTGACATTGAAAGAGCGATTCAGTGTTCAGTGCTGGGCCCTCTGGTAGCAGCTCTGCTCTTCCTCACTGCTGCCTGTTGAGATATCACAGAGTCTGCAGCAGAGAATTTAATACAGGAGTTTTCCATTAAAGACATTAGCTGCTGCATTTCACAGTTACTTCTAGCTCAACTCTCCTGCTGGGGACACAGTGCTTGAATAGGCAGGACTGTCTTCATCCTATTCTTCCCACTGGAGCAGTGAGAAGTAGCGTGTGAGTACATACTGAGCAATGCATAACGAGTGAGTAACTGCAATACAGGCATATATTATTCTTGGATTTGTTTTAAATGTCAAGCAATAATACATGGGAAGTAAAAGTAAGTCTTTAACTATCCTGACATTCTCCTAAATGTAAAAAACTGTAAGAGATGCCTATATTTACTACAAATAATAAAACTGGAGCGTTACGCTAATCAAATTCAAATCAGTTCAACTGCATAATTTTCAGTGAATAGGTGCTTATAAAACACAGAATGAACTCCAGAAGGGAAGGTTCATTGCTTCCTAATCAAAAGCAGTCAGCTTTAAACACCAGCCAGTCAGGTGATAGGTTTGTCATTTCTCAGCTGTGCTCTTGGAGGGAATTTGCCAAGAAGGCTTGACAGCCTTTAAACTTCGCAGAGCATTTTTTGCCTGTTTTTGAACATCGTGTTGAGCTACAAAAAACTCCTGGGAGACTGGGAGGAGAGGTAGAGTAACAGCAGTTCTATTAAAATATATTTGCTGCAATGACTGTCAAGCAGAGTTTATGGTGCAAAAAAACAAGTAATTCCTGAAAAGAAATTTTGACCTCCCTCAGGTCTGATTCTTTCTTGTCTAATGGTGTCCAGCTACTCTGGGGGACTGAGGAGTGTCAGTGATTAATTGCCTGGATGTCAGAGAAATAAAGGGTCATAATGTATCATTAAAAGCTAGAAATCAGGGTGTCTGAACTACCATGGGAAGCTTAAAATTAGTATATTACTGCTATGTACAATTAACAGTCCAAGTCAGAAATCATTCGCTTTCATAATTTAGAACAATGGCAGCTCTCCAGTGAAAATGTATTTACAGTAGTTTTACATTGCTTTCTAGAGGCTTAGTACAAAAGGGAGAGACAAAAATTAGTATGCACCAAGGCAGTTAAAAAGAAACCTGTCTTTGAACTGTTCTTTCATTTTAATCAGCATGAGCTCTGCTAAATAGGGAAAAGAATTATGAGTAGGAGGCTAGCATCTAGGTTACTGAGGGCAAATCACTCTCTGGGGAATAAGTTTGCAATCTGAGCAACAGACTCTGAGCTGTGCATGACTTGGGGTGAATAGGTCTTCTCTGTTTTAACCCAGCATCAACATCAATTGCAAGGTGGCCAACCTGAAATCCCTCAACCAAATTCCCCAACATGAAGGTCTGTTCTCTCCTCCAATGGCAATCGTAACACTGTGCTAGAAGAATTTTTCAGTGTCTTCTATTTCTATATTCCAATGTCTTTCTAATGTCGTTCTAGTGTTTTCTATTTCACATCCTCAGCTTTGGGACCTCCTACATGTTTTAGTAATTTTTGGTATTGGTTGAAGTCCCATTAAGCTTCTTAAATTCTTAAATGGCTTCTTGGAGGGATTTTGTTGGAAATTTTTACTTGTAACTTAGGTCATAAAAGTAGCACCATAAACATTAATTGAAGAGCCATTAAGCAGTAGGGCTGTTTGTTTTGGGTTGATAGAGGACATAAAACTTCATACCCTGTGGTGGAAAACAATTAGATCTGATGATGAACATGCTATTAAATATACCATTACCAAACTTCTTTCAGTTTAACTTTAGAAAATAGCAACCAGCTGTAGTCAAAGCATACACAAAGGATAGAAAGTCATATTTTAACTGTCATGTCATAGCCTATTATAAATATTGTCATTTCTAATGTTTTATGCTAATGACAGTGACTAATAGTAGTCATTACCTCTGTTCATTCTCATAAAAATTTCCTCTAGAGAATATGATTACAGCTAGAGTGCTGTTTAAAATTAAATTTTGTTTTTCTAAAATAGATAACATAAAAACATTCAAATACCGACAGGTTTGTTAACTATTTTTATTTTGTAATAGCATGTGTTCAACAACTACAGCTTTTGTTAATTGTGCCATAAGTTGAACAGATATCCCTTTCAGAAACGTTTCTGGCTTGCTAGCATGTGTCATATCTCTGGTCTCTGAACCATGGAATAAAAGGTGAATCTCACAGAAGCCATAAAAAAAGTCTGATGCTATCCCTGTAGAGGCTTAATATTAAGAACATTGAATTTTCTCATCCATTTCTTATTTCAGTTATGAATTCTGCTTACTTGACAGGTACAGAGTACTTCATTATGTGCACGAACAGAAATGCTTAAATGGATGAAGCAGCTATTTACGTCTGATAGGAGCTAAGTGGGACATTAAATTAATGCCAAATAAGTGAGTGCTCATTTTAGTTTTGTTATAAATGGCTGCAGCACAGCAGTAATGTGTTGACTCTTATGTGCTGATAAGTTCTATATTTCTTACAAACTTCCCTTAGAGCTCGTCGTGGAAAGACAAATTCACACTCTGCATGATGAAATTAGCAGCAGATGCATTAATAATTGAATAAGGATCTCTGGAGACACACCACAGCTCAGAAAGAGAGTTGTTGACTGACTGGTTTAAGTAGAGGCTTCTGTTCTTATATATATGCACTTACATAAGCCATGAGTTAAGAGCTGCTGCCTGTAGGTAGCCTTTGGTATCAAATCCACTTCCTGCTCTTAGAAGACTTTGCATAGTTACATTTGACAGGTCATGAGCAGACTGACAGCCGTTAATCTGGGCAGAGTGTGGCCTTGCTCATTTCCCCTTCTCTCTGATTCTTCTTAAACTTCAAGGCAAGCTGAAAGCAGTTTCTTTGGAAATTATCTCCAGACAATGAGCGGGATATGAGTGACTGGAAGACTTTCACTGTATGCCAGACCCTTGTCATGGACCTCCGTTTCTATAGGGTTGAAAGTTTCCTGAAGTGCAAATCCCAGTTTCTCTCACAGAAGGATTAGGATACTGCCACCTTCCTTTCCAGCAAATGTGATGTTCTTTGATTTATCCACATGCCCAGGTTTGAGAGGGGAGGAATTTCACAGAAATCACAAAGAGACCACAGTGAGTCACCTGATCCCATTTCCCTTCTCAAGAAGGCCCATCCTAGAGCACAGGCTTATGTCCTGTGCTCTAGGACAATTCTTTAAATTGAGGGAGGCTCCACAACCTCTCTGGAAAATCTATTCCAGTTCTCAGTCACTGCAAAAAGTTGAAAGCTTTAAAAGATTAAAGAAGTTCTTTCTCATATTCAGGTGGACTTTCCTGAGCATCAGTTTCTGCCCATTGTGTCTTCTTGTATTGCTCGGCACCACTGAGCACAGCCTGGAAACCTCCTCTTGACACCCTCCCTTCAGATACTGATAAACATTGATGAGTTCCCCTCTCAGTTGTCTCTTTTTGAGGTGAACAGGCCCAGCTCCCTCAGCCTATCCTTGTAAGAGAGGTGCTCCTATCCCTTAATCATCATTGTTCCCCTCCACTGGACCCACTCCAGGAGCTCCATGTCTTGTCTGTACTGAGGAGCCCAGAAGTGGACACAGCACCCCAGGTGTGGCCTCCAGGGCTGAGTAGCGGGGTAGGATCCCCTCCCTCAACCTGCTGGCAATGCTATTCCTGATGTACCCCAGGATACCATCAGCCTTCTGGGCCACAAGGGTTCACTGCCAGCTCAATTTGTGTCTCTTGGACTATAGCAAAGAAAGCAAGAGGATTGCCAGAAAAATACCTCTGCTTTTTAAAGATACCACCAAGTCTTTGATGTAATTTTTAATAGTTACTTTGCAAGCACACCGAATAATATTATGCTCAGAGGATATTGAAAAAATAAGTGTGATATTTCATCCACAGCAATACTATTGGAGCAAATTCTCCCAGGTTTAAAATCAGAACTTTATTGCACTATTGCCAAGAAAGTGATAGTAATTTGAGTAGTCTAAACATTTGTTCCACTTTGAAGAAAGCCAAGATTTAGCACAGTGTTACTAGATTAACTCCACAAAGCTCTCCTAACTATTAATGTAAACTTCTGTTGCCGGTTTTGAGCTCAGGTAGAATTGACTTCTGTGTTTTGCTTTCCTCCAGGTTATTTTATAAATCTCAAGATCTGTAAGAAAAACTTACCTTCAAAATATCTATCAGTGTATTTTCTGGAGTTTCATCAGCTAAAGAAATGCTAATTCTAATCTTAGATTTTAAATATATTACAATATTTTGCATAAACTACAATATGATTTGATCAAGTGGTACTGTCTTTAAAGCAATACTCAAGATTCAATTGTCTTTAAAACAATACTTCAATTCCTTCTATTTAGATATGCAATGCTTTTTATTCAATAACTGCATATGTTATTTGTTCTGTAAGAGTTGATATGAATTTCATCATAATGGAAATATGGAATTTGAGATCGTTTTAGTATGAGAAACATTTAAACAGTTTCTGTTGTCACTTGAAATAAGAGTTAAGTCCCAGAGATTTATATTTGTACAATGAAGTATTGTCTCAATCTAAATCACAGAATCCCTAGGTTGGAAGACACCTTCAAGATCATCAAGTCCAATCCATGCCCAAACAACTCAATTAAACCATGGCACCAAGTGCCACATCCAGGTGCTCTGAAACACTCCTCAGCAAGTGGCTCAGCTGAGGAAAAAACAGAACATATTTTGCTTTGTGATATTGAACCACAATGCAGATAAGAAATCAGAGACAATCAGGTGAAGGAGTAAGCATGGCAAAATAATACCGTGGTTTCAGCACCATGTCTTCTTTTGGAGTGCTTGGAACAAAGGTGTGAAAATTGGATTTACAGAAACTTTTTTACTCAATAGAACTCAGAATTAATATTTTTCATTTGATTCACACATGTATAATACATTTCACTGCTGTTTAAAAAGAGTTATCTTACCATCATCTGAGTTTTTTTAGGAAAAGAATAACTACTCAAACAAGGTCATGAACTGCTAGATGAGAGGAATATACATGAGCTGCATAGACCAAAGAGGAATAAAGAGACTGCATTGACGAGGGCAAAGGGAGAGAGATCACGAGTCATTAACTATGGCTTTATGCTTCACATCTCTCTACAGTGGGTTTAATCCTATTAACTGATTTCCATTCATTCTGTTATTTCCGTGGAATAAGATCCTAAGTCTTCTCCAGGTTAGAAATTAATATTATGCAATCCAATAACTTTTGTACCTATTATTAGCATATGTAAGGCACATCAGTGGCGCCAATGTTTATTCTTAACATCTGAAGTAATCACCAAATTTCACAACTCTGGCAGTTATCAGTCCTTAAAAGTGATGAGATATTTCTAAAGCCTTCTAGTGAGTGAATAAACCAATGGGTTTTACCCATGTCTTGCAGGTCACTGGACATTCAAAAGAGCAAAGCAAATTAAAAGAACCCCATCCCTTTTTCTATCACAGTAATTTTGCACTCGAGTATATGAGCTTTTGCTCATATAAAAGCTATAGAGAAAGATATGAAGGGAACTTCTTCTAACACTGTCTTATAAGATAGAAATAAATGTTGCGTTTCAAATCACACCTCTTCTTGAAATTTTCTTTTATTTTAAAAGGCATCTTGAGCACCAGATTTTTATCTCTGGTGACCTACAATCAAACAAATCCACTTAAATTGAAAACAGAGTTTTCTAATTGTCATCCTGTAACGTCAGCCTGAAGATCAAGTAGCTACGTTTGGATTTATGGGTCATCACTACTATTGATGTTTCTGCAGGCCATAAAATTTTTATCCCTTGTACCTTGCCCTTCTACCCTTCATGGTCTTTTCTCAGTTGTCCCCTTCTGTTATTGTTGCTGTTGTTATTATTATTATTATTGTAATTATTATTACTATGTTTCTTTGTATATTTGCCCAGATATTGTTCAGGTGCATCCTTTCTTGGAATAAGTTGGCGAGTCTGTTAGTACTCCATGCACCTATTTGTACTTCTCTGCAAATTACTCTAAAGAACAAATTTTTCCTTAGAGCCAATATGTGAAATAAGGGGGTGAAAAAATAACAAAAAAAAATTTTTAACATATTTTTCTGAACTTGAACATGGTTGTGGAGAAACTGGTGTGTGCTGCACCCTCCATAAGTACTCTGAGAGAGCACAAGCTATCAGAATGGCCAACACAACTGAAGCAGAGTAAGAAGCTGCAGCAGCAAATTATTGCAGAATATATCAGTTCTTTCCTCAGGAGCTCTTGGGATGGCAGACTAAGCATGGAGAATGTCCATAGAGAGTTCTTGTCTACTGTGTTCAAGCAAAACAAATATACAGGGTTGAAGTCACTGTGCGTTTCCAGATTATCCTCTGAGAGCTGTGATAGCTGTGCTGTGTTGGCAGGGCCAAAAATTCAACACAGCACTCTCTACAGAATACATTTGATTTCTTTGTAACCCACTCCAAGAGAAAGGTCAGGTGTTTCCATATATTCTCTGTAAACCTTCTTTGAATTTAATAAATTGGATGGGATGCCAATTGCATAGAATGATCCCAGCTTTTGGATAAAATGATACCACTTCATTCATCCCAGTAAGTAATCCCATGATTCTACTTCTCCTGCTATTTGAGAAATTAGGACCTGTTTTTTGAATGTCCCCTATGAGAAGTGGAGCCTTTCTGATCACAGACAAAGCTGGGTATTTTTAGTAGTTTTTCCCTTTTAATTTTCAGTCTACTGAAAGAGACTTCCCTCTCCCATCATAGTTTTTTGGGTTCCCTAACATTTTTCAATACAATTAGTGTTGCCAGCTGTCTTGCTTCTCTTCTGTCTCTCTGAAAATGCAGAGATAATGCACAGGATATCTCCTGACCAAAATAAAAATGTCAAGTTTGAACTTCCCTATGCAAAAATGTCTAAAATTGAGCAATAACTTAACAACTGCATTTCCAAAGTCTTGCACAGAGGACATTTAATTTTCCTTTAAAGAAATGTATAACATGATGGGGGTGTGAGTTGGAGGCAGAGACAACAAACATTCCCAAATTCTTCTGACAAACAGCCTCAAGTTTATTCCTGCAGCTCCTTTTATAGGAGCTCCAATTGCACATGTGATTTGTTGAGGTCTTAGCCCCTCCAGCTCTCTGGCCAGTGATGCATCTGCATTTAGGGCTTAATGACATTTGTCTGAGGGTCCCTGTGTAGTTTTGAATCCTACCTATCCTTGCCCACCCAGGGACTCCAGTGCTGCAGAAACAGACTTCTTCTTCAAGGCTTCTTTTAGGAACAGATTTCCCACTGCTGAAACAGTAAACTCAGTTTTTTCTTTCAGAGACTCTGGAAATGCCTCTCTCCCACACAGTTGAAGTTTCCTGTCCTTTCTGTTACCTACCTTTTTTAGTCATAGCTCCTGTGGAGTTGATATTTGTTCAGAGGTTTCTGCAACCTAAAAATGCCACTCTTCGTGGGGCATGAAGAAAAGTAAGAAGACAGAACCAGTAAATTTTGGTTACAATCCTAATCCAAGATGGAAATTCAATCCATGCACTTTCATCTTCCTGTAAAGTAATATTTAATACTCATCTCCATAGTTATATTTGAATGCTCTCAATGTCTCCTCTAATATACTTCTAGACTTGTCATTTTAAGATATAAAACCTTTTTAAACATAGATGGTACAGTAAAGACTTTCTAAAGATAATTACAAGTTCAAAGACTTCAGTTAGGGCAGAAGTTCCTCAGTGCAAGCAAATGGATCCTCTTAGTTAGTCATTAGATAAATGCATGAAGAATGTTAGAAAGGCTGGAGTCTCAAGATGGAATTTGGAAACACAAAGCAAGATAGAATACTTTTTTTCCTCTGAAAAATAAAAAGCTGTGTGCCTTGGAGGCTGCCTATCAGGGATAACTAAAATTTAGGCAAGGAATATTGTGCTTACATAACAGTGCTTGCATAGAAATTACCCATAAAGACCCAGGGAGTATAAGGTGCTTCAAAACCAGGTGACAATGCAGATTTAAAGGGTTGACTTGGAGTGGCTCCTGAAAACTCCTGAGCTCAGACATGAGCAGAAAGCTGGATGGTAGCACAGGAAGTTTCCTTGCCAGGGCAACAGATTTTGCACTCTCTGTAGCTTTAACAGCAGACTTACGTGAAATTAAAGCCTTAAAAGTGAGCCCAGATTTTGGCTGATTTTTTTTCTTTTTAAGCAATAGTCAAGACAAGGCTGGCAATGCATGCATCATTTTCCATATTATTGAAACAGGCAAAAAATTATTAATGTTTATATAAATAAGAAAGAACACAGGTTGGAATCATACTCTTCTATGGATTAAAAACTGAAATGATCAGCATGAAGCACCCTCATCTCTCAGTAAATGCAGCACAGATAAAGGCTGCATGTGTTGGCACCATGCTGTATAATCATCTTCCACTTGAGCATGGGGGCTTGGTGAAATAAGCAGTTACACTGATGTACAGAGGACCTCTCCCACATTGTGCTATGGACCCAGAAAGAGATGGCCTGTTGGATAACCAGTGCCAAATCTAAGCTAAGATTGCAAACATAGTGATTGGTTACCCAGGAGGAACAGCTGCCAACAGAGGAAGTTCATCCCAGTCTCAGAAATCTGATGTCTCATTTTTGTCTCAAAGGGGAAGAATTTACAACTTCTTGTTTTGGGTTTTTTTTAATAAGATGTCACATTGGTCTAGAATTTTTCTCTGTGTTAAATGTAAAGAACAGAATTCAGCATTAGGGTTCCTCTAGAAGACTAAAGTGGGGTTTGCCATGTTCACTCTTATGGAGGGATTAGGGAGTAATGTTTTCACTAGAATTATGGTTGTTCCCATTGCACATAAACACATATTTATGAAATGTATTAGGAGCACTTCAGTTCAGTGCTTACTAGGAATTAGGCATAATGATTTTTTCAAGCTCATTTGGCATTTTTAAAAAAAGTTGATTTTCTCTGAGCTTTTCTGCTTTTGCTTGTTTCTAAATAAAATTAATAATAAAATTTTCAGCTACAGGGAGCACTGGCAATTTAGCCACTAGAATTTTTCAAGTATTTTAGGTGCAGATTAAAGCAGACTATTGGGCCATAAATCAATATAATATTTTAATTGCTCTTCCCATTCAACTGTTTATTGTTTCTTGGGCATAAGTGACACATCAAGGAGATTTTTCTTTTAGGGATGGACACAATGGCTTCTAGATATTTTTCTATGAATCTGATGAATTTAAAATCAAGGAATAAAAAATTAGTATCCAGAGTTCTGAAGTACATCTTTCTGCATTTTGCACATTGGCTTATTTCATAGTAGCCCCTTTTAACATAATCTCTGAGATGTCTTGTTTTTTCAGTTCTATCCTACTTATATATTTATGCACTTCCTATTTTGATGTCTCACTTTGAGTCATAATCTTATATTCTACTTAAAGTATATTCAACATCAATCTTTATATGAATACCAAGTGGTGGAATATTAGCACCTTATTATGGCTTTCCAACTATGCCTATTGCTTTTTATCATAATCTCATCCAGCTCTTTAACTTCTCCCAGTTGACCCTGGTCCAAAGAGATATTTAAGATATGACAATATTGACATAGAAAGCAAGATTTTTTGTAATGACTGGTTGTTTAATTGGTAGGTGAATGGAAAATATTTTCAATATTTGGGTACTCACTCTGAGTTTGTCTATGAAATCAGGAAGAATTATCTCTGCAGAGAATCTCAGAAAAGGGTGCAAGGACTGTGAGCCTTTTGCAGGCTCTTCTAATGCATCATATAATGACAACACTGAAAAATTATCCTGAATTAAATACAAAAATGCAATCTATGTTTTTTGTGTTTTCTATGTATCTGCTGTTCTTGTGTTCCAGATCTCTTTCTTAGAATTTCTACTTGCCCTTTGTCCCAGAAATATTTTCTGAAATATTGTATTATGTTTAGCATTACCATAAATATACTTTTGAGTAAAAGCCATTTGTTTTGTATATATTTATGAACTGTTGAAAATCATTCAGCTATCCCAGTATCTGTGGATTCAGCTGGAAGAATGAGGTAAGCATAACATTGCAGGGGCAAATAATTCACTTAAAGAATACAATGTATAGTCTTCAGAGCTACAGACACCTCAGTAGAATCCTGCGTGTGTCTGTCCTTCCAACAAAAGGGCAGGTATTTCCATCACATGGAAATTGGTTGGCACAACTAGTTCTCTGTGAGAACTGGAAAAAGGGACAACAAGACTGATTTTGTCAAGGGCAAAAGGAGAGGAAAGGGCAATGCAACAAAAAAACCCAATCTATTTAGGCATATAATTTAAAAGATTTGAATGATCCTTATCCAAGCGAAGGACAGTTAAGAGTGATAAATGTATTAACTGTGAAAAATAAACATGAGAACTCATTTAAGCTTTTTACTAAAACCACAAAAGTTTGACTTATCATAAGCTATAAAAGATGTCATTAAATCATTACCCTTTACAAATTGCCTGTTGCGATTTCTGAGATACTCCTTTCTCTCTCAGTACTCTGATTAATTGTGCACAACTCCAGGAATTGATACCTGTAAGCAAGTTCCAGTGTCAGACAGACAAGGGAAGTAAAATATAAAGAGAACTCATATCTTACTACAGTGAGAAATGCTGTTCGCCTCAGTGGGTCTCATCATAGGGGTATGGGTGGTAAGATTTGTCTCTAAAGTGATGCTGTGCCAAATATGAGAGTACAGCAGACAGTTTAATAAATGGGCTACATCAAGTCAGTTCAAAGATGTTCTGTGAAGTATAGTCTACGTACCAATAAAAATCTTCACGATTTTTATTAATTCCATTAAAGTAGCATGCTGCCTCCAAATATTTATTGAGATCAAGCAGACTCACTTCTGGACAAGTCCTTCATAAATACCAGAGGGACCTTTCCTGAAATGTAAACAGTTGGCATCTGCTGAACTATAATCCCTAAATCAGAAACACAAATGTTTGGATTAACAAAAAATGGAAAGCCTCATTCTTTATTGTTGACCTCCCAGTACGTATTTTTTCACTTTCGGTGTTGTGTGCATGACCAGCATTCTTTATTCAGGACTGGAATTGCAGTGACATTTTGGCATAGTGACCACAAAGGACAGTGGTGATTAAATGCAAGCAAGCACAAACCCTCAGTGATGCTCACTGACTTCAGAAGATTTGAAATCAAGCCTTCAGTTCAATGGTACACATGTGATGCAGTATAAAGCAACTGTGATTTGATACCTCTAAGAATCAGATAATAAAAGGATATTTATTTTACCCCTTTAAAAGAGTATGTTGATCAGAGAAAGGAGGAACTTGAGGAAATATAAAATGCAAGCTTGTGAGTACCATCATTGAAATCTATTTGGTTTTATACACAGAGAGTTTTAGCATCCCACTGCACCAGAGACTGTGTTCAATAACTGTTAGTGAAAACAGTTCACAGACCTGGAATTGCTGTCTGTCATATGTACAGTGCATATATATGTAATACAGAATGAATACGTACAGAATATTCCATTGTACAAAGTAAAGCTATAATAATGAGCAAACTGCTTTAGTTGGAATGCTGTGCGAATGAATTTTGAAATTATTTTTCAAAGTAATTTATTTTTGGATAAGTAGTGGTTGTTTGTTTTTTTCTTGAAGAGATTAAATACACAGCTATTGAAAAGCACTGAAAAGCTGGAGAAGGAGAGTGAAGTTGTAGGTGTTGGTGCTGGGAGCCAGGGGCACAAGCAGCAGTCTTGGAATATTTGCCCTTTCTGGTTTGTGCTGTGGCTTTGGGCTTTATGGATCCCAGTAGGAAGAGCCACAATCAAGCTGGGGTTTCATGGATTTACTCTTCCCAAGCCACACTCCAGCCACTGCTTCCAGCCTCATACCAGAGTCTCCAAAAGTTGTTGGAGCTTTTGCAGGTCCATAGCAGGAGGTGAAAGAGTTACCTGGTGAGGGGCTTTCCTGCAGCCTCTGCTCCTAAGGGGAGAGGATTGGTAACTGCACTTTGGGTCTGGCAGTGACATCTCTGAACCAGCACCTCTTCGGGGCTTGAGGCACTCACCGGCTGTTGCCTTTGGCAAGATGACAGTCACATTTCCTCTGAATTCTGCCTAGCTTTACACACACTTGTGACAGGTACTCAGTGTACACTCATTTTTTCTTTTTGGATTTCAAAAATCTGTTTGGCTGGGAAGTAAATTCTAAGTAAGTTTCAGGGAAGACTGGAATTGTCTACCTTAAAGTTTGATGCCTTGAAACTGCTAAATGACAATAAAAAATAAAATCAGTAAAATACCACTAAGTGCAATTTTAATTGTTTCAATAAGTTTTTTCAAGTTGTATTTTCATGTTATTAATTTCTGGACAGTAGACTTCATTATACTGTATAAGAAAAAGGGAAGGCTTTCAAATAAGATTTGTATTTTCATGTTATTAATTTCTGGACAGTAGACTTCATTATACTGTATAAGAAAAAGGGAAGGCTTTCAAATAAGATTGCATATTGAATTTTAGGTCTGTGCATTAGAATTTTCATATGACTTCAAAATTATCAAAATAATTACTTCTTGTCTATGCAAGCATGAAGGGTTTGTCTTCATTCCTACTCTGTCAGAACAAATCCAAAATTCTTGGCAGTATAAAAACGTGCCCTGAAACCTATTGTCAATATTCACCTCTGTCCCTTTTCATAAGAGCGTGTGATTTTACCAGACATCTATCCAGCTACCAGAAAAGCTGATTCCTATGAGATACATATATAGTTAATGTCTTAAGAGAAGAGATTCAGCTACTTAATTTTTGAGGAAATTGTACAATATTCAAAAACCCAAGACTTTAAAAAGCAGAAAAGAAACTGAGGTGGGGGGGGAAGGAAAATAAAAAAAACCTTAATGTTAAAATCCATTGATAAAATAAAATTAGTTATCATGGGTTTAGCTTAGCTTAGGTAAAATATTTGGGGACACAAAAAATATTTCATAAACACAATGAGATCTTCTGTCACGTAAAATCCTTATCCTTTCTTCAAGGGCCTATCAAGAAAACTAGGTTTACTACCTAAATTTTATTTTTCAAAGTAAAAGATAGAATGTTCTGAAAATCAAGCTGTCAGTAGTTAATGCTGTCAAAATAACATGTCAATTTATACACTTGTTCAATTGGACTTCACTTTTTCTTCCTCCTCATTTTAAATGACGTTTGTTCATTTCTTATTCTCTGGGCCCTTTCTTCAGAGTCCCATGGAAACAAAACATAAAATCAATTATGCCAAAGCTTATGTAGGCTTAATATTGAGATGAAAAATGAAGGTGCCTGATCCTGCTGTCAATAAAAAGTATTTGTGTATTTGTGTAGTTCTCCATGTAGCACTTTGAATAGGGTGAGTGACAGGAATCTCAGTCTGAGAAGAGGAAGAGCCTAATGGCCTTATTGTATGGGGGGGGGGGGGGGGGGGCTGGTTTTATAATAGCCCAAAACAAAACATTCATGATCCTTAAACAGATTCAGATTACCAAATGTAGACAGGCAAAGTAACCCTGCACAGTGCTATGCAGTTCCACTCTTTTTTCCACATACTGCCCTGCTAGGAAAGCATGCCAAGGACTGTAGTTTATCAAGAAAAAGGAGATATGTTTCCTCCAAGGAATGTTTGGATTCAGCAGGAAGTTCTCATGGTTCCTGTAGTCACTTGAGATTAGATTATGTCTTCTAGTCTTTAGTGTCTCCAAAAAGAAAGTCCTCAAAGGCAGCCACGGGCAGAATGGAACAGCTGATGTGCCACATCATAAGTCCAAATATGTAGACGCTAGAAAAGGTTGTAAATTCACATTTCAGTCACTTTGTGTGTGTGTGCATTGCCTAACCACATGTGCATCCATAGGGATACTAGATCTCGGAAAGGATCTTAAATTACTTGCTTTGGCTTTGCTACTTCCTTTTGATATTGAGCTGTCTATATGAATTGAAAGTGAGAAAACAGTAAATACCATATCTGTGCATCATAAACCCTTCCTGACTGATGACTTGCCTTCTTCTGGGATCCAACATTGTAGCAGAAAGCAACTGGTATAACCTGCAGCTACGACTACTTCCTGCAGTTCAGCTTCTTTACTAGGGAAATGTACTTTTCCTTAATACTGATGTTCAGGCTCGGAAAAAAAATGTATCTGAGGAAAAATTATACATGGAACTTCAGGATGTTGCTCCTCTGGATGATACTTACCTGTTACCTATCATTGCATCCCCATGTTCATCTCTTAATACTTGTCAGTATGAGACAAACCACTTAAAAGAAATTTGCTGCCCAGACTGGGCAATTTCCTTGTTACAACAATATATTTTTTTTCTTATTTTGTGCTGTGGTTTCATAAGTGCTAACAGATTCTTACCCAATGCTTTTTAAAATGCTTACTGATTCACACAGACAGAAAAGGTAAACAACAGCTAAGCAATTGGTCTGACAGATAGTGCAGTCCCTCAGGAGGCATCCATAACATCCACACCAACACTGAGTTATTCTCTCTCAGGAGCACCATTAGCAGTTATTTCATCATCAGCGTGTCTGTAATTCTGTAGCAGCAGTCCCAAGGCTTGCCAATCCTCCTCAGCAGTGGTTAAACTCTAAGGAAAACCACTTCACTGTTAAAAAGAAAGTAAAAACCAGCCTAAAGTGTTAAAGTTCCAGTCTAAAGTCCCATTAATATGGACACTTACAGAAAAAATAATTGTGAACACAAGGGAGTAGTGTATTGACTTATTTTTAATTGTATACAAAGGGACAGCTTGCATCTAATTTTTTGCTTAGATTAATAATTCATTTTGGTTTAAGTATGTTTTGATCCTGAGTTATTCAGAAAAATAATGGTTTTGAGTAGGACACGGTGTCATTATAAATATGAATTGGATATGGACTATGAATAGGATGCTATTTAATGACCAATGGAATTTTGGTAAGAGTAAATAGGTAAAAAATATTCAGAAATTGGCAGGTTTTTAACATTTGTCAAATTTACTGGAAAGCCACTGGAAAGCACCTTTATGGTTTGTTGAAAAAGGTATGGAAAGTCAAAAATAGGTACAGAAAATAATTCTGAAAATTAAAAAAAAGATACATGAAGATGCACCAATAGTGAAATACTAAATAGATTCTTAGCCATTAAATCAGTTGAGAAAAGACTGAGAAGTAACTTGACTACAGCCTTCAGGTACCTACAGGCAAAAAGTATTCCTGGCAGTAAAGAGCCCTCTCATTTAGAGGAAGGAATGTGCAATTAGCTGGAGCCAAGAATTCCAGTCTGTTCCCCCATCACCAAATTAACAATAAGAGATTTCAACCATCAGAGCCATCTGGGTCCCTTAGAAAGAAAAAATCTCATTCAGAAGCTACAGTGGCTGACAGATAACATTTTGGGACCCCACAGGAGGTTAGACTGGACAATAATGCATCACTTCTTCTGCCCTTGATATCTATTTCTGAATCTAAATAAAAAACTAATGAAGTTAACAGAATCTGGCCCTCAGTCATATATATTTAATCATTTAATTACATTTCCATTTGAGGATTATAATTCAGTTCTCTTACGACTTCATCTCTGAAACTTTTCTACAGGATACCAGAAATAGAGTATTTCTTATTCTCATAATTAAACTTTGAAGCAAATAAAAGTTCTTCAGCTTGTGACTCTGAACTAGCATGTCAAAAATTTAAAGAAATATCATTTTAGCTTCTCTGTTACAAAAGATGAGAGCAATCATATAGCACAACAAAGTGTTAATATCTGTTATAGCCCTTGAGCTATACAAATGTGTGGTTTTGTTATGATCATGCTTGATATGCTATGTCTTGACTAGATCTTATTTCATTCTGTTTCTACAGGTTAGTGAGACTTTAATCAAGAAAAAAAGGATCTAATGAACAGTAATTTGAAACACAGCATTTGGAAAGGTCAGAATGGTACATTACATCCTTATTATCCAAAAGAACAGATGAGTTTAATATCCTGGCAGCATTTTCCTATGAAGAAGATATTAAACAAGAACTGAAAATGGTACAAAGTTCTTGCTTCCTTTCCTATGACAAAGATTGTAACATGAGGATGGAACAACACAGAATAAATCCCTATCTGCTTTAATGGTCCAGCTGTGAATTCTGTCTGGATTTCAAAAACCTAAGCCAAGCAAAGAGCCAGCAAGAATGCTATTTGTTTCAGTTCCTTTACAACACACTTTCCTGCTTACATGGCCCATTTTCCATAAATATTTTCTAGTCTTGAACATGGGAAGATATGTTAAGAGAAGGTGCACAGTACACCATGTTTTGCTGCATAATATGTTGAACTGCAGCAAATAATTTTCAGCACTGCTGAAAATACAGATTTTCCAGCTTTTCTTTGAATAACCTAAAACCAAAGATAATGAATTCCAACACACAACACATGGTGTGTGTCCTCCTTGGAGAGTGTCTGAAGGTATGGAACTCTTTGAAGGCAGAGGAATTTGCAGTACATCCAATAGGCTGTTTTAATATAAGAACTGTCAGAATTTCCTACTTAAATCATTATCTGCATGAAGACGCTTTTGCTTATAGTTCTAAGGGGGAAAAAAACCTTCTGGAACTGGATGTTGTATTTTATCCCTAAAATACACCATCAGGGTCCTCATGTAAAATCATATTATGGCAACTGAAAAAGTGCTGTGCTTAAAAATGTAAAAACCTAAGTATATAGCATGCCCCTGTATTAGTTACTTATATGCAGTCCTCATGAGATATGATCAATTTGCTATTACTCACAAATGTAACAAGTTAGATTTAAAAGATATTGATAATTATTAAAGAAAACATTTTATATCGTTCCAAGGATAAAAAGTCTTGAAGCTGAAGTAGACCTACATGGGTTTGAACAAGCTCACAATTAGAAATCATGTTGAACCTCTTTTTCCCACACCATCTTGAAGAAAAACTTCTCTGTGGTACATTACATGCAGCATCTTGCTGAGAAAAACCATTCTACTTTGGTCAAGAGAGACAAAACAGCCATATCCAAAATATGCTTTCAGTACCTCGAGTGAATGTATAAGTATGTATATTTATACTTGCTGGGGTTTCCTATTTTCTTTTTTTAAGTAATTTTATTTTCCACTGGAGATTGTAAATGTATTTTTCATCCTTTGTTTTGCAGCTATAAAGTAGAATAGCTTTTCAATGCATTGGCAATGTGCAATCTATTTCAAAACTTCAAAGGATTTGCAAAACCACAGACAAAAATCCCTAATGGGTGCTCATTTTGTAGGTGCCTACAGAAATTAATGTTTTCTGCATGCCTATAAAAAGTCCACTAGATACAAGTTTCTATTAAGTTCCTTGCTATTAAGCTAATAGTCCTTAAAACTGAAATTACTACAAATACCTCTTTTCTTCTTCCTAACTAAACATATCAGCCATCCAAAATGCCACATACAGAAAATATTAAATGAAATTATTTTAAGGTTCCTAATTATTATTATCAATATAAATATGTGAGTTTTTATAATTTTTTAGAACTCTGACCATATATATACTTTTGCTATGAAAAAAATAAAATATTTGCAGTTTTGTCCATCTTTTAAGAGATCATGTTTAGGGCATGACTGAATAGAGAATCCAGGATTTTTAGCAGAGACTCAATGTGTAGTCACACAAATATCTCCAGGATTTCTTAGAGAGTCAGTCTATCAACCCAATGTATCAAGTGAAGAAAATGGGTTTTGTTATACAGTTTTTAGTTCTCATGATTGTGAAAAATGTTGGTTTTGTATCACACAGTATTTAACATGGAGAACACCTTGAATACATTGTGCAATCTTATTTATTTATTCTATAAAATGGATTTTTTTCACTATGTGATCATAGTCATACTTTTGTGAAAAATTACCGAAATAATCAAGTGCATTTTATGAACCAATACAAAAACTTGAACTTGAACTTAAAGAGACACCTCCTTTTATCAATTATTTCCAATAAATAATGTAGGTTTTGGACATTTTCATGAAGTCTCTCTTCAGTGGGGATGGTGAATATGAGTTTTACATAAAATGTTGTGCCTGTGAACCCATCAGAACGTCTCCAAGTACGAGGATCATATAATCCTCTGTGAGGTATATTCAATAAATTAAAAGCAGAACAAAATTAACAAACAAAAAGGATGAGGCTGATGGAAAGGTGTCATATTGAAGCAAGATCACAAAAGAGACACATCAAGGCACAGCAGGCTATGTACAGCACACACATTCCTGCACATAGGATTTTGTGGCAGGAGTTGCTGGTTCATTGTAATCCCAGTAACAAGGACACTCAGACTCTGTGAAATGTGGTTTGAAATATTTAAACATTTATTGCAGCTAACACTTTAAAGAAAAAAAGGTTAACACAGATGATCTTACATCCATTCAGGTGCTGAGAAGCCCAAGTTCTGCACCACTGAATGAGCCTCCATGCAGGCTCAGAATCCTGTGCAGATCCTGTCCATGTAAAGGTTACCCAATATTTCAGTCTTTTGAGTTCCTGTAAGGTTTTCCTAAAACAAAATAACTCCATTAATCATTTTCACTGTCAAAGAAAAAAGGATACACACATGGGAATTTGTTGCTGCTGCTTTAGGGAAAGGCAAGGAGTTGGTGTGACCCAGTGGCAGCTGCCCACAGTCTACTTCATTACAACCAGCCAGCCAAGCTTGTCCTGCAGGCAGAGGATGTGCAGAGCACAGCACAGACCTGGAGATCCTGCGTGTGCACAGCACATTTTGTGTGCACAGCACATCAGAGCAGGCCTGGCCTGTTTGGGACAGTGGCTGTGTGAGACACTAACTCCCCTAGGAGCGATGGTCTCCTGGCCAGGATCTCAGCACATGTGTGCTTGCATACCTAGGTTGCATCTGCATATAAAAACCTGCTTTTGTTCTCCAAACTGAAATGGTAAACAGTGTTAAAGTCTGCATACATTAAAAGCTGTGCTTGTCCACTGCAAACACGCTTCTGTACAGGTCTCTGTTTATCAAGCTGATGTTGTGCCAAAGTCAGATAGGTTTACAATTACAGAATTTATTGCCACTAAAAGGCTGTGTAAATACATTGTTGCAAGTGTGATTTTTGTACCTGCATCTCAAATTCTTGTTATACTTGCATTTGAATTTGTTTTGTTTTGTCACACAATGTTACTTGGTATTATATGAATAATAATCTGTGAGCTAGAAAACAGACTAAAGTCAAAGGAACAAAGTCAGTTGCATTATTAAAGAGAGATTAAAATAATTTGACATGAAAGGCATTTTAGAGACAATACAGCCTGTCTGACTTGCCGATTTGCACAGAACCTAATACATCATTCAGCTCTGCTACCACCTGACAGCTGCTCAGCATCTAATGGGAAATGAGAGGGTGGTCACAGTCCAGATCATAGTGGACAGGTGCTGGCATAACAAAAATCATCATCACAACTGGCACTAATTGGGACCTTTGTTGACAGTCTTGGCAGAGACGCCACTGATTGAACCTGCACAGAGACTTCCTTGCAAACTCTGCTGGCTTAGGATGCAGGGCTTGGCTCAGCCTTCACTTAAACCATCCTTAGTTTTGCACATATTTCCTGGGAAAACAGTCAGGTCCTGACACTCTATTTGCCTGAAATTTCTCTGAGCATGCATATTACTGTGGCATCTCTCTGGAAGTGATACCTCTGCACAGAGGGTTAGACACTCCTCAGGGACAGCAAAACCTGCCTGCTGATGCTGGCCAGCAGAAGAGCTTGTGAGACTGGCTTGGGGTGGAAGAAGACAGAAGGGGATCAAACCAAATGCTGTTCTAAAGGAGAAGCTACACATGACCCACATAGAGCTCCAGCTTCACCCAAGCTTTTCTTAATTTTAATTTATTTTAGGTAAAACTGTGATTCTGTGAAGTTCTAGTACCCACTTTTACTCTGCGCTTCAGTTTTTTCTTTTGTATGAAGGTCTTATTATTTGTGTCACTCTCAGACATAATATGAAGCTTTACTAACTGATCAGTGTCCTAAAGTATTTAAACATTTCTGATGGAAGTCAATAGACACATTAAATATTAGGATTCAAATTTAGAGTAACTTTTGTTTCTTAATAATTCTATTAAATGAGTTGCAGGCAGTGGCTCTTGAATATATCCATTTTGCATTTATACATCATTCAGTCTGATGTAAATACAGTTGCATTAAATGCAGTTTCTTCTGTCACCTCAGCCTATCTTGTCCAAACCTGCAATTAAAACTAATTTTCCTTTAGTGTATAGAAACCTGTACTCTTTGTGGGTTAATTATCAGTTTATATTTTTTTTTAGCTCTGTAGACAAGTAAGTCAGTAATGTGACTAGGATTTGAGAATGTTTAAATGGTAACAAATAGAAGTTAAAAGAGGATGATAAGTTTGATTGCAATTAGCAGCAGTAACTGAAATATAGAGATATTATTAGAGCTCATTACTACCTTTTTCCAAAGTGAAGAAAGAAAGGCAGGCAGGTAGGAGGGAAGGAAGGACAATAAACAAAGGAAGTAAATAAAAAGTAGGAAGGTTGGATAAAAAGAAGGAGAACAGTTCTAATTTCATGTGTATGGAAAAAATGTTGAATTTATTGCCCATATGTTGGTCAGTATATGGATAAAAGTGAGAAAAAAACCCTAGAAAAGTGATAAATGAAATCAGGCAAAACAAATCTTAAAGCACTGAAAAAATATGTAAAAAGCCCAAGGTTTGTCTGTATCGATGTATCTGAGGAAGAATGTACTTTCATTAGGAACTACAAGGTTATAAGATAATATCAGCACTCAAAACACCAAGGCTGTAAGATAATAGGAGGCTCAAAACACCACCAAGCAAGAGTCTGAAATTCTCCCCGTTGATTTTTCACTTGAGTATTACATCTGATCCCAAGGAAATCCCTTCTCATTTACATGCATCTACATGAATTCTGGATGAAGCCACCAGCTTTCTCATCCTCCAGTGTTAACAATGAGCAGTGGCTGCTGTACTGTGCTCCTACAGACACTCTGGAAACAGAATATGTCATTGTTAGCCTAATGAGGGGAAAGGAGGAGAGAAATTGCTAAATGTTTTCTCTCTAGCCCAATTAAAGGAGAGAGAGCAAGACGAAGAGGGGGGAAGGCGTGCTGGAAGGAGAGCTGTGTACGTGACAGATTTCTTCCTGCCTTTAGCTACAAGAGCATTCTCGTTAGGGAGAACTGAAAAAGACAAGAGGATGTGGGAATATAAAGGATAAATCCTTTGACTGAAATCAGACTGTGGCAGCACGGTCCATCAGTCTGAGCTGCAGATTACATTCCAAAAATAGCTTGCTTGGGAAGGAAAGAATATGATAGCAAGTACACTCTTGTCATTACTGGTCTTAAGACAAATTATCCATACAAATAGAAAGGAACAAAATTTGTCTGCCTGCTGAAAAAAGCCTCCTTGGCCATCCACAGTCCCCCTTCAGGACTGCTGTAGGGGGAGAGTACTACTTGTGAATGAAGGACATCTCCAGGTTAAAGGTTGTTGAGCTCACTGACAAGTGCCAACCCACTCTTTATAAAGCAAGCTGAACAGATCCCATGATGTTTTGTGCCAGAAACATCAGGCCTGGTAGAAAGGGTGTCTACATCCCCAAAAACATGCTAGGTCCCTAACTTGTCCTGTCCCATGGGCCTTGGCACTGCCAGGTGGTACCTCACTGGGCCCAGACTTTTGCCAGGTACCACAAAAAAAAATTCCCATCACAGATAATTGCAAGCCAGAACTCAGGGCCTCATGTCTGGCCAGTATAGACTTTTTCATGACTCAGAAGTCTTTGGGGGTGAGTGTGTGTTTTGGAATCCAGGTGAGCTGGTGGGAACTGAGGCTCCTAGCTAAAAACCATGGTGTGAAGAGTTGCACAGGTGTCACTGAAGCAGAGGAGAATGTTCTTTTTCCAAACACAGAAAAGAATGTTGTGCCACTGTACACACATTCTCATATGACAGAAGAATACCTGCTGCTTTAAACTGCAGCAGAGATATAAATGGACTTGCTAGAAGCATTTCTTTGCACCCACAGCTCTGCTGTTGACTCCACATGCAGCTAATGGCACCTTCCTGCCATGCTGGGACTGCATAATAAAAATGTATCCAGCCCATGGGCCCCCAGCACTGCTGACTGACTGCATGTGACCCTGGGTCCATGGGCAGGTCCACGGTGTCTGCAACAGCAAAAACACGTGAGGAGTGAGAGTCAGTGGAACATTCTTTGTGCCCAGACTCTGAAATTTTGCAGAACTGCATGACTACTTTAAGGTGCAATGTTTTTCCAAGGGTTAAAGAGACCTATGACCAAAGGTAACTAGGAAGGTGGGAGTTTCTTTGTTATCACATCAGCCACCAGGCCCTGATGCAATTCCAGAATTATATCCCACACTGTTCTCATTACCCACACAATGGCCTGAGCCATTCAGTGGACAGAAGAAACTGTCTTGCATCCCTATTTATATTTAGTGCTCAGACACGAGCTGAATGATAAAAAGCAGGATTGATGTGCCTAGTAAAATCCAGTCCCCAAATGTTGAATTCCTCTTGCTTATTTTAAATCTCTCCACATTTCCTTGCATTCTGACTAAAATGTAGCAGCTTTGTGAGCTAAACTATAGCTGCCCTTTTACCACTTCAAGTGCCAGAAGCTTTAGCTAAGGAAAATTATTTTCTAAAGACTTATTCTGCACTGCTAGTCTTCCTGAGTGCAGTTTCTGCCAATACCTAAAAGGAAGCTGAGAAAGTTCCTGAGAACTCTCAGAACCTTGTATCATGAGTCACTTGCTGTAATTATTTTTTAATTCTTGACTCCTGGGTGTCCATCCTGGGAGAACTTCTGGCTTGTTCCATCACGAAGGCATGACTGGATAAGCTTTGTTTTTTTCCCTGCAATGAGACCTAGTTTCATTATTCACCACTCATCTGAGCACAGAAAATAGAAGGCAAATATTGGGTCTGTTTTCTGGTTGTCCAAAAGGAGTCACAGAGGTGATTTCCCCAGCCCTCCAGTTAGGAACACAGGAAAGGAATGGGACTCTCCTGTCAGGCAAACAGATGTTGGGAAAAGTAGCCTGTGCTGCTGTGCCAAGAAGAGTAGCCCAGACCCATATAAGTGAGCCCAAAGCAGCCATGTCTGTACAGTGGCAAACAAACAGGAGATAAGGGAAGACTGCAATTAGGATTCAGTCTCCTTACAATATTTTTATAAAATTTCATATTTTTTCACTGAGTGTTTATATATTATAAATATTCTAGTCAACATTAACAATGTCATAAGATTTCCTTTCAAATTTTGAAGGTTTGGGCCTTTAAGAGGGTTTTTCATATTAGATTCTTTTATGCTCTTTTATGCTTTGTCTCTTAAGAAGTACTAAGCTGCCCAGTAAAAAACACCCAACTCACATTTATAATACTCAAATTCTCTCTACTGTTTAATTAAAAATTTATGACCCACTAAATTCTGTAATTCAAGCACTGTAGTCTGTACAGGGTGCTAGCAAAATTAGTATACACATGGCTCAGTATTTTCAGTTCCTCTTCCCTGAACTCCAAATATCACAAGATCTGAAATAAGGACATTTTTCCTGATGCTTGAGCTCAAGATACAAAATTCAGTATGATTTAGTGACAAAGCCTGCCATTTTAGGAGATATAGTGTCTGTATAATGAAATGGTATCATGTTTGTTTACAAATGCCATCTTCTGAAATATTGTACTTGAAATTACCCACTTACTGTTTCTCTGGGGAGTTTAGCACAATGGTATAATATAAAGGACCAATGTCAGTTCAGTTAACTCCAACTCTTGAAAACCCATCAGATAACTGGCTCCCTCTAATGCTTACCAATGGCAGGTCTTTGTGCCCCAGCCTGGAAATAACTGCCCTGTGTTACCCAGCAGTGGTCTGTGGTGGTGTGAGGAGGAAGGAGATGAGAGCAGTCAACACTGGTCTGATGCAGACACTACTCAGATACTTTCCAGTTACTTTCCCCTTGCCTTCGTATCTCAGCTGCTGCCAAGTCTGCCTCACATTAAGCAGACTGAAGTTATTAGCTTCACACATTTTATTTTTTATATAAAAATACTGTATTAAATAGGAGAGTTGTCCTAACAGCTACCAGTAAAAATCCTGTCCTGATCAGGAATGCCATCACAAAAGGCCAACCTAGTCTGAATTACCAGCCAGCACTTCAGCAACATTCCAATGATTTTCATCATTTAGAAAGACCAAAGCAGTATTTTGAAATTACATCTAAAAGTGTAGCAGTTATTAATCAAGGAGCTCTAGCAAGCCAGATTCATGATCAGCAGAAAGGTGGAGACAGACACTATATCATTTTTATATTACAGTATAATTTGCTTTTAAGCACAAAACTTCTTGCAACTGAATGTCTTCATCATTTGAATGTCCAGAATAACAAGCAGACAATCTTATGGTGGTTTAGATGGCTTTTAATTCATCACAAGAAAAGTTAAATTAAATTGCATCTACCTCCCCCCAAACTGCCTGAATGTTTTCATTCATATACACCAATTTTTCATTCAATCTTAATTTCTCAGCCATTAGGATGCACAACAGGACCTGCCAAAGCTCTAACTGTAGCTGAACAGAGCTCAAATGAATGTTTAGGGCTGATGTTTTCTTACAGGCAATAAAAATAAATTTTTTTTCTTTAATTTATGGAACACCATGGCTACAATTTTTGTTTGTAACATTCATTCACATTTTCACTATGTAAAAAGCAATAATGTTCAAATTTTCTTGATAATGTGACATAAATTCTTTTGCCTTTAATGACATAAATTCTTTTGCCTTTAATAGAAAAATATTTTTTTTCTTCTGAGCAACTTTTGGACTCTTGCATTCATGTGCTCTAACAGGCATCCTCTTTTCTAGTGTAGCTTAGTTATGTCCTGAGGATTCTCACTTGGGTATTATGAAAAGAAAGACCTAATTTTACTTCATCTCATTTCTTATCCCAAGTCAAATAAATGCCTAAGGGTGTTATCAGTGGTTTAAGTTGCTTCTCTACTCCTTTAAAGTTCCACGGATCATCAAAACTTTGTAACAATGATCAGTAAACTCTGGCCAAATTTACTTTTATTATCTTAAAAAAGGAAGGTCTGTAAGACTACTTTTTTGAGTAATGCTCTTTTTTTTTTTTGTAATCTTAAACATTAAACAGAATAATTTCTTTCTATGTATTAAAAATTGGATCTTTCAAGCACTGGGTTTACATAATCCTATTTCTGATTAAAGCATCTCAGAGAAGCAAAAAGTTCCAAAAATTGCAGACCGTAAAGTGTTATCTGAGGAGTATTTTATTTCTCTGAAACACACTTCAGACAAACCCTCTCCATGTAATTATCCTCACAAAGAGCTGCTGGATTCTGTTTTACTTAAAAAAAATCAGAAAAATAGTTAAAGCTTTTCTCTGCATTAAAGCCACTTCAATGCCAACAGTCCACACTGTACAAAACCCCTTAAGATATCTCCTCAAAGATCAGTAATTCAGTTAGGTTCTGAAGAATGAGGAAGAGAGGGGCACACAGAATTTCTTTGGCTATTACAGTACTAGCCTAAAAAGCCTGTCTCATCTTTGGTATCAGTGAAATAATTCTATTTGATTCTTGCCACTACTTGCAGATAGGAGTGAAGGCTGCAGGTCTGGATAAATGTTGGACTCGCTGTGACTCTGAAGCACACCATAGCTCTGGTGCTGAGAAGGAATCATACAGAATTTCCCTGTGACTATCAGAAAGCCACTTTACCCAACAACCATAAATCATTCCTTTAGTGAGGTAGTGCCACTCAGTTTTGCCAGAAGCAAGAGGACTGAGGCAAAGATCCTTCTGTGTCTGCCAGCATTTAGACACTGTCCTTGTGCTTGTGCTACCAGCCACTTGCAGAGCTTCACCTTTGGACTGAACTCAGTATGGTCTGTCTATGGCTCACTCACACCCTCTACTCAGATAATTTAAACCAGAGAATCTTCTGCTCTTCTTCCTTCCACACTGGTTTTTGAAGATATGCTTGATCTATTTTATACAGACACAAGACCTAGAAATATTCTTGCCAGATGGTTACCTAGCATTCTTATTAATTACTAGTTGAGGGTACTTCAGTTATCATGACAGGAGGTTTACAAGTGTCAGAGAGTTCAAACAAACCTTTAAAATATTTCAGACAGAAAAATCTCATCTCATTTACAGCCTCTTCTGTCAAAGCCTTGATTTTGAGGAAATTCAGTCTGAATCCCATGTTCATACTTCAGGAATTTTCACTAAAACAGCATAGCACAGGATTCTGCATGAAACATAAAGAGAATTTTTTGTGACATCTCTGATTTCCCAATGATTTGACATAAGACTTGACTCTTCCAAATGTGCAATAGCTTGCAACCAAATGAGAAGTAGATACAGTGTGCCTAAATGTGATGTTCAAACAACAAAACGAAACCCAGTTCCAGCAATGTTAGTAACACAGCAAACAGATGAGGAGGGGATGTGTAAGGCTATGACAACCAATCTAGCCCCGTGTGTGAACAGATAATGCAGCACATAGGAGAGAATGAAGTTAGTTGTTGGCTGCAGCTCCTGTATGATACCAAGTTACAATTCTCCTCTTGTGCCATGGCATGTACATGTTATGCTATTTCCACAACTGAAAACAAGTGGATTAAGGAAAAAAGTGTCTTGCTAATAAGCATCTATGAGGAGCTTGGGTTTTAAACTATAAAATGTGGGGATGGGGCATATTTTAATTTTAATTGAAGCTCATCTAATTTTATGCAAAACATTTGACACTGTTCCTCAGTGTCCAACATCTTTGTCTCTAACTGGAGAGACGTGGATTTAACAGACAGACAAAGAATTGGCTGGATGGCTGCACTCAAGGTGTTGTAGTCAATTACTCGATGTCCAGGTGGAGAGCAGTGAGGGCTGTAATCCCTCGAAGGTTGGTACTGATGCTGTTTGACACCTTTGTCAGAGACATGGACAGTGGGATCAAGTTTAGCAGTTTGCTGACAACCTCAAGCTGTGAGATGTGGCTGACAGGTTGGAGGGAAGGGAAAGCATCCAGAGAGACCTTGACAGGCTTGAGAGGTGGGGCTGTGAGAACCTCATGAAGTTCAGCAAGGCCAGGTGCAAGGTCTTGCATGGGGGTGGGGCAATGCCCAGCACAAGTGTAGGCTGACTGGAGAATGGGTTGAGAACATCCTTGAGGAGAAGAACCTGGGGGTGTTGGAAAAGCAAAACATAAGCCAGCAATGTGCACCCACAGTCCAGAAAGCCAATGGCATCCTGGGCTGCATCAAAAGAGGAGCAGCCAGCAGGGCAAGGGAGGGGATTCAGCCCCTCTATTCTGCCCTCATGAGACCCCACCTGGAGTGCTGTGTCCAGCTCTGGTGTCCTCAGCAAAATAAAGACATGAACCAGTTGGAACAGGTCCAGAAGAGGCCACAAAGGTGATCAGAGGGCTGGAGTACATCTCCAGTGAAGACAGGCTAAGAGAGTTGGGGCTGCTCAGCTTGGAGAAGAGAAGGATCAAGGAGACATCTAGCTGGGTCCCAGTATTTTAAACAGGGCTACAAGAAAGCTGGAAAGGGACTTTTTTACAAGGGCATTAGTGATAGAACTGAAAGAAGGCTTTAAACTGAAAGAAGGTAGGTTTAGATTAGGCATCTGTAGCAGGGCATCTCACCCCACCCCCTCCTTCCCCCCAGGAAAGCTTCTCTGTTGCTTATTAGCTAGTGGAATAACTCAGGGCATCTCACTCTCACGAGCCTCACATAAGCCTTGGTGAAACAATTCAATCACTACAAGGCAGTTTGTCTTGTAGTGAGCTATTTCAGTGCCATGGAACTGATGTTTTCAGCTGACAGTAAATATCTTGCTGTGGAAGCAGATGTGGAAAGATAAGCTGGAATTTCTGACTGACAGACACTTCATTCTACAAACTCTAAAAGCCAAATTTTCACAAAGCAGAAATCTTCTGCACATTCCCTGGGAATCCGTGGGGGTCTCTTGGGACACCAGTTTTGTGGCTTTTCCCTCAAGGGTTGAGTTAAGAACCTCTGTATACACTATCATCATTTCAGTGGTAAGTTACATTGACTCCTAATCTATTCTATTTCTTTCCTAGCTATAATATAGATACCCAGATAATGCACTGTTTTATATAATCTGATAGTGGTTCTTGTGCTTTATACTGTGAAGTAACTCTGTTATATCCTCTTCTCTGATAACTCCTCTCTATTCAATAAATAACTCATTTTCTACTAGACCTGATCTGCCATGCTCAGAACCTGCGAGCTGGAATGATTTTAGGTGTGGGCCACCTAGATTCAAGCTGCTGCCAAAAATCTTAGCTTTAGGCAGGGCTTGTCTGAAGCTCCAGCTCAATCCATAACAATATAGAGAAGAAAGTCTTTACTGTGAGCATGGTGAGGAACTGGAACAGATTGTTCAGGGAAGTTGTGGATGCCTCAACCCTGGAAGTGTTCAAGGCCAGGTTGGATGGGGCTCTGAGCAGCCTGGTCTAGGGGAAGGTGTCCTTGCCCACAGTATGGGGGTTGGAATTTGGTTATTTTTAAGCTCTTTTCAAACCCAAACCATTCTATGATCTGTTCTATGATTCAGTAAGTGTACAGCGATGTCACAGCAGTTAAAAGGCCTCTTCTTGCTACAGCTTTCTTCACGATTGTCAAACTCTATTTTCTTGAGTTATTCAACACAATAAACACAGACGGAGAAGAAAAGCAAAAGTGCAACTTTTAAGAAGTATGATAGAATTACAAAGTGCAACACACTTGACCTTGAAATATTGCCACAGTTTCCTAGAGACATTACACAGCTGGTTTTGTCCTTCTTATGTAATTGGGGGTTTGGTTTTTTAAACAGATATTTTGTGTCCAAATGTAAGGATGCGCTTTAAAATTTTTACATGAAATTTCACATTTTTAAAGTGTCTGCTATTGCTATGCTTCTACTTTTTCTCCATATGAAAACATTGAAATCTCTTTTAAAATGCATTGCATTTAGAATGAGAATTAACTTCACTGTGTCTTGTCTCAGTAGGCTGTCTAATAGCCACTAAAAAATAAACTGGAAATTACTACTGACACAGCTGAAGAAGATGAAAGAAAAAAACATTTAAAACATTCACCCCATAATAAGATTCAGGAACTATTGTATTAGAGTTTCACAACCATAACATATTGTTATGCTGTATTTAGGACTCTGAAATGCAGTCCTAAATAAGCAGTTATAAATCCTTAGCTGGTTCAAGGAATTCTAACAACGGGATACTGCATGAATGAGAAACAGCCAAGCCAAAAGTGTATGATTTACTTTATCCCCAAAGCTAACACAGAGTCTTTCAGCATCAAAAACTCTACAAAATTGGAATATATGGGTACACACTTTTGAAATATCATCCTTTCATGTGATCAAAGTAAACAAACATCTAGCACACTTCAGCAATGAATTGAAGAGTTTTCTTTTACTCCTGGGATGCAAAATGAGAGCAAAAATAAGCACTGCATTCATATTTTGTATTTTAGAAGCAAGCAATTGTCTTCTTTATTTTCTCTGAAAAGCATAGTAGAGCTTGCCTGTGTAGTGTGTGGAATGAAATCCAGAATGCAGATATAGTTAACATATTTCAGAAAGCATAGCAATTCCACATCCTCTGCCTGATGCTTTCTGCTGGAATAGCCAGTAAAATATAATGTCACTGGCTGTTTTGGGGAAGGGATAAATCTTGAGTAGAATAACAGATTGTTATTATAACACCAGTATAAGAAATGTGGCAATATTTGAAAATAATTGTGTGAGTAAATAAATAATTTTGTGATTTTCATGCACTGGTGACAGAGTGAAAATTTTGGCTGACAAACCAACCAGTATAAACAGACACTTCAAACAATACCAGCTTTCTCTTCTAAACCTGGAAATGTCCAACACTTCTTGAAGGAAACCATGGACTACACTCTGTTTCCATAAAATAATTGAGATTTCTGCTAATACTGCAAGTCAGTGTGCTGCCTCTCTACTACCAACCATCAACCAGAACTGAGGCTTCAGGAGGTAACAGTCCTGCCCACGCAGATCTCTGAGCTGGAACCCATAGGATCATGACCACCTACAATTCCTTATACTTGTACTGGATTACAGCACACTGTTCTCTGTTTCTCTGTAGGAAATATACTTTGGGAGAGAAAAAGCTGGTGCTGGATGGATAGGGGATTCCACATCCACTCATGAGAAGCCCCAACCTCCTTCCACTTTCAGTGAAATGTAGAAGGGTTTCTCTGCTGGTACACTGTACAACATCAGTAATCTGAAATAGCATGTCTTTGATACTTCTGCTTCTCACATTAGGAAGACATGCATTGCTTTTCTCTTTACTGCTGCTGATATATACCACAAGCAATAATTTTGATTCTGCTTTATATTTTTTTCTCTCCTTTGAATGTAAGTTCTTTAAAAAATTGAAAAAACAAGATTTTCATTTTCTTTTTTAACTGAAAATTACTATCCACATTAGTTTTTTCTGTAAAGAGTTGGATTTAGTGACCATTTGAGATACACAGTCAGCCACAGACAGCAGGTCACTGCTGTCACAGAAATGGGTGATCTGAGAAACATGCAACACTCCACATAGCTAACACAGAGAAGCCCAATGCCATTTCCTCATCCAGCAGGATTCTCTAAATCTGTTGGTCTGATGTTATACTGGATGTAAACTATTTCACATTGTGTGCTTGGCACACAATGATTTAGATGTGCTAAATGACATTAATAAAGCAGAAGTGAAATATGCTAACACCAAAAGTTTTGCACAACATATCTGTGCTGGATACCCATTCTCCTCTCTTAAGGACTAATTTTAGTAATGCCCATCATCTTATCTTGATTCATTTCCCTCCCCACCATTCATAGGAGATTTTAATGCACTGAGTGACCTGAGCCTTAGGCTTTCAAGTAGTCCAGTTCATCCATGAATCAGGAAGGAATGGGCAGGCTTTTTAACAGACTGAGGTGGTAAAATATTTCCTGCTTGGTGAATATATTTCACAAACTTTCTTCCAAGAATAGGAACTTGAAGGCTACTTCTACAATGCTGGTAGCATAAGTGATACTTTTTGTCAGATTTTACAGCTTTGTCCTCATTAAAATAAAGTTAGTTTAAAATCTCATGACTTCAACCCCATTTAAACCCATGAAGTGTTGTTTGTTTCAGTTGAAGGGCTTCTGATAATTGCCAGCAAAATTTAAAAAAATCTTGAATGACAGAACACTCTTTCTGAAGGCTCTTTGGAAAAAATCACATTTCCAAGGGCATACGTAAAAATACAACACAATACAATTGAGTGTGGTTGTTCAACTACAGTAAAAATGTGTGTTGTGTGCTGTCTGTCCCTGGTTCTGTCACCTACCCAGCTATGGTGCTGCAGCATCTGACCAGAGGTGGCACAGTACTGTGCCACCCCAAAGCCCAGCAGGCAGCTGATTTCTCCCCAGAGCCCCTCTTCACTCTTACTCTGCCCTCAGAGATGCTGTTTGCCGCCACTCTGTGCCTGTCAGCAGTTTCTGTTTCTGCCCATCAAAACCTCTCTCTGCAGATCTAGAACAGATCATCTGCCTTTGCAAGGACCTCCACCCATCCACTGGGCCAGACTGAGGAGGAGATGAAAGAGAAGAAAGAGGAAACTCTACTTCCTTTCTCTTTAACTCATTCCAGTGCAACACGGGCTGGAACGCCATGCACCTCCTTGTAATTAGGACATCCTCATCAGCCACCATGAAGGTAAAGCGTGAGACGTGTCATGAGACAAAGCCTCCAAAATACAACGCTCACCCCAGAATTTTGGATCAGCTCTGGTCATCCATGAATTTTTTAATAAATTATTCTGCTCCCATTTCAGGTTCCTATGACTTCCACTTTGCTCAGTGTCCAGCTGTATTTGAAGAAACTCTGAATGAAAAAGCTTTTTGACAGCACAATCTCATATCAATTGAATCTGTCGTGCAACTACATTTTTCAAAGGTATTCTTTCTCAAAGGTTATTTTTAAACACTTTTTCCCCTCTTGGTCTTCCCTACTTTAAAAGGCCACACAGGAAGATTTGTTGGCAATTTACTGTATAGACAGTGGGGGAGTGGGAAAAACAGATTTCACTTGCCACCTGGATGGACACTCATCCATAAATCCTGTTTGAAGGTGTGCAATGCTTGATCCCACACCAAGGCAGAGTCTCATTTCACTCTGTTTCTGCCATCAATTCTGCCACTGATGCAAGCCCTGCTTTTGTACTGGCCCTCAAAGACAAAATGCTGCTTTCTGCATCATGTTCCAGCAATGAGGAAAAGTGACAGATGTGTGATCTGGGGTTTGACAGGCTGTTGGGATTAGTGCCTTGCTTAGTGAAATGGTTTTGAGGCAAAAACTTGGCATAATCAAGGGAGCAAAGGTCAACCTTTCTGTCAAAATATTAGCTTCCATTGTTCAGCTTCCTACATTTTCCTTTTTATATATCTATGGTAAACACTTTCAGCAGTCAAGGTACTCCAAATCTGTATTTTTTAAGAAAGACACAGCCTTAGTGAATGAAGCTTTACAGCCTGTAAGTATTCCAGCCATATCTGACATTATGCACATAGCACTTTTCAGAACTCTGTGTCCTGTCAGGGCAAATAAATTCAACAGACTTGGTAAACAAGGGGCCCAAAGGGAGCTGCTACTGGCTGCATTATAAATATTCAAGATCCAGTCAGCCATAATTAGTTTAGTCCCTTATGATGACTTACATCCCCCTCCTTTCAGTCTGTATATTTTGTAAAAGTTCTACCTTTAGAACAAAAGCTTGCTTGGGCAATTTTATCCTCCAAGCACAAAGAAAATCTTCTGACTGGGCAATAGGACTGTAAGTATATTCCTTACATACTGAAGGGGATAAAAAAGTCTGTCCTCCTTTTTGATGGGAACACGGGAATTTTATTATTCTCCATGTTTCTTGCAAAAGGAAATGTCACGATTTTTATGCTTTGTTCCTCCAAACCTTGTCTCCTTCTACATTTTACTTGGTTGTTAAATTTTTAAATATGAAAGTGTAATTTGCAGTCTCATCCCTATTAATGGTAAAAGTGGGTTTGCTTCTGCGTGACCCAGAAATTCTGTGAAATGCCTCTGTTAAAATCAGAAGCATTGAAAAAATTGGAAAATATGAAGTGTTGGGGTTTGTCTGCCACACAAACTATTTTAGTTCTTATTTGCAAAGTGAAGCATAAACACATTAAAATTAATCTGTTATACAAAGCCAGAAAAATCCACAGAAAATTTACTTCATTGACGGGACAAGAGATAAATTAATAAAGATATTACCTCTTCATAGTTATTTCTAGTGTTTAGCACTTGAAGCAAAGGAAGCTGGACTGTTTCTGGGCTAAAAGAGATTAAGTTCAGATAAAGCATTGCCTGCCCCTTCCTAAATACTGGTATTCCATCTCAGCAAGCTCATGCACAGTACCTCCCCTTCCTTGTCAGAAGCTGGCAAGTGGGGACATGGCAAGCTAAGTGGAGGGTGAATAAACTATCTGGTTATATTAGACATCCACTGCTATCTATGTTGTTTTCCTGTTTGAGAGCCTTTTCTAATGTAGAATTAAGATTTTTCAAAATCACACACTGCAATTACCATGATATAGGGTCCAGCCCCTGGAAAGGAATGAAAACTAAGCTCCTTTTGTGGAGCACATTGTATTACAACAATTCATTAGCAAGAACAGCTGGATTTTATAAGTGATTATTCCACTTTTAAACCCCATTTCAAAATGGAGATATGTTACCAACCATACAATCATAGAAATCTCATTAGAAATATTTTATAGTCTAATCACAAAGAGGCTCTTAAATACAGGAGTTGGAGCCATGTGCAACTCTCTTCAAAGCTCAAGAAAGTTCTGATTAAATGTTTGGTATTGATTCTTCTCCATTCATAGTAAAAAAGTGTAATCACTTTTGCAGCTAGAATCATTCAGAGAAAAAGCACTGAGAATAGCTTAGAGACAATGAAAAGAATTGTCAATGGAATGTGATATTTAGACAAGCTGTCAGGACCCTGAGAGTGCTACCATGGCTTTCTCTCCCTGTGCAGACCCCCAGCACCTTCACTCCCCCTGTCTGTAGCCCAGGACCACATTTCAGCCCAGCCTGGGGCTGCCAGTCCCTGCACCAGAGATGCTGCCCCTGGCTCTGCCTTCTGGACAGCCCTCAGTCCTCCACCACAGCCAGATTTCCGGACTTGTCCCCATGTTTTTCTGGATGGACCCTAAACATGACACATTACCTCACCTTCTCTAGGACTATGGATGGACTTTTTCCCATTACCACACCTGTCTTGCTAGATTTTGCTCAGTAATTTCATGTTCTTCGCTTGTGCCATGGTTGCCCTTCCTTGACTCCTGGCTCATCCTCCTGTGAGAAGCAGCTCTGCTATTGCTAGCCCCTTAGGCTGGGACTACAAGGTAGATTGCTTTAATCAGAGAAAAAAAAATTACTAATTGAGAGTAAAATGAGAGTGAATATTACTGACTCGATTGTATAACCAATGACAAGCAAATGCTCAGTTAATATTTCCTCCTGTCCTCAAGACACATTTGTGATATTTTGATAAGCCTTACTCTGACTTTTGTTGCAACAAGTGGATAAAGACCCTTCACTGTCATCACCCTGCTCTCCAGTCTTACAAGACACCTCTCCACATCACGTCTAATGACTGCTTTCTCCCTCACAGCTCTCATACTGCTGCCATATCAGGACTGTCACCATGTGGAAGCATTCAACATCTCTCATTGCTGCTGTTAGTGGGAAGTGCTGTTTGTCTGTCCTCTTTGAACTTCACAGTGCTCTATGATAACAGTATTTGGCTCGTAATTGTTGCTGTTAAACTTGCCATCTCGCCTTTCATCCTGTAGTTGCATCTGGTATTTCTGCTACCTAAACCCTTATAGTCTCAGATTAATTTACTGGCACTTGAGACAAAGAACTGGTGCAGTCTGGCTGTAAATTTGGTCTATATACTTCCCATTTAATTTTGATCCAACTGAGCCTGCGTTTTTCTAATGAACTGTGGAGTTAAGTGAATGATAAATACTGAAGGAAATCATGATTCAAGTTGTCAGAGAATCAGACAGTGAAAGCAAGGATAATTATTCTGGGAGTAGAATAAGAATAGTGTAGGAATGATGCCTGAATATGTAGGGATGATGTCAGGAAGGCCAAGATGTGGAATAACATTGGAACAAAAACATGCAGCAAACTAAATGCAAAAGTTCAGCTAATATAAATCCAAAACCACCACTTCATTTTCATCCCTTAAACCTACCTATCATACATTAGAAATCTGCCAGAGATCTCTGTCAAATTGAACTATTGAACTCAAAGTAGCAAAAGGCCCTCCCCAGGCAAGACATTTAAATCATTTTCAAAGTTAATTTCCTGCTCCCCAACTGAAAACAAATCTAATCGGGTCTGCTTCATTCTTCTGATGAAGAGGAAAATGTTGCCTGCATACTCAACAAGGGAGAGTGTCCTAGAAGGCAGCCAGAGAACTTGCTCTGCAGCACCAAAGAAACCTCCCCTGCAAAGCAGTGCATGTGCATCTGCATGTGGGTGGGAATTCTGATTTAACTGTCAGATCTTCCTGCTAACCCTGTTTTGTAAGGGGACTATGAACTGTTTACAAGCCAATAGTGCCCATGGGAGACTGAAAAGAATCAGAAATCTATAGTGTAGTTACAGGATTATGTTTCAGATGGCTGGCTATGCTTTCAAAGAGACCCACCTCTAGTCCCTCTGGATTCCTGGTGACCAAGGATTTTCACCAGGTTCTAAGGATATTTCCATAAAAACTTCTAAAGTCAAGTATCAAAACTTCAATAAGAATGGAAAAAACTGAATAAGATTGCTAGATGACTAAAGAGAGTTTGTAGAAGAGCAAACAGAAGTGCATGTGCACATGGGAACAAGAGCATACACATGTTTGTGGCACAGCAAGATAAATCAGGGTTAATTCACATCTAGATCACTGCATTATCAAAGGTAGAAGACAGACGTTATTAACTCTAAACAGAAGAATTGTCAGATTCTATTTCTGCATGCATTTTTACAACTCCATAGGAAAAAAATGTACAGAATACCACCTGAGTTCCTACTTTTACTTTAATGAAATAGTTGTATGGGGTTTCTTTTTTTGTTTTGGTTTGAATTTTTTGGTAGTTTTGAGTTTTTTGTTTTGTATGTTTTTTGGGTTTGGGTTTGTTTGATTTTGGGGGTTTTTTTTGGTTGTTTTTTTTTTTTTTGTGAAAGAGCTGATAGGTATTTAAGTGGAATTTTCCCCAATTTCAGCATGTAATATATGACTTTTAATCACTCTAAAAAGCCAAATTCTACATGTACCAAAAAAAAAAAAAATACTGGTGTTGTCAATTTAAGCTTACTTAGCAGTCACAAGTTTTTAGTCCGCCCAAAGAGATTCTATTTTCATTGCTAAAAGCATAAATCCTTATTAATATAAATTCTAGTGTTGTGCTTTTATTTGTGCATCAGAAGTAGAAGAATGAGTTACTTCAATGGTTATAGAGTTCTTAAGAACAGTATTTCTATTAAATGAGAAATAAAAAAAGTAAATTCCATTAAACTAATTTTATAGGGTTGAACAATCACAACAATAACAATCTCACAACAATCTCTTATTAAAAAATAATTAGTTCAAGTCATTGAAAACATACCTTTTCAAGTTGTTGCAAACTAACACTGAAAACTAGGTGTTGTGGAGTGGCCTGATACCAGGCATGCATGAGAGTCACTCGCTCACCCTCCCCTGCCTAAGCTGGGCAAAGGAGGGAAAAGGAGAAAAGTTACAAAAGCTTCATGAGTGAGATAAGGACTGGGAGAAATATTTCAAGGGCAAACCAGGCTCAACTTTAGTTAAAAAAGTGAAATTTATTACTAATAGAATCAGAGGATTATAATGACAAGTAAAATAAGCCCTAAGACACTGTTCACCCCGCCCAGCCCCTGACAGTGCAGGAAGACAGGGTGTGGGGGTTTTGGTCAGTTCATCACCCGAGGTTTTCCTCTGCTGCTCAGGGAGAGGAGTCTTTCCCCTGTGAGGCTGTGGGGTCCCTCCCAGGGGAGACAGTTCTCACTGAAGCCTGTGTCCACTCTCACAAGCAGCAGCCAGACCTCATCTGCTGCAATGTCAGTCCCTCCCATAGGCACACAGCCCTCCCAAAACTCCTGTGGCACGGGTCACTCTTCCACGGGGTGCAGTCCTCCAAGGACAGGCTGCTCCAGCCTGGAAGCAAGGGCTCTCTCTCTCCACTGAGTCTCCCAGTGGATCACAGCCTCTTCCAGAAACCTACCTGCTCCAGCATGGGCATCTCCCCCACGGGCTGTGGGTGGATCTCTGCAAATCCCTGTGGACCCCATGGGCTGCAGGGGCTCAGCTGCTTCACCACGGTCTCACCACAGCCTGCAGCAGAATCTCAGCTCTGGCACCTGGAGCACCTCCTGCCCCTCCTTCTGCACTGAGCTTGGTGTGTCCATGTTGTTACCCCTCACATGTTCCCACCTCCTCCTCTTCTCTGACTAGAAGCAAAACCCATGATTTTTCTTTTAATTTTGTCCTAAATATGTCATCACAGAGGTGTTACCAGCCTCTCTCATTGTCCTAGCTTTGGCCAGCAGCACATCCATCCTCAGAGCCATCAGCTATTGGCTCTGCAGGACATGGTAGAAGCTTCCAGCAGCTTCTCACAGGAGCAATCTTTGTGGCCCTGCTGCTACCTAAAATCAGGCCATGCCAAACCAATGCACAAGGACATGTCCAAGGAGCCTGTTTTTATTAGCTGATTTACTCAGAATATATCTCAGTTTTTTTACTCATTATTTCTCTCTCTATCCAGAAATTCTTCTTTCAGCATCCAGCTTCAACCCTAATGATAGACAGATATTTTTCTTTATTTTGAGCAATAATATAACTTAACATACAGAATTAGTCCTGCAACAAGAATGGAAGCATTTAATGCTATTGCTTACTTCCTTAATTTTATTTTGTCCAACAAGCAGACATAAACTCTTGCATAACCAAAAGATGCAAATCCTTAAACTGCTCAGGAGCAAACCTTAAATTATCCACTGAGCTAAAATTGACCCTTCTTGGCACTTAGCAAGATGGAAATATCTTTTTCAAATATGCTGAAAGAAGCTCAGCATGGCAAACTAGCCTGCCACATTTTCAAGAATCATTTCTAGAGCCCTGCTATGACAAATTAAATTGCCTAAGTGTTATGGATAGGAGAGGGAAAACAGGAGCTTTACTCAAAACTGTAGGATACTTTTCTTCCATATTGTCCTTCAGGAGTATACAATGAAAGAAGAAGCATCCCAGTTTCATTACTGTATCTTCAGATTTCTCTGTTACCTTCCTCTGTATTCCAAATGTTTCAAATGCTCAGACTACATTTTGAGAAGAACTGTTATTTGAGCAAGATTTATCTATCTGCTCTGTTGCTATTAATGGAATATTATATTACCATGGAAGAAGCATTCTAAGTTCAAAAGCCATGGTGGAATTTTTTTTAAATATTGTTTATTGTCCAGCAAAAGTTTTCGGGCTCCTTCTCATTCTATTACTTAACATTCTGTGTGCTCAGCAAAATTGTCTTTAGATCAAGTTACAAGAACAGTACAATGTAATCAGTTGGTTTTATTTTTGTAGTAGTGTTAACAAAACAGGTGAAGACAAATCCCATAATGTCACCATTACTGTGCATCATCAGCCAGGTGATTGTACCACCGGGCATTTTCATCCTCTAACTTCAAAACACAGATACAGTTAAGAAAACCAGGTAAGTAAAACTTGAAATCAAGATGTAAAAGGAAGGAGTAATTGACTGGTTTAGGCAATTAGGACTTTAATTTTTAAAAAATGGAACCCTGTTAACTATTTAAATAACTATATGAGAGCGAATGTCTTTTTTGACAACTTTTAGCAAAACTCCAGACACTGAACTTTACTGTTTCTTATGCTTCATCACAGTACATTTTGTGGCAAATTTTTTACCGTAAGTCTTTAATTGCTTTTGGAAGCTTCAGTTTCATCCAATTATTTAATAGCATACATTAGGGAGAAAAAACCAAAACCTCATTGCTTTATAATTCTTCCTGACAGATGGTACCCACAAAATACCCAGTAGCATCACTGAGATGACTATATTACAAAAATTCAGGGAAGATTAATATCTAATGCTCACCCAGTCATCCACAGCTAGATCATCATTCAAGAACCAGGCTTTAAAATAAGAATAAAATGACAATACATATGACATATTCATTTAGGTAGCAGGCCTGAAGAGAGATAAGGAAAACAATTCCAAGTATTCATTCCTTAACAGGAAAGACATGCAAGTAATCTACTCATAGAAAACAATGCTCTCATCTTGAAAATCACTAATTGTCTTGGGCGGGGTTTCTATTCTCTGTTCACCTGCCTTATGCCCAGAAATGTCTGCTGTAGCTTTCAGTGGGTCTGGACAGGGGGAAGCCTTGGGGCTGAAGCTTTTTCAAAGCTTCCCTCTCAGGTGTCAGTGGTGCCCTGTGATGGTATTACTCTGCTGCTTAGCTAGCTTGAGTTTTTTGTTAGCTTAGGCAAGAAGGTTTTTTTTCCCCATTTCCCTGGCCTTGGAGACTGTGGCAGCAATCCTTCAGCAGCCTTTGCTTCTTCTTGAACTGTTCAGTTTTGTTTGGGCTGTGGCATAGAGAACTATTGACATGAGAAGCAGGCCACTGGCTGAGAGCCGAGGAGCTGCTCCTTCCAGCTCCAGACCTAGGAATGCCCAACCCAGTGAAAGAAAGGACACAAAATTCACCACCTCCATCTGCTGTGAACAGGAGACCAACATCAGAGATTCACCAGGTTCCCATCTGGTTTTGCCCAAGCTGCTGTGACAACTCTTTGGTTTTTTCCTTCCCTGAGACAAAAACTGGCACTAGTTTTTTTTCTCCTTCACACCACCCTGCAGGCATTGGGGTTTTATTTTTTTCCTTCCCTGGCATTTAGGGGTTTTTTTATTTTTGTGTGGAGGGGTTAACATTTCAATATCTAGCATTTGATCACCATTTTTTCCCATGCAGTGTTGGCACTCTTGTCAATAAATGGGTTTTTTTCACTTTCATCCACTGGTCTTAACATCTCATTGGTAGAAAAGGATTGTTAGAAGCGTTCTTTGTTAAAGGAAACACCCATTCCATAGTATTCCATACCTCAATTTGTTTATAAGCCATGAAAAATGTCCTCCTCAATTTCAGCAAAAGGCTGTTCATCTTAGGGTTATGCTTTGAAAAACCACAAAGCCAACAGCTCCAAGGATGCTGAAACTACAAAAAAAAAAAAAAAAAAAAAAAAAAAAAAAAAAAAAAAAAAAAAAAGCCAAAGGGAGCAGGGAGCATGGGACTTCCACACCTGTATTTTCCCTCAATAACTTTCTCCTTGACACCAGCAATGTGCTGGCCACATCAGCCTCAGAGAAAACAGCTACTTTACCTGCTCCTCTTAGGGTTAGAGTTATGCCTAGGATTAGGATTAAAAAAGCCACAAAGCCCAGAGCTCCAGGGACACTGAAGCTACAAAACAGATGGCAAAGGGTGCATGGCACTGCCCGCCTCAACATGGCCCTTTGAACACCCTTCTCATGGAACCAGCCATGTGCTGGCCACCTCAGCCTCAGAAAAAGGCAGCTTTTAATTCTCAGTTCAGGGATATGGTTTAGCGTAGCGTTGGTGTTCAAAATTACACAAAACCTTGAGCTCCATGCTCACTACAACTACAAAAAACAGACCTAGGGGAAAACGGCAGTGCCCCAACATTATCGCCTTCAAAATTTTCTCATTTGCACCAAGGATGTGCTGGCAGCTGAATTTCCTCAGCAAAAGCCCCCTTTTACTGCTCTGCCTAGGGTTAAGGTTATGCCTAGGGGTAGGGTTCAGAAAAACTCAAAGCCCAGAGCTCCAGGCAGAGGGCAGCTGCGAAAGGGTTGCCAAGGGACACACAGGACTGCCACAACATAGCTCCCTCCACGCCTTTCCCTGTGGTATGAGCCATGTGCTGCCACCTCAGCTTCAGCAAAAAACTGCTTTTCCTGCTCTGCTTACTGGAAGGGCTACGCTTAGGGTTAGGTTTAAGAAACGAACAAAGCCCAGGGCTCCTGGAACTCTGGAACACCAAGAGGCATGCCAAGGGGAGCATTGCACTTCCACAACATTTCTTCCACCATACCTTTCTTTCTCCTTTGCAGCAGCCGTGTAATATTTTCTTGGTGTGGTTTTCAATTCCCTGATCATCTGCTCTCTGCCTAGAAATGTTTGCTGTAGCTTTAATCTTGAACAAAACCATCAGAGGGTGTACAGCATAAATTAGCAAAAAGCTGAGAAAAACATGATGTCTCCAGAAACTTCATTCCAAGTCTTAAGAACAGGGTCTAAGAATGGCAAATACAGGATAAGTTAATTTTTGGTAGTATTTTTGCAATTATTAGTACTGTTATTTTATTAAAAAATGTTTGTTACATTATAAAAATCTAGCAAGTCATGAGGAAATAAACATTGTATCTTTATTTTCTCAATGAAGTTATCCTTATAATAGACTGGGGGAGCACATCTGTCAATGTCACAGTTCGCATATGGTCTCTGCATTGTACAGTTGTTCCATACAGTACTGTAATTCTTTTTCCATTTTAAGCTTTTAGTCACTGTCAGTGATTCATTTAAACTTGATCATGTTTTAATTTAGAAAAAAAGACTGTGAACTTGTCTGAATTCAAAATAACCCATACTGCCTCTTCATGTGCTTACAACAATCCTTCCATTTTCTGTGGGTTAATCAAGCAAATTTCATGAGCACTCTGATATAATTAATCCAACAGGTCATGGTAGTTTAGAAACTGAATATCAGTTATTGCCAGAAAGGCTGAATTTTAAATAAATCTGCTTACAGTACAGTTAGGGTGGATTCTGGTCTTCTATTTGTAAAACATGGAAGGAAAACACATGCAAGTAGTCTCAACAGTAAATGTGTGATTCTACCATAGTACACAAACAGAGATCCACTAGGTCATTTTTCAAATAACAGTATTTCTTTAAATTTCCATCTCTTTGGAAAATGATCTGCTGGATATCACCTACATGGAAAGATGAGAAAAACAAAAATACATTCTGTTTGGAGACAGGAGAGCAAGCACACCAAGGAAGGCAAAGAGGCATGCCACAAATGCACAGTAATTGTAAATTTAACCTCTACACAATTTTTGCCCCTTCTCATTTAAGATTGATATTATGATCTTTTCTATTTCTCCTGACCCCCAAGAACAGGCCTTTTTTCACATGTGCTGTATCAGTTGAGGAAGAACAATTATGTGTAAATTAAGCTAATTAATTTGAAGCAGATAGAAGAGCACAGCCAAAATCACTGCAGAGACCACTGGTCTTTTGGACATAGATTTGTATCTTGCAAATCCAACTATAAAATGCTGCACAGAAGCTCATTCCTCTTTCAGATATTCTAGAAATTCCCATGACACTCACAGAATGAATTTAGGTATGGAAATAATTTTCTTCTACCTAGCTGTGTTCTAAAATAGCTGCTTTGTAAAGTAAAAGCTAGGACTATTTCTGACCAGAGTTTCTGAAAGAAAAGGCTGCTTCTAAGCATAAATCCTGCAAGGAATATTCTGTTGACAGTGGTTATTTTACCACTCAGTTCTAAAATTGTTACGTTCAAAGTAGTTCTATGTAATAACTTCAGAAAACCTCAAATAAAGAAACAAACAAGGTTAAAGGGCTTATTGAGGATATGATATAAGATGGCAGTATTTTACAGTATTCCTTTAGTAAAGTCACTTCATATATTTGTTTTCTTTAAGCTGTGGCAGAAGATTTAAGCCATTCTCTGCCATAAGCAGCCATCTGTCACATCACTGTCTTTCATATTTTCTTTCATTTCTGTGTAATAGCATGCAGTGACTGAACACATGGCCTAGAATGTGGACAAATGTCTCCCCTGGCTAATATGAACTATTAAGGGGTGTTTGCTGGTATAAATCATTACACCTCTCATCATTCCTTCAGGCAATCAGCTGTTAGCCCAGGAAACCATCACAGGAGGCTCCTATTCTGTGGTATATCCTTCCTTACTCTCTGTAAACCAAACTGGCCAAGGCAATAGTTAATCTGACTGGTCTTGATCTTTTTGCAGGGAAGGACAAAGGTCATTCTGCTTTTCATCTAAGTACAACTGTTTAAAATTATAGCCCTACTGAACTGGATGAATCCCGAAGGGAGGTGTGGAAGAACAAAAAGTCATCAAAGGTTTTCAATATTTTACCATGTGCCTCAAGTGTTCTGCAATAGTCTTAATTAAGGAGTGTATTGAGGAGAGATGACTAAGTAACAGTGGGATAGCTGGACACTCTAAACTTCAATACCAAAAACAAGTAGAGGAAATTCAACCTGCTGACATATTTTTATTTAACAGAGATGATGCTGGGTTAGATGAAAGAATAGGGTTTTAAACCTACACACATCTGGTGGTAACCTCGATAAGCTGAAGAAGGAACGGTAGGGAAGAAAGAAAACCATTCCTTACAGAGAGCGGGGAATTCTGTCTTTCATTACAAATGTTTTCTTAGAAAAGTGTGTCCTTTCCTGACTTCTACTGTTGCATAACAGTGCAGACCCCTTTTAGTGAAAAAAGTATTTGTTCAGCCTTTCTTGTCCAAAACAACCACACTCTTTTTGACTCATTCATAACAGATTCTGATCGTCCTTTGTGTATTAGTGAAAATTCAGTGCATGCAAAAAGTGAATCATAAAGGAAGCAGAAAGTACCATGCTTGAAAGAAGCCATCTTATTGGTTTGTTTCCAGGATTCCTTGAACTACATGACTTCCTATCAGCCTTATCATGGAGACTCATATTAGCAGAGATCTTCAGGGCTTAAGGATCTTCAAGTCAGATCTCTTGGAGGGGAGTGTTACAGTTCTATTATGTTGGCGTTTGGTCACAAACACAAATATGTCATGGCATACTCCTAACAAACCTATATGAGAACATAGTTAAATTAACTTGATAGGATCACAAGGCACATGAGCAGCTTAATTTTGCACTTTAGGAGTAGGGTTCATATATATACCAATAAAAAAAACATCACTCCTTCAGGTTTTTATATTTCTACAATATATCTGTTGCTGGGTACTTTCCTGGTCAGCTGTTTAAATTAGAGTTTGTTACATCGCTTGCCCAAGTATTTTAAATTACAGGTTACAAAAGCTATAATTCAATAATTATCTAATCAAAGACAACTTAGTAACTACAGTCCTAGTCCCTGTCAGTTATAGGTGGTAATTTTCTTCATATAAAATATACAGAGCCAGAGTTGTCTTTAATGCTATTGTCTTCAGCATGCTTATGTGATTTCAGTAGTGATCATTCTTACTAAGTGTTTGAGGCTCTAAAGTGCAGCAAAGATGGAGAAGCTTATTACATCACAGACAAACTAATAGGGCAGCCCCAAAATATGACTACAAACTTTGAAAGTCTACTGATGGTTGCAGATACAGATGTTTATTGTCTAAGTGAATTGCTCCAGATTCTTCCCTGTGTTCCAGTTTGGTAGAGTGCTAAGAGTCTTTCAAGACATTAATGTTTTTTGCCTTATCTTCTCCAATGCTTTAACCTTCAAGACAATTTTAAAAAGTCAGAGTTTTGTTCTCAAGAGTGTCAGGAGCAGGTTCATTCACTGACTGGATAGAGCTCAATGGTCCCTGCCCACACTTGAATACAGGGAACATTGACTTCTCACATCTGAATCATTTTACCAAAGCCATGGGCTAGTTTATAATGTTAATTAAACTTTTTGACCAGCTTGCTCACAGCAAGGCAATTAGAGGCACAAGTTAGTGGTTGATTCATTTTGATTTATTTGATATGTTCTGCTGCTTTTACAGAGAATTTGCAAAGGCCCTAGATGCTGGACTCAGCTTCCAGAGAAAAATAGACCTGACATTCCAAGGTTTTCACTCAGTGCAGTCACCTTCCTTTTTGTGCTTTTTCTTAGGGCCATGTAGTAGTCTTAAAACAGGCTGTGTCCTTCAATCACTCTCTTAAAGATTTTTTAAATCTTTTGGGGGTAGGGGGAGCAGTTGGGGTGTTAAACTGCTCCTTTTTTCCTGCCCAAAGCAGAAAAAGCAGAATCTTCCCTCTGCAAGTGTCTTTAGTCACCCCTCTGTTTAGCCATGACATGTACCTACTTACATTTTGATCTAGAACCTTGTACTGTCTTCTAGGACATCAGTCTTTGACATGCTTAAACCCATGTGTACGCCCTCCCCCACACCATGTCTCAAATTTTAAGTGTATTTAAGCCATGAATAATAGCAAGAAATGGAAAGATTTAAGCAAAACGGCAATATTTTTAAAGTGCCGGTTTCCTGTTTACTCAGAGGTCAAAAAATATTCCTTACACCCTTACACCTACAATGTATTCCTTACACCTATGATGACCTCTGAGCCTAACAGAGTTACTTCCTAGACTCTGAATAAAATGTATCTAAGGCAATTGCATGACAGTAATTAGAAAACAAATTCTGCTTTCCTACTGCTATCTTCCAATTTTCCTGTTGTTCTATCTTCTTATTTTCCTTACATTGATCTCCCACAAAGTGGCAGATCTAATTTAAAGTGTTCTTGTTAATATTGATGACAAAAAGAAAACTATTTTCCCTAGTAAACGGCCAGCTTGCTTTGCCTGTCGGAGAAAGACCAGCAATGGATGGAGTGCTTTTTTTCAGATGCCCATGTTTGTCTGGGGTCTTCTTTTTTCTATTTTAAGAGTTCTGCAGGATCAGGCAGCTAATTTCCCTCTCACCAGCCTCTTCTTTTCTTAGAAAAGATGAGTAATGGAGAACTGCCATAGGTACAATTAAATTGGTTGGTTGTTTTTTTTTTTAAAGGAAACACCCTTAGTCCAAATTCCTCAAACCTATCAAAGTGCCTGCCTCACTTAGAAATCAGTGGAAATTAGGTACTTCAATAACTGGAGATGATGCCTGCCTGGCAGTAATTGAAGTCATTTTAAGCCTTTCCAGAATGAGTATTTAAGCTTCAAAATGTGACATTCTCACTATTTCTCTATTAAAATAATAGACTTTTAGTGTAATTCAGGTATGAAAGGGCCTGAGTAGGTCTCCAGTTTAATCTTCCACTCAAAAGAAGCCCAGACATGGGATCAGACCAGGTTGTTTAGGGATTTACCTGGTCTGGTCTTGAAAAATCACCGAGGTAAGAGGCTATGTAACATCACTGGGCAACTTGCTACACTGCTGGGCTATCCTCATGAGAAAACAGCTTCTCCTTAAAAAAAATTTAAACCTATCTTTCAGTTTACAGTTTTACCCCTCATCCTCCCACCAGCAAGCACTGTGGAGAGCCTGTGGCCTCAACAGTCCCCATGTAAGGACTAGGGTCTGCTCTTTTGTTCCCCTGAAGTCGTCTCATCTCTAGGTTGAACAATCCCAGGTTTCTCCACCTTTCCTCACAGGCTAAGTGCTCAACTCCCAAACATTTTGGCAGCCTCAGCTAACTCATCCTAATTTGTTGAGGTCTTCCTCCTACTGAGGGCCTAAAATTGGAGGCTGTGCTATAGAATCAGAGAACATGCTGAGTTGGAAGGGACTCATCAGGATCATCAAGTCCAACTCCTGGCCCTGCACAGGACACCTCAAGAGTTACACCATGTACTTGAAAGTATTGTTCAAATGCTTCTTATTCTCTGTCAGGCTTGGTGCTGTCATCACTTCCCTGGGGAGCCTGTTCCAGTGCCCAGCCACCCTCTGGGTGCAAAACCTTTTCCTGATATCCAGCCTAAACCTCACCTGACCTAAGCTTCCTGCCATTTCCATGAATCCTGTCACTGGTCATGAGAATGAAGACATCAGTACCTGCACCTCCACTTCTCCATATGAGTGAGTGAAAGACCCTAGTGAGGTCTCTCCTCAATCTCCTCCAGGCTGAACAGACCAAGTGATCTCAGCTGCTCCTCATACAGCTTCACCTCCAGACCCTTCACCATCCTCCTGGCCTCCTTTGGACACTCTCTAATAGCCTAATGTCTTTCTTATATTGTGGTGACCAAAACTGCACACAGTATTCAAGGTGTGGCCACACCAGTGCAGAGTAGAACTAGGTTTAGCAAATGCCAAGAAGACGAGAGTAGTCTCTTCCCTCTGTCTATTGGCCATGATTCTCTTAATGTGTGCTGTGACACTGTTTGCCATCTTTGCTGCCAGGGCATACTGCTGGCTCATGTGTCACTGTTCAAGAGCTCAGCAGTTTTAAGCAGAGCCTGCTCCCCAAGCAGATCCAGCCCGTACCATTGCAGAAGGTTCTTCCTTCTCAGGTGAGGGCTTTCCAGCTTTTCTTTAATCATATGAGGTTCTTGTGGCTCACTACTCCACCCTGCCTGGTACCCCCTGAATGACAGCTCTGTCATTGATGGCAATCCAGAAACTTACCTGAGTTATTTAAAGAAGGATTTGTCTGCTGAACTGTAAGAGCTGAAATGAGAGATGTGGGACTCCAGGCAGCACTTCAAAATGCAGCTTATTCCATCCAAGAGGTTACAGCAGTCCAGGGTCGTGGGTGCAGAGCCTGTGCCTACAGCTGCCAGCTCCAGCTGCAGGCAGGCCTGGAGACCCTTTGGTTTTGGTTACATTGCATTATATACTTTTCTTTGCTGAGCATCTTAATACAGTAGAACCAATCTATACTTTAACTTTTATCTATAGCCTATCAGAACTACTATAATTACCATATTCATGTTACTATTCTCCAATCACTCACAGTTAGTACATTACAGTTTAAGCTAGAAGTTGTTTTTCAGTTTTCTTGCAGTGGAAAATTCTGAGACCTTTCTTCTACTTGCCACATTGGCAGGCTTGTTTGCCTGTGCTACCCTTCTGCTTGGCAAAAACATCTTCTTGTTTGAGTGGGTTTATCTTTTGCTCTTAAGTCATAAAACCCCCTTCTAACTAACATACCCTTTGCCTCCTTGGTTATCCAGTAAGAGTGGCTCAGCAATTCTTTTCTTCTATATCAAAACTTGCTTCCATCTCTATTCTTTCTTCAGACTCTACATTTGAAAATCTTTCTGCCAAGCATACATATCTGTGAAACTTTCTCGTCAAACTTTCATCCTTCCCAACACTCAACCACCAAGAATATAGGGTTTCTGACCAGAGACTCCTACCACAATGCCACCATCACTTACCTCTCCTCTGGTCTTGACCCATGAGCTGTCCCTCAGCCTTTTGTCTGTCCTATACAAGAGCTCCCCATAAGTGAGCTGCTATTTCATGCAGAGAGCACCTCCTCCAGCCCCCCTGCTTCTGTCTTCCTTGACAGTATTTCCTGAAGAGCTTGTTCCTGTTCATTGCAGGTATCCAGCTGCAAGTTGTCCCAGCATGTCTCAGTTCTCCTTTGCATTTCTGTTACCAGCAGGCACTCACCACATTTTGTCAGGTGGACCCCACTGCTCTCATTCTCAGGCTTTAGGGCTTTTTGTGTTTGTAAAAAACAGTACCCCATCTAAGACACAACTTTTGCACTGTGTGTTGTCCTGCAGGATTCATGTAACCCCCCAAGCCCTAAACCCTTCCCTTAGATCAAGGAAGCACCTCCAGGGCTTCCATTGCCCATGGGCTTGCCCCAGGAGCCTGCAGCCCCTCCTGATGTCCTCAGGATCTCCCGTGGCCAGACTGCTGGTGTTGCTCATCCACGTGGATGAGCAGGAGGGAAGTCAGTTAGCAACAATGCAGAAAAGGGTAAATTAACAAATGTAAATGTGTTTTAATGGGAATTTCTTAAAACGCTTTTCAGATTCATTAAGTGGCTAGATTTCACTTTCAGAAAGATATCATCTGTTTGAAAAAAAACAGCTGTAGTCTCTTCTCTCATATAACAAACAATAAGACAACAGGAAAAGACCTCAAGTTGTGCTAATGGAGGTTTAGTTTGGAAATCAGGAAACATTTCTTCTCTGGAAGGTTGTCAAGCATTGGTAGAGGTTGCTCAGGGAAGTTGTTTAAATACCCTGGAGGTATTTTAAATGTGTGCAGATTAGGAGCATGGTTTAATAGTAGACTTGGCAGTGCTAAGTTTCCATTGGACCCAATGATCTTCAAAGGTCTTTTCCAACTTAAGCAGTTGTATGATTCTATGATACCTAAGGAAAAATATTTGTAGCATTTAAGAGATTCCAAATCTGGCCCTGGTTCTGTTTTCAAGTTCATGGGGTGTAAGCCCAAAGACATTTCACTTAGGAAATGAATTTTTAATCAAGGTGAAGGTTTTCCTCAGTGAAGCCTTTTATTAGATATGTAGCTCTTCTGGCTTTGTATGAGTGTTACTGAAAGCAAAATGTGGTTCATTACAGCCATGCCCACATTTTTTTGGTGCCTTTTTTTTAATCCTCAGTTTTATCAAGGCCTTTCACATGTCATGCTGATGCTTACAGAATAGCCAAGGAGCATCTTTATTTTTAGTCAAGGTTCTCCTTTAAAACACCTTGCCAGTATAATGCGGCTGTGTTTCATTATCTAATCTATGAGCAGATCAGTCCTCTCAGGAAAAAATGTTAACTTGCTCCCAGGAGGCCAGAATAGCTGTTATACAGATATTTATCTGCATTCATCTCTCTTTTTGCATCTTTGTCATTCTGGTAAAATAGATTTCTTAGCAGCAGAAAATGTTTTGTATTCACATCCTAGTTTCCATCCATGGATCTCAAAGCACTTCTCCAATACTAACAAAGATAATTGTTAATTAAACAAATTAATCATCCAGACAAATATGACTATAGATATTTTTTGGGTAGGGAAGTCAAAGTACAGGAAGCTGAGATGATTTGCTTAAGGTCATATTGGAGACAAACAAGAAGATTAAGGTGTAAAAACAAGTTTGTTAGAACTGTTAGATCATTTTCAATTCCAAGCTATAAGCTAGACAGGCTAGAAAAATTATTTTTATTGTCACAAATATTTTAACATTTGAATTAAAATAAGCAAACTAGTAATCTATTTTTAACCCATTAAATCTTTTGGGGGGGGGGAAATGAAAGTATATCAAGGTACAAAATGACCTTTTTAAAAGCATTATTCAAACATGTGTCCTTAGGACACATCCTATAAGGAGACTAAGAAGCTACCACCAAGATTTATGTCCCAGCATCATCATCACCAGCATATGCAATCTGTGTGCTGCAAATATTTATGTACGTCCTGGTAGACAGAGATGAAGCAATTCTAACATCAATATTAGTACACAAAACTAGGAGCTATACTTCAAAAAGGAGTGGGAGGTTTTTAAATTAGGTATGTGCTACATGGCAAGGTCTGAGGTCTCAAGGGAGACTCACAGAACACTCATAAAAGAAACACACACCCAAAAAAAAAAAAAAAAAAGGTGTGTGTGGGGGAGAGAGAGAGGGAGGGAGAGGGAGAGAGAGAGAAAATTCTTGGCCTCCAGCTACAGCTCCAACAGAGAGGAATTGTCCCTTCGGTCCACTGCCATGTATGCCAGCCTTGTATAATTATTCTAGATATACCAAACTGTCTCCAATAGGACTAAATACTTGTATTTAGGCAATCCCAACCACCACATCCCTGTTCATCCTTCTCACATATCTCAACAGTGATGTAGAGGTGCCTTTAACAATACAGATACTAATTTAAGTAGCTGTTTAATCAATTTAGCAAGAATACTTTCTTTATCAAGTACATGGTAAAACAAAATGAAATCCACTGCTAGAATTCTCTGCAGTATCCAAACTGTATTTCATGATGGTTATTAAAACAGTTTTGTGATGTTCTTCTAAATCTCTGTCAATCACATCATTACCCTTTAATTCAGCTAAGAAAAATGAAATTATTTTTTGATCCTTGTATCAGATAAATAGAAAAATACCGAACTTGAATCAATATGCTCTCTGCTACTATAACCACCATACTGAGGTTATAGAGGAAAAAAGCCTTCTGGTTTTTCACTGTCCTTGTTCATGCAGTAGCCAGTTTGCTGATTAGAAAGCAGATCATGCTTTCCTTGGCATTTACCCAGTTGCTGTCTGGACTGAAAGGTTACAGAAGCACGCATACCATGGCTCTGCGCAAATTAGAAAGGCCAGCAAGTCACATATCCTCAGTGTCTGAGGCAGAGAAAATACTGTTCCCTTCTCAGAGCTTCTTCCCACCTTCAGTCTTCTGAGAGTGTCAGACATAAGGTATCAACATGCATTAGCAACTTTGGAGATTGACAGTTTTATTCATTTTCTTTGTCAGACTCTTAAGTGCAATGTAGCAGACAGCACATGAGATTACTTCTCACTTGTTATGCATACCAGAATTTCCACCTGGAAATCTAGCCCCACCTTTCTAGTCAATTTTCAGAAAATGCAAAAAAAAAACATTAAACCTTGAGACAAAAGCAAAAATTAAATTCAAACTGATAAAGGTAATTTTTTACATTAATGTTTTTTCAGAAATTGAAAATTCCTGATCAAAAATGTTCTGATTTACAAGAACCTCCCTGATTAAATAACACAACAAGCAATCAGAAAACAAATGTGCTGAAAATGTTATAGCTCTGTTTGTAACAGGGCTCTCCTACACAGTCCTTGGAAAAAAAAAAATGCATCACAGTCCCAGCATCTTCTATTTTAATGAGACTCAAAATTTCATAAGTCTGAATGGTCAAACTAGTTCTTTGGCTCAAACTAGTGCAAAAAACAATATACATCTGTGTATGTCTGCTCAAGCACAGCCTCTTGCAGTAGCACCCAGAGTATCCCAGGCAAATTAGCCCAGCTGTCACAAACAGGAAAGTCATATTAGACCAGCAGAATCCCTACCTGTACAGATGCCACAAGAGCAACAAGTCTAACACGACACTGAAGTTTTTCACAGGACTGGATCCAGACAAAATCGCTGGTTGGAAATAGTAGGGTGGCTTAGGCTTCAGGAATTTTATATAGCATGGGATTCATTGTGAGCTGCGTCTCACTGAGTCCAGGCTAGTCAGAATTCATCAGACTGGGAGACAGATCATAGTTAGCTGGTGGAGTGCTCAACCCTTTTTTGCTATTTCACGGTTCCCTTCCTGTACAAAGTCCATCACTGTCAGAATTTCTGCATGCAGTCTGTGTCTTCCTTCCTAAACCGGGTTGAAATCTAACAGCAAGGTTAGTCTTATCATCCTAAAATTTTCACCCTTAAAAATCCTTTTCAATCCCCTGCATTTGTTCCAAACCACCTTGGTATTTCTATATAGCTCCCTAATATCTCCTCTGCCTGCGTAAGGTCTGTTGCTGATTTGATCAGTCAAGCACTTGGCTTTATCTGGGCACTGCCAGGATTCACAGTCTAAGGACTGTTGTGTCTGCCTTACGTTTAGCACCAGATCTGGAGGATATATGTTCTGAAAACATCCTCTCTCATCCCAGCTTCTAAAAAAACCATGAAAAGCTTGGTACAAGTGGTCATAAATGTTGAGATCTACGATCTTTGTGTTGGCTGTATTAAAACCTATGCAGGGACAGGGTACTGAACACTGATCCCAGGAATTTTGAATGTCCACTGCTTCAGAATGTACATCAGTAGCAGATAGTTACTTCCCAGGAAGACATTTAGAAATGTTTGGTCACTGTACTAACATCCAATTCATAACAGTTTGATTTCTTTATATTATGAGTGTAACAAAGAAAATTGAATGCATTTTCTTGGATGAACTTAATATGGTTTCCTTATCACTTTTAAACTCAGCTTAAAAGATGATACAGCAAATTTCAGGTAGAAAAGAAAAGGCTAAAAAGCATGTAATTCAGCTCACAATGGGTTTTACAGGCCTCAATGGAATTAATTACTGAGAACTTGCACATGTAGTAATTAATTTCATGCAATTCAGCACCATCTGCAGATGCATTATTTCCTTTCAAAGCTACTATAATTCAATGTAAAAGAGAAATTGTTAGGAGTATTTAGGCAGCAAAAGTTTTTGTGTCTTGTTTATGCCAAAGAAATTAGATGAGAAAATCAAATATTATTTGAAAAACATAGCCTTTTTTCCCATTAAAGAGAAAATACCTCTCAATTGTCAATAAGGGAACTACTTGCATTTACAGAGATTTGGGGAAAAGAAACTTTGATTTAGGACTGGTTTTCTTGTTTAAAAAATTGTTGTGTGTTTTTTCCCAGCAATTGCTTATCATTTGCAGGTGAATTGTGCTATTGCATCAAACTTTGTACCAGCTACAAGCAAAACCTATCAAATAAACATCCCTCTGTTGAAGTATATTCCAAAATTACTTTATATTATTTGCTTGTGAGATATATAAAAATATTTAACTACTTTTCTCTTCATTAGCCTGTATATAACTTGCTCTGGAACAGAAAACAATTGACTGCAGCAAATGACATGATCTATTTTTCTCATATTCAAGGGCAGGCAAGGTGTATCTTTTTTAACTCCTATTGAGGGTTCACATAGAAAGGAAATTTCATCACCTAAAATAAATTTAAATTAGACAGTGTCCTGAAGCATTGAAGAGTATCCCTCAGTTGCATCTTTAAAGTCTCTAGACTTTAACACCAGAAATACTGTCAAAGAGCATATTAGAACAATGTGCTCTGTGCATCACTGAACCACCAGTTGTGTGCTGGAAATTCTGGAAAAATCAATTCCAACTTTTTTCAGGCATTCATGTAGCACCTAACACAAGGGCTGATTCTGCTGTAATGCTGTGACTGGGAAAGAGTATGTATTTGGGAGGGAGAGGCTATCCACATAGCACAGTTCTTGTTCTGTGATGTGTCAGGCAGCAGGCATTGCTCTTTGGCAAAAATAATAATGAATAGATTACAGCCCCATCAATCTATGCCCATTCAACAATATCACATTATCACAGAAGGGTTCCTGTTTTGAAAAAAAAATATGCAATTATTATTTGCATTTGTTAGCACTCACAATATTCAACTTCAGCTGAGAGCTTGTTGTCCTCTGTACAAAACAAACTCTGTGGTAAAAGAGAGCTGAAAGCATTAACCTTATAATTGTAAGAAGAGGCACAAGGCCAGTCAGGTTCTTTATCTTTTCCTCCTGCTGATAGAAGCCTGGACATGGTTTCCCTTCCTGAAAAATGCCCATTGAAGCCTTGTGTCTAACAAGCAAACTAGATAACAGCATTAAAATTGCATTTGGAGCTAAAGGAGATGCCATCATGCCATCACATTATGGGAATAGTAGAGAGCAATACAGATGATTGATTTTAGAGCAATCAGTTACCAAAGCAAGAAGCCGTAAACAAGCACAAACTCTTTCCAATGCACTTTACAAAGAAAACATGAAGACTTGCAGACAACAAATCTATAGTCTTCCTGCAACAACCACTTTTAAACAAGCTGGGTATCTTTACCTAGAGAAGAAAAGATGGTGAATCATTAAGCAATTACAGTGAGGTGTCCTTATTTTTGGATCCAGCTTTTTGGATATGTTCTGAAATTGAAATACAGCTTGCATTTGGATATGTAAACTCCCTGGTCCTTAAAAAAAAGTAAATTTGAAAGCACAGACATGAATGTAATATTCTGAACCCAAAGAGGCCAAAAAGGTTTTCTGAAAAGGTCCTTGAAATCAGACATTTAAATATGCCAGAGGAATTGATTTTTTTTGTACTGTTCTTACTGTCATTGCCTTCACTGATAAGAGAAGAGACAAATGGTTTGAGGGAGGGAAGACAAGAGAGATTCGCTCACTCCGCAGCCTTAAGATTTCCTCAGGCCTGGATTGACTGTCATTTCCTGATCTTTATGTGATGTTTATCACAATAGGTTATCACTGCCATTTAATGTCTCATATATTCTTAATGAATATTGTCATTCTCCTTACTATGATAAAAGGGCAGAGTCATCTAGTAAAGGCAGAAAACATCACAGATTCAATACATTTGCATAAAAAGATCTTCATGCTATGACAGAAAAGGCTCAGAATATATGCAGTCTGATGATTAAATTGGGAATTGCCAAAACAAGCAAACAAAAACATCTTGCAAATCATTCTTCCTCTAGACAGATTTAAGATTATGATCTCCCAGTTCTTGGTGCTGCTGTACATGTACAAGCAATTCAACCTCATCAAAGTCTTGATTTAGAGCCTAAATTCAACTCATTGCTCACTTTTTTGACTGAAACAAAATTATTTAGCCCACTGAAATGTTACCATTATTTCTGGATGACCTTAAATAAACAACTGATGCAATAAATTCATAGTTACTTGGTAAAGCTTCCATTTCAGCTAAATGGTGTTCAACTTGTTCATTTCTGTTAGCACTTTGTGGACTGTGTGGGCTCTTTTTTATGATGTAATGAATTACGCATTATTAATATTATGGAACTGTTTCTTATGGAACTGTGTCTTTGGAATATTTAAGGTGACAGTATTATAATCAAACCCATGACATGATGACATGTGTCCTGTGCTGTAATGAATGATATCAGAGCTTTCTCCCCTTACATAAAAGCTGTCTCATGGAGGCCTGAACCCTAGGGCAAGCATCTTGGGGGGGGTTACTATAAGTGTGGACACAACAGTTAATTCTGCAGTAAATGAGGTAAATAGACTTTTGACTGTCACATATGCTCAAAGACTGATTCTTTTGGTCTCTGGATGCTGTAGCTGGTCACATTTTTCTCAGTTTGTAGCCTTATTACAAACTAAATTCGTCTGTAATATCTCCTTTTTTAGCCAGGAAAAATTGGTCTAAGATAGAAGTGAGGAGGTAGAAGTTTTTATCAGTCTAATGGTACACAGAAGTACAGTAAAGAAACAAACACACAGAAACAAGTGTGTCAGATGACTAGCAACACACAAAGGAGTTGAAATCTATGAAGAGGCTTATGTGGTAGGCTTGCTCTTCTTATATGAGCCTTTGAACTGCACCCCTTTACTATATATCTGATTCAGATTTCTAAGTATGTGCAAGTCTCCATAAGGCCTTCCTTTCCACTTCCCTAAAGCAACAGACACAAGAAGATAAAATAAAGCTGGATTGAATTTTTTCCTATTGTAACTTCCTTCTTCTCTCCATTAAAAATCCTCCCATGTGACTTTATACTGTAAACTCAGTCACAGCTGGGCACAAAGGACTGCTTCATAGCATTCCCAGTAGAAAAAAGTATCCTGAATGCAGATATTTCTATGTAGTAGACTCTGATATTTTCCCTGAAAAATTTTCTCAAATTAAGTGAAATACTTTGCATTAAATGAAATAAGTGTAATTTTTCAAATGTTCAGGCTTCAAAGAAGAGATAAACATTTACACAAGAATATAGAAATATCATGTTTTAGTGATAGTCAAGTCAAAATAATTGCTAATTCTTCTCATTTGTCCATATCACTGCAATTCTATTTTCCAGAATCCCAGCTGCTTAAAAAAACAAAGGCATTCAATATCAAGTATCAATATTATATCAATATTACCAAAATTTAATTCTGCTAACAATAAGGTCATAAGACATGTTTCTCCATGCAGCTGCTCCAGCTGGGGTACAGTTGATGTTCTTCCTAGTAGCTGGTGCAGTTCAGGGTTTTGGACAACAAGGACAAGAAAAAATCCCAAATCAAAACAAAACTTAAACCTGATGTTGTTTAGCATAAAGTAGGAATGTTTGAGAAAAGAATTCCAAAAATAGTCTCCAATTCCCTAAAGGCTGCAGCAATAAGGAAGAAATTCATCTCTACTTGACATGCAAAGTTGATATGAGATGAAAATACCTGAAGTTACAAAGAGAAGTAATAGAGGCAAGACATTAGTTAAACATTTTATGACCAGAAGTGAAACTCTAAAGATTATGAGCCTGTGCCATCTTCATTGTTTGAGATCTTCAACAAAAAGTTGAGCAGATCTTAGAAAAAAAGGAAAAAACAAAGGGGGGGAGGAAAAAAAGAGGTTTCCTTAGGGTAAGGCAGTTGATTAGGTGACTTCCTAAGGTCTCTTTCCAATTAGCTTTTTAAGGTACGGCATAATTTTAAATGATGCACTTTTTGTGTACACTAAACCCTGTGCCTATTCTATCTTGTCACTCCTACATATTTTCATCTCATATATTTTCAAGGAAACTTTGTCTTTGCAGTGCCCAGTTTCATCTTACACATCTCCTTCAGCAATGAAGCAGGGCAACAAAATTTAACTTTTCTTACAGCATCAAAATATAGTAGTTTTCTCTGTATTTCAAAGCCATTCAACCAAGTAGCAGGAGAACTGTCTCTATTTTTACACCAGATATGCAATTTTTGTGCCTTTCTGAGTCACTGTCATGCCTGAGAAATGCCACTCCCAGACCCCAGGGGCTTCCTCCCTGCAGAGCACAGCACCAGCTTTGAGGGATGCTTAAGATCTTTGTAGCCTGCCCTGTGGAAGCAATGGCAACTGAAGCAGGGTTAGGACAGAAGAGCCTGCACTGGATATTCTTTTCTGGTGCCAGTGGCAGCTTGCCAGCTCATGGAGAAGAGTGATGACCCCAGTGTCACCTCCCATGTGTTGGTGCTGCTGGCTGCACTGGCCAAGCACTCATCCTGTCCAGGCTCTGGGAGCTCCCTGATTAAGAACTCAATTGGCCCCAATTTGCACACCTGCACATCCTCACCTGGCTGCAGTCTGGCCTTGTGGCACTGAAAGAATGCACATGAGGAACAGAAAATTCAAATACTTCCTCTTTATGACAGAGTACAAATAAACAAGAATGAAAGATTTATAGTACTTTAAACATTGGAGAATTCAATTGCTATAAATATAGTGTACTCTTGAAATTATGTGACAATTTGGAAGTAATTGAAGGATTCTATGTGTAAATGTGTCTCTATATACAGGCAGGTCTGTTCACCCCAAACTGTGGAGAATAAATAACATGCAATACATTTTATACCAAAATGACACTCTAGAGAAAATAGAGAGCAGAAGCAGGATAATGTGACAGAAAAAGACAGACAAAGGACACTGTAAAATGCTCAGGGGGGAAAAAAGGAGAAACAAGAAAAATAGGGTAATGTTCTAAGGAAAAAACCTAGGCTGCAAAAAGGAGAAATAAAGGTTGGTTGATGTGGTATGCTAAAACAAAGAGATTCAATGAAAAGGATAGGTGTGACAGTGAGAAAAAATGGGAAAACAAAAGAGAGTAAAGGTAACAGACTACTATACAGGAAAACAGCTAATATGATGTAAATATAAATAAAGCTAGTTCAATGCTAAAAGAGAAGAAGGGAGAACTGAAGGGAGAACTCAGGGTAGACTGGACATTCTTTTATTTAGACAAAGGGACTTACAAGTCTACAAAAATTGAAAGTTTTAGGAAACAATGGGAAAAAATGAGGCAAGAAGCTTTGCACCAATGTCATAAAAGTCCAGGAGTTTTGGAAATGAGAAGGACAGTGGTCAAGGAAGGTGATTCTATCCCCCTAATCCAGTCTCAAGAGACCCCATCTGCAGTGCTGCATCCAGTTGTGTGGTTCCCAGCACAGGAGCTTTGTGCACAAGCACATTGACTTTTTTGGAGACAATCCAGAGGAGGGTCACCAAGATAATTAGAGAAATGGAGGGTCTGAGAAAAGGCTAAAAGAATTGAATTTGTTCAACCTAAAAATAAGAAGGCTTAGGGATGACCGAATTGTGACCTTTCAGTGCCCAGAGGAGGCCTACAAGAAATGTGGAGAAGGACTTTTTACAAGATCATGTAGTGATAGGACAAGGAAGAATGGCTTCAAACTGAAAGAGAATAATTTTAGATTAGACATTAGGAAGAAATTCTTTACTGTGAGGATGGTGAGGCACTGAAACAGGCTGGCCAGAGAAGCTGTCGATACCCCATCCGTGGAAGTGGTCAAGACCAGGCTGGATGGAGTTCTAAACAACCTGGTCTAGTGGAAAATGTCCCTGCCCACTGAGGCATTGGAACTTCTTGATCTATAAAGGTCCATTTCAACTCAAACCATTCTATGATGCTATGACTGTATGATAGGGAATGGGAAAAGGAAGACACCTCACAGCATACACTTGTGAATATCTGAAAGAGTATAATTTGTACTGCTAAAAGACTTTTCTTTCTTTCTTTCTTTCTTTCTTTCTTTCTTTCTTTCTTTCTTTCTTTCTTTCTTCCTTCCTTCCTTCCTTCCTTCCTTCCTTCCTTCCTTCCTTCCTTCCTTCCTTCCTTTCTTTCTTTCTTTCTTTCTTTCTTTCTTTCTTTCTTTCTTTCTTTCTTTCTTTCTTTCTTTCTTTCTTTCTTTCTTTCTCTCTTTCTCCAGTGATTTTTCATGTGCCCATTCATTACCAGTGGCCCAAGGAAATGTGTACACAGAAGACTAGATGCAGGAGGCCATAGACCATCCAGAACACTGACATGGGGTTGGAGACATGACATAGGGTCTACAAGAAATTTTTTTCGGTTTTAAAACTAGCACCTGGAGCACAGGCATATCCTAATCTTGTCTCATCTAAAATAGCACTAGATAGTTAGGCAGCCCATGACCTACTTTTTAAGGGGATGGAGCTTGAATTTTTTTGACATAATATCTGTTGTAAAGGTTTTACAGTTGTGCGGATAGAGCCGTACAAGGTCATCTCACAGATACGTTCTCAGCAGCCATTAACAGGCAGAGAACACTACCTTGCCATGTTATAACCTGTCTGCATGAGATGTGACTGGGAAGTTGCTGGCAGGAAATGGCTGTGACTTTTACCTTCTCTTCTACTTCAGAAAACTGAAAACCTAGCTCAAATTCCAAAATTCTTCATAAACCTACAGCCAAGAAATAGATCCTAATTAGGTCACCTTGCAAAACCACTGTTCTTTCTCTAATGGCAAACCTGGTAGGTGCACTAAGTATTGGGGGGGATTGGCTTCAGACATCATCTTTACACATAAGGACTACCTATAACATGTGTTTCTCTTACCTTCGCTATGTCATGAGAGGAATTTTAGATGACACGAGCCTAAGCTGAAAGAGTAAGGACTACTTCTTGTTTAGAGAAATTCATCCATACTGAAAATTACTTCAAGTAGATTCATATCTAGATTAAGCCATGTCTGAAGTAGATAGGAAGGCAAACTGTTGGTTAAAGTCGTAGAAACCACAACACTTTGTACCAAAAAAGTGAGCTGCAAAACTGGGACTGACAAGCCATGTGGGTAGTAACACTTTGGTCAGCCTTGTAGACCAGGGAACAACATCTGCTTGTTAGGGGGACATGGGGACACATTCCATTCACATTAGCCAAGTATAAAGACAGTTTGTTCTCTCTGAGCTCCAGATAGCAGAAGAATTATGTATGGTTCTTATACATATGTATGGTTCTTATATTAGAGACTTTGAAGCAAAACAAAACAAAACAAAGCAAGTCCTCTGCTGTACTAGATGGTCCTGCCATAGAGGTACTTTTCTCAGACCTTAGTCTGAGATGTTGTTCTGGGAAAAAGTGAGAACAATTTGGGGATCACTGAGAGCAATCCATCATTCAGACATGAAAGAGAAGGGAGTTAAGGCCAATGCAAGACTGTTCTTACTTCTTCCTAGAGCACCCAGTCTGGAGAACAAGACAACTATTTAAAATTAATAGATGAGAAAAGTAATTCTTCCAGAAATAAGAATTGTCCATACAAAAAGCACATGGAAAATAGTTGTTTCAAGTTGTTTCACAGGTAATAACCTTCCTCAGCAAATCCAGGGCAACATCTGTGATCATCCCATTGAACACCTGGCATTTGAGACTTGTTTCTCCTTGCTGACGTCTCTCACACAAAAATAATAACAGGAAAACAGAATGTACTTCATCCTTCTCACTTGGACTTTTCAGAAGAAGAACTTGATCTCACATCTTCAGCGGAGATACCGATTTTCAATATTTTTTTCAGCTTTTTATTTCTTTGTGGGAATCTTTTTATCAGATTAGTGCTTATTTAGCACCTTCATACCCTTTTGTTGTTTCTGTCAAAAGAGCTGAAGCAACATCTGTGTAACTAATATTGGATATACAACATAGGAGTAAAACATAGTGGAATGCTGTCATTAAAACCCTTAGAATGCTGTATTTGTGCCAGAAATGTATACTCTACCTCAGATGATGCATTTTTCTTTCAATTTTTAAAAATTTAACAGATTTTTGTTATATTCAAAAACATTTCTAACATATCCAACATGGTGAAAATCCTAGAAAAAAGCCCTCCTTACAAGCAAAGTAAACTTGACTTTATGGGTTGCTAATCATGGGATAAGTACTATTGAAAGAAGAGGAAAATGTATAGATTTTCAGTAATTTCACATCTCCTTTTGAATAAAATTGGCAAATAAAAAGTTGTTAAATACTTCAAAATTAACTATTTCTGGCATTTAGGCTCGCCGGTGATTATGATGTGCAGCTTTCATTATAAAGCAATAAATATACACACCTTCTAGCTAGTAACTAGGCAAGATTGGTAGAATATTATTCTAAATGTGTGCCTTTGTCTGGTGTAGTACTTTTTCCCCTACTGTATCTCACTGAAATCATGGCATATTCAAGAAGATAACTCAGTGAATAGACTGCAATTAGCATAAACACCAAGTCTGGCTATTTTGTTATAGCATTTTAGGGCACATTTCTATTTTCCCTGTCAGTCAGCAGTTTTAAATTCAATTGCCTTTCCTGATTCCCAAATCAATTATAAGTAAAATCTTATTAGTTGCATGTGAAATGTATTTCTGCATTTGGAACCTCAGTGTTCAAGTGAAACCATTTCTTGCTTACTACAAGAGAAATTGTAGGTGTGCATAAAAAGGTGTGAATAAAGGTGAATTGATACATTTCTTTCCACTGTCAGCTGAAAGATAAGGACTTTCTTTGAAAAAACTGCTTCCCTGACCATGCTCTTGTACACTGTATTGGATCAAAAACCTGCACTTCAAACTCCTTAAGAAATACATCAGACTGGAGCTTGTGAACTGGTTCTGTTTGTCAACTGTGGAAATAAATATGTGAGCCAAAGGCAAAGAATTTTCATTTCAATGCATGGTAAGCATGGCTTCAAAAGCAGCTGAGGTTCATGCAATGAGACAGAGGGAGTAAAAACATGAGGCCAGTAAATGCATTCTCATGTCTGTGTGTATGGTTCTTAAGGAGTATTAGTGGCCAAAAAAAGCATGACTGGCTGGTGTGATTTCTTCTGTGAAAAGCACTAAAACAGTCACCACAGCAAGGAAAAGGTCATTATTGTGAGATTCTCTACTTCTTGTGTCTGCTTTTGATGTTTTCTCAAATTGAGGGTTAAGAAACTCTGCATTTTAAATATTTCATTTTAAACTGAACAATTGAAAACTGTAAGTGGCTCCAGTGGAGGGCCAGAGTGAGATACCTGCTGTCCATAGGCACTGCAATAACTGGGGTCAGATGAACCTGCTATTGTAAGCTGAGGCTTTTTGAGAGCAATACAAACTTTTACTGAATTTTGAAATATGATATTACATTTAGAAACTCAAATTTTGTTTTTAATCTCCTTCTCTATTTGTATTTTCTGTCAAGGCTATTCTTAGCTATTCTTTGCCTCTAGACAGAAGATATTATGGATCAAGAAAGCTTGAAAATTACTAAACTATCCAGATACTCAATCATCACAAATGTTGACATGGATGTATAATTGAGTTCCTCCTTGAAAGAGACCTAAAGGATATGGAAGCTGTCCTTGAAAAGGAGATGGAATAAATATTGTTAAGAAAAATCCCACAAAACAAAACCAAAAATTCTTCAGTTTGTTTTTGGTTGCTTAAGGTGATTTTTTGGGGGGACAGGGTTCCTTTTTTAATTAAAATCCACTTGTTTCTTCAGTAAGAAAATGTATTAAATAATTTACCAATTTATAAAGTAATAATACTATAGGACTTTATGGCTGGAAATTAACAACACAATGAATGGTTGAAATCTGAAGTAACCAAAGTGCAAAACAGTAATGCAGTAATCCTTATGAAGCAATCATAATTGAAATCACAAGAAAAAGAGGAAAACCAAAGAATATAAGTGCAACCACAATAAAGATTTTGTTTATTTTGCTTTAAAATTATTGCAGATTAGAATTTACTTGTTGCTAAATTACATGCTACTGGATAAAACACTGAGATCAATATTCTCTGGTATTTTCTAGGAGCTACATTGCAGTCTTTCAAGATGAAAAATGTCTTTGAGATTTATAATGCATTTGTCATTTGGTGAAGAGAATTCTACTCTCCAGTTTATTTTCTTTTTGGCAATCAATAAAGCTATTTGTACAAAAGTCCATTTGAATTTGTCTAGTCTGGTATTTTCATTTCTGTGAAGTAAACAAACATGGGATAAATAGGAATTTTTATTTTAGCTATTCTATTTGTGTCTTGAGTCACTCGAGACCAATACTTTCACAATTTAGAAAAACTTGAAAATGTATGCATTGGGTCACTTTCATTTTGTAAAAAAATCTTGGACAGCAAAACCCAGTAACCTTTGCTGAACAAATGATACAAGGGATTTGTAGTTGTAAAAAAGTATTAATAATAAGTACTGATATTTAGCAGAATTTAATACATTAAAACAAATTTTCTTTTGGCTGTCAGCAAGTGTCTGAAGACTCTTTGTACTTAATTTTTTGTGATTAATTTGTAAAACTGGAGTAAATGTGAGTTTGAAAAATTGCCACCTATCTCTACACCAGTACTCTCTAGCTCACAATATGTCTGAGTAACACTTCTGCTGCAAAATGGATTTTCTGACTATTCAAGGATACATCCACTTTATACATCAGCACTGAGGCAAGTTCCACCATCATATTCCTTCTCCCTGCCTCCTCTGAAGTGTTCTGTATTTCAGTGACAAAAGGCAGCATATAGACAGCATCCATATGATAACTCCTGTTCATTCTAGTCATTACTTTCTACCCAATTATGTCTGCTTATTATGCTTTACTTAGGTCTCATTTTAGGCTTCTGCTTCATGCAGAGATGCTGGAATCGTGTAAGGGCAAAGAGACTAACTGGCTTTTCACATCTGAGACTTGGAAAGAGAAAATTGAGTCTTCTAGGTTATGTTTGCTTCCCAGTAACCCAAAGACTTCATCAGTGGCTTTTCTTTTGAGGCATCTGGAATCACATTTCTATATGACCTAATATGTGTGAACATGTGTACATGTGTACAGATACATGTTTTGCTGGTTTCTGCATCTGTTAGTAACTTTCAATGTGCAGCCACTTTCACGTTGAGATGACAGAGCCATAGGAATTTTAAAGTCTGTGAGATTGCTAAAAGTCATGAAAATTAGCAACTGAGTGAAAACCAGGGAGTGGAAAAGGCTGGAACATCTCTCTTTACCTTTCTCACCCTGAAAACTAGCTGTGGCACATAAGGCTGCTTGCCTAGGCAGAAGAGGCAGGAGGGATTTGTATGTAGATGTTAGAGTTAGGAAGGAGCAGTGAAGAGGGAGAATGAGAGAAGACCTTTGACATGGCAATAGCAGCCAGAGACAAAAATACTGCCAGAGACATGAGACAAAAATACTGCTCCCAAGACCTGAGAAACTGAGCACCTTCCTATTATAACGTCTTTATTTCTCCTCTGCTAGAGGAGATCACAGTTAGTTACCTGACTAGGTAGCTGGATGGCAAAAGGATGTGTAGTTTGAACTGCTTTATAACCCAGAGATTTTAGGTGGACTGGAATATCTTGTTTTTTTAGCAAGTGGACCCTTATTGATAATGGCTCATTGACAAGGACAGCAATAAAACAGAAGGCTGGGATGACTATAATGAATGCACACAGTTAACTAGAATAAAGAATTTTGATGGCTGGTATTTTTAAATAATTAGCTCATTAACCTGAACTACATAAACCTTTTCTCTTTACCAAGGTTAAATAATTGAAAGGAAAGACTTCTGGGGAAGTTGCAATCTTACACAGAGAACAGCCACTTATTTACATGGTAGAAACCTGCTTAAGAACCTGTTTAAGGAAGGTGTTTGTAAGAGAGGAGAAATATTCACACACATACACAGAAATCAATATATGCTTGCATTTTAATTGTGAGAGAACATAACAGAAAAAAATTTGTGCAATTCTGAACAATTTTCAAGAAGTAGTCATGTATTTTATGATGTATTTATTTTTTCAGTGATAGAACATATCAATTTCTGCTTTGTTGCTGCAAAGCTTACTCTGTCTCCAGGCATCTTCACTCCCTAGCTATGGTTCTCAAAATTGTTTCAGTGACAGAAGAACTTGAGACCCCTGGTTAGCAAACAGGTCCCTGTGAAGCACATCACCATTGAAATTCTTATGGAAAACAAATAAAGTCTTATTTCAAATGAAAGAGAACCAAAAAGATGCTGTCCACTGGTCATAATACATGAGGGTTGTAGAAGCACCAGTTTTGTATTCTATGTATCATCTACATGTGACCAAAAAAGAATTAAAATGGACTGGTGTAAGACCAGTATGTAGCAACATGGTGGTGTTGCAGGGACTGTGCCTGGTGGTAACCACTACTCAGGGCAAAGAGCTAAGACCTGCCATCACTGCTACCTCATTCACCTCAGCAGTGGGCTGAAACCAGCTCCTTCCCACTTTTGAGGACATCCTCAGCTGCTGAGGGACTCTGCAGACCAAAGCTGAGAGAGAGTTTTACAAACATCCTTGGGTTGGCAGCAGAAAATCGTGGTGTGAGCAGCTAGAAGAGGCTTGAAACCTGAGAACTGACAGTTGTAGAGGGAGCAGAAATTGCAGAAATTTTCTGAATTTCTCTTTTCCTTAGGACTAAGGTGTGGAAGGTTGAATTATTCATGGCACACTAGGCTCAGCAGCAATACAAGAAGAAATACTGTTAACAGGGGTCATATTAGAGAAGTCTGCTTAGAGTGGAGGGAATCCCTTCGGTCAGACAGTGCATTCAAATCCGCACAAAGGTCTGAAATATTTCTGAGAGATCAGTCCAGATACTGTAAAGTATTTACATGGGATAAACATGGAAATTTAACTAAGTGATATATCCATCATCTGGTGACCTTACTTGATATTCCAATATAAGCTATCAAATCTGAGAAGTCTCAATAAAAAACAAACAAACAAAAAAAAAAAAAAACCAAAAAAAAAAACCAAAAAAAACCAAAAAAAACCAAACAAACAAAAAAAAACCAATTCTCAGCTCATCTCCTTCTTTCCAAGGATGGTTCCAAGCTGTTCTTCCTGTCTTTTTCCTAAGTTGCTTTTGGGTCTCAGTATATATAAACTGCAAAAATAAAAAATCATCACCACCAGTAAGATGTGGTGGTTTTGGAAATCTGTGCTGGATAAATGATCAAATTAAAAGGTAAAGGTCAGAATGGTGTTTTGCTAAAATCTGGCATCTAATTGTAAATATTTTAACTCTGAGCCCAACTAAACTCCCTGTTGTATTTCTTCAGATTGTGTCTGGTGTTTTATTTATGTGTGCAGTGTGCTGTGATTTTGTCTGCTATGATTTGTGCTTGTTTTTCAGCCTGTTCTTGCATATTTGACATGGATTTAATCCTTTCTGCAGCTCATCCTCCCCCACTTCTAGCCTAACTTGAGTTATAGCTTGATATTTGAAATATTTCCTGCAAATAATTTTATCTGGAGTGGGAGGATTATAATAATGTTCAGAATATTGATCTCAGTTAAACTTATAGGGCACAAAGTTGCACAGAGAATTGGGAGTTTACCCAAAGGCATAAAACATTAAATCACTCAGAAGGTTTATAAATATGTAGTGAGGGATGTATAATATTGAACTGGGTGATGCAGTTCAGTGGATAACAGGCAAGGTCCAAAGAATGGCTACACAATTCATTGCATTTCTAAGTTATTTATTATAAATATCATACTTTCAAAATGGCCTACAACTAGAAATACTCCTTGTTTATGGATGAATGGTAACTAATATGAGTGTTCTCCACCTACCTGTCTTTGGACCAAACTCTGAATATCTCAGTATTGAAATCCCTTACATTTTCTTCAGATAAGCAGTTAAATATACCAAAGTGTCCAAAATATTTTTGTCACTTCATTTGTTTAGTCATGACTTGAAAATACTCTAAAGAAAGGATTTCTTATTGTAGAAAGTGGTGCAGAAACAGATACTGTCTACAACACACATTTAATACCACACACAGGTACTACAACCATCAAGGAAACCTGGTGTGATTCCATTCTAAAAAGGCACTGGAATGATGAAGTGCCTTCATATTCTAGGCAATCAATATTAGTTTCTGTAAAATCGGGGGAAATCTTTAGTCACTATTATACTTTTCTGAGAAGAGATGGAATACAACCTTTTAGTTTGTTCAAAATTACAATTTTCTACACAAAAACTTTCCTTATCATAGTGTATAACAACCAAGGCCATGTAAAAGCCCAGATTTCAGCAGCAAGGATGATTATGAAGCTATCAGACATGCAGACCTTCAACAGTTTTACTCTTCAAGGACACACTTGGAGATGCACAATAGTCACTCTGAGCTGCCAGTATGGAAATTGTGCACTTTAAAAGAAGTGGTGAGTTTCAAGTGTCTATTATAAGTACAACTGCTTTTGTATAAAATATATACACACATTTTTCATATAAATACACACAAAAATTCTTTTAAAGGAGATTTTCAGAAGGTGAAAGGTGAGAGGAAGCAATCCATTATTTAGGTGCTTTTTAAAACAGTAGAAATTTTCTAAGATGCAGACTGTCAGTTGCAGAGTTGTGTGCCTTTTGGTGTATTTATTCTGTCTGTCTTTAAGGTTTCTGTTCCAGGAACCACCACAGACACTGGGACTTCCACTTGACACCTGCAAGTCAGCACTCCATTTCCAGTATGAAATCAGATTTGCTGAATTTGGTAGCCAAAGAGGCACAGAATACATTTTTGGTGATACTAAGACATAGAATGAGACTGCAGGACTTCAGAAATCTCCTATCTATGTCTATTTAGTCTTAGGCAAAAGCACTGCTGTACAAAAGTTCACGTTCCACTAGAGGACTGCTATAGCAGATATAAGGAAACACCCACCACCATAAACCCCCACTGCAGACACAGAAAGTGTAACTTTGGAAAACATCTGCCAAAGATTTTCAATAAAATTGTTTCTCCCAACATAAGTGTTAAGACAAGTAGGCAGACAGGCAGTCACACAGATGAGCAGACCTACACTATAAGGTAGGAACCATGAGAGAGAATTCAGAGTCTTTCAGCTTTTAAGAAGTTTGCCGTAGAGAGAAAAATATAAACTCATACACTTTATCCAAATCACTTACAGTAGATACCTCCTGAAAAAGATTGCTGTTTTAAAAAGCAATGCTAACATTATACTTCTGTAAGATTTTGATGAATGATAGATATATCCACACTTTAATATTCTGCCTACTGTACTCCTATCTGTACACTGAAGTATGAATACATTGGTTTCAAACCAAGTTCCTGCTGTCAGGTTAGAAATGCAATTGTCCAATACAAATCAAAAATGAAAATTTCACCTATAAAATGTTCAAGAGTTGATAATCAATTTTTCTTTTGTGAAAAAGATTCAACAGTTATAGGAAATAATGTAAAAAGTTTTTCTTTAAAAGGACTTGACCTGTTAAAAGTGTGCTCATCGTACTTTTTTCATAATTGCTAAACATCATAAATACATCATAAAAACATAGTCAAACATTTAGATCTAAGTTTAACAGGTCACGTTTAGTAATTACTGCACAAGAGAAGAAGACCCTGAAGATCATTGTTCCATCAGACTTTGAGGCTATGGATTCTCTGCAGATCACAGCAGGGAATTGACCAATCCATTCTACAGATGAGTTTTGGGAGGGTATTTGAATAATAAGCACTTCTACTGTAATTGAGTTACTTCTTGGTTTCCAAAGTGAATAAAGCATACTCAGATGTACAATCAGATATTGCCCTTAGATCCAGAAGCTACAGATACAAACTCAAGCCCATGATGTGGAGATTCTTCTCTGTTCTAGAAAAGATGCAGTGAACAAAGGCCACTCAAAGTCAATATTCAATAGACAAGAAATAAAATGCATTCAACAGGTGGCAATAAAAAGTTTGCAAGAGAATTTAGGCAATAACAGGGACATGGTTGCTCAAGGTCTTTGGAACTGAATCTTCCTCCAGATAACATCACCACAAATGTAGTCTTTGACATCCATGCAATATTGCATCTAAAACAACCTTAGTAGGCACAAAGAGTCTTGTAAGTGGCCTTTGCATTTATAAAATGAGAGGAAGAGAGGAGACATTCTGGCTTTAGGTGATCTTCCTCAGGACCAGTACTGAAGTACCAGTACCAGTACTGACTATTTCTGAAGGGATGTCAGGAAGGACATTTTTATTCTATTATAAGGCTCCATATTCAAAGGACAGTTTTGCTGAGTAATTTTACAAAAATTCTTGTTGCTTATTTGCTTTGCTTCACACCTGATTTGGACCAGGCTATCAAGCCTCTACATAGACAGAGCATGGTTTTGTGAATTTCCTGCACAGCTTGCTGTGCAAAGAATTTCACATTGAGCAGTTAGTGGTGTCTGCTCCCATACACATGCCAAATTTCAAAAAACTAGAGCAAGCTACCATGACTTTGGTTGTCTCCCAGTAACTGAAGGCTGAGCATGTGCACATTAAGAGTTTCTACACAGCAACTGGCACTTAGCAATGTGCTCATATTCTAAACCTCAAAACCATGTTTGTTCTTTAAAAGTCCCATTCATGTAATGCTCTCAAAGTGCTTATAATATCTGTCTCTTTTACTCTCTCTTATTGCTTTAGTAGCTTAATACAGGCTTACCTAGCATGCACATGAAAAGGCAGAGCATGCAATAAAAGCAGCAGTATAAATTCCTCATTTACTTTAGGAAATTACACTAGTTTAATTTCGCCTTACTCCCTCAAGCAGCATGAGACCCTAGTGTAAACAGGGGTGACAACATTAAAATGTGTTCATCTAAAACCAAACCATCAAAACTCAGAATTTGACTTTTTTTCATCCAAGCTGTACACTAAATGCTGTCTTTAAGGTAACTACCTTACAAATGAAGCCTCATTTTTCAAATGTTGTGAAGACCATTCATTTCCTCTACAATATAATCCTAGAAGCTAGGATGGCTTCACCAGCAAGCCACAGATCACCAAAAGGCTTCCTAATGATTTTTTTAATGGGGGAATGTGAGAAAATACATCGGAAAGTTAATAGCTGGCCTATTTGTAAAAAGCACCCATTGACACCAACAAGGAGCAAATGAGAGACAGTCTCAGGGATTTCACAGCAAGCTGACATAGAAATTGCAGACTGTGGTTGCAGATGTGAACAATCACATCAGATCAATATGCATAGCCCTGAACATTGTCTGAGCAGAGTCCACTTTGCAGTCTGAGAGTTTTGGTAACATGGCACCATGCCTGTGAGCCCAAAAAGCAAATCACAGCTGCACACAAACATACTCTGCTTTCAGACAGAGGGCTCCAACTTGCTCAAGTCTTTTAGCAAGAAACATTCAGCAATGGAGCTCTGGGAGAGACCACTGAATTCACCACCTCACTTCTGGCATAATCAACTACATCAAAAGCGTTCCTACAGCTATTTATCTATTCAGCTGTTATTACTTGAAGACAATTTGGTTCTTCAGAGTCCACTGTGTGTTATATTGCATTAAAATAGGTCAGATGAGAGTGTCTGGAGGGAAGTTTCTTCCTGGGAAAAATTGGGTATGATCAGATAGAACTGCCTGAATGTAGCCTGGAGCACAGGGGGATTGAAAGGGATAGCCATTAGGGAGGCTGCAGCATGAGCTTGACACAGGATGGCCCCAGACAGTATCTGGTTAAAAAGTGCACAGCTGGGCCTTAGAAAGAGAAGCAAATAGGATACTCTCCAGGAGAGCCAGAAGGGACTACAGAAAACATGTTGGTATGCAGGTATCTACTGAAAGTTTCTAGCCTGGGAACAAGACCAGAGTAAATGTCCCCCGCAGTGTGGGCAGGGGGAAATGGAGAGAAAACTGAAAATTCTTTCATTTCACCCAGCAGATCTAAGTATTCCTCACTTAGAGTTTCTAGTTCTAATTCATGTTTAGTAAAGACTACCTTGGCAGGCTATAACCCAAACAGGAATTTTTATTCACTCACTGAAGAAAAAAGAAGAAGAGAAGAAAAGATTCTGATGTGAATTCTCATTACTGTTAATTAAACCAGATTACTACTTGTTCCTGCCCTCAGAAGATGTGGACACACTGTCTTTTCATAAGAAATATTTTACACATGATCCCATCTATCTTCTCTGAAGTCTTCTTTTGTACAGATTCATCAAACTGAAGGTTTTCTATCTTTCCTTGGTAGTCATATTTTTTAAATTTAGCTGTTCTCTCAACTTTTTCCAGCCTGCATACAATCATCTCAAAATATGGTGCATAAAATTGGCACAGAAATTTATCTGAGACCACAGGGAGACTGGCTGTCAATGTACATTAAACAAAAGCAGTGATAGATTTATTTCGGACATGAGAAATTAAATAGAAAGCTTTCTTACAGTTATCAGAAATTATTTATCTACCATGTAAGGGGTCTTTCACAGCTACTGCAAAATAATTATCTCCTTGCATATTAGACTCTTATTAATACTTTAGAGTGTGATCTTCCTGCTATTTGGAGAAATTTCTCCACAAACGTGGACAAACTACCATGTTTGTTTGCATCATAACATAGAGGACTGGAGCTCCTGCATAGAAAGACCTTCTCCATTCATTCAATTTCCACCTTTTTTTCATCTTGATAATGTCAACTCACCTCTCAAATCCAAAGATAAAGAAAAACATTGGAAAAGGAGAAAAATTTTGTTTCAGGTTTCCTTTTAAATAGATGTGTGAATGGACTTAAATGTAGAGATCTAGTGAAGACTATTGAGTTAGAGAGTGTGAAAGATTAGAAGTATTACTAAGTGAAGAACTTCATTTTCAACATACTTTGTCATCACAGGCACTGAATAACAGAGGATGGGGAGGAAAGTTGGAGGAGGAGGTGGCATCATTCATACTACTCAGCTCTGCTAACTTCTACTCATGCCTCTAAAGACATTTGTAAGGCCTCCATGATGCTGAAAATAAATGATTTGTCTTTATTCCAGCCCTCTAAAATATTGGTGAAAATGTTGACTCACACTGACCTAAGATGAGGATTTTGTCATATTGCATGTGATAAACCTTTCCAGTTTGACAGGCAGCAATTGATGACTACTATCCCACTACAGTTTTTCAACAACTTGTGTGGCAACTTTACTGTAATTTCATGATGCACAATATCTTCATATTTCCCTGAAAGTGTCAGAGGGGATACCATCAAAAGCCTTACTAAAGTCAAGAATTATTGTATCTTCTGCTTCTCCTTTTGTCCTCTAAACCAGTTATCCCGTCAAAGAACGAAATTAGTCTGGTTTGTAGTTATTTGCTCCTAGCAAATCCATATTGGCTGTCTCTTACCACCTTATTGTCCTCCAGGTACCTTCAAATTGATTGCTTAATAAATTGCTCCAATAACTTTCTAGCACTGAATTTAGGGTCCCTGCTGTGTAACTCTCTGGAATCTGTTTCTCTACAGATAGATACTATGATTTCTGTCCTTTCCCAACCCACTGGAGACCTTCTCTGACTGGGACACAAATGCTGATGGTGTATTCAACTCTGATGATTTACTATTAGAAGAATCTATGCTAAAATTAATATTTCAAAGCAGACTATTTACAATATTGTATCATTTTAGCTTCAAATTAAGACTTTGCTTAAATGCATTCTGTGGGAATATCATTGTCCTCAGGAGAAGTTTCTATGTATTCCCTGAAATAGAATTAATTCACTCAAAAATTATGATCTAAATTATTGTAGGTGGATTTATAGGAAAACATGAAAAACTGAAAAGAGGAAAGGCAGAAAGAAAGGAATGGAGGGAGAAAGGGAAGGAAATATATTTCCCAAAAAGTTAATACAGGCATGTAAGAAGCAGCATCACAGGATGACTCTGAGAATGGTTTCTAGAAAAATCTCCATCACCATTTTTTAGGGTAGCAACAGCACTGCTTCTCTAAAAAAAATCAATAAATTTTAAAAATATACAATATATTTTGAAGTAGAGCACACAACAATAGTGGAACTAGTCTGTCTGTCCTTGCTTCTACTTACACATGTTCATGATTTTTTGCACTGCTTCAAGGAGGCTGATGCAGTTAAACCAAACAGCAACTTCTTCCAAAATATAGCTCTCTCTACAGAGGTGTTTCTTATCGGTTTAACATTAGGTATTTGAAGTGTTGTGCATGTTCCTGGAAACAGCTGTGAAGATGCACAGATTAAAAGGAAAAAAAAAAAAAAAAACAAAAAACACAGCAGCTTGAAGCTAAAAGACTGTAGGCTGATTTTCCAGACAGCTTTGTTGTTTTTTAAAGCTGTCATTCTGTTTTTAGGTGAGAAATAAGTACTCTGCATGGGAATGTTTCCTAATTTAAAGAACCTTGTGCTCATTTTTATTTTTGAAGATAACCACTGGTGAATGTTATATACTTTGTGCATATTCCTAACTGTTCTTATACAGAGTTTTCCACAAAAACAATACCTGTAGTGTGATGATGAGCACTGCAAGACCATGGTATATTATCTTCCTTGTTCTGTGAAAAGAGAATTCTTCCTGAGAAATCCTTTCACTCCTGTAACAGCCAGCCATAGACCTTTCTGCAGTACAACAGTGGTAATATTTCAGCAACATAGAAAAGTCAATGATGAAATTCTCTCTTGGTATTTAACTGAATATACTCAACAACACTGGCAGGTAAGCACTAACTGTACTTCAAAATGCTCTTAGGTAGGTGGAAGCAATAGCACACAGGGAAGTGAACTCTGCAAACTCTGAAGGGAAATATTAAGGTCATTTATCAAATTAAGGGGGGGGGAAGGAAACATTGCAAATATAACTGGCTTCCAACATTTACTTCTCCTTAAAACAAATTTGTCTTTTATAGATTACAGTAAGCTTTAAGGAGAGTAAGATGCAAAAAATCTTTTATGAAACAGGACAGGGAGACAGTGACAACTGGCAAGAAGTGAAGACAACTAAAGTGAGAGGGATATTTCTAAGAGGCATCTCTGTTCACAGAATGTAAAGAGTGGCTTGAAAAGGAGAAATACTCTGGTTCTAAGCCTGATTAAAGGAGGCAAATTCAGTTTTGGTCTCCTGTTGTTCCATTTCTGGCATATGCTCCTGTGTCTCATTGCATGCCGCCTGCACATACAAACACCCACAAGATCTTGTCTTTGTCTCTGTCAGCTACAGCATTCTTCTCTTGCTTTAAAATATTAACATGAAGTATCTTAAACCTATCCCTCTCAGCTTTCTCTGGTGAGAAGAAACAGAAGGCTATGTTTAAAGGGTCTTTTTTGTTCCATTCACTGCTAATTATGAATTTAGCTTGCACAGCATTTCTTCACAAAAACAACTTTTCATCCTGTCTCATAGCACATCACTTCCTGTTTTCCAAAACACTGCTACAGTCAGAAATAATCTCTGTTTTCAAACTGCATCCATTTTAGCTGTCTTGAGTGTCTTCCTCTCCCCCACCCACAAAATGTTACTCATTGGAGTTTCAGTCCGATCACTCTCTCACCTATTTAAATGTTCAAATTGTGTCCAAGGTGCCTTGAGAACCAGGATTGCCTCCAAAACCTGGAAGTTGTCTGTCTGAGTGTGAAGATGAATGAAAATATGAAATTTGACATTACAGCCAGCCATGGAAATAATAACTGGGAAAGACAAGAAGCCATGGTGAGATTACTGCTCATTATGAAAAGCTCATCAGACAACCTAGCCAAATCCAGGCAAGGCAGAGTCACAGATGTGACACAGGTGTTGAATGGCATTATCTACAGAATTGCTTAATATAGCTAAGATAATGTGCTACATATGGAAAAATATGAATTTCATACTAAACTCCAACAACAAAGAAAAAAATGTAACAAGAAGTTAATTTCATTGTAACAAGCATTATGAGAACTGTTCCAGCAGTTCCAAGAGTGCTTGCAGGACAAATCTCTTTACAGGAACCTCACTAGAGATAAGTAGCAATATTTGAGGAAGAAACAGTCAAACTGCAAACAGTTCTTAGAAGACACAAACAGGGCAAATAATGAGAGAAGCATTTCACTTGGGAAAAATGGGACAGCACAAAACATGAAATCATAAAAAAAAGGCAGAATGTTTTTGGAAAATAAAAGGCTCAATTAAAAATAAGAAAAAACCCTATATAAATGGTCTGCATAAGATTAAGCTATTCAAAAGCATAGACAAATCAAGAGTGCAATCAGTAAAAAAAGGCTAAGTGACAACAAGTGCCAAGGACAAGCCAGCAGGATAGAAAAAACATTTTGACAAAGTGCTAATCCCTGCTGACCATACAGATCCAAACAGTCCAGGCTGGAAGGACAGGGCAACTTTCAAGGCAGAAGGGAAGAGATCACTGTGGTGCCAGCAGAAAAAGGAGGCAGAAGGAATGTTGATGTATATCAGAAGAGGAGAGTTGATGGTGCAGACAGCAGAACTGCTGAGCTGTAAATAGCTAGAAGGACAAGTGTGAACAAAGCATCAGAAGTAGAATCTTTTAAGCTTTTGAGCAGAGGTGATATTCTGTGACTGGCAAAGCACAGCGTCTGTGTCAGTCTACAAGGCCGCCTAACTAATTCAGGCAATAACAGATATGAAAAGCATTGTCAGTTTCTAGGGGGGAAAAACCCATGAAGAATAAGACTTTTAACAGATTCAGACAGGTTATAAAGAGAGTTTTAGAGGAAAATGATAGTTTCAGATCAGGTACTGTTTGGAAGTACTCATCCCAAGCTGTACAAGGACAAAACAAGAAATAGGGACAATTCAGCAGCATGAGGAAAAAAAAAAAACCTAGTATGATTTTCCCATTTTTTTTTAATTTATTTGGAATACATTATTGAGAATCTAAAAAAACCCTATCAGATCTCTATTTGCTGAGGGTAAAGCTTATTTTCTACAGTGTTTGATTTATGTGTTTCAAAGGGTCTTAGCAGAAACAATATATCTATTAAGGACATCTTAAAATGCAAAAATACTGTTCCAGTTCAATAGATCCATATAAACTAATAAAAAAGCAGACATTTCAAGGGGACCCATTTTCACTGTTTTTTCTCCTTCTCCCACATGAGTTTGATGCAGTGTTAGAAAAGACGACTTCAGTTGCCTCACTCAGGAGTGAATGCACTCTGAACACATTAGGTATTCATGCTTGATTTCCTTGAATCACTGATTCTAGTTGGTATTCAAGTTCTGGGGCTAAAAATATAGCAGAATTACATTTTTCACTAATTTCCACAGTAAAATTTCAGTGAATGTGAAGTGATGCACAGTGGCTTGGCTACGGGACAGCTTCATAAACAATTAGGACAGAGGGTAATTACTGCAGTGCTACTTGAATGTCAGTGATGTTTCAATATTCTGTGGCATGATTGTGTTATAGTCACACTTTCTGGGGATATTAAATAAATGTAAACCTTCGTGGTTTTCCCCTTAACTTCTACCTGCCAGCATTTGAATGCAAATCAGCTGCAGAAGATTCCCTGGAGTTATTCTCAGAACAACCACGTTCCTTGTGTGCTTCCTCTGAATGTAAATGTCATCTAGATCACTAAGTAGGCCAGACAGCAGCTTGCTCTGGAAACAGCATCCTCTTTCAGCACAAACAAGGATCAGTGCTCCAAGCGTCAGAAGGTGGAGGTCAACATGAGCACCAGAGCCTGCCAGCACCCTCAAAACTTGAAGATTTGTGTAGGATATTTCTGTGCTGTCACAACGGTCAGGACAGAGAAGAAATTGTAATTCAATTTCATTGTATCTTCATGAGTTTCCATGGTGATGCAGGGGAAAAAAAAAAAAAAAAAAAAAAAACCTGCAGTTACTCCTCCCTGCTGCCAGTATCTTGGGAGACAGAGGTGGAGGCTTATGGTGAGGAGCAGGAGGCTCACAGACATTTCTCTCTTCAGCAGCATTGCAATCCTGCACAGGGTGATGTGATGCAACAGGCACAACCACACAACCCAGTAATGCCAGAGGAGCTGTTGTTATCACTCATCAGTACTAGGGCACCTCTGTATAACACTAATGTGTATGCATTTATTCCAGAAATCATTTGTCTCTAAAAGGAGAAGGGAAGTCCAGCTAGCAGCAGCTTCAAAAATTAAACTAGAATATTACCATCAGTCTACTTCCATCTGTTCAGCCCCCTGTCTTAGTCAATAGGAATGAGAATACTTTTGTGAATATTCATTACTTAGAAAAGGAGCAGAGGCAGATCACACAGCAAGGTCTCACACCCTTCTATTTTCAGGTCATGATTATGACAGAATGCATCTGCAGGACAGTATAATGGGTCAAATAAGTTCTAAAAATATGGATGGTATTCCCCTGTAAATCGATGAAAGACAAGGGTCTGAAAAGCTACAAGACTCAGCTGAATTCTATAAGCTACCTCTGTCAGGATGCTCAGCACCCCAGGGAATTTAAGTATTTCAAAACAGTTTTAAGAGAGGTTTTTTTAATCTAATCTGAAAGATTAAAACCTCATGCTAAGGACTGTTGATCACTTGCCATTCTCACTAATAGCTCAGCTATTAGATATGTTTTGCAATTTGGTTATTAAGCAACCAAAGAGATACTCTTTGGAGAAATAGAGCTCCTTATAGCTCTTTGAGACAGCACTGTGGATTTCATGTTATGATTAATACAATTTGCATACTTTGGGTGCTATTTCCTACTTGTCCTTTCCTAACAAAGATCACTGACTTTTTCAGCAGGGCAGAGAAAAGCTGCAGAAGCCAACATTGCTTATTTCCCAAATTAGGAGCATTTGAACGATCCATAAAGGAAAGTTTTTAAACATGAGAATAGCGACTGACACTTCAGCTGCAATACCATATATACATTAATTCTTGCACCCACTAAAAAATGTAAAAATAACAAATTTGGCATTCAGGCTTATATTGTTGACAGTACAATAATGCAGTTGGAACAAGATTGCAAACTGACATCCACCCTTTAAGGTTGTTTATGAAGAACAAACTACTCATAAATATGACTGGAAAGTACCCTGCAAGAATTTCCTAATGTATATACTTCATCAATGTCATCTGAATAAATTATAAAATTCAATTAAACAAAACTCTTCTTTTTTGAAAATTAAATATCTTGTAATATAAGATTTCTAATAGCTGCTGAAACATAACTGTTTTTTTCAATAAACATCAGCTGGAGAATGTGGAAAAATTTTTCCACGTTCTACTGCCTCTGGATGAGAGCATTCATGGTGAAACTTCGGAATGGCTGAATATCCAGGGTGTTTGGGCCTGCCTCCTCACTTCTGGAGCAGCTTTAGGTCCTATAACAGGTGAGTTCAACCCCTGTTTTTTTGTAGTGCCTTGACAATGTCACTTCACTATGCAGGGAAAACAGGTCCCCACCTGTGGGAAAATAACAGGAGATTGACAAGGAAGATGGCAAACACACTCAAGTGACTTGCAGCTGGGGTGTAGAAAAACACACACATCATTCAAACTGTTGTTCAGTTGTACATATTTGACAAGTACAAGACCTGAGTTTAGATAGCACAGGCGTGTGATAGATGTAGAGATTCCTACCAAACATGCTCGAGGTTCCTGCCCTGCTGTGGGAAGGATCAAGGTACAGTGGTGGTACATTACACCTGTGTGAATCCCTGATACACAGGAGGAACCAGCAGGCTGGGTGATCCCTAGCATGGAGCATGGTGCCTGCATCCCTGCCTGTGTGCCTCTGTCCACATCCTGCTTTGGACATCCCACAGCTGGCGAGGGAACAGCCACGCTGGCTGTGGCTGTCCCAGAGTCCTGCCCATGCCAGCTCACACATCACCCAGGTTGTAATTCTTGTCTGGGTCACCCTTTAGTGGTATAGCTGCTCCTGTGTGCTGTTTCTTCATGCAAAACAACTGTTAGTACTCCTGGGATTCTGAGAACCTGTAAATCACATACTCTTTCCCCTGCTTGTATTGCATATCTACCCTTTCAATTTATATTCGCCTGAGAAATGCTGCTCAAGCTACATGTGTAGAGATTAAAGGCAGGATCTGCTGTGACTTAAAGACATCAAAAGCCAAGAGCAGTATGACTGGAGTAAATTGCATGCTACTGGCTTTTGTTAGCCTCCAAAAACCTCTTATTATCATTCTTGCTGTAAGTGCTTGCTACCGCTTCTCTAGAGAGTGTGGATGCCCATCAGAGGTGATAAATACTACCTCCCAAAAGAGCACAGGTGATTTAATTGACATGCAAGGGCAGGAACCGAGGCGGGTGGGCTTAGTGACCTGTGAAAGCTGTTGTTCGTGACACATGGCACATTACATTTCCTGGTTAAGTTATTGTTTGCAGAAACAATTGCCTTTTGTCTAAACATGGATTTTGAACAAAAAAAAGCATCTATTGCTGGTGGTTTAAATACTCTATAAAGCCATGCTCCCACCACTTTCCTCTCTACTTGATGCAATTATACTGGTGTGAAAACACACCTTTATGCTTATATTCCTTTCTTTCTCTCAAGTGGCAAGTACCCTTTCCAGTGCAAGCTACCTTGAGAGCAGTATAACAAAATGCACTCATACAATTGCACCCCTTGAATGCATGAGAATGAGCACACTGTGTTTTTTAAAGGCCCATCCATCCTAGTACCACATCTCCAGCACCAGCTGTCAGCAGATCAGGATGAATTGTAAGACTGGAATAAGAGCATACAATATTCCCCTGAGTGCTGTTCCATCTCACTAATGCTTACTGGAGGGGTTCTCTAAGGTTGATATAGTTTCTATATTTGGAAATTTAGGTTAAAAACCATAACATAATTTTACATAATAACTCATGAACTGCGAAGACCAGATATAAATGGTTGGGTTTTTTTCTTTTCTCTGCACAATTTATTATATTTTACAGAAGTTGTCTACCTGCAGTTCTAACTCTAGGTTTCCCTCCTGGTGTTTGAGAGGGCTTATGGCTTGTTCATTCCCTTCATATCTAGCTCATCACTCTCCCAATATTTCATTCCTTTCTGTCCATTTCCCACATATTTCAGAGGTATTGCTTTGTTGTTTGTTCTGACATGGTGATCTCATTTTGCTCACTCATCTTAAATCTTCCTTCTTTTGTTCTTCAGTCCATAAGTGACTTCAAGTCCCTAAGCATAAAACTCTTGCAATAACCTGTGTGCAAACACCAAGATTTTTTTTTTCTGTATGAAAAAATGAGGATTAACTTTTTTGTACGTTCCCAGTGGGACTCTACACATATTCTTGAATTTATTGTAGAAATGCCCTGAAAGATGCTGAGTGCTGGGGTTTTTTTTACAGTTCAATTAAAAATAAATATTTATAACATCTTTGGATGGCTTTAGAGATTTTTTTTAAATCATTTTCTTTCCTTTTACTTCTAACTGTTTGGGATAGTAATAAAGTTATGTATATTTAATTGCAAAACCTGGTTAAAATATCTTCTTCAGAGAAGATATTTTAGATATGTGATAGCAAAGCTTATAAATTAGCACACCTTTTTTGCAAAAATTTTATGTATGAAGAAGAATTTAGTTAATTGTCAACTACTTTAGTTAACTAGGCATTATGCTGTACACAAAATTTTATGGCAAAATATGGAGTAAAAAGTAAATATTGGGTGACAAGAACAGGATGTGTATAGTATGACAATGGTGACCTGAAGAAATGGTCTGGAGAATGACAAGTCACACAGAAGAAATTTGTGAAAAATTGGGGGATAGGGGTTAATTAACTTTGCATGAGTTTTTATTTGTTCACACTGAATATTCTGTATTAATTTCTGCTGTATGCAATGCCATTATTTACACAGATAAAGACACTTGCTCTAGTATGTTATCTGCATTTTTTACTAACTTGTACAGAGTCAATCATGTAAAGACCGGGTGTCAGATCCTTTTTAGAGAGATTTGTCAACAAATGAGTGTTTAGGCCACTCAAAGAAACACTGTGAAAGGTATTAGAAAAGCAGCGGTTAATAGGATTTTGCAAAGATTTGGTTTTACAGAGTTTGATGGCAAAGTTCATGGCTTGTGGTAAGGCCTAGGGACACTTCAGTGCTTAGACAATTAGTCAAGATTTATCAGGAGCTTCTGAGATTAGCCCCAAGGATGGGGGAAGAACGGCAGGGGGATGCACAACCACAAGACTGACCATTTCCACACAGCCTGGTACTTGGCTTGAGTCTCTTTTCCTGAGATAGTCACCCAAAGCTTTTAATTATTTTCTGTAAGCTTTTGAAGATGAAATAATTTGAAATCACCTGAGGTTTGCATTTCAGGGCTCTAAACCAGAATTCTTCTAGTATTAGACTATAGATAGAGGACCGTGGGGTATTTAGGGTCTCTGTGTCAGAAAATATCTCTGCAGGACACAGTTCTGGGAGCTACCTCCAGAAACACTCTTGGCTGGTGAAGGCACAGTGCTAATAACACCAAGGCTGAGGGTTGTATCCCCATACAGGCCATTCACCTAAGAGTTGGACCCAATGATCCTTGTGGGTCCCTTCAAACTCAGAATACTCCGTGATTCTCTGATTCACACCAAGGGGAATACAGGAATGAACACAATATTTATGAGATTGGGATAAGTAGGGGCAAAACAAGGAAGCAAGTTATTTTCCAGTGTATGTATACTCAATGAGTTCTCAGATAGACTGGGGGGTTTCCAAAGAGGGCCTTTTCATGCAAAAACTTGGTATTATGGGAATAAATTAGAAGATGTAAGTAGTGGGCACTATACTTCGTGGCATAGATTTGGACAAGAGGAAAAGGATAGTAGCAAATGTGAAGGTAAATGAAAAGAGGCTTGCATGGTCACAGTAGGAGAGAAATACAATAAGAATAAGAACTCTGAAAACTTGTACAGAAATCAATGAGGATCTCTTCAAATTGAGTTTATTTACAAGGGAAAATTAAATCAGATATGACACTTGTGGGTTATGGGTTCGTGGGTTTCTGTTACTAGAGAATATATAGAAATGTATAGAGGAACCTGTGTACACTGTTGAGAATTACCGTGTTATCTTACTCTACTTTTCCTGTATAGACATTTTTTGTCTAGTTTCAGCACTATAGCAAAATAACAAATTTCAGAAAAGCAAGATAACAAATTCCTCTCAGGCTGTCAGTCTAGCAGGGGGTAGAAAACCCACCACTTGCCAATTCCCAAACTCCATTCTGATTTATTTCCTTTTTGCTGCTCTTACATGTATTGGAGGTTATGCTAAAACTGAAAATGTAGTGGAGTAGCAAATATCTATCCAAACAGTCCAGTCTGACAAACTCCTGTGTGGAGCAAGGCACAGGAAAGAAAAATTTTAAAATTACGTGTTAGAAGAATGAAAGATGAAATAAAAGGTAAATCCAAACTTCTCTTTCAAACAACCCAAGAACTCAAAAACAACAACAAACAAGACCTCTAAAAAAAGCAAAAACCCCTGAAATTGTTGGTCATTGCTCTTTGACAAACCTCTTTTCTGTTCAGAAAGAGCTTAGACAAGCATTATTGATCATCACAGGATTTCAGAGTGATAAACCAAGACAGGAAAACAATATTTTGTTCACTTGACAAAGCAGTCTAAAAATTTCAGAGCAACTGTTTTTACCTCTGTGGTAGGTTGACACTGACTGGATACCAGGTGCCCACCAAAACTCTTCTGGCATTCCCCTCCTCATCAGGACAACAGGAGAGAAAATACAACAGAACACCCATGGATCAAGATAAGGGCAGGGTGACATCCTTCACCAGTTACTGTCATGGACAAAACAGGCTTGATGAAGGGAAAAATTAATTTAATTTATTAACAATCAAATCAGAGTAGAATAATAAAAAAATTTTTAAAAAAAATGCAACCAAATCTTAAAAACGCCTTTCCCGCAGTCCTCCCTTCTTCTTGGTCTGAAATTCACTCTCAAATTCTCTACTTGCCCAAGTGGCCCAGTGGGACAGGGGATGGACGCTGCAGTCAGTTCATCACCCATTGGCACTTCTTCCTTCTCAGGGGAATTCCTCACACTCCTCCCTTACTCCAGTGTGGGATCCTTCCCAGAGGAGACAGTCCTCCAGAAACTTCTCCAACATTGAATCCTTCTCACAGACCGCAGTTCTTCACAAGCTGCTCCAGGATGGTCCCTTCCATGGTGTGCAGTCCTTTGGGATCAGTCTGCTCCACTGTGGTCCCCATGGGCTCACCAGTCCTGCCAGCAAACCTGCTCCAGCATGGGCTCTTCTCTCCATGGATACACTGGTCTTTCCAGGAGCCTGCTCCCAGGGATCACAGCTTTCTTTTGGCATCCACCTGCTCTGGTGTGGGGTTCTCTAGGCTGCAGGTGAATCTCTGAATCCCTGTTGATCTCCATGAGCTGCAGAGCACTCTCAGCTCCAGCGCCCAGAGCACATCCTTGCCATCTTCTTCGCTGACCTTGATGTCTGCAGAGCTGTTCCTCTCAAGGCTCTCACCCCACTCTCCTTTGGTTGCAATCACTCATGCACTGAAGCTTTTCCCCCTTCCTGTGTCATCCCACCCCCATCACTGACGGGCTCAGCCTTGGCCAGCAGCAGGTCCCTCTTGGAGCTGCTGGGATTGGCTCTGTCAGAGCCAACGGAGCTCTGACAAGTTCCATGGAGGAACCTTCTGGCAGCTTCTCAGAGAAACCACTCCTGCATCCCCCCAATACCAAAATCTGCCATGCAAAACCTATACTGAACTAGGATATTTTACAAAAGGGTAGGATTGCAGAATATTATGTCATATCTTTCATTAGTTTTCTCCTTGCTTGACATGCCTCCATAAATGTGAGGGTTTGTAATGGGGATGTTTGGTTTTGGTTTTTGGTGGGGCTTTTTCCATAGTGTCCCTTCCTGAGTTTATGTTTTTGCTTAGTTTAATCCAAAAACACACTTATCCAAATTTAACAAGTACATTTCTGAACATAATGTCTCATTATATGATAAAAACCAAGAAACTCAGCACAATGAATAGCTGAATGATCACTTTCTAAGTTGATCTGCAGAAACATGAACTCCAGAGTTATCTAATTGCTCTTAAGGAAGTTTTATTCCAAAAATTACTTTGAAAAATCAGATACCTCATATTTGAAATCCAACTCCATGAAGTTAAATAACAATATAAACCCAAAGCTTTCAGTAAGATTTTAACTGGGAAATGAGAAATCATGAAGATTATTTTTTTCCCATTGTAGTATCTTTTAGAACTGTCTTGGACTCAGACTGAGCTGCATCTACTACTTCCTTTGAAAGAAAGAAATCTTGAGAATGATTTCTGGGTGGGACCAAGAGAAAAATACTTTTTTTTAGCAGACATTGTCTGATTTCTGCTGGCAGTAGCAAAATCCTGCCACACATCTAAAACACTTATTTTTAAAACCTTCTATTGTCTACTCAAAAGGTATAATTAGCACTTATCTGTCATTTTGAAGTCTAATTAGTTAGCCTTGCATTCTTATTAAATTATGAAGAGTTGAAGGTCATGTCATGCATCATTTCCAAGGTAAATGTCCCCTAAGCTTTTATTACAGTCTTGAAATTTACCACTTTTACAGATATGACATTTGGCATTAAAAATTTCAACATCATTAAAATGCAGGTTTAAAAGAAAATTCCAGGTTTTATAAAGTGCATTGATTTTCTTATTTGATAGGAGGAAATTTGATTTCCCCCTTTATAACCATTTCCTAAAATCACTGATTACTACGATTCATAATTTTCAGATGTTTCATACTTTTCTCAATGACTGTTGCAGTTTCTCCTGTGTGTTTTGAAATGATCCACACAGAAATGGGTCCAGTTAGCTATCTATGCTTTTCAACATTTGCCTGGCCATATTGATTAACAACACAATTCCTCTGCTCCCTACCCCACCAATTACAGAAGCAGGATGCTCAAATAGCAAAGGAAAGCCCAAGTGATTTTCTGTGCTGTAGGAAGGTACAGAGCTGTGAAAGTGTAAAGAGAGCAGACAACCTCTGAGACAGGAAAAAGCAGAGGTGTGGAACACAACTTCCAAGTCTCCTGCAAACAGACATGGGGACAGGGCTCTGGCTCACTCAGGGGACAAGGTGGCAGCCTGCAGCATGCAGCTCTTACTTATGGGTGTCCCCAGGCACATCACTGTCTTGTGGAAGGAGGAAATTGAAGTCAACAGACATTGCCTTCAGATTTTACACCCCACAGCTTTGCTCAGACACTGTGAGGCCCCTTACAGCCTTGGCTGAGGAGTCCTGGCTGCTCAGCACCTGCTGGGTGTTCCTTAGCCCAAAAGGCAGCCCGATGGCACCTTCCCTCTGCTTCAGACTTCTGGCTATGAACAAAACCTCACATCAGCCTGAGCACATGTCTGTGTTTGCAAACTGCATCTCCAGTTTTGGTACAGGCTGTGAGGGGAAGACTTTACACTTGGAAGAAACTGTATTTTGAGAGTCAGCAGCAAAGTTTCAGCAGCTTTGGTAGTTTGGCTTGTTCCTAGAGTTCCCATAGCTGAACTCTCAACATTTGTTTATACTGAATGCAAATATCTGTGCGTGAGAATTGTTCAATTTTTCCAAAATAATTTAGAAATAAAAATCCATCTATGTTCTGATTTGCATTTAGTTGGTGCTTTAGATGTTACATTCGGGTCTCTATTGGTATAAATGAAACCAATAGATTTAATAGGATAAGAAGAATTTGGGGTTTTTTCCTGTAATTTATTGGTTTGGCAATCCTTGGTTCTTTCATGGGGTTTTATTTTCAAGGCTTTACTGTGTGTTTTGGTGCCAAGGTAACAAAACAAATGGTGAAAACATGTTCACTTGTACCACACCTGCCTTCATTAGCAGCATGTTCAGAGAGAAGAGACAGAGATGAGAAGGAACTCAACAAACCGAATTGCAAAGAGATAAATCCAACTGCATGTCAGTGAGGGGAAATCTTAGAACCTCTTCAAAAGAAGGCTGGCATCTCTTCCCTTTCTGTCTTAACAAACTGACAAGTGTCTTGCTTGGCTTGAGCAGATATTTCAGTAATTATTCCAGAATTATGGTCCATTCTGGGGGTCAGCCACTTCTTTGTTGGCTACAGCTGAAAAGTTACCACTGAAGACTCTTAACTGGTTCTAAGATAATAATTTATGATGGAAAATAGGGCACATATCAAGAAATAGTGATATTACATTTTCCTCAATTTCTACATGGAAATAAGAAGTGGAAGAAAGAAAAGTTTAAAGCTGGGACACCTGGGAAGAAACATTAAATTTTTCCTAACATAAAGGAAATTATAGGCTATTTCAGTGACTTGGAAATAAATAAAAAAAATAAATAAATTAAAAAAAAAAAAAGGCATCTCCTTGAGAAATCCAAAACCTTACATTTAGGGCCCAGAAATAGCAATCTGAAACCCAGAATCTAGCAGAGTACGTTCATCTGCTGCAGCCTCATTACTTTGTAAACACAAGCTCATATTTTCACTTGCAGTTAAAACAAAAAACAAACAAACCAAACAAAAAGAAGAAAAAACTAACAAAAACCCTAAAACCAAAATGAAACAATACAAAAATCAAAACAAACAAAATCAACAAACCAAAAAACCCAAACCCAAACAAAATCATAATCTCAGATAAATCTCAGTTTAAACTCAAAATTAGACTCAGATCAACTTTAACATCTCAGCTTCAGGCAAGAAAAGGAATATTAGGTAAATATATAAGGGCACAAATTCTTGCCTGGGGCTTGTGCATAAAAATGTTTTTTTATACCATCATGCCAAATTAAAGGCAAGGTAAATGATGTAGGTCGCCCTAGAAGCAGGGAAAGCTAAGTCCCCATCCAGCAAAGCCAATTGCAACTCTTCATCTGCTGAGCTGAGAGGCTGAGGATGACATGAATGTGCTGAGTTTCCTTTTCCCCATGTGATAAATTTGAACTAAATAGTTTTTGACATTGTTTAGGACAAGTCAGAGACAAAGCAAGCCTGGTTTATGTCTTGGGCGTAGATAAGCAGGGTAACCAGGGGACAGCCACTAAACATCAACAAATTGCAAAGCAATCACAATGCCAAGACAAAGGTAAAATCAATTAGAGTGACAACTAAAGTGGTCAGATATCAGAGCTGAAAGCTTTGCAGCTAATAAATGTTCTCCTACATGATAGTAGACTGTAGCCTTCCAAACTTTCAAGCAAACCTCCTGCCCTGCCTGTGCTGATCTTGGAGTCTGCAGAGCTGCTCCTCTCACTTCTCTCTTCACTTCTCTCTTCTTTGGCCACAGTTATATCTGCACAACAACTTTTTTTTCTCTTCTTAAAGATGTTACTCTGTCATCATTTCTGGTTTGCCCAGCCTTGGCCTGTGGTATGTTAGTCTTGGCGCTGGCTGGGATTGACTCTGCCAGACTTGGAGGAAGCTTCTGGCAGCTTGCCACAGAAACCACCCCTGTACCACCCCCTGGTACCAAAACCTGGCCACACAAACCCAATAATAGACTCAGACTCTCAAATACAGTCTCCCAGATGAAAGAGGTACCTCCTTGAGAACCCTGTTCAGGCACTTAGACTTCAGATAGGGTGTGGATTTCTGAAAAACAGCAGCCCTCATTCAGTCTGCAGTTACATTGCTTCCAAGGGACAGCCACAAAAACGCTCTTCAGGTTCAGCTCCTTAAGGATCCTTGGCAAGTCACACATAGCTAACATTAGCTGAAAAATATTTCCCGCTCTATAGATGAGAAATCTAGTACACAATCAAATCAATTTTCTAACAAAGTATAACAACAACAAAAAAAAACCTAAACAAAACCTGAATCCCATAATGTTTCTAGTAAAAAATACGATTTCAATCAGTCTTTTATCTAAGCCCTACTTCTTATTTAATTCCTAGGATCTCTCACTCTCAGAACTTCTCTAAACGATGGATCAAAATGAATAGGTTTACAGACATGAAAATCCATTGTGGTTGTGATTTGTTTTGAATTTCCAACCAGGAAGGGTCATTTTATATCACACAGCTGATGGCCAGGGCATTCAAGCACAATGAATTTTTTAACAGACTCACACTCCATGTGTATTAGACCTAAATCCTCACATTAGTGGTTTGTGTTTTTTAAATGATTATTCAAAACATTAGGAAAACCTAAATGCTTTAAAAAACAACTGCCAATACTAAAACTTGAAAAAAGCTAGTGGTCAAAATGTAAGAGCACAAAAATGCATGGAAAATTCAATATTAGTTTAATGCTTTAATCGTGTAGAAAATTTATCTGAGATAATCTATAACACTTTAAAATACTTACAGGGTATTATTAAAACCTTTATCTTACACAGTTCACTTATCTCCAAATGTTAATCCATTCATATGTTGGTGACTAGTCAGAATTATGAGTAGTTGCAAGGTCTTAATTTGCTTTTCCAATCAGATATGGCATCTTATTTGGGCTGAGGTGAGGGGTTATTTTTATTGCTAGATGGGTGCCAAAGGTTGAAACGGGTACATGCATGAAGCATTGTACCTGGCTCAATAAACTGTGAAGGGTTTGGCTTCTCTCTACATCACATATGTGCCCTTGTCTACTTTTCCATTCAGTAATGTCTCTATCTAGGCAGTTTCTGCTTGTCCTCTGGACTGAATGTATTCCAGGTCAAAGACACCTCCTTTCCATGTGAAGTCTAATGCATAAGCCACTAGACAACCTTCCCTGCTTTAGATGTCCTTTGCATTTTTCTTGTTCTATAATTTGGTTCAGTAGTCGGTTTATTCTTAATTATGTCTTCCCTGCACTCCTATAATTAATCTTTTAATAACTTTTTTTTCATAGAAGTAAAATGACCAGTTCAATCTAGCAATACAAGATGTCTTTGGAACATGAGAAGTTACTTTAAAACTGGAAAATACTAATATTTTTTATTTACTTTAACTTAATTTTTGTCCTTCAGCTTTCTGAATTTCTAGATTCTATCTACAAAACAGTAAAAGTCATAATTAAATGTATTCCATACATGTACATATATTTCATGTTACATATGAAAAACTTTCTTTTAAATGTTTTACAGCCATTACTATAGGTCTGTCTCTCAAGCTTTCAATGTTAAAACTAGACTGCAGTAAACAGAAGAGGGAATCTTATAGAGGGAAAACACTCGTCAACTGAGTGTCCTAAGGTGACGTTAGGATGCCTGTATCCCCATTTGTGTGTGTTATTTATGCTGAGACAAGATAACATACAGAATCACTCTTCTACCCACCAAGGTTCTGCAGAATAAACTTTTTCCTCCAACCTTTCTTTCTAAGAAGTTTTAGATTTCTCCCAAGCAAGAGTAAAATCTGAAGAAGCTGCTGTGGACTGCCAAGATAATTACCCACAAGTACAGGCAAGGTTCCTCCTCTGCTCCAGGGTACCTTCTTCCCCCATTGCCCGCTGCACCCGCACGTCCAGGGATCAGCTCTTGCAAGGCATGTTCGGGCTTTGCCTAGCAATGAAAGTACCTCCTCCAGACAGAGAATTGGCCAGAAGAGCAGGCAGCTGCCAGAACTGCTGCCTGTTCTTCTCTGCTTTGGAGCTCAGGATTATTTTTTTACCTAAGAAATACTAGTACATGAATCTATGTATGAACAAGATTAGAATAAACACACCATGTGCTCTGTCAGTTCTCTTACCCCAAGTTTGTTGTGTCCTTTGATTTAAAGGGAACTGCTAGGTCCAGTGTGGTTTTTACAGGTCTCTGTTCACAAGCAGGTTTGTGCTGCTGCTGCCTCTTGGTGACCCTGTAGTTCTGAAGCTAATTTATTTGCTTTAGTCTTGCACCTTCAATAGTCTAAGAATGAAAGCTCCTTGAGCCACCGACTTCTCAGCCAGACCATGTACATTCTATGACAACACCCCAAACACCAACCTGCCAAATAAAAATAAATTGTCCTGACATAAATGTTATGGAAAAAACCTACTAGCTCATAGAACACCTTGTTGTTACAATGAAGAGTATCTTGTTGTTACAATGAAAAATATCAGCTGCGTTGCAGCTTGCTTTTTTTTACTTCATCTCTGAATGATAAAGGCCCAGGAGACTGATTTCTTCCTGAAGAGCAGAAAGGTCATTCTATGAACTAAAAGCTGTGAGGATTGGATATGCTAGGGCTATATTAGGGTTTGGTTACTGGAAATATTAAATAGACACTTAATGACACAGAAAAAGTTTTGAAACTTCTTTTACAGCATTTGCAAAGGGGTTCCATGAAATTTAGGTACCTTTACATATTTGGATACATTTGTAAAAAAAAATGTGGTGATGTTGTAAACATCACATAGACAGTGACCAAGACAAAAAAAATGTGTTTATTAAAGAAAAGACAGAAATGTAGGGCATCCAGAAACTGCAGGGTTGATAAAAAATTGAACGACAAGATAGAATAAAAAGAAGAAGGTGAGATAAGCATTGATGATTAGGTGGAAGAGAAAAAACTATAAAGAAGTCATAGGCTCCAACATGGCTAAAACCTATACATAGATTTATTTTTGAAATGAAAGCCTGGCAAAGAATGTCGTAATGTGGAGTGTGTCAAAACCCATTGACAGAGGAACTACAACCAAAACTAGATTAAATAATGCAACAGGTACCTGGAACCTGCCTAAAAAGTTTGCTGAGGGTCAACAACATTCTCTGCAAAACAGTTTAGACTGCAGAGGTGGAAGAAGAGAAATTCAGTAGCTAAAAAGATTAGAAAGTCCAGTGAGATATTCACCCCGAGAAACAATGTCCAGCCAGCAAAATCTGTGTTATATGATGACATAGATAAAGACATATGTTCTCACTCTAGATTGCAGTGTAATATTGGAACAACTTGACCTCATTTTAAATGAGCTAGCTCAGGTACTGGAAGCAATGGGAATGCTATGCTTCTCTGCAGTATTTATCCTGCAAGAGCAAGTTCTGTGGGTGGCTTTCTTCTAAGGAGTTTGCTTGCTATTTGCTTATCAAAGCAATGTAGTTCACTGAAAGCCATTCCCAATATCTCTGCAGTCTTTAAATGGTACATGTACCCAGATGTCACAACTAATGTAAGACTGAAACAAATGCTATTGAGACTATACTGCCTGTTTTCTATCTGTTAAGAAAAAGGTTCATGAAGAAATTCTACTAAGATTGCAAAAATAAGAAAATAGTGGGAAAAACTATGTGAGGGCAATATCAGCTACCCAAAATGATTGTCTTTGTTGAGGGCTGAAAATCACACAGGCAAATGAGTGGCTCAGTTACATTCTGTGAAAAACATTTCCTGGGAGAAAATGGTCTTTGGCCTGATTTCACTTCTCACTACCAACCTCTATAACACAGGTGAATTTGAAGTCATTTCAGGCTCCCTGTAGGAATTTCAGCTTTACCTGGAGTAACTCTAGAGCAAACTTAAAATGTACAGATTCCAAGGAGGAGGGACCACATCTTTCTGCCAAGGCTAGGCACCACTGGCATGAAGGCAGATCTCTACTTTATCCCACCAGGGAGAAACAAAAGGAGATAAAAGATAAGGAAGTCTGGAAATATCAGCTTGCTAACTGGTCTTACACCTTACTTGCATCAAAACATGCCAATGGATTATTTCTAGATCCCTGGTCTGTGGGCTAGCTCCATTAATTGAATCTGATTTTATATTGGATGGACCAATTTAGTCCTTAATACAAAATAGCAGGACATCTACTTTGTAGGCAGATGTCATTGTCAAGGGCTAATCAAATCTGCAGTAATCTGGTTCACATTTATGTTCCCCTTCTAGTGAGCCAAAGCATTTTTTACTTGACTGTTAAAGAATTTTTTCTCTAGGTTGAAGTAAAGAAAAAATTATACTTCAATTGCCTTTAAGAGCCTTGCATTGCTTTATCTTAATTAGACCTATAAAAAATTCCTTTTTAACTATATTTTCTTCTGTATTAGTGAGAAATCTACATTGCTACAGCAAACTAGTGTCCTGGTGCAGCTCAATTTTGACTTGCAATTAAATTATCTACTACTTCCGAAAGTAACGTCTTCTAAACATATTTTTAGATAGTTCCATAACAAATATACTGGAAAGTGCCCTCACAGTAAGGTTTATATTGATGACAAGAATAGGAGAAAGGATCAACATGAATTTCACTCTTTGTCCTCAGTATTTCCTGCAGCCCTGCAGAGACTTATGAAAAATTGGACTTGAGCCAAAAATGTGTCCTCACAGCCCAGGCAGCCAAAGAAGTGTGGACTGCATCAAAAGCAGTGTGCCCAGCAGGTCGAGGGAGGTGGATATCGTCCCCTCCTCTTCTTTTGTGAGACTCTTTCTGGACTACTGTGTGTGGGGACCCCAGCATAGAAACCACTGCTGGAATGAGTCCAGAGGAGACCACTAAGTTGATCTCAGGGCTGGGAAACCTCTGCTATGAGGACAGGCTGAGAGAATAGGGGCTGGTCAGCCTGGAGAATAGAAAGCCTGGAGAATAGAAAGCTCTTCAAGCAGCCTTCCAGTACCTGCCATCCCTTGGAGATCTTCAAGACCATGTAGGATGGGGCTCTGAGCAGCCTGATGTAATGAAAAGTCCCCTGCTCACATCAGGAGGGTTGGAATTAGATGATCATTATGTCTCTCCCAACTCAAACCATTCTGTGTCTATGAATTTCTTCCCAGCAACACACAAAACTTGTGAAACTACTCTTCTGCAATTTAAAATAGATTTTGTTAATTTAAATAGCAGTTTATGGTGTAGTCAGTCATTCTGGAAAGAGGGAAGTCTTACCTGTGATGTCCAACATGGTAAAATTCAGTATAAATAGATAAAATTAAGGAGAAGCAGAAGAAACTGAGTATCAGATCTTAAAATGGAAAATGACAGAGTAATAAATTTCTGTCACACAAAGGTGTATGTACATACAGAATCATAAAATAATCAGTCTCTGTAACGTTTTCATTCTTTCCTACAGCACAAGAAAATTTTACCATATAAGCTGCCATGTGGACAGTAGACATCACATTATTACATACACAGCTAACTCACAAAAAATTGGATCTAGAACCTTGGGTGAATTCTATCCCTAGCTACATTTTCTTGTTATATTAAAAAGCAATTGAAAGATGAAAGGAAGCAGCAGTGCTATACAGCTAACTTAAATCCAAATAGTGGTTGTCTTTCAAAGAAACCTAAAACTTTAATAATTATAATCAAAGCAAGGCTAGAAATACAAACCAAGAGAAAAGAAAGAAATAAAACAGGGAATTATGAAAAAGGAAAAGTCAGGAAGAAAAATAAAAGAGGGGAATAAAGGAGAGTGAGGGCTAGAGAAAGAATAGAGGGGATCAGTCAAATGGATGGGCAGAAAATAGGGTTGGAGACAGAAAAGGAAAACACAGAAGGGAGATGAAAAAGGATAAGACACAACTAACCCATTTATTATAATTAATCCAATTTATTTCAAAGCAATCAAGAATTATCTGAAACCCCTAGTGTATGGTAATCATACTCACTCATAACTCAACATTGCTTTTGCATATTTTTAAAGGCAAAGACCAAAACAATTGTTCAAGGTGCAGTAAACCAAAATAGCCTACAGGTTGATGACATTAGTATCCTATTTTCGTGAAAGCTCAATAAATTCAGCATCTCCATGGGAAAACATGAAAACAAAGGCATTTGTTTGATTAATTACGTCTGCAAAAGTAGTCAAATTTTGCAAAACTCTGTCAGTAAAAAGATATCAGGTTTTAATACCCAGCTGCAATATGACATGAGAATGTTGTTATTGTAGCAAAAGGAGTCATGACAAGACATATACTCTGAGTTTCTATTTTTACACTATTTCTATTAAATCTGCTTTGTAGATAGTTGAAGTAAAATTTGTGTCAGCATGGGAGCATTGATGACTGCAATCTGAATTGAAGAAATCCTGATACCTTAGTTTGAAGGAAATGTTACAATATCCATTTCATTCAAGAGGCCTTGTATTTGTCATTTGCTGTTCCTTATTCTTAACCTATAGCAGATTCTCTGAAATTGTTTTATGTAGAAAGAAAAAAAAAAAGATCTGTGAAATGTTATCAGCTCGTAAACAATTTGCTGAATGAAAATATAAAATGGGTCTGCTGAGTATAGGCTATTTCTGCATTTTGTTCCTGAAGTTATGTAAGAAGGCAGTTTATAGCTAAACAAGGTATGTCCTTCTTAGCAATTATATGCTGCCATAATCCTGTTTGCTGGGGAAAAATCTATTTTATGTGGAGAAAAAGAATATGTAGGCATGTACACTGATGGCATATAAAACATCCCAATACACAACATACTACTAAAATCAAGTTGCCATTTTGAGTTTATAGTTTTCTCACTAGCATTCACTTCACATTTTTATATGAGACACTATGTAAATTCGAGTTTGTTTCACAGTGTTTGTGAGAAGAAAGATCCAGACTAGCAAACAAGAGACACATAAACACATTTTAAAACGTGATCAAATTTGCCAGTAGAATAGGAATTTCTCATCTCTGAAATTTAGTTGGTGTGCCCATTTTAGACAAGGACCTCTAAGTCATTCTGTTGAATGTCAGAGACTGATACTTAAATAATAGGGTCATGTCTAAAACATTTTTTCAGCTTTTCAGAATACACAGCTTCACAGCCCTTTAGCAAGAGATGGTTCCATGTTAGAAGAAACCTTTTTCAATATACTGTCAGAATTTCATTTCTGGGAAAGTGCAAAAGTGCATATTCTGGTACGTTTCAAAGTGCAAGGGAATTATTCACAGTAGATCCTGGGGCTTGTCAAATTCTTATGTCTGTCTAGCTATATAGAAATTTTTTTATTTAGCCCTATCCTAATAGAAAAGAAACTCCCTTGCTTCTACTCCCAGACAACTGGGACAGGAAACACCTGACTCTGCATGGGTGCGAAGAGGTCTGAGTACCAATCACAGGAGTGAGGCTGCAAAGCTCAGGGCATTCAAATGGGCAGATGGATGCAAACAACTGAAAGACCAGGGATCAGAGACCAGCTGCTGGGTTGTTTGAGTGGCTAAGGTCAGCAGCTGGAGTGTGCATGTATATATAAATATGTGTGCATGTATGTATATATGTATATGTATATGTATATGTATATGTATATGTATATGTATCTGTATATATATGTATGTATGTATATATATATATACACATACCACTAGCAGACTCCAGTCCTGATGAGCAGCAGGAGAGCAGAGGAGCACCACTGGGCAGCCCACACTACTCATGTTTACACAAGACCTATACATCCATGTAGGTGCAGGTAGGTCCCTCCTTTCCATCTGTGCTCACCCAGTGCCTGTGTGCACACAGATGTGCATGACTATCCATAATAATGAACTCAGCCTTGCTGCTGGCTGAACCTGGCCACAGGGAACCACAGCAGTCCCACAGCTTTGGGGTTGGTGAATACAGCAGCCACTGTGCTGCTAGAGATGCTGTCTGCAGAAGTCCAGAGCATACCTTGGGAATTTCTTGCCACCTGATCACAAGGTTTTCAGCCCAGCTCATCCTACTCAGGATTGCATGAGCCCTGCTGAGTGCAGTGGGGTCACATCTTGAAGGAGGACATTGCCACAGTCATCTCAGGTAGATTACTGAGGGGTGACAGCTTATGAATGCTAACATCCAGGTCTAATTAAGAAATTCTAGATAATTTGGGACATCTAGTTCCCTGTTTCATGTTTTGTTAATGAAAACAAAACAAATTCTTAATTTTATTATTTATTTCAACTGTTTCACTGGCAAATCTCTACTGAGATAAAACAGCCAGTATAAGGGGGTGTTCTAAGAAATACATGAAGAACATGCATTCATATTGATATCAGAATTTTTTTTTAAATTAATACTTTAAAACCCACAAATAATTTTTAAATTTAGACTATAGAGATAAGAATCTTGTAAGCAATCTCTGAAAATAAGGCAATTATAGACATGAGATCAGCAAATTACTTACTTTCCTCAAAGCAGCAGCAAAGGGTGAATCTGAGATAAATCAACAAAAAACCCACAAGGAACCTAACAGAAATTTCACCCCAGTCAATGACTTAATATTTCTGACATTAAATCCAAAGTAATTATGTTTCATTATCTGAAATTGTTGTAGGTTTATAGAAATATTTATTTGTGACAATTATTTTAGCTAATAACCAGAAAATCTTATTAGATTGTTAAGTCCATCTGCCTTCAAAAGCAGCATGCTTTCTACTGGCAAGGGGACAGATCAGATATTAAACTAATAGTTTGCTCTTAGCCAAAAAGCAGGAAAAAATATGTGTTAGCATATAATTTTCTTTATTGGAGACACTGCAGTTCTAAAAGAATAAAACAGGACTATTAACAGCATCTTGTCTTTTGTGCAGTGCATTTTTCTCATCTGCTTGTTTGGGTTCTTTTTTAAAGAAAAAGCCTCATAGATACACTGTGAATACTCACCTCACCTTTATTTGACAAATAACCTTGACAATTATTCATGGAACTTCACTGAAAAGAGACTCTGAACTTAAAAGGCGCTCTGGGCTATAGAAACACATTGGTATTTTCAGTCTGTTAACTGACAGTCCCATTGCCTGGCTAAGGCCATGCATTAAGAAACAGCTCTCTCTATGAAAACACACCCCAGCCCTTTTTATTTTTTTATGTATAAATGCCATCTATTTTATAAGATATAGCTAACCATTGTGAAACCACAACAGTATTAATATATTTTCTTTCACTTCCCATTTTTATCCAAGACATTAAGAAATTCTTTACTCTTGCTCAAATTAATTTCTTTCCTGTTCCTGGGCCCTCAGCTCTGTTCTTTCCCTAGACAGATCTCTCAAACACTTGTGTCCATAATTAGCACTTAACTTTTCCCATCTTTCTCCTCTCAACCCACTCTCCCAATCTGCCCTGCTTGCTTCTTTCACCCTTCCATCTCCCCTGTTGTCAGCGCTCTCTTGTCCTTTTTTTCTGTGCCTGCCAAAGGTACCCCTTCACCATGTCTGTGCTAACAATTCCAGTTACTCTCAATGGAGAGTTTCTTAAATAGAAATCAATCCCTGAGTCTATTTTACATGTCATAGAAGAACTGATGGTGAGAAGAATGGGTTTTCCCTTGATAATTTTCATAAGCACATACTTCTCTTCATTTACTGAGCATGTTATATTAACAGGAATAGCTATTTCTCCAGCAGATGTTACTGGGAGTTTCCAATCTAAGATTTTGATGAGAAATGTAAAACAGTCCAAACCTCAGTAAATGTGAACACAAGCATACATGATTGTCTCAAAAGCAGAGCCTCTCTGTGAGGGTTGTTGACAATCTGGAATTTGGTTAGCCAAAGTTTGAGCTTGTTTTTTTCCCGAACTAAGGGAATTGTTTACCTTAGGGCAATTTTATACACCAAGCACCACAAATTCTCAGACTGAAGTAAAAAAGAATTTTTCTCTTCCTTCTTCAACCTCTGTCTTTTTCATCATTTCTGGGCACAAAAAAGCTCTTACCATAGCTTCTGTTGTACCAGAAAGACAGAAGGAACTACTTTGCTTTGCCTTTCAAGGCAAGAGCTTTAATCAAAATCCCTGCTGAATGACACTGACCTGATAAACAAAGATCCTGACTCACTAATGAAATGTCTTGAAGCACTCCTACTGAGGATGAAATATTCCCATAAAACTGCAGAGAAAAGAACCTTGCATTATATTTTGTACTTTCAATAATGAGAAAATATACCAAATATATGAATATCCCTGTGATCAACAGGACAAAATATGGAAAAGTTATATTCATGTAATTCCTCTTGATTCATCTCTTCTGTGCTAATTGTTTCCTGGGTGTGTCAGCCCATCAGCTCTGGATTCAGAATAGCTTGACCATGCACTATGATGTTGATTTGTGTGACATCACTGAATAAAGAATCTGAGAATTTGAATGCTTTACAGTTTTCTCTGGTGAAAGAGGGAAGTCTGTTTTTTTCTGAGACTGATGAGGTGGGATGGAGGAACAATTATATTGTGTCATTCCTTTTTCCACTGGCAGTAATGCTCCATCCACCTGTGAATACCATCCAGTGTAACTTCTTTTTTTTGTTCAGGATTTCACTGTTCCTAACTCCATTCAGAAGTGAATTGGAGAATTTATTCTCACCATCTGTCTAGTTAGAGAGCATTCACTATCTTGTACTACTATAGCTGTGGAGAAAATGTAATTTAAAATGGCTTTAACTCCAATTTATTTTTCTCTAGCTGTCAAACCATTCTCTTTCAGGTGCTAATGAGAATAGTGAAAGCAACTATTTCCACTAGCTGCTGAATCCTGAGCATCAGGTAGTTCTATACATCTAGTCTTCTCTGTAACTAACAGTAGCAAATATAGTAATTAATTGGTACTTTGCCACTTTTTCAACTTCAGGGCACAGAACTATTAAAAAAAAATTTTAAAAAAGTCTTACAGCTTTTCTTCTTTTGTTTGGATTTTAATTTTAGATCTCTGTAAAAATAATATTTATCTGACTAAAACTAGCAAAGAATCAGGGCAGAAGTAGCTTGGGTTATGACTGGCATAAAGAACAACTGACTGGTGTGACCATGATGTGAAGTATTTGATACTCTGGAAGAAGCTTTTCTAACAGAATAGTAATTGAGTCAGCACTCCTTGCTTCTCACTTCTTGTTTATAGTGTCTCTTGTTACTTGATAGGTGAGACAGAGCAAAAGGGTTTCATTGAATACATGGTACATTTTAGAGATCATGTTTGAAACCCTTTCTCTTTTCCATTTCTTTGCTACTGACATATATCAGAACTGTGATCCAAATTTCAAAGCTGGTTCATTTTTACCCAGCTGCTACAACTCAGTAATTGACAGAAAGCTGCTGCTTGTAACTGTGCTACAGTTAAAAGCACTATTTTGTAAAGAGCATTTTCACAAGAAAGCAAAGCTACTACTCTAATTGAGTTTATCACTGACACCAATGACAATTTATTTCTACTTTGAAGTCAGCATGTAAGATCTACTTCAGGGAGAGCTGTGAAACTTGTTAGTGCTAGAAATCACTTTTCTTTAAAAGAAAGAATTGCCTTGAATCTCTCTGTTTAAAGACTTCACTACCACCACACCACAATGACCAATGTTCACAGGCCAGTTTTTTACATGGTTTATCACCTCCAAGAATCTCAGCTTTGCTTTTCAGTCATAAGTTTGTCTGCCTCATCATGTACTTAAAAATGTCTTAGGCATCAGTGCTAGCTGGTTCCTGCCTTATTCTCCCATCACTAGTACCTTTATCATATAGGTCTACCCACTTTGAATTTCCACTTATGCTGTACATAAGTCCCAAAGTACATCTTATGAACGCTTCGGAAGGTCATAAAATATTACAGAGCAGTATCCCCAGGGTGACATGGACAAGATTGCCAATTATCACTATCCCAGAGAAAAGAGCAAACATGACTTCATTCAATACAGAATGCAGACTTCTCTGCTTAGAATTAAGAAGAACATGCAGAGACATTAACAGTGAACTACTTAAAATTGCAGACCAAGTCCAAGATCCATTAAACTTGATGGATAAGCTCTTGGCTGATGAGTTTTGACAAAACTGCTGTAAATTAAGAGCTTCTACATGTCCAGCATGAAGGAAAAAGAGCTCAAACAAAGGTATTCAGTCTAAAGATTTTTAGCAAGCATCTCTGATGTCTTGGCAGTGAGATAGAATGTTTCCAGCCATAGTTGTGAAATTGTTCTGGTCTTATTCCATGATTATTCTATCATGAATACATTTGTCACTTCTGCTAAAGACCTGCTTTTTTCCAATTTCCTCAAGACTGAACAGGATATGCATGTTATTTAATAGTCCTCCATCTACTGTAACACTCATGTTTACATCTAGGCATGCTAATCAACAGGAAATAAATCAAGGTAAAGATCATCTATACAAGCAGTCTTCTCTATGATGTGAAAAAGGTGATGCGTATTTCCTGGCATATTCAAAGGCACCTTTTATTTTGCAAAGTATGGACAAAAAAGGCATTAATAAGGAGTGAATTATTTTGCATTTTGAGAACAATATATACAGAAAAAGCATTCCTATTAGTTATTCTAATCATCTTTTATGTTCCAAGATACAAAATGCAGTTTCATGTTCAAAACAAGTTTTAGCAAATGGTTTATGTGACATCAACATAAATGCACAGCAATACACTATTTAAACTCTAATGTGTCTTAAGTGTTGCTTCAAAAATATTTAAACAAATCTTTTCTAACTTTTTAACACCATCAACTATATGTCCTGTAGAGTTTAAAAATATATCACTGACAATTCCTGTGTGAAAGAATAGTAAGGTCTTCTATATCCTGTTCAACAAACCTTTGAAGGTTTCAGAAGACACTTTAAGGAATTTTATTGCAGTCAAAACTGCAAATTAACAATGTATATTATTTCTGTTGCTTTGTGCATCTTGGAACTTACAGACTGGATATTTTGGATATTTCCAAAAGCACAATGCCATGATATATGATTTTACCATTTGTCCTCTTTGTAAACAGAGAAAGGCCCCAGGGAAGGTTATGCCATCTTTTACTACTCACAGCCTTGGAATAAAAATTTATCTGGTGCAATTTTATTAACTCTATACTATTTTTCTAGTTCTATTGTCAGATGCAGATTGAAAATTATAGACAAAATGGCAAAGATTTCATAAATATAGTACTCCATTGAAAACTTTAGCAGCAGTTTTCCATCCTTGGGTAAGCAGACAACAAATTCCCCTGTCTCCTGTCTTGCCCAGACACATTCAAATCCTTCTACAGGGGTATCTTCTCAAGGCTCTTGATTAAAATTAGCAACCTATTGATTCCAATTATTACATGTCTACAGCTCATCCTTTCAGTGTTTAGGCTCAATAGGTCATGTCAGCCTGGGATGTAACTCCAAAGAACAGGAGATTAGCACTAGCCATGGTATGGAAAAGAGCTCTCAGGACTGCTACAAGTTGCACATTGTCAGGTTTTGTCTGCTGTTCACACGCAAAGCATGCTAAAGTACCCAGCTGGCAACTGTCAGACAGGTGTATTTACTGCACCTCTTTAGTCCTTCCCAGATCCCTCCCACAAATATTTAGTTTGTAAAAAGTTTGGTTCCTACATCTGACATTTTCATTATGTAGTGCTGGTTATGACTAAGCACAACTTGTCTCAGACTTCTCCATTTATAACATAGAACAGAGCAGCCACAAACCCAATCAAGCCAGCAAATTTGCCTATAATGTTAATGTCTGGCTGTAAGCACATTTACATGTGTTGTTTTCATAAATACAGTTATATTTATTTGTATTTTAATAAATCATAGTTACGAATATTACCAAGGAAGATGTTTAAGTCCAGGTCCTACCTGAAATTTTGAAGAATTTCTTCACGCAAATCCATTTAATAGTTTCCACATAAGGAACAATATTTTTTGCCCTCATTTGTAAATTAAAAATTAAATTCTTGAATTGTCTGACTGTATATCCACACTTTTATCATATAAAAACTCTACACTCACATTCAGAAAATCAGAATGCACAAGCGTAAAGTAAAAATGAGGAATTTTTTTTTTACTTTTGCATGGAATAGATTTTGGTATGTTTTTCTTTGAGGTTTGTGATCAAACCTATTTGCACCCCATTAATCATGTTTTGCCTGGAAAAAGCCCCACACATAAAATAATTCTGCTAGATCTTTCACTTTTGGGAGCAGATTTACCATGATAATTGAAATATGCTCATTTCCAAGTAATTTCAGATTTCCTTATGAATATTTCACACAATGCATCAGATAAAAATTCAGTGTGCAGTTATATAGGGCATGTCAAGAGGGACCATGTTTTATTCTTGCCCCTCAAATATTAGTGAATACAGTGTGTCAACTAACCCCTTGTTCATTTAGAAGCAAGACTCTGAGAAGCAGTCTGCATTGCAGAAAGCTTCAGCAGAAAATTATATAAGCAGAGATGATGGTTGAAGATCTCTTTAGAATGAATTTGACTTTCAGATACTCTCAGGAAATAGAACATCACAGAGCAGTAAAACACAAGTAAGTTTTACTGGAGCAGCTATATATTTAAACTTGATGAGTTACCATTGCATAACACCTTGCTTCCAATTGCACCATACATTTCAAAGCTTGGCTGTGTACTTCACATTTAAAAAGTTCTTTTTCAAGCAAAAGGGATCTTTCCTTCTTTTTTTTTTTTCCCTTTATATTTATGCCATGTTTCCTTTCATCTTACAATGAAATTCCTTCAACACAAGCAAGAAAAGCCTCCCCTTAAAACTCATCTCTCAAATTTTAGTATTCATTCACACTCATTAAGAAAAAAGCAGATGAAATATTATCTCTGAAAATATCAAATAGGAAATATCTCCTTCCTTAGATGGACTCTTTTCAGCAAATTGATTTTTAACTCACTCTCAAAAGCCAAATAATTTACTATATGTTTGAAATTACATTGTCTTACTTAAGATGTGAAAGGGATTTTGGAGGGTTTAGAAGTGACTTTAGTATAGTAACTCTCATATATAGTATTACCCTTTAATGTTTCAACCAAAGCAAATGGCATTGAAAGACTACTACCACTATGAAAAGCAACTAATATTGCTTCTTATATTTTCTTTCATTATTGTTATAAGTTACACTATAGTCAAATGGCTTGCATATGACAATTAACCAATTTTTAAGAAAATGCAGATTATCATGACAACTAAAATCACATGTAAAGACAATTGTCTGTCCTGTGAATTAGCTCCAGGTCAGGGTCACATTCCTGATTAATATACTGATCCAGTTTCTCTTTTCCAAGACACTGAGATTTCAAATCAGATTTAAACCAAATAGATTTTAAATTTTGAGTGCAGGATGCCCCTCTTTACAGCCAAGCTGAAGAATAGAACCTCGGGCTGTAGGAAAGATCATTCTTTAAGGATTCCCACTATGGAAGTTGTCTTTCTTGCCTTCCCCTGTCTCTATCTTTAGCCATGATCTCCTTAATCTCTTGGCCCAGCAAAAAAATAATTTGAGTCTTCACTTAACTAATACAACAAAAAAGGTGAAGAGTTTTATGAAACTTCTCACTCTTGAGATATGATTTGCAGCAATGCTACCAGGAAAGAAATGGGAGCCTCTGACCAAGTAGAAGATCAGAGAAAAACTGTCCCCTTTTAGCAGTGACAGACATGACCAACAGGCTGTCAGCACTCTCTGTCTATTCAAAGTGAAACCACACAGTATACAAGAGAAGCAACTGTGAAATAGCAGGAAATACATGGGTTTTTTTTCTTTTCTCTAATGGAGAGACAACAGCTATTTGAACACAGGCAAATATGGTCTTGAAAATATTTTCTTGTTCTGTTTAATAGCAAGTAGGTAGGCACAGTAATGTTGCTGTCCTCATCATTCAGCAAGACATCATTTCTTATTTGAGTTTGGATCTTTGAGCCAATTTATACAAAATTGTTCCATAAAAAAGAGCAACCCTTGCTAAGTAGGAGACAACAAAGCTGACAAAAAAAGTTGTCATGAACTCCATATAGTGTCTTAGGAGTTCCATTGAGAAAGGGGTTACAGATATCTCTAGTTTACCATGCTATTCTGTGAAATTTTGGCAAAGACTACTGGTATAGTAGCTATTAGGGTCCTGCTATAAAGTGAACTTCTTCAAAAGGAGTTATCTAATGAACACATAATATCTTTCCAGTATGATGCTCTTGTGATAATTATGGCTTCAAATACTTCTGTAATGTAAATATTGGGCAGCTGTCAGAACAAAATCCATAATTGTAATAAGCAATCTTTGGTTTGCAGGTTAGCATGACTTCTGTTAAGTATAACATGATTAAGGAACATTTTTCTCTTTTTTCTTTTTTAGAATACTGTACTTTTGGTGCTCTTGTCAGTCTCCAACAGAAAATAAAATTACATAGCTCAGAATATAATTTTATGACTGGCATTATAGAAGCATCCATCCTGTCTTGGGCTGCTCTGCCTTTCACACTCCACACATCAAATTTAGCTACAAATTTACTCTATTTTCACCGATACAAATTTCCCTAATAACAAAAGATTTATTTTGCCACCTGTTTCCATATTCAGTATCTTAATTTGGAAAAGCAACAAGCTGCAAAGAAACAGATTGCTTTAAGCAACACAGGGATGGAAATGGAATTTCCCATTAGAACTTTAATTGTTCATTTCTTCAAAACATAAGCTAGAGAAATGTGAAATAAAAGCCTCAGGCATGATTGACCATAAGGCTGATACTGAGTTCTAAAACCTGGACTTGAAGTGTAAAACTTCATTATGTAAATAGATTCTTTCAGGTTCAGCAAACAATTAACTACTACCAAGACCAGGCTGCTGCTCTGATGTGTGAAATGTGACCAGCCTACAGAACCACTGCTCTCCATGTGATGGTAACACCTACTCAAGTAAACTTTAACATTTTTATGCTTTATTGCAGCAGTACTTCCCACAGGAATAAATTACACACCGTCCCCACAGTGCAGGGGTGGTAATCACTGATCAGCAGAATGTCTCCTCTGCATCCAACGTTTCTAGTACACAGAATAATCAGTGCTAGCATTAGTAGGGAACCTTGGCCTGGAGGACCTCAGGCCAGAGCACCAGGGATATTATTACAAGGTCTACAGGATCTCTAACAATTTTTGCAGGTTTGGCTTCACTTTCATACTGACACAAAAGGTTGCAAATTTAAGTGCACTGTAATTTCTCCTCAGTGCTATGCTGATTCTTGACATGCTGGCAGTGAAACTTTGGAGTATTATGCTGCTTTTCAAATGTGGGAACCATGGGAACTCCCAATACTTTTAATCCTGGGAGATGCTCAGGTACAAAACTCTGTGGATTACCAGGAAAAGTTCTGATATTCATGATTTGCTGTTAGCAAAACATTGAAACAGATACAGGAAGCAGAGAGTTATCCATGCCTGTCAGAGCTTGTTGTACCCCTCAAGCTGCAGATCCTTTAGCATTTGATAGAGCAATTGTAGGATTTGAACTGCAACATGCACTTATCATTCACCATCCACACGTAACACATTGAGTAGTTCACTTCCCAGAGCAGGTGTGGTACTCACAGACAAGGTTTGTTTTGGAAGCCTCCAATTTAGGTACACAACAAATGTGCTCCATCACCTCCTGGGATTGCAAAACATAACAGTCCAAAACAGGGTTTGTCCTTTTGGCAATTTTAAACCACATCCATGATAAGGACATCCAGTTGAGGATACTAGAGTGAATTCAATCAAAAATAAAAGCCTCAGGATGGAGCTAATGTGGTGGCCCTGGCACCAATGACTTCACCCTGTGATCTGTTCCTACTCAGCCAAATGACTTGCAAGTGGAGATACAGCCTCAGCCTTTGAAGGGGGTCATGGGACCCTGAAAACAGACACATTACATTGCCAATCAAAGAAGTCACATCCTCAGCTTTTAATGAGGATGCCTGTAGACTTCTCAGGTACTGGTCACTCATACTCCAGAGGATGATGCAGGTCCTGCATCCCTATCCAAAAAATCTAAGCATAAATATGTATTAATCTTCCTTACAAGTTATTGATAAAGAATTTAGAAGTGCTTACACACAACTTGAGGAGAAAGCAATATGAGGATTTTACACCTAACCCAATACAGAAGTGAACTTTTAATGTAGTCTTCTTGGCATCTGAGCTTTCGTTCTAATTATGGTTAATTCATAACTTAAAGAGAATGCTTTTTTTAATAATAGTGCACCACTGGACCAGCAAAATCAGTGCAACAGGCAGAAAATCATATTTCTAGGGGAAAGAAAAAGACAAATCTGCAATTTTCAGAACTAGCTTAAAATCTTTCTGATGTCTGTACATTCATAATCCCCCCATCAGATACTTTCCAAAATACTGCTCCATAATCGCATTAGGTAAAATAGTATTAAATAAAATTATTAAGCAAGATCTGTACAGAAAATTCATCATGGAACTTATGTAAGAATACGTTTACAGGTATATTATGCATAGATTAGCTGTAAAAGAAAGACTTAAATTCAGCCCAAATACTTGAGCTACAAAAGGAAATGTATCTCATCCCTTTTCTCATGTTTTCCATTTGTTTCTGTGAATCTGACACCTTCACTGGGGGTTGCTTTTCTGCCAGGGACTTCTCAGCAAGGTGAGTTCCCACAGCACGATTGTCTGATACAATGACTCTCACTCATTTGCTCCTTGCACTGACTTTGTGTGGGTTATCTGATTCTGCATGTTATCTGAAGTGTATACTGTAAAACAAGGTTACTATTTATCAGACCTTGGATTTTCAAGTTTTCAGCTGAATCACCAGCCACTTCATTTCTACTTGTGCTGTGGTAATCTGTCTTTTCAATAAGGCTTATTTTGTGCCATTTTTCTAGTTTCTGCATGTTATGCATTTCTTTGTGACAGTACAACTGAAATCCAGGCAATAAATTAGAGAGGGATTAATTCTTTTGTTAACATTTATAACAAAAAGCCAGCCCTCAGCAGGTCAGTTGTCTCTAGAGTAAATTAGGTTATAATCCATCAAACAGATGTCAGAACCCCATAAAAATAGGAGCATATGTGTACACTGACAAATTAATTATATGAAAATCATACAGATGATGACATGAGAACATTTTATTCTACCCTTAAGCACCATGTATGAAACATATTTTCTGAATTGCAGTTTGCCATATTTTACTGAATTTGTGATGATAAATAAAATTATCTGCAATTGGCATACACGTGGCAATGTAAGCACAGCACGTTCACTTCTTGTGATAATGACAGCATTTGCCAAGACAAGGCAAAGGCAAGCCAAGGACCAACTAAAGAAATTGGCTGCTCTCAAACTTTGAAAGAAAGAACTTCATCCTTTTGTGCACTCCCAGAGAGACATTCAAGTACCCATGAATTTTCTCTCTGATCCCCACACAAATGGAATCCAAGTCCCAGGCTGGAAAGGAGCTGTGCTGTGGGACACAAAAGGCTGAAAGATCAGGTTGCTGGGGTGTACCATGGCACTCATGCTACTTTGTGTAGTTCTAGTCTGATCCTCAGACTCCCAAAAGTACCTTGTTTAGTAGTTGAAAGAAAGAGCCAAGTGAACACCCAGCTAGAAGCTACAGGGCCCACTGAACACACAAAGCACTTGTAAACAGCAAATAGAATAATCTCCCTGAGTGGGCCCAGAAAAGGCAAAAAAGCCTGGAGCTCCTCACAAAGGGACTGTGGAAGTATTCAATCCCTCTCTGGATGCTGTCACATACTTTGCATCATGCTTATCTAGGGCACAATTAAAAATTCAGCTTACATAGTTTTGTAGCCATATCATGACCTAAAATAGGTGCCTAACTTAGGTACTAAGACTGCAACAGCACTAAGATTCAAGAGAGCAATGAGAAAATGCACTGTTCATCCTGCCATACGCTGGCTCCCTATGGATTCCCTCCGACTGGGCACTTCTGATAGCTACACTTCCTGTTTTGGACACCATAATGAATTTATTCCTTAATTGCATAGGGAATCAGGGTCTAGCACCCCTGGTTAGCAAATAGTCCAAATAATAAACCTAATCACGAGGTGGCTGTCATGCTGGCCACTGCAGTTATTTGCACCTGATGCAATGGTACAAAACCAGAAGTGTCACTTGTTATACCCATTAACCCTGCAAACCATGAACAGATTGTATTAAAGAGACTCTAAACACCACAGGTAATTTTAAGCAGTTTGCATCAAATAATTCCTGGCCTACATATTATTTTCAAAGTTAGTGATATCTCATGAAAATTATAGCATTAAAAGATTATATTATAAATAGCAGCTGCACAGAAGCATTTAAATTCTTTTTAAATTTCTATACAGTTCATTTCACTGACTTGAACTATTTACAGTAAATATTTTTCTGAATAATCAGGCAATGTCATAGAAAAATGCAATGGTGGTTAATAGAAAATAGAGACTCAGGCACTCAGGTGGGGCTCTAGACAACTGGCACTCAGCTGTAATTCAAAATTATATTGTGACTAAAAGGTTTGTTTTCCAGGAAACCTAAATTTTAGGTTTCCTGGAAACCTAAAAATTATTTTTAACTTTCTGTTTAACTAGAATAATATCACCTATGGCTGTTTTCTTCTAGCAAATCAGGTTTTGGTTAATAAGAGAGATTAAATCCATTTTACATGATGCTGTTAACAAAGGGTTTTTGACTTGTTTCTGTTTTAGGCTCCTTTTGAGGTCTTTAGTTTGTTCCATCAGAGTTGCTTTGAATTAAAACACGTGTACTCCACGAAATGCATGATAAAATCACCTGACACTTTCAAGAGGTTAAGTGGCCATGATCTGTGCACTGTATGTACTGCAGCTGGAAAAAGATGCAGTTTGACAGGGTACCTAATTTGCTGTGACATTCAAGTTTTAAGGGATATTCAAGGAGATGGAAGTCCTGGCCCTAAACATATCCCAATGTGTGCTGGTCCTCTGTCTGTTAACTTACTAATGAACCATGATTGAGTAAAGTAATGAAGAGTTTACAGAGAGCCCCAGGAAACCAATTTCCAATTTTGCAACCAGCAGGCTTTAACTCCACTGCAGTCTTTGCTAATTTTGTCTAGGAGGAGACTTGGATACTAAATGCCATTTCTGCTTTGTGAATCAGACAGACTTTTCCAGTCCCTGAATATTTACTTGCTAATGAAAGTCTCTTCTACAGATCCATTTTATTTCCATCTGTAGTTGTTAAAAATAGGCTGAATAACTAAAAAATGATTACTGAGAGAAATGAAATTATAATCACTGAAAATCAGAGGCACTATTAGAATCATGGTGAGAAGGAAATTTAAATCTTCAGTCTGATCTGGGATGAACCATGAAAATAGGTGTAAGAAAAATATAGACAGTTAATTTTGAGGGGGAAAAAATAATCAGTGTGAAAATCTTTTATACATAATGTCTCTGTGTGGCTGAAGAACCAGAGCTTCTACCTACCCTGCATACAAAACAGCTCCATATGCAGTGCACAGAATCACATTTGCAACAAAAGTGTTTCTCTTGAGCCAGTATCCTCAATGTTTGTCATACAAGTCAGTTGGAAAGAACCGTAAAATAGGAGAGGAATCAAATATCAAGAGAAAAGATACATTTCTAAGTACAAGTTTGTTACATATTTCTGTGCTGAACAGCAGGGTTTCTATAACCAGGTCCCTATAAATTGCAAAGGCCTCATGTTTCTTTTTTTTCTCAGTAAAACATAATTTTAAAACACGGTTTTCAAAGATGATAATACTAGTGCAACTTTTCAACAGTTATTTCCATAAAGAATAATGCAGAAACACTTCTGTATTATATCTATTAAAACAACAGCAAAAGTAGCCTCTTTATTTCAGCACCTTTTAACTGAATTAATGTAGTTCACATAAATTTACAATCTCAAATGCTACCCATCATGCAAAAGGGCTTTTTTCCTCCTATTTTCTCTTGATCCGGAGGATGTAATTTAGAAAGCTCACAACTTTTTCAGGGGATGTAATCTTGCAATCCTCAAAACAGCTTTGTCTGTTTTCTGTGCTTGTATGAGCGCAGGTTGAGATGATTTGAAGTCATAGAGCACTGTATATTATTTTCTTAGTGAATTACACTATTGTATTGACAGGGGAATGACTTGAGATATAATGATTAAAAAGTGCATGAAAGTGAAATTGTGCATTCTGTGGACAATGGAGTGAGGAGAAAGCTATAATCTAAAAGTCATAAAATGTGTGTTGGTAACTATGCAGCTCCTATGGCTGAATATGACTCATACAGCTCTCAGGAATTCTGGGTGCTGCTTTCGATTCTGCATTCTAAAGGGCACTTAAATATGGGATATGTTTTAACATTTCAGAGCCTCTCCAGAGTAAATATTTGAGATCATCACAAACTGCAATCTATCATTGAAAGAATCATACTGCATAATTATCAACCAGAAAAGAGCCCTTTGTAGTCTGGTTATGTAAAAAGTAAAAAAAGCATTACCAGGACAACATCAGTCTGGATTTCTGCCTCCAGTGCTAATATCTCAGGCAACCTTTTACTTATCTTAGTTGAGTGAAGAATTCTCTGTTACTTTAGGTCCTGATGGCATTGAAGCACAGTATTCCATTTATTATCTCCATGTACCTAATATGCATTCCAATTTCCCGACAAATCCTGATGGATCCATAATCTACACACAGTATTACTTATTAATACATCAGATTTTGCTTTCCAATCTTAAAACATAAACAAGATATTCACTAATGAACAGAATTCTATTAGAATCTCAAGAATCTAAGAGAAACACTGTTAGAAATTATAGAAATCTTCTTAAAGAATTTAAAATGTTAGGAAAACATATTCAGGCAAAAGATATTATGTTTTTCCAAACAACTAAACCACTGATCTATGTGTGTAGGCTGCAAAGGTGAAAGAACATAGATGGAAGAAACAAGACTGAAGGAAGGGAAACCTGAATCTCTCAGATTATGTCTGTTATCTTTCAGATGAAGTAAGGTAATCCATTTGTTTTAAGAGCCTGTAGAAGGCAAGTCCTTAGATGAATAAACATCTTAATTAAACAGATTAGTGCAAAAATTATCTTTGGTGATATAAAATTGACTCATTATTATGGAACTATAATTAATAGTTCCATAATACTATTAGTATATACTATTACTAATGGTTCCATAAAACTATCATTAATAGTTCCATACTGTAAGTCTTACTATGTCTATTTAGAAATACACAATTATTTAAGAACAAAACAAAAACAAAAACCATGAGTTTACTTTATATAGAATTCCAAAACCACTAATTGAAAATGCATTATGAAAAAGAATTCATGGCTGAAGTACTTTATCCAGTCCAGTAACAGAATCAATGACATTTGCAGCAATAGCTCTCTATTATTCACATTGTATTACTTGGTAAATTTAGCAGAAAGAAGAGGATGGGAAAATATGAACACAAAAAATATGAAAATAATGAAACTTTAATGTAGCACAAAAAGTGTGACAGATGTAATACCACAAAGAGTCATTAAATACTTCCCAGTCCATCTCTTTTTATCTCTCACATCCTGCCACCATCAATTATTCCCAAAGTTTCTCCGTGTTCTGCAAGATTTAAGGAAGCAAATTTAATTTATGGTTTTTTCTTGTTATCTCTCCACCTAAACTTGCTACTGACACTTCAAGATGTTGAACCATGTGATGCAAAATCTCCTTGAGTGGAGGAAAACATAAACATTTTATTACAAATGCCACAAGCAATTTTAGTATTTGTTTGTTTCTAGTGTTCACATCTTAAAAAAACATGTCTAAACAAAACAATGGTTACAGATCTTATCATCTCCTTATCACATACTTGCTTCTTGTTTTTATGCCCACAACATATTTAAGTAGAACTCATAGGAGTCTTTTTAGTGTGGATCAATGAAGATGAAAGAGTGCCTTGAGCAGAACTCATTTGTCCTTGTCAGCTGTGGATAACCAACTAATACACTTAAAATAAAGTTATACTGCAATAGCCTGATCTTATTAGGCTTATTTAAATTAATAAGTACTATGAGGTCTTTAAGACCTAATTTAAAGTTGCAATAGTCTAGAGAGGTGTACTGAGTTCACCAGTATCTCATACAGTAAACTGAAGTAGTCTAGCATATAGAATGAAATCTTCTTTTTTCCACAAAAATAAGTTGCTCACTCTGAAGACAAAGAAATGCCAAAACCAAATCAACTATCACTTAATTTTACGTATTCTTCTCAGCTCAAAATTTTTCCAATAAGTACAACCCATGAAAAAATAAACAATAAATAGTAAAATACTAAGAAACCTATTTTCATTTTACAGGTCCAGGTTATTCCAGACCAATTTATTTAAATATTTAGAGGGATGCATTATGGGGATTACATAAGTGCAAGATTAGTGTTAGTCCTATTTCCTCTGTGCAACAGAACTGTTACTTTCTCATCTTGACAGGCTCAGTTATGGACATTTGTGCTTAGTTTCTATTTCCATTTAAAATATACTATTAAAATAGCCATTCAAATGAGATTCAAGAACACATTACAAAATAATAGGGAACATCTTATTAGATAATCTGAAAAGAAAATCTCATCATAAACAAATTAATATTTTACCATCTGCTTCACATTTTTATTGCATATAGTCTTTTTTTAATGGCTTATAATTGGAATAAATTGAACTGGTTTTATGTGAAATAAATATCACAATTTTGGGAAATATATAGGGCAAATATAGCTATAATGAATTAAGATTCAAAATATGCAAAATATAAAAGGTACAAACGTACCTTATTCAATGCACAAAGTGATATACACTCTAAAAAATTTTCCTATGCAGAAGCTGCATGATTTTGAAGAATCAGAAAGATTCATGTGATTTACTCCGCTGGCAAATTTGAGATATATAGGAAATCAATGTCTGCTGCCTTTTTCAGCTAGAATGATATCCCAGATATTTTCAGTTCACAGGCTGGGATTTCACTATGCAAATCACATTTCTGGTCATGAGAGAGGGAGCAGTGATTTTCAACAGCAATTACACCAGATATTTTTGACTGAGGTGGCAAAAATAGACCCTTCTTAGGTTTCTGCAGTGCACAACAGGATCAGTTTCAGGAATTCCAGTACTGACTAGACTCCACTGAATAAAATATTTTCATACATGAATAGGAGCTTCATTTTAAGCATCCTAACCTTGAATAGAATCCAGCTCATTCTATACCACTCTACTGAACCTCTTCTTGTACTCTGTTAAGTGCCCTGGTCTGACACCCTGCTTGAGGTTGCATTTGTAAGCAGACAAGTCTCTTTAGTGGAACTGATGGACCTCAAGTGTTGAAGCTTTCCCCTCTCTTTCACTGCAACCACTTTTTGTTGTTTGTTTTTATTTTTTCTGATTACTCAATTTCAAACATGGTTTGTAAATGTTATTCCAGAATTTAACTGACTTGCCAGCTTTCTGACAACCCAGATTTCCTCAGCATAAAGAATACTTTATAACTTTCTGTTTTGAGTAATCCAAGAGATTCCTTACTCATCTGTACCAGCTGGAGGTTGTATAAAACCATCTAGATTAAACATAATTTCCTCAATTTTCATAGAATAGCAACATGAAATAAAAACATGTAGTCTTGTAAGTTAATAAAGCTCCCCACATCACTCCCCTTGCTGCTGTCTGCTTCACTGCCTTCATGACTCTCTTCCTTTCTCTTAAGGAGATGATAAGTATTGACATTCTCATGCTGTGCAGGGCTCTGACCAGGGCTAGTTGCCAGGTGGCCACCAAGCCTCTCTATCACTCCCCCTCTATTAACAGTGCAAGGGGAGAAAAAAATACAAAAAGTTCATGGGTCAAGATAAGGACAGGGAAATAATATTACAGGCAGAACAAACTCAACTTGGGCAAATTTATTTATTGTCAATAATGGAGCAAGAAAATAAATAAGAGCAAGTTAAAAAATTCTAAAGACCCCCAACATTCCCCCACCCTTCCCTTCTTGCCCTCTTCAGCTTTGCACTCAATTTCTCTGCCTCTTCACACTGAGTGCCCTAGCAGCATGGTGAGCAGGTGTTTCAGTCAGTTCATTCCACATCATCTCTGCTGCTCATTCCTCCTCCTGCTCTTTCCTCCTCCTGCACTTTTTGTGCTCCAGCATGGGGTGCCTCCTGCAGAAAACAGTCTTTCACAAACTTCTCCAATATAAGACCTTCCTACATGATGAACATCTTCAGGAATGCTTCAGCACAGGCTCTCTCTGTGAGAGACAGTCCTTCAGGAACACACTGCTGCAAGACCTCTGGCCCTATGGAGACAGGGCCAGAGGTCCAGCTGGGAGCTGAAACAGAATCTCTGCTCCTGGAGCACCTTCTGCCCTCATCCCCCACTGATGGCAGTGTTTCCAGACTCATTCCTCTTACACATTCTCACTTCTAACTGCTGCTGTGAAGCTTTTTTTCCCCACTTTCTTAAATGTGTTATCACATTTAAGAGTTTTCCCAACAGAACTGTTTGGCTCAGCTTTGGCTAGCAGCAGGTCCCTCTTGGAGGTGACTGGCACTGGCTCTGTCCAACACAGCTTCTGTTATCTTCTAACAGAAGTCACACTTGCAGCCCTTTCCTCTCCACTTGCCACATAAGCCCAATGCACACTGAAATGCAGACCACATATCTGTGGGTCCTCCTGAAGGAAATTATTTGTGCTTTGCCAATCTGAGAGCAGTATTCATCTCAGCAGTCCAGGATGTCTCTTTCTGAAAGGATTGAGCATCCCTATCTCTGATGGGGGCTGGAAACCCATGAGAGAGACAACGCTAGATGGACTTTTTTCTTACAGCAATATCCTGGAAAAGCAGAATGGTTTTTGAATTCAAGAAAGACTGAGCTGGATTTTAGAATATAAACTTCATTCTTAAGTGAAAAATACTCTATGGAATTATATCAGGTAAAATATGAATAGCTTCTCATTTTGTACCATGCTGCTCTTGGATGCTTTGGGCTTGCCCCATGAATCAAAGTTTGGTGACTTTGCTTCAGCTGCCTAACTCACAGAGTGTCTGAGATGCAACAAAATCTGCCCAATCTTCTCTGATCCATGGGATACTTTTCCCACCCTCCATGACTCCTGAAGCCTTTCTTCCCCCTCCTTCTCTTTCCAGTAGCCATGCAGTGATGGGTACTAACTGCAAGCACCCATCTCATTGCTGTGCCCCCCAGATTACCTCTAACTGCAAGCACCCATCCCATTGCTGTGCCCCCCAGATTACCTCTTTCTCATGTCAAGCCTTTCCTGTGACCTTCTCTCCTTGAGCAGCTGCTGTAAGAAAGAGCAACCATTCCTTCTGAGAAGGCCTCTGCCCTATCCAGTCCTCTTTCTCACAGAAATATTAAATGAAACTTGAGAACAAGGTAGATATGGTTTTGTCAGAGACCTATAGGATGTTTTTCTTCCTTTCTAATCTTCCTTACCATTTTCATTCTTTCTGTCAGTGTGGATGTCTCACAGCTTCTAACCTCTGTAGGATGTTTTGAGTCAGTTCTCTCTGTCCTTCTTGGAAGCTAACACAGAGTGATGTTTTATGCCCCCAAACAATGAACATTCATCACTGGATGGATGGAATTTTGGTTCGTTAAATAAACTAAGAAATATGAAATGAGCTTTTTAGTACTAATTCCAGACAGATAACTAAAGAACAGAGATGACATACAAATACTATCTTTCTCAAAGTTAAAAATGATCCCAGATAAAATCAGCAAAATTACAAGGTACGTTGAAGCAAAAATTGGTGAACAATTTCCTGAGTGCTATCTACCTGACAGACTACACAGTTAGGGTGTTTATTCCAGAAATATGAATTTGCGGATAGAAAAATATTTCTAGCCCCTAATGCAAAAAGAGACATTTAAAACTGAATTATTGATACCATTTGTTTAAAAAAAAAGGTGTCAGAATATTTAAAATGCTATTATAAATGTGGATAAGTATGAAATTCATATATGGATATAACAAACATATGTTACATGTCATCTATTTTTTTGGTGTCATATATTTTTCTATTTGAAGACACAAAAAGCTAATGATTAGGTTTAAAATTCAAATTCTAAAAAAGGTGTAAATCTGTCTTCTGCAAGATCCTGAGACAACATTTGGGATTTGGTTACAGCCTCAGAGAAGAACTACTTTGCTTTGCAGGAGGAGGAACATTGTCCAAGGGGACAGCACTAGCTGCAGGCTCCCTTGGGTCTGGTGCCAGGAGCTGTGGGGGCTCCCTTGGAGGAGCCAGGGGCCATCTCACTGCTGTTTTCACATCCATGAAAAACAAATGTTTTGCAAGTGCAATACATTCTTATGCACCAAAAGTTACAAAAAACCCCCAAACAAACAAGCAAAAGAAATCCCCTGTAGGTTTCTAAAAGGAAACACTCCTAACCAGACTGCAGTTGTTTGCATGCCAGACCAACCAATGTTAGATATTCATGGTACCAGGAAATGCATAAAGTCTGAGAATTCAAATCCTTGTCTGTAAAATTCTATGTGACAGAGTGACTTTTCATTTTCCCAAATTACTAAGGAACTCATAAAAGTTGCATTGTTTCAGAAAGGTTTATTTATTGTGAACATTTACCTTGCTTGACCTCTCGAAATTTCACCTGAGTTGGAAACCTTGTTAAACAAAGCATTTAGGCTGAACTTTCTCGAGGCAGCCAGAAGAGAGCAGTAGGTTTTTCCTGTCTCAACCGTAAAATTTGCAAGTTAATAAGAAACATTGAAATTGAAACTTTCAATCAATTCCTAAACAATAAAACTGTCAAGAGATGGATATCAATACCAAAGGGACATAAGATCGACAGAGAAAAATCCAAGTCCTTCTCTGCTTTGGAAAGGAGCTGAGCACGTGCTTAAATATACACGAAAGGTTTGGTGCAAACAATTCAGCATTTTTTCCTCTACGTGTTCGTATTCTGGGCACTATCTAAGTTGATGACTGTTACCAAAAAATAATGAGATCTTTGTCCTGGCTCCCTTTAATTCAATGGGTTTGAATTAGTCAGCTGAGAAACTGTGTAGATATCTCTGTACTATCAGAGAAACTCAAAGACAAATTATCTTTTCTGGTCTTTTTCTCTTTTGCTCAATTTTTTACATCAAGTATTTAATCTAAAAGGTCCATTCTTATGAATATCATTATTGTATAGCAGACTGACTAATGCATAATGCATTTTTAATATGAATATTCTATATTCATATTTTTCAATATTCACATTTTTCCCATGGCAACTGCTGTATAGGTACAGTGTCCCATGCCACTAAATTGTATATCAAACAGTTTAATATAAAATATATTCTTTATGTGTATCCCAAACACTACTTCAGTGTTACTATTTATCTTATATTAGTGAACATAATTTTTTCATTAAAGGAAAAGTGCTAAAAATGTCAGTTTAAGTATGATCAAAGCCATGATGACCTATGGGTCTTCAAACAACAAACTTTTGGGAAATGAAGGCATGAGCTGTTGTCCAGGTATTTTCTGGCCTCACAAATCCAGGACTTGCTGGCTTAAGTTTTAATATATATTTTAATCATTTTCCAGTGTAAGATATAAGTAAAAAATTCACCTTTTTTTTTTTTTTTTTTTTTTTTTTAAGATCTAGAAATTTAGCTGTGCACAAAACAGCAGGAGATGGACTGCTATGTTAGCATAAGACTCAGACAAGAAAGCCAAGATCTTAAAAATGCTTTGGCACGACAGGGTAAATATGTTTTCCCTAATTTGTAGGTGTTTTGTGAGACAGTCTCTATATTGTAAATTCCTGAGTTGTCTATACTTTCAGTGAAGAGGAGGATATCCTTTCTGATCATCAGAGCAAGATCTACCTGCTGGTCTCCATTTAAAATTAAGTAACATATTTCACAGCCTTGCAACCCCTTTCTAATCCTTGCACAGTTATTTCAGTTCTAGTCTGAGTGATAGTAAAGAATGGGAAGGAAAGGAATACAGAATATTTTTTCATGTTTTGAATGCACCCAATATGGTGAATAATGCCAGCTAAATAAATAAGAAAAAGCGTTCTGAGATTTCACAGAGAATCAGTACAAGGAGACCTGCTCTGAAGCAGAGGAGACCTTGCCTCATGTATTAATGGGCCTTATTCGAGCTGACCAAGAGGAATGAAGTGCAACCTCAGCTGAGATTACTTTGGCTGTATGTTTTATTCCTACAAGCTCCATCAGCAGGAAAGAATTGGAATTTGGCAATCAGAAAATACTATCAGAAGGCTTGTTTATAAAAAAAAAAATAGAGAGAAAACTACAGGGGGAAATAACCACACAAGAATTCAAACTGGTTTTGTCCTTAGTGTCTGTGTCTGTAGGAAGGCTTTGCATGTAGAGCAAATTACTTGACAACCATAAAAAATGAGCTAAGAATCCAGAAACCCCTGTGGTAAATACAAACCGACAGCATCCCTCAGATGATAGGTTTGAAATAACCTTTAGTCCCTTATAAAAATGCACAAGGTTTTTCATGCTGTTCTGAAGCAGAATGTTTACATATCTTAGTTCATCCATCACCAGAGTAAGAGGATAGAGAATAACTCACAGCTGTAATTCAGAAGTACATGTCTTGGTCTCCCAACCAGTTTGGTATTTGTAGCATGGGTTTTTACTGCACTAAACTAATAGGTGGCTGTCAAGCACATTTGCAAGTAACAGGAAGAAGCTGATGTGTAAGAAGCCAAGGTATGCACTAGTTATTCCATTGCTAACAATTCCATTTACTTTTGCATCCTCATTACTGCTAACAACTTTTATTACAATCTGTAGGCATGAAATTCTGCACTTTGTTTTTGCACTCACTTCTGCTGAAAAAGGTAGAGATATTTTGGCAATTCTACCTATACACTGTAGTGTGGGAAAATTGATGAGAAAGCTGAAAATCTTGACCAGACAGCTGAAGATACTTTAAAACTTCAGAAGCCATAAAACTCTTTTAGTCTTCTGCTGTATGTATGTCTGTCGTTCACTAGAGCTGTAGGAACTGCTCTGACTGAAACACTCTCAGTTTAACAAATCCCCAACAAAGCTAACAAAAGAGTCCAAGAGGATCTGGTCTGAATCCCATCCAAATGGCCTCAGGATCTGCTGCCCTAGTGCCGTTTATCAAATCCACACCTTGTGGTGATATGCTTGGTGTAGGGTGTGGTCTCCAGTGCTAACACAATGCAGTCTGTGACTGGGGCAAGTGCAACAGTGCAAATGGCTCAAGACCAGAGAGTGCCAAGTCCCCTTGGCCAAGACAAGTGCACAGACTAAAGGGGAAAAAAAGAGTAAAGTGGTAATGTTGCTTGTATTCATTTATTAATAAGAGCATGTGAGCCTGAACTAGTCCATCCAGCAAACAGAAATAAGAACAGCTGTGGAATTTGATCTTCTGTGCCTCATATGCCTGTTTTAGAACAAATGTTTGCTCTTTCTTTAGTCTACAGGAAGACACGGACGTGTGGTCAGACTGCAAGATCTGTCTTGCTACAAACAACCTCACTTAATCTCTCTACTTCTGGTTAGCCTAGAAACCTTGATCAGAATTTACAGAACAGTAATGCCAAGCAGCTGGAATCCTGAGAATACCCCATCTCAGAAGCTGCCTGTGGAGATACTTGGTGGGGAAGCTCACATCTGTCAATACTGATAATTACATGAGAAAAAATCAATGGGATCAATGGCCTTGTTTTAGAATTATTTGGGACAGTAAAAATTTTTTGGAAAGCAAGATTTTTGACAGGAAGGAAACCCCCCATTCTAGTCATTTCTGATAAGGGACCCCTGTTCCAATGAAATCAGCAAGCACTGAGGGGAAAAAAACTGAACTCACAGCTCACTAGTAGGTATCTTTTCTCAGAATACAAGAATCAAACATATATTCCATATTCTTTGGCATCTAACCCTGATTTATAAAGAATATTTATTTTAGCTTTTATTTTAAAATTAGTTTTATTTCTCTTAGATAAGAATAAAGAAATACATGAACAGGTATAATATGTTACATTTAAAAAAAAAAAAGACGCGTCCACAAAAAAACCAACATCAAAATAGATGCTTTTTCTCCACAATATTTTGTAATATTGTCTGCTGTGATACTTTTTTCACTGGCAAGTTTTGGGTGTGTTATCCTCTACAGCACTTCAGAAACGACATTGTACAATATAAATATGACAAATCTTCCATTCTGTCACATTGGAATAAATTCCAAACACCTTTGAAGTTTTCCTGACCTCCTTTTGCAAACTCTTTGAGAGCTGTAGAAGAAAAGTAGTCATGATGCTAGATGGATATTATCATATCTTTTTTTTATGCACTTAGGGACAACTGCCATTTATTTTTCACCTATTTGTCACATCAAACAATATTTAAATTCCAGATTTGCTAAATGTTCAAAAATGGTTTCCATCTGCATCTTTGAAAGTCACTTTTTGTCTTGGGGCAACATTATGTACAGTTTCTGGAATGTGGTGAAAAGGACAGTTTCAACATCTAATTATGTTTTATATTGTTTGTCTATAGTTTCTTTGTATACGTATTTTTTTATAATGATAATTTTTGGTAAATTAGTTAGTGCATCAACAGCAAATTTTTTTCAGTCACCTGCCTGTAATACTCTCCCAACAATATCCACTGTCATGAAATAGTACAGTCTGTCCAAAGACCAAGGACTTGATAGAGAAAGGAGGGTCCATACAGTACCACATGCATGTTCTGCCTATGCATCAAACAACAAATTGCACAGAGACACCAACATGCAATGCCAGGTGTGGGTGTATTGTCTTTGACTCAGTACAGCACTAATTTCTAACTAAACTATACTTCTCTTGGTTCAAACATACTAATATCCTACTATTTTGGCAAATGAGCAAAAAAAAAAAAAAATTGTGATGATTGTGTTCAATAATCCTTGAAGATATACCATAAACATGATTTTTTTTTAATGACCATGAAAGAACAAGGAACTAACTTCCCTAACTGTGAGACAGAATATATGAAACAAGGAAAATTATTGTCATCCCTTATCCTTTAACTATTATTTAGGACCACCAGCTAACACCTAATTTGTCAGTATTTGGCTAACCAGAACATAATTTGTCACATGAACTTTTAGTAGGCCACTCTTAGTTCTTTTACCCCAAAATAAAGAAATAACCTCTAAGCTCCTTGCCCTCTGCACAGGATATGTAGGGGCACACTGAACTGGGAGTAAGCTGTGTCATTTTGCCTAACTAAAAAAAGAAAGGTCACTTACTGTCACTAACTGTGTCTTCTGCTGTATTTGCAACTATACTTTTGCTGGGTTCAATCTCTGTTAATAAAGGGAAGATGTTATCTTAAATCTTCACTGACTGACAAGAAAGTGCCATTGCTAAATAAGAAAATATTCTGCCTTTATTTTGCATATAGTATACTGTATAGTATATATTTCCAAAAAGGAGGGCTGTGAGATCATTTATAATTTCCTTATAAAAATAATGTAACTTCTAACCCTAAATGTGAGATCCTCTGGTCTTTTTGCCCAATAAATCTTCAGGTGTCATGACACTGTCCTAAAATTTGTTGGGAAACAAAAGAAAATAACAAGTTCTACTGGGCATTACTGAGTAGAGGAAATGAAATCCATTTGTGGAAAATTAGGCTACAATTCAGAAGATAAAATCAGATATGCCAATTCAACTGCATATGGTCTAAAAATGATAAAATAAATTTAAACAACTACTGAGAAATTTGTTTAAGCAACATCATATTATATCTTGCAACCCAGGTACAACATCTGATTTACTATCCCCATTCCTTCCTAGAATTTCAGTTTAGAGGTCATCTAAATTTTATTGGTCTGGACACCAAACAAGAAATAATTTTTTATTAACAGTATAATCTTTTTTGCCAAAAGAATTTTGAAATTTCTTTCAAGACATGATTTAAGATTTCAGGTTCTCCCACAGCATAACTATTTACAGCAAGGACATAGGTCAGGAAGGAGCAAAAGTAAGCTGAAAGGCAGGCTATGTGCAAGTCCAAAGAGGGACAACTTAGTGGTGAATAAAGCTAAAATAGAAAATAAAAAATTAAACCAGTAACTGAGGAAATTCTTCTCCTTTGTTCACACAGGTAACAGGTGAATGTACATTTCAATCTGCTGAGACAATAAAATATAAGACCCTGTGAAAACGGGCTTTACAATTACAGCAGGCAGTAAATACCAGGAGAGGAGCGGGGAACTGTATGAGCTAACAAATACTGCAGGCCTGTGAGCAAATTACAATGTGAAATATTCTCTTGGCATCTGAATATTTTAGTGGATGAGATAAGGAAGTTCTGAGGCAATCTTCCTCCTGGAGCAGAAAGAGCACAAACCAACTTAATATTAGCTATCAGACTGATAAACTTATGAAAGGAAACACACAAATGCTTTTCTGTGACTGCTTTGAGGTCTCCTTAGTGAACAAAGGACCCATCTACTATTCTGTGTCCTGTGTACATTTCCAGCCTCTAAAATGACAACCAAATTACATGAGATATTTTTCTTCAGTAGGTAATTTCAATCTAAAACTAACCTACTTTAGAGAGCATAAATTAGGGTGGGAGAATGCAATGGTTATAGTGCACAATGTGTGAGTAAGAAACTGAGGCACGGGCAGAGACCTACTGCCTGGCAAGTACAAGAATTTAGAAATGTCAGCCTGGGTCTACCAAGCACAGTGGGACTCCAGAAAGCAGTATCAGAAGAAGAAAAACCAGAGTGCAGGAAGCCACACCTTCTGTGCTGGGCACCTGAAGCTGCACATCCCCAGTAGGGACTCAGCCCTTATGTCTCTAATGGAATGATACCTTATGGATTGCATCCACACAACCAGACATAGGTACCCTCCAGATCATGGGAGCTTTTCCAAACTGCCCACTGAAAATGCTCCTTGCCCATGCCAAAGCTCAGACGTGGTTTGGGGTTTTGTCTGGAAGAGTGCAAAGCTGGGTACATGTGCTCTGTCATACTCCCAAACTCCTCACGACTTAATATTACAGATGCAGCCACTGGGACCAGTTAAGCTGCCCACTGTGCTGCATTGATAGATCTTCCCTATGAATTTCCTATAAATTAGAAAAACTTCATAACTCTTACCATTTTTACAGAATTTTTGAAAATATTAATTGTATTTAGAAAGTATACTTTTTGGAGCATAAAAAGCTTTTCCTACTCAGCAGTTGAAATAAGTCCAAAATTTTGATTTCTTTGATTATTATCTTAGACTTTATTTCCAATATCTTTACATCTTGGCATGTAAAGAAAATAAATATTAAGTAGAGAAAAACAGTTGTAGTTTTAGTTGTTAGAATCTATTTGACAGAAACACTCACTGCTTCATTACTGGATTGGGGATATCCCAAAATGACAGCTGTAGAGTTACAGCAAGACAGCTTCTGGGACACTGCAAGAGTCTTCACGGATTGTCTGCTCTGTTATGAAGTAGTCTGAAGGTTGATAGAAGGTTTCAGATAGTCTCCATCTGAACCATATTTAAACAAGAGTTGTGGATAGCTTTCTGACTTTGCCATCTGGCCTTCAGTGCATACATAGGCCTCAAAGTTAAGAAAAATGTTTCTCCTGTGTAGTGCACAGTTGAGAGTTGGTTAGATAATCAAAGTAAACCCAACTTGTGTAGAAGCTGCCTGCATTTGCTTTGAACCACAGTAGCCATCCCAGTGGCTGCAACTCCTGTTATGTAAGGCCTGATTGCAAAGTAGAGTCAGTCTGTTGTTTTCCTGTGCTTTTTCTCAGTGACTGAAGTTACTCTACAACATTGCTTTTTCTAAGACTCATGAAATTCTGGTGCTTTTGTTTGCTTGCCACAGCCTCTCACCCGATTAAGATGTCTCTGTAAGGAATACGTTACAGTAGTCTTGCTTTGGAAAAGCCAGAGATCAACAAAAGAGCCCTGACAATATTAAAAAATATATCATTTAGATGCAAATATTTGTGTTTAAATTAGATCCTTTAGTATTTGAGTGTTGAGATAAAATGTTTCAACCGATACAGTCAGAAACCAAATAATGATGCATTTGCTTCTGAAGAAAATAAGTTGAATTTTGATTGACAAAGCAGAATAGAAACAGTTTATACTAGTTAAAACCTTTATTGTTTCAGTAAGTTGCTCTATCTCTAAATTTCATAATAGCTGATCCTGTTCTAGAAAGACAGATATTTAATTATTTATATTTTATCTCCCTGAGATTATTGCAGAATTTTATTTTACCTCTACCGATAACCATGTTGAATGTATACATAAAAAGATATATAATGCATTTTTATACTAATTGAACATAACAAATTTTGACTAAGAATGAGGCTGGAAGATTGCTGCTTCATGAATTGATCATGTTAATAAAAAACGTGCTTATCTTTAAATTCATTAAAATTAGACAAGTATTAAGAAGACAGATCTTAAATTGTTTATGTTTTCTCTCTTCTAACTTAATAAAAGTATTTTTACCTCTACTGATAAAGTGAAGAATGAATTTTCATCACTTTACAATGCATAGGCGCCAGAAAATGTGCAGCACTGAATTACAATGACACACAGGCTCCTCTGAGACATTATATGGTATATCATCAAATGTCATACAGTAACTCCTTTTTGCTGCAGGGGATCGTTGTTCTTCCTATAATAATAGAGGACCAGTAAAGTTGGTGTTTCTGAAATGGAATGGGAAAAGTTAAACTTAGTCATTATAAGAAACTCTTTTAGTGGAAACTGGGTTTCATTATAATCATACGGCCCTTAGTCCATTTGTAAAAGAAATATGAAACTATTGCTTAGACACTTGAATATACCTGTGTTTTCTAGGGCCAAATTTTGGGGTAGAAAACAAAGCAACTTTCTTATGAATTGATGTATTTTTTGTAACATCTCTTAGCAAACTCAGCACAGCAGATCTGCTGCAATGGGCTTTTCAGCCCACGTATAAAACAGGCTAATGCCCTGCTCCATGAAGTTCGTGCTGGCCTTTGTTTCCCATAAGGACTGGCAGCCTTGCCCAATGCACAGAATCTATAGGGATTTAGGTTTAGGCAGTGTGTGTTTACTGTGAGCACAAATACAGAAAAGAAATTGTAGGTTCATAATAGGTTCTGGTAACCTGGAGCCCTGAATGAAAATGCCAATTAACAGAGCACCGCAAGTGGAAGAGCTGAAGATGACACACTGTGCTGGCAAGCTGCCTTGTGTACTACCAGAACCCCAGCAAGCATCACCTCTGAACTACTGAGGACCCCAGACAGAACTGACACACCAAGTGAGATGCTGCTGAGTGGCATCCACCTGAAAAAAGGATTGGAGATGAGGCTAATGAGATGATACCAGATGGGTAAATTCAGTCTGCATCCACAGCAAATGTTTTGGCTGACTATCTGCCCGTGGTCTGGACTGCCGGCAAAAATATTAGTCTTTTAAGTCTTGCAAATGTCGACAAATCCATATTTCCTAGATTGCTTCTCCTCCTCTATTTCTCTTTGTGTCTGTTTTCTTACAGGAAAATAACAGCAGAACTTAAAGGTGAGTTAAACATCCTCCATTAAGAGCTGTATGACAAATCAGAGAACTCCAGCGAAGATGTCTTAGACAAAGGTTTTTCCTTTCCAATAAACAGAGAACTGAAAGCAGGTTTTACATTGGGATTTTCCATTCAAGCTTCAATTACTTGAGAGTGATACACTAATACTGCTAAATTTCAAAGCAAGAAAGCACTTCAATTTCACCTGTGGGAAACAGCAGGCAATATTACTGCTATCTGTTGGAAAGAGCTCAAGGTATTCTCAACCTTTCAGTCTTCCTCTTACCTCCCCCGATTTTAAGCATAGTCTTGCTTGTAAAACTCTCCAGATACCCCAGAGGTGGACCAACTTTTTCCTGGCTTGCCCTTCTTCTAAGTTAGGTCAAGTTTCTCCCTTTTACTCTAATTTGGTGTGTTTCATTTCTTTGCTTCTGGGGATTTTTTTAGAAACTGGGAAACAGTTTCTCCAGTTAGTAGGGCAACAGGACTGATTCACAGTCTTTTTCCTATTTTCCTTCTGGACTGAAGAGAATTGAGGCACAGGAAATCTACTGCTAACCATTCTCCTATCCTTGTTTTCTCCTACATGCTTTACTTGATTTCTAGATTATTACTGCGGTCTACCCACTGATATTTTTGTTATTTGCTTAGCCTGTAATCTCCCCATAGCAGAGTTATCTTTAAGAATATTTAAATAATTTTCTATTGGAGAAGCTTTGAAGAAACCCAGAGTTGTGATAACAGTAAATATCAATATACAGAATTACATCTTACACTACCACCATTTGCATATGGTGCTGATATTTATAGCTACAATTTCTATTAACAATTAGATTCTAGTATCACCCTTCTGTGAGCCTTCTAGATTTTACCAAAAGTGCCTTTCATCTAAAAATGATGAGACTTTGAGATGGTTGACTATCTTCTTTTCCGTTGCCTGTTTTATTTTAAAAATGCTTTATCCTGCTTTGGGGTAGTTTCATCTGTAAACAGCCATCAAATCAGGTAAATGGATGAATAACAAGCAACATTAAATCTTTACAGGTGTGGAAATTAAAGGACAAAATAGGGAAAATATGGTATCAAGATTACTCAGCTAGGACAGTGATAGTGACAGAGAGAGGGTGAAGGTGATTAGAAGCTAAGGAGAAAAACCTGGTTATGAGACTCCATCTACCATGATATAGACTGGATAGAAATAACTTTTCAAGTGTGAAATCAAGACCACATTTCAGCCAAAATTACAGTTTTGCAGACCTGATTTAAAATTTACTTTCAAAACCTTGATGAATAAATATAATAATTTCTTCAATTATCTACTGAAGAAATAAAAAAGATATACAGGCACTCTAGCACAACTTAATTACAAAAAGAATTACATTAAAAATGAGAAAAATTTCTAGAGAGAAAAAAACCCCAAACCAGCAAAGCCAAAACTGCAAATCATTGGCAGATAATAATTTAGAAATTCAAAAAATTTTTGTCATTTGCCAAAATGCTTGTGGAAACATCACAAATAAAGTCAGCATGGCTAAACAACAAAGTAAAGAAGGTCATTTAAAATAAGAAGGCATACTTCAAAAATTTGAAATTGTGTTGCAAGGAAAAAAAGGGTAAAAGTGGTTTAGGTACATTATATCAAAAAGCATAAACACATTTACTAAAACCTTGTTCCAATGTGTTTATGGTTAGGGAATCCTATCCAGGGATGCCTTTGAAGAGATGGCCAAGGTGTAAATACACAGAGAATACAGGACCACAACAGACACATGATATCATTCTTTTCATCCAAGTTTACCAGCAAGCAAGGTAAAGCTTGGAGAGACATCTCTGTGACAACACTTTAAAAAAATAGAGGATTTATCTAGAACTGGACTGAGAGCAGAAGGTATGAGCAGTCTTAAAAATGTTTTGGGTTTTTTCTTCATTTTTCTGGACACCCACATTCCACTGACATTAACTCAATTGAAGCTTCCCAGGTTTGGAGATGCACGATTAAATGCTTATTTCTGACAGATTTTAGAGAATTTAATATCTGAAAAATGACAATTTTTTGTATTTTTAGAGATGCTTTTCAAGCTATTTCTCCTTAAACTGTGTGGTGATTATAACTGCTTGAGAAGAAAATGAGATTGTCATCTCTATAAATAAAAAATGTGCCATTTACAAATCTTAAAGATCTTTAAGACTTATTTATCAGAGATACATAGATAAGCCAATATTTCTTTGAAACAAAGGACTGTCCCAAAATAAAAAGTGTATTTAAAGCAAATGGTGGGAGTGGGAGAAATGGAACAAACAGCTTATTGAATATGTTTGTTTAGAATTTATATGTAGGTGATTGAAATATTTTCATAAAAGTTTTAATGTAAGGAAGAAATTCAGTAAAAAAGTGTAATAGAGTGTAATACTGTTTGTCTACTTATATAATGTGTATGTTGGGATAAAGGGATACATCTTAATATCTTTGTAATGAGTAATGTAAAAAGTAAAGAACTGCATTCATCCTCTGGATATTATTCAAAAGTTTTTCCCTGGACTATTAGAGACTGACTGTTTTCCTTCTGTGAAGGAGAGGACATACATATGAAAAAGCTGTAGTAGTGTTTGAGATTAATTTTAAAAATTGGTAAAACAGATTATACTTTTATTTTATGGTTCCATTAAAACAGTAGGCAAGTAGAACTATTCTTACTGTGGAGAAGAAATAATGCTTTCCCCTTAATTAAATTTTCTTGTGTATACCAGTGCCTTTTTCTTGCAATAAGATTGTCTTCAAATAAAACTGATTCTCTCAGTTCTATCAATAGGGCCAGTGCTTTCCCCCAGGCTAAGGTTAGCAATGCAGAAATCCTTGAGCCTGAGATCTTGAACCAGCTGGAAGAACAGGAACACTCTTGTTCATCTCCCCTGTTGTCAGAGCCAACACTGGTAAGTCTGTTATTTAAAAGCCCCATCAGAAAGATGACTTAACCTTTTGTTTAATATGTCACAAAAGCCTATTAAAAAGCGTGACAGAAGGGATGAAAGGGAATAAATAAACATATGTAAGTCATGTGTTATGATGAAATTAATGTCACTGTGCATGCATTCAGAAGTAATGTGAAAACGAACCTTGAAGAGACATGATTCAATTACAAGAATACCACTCCCACAAACATGTAAATAATATTGCTATTTTCACACCTTTTAAACAATCACTTCTACTTTCACACAGCAGTCTCAAGTGGATCTTAATTCCTTAATGCTGTAAATCATTTTTTTTAAAGTCTAAAAATAGAACACACTAGGACTACAGAAGTGACACTACTTTTGTAATTGAATCAATTTACGATGTAGCAATGAAGACTTTGCAACTCTCTTTTGTTGGTTTTTTGCTGAAAGATGTGGCAATTAGGAAGTAAGAACCAATAAATCAAATAAAATCCTCCTCTTAACTTTGATTGCATTTGAAAGAATTGACTGAACAACTCTCCAACTTACCAGCTACAGAGTAAATATGTCCAGCCAAAAACTATCATTGTTTGTAAACAAGATGCTTCTGAAGGAAATCTGATTTCACATTAGCTGTGACTTGTCTGAAGGAGACAGATTTCCTGGAAAGGCATACAAGGGGGTGATGGTCAGCTTTCTCTCCAGAATTTCCAGGGATTCACACCTTTGGGTACAACACAAGCTTGTAGTGGGCACAAATGAGCAAAGAAGCACAGTATAGCAGAGGGGAGGGGAATCTAACTGGTATGTTTAATAACTATTCAGCTGTTACTAGTATTTTATTTAAAGATCTGGCACCAAAAGATCCTTTCTCATTTTACCTAAACCAGTATTACCATCTTAAACCTTTTTAAAAGTAAGGCTAATCAAGCACTGATATAATTTGTAACTTTAGTAGGGACTTTTCATAACAGGAATTTTAGGAGGTAGTGGGTTGCTCAGTTCAGCATTTTCAAAAACAGGAATTGTTTTGAACTGTCAGGAATTGCTGAAAAACAGTAGGTTCAGCTTGGCCCATGAGAAGGATTTGCCATTTTCCTTTCAACCCTCTTTCCTACATGAAATTAATTCCAGAAATAGTTTTGCTTCACATTGAGCAGTTATATAAGGACAGGAATAGAAAAATGTGATTCTTTGGCAAATTATCATTGTTAATATTTGTTCCATTGGTGACGAGATGTGAAATGGATTTCTGTTGCAAAGATGGTTTTGGAAATCTAATTATTAGACTCTACCATATGTATAAGTATTCAAGTAAGAAAATGGAGAGTTGTGGTGGTTGTAGTCAGGAACACTTTTTTCACCTCCTTGCTACTATTATATATCTCCTTACTAATTTGTCATTTGCATTTAATTTCCAATTTGATTCAGCAAAAAAGTGCAATGCAACAATATTGGCTGCAGGTTATTCAAGAGCCTTTTAAAAGCAGTATATGCTTCAAGGAAATGCCCTGAATTTAGATGCATGTGTTATTAAATGAGATGGTGTAATACTTCTATTGCTTTTGAAATTTATCTTCCTTTGTAAATAAAATCTAGTAGACATATATGCTGTTTAGTGAAAGAGGGGACACGTAGCCCCTTTAAAGCACAGATTTACAGATCTGAACAGATAAGATATTGATCCAAACACTTTGTTATTACTATTTTTTTCTACTGAGAGGCAAATATGCCTCATTTCACCAAAAAAAAAAAAAAAAAATACAGCTGTAGATGCACAGCACCACAGAAAAGAAGATGGGGATTTTGATTTATGAAAGAAAAAGAGTACAAAAGACAAATAAATAGAAGATTACTAAAAGAAAGAAATAAAAGCCTAATGGGTAGCAGGTGGAGTTGACCACAGAACACAAGCTGAAAACAATTGGATTTTGTTATAGTTTTATTATGAATGGAGAAAAGAGCTCAGAGAAGTCCTGCTGTTGACTCACATTTCTGGCAGTAGCTCTGTTTGAGGCAGCCAGCACCCCAACTGTGTCTTGATTACAAGTTCTTAATAATGACTGATCAGGTCTGTTACAACATGAATTATTTCTTGAACAGACACAAGGAAAACAGACACAAGGCTTTAATGGCTTCTTACCACACAAGATAAACAGAAGAAACACTACTAGTAGGTTCATAAGACAGTGCAGGGGAATAAAGGTACATATATTACAGCTAGAAAAGAAATAGTATAGATTAGGAGCCAACGTAATTTATCAAGGAATGACAGCGATGTACAGAAGTTTCCCTTCACTCTACTTCCAGCAGGGTAACTCAGGATCAACATCTCCAAGGACACCTCCCCACACACTCAGAGAGTGAATCAGAGCTTTCTGATTTTATTAAAATTGTAGTGGGCTTTTATATTTTATAGAAGTGTTGTGTCTGTCAGTCATGAATTTTTGCTTATCCTTTCCTATGCATTCAGGGAAAGATGTTTATTGCTGGCTAAGGATGTTTTTCAGCCAGGATAATTCACCACAAGGCAAGCTATTCCAGCTTAACTGAGCCATGAAGGGAAAAAAGATAAGCTTTTTCAGTATCAGGGCTGAAAGGTCCTGTCACACCCTTGAAAGAAAAGAAGCAGTCTCAGCCAACTCAACTGCCTCTCTTCCTACAGAGTACTGGGCACATAGCTTTAAAACTGGATACCGTGGAAAGTGTCCAAGGAGGACTGGGAAAAATTGCCCCAAATCAACAGGGTTTTATTGTTTTCTTTAGCCCAGTTGCACTAAAAATGCCTATAAGACAGACAAAAAAACAAACTTGAGCCAACTAGATACTCAGAAAAGCATGTCAAGGGAGAACATTGAACAGCAGGGACCTTACTGCTTTTCTGGTCTTCTGTACTATTCTTAAACAACTTCCTCAATTCTTTCTTTTCTTTTCTTTTCTTTTCTTTTCTTTCCTTTCCTTTCCTTTCCTTTCCTTTCCTTTCCTTTCCTTTCCTTTCCTTTCCTTTCCTTTCCTTTCCTTTCCTTTCCTTTTCTTTCTCTCTTTCATTCCTTCTTTCTCATGGTTAATTTTTCAATTTGAACAGCTATTGGCATAAAGCATGCCTCATTAGCTCGTGGGAGGTAGTAGTCTCCATTAATTCAGTTCTCACTTCATTTGCTTTGCATATAGTTATAATTAGCTTCAGAATAACTCTGGTAACTTCAGCAGATTTATAGCTTCAGTTTTATTCTGCATTTGGTTTTTCCCTCATGTTTCAATATGTTGTATGAGTTTTAAAAAATCAAAACCAACAATGATTGCTTCAGGGAATAATTTAATGTTTCACTTTTAGAGTGACAGTCTGTTTACATCCCTCTGTATGTTGAGCTACATAAACAGTTAAAACACTAAGTTTTACATAATCTCCAATCATGTTTTCTTACAAACAGGCAGAAATTCACACTGTCTGATGTGCATTCTCTGAAGAAGCAATCCTATGACATGTATGCCAATCCCCACCAGAGTGGATGTGGCAGCACATCCACTCACTTCACTCCTCATACTATTCTGAGCTAAGGAAGAAATCATGTCAGTATTTTAGTGACATCCTATAGTCAAAAGAGGATCTGGTCTATTCCTTGGAGGCATACTCCTGTAGTAAGGATACACATGCAGCACTACACAATTCAAGCTTGTTTACGTAGGCTGTCAGGGCAGAAATGCTATTTTAAGAAGGGCAAAGAGTTAAAGATGACAGAGCCACAGCCCCTTCTGACACTTTTGAAAGGTTGATACCACAGAACTACAGAATTTTTAGGGTTGGAAAGGACCTCTGGAAATCATCTAGTCCAACCCCTCTTCATATTCACATACAAATTGTGTCAGTGTACTTAGTACATCAGCCCAGCCCTGGCCAAGCTGATGATTGATTTCTTCTTGTGGCAAAAGCAAAGTGCTTTATGTCACTATATTGGGCCATATGGAGTAAGAGGAGGGAAATTAATCCCTTCAGAAAAATTCCAGAGCTTTATATAAATTACCATTTTCTTGGCACGTGCCAAGGTACCACCAAGAAGAAAGATGCAAACACTCCCAGAAAGAAGCCATAGCCTCTACTAGAGATAACCCTAAGGTATATCTGATGTTGTAAAAAAGTTTAAGTGAAAAACATATGTGGCAAAAATAAGGTATCCAGTCCCTCCACAGACACCATTTGAGAACTGAGTGGGTCAGTACAGGACAAGAGTGGGGGTTATAAGTGCAATATTAACAGCAATACTGCAAAGACAGCAGTTTTCCTGGCTTAAATAAAAGTCAGTCACAAAGCTCTGAAATCTCTGTGCATCCACAGTGTGCCTAGCCACCCTAAATTCTCTACAAAGCACTGTCAACTCCAGCACTTCCCCAAGGAAACCAGAAACCTGTGGGTTAATGCTCTGTAACTGTTATACATCTCCCTTATTTCAAAAGCAGCTAGCAGACACCATCTAAAACAAAATCAGGCTGAGAGGAAGTTCTACCAATAAGTTGTCAGCAGCTCAGCTAATAGTAAGAAAGAAGTAAAGTGATGTTGCAAATGTTGGTAACCTGCCAAAATCCTATTAACATCTTTGCATGGACTACTAAGTGTGCCTTCTTTAGCAGTCCATGTGCTGACTCTCAGATCTTGGAGAACAGCTCTCCCCCATGGTTGGCCAGCATGGGATCATTCCACTGAGCCAGAATGATGGTGTTCCTGCCTCACTCCACATGTTCCTAAGAAAAATGTTTTATTGGCTCTTCAATACCATCTTCATTACAAGTCAAACGTTGGACTCTCAGGGATGTGATCAGTCACATCACTGCCACCAGATGAGCACCTGGCAAGCCCAAGCCCAAGACTCAAGTAGTATCCTTACATCTGCCATAAAACCCAGAGGTAATTTCACTCTGCTTGCTCACAGAAATGATTAAATGATATGCCTTCAACAGCAGACCACCTTTCAGAACAAATTGTTGATGGAAATCCAAACATGCAGAAAATTGAGCTGACTTAGTACTTGTAAGACTCCTGGCAGAGCCTCATGAGCAGAAAGTATGTTTGAGCAGCTTGTGCTGGTCAGATTTCAGGCAGGTCTTGGCATTTGGAAGGATACAAGAACAGTCTATTTTCCATACACCCTGGGTCACCTGTCCCAGATAGTTGATTTTGTGATATCATTCCTCCCATACAAGAGTCTTCCCTGAGACGACCAGTTAAAGAACTTTGTATCATATTGGACCTGCTTCATTGTGAGCACAAAAGAGAGTGAAGCTATGTCATTGAGAGGATGGTGATGAAATCATTTGTGATCAGTTTTGATGCAGAAATTGCATCAAAGAGTTGCTCATATATCTGTACAAATGCAAGAGATTTTCATCCTGACAGCACTTTTTCTTTTTTCCCCTCATTTGTCAGATAAAGTCTCCAGCCTGGAGAGATTCCAGAGAAAGATGATCCAAGGACTGGGAAGGCTGCCATATGAGGAAAGTCTAAGAGAACTGGGTTTGGTCAACAATGAGAAGAGAAATGGAGACCTTATCACCTTGTTCTGGTATTTAAAGAGTGGCTTAAAAGCCTTTTTAGGAGTCACATGGAAAAGAGATGGGGTAATGGGTAAAATTTACTCATGGGATGATTCCAGTTGGACACAGGAGGAATATTTTTCACAATAAGAACAGCATCTATTGGAATTATCTTCCCAGGGAAGTATCAGATTCCCCAGCATTGGATACTTTAAAGATTTGGCTGGGGAAGTACTTGGTCATGTCTAGACTGAGTTTATACCAGAAAAGCTCGGATAATATGATCCCAGAGTTTCCTTCTGATGTGGTATTCTATGATTATATGATATTTAAATAGATGCTTTAAAAAAATAGGAAAAAAAAACTGTAGATGAGAGTAAATCTTATGTCCTTTAAAATGCTGGGTATGTCTCCATGGATGTGTTCTGTGGCACACCACAGGAAAATTTATTTGGTTTCCATTTGGTGCTTTATAAAGTCAAGGTGACATCCAGAGAGAGCCCTGTGTCATCTCTCCCCACAAGTCCTTTTCCACCCCTCAAGCAGGACAGGTGTCTAGACAGCAGTTCCTACAGCCCATCTGTGGCACTTGGAGATTGTGCCCTACTGTAATGATTTCCCTGTGCAGGAAGAGCATTCTCAATGACACCTTGGCACACAGCCAGAGGCTGCTGTTTGCAACAGAACAGAAATGCCTGAAACCAATTTGAGACACTATTTCCTGGGCCTGCATGAGCTGGAACAGCCCTGTGTCAGTTTTAAGAGTGGTGATCCTATTTTTGTTATCCCAATAATCCATCACACAAATGGAGAGGTCTTAGGTGAAGTGTCTAAGGTTACCCATGCCTTGGTCTCTTGCAGAACCTTTCTTCTATAAACAATAAAATAGATCATGGCAGACCTAGGAGGATATGGGGACTAATTGCTGAAAGAATCCATATTTCAAGCTGGAGAAAGCTTTGCAGAATTTTTATTAATATTTGAAAAATACTGTTTCTCCCTTCCTAATGCATCAGTACTAGCTCTCTTCATGTTTTCTAGTTAGAGCAAAGTAGTGAGATGAACAAAGCCATAGCAAATGTTTTTAGCTGAATTTTCTCCACCTTTCCTAATTACTTTCCATTTAAGAGTTCAGTCAAAAGACTTTAAAAGTTGGCTATAATAAGGTAAAGGCTGCAGCAGTAATAGACTGTCTCTGAGTTTTTTGAGAGACGTAAAAAATTGCTTTAAAAAAAGAAAATTGAATTGCAAGCAATGCTGTGAAAGATCCAACATCTGGAAAAGGATTTGTGTTGCTAGCTACCATGAATAGTCTCTAATTATACAAATAGTCTTAATCCCAAGAAACAGGGGTTTTCAGCACAGGACAGTGGGCTGCAATCAAAGGCACACAGTGAATTCCTGTTCCAGAAAGTTAAAGATGCATTGAAAAGTCATAATGAAGGGTACAATTGGAAACATTTATCAGTGATTCTGTTCCAGCATGAGCCAAGCAATTGTCTGAAATCACTGGAAGCTGGTCTGTTGGCTATTCAAAATCTAGACTGAAGAGTTGATTGAGCTTGCATATAATTTTTTAACAACTTAAGCTTTCTGACTTCAAACCAATGGGACTGCATGCTGCATGATTGAGAGGAACTTTGACTAAGTACATCCAAATTCTGCCATTATATCCTCACATAGTCCAGATTTTGAACAGTTCAAGTTTAATTTCCTATGCTGAGCAGACAACAGCAGGACAAGTGGAGGGCCCGGGGTCAATCTACTTGTTCTTTTTCATAATGTAACATGAAGCACAAAAATAAGGCAAGAAATTTGGACCCAGATCCCCATGGCCTCTCAAAAGTCTTGTAGTTGGGCTTTGTCAACAGAAAGACTCCAGCCACATTCTCCCCCATGTATTTTCCAAAAGTGTCATCAGGAGGCTGAAATCATTACATTGCCTTTTGCTACCTGAACATACAATTCCTTGATCATCTTATTCACTTAATGTTTTCTTTTTTTTGTTGTTGTTGATATAAGGATCTGTTGCATGATAAATAAGTACAATACTATTGCAATTCTTCTGTCAATTGAAAGCATCAATCTGAATTGTTCCTTGATTAAAAAAAAAAATCACCTTTTAAGATTAAAAAGTAGTCTCTTGTCATTAATAAAGAAACTTTCATGTAAGAGACAGATGGAGATAATATTTGGGATGCCATCAACAGACTGTATCTTTTAACCAAGAAAAATCCAGCAATTTTGCCTGAATACCAAAAGCAATGGATATACAGGAATGGTGGTTACCAAATATTGTTCATCATTTAATGGAAAAAATGGGGGGATTATCATCAAGGATTATTATCTAAATGATGGTTCTATTTCTTTTTTGCATTTTTAAAACATGAAAGAAGGAGAATTACCTATGGTGACAGAAAGCTTTCACTTCTGCCCAGACAGCTAAAGAGGCCTCCTACTACACAACTTTTCAGCAGTGATGAGTTGAGTATTGTGAATTGAAACAGAGAAAGTCTACACAGAATCTGAAAAAGGCTCTCAGAAAGCCATCCCTTGACCAGAAATTCTTTCCTCCCATTTCACCCTACAGCTGAGCCCATCTTCTGGCAGTGCTGGGCTAAGGTGTCCTGACAGAGGGGCTCTCAGCATGTAGGTCCCAGTTCAGTACCAAAGTCACTCTTCCCCAAAGCCTCACAAAGTGCTCCTTCTCCTAGAAGGGCAGGCAGAACACAGCCCTTATAAAAGAACCATGAAAAGCCAAATGATAAATGGATGTGCTTTCAGTCTGAAATTAAAACCTATGTCAATTGTAATGGCAGAAATATATGTTTTAAATTAGACTCAAATTGCTTTCAGCAAAAAGACATTTGAAAGCATCATGAGCAGATTGAAGTTTCCAAAAACATTGCAGCTGCCAACATCAGAAACCCCTGGAGTGCAGTAGAGAACAAAAGAGCCTCCTCCACTGAATTTTGCCTGCAGAAAGCCACTGCAGCCTGGAGTGTCTGGATGTGTGCAAAGAATATATTTTTAAATGTACATTAGTACCAGACTAGGTCAAAATACAAACACGAAAGAAGGCTTGATATTTCAAAGACTATGGAAGTGTACCATTCATTTTACCATTGAATGCAGCCTAAATTACAAAGCTGCAGATTTTTGCACTGCCAGGATTCAGCTCTACAAGTGCTTAATCAGTCACCCTAACAATAGGACAAGGCTGAGAACTGCTTCGCTTTCTTGAGGGATTATGTTGTTGGCATTATCCTGTAATGACACAACAAATTCTATAGACAAATTTTGTTGCAAAAGCAATTTCTCTCATTTTCACCTTAGAAAACCTGCACCTGAAGTAATTAACTTCACAGCAGTTTCATTCAGCAAAGTAATACAGCACATAAATTAAAATATTCATTAATAATAGATTTTGAAAACTGCAGTTAAACTATGATTAGCTAATGTAATAGCTAACAGCTATAAAAATATATAGGACTATAAGAATATACAGGATTTGGTTCTTCACAAAAACAAAATATTTCAGTCTAACAGTGTTTGAGGGATTTTGGAAAGAATAACTCTAGTAAGATTGCAAAGGACCCTCTACAAAATGGATTGCCAGGAGTGCAGTGAGCACTTTTTACAAAGTTTTGACCCATACTGCTGAACACTTCCAAGAATTAAATCATTGATAATTTCTCCAAAAGCCAGTAATATATTTCTTCTAAAAATTTCAAGGACCAGCCAATGGTTCCTTCTCAGACATGACTCAAACTGGAAGGAAACAGAACTGCATTACAAATACAACCTTATCATGATGTATGGTGGAATATGGAAGGAAATCACTGATAAGTGCACTGAATATAGCCTTTTGTTTTCCTATTGAAGCTTTTGTCTTTTACTCTGTCTTTCACAACCCCCTTAATTTCAATTTGTTGGTGATTAATGGGAAACAAACAGAAGTCTACTAACCATGTTTGCCTGTGATATGGTGCTTTTTTTCCTTCTCGCTTCTTTCTTTGCAGGATAAAAATTTGCTAACTAACTTCTGCCAAAAAAGAGAGCTTGAAGCTTAATGGACCTCTGGTCTAACGCTTCAGCTTTTGTATGTTTAGCACCTGGAAATCCTTTTAGTCAGGAAAGGAAACAAAGGCAATAGAAATACTTAGTCCCAAGCTGTTTTTTTTTTTTTTAACTGTGTAGCTCACCTTTCATAATTATTCTACCCATGCAGCCTGAATGGTGCTGGAAAATAAACCAGAGGCAGCAAATTGACATGTCCTTTCTGAAAAGAAATGTTAGAAACAAGCATATATGAACTCCAGAATGCAGAAATACAGTTTGATAAGGATAAAAACCTACTTTAAAGAATATTATCTCTTTCTTCCCAAGGAATCAGATTTTCCATTCCAAGGCATGAGGCTGAATATGAAGCCAAGCTTTCTTTGGTCCATGGATAAAGCCAATACAATCTAAAATGCCTACAGAGATACTGAGCTTACCAGCCACAAAGGCATCAATATAGATGCCCATGCCAACAGATCCTTCTAGTCGTGTCCAAAACCTGCACAAACTGGCAATTATACAAAACTTATAGGAGACACATGCTTTTAAATGGTAATCTATATAATACAGATCTATAAGAGAGGCAGGAGTATAGGTGGTAGCACTTTTGGATGAGGTGAAAGGTTATCCAGCCTCCCTTGGCTGGGACTAGGATCCAGCTACCAACACCACAGTGCGTCCAAGGTGTCACAGGACATCCGAGACACTTCCACAGGACATGATGTAGGACTCACAAGGGGTCTTTTCTTCCTGGACAGGCTGCTCCAGCCCAGGCAGCAAATCTCAGACAGTTAGGTAGTACAGTTGCTGTTACAAGGCAGCTGAATCCCTCACTAGGATCTTCATGCAGGAGTTTGGGCAACTGGACAGCTTTTGGAAAACTAAAATTGTGAGGTTTTGTTTAGAATTAAATCCCAGCATAGAGGTCTTCATGGGAACCCTATTTCCCCAAGTTTCAAACAAGCTCAAAGGGTTCTAATTCATACTATAAATTTGTCACCAGAGACCCAAATATGTAACCAAAATGTTCATCATGAATAAATTTAAACCTCAGTTCCCAAACTTCTCTCTTGCATTCTTGCCAACTGTATATCCTCTCAAAGAGAATAATCTCTGTCCCCATCTGTGCACCTCATGTTTCTCAGCTAGTGATGTATGAAGTCTTCTCCTTTTTTTTACCATGAAAAAGGCACTGATGGTCTCATTACAACCAAATACATCCTTTTTTGTTTCAAAACTTCTGGTTGCAAAAGGAGAAAAAATAATTTCTACAATCATGCAATAAAAAATAGATTTTTCTTACTGATATCAGAAGTTTTGTAAGTGGTATTGAATGAACAAAGTCTGTTCAAATCCTTCTTCAGACAGCAATTCCAGCTGCAAGGGCAGAGGGTACTGTCTGTAGGCATTTAGAACAGTTGCATGTGATCACTGTAACAGTATCACTCCTAGATCCTGTAAATTGAGGAAAACAAATCGAAAAAAATCATAAATGTGCACTTATTCTTTGGGGTTCCTAGGAACTCACATAATCACCTTTCATCACATACATGCTTCATTTACATTTTCAAACATAAAATAAAAAGAATTAGAAGTGCCTATTGTCTAGGTAAGAGACACTTCTAACAGCAGAAGAACAGAAGATCTTTAATAGTACATACAATATACAATAGCTTTGGATAGTAAGTGAGAATTAATTTCCCATTGGGAACACAGTATGAATGTGGATTACCTGTTTCATCCTTATATTGACTCTCAACTAGAATCCTTATTATTAGAAGCCACCTACAGTCATTTTAAGGCTAGAAATATCTGAGACATCTGTCTTTTTCAAAAGGAAATTAAAGTTTAAAAAAAAGCAGACTAGAGGGATCATTTACATTTGTAATATACCTATCTCCTGTCCTAAATTATCATCAGAATGCCTCCTCATGAGGAAAAAGAAATTCCTTTTTTAAAGCAAATAGTTAAAGTATATTAAAATCACCTGCAACTAGTCAGCCAGCTGTATCTTGATGCTTTTGCAGCTCACTACCAAGAGAAAGTTGCTGCTACACTAGTAAAGGATTCCCAGAGATATTCAACTGATCTTCCTAACATCACCTAAACCCACCCTAATAGTACAAATCAGCAGCAAAGCAGTTGATTTGTAGGAGAGAGCAGGCAATGGGAAGTATTAGGTTTCTAAGCCTTAACCAAGACTTGAAATTCATCCAGATAAAGATAGAAATGCACAGAAGTGCAGTTCTCCTCCACTCCACTCCAAGGGCAAGTAGCATCATTTTTCCCTAGAAAACAAAAGCAGAATGGATTTACTCCAAAGGGAGATAATCTCAACAATTCTGTCCACTGATAGCTAACATCAAAATTAGGGCAAGCCCTGTAGCCAGGAGGCACAGAGATTGTTGACTCTGGCAACTCTGCTAAAAATTGTCAACTGGACATCAAAGGAGAATTCCTATCTGCTGAGAGAAGATCATAATTCACATTTAGTTTCAACCAAGATATTCTGCAGTCTCTTCTAATGAAACAAACAAGCAAGCAAACAAACTAGACTGAGATTTATTCCTTTATCAATAAGGAACCTGACCTTCTTCTTGGCTGGATTCTTCTTCTTCATCCCCAAAATCAACTGCCATGCTAATTGCATTAAAAGCAAAAGATCTGATAGACTATTAATGAAAAGAGAACAGAATAAGAGGCCATTGCATAGACTGCAATGTTGCAAGGCCATTGCAAGACAGGCAACATGTTGAGCAGCAAGAGGTAATTCTGCTAAGTGCAAAGATAACATTTATTCAGTCTTACCTAAAGAGGACTTTCATTTATTTCCAAACTCACAAAATTTTTAAAGTCTCCATAATGTTAACAAGAGAAACTTCTCTCCCTAAGTAAACTAAAGAAAGACTATTTTAAAAGTAATAAACTGACTAGAAATGTTAGGTTTTGTTTCTTTACATTATCAGTAAAAAAAAAAAAATAAGTTATAAGTAAAAAACATATTCTAAAGAGTTTATTTTAATTCCTACTTTTATTTACTGTTAATAAAATTTCCTTTATACCCTTTTAAAGGTTTGAGCCTGCTTTACCTTTCTCCTAATCCTATCTCGCAGCAAGAAGTGAGTACCCTACTAAATAACCAGCACTGAAACCCACCACAATCATCAACATATTAGTTAAAAAAAAAAAATCTCAAAATTAGAAAAATTTAAATTAGCAAACCAAAACCACGACATCAAATTGATGTTTCCGCCCAGTTTCAAATTGAAACCAACACATCTTTATTAGGAGTTTTGCTTTCTTTCCTGTTGCTTGAAGAAGCTGGGTGTGCATCCAACAGATATCATATTTTATGCCCATGTGTCCTCAGAAGGACACATAAATTATCTGCTGATTAGGCACTTACAGACCTTGCCTGCCCATTCCGGGAATGAGGCTGCCTGTACTAAGAGTGTTAAAGCTATAAAGACAGCATAGCTAAAACAGCTTTGGAGAAAAAAAAAAAGGAGTAGAATTTCAGAAAAAAAATACCTCTCTGACACTCCCAGTTTTTACTCTCCAGTATTGCCTCTGATGTAAATTTATTCTTCCATTTGTCTATATATACTCTATGTGAATCTGGGGAGAACTTAGACTAAGTCAGTGTTGCCATAGTCAAATGCATCTGTTGGTGAGAGACCACTAAACTTTTCATCTCTCTGTGGCTGCCTGAGAAGACTTTCTTTTCTTATCCATGCTTCAGGAGCCCTTATAGAACATGAGGTATTATTCAGAAATCCTAGCACTAAAAATATTTTTTATTCCACCTCAGAAGCCAGCAAATATGAGAAGACTAATTGAAGGACATGGAGATTTCAAAGTCTGGTACCATTCCATGTTGTCAGCAAAGTTGAGCTAAACATTTATTTTCTAAGACCCTTACCCAGTTAAAACAGCATCTTATAGTTTTGGGAGTTTTTATTATCCAGTGTACTGGGTCATGTGTTGTCTTCTGTGTAATTAACACAGAAGACAACACATGTGTCACCGACATGTTTTAGGAAAAATCCTTTCCTTAGGATTTTTCCCTCCTGAGAAGCTGAGAGGCCTCAGGAACAAACTGTAAACAATTCTTATCTGCTGCTGTGGAATGCAACAGGGGGAATCTGTGATTGGTCTCATCTGGTTGTTTGGAATTAACGCCCAATCACAGTTCACCTGTCCAGACTGTCTCGGTGAGAGACAAGCCTTTGTTATTCCTTCCTTTCCTATTCTTAGCTTAGCCTTCTGATGAAATCTTTTCTCTCTGTTCTTTTAGTATAGTTTTAATATATTTTCTATCATAAAATAATAAACCTAGCTTGCTGATACATGGAGTCAACTTTCTCGTCTCTTCCCTCATCCTGGGACCCTTGTGGACAATACTACAAATGGTGACCCCGAGTGAAAAAAGGACACCACCACAGAAGGTGAACACTGAGGACAGAACTGACAGATGGTACCTCGAGTGAAGGAATCACCACAATTGGACCCTGAGTGAGGAAGAATTCTTCATTTGGCTGGCCGCAGAGAGAACCTTTTGAAAAGTCTCCCTTCTCGCTGGCGCTGGCAAGAGGGGAACCAGTGCAAATCCACAGCCTGCAGGTTCCCAGCCCCCCCGAATCGCGGCGGGGGGGCGAAGTTTTGCCCGCGACAGAAGAAAAGTTTTTTTCTGCGCCTTTGGAGCATGCTCCGACGGAACCGCCTCCCCCGCCTTGCTGCTCTCAGGGGGGAGGTGAGTTGGCTCCACCGCCCGAGCCGGAGCCGCGGGCCCCACCCCAACCCGCCCCGCAGGAGGTGCCAGTCCCCGCGGCCCCTCCCGCGGCACCGCCTCAGCCCGGACCGGACCCGTCGCCTCCAGCGGAGTTTGTCGGCGTTCCCGTGGCAGAAGCACCGCCTTCCGGGGCTTCGCCCGAGTTGCTAGGCGACGCACTCGACAGCAATCGCCAAGAGCTCGCGACTGCGCTGCCGCTCCCGAAGCAAAGTGAGACAACAGTGCAGGCGGCACCGGTGGGCCCCGGCCCCGCGCCCCTGCCGCCCCCCGCGGCTGTCCCGCCGCCTCCCGTGTCGGCTCCGCCGGCTTTGCTGTCTGCGCCCGCGCTGCAGCTTCCGGTACCCGGAGAAGACGCGGCTGCTGTCCCCAGCCCGGCGGGGGTCGATGCCGCGCCGCCCGCGCCGGTCGAATCCGCGTTCGACCCTCCAGCAGAGCCCGTGAGGGCTCCGAACGCGGCGGCTCCGCCTTTGCCTGCCATGCCAGTGGAGGAGGCTGAGGTTGAGAACCACCAAGCGGAACCATCATTGGAGTCGCCCGTGGCCCCGCCGCTCCCCGCGGCGGCCACCGCGGCGCCTGCGATCAGCCTGGATTCCCCCCCGAGCTTTTCGGGCTGTCCCGAGGCTGCCCCTGCGGGGGGAGCTGGGACAGGGGAAGGGGATGCCGGTCTGCCCCTCCGTGGGGGGGTTGTGGCTCGACAGCTGATTGCGGGCTCAGCCCGTCTGCCTGCTTTCAAACTCAGCGTTTTTCGCGGGCCGGTTCGGGTTTGGTTCGGAGGTTCCCGCTGGGGGTTGGAATGCCTGACTCCCCCTGCGCACCCCAGCACCGTGGGGGAGGTGGCTCCTGAGCCTTCTGCTTCTGGTCCCCAGCCCGCAGGGAGTGGGGGTGGTACCGAGGGGCAGAAAGGAGGAACACCTTTTGCATTTGCGTTGCAGAGGCAGGAGAAACAGTGGAAAGTGAGCGTCGCTCAATTGCTCTGGGGACAAAGCACCCCCAGATCTAGGGTGATGATCCCTGGGAAAGCTTCTCTTCCCCAGCTGCTGGTCTGCGCTGGTTCAGAGGGGATGAAGCGTTCGGTCACTCGTGCTGCCCAGGCATTGGCAGCAGAGTGCCGGGTTGTGAGACCACAGAGCCCGCTCCGCGGGCCGGGTCTGGGCCGTTTGGCTCGGTTCCCTGGGCCAGGGCCTCCGCCCGGCCAGCGGCTGTTTGGTTCGGGGGCTTTGCTTCCCCCGTCAGGACCTGGGCCACCGTTCTGTAGGCCAGGTCTGGGATCCCTGATCCTTCCACGAGGACCTGGACCACCGTTCTGTAGGCCAGGTCTGGGGTCCCTGTTCCTTCCACGAGGGCCAGGGCCCCCGCAGAGCCTCAGTGGCTCCTCTCTGCTGCTGCTCTTTCGTCAAAAAAAAAAAAAAAAAAAAAAAAGAAAAAAAAAAAATTAAATAAAAAGAGTTGAAAGAGCTAGCAGCTCAAAAAGCGTTGAAAAGCCAAGCAAGCCTGTTTCAGGACCAAAAGGGACTTTCAGCGATGTCAGAGAGGAACATCTTCAGTTTGGACTTTCCCTGAAACTCAGCTGTTTGGACTTGAAGCAATGAACTTTCTTTTCATTGTTTTTGCATTTTCTTATATCTTAAGATTGTTTTGGTGTGTGATGTAATTTGATGTTTTGCAGGTGAAGAATTTCCCTGACGGTTCCACATCAGCACTGATTGATGTTTTGATTGGCAACATTAAGCCTCTCAGGTGCTTGTTCTTTCCTCTGCATGGCTCAGCAGATGAAATTGCAAACACTTTTCCTTTTAATTTATTTAAAATAAAAAGGGTGAGATGTCACCGACATGTTTTAGGAAAAATCCTTTCCTTAGGATTTTTCCCTCCTGAGAAGCTGAGAGGCCTCAGGAACAAACTGTAAACAATTCTTATCTGCTGCTGTGGAATGCAACAGGGGGAATCTGTGATTGGTCTCATCTGGTTGTTTGGAATTAACGCCCAATCACAGTTCACCTGTCCAGACTGTCTCGGTGAGAGACAAGCCTTTGTTATTCCTTCCTTTCCTATTCTTAGCTTAGCCTTCTGATGAAATCTTTTCTCTCTGTTCTTTTAGTATAGTTTTAATATATTTTCTATCATAAAATAATAAACCTAGCTTGCTGATACATGGAGTCAACTTTCTCGTCTCTTCCCTCATCCTGGGACCCTTGTGGGCAATACTACACACATGACCCAGTACACTGGATAATAAAAGCACAATATACTGAAGTAAAATGACTGCTATATAGGATGAACTTGTCCATCACTGTTCTTTTAATAAGTTTTGATTCACTTTCCTGCCTATAAATGGGACTTATTTCTCCTCTGTTTTGTAAAATTTTGTATTTTGGAGGATAATACGTTGCAAACCTCAGTTTCTCTGTGTTCTTTGAAGACATCCCAAGCAAACTAATGATTTTTATTTCAGACTCTCATTTCACTCTGCACTTTCATTGCTATGAGGACTTTGTAATGATCACAAAATGCTTACCCAAGCAAAATAAAACTAAAAGTCATCTAAGGTACCCAGAAGTCTACTACACTATCATCGAAAATGTGTATTATTCTTTCCAATATTTTTTTGGCTTAATGAAATGTGACTGTGTAACCGTTCATTTTTCTTTCATCCAAATTCACACTACCATTAACAGCAGAAAAATTACATATTTTCAGGTGCAGAAGTAAGATATTCCTCTTTTTGTAACTAATCTAAGTCAGCTTTGATTAGTTACAAATGGCTTCATGTCCATTTTTAAGCCAAAATCTGTAGCAAAATTTGTCATGTGCTTCATTACATACACGTGCCATTTGTATTTCATTGCAAAATTGAAATTACTTTACAAATTCTAATTTTTGCTTCATTACCAAATGCTGATTCCTGATTTCCTAATAGTTTTGAGCAAAAGTTGCCTTTTAAATTTTCACATTTTTACCAGGCTTTTTTTAATTCAAATCCTTCCATAAATTTATTTTCTACCTGCATATTTAAGTGGGGTTTGTGGTTGTTTTTTAAATTTAAACATTTTAAAATATTGTCTCTTATGCATTGCAATTAAAGGGCACCATTATATATTTCTAGACTCCGAAGCAGTGTGTTTTCTTATGGTGACAATTTTGTATCAGGAATAAATCACACAAAAGTGCATAAACCTTTGATATACAAATGAGGTCATAAAAATAATGACAGAGAAGCAATCTAATTCACACATAGACAAAATTGCTCCAAACATAACCTACCATCCTCTGAACCTTTAAACAGACCTGTTAGCAGAGAGGTTAATGACTGTGAGTAATCTAGATATGTACTGTTTCCAGGTTTGCTATTATACAGCAATAGCAACAATTCATAGACAAGCAATACCTGAGATGTTATTACAGTTGTTAAACCTAATTGCTTCCAATCCTTGTCAAAGGCAATTCAACACATGCTCAACACAAAAATAGGCATTGGACACTAATATTGTTTTAAAAATAGGTTCCATGTCCAGATAAATGATTTGTGAGCATGCTGCAAAATCTGGGTGAGTGTTACCCCAGTGCAGAAAAGTTATATTAAGCCTTCAAATATTTCACATTAAATGACAAAAGAAAAGATCACAACTTGAGTGTCCAAGCTATTTCTTCACAAAGATGTCTAAACACACATGAAGAATAACTTCCTTATATGATGTCTGTGAATATTCCTTTCAAAAAGGAATATATCTGTGCTCTTTTTAGAGTTAATTCCTATGGAAAAAAAATCTTAAAGTTGAAAAATAATATGAGAAGGGTAATAAAATGAACTTACTAACATGTATATGGCAGAAAGGAGAGATGCTGAAGTGAAGACCGAACAAGAAAGGAGACAGCAGCAAGTAAACATTCTGAACAAACCAGCCATTAAAACCACTACTGAAAATGCTGCTGTTTTGTTTTCCCTCCAGCATAAAATTTCACTCCTGAAATATGCTGTCTTCTAGGTAGTACAATTTCTAAAATGTACAATAATTTGCTTGGCAGTCACAATTTAGTGATCCATTAAAGACTTATCTTTAGGCTCCAGTTCTCTGAACCCATCAATCAGAGCTGAAGCAATAAAAGCTTGCTGAGGGCAGAATATTTGGGGCTCATTTTGAGAGCAGCTAAGCACCCTCAACTGTCAAAGTCATAGGTACAGGTCCCCAGCACAATAAAAAAACCCTACTTCTCATATTCTGTTATGTTGGTTTCCTTCACCTACACTGTCACTGAGCAGAGAAAATCTGCTTTAGTGTATTTCTCAGTAAGTCAGCTCTCACATTTCCAAGAGTAGTATGCATGCCAGTGTGTTAGGATCAGAATCAGTCCTTCAACAGTGGTATCATATTTTGCTTGGTCACAGTAAAGAGCTGCCTAAAACTACAGCAGACAAGGAAAGAGCAAGAAGGAGACAATAAAGTTGTACTATCATGACAAGGAGCATTAACGAGAAGCTGGACAGTCACCTTCTCCTGCCACTGAACCAACATCCTTCTAAGGGGAGTAGCTGCCAATGATCCATGAAGAAACTCCCTTCAACAGCATTGAAACTGTGTGGGTTTACTGCAAGGTCTGAATTTTCATTAGGGAGAGTTAGAATGACAGTATTTTCATCTGTATTTCGAATAAGTCTTTCCCTTCCCCATAGATTTAGAGCTGTTTGTATCGAGGATATTGACTTAAACCTGTTTGGATGTATGAACTGAAATTCAGATCCAAATCTCATACCTCAAATTCAGATCCAGAGCTAAGAACTGCTGTTCAGAGTTGGAAAATGTTTGAATTCAGCAATTTTATTCAGTACAGGCATGGTTCTGGACCATCCCAGGTAGGAACTGACCAAGTTGAGTGTGTTTCACCAAGCTACCAGGTGAAGGCTACCACTGAGGCTGAAGATCTGTTCTAGTCAACTAGCAAATTTTTCTGAACAAGAAGTTGGGATGTGATTGCCAAGATGCACACAAGATGATAGTGTTGCCAGCTCCCCCACTGTTGGTATTTATCTCTTGATAATAGTATTTTTCTTCAAGCTCCAGTTCCTGAAATTAATGCCTCAGTTTTCATTAAAAAAGAAAAAAAAAAAACCAAGAACCAAAAACCAAAACAAAAATAACAACCCAAAACAAAAACAAACAAAAAAACAAAAATTCTACAGATTTCTAGCTCTTTCTGTTGCAAGGAAAAGTTGGAAAATGAGAATTCAGAAGACCTGAACATTTTAGAAACCCCAAAAGGGAGGTGTTTAATTTGGATTAAATAAATTTACTAAAAATTAATTTGGGGATTCTGATTCCCTGTTTGTTAATGCACAAGAATGGCAATGATGAGAAATACACAGAGGGTCCCTAATGCAGGTCAGTGGGATACCAGGAAAGATACAGAAGATATTTTGGTCTTTTCTCTGAAAGAATAGCTCTAAACTAGTCAATAAAAATTGTCAGTAGGAAGAGAGTTGCCGTGACTTGCCTTCTTTATGTTTTATTTTCCTTTCAGGGCAGCAAAAAAGCATGCATGGTAGGCTTGTGTGAACTGCAGAGCTTGCATCATATGAGTAAGCAGTATAGCCCTAGCTGGAGACCAGCTGGAGCACACCTGGAGAGGGCTGCAAAGGGACATGAAGTCACTATCAATTTATTGCCAACCAGCAGAACCATAAAGACACCAAACTCAAAGACAAGAAATTGTTTGATCTCTTGGATACCAGATGCCAGGGTAACAAGAAGAGTAAAATGGAAATTCCCATGGGTAAGGGGAAATGTGATTTAACTGGCAACACTAAAATTAGAAGAGAATAATTCTTATGATTGGAATGGTAAAATCATTGGGATAGGTCTGAGGAAAAAAAAGTTGTCAGTGGGTGATATGGTGTGCTACATGAAAGAGAAAGCATTTCTGGTGGAGTAAATGAGGGCCCTGAGCAGCACGTTCTGCACATATCAGTTTATGAATCTATGTGTTAAGGAAGGCCAGACAGTCTAAACACAGGGTGTGTAACAGACCACTAAAACAGCCTGGTTAAGAGGATAAGTCCATCCCCCAGATTGAGAAAAGAATAGAAGCTGTATACAGAGGAGTTTTGGTTGGACAGGAGACCACAAGCAGCCAATGGCAAACAGGATTAGAGCTGCTTACGGGTACAGAGGATAATGGCCCAGCATGAACTCCAACAGAGAACTTTCACAAGTGGGGTTTGTTTGAGCTGAACTGATGGACTAAAGGGATGAACTGATGTCTGTGGTACGAGCTGTTGCCTATTACTACCTGTAAAACTGAGTTAAGACTACTTAGGGCACTCCTGTCTCTTTGTTAGAAGTTTCCCCAGATTAAATTATTACTTATCACCAATTGGTTTCAGTAATCAAGAGTACAAATCAAGTTTTTGGTGAAATCAAAGTATTTGTTTATTTTGTTTTTTCTTAACTCAACGTGGCAAAATATGGCTGCCCTTCTGGAACAGTCTTTAAAGAAGAACCACCTCATTCAGCTTGTGCTATGTGCCCCACTATCAGTTGTGCCTTTGCAAAATCTTTTCAGTATCACATGGAGCAGGTAGGCAGTGTGCATGACCCCGCAGAAAACACTGCAAGACAGAAATACAGCAATCTCCATCTTGAAAATGTGGCTGCTTATAACCAAACCAGAGGGGGAACAAAATGAGGCAGAGTGCAAAACTCTCAGCATCAGATAACACCTAGGGATCTAGGGATGCTCCTGGGACAAATAGCTTGATCTGACAGATGTGACAAACCTGTGACACATCCCAAAATCTGTAAATGCTATTGATGTCAATGTAAGATGCACAAGGCTTGAATCTCACTCCATCGACCCTATATGCTCCTTTCTGATACCAGCAGGAGAGCCTGAGAGAGGCACCTGGGACATGGTTCTGTGCCATGAGACAAGGAGAACCTTTTCCAGTCCTGTCAAAGGATAACCTGAATCTGTGTTGCAGTAAGGAGGCTCTTTAACTAATCTGGAAAGCCCACAGCACTGCACATTCACAATCACTAAAGTAGTATTCTGTTGGGGTGATCTCACAGATTTCCCAGCCCTGGTTCATGCAGAGTTAAAAGCTTCATTCTTAAGCGGCATTTTTAAGAGATAATTACATGAACTTGATTTTTTTCTGGTATATCTAAAATAGGTGGGCATGGCATTCCTGCTTTTTCTTCTTCTATTCAGATTGCAAAAGAAAATGGCTTTGCAAACTGTGGAAGCCATAAACCAGCTCATCCTAAACCATTTGAGATTTTATTTTGCCAATTTGTATTCTTAACTACCACCTCCAGGCAGAAATTTGAGAAGAATGCTTTTTGTTTGGTTTATTTTGTCACAAGGGAGATATGGACTGAGTTTTTTAAATACACCTATCTTATTTCCATAACACCTTTCTCTTTAATGTGCCCAAACTGGAGTTGCCCACTAAAACCAGAAGTATGAAAGTTAAAGTCCATCAGTAACAGGAAGAGACAGTGAAAAAAAATATCAGCCAGTTACAGGGTTCTGGGGAGTGCTGGAGAATTCACACAGCAATTCACAGTCACTAACTCCTTCCTCTGCCATAAGCGCATTTGATGAAGCTCCAAGAAGTATGTCAAGGTCACGTTTACCCAATTCTAATGAAGCAAAGCAAAAGTCACAATTTGTTAGCTATCCACTGGGAGTAAAAGTGTAATTTTTTTTTTAACAGCTAAGTAATTAAAAAGGCAAATGTGTTCCATATTGCAAGAGTGTTACTATATTAGATTAGGGAATGGTTCATGACCATATGACACTGTTAATATGACCAAAAAATATCTGGTCTCCTAAATTACTATATTTCCCTTAGCAGAATGTTAATTTCAGGTTAGTAATTTTAATTGCCCTAGTATCTGACTGCTTAAAATTTCATTTCATGTCTTTTTTAAGTTGCTCCTCTTTGAATTTCTCTTCCTCCTACTCAGGGTTCTGTTTATTTTAATTGGGGGTTACTTATGCCAGATTGTGTACTGACTGCCCATGATTTTTTCAAACAAGCAATTTTTTTCAAACACACCATACTGTGGAAAGAGTCACTATAAATAACAGAAAGAATTTAAAATCCAGTCTCCCTTGAATGGAGGGTCTCTCTCTCCAAGATGCAACATGATCTAATAGTTTCATGGCACTACATGTTTCTTGCTTGATTCTGTCACCCTTCTTCATGCTGATTAAAAATGTCTTTTGTAAGCAGTGGCCCTGAAATGAGTGTAAGAGGAAACTAGTCATTTTTACTTAGTCATCTGTTTTCCACAATGGTGGAACCATAACATGGCTACTTTATCCAGTGTGGAAATACAGGAGGAGACAGTAATTACATAACTTCTCCTTTTCTCTTAGTTTTACTATGAGAATTACAAAATAGCTTTACTTTCCCATTAAAGAAAATATTTGCATAATAATTTCTTTCTTTACCAAAAGTTTGTTTCCTTGGTAACTAAAAACTTTACCACGAACTCCAAAGAATGACCAGCAAAGCAACTAAATAGTTAACAAAGATGATTAAACCAGGAGCACTGACCATCAGCAGCCATGTACCTAAGATACCACAGTTTTTCTTAATCAAGTGCAGGTTCTGCTTAGGCAAAAATGCAGGGAAGGCTGGGGACAAAGAGAGAGAACTAAGAATTGTAATTAGTGCTGAAGGGGGAAAATTTGGTACCGATTTTTCTAAGGCAAAATGTTTCCTGAATTCCTAGGAAAGCTGAACTGAAAAATATGCAGGAGCTTTTGCTGAAGATTTTTACTGCTCTCTTATTTACTATTGTTAATGAGGTACTTCTTGGGTACCCACTGGGTGCCGGACACAGAGAAGGTGACAGCAATGTATCTTTCTAGCTGGTGATGTGACCTGCCATTTTGCACTCTTACCCTTTGGACATCTGTTAACTGAGCACATTCCTCAGTAAAACAGACACCCGAGGGGCTGGCACCCACTGTAACCACCTCTGGCCTTGCTTTAGCACTCTCTAATGCAGCACTGAGCACACTGCTCCAGGAGTCACATGAAGGTGCTGTGATGCCCCCCTTTAACCAGGACAGCACCTTCTGGCAGAGATTTCCCTAGAATAAAATATCCCACTTGAGACAGAATCACTAAAGACAGAAGGATGTAGGTAAATGGTAATAAATTAATCTTGGAGGTTTTACCAGGTGCAGTAATGACTGAAATGCTGTGTGTGGTGTCTTTGTTACTCAATCTCCATTTCAATAGGCACAAAAAGTGAGAATGAAAGTTAGAGAAAAATGTACCAAAAATTATTCTCTCCCAGAATGTAGATGACTTTTCATTGTGGCTAAATCCTCATGTAAGGAGCAAAGAAGGTTATTTTAACATTTTCCATAAAGTGTATTTGTATTTGGAGTTGTTTTCAAGACAAAATAAATCAGAGCTATTAAAATAATAGTATTTAAACCCACAAAATGGCACTGATATTCTTTGGTATATGATTCTAATTCATAAGGAAACAGATGAATTCACAGATTTTGTTGAAACTTAACAAGTGTTCAAATTCTGTAAGCCCTGAATTGCTCGTGTACTTGCAAATAATTCTAGGAGTCATTCTGATACCAGCAACTGAAAAAACTAATGACAATCACAACATACTATCTACCAGACATTGTAGCAGACAGATGTATGTTCCTTAAGAATCAAGGAAAAGGTATAGGTGTTGCTTTTTCAACAGGACATTAGATATACAGGTAATGTTTCCAGTTAAATCATTGTCTCAGTGATTTGTCTTACTGTAGCATTTCTGAAAAAAAGGTATAAATGAAAGGTTTTGCTGGCACAGAAGAGAAGAGAAAATAAAAATGCATGCTGATTTTAAAACTTTGAAGGTACAGGTGAAATCACTTCACCTCATGAATGTGAGGATCTGCAAGAGCAGCTTTGGTTACTGTTTTGAGAGGTAGCAATAATGGCAAGATTTGGCTAACTGTAAAAGAGATAAAATAACTCCATAATGAGTTTACCGCTATTAAATACCCATTGAAGAAGTAAACAAATTTTTCTCTTTAAGAACAAGTTTAAATTGGATACACTACAGATATCAGTTTTTGGAATTCTTAATTGACAAATGGAGGATTAAATGTATCCATAAAACATTATTTTCATTAACTGAGATGCACTTAATGCATCTTGGTCGTCTGATTTTATTTGAAGGAACTGAATAGCAGAAACTTGCTGCTATATCATGTGAATGTCACATAGTCCAGGGAAGACTAAAATAATGTACACACCTGCAGAACAAACTACTCAAGACAACTTTTACAAAGAATATGAGCAAGAATAAATTTCCTTTGCAACCCTATATCCGAGTAAGCCACAATATCTCATCCACTAGCTACCCACATTTTCATACTTCAAAAGGAAAGGAAAGGTCTGATATTATTGCAAGGTCATGATTGTGAGGAACTTTTTTGTTTGTTTTGGGTTTTAACTACTGTAAAAAACTATGACTGAACCAGTAGGCAAAAAATGTCATTGAATGATGAGACCTGAAGGTATACCACAAGGTATATTCATTATTAAAATTGCTACTTATTGCAACAGGTGGGGAGCTGATGCTGAAACCCTTAACAGCCTTTGAACCTCAGGAAGTCTGAAACTTCTGAAGAGACACAGCTCCATTTTTTAGCTTGTTTGATGCAAGGTGAATGTCAGAATCCTAAAGGAAGTATCTTTGGTATTTTGTGTACACAAAATTAAATACAGCTCTTGATTGTGTGCTTTCAGAGGCCCCCAGGAAGGTGGTTAATCTTTGTTAGAGCTCTTGAGCATTAGTGGCTAATGGAGGCTGGTGAGTATTGCAAAGTAAATATTAACCTCATTGGGATCCAGTAACAAGGTTTTCATAGTATCTGGTTCTTGTAGTGAATCCTTCTCTGAGAAAGTACATTATTAATAGGCAGAAACTCTACAAAGTGCCATAGCATTTGAAGGCAGGAGAGTGTGCTGGCATCATCCAGTCCTCATGACAGACAGGGAGAATTCCAACACCATATGCTTTCAGCTGAAAAACGCCTACTTCTGAGTAAAAGTGCCCCATAAAATTAAAATTATCTTCCTGCAGAACTCAAAGTCATTTGCAAGTCTGCTACTTTTAAACAAGCTCAGAAGTAAGATTAATGGAGTAATGAAATTAACTCTGCTCCAAACCAGCTTTATATTCTGACTCTTTCAGCAGGTTCTGAATTTCCATGACTCCTATGCAAACATATATTCACAGGACTCAAGTCAAAACTGTTTATCATCTTCCCCATGGCAAACACTAGTTCTCTCTTGTAGCATTGTTCTTTTTGTGGCATCTGGAGATTACACAGTCAAACATAATTTAAAAAACAATTCAATGCTTAGCATCACTCTTTTTTCACTGTTTCTTCAATTATGTCATGCCACTTACCCTGAAGAATTAAAACATATCCTAAAAAATACCTCAGAAAAGTGATGCTTTCATGATGTATCACAAGATTTTGCTATTAGCCTTATTCTTTTTCCAATTACCAAAAGTACACATAGCAGACAGACTGAGATCCTCCACAATGTCCAGAGGTGATTCTGCAGAGAAGCACAACTCCCTTGTACAGTGCACTCTATTGTACAGTGGCCTATTATAATTCCTTTGATAATGAAGAATCAGTGGTAAATCAATTAAAGTGCTAAAGTTATTGACAGACTAAAAAATAAATACTGACAAATGTGGCAAACTGAGAACCTCTTTTTTGGTATCAGAGCAAGAGGGATGGTTTAAGGCAGGTCTAACCAAGGGTTAGACTGCAGAGATAGCCAAGGGCAAAGTCATTCCATGAGTGCAGCCCACAGGGATACTAATTCTCACTCTTTTAGGACACCAGTAAGGGATGTACACCAAAAATGTGCTGCGATGTTTAACAGAGAAATGAACAACGCAAATGCAGACTTCTGAAATGTGACATATTTACATTTTTATATTTTTTTTTCTTGCTGTATTTTCCATTGCAGGGATGGTAGGATAACAATTACATAGATATATTTATTTTTTATACTGGATTTGCATGAGACGCTCACAATACCTGAAAAAAGCTATGAAAACCTATCATTCAGGTTGTATTATCCAGGACACTTTGTAGCTTTCCAAAGTGGCCTAAACAGGGCAATACAGGCCCAGGGATGGATTGTTATTTCTTTTCTCTGACTGACACAAAAGGCTTGTGGTGGGAAGGAAATTGTGCTGTGAATCACACGCCATCAAATGACTGTGGCATACAATGGGCTCCATATATCACCAGCAATATTTAAAACAAACAGATTTCACAGCATTGTCAGCCCATCAGGAAGTGGTTCACCTCCAGAAAGTCTTAATTTTCATTTTGAAAACCCTGCCAAAGGGCTTTGCCTTTCTCTTCCATTGCAGCAGACTCAGCTGCCTGCAATGTATTACACATTTTCACTTAAACCCAACAACTGAGCTTTGTTATCAGAGCTATATTCAGAAACACACTTCAGCCTAAAATGGAATGAAAATCTATTTTCACCTGTTATACGGAGGGCATTTTCTTCTTCACTGGGGTAAGACTATTAGAGGCACACACAACTTAAACGTATTATTGATTTTTAGAAATTAAAGCCAGTTTCACATAGCTCAGGGCTTCAATGAGTCATAAAACTCCATCAGCAGTTAGTTCAGACTTTTTTTGTTCCTGGAAGATATGGATGGGTTCATGTGAACTGACAGGTGGAAATGTATTCAGTGTGAAAACTTCTAAAGGAATTTTTGAAGTATGACTTAGCAGAGAGAGGTTGATTTTAACTAACCTACGACCAGCTGAGTACAGAGACCAATTTGTAGAGAAATGAGGTCATTGCATTAGGGAAGTCTGAGATTCAACCTGCAGATGTTCATGCTGAATGCTTAACTGAACCTCTGGAGTCCTCAAAGCTGCGCTTTAAAAATGTATTTTTGGGGTTTTTTCTTATGACATATACATCTCATAGTAATGCAGAAAATGGTCAGACCACAGTCTCCAGTTCAATGACTTTTTATCTTTCTTGTTTCAGGATATCTAAAGATGCTAAGATGAAAACCTGATTTTAAAATGAAAGAAAAAAAACAGCCTACAGAAATAAAACCATACATTTCTTAAGAAAAAGTATCTTGAATTTGTTCATGGTGTTTCTATCACGACCCAGTGCTTTCCTTTAGCTGATATTCCACTACATACAACTATCTAAAAAAAGCCAATTTTTTTCTCACCAAAAAATATATATCAGATCATGATCAAACACAAACATGTTCAGATATGGAAAATGTGTGTTCCCTAATATGTCAGTAAGTAGAAGCTATAAATACTACCACCAAAATAGTTATTACTCAGACAGAGGCCACTGAGTCTCAGTGTCCCACTCTATAACAAGAAATTTTCAGAAAACAGTGAAATGCATAAAGCTATCCAGCAAAGAGCAAAGAAGAACCCCTAAATTTATTTTATTTCTGGAAATCTTTGTAGATGCTTGCCTCCCATCACCAATAGCGCACCCGTCCAAGTCATGAGCAGCCATGAATTCCTCCAGGAGAATGCTCTGGGAAATGGTGTTAAAGGCTTTGCTAAAGTCCAGGTAGGCAACATCCATAGCCCTTCCCTCCTCCACTAAGCAGGTCATCTTGTCATAGAAGGAGATCAAGTAAGTAAAGAAGGACCTGTCTTTCATGAACTCCTGCTGGCTGTCCCTGATCCCCTGGTTGTCCTGTCCATGCCACAGGATGGCACTCAGAATGATCTGCTTGTGATGGCACTCAGCGCCAAGGTCAGGCTGACACATCTGTCGTTCCTTGGATGCTTCTTCCCACCCACCTTATGGATGGGTGTCACACTGCCTAACCTCCAATCACTTGGAACTCCCCAGTTAACCAGGATTGCCTTTCAATAATGCAAAGTGGCTGAGAACTTCTGTCAGCTTCCTCAGTACCTTTAGGTGGGTGCTATCCAGTCCCACAGGCTTCTGTGTGTTTAGGTGGTGTAGCAGATCACTGACCATTTCCACTTGGGTCATGGGGGCTTCCTTCTGCTCCCCATCCCTGTCTTCCAGCTCAGAGGCCTGGTATCCAGCTCTTACTATTAAAGACTGAGTCAAAGAAGGCATTAAGTATCCCAGTCTTTTTCTCATCCTTTGTCACTGTGTTTTCCCCCACATTCAATCAAAGACAGAGATACTCCTTAGTGCTCCTTCTGTTGCTGATGTATTTATTATTGATTAATGAGACATTATTTATTGTCTTTTACAGCAGTGGCCAGATTGAGTTCTAGTTGGGCTTTGACCCTTCTATTTTTCTTCCCACATGACCTCATGACCACCTTGTAGTCCTCCTTAGTTTCCTGCCTCTTCTTCCAAAGGTCACAAACTCTCTTTTGGTCCCCGAGTTCCATCCAAAGCTCTCTGTTCAGCATGTGTTTTACCCAACCCTAAGGTTTAATACTTCTACCTTTCAGATAGAGATCATCCACAAGACCTTAAAAAAAAAATTTAAGAGTTTTCCCTTTCCCTTATTATACTTTAACAATTGGTATAATGAAGGGATCTAAGATCATCTACAAAATGGCACTCATGGGACAGCAGGTCCAGGTCACACACACTGTTTTCAAAAACTCTCCACTCATATGAGCAATCTGCATACCGGTGTAAATCATTGCTTTCTCAGCAAGTACATTCCTGTAAACTAATATTAATGTCAAGTTTATACTCATGAATACATGCAGACTGAAAAGAAAAGTGACAGGCATTGATTTAATTTCTTGTCATGCATATATTTGCATAGTATTTACAGATTAATAAATGAAACATACCTTGTGTAAATCAATAGCTACCCTGCCTGTATAGTGTAAACTTCATTATTCATGGTCTTATACTATGTTGAATGAAACATTAAAGATACAAGTAAAACTACTATGGATTGCTTTGAAGGACATAGGGAAGGTCATTGACTTAGAAAGAACAAACAGGGATGTACATGATTTCACAAATTTCACTCTCTGACCCTTCCTTGGTTCTTTCACAGTTTTTTTATCTATTTCCCACTCCGTCAAACACAGATGAAAGCATCTCAAAGGGTCATGGTGAGAGGTTACCAGTTAATGTTTGTAAATGTCTGAGAAAAAGAATAATATTTTACAGGCATGGATGCCTTCTAGTTTACAGCATCATTAGGCTATTCCCTAACCTTGTACATCCATATGAAGTGATTATTTCATTTCAAAGAAAGGAAGCTACGTGATAAATAGAGGACAGCATTTGCCACTTATCTCGCCATAGAATTTTATCACCATACATTGATATCGTGATTAATTTGTGATTACTGTTGTAGATTAAGACAACATAATTTCAGCCTCTTTCTGTTCCCTTTACAGAAGCAAGACTCTGTGGAAAGTGCTCCGTGTATGTGGAAACATCAGAAGTCCCTAAGTTCATTTCTGCAAAGCACACTGGGTACAAGTGGAGTGAGGAGGCAGGGAGAAGAAGACTTATGAGACACTCCATAAAACACAATACCAGCTTTGTCCCAGGGGAACACTGCTGGCAACTAGAAGTTTGGTCAATCTAGTGGTCATGTTGGAATGACTGCTCCTGGACAGCTGTGTAACATAATGGACATTGGGCTAAGGTTTTCCTAGCTAACATCAGGACAGAAATAGCAGCATTCACTGTGACAACACTTAGCTTCTAGCCTGCTTGACAAGGCAGAAAAAAATAAGTGTTTGGGACTGGAAAAAGTTCTGTGACAAGAAAAACAGGAGATTTGTACTCCGCTTAGTCCAGAGCCTGTTCAGGCATCTGGACTTCCTTCCTTTCCTCCAGGAACTAAGGCAAACCAGTCCCCACAGCCACCAGAAGCCACTGGCTCCCATGGACCAGAAAGCAGAAATACCTCAGATCATGAAGCTGATTGGACCCAGTAAACTCAAGGATGCCCCCATACAAAAAGGATAAATGTGCTCCTTCCTCACCAGTGCATCAAGTATTTCCAGAACCCAGATTCTAACTGAAAAATATCAAGTAATTTCAGTCTGTTCTTACCACACCATGAGCATCTGGTGCATTTTCTGCCTTTCTTCTTCCATAATTGTTATCTTTGTGTTATCTTTATAACAGAGATGGACTGAGCTGAGATTAGGAATTGTATTGGGTTTGTGTGGTCTGGTTTTGGTACCAGGGGGTTTACCGGGGTCTTTTCTGTGGGAAGCTGCCAGAGGTTTCCTTCTTATGCAACAGAGTCAATCCCAGTGTGTTCCAAGATGGAAACACCACTTGCCAAGGCTGGGCCAATCAGAAATGGTGATAACACCTCTGTTATAAGATATTTAAGAAAAATGTAAAAAGTTATTGCTAAGACGTAACTGTGGCCTGAGAAGAACAGACTGAGGACATGTAAGAGGAACAGCTCTGCAGACACCAAGGCCAAATGCAGAAGGAGAGGGAAAAGGTGCTCCAGGTGCCAGAGCTGGGATTCCCCTGCAGCCCCTGGTGCAGCCCATGGTGAGGCAGCTGTGCCCCTGCAGCCCATGGAGGGCATGGGGGTGCAGAGATCCACCTGCAGCCCTTGGAGGAGCCCCACACGGAGCAGGGGGATGCCTGAAAGGAGGCTGTGACCTGGTGGGATGCCCATGCTGGAGCAGGTTTCCTGTCAGGGCTTGTGACCCCACGGGGTACCCACATTAGAGCAGCCTGTCCTTGAAGGACTGCACCCCATGGAAGAGTGACCCACTCTATGGTAGTTTGTGGAGAACTGTCTCCTGTGGGATGGACTCACACTGGAGGAGTTCATGGAGAACTGTCTCCCATGGAAGGCACCCCACAATGGAGCACAGGAAACATTCCTCTCCCTGAGCAGCAGCAGAAACAACCTGTGATGGACTGGGGTTGTAACCCTCTATTTCCTGTCTCCCTGCACCACTGGGGGAGGAGATAGAGCTGGGAAGGAGGGAGGGGTGGGGGGGAAGATTTTTAGATCTGTTTTTACTTCTCATTACCTGGCTCTGATTCTGTTAGTAATACATTCAATTAATATCTCTAGTCTGCTTCTCTCACAAGGGTATTTGGTGAGTGACATCTCTGTCCTTATCCCAGCACATGAACCCTCCATTATATTTTCTCTCCCTAGTCCTGGCATACAGCTAGGGTCAACCCACTACAGGAATATCATCATGCCATAACCCACAGTATGCCAGTAATCTACTGACACAGTTTTGTGCCCAGATTCTATACATATTATGTTTGAACTTTTCTGGTTTTCATATATTCAGTAAAACCAGTAGAAGCCAGTCCACTGTATCAGCCAAGTTCCTCTAACATGGTATTGATCAAACTTGCATTATTTCCAAGCAGTGAAATGTTATCACATTGAACCTGGAACCGATTTTGATTTTCCACAACTGAAAAAAACCAAAGATGAATCATTGGTGTTGACTTCCAGTAAAGAAAAGACAATCAGTAGAGATCACAGAGTTTTTCAGGAACTTGTCTTTCATCTGAAATTGTGAAGCTGGGAAGCAGAAGAAGCATACTGAATGGGTAGACTATTCTTCTGCTGGAGACAATGCAATAGAAACTGTGAACCCTCATTGCTCAAGCCAAGCACAGAACGCTGATGCTATGAATTTATGAAGATAAAATGCAACCAGAAAAATCCTCAGCATGCCCTGCCTGATCCTATAAAACTTGTCCCATTGCACCACAAGATCTAATCTTATAGAGTTGACAGCACTATTGGTCTTTCATAACATTAAAGAAAATAAATCCTCAAAGAAAAAAATGAAGCTCATATAAAAGCATGGTTTAAATTTTGGGTTACTTCTCAAACACCTTTTGCTCACCCTGACTGATCTTAGCCTGATCAAATGGAAAACAAATCTCCACAGAAATAGCACAGCTGTCTCACTGGACTCTCAGATTCTTTGGAGGGGTGGAGAGGGCACTCAAAACTTTAAAGTGTTGTTTTCTGTTTCTCTTTAACCTCCTTCTCACATTAAAAAAAAAAAAAAAGAAAAGATCATAGAAAAGGGGGTGAAGTCCTTCAAACTTGGAAGAGAAAAACTTCCAACTTTCTTAGCAAAATGAAGAAGTTAAAAGAAGGTTAAAGACTACTAGTGGTAACAGATGCAGGAAAATTCAAACACAGTGGCTTCTAAAATGGCTTAAATAAAAACTTGCAAGCATGTCCAGTCTTAATATTCAGACCTCAAATATGGTTCTGAGGACATGAGAAGGGGAATAAATGCAATAGGAGGGATCAGAGGTCTTCTGTCATCTTTTATCCAGGAGAAAAACAAGGATGAAATGGATAAAAGGATGAATGGAGCAAGAAGCAGGCTGTCAGGTAGTCAAATACATCTGCTGCTGTGCAAATGTAGGAGGTTGAGGAAGGGATGGGGAAACAGGATGACAAGATTTCACCCATTGGATCCTACCACATTTTTCACATGGAGTGACTGAAAAGGGCAAAAGAAAATGGAAAATCTCTCCATTGGGAGAAATACTGGACTGTACATTGACAAAAATCCAATAAAGCAACTTGAAAACTTCTTGCTAGAAAATATGGGGCTGAGAGGACAACAGTCAGGATTTCAAGTGCCAAACCAAAAGTCAGAACCTAGACACCTGAGGGAATAAAAAGCTATTTTTGTTTTTCTAAAGTCACTACAGCCTACACACATGCTCACACCTTTGCAGGAGCCCACCACTGCTAAAATAAAAAACAGTTGCAGCAGAGAGACAACTTGTTGAGTACACAGCCAGACTGATCCTTTTCCAGGCATCATAAGTCAGGGGGGACAAAAAACAAGATTTCTTTTTATCCCATGATCCTAATGGCTATTTTTGTTGTTCTTCAGCAACAACAACAAAACCACTGGAAAACTGTACTGAACAGAAAACTAAAATATGCCTGCAGCAAGAAGCAGCTTTTAAACTTCCATCTCACTAGTGCTTGTCTATACAAATAATGTCACCATGTCACTGCTTTCCTGCATTTTGTTGCAGAATATTCTTCCCCCAGTTTTATTATGCTATTCTACTTCAACTTGATGAATTATCTATATTATATTTTTTGAGAAATATTCCCTCTAGGGATGCACATATTTAATTTAGAAAGTTTTCAGCAGAAAAAAAAAAGGTAAGAAAAATAGAAATTTCCACATCTCCACTTTTTTTAAGCTACTCCTGGGACTAGGACATAATTACCTACATTCTGCAATTGCCAGCCAACTCTTAGCTGAATGATAAAATCAGTGGTACTGAGAAGTGATGTTCGGGCAAGTCTAGGCAGAAGGAAAAAAGAGTCTGTTAGCAAAGAGCAAGAATGGGAAGCTGAAATCACAAGATGGGGGACCAGCCAAATAGTTTCTCTGGCACTGAGTTTGTTTTTCTACTCTTTTCTCCATGGTTCTAAAACCACTTAGGCATTCAGCCAAAGAAACCAAACTCAACAACCTTTGTTTTGAAAGTGGCACAAAATAAGAAAATAGCTATTTCCACAACAACATTTAGCAGGAGAGTAGGTGGGTATGCTCTGAATTGTGTAGTAAAACAGATTTCATGTCTGATAGACACCGATTCAAGGTTAAAATATGTGGCTCTATGAATGTAGTTTTCAATATTTCCTCATCTCCAACATGAGAAATAAAAGGAAATAAAGTATGCAAAGTCACCTTCTCTTTTTGGGTACAGTTAAGAATGGATTTTGTTATAATACTTCATTTCAACAGACTTTAACAAGCATTGCTAATAAGATATCTTCTCTCTTCTGCAATGCTAAGGACCCCACAGGCCAGGCATGCATTGTTTGGCTTGTCTGCTACACTTCCAGCAGTCTATACTTCCACATGAATATGTTAACTCATTCCCATGGTGTCAGTCTAGGACAGAAATTCAATGCTGGACATGAAACCCGTTCAGTTGGGTTGATGCAGATACTCTTTTATGCTCAGAGATCTGTTTTGTCACCAAAGTAATTTTGGACAAAGAGACCCTATAGACTTTTTTTTTTTTTAATTAAAACCAAAACAACAGAAAAAAAAAGTCATTTTGGGAACATAAATTTCATCAGCTGAGTTGAGTTTCAAATAAGCTTGTAATTAATAATATGTGTTCTGCCACTGTGAAAATCTTTATAGGACTAAACAGTCCATGAGGAACTGCAAGCCAACATTGCCATGTAGAAAAATAGTAGTACAAAACCTCCTACTTACCCTTTCTTCATATTTGCTTGGTTTATTTCTGTTGACTACTAATTGGTTTTTAAGAATTGTAAATACTTAAAATTCAAGAATGCTTATTTTGTTTAGAATTAGGAAATATCTTCCTGTGAATTCAGTTGGAATGTAAAACATTTTGCAAAAATCTTCACAATTAAGCATACATGACAAAAACTTTATGTGCTTAGTGCTGTTTTCTTTTTTTCCCTTTTGAAGATCTGGCTTGTTGCTGTTTTGTTATGTAAAGGAAATGATCCACCTGGAGAGCCTGGTAAGCTTTCCATTGCTATGCAAATGTCCAAGGCTTCAAGTGCACACAACAACAACAGTTCTTACTGAAGACACATTATGGCAAGTTCTAGACTTACAGTCTAGCTGTAATTTTGTCCCATCACTTGTTTTAGGACATTTCCCTCATAGGGGAATTTCATGGTTCTGGTTCACCATGGATTTTGGACTTAAGGGTGCATTTCTGAAGTGGCTATATGTTCTTGTTTCCCAGTTGCTACTTGGCTACAATAAAAAGAGGAAAGAGCCCAATTCTCTAGTGATTTTTCCTTTAAAAAAGGAGAGAACAGGGAGGTTCACTATTGCCTCATTGAGAAAAGTTGCTTACATACCCAGGGCATGTATATTGCTTCTTTCAACTTTTAGGTTCAGGTCAGTTGTATGACATTACAATGGAGGCAAAGATGTTGACAGTGGGGGAAAACACTTCCTCTTCAGCAGGCATGCCTTCAATTTTCATTGCCCAGCACATGCAAGGACAGTTAAACAAAAAGAGGAAGAAGTTAGCCAAATTTTTAAAAGAATGTTTATGACAAGGATTGCATCTGTTTCCTGAGCATGTAACACTGACTAGTTTATTTGCATGGAGGGAAGGAGGTTATACATTTTGGAAAAGGCTCATACATCAGCATCAGAATCCATTATCACATTTCCATGAGTTTTCAGGTACAATCTCTTGGGATGAAAAATTATGACACCATTTAATGTGCTTAGCCTTTGTTGCATTAAAAAGATGATCATATTTTTAGCTGGGAGTTTCATTACATATAATCTTGACACCTCTCCTCTAAGTTTCACAGAGGGAAAAAAGAAAGCCTGAAGGTGTCTTGCAAATAGTTTTGTTTCTTTTTTTTTCCCAGCTGGATGTCTTGTTACAGATAAGAAATCAAATTTTGGTTTACCTATGACTGGAATGCATCTGTTCTTAGGCTCTTCAGGCTACTCACTTCTGTACTGACAGTCTTTACATTTATACCATTCCCCTCAAAAGGAAAGATATTTAGTCTTGCAACTACTTGGAAACAATCTGAAACATCACTATACACAGAGTCATTCTTTTAATTGCAAGAAGCCAAAAGAAAAAACAGTGAAGGTGGAATAGCCTAGAGGTAGAGCATTTGGATAGATTGTCAGGCTCTCAAATGAGTTGGCAAATGTAGGCTTCCTCAAGGAGACTGTCTGTTCCCTAAGGCCACATTTACTCACTTGGATATAGTAGGGGAACTCAGACTGGAGCTTTGGAGGAGGAGGAGGACCCAGCCCATTCTTAGGGGAGGCTTCACACCTTTAAAACTCATACTTTCCTTGTACCTTGAAATAGCCTGGTCCTGATGGCCTCCAGATTACATTGCATAAGACTATTTTTTTTCAGAACTTTGTACATAATAGAATAGGTGAGACTAAAAATGTTCAAAGGAATGATTTTTCAGCAGAAGTGACTTTCAGTTCTGCACTTATGATAAGTTCTATATTATGTCAAAAGTTCTGGGCTCAAATGAATGTTTACTGTTTCAAAAATCTAAATAAATACATAAATTCAGACAATATAATGAACTGCAGCTTTCAAAATAAATATACAATGTTACAGTTATGTATATATTTCAAGTAATGACCATCTCATTAAAGTCTGAATAATGGTCAGGTAATAACTATTTCACAATACTGCATTTAAAGAGCGGAAATTGAAAGACACAAAAATTGTATTTACAGATTCTTAAAAGATATTTTTTTAAGACTTATCATCTTAGCAACACATGTCATAAAAAAGAAGATGCAAAAATAAATTGCTTTATATACAGGGCACTTTTCAGCAGTCTGATTTCTCAACAGTTTCTTGGCCGAAAGAAACTGCAGGCACCAACTTTATGAATTTCAGGAGAACCATTAAAAGGTAGTTCCAATTAATAAAGGTGGTAGGCCAAGATAATTTCGACTCTTTCTATCTTGTAGAGGTCCCTGAATAATGTTCAAGAATGTGGCACGATTTGAAAGAAGCGAAGGTATTTCTGCCTTGCATAACCAAATCTGTCCCTCCCGACCCTGCATTCAGCAGCAACATCTGTTCTCTTTTGACCCATGATAAGGTAATAATCTCAGGGTGGCCTGTGCTGGGTGAAACCATCCCAGTTTTGTAGAAAAGTAATTTTTCCCCAGAAACAATGCTGCACACTTAAAACACACAGAGCATATAAACCAAAGTTAATTGAGCACATAATGACTCTCGAGTCATAAGGTTAAGTATTGAAAAACAAGGAGATAAACAAATCCCATACGCAAGACCACGGAGCAAGCCAAGTTGTAGCTGAGGTAATACACTGCTCAGCTTTCCTTCAGAGAGAAACAAGATTTAGGAAGTGAAGCAAAGCAAATCATGCAATAACTTAACTGAAACAATAGTCATTGCATTAATTTGAAAGAAATGTTATATCAGAGAAGTCCTTCTAATCTTGTAAGAATTTATTTTAGCACTATTTCACAGCTAGAAAAACCACAGAGGTTATTTCTGTCTGTAGCTATATTTCCAGAACCAGATATTCTGAGTGCTGGGTTGCAGTTTAGTGCTAGTAAGTCAGGGCCTTAAAGTTCTTTCTGTCAATAGATGTTTAACTGCAATATTTAAATCTTTATACACTACCCAACAGTCAAACAAGTCCTATCTATTTTATTGGATTTACTTATTTTTCCAAGATATTTCCATTTTCCCTTTCTTCTGCTGCAGCTATTATTTTAATTTGAAACTGAAAGCTGTTCTTTAAGTACAGAAAACTTCTGCTGCTTCCTAGTAATATAAATTTATATTCCCATCCATTTTATTTAAGAAGTACTGTTGGTTTGCATTTTTCAAACATTCAGAAATCTAAAACCACTTCTCAGAGATTAAGACAAGTGAACATAGATATCTCATTTTGCCTATCTTGCATCTAGGATTGAATTCTCTTGTTCAGTTAGAAACAGAAAACTGTGCTACAAATGAACTTTCTGGTCAAATGAAACAATACAATAATTGCCATAAATTCAACTACTAGAATAATGAACATTCCTTCATAACAATCAAACCCAAGAATTTTGTAGTAGGGAGACAAAATTACAGCTTGAATTATTCAGGATTAAAATAATTATTTTATTACACACATGTAAATGATGCTTATGAAAAGCTCACTAACCTTGAAAATCTAAGTAAGAATCCTTTCTAGACCCCCAAGACAGAATTTTGAGGGCTATAGACCGTTAGATACTTCAGTAATAAAAACTGGTTGTATCTGTCACCTTCCCTTCTCTGCAGAGTATATTTGTGCAGCTTGACACAGGGTGATGCAAGTACTGTATTCTAGAACTGTGGGTGTGTGTGCTACTACCCAACTGTGAATAAAAGCCCAAACAGCCCCTGCCTTGCAGATGTAAGCAGGCATTTCACATGACATGGCAGGAGATGCTGTCTTTGCTGCAAAGCACAGAAAATAGAAGAAAAATAAATCAGTAGGGTCGTCATCCAAAATAGCATTTGTATGCCTGAAATGTCATAAATCCCTCAAATTTTCTGACTGGAATCTTGCACACAGATGCCCATGTCTTTTACTGCTTAGAAACTCTGTCATCGTGGCTGAACAGGCTATTAAATGAAATCTGCCTTTTGCATGGGCAGAATTTCTTCCAAAGTTAATATCCTTGATTCCAAGCCCAAAAGAGGTTTGATCTAACAAGGACCCAGGAATTTTATCCTCCATGTTGCTGCAGAAAGGCTACCAAAAGAGTCAAATAATGAAAGGAGTGGTGGTGCCTTCCCTTCCTTCTGCTGCAGCTCCATAACTGGAATACCTCCCAAAAGCAGAGAGAAAAGAAACCCCCCGACAGTTTCCAGTCTAAAGGGTTGATGATTATTGCTCCTCTCCCTTCCAGAGAAGCGGCATTTGCCTCTATAAAAAAAGAAAAAACCTACACAAAACTAAAGGCATTTTTCACATCTCATTTGCAGCAAAACACAAAGAACTGGGAAACAATATGGAGAGCGAGAAAGGGGAATTCTGATTCTGGAGGACACATGGGGAACGTGATTCTGATCCCAACTTCTGCTCACAGAACTACTCTTCCTGGGATGTAAAAATAGGGATAATCCAGCTAGAGATGACTGAAGTTTTTTTCCTCAAAAATGAACTGGAGCTCTACAGAGCTTATCCAGTGCTAAGATGGTCAGTCTTGCAATGATAGGTTTAATGAGGCCCTTTGGCATGTTATTAAGAATATCACATCCTCCTTTTAAATTTACAGGTTGTAACTACAGACAGCAGAGACAGTCAAAAATCATAAGAATGAATGTCTGGAAAGTGACTAAGCCTGGTGAGATATTTTGAAGTATTCCTAGTCCATCCCTAGCATTTGTTTCAGCTCTTCTTCAAAATCTCTGATGTCACCAGATCATTAAAGCAGCCTTTTCTGGATTTCCACAATTTTAACAATGAGAAAGAATTTTTGATATAAACTTTCCAGCCCTCTTTCCTTCAAAATAAATAGCTTCTTTTTCTTTTGCCCACTGGCTATGTGGAATAGTTGAGCACATGGATCTTTATAAAACTCTTAAGCATCTCAGAAAATTCTCCAGTCTCTCCTTTGTCTTTCAGACTTTCAAAATAACAGCCACGGTTCTTCCAAATTTTGGGTTTTTTTTTTTTTTTTTTTTTTTTTTGGTTTTACTTAGGCTTCAAAACTTTCTCATAGCTACCAATGTTTTTTTTCTGGATGCTATCCAACTTGTTTCCAACTTTTCTGAGGTTCAGTATAAAACACCGGACATGGTTCTCCAGATAACCTCACTGGCATGGAGTGGGGTTCAGTAATTACCTTCCCTGTCTGACACAATCTCTTCCTTATAATCACTATTCTGGAATGACATTAGGTTCCTGGCAACAACAGCATTTCTTAGCCTGTTTTATATACCTCTTGCCATATAATCCCCTGCCTTTATCTGAAGTGCTGTTGTCTACTTACTTCCACCTTTCCATGTTTGTGTTTGATACTTCCCTGTGGAGAACAGAACGCTGTGCTCAGGCTCATTTCATATTGCAGATAGCAGAGCACTCTCTCAAACCATAAGCTCAAATGAAAGATTGTGGAGCCACTGTTTTAATCTGTTTTCCTTATAATAATTTGTGTGAAGATTACATTTTTTTTTGTGATTTCCTGTGTGTTCTTGTCATTTTCAAGATCTAATCATAACCCTAATTTCTTACTCCCCTTGCATTTTTCACCCAGCCAGCCACATTTTCATTCTCTCAATTTTTCCCTATTTTTTCCTTAATTCTTATTCTCTTTTACTTGGAAGAAATTGGAGAAAGACTAATATTTTTTCTTTCCTTGTGGTATAAAGTTCATTCTTGATAGCACGAAAGTGTTACAAAATGTACCTGCACTTAGAAAGAAAAGAAACATTTGTACCAAAAATTGAAAGATAGAAAAATATGGGCTCAAGACTGATCAAAAGATCATTTGGAACATTTAACTAAAACAAGAGACTTGGTGGGTTAATTCATGTCACAGGACTACTTAATATAATGTAGACATTACCTTGTTATCAGGGAAGATGTCAAAGAGCATATGTTACCTCTCTAGGTCACCAACAAAACTAACTGACCTGTTGGAAAGTGTTTTTCATAGGGGAAAAGACCACAGATATTGTAGCAGCGGAGTATTTCACACAGAACCAAACCAGCAGAAAATTTATTTTGAAAATAAATATTTTGATTATTCTTTAGACAATTGTTTTGAAACTGAATAGCACAAAAAAACATCAAGAGTTTCTAATCAGCAGAGGAAAAGTTATTGCAACACCAAGGGGAAGGGGATCTGGGGGAAAAAAATCAAGAGTGAAATGACATGTATAGAAAAAAGTAGAATGGGAAATTTTTAAAAAAACAGTATTTAGAAAGACAGCTTCCAACATACTGAAACAAATGTCAAGATTTAATCTCCTTTTCCAAGGAGGAAACCTGTTAAAGAGACAGTTCCTCAAAGAAACTCTTAATGACTAATACAGAAGCAATTTTACCACAGACAAAAGAAAAGAAGTCCAGCCAAGAGATTGATGTGGTTAAGCCATGGGAGCTTTGTAGATTTCAAATGCAGGGAGGATGCATACAGATATGGTGAGAAGCTCTGCTTAGACAAGACAAAAATCAAACTTTTAGCATGACAAGAACAGAGAAAAAATATGGTGCAAACTGGAAAGGAGCTGGCAAAGAACATGGAGGATTTTCCACACCTGTAAGTTTTCAATACCTTTCTTACTCTCCCTTGCTGTATTTTTTTGTGCTTTTCCTGTATTCTCATCCCAACATGAAGAACAGGGGTTTGCATCAGTCTGTCACACATCTAAAAACCTTCAGCCTGGTCTCCTTTGATCTTCTCTTCTAATCCTTAATCACATTATCTTTTTGCATTTTCTCCATGAGATCACAACTTCATTCAGTACAGCAGTTGCTATTCAGTATTTTGTTTCAACCTTCTTGTTCAGCTTATGATTCAGATTTTTTCTTCTCCTTTTTTTAGAAAACATATATACAAAGGTTTTGCCCAGATCACAAAATTGTTTTTTTCCTTCCAGTCTTTCCTTTGAGATGCACTGCATTTGAACACTTTAGAAGCATAATTTGTTTCTCTCCATAATGCAATTGTTATGAGATGGATGCTAAGCTCTTTCAACTGAACAGGTGGGACCTGAGGCACAGAAAATGAAGTTAGAATTGCTAAAAGCATTCATTAATCACCAAGTTTAGCCAAATAGGAGTGTGATCCTTCAGATTTTATGCAAGCTCAATACCCAGCAAAGATGTTAAAAATCCACTTCTGCAGATTGGTCCCTCAGTGTAACACACTGGAAACGTGTGTATGTATAATAAAAGATGGTTTTAAAGTATGTGCATATGTACAATACACTAATAATAATGATAATTAGCAAATAGTGCATAAATTGAAAAAAATATTATAGCTCCAAAAAACAGATTACAGCTTGAAATCTGTTTTTAACTTAAGACATCATGAGGAATCTGTTTGTTATTAAAAACAGAATAAATCCTCAAATTCCCCATACAGTTATCTTTGTATTGTGTCCAGAACATGTAAAATTAAGTTGTCCTGGTGTCAGATTTTTCCTGATGTAAAATTTCCATGCTGTCCATGTACCATAGTGCCAAGCATAGTTGAACTAGGAATAGAAGCAGTGTCTCACTGGAAACAGATTCCTGACTTTCGTGTGAGAAATGTAATTTGCTCATAGCTATGGAAGGACACATTTTTTCCTCCCAATAAATTTTATCAGTCATTCAAATTCACAAAACTGGCTTATCACACATGGTTCACAGCCCAGCCATCAGGGGAGCTGGGCACTTCCTCTGCAAGCTTGTCTCTCCCGCAGTGTCCTAAATAGGAAAAATGAAAACATAATGGATATAGCAAACCCTTCCTAACCAGTTCAGCACAGCAGAGGAGGAGCCCATAGGGGACTGCACAACGCTGTAGGGGACAGTCTGCAGTCCCCTCTTCTGGCTGGTTGCCCCACCTGAAGGCAGGTGGAGCCCAGGCCTGTCAGCAGCCCAGGAGTCACAACACAGGTCAAGAAAAGAGGATCATCAAAGACCTGGCCAAAGCTCAAGAAATCAGGGTTTGTCTCCAGTAAGCAAAGGGGCTGTGCAAAGGGAGCAGGCAGGAGCAAGGGTTTCTAGGAAGGTCAGGACTCATAGCCAAAAAGTGAGTTTTGAAGCTAGACTAGAAGCAAGGCTTAGAAGGTCATTTCAAGCCAGTTGGCCTCTAGTGACAGAGGGTTCAATGTCTTGAACACATTTAGAATTTAATTTAGTATAGGCACTGCCCAGGTGTCTGCAAGCTGCAATGACATAAAACTGCTGGAAGCTGTGCTTACATGGATTTGTTCAGTGGCCAGAATAGAGAAGCAATGAAACTGTTCATAATCTTAAATATAAGCTTTTCCCTACTAAAAAGAATTAAACCAAATTAGAAAGTGACAAAATTGAATGTTTCTGTATTTTTGTGCTATAGCTGTAGGTAAAGTACCTGGTAAAGAAACAAAATCAGAAATTATCAGATTACCTTGGGTAAAGTAAATTAACGGCATCTTCCTTTCCAGCTTGATCATATCCACCAAAAGATTTGAAAAATAACATTTTATTATCCATCTTAATTATTCAGTCCTTCCCATGATTCTAATTTAAGCCAGCAGTAACTGAAAATAGCAGAAATCTAAGATGCATTATTTTTAAGTTATGTATCTAGACCATCAAAAACAATGAATATAGAAAGCTTTGCAGGTTTTCTCAGACTGTTTCTATTTCAATCCTTCTTGGCATACTACTGAAAAATAAAATCTCCAGTCATAACAAAATAAGTGCAGATCTACCAACCTCATTTAGATTCTTTTTACAAATGCCAGGGGAAAATTAGACACCAGACACATTGTCTGGTTTCACCAGCATTGTTCTAAGTCAGGTGTTTGCAACCTGCAAATCCTTAAAAAAAAATTCAGAGAAATGTGGAGACCCTCATTGGGCAAATTTAAGCCTATTCTAACTTGGATTTTGAGACATCTTAGACAAAAAACAACTAACAATCACATTTTAAGTTTCAAGTCCATGTTCAATTCAAAACAAAAATATCAAGATTCAAATCAAAAACAATGACCTTTCTATTTCACCATTAAAAACAAATGCTCAGGAAAATTACAGCTGCCAGGAGAGCAGTGACTTTTGTCTCCATGTGATCCAAGCTGTTCACTGCTTCAGGATGCTTTTGCATGAGCAAAAGCTTGAGATGTTCACACAGTGTGCTACAGGTTCAGATCAATGACGAGCCACATGCAGACACAAACATGCAGGTGACTCCTGCCCACCACAGTACAGTAGAACCTTAGGGTTATCCAGCAGAGCTGGGAAGGAGCCAGTAGCATTGACCTTAAATCCTGTGCTGTTTCAGCTTTATGAATCAGAAACTGACTGATATTTGTACCATGCAATCTGTATAAAGCATCACTGTTTCATATTACATCCAATCCTATAACCAGTTTCTACATAAAAATGTGAATTTCCCCTCCATTCATCCATCTTTTCTCCAGAGAAATTATTGTTCTCTCAATGGTCTATAATTTTCTGAATGTTTTTCTTCACAACAGAAAACTTACCATGCCTTTCTCTGTTCATATAGAGGTTCTTATATACTCCTATCCAAAATCAGGGGAGATTATTTCAAAGAGAAAGAGAACAGATCCTGAAAAGTTGCCTGATCATCTCCATCTCCAAGCCTTGGAATTTCATTCAGTTCAGAACTTTTCAGTCACTTCTGGCATCCAATCCCTCCTTGATTCAGTGAAATACTACCTCCCCTCCAAGTAGGGTGTGTTCCTGCCATCCCTGGGCCAGCAGTTCTGTGCGTGGTCCCCATGTCCCCCATCACCCCAGCCCCACTCTGTGTCACCCCCTGGTGTGGCTGGGCCTGCACCTTTTCCCTGCCTGGTTCTTTCTGCCCCTTGTGTCTTTTTACTGAGGGGCCCTGACATCATCTTCCACAGCCAGACATACTCTGCTCACCTCCTGCAGGATCCCCCACACATGTCATGAAGCTCCAAAGTTCTTTATAAATACAACCCAAAATTTGAAAAAAAGTTCACAGCACATTTACCACAACATATAATTTGCAAGGAGAGACACAATAAGTGCATTGTTTAAATATAAAATCTGATTTTCTTCTCATGCAAAATACATTAATCCTGCCAAACAGCAGGCAACACTGTAGGAAATAATGCAGCAATGTTTTTGCAGCCTCATAGGAAATCCCAATAACAGACCATACAGGATGGTTGTATTTTTAAACAAAAGCAGTTTCAGTTGTTGATGCTCATCTTCTCCTATCTACATACTCACAACTCTAAAATGTGTGAGCCCTCGTCATTTGTCCAGCACCCAGACAATAATGCACATGCAGGTGCTCTATCTAGGAGTCCTTGCAATGACATTGGGAAGAAGAATTCCAGCTGTCAAGTGATTCTTTCATCTTCTGTGCTCTTCTTATGTTGGTGACCATGTACTGGCCTTAGAAAAACCTTTTTATATCTGTTAGGAACTGTCAATTTCTCCATCCCCACCTCCCTTAGGGTTTGCTCACTGCCTTTGTCTCCCAGTCCCAGTGGGAAGCTGCAGGTAGATGTGTGTTAAGATCTTGCTGACCATCAGCACACACCATTCTCATAGCCCTTCTCCTGACTTTTCCTCAGTGCTTCCACACCCAGGCATTCCCAGGTTTAAGATTTCTATAATACCTACTCTGACACCATCTCCATGAGAAAGGTTTTAGTGCTGCAGGTTGCAGGATGTATTTGGAAGAAGTCTGGGAGTTCAATAGTAGCTACTTCTTCAGAAGACAGTGCCTAGAATGATTTCTGGGCATGTAAGACACTTTGAGCTTGAACCCCAAGACAGCATTATTTGGAACTCTGTTCTGTGAGTTGGATATGCACCAGTGGATATTGCACCAGTGGAAACAGCCCACAATGAGTAGTGGGGGATCACAGGAATACAGACTGAGTTTTTCACTTGCCACTCTCAAGGTTCATTTGTATATCTCAGAGCCTGTATAAAATCCCATCAAGGGAAATACATTACTTTTAAATAAATTGAGTGTTAGTATATTTTCAGCAATAATCATTTTTACTTCAGTGGTAACTAAGACAGAAACATTCCTATAAAACATTCTCAAACAATTCTCTGCACAGAAGATCACAAACACATCAACAAAAACCAAACAACCCTGAAACTAAGACAAACAAACAAATAAAATAAAAAAACCCTACTGATGGAAAACTGCTATACATATACAGGCTTCCTATGTTCTCACAACATTCAACCTAACATAGAGAAATTGTGAGCAGAATAGGAAAAATATTATGCTTTAACCATACAAAACCTAGAAACAAAAGTTAACAGCCAATAGATGACTCACCAGATATATTTGCTACTTGTTCCAGAGCCTGTGTATTTCCCTGCTCTCAAAACCCAGTGTCTGAGCATCAGGCCCCTGATACTGCCCAAACACTACCATGGACTGCCTTCTCCTCAGCAGCTCCTGCCTCAACCCCAAACTGGCACTTCCAAGTATCAGCAGTAGTACTGCTATAAATTTGAACTTTCTGGCTATTACTTCACCCATATTGCTCATCTCAGACCCTGCTTTTTAGAAGAAAAGGTCACAGACAACAACGTGCCCCTAAAGCAGCTCACAGAACTGATAATGTTGCATCTCCAGCACTTGAAAAACCAATGATTTCTCTCTGACAGAGTAGCTAAAGATCAGCCTTCTTATAAGTCTGAGCTACCATGGCTGCATACAGCATCAACACAGCAATAATATTATTTTAAAAAAACAAATTGAGGGTCTAGATAATTTTCTGCATGTCCTTTCAGCTGGATATTATATATATATATATATATATATATAATATATATATATAAGAACAGTATGTGGGTAATATTTACTATTCTATTCTATTCTATTCTATTCTATTCTATTCTATTCCTTTCATTTCATTTTGTCTGTGCAACGTTCTTTCTTCCAGCTACAAAAATTTTTTTTTTCTCTTTTTCTTTGTTATTTCAGTTGTCAAGTATTCAAGGCTGTTTGACTGCAGCTTGCTCACCACCATGAGAACAATTATATTGACAGAGAAGTGCCTCTGACAAAAAAGTATCAGTGCCTCTGAAAGTATAGCACTAAGTGCATTGGTATATACCTCAGGCTTCTTTGGGGCTAATAATAATAATAATGACAGAGAGATGTGTGATGCTCCCATGATGAGAGCTCTGGGCTCTAAGAACAACTCATTTGTTCAGCTGCTTTTCCAACCTCCCTGCTTTGTCATTCCAAAACAGTAGTCCAGCAGTGAGCTGCCATGGCAATACACAACATTTTCTGGAAGTAAGCGAAAGACAGGGCTACATCCCTGAAGGAAAAAAAAAAGGCTTAATTTAAACATGTCCACAGCTCCACACATGGCCAGAGGGCTGCCTGCATTCAACCCTCAACATAAATTTTGTCTTGAGAATTGGTAAAAGGAGCGGTTCTTAGCATCATATTTTAGAAAGCCATGGTCACTTTGGGGCTTGAAAGTGGCCTGGTTTCATGCTTTTACAAACAAACAAACAAGAAAGAATTCTGAAGAACTGAAGAACTTTTATTTTTATAAAAAGCATAATAACCACACACTGGGATCCCTAGAAATTCCTATCTGAAGCAGGCATTTTGCTAATATAATGCTTCATGTATAAACTGAATTGGCCTACAACAAATTTGTACAATTTCATTAAAATTTATCCTATATAACACGGAGATTATAATATATAACAGAAAAATTCATCTAATTGGTGTCATATTTATACCATCAATACTTGCTTTACAATAAAATTCTAAATATGCATGGTGCATGGCTTTTTACATAACAGCCTAACTACACTGCTTCCAAACATGACATTTCATAGCTGCATGTGCATATTTTTAAATATTCTTTATTTTTAGTCTGCATACAATTGCACTTATGTATGATGCACTTGAGGTTAGTGCAGTGGAACACATTTTACCCAAAAGGATTGGTGTCAGCTAATCTTCTCTATTTAATGACAGCAGATCTTCTGCTGAAGAAGTTATGTCTCCAGATTACAGATAACCTATTCCATTGAAGTGGCTGTGATTAATGATTTGCTCAGTGTCACAGCAGTGGCAGCAACAATAGGTTCCAGTTCAGCTATGCAAAATCAAAAGCCTGTGCACACTGGAAGAAGCAGTCCTTCAATCCTCTTATTAATAAATAACTTAAATTATTGTGCAGCTAATCATACATCACCTTGCAAGAGGAAAACATCTGTAATGTTCACTTTTTATACACTGTCCACATGGGGTTTTCATCTGCTTGGTTAGTTCATGTGCTTTTTCAGACATTTCATAATATTGCAGCCAATAGGAATGAAGACTTTTTTGTTCTGCATAAAGCAGGACTGCAGAGCAAGATTACATCTGCCAGAAATGGTGTGTGTCTGCCTCCATGCAATGCACTGACAAACAAAACCCACCCTGATATAGTCTGTACAGGTGTGAGGGGGTGCAGCTTTTCTCACAGCACTCTGATTTATCTCACTGCTATGTAAAAAAGCTGCAAACAAGGCAGTTTAAGGGTAACAACTCATCTCCAAGCACAGAGAAACACACACCATTCCAGCTGGGAACAACATAAGTGAAATTTCTGCACATGGCCATGCTGCCTCCATGGCTGTTCTAGGGCTTGATCCCACCCTCCCTACTCACATCCCACAGAGTGAAACAGAGGTGAGGAAGAGCCTGAAGGGAAGATTTTACTCTTTGCCAACATAGGTGAACATGTAATTGTTATATCCTGTATATAAAATTATCATGAAGCCTGAGTAGTTATGTTACATGTGCATAAATAATTACTATTTGTATGGACCTGAGGATGAGCTCTTTTAGAGAAAGGTGTTACTATGAAGAGAATCCTACTTAAGACATTGAATATATTAATAATATCATTCTTAGGGAGAAAAAGATTATAGAGTTGCCATTACTATGTGGGCTAGCCTGAAAAAAGTGTTTCAGGGATGAAAAATTCTCTTGTATTATTTAGTGAGACAATAAAAGTGACAGCATTGAATGTCACCCTTTTTGCTGTGCATTTCTGGATGAGCTTTGTCAGAACACATGATCAGAATGCTGTAACAATTTAGCATTGCCAAGAAAAAAAGCACAGTGGATCTGCACACATTACATTGCCTGCAATGAAATGGCAGCAAGTATAAGAAGGAAAAATCAGGAGTACTCAAGATACATCTTATGTAGATATAATTGCAGGATTTCCCCTTTAACCTCTGAACTCAAGTGGGCATCAAAGGTGCTCAGCACCCTGCAGGAGCAAATCCTTTCCTTCCTCTGCTTGCAGTACATGTCTGCCTTGTAGATATTCTCTGCTGCCTCTATGGCTTCCCCCTGCCACCCCTTACTTCTCTATTTAGGTACTCCAGGGTGTGTCACAGGCAGCTCTGCTCACACCTTAACTGCTGTTTTCCTTTTCAATCCATGTATATCTCACATTTTCTGTTGGTTTTGTCTAAACACAGAAGTGCTCCCAGTTCAAGCACTGTCCTATCCCCTTTCCTGCAATCCCCCTCAGCTGCTGGAGCAAAACCACAGCTGTATTGGTGGAGACAGAGGGCTCCAAACACTCACTGCTGGCTGTGCTGTTCCCACCAAAGACCAAGGAACAAGCACATCTCCAGGAGGGAGCATGTGCAGGATGATTGCCCTGCTCTGTGTCCATCTTTGTCAGCAATTTACATGAGATAATTAACTATCCTACATGACACAATGGATAGGTCTTTTACTCTACCTTTTGGGTTATGTGTCAAGATACATATAGTGCAACATTTTGGGTTTGAATAAAAACTATGGAAAGAAATCCAGATTTCCATGGCTTAACCTAGCACATTTTTGTCAACCTTCACATTACCAGAGAAATGTCATTAAAACGTGCAATGACAAAGTCCACAGTGCCAAGAATCACACAAGCAGAAACCATTTACCCTAGATCCTCCACCTAGCATAAGGGCAGCAAAGTCTCTTAAAACAGTTTGCAGCAGGATTATTTTATGTCCTGAGTAGGACCATCTTCATGTCCTCTAAACCAGAAGGGCAAAAGCAATCCCTGTGGCACTGGAAACAGTGGAGTGAGTGGTGCAGTCAATGCAGGGCTGGCAGTCAGCAGCAGGGGACTCCTGAGCTGTAACCAACCCATAGAAGCACCTGATTTATTATGTGGCCTTAGGCAAATCCCTTCATTCCTCTGCTTTCCTTTAGGCATCTGTAAAGTGAGAACAGCAACGTGCACTTTGCAGGGATGCTGTGGCCACGGGCTGCAGTTGTGTCAGTGACTCCCAGCCACACTTTCCAAGGAAACTTTAGCCCACCCATGCAGAAAGCAAAGCCTGTTCATTCCCATGGCCCAGGCTCAGCAGAATAAAACCAGAATTGTGTGGAGGAAATTGCCAAATTAGAAAGTAGAGCCTGAAAAACAGAGCCTGAAAAGGCATTGCATTCAAAAAGGCACCAGCTTCCGTGGGATTTACTGAGCCCCAGGTGGATCATAAATATTCCTACCCCTGTTTGAAAGTTCTGGGGTCCATGACGTGAATATTTTACCCAAGGCAGAACACAAAAGCCACTTGATGTGACTGTAATTCTGACAAAAGTCAAAAGGGAACTTTTTATGCAGACATTTGAGCCAACATTATCAAATCTGTAAACAATATCCATTTTCTGTGTGTCATGATTCACTTCTGACTGGTTCTCACTATAAGCAAAGAGCCTTCATTTTTTACAGAGTACTGCAAAATACAACAGGTATTATCAAGAAAAGGAAAAAAGAATTGACATAGTCTATCAAATCTTGTCATGTTTTAACTGAGTCAACCACAGTAAACAACAAAATGTCCCAATGACAGCAGCTGAAGGAAGATGCACTTACAAGATAAAGTTCATGATAAAGCACCCACTTGAGCAGTGAAGGGTGCACATGATCATTGCTTGGAGCATGGGGCTGGCAAGAAGGTGTTCTTACAGCCACAGAATTGGGCAATAATCAGACATGTCTAATGTCTGTCCCATCCTCCATCCCTATGCAACAGGACACCTGTGATATGTCTTCTGACTGCCATTCTCTGCCCAGCCAATTCTCTCATTAACTTAGTTAAATACCTTTCTGTGACAAAAAGTAATTCTGAAACAGCAGTATCAGTGTGTTACACTCCCCTCTTGTTACAAAGCCAGCTACAAGTACCAGGGACCTAAGAGCAAGGTGCACAGCCTGCACATTGCCATCTATTTCAGCCATTTCCTTGTGCATAATGGCTTGATCTTATAAAATTAAAAAGGAACAGGCCTCCTATTTTTCTTCTGGTTGTTGGAGGGAATGCTAAAATCATTGGAGTAAATTATTCTAAACAGCAAATCCACTGTTTAAACAGCCTCAACATTTATTCAAAGAAGGAAGAAAGATTTTCAGAAAAATGTTTGACATGTAACTGTACAATTATTTGCATGTAATTGTTCTGAAACTGCTCTTTGATGCATTTCATTTTTGTCCTTTTAGGAAGCTTCTTTACAGGCTACTTTAATCCTTTTCAATGGCTTATGAATGATCTCCTGCACTTACCTGACAGGTAGTGTCATGACTCAAGTGATTCCCATACAATTACGATAATTACACCTTTTAATCTGCCAACACCCCTACAGCTCATGTTCCCACCTTCCTGCTCCCATCCTATCTGTTTAGCTGTCATCACCTGTTTTTCCCCATAGCTGAGTCACCAGTCCAAACACAGTGACACTTCAGGTCTCTTTGACTCTCCTTCTGACATCGACTCCGTACCTGTTGTATGAATTTTGAGAGGAGATCTGTTGTGACTTTCTCGGGGTAGATTTATAGAAAACCCTCTAGTTCTTCTTTCAGCTAGCATTTATTCACTGGGAAAGCAAGGTGGAGAACATGCTGCTCACCTGGCTAGGCCATTTACACAGAATAAACCTATTCAGAAATCCACCAAATTAAAATTACTTTATTTCAGTAGCGAGTGACAGAGCAAGTGTCCCAAATCACACAGCTATCAGACAGGCATTGCAGCTACCTAACAACATTTGAAGACAATTACCATTCAAAGCAGGGAAATGCTATCTGACAGCATGAAGGTTTAACCAAAGATAAAACTACTCACGTTACAACCAATCACCCTGCATCACACGCTGTGATGTTTGTGTACACAGACCCCTGTCTAAGTTAAATAGCCCTTCTGCTATAATTTTGTCTGCAGTGGGAACTCCATGCTAGATTGTGACAGGAATAAGAGAGACTGTGAAGGGAAGAGCAGCTCTTTTCATTCTGTTTTACTCGATGCTTTAAGTGTAGTTTTTATTGTACTTTGGTTCAATAATTTATAGTAATTGCATGCAGTGCCTTCAAGATCCATTTGCAGGATGTTAGGTCTGAGATCATTCCCTTTCAGTTGCCCAGCAAATCCTCCTTAGAGCCCTCAATTCTGCCTCTTTCATGCCTACACAGAGGGCTAAGGATAAGCCAGCTGGTCACCGGGACATCAGGAAGACCCAAAGAGATTTGGGAGTATCACAGAGGAGGATAAGACTGAATCATCAGAGGCCTTTGTGCACAACCATTGGAAACCCAGCAGGCTCAAACACAGCAAGAACTCCTTCATCTGCCACTGGGGTCTGAGACAAGCCACTGCAGCATGTGAGGCTTTCCTAAAAGGTTAACCAATTTATTTTTCATGTTTACGAAAGTCCATGGGCCTTGAGAATACTTTCCATCTCCCTCATCAGTTCAAGCCTGCTATACATTAAACTACATAATACACAGCTAAAGACATTGCCAGGCTGGCTCTCTGCCTGCTTTTCCAGTTTCAAAACACTAACCATCTTTGAAAAATGTGCAAAAGATGTATTTGATATACATTCTAAAATAAACAGCTGAAGGGATAAAGGGGGGGTTGTGCAGGGACTTCTCATTATAGTTCTACTATAAAAAGCCTGGAAAACAAGATTAAGTTGTTGTTGAGCAATTGTTTCAAAGCTAAAATGCAAAAGGAGGTGAAGAAATTGGTGCTTTAATTAAAACTGCAGGTAGTAGCAGCAATTGTGACTGCTTTAATCATAATCCCTAGTTCAGCAACAACTGATGCCTCGTTTTGTCACAAGGACAAAGTGCTGCTGTACCATCATGGATACTGGGGGATGGATGCAGTGGTTCAGGAGGCTGTTGACCCTTCCTAGATGCCACAAGAAAGAGGTCAACTGCTGTAGTGTGTTTATGCTAAATTATGACACCCATGTTGACCTGTGGAAGAGCAGTGGGATTCTACCCATTCTTCCTCCCTTGTCCATTTGCTCCCAAATGATAAAAACAAGAAATATTTCTCCATTTATCCCAGCCTGACCAACAAATTTCTTAAACAAAAGGCAGGTAGGTGACAGTCACAAGACCCAGAGGTTTTGAATGCCTGAGTTGTCTAATGATGTTCTGAAAGAAGAGTCTTGCAACTCAGGTATGATGCCAATGAAATCTTACCATTACTCCTCCTGGAAGTGGATCCATTTGCCACAACTTTGTTGGCTTTTATTCCATAAATTCCAGACACAAAGTGAAAATATCATGGTGCAAAATATTTTGCCATAATACATTAATATACTTACTGGTTTAATACTATCTATAAAACCTTTTTAGGAGAAAACTGGTATTCTTCTAATATTGTGATACTCCTTTCAGTTGATTGAAATACAAAATTAAACAAAAGCACTTTCTTTAATTTCACAGACTGTGAGTCTTGCACAAAACTTTTAAAGATCAGTTATGTCCCATCACTGCAGAAGTCAGGCTGAACTAAGTGATTTATGCATAAATAGCTTCATACAGTCAGCTACTATAGAATGAGCAACTCATCTGTTCAACGTGCATACAAAGTACTGTTATTTTTGTACATACTTTACCATTACATTAGTCTTTCTGATGTTTTGTATTTTCTGTCATGCAGGCATGTTGTTGTACATGTAGCTCTGTGTGACTTTCATAAAACACTTGTGGTTGAACAAAATAGGATTTGGAATACAAGAGCAATTGTTTATGGATGGGCCTGTACAATATCCCAAACACAAAATGAAAACAGCAAATTAATGCTATTCAAAGTCACCCTCAAAATTTTTCTTTCCATTCTTGTGGAATATAGAGGAAGCATTCCCCTTCCAGAAGAATAGCTGGGTGTGGCTTTTGAAGAAGTGACATTGCAATAACTTTGGGCTTTTCACATTAAACTGATGGCTTCCCTAAAAACTGAAGGCTTGCCTAAAAACTCTTCCTCATCTGCAGCAGGGCTAGCAATACTCAGGCAACACTGAAAACTCATTCTCCAACTCAGGGAGGCTGGAAATATTAAATAGCCAATATATTGTGATAGAGCTTGTGTGCTCTGGTGAGAGCTGAAGAAATTTTTTTCTGCTTTATTTTTAGTCCTACAGTCCTAGCAGTCAGTCATTTTATCACCAAGTACATCTCAATGCTGGTGTGACACAGCAGCAGGACTGTGGGCAGTACCCACAGCTAATGGAGAGTGGGGAGGAGCAGGGAGCCCTTCTGGATCTGTCATTTCCCTCCTGCTGCAGGGAAGCTGCCAAGCTCCCTGCAAAGATAAGGTCAGGAGAAGAGATGAGGGGCAGGCTATGTCCCAGTGGGTGGCACAGCAGAGCTCTGTCACAGTAAAACAAAAGACTGCTTGTTGTTTACTCAGAGAAGCCAAAAATTATCATAGCAGGATGCTGGTATTCACTGGAACCTTTGTGAATCTGAGAAATGGTCTACTAAGTCAGAACCTAACATGAAAGCTTCAGAAGTATTTTGGGCTGCCTCATAAAACATATCTGCACAGCAGAGAAAAATGTAGATTCATTAACAATTTCATTTCACTTTTTTAACTGAAGAATTAGAATCATATTCATGGTGGATTGCTAATCAGGCAGAAATGCCATTTTATTTTGCTTTTGAAGAGTCCTGAAAGTCTAAACTCAAAACACTACACAATGCAAATATTAAAGTAACAAAGAGATTCTCTGACAGAGAACAAATAAGCAATATCTATTTGGGCAGTGTCTAGCAGAGCAAAGAATCAACATTCAGAAATCCTTTGTGTAGTCTTGGGTCTTTGATCACCCAGTGGAGTAAATGAGTGGAGGTGCACCTTTAAAACCCACCTGCAAAGATGGAAGCACATTGACGCAATACAAAGCTTATCACACACCTCAATCTGTTATCTACAAGGAGCAGTTACAGCACTGTCATACCCAACAAAGCCTGCCCTGAAAACCAGGAAAGAACAGGCTTCTCTGCCTGCTTTAAGTTGAGCATCTGGAAAACACATTTCTCTTTGGGCCTGAGGAATTGTTATTCATCCAACAGCAGTGTGGCCGAGCCCCTGGGCACTGTGGTCTCTCTAGACCCTACAGGAGGCTTTGTGCCCTGTCAGTGGATGTGGGACCATTCTGGGCTCAGTCTGACTCAGCTCCCCTCTCTTTCATAGCCATGTTCTGGGTAGGGAGAAGAGAATGTCACTATCTCAGTGTGCTGCAAAACGTTATAACAAAAACTGACACAGAAATAACCATACAGGCTTAAGAGCCCTGTATCCAGCAGTCACCAGTCCTTAGGAGAATAATGAGGGACCAGGAAAGGAATTAACCAGAAAACTCTCATCTAAGAACACAACCTTTTATCAGAACTACTTCCTCTGCTATGTCCTTGCACTCTCTGAGCACAAGGTACTTACAGAATTTCATGTTTTATTGTTCATCCCGTATTTAAATTCAGCTAATGGATGGTACCAATTTTTCAATGAGTTGGTCAAGGAAAGATTTTAAGTCATGCTGAAACACAGATGACTTGCAAACCGATGTTTTGCAGATTTTATGCATGTGCTAGAACATCACAGCTTATACTTCAAACTCAGAAAATATTTTGAAAACAAAGAACTGTCTGATTCCACAGCACTCTGCAACCTGCAACCTTTTACATATGTACAACACAAAATGCAGCCAAACAAAAGCAGCATTTTTCATCAATTTCCCAGAGACATCAGAGAGATACCTAATCAGGCAGATCATTTAGGAATGCATACAACTTTCAACACACAAGCAATGTAATGCTGCTCTCACCTTCCCAGCAGGGTAGACAGAGCTTCTGCTTTGGTAGATTTGGCCCTAAAAATAGAAGACAAAGGCAAATACAGTATAATCTATTCAATAAGATCTATTAGACCAAGAAGTTTCCCAGCCCTCATCAGATGCAAGAGAGTTCAGTGGCCAGTGCTATCCTCTGACATACACACGGATCTGAGGGCAGACAGGGCAGGAAAGAGTAGTAACCCCCCTATTTTCTGAAAGGGCTGAGGTGGGATTATGTGTAAAGATGGCATAACACCCCTATGGTAAAGCAAGGTGAAGTCTTCATGATTTTTGTATTACTTGTGTTACTATATACTAATGTCAGGCAGTTTCTTTTGTCCCTATTTCCCTGCTATGCTGTTCATCTTCCTGAATCACCCCTTGTACAATTGCTCAGGTTTTGCTGAAGTTTTGCCTTTGTGAAGCAGAAGAGCACCAACATCTCCTGTGACTTAGGGAGAACTGTAAAACCCTGATTTGAAAGGACCTCTGGGTCTGCTGCCTGGATGCTTCAGGCAGCAAAGGATTCACATGCTATCCAATTATGGTCTTCTGTGGCTGAAGGGAGCAGCAAGGGAATGCCACTCTCACTGGCTGGTAGCACAGCTGCTGAAGCATCTTTTTTACAGATTTTAAACATCAAGTCTCCCTTCTAAAGTAGCAGTGTTGCATAAACAGCACATGCTGTGCCTTAGCTTTCAACATTCCAGCTGCTGAGAACAACTTAGCCTGATGTCTGGGGAGGTTACTCTAAAAGTGTATAATTACTGCATTACAGAATGATGTCCTACACACATATAATCACACAGCCAGGTGTTATGTAAGGTAAACAAGTTTACATGATGTATACACAATACACATACCTCTAAAGTCCTGTGGAATCACCCATTAGTACAAAGAAACATCAGATACTGTAGAACAGAAATAAATTTTGTATTATTTATAGCTTTTTGTTTTAAAATTATGTATGTGCAGTCTTCACAAAATGATTCAGTTATGTACTGAATCCATAAGCATATGATCACATATGCTGTACATATCAATTTACACATGTATATATAGATATAGATGTCTATAGATACAGATGTCTATAGATAGATACAGATGCACATTCTCTGCAGGTCTTATTGTATGAAAAGGGAACATAACAGCTTGCTTCCAGTGAAATTACAGCTAAGGCCCTTAAGAACATCACTGCAGTGCCCACATGAAGAACATTAGTGATGGGGAGATAGGGGAATAAGACTCACACTTGCATGCAAGACAAGTTTACAAGGTTATGAAGAAGGCAAGGTTATACTTTTTCCTCCAGCTACCAGTGGCTGCTGAGCTCACGGTGACCCAGGATGCATCTCCTCTCATAGAGACAAGATACCAGTGAACTGTTAGTGGCTCCCATCTGCTCTTCAGCAAAGCCTTCCATCAAGCTGAAGATGTGGCAGTGTTTTAAAGGTAGCAGTATTTCAAAAGCAGCAGTGCTGTGCAAGTAATTCTACTTTCCTCCTTCTTTGCAACCTTACATACCACACACTCATACACAAAGCAAATATCTTCTACAGTAAAAAAATTGCACATTTGTGCATTTGTGAATGCATTTCTCCAATGCATGTGTACATACACAACACAGAGTGGCTGTCTAGGAGCTCAGGACAAATGGGTTTTAAAGCACTTAAGTACATACCCACTCCTACATATGCAGACTATCCAGGACTCTGTTACCTATAAACAGAACAAATGCAGATGAATGGAGAAAACTGCATAAAGCTGTGTTTGTCACCTATTTTATTTCTTTATAACATTTATAGAGGACTTTGCAAAGCTAATTCTCAATTGTTACTTGCCATTTTGCAAACATGTTTAACACCTGCTGCATCAGGTAAATGTGTAGCTATTTATCCTTCTGTAGAGATGGTGCTGATTACATAAAGGAGCAGGTGTATTTCTTGAGTAATGCAGCTGAAACAGAAATATTTTGTCCCAGGGGAAACCAGCCATGATGTATGAAATGTGCTGAGGATACAGGATGCAGTGCTTACTAGGAAAGTCTCAACCAATTCCCTTGCAAGGTGTGTACGTCAGGGGCATTACCAAGTGGTACCAGAATGTGCTGTAATGAAATTATTGCACCAACAATTGCAGACTCTGTGCTTTCAACAGAGAGGCCAACAGCATTTTTTTTTATCAGCAAGAAAGACTAACTAAACCCTTTTTTTCTCTCTCTGTCCCACACAAACACAAAACCTTTGCACAGAACAGCCCCTTAAGTGCTCTTCTTTCCTTTGGCAAGCACAGATATTCTAAATCCATGAGTGAATACAGCAGGTCAGGAATGGGCTGTGCAATTTTTTTACTGTAACAATCAAGAACCATTTCAAAATCTACCACTCTCTGCTCCTGGGCCAGTACCATCACTTGCTGTAGGTGCTCTTTGCCGTATTTAACCTCAAACTGCAGCCCACACCCAACACTCTCTGCCCTGATGTCCTTGGCCAATTGGCATTCAGGTCCCAGGTCACACTCACAGCTACCACTGCATCTTCTTCATTTCAGCTTAGCTTAGCTTTCCTTTCATCCAGACCAAGCACAGCACCTTCAAGCCACATCACACACAGGCAGCCAGGCTTTGGATGAAGTTACCTCACAGTATTTACTACATCATTTGCTAGCTTACTCCTTAATGGGCTCTACTCCGGCTGCAGGCAGATCTAGTCAAAGTATGTTAATTAGCAAGCAGTCAGACCTATGGAATATTGGCCTTGTAATTATCCATTGAAAATTTTCATCTTACTGAACCACTTTTGAGCCCATCTAAATTGCTTCCCATCAGCCCAGCGGGGTTGCTTGAGAGGTAGGGACTGCTACAGTACAAAGAGGGTGAACCTCACTAATGAAACTCTCCCTGAGAGTAGTATGCAAATGAGATTTGTTTCATCCTTTATAGTCAGCAACTCTAAATGCTGTGTGGCTGCCCCACTCATTAGAGCAAAGGCATCATGCTGGATAAATACATTGCCCTCTATCCCTGTTGCTTCATTTCTCAGTAAAATTCACACTCTGGAAGAAGTGAGCAGTCAATATTATCCACTGAGCAATGCAGCACAGAGGAACAAGGCTCTTGCAGAGAATACAGAGACACACTGCAGCCTTCTCACTTCTGAAAGCCAAAGTGGTTTCCAGATGTTGTGCTTGCAAACTCTGCTCACAATCTGGAAATTCTTAAAAGGGTTTTGGTTCAGAATTGCACAGAAAGGGCAATGAAATACTGCCCTGTTGGCAGTTCCAAGTTAGGTGCTGCTCTGACTTAATAAATTGTGAGAGACCACAGGCTCCTGCCTGATGGAGAACTTCCTTGGTGGGTTTTTAACAGCTCTTTGATCTGAGGCTTCACAGTGTGGTGCAAAGATTGACTGAAAGACACAGTGATGTTACTGAAGTTTGAATGTTGTTTGATTGCTGCTGAATTGTACTACCTCCCTTTGTCTCCTGTGGCACTTAATTTGGTCTTCTTGCTCTTCCTCCCTGACATTTCTAATCACATTGCACACTTTTGTAAAGGCCAGGGGTGTGGAGGGGGATGCAGGACATGGGATTGTTTTCAGCCTTTTGCAAATCCAGTGAACTACCACAGTATTTCTTTTGCAGTTGTGCTTTCCTGGAGTTTTTCTCCATTCTTCCATTGCATTTGTACAAGTACCTTCAGAGATGAGAATTCAGAAAAAATATAAAAGCACAGACCTTGCAGGAGGTGAGTTTCTCATTATTCTCTTTAATGGCATTGATTTTCTTTTCATTTTCACTGCTGAAGAGAAAGGAAGAACTGTAAATAAAAGAATAATGCTACTGTCTATCTGACATACTGTAATGAACAGCACCATGCACCTTGAATGAAAAACACAGGAAAGCAGTTCTGTAAAACTACCATTTCCAGGGTCACAGGTAATATATTTATGGAGGTTTAATTTTTTTTCTGGCTTATCATGTAATGTAACTCTAGAAATGTAGAACCAGAAGATGCCCATGGGGTACTGTAGGACAGCTCCCAGTGAGACATTTAATGTCCTTCTCTGAGGATAGGAGAGTTTGGCACCTCTACACCTCTCCTGGACCGAGGCTCAGGTGCAGAAGGCCAGTTTATCAAAGCACAGGATGAGCTGCACCTCCCCAGCATGTTCCTCCTGTCTCTACAGCAGCCCTGGACCCATGTGGTAAGGGCAAGCTGAGAGGACTTTGGCCCAGAACAGACCACTACTGCACCAAAATGAGTCACCCTAGCCTACATAATCAATGAACTTTTGGGCAAGCCAGAGGCAGGCACCAGGCTGAAAACTTCTGATCTGTCCTACCCCTCCTTGTACCACACACAGTCCCCTGTCTCTGGACCCCCACACATCCAATTATCTTGCTTGAGCTCAACAAAAGACTCTTTGACTATGCATGCTGCGTTTACTCCAGAGAGAAACCTTTTCCTGATATCAAAACTAAATATTCTCCTAATGTAAATCAGACTAATTTATTCTGGTCTCTCATCAGAAAGTAAACCATAGCATAAATTACTTGTTCCAGAAAGATCCTGCTCCATCTTTCTGTCATATTTCAAGATAAAGCCTGACCCTAAGCAATTTGAGGCAAATTTTTTGACATAGGACTGTCACAACAGAACACAGCAAGAGGGTAAGGATAGAAAGCTTTGCCATTTCTTAGTGAGAAAGCTGCTTGGAAATACCTATTCTTGGGGTGATGCTGAGCTACAGAAGAGTAACTCACAGCAGTCTTACGTGGTAGGATTAGAGACAACTCAACAAGATGACTTGAAAAATTTGAACTGATGATGAACTGTGCCAAGAAAAAGTAAGCCTGTTTTAATTGAAATATTTCCTGAAATAACTGTTTGGAGATATCTGAGTTCATCAGTGAGTCAGACACAAAAGGAATGAAGCTATTTGCACTTACTCAACCAAATCCCATAAAAAAAAAAAAAGAAAATCTCAATTGCAATGGGAGAAATAGGGCTGGGGGAAGGGCAGGGGAATAACCACCAGGTTAAGCTAACTAATAGTGTTTTTAAAAATTTAAACATGTTTTAAAAGAAAAAAAAGCCAAAAAACGCCAAACCCTCAAATGCATTTCTTTGTATTGAAGTGGAAACCCAGAGGATATTGTGAATTTATCTAGATTTCAGCAGATTATCAGTCATAGTGATTTTGTCCTTCTACTATTTAGCAATCAAATGCTCACATTTTACTTGATCCTGGATGCAGTTCTTTAATCCTTCTTATAGAGAAGACTTTACTGATACAGATTGTTGTACAGCCAGGTTTTTGGTATTTCCATTGCTGCATTTATCTCTCCATAGATTTCTGAACGAAAATAATCAGAGCATCAGCTTCTTTCCACCTGCACAGAAACAGGAAAGGTTATGTGTTTCACTGTTCAAGACTGCCTCAGAGTCCAGTATTTTAAATTAGGCCTTTTGAAAAAGAACCAAACCTCTGAAAATGCAATAAACTTCCTTGAAGAGTATGAATTCTTTTACAAGTTAAACTTACTTGCAAGGCTGAATTTACAGTTAACTTTAGTACAGACTTGCAACAGAGGGAGGGAGTAAATGTCATGATGCCATGCTGAGAAAGGCCTTTATGTGAAAGAAAAAAATACATATGTGAAATCCTGAAGTACTTGAAAAGCAGTGAATCTGAGCATTAGTGTCCAGAGAGGGAATTTATGTGACACACAGATTTATCTGCCCTTATGAGGTCAAGTCTTTTATACTGGTGGCTTAACAGTAGGAGTTCAGTTTTCGTGCTCACAGGAGTTTTATGACACTGGCTTTCTGAATATCTCTTTGCCTATCAAGTACTCACAGACAGGAATAAAGATCAATGTATTTTTAACTTACTTACATGGTACATTTGTTACAGATTATGCCACTTTGAATACAGACAAGGAGCCTCTGTGAAACAGACCTTCAGCCAAAAGATGCCTATAAGAAAAGATTCACAAGAAAACATAAATGAAGAATTGTTGTATGCCAGTCAATAAAAACATGGAAGGAAAACCACAGGAAGAGACAAGTTAACTGTACACCAAGAAATGCAAGCTGGGTCTAGTCAAAGACTGTCTAAGGAGAACCTAAAGAGCTGATACACCAGAAAATCACTAGCTCTTCCCCTCTACTTGTGCCAGACAATGTATCTGTGGGCTACTGCCCAGGCCTCTCTAGAATAAGCTCTACAAGTAGGTGGGAATTTTTACAAATTTATGTTAGTCATCAAAGGGCAGAAAAGAGGAGAGCAACCACTGAGCAGCAGGATAGTCCAGGGTAGTAAGGCAAGCAGGAGGCAGTGGGAGCCACAGGGACAGGTGTGCTGGACCACACTGAGTGTGCAGAACACAAACAAGAAGAGCTTCAAAACCTGATTATCACACAGAAATCCAAGGTAAGGCAGATGCTGTCTGAAGCCACAGCAGCAACCTAAGAAGTGACAGACTAGCTATGCTTGAAGCAGCAGCCCAGCAAGGGCCAAGGAAGTGTGAGATTGACATAGAGGAAATGGGCTCTAACTCTGGGAGGCAAGTCTGTAACAGGGATTTGTTTGGATGATTGAAGGTGAGTAAAAGACCACGCTGACCCTGGTTTTATCGACTTGAAACACTGCCTGCTTCAGCAGGTGAAGTGGCTGCACAGAATTTCCAGGTCCAGAGGGAACACACCAACACCAGGAGGTACCAAAGAAATATCACCATCTTTCCCATGCACTGCAACTCAAACTTGGGTACATCACTCTGAACCAGTAGCATTTACAACAGAAGTTACTCACACTTGCAGCTCATATCTATTGGTTGCTTGATTTTTATTGCTTTTCTTAAGGAATTTCTAGATATCAAGACTGGCATCGTGCACATGAGGAACCTGGTAGCTGGAAGGTGGTACAATGTGTTTTAGAAGCAGAAGACAAGCAGTCCAGCTCCTCCTCACAGCAGAGTCAATAGAGCAGCACAATATTAGCAGGTAGCTTCAGTGACATGAAATTTAACTGATGTAAAAATGTAACCAAATACTGTAGCAGAATGTCTTGTAGGTGTCTGCCAAAATCCAACTGTCTCTCACTCCTGTGTGCTCAGAGGCACCACAGGCTCCTGAGCAAGAGGAGTACATCAGCACCACCTCCTGGCAGATGAAAAGCCAGAGATTTAAGAAACAAAGGAGAAGGTCAGAGAAAAAAATCATCTCCATGTGGGAAAGATGGCAAAATCATGCTGTCCAAGCAGTTATGATAATATTTCCAATTCCTTTAATGGTCTTTTGGTACCAGGATATGTGCCTGCTCTTTGGGAGCAGTGGTGTAGTCTGTGCCTTGAATGACTAGAGGGCAACATGGCAGGAAGAAGGGTAAGACATAAACACACCAAAACACATATCTTTGAAACATAAGCACAAGGTTGAAGAAACCCCAAAAACTCTCCTCACATCAAATGCTGTCATCTGAAAACCAAAGCACTCTGAAACCTTAGTGGAATTGCCTGAAAGAGGATTTGAAATGTCTAATCAGTCTTTGCAGTGTCTGAGTATATTCTTGCTTTACTTGCTCCTCATAGCAGCTGCAGCTGAGACTGTGGTCCCCTTAGAGAAGTCAGAAAGGCAATGTCAGCATTGTCTTGAGCAGAGGAGAAGCAATTCAAAGACAGGTGCTGGCAGCTTTCTTCAGAAGGTGTTGGATCGTGTACTTGAACATGATGGCCTCACAAAGGGCAGCATGTTGATTACCAGCACCATAAAAGGACCAAACAGCTCTCTAGCTCCTTCTTTGCACACTTGGCAGTGCAAAATGATGATGTAGGAGGGAAATCTGTGAGCATAAAATGCTCCCTGACTCTGAAAAACCACGAGGAAGAAAAAAGGAAGAAACATTTGCAATACTAAATGAAATTGTATTATTCTTCTGCCAGTTCTTCAAACTGTGAGATTACTCAAGCAGAACTGCTGGTAATCAGGAGGGCCAACTGGCAAATTGAAACCTGTTTATGTCTATGGGGAAGATAAAGGACCTAAAATAGATGGGAAATAAACCTTATCGTTTTTAACTAAAACTGAAAAAGGTGGCTCTGGGAGAAATCCTGGCTTTAATGTCTCAGAAGGAAGCTGCAAACTTCAGCATTTCATGAAAGGTAAACAGCAAACTCTGAGGATCTACACAGAGAGCTTCTAATTTGGAGGTTAGATAATTAACTTGCTCACTCCTGAACTTCAGTGAAAGGTTCTCAGAAGCCCTCTTCTTTTCTTGATTTATATAGCCCTCTTCATTTTCTTGTGGCCAAATGCAACTTCTACTTTCCATCAGTAGAAAAGCTATTTGCAGGCATTAGCAAGGTCTAGCACCTTTTTTTCTTCCTGACACAGAAACAAGACCTTTATTTTAATAGTGGATTAATCTATGTGTAATTTTTGAAGGATAAATTCTGCTCATTCACTAAAAAAAGAGTGTTACAGGTAAATTTGGTTTTTTAGGGAGTACAGAATGGCATTTCAAGGATGGACTTGGTCCCTCTGCTCTCCAGCTTTTGAAGAGTCACCTGAGTAAATCCAACTGCAAAGCTCCTGTAGGCTACTGTGTTACGTTCTATTAAACCTGGCAAGAGGAATGTTCAAAGCTCAATCTCACAGATCCACTTCCCAAAGTCAGACTGTTCAGAGAACAATTCAATATCTCCATTCTCTTGGAATCAGGAGGAGGGGATATTAGTAACTGAGATGAGTCACAAATTCTGTGTCTCACCTACCACTTCCCAAGCATACTAAATACAAGGTATACCATCTTTATCCAAAAATTAACTGAATGAGTCTGTTTCACTGGCTAGAAAGAACCAGGGGAGGTGGATACACAGCACACATACCCCCAAAAAAGCCAGGTCAGCTTTTGCTGAGGTACAATACTTTTTGTATTAAGCCTTCTGTTAAGGTTTAAGATCTCGAAGCAATGTCAAGTTGATTTCTTGACTGGACATCCAGCCCCTATTCCAAGTTTCAGAGCTTCCTGAATTTTTGATACTGAACCTTAAAATTAAGGAGGAGGGGATGGATGAGCTGTCCATGGCTTCATCTCAAGTGAGCACTTGCTGGCCACAGTGAGAACCATAAGATAGAAAGCACCTATGGTGAAACTTCCTCTGAAACTTCCTCTGAAATTGTTCAATGTTTTCAAAGGCTGGGAATGCAGTTTTTCTTTGTTTGGTGCAACAAGCTCTTATGCAAACCAGAGGTTTTGTGGGACAGAGCTGAGACAACTAATATGCTCAAAGCCAACAATCATCCAGAGAGGAGGACTCATTGCAGCAGGTAGCTTCTTTGCTATGTGTGCCTTTAAATATGATAATGTATAGCATGTGTTTGAAGAAGGACAATAAGCATTCATGCTCCCAAGCAAAGGGAAAGTTACTCAAGTCTGTTATAAAAAGCAGTGTGCAAGAAGTAGTATTATTCATCAGTTCTATAAAGAAGAATAACTATCATTGTTAAAAGGCCTAGACAGCTGGAATTTAATTCAGAGAAAATTCTGGTGAACAAAAGCACAGACTCCAAATGTTTTGCTTACACTAATAAAAAATTTCTTAATGACAAAGAGACAGCTATAAACATAATGGTTATTTTCTCCTAAATGGTGTATAAAGATCAACTGAGAAGTTTGGCTTAATAAAACATGCTCAACTTTTTGCAATCAAATTATATAATTCAAGTTAAAAACTTTTAATTAAAAATGCTTTATAAATTGCATTCATTATGTATATTTGCAGTGATATATTTCTTTGCCCTCTGGAGCAATTTGTTTTCCTTGGTTTATTTTTTTTTCGTTTAATAAATTATCCTCATTTACACAAAATGTTAACGCCAAACTCTTTATTAATAGGATAAATATGGGCTTCAGTAACAACAAATTATGTGGTGTCACTATTAAATGATCTTCCCCTTCCCAGCCAAAGTTCACTGTTCAACACCAAGCCTGCAAATGGTTTGGCAGCTGCTTTTTTCAGCACAGCACAAGAAACATTCAAAGCAAAGATTTCAGGAGTTACTCTTTTGGGATTGTCTAGCACAATTTGATGTTTCCTGTGCCTTATTTTGAAACAGAACAGTGAATATTTCCCTTTGCTGCACTGGCTTTCTTCCCACAGTGCTGCAGCAGATTAGGACACAGGGAAAGCAAGTGGCAGGACAGACTGGCTCTGTTTCTTAGCTGACATGAACAGCTTGACATTTAAACAAATTTAGGTCATGAGCCCCCAAATATATTGTGTGCCTCACAGATTTTGCCTTACAGAGACCACACAGACAGAGGTAACTCAGTGGAAACAGGCAAATACTGCTTCCATGGTAGAATTGCAAGTGTCAGGACACATCCAGGGATAGCAGTGTCATGCTTTTCTTATAAAACCTTACTGAATTTTTTTCACAAGAGCAAAATTTCAGGACATGGTCTTGAGCATTTCCAACTGTGGAACCCAGGCAGCAAGGAGGAGACAGCCACTTAATGCAGAACCAGGGACAAAAAGGACACAGCTGAAGGAGTAGGTTAGGACAAGTAATAGCTAAAGATCCAGGAGAAGCTGGTAAGCCTGAGATTACCTCAGAAAGAGGACTGACTTCAGAGGACTGATGAAAAGACCATGATAGAGGTAGCAAAGAAGGATCTCTAACCACCAAAGGACCTTCATCTTTAAGATGCAGAGCATAGTTCTAATTTCCCAATTTTGGTAACAGCCATGGGCTAGAAAGCACCTTGGAAAGGGCACTTCTCCTTTACTGCTGGTAAACAGGTGATGACAATCTGATGCTGCTATCAGTTATTCTACTGCTGAAGTCACAGAGATCTCTGAGATAGAAGCCTCTGATTCTGTCAATAGATAATTTCTCATGAGAAAATTTCTGTTATTTTTGTCTGCCCTCTAAAAACCCAAGACTACACAGACATTTCTTCTGAAGAATCAGTCAGGTTTCAAAGTCAAGGATTTAAAAGTTAATGAATAGTAGAATTAAGGATTTACAGACAGCATCCCTTTGTGCAAATTTGCTGTGACACAGTTAATAACTACGGGGTCAGAAGAAGCCAAGGTACAAACGTCAACACTTGGATAAATCCCTTATTTACAGACTTATATTTTCCAGAGTCTGGATGCTTATCTAAGCACGTTTTTTTAATACTATCAGTGGCAGTTGTTGGATGCTCAGCAGCTTTGAGCATTTGACTTAAACATATTCAGTCAAGTACAAAAACGTGAGATCTTTCCAGACATTGACCATGTGAGAAAAGTCAGTGGACAGACAATGACCAGGAGTTTTGTGGCAGGGTCCAGGACACTGTCCCCCCAGGGCAGTAGCATTCCCTTACCTGAGTCTTTTTCCTTATTTGCAGTCCTCTCTACTTCCTTTTCAACATTTTCTGTTTCTAGGTGATTTTGCAGTTCAGTGACCCTTAGGATGTTGGCCATGCTTGTGGATAACAAAGGTAGGAGAGGGAAGAGGAAGCTGCTTCACTGCTGTTACATGTGAAGGCACTCCTGGTGTGAAGGGCTTGAAGCCCTCTGCAGCCAGACTTCAGGGGAGTTGCCATCACGTTGGGGTGCCTTATTTGCTCTACAGAGACAGTTTATAGCCATCTCACTGCTGTTTACTGTCTTCACTCTTATGGAGGAAAAGGAGGTTGGAGAGTGATGAAATTGTAGCCTGAGAAGAGAGAAAGACAAGGTTGTAAAGACCTGCACAAAATCACATGCTTAGCTTCCTTAAGGAATAGGGTACTCCGTCTCTTGGCAGGACTGTTTCTGTCTGTCCCTGGCCTGATCTCACAGAAAAAAATACCACAATTTTCCCTCTTTACAGACATTGATTTTAATAAAATATTGTGGTGGGTTGACCCTGGCTGGATGCTGGATACCCAGCAAAACCACTCTGTTACAACCCTCCCCAGATGGACAGGGGAGAGAAAACACAATGAAACACTCATGGGTGGAGATAAGGACAGGGAGAAATCACCCACCATTTACCAATTAGTAAATATGGAAAATGGACTTTCTTGAGATAAAAACTGAATGTAACCACAAAGCTAATGGGTGCTATCACTTTGTGTTTGTTCATACTTCCTGATGACATTTTGACATGATGTTTAGCTGGAATGGAAGATACAGAAATATATATTACATTTGGCAGACTGACCTAGATAAACAGTATATCACTTTCATGGATACAGGATTTACAAATGTCTCTGGAGACTAGAAACTTGCTGGCCTTTTGTGTTCATATCACTTTGGTCTCTCATATGTTAAATTATTCACCCATCTATTTTCTGATAGCAAAGAAAGGCTTGACTCATGTTTTCTTCAGCAACATGGGCCTGCAGAGCAAAGAAATGGTAGCAGCAGGCTCCTGTGTGGTAAATCACTTTTGTGATTTACCTTGCTGTGAGCATGTGCTACACTAGTGCCCATTTATATTTTATTCAATAAGTCAAAGTGTGAATTCCAAAAATAAAACCAAAAATATTTCCCTTATGGGTAAAAATAGTGATTCTCAAATACATATACTTATTTTTGAGGATATGACTGAATCAAGAGCATGTCTAAGCTTTACTAGGGAATGGTATCTGTGTTATTCACAAATATTTTTTCTTCTCCTCTAATAAATTAGAGGATGGAAGGGCAGGTATCTCTTCTTTGCACAAGAGCTTGATACAACACAAAAAGTATTGAACCACTAAATGTGGATTCATTAACTACATTCCCAGTAGAAGCAGTATGCAGGATCTTTGCACTATCTTTTACATTTTGTGTGCATTAACCCTCATCAAACAAAGTGCTTCTAATAAATACATAGGAGGGTCATTTTAGTTCCACCTTAAGAAGAAGTTTGACTTGAAAGTATTTGGAAGAACACTGGTGACACCCTGTCAGTGCTAACCACACTTCCAAGATTTATCTGGTTAGTCTTCCAAATCCAAATGAGCTGCTCTAGAGTAGATCTGCAGGAAATACAGCTGGAAGAAACCCTGAGATATCCCTCAGCTTGTGCTAAAAGGGAAGCTGTCTGAGCCTTCCAGGGCAGGCAGTGCTGTACAGAATTACATCCCCCAGGCAGAGTTTCCCTGAGCACAACCTTGTCCTCACCAAGGAGAGCAGTGGGGCCACCATGCTGGACATGATGGCAGCAGCCAGGGTGCCCGTGTCCCCTTCCTGCTGCTCTTGTTCCACCCTGAGCACTGTGCCATCACTGCCTGCCAGCTGCCCATCTTTCTCAAGGACCCATTTATGTCTCCACACCCTAAGGGAATTTCACACTACAAACCAGCATCAGGCTCTATGTAGCTGGAGCTAAGACCAAAGAAGCAATGAACATGTGTGGCCTAATAAATACTTCATAGCATTACAAACTAATAAAAAGTCTTAATGCTGCCCCCACATTTCTAGGTAGCCTAAAATGCTGACATTAGTAAGTTGCTTTTTCAAATTATGGCCACTCTAAATATATAGTATACAGAAGCACAATAGAAAGGGCGATTTTTAACACTTTCATAGGGTGGTGGGATTTTTTTGCTAGGGTGTGTATGTTTAAGATTTAAACTACAATATATGTTACAGAATTCAAAGGGCAGGTTCAGCTTGTGGTTTTGCAAAAGCCCTGCTTGGAGCCATACTCAGGGTTATCTGCCTTTGACAGCTTTATGCTGATGTTATCAGCATGTTCATCTTCTCTTGGGGTTTTAGCACTCTGAATGTTTATGGTATGGTGTCTTCAAATCAAAGTAATGAGACACAAACATCTTATATATGTCATTGTCAGTTATTGACAGGGACTGCTTACAAGCAGACCCTCATGGCTGTAACCCCAGCGAAAAGCTTAAACTCTATATTGAACTATAACTCTAAATTTAGAACCATTATAGTCTTCCATTAATAATAGCAATACTCAGCAGTTGAGCATAGCAGTGCCTTTTATAGGAGAACCTTGAATGTGCAATGAAAGCACTAAACAAGTCACAAAACACCCTTAGGTAGTTCAGAATTATATTACCCCTTCATTTTAATAAGGAGTTTCAAGAAGTCTTTTTATAATTTTTTTTTTCAATATCTTCATCTAAATGTTTGGAAGGAAAACCAGGCCTGCTTGGCTTAGTTGTTAGTAGGTTTTGTGAACCATTCTGCTTCTACTCATAAATTTTAAGGCCGTGTGGAATAACTATGATCTGACTTCATGGATAGTACAAGATTGCTTTCTGCCCAGAAGATGGACATTTTCCAGTTCTGTAGAGCAATATTATATCCATATCCTTCATACACCCATTATTCACTCTATACATATATGCCATATACAGTCTAAGTAAATCAGTCCTGGTAGAATGAAATCAGAGTTTTTGGGACCAGTCTGCCTCTTACAAATTCACTTCACAGTGGATCTTTCTCAGCTGAGTACATGTCACTGCCATCACCCCCACCAGAGCACGGTGGTTTATGGACTGGGCTCTGTTCATTCACCTCCATGGCTAGACACTGCAGAGGTTTGTTGCAATTACTGTGGCATTCAGCTTTGGTGTCTTATCGCCCAGAGTGAATTACATCCTTACTGTGAGCAGAATATTGAGTGTTCAACAATAAAAGATGATGGATGTGTGCAAGGTATATTTTTTAACCATTACCTTTTGCCACGTGTTCCCCATTAGCATAGCAATGAACTACTCTCTTCTGAAATAACGTGAAGGAAAAACCTGCCACAGAGGTTTTCTCTTTCCTTTTATGTTTAACTCATTTCAAACATGCATGATGTGAGAATACAGCAGACTAAGCCATTATGACAACGCATGAGGATATGCATAAATTCACTGGAAAACAATAGAGTGAGGAAAAAAGTCCAAAATAAACAACAAAGGTACAAGTATGCTAAAAGGATGCATACATAGCACAGCAAACTGAAACTGCTCTTTTTACTGCTTTGCTTAATGCTATAGAGGAGTAATTATATCCCCTTCAAGGGAGATAAGTCATGTGTAAATCACTGGGCACTGTATTTTTAGTATCCAAAAGTGTTTTCTATCAGGATAGGATTTTTCCTATTAAAAAACCTTTTCCTGGGAGCCCTTCTGTCTATTGTTGAAACAGTGGCTGATGACATATCAGTGAAAAGACCCTCTTTGGACAGCAGACAGTGCTTCTAAATATAGCTCTTTTTCATCAGAGCCTGGTGGGATTTAAAAGTAGCAGTGTAACAATAATATTCCAGGTATGTGGAGAACATTCTTGTCAAACTGTTTGCAAATAAAATCCAGGAAATGAAAAGAGAGGATATGAAGGAATGAGGGGGGAAATGCTTTCTACTCAGAGCATCTTGCCAACATATAGAAATGCTTGAGGAAGGTTATTTTATTCACAGATATAAGTGGAATATATCTTGGCAACGTTCTTTTGTTCTGTAGAACAAAACAGAGTGGCTGTTGTTTATGTGTCCTGTCAGGGTCTCATATATGAAGAACAGAAAAAAATGCATGTATCAGCTACCAGTCTGCCTTCCAATAAACCCTGAACAAGAAAAGCAACATGACAAGGCACTTGTTAAATCAATACTTTCAACATCCGGCAGAAAGGAAAGACGTTAAATATTTTGTTGTTGAACCAGCTGTAATTATGACAACAAAGAAAGGAATGGGACAGGAAAAACACAGCACCAAATTTAAGGCACATAGAAACTAGTGACTTTAAAAGAATTTAGAAAAACAGAAAGAAACTGTCAGGCTCATGATGCATCTGCATTACACCAGCAGCCTGAACACAAGGCATACAGGTCCATGCAAGGAGACGTACACAAACAGAACTGCTGCCACAGCAGAATCTTCTGTGGTTACTGAATCCTTCCTGCCCATTGTGTGGAAAGGTGTGTTTTGCTGGGAACACTCCAGTATCCCTTCTCAGCCAATACTTCCAGGTGCAGACCTCCTCTGCCCCTCAAGGGAAGGGGACAAATGTCTTGCAGTAACATTACAGGATCTCTGCAAGTAGCTGGTGCTCAGCATGATTTTAACCACCCCATCTGCCACCTGAGGAATCATGGGTTAAAAAAATGTGTTTAACAGCTGTGGGCAGAATGGCTCAGGTAATAGGTCTTGCTGAATGAAAGGCTAAAACGACAAATTATTCACTCTGTGAAGTCAAAGTCTTGACAGTTATTTGTAAAGGCTGCTGAGTGTCTTTTCTGACAGGTCTTTTTAGGAGACACTGGTCTGGAGAGTAATGGAGGTTGCACTAACTTTTGGGGAAGGCAGGAGTACAAGAATACTAGGGGCTTCTGCACAGACAGCTCTGCAATGAAATTTACATATGTGAGCAAAAGAAAGGAGGAATATCAATTATATGAAAAAACATGGACCTCAACACTTCAGTCTCTGGCCTTTTCCACATAGAAACATGGGGGGAGGGCGTGGGGGGTTGGTTGCATTTGCATTTTAAATGCCACTCCTGCTTTTATCAGGTAGAGAAAACACTGGTTTTCATACTCTTTAGAATATATTTACCCAAAAAGCAAATCATCTATAATACAAGACACACACACAGAGTTCTTACTCTTCTACATTGAAGACCCTGTCATTGATTTTTTTACTGAGAGCTCCCATGAGGTCAATGAAAGCTGGGAAAATGGGACCATATGTTTCAGTCTTGCCCTTGGTTGGGTAGTTACTGACACCTTCTTTATCCAACATTAAAGCTTCTTCATCACATTTTATGTTTCAAAGGTATAAGTTATTTTAAAGTAATTGACTGAGATAGTGATCTCTGGAATTAAGATAGGTGTAATTTGCATAGACATCTGCTTTACTATAAATTGCTGGGAAGGAAATGCAGAATCTAAACTTAAGCTGCTTTGAATATCCCCATTGTATTTAATATGTTTGCAGTTAAAAATCTGTAGGAAAGGGAAAGGGAAAGGGAAAGGGAAATGGAAAGGGAAAGGAAAAGGAAAAGGAAAAGGGAAAGGGAAAGGGAAAGGGAAAGGGAAAGGAAAAGGAAAAGGAAAAGGAAAAGGAAAAGGAAAAGGAAAAGGAAAAGGAAAAGGAAAAGGAAAAGGAAAAGGGAAAGGGAAAGGGAAAGGGAAAGGGAAAGGGAAAGGGAAAGGGAAAGGGAAAGGGAAAGGAAAAGGAAAAGGAAAAGGAAAAGGAAAAGGAAAAGGAAAAGGAAAAGGAAAAGGAAAAGGAAAAGGAAAAGGAAAAGGAAAAGGAAAAGGAAAAGGAAAAGGAAAAGGAAAAGGAAAAGGAAAAATTCAACCTCTAAATAAAAGCAGAATGACACTACCAAAACTTGTACAAAGACCCTTATTTAATTTTTATCTTTTGGATGATAACAACAGTGTAGTTACAGCTGAATCTCCAGACATATAAGGATATTTTTAAGATATAATTTTTGGTTTTAGTTAGGTGTTGCTTAGACAGAAGATAAACCAAAGGAGAAAAAGAAGCCCTCACATACAGAATCCTAGTATCATAAAAACACTTTGGTGGGAGGAGACCTTTAAGATTGAGTCGAGCCATTAACCCAGCATTGTCAAGCCCACCACTAACCCATGTCCCCAGGCACCACATCTACACATGTTTTAAATACCTCCAGGGATGGTGACTATTTCTTTGCATTTTTGGCTTAGCCAAAATATATTGCCTGAAGTGCATGATATGAATCCTTTAAGTGTTGCTTGTGTAAGACTCACTCAAAGTGAATTAAATCCAGCACTGAAAAAATTTAAGGCTGGTCCTACTTTAATCAATGAAATTCAAGCTGGAATTACCCTGTACCTTGGACATTTTTAGAGCTTTCTATTGTAAATGAAGCTAAATATAAAACACTAGTTTATAATTCTGGGTAAAACACTCTAAATTGCTATCCAGCATCAGGCAAAATTGTAATACTCTCTTTACTTTCCCACCCCTCTAAAAACAATGCTATTCTTTTGCAGTAAGTTTTTCAGTAAGTTTTTTTGTATTCAAAACTAAAAACCCCCTCATTATTCTATTTTTAGTATCATTAGAGAAAGTTCTGTAGCAGGTCTGTTGGCATCTAGGTGCCAACAAATTTAAATCCTTGTTAGCAGGCACTGTGAAACATCTGAGTCTCTGCTTTAAGAATCATAAACTTAGAGAAATAACAGGCAGCCACACAAACCAAGCATGTTGCATACCAAAAAGAGAGGGGGCACAATGAGACGTTAGGACACTCAAAATAGATATTTGGAATAATGACATAAGAAGAAAGCCAGTATCTAACCTGAAAGGATCCTTGAGAGACAATATAATCCATTTCTACCTTATAAACAGGGTCTAATGTGCCTACACTGCTCCTGGCAGATGCTTGTCTAACCTAATCTTAACAGTGCACTTAAGGATTGTGCCCTCAAAACTCTCTAAGCAACCCATTTCCATGAATATGTACCCCTTTAACACTAGAAAGACTTAGGGATTTTTTTTTTTTTAATATTATACTGTCTCATCCAAACTTGCCTTCTACACTGAAAGCCCATTTATTTTTGTCCTATCCAGAGAGAAATTAATATTTGGAAAGACTTGTTTTTCTCTTTTCCAGAATAAAGAATAAAAACCATCTATTCCTAATAAGATAAAAATAGGTACCAAGTTCTCATTTCTTTCAGAATTTAATTTACCCTCCACAAACACCCAAAGATTAATAATGACTTGAGATTGATTCAGCCAGTTTTTTACAATATCCTGGCACAGGTGTTATGATCCAGATAATTTGTTAAACTGCTTTAAGTGTTCTCCCATCTGTCTTTCAACTGGTCTAGCTTGAGCTTTCATCCAGTTATTGCCTGTCTAAATAGCAGTTTGTCAAGTGATAATCTGAGAAATGGAGCTAAGAAAGATTTAAATATTTCCATATTTTATTTTTCATCTGTCCACAACTTTCCCTCTTCACTGACTGGAATAGGTTTTTTTCCCTGTTGTCGTACTTATGTATTTTATACTACATGGTCTTGCTTTATGTATCTTCATATGTCTTAATTTTTCTGGACTTTTTCTTTCCTTCCTATTTAATTCTTTATAATTCATCCTCAGTAACTTGACCAAATCTCCACATCCTCTCTTATTGCACTTGGAATTTGTTTTTAGCCAACCTTTTTCTTATAGCACTTCATATTCTTCCTCTTCATTGAAATGATTAATATCTGAAGATTTAATAGAGGTTCTCAGAGAACTTCCAACAATTCTTAACTCCTTTTTCCATCTCAGAGTTGTCTCCTGTGATTAGCAATACCACCGCAGCCATAAATCTGAAACCACATGCAGAAACCTAACACAACCTTTGCACATAGCAGGGAATGAATTTCAGAAGTGAGAAATGACTCACAGAAAAAATATGAGCTCCTTCTATAAATATGAACTGGAGAAAGTCTCCTTTCAGAGGGTACATGAATTTGACGGTTTTTGAAATGCATAATGATGGGTTAATGCTACTGCATTTAATCCCAGTAGTCAATGGTGAAGAAAGCATACTTTCATAAAATATATTTCTATGGTGCAGGAAGCTGCACAGAGAATTAGAAGCCATTTAAAAGCTTAAGAGAGCTTTTCAGAAGGGCAAGAGTCAGCCACTCTGAATAGCCAGATCTAACTTTATAAAAGGTTCTGTTGTTTGGACATCATATTCACCAGGTGTCAGAGTGACATGCTTTAAATACTAAATTTTAACATTAAGTTACTTAACAGATAACAGACAAAGGTATGTCCGACTTACATAATACATACAAAGGTTTGGGTGTTCCCATGGAGACAGAAATGAGGCTCACTGAAGTCAGTGCAAAGCCTCAGATTTCCCTCAGTGGTCTCTAGATCCACCTTTAATGTGTATGAAAAGACAATGTGAAGTGAAGAGTTTGACAATAAACATAATCAAAACATGACTGAAGAGTTCTGAAGTCACATAGACTTGTTAACCAAGTAGAGGTACATGGCATTGCTGCTCAGGCATAGGGAAATAAATAAAGTCTGTCCCATAAGTCAGGTCTGAGAAAAGAATAAATAGGTGGTGATGCAGAAAGATCTATGGACCTGTTTATCCTGTTAGTGTTGAGCCAAGCTATGACTTGGAGAACATATTGGAGAACATATAATTCAAGTGACTTTTATACTGCTGTATAACAGACTGATTAAATAGGCTTATAAAACATTTAAGAACATACAAAAACTATTACAGATTAACAAAAATGGGAAAGGAAAGGCAAAAAGGATCTGAAAAGATATAGAGGACTCTACAGCCAACATACAAGTTACTCTTGTACTCAAGTCACTGACACCCTCAGTACTTAGAGGTAAGTAGACTTAGAGGTCAGTGTATACTGGTGGCTTGAAAAGAAATTAAAATCCAGAAAGAAAAGCTAAAATTTGTCAAGAATATTAATTCAAAAATGGAGGTTTCCAGGCTGCATGTTAGGATGTGAATATGCTTTTTTAAAAAAAATTAAATGGCAATATCTTTTCTACTTGAACATTAAAAAGGTGATATTTAGATAACGTCTTGTCTTCTGGACATCAACAGAGTTCCAGACAGCAAGAGATCCCAAATTCCATAGAATCCCAGAATTAAGGTTGGAAAATAGCTCAAAAATCACCAAGCTCAACCTTTGACCAAACACCAACTTGTCTATTAAACCATAGCACTGAGTGCTGTGTCCAGTCATTTCTTGAACACTTCCAGGGATGGCGACTCCACCACTTCCCTGGGGAGCCCATTCCAATGCTCGACTAATTTTTCCTTTAATAATTTCTGCCTGACATAGAACCCTCCCATGGCCCAGCTCAAGGCCATTTCACAGCATGATATCTATTAACAGATAATGCAAATTAGTCAACTACCCATCCCAAATGAACAAGAAGTTTAGGGCCATTAGTAAATAACTTAATGCAGACCAAAAAGTAAATAATAACAAAAGACAACACTACTCTGGGAGAACAGAGACCACATTGCTCTATCCAGCAGTGGCTCAGCATTCTCCCATTAGTGTAACTGCCCAGATGTATTCTTTTTCTCTTGAAAGACAACATATTGCAAAGTGCTATACTGAACCAGACAACTGAGGCACATACAGCTTTCCCTTCTGCAAAAAGTTACATAAACAGGTGTCCCTAGGGGAGCACCAGATTATTCCAAACTTGAAGAGAGTAAACTGCTAGGAAATGGTAAGAAGCAAATAGTATTTCTTGGCATTATTTTGATCCACAAATTTTGTCCTAAGGTTAAGGTACTTAGAAATAAATTACTCAACAGTAAAGATATTGAGAAAGGACTTGAGTTTTACATAGAGTTCAGGACATAAAGGTGCTTCAAAGGGAAACACCAAAAGAGTAATGACAGCTAAAAACATTTCCTTTTTTTTTTTAATGTCACAGAGCTTTTTAGCCTCTTGGCAAAAAAAAATTATTTTAAAGCCATTTCTGTGGCACCAGATGGCTGAGGTGTTAGGCTTGCATCCAGCAGCTACAGGGGTTTCCTATCCTGTGGCAGGATGAAGGCCAAGCTCCTTTTACTTGCATAAAGTCTGAACCTAGCCCCTAACAACATTAACAGCAGTTTCCAAACATATGTAAAACATCTCCATTTGTACCCAGGCTTTGCTTTGAGCTGTGCTAGAGATACTTTCTGAACAGAAAGATGATCTTTTAGGTTACTTGCTGCCCTTAGAAGACTCAGACAGATAAAAATGTGGCCCAACAGTGCTTATGTAAGAAAAATGGAAGGACTGAAATGTTTTTTTCCTTTTCAAGAGCATTATCTATTATCCAGTCTGTCCACACAAGAGTTATGGTCTGCTTTTTACACTTCTTTTATATCTATTTCTTCGAAAATAAACACATTTGAATTTAGCTGTTCAAAATGCTTATGTTCAGTAAGTAGCAACATAAGTTCCAATATTACCAGATTCATGACCCCAGAGCTTTGTCATATATTACCGGAAGTATTTACAGTACATGGTGGGTTATGGTGGGTTATGGTGCAGGATTTGGAAAGATGAGATAATCTAACATTATGGTGGTACTTACACAGCCAGTTGTTTATGAAAAAATTAGAAAAAGATCATAGCTCCCATGGGAATGACTCAAGAGGAGATCAAGGTACTCCCAGAGCACAAAAAGCTGCAGGTTACCTTTTCCCAGCTGACATTTGGCAGCCAAGAACATGCACTTCCAGGCATTTGCATTGCGAAATGAACAACAGGTATATAAATCACCCAAAATCTCAGCTGTTCACCTGACAGTGCAACAAAGAGTAGATGATTAACAGCACTTAGCTGTGACTAAGCAAGAAGTGACATGAGATTTACTTCATGTTTTACAGTCAATAGTTCACTTTGGTTTTCATCTCTGCTTTGCTTTGCATTATACTTTGTTAATTGCTTCAGGAAATGGTTAGAGTCTACAGGCTGCCTGGAAATTGGGATGTTTTAAGAGAATGGACTGAAGTGCATTGATCTGAGGGATATGGAATCTATTCTTCCCTGACAGTGCAGAGCAACTGACCTTACCTGATTGCTCGAGTCAACCACTCTTGCATTAATAGTTTACAGCTGGTGGTCCCAGTTTTCATCTGTTTTATATACATCATAAATCTTTTAATTGAGAAGCAGCTAGCCAATATGCAGGACTCTGCAACACATTGAAATGCCTCTGTTATTTGAAACTGGGGTTAGCTCCTAGGCATGGGTTTCATTCTAATCAGAAAAGTGCTTTCTGCTGGTATATGCTGTTAGAAAAAGCAGTGACATGCAGACTTCTTAATTATGGAAAAACACATCCAACAGCGCCTTTAGGCAAGTCATATGAATATATGAACAGAAGCACCAACCAGTAATCTCTACTGAACACAGGTCATCCCTATAAATACAGTGCTGATACAGGACACTACCAGCACCTATCTGTCTTTTAGCATTTGTGCTAAATTACATTATATCACCATCAGTTGTTTCACAGAGAATATAAAAGATTTGAACTAAAGTTATAAAATCATGGAATGGTTTGGGTTGGATGGAAGTTTGAAGATCATCTAGCTCCAACTCAAGCCAAAGGCAGGTGTGCCAGCCACTAGACCAGATTGCTCAAAGCCCAGTCCAACCCAGCCTTCAACACTTCCAGGGATGGGGCATCCATGGCTTCTCTGGGCAACCTGTTCCAGTGATCACCACCCTCACAGGAAAAAATTTTTTCCTGACAGCCAATCGAACTCTGCCCTGTTTCAGTCTGAAGCCATTCTCCTTTGCCACATCACTACAGGCCCTTTTAAAAAGCCCCCTTTAGGTGCTGGAAAGCTGCTACAAGGTCTCCCCAGAGCCTTCTCTTCTCCAGACAGAGCAACCCCAACTGGTTCAGCCTGTCTCCATAGGAGAGGTTCTCTAACCCTTTTGTCTCCTCTGTGGTTCTCCTCTGGACTCATTCCAGCAGGTCCACACCCTTCCAATGCTTGGAAGCCCAGAGCAGGATGCAGCACTGCAGGTGGGGTCTCACCAGAGCAGGGTAGAGGAGCAGAATCGCCCCTCCACCCTGCTGGCCATGCTGCTTTTGGTGCAGCCCAGGGTACAATTGGCTTCCTGGGCTGCAAGTGCACAGTGTTCAGACGTGTCCAGCTTCTTGTCAACCAACACCCCCAAGTCTTTCTCCTCAGAGCTGCTCTAAATCCATTCAGCACCCAGCCTGTACTTGTGCTTGGGATTTCCCCAGCCCAGGAGCAAGACATTGCACTTGGCCTTTTAGGTTTGCACAGACCAACGTCTCAAACTTGACAAGGTCCCTCTGGACGTCCTCCCTTCCCTCCAGCCTGTCAACCACACCACACAGGCTGGTGCAGTTGGCAAACTTGCAGAGGGTCCACTTAATTCCATTGTTCATGTTGCCAGGGCAGTTACATTATGTTTTTCCTTTGGTCTCAGATCCCCCCACAACTCAGTGCCTGACAAAACACCCCTAGGCATTCTTTGCAATCAGACATGAACCAGAGGCACAAACTCAGAATTGTCCTTTAGCATTGCAGTTTTATCTGAGACATAGATACTTAATGATTTGGTGGGGTTTCATCTGTCATATCCATTATTTCTGTGCCATCATACCTACAAAGCATTTTCAGATGATCCAATAAACTAAGTAGCAGAAGTTCTGTTACTTAGAAGTTCTGTTACTCATTGTCCAGAGAAGAGGGCAATTTCTGTCCTTGCCATTTCAACCACTTGAAATAGATATGAAAAATTTGAGATTTTAGCTTCTCATTTTGTTTCTGAAGCAGCAAAGTATCAGCCACCATTAGCTATGTGCAATGTACCTGAATACAAATGAGAAAGGAAATTTCAAGTGAATCTTACCTATTTTGGTGCTACCAGAGAGTGGAGTAATTCAATACCCATAGGGACAAGAACAGCCAAAACAGAGGCTACCACTGCTTTTCAACAAGGTAAACTCTACGTAGTCTAATCTTTAAAAAAAAAAATTCTATTGAAGTTGTAGTGGCAAGTTGTAACCACTTTGTAGTTAACAGAGATCAATATACATTTATCTACTTCAGTTCTCCATAGATAAAAATTGATGAGAGAACAGTCACTATTAAAAGAGACATTATGCTGAAGAAAAATGGATTAGGATTGCAATTTTCAAAGGGCTTTCTGTTTACTTCAGAAAAATTGTGCCTGCAAATCTTCATGAGGCTGTGATGTTTCGCACACAAATTTGAGAAGTTTAAAGTGGGATTGGCAGGGCAGAGAAAATTTGAGCTGTGAACTGTTTTTCTCTTCATAAGAAACAGTTATGATAATTTCAGCATGTCCTGCTAGGAATACAGGCATCAATACAGAGACCAAACTGTGCCATGCTCCCTGGCAGGAGGATAAGTGGTGCCTGCAGTCCTGCTGGGGGAAGCAGGGCAGCCCCAAATCCCAGCCTGATGGGTAAGAGATGCACAGAACCTTCTCCCACCTTCCCTCCTCTCTCATTTCCACTTTCAGTTATTAAAGCTTCAATCTCCTAGGAGATCAGCCTGCAGTTTCTCCATAAGTTGCTCTTCCCTCTCTGCAGCTTGTCCAGAATGGATTGGAACAGAACCAGGGAGGAACAGCTTTCCCGGGCTGCAGCTGGCACCTGAACAAAACCACAGCTCCTCAGCTGGATTCATGAGCCCTGCATCCCTGAGTGGAAAATGTTCATCACCAGAGTAATCCAAGGGTCTGAGAAACCAGAGTTTTCCCCAGGCACAGGAGTCTACTACAAGTAAATCAGCTTTCTAATAGCAACCTTTTTCATAAGTTTCAAAAATAAATTTCTCAGTCAAAACCACAAAAGTTTTGCTCTTCTCATAATTATTTTGAGAATTTGTGGGTAAGTCTGGAAAAGTATACAAATTCCCATTTGTAAATTCCCATTTTTTCAGTTCCAGTACCTGTGACTTGATATGATTTTGTACGTGAGTTTAAACAATGTTTTATATTTTTTAAGGGAGCCTTAAAGATGCCTGAATATGCACTCTCCTGGCTAACAAAACCTGTGTTTGTTGCTATTTTGCATACCTGATTTCTGATGCTGTGGCACAAACCAGTTGTATGCTTTGGGAAATAGACAGTAACAAAATTTTCTAGTAAGCCTGTGCTGTTCAAAAACCCAAAATAACCCAAAACTCCAGAAGCTTACACAGATTTATTTTCACTTCTCACTAAGCTTGACAAAGAATTCCATCTTCTGCAGTGAATCCTGCATACCACCAAATTTTGAAGATCAAAGGTCTACTTTATGGTGATAGTGCTGCTTGACTGTTTCATTCCTTTATAAGACTGACTCTAGAGCAATGGAGGCTCTTCTTTACTCACTGGAATAATGGCATTATGTCAGCATGGATGATATCAAACCTTATCAATAAAAAAGTTTTAATGTAGAGAGTGAAATAATCACTGTCCTTGCCTTCATGCCTCTTGCCCTGAAACTATGGACACATGACCATGAGAAAGGGGAAATGTACTGCTCCATATTACTCCTTCTCTTGGACATAATTCATAACATAGCTAAAAGACATCTAAAACTGACCATAACTTCCACAACAAAACTGCATGCTGTAGAGGAAATGGTCTCACATTAAGAAGTGTTCTTCATCTGCCTGAAAGTTCTATTCACTTCAGGATGGGGTCTCAGCATGTCTCTAACAAAATCTTGTTTCAAAACCAGCTCAGCTTTACAGACCAATTCTGCATGAGCAGCATCAGAGGGTTTGTCGTGTCCTTGTGATTTACATGAGATTATCATCTCATGAATGAGAAGATGGGTATTTCTGACTCCAGCTAACCCAGAGCTCTCTCTGAGTTAATCCAGAGTCATAGACACCCTCTATCACTGAAGTTTCCACAGGCTACATCCTTTCTCTGTGCCTTTAATGTTCTTCCACAGACGTAAGTAGGGTCTCAACTTGGCACCACAATCCAGACCTTATTTAATGATTCTTTTGTGTTGGGAAAGTCAGAAAAAAATCCATTTCAGTCCTCTTCAGGTGCATCTCCAGGGCAAGAGAAAGAAGAAAACATGCAGGAAAAAAATAGGAAATTCATCTGCAATAGGCAAATCTGCATGCACATAGGAAATGAAACTGCTCTGTAATAATTTACCACTTTTTTATATATTAGCACTCCAGAGACAAACTGCCCTTTAAAACATGAATTCTGGGTATCACAGTTAACAATGAGAGAATGAAATTCCAATTACTCCCCTTGGGTACTATGAGAAAAACTCAGAAAATAAACACAGCATTTCTCCTTTTCCTGGCAGCCCTACTTATACACAAGGGGCAGAGAGAATTTGTGATAGAGGGGATTCCTTTCAAGGTTATGTCACCATAATGTTTTGCATTTTTGTTTTCCTTTATCTTGAGGCTATTCCACTTCCAGTCACTGCAGAACAGGGCAAGTTGCTACTTAAAAGCAACAACTAACCTAATACAGCTTTATTACCATGCTCTGGAAACTTGGGAAACAGATAAACAATGACTCAAGAAAAAAAAAAGCTTTTATCTACTTAATGTAGCAAGTGAGCAAATGAGCAGAGGCCAACAGAAGTCTCTGATGCAAAGCAACCAACTCTGAACTTTGGTCCAATGCAATGGTCACAAGAGACTTTCATGGGGACTGCAGCATGTTGAAAAACAAATTAAAAAGAGGACATTACATGGAAGAGAAGCGTACAGGAAGTATATTTGCCTGTTTGATAGAAATGCAATAATAGAGAAAAAAGTCCAGTTCCTCAAGATGTAAACAGAGGACATCATAAAAACTCCCAGAGAAAATGTTAAACTGCAAAAAAACTTACCAGAAAACAATGTTTGTTCTAGGCTAGAGGTTACTTTATGTTTTTAACCAACCTTTGTCTTATGTCACACATTAACACACTCATCTGAGAAGAGTATGTGCTTGTCTACCTACAGTCCTTTCATGGATCAGCTCCAGGACACTTCCCACTGCCAAAAAGGTCCCCAAAACCCCCTCTGGCTGGAGAGCCACTGGTGCCAGGGTCACTCCACCCAGCATCACTGGTGACACTGGGAGGAAAAGGCCATCCCCTCTTTCCATTGCTCCTCCTCCATCCAGCAGCACAGCCACTCACATAACTGCACTAGGAAATGGATTAAAGAAATCATCTGGACTGGATTAACCCTCTCAGATGAGGTAGGAGAAGCAATGGTGTCATGGACTTTACTTCTGATTATCTGTTGAAAACCTTTTTTTCCTATTTTTCCCCACAGCAGAGCTGAAACGAATGCGTAAGCAGACCACAGTTTGAAAATTAACTTTGCAGATATTATGCTTTTTATGTAGCTTTGCACATATCTGCTGGGAATTCTGCTGTGGCTATTCTGAACTGAGTCCCTGTCAGAAAGGACTCTAAAGGAGTGTCTGAAGGAACAAGCTAGAGAAATATGTGATGTGGAGAAGTCTTCTCATCTTTCAGTACAAAAGGTAAAACTGCATTGTGTTATCTTCCAGTTAGCAACACAATGCTGAATAATTATATTTTACTGTTCCTCATTCTTTTAATATAACTTTTCTAGGGAAATTGGGAGAATATGTGATTGTAGGCAATTGACCTCATCTGCTCCAATATATTCCATAAAGTAGTAAAATTTATAATCACTGTTTATTATTAACCAGATTAATTTCTGGACAGTAAGAGCAGAACTCATCTGTTTTTATTCTCCATGGCAGAGGATGAAGCAAAGAGGACTGGCAAGTGTTGGAGCATCATCTCTGAATGACCCACCCCCATCTCCATTGCACAAGGAAGCTCCAGGGCTGTCTTGCAGAGTCTGCAGTCCAACACCAGAGCCCTTCCAAAATATTTTTGGCACTTTACCTGTAAATACACAACGTTTTTGAACAGTAGAGAGCAGGAAAGGGGGCAAGGAGGGGATTTCTGCTTGGCATGAGAAGAATTTTCCCCAGGGGCCACCATGCCAGGCCCAGTCAGAAGAGGAAGACTCCGGAGTTGACAGAAATAATTTACAGCTCTCATTCGCTTCTTCCCTTCTCTCATAAATAAGATAAAACTCCCATCCTACTTAAAACTGCTGGCATCTCATAGCAAAAGACAGGAATCACATGATGAAATGGGTCATTAAATAAAGCAGATGCTTTTATTGTAGCACATTAACTTCTGTGTTATTCTGGAAAAAATGCTTATGCTTGGGCTGAGTACATGTTCTATTCCTCCAAAGTCAGCCTGAGCTTAAACCATTTGTCGAGCATTAAAGGAGTCAGACACACAGTATCAGAGGTCACTGAGTGCCTCATACCTTCAGCTATAATTTTCTTATTTTTAAGCAACCAAGTCACTTTTTACAGTAACCTGCGCTTGGTACCTGGTTCCTGCCCCTGTAATGTCATATAGCACTTTGGCATCTGTAGCTGCTCCCTGGGAAATCTGGAAGGTTCCCCTCAAGGAATGGTGGTCCTGGTCAAGGAACAGCTTAGGTTTGGGGACTTTGGGTTTTAGGTTTAAAGCGAACATACTGCGCTTGTATCTGTCATCCCAGCTGATTTTTCCAACACACAGAGAAACACCCTGTGGGATTCACAGAGCAAATGGTGCAGAGGGAGGTCTGGGTAATGGGACTGGTGCTTTTATTTTCCAGAAAAGACGCAGAAAACATCTTAAGGACAAGAGATTGCAACACAGAAAATATAAAGGGAGATAAAGGCACGCTTTCATGTTTACACAGCATGCTCAGTGGTAAAATCAGATCCTTTTAGTTTCTAATCAGATGGATGCTTGGAGCTTACCTCTTTGTTCTGCTTAAGAAGACTCTGAAATGCTCAGGTGAATGTTCTTCCACTTAATATGTGCTTTCAGTTTCTGGAAATACAACCTTTAACATTTCAACTGCTCATATAAAAAGTCATTTTGATGTCAGATTGGCACTGCTCAGCATTGTTTCATTGGAAGGGTTGCTTTTCACCAGCACCAAAATAAATTTTTCATAGCAAAGGAAAAAAATAATGCAACAAAGGTAGAAAGAGAATAACTCCACAGAATGGCTGGGCAGTGGGATTCTTCAGACTAACCTTGGTAAAAGAATTTTGTATTGGGATGTCCACTCTCTTATTTTTCAGGTTTTTTGGAATGTACCTCTAGATTTTGGCATTGCAATGGGTCAGACATCCGTTGCACCACAGAAGCAAGTCACAGATGGGCCACAGTCCAAGGAAGAGACTTAGAAATAAAGGTGCAGCAGCTTCATACACTACAGCAATGCCCTGCAGCCTAGGGGATCCCCATCAGGTGTTGCCAGGGCCACGTGCACATCTCCTTCTCCCTTGGCATGGACACCACAGAGGCAAGTTGGAAAAGCCACTGCCAGGTGAGAACACAACTCCCCCATCACCCTCTGTGCACCAGGGAGGTGTGGGTAGTGAGGGAAAGATTTCCTTGTGAAAGGGTGGAAGATCAACTCAAAAAAATAACTGCAGAAGCCAGAAGTCTGGCTTCTTTTAAGCATCAGTAAGCCAAGAACAGATTTCCCTCCCAGTAATTACAGTAATTTGGGTTTCACTCTGCCTGCCAGAGCCATTTCCTCACTGCAGCTGCCCAGGCAGAGGACAGGGTGGAATGCCTTGTGCCACCCGTGCTGCCAGCACATGGCAGAATTTTCCACCAAAAAGGTGGGAAATTTCCTGCTCTGTCTTCTCTTGCAATAACCTCAGAATAAAACACTGGTTGAGGTTGCCCAAGCCATCAAGTGTGGAGCTGCCAAGCTGCCTCTCAGTGACACAGTCCTAGAGGAGAGAGGAGCAGCTGGGGCTGGGGCAGGATGGAAAGCAGCTGGCCAGCCCAGGAGCAGCCTTGGAGAGCTTCATGTGGTCTCAGCACAGACAGAGGATAAGGGAGTTGTAGGAAAAGAAGGGGGTGCCAGGGCTGCCCCTCTCACTCCCAGCCCAGGGGTCAGTGCAGCAGCTCTCCGGGCTCTGCCAGGGACAGAGCTTGGAAACAAGGTCATTCTCATAGCCCTGATTTTCTAGGCACACGCCTCCTTTACCTGTGCACCAAACTACACTTCCTGACCTTTTCTGGCCCCTTTTGTCTGGTCTCCAGTAAGTTAATAAATTACACACAGTGGGGTACAGGAGGGGTGGAGGAACTGCATGCTCCTCTTCAGCATGCTCCCAGGCTGAGCAGCAATAGGTTAGACAAGTCTGCTTCTCCTGTATTAGTCCTCAGCTGAGGTGGAAATAACTAAAACCTGTGGGTTTGTATTTTTTAAGCCTTCTAACAGAAGGGCAGAGTTCCTGGGCTCCTACCCTTCCACAGCAAAAAATAATTATACCTTAATCCTCCCAGTTAAATGCCACTTTCTCCCCAGTATCAAAAACTTTAGTGACTAACCAGAACCTTAAGCTTACTCCAACTAGGAGATTTAGTAACTGCTACTTTGGACTGTTGAAATGTAAATTAAAATCTCTTAGGACAGCTCTCTAGCAATTTAATTTCAGGCTGTGCAGAGCTGTGGAGGAATGCCAGGAAAAAATCTCCTTCTCCTTGCAGAAAAAAACATATTAAAATATGGAAGCAGGCTTGCAGTCTATTGTGCTGTCATTCACCACATGCTACCTGTGCCAAATAAAGGGCTGGGAATGAGGCAGCCAACAGCAAGTCTCAGAAACATCAATGAACTTTACATGCAGTCTTCATGCTTTGTACTGGTACCAGAAACACTTGACTGCATGAGTCCTCAGAGATGGAGCAGAAGGCAACCAGTGCTCTACCCCGTGGGACACCAACCTAGAGTAAAATGGGTAAGGTCTACCACAGAAAGGTTGTGTGGGTGGGAAGAGAAAATATTTTATCTAGAGCTGCTGAAATTGTCTGATCCAGGGGCTTGGATTTGTTGTAGTTTAAGTCTATCTTCATTGCTTTTTGAGTCCCAAAGGCCCAAAAAAGGCCTTCAGGACAAAAGCTCCAGAATCAGCAGTGCAACCTATTGCTTTACAAGTGCAAAGGATGCACCCATGCAAGGCAAAACTCAGTCCTTACCTGTAACAACGAGGGCCTGGCATCCTTCTGCAGCAGAGGCTCTGTGGTTCCTGAAGACAGCAGGGTTCAGCTGCCCTGCAGCAGGCTGGCCAGGTGGGTTCTCCTGCAAGAGCTGGGAGAAATGTTGGAGAATCTTGAAAGCAAGATCATTAGATGTGCATTTCACCACTGCCACCTTCAACAGCAAAAATAAGTCTGTAATCACAATAAGCTTGTCTTACTGTGGTGCAAATTGAATATGCTGGAAGTACAGGGCAAAACAAGTAATCTGATTTATCACAACAGACACCAGTCCCCATTTATAAAAACTTGAATTTGTGCTGTACAGTTGTTCTACAAAAAGCCTCGGTAAGTCATTCGCTATCCAGTAGCTCCATTGAGTTATCACAGGAGCAGCCATTACTCACAGTGACAGTCCCAGCACAACAAGCCCCTGCTGAGAGCAGGAGTTTCTGCCTACATGAAGCAGATGAAGCTAATGGATATCCATCTGCCTGGCTGAGCCCAGCCCCGAGCCTGGCTGTGCACAGGGGGACAAATCCACCACAAGTGCATCTCTCCAGCAGCAGCTACTCTCTGCAGGAGAAAACTGACATGTTGCTGCTCTCTTTAGACAAGCCTGGGTTTTGTTGACTTGGGGGGTGGGGGGGGGGGGTGTTTCTTTATTTGTTTTTGTTGAGTGAGTGAGAAGTAAAAATAACTCCTATTTAGCAGTCACCAGGAACATCAGGCAACATATGAGGGACAGGAGGTAGGGAGTAACCTTCCAGAAGTGATGGGAGGAACTTGGCTGTGATGTTCTCCCTCAGACCTGATCTGCCTGGAACACTGGGGCACAAAGGTAACTAATGGCCTGGATATGAAGCCTTCTTTTGGGAAGAAAGGGGCTGTGCAGGTTATATTGGGGGCTATTCTAATCCAAATCTATAGTTTTATTTAATTTATACCTCAGACCCTCCTATAATATCAAACATCTTGAAAGGTAAGTTTTCTAAAGTTGCTGCCTGAGGGAGATCAGAATTTCTTCCATGGCTATGTCTCTTGATTAGGAGATATTTCCTGGCTGCAGGCAGACATTGCTGCATTTGAGCTGATTCCAAACTATTTTTGTTAAAACCTATTACCAAGCCTTACAATGAAAAGGGATGATTTATTCTCTAACCAAGAATAGTAAAGAAGAAACAAAATGTACACCAGTTATTTTCCTACCCTCAAAGTTGCTTCATTGTAATTTTATAACTATTTCCTCCTTCTCCTTAAAAAACTAATGGAATCCAGTGTCTGAAAGCAGAATATTCATCTTCTTTCTTCTACTCCAGTTTTAGGATTTTATATCTGCGCTGCATATTAGGAGGAAGAAAACCCTGGTAAGTAGCTAGTGAGATTGATTTCTGGAAATGTCATTTAACCTCTGGGGGTTTTGCAGCTCATAATACAACACAGCCAGTAGGGAACAGTCACATTTTGTGTTCATTCATCTGAGTAAGGAGAAAAAGTCAGTTCCTAGTGCCACGCACTTAGTGGGGGTTTAGATGAATTACTACGGTCTGAGTCATCAGGGCCATACCTGTGCTCCATCAGTCCCTGCACACCCTTCAAGCAGGGGGCTGCAGGGCATAGTCCTGCACCCCTGCACCCCAGTTCTGCAGTGTCACCCCCCAGAGCAGGCTCCAGCCATGGCCAGCTGCCACCACTGGTGGCTGCTCCAATCCCATGGTGAGTTCTGCTCCCAAAGAGACAGGAGGAGAGAAGGGGCTCAGAAAGTCCTCCTCGCCACAGGCACCAAGGAAACACTGCCACTGTCATCAAGGAGGGAAATTATGCCTACCTGGACTCTTGTGTTTGAAGCTTTGTTTAAAAGGAACACAAGGCAGATGGGGACAGAATAATCTGCACTAAGAAATGAAGTGGGATAACAAATAAACTGACAACACTGAACTCAACTCTTCAGGGGGCACAGCTACACTCTTTCCTAACAGTATGTCCCTTTAATGATAATTCACTGGAAATAGTTCAAAATCACATTAATATAAAAAATAATGCCTCCAGTTTAAATGACAAAGCTCTCTATTAATGTGAAATTCTTACTATCTCCTTCCCTGGATGCATATATCTAATTTGCAACTACATTATTCTGGGGATTTAAGCCATAAATGACTCCACCTGATGCTGCAGTACTTTTACCCCCAGAGGGGTGGGAGGATGAGAAGCAGGTTCTCTTCTGGACCTTTGCCAAACACCACAGCACAGCAACTTCAGTACCTGATCAGGCAAAACCTCTTTTAAAAGGCAATAGTTATTTACACAGACAGTGAAGAAGAGCTGAAAGAACCGAGCTCTGTTGAGTGGCAGAGCCACAAGAAATTACACTAGGTCTCTTTGCCCAAAGATGAAGAACAGCACTTAAGAGAAACCACAGCAAAACTTGTCAAGTCATCCTCTATCCCTGGCATCTGCAGCTACCTTTGCAAGGCAGGTGAGATGATGATAACTATGGTGCCAGATATGGCATTAAAGTGTGTCTTTTTCCTGAACCACAAATAAAGCTGCCTGCAGGATCTGCCTTCCCAGAAATAAATGTCAAGGAGAAATCCAGGGAAAACAAAGGGAGCTGGTTAATTGAGTGATGCCCACATCACACAACAGACATGATCCTACAGAATGGAGCGTGCAGTTCCAATCTGGCACTGTTTACAAACATGATGCAACTGGCATCATTTCAATGTTGTTGTAACAGGTGAGAACACATACAGCCTGGGGAGGAAATAGAATTTTTATTGACTGACAGATTATGGTACTACATTACATTGAACATCCCTATGAAAAGAAAAGTGAGCCTTGCCTAAAATGTGGCACTGCACTGTGCAAAGGTGAGCAGTGCAGTGGTCACTTTATCAAGGTTCAGGTTGTACTGCAAAGCTTTGCTGGAACAGCTGTGCTGGTTATGAATGTTAAAAAAATAAGTAAATACAAATCATATCTCAAAGCTTAGCTCTGCTAACCCCTGGAGCAGGTACAGATATGCTTTTATCAGATCAGTTGGGCTGGTGGAGGAAGCAGTGCAACAAAAGCAGAATCTCTATGTGTGTCTGTGCTGCAGGGCTCAGCAGACACCTGGTGCCAGCACAGCTGCTGCTCCCACAATCAGCCAGCCCCAGCACGAGCTGCCTGCACCTGGGTACGTGCACAGACACAAGGTGTGTCTGCAGGCACATATCCTGACCCCCAAGTCTGGTTACAGCTGTGGCCCTCAAATGTTTCTGGAGCACACACAGTCCTCAGCAGCTGCTGGCAGTGCTGACACTCACCCCACTGCCACTTCCCTTCGGGCTGCACTTCTGGCCTGCCTAAAACCAGACTGGGGAAGTACAAAGCAGAGAAAAATTCTTAGGTGCAAATTTGACACTTCAGATTTTTCAGAGATCTGAATTGCATCTCTGCTAATTACACATCTAGTTTTTCTCACTCTGACAACTTCATGACTGACATTTCTTTTTCTCAGATTTCTGCACTGATCATCCACCCCTACAGCAGCCAGGGCTCAGGTATTCATTGAGTAGCATTACTCATCAAACACCATTGAGAGTAAATGTGTAAATCCTGTAGACTGGCCAAATAAGTCTGGATGGAATGACTTTCTTGTCTTGCAAGTTTTCAAAGGTCTCATGTTTAGCTTTTTTTCATGCACCCAGATGAAAAGTGATTTGGAAAAAGACTAGAGATCACATATTCCTCAGAAATTACTACTGTAACAGTGAGAAAATGTATCCCAGATTAGAAATATGTAAATTAAATCCCCCTTTTGCTGCTTTCAGAACAGGAATTTCCTTCAAAAACCATTCCCTCTGAGAAAGACATTTCACAAATACATTTAAAAAAATAAATTTGGAAGTTTCTTATATTTCTGACCAAAAAATTTTGCTCTGGACTATCAGACACGGAGGGAAATGATAGCAACTCACATTTGGCTTAGAAACAACTGTATTTAAACTAATCTTTCACTGAAAGAAGACTCACCCTGAGTGCAGACAGAGCTGACCATTTCATTACCTGCATGTATATGTGAAGGTGAATGGCTTAAAACCTGTCCATTCCTGTCCCTCAAACAGCAGCACAAGAAGGAAGCTCTTGAAATCCTCAACCTCCCCTCCCATGCCAGTTGTGCCTCCCCTGAATCCAAAATCTCACTGTTCCTCCCCTGAATGACAGTGCTGATGTCAGCTTCTACTGCAGAGCAGTTCAGAGCCAGCCCTGACTCCTCACTGGCCAAGCAGACCTTGAGTCTGCCAGGAATTTTGCTGAAACACTAATGAATGAAAAACTGGAGATATTTTTCTCCTGCTTGTTATGTCAGCAGCACCTGTGTGGGCTTTGCATATGCTAAGGAGCAGTAAGGAAACATCATCAGAGTATTCACACATCTGTCACTCCACCTCTTCAGACACTGCCAGCCACTGGTACAGCAAAAGCTTACCAGTCTCTCCTGGGTTCATAAATCCAAGAGCCTTTATAACTCCCAGTATCCCTTAAACTCTCCCTCACATTTAGACAGACCCAGCACAGCATTTCCTTCATGAAATGCAGATTACACAGAGCCATAAGTAAGGCTCTTTGGATGAAGCACAGCTGGAATGTATTCTGGGCAAGTAAATATTTCACCACTAATTATGACACTGCCCAGGAGCAAGGACAGAGAACATCAGTGTTTAGACAACTAAAAAACCAATATCTACTACACATGGACACCCTTGCTCAGTTATGGCCAGTAACTTCTCCTGGGTTTGGGGCTTTGGTAGCAAATGGATGAGTGGAGAGTGGGATCTGAAAATAAATCACTGTCTGGGAAGCTGCTCTCTTGAGCAGTATACACTGATATTTCTTACAGAAGAGAGAAATGCTTTCTTGGCTTCACCTTTGACACAGGTAAGCCTGGTGGGAGCAAACAGCAGAAGGAAAATCCTGCCTCAGGTGTCATGCTGTGCGTGCAGCTCACACTCCATCCAGGGTCATGGCTGCTCTTAGTTTTCAGAAGCCTGCACATTCTTGAGGAAACTGTGTGTTTCCATTAATAAAACCCCTACAGTGTGTTGAAAAGATGGAAAGCATGAAATGGTGCATGGGAAGGTAGGGGGGAAGATTACCAAAAGTATTTTTCAGTCTTTAATTTCTTCCACAGTCTGAAGAAAAGCTAACCCATATTATCTCTGCAGTTGCTTCAGCCAGTTCTTGTTTTTAAAAGTCATGGAAATAATTTTCCAAAGTGCATTTAAAGGCCACACAGGATTCCAAGGCATTTTTTAATCATGAGACAAAAAAATCAGCAGATCACAAGAGATAAAGGAGCCAAAACTTACTAAGTTTTAAGATATCTCCAGTAGTTCCAGAAGGATTTGGTCCAGAGTTTGCCTTGTGATCTAATCATCCTAAAGGCTGCTGGCAATGACAGAATACAATTTCCCTTTTTTTCATAGTGACAGTCACATGAATTGATAAATGCTGCCTCATTTGAAAGCTGGGTGCTTAGTCCCTGGCTGTAACAACACTCTGCAGACTTAGGACTGATTAATTGACAGGCATTTGGGATACCTAGGGATAAATATCAACAACAAAGTGAAATGTCAGCAAGAGAGTGAAATATATTGCAAGGCTTGTGTGGATTATGAAAAGCTGTATTATCAAACAAGAGAATGAAGTCAAGGGATAAGCAAGTGTAGAATCAGAGCATGCAGGAGGATAGTGATAATTAAGTCCAGGGAGATAATTTTGTAAAAGTAGATTTAACAGCTTTAGTCAGATGCTCATCTTTGCTTGTATGACCAGCAGGTTTATTCAGAGATCATGTTGGTAATCAACTCAAGTAGAAGTGGCAACGTGAGGAGAAAAGGGGTCACACAGTGGAATGGTTTGGTTGAAGAAAAGCAGAATTACAGTCTCCCTGCTGCCTGCTAATGATTTAATGACCTCAAATGTGATGGGCTGCAAAAGAAGCTTTTGAAATTCACAAAGAAGTTTCACATCTGTTATGCTCATTTACAGATATAATTGTCACCAATATATAAAAAAACATTTTGTCTGTCACTTTGTTCTCAAGCTGCAATCCTTTTCAGTAAATATATACACATATATATACTATGTATATACACATACACACACACACATATATATACATCAGCAAGTAAACAATAATGTCCCTTAGGTTAGAGTTGTGACCTCAGTGTCACCCAGAAAACAAGCTGTGTTAATTGCCCAGCTGCAGTACCATGAAAATAAACACATCTATTTCTGAGAATTGCCTGTTCTTACATACCTGTTACTGGGTGCCCCAAAAGCACCATCTTTGATGATGAGTCTGACCAGAAAAGAAAAGAAAACAAAATGAAATGTTTTATATTTCACCACAGACTTTTGCCTACCGTGAGCATGAGCTGGACCAACCGTGCATGGCTTTGGGAGATGACAGGAAAAAAGCAGTAATAAAAAAATAAGAGAATTGCTGTGAACATCCAGTGTTAAGCCACCATTCCTTGAGGTGCCTGATTTCCCAGCAGTTCCTCAGGTGCAGTACCATGAGATCATTGCTTCACACTGCATGCACAAACGAAATGATGGGCTTCCAATCTGCAGCCTCCGAACCCATAGGGAGCCCATGGAGTGATTTTAAAATGTCCAAGAAAGGGGATTACAAAAGCAAGTTCCTATACTCTCTGTGTAGGTTGGAAAGGGAGTTTTTTGGCCCACAATTGCTAGAAATTGAAATTCTCTGAGTAAATTTTTTAAGCAGCCTAGTGGGAGTGATAATCACAATCACAAGGCGTGACCTGTGGTCTCATAAAACCAGCACAACTGGCTGTGCCATCAGAGGACCCCTCAGCCTTTCTGCTGCAAACACCAAGCCAGAACCTGAGAAGCCTTTGCCACAGACATCTTGTTAAAACGTGTGCCCAAAACTTGCAATTCCAACAGATGATCATTTCCCTACATCCATAACTTGTAAATAATAATAATAATAATAATAATAATAATAATAATAATAATAATAACAGAGGCAATACACAGTTTGCACAAAGCACTTCAGTCTTTGGGTTTCATAAGCTTAGAATCAAATGGGAAATTGGAAAGAAACTTCAGTGTAGTGAGAGATTACAACCCATATTGTCATAAATTACGATGAGAATAAATGTGTATTCATTTTAAAAATTGTCAAGTCTGATTTCACATTTAAGCCATTGTTTCATTATGATGGCTTTTAAATACCTATAATTACATGTTAGTTACTATTGTTCAGACCATTTTGTTTGAACAGATAGGAAAAATGCTCAGAAATAAATTCCAGGCACTGACTATTTTTAATAGTGCAATGCTTATTCTATGGTAATTACTGGGGTACAATACCCATTAACCCATTCAGCATTCCTAGAGGAATTTAAGTCAAAAGCAATCTGATTAAGGTAAGGGCTTCCCATCTCTGCTTTCTCTCCCCCTTCTCTGCTCAAATAAATATAAATGTGTGTTAGCTATGCAGAGAATCAATGAAATTATATTAAATTTGCAATTCAGCCAAGTGTCTGCAAATTCAACTAATTATTTATATTTTGAGTCTTGTTGATGCAGCAGTTATTGCAAAGCTCAACAGTAACCAGTACCCAAGGCTTTTACATGCCCATTTCATTAAATTTGAAACATTTTGTGACCTAGTTAAGTGCCATAGGCAGTTTTCTAATTATTTACCAGAAATTGTGAAAAATGGTTTAATCTCCTGCAGTGCATTTTATAAGGTAGCATATTTTCAATAGGTGCCAATAGCTTAGTACACATTGGAGGTTTGGAAATAATTACCAACTGAGTTTACTTCCCATAGGACTTCTGGGAAAAGCTTTGGTGGTGATTGAGGAGCAGCAGCTCCTTTCAGACTCCACAAAGCAGGCCCTGCTCCAGGAAACTGTTAAAATACCCAAAAACACCCATCATTCTCCCTGTTCCAATGGTATGAAAGCAATTAGCTTGATGCTAGCAAATCCTGACAGGGACAAGGAAAGCCTGCCCAAAGACACTGGGCAGCCATTTTCAATCTGTAATATGACAAACATTGGTGCAAATAATTCAAAATTGATTTGAATCCACAAGGAATAGTTCACTGCAAAGACCTCCTGTCCATGGTTGCTAAACACCCTGCAACATTCATCAGAGGAGTAACAATCCCTCTTTTCCTTGGCAAACATCCTGCCTCCCTAAACTCAGCTTTAAAAATGTCAGTGGATTGTACATTACTCATTTCCAGCTTAGAAGTGTCCATTATTAGCAAAAATGACATTTTGGTACAGAGAGAAACTATTTCAATGTAATCTACAAATTACTCGCAGGGATTTTAGCAAAGCAATTAGGGGGACTTTCTGGACTACAAACACTGCAGTGTGTAATGTGAGATTTCATCTTGTCTGATAGACCTGTTAGGATTTCCATCCAAAAACGCAGCTGTTTCCCTCCTTGCCACACCACCCTTTAATGAATTATATGTGAAATTTTCTTCTTTCCTGTATTTTTTATTAGCACCTTACCCAACTTTAATCCATTTCAATCCTCCTGCTGTCCCACTGAGCAGAACAGATGTCCAGCAAGACTGCAGAAAAAGGGACAAAACTGATGCCTACAGGGCTCAGGAGCCACCAAAGAGAAATGCAAACCAAATTAAACCTCTAAAACTTCCCAATTAAACCCCAAAACTTCCCATTGGGCAGGGGGAAGCAAGGTGAACCAATTTAAGCTCTTAAGCAATCATAGAACGGCCTGGGTTGGAAGGGTCCTAAAAGATCTTCTAGTGCCAACACCCTTGCTGCCCTGGGACACTTTTCATTGGACCAGGTTGCTCAGAGTTTAATCCAGCCCGGCCTTGAACATTCCCAGGCATGGGCATCCACAAGTTCTCTGGGCAACCTGTTCCAGTGCCTCGCCACCCTCATAGTGAAGAGTTTCTCCCTAATATCTAATCCAAGCTACCCTCTTTCAATTTTAAACAGTTCCCCATCGTCCTGTTACTATGTGTCCTTTAAAAAGTCTCTCTCCATCTTTTCTGGAGGCTCCCTTCAGATACAAAGGCCACAAGGAGGTCACCCCAAAGCTTTCTCTTTTCCAGGCTGAACAAACCTGATTAGCCTTTCCTCATAGGAGAGCTGCTCCAGCCCCCTGATCATCTTGGTGGCCTGCTCTGGACTCACTCCAACAGCTCCATGTCCTCCCAGTTCTGGGGAGCCCAGAGTGGGATGCAGTGCTCCAGTTCCTCCTGACTGCATGGATGATGCTGCTCCTGATGTGAGCTCAGCCTTCTGTTCTGCTGTTTGCTGTAGCAGCCAGCTCAGACACAGCCATGCCAGCTGCACTGGGAGGGAACACAAGCACGGATAAACAGAACATTCAGAATAATTAGATACCCACAACACTGCAAATCATTTAAATAGGGGTTTTCACACTCTGAAGAGTGGGATGGAGCTGCTCATGGCAGATTTTTAGTGGCTGCATCTGAACCTACTATTAAAGCAAGCAGCAGAACAGAAGAGTGAACTCAGGAGCAGCCTGCACCACCCATGCAGTCAGAAGGAAGATTTCCTTTCCTGCCTTATGTATGCTGTGCTGCAGCCCTTACACACAGACCATGCCCAGCCCTGATGGCTGAAGAAGAGGTTGTGCTGTGACAGAGGAGTGAGAACAGTTCCAGGTGCACTGCTGGAAGCACAAAGGTTTGAAGGTAGGATCAAATGGCAGATGGAAATCCAGCATCTCTGGATCAACGTGAAATCCAGAACATGACAGAATCAGTAACTAGGAGTGTCCCAAACACCCAGAACTTCTAGCATCAGGATGCTAGAGGAGGCTACCTGAAATATTTGTTCCCATTAAAACCCAAAGTTATTGTTCAGGTAGAATACCCCTTTACATATAATGTGCCTGAAAAGAGAATTTTCATCATTGCTCATTGTTGCAGGCACATGAGACAGTCTTCTCCAGGTGTGACACAGGAGGAGAAACAATACATGTGGTACAGACTGATGTAAATGGGCCAGAACTGGGGTAAGGAGGAATGGTTCCCTCCCCCTTGCAGGTGAGGCAGGTAGACAATTTGCCACAAATCACCAGGGAAATTCAGGGCCACACCTCAAATTGAACATAAGCTGTCCCAGGCTCTGCAGCATGGTTTCTGAGTGGCAAGAAAGGAGATGTTCAGTGGGACAGCCCAAGAGCAGCAGTGGAGCTGTGCCTGCTAAGCCAACATGAATCTGATACATTTAATAAGAAGAGAAAATAAATTAGTGAATAAATTCACTGTTGTCCCAACATACAAGCGTGTCTCCACAAAAAAAAAGTGACTCTGCGCACTGCTGGCATGTGACAGAGAGATCAAGAGATTAATGAAGCAGAAAAAGATGGTGTCAACAGCAAAATCTGTTACTGCAGCTGTACCCCTCCAGAGCATTAAACTGCAATTTGGGTATTTGCCCCCTTCCCCACAATTTCCCAGGGAGACCACACTAAGGTACAATGAGCAAAGTCCAGATACAGGCTCAGCCCTGCCAAAACTTCACTTAATGAAGAGAGAAGAGAGGGGTTTGCAATCAGCTCGTAAATCTGGAAATTTTTGGCCTTAGGCTCATACCTGGCATTAAAATGTGGTAGTTTCTCGTAAACAAACAAGATATGTTTTTCTCATCATAACTTACTGGTCTTCCCATCATCTTCCAGTTCACCGAGGCAAAACCCTAATTCTACCTACCTCTGACAGCATTTTAACCTTCTCTTTCTGGCAGGACTGCCCAGCTAGTCCCTATTTACCATCCTTCCTAATGCAAGCTGGACACTGCACCTGCTTGCACATCCTGAACATGTGACTCTGCACTTTTCCATTACTGCCTCTGAAAACCATTCTGCATCCTTTTGTAATGCAGGTAGATAAAACTGTTCCCTCCCTCCAGGCCCTAAATATTTTAATTTTTCATATTTTTAGTAAAGCAACAAAAAATCATATTAAGTGACTCCTTTTACTGCTATTTATACCTAAGATATGCCATTTTGTGGTGCATTCATAAGAAATAAGTATGCCAGAACAAAGAATTACTAAGCTTCACCCACAGTGCCTTGTGACATTGCATTTATTTCTGGCTGTATTCAGCCACCACCAGTGGCTCACAGTGCATCCTGACAGCTGCCACTGGTGTGTGACCTCCTGAGCAGTCCTCATTAGTAGAGTTTCTTAGCCTATCATTTCACAAAAAAGAAATTACTATGGAACAGCTCCCAAATGAGCACCTCTCCCTGCAACTCAAATTCAAGGGATGAGACAACAGACAGAACTTCTGCCAGAGAAGAGGATATTTTGTATGTTGATCAGGAGTGGAGAGCAAATAAACTATGTTCTGAAAACAGAAAATTGACTTCCTCCAAATCAGGAGAGCATCTATGCTTACTCTGAAAAGGAAAAGCAAGTGACTGACTCTGCATACAAGAGCACCCCCAGTCAAAGGCAAGGTAGCTCCCCAGCCTTGATACTGTTCAGCAGGCAGAGGAAACGCTCCCTTTCCCACAAAGGCTGAGGTTTCTGGATGATGGAAACACTATCTCTTCAGTATAGGCATTACTTTAAGGAGAAAAGTAAAAGAAAAAAAATTAAAATAAAAAATTTGCCTTTCTGAATTTTTTCGTTGGTGCCTTTTAGACTCTTGGATGCTCTGTCCTTGGAACAAAAAGCTCAAATGTGACTGCAGAAACAGATTTTTCTTTTTTTTTTTTTTCTTCAGCCTTTTGTCAGGAACAAAAGCATTTGCTTACTGATCTACCTGTGGAGAAACAAAGCACTACTTCAAATACCCATTCCAAATCAGAAACAAAAGACAAAACCCAAATAAGTGGGCACCTACTCAGGGTTCATACATTTCTTTATGCGACTTCATTTCTACAACTTCTTCATTTCAAGATTCTTTTCCTGGGAGTACTATTTAAACCTGGGAAAAAAAAAAATCTCTACTTTAAAGCAATTCTGGAATGGAAGAAAGTAATTAAGTGACCCGAATACTGTTTCGAACATGTTTCCAGTGATTATCATGAAGTTTTTTGAATGCATTTGACTGGAAGCTCTGGAAATAAAAACTAGGGCTAGAAAGAACAGAGCAGGAAAGAGAATATGCTGGTTGCTTCACTCCAGACACATCTCTAAGTCTAGCAGATTAGGGAAACATATTTAGAGTGTGGAAGAGAGCTCTGTCATCATGTCAAAGATGAATAAAATATCAAGGTACACATTTTGGATATTCAAGTATTGAAAAACTGTTGCTTATTATTAGGCTGCATGTAAAAAGATAAATTAACAGGAAAAAGAGTTCTCTTATTCCCTAGTCAACCAAATCTGTCAAGCAAAAGATATTTTCATTTTTTTTTTTTGGCCAGGTAGTATTTTTTTTTAACATTACAAATTGTTAACAGTTAGTTATGATTATAAAATAATTACTAAAATATGAGACCTGTTTCATGGCATCAGTCCAAAATCATTTGCTACAGCATATAAGCTAGGATATGAAATTTGCTGAAGCCAGGGTTTCACTCCAGCTATAAAATCACAAGACTAGAATACAAAACAGACCATTCAAATACAAAGATATTTATGAACCTTAACTACCTGTATTTAGAGAATAAGAGACCAGCAATGCCCAGAACAGAGGTGTTTACAAAGTATACACAATCCTATTCTTTGGTCAATCTGTAATAACAAAAATAGCTTATATTTGGGGTATTTCATCCAATCTTCAAGATCTCTCATAGAGGAGTACAATGATAAAACATGGGGCTGACTTTGGCTTTCACAACACTGAAATCAATCAAGTACCTGTATGCAGTCCAGAGGGATAATAAATTGTGTTTGTCACACCTAAAACCAATTTTCTGGGAAGGAAAAAAAAATCTAACAATTTAGAGGAACCCAGATGCCCTACATTTATTCTTTTTCCCTGAAAGCCAGAAGTGAAGACAGAACACATTTCTCCTTTATATATATATATATAAATTTTAAAATTTTTTTCCTTAATGACTTTTTTTAAATAGAGGCTATCTTTTTAGATCTAGATTTCTTACTAGAGCTGAAGCTTCTGCTTGAGGCAGAAGCTATTTGAAATGTTTGAAACAACACTCTGGGCTCCATGTAGTGGCCTAGACTATACTCCATAAAAGGAAGTTATATTAATCTCAGCATTTATCAGGAAGCATGAAAAAGGTTAAAATGCCTTAGCCTTTTCATGAAAAAACAATTACCATGAAAAATCCTTTCTATTATATCTGTTTAATTTACTACCTCCTTCTACATATATATTCTAGTTACAAGACATGTTTGTTTTCTTTATTGGTAAATATTAGGACAATATGAGATCTTAGATTAGAAAAAATGCATGCTGTTGTGAGCTCTTAGTTACAGAATTACTTGTTTCTACTAGATCTCCTAGATACATCACTGATCTATATAATCCTAATATTCAAGCAGGTCAGTCTCAAACACAGTTGCTTACCAGGCAGATGGTGTTTCTGGAGCTAAGAAAACACAGGAGAGTAATTTTCCCTGCAGCTTGTCCAGCCACCTTTGGTTATCCCCAGGCAAAATTACCAGGTACACAGAAGCATTCATGCAGGTTTGATATGAGAGGTGAACTTGTGCTCTGAGCACAAGGTGTGCAGTGAGACTCATTAGCTGCACTGCAACAGTGACCAGACAAGTCTCTGGGGCACTGGGACTGAAAACACAGCCTGAAGCCTGGGATGGAAATAAACCACATACAAAAAAGACACAAGAAGAAGAAATATGAGAGACACAGAAGAACATCCATGTGCAGAAATATCAAACACAGTAACACTCTTCTGTTTACAAAAACCAGGACAGTTAGGACCTGCTATTTTGAGAAAGTGAAAATTATATTTCATATAATACAAAATCATGCGTCATGGTAATACAAGAATTCCAAGATTAAAAGTTTAAGTAACTTTAAAAAACTGCTTTAAAATTCATGGACTACCCAGAGAAGGATCATTGCCCACTTGTTTCCTTCCTCTCCTAAGCATCCAATGAGTTGCAGCTGCCAGGGATGAGGTATGGACAAGAAAGTTACAGGACTCCCTCACCTTCATCAGGTAGCAAAAATTCATTTCAATTCAAATGCTCAGGAAGTACAAAGCAGCAGCAATAGCATTGAAAATTTAAGATTTGCCCATCGGAATAAACAATATACAGAATAGGCAATAAGAATATATCAGGCTTGTTATTGCCATTCTATGCTATGAGGATTAGAGCTGGGAATGAGACAAGGCAAGTAGCTCCAGTACTCATCACCTGAGTTACAGAGCTACTTTCTAACCAAAGGTCTTTAAAAACAGAAGGCATCATGACTAGTTTGTGTGCATTATATTCACTTATTTTTATTCTGACTGAAACAAGCAAAGAAATCCAGCTTTTAGATGCCCTTCTGATCACTCATAAATGCAACTGAGTGAACCCCAACATATTAAAATAATCTTTATCAATAATTATGAGCTGACACCTAAGAGCTAACATGGCTGACATGACAAATTGTTATCTCATGATGTGCATTCGCCTAGTGTCATTGAAAGCCAATGTATTTTAACCCATATCAAATTAGAACTGCCAGCTACTGTGGACTTTTCTTTCCTTGCACAAGGTACAGGTGAAAGGCCTGCCAAGAGAAACCCACATTTCTTTTGGAGCAACCTACAAACATTCTGCATGTGCCATTAATGTTGGACGTGGGAGCACAGGTGCTGCATGTCAAAATGTTTCTGTGGTGGAAGTGCTGCTTTGGAAAACAAACCAGGCTAACAAAAATGTGGTTTATAAGCAGAAAAAAATATTACAAAGCTGAATGAAAGAGACTTAGACAACATCAGAAACAAGACATGGACTATTCTGTCTCCAGAAGTCCCAGGCAAAGAAACAAGTAAAGCTTTCTGAACACTGAGAAGAGCATGACTAAAGACCTTGTCAGACACAAAAGCATCCTTCTCATAGACATACATGAGAAACAGGCACAGTATTTTTGTTGTCATTGCAATGCCACATCAATAATCCAGAATTAGGAGTCAGAAAGTGAAAGCTTGTGCTCACACAAGAACTTCTGTGTTGTCAAAGATCCTGCAAAGGTTTGTGGGCAGCAAGAGAACACAGAGTAAGAGAGGTACAGACTTCATCTCAGGGTTATTTTGCATATAATTTGATTTCATGTATATTCTTACTTTGTATTCATTGATTTTAAATGCTTCCTCAGTACCCAATTGCTCATACTGGATAGGCAAGTGGCCAGCAAAGACCACGGACATAATTAACATCTATTTTAACAACCCACCTCAAACCTTCAACAATACATAAACATAAAAATATCACTGGTCACAGTCCTAGCCATTTTATATTTTAATCATCTGCCCCTTATATTTGTTACATTCACTCATTACCTCATCTCATAATTTAAACTGTAAACTGGGGACAAAAAACATTCCATCTTCCATATTCTTGTGCAATGATACCACAAACCATGAGACCCTGCCACAACAGCTCCTTTGGAAATAAATACATGTAACAACATTGTTATATGCTTCCAACCTTTTCTTTATCATTTTGAAGTATGTTTTTTGCTATATTTCTTTAGGAGTAGCAATGGAAGCTGCTGTCTGGTTTGCACCTCTTTGCATTTTGCACGATGTGCCCCTTACAGCCCACATCTTCCACGGGAAAAGTGTGATGTAGGAGTACCAGAGTAAATGAATTCACCAGGGTTTGTCCTTCAGGGGAAGATGCCTTGGTTTTGTCACACACCATGTTTTTGTGGTGCTCTAAAGTCACAGGACAGCAACAGAAGCCTTCTTTACACCGGGAAGTTAAGATTTTACCAGCCACTTACAAACATCCCACTGAGACTAGTTCAGTAGTATCTTTAATTGTTAGACTTCAGTCTTCCACCTGGCAGAACAAACATGCAGAGTAACCCACGGCTTTAGTAATTTACCCTCTGCAACCACAGCTTGGTCATACAGCTAATTCATGCTGTAGATTCTGCTCAGTGAAGCACCACAAATTAACCACACAAGCAAAAAAAAAAAAAAAAAAAAAAAAAAAAAACCAAAAACCACACACACCAAAACCACTTTCAGGGAGTAGATTTAGGTTAAGCAACATTCAAGGATTTGCATGCAAGACTTTCACCACAGTGAAGCACATTCACACCATGATACATTAGATACACCAAACGCATTTATTTACTTAGAGCACAGAAAGAGCCAACTCTTCATCCCCAAAACAGTCATTCAGCAATTGTTAAAAATTAAGACTCTTCTAAAGTACCCAGGAATAGCATGTGTTGGTGTTGCTTGTTTGATTTGAATTGAAATATTTAGACATTTGGATTTTAAAGGAATGCCAGCAACCTTCAACTTACTGGTTGAAATAAGTCCAAACCAAGTAGCATATCTCCTTATGCAGTACAAACTGAGCATTCAACTTGTGAATGAATTCTCACATGAATTCAGCATGTGAGATCTGAGTTTTCTAAGCAGTTGGTCAATGCACACAGTACAGCCCAGCTGCCTGTCAGACCCAAATTCCTGTCCTCACATGAAAACAGTCGTGAAGAACAGTTCAGTCTGATATTAGGAATCTCAGCCCTGTTCAGACATAAGTGAATACCCATTGCAGAATAAACTTTGCTCAGTAAAAGGGGTCTATTCACTTCTGTATAATGTCAATTTAACAGCTGTAAAAAGTGATCCTTACTAAAGCCTGAGGTGCCCTTGTTTAGACAATTTTTCCAGATTTATGGACAGCATCAGCTCTTAGTAATTAAATGTCCTCTGTAGTTATGATGATTAAGAAGAGGACAACTGGAAGAACAACACTGTAGTTCAGTGTTATTCAGAAAGTAGAACAGCACTATTTTCTGTTCTAAGATTTTGTTGTTTCAAGCTGCGGAAAGCTTCTCAGGTGATTTTTGTTAGAAAAAAGGATTATTGAGTCACTCACTGAAGAAGGCAGGCAGGTTTAGGTCTACTAACACGAAGGGTAAAAACAGTAATTTACTAGGAACAAACATCTGGCAATAAGCTCCACTGAATAAAAAAAAAATTCAGTAACAGACAAAAGAAATGTAGCAAATTTTTCCGTTTAAATGTAATTAAAACTCTTTTTTAAACAATTCTTTCTTGTTGAGATTACCACAAAATACTGAATCACTACAGCTGAAGAGTGCAAGTGAAAGTCTTGAAACAGCATTAAATTCCATTTAGGAAAAAAGTATTTCTTGGTGAAAAATAAGATCAACTCCCCTAGAGAAACTGAATCTAAACTGTGAACTGAGAGGGCTGGCAGCTGGCATTACTGCAGAGAACTGGGTTTAGTGCTCTAAATCTGCACAGTAGTCAATTTAATAAATATTGAATTTATCAAGTTATGAAATAATCATGTGCTAAGAACACTTCTTGCAAAAATATGACAAGTCTGTTACAGTACAGCTGTTGTTATTCAGACATAAAACCCACTTAGAGAAAGCACTTTAGCAGAACCAGTTATACAGCATGATGGCATTCACAGAGAAATGATTTTTCCCTCCCAGATAAGCATTTAAGCACCTTAAGTAAGTGTCACACAGGCGAACTGGCTTAAATAGGTTCCAGCTACCTACAGGAGACAAGTGGCTCTCCTCTGCCATTTAATTTGATACATGCTGGGAGCACACATTGCAGTCAAAAAGAGTGAATATCCCATCAAACTTGCTTGACAGCCAATTTAGATATTCCAGCTTGATGGTTGTGCTTCAGATAATTTTGGCCTTCAGGTTGGAAGCAGTTCAGCAGGCTGAATATTCTACTATTTTCATTTCTGATAAGGATAGTGAGGTTGGTTTGGTTTTCCATCACAACTTAAGTCCCATTTACATATGCTCCAAAACAATTCAGAAATCACAAGAAAAGCTTTGCCTCAAGAACAGGCATAAATATAGTCATGTGGCTTCCTCAGTGTAACTACACCCCCCTGTTTAGAAGAAAATTCACCTAATTTCTTTACTTATCATTTCTCTTGATGGAAACTTTAGAAGGTCAAAGAGAGGAGCTAATTTCATATGGCCTATGAAGGTCTTCAGAATTTTCATTGTGTAGGGTTTTTCCTCGGTGAAGCATGAATAAAAATTAAATGCAGTCAGATTCTTTAATCCAAAACTACAAAATCCTGAGGCTTCAAGGTAAGGCCTTACATAGCTCATAGGAGGGAGCTTAAGCCAAAGCATAGAGGCAAGAGACACAAAATCTATAAATATCAGTGATTAATTCAAAAAGGATATTCCAATGTATTTTTTCCACTGCATAACAAATTTGAAATTTTTACAAAACAAAATTATAACTATCTTTAAATGAATGGTAAAAAAGGGAGAAATCTACTTTTTAAGGCTCATTTCTAAACATACCAAGTAGAAATAACCTGGGAAAGCACTTCTTTCACATATGTTTGCACTCAGCAGATTACTATGACTGCACTACCAACATATTTGACTACTGTAACTCTGATTATACACCCTACAACTGATATGACTACTATATTTAAATAATTCTTTTTATTTTTTTATTTGTATATTGATTCAGACATTTGTACTTGTTATTCTTGATGTACTAAAGTATTGATGAAACTGAGAAGAAGACCATAGGTGAATACCTAAATCCAAGTGAAAAGTTTCCCCAGCTGTAAAAAACTGTATTTCTATTAATGCCAGATCCTGGAAAAGGAAGTTTTACAACAATTCCTTAGGATATCATAATAAGAGAGGAAAACTGGTTCACTGTAGATAAAACCACTCCTCAACAGTGCCTCCAGATCTAACCGAGAGACAATGTAAGAAAACCTTCGCCTCCTTCCTCAGCCACAGTTGGCAAGGATTCTCCTTTTCTCCCCTTCAAAGTCATACAGTAACTGCAATTATTACTGGTTTTCACCTACAGCATGTTAAGAACTTCACATATTTTTTAATCATGCTCCAATACCAAAGATCAACTCAGAATCAAAGTAATTCAGCAGGTTCCCTGGTATTTTTCTACAGCCAACAATTTCTCTGAAAACTGTAGCTGGCCAAACCACTGACAATTCTGGATACTGAGTGAGTGAATCACACATCTCTGACTCTTCCATCTCTCTTAGATTGCCTCTATATCCCACGCAAAAGCACCACAGTAGCTGCTTGAAGCAAAGACACTTTCAGCTTAGAAGATTAAATTTGCATTAAGCATAAAAATAAATCCACATGTCACAGACTTTAATGGCCAAAAAGGCCCAGCAGGCCATCTACTTTGAACAGTGCAACAGAGACCATTACATTTCATCCAGTGCATGCATCCATTTGACTGGTTCAGTTTGAGCAAAGACAATTCTGATCTAAATTATTCTTACTGAAGTTCACTTTATGAGTTTGGCCATTGAGCATGGCAGAGATTTTCTGTTTGCATAACATCTCCCATGAGACAACCCTGATACTGAGTAGAATGCAACATTCCTCTAAAAAATAAATATTGTGCCGTACCTTCTTCCACTATACTGATTTCTTTTTCGTTACCCCATGTTCATGAACCATCTTAATTAAAGTTTATGATTACATGACAAAACATCCTCAACTTGGCTGAAAACTTTCAGCTAGAAACACAGCTTCTCATGATGCTTACACTGTGGTTGTAACTTTTATTCTAAGAGAAACTGAGAGCTCATAGATCTCCCTTTTTTTGCAGCCTAATCACCAAGTCCTGCTCTCCCCCAAGTGAAACACACTGATATCACCTTCAAGTCTCCAGCTATTGATCTACTTTTCACACAACCTAACCCTCTTCTAAAGTTTTCCAGTGCTTCCTCTGTTAATAAGTTAGTATTTAGGTATCTATTCCTAATATTTCAGAGCTATAATTCATTCTTGCCATTATCCCAACCACTTTTATACTTGTTTTCCAATTAATTTACCTATACAAACACTTCAGGTTCCTTGTGGGATTGAATTATACCCATTGATCATAACCTTTGTCCAATTCAAACACTGTAAATCCTTCAGCACTTGAGGGATTTAGACAAATCTCAGCAAATAAGAATGTTAAGGGGTGAAAGTCTTTGTTGTTCTTTCTGTCAACTAGAAACCACGGGTAGAAGTTTCAATGTTGAGATAATACCACAACCAAGAGCAGTTCATGAGTACAAGCAGGAAAAAAGTGATTCTTGTGTGGGTTTTTAAAGGACGAGAAATAGATATAGATTTTAGAATATGCTATATATACTTTAAAAAAAATAAGTAACAACTGAAGTATCATGATGTGAAATACACCCAAAACAACCACTTAAATATGGAGACCTTGAATACACCTTTCCATCTGTAATTAATTGGATTTGCCAGATATACTTGGGGAAAACAAGGAAAGCACCTCTAATTGCTTGCAATCAGTAAGCTTACCTGAAAGCTCACACAGACCACAAACTCCTGGGGAGGGATGAGGGGAAGGGGTGAGAACGAAAGCAAAAGAAAAAAAAAAACAAAAAACCTCATGGTTCAGATAAGAGCTGTTTAATAACTGAACAAAAAATTTAAAAAATATTATTCCAATAATAGTAATGAAAAGCACAGAGAGAAAGAAAACCCAAAAGAAAGAAGTGATGCACAATACAACTGCTCATCACACACTGACTGGTAATTGGTGACTCTCAAGTAACTCCCCTCAGTTTACACACTGATCATGTGTGTCTGCAGTATGGAATATCCCTTTGGCCAGTTTAGGTCAGCTGCCCTAACTCTGCTTCCTCCCAGCTTCTTGTGCAGCTGCTCCCTGGCACAGCATGGAACACAGAGAAGCCCTTGATTTAGAGTACACCCTGCTCAGCAACATCTAAAACATCTGTGTCATCAAGATTATTCTCATTCTGAGTCCAAAACACAGCACAGTAACAGCTAGAGGAAGAAAATTGACTCTGCCCAGTTCAAAACTAGGATAAATTACATGGAGTTAAGACTGTCTGAAACGTTCACCATCTTCAAGGCAATCTCTCACGTCACCTCCATTTGCTGTGCTTTGGCTCATGCTGCCAACCAGTCTGCGTGTGTGCAAACTGGGTCCCTTCTGGAAGAAATTCACACAAAAGGCACATTCTGCACATTCCTGTACCTGCTGCTGACCACTCCAGCCACAGAGTAAGACAAAAACTAGCCTAAGTAAACCTCCCAAAACACACTGAGGAGGAACGTGCAGATCAGCTCCTGTGCTGGCTGCCGTGACAGGGGTGGCAGCTCCCGTCATTCCCCTTGCCAGGGCAGCACTCCTCACCTCAGCACAGCACTTAAAGCCTCACTCAGTTTGAGAGCTCCTCAGCCTTCCTTCTGCTGAGCACCCAACAGTGACATCCTCTTCGCCATTAGATCTTGAAAGGCCTTGAATTCAAAGACGTTGTATTGCCTCGGATGCTGGCACTTCACAAGCTGTGGGCCAGCATTCCTTTTGAAATACCCAACTCCAAACTGAACTGGGGTACATTTGAGATTAGAGGTTGGACAGGAAGAAAACTACTTCCTACATCAGCCTGACTGCTGCACAGAAATACATGCTAATAAGCTTTTAGCTTCTTCATAATGAGTCAGTTGGTAGAGTATCTTTTTTTTATTACTTTTTTACATACAGGTGTCTAAACTCTGATTATGTTCTCTTCCAAGTATCAAAACCAGCTCTCTAAATTTAGTGCCAAGGTACAAATTAGGAAGCTGATTTCCCTTGGCTCCCCATATAGAAGAGACAGACAGACGGCTCCAGAGGGTAATTTTGATCATACGAACTCCTACTTAATTACCATCCCAATATAGTTTAAAAGAAAATACAAAAAAATTTTGCTTTGCAATATTTATTTAGTTGATACATAGAAAAATGATCACAAAAGGGGATAAAAATATTTGAACTTTTTGAAGAAAACCAAAAAAAGGTAAGTCAGACAAAAATTACCTAATAATTGTGAAGACAGTTTCATTTCCCATCCTTAAACCTACCCTATAAAACAGCTTCCTAAAGCAGTAAGAATAAATACTGGATGCAATTACAGCTTCAATATTTATCTTTCCTTTTTTCAGCCTTCTCAAAGCACTAAATTGCTTCTGGTCTTCCAGGTGGTGAAGTGCATATTCCTCAGTACAGGGACAAATTCAGCTAGAGAAGGGGTAATAATAAAAGAAAGAAAAAATAACAAAAATAATACAGCTGCTTAGTCTTCAGTGAAGTATGCTTCCAGTCCTTCCAGTTCTGTATCAGCTTTTGCATTTGAAGGGGTGGGAGTAGAACTTGAAGTTATGCTTTCCTGACTGTTATTTTTTTGTTGAAAGTTTCCCGGGTTATTGAATTCCTTCTTCGGTTCTCTACCACCATTTAACAGCTTCTGACTCTCTGTAAAGTACTGATTAGGATGATTCAAAGAAAACCCAATGTCCTCAACCTGCACATAAAAGGAAAGGAACACCAAGTTATCACACTTATTTCTAAAAACCATCTTTTTCATATTCAAGAACAGATTAATTAACAATTTAATAAGTTCCAATTTTGTTGAAGAAAAAGGCATCAGTTTGTAAATAATGTTTCAGTAAGTGTTAGCATAACACGTATCTAGTTTCATCAGAAGCTTTCTTCCTTCACTGCAGAAATAAAATAACTTTGGCATATTCAAACATTATTTCACACTGTCTTTATTACAGAAAATAAAAACAATACTGTAAAGCATCTAAGAGCACATAAGTAAAATGGCATCTCTTTAGAGATGTAGGACTATTGAACCTACACCTTAAAATGGACTTGCACCATTCAAAAGAGGGAGTGAGAGAGGTCTAGAGTACAAATGAAAGTGAAAAATACTGCTAGAAGTTGTAGCAACTGCACAATATAAATCTAGATCTTAAGTGTGAAACTTAAGATCTTAAGTATGAAACTGCAGATGGAAAAGGGGAGCTTCATGTCTTTCCCTGGTTTCCCAAGAAGGCACAAATGCAATATTTACAAGGGAGTGAGCTAAGACAGAAGCCCCAAAGATCAAACTTATCCTTGCTCTATCAGTGCCACCATCAGCACCTGACTCTGGATGCACAACCAGTACCACAGAACATTTAGTCTTCAGTGCAAAAAATACAGAAAACTAGCAGCAGATTTGTATTACTACTTTTTACTTCAGCAGATGCATTGTTTCAACTCTGGAATTATTTGATAAATGAACAGTCAATTAATGCTTTTCAAATATTTCACATCAAGAAAGCTTTCAGCCTAAAAAGGAAGCTGTTCTGATGTAATGACCAAGAACCAGAGTTATAACTTTTATATTTCTTTTGGGAGGCACAGAAGTTGGAAATGCTTACTTTCAAAGGTGCTTTCACCTCCTGTTCAAGGCAACCTGCACCTTTCATCTGCCTGTCAGTTCATGTGAATTCTAGGAACATTTTTAAAAAACCACTGCTCTTAAATTACATTGGAAGACTAACCAAATATGGGTACAACACATCATGGAAGACTAAGAGTCATATACCTGCTAATTTCTGCTCCCACTATATTCCTTTTTTCTCAGAAGGGAGTGGCCAATTCAGGCATAATAAGCAACACTGCACACACAGAGTCTCCTGAGGACATACTGTGGCTAATTTAATATGCCAAACCCCATCAATTTAAATTTCAGCTGCTTGTGAATAATCATAAAGCAGAGGATCAGTGTGTGCTCTAAGTGGAACCCTGATTAAATGCATTACCACTGCCTAGCTTAGCTCCATTAGAAAATGGTGACATGGATAACAAAATCTAATTCAGACATGAATTAGCAACTGTAGTCAGTGACCTTGCTTGAAAAATCTTAAAGTAACAGTCCTAGCACTCTAATTTGGTATTCAAAGGCATAATGAAAAAAACAAACCAAAAAAGCTAACCCAAAGTCATCACTGAATTTGATTTTAGTCTTATCTGGATGAGTTTCATCCAGCCAGCTTTCATCCATGCTCCAATTTTCATTATATGGGAACTAAATTACTTCTTTACATGAAAAAAGCTTAAAAAGAAGTGATATAGTGAAAAACTGGCTATCCTTTTAGAAGCTCTAAATGAGCTCTGGTTGTTTTAACCTTAAAATCTCAATTCCCTTCAAACCAATTTAGGAGTCACTTTGTAACTCTTAATTTTATTCTAAACCCTTCTCTCCCCAACAATCTGGAAAAAGCTGTAGAAGCAGCTCATTGTATGAATGGAGCCTACAACCTTGTTTTCAGAGGTGATTGATGGTATTTCTGAGTTTGAATTTCTGGGTTTTTAAAAGTTATTTTTTAGTTGAAATTGTTGTATGATTCCATGTACCATTTTTTCCTTTTCAAACTTGAATGCTACTTAAATAAAAATATATCAGAATAAGCTTAGACAACTCTTAATTAGAAGAATTCCACCCATTCAAACCAGCAAGTTTTTGTGAGAGCCTCAAAAGAGAAGGGGCAAGATTTTTTCATTATCTTCATTTGTGATATAGAAAGAATTCTGTTCTCTGTAATTTTCAACAGGGTTCAGTAAGCATTTCTTTGAATAAAAATATTCTACTCTGGCTGGAAATTCACAAGAAATTTGAACACAAGAACAGAAGTCTTTTTTACATTAGATTGCTCATACAACTTTATGTAAGTTTTACAATGTTTTTAAGTAATATAGATCAAAGCATATTAATTTTAAAAGCCTCATCACTAACTTAGAAACTAAGTTAGCTGAGACTTCCTACAAGAAACAGAGAAAGCAGATTTTTCTAACAGCTTTGCCAATTCACACTGGTAAAGCTATCTGGAATCCACCATAGCCAAAGTAAAGTGTATTTTCTGTGCAGTCAAAACTTTAAGCTTTTAACATGCAAAAGCTTTAAAACTTTTTATGCTTTTAACCAACTAAAAAGACCTGGCACTTCAGACATAACTGTATAATCCATCTAAGTAGGTGATACTAGCACAAGACTTTTTTTGGATTCAGCATATTTTGCATATACTGGCTCTCATACAAACTCCCATTTAATATTCCTGCTATATCAAACATTGTTTTAAAAATCCTGAAACAATAATTTGGAAACTATAACATCTTTGGGTTTTAACCAAGAACTTTTAAAATGACAGCTGATAATGCCACAGCTGGTATTAGAGAAAAACCACATGGAGCAATCATGGGGCTGCAGCTTTCCTTTTGCACACTTACTGAAGAGTTAACAAATTGCCTACATAGATCTTAGCTCCTGCCAGGTCCATGAATGGGCCGCACAAATGATGTTCTGTGGTTGTGGAAAAGGGCAACCAAAGCTCAGGAGAGGTGTAGCACTGAAGTCAATAAGCCCAGCTAACACAGAATACAGACAGCAGCTTTTTGTTAGCCCATGCTACTCGAACATAGCACTGAAGTGCAAGGACACAACCCCCATCACCACCCCCCAAAAATGTATCTCAGCAGTCTCACTCTAGTCCAGCTGCATGTATTAGCACAGTCTTGGTGCCAAGCACTAGACTACTGAAGCTGACCCTGTGAACTTAGAGAAATACAATCTTCACCAAGTCTCTGTTACAAAGTCATTCACAGTCAATCTTACCCACATACACACCATAACTTTTAAGAACTGCAAGCAACACCAACAGCTCTTCCCAACACACATCCAACACTTTCCTCGTAAAACTTTTACATCATTTAAATTAAAATTCTCCGTGTGAGCAAGTCCATTACTTCCATGAAAATTTTACTTAAGATTGTTCCCCTGCTCAAAGAAAGAATCAAATTTATGCTACTTGATTCTTCTGAAACTCCCTTCAATGAAAAACTCTGCTAGTGATATACAGGAAAGCAAAGGCTTGATTGCAAGTAAAGGTCACCAGCATCAGAGACACATCTTTTACCTCCCCATAGGAAAAAAAAAATTAATAAAGCAGAGAGTTGTAGAATAGAAAAATCTGTCCAAGCAGGCTGGTAACAAGTTGAGCAGCTAAATTCTGTAAAAAAGTTGCCATCATAAGCATGTGCCATTCTAACTACAGTGTGTGTGTATTTTGCTTTCTCTCACCGAAATAATATCAAGGGCAAAGCAGAAAGATGATTTTGAGTACAAGCAGCAAAGACAGATATGTATATTACTACAAAATGGATAAAAAATAATGCTTTTCTGGAATTTCCTATAGAAGAATGTAAAGACTGCTTTCCTAAAATGCATAGTACAGAGTTATCTTTTGATGAATGTGGACCTTGGGGTCCACAGTCATCTTGAGAAAATATTACTTCTACTGACATGAGCTTACACTGAGCAAGTGTAACCTAAATTTAAAACTGTATATTATTTTGAATTTCCTTCCAGATTAGCAGACTTTTTCTCACATTTTCCAAGACCATAAGACAAAGTGCTCCTCTCAAAATACAGCTGCCAAAACAACACTGGACACAGGCTCAGGGTACACCTTTGCCATACATTCATACATATGACTGCTGGAAATATGTGAAAACAAACAGTTCCACTTAAATCAATTGTGAAAACCAGTAAGAATTAAAAAAGTCAGTGGTAAATGCCTCTGGGTGAGTCATCTAATCCTCATCCATATCCTTAGTAAGGCTGTTCCACAGTCCTCTTTTTGAAAGGGATGCTTCCATTTTTTGGTTTGTGAAGAGAACAAAGCTGTAAGAAGAGCTGCGCTTCACTGGGGATTTTTGTTGATGACAACGAATCTTGAACCAGTGGAAAAGCTGGTTCTTTGAATCAAGAAATCACACAGGAGATGGAGTGTGACCATTTATTATCTTAAAAACTTTTTGAGAAAATTTTAAGATAACTTTGGTTACAATTAAGCAAATGGGAAAGCTCTGAGAATGCCCATCTTGACTTAAAAAAATAATCATATACAACTACAAATGTGAAAAAATACCAAATAAAATTTAACAAAAGGTACCATGAAAATGCTGGGAGATTAAATTAAGAGGTTTTAGATACTTTCCCTTTCTTTTTTTAAGGTTTTTATGTGTTTTATCTAAACACATCAAACTTGCTCAATGTATTAAAGCCTACAAATTTGATTAAAAGCAGGGTATTGAAAAAGCTAAATGACTTGAAATAGATAAGATTCAACAATATTGACCTTTTCAGGAAGACAGCATAATATTCTACAACATCTTGTAATACTGAGGGTAATAATAACATCAATATATAAATGCAGAAAATTACAAAGGAATACTTGAAATTACCAAAAAGATAACTAACAAGGCAAAAGGGCTAATAATGGATGGGCAAAGTGAAAACAGTCTCTGGGGCTTCATTCATCATTTCCAAGGGTGAACAAAGAGTACTCACATCATGGGTCAGCTCGAAGTACTTCTGACAGGCCAGCTGGAAATGCATGCCCTTCACCAGCTCCAGCACCTGCACGGGGGGAGAGCAACGAGACACACTCACAAGCAGCACACATCCAACCTACTGATACTTGCAACAACAAGGTGTTCCAGGACAGCCTTGTACAACAGCTCATGGACATTTGCAGCACACGACACCTGTGAATCCTACAAACAGCTGACAACATTTTCAAATGCCCTGGCTACGTTAAAAACAAGATAAAACCACAGGAAGGTACGCCCGACCCTTAAAATGTAATTTCAATACTCTTAACTTCAAGAATAAGTTGAATCTATATTTTGGTAATATCATTGTGACAGTTATTGTCAAACTATCATATTGCAACATCTCTTCTGTAATTGCAGACATAAATCTAGCAATTCAAGTGGTTGAAGCATGAAGCAATCAAGGACATGATTTGTATTTTTATTTTCCACATTACCAGTTCATGCAGATGCACAGCAAAATACTACTGTGCTCCCATCAAGAAAATTTAATGCAAATCCTTTAGACAAGTATCTGTGAGAGGGGAATGCTTTTACCTTCAATCAGATTTGTCCTTTTAGAAATGAAGCTATTTCTAGTCAAGCTCAGCAGAATGTGTTAGTGAATAGGCTGTTTTGAACACGTATTAGGAAAATCATGCCATCTTTTGTAAATACAATTTGCTTTCCAATTCTACTTCAGGTAATCTCTTCTGTGCTGCATGAAGTCCCATTCTTATCACCAGAATGCAATGCTGGTTGAAATATTTTAAAGTTTCATTACCTCCTCCCTCCTTTATATAATCAAAATGTATGCTCTCTCTGCTTATCAAACAGAGAAAATTGCTGGAATTAAGAGATAGCCTCAGTGGAAGGAAAAATAGTTTTCAAGAAATGTTAATTTCAAGCCATTTCCCAAGGTTGACCTTTGTGTCAAACACAGCAATATACAGCTCAAATCCCTGCTGTACTCATTATCGGATGCTGCCTTGTATTTATTGACAGATATATAAATAAATTACATTTGCTGAATGGATAAAAACAGCAACACACTGCCAGGAAAGTACTTAGCCCCATTATTTCTCTGTAATAGCCCAACTCATTACAGTCCTATCCCTCTTGCCACCTCCTGCTAAACCTTCTGTAAAACACAAAGGCCAAGGCCAGCTAGGCAATGAAGTCTGAAATCTGCCACTATCTGTGTACATAAATATATTTCCATTTTTTCCTCCTCTCTCCTTGAAATTGACTGAAAAAATTAGTAGTTAAGGATTGAGAAAACTCATCTGTTCTTAACACCTCAACTTCATATTGCCTTACATTTGCTGGCTGGTTCTTTACAATATAATCTATGCCATACAAAACAGCCATCTCTATTTTAAAGAAAATGCTAACCATGTTATATGCATATACTTTCTTAAAAAGTGTTTTTCACCTAATATGGAGTAATTATCAGAAGACCTATTTGTCTGTTGGTTAGTTAAAAGAAACATTCATGATATTCTGTGGCACTCAGATCTGTCTAAATTGAATTTTCCAGTTGAAGTAAGTCAACTAATTCAATCTAGTTCATAAATATTTAAGATTTTGTCAAAATTCCTCTTATTTAATCAAGATTATATGTAATAACATGATGCCAATAAAAAGTTTTGTAAATTTAGGTGTAAATACATTTTAAATCTCAGAACCTTAATTGAGCAAACAAACTCAGGTATGCACTAATTCTTAGTGTAAACCCTAAGAGATTACAAAAGTTAGTATATATGTAAGTTCCAACTGGCCACATCATGGAGGACCAGGTTGCCCTTCTGCATACATGAAAGGGAGGGGCAATAAGGGGCACATTTAACATATCTAAAGAATAATAGCTTTAGTAGATTAACTTCCTTTATCAGGGAAGAAGTTGCCAAGAGGAAACAAAAAAGGTTAAACACTGCAAAAGAATGGAGCCCAGCTAGAAAGGAGTCCTCTCGTGAGAGAAACAATCCTCTATTAAAATAAAACAGATTTACCATCCCTGATAAATATTATCTTTTCTACTACATTTCTGTCCATAATGAAAGCAAGCTTGCAGCTCTTTTTCCCTAGTGTTTCCCAGAAACAGACCTCCACTCAAAGCTTCATTCACAGCAGCAATCTTTTGCCTCCATGTACATTAAGCCATTTACACTGCATTGCTTTATTTTGTAAGTAAAGGTACCTACTCAAGGACTTTTCCTGCTAGTCCTTACGTGCCTTTTTCTTCAATGCCATCTGCAACTTGCTTTTCTGATGTTGCTCTACAGACTGCTAATGAGGCTGAGATGATGTTTGGCAGATGTATGCAGCCACCTGCTTTTATAGATCCTCAGCACTCAAAGTAAAGATGTTGCATAGCAGGACAGTTGGGGCTCTATAATTATCCACTGCTATTTTCAACTTACTCAGAGTGAGTTTGGGGTTGGGTTTTTTTACATTGCAGAATTAACCTATCATTAAAATCTTTCTACCATAGACTCAGTTATGTGTGATTAATTCTAACTTTTCCTGGAAACTTTCTTTAGCTGCAAGGGAAAATATTTTTACGGACAGCAATAACATAAAACTTTTTATATATTAGATCAACAAGGAGAGAGTTAAGGTGCTTTTCACTGTGGTGGTCTTGTGGTGGGTTTTTTTGCAGGTTTGGCAGTTTTTTGTTTGGTGTTTTGATGGGATTTTTTTTTCCTTCATAGAAACATATATCCATATCAGAGGCCTAGGCACAGACTGGTTTATTTATTTCCATCTCTGTCAAGAATCTCCCACCCACCAAAACACTAAATCTGCTGAAGAATATTACACGAAGTTCAGTGAGTAACTTAATCAAAACCTTTAATTTAACCCAGTTATAGAAGAAAAAAAGATTTTTAAATTAAGAATTCTACTAGAACGAAAAGCCTTCTTCTGAATTTTTCTGCTGTTCATCAACATAAGTATTTTTCCCTAAAATGCTTTTTCTCTTAATAGAAAAGCAAAAAGAACTAGTCTAGACTCTGTTTCTTCTGTTTGTAGAACCAGAAATTTTTACTATTTTTGGTTTTTGCCATTGTTAATGACACGATTTAGGAAAAAGGTAATTTCTCCAAGAAAAATTTCTGAACCAGGTAATAGATATTTTGAAATAACTAATTCAAAGCCTATAATTTCTATCTGTCTAAATGTAAGATGTGTAGGCAACAAACTACAGTGCATTTAGGACAGCATCACAACAGATATATTAATCACAGAATCATAAAATGGTTTGAGTTGGAAGGGACCCTAAAGATCATCTAGTTCAGACCCACCTGTCATGGACAGAGACACCTTTCATTAGACCAGATTGCTCAGTGTCCCATCCAACCTGGCCTTGAACACTTCCTGGGATGGAACATCCACAAATTCTCTGGACAACCTGTTCCAGTGACTCATCGTCCTCACAGTAAAGAATTTCTTCCTTATATCTAATCTAAACCTCCCCTTCTTTCAGTTTGAAGTCATTCTTCCTTGTCCTGTCACTACATGCACTTGTTCAATGTAGATTATGCAAAAACATATGTTAACATATTCTTTAATCTTTATATTCTTCAAATTTATTTATTTTGCTGTTATCAAACCAGATTTCATTGGGATTTTACCTAATTAGCCATATACCAGAGAGAGAAATGAAAACGCATACACTATAAATTCAAATGCTATGCACTTACACATCCACATATCAGATGCTCAGGCAATGCTTTTTTCTCCAAGAAGCATTAAAAAACAAACCTACTATCACAAATATAGACTAGCCTAAGGAAAATGTGAAATGAATACGAGTTAAATAATTCAGTTCTTGGAATAAACATCAGGATTACTTCTCTGTTTCAAGCACTTTGATAATTAGGCAAGACCTGTAATCATCTGCTGCATTACTTAGAGACGATTACTTCAGCAGATACAATCCTAGACAAGATACAGCCCCAGAAAATCTAGACTGGAACAACAGGTTGGATCCAAATACTCCACAGCAAGCAGACTCACATATTCAAATGCTTTGATCCCTTTTTTCATTACTGACAGCACTACAAAATGAATGCAATGAAAGCAGTCTAATGCTCAGACTGCCTACTGAAGTCATGTGAGGTCTGGCAGTATTTGCTCTTTACCATCATCACATCATCTTTCCCTTTTCACACTCAGTCTTGTGAAAAAGCCCTTTAGGATGGGGTTTGTTCCTACCATGCAGCAATCAAATGCTTTACCTGAATTGGAAAAATTCAGAAACTCTTATGAACCTTAAAGAAAAGAGTGCATGTCAAGAGTATGGGCAGTCCCAGAAACAGAAGGCTGAGAACAACACTAGGAAACTGAGCACCTTGGGTAAAACCACAACCATTAGGGCTAGACACTAGCCCCCACTGTGGCTCACATAATAGCCATGAGGAACAAGCTTCAAAGACAAGGAAAGATGGGTCTGGAGGGAAGACAGAGTTCTCTAACCAAAAGATGAAAACCCCAGTGGGGTACCAATTGATCAGCGCATAGCTAAATTCAAAATAGATGTTTGAAAAATTATGCATCATTCCCAGAATATTGGAAAAGAGCAAAGAATGAGCATAAGAGGTCCTGAGCCCTGGAAAAAACATACTTTTTATTGAAATACATAGCTGGGAGGTCAAGCTCCAAACCATTCATTAAAAATAGGTATCTACCAGTTTGTAAGGGCACTCTTGTTGGAGCTGGAGTTAACAGGAAGCCTAAGTGTCAAGGGGTATGGTTTGAGTGAATGCCAGACTAGTTACATGAGACCACTGAAAGACTGGTAAACCATCTATCCCTAATATCTATTCACAGAGCTAAAGGTAAAAAACCATTTCTGATACTCAGCAACCATCATCAACATCAGAGAAGACTCCTAAAAGCCCTGTCCTCCCTGGACTGAAGGATTCTGACCTGTTCTTAGTCACACAAACATTACTGGACCATGAAAACGGAGCAAAAAGGAGGGGCAGCAATAATGCCAACTTGGAGACTGATGGCAACTATTTTTCTTCCTCTTCTCCTACTGGATATCTCAAAGACTGTTTGATGTAAAAGATTAATTTCTCAGAAGCCAGGCACAGCCAACATTTAATTTATGCTATTTTATTTTATTTTTATTAAGTTTTGCATGGAGGGTGTATAATTTTGTGAGGTTTTTTTGTTTAACACTAGGAGTGGACACTGAAGAGCCCTTTATCCTAATTGCACTTAAACACCACAGAAGTCATGGACAGGACAACATCCATTTCTGAGCAAAGAAGATGTTGATGGACACAGTTTTTCTTAGACACTTTTGATAAAAAATATAAGACTGCTAGTGAATCCAAATTCTACCTTACCAAAAAAACCAAAGAAAAACCCCTAAATACATACACACAAAAAATAAAAATCACAATTCACATTAAATAAGGAACTACATTAAATGTGAAGATACTGTGTTACTGTGCAAATTCACTGAAGAAATAACCTCTACTAAATCCTACCCACACATACAGCAAGGCATATAAGCCAGTAAATCCTCACCAATCTTTCCAATGATTAGCAGGATAAAAAATCCTAGACCAGCATCAATTCTTGATATACATGAGGAAAAAAACCCAAGGAAAGTACCTCTAGGGCCCGTCAGATATTTGGATGCTTATTGATATGAACCAGAAGAAAACAGGGAAAGAAAAGAAAAAGGAAAAAACACTCCTACAAAAAAGTGTATTTCAGGAATTCGCCAAGAATTACTATAGTGAACAATAAACTCTTTAAAACTATTTTCTTTTAATTTGTAATTAGTCCTTCCAAGGGAGAGTGCTTTAAGTGGAACTTTCACATTCTTTTCCACATGGTACAACAGTCTGTTGATGCCTGACAAACAATGGTGACATTCCATATGAACTAAATACAACAATTTTAAGCAGGTTCTTCCTAAGGATCTAAAGCAGGTTCCAGCCAGTTAATACACAGAACTGGTTGGCCTCAGCTTAAATCTCACCAGTACCTCTTCTTTCAATGAAATTATGACACCCTCTTACTGCCTTAAGATCTTGCTAGAGAATGCAGTGGGAGACACATTTCTTCAGGATACATCTCAAAGTTCCAATTCCTACATTGTTTTTTGCTACATAAGATAGATTTTTCCATTTAAGTTTATGTTTTTTAAAAGCTGATAAAAATTTCTGCTTAATTTCATTAGGTGTTTTATGTGCTTTTGTTGTTCAGAGGAAGTCAGCACAAGTGATAATGAGGAATGTATGGGTTTTAGAAGTTTATTATAGAAAATAATTACATTTGTGTACTGACTACATAGTAATCACCCACAAGTCACTGCAAGAATAAAAATAAATTCCCTAAAACACTGCCAGATTCATTTAAACTTCTTTTCTAATCACAGTGCAGTAAAACAAAGGACAAAAAATTTCTGGATTGTATTCACTATTGGAATAAACCTCTTCACAATATTAAACAATAAAAGGTGGTGGCAATAATCATCACATCAGTGGGAGCATTGCAGCCAGAAAGCCAAAATTCTGGTGTAAAACTTATATAAAAAGAAATATCTCACAACACACAGTGACAAATTGCATATGGCATTCCAACACAAATAGAAAATAAAATTGAAAAGCAGTGCCTTATTAATGAAAGTGTCAAGCAAAATATGCCTTACCTGAGCTATTCCACTGGGAGGGATCTTGTATGACTGCAGCTTTTGCTTCAGTAGCTCAGGATCACTGTGGCGGAATGGGCACCCTGACAGCATAAAATAAGCAAGCTCACAAACAAGGCTGTTTACTCAGGAGTTAGTGCAGAAAGGCACTCAAGAGACCAGCTAAGCTGTTCCTAATTGTCTAACAGCTTATTAATAGGAAAGTTAATTACCCATGTGTACAATTGCCTTTTTTTTTTTCTTTAAATAATTACTTTACTGCAGAGTTATCAGGGCACCACAGGCTCAAGAGTCACATAAAATATCCTACCATAAAGAGGCCACAATTATTCACTGACAGGAAAAGAGTTTAAGTTAGTGCCTTACTAACAATGACAGTGTTGGTACATTTAATAGCTGTGGAAAAAGCCCAAGAAAATAAAAGTCATGAAAGTCAACTGGTCTTTAAAAGCACAGTCAGTTTTGGGACACAACTGAATGAATGACTCAGTATCAGCATAACAACAGAGAAGCAAGTGTAGGTTTCCCATGTCTACTCATACAGCTGTAGGAGTTTTTAAAACACCCTAGCAAACTTCAGACTTCCTGTACAATTGAATTCATATTTTGGAACACCTCTAATTGGTCATTTCTTAAAGCACCTGCACATTTAAAGTCTCCTTAAGCTGCAAGACAACATATGCAAAAACAGCAGTTATCAAGTCTGATCAAAAGAGAATAGTTCAAGACCACCATGGTCTGGAAATTAAATACACAATTGAAGAGACTACAGGAGGGAATAACTTCTCTAGCCAAGAGATTCTGCTGTTTGTGAATGCTTGGGGTTTCTCCCCTTAAGGAACTCACCATGATAATCCCCTTGACTTGGTGGATTGGACATGATAATCTTCATGCAGCTGTATGGGGTATAATCAGTCCTCTTGCCTTCTTTCCCATAGCTGTGGCGAATGCTGTAGGCATATCCTTTGTCAAACTGAATAAAAACAGAAGAATAAATTCTTATCTATTGGGTCAGTAATTCTACCTTCTCTGCAAATAGAAATATTGAATAACAAAATAAATTTTCCAAACACACTCAAACTGAGGAAATGAAAAACCTAGTTGCTTGCTGCTAGCTTTGAGTTTTATATTACATAAACTTGCATTTGTACATAAATGTGTTTTACAGACACAACTCGAGAGAAGTGTGTAACTGCATTGATTTAAGGTCTTTTCAGCTGATTCTGTAATGGCTTTAAAGATAAGATGATATAAATATCAAAATTTTGGATCACTCCATATTAGTAAATGGAGAAAATATAGTAATTTATAATCTTTCAAAAATGCCCATAAATTGATTGCCTGATCAGAGGAAAAAAAAACAGAATCGAGATTTCTTTTTTCAGGTTTATGTTCTTGTTCTCCCAAAGTATAATGTTGCACCTAGACTTTGCTTCAGCACTGAAGTTCAATTCTTCAGATTCTAAAATGATGTATATTTGCTTGTATAAAAAAAATTTCTCTTATGTCTATCAACAGACTACCAACTCCTCCAATAAAATGAAATCTTCTTAAGTATATAGATGTAATCAAACATTTATCTTCACAGCTGAGCACAAAGCTATCAGTATATCATTTTAGTCCATTTATAAATCCTGTGGAAACAATTCAATTACATGAGTTCATGTCATTTTTTACATGGTAATAGGTGACATAAAATCTGTAGAGGAATCAGATTACTTAACATACAGATTCCATTAAATTGCATTTGTTACTATAAGACATGAAGGAACATTTGTTAAAATAACATACTTCAAGTTCTAAAAACCACAAATACGATAAAATTATGAAGCATCATGTTTAGAATTACACCTCTTCAGTCTCTCTTTGCCTCAAAAAAGAACTATGACAATACATAAAAGGAACAACTCTGCTCTTTCTCAATTCAAAATTATAGCATTAATCTCAAATTCTCCATCTAACTATAGACAATTCCTATAAGAATTTAAGTTTTCTTCTAAAAAAACATTTTAAATTAATTTTTTACTCTGACTCTCGTATTTTACTGAAAGAAGATAGTGTAATAAATTGAGAAAAATCATTCAAACATACCACTGCTAATGCTACTACCACAAGGATATTCTAATCTCTACTGCTAAAAGTAGTTCCCTATTCGGCCTGTGGATGCCCAAAGAGTACTTCCGAATATTCATATACCTATTAAATCTCATGACTGGCCTAGAGATGACAAAAGCAAAATAGAAACATGAATGAAGTGTTTCAGATGAAAAAAATACCATGATTTTGAAAATATAGTTACTTAAAACTCTATAACATAATATGTAAATATACATGATAAATGTGTGTAAAAATACAAACTTTGATAATAAAATCCTAAATTGCACCTGAGTCAAAGAGTAAAAAAAAACTTCTCCATCAAGATGCTGCTCATAATCAAGTCAATACAAGAAGACTAAAATTCAGCACCCATCCCTAATAAGGCTTAAGACATCCAAAGCTCTGAACAAATATTGACTAATTAATCTATACTATGCATTTGACAAAGTGACTTTACCTCAAAGAGTTTTTAAAAAGCAGCAAGGGGAAGAAAAGAGAGAAAATAGCATTTTGTTTTCCAGCATAGCCACAGGCAGGATCAAGCAGGTGGGAATACTCCTTCCTATCTATCTTTTTGCTCAGGAGATAAAAGAACTGGTGGGTTGAATAGCAAATGAACACCATTGTTTCTAGCAACAGAGTTGGGCTCACCAACTTGCCATTAGGCAGAATTCTCTAGGTGTGTGCTCACACTCAGCAGGGCCAGGGAACAACTCCCCACCCCTGCACAGGACACCAGCAGCTGCTGGCCAAGTCCTGCTGCTGCTCCTCTTGGAGCTGCAAGTGGTCTGATTACTCCTGAAAAACAGCAAGATCAAATACAAAGATGTCTGCATTTTCATTTCCAACCTCTGCATGAACCTGTTAAACTGAAGATGGAATCTGTGATCCTGTAGCCACCTGTTCTTCTACCCAGAAGCTCTGGAATATTTCCTCCTTTACAAGAGATGAATTAAAGCACATTTCATCTTCTTAACAAAGGATATTTGAACAAGCAATTAAGTTAGACTAAATTTTTTTTTCCCAAGGGTAAAGCAAATCATGAGTGCTTCAGGATGTACTGCTTAGTTTCCTAGAAAATTAACACCCCTCTTTAACAGCTCTGTATACTAAAATCTTGAGCTGTACTTTTCACATCACTTGCCTTAATGCCCACAGAAATTACTTTTAGTACCTAACTCATTACTTTATGCTGAGAAGCAGCTCTTGCAGTAAATAGAAACAACAGCTACATAATAACACAGCACAGCCTTGGGACAGGTTGGGTATTTTCTCACTGCTTTCTTGTAATCCTGTTTGGCTCTCTCTTCTTGCAGTGGCAGATGGCAGAGAACAACACAGCTACTTGGTGCAAGTTGGCACATGTGCAGTTACACACATCACTGAGAGCTCTCTCATCCCTGTGATTCAGCTTTTCTTATCATTGATCAAGGAAGCAGGATTTTAGCAGGGCTAGTATCTGACAGGCTGTGTGGTCATTCTCAGTGGGAAGAAGCCGTGAATTGGGGCATTTCATTACAGAAAAGCATCCTGCAGAACAGCCTTCTTGTACACTGGGGAGTGAACTCCATGGTCAGCCTCATTCTTTCCTAATACCATTATTCTAGGATGTGCATAAAGAAAAAAAAAAAAAAAAAAAAAACACAAGAAGCAACCTGTTTTGCTAGAAAAAGCACCAAGGTAAAATTAGACATGTTTGAAATCTGCAGAAACAAGAAGGCAGAGGGATCTGGTCCTTCCTATTTATTCTAATGCCCCAAATTGAAGTGGTTCAGGTAAAGTTCCTTGAACAAAATAAATTATAGACAGCACGTATCATGCATGTAGATGCTTGCAGAATCATTCTAATTGCTTAGTTTTAAACTATTTTAGAGAAACAGCTTTAAAACCCACAAACTACTATTACCATCCATTCTAATTGCAATCTATTAAAAGGGCATTATGGCAACAACCTGTAAAACGTCAGACTCAAATTAAGTGATTTGAAAAATCACCCAAAATTTTTGGTGATTTTTGTATGAAATTTTGAGGGGCTTATTGAACCCTGATATGAACTTGCTTAACAGTAATGATGCTGCAGGAGCAAGTATATTGCTTCTGTACTCTGTGTGACAGTTTCCACTGAGATGAAACAAACACAAGACAAAAAATTATTCATAGAAAAGCTGGGTATGTTCTACACATTCCACCACAGTTGTGCTAAAAATATCAACAGAAATTGCCAAAGTTACTATGAAACAGTAATACTGAAGCAACATCATTACACTACTGAGATGACCTACAGCTGGTCACACTTGACAGCAAGGATTCTCTCCAGCTTTTGAACGGTATGGCCCACATCAGGACTATCTCACTTACTTTGCCTCTATTTAGCTCTCTGAGCTTTCTAAAATCTGCAACACATTTATAATTTATGTGTGAGGTGAACGGGCCATGGCTTTGGCAAGGGAGAACAAGATCAAGAAATGTATCTCATTTAAGCACTGAACTGATTCACACACTGAGGCAAAGGCAGCCCTACCAAAAATTGTCATTAGGATCTTGGAATGTGTAAGTCTAGGCATTAGCAGCAGTGTGAATTTTTGTTTTAAAAGAAACTGCAAGTCAACCCTCCAAGCTTTAATTTGATCACTAAAGACATCATTTTTTAGGGACTTCTCTTTCCTTTAGGCATGGCTGTAGGATGCAGGTGATGTCATCAGCAGAGCACTTCAGACCAGACAAGTGGGTAGTTCTGAGGTTTTATGCACCAGGGTCTGCTGTAATGAACTGACATGTCCATTGTATGATACTGAATGAGCTGATGGTGATGCTGGGTATCCTGGTGACACTGAGGCTTTCTTAGACAACTCCTCCCTATAAGAAACAAATCTCTGGGTAATGATAAGTGGGACAAAGCCAATCATCCAAAGTCAGGACCAAGGAGGCTTGGGAGACAATTCACTTGGTATAGATAAGTGTACTGTAGCAAGGAACTTATCTTTTGCTTTTATGTGGTACATTCTCCTGAGTATCTGGGTAACACAGATTCATTTGTCTAATAAACTTTAGTTAAGACACATGTACTGTACTAGATAGCCTTCACTAGAAGATACAAAAGTTATAAATTAGAGTATAAATAAAAAGGGATAGCTATAGATACAGACATCTAAAAGCTATAAATTTGGAACTGGTATCGCCTAATACCACATTACCATATGCCAGATAGGAAGTTCCAGATAGGAAAAGCTTTTTTCAACAAGTTCTGATCACATAAATGCATTCAAGATCTTTAGATATGGAATGAGGATGGACCTCAAAAGAACCATTTGGCAGGTGTATGCTCTCCTTTGAAGGAAAGTTTTCAAGAGACAGAGCAGGAAAGCATGGGTCATGTCTGCCCCATAATTATCAGTTTGATATAACAGAATACACTTTCAAAGCTACAAGAAATGACATTCCCTAGCCACTCCAGTCACTGAACAATGGGCATCATGTCATCACTGAAAGCCACCTTCTTTATATCACTTGCCATATTTGCAGATTAGTATCTGTAAATATAACTAGGTGCCCCATAAAATTTGTTATCGAATCTCAAATTGAGCATGCATATTAGGATGGAAAATAATTTTCTGAAAGGTCTTGCAAGCCCTGTACACTCAGGTTCACACTTCCACAAAATTTTCAGTTAAAACTACTTTTATATATTCTTGTAAGATTTTATGCATCTATTCCTTCCAGTACTGGGAAATTGATTCATTTAAAGTCTATTAACTAAGCAAAATGGTGCACTAACTTTGTCTAGCTTCTTGACTGACCACCTGATTAATTCCAAGTCTGCAAAATTCAAAGAAGTAATGGCTTAACACCTTTTTTTTCAAACAGTCATTGGGTAATTTCCTGTCTAAAATTGTTGAGCCTGTGCAGATAACAGCTTCAGATTCATAAATTTATCACACACAGTCATGTATCTGCTGAAATAACTGGTTCTCTTTTTCATTCATTTCCTAGGCAGTCACTCAAATCATAACTGTTGACACTGCTTAGCTGGCAGATCTTTATCCAAGCAACATTTTTTAAGCTCATTCTTAAAATAACCTCAACTTGAGATTACCTTTTTGCAAGCACAGTTGTATTTAGGAGCACAAATAAATGCTTCTCTATCTGCCAACAACAAAAATTTGTCCTAAATTACCATCCTGTAGCCCAAGTCCTACCTCAAAGGTACAGATCAGAAGCATCACCTAAAACCGAGCTGAAAAATTATTACATTGTGTAGCAGTCAGCACAGACCAATCCACAGCAGTATAAAAAACCTTTTCCCCTCCAGTTCCAGGATTATCAAACTACATGAGGCAAGAACCACTTAGCACTGGAGATGGTTTTATCTACTATAAGAAAATCAGAAATTTTTAATATCAGTCAAACACCTTGTACACTAACTGCCCATATGAGCATAAAGTGTGGGGCTGATGAACTAACTAAAATCTGATACTGTGGGCTTTGATTTTCAGCAGTCTAAGCTTGCCTTCATAAAATTTAGCTAAATACACAATTTATGTGCACAACTTTTTCACACATTTACATGCATCAAGACTTTGAAAAGGAAAAGTAAAGCATAAACCACAGCAGGCTGTCTTCTGCCTCAAGACACTGCATCAAATTATCAGCAGAGCACATCCTAAAGCCTTAACAACTTAATTTTTCTTAGGCACATGCTTGGTCCCCTACAAAAGATTTTATTAGCTACTTCAAAACATTGCAATATTTTTTCTGTATCTAAGTTATTCTGATGGTTTCAGTTGGGATAAAGTTAATTTTCTTTCCAGTAGCAGGTACAGTGCTATGTTTTGGATTTAGTAAGAGAATGATGCTGTTAACACATTGATGTTTTGGTAGTTTACAATTAGTGATTATTCTGAGACAAGGACTTCTCAGTTTCCCATGCTCTGCCAGTGAGGAGGTGCACCAGAAGCTGGCAGGAAGAACTGACAGGACAGTTAGCTATGGGGTATTCCAGACACAGAAATCATAAACTGCTCTCAGTTGTGTGGGTGCTGCTGGTCACTGCTTAGGGACTGGGCAGGCATTGCTCAGCACATGGTGAGCACATTTACTATCTATCACTTGTGGCTTGTTGGGGGATGGAGGAGGAATAGAGGGAGGGGGTCCTCTCTCCATTTTTATTTTGACAACTAAGTTCAACAGAAGTAGAATAGTAACTAACTGCATCTACAGAGATAAGATTCCACTCCAAATATCTAAATCCAGACATCTCTCATTATCATCAATGGTGGTCAATGGAATCAGAGGAGCCTCGGGAGCAATTCCATTTGCTCTGGAGGCTCATTAAATAAATCATTCTCTAGACACTATTGACTATATAGGCTAGATTTCTATTGGTCATAATGGCAGTTTATAACCCAAGAGAATGTATACTTAGGAGAAAAGAAATTTAGTACATCTGTATCAAAACTGAGAGAAATCCATACTTACATGTATACCACAGCACCATGTATTACAGATTTACAGAGAAGAGGGATGGAGACTGGCCAGGGACCCAAAGTCCAAAAACTAATTTCCTACTGCTAGTTCAAGCCCTATCAATTCCCTAAACAAGAATGCTCTCATATGATGTTCTATAATTTTATTTGAATTTTACCCTAAGCCTCAGGTTTTCAAACATGGTAACATCACTGAAAAACTGAAAAATATTCCTTCAACCAAAGTGACACAGTTATCAAAATTTGATACAACTGTGACAAAACTATCTTTTACTGAGATGTGGTTAAACCTTTTGGATCAGTGACAGAACAAAAGGATACCAAGTCCCAATCACGTTTCAAGATGTCAGCAAATCCTCAGTATGAGTGCAAATTTTAAAAAAATTGATTTGTTTTCTAGATGAATTGATCATTGGAAAAAAAAAATCAAATCATTCTTAAAATAAAATTACAAGGAGACTGAGTAATGAATAAATTTCCTCAGGCTGATAAGTATTCCTTTTGTCTACTCTAGACACATATACAATTAGCTTTTTTGAGGCAGTCATAAAAAAAGACAAAAGCAAGGCAATGAAACACAAAACAATACATGGACAGTTAATGTTTATTAACCCTCTTGAACATAGAGTAAACCAGATATTAGAGCTGTCCTAACAGCATGGTTTGGCTCAAGATCACCGACATTCTCTCTCTACAAACTCTGCTGTAAAACCAGATTTTTTTATTTTCTAACAGGACAATAAAAAACAAAATCACATTATAAGATAATGATCAAACAGAAGTGCAGAAAACCAGATACCAGCCCTTGCTGTCACAATAAAGAGAACTGCTTACATACAAAGAGCACTTTATATTCTATCTTATGCTAAGTGCACTATAATCAAGACATATTTCAACTCTAGACTGCAATTACAACAAGAGCCTTTCTGCACTCAACAAAAGAAAGCTTATTTCAAAAATACACAAGACTATTTTCTATCCTTTTAGGTTTTCTCTGACTAAAAGATTACTTGACTGCAGAGAAAACAGGAACAGAAGAATAAAGAAGCTCCACTACCAGACTGCTCTGAACTCTGAACTGTCTCAGAAGTAACGCACATCTCATTTTCAGTGCCTGCTGTAAACTTCTAAAAACAGGGAAATAACTGTGGTAGCAAAGTACAAGAAGGAGCCCAACTATTGTAATTGATTTTTTTTTTTAAGTTTGTTAGAATTCACTTGCATTGCCCCAGTTCTCATGACCCAAATTCAAATCCATTAAGTACATGAAATAAAAAAGACCAAAATAAATTGGAATTTAACCAGCAAAACTTGCCATAAAGACCACATGTTTCCACTCCTACATGTACAGCAGGAGACAAAAAGAAAAACCAGGAATCAGAAAACAAACAAACAAAAAAATCCAAAACCCAAAAAAACCCACAAAACCCCCCCATATAAAGGACATTTTGTCTTTCTTCTTTGTAAGTGGACTTGAGAGGGGATGCAAGGAGATGTAAAAGCCTAGCCTATGGAATTCAGTTTCACAACTAAATGGCATTGTACATTTCATACAAAATTAGAATCCAACCTTCTTTCAAGAAGTAGTAACATCTCTGATGTTGAAATACTTGAGCCCTATCATAATTTCCCTTTCCTAAATCAGTATATTAAATTTTCAAAACATAAATTGCACATAGAACAAATAATGTATGAAGATCTGTTCTGTCTTTATTCATGAGATCCAGCAGATTTCAAAGACATGAGGCAGAATGTTAAATCAATTCTGAAAGCAAAAGTACATTTTTATTTACATCATGCCTATTGTGATATATCAGCAGTGTGCACTTTTGATACAATATGCTGCTTTTCTGCATGACTGAATATGAAACACAGCCATGATTTATTGGCTGAGTACAGACTGAATATGACAGCTATATGATGTTACAGCAATTACATGGACATTATCAAAAAACGTATTCAGAATCCTGGGTTTTATTTTTGAAAACAGTTTATACAATTGCAGGATATCTGAATTTTTGATAAAATTATTTTAAAGCATTATTTCAACTGAGAGTATCAAGATTTAAAAAATTTCTATCAAAACTCTTCTGTTCAAAAAGCACAGGAACAAAACTGGAAGACACCTGCTGTGTCATTCAGCTTGTCCTGGAAGGTAGTAAAAATATGTGGATGAAAAGATTTGCATCTCAAAAACCACTAACCCCTGTCTCAGAACTTGGGGTAAATAGCCAAAGAACTTAAATAGATTACCAGTGGTGTGTGAAGCAATGTGCAGCAGGCATTTTTCAGCAGATGGTTGGAGCTGTATGGTTAAGAAGATATTCAAAAGAGTCTGCTAAAAGCTCTATATTTAGTGACACTCAGATACTTCACCACCCCTAAACATAGAAATTTATCAGCCACACAGGCAAATCCATCTATTATTTTTCTTAAAATGTCATGGAATGACTTTCTTGCTGCTGCTGCAAGGGCCAATAAAACAGAAACCTCATCTGACAAGTACAGTCCATCAACACTGATGATGAAGTGCAAGGACTGGCAAGTGATTCAAAACTACAAAAGGAATCTTCGAAAAAGAAAGGTCTGGCTTCCCCAGTCATTTTTATACATGCAGTTCTAACAAGACACTACATCAAGGAATACCTACAGCAATGTGTGTTGCTGAGAATAAAACAAGTCATGAGAGAGCAGATTCTGATCTAAATTAGTTTTAGTACAGGAAAGATAATTATTGCTTTCACTCTCTTCACTGCAAGAACCTTATCACCAACCAGCTCATACATTAGATTATTAAACGCAGATTTCTGTGCTGAATATGTAAGAACAAAAAGTGATCCTATTTCTTTTTCTGGTAGCTAGCACAGTTAAACATCACTAAAACTATGCCAGCACTGTTAATGTCCTGGAAGAGATATTATAGCTAGAGCTCTTCTCTACCCCTAAGACATGCCATTTTGGGCTGAAAGACTGCCCAAAATCTCCTTTTTTAACGTAATTCAGAAGATGAAAACTGAAAATCACACATTTTTAACACGTAAAAAAAATACTGAACAAAGTAAAGCACTTTAAAGTGTATAATCACAGCCAAACGTCAGCATTCGTTCAGAGTTACCACAAAGACCGCAGAGTTCCAGTTTCAACTAGAATAATTGGGAAAACTGAAAAGGAGATTGAGTTTGGAGTGAAAGAGCACACATTTTTAATATCATTTACTACTGTGATCCCTCAAGTATTTATATGCACATTATAGCCTTTTTGTATATTATAGTCTAATACTCTTCAATATTTTCTAGCACCTCATCTTCAGTTGGGATTCATTGGAATAACACCAATGAAACAAAAATATGGTGAAAAATAATGGGTCTATACCAGATCCATTTCATTTAAGAAATAGTGCTTTAAGACTTTGAATCTATTATGCAAAATCTAGTGGTTTTTAATTAGAAGTTTCTGTAACAAAAATACTCTTATGAAAAACAGTTACAAAATGGAAGTGAAACAGATTTTTGTCAATATTCCTAAGCTTAGATAACTGTAAAACACTGATATGCTGGTTTTTAGCTTGAGAAAGGAAAGTTTCAGGGGAAAACACAGAAATATGATTGAGTTTAATCTGCATCTACATTCGCTACAGGGCACAACTGAAACATAATTATGTCCCAAAGACATTTCTTCCTTAGCATCCTTAATGTCACTGATAAACCTGTAAGCACCCTGGGTTTAAAAGGTTAGGCAATACTGTTTAAAATAAATTCTTACAAGTAAAAGGTAAAAAAGGGTTTTGCTTTGTTTTTATTCCTTCCAGTGCTCAGAACTTCCAGTGTGTCAGTCCAAATACAAATTATATGCAAACTGAAAGAAAACAGTATCAAGTGAAGTTACAGATTATTCCCCTGCCAAAAGGAACTAGTGCAGCATCAACCCTTGGAAGGGGTGTGCATGTCTATTTATGGTTACATAAAGTTGTAAGTTAACAGTACCTTTACAGTGTTGATTACATATATACTATGCACACATATATTACATTTCTGCATATGGGCAGAAATGGTGAAAAGAAATTACTTTCATCTTAATTTCCTGAAGTAACTGGAACATGTACATCTAAATTTTCATCATCTGACTTTTTATGTGTCAACTGAAATTATCATGTGCTCTAATTTGTCTAATTTGGAACCAAAAGTAAAACAAACTATAAGAGAAAGCCACATAAGAAGTCTGTATTTTTTTTTTGTTTACTAAAGAGGTTAGAGCAGCAATACCTACAAACATATTTGTGTGATAACTGTGAACAATATAGATGTTACTGGTAAATCTGTTTGCAGCAAAGTCAGAATTTTTATCCATCAGGAAAGCAGAAATTGTTATCAACGGCTTTGTAAAGCTTGCACTATTAATCACATCAGGCAGCAATATCCACAAATGCAACACGGCATGTTATTTTAATGACAGCAATTCCATACCATTATTTATATCTAAGTCCTAATAAAAATCATTATCTGATGCAAACAACTTTAAACAATTTTGATTTGATCTCACAGCTTAATTAAACAGGAAAAAAACAGCTATCTCTAGCTCTGATTAGATGAGCTAATTTTCTTCAGGCTTTCCAGAATCTCTGTGTACACAAGACTAAACACAAGTAACACTGACAACGCTAACAGGGACTTCCCTCTAGCCATGGTTATATCTTTACAGGCATTGCTAATCATCTCTACTTCTGATACAGCAAGGAAGGAATCTTGTCCCAGATCCTCCCTATGATCTGGCAGAACTTAACAGGACTCTGCAAGAATTTATTGAAGTATGATCACAAAAACACAGAATCGTTTATGTTAGAAAAGACCTTCAAGATTGAGTCCAACCATAAATTTAACACTGCCAAATCCAACACTAAGCCAAGTCCCTAGGCATTCTCCTTCTTGGAATACAATCAAATACAACCCCTGTGAGCCTGCTTTCTCAGTCCTCTCACTTCCAGAATCCATTACTGATCTCCATCCTACTGCTGTAGTCACACACAACAAATTGACAAAAGCAAACCATGCAGACCAGTGTGGCAGTAATCCACCAACAGGACTCCGACGAGCTTTCAAAATTCTGAAGCACTCCACAAGCAAAGGGAACAGAATGCTAGCAAGCATAAGCAAATGTACCCAGGACACACAGGACATGAAGGAAACACAGGACAAATTCCCACCTATAAAACACAACTTTAGATAATAATATATGACAGCAAGAATCTTGCACAGACAACACACATACTGTGATAGCTATAAAGCAAAAAAAAACCCCCATTTTAATGGCAATTGAAGCTTACTTTCATTCAGCTAAAGAAGGATATTATGATTTTATGATTCTATGATTCTAAACTCAGTGGCCAGATGACAGAGGTTTTCCAAGAAAATCCTGCTTGTCAGGCTCAGCTCTAACTATTCATATGGAACCAAATGGTGAAGAACCAAAGCTGCCCACAACATAAGTCCTCAGGATTTCAGTTATTTTAGTCTTATTCCTCACTGCTAATTAGCAAACTACCATAGCCAAAGGAAAATAAAACAAAATCTTTTTCCAAATACAACCAACAAGAATACTACTAATTCAGCCTGACTTTAATGTAACACCAGTAATCCATGTATTTATGCTTGAAGTCATGCTTTTAATTCTCATGGCTGGTTGTATAAATTTTTACTATAAAACAAATTCACTCAAAACACCTCTCCTGCACATTGCTTATTAAAATACAAAAGGGACTCCAGAGCCCTCTCTTCAGCCAGGATCAAGGTAGCTCAACGATCTCAGCAGCCATCCATCTCCATGGGAATATCACCTACAAAACCAGTTATGTCCCATTTGAACAACACACCTCTTCTCCTCCAGGCTGCAATTTGTATGCAAACAAAACCACTAAGAAAGTTATATGAAAGGAGTAGATCTCCTGATGTTTGATTCACTGATATTAAGCTGATTTCTGGAAACCAACATGAATAATTTTTTATCTTAGCGTTCAGTGTAATCACTGTCTCAGAGGCTGTTGAATTCCTATCAACCATCTCAAAATATAACTCAACATCTTGGTTGAGTCACTTTGCAGTTAAGCACAAATACTCTGATTTCATAGACTTGCCTTTCTTTTTTTTATCTGACTCTTTTCTTTAGCCTTTGGGGTTAAAATTCAAACTAAATATTAATTTTTAGTTCAAGCCTACATGCCTAGTATGTAGGCTTTGGACCATCTACTTACTGTCTTGAGACCCCTAACAACTGCACATTATTATATTTTTCTTTGAACTTGCATTGAAATAAAAGATTTAATGTAAATTAAACAGTATGCTTGGAAATAAAAATGAGTCATGCGAATGAAAAATGCATTTTCATGTTTCTTCTGACAATTAAATCACTTTAAGCCTGTCATTAAAGAAATTTCAAGAGCTAACTTTGTAGAACACAAAACAAATTTTGAAACATACTGTTTGAAACATACAGTTATACTACATAAGTATAGCCATTCAACATATAATAATGTTATGAATGGAATGCAATTTTGCCAAAACATCATAAAAAAATATTCACTCAAAATCTTTAAAATTCACTTGTTCTATTTCACTACAACTGGAGCATGAAATCGTAAATTCCAAATAATCAAAGACAAATACAGAAGTGGTTCTACTCAAGCTAATTTTTACAGTTATTGGTGGAAACAAAAAAGACTTTGTGATTTTATGGTAAGTTTAACACAAAACCACAATTTAATCAATAATGTGAATATCTAGGCCCCTGCTAACCAATGAAAGCAACAACAACATTCTTTACTACACTAACACTTTGTTACCATGACATAGTCCTTCACTGCAGAATTCAGGAAATAAGATTTTACTGCTAATATATGCTGCACTTTTATTACAATTTTGTTTTATATGTCCTAGAAGAGAAAACAACACCTTCTTCAAATTCTATTTCAGTCTTTATACATCTCAGGAGAATTCAAGCCTAGCCACCTATTTACATTACAGTACTATCGATGTACAATTTTTTTAAAATGGGGTTTTAATCCATATGGAGGCATTTCAATTTTATCTTTATCTCTTATATGTTAAATATTGTGGCTTGCTGTCCAAAATGTCATTCTAGCCTGCAGTTTTTTAAAGTTTAAATAATTTAAGAATAAAAATAGCAGATAACATTCAACTAGAGAATTATAGTTAAAAATATTTAAGAATAAAGATCCTTTTCTGGCTTATGAATCAAAACTTTCCTAAGATAATAGCCAGCAATACCCAATATAAAGAAGGCAAGTAAGAAAAAAAAAATATAAGAGCAAAACAACCCACAAATCTCTAAGAAATGAGAAAGTAAAATACCAAACCCAAACATAACCAACTGACTGATAGAGAAAATATTCCTGAGGATTTGAGCAGGTGGAAGTTGTTTTAAAGAACCACCATATCATCCAAACATTATAAATTGCACTGGGGATAGTTGTATGTGCTTAAAAGTACTGACCTGAAGATTGCCAAGTGCCTACTTCTACTTTCATTTAAATACAAGGGGCTTTTTAAATAATTATATAGACTTACAACACATTAGAGCATAAACACCTCTAATTTACATCTATACATTGTATTGGTTTATTCCATACTATCTTGTCTCCCTCTAGTGGCTGACTCTCACAAACACGGGCTTCTACTGCAGAATCACGGGGTAATTCAGGCTGGACAGGACATCAGGAGGTCCCTGGTCCACGCTCCCCCTCAAGGAATTTCGGGTTGGCCTTGGTGGAAACATTCATCACCAGCTCTTTGCAATCAAGGTAAAGGCTCACTCTCAAATCCAGACTTGAGAACCTCCTAAGATCATTTGGAAAAGAAATCAAAGAGGCAGGAAAAAAGTCACTGGAACTATCATTTGGGATGTATCGTCATCCCAAAGTTTCATTGTTTTTTAACAGAGTAGGAGACACATTTCTTTGCATATTGATGCAGTATATGGCTGTCACATTATCTGTCCTCAGCTTCAAACATGACCACCATGCGTGGAAGAAACATGTAAAATACATCATTGATCAACTCAAGTTCAAAAGCTTCATTGTGAAGGGTGTGCTTCTTCACCAATAACAGACCCTGAGCAAGGCTGAATTTGAGTGAACTTCCCTATTCCTTCTTCCAGCAAAGCATCTGTCATGAGGACCTTCACCAGCAAGAAGGGATGAAGAGGCACACCTCAGACAACCAGAAAATAACCTGCTCCTTGACATTTGCAATCAACTGCAACAGAAAACAACATGCCCCAAGAAACTACAGTAAATTAATCTAGAAGACTGAATCAGGATGAATAAGAGGCTTTGCCAGCCTGAGTGCCACCACATCTCTAAAGAAAGAGTCCTAGAACACAGGGGCTAAAGAGCTGTAAGAAGTCACAACAACAAGAAAGCTGTTCTGTCACCAAGGATAGTTTTGTAAATATAGTATTACTCCAGTTTTGGAGATTTACTGAATAAATAAACCCCCACGCTCTGACACTCTGGCACAATTTTAAGATGCACTTCAGTAGCTTATGCAACAATAATTAAAACTAGTGCAGTATCAAACTGCAGCACCCAAGGAATTACTTTTCAACACAGGAGTGTATAACCAGCAACTGTTACTTCTGCACAAAGAGGTAAAAAAAAAAAATCAAGCACTAGAAGATGGCATTTTGTACCACCATACACCAATAACTGCTAAGAAAAAATAATATTTATCACAAGTATACGTAGCAATGGGAAGCAAAAAGTGAGGAGCAGCCTTAAAGCCTTCCATCTGTATAAAAATCTCAGATCCAGGTTATTAACTAAAGAAGTAACTGAATAACACCTTAAAGAAACTGATGCTGCATTCCCTCTTTCCTTTGTTTGAAATACTGAATTATCTTTCAACTCCTCCTTTTCACACTCACAGGTTAATCATACAAAAATATCTGAAAACAGTAACAAACTCCACTAGAATGATATCTGTTAGAGGATTTCATTTTCAACAATGAAAGCATTTTTACATCTGCACTCTAATTGTTTAATTTGTCTTGTCATCTTACTACCTTTGTGTATTTTTAAATCACACTGGAGTTACATCCCCCCACCATTTTTTTGGTGGTTTTTTTTTTTGGACAAGGTCAGGAGTTACTTTTTAAGCAAGAATAGTGAAAGAATCTATGAGAATTGATAGCTGTTTACAGTAAGATTTCAATTTATAGGAAAAAACCCCAGCCTTAAAATAACACTGAAGTTATGAATCCAATTGGCACAACCATTCATTCAGAAGTAATGCATCTACTCCTGTTTGGCAGTCGATCCTTTCATCTGAAAAACAACAATTTACCATTTAGGCACTCTTAACCTGGCAATTTGCAGAGTAATTTTAATTGCAGTGCCTAAATTAGAAATGTTTTATTTTGCATTCTGCATTTGTCCCTCTTGTGAACATGCCGATACATGACCATTCCCTCCCCCATTCCACCAAAAGAGCATCTCTACCTTCTTTCCTTGCAGGTGTTACTTGATTTTTTTTTTCCCCTACTGACTACCTGATTTCACACTTCATTCATACTTCATGGATTCCTCTCTAAAGGTAAAATATAATTTCTTAAAAGCTTTTTTACAGTGTTTTTATCAATGAGGCCTGAGGTATGCCTGAATCAGTGATTCAGAGCACAGGAGGAGTTCTTTTTGGTGCAAATTGTCCATATGCCTATGCTCAGCCTGGAGACCATGCTTAGCCAGTTCACTGCTAATGTGCTCATGGTAACTTCCTTCCTGCTGAAGACTGAAGGTGTGTGACAAGAATTCTTAGGATTGAAAATTGCCATAGATGTTGTAGCTATTAAAGACAAAAATGAACAAACAATTTTGAAATCATAACCATTTCCAGCAAATTGAACACTCCCTCTATGCAATATAAGACTCAATAGGTAATACATCATTAACCTTAATCTTTACAAAGTATCATGCATATATCTTCACAATGCTCCAGTAAAATGAAACTGTGTAATTAATTATGTCCACTCTACACGAAAGGAACGAGGCCACGAATGCCAGAAAAGAAAAATGTCAAAAGAAGAAAACAGCATAAAGAATTGTACTAATCTTCCTTTTTTCAGAACATTAAACATTGTATGACCCTACTGTGAAAAATGACAGGCCACCAACCTCAGTTAGTGAATGAAAAATTAGTTTTGTCTTTTATTCGAGACTGAAGCTGGTTATCCAGAACTTGAAAACGACCAAAATTACATGGAAAAGCAGCTTGCTTGTGAAAAATGTAGTGACCAAACTCCTTGTTTGATTCACAATGTGCTTTCTAACTCTTGAAGCTAAACACAGGATCATAAAACTTCATTTATTTCTAGGGCCTATCAACAGAGATACTATAATAGAAAGTCATAACCCTGTGACTGAAAACAGGATCCATGCATGTCTTCATACACGTGCATGTACATATCTGGCCAAAGAACAAGTAGGTGGAATCAGATGTGTTCTCCCAATATTTTCTAAAAACAGAAATAACTAATGTGATACTATTTTGTCATTTCTAATAGTTTGTTTTCATTCTTGCAGTTCTTTTACACACAGGATATGTCAACTGAAAATTCTGGATTTTCCTGAATTCAGGTAGTGTTGTGGGTTGATCCTGGCTGGATGTCAGGTGCCCACTCCCCTCCTCAGGTGGACAGGGGAGAGAAAATATAATCAAGGACTCAAGTACACAGAGGGATCACTCATCAGTTACTGCCACAGGCAAAACAGACTTCACATGGGAAAAGTAATTTATTACCAATCAAATCAGAGGAGGGAAATGAGAAATCAAAACAAATCTTAAAACACCTTCCCCTCATCCCTCCTGTTGGCCAGGTTTTACTTTACTCCTGATTCTTCTACCTCCTCCCACAGGTGGTGCAGGCTGACAGGAAATTCAGGGAGTTCACACATTTCTGCCATTCCTTTCTTCTTGGGGGAGGACTCCTTACACTCTTCCCCTGCTCCAGAGTGGGGTCCCCCCCACAGGAAACAGTCCTCCATCAACTTCTCCCATGTTGAATCTTCCCATATCTGCAGCTGTTCACAAACTGCTCGAGCACAGTCCCTTCCTTGGTGTGCAGTCCTTCAGGAGCAGCCTGCTGCAGTGTGAGTCCCTATGGGGCCACAAAGCCTGCCAGCAAACCTGCTCCAGAGTGGGCTCCTCTCTCCATGGGGCCACAAGTCCTGCCAGGAGCCTGTTCCAGCATGGGCTTCCTACTGGGTCACAGCCTGCTCCAGGCATCCTTCTGCTCTGGCATGAGGTCCTCCATGGGCTGCAGGTGGATCTCTTTTCCACCTTGATCATTCATGGGCTGCAGGGGCACAGCTGCCTCACCATGGGCTGCACCACGAGCTGCCGGGGAATCTCAGTTCTGGCATCTGGTGCACCTCCTCCTCCTTCTTCTTTTGCACTGACCTTGGTGTCTGCAGAGCTGCTCCTCTCACATGTTCTCCCCTCTCCTCTCACTGGCTGAAGCTGTTATTGTGCAGGGTATTTTTAGCCCCTTTTCTCAAATATGCTATCCCAGAGGTACTACCCACCACAGCTGATGGGCTCAGCCCTGGCCACAGGGCTCCCTCTTGGAGCCAGTTGGCTTTAGTTCTGTCAGACAACAGGGGAAGCTTCTGGCAGCTTCTCACATAACCTAACCCTGCAGCCCCATGCACTACCAAAACCTGACCACATAAACCCAATATAACTAGGAATTAATTGGCATTCCACTGCAAGATTTACTGCCACTCTTCTGAGATGGTCTTGAGACCTTTGTAAAAAAATGCATTCTGAAGGTTTTTTAACAAACTACCCATCTCCTCTAAAATCAAATTATAATTAAGGAGCTAGATAAACAGAGGTTTAGATACTCATTCAAATCATACCTTTAAATCCCTTTCTCCTTCCCAAAAAATTTGCAGACAAGCTGATCTGTCTTCTGGGTCTTGAAAGAGGCATACGTACCATAACTCATTTTAGCCGACCTTATTTTTTGCCCTCTATCTTCTATAAATAGCATGGCCCAGAGAACATAAGGTAAGGAAAGATTGTCTACCAAGCACTCCAAAAATACTTCAAGGTACTCTGGAAGGCTGAGATCTCACAATATTAAATGCAAAGTATCATACTCCACACAAAACAGATAAAGTCTGAAACTCTGCTCTAACACATACCACAGGCCAGGCAGAGAAGAATGAGGAAGGATGCCTGCTTCATGGTACCTGAATTGTTCAAGATAAGGAGCAGTCCACAATCCTCCAAAAATTAAACATTACATCTTCTTCACCCACAATACTCCCAAAAATATTGGCAAGAGTGAGATCAACGAATAATATGCCAGTAATACCTCCCATTGTACTGAATAGTATTTTCTCACTATTTTCTTGAACATATTCTTCTGTCCCCATTTTCTTTTTCATTCTCCAACTGTAGATTTGCTAAGGCAAGACTACTTCATACAGAGCTGTCCAACTATTATTTTTTTTAATAAACAACAAAAAAGTCTAACCTTGTCTTTCAGACAGTACTGGGTTTGGTCACTGATCTGCTTGGTGAATTAATTTAGTTACATAGTACCTGTGCTTCATAAAGGACACTGGCTTCCTAGTAATTTACTGGTAAGGTTTTTATAGTCCACACTTATAAAAGCCTCTTTATGGCTTGCCTTTTTTAGCCACAGTTCAGGTCAATACCCAACAAAATGACTAAAACTATAAGCAAAGAGAACAAAAAAAAAAAAAACAAAAAAAAAAAAAAAAAAACACAAAAAAAAAAAAAAACCCCAACCCTCCCACCTTTAAAAAGGTGTACCTTTTCTACTTCAAAAAGCATCTATTCAAACATTAACTACATCCCCACATTTCCATTTTGTTCACTTACCTTATCTGCATCCACTTTTCCTCTGATAAATTCTTTCTTCCAGAATTCCAGTGCCTGCTCCAGAGTCAGGCCGATGCCCTTCAGGAAGAGCCCGTACTGCATCCGGCCTCCGTGCCGGAGGTGGTGGCTCTCACGGAGGGCTCTGTGCAGCTGCCGCATGCACAGGGGGAATGACTTCACAGACAGCTGACAAGAGAGGAATTTCTGTTTAAGGCACACTGATCATTTAATTTGTAGGACATGTGTTTACTGCGATTATTAATTAGCTCCATTTGAAAATGCCAATGGCTGGAAGAAAAAGATAGGCACGTACAGAGAGCCTTGGGACTGAATTCATAACACAAGTGAGTCCATAAATTATCCAATTCAACAACCATCTCAAGAACAAAATCCAGAGGAAAGAGCTGGTACTGTCAGACTGTCTCCAACTACAAAGTTACACAGGTTTAATTGCTGTCAGGAAAAATATACCCACACTTGCATTACAATATTTCTTGACTCTGCTTTTTTTTAGCATCTAGAATGGCAAAATGACCTTTTATAGAGTTTTGGGGTTGGGGAAGGGGAGGGGATTTTAATTCACTGCCAGAGAAACGCTATCATGGTTAAGATAAATGCTGAAAACACACAGTTCCTAAAATTCAGATGAAGGAGTTATAATATCTCTTGTAATTCTGCACAATTTATGCATGGTGTTTTACATCCCATGTTTTACTTCCATTTTATTTGCTTCCTTGTTTTCAAAACCCTGCATGTAAGTCAAAAATCAGCATTGGAAAGACTAATACTGCAACACAGTAATCATAAACTTCATGGTTTGCAAGACTGTTAAATAAGAAAATTTTGTTGTATTCTGCTTATAATTATGTTAAGTATTTGTGAAAGTACACAAAATTGAACAGCAAATTAAGCATTTCACTGCAACTGCACTCTGAGTCTGAATCCTGATTAGATGCATTTTCAGCTAATTCTGCTCTGTCATGATCTTCAACGCAATTTCATTCAACAGTTACAAAGCAAACATGAATAAAAAGAAGATAAAAACTTTATATTTAGATTGTACATAGAGTACTTGAATTTAAAAAGTTATATTTCAATATCCTATATGACTCCAGAAACACAACTTACAGCATCAATTTGCTCTAGAGAAATTTTTCCAGCGTTCTTTTGGACGCTGTAATCTGGGCCAACATAAGAATGGCTGAAAAAGAGAACAAACAGTATGGCATGATTTAAAGCAGCTCCAAAATATTTTTAAGCTTAAAAATTCTGAAAGAAAATAATTTATCAATTATAGGCTGTGAATATCTCATATTAGGCAAAAACTAGAAACCAAGTAATTTGGGCCCATAAAGCATTAGAGCTTTATGAGTCATAAAATAATGTCATAAAACATTAAAGAAAACATAGCAAAGAAACCTTCTTTCCCTTCATCTGAAAGGAGAAGTGAGGGATCATATAGGGTTTAGATTAGAGAGACCACTGAAGATCATCTAGTCCAACCCCTGCTCAAAATGGTGTTTGCTACAGCAGGTTGCTTAGGATCTCATAAAGCTGGGGTTTGAGCATATCCAAGGACTTTTAACCTTCTGAGCAGCCTGTTCCAATATTCAACCACTCTGTCCAAAAAAAAGTGTTTTCTTATGTTTAGGCAGAATTTCCTGTATTTCAGTCTCTGCCCATTGCCTCCTGGCCTATCACTGGATACCACTGAGAAAACTCTCACTCTTTTTTTACTCCTCCTTATCAGACACCTGTTTACATGCACTGATAAAATGCACACACACACTTCCTGAAATTCATCTCCTCCAGGCTGAACAACCTCAGTTTTCTCAGTCTCTTCTCATACATACTGGGGAGCCCAGGACTGGACACAGCCCTGCAGATGTGATCTCACCAGTGCTGAGTAGAGTGGATGGATCATCTCCCCTGACCTGCTGCAAGTGCCCCTCCTAATGCCATGCAAGAGGACTGTTAGCTGTCTTTGCTTCACAGGTACCCTGGTGGCTCACAGCTTGCTGTCCAGCAGGACCCCAGGGTCCCCTTCTGCACTCACAGCCATTCAGCCCTCAATTTACACTGGCACATGGTGTAATCCTCTCCAACTGCAAGCCTTGCTGTTTCCCTTTGCTGAACTTCACAGGGTTTCTGGCAGCCCATTCTCCCTCCTGCCCAAATCCATCTCAAAGGCAGAGCCCCTGTCTGGTGCAAACCATTGTCCCCAGTTTTATATCATGTGAGTCTTGCCAAGTACACACTCAATTCCATCACCCAAGGCAATAAAGTAGAAGCTAAATAAGACAGGACCCTAGGTACTCCACTAGGGTTTACTGTACTTAATAGATTTTTTTTTTCATCACATGAAAGGGATAAATAATTTAAAATATTTAAACCATGGGTGTCTACTATGACTAATTTTACTATAGAAGCATCTAAATGCCCTTTGGTCACCTGTCTGCCCACTGCCAGAGGTCGCTTTTCAAGTTGCAAGGTCTGATATATTTTGTTCATTTTAAAGGAGCTCCCAAAGAGGCAACTTGGAAGCATTTGTATCATTTTTTCAGTTGGTGACAAAATAAACTGGAAACAGTGCTTCAATTTCCAAAAAAGCAAAACGGAAGTGATTCACCAGCTGCCTAACATACATACCCAAGGTAACACAAGAATGTACAAAAAAACCCAATTGACATAAATGTGGGGTAGAGTAACCCTGCTGAAGTACCTTCTTTTGGAACTTTTCCTTTGTCCATATTTAAAAAAAAAAAAGCACAGACAGGACTGATCGTGATACTGAAGGACTGCTCCACTTACAGAGCACACATCAAAAGAAATTTTCAATTTCTCAGTAATTACTGCTAGAGAGAACAGTTTATAAAAACCTAACTTAATTGCTCTTGATCTTCAAATTAAGAAAGGTGTACCACTGAGGCATATTTTTACAACCCCAGTAAGATGTAGGGTAATAAAATCACAGAAGGTTATTGGCGTTCAGAAGTACCCCCAGCTATGTAACAGTAACAATAACACTGCAATCCTTGTTTGCATTCATTGCTCTTGAACAAAGTTCAATCATATGTAAATAAGCAGAGATACAATGAAAGCTGTTTTTCCTATTCTGATTTACACTAAAAACAACAAAATATAAAACTCTTCCTATCTAATAAAAATTATGAGACTTTTAAAAATGAAAATAAATGTCAGGGTTTGGAAACAGATAGCTCAAGCAGTAGAGCATCGTAGAAAATAAGAAGCATCATCCAGCAAACTAGATCTGCATCCCAATTCCCCATGCAGTACTGCCATGACGGAGCCTCAACACTTTCATTTCTAATTTATCCAACATAATTTCAATTATCTTAATACCAAGATGTATGTGTTCAGAAACAGCTTTGATTGCTGACATCCCATATTTAAGTACATTTCTATTCTTAGAGACATTAAAAATTCTACAAAAATAAACATCTGAGCAACCTGATCTAACCAGATCTGCATTGAGCATGGGCTAGATTAAATCATCTCCAGAGGTACACTTCAAACTAAATTATTCCATGATTCTAAACCAGCTCCCTCTAATTGTATGGACCTTGTCCTCCTGCATATGACCACAGTAAGAAAAGTCTCCCATATAAAGTGGTAAAAAGCAATCATACATATCACATCATACAAGAAAGAGACCAGAGTTCTCTACTTACCTTCTTCCACAAACAAAGCAGAAAGCTTATATGCATACACACACACATATATATACACACACACATGCATACATACATATATATATATATATATACACATACACACACACACACACTACTAAGAGGGAGGCAAACTATTTAATGGTTCACATTTTCAGCAATCTACATAGGTCCATTAAAAGAAACAAATTAGTACTCCATTCATCAATGACAGCAAAATCTTCCAAAAAGAGCAGGGAGTATAGAATATTTGCAACAAGGCAGGCCCATGCTCTGAGCACTGAAATTTGGAATGTTTTGTTTATAAAGGAGCTAAACAACTTTACACTTGCTATAAAAAAAAACTAAAAAAACCCAAAACACCTTTATAAAAGCTACAATTATTTTTTATTACTTAAAAGCAACACTAGTTCTATAAACTATGTTCCATGTAATTTATTAAGCTTTTGTTAAGTTGAAGAATTACTTATGGGTTTTTTTTCAAAACCAATCACACAGATGAGGTCTGTAAAAAACTTGTACCTAAGGCATTCTACCAAAACAATTACTTTAATCTGTATGAAGGAATATAGTCATGCTTTCACTTTATACTACCTGAGATGATTAAGCAGAGGTTGAAGTCTCTCATCGGACTGTATGGAAGGTAGTGATCGTGCTGTTAGCTGGGAGAAAAAAGGAGTACAATTAATAAAAATATTAGCTTAAAAAAACTGATAGCACCAGGCAGGAATTGTGTTAGAAGTCACACTGCATTGTTACAACTTTATACAACATTGGGTAAGACATAATTTCTCCTATTAAAAATAACTAAGCACAGCCTTCCAGAATCTGAAGCTAGCAGAAATAATTACAAGTTAACAAACAGTGAAAAATAATTTTTCTAAAATCACAATGCGAGTAGAATTAAATAGCAAGACATCATTGAAAATGGCATACATTTCTCCAAACATATTTGAACTAGAAGTGATGATGTGCCTAGACAGCCTTCTACCAATGTAAATATAATTCATGAAGCCATATTATATATCATTTACATTTGTATAAAAGCAATTCACATAATATTTAGCACTATGTGACTTTATATAAACATGCCTCCGTGTACACTGTTTCCTTTTAAATGGGCATAACCTTTTTTGCAATTTGATGGTTCTAAAATATTTTTTCCTTCTAACTCATATGACTTGTTAAAACATTCAACTTTTTCTACAAAAATAAACCTAGCAATCCATAGATTAACAAATACATATCACACTATTGTAGAATATTAGTTAATTGGTGTATTAATTGAAATAATGGAAAAATACATGTATTAGATTTGCTTAGTATCTGTATATAAGGTGGCTACCTTCACCTATAAAAGCTACAAACATAGCACTTTGGATAATTCTGACATACATCTAACTCAAAATACTGAACATAAATATGCATTTCATGATTCTGTGGCTGCCATGAGTCTTAGGCAGTATTTTGAAACCTACCTCTGAACAAAGTAGAAATTTCAAGATATTTCACACTGTATAAATAAGCATCAAGGTCTTCAGTATTTTAATAGTAACTCAAAAATAGCATGCAGTATTAATTAATTGAATTATTATACACACTAATCAGAAATATCTAACTCCTGAAAGACCACCCATTTGTTACATTCATTTCACAACCTTTGCTGCTGGGCAGAAATCAGACTACGATCAAATTTGACACGTGCACCTCAAGCTCACAGCACCATCCACCCAGTAAATGAGAGGAGGCTCAAAGCAGCTGTCTGCCAAGGGAAGGTTGAAGCCACTGAACACAGGGACAGCAGGGAGGGAGGAAGGGACCATTTCTGCTGCTGAGGGAGCCCTGGACTGCAGCAGTCACTGTCTCACAACACGGCTCTTCTCAGCCCAGGTATCCCAAATGTACTCGTCCGATCTGACTGCTACAGAAAACATTAACCTGGCACTCTCAGCAACCCCTTCATCCTCCTTTAAAGAAGGCAGCTGTCTTGGCAATTACAGCATGACCTACATTCCCTCCTTTTATGGAGCTAGATTGAGATGCATATGATACACTAAAACTTCGGTAAACTCCGCATTTATTCAGACGTTTCTTTTAATTTAAAAAAAACCCTCATTTTCCTACTACAGAATTTTAAAGGTCAATATAAGTATTCTATATTCACATCCCCTATAAAGTAACTTCTAACTTTGTTTTAAACACAACCAGAAAATCAGAAATTACTTCTGAAAATAACTTGGAAGCCTTCTAAACACCAACCAAAGTTATCAGAACAAAGACAGAACCACCTGAAATACAATATGTTTCTTTCTCCATTATTAACTTAAGAGATACAGAAAACAGTATTTGTGTGCACACTCAAACACATAGGTATAATTTTACACAAGACAAGCATACTGTATTTTCCTCTACACAGTACTTGAAATACTGCATTTCCTCAGGAAAAAAAGCATACATTTATGATAGGATGTTTATGAAATTCTGACTGGACAATGATGTAAGCAGCAAAAAAAAAAGTAACGTTCAAAACCTGAAAAAGCATCAACATTATTATCAAAGTTGTATATACAATAAACTACATTTCTGTGTAAGCACTATCAATTAAGAGAAACACTGGTTTAAAACTAATTTAGGAGACTTGTAGTAATTGAGACAGAACCAAGACCTAGTGATCTTTAACCAAGATTGTTCTTGACGCTGCAATGAAAGAATATGGAAGAGGTGGCCTCTGCTTGGCAGTTTCAAGATCTACCATTAAAGGCCAAAAAAACCAACCCCTTGAAGTCAAAGGCGAATCCACATGGCCAATATTTTTCTGAATCTGCAAATCTTAAGAGCAAAATGACTCCCCATTTTCCTCTATTATGGTGCCTGGACAAGGTAATGTTCTCTATAGACCATCTTATTTTCACATTATCTGTGAAAGTAAGATCTAACACTTTTCAAATCTTAGAACAAACACTTAGTCGAGTTATTTCAAATGTTTAATTTCAGGAAGATGTGGGACCCTCATGACACTGCTTTTTTCTATCTACCACTAAGGATAGCTTTCCTTAAACATAGTTGAGGAGACCTCATCAAAATATTTAAATAACTTTAATTGAAAGAGCACATTTTCCTACAACTTGCCTGGATTATAAAAAAATTGTAATGTTTTCAAGAAAAAAGTTTTTTCTTATAACTTATATTTTTATTAACAGAGCCACATTGTAAATAAAAGCAGTTTTACAAAGGTCATGGAAAATAACTGCTGGTGTTTTTAAACTGCTAAGAATTTCATGAGCTTTTTCAATAGTATCTTTCTAAAAGATGATCCCTTTTACACATTCCAAACTGAGATTCTGAGGACTTTTTCCAATGATTCTGAAATGAAATTTAGATAAATTCCTGCAAGCACAGCCTTGCTTCTACTTCTATATGATACTCAACATAAAGATCATCGTACCAGAGAAAGAAACATGACATTTGGCATTTTAGATACATGAAAGACATGAAAATGTTGTCAAGTACAGAGCCTAGCTCCATACTGCAATCTTGCTGAAGCAGTTTAATTTACAGAGAACATAAAACACGGCTGACTTAAGATAATTCAAGTCCCAAGGCCTTGAATGGCCTTGGATGATCAGAGAAGGGGGCAGAGTGAGCTGCAGACAGGCACAGACAGACACATCAGAGCTAAGGTGAGCTGGTGACCTCACAACCTCACGTTCAGCAATAACGAGGGGTAGTTTTTCCAAAGCTGCCATTGCTCAAGACCTGGCTGGGCATCAGTCTGTGGTTGGTAAGCCCTGCTTGTGGAGTGTTTTGTTTTGGTTTCCTTTTTCATTGAATAAACTGTTTTTACCTCAATCCAGTCATGTCACTAGTCCCAAGACTGAAGAGATCAGTGTCTGCCCCTCCACTTCCCCTTATGAGGATGCTGAAGACTGCAGTGAGGTCTTGCTCAGTCTCCTCCATGCTGAACAGACCAAGAGAGCTCAGCTGCTCCTTACACAGCTTCCCCTCAAGGCCCTTTGCCATCCTTGTGGCCTCCTTTGGACTCCAACAGCTTAATGTGCTTCTTTCATTGTGGCACCCAAAACTGGCCAGGGCAGAGCAGAGCAGGACAATCCCCTCCCTTGCCGGGCTGGCCATGCTGTCCCTGATGCCCCCAGGACAGGGTTGGCCCTTCTGGCTGCCAGGGCACTGCTCACTCAGATTTGACTTTCTGTCATCCAGGACCTCCAAGTGCCATTCCACAGCGCTGCTCTCCAGCCTCTCATCCCCAGTTCATACACACAACCATGCCCCATCCCAGGGGCAGAATGTGGCACTTTCCCTTGTTAAATGTCTTGGTTGGTGACCACCCAGCCCTCGAGGTCTCTCTTCAGGGCCCATGCCCAACTTACTGCCTGACCTATCTGTGCCCAACAAATGCACTATGGGCTATGTGTTCCCATTAAATGCATCACCCAGTTGAGTATGAGCCTGCACAGTAGCAAACTGCAAGAAGAAAAGAAGATAAAAGCTTCTTTTCATAAAAATGGAAACAAAGATATGACTAAAACATGACATCACAGTACGACCTGCAGTAGTAACTCATCTAAAGGAATGGTACACAATTAGAAGTTATCTTTAGTGGAATGAAATAAAATTACTTTTTGCTCTACTAATGCAGCACTACTTTACCTATTCAGGTCTTTCTCTTGAACTTTTTGAAACAGAGACTGCCCTTAACAATAGCTATTTAACATTATAACAGGCACTACACCGGTTCAAACTAACTCATTAGTACTAGACAAACTTTATTCAAAGATCTGTTTGGCCAGCATTTTAAGATGTTTTCTAAATGTAACCAATCTAACAGAATATCAAATTTTATGTAACCAAATCATTCATGTTTTTTTAATTGAGTGTACTGTAGACTGCCATATCTGAAAGTCAGAATAACAGATCCCACCTTTCCCCCTTCACTGGGAGTAACTGAGAAACAAAAGAAGACAGTAAGATGGTTTCTGTTAAGGTTTTTACCTTAATCCCACACTTTTTTCCTTAACCCTAGTTTATCTAGATTAGCTATTCTTCTGGAATATACATTTGATTAAAAGAAAAAATCTTCAGGAGATGCTATAAAAGCCTTTGGGAAGCTTTCCTCTCCTCATTCCCATTTTAAGATATGAAACAGGTTAAAAATAATGCTGCAGAAACATTTTAGTTCTACTCAAAGACTGTGTCATAATATTCACAATATTGTTATAGATACACTACACAATTTACATATTTATAGGATCAACACAGAATCTCAGGACAGTTTGGGCTGGAAGGGGCCTTAAAACTCATCTAGCTCCAAGCTCTCTGTCATGGGCAGTGACACCTTTCACTAAACCAAAGCCCCATCCAACCTGGTCTTGGACATGAACTCTGAAAATATCCAGCAAGATTATAATAAATAGCAGGCCTCTAAGGCTCAGCTCCACTTACACAGAGTCCATGAGTCCATATATAAGGCCATGCCTTTATACAAAAATGGAAATTCTACCATACAATGACACTTGAAACATAAATCATTCATGTAAAATCTCTCACTGCAATCCTCCTTCAGCAACAAAAAATAGTTTTCATGTACATTTTATTCTAGAATTCAGCCTACATAGAGGAAGTGATAGTTGCGAAAGACTTCTGAATGCATTTCTCTTTGATTAGAAGCATTGTTGATGAATAGAAACTCTAAAACTTTAAAACAAAATCTGAATTTCAGCTGGCTATTCTCTAAAATGTAGCATTAAAGGATATGAATTCTCCAGTAAGGCATTTTAATGCACCAGGCACCAAAATACTTGCATTAGATTAAATTTCAGACTCAATATCTAGAAAGGTTTTGTACTTCTGAGAAAGCCTTAATATTACTTTGGCTTGCCTTTATTTTTTTAAAAGACATTTTAGAATTATATTACCTGGTTTGTATGATTTTGCACTAAGAAGTCATGAGATGCAGATACTGCCAGAACCCAAGAATTCAAGTTAATTATGCTCCAGAGAAACACCTTCAACATCCAACTAAGCTGCAGGCTGTCTCATACCAACAGAAAGTGATTGATTTTGAAACATCAGCTATGGTGCTAATGTTGTTAGAAAATGTCACAATGCAAATGCTATGCAGCTGGGGAACCTGGAATGAGAGAGCAGTGTTTGCATGCCAGTATGCTGCTGTACCTAGACAGTTGACATTTTAACACTGATCAATTTCCTTCTGAAAAAAGTTGGGCTTTAACCTTTCACAGCATCTTACAAATCTCAAGCACTGTACAAAATTAATAAACAATTTTTGCCAAGACTTCTTCAGCTATTAAAAGTTATTTCAGCAGCACTTACACTGAAGTATGCTCAATAAAAACTACACCAAACAATTAATGTTACATCTATTCCACAACACATCACCTATATAACAGCAAATAACATTCTTCAAAACTAACAAAATTATGCAAAAATGCTTTCAACATTATGAAACTTTTCTTTTTAATTGGTCAATATACTTTAATACATAAAGCATTTAGATTATTTCCATCTAGTACCACCCAATTAATGAAAGGAAGGAAATAAATAACATAGATTAGCATTACTGGGCTTCTAGTATAAATGTAACAATTATGACATTTCTAAAGAACAGGAAAAAATTTCCCTCTTGAATCCCTAGTGGATGACATGAGTGTCAATATAAGGCTGAACTTGGTTTTGTGGGTTTGCTTTTGTTTTGTTATTTGATTATATAAAACTCCCCACCAACTCCTCACACACACACACACCCACACCCCCATACCCCGTTTCAGAGTAACACAAGCAAGCCAAAAGAAAATCACACAGAACACTAAGTGGCCTTCTATGTTTAAGGAAAGCAAATCAAAGGCAGCAACCAACTTATTTAAAAAATAAACAAACAAAAGAATAAAGTTCTATTATTAGCACTCTCATTTTCTTTTTGGACTCTAAAAGGCAGGGCACAATAGTTAGCAGTGTTGCTTAGATGCTGCTTCTAAACATTTAAAACCTATATAATAAATACATAAAATAGAAATTGTGTTGTAAAATACATATTCTAAATTATAAATATTACATGTGCAATGTCATCTTTTCATTTTGCCAGTTAATTCAAGCTGTCAAATGAAAAATTTTCCATAAGAAAATAAACAAATTAAGAGTTGTGAAAAGTGTCCTTGCTAGCATGTCCTAGATATTTACCTAATGCTTTAAGAAGTCTGAAGAAATCAAAGTCCACTAATTTCAGCTCAGCATTTGTCAAATGCACTCAGAATAATAATTAATGTTTTCCTGAGGCACTCGCTTCTGAAAGTAATTGATTTCTTTTTCCCATTTGGAAATGTCTAGGCTTTCATATTCACACTGAGGTATAAATAACACCTGGATTAGAGTCTCATATTTAGTCTTTAAAGCAAAATTTTTCAATCATTAAACCTTGTTTAATTGCCAAATGAACTGTTGCTGGGTTTTGCAGCATTATTGCTTACACATATAATCATTTCACTTGCATTTGAGGGTGACAGCATGTAAATGAACTCATCTCTTGTACTTTTTGGCATACTAAAATAAAGCTGAAGTTGAAGTTATGAAGATGCTCATTAGATATTTTCCCCCCAAAATAAGTTACTGATTCCACCTTTCTTACAATAGTGCATAGTGTGTTAATTATATGTAGATTGAAGAAGACATTTAAGAAGCTACCTTGTCAGCAAAATCCAAATCTTCTGTTAAATAGTACTGCTTCCCATAGTTATGAACGTTCTTCAGTGATTTTATCAACTGACTCGGCCTTTACAGAGAGCTTTCTCAACTTTTAATTTAGTCCTGAGCCCTTTTTTTCTATCAACTTCCAGATACCTATTATTTTCAAACCAAATAAACAGTGTACTGGAACACTCGCCTTCACGGCAAGCATGGAAAATGAGATAGTTTTCTTTTACTTCATTTTATTTCACCATGAACTTCTGATTCATGCAAACAGTTCTTCCTCTCTTCATTACTGCTTACTATTCTGTGGCTGCATGCAAATTTTTTGTTTCTTCTTCTGGCATTATTTATGACCAGTTTGTTGCTTCTCCAGTCCTTCTCCCAGGGTCACAGACTAAATGGTGATACCAGTACTCTACAGTAACCTGGAATGTATTCCTCAGTTCAACTACATGATGATGCTTTAATTAACTCACATCCATGGAGCATTACTGATGTGGGAGAGGGTAACTCAGATAGCAGTGATTTCCCCAGGGTCTTAATGTTATGATTTTAAAGTTTCACACACACACCCTGCCCCTTGCACTTCACTCGTGAGAAGGAAATTTAAAAATACAAAATCTTCATAAAATCTCTTCTTGGTAGAAGCTACAAGCCAATATCACATAAGAAGCAATTGGTTAGAACAGATGAAAGATTATTATTTGAAGACCCTCAAAGTCATTGTCACAAACCATGGCAGGTGTTTCCCATCACAGACTTCATCAGTCTAGCACTGTGCTCCAAAACTGCTTTAAGAAAACTGCACTAGCAAAAGTTCTCTGATGCTGAAGACCATAATGTCAAAAGAGAAAAAACAACTCTCTATATACCCATCCAATATACTTGACTAAAAGCTCATTTTCCATAGTCATCATTACTACTACAGGGCTTCATCAATGTAGGCCTTCATAAAAACCTACTGTTAAAAACTCTTATGTGTTTTATCTTTACAAACCCCATTACTAAAGCCCTATGCACTACAGGAAATAAATGTCTGCTACTGCATAAAAATCAGGTACTATAAATCAGTTTTATTACAGAACTTCAGAAGAGATATTTAGATTTTATTAGTAATAGGATTTTACTACTGGGAATCAATTATGTGTCCAAGTTCTAGGCTCCCCTCTGAAAGAGAGATGGACATACCAGAGAAAGACCAACACAGGGCCACACAGATGGAGGGACTGGAGCATCTGCTATGAGGAAAGGCTGGGAGAGTTGGAACTGTTCAGCATGGAGGAAAGAAGGCTCTGAGGGAGTCTACCAATGCATGTAAATACCTGAATGGAGGATGCAAACAAGACAGAGCCAGGCTCTTTCCATGGGTAACCAGTGACAGGACCAGATGAAATGTGGACAGCAAACTGAAACACAGGAGATCCCATCTGAACACCAAGAAAGACTGTCTGTATTATGCATTGTGCATTTGGTTTTCAACAACTGTGATTCACAATGTGGCTGAGGTTTGAATGCACCTCTGAAGAACACCTGGTCCAAGCCCTCAGACTGAGCAGGGCCATCTAGAGCTGCTTGACCAGGACTGTCCAGGCAGGGTTTGAGTATCTCCAAGGATGGAGACTCTGCAATCTCCCAGGGTAACCTGCTGAAAACCAAATACATAAAACAGCCCATGACACAGCACCAAGAGTTTCTGAACTACTAAGCCTTCCTGTTTTGCATATAAGAGCTTCCATTCTCTAAGCAGCCTCCAAAGTCCACATTTTCATCTGCATTGTAGGGAAATTTTAAAAATTACTTGTGATTTTCTTAACAAATTCTAACAAGATTGTCAAGTCTTTTTTCAGGAGGATGAAATGAAGGGATTTTTTTGGAAACAAGATCATTTTACTCTTAGGTTTCCTTAAAGGAAAAATTATTAACAAAAGATCTTAAAAATCACTTGTTCCTAAAGTCCAGGAGCACTTCTTGAGGTTGACTCTTATCAAGGCTGTGCTCTTTATTCAGCCCTTAAACAACAAGATGGAGAAACTAATATCTAGGGAAAAAGGATACTATTGCAAAACATTTTTCTGTGTTTAATGAGTTTCTCAAATCTCCATATATTTACTTTTTTCCCTTGACAAATTTACTATACAATTTCAAATAAGTTTAAATAATCCTTAGGAATTCCATACCTGATCTTTAGAAACAAACAACATAGAAAAGATTTTATTACAACAGCCTGCATGACACCAATCTCTTACTTTAATAACTCAGAAGGCAGCATTTGAATTTCAACTGTTTAATCCTCTCAATATGTGGTACTGCTTGAAAATAATTGTTTTGTTGCTAAAACTTGGAAAAATATCCATCTTTTAAAAGTAAAAAGGTATTTGGAACACTTTTGCTCATTTGTGTATATTTTAAAGTATTGATTATCTTTTATTAAGAAGCAAAATCAAATTTTGCCAGCCCTTTGACAGTTTTAAGCCCCATTTTCCCATACGTTCAAGTACCAGTGGTTACATTCTTGTCTTTAGCGAGTAGAGCTAAAAACATGACAGGCACTCAAATTTCATACAGCTAAACCCCAGCATTAATCTGAGCCTACTCATCATCATTTCCCAACATTTTACTTCATCTCAACTCTCTACTGCCAGTAACAACTTCTCAGACATGAGTAAAAGTTAATGTTTAAGTCTTCGCTTTCCAAAACAGAAAAGGAAGGACACTTGGATCAAGGAGAACTACTAGCAACTCCAATGACATGCAATGCTCTAATTTTTTTTTTAATGGTTATTTGCATTTACAATTATTACAAATGTTCTGAATAAACAAATACACTCTGACATAAGAACACTTCCCCCAGGAGTAAATTTCACTAAGCAGAAAAACAAGCCTTCAAAACAGCTACTTATTTATAAAACAGAAATATTGCTGCCTTAGAACTTAACTATGGAACCTAACTTAACTATTGACCTTATGAAGGCCTGTGGCTCAGTGCCTTCCAGAGCAGAAGTGCACACAGCAAGCTGCTGAAGTGAAGCTGAAGCTGATGGCTTCAAGCCCCAGGGATGTTCTCCTTCCCAGCCCCAACCCCAGCCAGGCTGACCATGTACTCCTCATACACACACACTGTGAAGACACTGCTGGCCACCTCAAGAACTCCACACACACAAAAACAGGCACCAAAAGACTATGGAGTCCAGCAACCAAAAGTACAGGATTGAAAGACACAGGTTGTTTGAAGCCAGATGAATGTGCAAAGAAAAACCAACCCAAATAAATACGACATCAGGTACTGCAAGGGCATTTCAGAAGGTAAGGTAAGCTACTTTACAGTAATGCCTTCAAATACAGGAAGTACTAAAAAAGAGTTTTTATGAAGAATGTACTCTCCTAACATTAGTCTTTTAAACATATCTAGTATCCATCTTCTGAAGCAAGTACATATTGTTAAGCAAAACCTGCTACCAAGTATCCTTTGTATTCTTGTATCACTTTAACATTCTTCAAACCACAGTTTATGATCCATTGGGAACCATGAAAATATACAATGGCATTGGCCAAGTGTCTGGCAACAGACTGCAGAAGTTTGGTTTCTCCTGAGTCACACCAGTTCAGCACCCTCAGGGCAGAGAAATAGAGGATGTAATTACTACTGGCAGAGGATCAGAGGCTCTAATCAGTAGTTCAAGTATTTATATTAGCCAAGGAACTCTTGCTGCTAGCATCAAATCTGTTTCACTATGGCTGCTGAGTAATTATAAAGCCCTAAAGGATCTCTAAGCTGCTCACAATTACTTGCAGCATGCTCTCATAACAGAAAATAACCCGTGTAGAGAAAGTGTACATAAAGTACATAAAGAGCTACTTTCCACATAGTTCAGCAAAGCCATTGTTAAATATAGTATAAAACAACTAAGGTCTATACAAAATTAGAAGTTACTAGATCCAAATACATATCATACCACTTCTGGGTAGTTTACCAACATAGCAACAGCAAATAAAATTAAAGCTTCACTTACCAATGAGAGTCAGCTTACTAATTTTTTTGCAGATTGGTTTGATATAACCCTTGGACACCAAAATGGCTCCAAAGCTCTCACTAAACTGGGACCAGGTGAACTGAGTGACATTTTTTTATATATACCCATTAGCTACTTTCTTATTTCTTGAAACCGTGTTCACAAGTCCTACTAAACATACTTTCTACAGCACTCAGCATGCTGCATCATCCTTATGACCATAAAAACAGAGATTCCAAACCTCTGCAATTCTTTAATTTTGCTTTTTACAACACTTTCTCTAATGGTTACTGAAAATCATGTGAAAGCCCACTGTCCATTTTGCTTAAGAAAATCAGCTTCTTTTCACACAACTTGCGACTTTGTACCGTGATTAAGCCTGTACAGAACACTCAAGCAGGAGGAAAATTAGCTGGGACGATAAGGTTACCACGGTTGGGAAAATCATATTGCTTTCATCTACATGCAAGAGATAATGGAAGAGTTTAGGAAAAAGCAGTAGACAATTCCCACAAAATGCCAGAGCACTCACAATCACTCCTCAGCCTATACAGAATGTTGTTTTAGAAAGCAAAGGTAAATGAGAAATCTCTATCTAAAATATTCTCTCTTGTCTTTAAGGTCAATTCACTAAGTGAAAATAGAAGAACACATGCAACAAAACATCCTGATTTTCCTTTATTCAAACTTTCTGTTCCTAATGCCTTCAAGAAGTGACAGAAACAACTGTGTATTGTCCAAATGTGCTTGGAAGTGTCACTCAGAAGACAGGAATTTGACTACATTTGTCCAGCTCTAGCTCTTTAGATACCAGTATACACTGGTAAAATGAGGAAAGCACAGATTACTGGTTTAATCTTGCCCAAAGAACATCATCTATCTTGTTCTAATGGTTTAGGTAAGGGTGGGACAAAAACAAGAAGAATGGATGAACTCCTAAGAGCTTTACATTCTTACACTTGGGCCAAAATGCAAAGCAATGACAGCACCTCAGGTAACAGCAGCAGATGGGCTTTAGATACAGACAAGGTCAAAGAGACAACATCACCAAGGAGGCCACTGACAGCTTATGCCAAGTGCCTAAATTAGAATGCAACAAATAAATAAAAAATAATAGCTTGAATAGCAGGAGGTGACTAACCCATGAACACTGAACACTGCAAAAGGCTGAGCCCAAGAGGGAACCACTATGCACAGAAGCCAAGCCACAAGCCAAGACCTGACCTTGGCTGGGAGTGCCCTGCTCAAAGTCCATGGTACCAGCCACAGCTTGACAAGAGGAGATTTGTTTGATGTAACTCTCTTTTCTTAAAAGAATGTGGGAGCTGGTCATAGAACCATTTGGTGGGGAGACCCCAGCTGAGCACCAAACTCCCACCCAGCCATTCACACAATTCCCCTCCTCAACAGGAAGGTGGGAGAAAACACATCTATAAACTCATGAATTACTTATCAATTGCCATTATGGGCAAAACAGACTCAACCTGGGGAAATGCTCATGCATTGATATCTATAAAAATAGGTTTTGGTGATGGGAAACAAAGACAAAAAACCAAAACGCACCTTGCTGTGACCCTCCTCTTCTTCCCAAGCTCAGTTTCATTCCTGTATTCCCAATTTCATTACCCAGCCCCACCAAATGGTATAGGATGAAAGAAATTGAAGAGAGTAAATCAGAACCAGTGTGCAGTGTTTTAAGAGATTGCAATGTTCTTAACCGTATGCTCTAGAAGACATACTAAATTGTAATGCAGATTTTTCAACTGTTTTTTTGTTTGTTTTTAAATAGCCAATTATTTATCTTTCAATTATATTTATGATATACTATATTTTTCAATGACACAATCTATATATGAACAAAAAGTACAGAAAATTTACTACCAGTGAAGCAGTATTAAAGATGACTGGCTCTTCTGCAATATCTGGCAAGAAGCTGTTTTCTGCCAAGTAAGGTCAAATAACTTTTATTTTCAGGAAGAGCCACTTCAGCTCTGTCTCTGACATCTCCTGCCACTTCAGTTGTTCTTCACTGAATGTTATATCTATAAAGTACTCCAGATGAAGAAGGCAGTGCATACATGGACTATAGAATTTTGTTTGCCTGAGACAGTCTGAAGCTTGGATGAAGTCAAGGATCACAATTTTCACCAAACTAGGCCCCTTTATCTACAGCACAAAGGGATACTGTATGGGAGCATTTGCCTTGCTCTTGAGCTGACCATTGCTAAAGCACTTTTCAACACTGTGAAGCCACCAGCGGCCAGATCAGTATTTTTCAAGAATATTACCACTATGGAAATACAACTGGACAGTAAAACATCCCAACTTTGCACCAAATAAGCATCAAAGGGATCAAAAGAGATCAGAGATCAAAAGGAACATGCAAGGAAAGTCACAGAATTCCATCAGGGCTTCTGGGCAGAAACAGGTAATGCAACAGAAATTATACCAGGCTAAACAGTCAAGTCTAGATACTACAAAATTTAAAATAAAAACCAAGACAGTCTCCATAAAACGTCATTGCTTAACTCAAACATTACATTTCAAATCCTAAAAAATCTCACGTTCTTTTTGAACCAAAACACAGCAAAGATGTTTAAAATAGCATGCTTAATTTTTGCATATCATCAAATAATCAGAAACAAGATTCTGTCAATTCCCACATGTGTTTTCAATAAAAATGCAACTATTTTTCCTCTAGCCCTAATGGTTAACCAAGTACACTTAAACACACCCACCAAAAAACCAACCAAAAACCCCTCTACTCAAAACAAAAAGACCTTTACATTAATAGCCTATTAGGCACAAAAAAAAAAAAAAAAAAAAAAAAAAAAAAAAAAAAAAAAAACCCAGGAATCTCTATCGAAACCCCATAAACTAAGTTCACAGAATGAACTAGGGTTGGAATGGCTTGTTGAAATAGTCTGTTTGGATTTAATCTTCCTTGTGTATTCCTAAGAATTTTTAATGACTTAGTTGATATAACAAAGACTGAGTAAATCCTCACCTTTTTTGAGAAAAGTGCTCAGGACTGATGGGTGACATGAAAATGTAAAATAAGCCAACAAAAACATGAACCATTCTCACCATTCACCTTGGTTCATTAATGAGGCAAATCTTGCTTAAGGAATGACGCATCCATAACGTCAATATACAAACACTAAGTGAATATGTCTTCTCCATAATGACTGTCTGACCACAGCAGTGACACGTATCTTCTACTTTAATTAACAGTGTACTAAATTCAGTGACAACACTGATAGGACTGTTTTATTTTCCTAAAATTACATATTCTTTTAATTCAAGTTTTAAATAATAAACCACAAGAATAAAAATATTATATTTGTGTGTGTGTGTATATATATATACACACACACACATATATATTAAAAACTCCATTAGTCATTACATGCATTTAAGTGCACTGCAAGATACACCAGCAAAGAGCAATTAACTTTTTTTGTAAGAAAAATATAATTTATTAGAACTAGCTTGAGAAACTTAGAATGCCTGTTTTAAGTCATACAGTGTAGTTTTAAGGTTGGTTTAGAATCACTTCATATACCAAAGACCTTTTACTTAATCTTGCAGATAAATCTTTTTAAAAAGAAAAGCAAGCAAGTAACAAAGTATACCTGACACTGTCCTTCTTCATTACAGACCTGCAGTTTCATGGGTCATGGTCAGCAAGAGGCATGAAAAAATCTTTACAAGTGCTCAAAGTGTTTTCAGTTATCCGTGTTTTTTTAAACAGATGCTTTTCTGACTAATTTAATGCTGGATAACCAGATCATAAGAATTGATTAAACTATATTTTAAATTCAACACAGTACACAAGTGTATACAGCACTGCAATTCTGACTGAAACTTTACAAACAAGGCTTAAAATGGCAAGTCCAGGAAAACACAGAAAAGAATTTCTATTGTGAAGGTATCACTAACAGGGTTAGGATTTATAAACTCCCATCTCTACTACTCAGGAAGTACTATGCCTCTTATTAGTTTTATTATTTTGAGAAAGACCATTGCAAACAGCAGGAGGAAATGTTGTTACAGGAGGAAAACAGCAAAACTGAGCTATATAGAAATCATTGCTTACAGACAAATTATGTCAGAAAATGTGTCAAATATTTTTCAAAGCTCTTTTATTGCTTTATCTTGCTGCAAGAGCAGACAACTGCAGAAGCATTCCAAACTCATATATTTTTTTTACTCAAGCCCCTATTTCTTCATTGGTTTACCAGCTAGAACATAGACAGCAACAGGATTTCAGCTTGTTCCTGGTGTGTGAGACAACCTAAATTTATATTGCCATTTAAATCAGGTAGACGTGAGCTGAAGCAGAAGCAAATCTCAACTATGCTTGCACTATATTAAAGTTCACATGCAGAAAAGCTGTATTATGTAGAATGATTTTCAGAATGTACATGCCTCCAACATGTGCTAAACACACAGAGCTTTTACTAGAGATACCACCACAAGCCCTAAGGACAAAATCATCATGTTAGCATGGTACCCTATTGCTCCTTTCATCTACTTCTCAGTCATAGCTTGGCATAACACAGATACGCTGTGAAAGGTAAAGGAGCCACATGTCACTAACTGTGGCTCTACAAAGAATAAGTAACATGGTTTGTTTATTTACTTTCATTGCAGCCTATAGTAGAGTTGTGCTTTGGTTTTTTTAAGCTTGCTGAAGAATTGGATTTGTTGCCAGGCAGGGAACACACAACTCAACATAAGCTAGATCTGACAGTGAAGATAATTCAACGAGAATACAAGTCTGGAAGAAAGAAGATTGTAAGATGCTCCATCCTCTCCTTGAAAAGTTTTAGACATAACCTTGAGATATTAGCTAAAACCTGGAATACCTCTTTTCTACAAGGAACCTGACACACAATTTCATAACTGACAAGAACAAAAATCTGTGACTGAACCCCTGTGCCACTGTGGCTCAAGAGTACCAGGAACAGGCTGTGCTCTTCTTACAAAAATCAAATGCAGGACAATGCTCTAAATATCCAGCTGGTAAAATGGTATCTATGGAGATCCAATTCACAATATTTGCAAGAAGAGATCAAACACAGAGATCTTAAACTAGAACACTGGTCATATTAAAGTTAGGTGTGATGAATATAACCACACTGAGGCAAAAAAACAACACTCTAAACACAGGATGACTTTTACAGCCAGCTGTCCACTGATGATGATACATGTGTAGTATTTCAGGTTATAGAGGACTTGAGAGAAAATGCTCAAGCAATGACCTCAGAAAGCTGAAAAGACAGGCAAACAGAAGCAGTTTTCAAAACAAATGAGTAGCCAGTTAAGTAGTAACAGTTTTCTGCTTTTTTTGGTAAATCCAGATAGCATTATTTTCCAGGATCAACACTAGTTGGTAAAAAAACATTCAGAGAGAAAGATCCACTCATCTTTTAAAGATGACAAAAAGCTTTTAACATAGATTATTAAAAAAGGAACATATGTCCATTTAATTAAAAAACTATGGCATCAGGAAGAAAATTAACTAAACACTAGGGAAAGAAAATAACAACAAGGAATTGACCATAGAAATCATGGTCTGGTAAGCAGTCTCAACAATAATTACAAGAAAAATGTAATTGCCCATTTATGGTCAGATACTTGGTTTAGTTGATGCTAAGTCTTACGGAATGAAGTCTAATGACTGAAAGATTAACCTGTATGGTCCTAACACCATGGACAAAATTAAATATTACCTAGGACACTCAAAACTTGGAATGCACCGGATGTAAAAGATGGAGCTAGGGATGACAAACACTCAGAGGCTCGGGGAGCGCCGTCCCAGCTGCAGCCTCGCCCCATGGCGCTTCCCTTTTCTGCAGGGAAAACGCAGGGTCCCGCAGGGAAAACACTCGGGCAGGCTCTGCCTAAGCCACACCAGGCTCACAGGCAGGCTCCCAGACCTCACCACATCACCCGTGTGCCGGCCAGAACTCAACCTGCCACCGTGGCTTATAGAGTCAGCTCACAAAACATGAAACTGAGAAAGCCACTCCAAACTCCGTATTTGGTGGGTAAAAATGTCCCATTGGAACACATGATGTCAGTGGTGGACCTGCAGCAGCCTGGAGACAAAATTCATACAATGAATTTGATTTTTAGTATTCTGCGTGAGCTTGCTTTTCTGAAAGTTTCCTTAAATTTGAGCCCAACACTGAAAACAGTGTGCTCACAGAGCTCACTTTAACGAGCTGAATAAAGACTTCAGGAGGAAAAATAATCTAACTTGAAAACTGACAGAATTATCTGAAAGTATTTTGAAATTCCCACACTCTGCCTTTTGAATCCTGCAAATACAGAAAACTTTTGAGTCCAATTATGCAGTCACTGAAATTTAATTGCTATAGCATTTCCATGTAATACTTAAAGCACATAGTTTAATTATGTTTGCTAAGTGACAGGACATAGTAAACAAAAAATAAAAAGAAGTACTGCATATTGACTTTCCAAATTTCCAAAAGTAAACAGAACTCAATTAGATCTTAAGTATTTTAGCTTCTAAGAGTAAAGCCACAAATTATAGACATATGCAACTTTGAGAGCAATTCTAACCTTCACATTTTTCACTCATCTTTACTGATAAATTTCCAGACATTTACACCTTATAAAGATTATTTAAGGAAGCAAAGAACTACCAGATCTTTGCAGTCAAAAAGGATTCAGTATGAGACCTACAAAGAAATGTCCTCTAATGCCAAATCTGTGAAACCTGACAGGATGTACCTGAGGGTACTGAGAACTGAAGTTATGAACCCACTCTCCACCTTGGCTGGAAGGCTACTCTCATCAGCAGAGGCTCCTGATGACTTAAAGGCAAGTCCTCCATTCATCTTCTGATGGAGCAGTAAGGATGAGTGGGGAACAACAGGCCAGGCAGCCTCACTCTAGACCCCAGGAAAGTCACAGAGCTTAGAATTCTTAAAATGCACTTATTAATTAATTTGTTTTTAACCAACATGGTTGCCTTCTGTCACAAAAACAAGTACATCTATGAGTAAGGAACAGCAGATCTCATTTGCCTTGGCTTTGACAAGACTTTTGATAATGGATCCCTGTATTTAAGCTGCAACTTTATAGTCCAGGTTAAATTAGATCGCTGAAAAGCTGTTGGAAGGTTGGAGTGATGCTAACCACCTCACTGCTCACTGCAAAATGCAAGCAGCTAAGGATTCTATTCACAGTAAACCTGAGTAAGCCAAGCCGGACTGTTCTGCACTGCATATGTTCCCTGGGCTTGGGTTGTGCCAACCATATTCCTTGGCTGCAGGAGAAATTCAGGTGACTAATTGTAATTGAAATTCACCAAGCACAACGGAGAAGTACCCTACACAGGATGATGGCCAACTCACTGGAGAACAGCCCTTCCAAAAAAGAGCTGAAAATCTGGTAAGCAGTAGGTTCAACTTTGGCCGTAATGACAGGTAGAAAACACAGAGGGTAGAATTTTACAAAACTTGCCCCAGTTTATCAACATCTTGTACTGCAAGCCCCCAAACTAGACATAATATTCTAGATGTGGTCTATCAAGTGTAAAGTAAAGGGGGAATCAGTTCTCCCTACCGACCTGCTACACTTCTGTCCATACAGCCCAAGGTACTGTTGACCTTCTCTGCTGCCAGGGTGCTTTGCTGGCATACACTGAAAATCCTGTTTGCTTAGATGTGAACTACACTCAATCCAAACTGCATCACTTGTACTAAAAGTTTAAGCAATAGCATCACATAATCCCACTGTGGTTGCATTTGCTATACTATTTAAGAGGCTGAAGGAACACTCACCAATGACCAGGGAAAATCTCGGTGACTGTGACTTAGATTTCACTAGTGCTACCCAACATTCAGAAAAAAAAAAAACCACATAAGGAAAAGAGTTGAAGAACTAATCCTGACCTCAGAGTAATCAGTTGGCAAATGAGAGTATGCTACCATTTGCTATACAAAGTATTATGTTTCTGTGGTGAGCCACATCTTAGAAATAATAATAAAAAAAAAAAACAACACACAAGACCAAAAGCTGCTTCTTTCTCTGAGACATTCTCTGTGGCTTCTAGACACTGTCCCAAAGGCAAAGGATGTTATGAAAGAAAATAAAATGGATTTCTTTTTTTCAAATATCTCATATCCTTCTCCTGCTTGTAATAGCATTCATGCCTGGGGAAAGGTTGTCCACCTGACAGAAGTGCTCACAACGACCCTCAGACAGCTTCTGCCCAGATTTGCCAGCAATGCTGGCAGAGCACCCTGCACCCAGCAGGACAGGAGCTTTCATCCTCCACTATTCCCCATCTATTCTGAATCCCTCAGCAGCAGAGCACAGGTTTATGCTCACACCCTGTATGATGTATTCTCCCTTGCACCAACTGAATTCAAGCATCCCACATCTGTGCCTGAAAAAACCCAACTCTTAAGAGCCGAGTACCAAGTTGTGGACTTCATTTCATAAGAATTACCCATTGTCTTGGAGCCATTATAAATTTCCAAAGTCACAGACCTAAACTTGCTGGTTTGAAAAACATGTATCTTGAAGAATTTTTTATTATTGCCTCTCTAATTATTAGTTCAATCATCTCTGTTCTTACTGCAGGCTCTAATGGCAATTATCCTATAACATTTAAAAAATATATATAGATTAATAGAAGTGTCTAATAGTTTTCCACTAGAAAGGGCACTAATCATGAAAATCAAGTATTATTCCACAGCCTAAATCTTGGCAAAAGCACATCATCAGATGTGCTACACTACACTCCCCTCCTCATTCCTTCTGAAATAACTTAAGATCCAAAGTCCAACTGGATTTGCTATTTAAAACTGGTTAGTCTAAAAGTGGCTAGTTGTACTACAAGTGATAAAAGCACTGACAGGGAAGAAAGAAAAGGTAACTATGGGCACTGACAGGGAAGAAAGAAAAGGTAACTAAGATGCCTGCTCTCCAAAGCCTTTTGTTTCTTAGACAGTAACACCAGAGAACATACCAATTTTAAAAGCAGATTCACCCCAAGATATTTGTTCAGTAGCAACAATCTAGAGAAAGAATTTCAGTAAACTTTAGAATCATATTTCAAAAGAAATAGAGTAATTTGCCTTTGAAATCACACTTATTAAAGTGTCTAACACAGCAAAATGTATTGTTTGTGAAAAATAAGGGACTGATTTTAATTTAAATATATGCTAAAATAATTCATAGCTTTTATTTTTCCCTATTACATTTCGTTTATTTACTTGCTCATGCAATATGAGCTATCATCAACGTTTATTTAAAAACAAGTATTTGCTTTCTGTCAACAAGGGGTGTCAAATGCCTAGCATTCTACAATAATGCCTGGGAGACTCACCTCCTCCAAAAATTACTTTAAAAGCCTGTCATCTGGAGTAAGAAGTGATTAATAGTTTTATTCATTTACTCTGACAACTGGTGGCATTTTTCTCACTCTGAAAAAAAGTAATTCTACATTTCCACCATCCCCAAAGAAGATTCTCCTGGTTCACACTTCAGTTGTAAAGAGAGAGGCTGGGAGGCAATGTGTTGGGATTTCCACATTTTTAAATTTTATTTTTACTGTCTATAAATCAAAAGGATGGAGTAAAAAGAAACATAAATAATAACTGGGATTAAGAAATCTGGTAACAGAACAACCTTCACCTCACTTTGCCATCGTAGCTACAAAAAAAAACAAGGAAAATGCATTGGTTTTTCTTTTACTTAAAGCTCTAAGCAGTACTTCCAAATTTAATCCATTTTTTTAATGTGTACACACATAGCAAAGGCTGCAGTCATTAATAAACCAAGTCATTTTGCTTAACATGTAACAGATGGTAATAAAAAGACCTTTGCTTTCTGATATTTATTCAAGAATACAGATTATTTAAATTAAACATCAATCCTCACAAACAGAGAAATACTAGTATTTACATGAAAAGGAACTTGTTTACATAAATACAGAAAAGAATTACAGCCAAAAAGATCTTTCTCAGGCAACATGTAAACTGAAACTGAATATCTTCATTGGACTGTTTTTCCCTGATACCTCACCTTATTTTCTGCCTTCCCACAACTCAGACACTGTACAGCTAATTCAGTGTCCCTGCAAAAATCCACAGAGCACATGCAAGATTTTACAAATTTTCACATAAAACTGGAGACTTCCAAATACATCATCAGCTTCCAAAATCCATTTTTACAACAAAATATCTGTATTATAGTACTTTACTGTCTCCTCCCTCACACAGATACCATCAGACCAACAAGATGATAGAAAACATTTATATATGTTGACACTGCCAAATGTACATAACTCATGCAGGATCTATGGAATAATCCAACAGGAAATCCAATCAAAAGAAGCCCCAAATCAATGATTACCCTACTTTAAAACATCCCTGCAGTCCAAACATCCAGGGATGCAGCAGTACACTCCTAAGGCAGGGAGGTCAATGGCCACTAGAAGGAAAGTGATGATCCAGTAGGAGCCTGGCAGCAGGGCACAGGCAGTGCAGAGGCACCTGATGCTTTCCTGGAGACAAGTCATCACCCAAGCAGGGACCTGCTTCTTTTCAAGCCAGAGGTGCAAGATGAAGCCACAGCTGGGAAGGGACAGGGCAGGATTCCACTGCCAAATTTAACTACTCTAGCTCATATCTGCAGGCTAATTAAATCATGTTTCTAATATTTTAGGAATATTTTCTGTTGTAAAAATTCTGTTCAAATACACAGCCTCTGAAACATACCCTGCTTTCCTATTATTAGGAAAAAGTTATTCTGAAAAATAACCTTCATTTACAAGAACTACCAAAAAAGTCCACTTCCTCTATAGCACAGGTATGCAAATTAGCAATTAACTGAAGAAGCAATACATTAACAGATAAAATATCCTTTGGGAAACTGCAGTAAAATGGAAAGTCATACAATGAGGCCACTCAGAAATTAGCTGCAGCAACACTGACAGTGACAAGCATTTCTAAAAATATTCACTTCATTTATATTTAAAGTCTGAAAATAAATATTCAGTAAGTTCAAAAAGCATATTGCTATTTTTTTCTTAAAAGAGTTCAAAACACTTGAGTTGTGTAATCAGTAAAATTAGTGGGGCTTTTTAAAATTAGTTTACAGTAGAACTTCTTTTAAACATATCTTGGCAAAAGCATTGCTGAGGTAAAACTTGTGCATACTTTACTCTGACACTCACTGCTTTAAGGAGTGCTCCAACCTCTAAAAAGATTCTATAAGTTAATCTGCCAAGACCTGAGATGACTACCAGGTGTTCAATTTATTTCAAGTCTGATTTTGATCTACTGACAGTCATTTCCAATTTTTCCTTCTGACTGAAAAAATGATTTAAAATTTAGCCCTTCCCCAAAGGTCAGCCAATCTTTATCATTAGTAGGAAAGGCAATGAACATGTTAATGTCACATGTGCAATGTACATTCCTTGGCTAAGGACATCACAACACTTTGCTAAGGAGAACAGCCATTCTCCATATTTTATTGCAAAAAGTGTGGGGGGAAAAAAATCATGTAATTGGAGAGGTAGTCATCACAATTTTTAGTGATTCAATCCATTTCTTTTTGCCTGATCCACAAACTTGCTAAGCTAGAGCACAGTGGATGAAATTAACTCCAGATAGATACTGCTACAGCTATCACATGGCCAATGGCTGTGGCTCACAAGCCACCATAAGAAAATAATCAGGACAAATGCAAATTTGTAACACAGTGTCAACCTGAGATACAGACTTTTGTTTACTCACCAACTGCATTTGCCATTGCAGTTCTTTCTCACTGACTAAAGTGCATCATTCACAAATTATTGTTACCAGCATATTAATAAATGACATTTAATAGTGCCACATTAACTGACAAGTTTTCAGGTTATCTACCACACAACATAGAAATAAAATTGCACTTGCAACTAATATATTCAATTCCAAATTTTTTCTGAAATTTGGGGAACAATTTACTTAGTTAGGCAAGCCTTCCACATGCTTCAAATACTGCAAATCTTGTTTTGTTAGTTTGACTATCACGAAATATCAATGTGGATTTGAAGACTGAAGCATTTTCATACAAATCAAACTAGACAGGACTATGTAGAGACCGCATCAATTGTTTAAGCTGCAAATTTTGTACTTAAACTATTAAACTCTGTATGAAAGATGCAAGAAGACAAGAGAAGAAATAAAGAGAAAAATACTGAATACAGCCAAATTTCATTTAGCCTTTTAACATCATCTATAATTACTTTATGCTAGCAATCTATGTAGTCTCTAGAAGGAACACATGTACTTCAATTAGTATAGGAGATAAAACACTGAAGGATGTATTTCAGAAAATAGCAATGGGACAACAGCCAAAAAAAAGCCACAAAGGCAAGTCCATAGTAAGTTGACATACAAGCTTCAGTCTTCTCTTGACATACACACACACTCCCTCTCTAAATAATTTCCCTGAATATCATTTCTCCCACTCAAAATATCACCATTTTATTCAATTGACCTGTGCCTTAGACAATGACCTTGCAATACTCAGAAACCAAGATCAGCTGCTTCTCTGCAAAATTCTCACTGCCAACTTCACCTGAAAGATTCAGAGGACAAAGTCACTGTAATCACGTTTTACCTTACACTGCCTAAGTTATTACCTTACTAACCTTGTATGTGCATATTATAAAAATCATCCATTTATGTTACAGTGAATTACTATAAGTTAACACTGGGAACACAACACCTGAAATGAATTTCAAGTGACAAGACCATCATCAATCATACTTTCTCAGCATTAATGCCACCACATAAAGCTTTCTGCTCTACTGCTTAAAAATATAGGTGTTTCAGGAAGAAAATGTTTCACAGATGGTGCTACGTACACTGACACTTTTCTGAATAGGAGGTTTTTGTAACTATAGCATAAGTCAACCAAAATAGCATATGTGTTTGACTAATATTTCATTTTAAAAGACAAATCATTATAAATATTAGTAATGCAACTTATCTGATTCCCATTTCTAACAGTTTAAAAGATTACATGCCAAATCAGGAACAGAATCAAGAAAAAATATGCAAAATTAGAAAACACCAGTGAGGTCTTCCTTTTGCAGTGAGTTCTCAAAACCCAGCAATTTTATTTGTAGACATTTTTGTAGACATTTTTTCAGATTACAAAATATAATAATTCAAAGTTAAAAAGTGCTGGTATTAAATTAGGAAGAAAAATGCTCTATCAAGATTGTATGTATTAATACTGGAATCCATTTCTTATGGAGCCAATTAGTGCTATTTCTAGGTTATATTTTAACTCACAAACAGTAAGACGTTATATGATGTTCTGACAAAGAGTTTTCACAAAAGCAACTTTTTTGCAGTAATTCAGAGACTAGCCAAGTTATTACTTCAATTGCTAGGCAAAAAAGGGGCAGTATTTAAAAACAAGTATGATAAATCTATGGCTCAGTTATGCTAGAATAGATAATTACAAGTCTTTGTAAAATAAACTCTTCAACACACCACAAAAGCACTCACAGAGCAGAAATATTTACACATTCTCAAGCATCAGCTTACAGCTTTAAAATATATTGTTCAAAAACCACTAAAACTTTAGGACAAAGCATTTTCTGAATTAAGGTTAAACAACAAAGATTCAATCTATTTGATTCAAAGACTACTGGGAGGCATCCCAATCAGAGCTGGGTTTTTCAGTATCCAGGATCCCCACATCTTGAATTTATCAGGGAGCTGTTCCAGAGAAAGAGCCCAGGAAACAGAGAAGCTAACATGGCTGTGTGAGCTGGAACCAGAGTGCTGAGCCTCGTTTCCTCCAGTATCTAACCTCAGCAGAACCACAAGCCTCATGACAAAATATTAGAAGAACAGCCCCAACTCAAGGGCCAAATTCCATCACAGATAAAGACAGGGAAGTTGATAAACAATTACCACTGCAAGTGAAACAGACTCAATGTGAGGGAAACAAATGTAATTTACTGTCAATTAGATTGAGGTAGTGAGGAGCAGAGACAAACAAGGCAAGGCCTTTGCTTCCCTCTCCCATCAGCTGCACTGTGCCCCATCACCCCAGATTCCCACAGCTCCCCCAGGGCAGCAGGGGCAGCTGTGACCGGCCCAGAACAGCTCCTCTCCACAGCTCCTGCCTGCTCAGGATCCCCCCTGCTCTGCCATGGGCTTTCTCCCATGGGATGCAGTCCTTCAGGAAAACAAAAATGCTTAAGCATGGGTTCTCCAGAGGCAGTGATTCCTTCAGGACTCTCCACCTGCTTCTGCATGGGTTCCTCCTTCCATCCTGCGTCCATGTGTCGGCTGCTTCTTCCATCCTCTCCCCCTTTTTGTCTTACTTCAGGTTTCTCTTTTATGCAGTACTGAGTCCAATACAGCTCTGATATAGGTCTGTGATTAGTGTCTGAGCCATGACACTAAGCTGAATCTTCTGATTATTTTTTCTAAATCAAAATTTAAAACTACTTTCCTCAAATATGAGATGCATAATTTTGCATGTTAGTGTAAATGCAGTGAAACCCTCATGAATAAAACATTAAGCAAACTTCTATGAATTTAAATTGTGTTACATTATAGAACAATTGTTGAGCTAACATTACAGCTCACATGTTACAGAAAATGTTTAAGCTTTACATTTAATCACCATTAATGGCACAAGGAAATTATTTACTATCAAATGGGTCAGAGAATACATAAAGAAGACCTTTGCAGTATTGATTTCACACATAAAATTAACATCTTCAGTTGTACTTGCAACTGCCAAGAAGGCTTGACTAATATCAACTCCTCTTATTATAAAGCCTCAAGAAATAGCCACAGTTGGGATGTCAAACTTGTTTTTAAATGATGAAAGAGAACATCTGAATGCTTCATGGGCTTGACTAGTAAGTGATTAAAGTGTAACTGACTGAACTGAATTTCTGCCACTGTCAACATAAAACTTTTTTTAAAAGTCAGTGCTATGAATTATTTACTGTTCTTTCAAAGCTCAGTGTCAACACATCAATTCACTCTCATTGTATTCCTCCCTTACAACCCCAACTAGAATCACTCTAATATGCAGGATGGTGACATACATCTGCAATGTCGTGAGCAATGTAACAAGCCTAGGCAACCATCCAAATTATTCAATCCTTTGAAGACCTAAGAAGAGCATCTTTAGCACAAGCACATTCCCATAAGACGTACAATTTCAGAACACCTTGGAAAAGACAGAACAGGCCATCATAATATCACTCCTGCATAGGCATAACTCCTTCCAAAAACCTGTGCACGTGACTACTTAGAGTAGCACCAAATCAGCTCCATGAAGCAAAACACGGATCAAGTATAAATAAACAATAATAGTGCACAAACAACCCATAATGGAAAACTATGGTGCTTTAATACTGAAAAATTGTGCCACTAAGGAGAGCTGTAAGAAACTACATGCTTGAAAAACCATCTCCCCAATATCTGTAACCAGGGTATTTTGTCCATTAGAAGTATACAGCAGACTGTGAAAACCAGAAGTATTGCCCAAAGTCACTGAATCAATGATGCTAGAAAAGACCTGTGAGATGATCAAGTCTAACCAATGACCAAACACCACCTCACCAAGGGCCATGTTCAGTCTTCCCTCAAACACCTCCAGGGACTGGGACTCCACAACCTCCTTCAGTGAAGAAATTCCTCCTGCTATCCAACCTGGACCTCCCCTGGTGCAGCTTGAGGCTATGCCCTCTTGTCCTGCCACAAATCACCTGGAAGCAGAGGTCAACCTTGCTACAATCTCCTTTCAGGCAGTTATAGAGAACAATAAGGTTTCCCCGGAGCTTCATTTCTCCAGGTGAAACAACCCCAGCTCCTTCAGCCATTCCTCATGGGACCTGTGCTGTAGACTCTTCACCAGCTCTGTTGCCCTTCTCTGGACACACCTCAATGTCTATTTTGAATTGAGGGGCTCAGAACTGGACAGAGGACTCGAGGTGTGACCTCACCAGCGCTGAGTGCAGGGGGACACTCACTACCCTGGGCCTGCTGGCCACACTACTGCTGATACAAACCAGGATGCCCAAGACCTTCATGGCCACTTGGGCACATCCTGGATCATGTTCAGCTGGCTGTAAACCAGCACCTTCTGGGCTTTTCTGCAGGGCAGCTTTCCAGCCACTCTGCCCCCAGCCTGTGGCACTGCCTGGGGATGTTGTGAGCCAAGTGTAGGATCCAGCACTTGGCTTTGTTGAACCTCATACCACTCATCTCCACCCATCTATCCAGCCTGCTCAGATCCAGATCTGCAGAGCCTTCCTACATTCCAGCAGATCCCACTCCAACCCACCTTGATGCCATTCATGAATTTACTGAGAGTATACTCGAGTCCCTCATCTAGATCATCAGTAAAGATGTCAAACAGGACTGGGCCCAATATTGAGCCCTGGGGAACACCACTAGTGACCAGACACCAATTGGATGTGGCTCCATTCACCACCACAGTTGGGGCCTGGACATCAAAATATCTAACAAAAGATACAATTTTTTAACCTAATTTTACAAACCCGTTCTTCAGAAATAGCATGGGCCTAATTCAGATTATCACACCATTACAGTCCTAAATTCTCAAATTCTAATACAAGGATTGTCCCCACTAGAAAGTGCTGAGAACAAAGTGTGAACTCCCAGATGTTGCAAAACCACTAAAACATATTCCCAAAAGAACACACAAGTAAATGCTTACCAAAGTGGTAATGTTATCAGATATATTCATTATGAGAAAATTAAACAACAAAACAGGTGGTGATGTTCAAGGCTTTATTACTTCTTAATTAAGTCTGGCCATGATGCACAACTTCTGTGCAAAGTCATGAAGACCTCTGTATCACCACAGGGCCTGAAATGAAACACATTTCTCTTGGCTGATTGCTCTTTTGCAGTGGACACAAAAAAGCACCCACGTCCTAAAAAAGCACAGCTAAACCAGCTGTACTTGCAGAACTTGGGCCTAGATCAAATAGTATTTCAACAACTACTTTTCACAAACAATACTTGAATTGTGCCACTGTGTCATAACTACTGACTCTTCAGTCCAGATATGGCTAAGGAAAATTGTTAAGATTATTCTCTGGATTTACAGATACATAATCCTTTCTTTAAAAGTGCATTCCTACACTTCCACTGAAATGTAATTGATGTTTATAGCTTTGTTCCAGTGAAAACTGCACTAAGTATCCAGCTACCAAGGATCACACTTCAATTAAGCCTCTGGTGTAACAGAGCAGACTGACCTCAGTAAAACATGCTGGAACTTCAGCCTTCATTTCCAAAGACTCAATAATATCCCTAGCATCTCTCAGCCACGCGCTGTGCTGGCTAAAATTAGCTGAAACAGTTTACTAAAAATAGTTTTTAAATTAGTAAATTAGTAATCAAAACCCATCAGGTTCAATTAGGAGCTGTGGGATAGGACAGAAATCGCTAATCTTTTATCCCTTATGTAGAAAATATCGTGAACTTAAATAAACAAAGCTTATATATTAAAAGACTAATGCAAACCAAGACTAATGTGAAGCACCACAGTAACTTCTAACACAGCAATTCTGTAGAAGATAGTTTTCCTAGGTCAGGACTGCTCAAATTTCTAAACCATGATTACTAAGCATCACATAAAGAAGTACTTCTTTCCTATAATGCAGTTACTGCCTTTAAGGAAGCAATCCAGGTGAAATAAGTAATATATAAGATAGTTTGAGGAGAAATCTGAGAACACACACACTAAGTCAGGGCCTACTCACTGCAGTTCTTGCTGTTTTTCAGACTTTTCAGCTATTCACACAACACACAAATTTCAGACATTCACAGAGCTTCTCAAAAGTATTTTGAATAGATGCAGATAATGTGCAAATTTAGCTACATTTCTGTGGAATACATTCTTTCTTTTTAAATGCCACACAAGTGATACCAGCTTTCAGCAAAAGCATTATGCATCAACTCAAATACAGGCATCTCTAGTTGCAGTTCTGCTAAAGAGTTCTAATGAAAATGTTCACATAAAACTATCACAATTTTCACTGTACATTAAATAATTCCACAAACTCCAGTTATGTTCAAAATTGATAAGACTGCAGCATGCTAATTTTCTAATTTGACAAAAGAATGCATTTTTGCTTCCCACTGTTTGTTTACTAAATGTTTGTGGTCAGCTTTGGCATTAATGTAACATAACAACACAAGGCTTTGAAAACATTTTTGAAAAGGTGTCACCATCATATTTTCTGAAAAATCCTTTGCCCAGGATTTCTTCTCCTGGGAAGCTGAGAAGCTGCAGAGAAAAAGGAAAACAATATCATCTCATTTGCTTCTTCTGTGTTTTGCTGCTTTGGAATGTGGTTTGGAGATTGTTTATCCATTGTTTATGTCATTGTTTCATTGGTTTCATGTGAATTGTTTTAAATTAATGACCAATCACAGCCAGCTGTGTCAAGGCTCTGGCGAGAGTCACGCCTTTTTCATTAGTATCTTGTTAAGCCTTCTGTAAGTATCCTATCCTTTCTCTATTCTTTAGTACAGTTTTAGTATAGCATTCGTTAATATAGAATAATATAATATTATAGAATAGAATATTCTACTATAGAATATTATAGAATAGAATATTCTACTGTAGAATATTATAGAATAGAATATTCTATCATAGAATAGAATAGAACAGAATAGAACAGAATAGAACAGAATAGAATAGAATAGAATAGAATAGAATAGAATAGAATAGAATAGAATAGAATAGAATAGAATAGAATAGAATAATAATTAGCCTTTTAAGAACAGGGAGTCAGATTCATAATTTCCTTCCTGCCACGGGGGACCCCGAAAAATACCACAAAAAACAATCCAATCTGTCTTCATGTTATTCAATGCTGCATTTCCTATGACTAAAATTCTGTGTATTAGACATGATCACCCCCTTTCAAACCCTGTGAAGAGTCTCAGAGATATTGTAGACAAGCAATTCCTGAACTGATCACCAAATTACTAACAGAAGGACATTCACATACAGTGTTTACCACAGATGTCCTAACTAGATATGACAACTCAAATGTTCATGCAACAAAAATTTTACCTTTGCCTAACATATTCTGGCTTATCCTCATTTGAATTCATAGAATATCCAGTGTTAAAAGGGACCTACAAGGACCTCAAAGCCCAACTCTTAGGTGTGTGACCTGTACACAGACTGATCTCATGACCTTGGCATTATTTGCACCATGCTCTAACCAAGTGAGCTAATCTCAGTCCTAACCAATGGAACAGAGAGTAAAAATGCACAACTATTTCACTTGTTCCTACAAAAAACTGTTGCAAAATGTTGTGGGAGAAAAGTTAGACACTAGCAGAAAAAACAGTTGTGTGCATAGAGCTAACATGCTGAATGAAAGGGCATGTCACTATCTCTGTGCGAAACAATTGCTAAAATCCTCTAGCACAAATTTCTCTAGAATTCACATTATATGCTAAATACCATTTGAAATTAATGGACACAGCTCACAATGAACGTTTTTTAGTGCTGCCAGTACTTGTAGTAAGGTTTCTGGTATTCTCCAGATGGAAGCATATACATTATAACCCCAAAAAGGCTATTGTCCAGGAGTGTCACCAAGCAATACCACACGAGTTGTGAAAATCTGACTTCATCTGACTTACCGCCAGTGCTTTAGACAATTTTGTCCTGTAGTTATTCAAAACAATCACATCAATCTCCTTAAATGGCACAAAGGCAAAGCCATCTTTAATAAATACTCTTCTGGCTCTAAATAAATCCACAGCATCTGCAAGTCCAACCTGAGAAGGAAGAAAAACCCACATTGTGGAATAGCAAAATAACACAGTAACAATGTTTACAGCCCTAAGATTCAAGATGCACCAGTAAAGCTTTAAGTCATTTTCTGACTTTTAATATTGTCTACAGACAAAACTCAAAAGCCTGTGAAATTAAATTTTGACTTAGGAATAGCTAATCATTATTTTGGTGGGAAAATATTGCTTGCCTTCAGAAAGTCATGCAACTAGGCAAAATAAGGTACTTCAAAGTTTGTGTCTAAAGTATTGATCCAATTATGTAGCTTTGCATCACTTAGTGATTTGATACTTGAAAATGGATTTCTGTTTCTAACATCTGGAAATATTTGATTCACATAGGCTACGTACAAAAGGTTTTGCAAGCAGATCTGGAACCCAACCAGCTTCACTCCAAAGAATCACTGGGCCACATTACAAATTTTTCCTTCTCCCCTTGCTCTCTTGCAAAACGAATTTCTGACTAATACAATCAGACCAAACCTAATTTCAGCAACAGATGTTTGACAATGTCTCCATCCTGAACCATCTGACAGCCAGGTAAATTAAGTCATTTGTCTGGGAAACGTAAAAACTTAAGATCATTTTTGTGGCAAAAGTAAGGGATGGCAGAAGAGGACACAAGACATTATTAGTAGTTTGAAGCTTCCTTCATTTTCCCAGTCCCACCCTTATACTCACATGAAGTAGAGGAACTCTCATTAGTCTTTTAGATACTTTTAGTCTTTTGGATTTACTGTGGCTATTAGGTAAGCTTAAAATTAGTAACTTTGCATTTAACTGAGAGAAAATGAATGCAGATCTGTGGGACTCAGCAATTTTTTACTTACCTTATAGAACATTTGCTCTTTTACTTTAGGCAGACTGAAACCAGGAGTTGACACACTCAGCTCATTAGCCAATTGATTTTTCAGATCTTCACCAATCTAAAATTAAGAATTTATTTTAAAATTGTTAAAATACTTTAGGATAAAGGCTTCTTTATTTTATCAGCATGATCTAAAATATTACTTAACTTGTAGTATTATCAGTTTAGTTGAAAAGAGAAAAAGAGCTACATATTCAGTAAGTGATCACTAATAATTAATTAACCAGAAACCAGCAAAACATTAGTGGTCAATAATGTTAAGCAACCTTACCTCTGAAGTAGAAGGGCAGATTTTAAACTACAATAATTTTAAGAATTAACAAGAACTGTAAAACACACTTTTTAGAAGTCAGCTTCTGTAAAATAAAATTTGTGACAATCTTTGCTTGTCTCTAGATAGGCATTAAAACAAAGCAAGATGAATAAATGGGAGTTAGTAAGGACTTCATCAGATTTTAACAAAAAGAATAGTTTAAGTTTATTTTTAAACACAGATTTAACAAAACTATATTTAATCTTATATTCAGGAATTTAACTTGCCTTTTTCTAAGGAGTGAGAACAACGGTAACTTTATTGTTCTTTAAGTGTTAGTGCTTTTACAGTTCTTGGAACAAGTGAGTAAAGCAGCAATGCTCAAATTTAACTTGAAGTACTTGAAAATCACAATGTTATATTCCCTAATAAAAACACTTCAATAGTGCATATACATAAATACACATCATGGAAACATAGTATATGCCTAGGGGGAAGGGACCCATCAGGATTGTGAAATTCACCTCCTGGCCCTGCACAGGACCCCCCAAGAGTCACCCCGTGTACCTGAGAGCATTGTCCAGACACTTCCTGAGCTCTGTCAGGCTGTGCTGTGACCACTGCCCTGGGGAGCTGTTCCAGCTGCCCAACCACCTCTGGGTGAAGAACCTTTTTGTGATATCCACCCTAAAACTCCTAAACAGCTTCAGGCCATTCCCTTGGGTCCTGTCACTGTCACCACAGAGAAGAGATCAGGGTCTGCCCCTCCTCCTCCCCTGAGGAGGAAGTTGCAGCCCCCAGTGAGGTCTCCCCTCAGTCTCATCTGGGCTGAACACACCAAGTGACCTCAGCCACTCCTCATAGGGCTTCACCTCCAGACTTTCACCATCCTCATGGCCATCCCTCGGACACTCCATAATAACTTTGTATCTTTCTTGTACTGTGGCACCCAAATCCACATCCATTTGCATAACATGCTGCTGATGAAGTATAATGGCAGTAGTCCCTGACTGAAAGGGTTTTAAACGTTAAGGAAGGCAGAATACCTTCTCAAAACACAGAGAGACAGAAGTGACACCAAAACATAGCCCGCTGTGTGACACTGCTCTCATGAACTGGATGTGTGCTCCAACACCTACAGTGAGCTGATACCAGGCTGCAGTCAAGGTGGTTTTTAGAGACCATCAGGAACCAAGCCCAGGCCATCACACGCAATAGATGTGCAGACTCCAAATGCAAGATAAAAGTCACCCAATATCCTTCCTCTCCATGGGAGGGATATGCTTAAGGAGTTTTATTCTCTGAATGGAGCAGAATACCTAATTTGTTGACCAACACTGATATACAGTTACATGGGCATTTCAACAAAACATTTTTTCCTTCTCAATTGAAAAACCCAAGAAAACAAACAAACAAACAAACAAACAAACAAACAAAAACCTGCTTCTCTTGGAAGTCATAGGAAGGACCACTCAATTTCAAACTTGGACAAGTAGCTTAGTGAAAAACAGTGATTTGATATATGCATATGAAATAGCCCAGGCAGCAAGGTTGAGAAGGCTTATGGTTACCCTTTCTGCATCTTGATGCAATCTGTAGTACTCTCCCAGGAAAACCAGCTTTAAAAAATAATAAAGACGCCAGCAAGGCAGAAGAATGCAGCTCTGAATAGAAAGGAAATACACAGCATTATATTTCTGCATGTAAAAATGTAAAGCTCAGCAGCCTGTAAAGAAAGCGTTCTTCTTTAACGAAGGAGCTGTATCAGAACAATTAAATGTGTTTCTGTAAATGAAATGAGAAAATACTTTCTATAAAATACTCTCATTAACAATCTTATTCTTGTTAGACTTTGAAAAATTCCTGCTTTTCATGAGACATTGAAACTATATACAAATTTCACACAGAGGTACCAAAACTCCATTATTCCTTCCAGATGATCTATTTCTTGTCTAAGTAAACATAAATCTAAGTCACTGCATCAGCCTGCAGCCTGCCTTTCACCTACCAGAGACCTAAGTTTTCATTTTAATTCCAAAATAGTGGCTTCCATTTTCAAATGTAACAATTTTATGCATTCTTAGTAGAAATCCCTTCGGAGAGCCTGTCCACCGTGTCATTCCAAACCCTCACTGACTGTGTAAATACACTGACCAAATAAAAACAGTACAACACGGTATATAGCAATGGTGGTTACAATTCCACTATCTCTTCTAGTGTATCTTACTAAAAATAACTCCACCAAACAAACTAAGCCAAGGACAGAGCAGAGGTTTTTTCCAGAGAGATATTAAAGGAGTCCAGAAACTGTTTTACAGACAGGCCAGCAATATTGAGGGGAGAACTAGAAGAGGAAAAGACAAGGATTCCTTCTTTATTTTTTCTTCCAAAACAAATTAGCTTAATTTCATCAACAAAACCGTTTTTTTCAGAATTAGACTTTATTTCAAGGGGGATTTATTCCAAATTTCACAAGCTGTCAATATCCTTTTTTATTAGTAATTTGAGCATATCAATTTTATACAGATACAGTGACAGTCATTTTAGATTTTCCTGCATGTCACTAGCAAACAATTTAACATTGTTGGGGTAAAAGTGATTCTGGTGAACCCTCACAGAAAACAGGTTTATGGGCCATGATTAAAGATTTAGATAAGACTGTGGACAGCATGAGCAAAAATACAGTTTTATCCGAAATTTAGTTTTTTAAACTAACACAAATATTGTTGCAAAGCACTATTTATTATATACATAAATGATACACACAAAGATGTTAAATAATTTACTACTTAAAGGCTCAAATATCTTATAGGTTAGGCAAACATTCAGCAGCCCCACAACCACTTTGTTCCTTGCCTTTTCACCAAATTGACACTGCCTTCATGTTTTCAGGTAATAAAGAGGAAGAAGAAACAACGATAATCCTAGCCCCTACCTAAAGCTGGAAAATGACTCCACAATGCATTCAAAAATAAAACTGGCTTCCCTAAAGACTGAAACATGAAAAATAACCTTCCATTGGCATTCATGATGTCACCATTTTCACATCAGACTGACTGAAGGCACAGTGCAAAGAAATACACTACTCACAGTCTAAAGTCAGACTCAAGCTTTCAGTTAGGCCATGCCTGTATTGCTGTATCATGAAACATGTATCCCAATTTTTCTTAGTTCACAGAAGCTAGAAAAGCTTCTTTTTTACTGTTGTTTTTGGGGTTTTTAATTATTTAAATAAGAGTACTACAGTTTGCATATTTAATAGTTTCATCCTAAAATAGCATCTGGAAAAAATTAAAAAATTAAAACATTGAAAAAATTAGATATAATTAAATACCACTTTTAGGATTCTAACAGAGATTAGAAGGATAAACAGGCTGCTTAACTTCTGTCAGAACTCGGTGATCTTCACCAGATAAAACACTGTTGATCAAAATATTAAGAAAAAAAAAAAAAAGAGTCCTTCTGAGGGTCTCAACTGGTCATCATCTGACCTCCCCCACAGAACTGATTGAACTCACCTCACAGAAAAGAATTCACTAGTTTTGCCTTGTTCTTCCATAGCCAGTTTAGTAAGCTGTGTCAGACTTTGCTTTGCACAAGCAAAGAACACCAGGACAAGGGTCTTCCCTTTTCAGTGACACAGATCAGCTAGCATAGCTTGAAACAATTCAACAATTCATTGCAAATTCCTGAGACTCAGGAAAAATAAAGACAGAAAAAGAGAGGAAGGGAAAGAAGCAAGTACTCAGGACTAGTTCCATTATTTCTAGTTTTCTTGCTTTCCACAGGCAGTTTATTCATTGACTTTTAATCACAGAACTGTCCTGGAAACACAAAGACACATAAATTTAGATTAAAATATGAATAATTTAATATGCAGGGCTTGGTTAAACAAACACAGTCAGTGAGGCAGTCCAAAAACTTCAAAATAAATTTGATACCACTACTCTGTTTTAATGAAGAGAGGAAGATGCATGCACACATTATACTGCTACATATGTGCAACACTAAGTCTCCCAGTAAGGAACAAGAACTCCATGCACAAAGTCCTTTCCTTTTCCAAGACTCAGCTTCAGGTATTTATGTGCACATGCCACTGGTGTCCTTAGAAAGTGAAGTTCCTAAAATTTGCTTTTAGTTACAAAGCACCTGGCACTCAAGTGGCACAACACCCTTTCCAAACACAAGTGTTGTCAATCTGTACTTTGCTGAATTGCAACTCTAGGCATGAAGCAGAAAAAATAATAATTTCCTAATCAATCTTCTCCATTGCCACACATCACACTACAAACTAAGTTAGCACTAGAATACCAAAGTATTAACCTAGATACCATTAAATTTGAGAATATAAAGTGTAATCAGCCAGTTAATGAACTGCTTGATTAGCAAAGGATACCATTCCCAGCTCTCCTACCAATTAAAAGGATGAAGAGCCTTAAAGAAAACATTCCAGAGGCTTATAAATCTGTCATTCACAAATCTGATGATTATCAATTTCATTTTGGCCAAACACAAATTAAGAAGAAAATTTTATCTTCCAAAATACCACAACATTATATCTTAGCTGAGGTTCAGCTTGCTGGCATACCTAAAAATATAAAGGGAAGCACTAGGAATTATCTTTTCTTATCCATCAATTGAAACATTGTTTGGGCTTTTTTTTAGAGTCAAGAGTGGGAACAGAAAGAACATTTTATGATCTGCCTCACTATGCAGCTCATTCATGGTTACCACAATGTCAGAGAAACTCAGTGATACAGGTTCAGTCTCCTACATTCCTGACAAACATTTCCCAATATGCATTTAAAGGAAAGCTGAACAAAACAATTACTACAGAATTACCTAGAAACACTAACACCTACAAGTTGGAGTCACACATGACAGTAGAGCTAACAGAAGACTCTTCTGATAAATATATCAACAAGTTTTCTTTCATTTAAAAATCTGGAGAGTAACATGAGATGCAATTTTAAAGAAACTTGTTAACAAATGTTCCTCTAGATTCAATCACAGGATTAGCCAGGAAGAGTGTTTCAAAGTTGGCAGACCATTTTCTGAAGCTTATCCCAAACAGCAGCTAGTAAATTCTACTTGCAGAGTAATTACATCCTGCAGAAACCATCCTATCAGCTTTTATGCTGCTGTATTAAGGAACAATATAAACATCTCCAAAGCTACTGCATTCACTGCCATGTAAAAAAATTAATTCATTTTTCAAACATTATGAACTTTAACCACTACAAAAGAACTTAAGACCTTGATTATTCAAAAAAAATTTCTTCATGTACAACACATGGGTATAATTTTTTAAAATACACTATTGATTTCCCAATTTTCTCTTTTCTCATTTCCCAAAAGAATCTCTAAAATATTTATAGAAAAAGAGAAGACACTTGATGACACCTTTCTGCTTGTCTGTTTCTTCCAAGAATCCAAAATTACCAACTGCTAAGAACTGAAAATCTATAAGGATGTGGTTAGGATTTGCTGGTTTTTTACCTTTTCCAAGCCTTTAGATAAATGGCAGTCAAGTATGACCTGCTCAACTACTGAGTGCTAGAGCACATAATCACACAAGTAGCGTGGTTCCCCTTTCCACCTCTTCTCCTTAAGCTGAAGAGCCTGGTGTACCAAATCCTATTTTCCACTACATTTTTGGCACAGCTGCCATTTCAATTTTACTTTAGAAACCCAGAGTTACAGCAGAACATCTGCCTCAGGATTCAGCCTGTATTCCAAATGTTGTCTAGCTGCTTTCAGCTAGATTAAGAGGAAGAACGTTTTTATTCATCGTATCCTTACCACAGCCTTTTCTGCAACTTTTATTTCAAAGCACATAACTTTTTCAAAGCAGTCAGAGATGTACTTCACCCAGAAAGAGCATATATAGTACCTAGGGCAGAAGGATTCAGCCTTACAGTGGACTGTAAAGTTCCTGTTTAACTCAAATGATGAATCAAACAAAGCCATTTAGTAAGAATCACAGTGCCCCAGTGCTCTAAAGGGGCCTAAGTAACTGCACATTTTGTGGTGTAGTTTGACTTTACTTCCACAAGTCAATTTTAAGCAATAAGGAAGACCTTCTAAGGGTCCATTTAGATTTCTGCAGATAATCAGCATCTGCTTCTAATCAAACTGAGATGATTGCCAAATTAAAATTTTAATTAGCATTTTGCATCATTTACAAACTGTTGTTCATTAAGTTTATGAAGGTGAAAAAGGACATCCTCAGTAGCTATCTATTCTTTAATCACATCTATTACTCAATTCTACAATTTCATAGAATATCACCAACACCAGATGTGCAAATAAATACATGCAACTAGAATTACTGCAGCAAAATGCACCAGTTTTCTCCATAACTAATAATAAAGTAATGCTTACAGCTCAAGGATCCATTAGAGAAGAGTAAAGCCCCCATACATCCTGCCAGTGCACCAAAAAAATAAAATAGTTTTTCTAAAATAAAAATAATTTTTAAAGCTTTATTTTAAAAGTCTGTGAGAGAGTATTAGCACTTATTTTAAGCTTATTTAAGCTTATTAAGCAAATATTTTAATCAAACCTCATCCCATCTACCCATCTCTCAAAATGTTAGGTCACTAAAATACCCAGGCTGCTTGGCAATCAACCCAACTACTTTTAGGTGAGAATAACTCCCTATGTTTGCTAAAGCACTAATAGTATATGTTTCACTGTCTTATTTAACAAACTCTAGCACTTAAAAAACCACCCCACTCCTAAGCCTTTCCACATTCAATTTTGTTTCTGTTATGACTCTAAGCATGGAGTTAAATGACCGAATACATCCTTTTGGCAGCAAGGCACATTTCCCACTTAGGCATGCATCCCTTATGACTTTTGCTGTCAGCTGTAAGATAAGCATCACTAGTTTTCAAGCAAAGGGACAAATACAAGATTTAAGTGGTGGAAAAGAAAGATACAATTCAGAACTATTTCCTTAGCAAATGTAAACCATAGCCTACTTGAATAGTTATTGTCTTATCTTGGCATAAGTTTCCACACAGTAGTGTAGACTCCAGATAGTTTCTACTTTTCCCCATCCTGTTTGGGAAAGGAAGAAATATTATTTGATGGCCCTGAAATGAAAAGCCAGAAGAACATTCTGGATTAAACACCTGTTCCAAAATGGATAGTTATAGTCACAGCCCTTTAATGGTTAGGCATGATATTGAGTATTCTCTCAAATGTATCTGTCCTTAATAGGGACACAAACCAGTCTCCCTTCTCATTAACCCACATCTGACTTTAGGATCTTCTGTATCAAATAAAGGCAGTCATAAAACGTTTTCTCAGGAAGCTGAACTACGAATATTTATACAACTGCCCTACTACAAGACAAATGTTTTTGAAGAAAGCATAATAGTGATATCAGAAAGTCTCTCATAGGACTTCTCTGATCATAAAAATGGAAATTAAAGAAGTTTAATTTCTACTGCTTAAAGCAGCTAAAAAAGCACTTCAACTGCATCATCAAAGAGCTATTGTGGAAAAAAATTCCATCGCTAATGCATTTTGCTTTTTCCATTTCATTTTGCAGTTCTTATTCCTTCCACTCAAATGCCTGCAGATGAACTGAAGACCTTTAGCTCCCCCATCTGACTATTCCCATCTGCCATTCCTTCCCCATTACTATGATCCAAAGCATTTCTTAAAATACTGTGCTCTATAACAGCATCTAAAAATTAGGACATCTGATTCTGCAATAACTGGCTGTTACCCAAAAAATAAGGCATCTAAATTAGAAGTTATTTGAAAGGTCATAATATCTTTTAATTTTCAGGAGGCTATCCAGAATTAAAAAAGTTCAATTTAAACATGATTTTTTTCTGCTCTGTGGAGTGAAAACAGCAACACAGATGTATTCAAGATGAAATATACTACACTTAGAAGTTTTTTTCTTTTGCACAATGCAGAAAGATAATAGTGAACAGAAGCATTGCAGGAAATATAAATCCAATTACACAACATCCTTACACCACAGATTAAGACATGATAATGCCTCTTAATTTTCATTTCTCCTGGAAGCAACAAAGAGGTACTAACAGTCTGAAGATAAAGAAACCAGAACATGCAAAATGATGACCAGAATAACACCAAAAAATAATTTCAAAATTAAATTTTGCATTCTACTCCACTCTATATTCCAGTATCTAAGTTAAATTCCCAGAAAGGCGTAGCAACAAATCAAAGCATGCAATAGTACTTAGGAAAAAACACGAGACAAGCAGCAACGCACCTGTGTCAAAAAATCCCAAATGTGTTAAGCTGATTCACAGCCTTTATCACAGTGCACAGACCTCAGGGGCATAAAAAAACCAGGTGCCATAATGTGTCAAACACCCTTGAAGTCACCAGAATACACTTTCACATGGAAATGACCAAACAGTTCCAGTGAATCTTCGATAACCTCAGTTCAAAACCCATTGGAAAAGTCATGTGTAGAAGAATTGAACTCAAAAGTGAAGGATGTCTAAGGCCAAGTTCCACAACCAAACTAAAATTTAATACTTCAGTTCCTAACTTGTATATTAAAACACATACGAAAATGCCATGAGGCACTGCAAGAACTCTAGAGAATGGGAGCAGAGAAGAAAAATCTGATCTAAAAATTGAAGGCTGTAAAATGGCAAAGGACACTCACAGGATGACAAAATACCACACAAAGAAAGAATTAAAGAAGAAACAAGAAAGTATAATGACAGAAGGCAAGTACGAAGAGAAGGAAAAAAACATACAAACTTAACAGGAAAAAAGCCCTACCCTTCTCAACTAGTGGATAGAACAAGAAGAAACATGTTAGGTTTAACATTATTTTTAAAAAGTTAAAAGGAAAGTAAAGCAGCAGAATGATGACCGCCACTGTGAGACTTGAATATGCAGATGTGGGGAAATTTGCAAGCAAAGCTGTGACATTTTCACAGACAAGGCAAATGGAACTACTGTCATTTTCAAAATGGTGTTTAAAGTGTTGAAGGGAAAACAAAAAAAAAAACAAAACAAACAAAAAAAAAAAAACCAAAAAAAAAAAAAGAAAACCACTACACACACAGCACTTTGAAAGTAACCACAGAACATTTTGTCCACCTGAACAGAGTAGACCCTAAGACCATGCCCTGAGAGAGAAAGTGTGACTGCTGAACCTGAACAGGTTTTGTGGCAAGTTTTCACAAGAACCAAATGGAATGGACCCAGAAGTTCATTAGATGCTCCAAATCAGCATAAGATGTATCACAGACCTACAGCTGCAGATGCTAAAAGGACAAATCTTCCATTTGATGTCTAAGAACAAGTGGCAGGTCTTGGAGACTTAAAATTAAGTGAGGCAAAGCAGACAAAAGGCTAAAACTCAGACTGAGGGCTTCAAAGGAGATATTTCTGACCATGTCAAGAACAGCTTTGTAGTTGAAGTCGGAGTATCAGTCACCTGTAAAACCATTTATTTTATATAATTCCTTCATATCCTGAACTTACTTTGAGATTAAAATATTTTCTTCAATGACTACAAAATTTAAAATATTCACAAATTTCTGTTTAAATATCTTTAAATCTGTTAGTGCCTTTTACTGCCAGAAACTGTCAGGCATCATTGATGTAATTACTCATTTTTAGTAAGATTTTAATACTTTAATCTCCTAAATTGATGTAAATCTCAACTGCACACCTGTGTTTGCATATTCTCTTTGATGGGCTCTGTCACCTTAAATGTCAGCATTTACTCCTCTTGAGTCCTGCTTAAGGATTTCTGATGCTCCCTACATGACTGACTTTGCACATAGAATATTTAATATGCCTTGAGTGCTGAAAATTACATGCCATACATAAAAAGCTTTTGTATTTATCTAGATGATGAGAGTACTGTCTCTTAAACACCTTTATCCTTCTTTTTTTTAATATTTAAAGAATAAGACAAAAAACATTCTGAAACACCTTCAGAACCATTCCATTACTCTCCTTTTACTTTGATAGAAAACCAATCAATGCATCAGGGGAAAATACTCTTAAAGCACAGATTTATTCTTGCTTTCCTTCTACCCTCATCCCTTCTCAACATTTTATTCAGCATCATGCACTCTACCTCTCGCTCATGCTAGCACAAATTGATAGGTATAAACAATAATATTTCAGAGTACTGTAAGATTTTGAGCACCCAAGCAATGCTCCACTAGGCTGGGCAGCACCAGTCCAGGAATCTTCCACACTTGCCAGAGAAGAGACTGCCCAAAGCTGTTCCTACAAGTGATTATAACGCAATCTACATGTTAGTAGTTCAAAAAAGTATCTCAAATATAAACTCAAAACAACCTTCATTTTTTTTCCCCAAGAAATCCAGGTCCCAGAGGCTTCTTACAGAGTACTGAAGAGGGACTAGCCTAATCCAGTGCCAGCTTTGGAAAAACTTTCCAAGGAAGAACTTACGTAACCATCAAATTTCCATAATTTATATTAAATGTAGAGAGGCTTATTTTCACAAGCATTGTAAAAATTTTGAATTGTAATAATCCTGTGCACATTCAGACATATTCATCATACTGAAGTCATCATGTTTAGCTTGATTATCACAAACTTTGCAGCCTTTTTTCAAGCGAAGGGCATCTTTATAACCAGGTAAAACTCCCCAGAGCAGGCATTTACTAACTGTAATAAACACTGTGCCTCATATTTTGCTCCATCAGCAATACAAATGTCAGCCACTAGACATAAGAAATCCTATTAAAAAATTAAAACATTAGTTTTCCTTACATTCCATTTCTATTTTTATTTACATAAAGCTCTTGCTCTTTGAGTAAAAATTTCTTTAACCATGAGATGAGAGCTACTATCATATCAGACTCTCTAAAGCTGGCTATCACATTAAAAAGCTTCAAAAATCTGGTATTTTTTTCTTCTAGTTGTTAATAATTTCATTCCTATTTGCTAAATAAGATCTTTCTATCAAGTATTCAAAGACCTTAAGTACAGAAAGATCCTAACTTTGTAAGTATTATCCATAAGTGGGATTGAAGATTTCTTGATTCTATAAAGCAATAATTCTCAATCCACAGTTAAAAAAAAATGTCAGGAATTAGTCTGCAAAACCCTTGCAAAATATATATGCAAGTGTCACTTTCTCATGCATGTAAGCAAATAAGTAAAGGTGAGAGGTGCAGTTATTGAATTCTTAACCTTAGGTTCACTTTGTTGGTGCTGTAAAAGATGACAACTGTGACAAAACTGTACAAGATAATCTATTTATTCCTCCTCCCAATAAAAGAGGTGACTCTTTTAATAACTACTGAGAATCACTCCTTACAGTGGTTCTTAGAATTGTTAACATTGCTATGGCAGACTACACCAAGGTCAAGCTTTAGCAGCTGTGACCTTTCTCAGATTACACTTCTGAAACCAGAACCAGTATCTAGAAAATGCAAGGTACCTTTCTTCTGGTTAAAGAAATTTAACTACAAGTTTCTTAGTGCATCACAAGCAATTGAAAGATAGAATATCTATCCATTTACCCATACAGAAAATGGATTGTAACATCAGAACTTACTTTCTTTTCCTGAAGACCATCTTTTTTTTTCTAACAGGTAGAGAGCATAATGTTTGATTTCCGTCTTGTTTTATGCATAATAAGACATGAAAACATTTTAACTTCTAACAGGGAAGGAGGAGGAGAATAGTTCATCCTGATTTCCTTTTCAAAGGAAGTGTCTCCTTTTACAAATAGAACATTGAGAAAAATAATATTGCTTTTAGAGTGGCCTTACTTTTGTAGTGGCCTCTACATAGCTCCATAGCATTTAGATCTGTTTCAAATACATATGGAATTCCTTAGTAATATTCAAGTGTTTTATACATGATAGTGCAAGTAAGGATTAGTTTTACCTAAATTCCCATGAGAATTGGAAGCAGAGGGTGAAAGCAGAAGCAGAGAAGTAGATTTTCAATGAAATTATGCTTTTTTGCCTCAACAGGAGTAAGAAAGTAACACCTTCTTAATCAATTTGACATATTGACGGCACATTCAGTAGCACAGAATCAAGTCATATTCCTAGCTATTTCCAGCAACCTGCAAACATTAATTTATTCTTACAAGCCCAAATGCTGAAACTGTGACAGGAGAATATGAGGCTGGGGAATAAGCAACAAAAATACAGCTCCACCAACACACCTTTCACTGAAAGGTCTGTTGAACCACAGAATGGCATTTCTAATAGTCTCTCAAAGACACAGGAAAGCCTCTGTTACTCTTCACACTCCACAAATCCTATTTTATCAACATGCACTGACACCAGATATTTCAGTCCAGCAACACATCAGCCACATATCTTAGAATACTTGAGTTATTCTAATAAGCAGTATTTTAAGAGAAAGGCTTTCTCAGTGGAGTGATGATTGCACAATAATTTTTATTCACTCAAGTTTACAATGAGAGCTACAGGCAAAGCTGGAGTTTCCCAACAAAACAGTTCACAGCTGCAGTCCAAAATACTGTTAAAATCATTAATGAAGACACTGCAATAGACGTTTTCCTTTACTCAACTCAGATAAACAAAACGGCATGTAACAGCAGGAACTCTTTTGTAATATCCCTAAAACACCAACAATAGTTGTTTGTCTAAACAGATTTTGCATGTTCAAGGTTTTTCATCAAAAGAAATAGAATGAGTTTAAGTCAAAGGGGAAAAGTTTTGAATCTAAGTTATAATGATAAAACAACAACTGTGGAATGAGAGCATTCACAGAATTTTGGACAACATGTTCTGCATTCCCATAGCACATACTTAATGAGTAAAAATCAAATTGAATATTAAAAGAAAATAGGATAATTTACATGAATGTGCATGTATAAAGTCTAAGTTACAAGGAAGCTTATATAATTGTACATAATATCTTTTAAAATTATAAATAATAAATAATCCGTATATAAATATAAATAATCCTTAACCACAATTTGTAGCTACTGTATTTAACACCAGCCTCTGATTTTGTGTTATTTAAGCTAACTCATGGTCTTGGTTATACATCTATAGCTCCAGTAGCTCACATAACATGCACAAACAAGAAGAGTCAAAATGGTTTTTAGCATGCACAAACATTGCATGCCCCCATGGTGACAATAACACAGAAAGCTACATTTTTGAGCAATCCATAGAGGATTTTCATACTTGGATTATTAAATTTTAACTACAGCCTCAACAGCTATCATAAGCACTCACTGAATGCACTTATTTTTCTTTTCCATATAGTTTTCCAGAAGTCAGTGTTCACAAAAGGAACAATGCACAAAGTCCCCAGGTCACTGTAGTTTGCTGTAGTTTCTATAGCAAGAAGCCACATCTTAGTAGTTAGAAGACTGTAAAGGTTCTAGAGCAAAGTTTATGAATAAAAACATATTTTGACCACAATTGTTTTTCAATCAAAGTCAATAATGTGATGAGAACAGACTGCACATACAATTCACATAAGAATCAAATGCAGCCATTGCTTTTCTTATTACTGAAACATTAAGGGTGAATTATCACACAATTCACCAAGAAAGCAAGGTATTTTAAACATTAGTGTTATTTGGCCCAGATGGCCAGATAAGGCAGATAAGACCTTATCTGAAGAACACAAACTAGGGACCTGATAAGATGCATCTCAGACTCCTGAGACACTTGGATGATGTAGTTGCCAAGCCACTCCCCATGATATTTGATAAGTCATGGCAGTCAGAAGTCCCAGGTGAACAGAAAAAGGCAAACATTGTACCCATCTATAAAAACCTTAGAGAAAACCCTGTCAACTACCAACAAGTCAGCCTCACCTCTGTACCTGCAAAGATCATGGAACAAATCCTCCTAGAAGCTGTGCTAAGGCACATGGATAAGAGGAAAGTGATTTGGGACAGCCAGCATGGCTTTACCAAGGGCAAGTCCTGCCAGACCAAACGAGTGTCCTTCTATGATGGAGTGACTACATCAGCAGACAAGGGAGGGGCTACAAATGACATTTATCTGCATTTCTGTAAAGCTTTGACACAGTCCCCCACAACACCCATCTCTCCTAAGTGGAGAGAAATGGATGCAATGGGAGAACCATTAGATGCATAAGGAATTGGCTGGACATTTACATTCAAAGGGTAGCGGTCAATGGTCAACTAAAACACGGAAGTTTCAACTCTGCATGAGGAAGAACTTAATGCTGAGGGCTGCAGACCACTGGAACAGGCTGCCCAGAAAGGTTGGGGAGTCTCCCTCTCTAGAGACATTCAAAACTCACCTGGTTCCTGTGTAACCTGCTCTAGGTGACTCTGCCTTGGCAGGGTGATTGGCCTGGATGATCTCCAGAGGTCCCTTCCAACCCTAACAGTTCTGTGATCCTGCTCCTCTGCTTTACTCTGGTGAGACCCCACCTGCAGTGCTGCATCTAGCTCTGGGGTCCTCAGCACAGGAAAGACATGGCTCTGTTGGACTGAGTGCAGGGGAGGGATGACAGATGGATAGAACACCTCTTATGTTAGGAAAGGCTGGAAGAATTGGAATTGTTCAGCCTGGAAAAGAGAAGGCTTTGGGGTGACCTAATTGTGGCCTCGAGTACTTGAAGGAAGCCTACAAGAATGAGAGGGACTTTTCACAAGGGCCATGTGGTCACAGGACAAGGGGGGATGGATTCAAACTGAAGGAGAGTAGGTTTAGATTAGAAGTTTAGAGGAGGAAAAAATTCTTTAATGTGAGGGCAGTGATATCCTAGAATAGGCTGCCCAGAGGAGCCATGGATGTTCCATTGCTGGAAGTGTTCAAGGCAAGGTTGGATGGGACTCTGAGCAACCTGGTCTACTGGAAAGCGTCCCTGCCCACAGTAGGGAGTTGGAACTAGATGATATTTAAGGGTCCCTTCCAACCCAAACCATTCTATGACCTATGATCTAATCCACCCAAAATTTTGTTTCAAAAATACTCAACAGCTTTAGTAAACCTTGTTAACTTACCTGTGTAACTACACATTTTTTCAGCTGTGTTTGTAGACTGAAGCAGACTGAGCTTCTCTTGTAGCACAAAATTAGATCACTTAATCCTCACACACACTATTCCCCAAGTTTAGAAGTTCTGAGTGGTTAGGTTTTTTAAAACCAGAACTGCACTTTCTATTTTTTAAACGTGATTGCTAAAACTACCTTAATGAGAATTTAAAAACAACAGACATGTGCAACAAATACAGAAAGTAACACACTCACAGCTTCAAATGATAAGTTAACATGTTCCAGGAATTTCTGCATTAAACTTTCAGTTAGTTGACTGAAGCGATATCGGAAGAGATCCATTTCTTGTTGAAGAAACCAACGCCTGAGATCCTCACTGCAAAAAAAAAAAAAAATTTAAAAGAAATTCTGAATATTCTGAAGTTTTGCTTGAAAACTAGACCACAAACCTAGTGAACACAACAGTAATGCTGACTTTGGCATGTGACCCATACACACTGAGAAGCTTGGAAGTAAAGGCAGGGAACCTTCAGTGATGCACACTCAATCAGAAAAGACTTGTGGAGACACAATACTTTTTACTTGTTTTGGCTAAAAATAATGGTAGGTAACATTCTCCCTTGGTATTTAGAGGACAGGTTTTTTCTACAACATGGCACAATATTTCTTCATTGTACAATTAACATCACAACTAATGTAATGAGGCAAATACATTTTGAAGGCTACTTCTTTTAATTCTCACTTTTGGTGTATCTCCAGCTGAAGAAATATGCATACATCTCAGTAAATATAACAATAGTGCATTCTATTCTAGGCAACAAACAGCCTGGAAAGAGGCAAAATGAAAATATACAGCAATGAAGTTGGGTTTGGAACACAAATAGAACATTGAACTCTTGACAAAAGAGAAAAAGGGGTTTAGCAACTGAAGGTGAACAAGTAGAAGAACAAACAGGAACACGGGGACAGGAGTTAGAAGACAAAATAAAACAATACTGAAGCCAATCCAAGTACTTTAAGTATTCATGGAACTCTTCACATCTTAGTGCTCAGATTCCCAGGCATCAGCACATTACTCAAAGCAACAGCAAGTGGCTACCAGAGTGCCAGTAAAAAAAGCCACCCCACATGTGCAAGCACAGAATGCAGGTGATGCTGTATCTCACTAGCACAGAGCACTCTCTTAAACTGCCCTCTGAGAGCTACTCTGTGGGCCACTGCCCTTGGAATTCACAGAGCACAGAAATACTGCAGTCTTATATATGTTCTCTTTACAATATTTAAGCATCTTTTCCCATAGGGAATATGTGAATCACAGAGTTGTTTGTGGTTTTGTGGACAAAACCTCTGCTTGAAATATGGCTTGAAGAAAAGTAATTATTACATAAAACAGCCAGACAGAAAGGCTGTTAAGGTGCTTTGTAAAATATAATCCTGCAGACAGTCTCAGTGCTTGGGATGTAATAATAATCAGTGCAACTTAAAATGGAAGGTAATGTTTTAATGACTGATCTGCTGCAGTTCTTCTATGGCTATCTTGGACTGCAGTTAAATCCTGGGATGTGACAATTTTTCCATTTTCCTTGATTTACAGCACATTTGTTTTCCTATGGGGGGAACCAAACAAAACAACACCACACACATAAAAACAAACAAACAAATCACAAACATGATTATATATAATTTCTCTGGAGGCCAGCCAGTCTGCTGTTCCTTTTCTTCAGGAAACCAGATCCAAGGCTGTAATCCCACCTATCCACTTAAGTTACCATAACAAAAAAATACTATTTTATCTTTTATGCACACCAATGTGCTTCTTCCTACAGCTGACAAAATAGCTGACAAGCTGACCTCACACTACTGTATGTGTCCAGCAAATACTTTTAGAATGCTTTTCCTAGGATCATCATCATTAGGGCATTATTCATCACTTCTCAAGCCAAACCATATTTTATACTTATTATTCACATGAAAAAATTTGTACACTCTCATCTCAAACTCATACTAAGAAGTAATACTTATTATCAAAACCCTACACCTAACTGAAAAGCAGTGTCACTGACATTAGCTTCAGCAGCAGCTCGGTTAGTTAAGAGAGTAGCAGGTCACTGAAGTGTAGATGTTAAGAGTATCTCCTCATTTTTTGCCACTTAACTTTCTGGTGTGCAGATTACTTAGCAGTTTAAACCAGTTCATAGATTCCCAACTTTAAAAATAATATAAGAAAACAGCCTTTTTCATATAGGGAACAGCACTTGAGGGGCTGGGCTTGGAGTAGAAATACTCTTCACCCCAAGGAGGAGTAGGAAAAATCAGCATAATTGTTAGGAAGCATGAACAAAGACGTACTCTAGGGAAAGCATGCAAATGCTTGTAAATCTGGAATTTAAGATGAGTAGCTCCCATTCCACAATTAATACAAGAGCTCCAACTACTTCACAGTGATTTATGAAAACTCTGGGCATGGCCAGATCACTGCTTTTCTAGGCAACCAACACCAATGCATTACTCAGAGTTTATGTTTTAAAGACTAGACAGCAAGGGGAACATGGGTACAGATAACACACAAGAGGAAATGCTCGTCAACAAAGAGGGAGCTATTTTAGCAGAGAAGTCTTATTTATCATTTAGAAAAAAAATATCAGGGAGTAGTGGAGAGGCCTTGCTAAGTCTGAAATAGAATTTACGTCCTTGTTATGTGACACAGACGCAAATCAAACAAAAAAAACTTCTAAAAGGCACAAAAGTATGTTTTAAAGTTTTCTGGATAAAAGAGTTCTGCCATCAGAGTAGAGGTAAAATTTATTTCTTCCATCTTAAGACATTAAAGTAAAAATTATGCTCCTGTGACTTTCAAGGTTCTTCACAGCTGATCTGCTGAAGTGATGAGAGCTGCAGTAGACAAAAGCAAAAATGCACACTCCCATCCACATGCAAATAAAATTATCTTTACATCTGCATCTGCCATGATGGCAAATCAAACAAGATTATTCTGTTTCCTGGTCTTGACAGATCTAAGTGACATTAGCAGAGGTGTGAAAGAAAGAAGGGTATGAATGAGACTGTTCTCTTAATACTGTAAATACCCTGTCATACAGGAACAAGCTTTAAAGTCTTGGATTTCAGAAAGCAGAAGAAGCAAAGTCAAGAGATGATTACTACCTTACAAATTTAACTGACCAGAATGGTGGAGCATAACCAAAACAATCCAATTTACAAGTGAGGACTGATAGAGACTAGAAAAGAAAAATCGATATAAACTTTTACCCCTGGATGGCACTGTTGGCCAACTGAAAAAGCACTATCACAGGAAAATGCAAACACATGCACACACAGCTCTCTCAGGAACTGAATTCAACCTAGTTTGCAGTTATGTCTATTTAAGTGCACTTTTTCAATCACTCCTCTTTTCTTCTTCAACTACTTTCTTCTTCAACTTTCTTCAGTTAACCTAATGATTTGTGCCAAGCTTATTTTTCTGACCTAGTATGATAAAAACCTGAAGTACAGTATATTCTATTTGCCTCCCAATTTTATCTTTTGGGAACTTGCCAGTTGTGGACAACAGAAACATCCCCACAGTAGCTGCTTTTCAAGCGAGAATAGAGACCAACGGGCTACAGGCTCACCTCAGAGTTCTTAGAATGCTATTCCATGTTAGGAGTAAGCACTAAATCCACCTTCTCAAAGTACAAGTAGAAAGCCAAAAAGCTGATCAAAAGCTGCTTTATCAAAATGCAGCAAGTTCATATAAATGGGAACACAACGTGGCAACTGCAAGTTGTCTTAACAGCGTCCCAGAGCTCTATTCAAAACCCCTCCTCCAAAGATGCCTTTCCCCCCAGATTACAAAGCCAGGCTCCTTCCTGCTGATTCTGTGCCCCAAAACAGCTTGTATTCATTTCTGCACAGCAGCTCACCTCCATCAAGCTGCCCATTTCTGCCCTGCCTATAGTCTAATTTTTAAGATAGTTCCCTGAAACACAGGGTTTGAACAGTAGCTGCAATTTATTTACTAAGCAAGAACTTCAGTCAAATTCTCACCTTCCACAAGAGCAGAATTTTCATCATCTACCAAGACCCTTAAAGCATCTCACCTCCCACAAAAAAAAGTAATGGTCTAAATAATAATAAAATGCTCAAAGTAAAGTTTTGGCTTTGTAATTGACTATTCAAAATGCCACTAATACAAACCACTATGTTTTTAGGGCCCTTTTAGACCCCAGATTACTTCAAGGTACTACCTTTTAGGGGGGTTTTGGTAAACTTACAACACATGTAAAGAAAGATATTGTCAAAATCAACAGGACTAGTATGATTAAGGGAGTTTATAAAAATACAACAAACAGAGGCACTAGAAAGAAGACAATATTACACTTATTATTCACAATCACAAATTATACATGTAGAATGCAAAGGGATATCAGTTGCAATTCTGTTATTCAATCTTCTCCCTTCTTTCAGGATTTCCAGCTACACTATCAGAGTCACTGGAGTGAAGGCTGGTATTGATCTCTCACCCACAACCTGTTCCTCATGGTACTTGCATCATGGATCTAGCAGGCTCATTGATCACACACATTGACAAACTGCCTTCAGCACAGCCCAGATGTCTTTTGAAAGGACAACAGTATACGACATGAATGATCTGGAAGATTTCAGAGTGTTTAAAGTCACCCAGGGCCTGTCATGGTGAGGTTTCATCCATCTGGAGCAAGCTTTTGAGACCTTTGCTACTTCCTACTCTGATCAGATGTTCTGCAGCAGGAAGCCAAAGCCATTTCAAAGAAAAGCCCCAGCCATTCCAGCTCAATATCCCAGCATAGACCACAATCCCTCCTACTCAGTTTCCCTGCCTGTTTTTTCTTAAAAATCTGTATCCATGGAAGCACTTCAGTCATGTCAGCTATCACAGTATCATAATATGCATTCTATCACAGTCACTTTATTAAAATGAACTGTATTGCAGCCTTAAGTACAATTGAATCAACAATTCAAGGCACTTCACATCTGCCAGTTTTAATTCTAAAAAGACCACAGTGATAAGAAGACTTCACACAAATGTGTAACAAAATTACTTGCAGACATGAAGCACTGACAACCTCTAATTTCATCCAAAAACTATAGGCCAAACAAAAGAATGTGTTTTACAGGATCAACATTTTGCTTGAAATTTCACATAATAAAAAAAATGCAGTGCAACCAGCCACAGCAATGAATATGGACAAAAAGCACAGGCAGTAGATGAAACCTCAAACTCAGATGGTATTTTTAGTCTATCAGAAACAGTGCTCTCTATCCAGTAATATAAAGCCTATTTCAAAAGTCAGATCTTTGGTCAATTAGCATATACAGAAGTTAAACCATGCTATCAATCACTGCCTGACAAACAGTTAATACTGATGTGTGTTCATTTAGAAAAAAGCTACCAAGAGACTCAAATCAACTGCATGTGTTTAAAAGCCAAAAGTTCGTAAATATTTTAGTTATCACAAAATCCAGATCTTAATTGATTACACATATCCCTCTTCATCATAGATGAGATCAGATTCCTAGCAAAAAATCCTCTTTGAGCCTACCTCTCTTTAGTAGCCATGCAACTCTGAAGCATCTGTAATGTCTATAATAAAGCCATGCAGTATCTGTATACATTTAAAATTAATAACAAGAGTACAGCATAATCCAAAAAGTACTTACGACTGGCAGTAGGCAAGGCGGAGTATGAAATGAGAGATATGATCTTTTCTTCTTGCCTCATAATCATCCTCAGCCAAAGCCTGTAGAACATATTCTTATTATTTCTGAGAAATAAACTCTCCCAGATGAAAAAATTCACAATCAATTTACCACTGTTTTTAAGTGTGTTAATAGTCATCTTTGAGACAATAAATGCCAACTTATTGAGGAAGGGGGTTACCCTAAAGGAAGAAAAACTTCAACGAAAACCCCTCAAAGAAAAACTACACCTCTGACAAAGTGACAGAACTGCAGTTTTAGAAAGAGCATTTCATCAACTCTACTTTTATTCATTATTCTTGAATGGTATAAAGAAAAAAAAAAGTGCAAGAGCATTCCGCGTCTTGATCTTTACTTACTCTGTAGGGAAACTTCAGTTTCCGGAGCTCAGCCTCCAACTTAACTTTGTATGCATCAGAACTTCTTACATAGCTCACACCAAGATTTTCAATTACTTTAAGCACTGGGCAGAAGAAGAAAATGTCCATGTTAGAAACAACATGCTGAAATCAAACTAAACATATGACAGCTTAGGAAAGGCACAAACTGGGGTAAGGCCACAGGAATTACTTTTAATGGCATGAGGAGCAAAAGGGTGAGAAATAGGGAGGATGAAGTGTGGCCAGTGAGTCCTGAACAGCTGGCCCAATTCTGGGATCCATTCTGTCAGCAATGAAAAGGAGACAGTTAACTCTGATGGACCAGTTTCAGTTGAAATAGCGGTTTCAACTCTAATGGAAACTTTGATCCAGTGTTCAGGACTTCAGGGAGAACCATTGTGGCTGCCAGGCACAATGACCTGAAATGCAATACAGAGACATCAAATATGTCACAACTTCTATAGAATGTGAAACGCGCTCATAACCCCCCCCGTGTAAACCAAAACGACACAGTCCGACAGCTGCAATAAACGCTCATTGTGGAATCGGTCTCGGCTCTCCGAAACGCCCAAAGCAACGCGTTTTCCTTTAACGGGAGCTCGTGGCAGCACAAGCAGCCAGCCCAGCTCCGTCTGTGTCAGGCGAACAGAGCTTCCAGGCCTGCCAGAAATACACACAGCCATCACAGGAAGGATTCAGAGCATCAAGGGAGGGAAGGCACGGGAGGAAGGAGAAGGGAAAAGGAAGCAGGGGGGAGGAGGAAGGAGGGAGGGAGAGACGCTACTCACGCCTCAGGCGGTCGACAGCAAAGCTCTCAAACTCCACCAGGGAGATGCTTTCCGTGGGGGGCTCCAGGTAAAACTGCAGGCTATGAGGGTACTGCTCCCTCCGGTCTCCAGCCAGCCGCGCATGCCTCTGCCTCGCTCGACTGGAGAACTCCATGTCCCCCGCCCCGGGGCTGCCTCTGGCCCCGTCCCCACCACACGAACGCCACTCCCGCCGCTCCGCCCGACGCGACCCTGCGGGACCCCGACCCGCGCGCGCCCGGCCCCGCGCCCGACTTCCCGCGCTCCGCCGGCCCCGCCCACTTCCGCACGGGGCCGCGCCTCCTGGGCGCCCATTGGCTGCGGGCCGGGGCGGTGCTGGAAGCGCCCACACCCGGAATGGCGGTCCGGTCACGGGCAGCGCCCACACCCGGCAGGGCGGCCCCGGCATGAGCTGGGACATCCTGGCAGGTGTCCGCACCTGGCACGGACGCTTCCGGCACTAGCACAGTCTTCACTGTTCTACAGTTTTATAATTTTGTCACTTTTGCAAGAGAACTGCAGGATTTGCTGGTTTTGCCGCTGTGTTGGCGATTTTGCCGCAGCTGAGGGTATGTTGTTTTATACCCCTGCCACAAAATGCTACTTACCAATTTTTCCCTAAAAGTCGTTTAATGATTTTACAAGAAGTTCGGAGCGTAAACGGGTGGGAAATCACAACTGGCATACAGTTTGTTCCAACAGAGTGAGGAAAATCACTAGTTTAGGCTGCCAAGTTCCTAAGAGCAGTGAAAGGTTCATGGATGAGGACGAGGCCTGGTCCCGGGACACTCCGGGCGGTCTGACAGACCGCGCCGTTAACACACGCTGCCCCGAGCCCGCCTGGAACTGCAGCCGGCCTCTGCAGCCACAGATTAAACGCGGTGCTGAGCTCAGCCGAGCAGAGATAACCCACTCCACCTTCAAAGCCGGTGCCCACATCCACATTGCCCGCAGTGCATACTGCCATGTTCCTGCTAATTCTCTGTGGTGTCTCCTCTCTGGTCTGGGCCAAACCACTGCCACGGCAGTATCTGAACGTGTTAGCAGATAAAATCAGGTTTCATTCCCCAAGACTCCTCTGTAGTTTTCCAGGGCAAAACAGACTATTCATATATTTTTTGTATTTATATTTTTGTAATAGTTAATATTTAATCGGAAGCAAGTTCTTCTCTTTTATATATATATATATATATATAAACTTCAACCTGAAGCAACGTTTTTTCAAATAGCCACTGCTCATTCCACACAGTTTCTTCCCTTCACCACCTGGCTGCAGCCTGAGTTGCTTAGGAGTAAGGAGTACATCTGCCAAAATCCTCCTGATATTTGTAAGAAGATGGAGCTTTTGCCTTTGTTAATACCCAGGAGATCTTACAGAGACTGGCAATGCACTGTCCAGAGCAGGTCAAGGAGTCCCATGAGTTCCCACATTTGTTTGGAGTGTTGTACCCAGCCTGGCCCAGAGGGGGAGAAGTACGGCAATGCTGAGGAGCACAGCAGAAACCAGAGATGCTTTTCATTTTAATTTAATTTAATTTCTACTTATATTTTAGGGTTTGGCACATAAGCAGCACCACACCTTTGCAAACCATGGTTTGCAGTTTGCTGTCCATCGCTAATTCTACTGAGCCATGTGCTGCTGATTTTTGACAGGTCAGCAGCTATGTCTACATATGTTGTTTTCTTCTGTTTATTTTACTTCTAAATAAACAGGATTTTTTTCCCTTTCTTGCTGATTATTAATCCCCAAATTGTCTGCAAGTAGGTGAAGATCTACCTTGTTTATTTAGTTTTTTTTTTTTCATTTCAGTTAACTGGTGACTCTAACTGTATTGCAAAAAGATTACTTCTGCAGAAATCAAGAATAAAAATTAACATCTATATTACTCGACTTAATTACTATATTACTACACTTAAATAAAACTTACAACTCAAGACCTTACCCTATCACACAAAAATCATTTTCTTGGGAAAAGAAAATAGACAAGTGAAAAATTTTCACCTTGGGGTAAACCCCTCCCTCCCCCAATTTCAAACTTTCTTACTGATGCATCTGTTGAAACCTGCAGATGGTAATATTTTGTGCTATATTTTGGTTGCATGTTTCTAAATGTATTTTCATGACTCACACAGTAACATTACCACTGGGGGCTGATTTTCGAAGTAGTTTTTAAGAGAATTATTGATGTTGTAACAACCCACCTCACAAATGTTTTACAACAACATCCATATGCTCAGCTGTCAAGCTGTCCCCTTCATCCCATGCAAACACAGTCCAATTCAGCATACCCCAAACTGTTCTGCTGTTTAATTAATGCACTGTTGGGAAGACAGGGTTAAAAGCAGAAGAATGGCAATGAGGAGGAGGAGGAGGACCATAGATTCACTCAAGCGACCTTGCATCTGGGAATGTCAAGGCCTGGAGAGTAACAGTGAGGGGAGGCCTGAATATTATGCCTACTGCTGTTTATACTCTGCTTTGAGAAGCATTTCTGTGCAGAGATAATGTGATGTTTTGAGAGAATTGGAGGCACTCAGGGGCATGCTTAAGCTCCCTGGTTTTGGGAGAGAGAGGGTCAGAGATCATTAAAAAAGCCAAGAGGACATCACAGCATGTTAGTAAAGTACAAATGCAGGACCCTTGATAAACTGGTGCAAACAGCAGGCCTGTTTTTCCCTCAGATGGACTGAGCCTAACAGTGCCTGCCTTCCTGCCTGAGTGGTGTGCCTCTGCCAGGGTGTTGCCTTGGGATCTTCCAGTTAGCAAGGCAATGCAATAAATTTTCTTTTTGCATTGTGTTTTTCTGCTTGTTCCAGCTGCCTGCCTGTGTCAACACAGACACACAAACACACACACACACAAAATCTTTATTTGCATTAAATATGTATCATTGCACAGCTGCTAGTCCCACTTTTGTTATATTAGCTAGCAGAGTGCCTAATGCTAATCTGCCAGAGCCCAGTTGTTCTCTATTTGCTTAACTACATCTGCTAATAAAAGGGTAAATATGGTGATGCTGATATGTAGACTGGCTTTCAAACCCCATCCCTCATGTCTGGGATGTTTGGATCTCTGTGGATGGCAGTGATTAGCACAAAAGGTCCCTTTCCTGCTTCCAGCTCCCTTTCAGCTCCTAATGTTAATTGACAATCTTACTGCATGTATCAGCCTGATTGAATTCTCATGTAATTTTGTCTTCAAATATATTGCATTAATATCTTGGACTTTTGGTCTTTTCACCTCTTAAAATGTTCTTCTCAAAAGATTTTTTAACTTTTATTTGCTTGAAATATTTACTTACATATTTTCCCCTTGACTAACTCTATTCCTTTACTGATTTGACTTTTTTAGAAATCTTTTCTTGTAGTCTATTGGTGTAATTCCTAGCCCGATTCCTATTTGTTTTTCTCTGTTTTGCAGTTCTCCTTGTTTTTTATTATTTCTTTAAATGTTTGACATCCAGGTTGTACTGGGATTTTACTTCTGACAAAAATGCACAGATACCTCTGTACTTACTATAAATAGCAGGGTAAATGTTCTGAGCTGGCCTTTAAATTCCTGCAGGCTCTAAAGTGAGTAAAGCATGAATCATGCGGGGAAGAGAGGTTCAAAGGGCTGCTTTAGCTGGAATATGCTCTCAGTGTTAATTTATTTAAATGGAGAGTAACAGTGGTCACATTCCCTTGTGACACACTGAATTTCTCTGGCTCACTTACACAGGGCATACAAATCCTAAATTTATTCCCCAAATCCCCTGTCTAAGACTCTATTGCAGAGGCAGAGAAAAATCTAGCTATATCTTCACAATCTTCTTAAATTTATCCTGACAGGTAGGTCTGTCATTTGCCTGTGCCTCTCACTGCATGCATCTTCTTCATTCTGAAGTTTAGGCTGCTGTAACAAATACATTCATTGCATTTCTTCAGTTATATATCATATTTTTGATCCCTTTGCATAGTTTTTCAAGGTACATATAGAGGCAAAAATCTGCCCTGTCCCTGCACTAGGCTTTTTCCAAAAGGATGCTATCCTTGTATTTCCTTACAAGATGCTCCATGTACTTGGAATAATTTTGCTTGTCATGCTGGGGCTTGGGGGAAAGGGGGAGCTGACTTGTTTTTTTTTTTTTTTCCTAGTCAATCTTCCTCTGGTAACTTTTGAGCATTGAATCAATATAAAAGAGGCAAGCTGAAGTATTAAAGATAGATGCACTCATGTATTTGAGAAATAAGAGCCTGAGTAAAGAAAAGAGAGAAAAATTCAAATTTCTACCATGGGAAAAAAAAAGCAGAACTCAGTCTTTTTTGTGTGTGGAGCAACAGCAAGGAGACAATTAACACAAACATCCAGGTGAGCATAAATATAGCTTGAGTTCAGCCATTGCTCCATCATCTTCAAACAGACAGGGGAAGTTTGAACTATCCAGAATCAGGACCAAAAAAAAAGTAGAATTAATTTCTAGACTTAATTTAATCTGCTGCATAAGGATCTTCTTCCTAGTATGTCTGTCTTCATCATATTTAAATTGTGAGCTTCTGAAACATACAAAGAAGTTTTTCAAAGTCTGTCTGTTTGAAGGGATAGTGATGTTTTCTTTGCTTGGATTTTTATTAGCACTAAACTAATTTACAGTACGAAAATGCTTTTGTTACATGTAACATTTAAGATTTAATGCATTTCTAATACTCTCCTGAGAATAAGCAAATTTCTACCTGTATAACAGAGAAGAATAGAATGCTTTCTTATCAAGTAATCTGTAAGTAATTGAAAGATTTCATTAACCCCAAAGTATTGCTATCCAACATAAGAACTAGATATAGCTATATACCTAGGATTTTTAACTTTTTTTTCAATCAGATAAAGAATTATTTGTCAGGATTCAGAATAATACATCTCCTCATCCCCTCATCTGCCATTCCCCAAAGTTTAAAGTATTTTTACAAGTAAAATCTCTTACTGTCTGAAATTTTTAAAATATTATTCTGTCTCAGTTAAAAGAAACCCATTGCAGTTGAAGGATTTTGCTCAGCCTTTTTGGTGTTTGATGAGGGGTATTATATAATACATTCTTGGCCAGGAAGACTTCCTGTTTTAAGCCTATGACTTGATCATGAAAAAATGTCCTGTTCAGTCCTGACACATACTGAGTGTTCAAATACTCAGACACTTTGTAAAACAGTCTGCAAAATTCCACCCTAATTGTAAGTAGCCAGCCACGTTCCAATTGCTAATAAATATTCATTTTAGACTTACTCAGAGCATTTCCACTATTACAAGTGAAACCCACCAAAATAAACATTGGGGTGGGATTTATTCTGCCTAATCTAGTCACTAAACCTGCATCTACCTTGTAAGCTCTTCGTTTAAAGGAAATAGTTTTCCTGAGAATACTTGGAAAGAGGTAGGTGTCCTGCAGGCCTCTGAAAGGACATCCAGACTGCCTAAATTAAGGTTCTTACATAGCTGATGGTTTTCCCTTTGTTTACCTCAAGTTTGTTTGGCTTTTTTACTCACTTGTTTTCTGGTTTTGGGGTTTGTAGTCTTCTTTCAAATCGAAGTGATGTTCAGGACTAGAAACTTAAGTATTTTTGCAGATTAGGGGAACAAAGTCTTCCTTGCATGCAATACAAGGTCATCTTCTCCCTTAGGAATAGATACCAGCATAAGGAGTTAGAGATAACTTAGATTCACTATGTAAGCAAAATGCCAGTTAATTGGAAGTTGCCTATACAAGACAAATGAGATTGGGATGATTAACAAACATACCAGCCAATTCTTGAGCACCTTCCTACTGTAAACTAAATATATTACTTTGTCTTAGTTCATAGTATTTTGCCTTTGTGTTACTTTTTTAATGCTCTGTAATTTCCTTTGTCTGAAACTCTGTGGAAATTGATCTAAGAAAGTAAAACTGAGTAGGAAAAGTTCCAAGTAAGGCTCCTCTTCCCTTTAAGTATTGTCTGAAAGTGCACTGATTTCACCAGAAGCAGAATATAGCCTCAGAATATAAAACCCTAACCGCATCCACCAGCACTGTTGGAAATCTCCTACTGTAATGCTCCTTAAAATTCAGGGCTTGCTGATAAAACTTGATTTATTTTCAGACTACAGAGCTAGAATAACTATTGGCACCAGCATCTTGGCAATCTTTCTTCAGGTCACCTACATGAATATGCAGAAATCTGGTACACACATTGTTATTTTGAAAACTACATGGCACATTTGCATAACAAATTTAGAAGCTGAGACTCATCCTAATAGCTTTTGAATAACCATTAAAATTGCCTACAATATAGCCACACTAAGTACAAGGGTTTATTATGTTTAAATTTCCAATTAGAAAACCAAGTTTATCAGGCGCACAGCCATTAACAACATATTGCTTTAAAAAAAAAACAATGCTATTAGATATATTGATGACCTAACTTTTTTAACAAATCTGGTAACAGTTAAACAGCAAGGGTGAATCACTAATGTATCTTAAACAGCAAGGGTGGGTCACAATGTATTATGCTTTATATTTCAGGTGGTATTTATGAGTATAGTAGCAGATAGTATATAGTAGATAATGTTACAAATGCTTTCAATAGGGGCTACTTTCTCTTCATACATATTTAATTTTTATGGACCCATAACTTATATGGGTACCTGGATGGTATTACACATTTAAGTGGCTGCAGTTTTGCCCTCTCAATGAAGTTAAACAGTTAAATGTGGGTAAAAATTATGGTTAATTATATACTGAGTGTTGAGTACATGTGGTGTTACACTTTCTCATCCAACCCCAACTAATCTCATCACCTTGCAGAAGTGAGCAGATTATATTCTCAGGGAACAGACAAGAGCATTTATTTATCTACAGGCCTGTGGACCTCCTGGTTTTTGCTTTGTATACCCATGGCAGCCTACCAACTCCATACATGGCACTGAGAAAGCCCAAGCTCTAGGAGGGGAGTACAGAGCAGGCAGTCTCAAAAAGAGAGAGACAGACACAGGTGTCCTCAGAAGTATGCTGCTTACACTGCCAGCCTTAGATTCTAAGTCACCTCATCTGCCATTCCAGTTCACTTGGCACAACTCAGTCCACTCTGACAGTTTCTAGGCCCCGGGAACTCATGATGCTCATTTATGCTCAGGTCCTATCCATGTGTGTGTGTGTGTGTGTCTCCCCCTATTTCCTTTCCCTGCTCTGTCTTCTGCATAGGCAGCACTTGGGTTACTGCCTGCCCAGACTGCCCAGTTCCCCAGGTGTGCAGGCCAAGCTCATTTGCAGGCAGCAGTAGAACACTAGTCAGAGCAGCAACCCCAGCAGCCTGGTGTCCTGGACCACACCACCACAGTTCACTTCTTGCCCTCCCTCACAGCCCCACAGCCAATCCTATTTCTTTCCACACTTCTTTTCACCAGCATCTCACTTACTAACCTGCTTATTCTGCATCTCCAGGCACTTGCCTTCAGCAGTGGCAGACAAAGTGATTTAGACCTTGTTCTTCATTATGGCTCCACCTCAGCCTTGCCATCCAAGGAGTTTACAGTGTCCAGGGAAGAGAAGCAAACCTCCAATCTCCCAACATTCTGCCCCTCCAAATGTAGGCATAGACCAAGTAGGCAACAGCAACACCTTCCCGATGCTGTCTCCTGACAGTACTGAAATTGAAAGGAACACATCAGACAAAGGGCTTTTCTGAACATTCAGTTATGTCATGTGTAAAAAGAAGAGAGAGGGGATAATGACATTTTAGATAATTAAAAATACATTTCCTCTTACAAATTATTGGTGTTGGAGGCAAAAGACTAGCTTAATTTCTCATTGCATTTATCGTTCTTTATAATGTTTTATTTCGGTGATTTTTATTGAGCGTTTTCTTGAGTCTGGTATAAAAATATCTGCATTCCCTCATAAGGTTTCTGTCTCCCTCAGTAAACTAAAGATGGATCCACTAACTTCTTTTTTTAAGGTTGCTATAACAGACTCTTCAAAGTTCAAGGGTAATAGCCTGAATATTGATGAGTTTTCACTAGTAGCCAAAGAAAATATCAGGAACTCATTCTTCCTGGCATTTTTGATCTTCAAACAAACTGAAAAAAATCCCTGGCTGAGATTTTGCTCGAGCAACCAAATTTATATATCAATTTGGTTTGATTGTTGGGACTCTGTACTAGCCTGTTTGTCAGCCACAATTTTACTTTGGGATACTATCTTTTCCATTCTGCATAGGACTGAGAAGGCAGTTAGTATCTTTGGATATCTGTAAAAACTACTTCAAAATAAGATGGCTTTGGAAATTCAACAGTACAATTTCTATGTTGCTTTTGTGATTGACAGATCATTTTCTATCAGCAAAAACTTTCTATTTTAAATTGTGCTCTACTGATGACAGGTTGACTGTAAGATGCTTACTCATGGTCTATAGAAAGAGACTGACCATACAATTAGAAAAAGTAGAATATGCTCTATGATTTAATTTTAATTAGGCTTTTTAGAAAGAAGAAATTATATTTAAACTTCCTGTATACAACAGGTCATGGAATTCACCCTCTGTATAGACCATACAATTAAAACTGGTCTAAGTTATCTGGTTTAGGAAAAAGTGGATCTTGGCATCTTTCAGTTAAATCCAAATTTTCCAGAGTAAATTTGAAGCAAAAGGGAAATCTGGTTGCACCAAAACTTAGGAAAGTTCACATGCTGTGGTCACAAGAGCATAGAACATATATCTGAAATTTGCAGCAAGACATTGCAAACAGTCCTTCAAATCAATAATTATTTATTCACATACAATAGCAAGACTGGGGCTGGTAGAGACCACTGTTCATTTTCTTATATTTACCAACATGTAAGGGTTTTTTTTTCCCCTATAATCTGGCTGTAATATGCTAGAAAATAAAATTCTATTGTCCTATAGCTTTAAGTAAGGGTAGTTTTTCTTAAGTATAAAATGCTTTCCTCTCCTGCTTGCAACAAAAGGCTTATAGTGGGCGGGCCCATAAACACAGAGGCAGAATATTTCCACTGTAATCTGTACAAAAACATTCCTAAGTTGTCTGTATATTTTCCAGTTGTTCTTTTGCTTTTATTAGTGCTAGTTAGTTTCAAGTTTCTTGCCTTATTTTCCTCCTTATGAATGTAAACATAGATTTTGTTTTTCTGTCTACATTGACATTATCTCAGCCTAACAGTACATCATGGGAAGCTGGAAGATTTATCAGCAGAAAAAAGCTTGTTGGAAAAAATCTGGGTGGTGGTAATTGGAGAGTGAGTCAGTGTCTGGAGTCCAGCTGTGCTTACTACTCAAGCCTGACTAGAGCTGAGTTACTCATATTTCTTCAACTATCTGAAACTGGCTTTTTTTAAAAAAATAAAGGAATAGAGTTTATATATACTGGATACATTTTTGGCTGAGAACATTTGTGTAAAGGCAGCCAATGATCTTTTTTTCTTTCTTGTTGTTGTTAGTATTGCAGTGGCATGCAAGAACCATGCTCTTGGAGAAGCAATTCATTATCTATGCACAAACCAGCATGTCTGAACGATGCTGTGGCATCAACAGCTCAAAATGCACCAAAAATAGTTTGATATACAATCAGTTCTGTGATTAATACAGCAAAAAACCTTCATGCTGACCCTGGGAGGCAAAGCTTTGCTATTTCTTATTGCACACGTTTACAGTGGTTGAAACGTAAGAAGCACAAATCAATTCATGGTTGGTGTTATTTTAATTACTGGCCTGTATTATGAGGCTTGCTTCATCAACATCCCAAACATTGAAGTTCTAACCTTTGGACCATACATAATTTTGAGGAAAATGGCATTTAAATGTCCTTATAGAATATTGTTAAACTAAATACTAATTCAAAGCAGATTTTATAAAATTGATGTTCTAAAAAATTAAGGTCATAATTTTTATCCTTTTTGCCATACTAATAAAAAGTTACTTCTAAGTTCTTCACAGATTTAAGCAAGAACCTCAGTGTTACTGGGGATATTTGTTACCTAATTTTGTTGTTGCCAAGACTGAAGGAAAAGACCCAATTGTGAATTGTTTACATATTTTAATTCCTTTACACTTTAATAATTCCTGTAAATTTTGAGATATAATTAAGGAGTTTTCATGTTTTACATACAATTAATGAAAAATGAATATTTAAAACAGAAGAAGTAGTATAGACATGCTATTACAATTTTGGACTACACAGAAGCCAGGATGAAAACAGTACTACAGGTGCCATAATAAAAGTCAGGATTGAAATTTGGGGGGGAAAAAAAAGAAAATCTATCAAACCCCAAGAGTCTCATTAAAAACAGAAAAAGCCTTTGACAGTCAGCTGGAAGAACATTTTCAGGCAACACTCACATTCAGGCTGAAATTTTGCCAGCAGTATAATATCTAAAACAGTTTCAGCTCATAATAAAATCTGATGTGGTTGACCAGTTTCTTATCTCAGTTTTTGGCTTGTTCCTTGCAGTTATAATTGTAGATAAGTAGCCTAAAATTTCAGGAGAGCAAGCTTGACAAGATAGTATGTCTTGTATTTGTTACAGGTATTCATAACACTGTTAGTGGGGTTTTAGATTGACTTGGTAATTTAAACTAAAAACAGAGAAAAGATAAGGAGCCATATTACCCTTTACTCTCTGTCCCCATTACTCCACACAAATGCTTCAAGACAACTCATTCCAGCTCTGTGTAGCCATTAAAGCCAGCAGTTCTGCTGGGGTGTAGAGAGCTGGATGTCCAAGTGGCTTTGTTCCAGATGGGAATACAGAGTGACCCACTCAGTCTGCAGGAACAGGTCACTGGATAAAGAAGAACTCTGTGATGCATCTGAGACCTGGCATAATTCCTAAACTCCCTATACCATTAAAAGTACAGCATTTATCCTATTTTTGGAGAACAGATACAATTTGGATTTTTATGGATCACCTTTCTTTCCCCTAGCTTGCCTACAGTCCTCTGCTCCATTTCACATACAGCCTCTTCCCCATTTGTGTTTCCTAGTTCCTTCTCTTCCTCACTGCCTGAAGATGACAGTAAATGTGAGCATAGCCTACTTAGTTTAGTGGTGGCTATCAAAAGTGACATAATTTCAGCTGTCTTCCCCTGGCTCAGCATAGGTCTCTTTCTTCTACTTCAGCTTTCAGTATTAAGGCGTGTTGAATGTTTACCATCTCCAAAATATTTATCTATCTATATTAATTCAAATTTACCATTACCAACTGCCAACTCAAACAAAATTCTGCTGCTGCTGTTCTATTCAAAACAGCCTGAAAAGGCAGCCAGCAGAGATCAACTTCACAGACAGCATTTGCCACTCAAATAGTGAGTCCCTGTCTTCACCACAAAATGTCATGTGGAATGGGGACAACGCTGGCAAGCTGATATGGTGCCTATCTTGCAAATCACAGCACACTGATGAAAAATAAGACTTTTTGTCATTATATTTCTTTCTAGGTTCTCTTTTATGTATTAGAGAAGGTAGTTTGTTGTAAGATCCTTAAGAATTATGACTATCAGAATTCAGTTCTATAGAACTTCTGAACAGTTTATCCTCCTAATTTCCTTAATTTGCCTATCCACAACTCTTTAGCAATTTCATCCAAGATATCCAGATGTCCCAGCTGTCTCAGAATAGCTGCTGATCTGCTGGCAGTGCTCAAGGAAATAGAAAAGCACACAGGAGTTTTAGTCCTTAGCATTACCTGTATGTGTTAGCCTAGAATTTTCCAGGTTTCATAGCAAAAGCATTTCCTGATTTTCATGAAGACATTTCCTTCATTACTATTAATATGAAAATTATAAATAGTGCCTTCTGATTTTAGTGAGGGAAAGAGGAAAGTGAGAAGTCACATAAAAATAAAGAGGATCAAATGGTTCTGAAACTCTCTAAATGAGAAATAGGGAGTTCCCTGGATGTGAGCCACAGTTAACTCTATTCAGGCTTCTGATAAGCAACATTTTTGCATCACTGTAATTATTTTACCTTGAAGGCAGCTTTAACTACTACAAATTCACTCATGAAGGAAAGCATTTAATAACTGTAAAAGTGACAAAAAAAAAAAGTAAAAACAACCTGTACTCTTCACAATTTTCTTTCAAAAAATGTTTGAGCTATGTGATGTTTTAGGAGAGAAATCAGTTTTGTCTAATTTTCAAATGCAAGAGAGACAAGCTCTAAAGGCAAAGTCAACACAATAAATAGAAAAGATAAAAAATAACTCCTGCCAATGCTAAGGAGACTGATAATCAGTCACAAGAGAGAGCCTTGGTATAGAAATAAATCTAAAGCAAGCAAGAGGACCACCATGCACCACCCCATAACTAGGACATTGGATTAAAATGCCAGTATTGTTTCATTGCCACCATCACCAGGGACATCAGTTATATAAGAATGCGCCATAAATATGGGAACAGATAGATATCCTTCCACAAATGAAGAAAAAGGGGGTTATTTCCATCTGTAGTGTTGAAAAATGAAATACTGAACAACTTGACAAAAAAGATTAGAAGCCACTCATCCATCTTTTACAATCACTTTCTATCTCTGTCTGCTCACTAACATCAGGGCAATGCAGAGCATAGGTGAGTTGTCTTTTCACACAGATATCTGCATCTGCACAAAGTGCAGGAGCTGCAAATACAGGAGCAGCCCAAGCACCTACTTAATGTGATCTGGTTTGGACAGTGATTGGTTCCAGATGCTGCAAAGGAGATTTCCACAAAACCACGAGGAAAGCAGTCACAGAAGAACGGATGTGTAAGGACAGATTCTTCCCAAGTTTACTGTTTAGCTGGTTCATGCCCTGAAGAATGGCATCTTATGCCCTTTCTAACTTCACTCTTTTCCATTACGTCAATAATGTATATCCTGTTTAGTGAAGCCTGACTCTTTCTGTACTCTGCTTCCTCCATCCCCAGGGCTTTAGCAATCTCTGCACCAAGGATCCTCTGACACCACAGCTGCACAGCCTCTGCTCAGACTGCAGAAAATGAGCTGTGAATCCATACAGAGACAAGGAAAATAAATATTCTAGGTATGGTGCGCCAGGATTATTAGCAGCTCAAGGATTCAAGAGGGAAAACACTGGCACAGGAAGGTATATAATCGTAAATTAACACAGAAGGCTCCTTGGCCCAGAGACTATTCAAGAGCTTCTTGGTCATATCACCAGTGCCATGAATGTCAGTGGAGCTGGTGGTAGGTGACTGCTCAGCAGCCCTGGGCATCCCTTGCAGGGAGCCATGGGACAGCCTGCCCTCCCCACTGTGACTGATGGCTGACCAACAACAACCCTGAGTACCATATCTGGAGCAGTGACCTCTGAGGTTATCCTTAACCTCAGAGGTCATTAAATCCAAGCTTACTTTGTGAGGCAATAAGCATCTGTTTAATATCTGTAAACTGGACATGTCATGCTTCTGTAGATCATGGGATATGGACAACAGGCCCAAACAATCCAACTCAAAATAGGGCCCATAACAACTGATTATTGCTTATTGCAGTGTGCTTATTGCTGAAACCTACTACACTCTGAACCTTAGTCCTTACTGAACAATCAAATCCATGGATTATGTGCTGTATCAAACATTGGTGATGCCTATGTTGTATCAAACATTGGTGATGGCTATGTAAACTGGAAGAAATTGCAGCTTTATGGGTCTGTGTTGCAAATACCTGATTGAAGCAAATCTTTTTCAACATGCTGCTTTAAACTCTGTAAAACCAGCCAATTCTTACCTCTCAATTTGCTTATACTGCAACTATTTGACCCTTGACATTTTCAGCAGATTCACCATAGGTCACCAGTTGCAACATATGTGTACAGTTTATTGAGGAGATAGCCCACAGCCATGTCTATTTTGTTTTTACAAGCATTTTTTTTAAGTTACACTGACAGAGCAGTCAGCAGGATAATATTTCATGAGGTCATCTTTTGCATTAATATTTTTTTGCATTAGTAATGAGAATTTCCACAACAGAATATTGTTGCTAATTATATTCACTCAGCCAATTTAACCACCTAAAGTCTAAGTCTAATTTAACTTAATTTCCTTGCCTGCCTCATTGTTTACTGCAGAGAGAGCATGGTCTCAGAGAGCAAAAGATCTCCAGTGTATTTTTGAAACTTACACTATCCCAAAATGAATCACTCCAGTCCGGAGCAGGTTCGAGCAGTTCCAAAAAAGGGAAAGGAAAAATAATCCAGGGAAAAATTCAGACTGCTTAGCTAAACTAACTAATGAGCAGAAGCAAAAAGCAAGAGCAAACAGGAGCAAAGCAGAAGCAAGAGCAAAGCAAAAAGCAAGGCAGAAAGCAAAAGCAGCACTTTGTACTGCCCCGTCTGTGAGTCCTGCCAGCCATGGGGGAGCAGCTGATAGCAAAACCAAAACAAAACATTTGCTCTTCAGAGCCAGTCTTGAAGGCACAGAACATAATATCCAGCAAAACCAGAACACACCAATGGGGATACAAGCATCATAATGTCACCCTAGGACACAAGTGCAGGGACATGGACCAAAGCTTGCCCAGTTGATCCCCATTGAAATCGCAATATTTTGTTTCCCTTCCCGAAAGGAAATGTTATTTCCTTTCGGGAAGGGAAACGAAATCTTGGAAAATAGAAAAGAAAGGCTTACAAACACTCTGGAAAGGCGATGTGATCAAATGAAATGCAATTGAAAAAACCCAAAAAACCCCAGAAAATCAGGAGATTTAGTGACTACAAGAAAATGGACGGGAATTACATCAGGTGCAGTGCAAAGGACCAAAAGAGGCCAAAACTAACCTCACAGATGTTGCAAAAGCAGGGGGAAAAAAATCAAGGAGGAAGACACAATTTTGAGGGGAAGATATCAGGGAGACGGCATGGATACTTAAAAAAAAAAAGAAAAATAAAAAAGAAAAATCAAAAATAAATCTTTGCCAAAGTGAAAGCCATCAAAAGGCATGGGATACCATCAAGTGCAGGGACATGGACCAAAGCTTGCCCAATTGATCCCCATTGAAATCGCAATATTTTGTTTCCCTTCCCGAAAGGAAATGTTATTTCCTTTCGGGAAGGGAAATGAAATCTTGTGAATCAGAAAATAATGGCTTACAAACATTCTGGAAAGGAGATAAGATCAAATGAAACGCAATTGAAAAAAAACCCAAAAAATCAGAAAATCGGGAGATTTAGTGGCTACAACAAAGTGGACCGGTAGAAAATGAGGTGCAGTGCTGTCCTAGTTTAGGGCAAATTTTGGAGAAAACCTCCAAGAGGGAGCCCCTGCAGGAAGCAAACCCACATGGCCCCTCCCCCCAATCGGTTTGGGAAGGATTCCCCAGAGAGAAGTGGAAAGAACCTGCTTATTTAACAGGCACAGCACCCCCAGCACACAAAATGAACAATACTGGATGACACTGCTCTTTCACCACTCTGAAAAAAAGATGCCAAATTCAGAAAGTCTCTCCTCGGGGTGGTCACTGTTATCAGTCCCTCTGGCGCTGGGGGTAGCTGCTGCAGGCCACAAGGTGCAAACTCTTGGTATTTCTTTCCGCTCAATACAGAGGTAGTCAAAATGACAGATTTAAAATGGATGCCCAGCCCTGCTTTCATGCAGTGTACATATGAAGTTCTCTGCAGATGGACTACAAAGAAATGGCATTACATAGACATAGCTTGAAAACACAGTTAGTTGATGTGAATGAGTAGTTTAGGTCTCCTAAAGAGTCACTATCAAAGGTATTAGCAAAATCACGTGTAATACAAATTTGCAAAAGCATGACTTAAAACTTGGTAGCAAGTTTCCCTCTTACTTTTTACACGGATGAAGTACACAAAGGAAAATTGTATTAGGATCAATTTGCATGGAGATCAAGGTCACAAAAGGGCAAGGGGGTAAGGGAGATCCTCCCACTGAGACACAAGGCTCACAGTTGACCCCTCACTTTCTAAACTCCTGATGGAGCCTAGGTTGAGTGGCTGAGTCCAAACTTCACCTCAGACTTGGTCAACAGCTTATATCTAAAGGGTTTAACAGCCCTTAATAATTGACTAACTTAACAATGAATGATACAATAGGATTTACAATAATCACAGCAGTAGCTTAACTACAAATCAGAGATGGCAGTATTCACACTACACTTGCTATAAGGTAATTACATGAATTACGTACAAAGGTACCTGTTAAAATTCTCCTCAAGTTTGGTGAAATAGCTCAAATAATAAAAAGAATTGGGGATGGGTATTACTAGTCCAGGATCCATCATCAGCTTTCAATAATGATCCTCCAATTACCTTGAGCTTGAGAGCTGGCAAGCTCTGAGAAGCATCCCACTCAGAGGGAGATGCTGCAGCCCAGGAAACTCAAAGAGCCTCACTCAGGACTGCAGTTTATAGGGTGACTAAAGGTTTGGCTGAAATCATCTGTCAATCTCCTTCCTGGCTGTAAACTATCCAAGACTGCAATTACTGAACTTTCCTCAGTAACTATAATATTGTTCCACTTGGGCTATGATTCAGACAGAAAAATGTTCCAAGGCTATCTGTTAGAAAACAAAAGTTTCTAAGGTAACAGAAGTTCCTGGGAACAGACAGTGTTTCTGATAGGCTCAAGGGGAGTTTAAGTGCCCAAGAAGCATTAATCAAGACAGGCCTAACGAGAATTCCTAAGGTCACAAAGCAGCCTGGAGAGGAAGAGGGGTGCACCACCACAGCTAGGACATATTATTTCTGATACAGGAAGAAAACTTGAAATTTTCTACTCCAAATCAAAGCCCAAGTCTTGGTCTTTTGCATTGCTAGGTTTAAAGTAAAATGAAGTCGGTAAGCACAATGAGTCTTTTGCATAGCTGTTCAGGTCAAGGTATTTCAGTTTCTTTTGTGGGGTTTTTTTTTTGGAGGCGAGGGGTTGGAGTGTGGAATTTCAGTAGGAGCCATCATCACCAAAAGCCCAGACTGTTGCTGTCCCTTCGGGGGGGGATCCCCAGGTGTCCCCCTAAATTGTGTGTTCACTGGTAGCAGCAGGCAGGCAAGGAGACTCCACAGAGCTTCTGAGGGTGCTAATTAGATGAGGGTTTATTGGGGATCCAACCAACCCAGAGCAGCATGGTTTCTGAGAGAGAAGGGTGGAAGGGGAAGGGAGGGGGAGAAGGAGAACCTAAGGAGAAAAAGGGCCAAGAGGGAGTCTCATGTCCCTCGCACAGCTTAACAGGGAGATTCAAAGTGGGCGCGGAATAAGCCTTGGGCCAATGGGATTACAGATCCATGATACTGCAGGGGAGCATCACAAGCTTGGAATAAACCGTACATTTTCAAGGGGTGAGACAGAGCATACCATTTCATTAAAATGTAACACCATACCAGACCACAAGTGAGGGAGGCCTTAAATATGGTTTTGCAACTGATCGTCACATTTAAGAGGGATACATAAAAATTGGAGAGTGTAACTACAAGTAAAATAAATGATCAAAAAACAAAAGTGTATAATAAAGTGGGATTTTTTACCTAAGTAAAAGGAAGGCTGGTTGCGGAGAGCGGTGATTTTCAAAAACCACAATGAAGGAAAATCAATGACAACTGCTAGGAAAATTTCAGGGTAGACATCAGGATAAACCTTCTCAGAGTTAAGAAGTTCCTGGGAAAAATTGCCAAGTTTTCATTACTGGAGCTTATTAAAACCAAGAAAAATGTCTATCAGGAATGACTTAGGCATAGGTGCTCTGTTCTAGGAAGACAGAAATACAACAAATACATCCTTTATCTGTAATATTTCATTATATAAATTGTTTATTGTTTATAAGAAATTTATTTTATTTCAATGTTTCTTATGACAGGAACCTCATGAAGTTCAAAAAAGAGAATTGTAAAGTCCTGTACCAGGGGAAGAACAACTCCAGGTACCAGACCCTTAAGATTAGGTCAGTTGGTGAGAGCATGCTGCTGATAACACCAAGGTTGTGGGTTTACTACCTGCATGGGCCATTCACTTATGAGCTGGGCTCTGTGATCCTGTGGATCCCTTCCAACTCAAAACATTCTGTGATTCTGTAACAAGAAGCAGCTGTACCTGCTGGGGCCACCCAGATGGGAACCACCTTTGGATAAAATGACCTCAGTGTCCTGGTGGACATGAGGTTCATCATGAGCCAGCAATGTCCATGCCACAAAGGTGACGACTGTTATCCTGAGCTAGGATGCAGGAATGCTGCTGTAGGCAGGGGCAGTAATCTTTCCCCTCTTCTCAGCACTGGTGGGGCTACACTTGGAGGAATAGGTGTCACGGCTGGGTCCCATAGCTTCCATTTCAAATCAATGAGTTTCATAATCCTTTCTATGAAGAGGAAAGCTTGAAAAGTAATCCTTAAGAAAATCAAGTCTCAGGACATTCTGGGAGTGAGAGTGTATGGAATGGAGGGGGAACAAATACAAGGCTTTTATTTTATGGCTGGGCTCCTATGGGACAGAGACCTTTTGTAATGGGTGCTGTGTCAGAAGAAAGGGTATAGTATGATCGGGTGGGTCTCAGAATACAACTTGGGCTCAAAGAAGAGGTTATTTTCACTTTCTGACAGCTGTGGATTTAGAAATAGTTAGGAAGCAAAGTGTATCCCCAAATGATCAGTGCTGTTAAGAGCAATAGACTTGGAATTTGGATCTGATAATAGCCTCATGTACAAACCTTCACCTTTTCAAAATAAAGAAATCTTATCCCTAGTCTAGCAAAATAACCATATGCTTGGCTAAATTCAATTTATAACCCAACTGATATCTGAGCAGGATTACTTTTTTCAGCCCAAATTATTTTTAGAAGTAAGTCACTGGTGAGTTTCCACATATTAGTTACTGCTACCTCTGAAGCTATAGTTTGCTTATTTAGCAGGAGTTTAGAGATTCACAGTGCAGCTCAGAAGCGAAGCGTGAGCTGTATCAATTTCAATAGAGCCACTGGCAGGGAAAGTCAATCACTCTGCTGACAGGAGCTATAGACAACCTTCTTGTGCAAGGCAAGCTGCAGTGCTTTGCCTGGTTATGTGCCTTGCAGGGGACAGCTATGCAGTAATTTCCTCCTATTTTTATTTTCAAGGACATTTTAGCTGACATCGATTTTATCAATGTCTATTTTTCTTTGAAAGTTTAAGTCATATAGCTGACTCCAATGGTATTTTGGAAAATACCTGGTGAGCTCTCCTGGCTCACCCATCTCACTGGTAGGGTGTGAGTAAGCAGCTGCATGGGGCTGGGTGTGCTGCAAGGTTTCTCTTGGGTCTAAGACTTTATTTTATACATCCCTTTATACAGAGTTTTATAAACCCTCCCATGTCTATCCCCTATTGGTGAGTAACAAGCTGTTACCTCGTAGTAAATGGTCAGTCTTGGACAGGTGCCTACATGCAAGAAAGAGTTGTTTGTGATATATTGTTTTCATTCTTTTGCTGAGACGTTGGGATTGTTGAAACAGGTGCAAGAAAACAGCCCTAATCTGTAGAATTCTTTTGCAGGGAAACAAGTTGCTTTCTGCCATTGCAGGTTTCTGTTTTCATGAAGAGCAGGTAGCTTTCTCCTGGCTATGTCAGACCAAATCAGGATTCAGTCTGCAAGGCCTTAAACAGGCCTGTTGTTTGCCACCACAAAGTGTTTGCAAGTTCTCTTCACAGGGTAGTTAGACAAAACAATCCTTCTCCAGATTGAGAACCAAGGTCAGCCATTACAGCCTCAGGCCTGAAAACCATAAACAATGGTGAATTGAAGAGAGCAAACTGAGAGGATGGGATTTCATAACCTGAGGCTGTAATTGGGCAGTTAACTACAAAATGTAAATGGACCAAAACTTCTAAAAGTGTGAAGATTCATGACCAATCATCCATTTCCATCCATCTTGGGTCCATCTTGGACAGAATTCTGGCCAGGCTCTTGTACTGCCCAATGTGTATCCTTTAAAGGCCTCTTAATAAATATTTACTTTATTCCTTTAACTCTGTCTGGCCTCTGTTCCAGATCAGCCTCTCTAGGCATCATAATCAGAAGGCAAAAGCCAATTAGGTGACAAAGAAAATGTGCTAAAAACTTACTTAAATAGTGCAAGGGTGAAAGGGTGAAGAGTTAAGTTCTCACACCACAGCCCACTCTTGTCATGATGTTATATGAGTTCTCTGCCCCCAAGGACGGTAAGACAAGAACAGTGAGCACCATGTACCACAGCAGTCATCTTCTGGTGACCTTCCAACCTCACACAAAGCATGAGGCAGCATCTTGGCAGTTCTTTATGCTTACTTGCCCAGTGCTTTGAGTTATAATTTGGAAAACTGAAATCTAGTTCACATTCCTCTTGTGACTGATTTAACTTGTATATTTTAATCCTCTGTATATCCTCCCAGTATATTGGTAAATACATGATTACGATTACTTGGGCAGAGAGAAGGCTTGACCAAATGATTTCTTAATTAATTCATTCCCACAGCAAATTATTTCCTTAAAGAAATCATTTATTATTAAACATATACGCCAACTTCAATACACATAAATTTTCCTCCAAGCTCATCATGTTGTATGAACACAAATATTCCAAAGAAATCTACCGCTACTAGAAGGCAAATGTAAAAAACCCCAGCATTATGGAGTAAGCAGCTACTGGGATGTACAAATCAACTTCTTTAACCAAATAACTCATAATTGCTACTCTTTTCAGCAGTTATTTTAAAGAAGTCTATAGAATTTTAAGGTATAGTACATCATATGTTGAGAACAAAAGAAATTACTATGTAGGCATGGAAAGACTCATCACTACTCTCAGGACTATATATTTATTACTCTATTACTAAATTATTGCTTTTCTATTAATATCTGATTCCTTCACAGGAGACATTAAAATTTTAGCCATTCTTGATTAAAATGCTAAGTAAAATCTCAGAAAACAAGTTGTTGTGTTATTTTTATAGTACAATTAACAACTTTGCATACTTTTGCATTTTGTCAGTTGTTACAGTCTGCACTTTTAGTCCCAAATAAGTTTGCCTTAATTAATTGGAGGCTTAGTAAATACATACCCCAACTATCTGGCAAAGCATTTGACTAAACTCCATGCAGCCAAAATATGTTCTCTAGCTCTTCTCCCTCTACTCTGTTTCCCAAAAAAACCCACACTTCAGTTTTTTCTTGAAAAATTTTTCAAGAAAAATATCAACAAGTCCCCCCACTGTGGCTTTTGAGTCCCTGCTCCAGTAGCTCCAACAAGACACCATAGTCCAGCAGGGCCACTTCATCCTCACCCCAGAGGAGAGGCTCAGCTCTAAGACTCTATGGGGTGTGCTTTGGTCGGGCCACACAGTGTGGGGGAAGAACTGTGTAATTGTGACTTCAAGTTGCTGTCCTCACAGGAATTAACACACTCCAGGTCCAGATTCCAGTGTTCTAATGAATAGTTTTAAGGGAATTTCAGAGAAAATTAGATCTTCACTAGAAAGTGCTGAGGCAGCGCACAGAAAGGGACACAAGTGAAGGAGGAAGGGAAGGAGGGAGGGAAGGAAGAAGAAAAGAAAGGAGGAAGGAGGGAAGGAATGAAGTAACTTTAGCCTTATATAAAAATATCAAGTTTAACACTTTTTTTTTACTCAGGTAAAATATTGGCACTTATTTGTCTGTACTTAAATCAAATACAAGGTTTTGTTTGCTGCAGATTTATTCAGTTTAATTCTGTGAGAATGAAAGGAAAATTCTATAGATTTCAAAGCAAATTCACCTATTATCCTTGGGATGGTTTTCTCGACAGTTATGCCTGAGAGTTTTCTGATTGCTCGAATGCAGAATATCCAGCTTCATTCATGGAGAGCATCTTTTTCTGCCATCTTCATTTCTACTTAGACAGTTTTACTGATGTTTGTGTAAAGAGGGCAGTAACAAAGGTTCCATTTTCATAAAACAGATTCTATTAGGTTTTGTAAATATACTTACAAAGGTATCTGGGATAAATGCCCATAACACGGTGTTCCACATTTAAACTGCTTTCCATTAGCAAGTGCCTGCAAAGACAGCCATCTGAATGCAAGACTTATAATGCAGAGAACTAATGCTTCGAAAAATAAAGACAGAGTTGTTGACCACTCAATACAGTAAATGTACACCTTCCATCTAATAGAGTATGTTTAAAATAAGGTTATATCAGTCTTACATATGACATTAACTTACTTCAGCAATAGTTTGGACATGACTCATTGTACAAGAAGCTGATTTTCCCACTTTTACTAATGTGACAATTCTGAATTATTCTAGTGCCTGAAAAATTTCTGAAGTAGCACAAACATGGCAACCAGGCAAATATATTACCTGCCTAGCTACAGGGATTCACATGCATATGTTTTCTTTTCCTGATTCTGAAAGTGAACCGTACCACAGAAGTGTTTACAATGTAGGCATTAGGTGAGATGAATCTCAGCCACACCCCCAATGTCTCCCATGATGAAAACAGGGAAGTATAATAAGGCACGCTTCCAAAATATTACTTTGGTATTAGGCAGGTAACAAATTTCTCCTAATGTGAAGGGTGTCCAATTCAAGGCCTTTTGGGACAGAGAGCCCTGGCATCAGACAGACTCTGAGATTATGAGTATTAACAAAATGAACATTTCAAAACAGAAACCATGCATAAAATCTTACTATTCCTTTGGGATGTAACTGCACAATGTTCTAATCCAAAAAGTATTTATTTAGGGACCTAACTGATGCTAGAACAAAGCTGTTGCCTTGCGAAGCACAGGACAGGCACAGAGAGCTCTCTGTTGTGGAAGGCAGACTTCATCAACCACACTTGGCAACACCTGAGTGTTACTTGGCCATCTTTGAGTAGGAGGAGTGCCGGGGCCATTAAGGGCAACCTCCCCAGCCAGGGATGCGCTCTGCAGTGTGGGAAGGGCAGTTAAGGCAGCGGACTTCTTTCGGCAGTTTAACTTAGAAAAGCAACCAGCCAAAAAAAACGAAAATAAGGGGTTACGAAAGGTTAAATTTTCAGATTTTAAACGTCTACACCTCTACAGCTAGGCCAAAACTTATCCTGTTTAATGTATAGCCTGGGAGCCAGCAGACCACGTACCACGGTGATGGGCACATCTTGGTTAAAAAAAAAAAAAAAAAAGGGGTGCAACAAAACACACAGGAAGGCAGCTGCCTTCCGTGGTAGCCTAAGGAAAAGCCCGCGGCCGATCACACGGGTTTGTTTTCCATGGAGGATGAGGTGAGGAATGCCGACGTATAGGCAGTGGACCAGGGATGAAGGCACCCGTACGCAAAGGAAAAGATCACCCTTGTCCGGATCCTTCCTCAGGAACCCAGCCAAAAACCCCTCAAAAGCAACTCGCCTCAAGCCCAACTGAGGCGCACAGCGACAGCAGCCCAGCCCCGGGAGCGGCTCCCGGGCAGCCCTCACGGCGGGGTCCGCCGCGGGGGCGGGGGCAGCGGGCAGGCGCCTCCCCGAGCGGCGCCCCCGGTCCTGACGGCGCTTCCGGGCGGGGGAGCCGGGATGTGCGTCCGGGTTGGGTCGGCCCCAGCTAGTGGTTTCCTCTCCCCTTCCCTCCGTCTCCTCTTCCCTGCACCGCCGTGCCCTCGGAGGGAGCGCCGCCCGCCCGCTCCGTGAGGGGTTGGTGAGAGGGGCCGCGGGCGGGGATCGGAGCCGGGGCGCCCCGGGCCACGGGCGGGAGCGAGGTCGAGTCGCGGCAGGGGCCGGGGCGGCCGAGCCTCCACCCTCGGCGTGGCCCCTTGGGCAGGGCCGGGAGGTGCCGGTAGGATGGATCTCTGTGCGGAGACCCGTGGGTGGCTGCCTCTGTTCTCGCCCAAAATGGCCATCCGTTTTCCCGGTGCTAACGGGGCTTGCAGAGCTCCGGGTAGCCGGGTGTAGGCTAATGCAGGCAGGAAACATCATCTGTCTGAGCGAGCCGAGCGAAGGGATCGGGTAGCCGCGCTCTGCCAGCACGGGTGTGAGTATGGTGATGGGCAGAGCCTTTAAAACAGGAGTATTTCCCCCTCCTTTGAAAGCAGCGTCATCTGATTCTTGGGAGGAAATTTGCAGCTGCAAAATGTAACTGTGATGATATCCCGACGCGGCAAAACGTGGGGGAAGCTTAGCTTTTATCAGGTGAGCAGTGGTAAAGCTGTAGCAAGTCCGAGGGCGGTCAAGAGAGACTTCAGAGCCTTGGAACGACTGGTTAAGGGAGCAGGAACACAAGCAGTGTTCTTTTCTGGCCTTCCAATCACAGGGAATGAACTAGGAAGAAAGAGGAAGAGCCTGGTGTTACAGGCAGAATTTTGGTTTTGTGATGGTGGGTCAGTCTACACAACAACCATGCCTGCTGGCAATAGATGGGGTGCATCTGTTTCAAAGGAGGAAACTACTTTTACAAGAGTTAGTAGGACTCACTGAAGTCTTAGTCTAGATGTGAGCAGGAAAGGTCTTAGACTAGATGTGGAAAGGAAAAGGGATAAAACCAGGCTCCCTAGAGAAAAGTTTGGAGGAGGCATGCGTTTGAGGCATGGAGGTCCAGAGAGTGGTGGTGAGTAGATTCAAATCCGTCTGGCAGCTGGTTGCTAGTGGTGTTCCCCAGGGCTTGGTGTTTGTGCCAGTCCTGTTTAAAAACTTTGCCAGTGATCTTGATGAAGCAATCATGTTCACCCTCAGTCAGTTTGCAGGTGACACCAAGTTGGGTGGGAGTGTTGGTCTGCTGAAGGATAGGAAGGCTCTGCAGAGGCATCTGGACAGGTTGGATTGATGGTCCAATGCCAGTTGTGAGATGAAACAAGGCCAAGTGCCAGCGCCTACACTTGGGTCACAACAAGCCCGTGTAGACCTACAGACTGGGGGTAGAGTGGCTGGAAAGCTGCCTTGTGGAAAAGGAGCTGGGGATGCTGGTCAGCATCTGTTGAACATGAGCCAGTGTGTGCCCAGGTGGCCAGGAAGGCCAGTGGCATCCTGGCCTGTACCAGCAATAGTGTGGCCAGCAGGAGCAAGGCAGGGATTGTCCCCCTGCACTCAGCACTGCTGAGGCCACAGCTCAAAATCCTGTGTGCAGCTCTGGGCCCCTCACTGCAAGAAAGAAACTGAGGGGCTGGAGGGTGTCCAGACAAGGGCAGTGAGGGGAAGGGTCTAGAACACAAGTCCTGTAAGAAATGGTGAGAGAGCTGGGGTCATTTAGCCTGGAGAAAAGGATGCTCTGGGGAAACATTATTGCTTTCTACAATTGCCTGAAGGGAGGTTGTAGCAAGGGGGGGGTTGGTCTCATCTGCAAGTTACAAGAGATAGAACAAGAGGAAATGGCCTCAAGTTGTGCCAGGGGAGTTTTAGGTTGGATATTAGAAAAAATTCATCACTGAGAGGATTATCAAGCATTGGAACAGGCTGCCTGGGGCTGTGGGGCAGCATTGCCATCCCTGGAGGTATTTAAAAGGTGTGTGCATGTGGCACTTAGGGACATGGTTTAGCATTTGGCAGTGTTGGGTTAATGATTTGACTTGCTGATCTTTGAGGTCTTTTCCAACATTAACAATTCTGTGATTTTGTAGTTCAGTGCCTCCATTTCTTCCTCACTAAGGAAAAAAGCCACCAAAACATCACTGAAATATCTTTGCATTAAACCAGATAAATTATTCTCTACTTCTAATTTTTATTAATTTTCAATTAGTGTCAGACCAAAGCTAGTTAAGTAGCTTGCCTGAAGTCACTTAAGCAATCTGTGACAAAGACAGAAATAACTTGCACTATCTATATGCACCCTAATCTGTGTGATCATCTTGCCTCTTGCTTTCTATTCACAGCATTTTTATGAACATAATAGCTATTTACTTTGTTGACAGAATCAGTAGTTTCCTGAATAAACCAGAGAGTCACCTGAGACGCAAAGATGTTGGAAGAAGATATGGAGGTGGCCATCAAGGTGGTAGTAGTAGGAAATGGAGCTGTTGGGAAGTCCAGTATGATTCAGCGATATTGCAAGGGGATTTTTACAAAAGACTACAAGAAAACTATTGGTGTAGATTTCCTGGAAAGACAGATCCAGTATGTATTAAACAGATGACATACTATTGATTTTTACCTCTCTCTCTATTTCTTTTTTCTGTTGCAATCCTGAATTTATGAAGGCTTAGAAAAATAAGGCCTGCTGTTTCTGAAGCACACTAAAAGGAGTTGTTTTCTCTCTTGCACTGTGGGCTAAAGTTATATCCTTTATTCTCCATCCAAAATTTAAAATTATAAATAAAATCTGGAGTATCTGCCATACCAGGCTCTTTGACAAGTTTGCTTTGTATTCTACCACCAGCTGATTATTTTAATTTTTTTTTGTGAGTTCTTGTGAAGAAGTGAAACTGCTTATCATAAAAGAATTACACAAATTTATTAGCCAATATAGAAAAAAATTACTGTGAAAAATTAGTAAGTGTCTTTATGCAGTATAAGCAGGTAATAGCCTATTATGTTTGGTAAAGTGGAAAATCATATGATAATGAGAAATAAGAAAATTCTATAAATTCTGCAAGCTCATGAAGAAGGCAAAAGCACCATTCTTCAGGCACCTAAGTTTTGTTTTGATGTCTATCTTATTTTTCACTGTAGAGGGAAACATAGAGGAAGAAGAGGAAAGGAAGAGGAAAATGTAATACAGATTGTCTGTAAAGAACATATAGTGTAGTTGAGGGACTATTGCCATAATATATTATGAAGGTGAATGAATATTAATAATAAGTTACATTATGTTTAAATCCAGTTAATTTATTTGGATTACTCTTGTAGTGTAGAAACAGAAGTATTTCCATGACATTTGCTTTGATTCATTCCTGTTACTGTATTGATCACCAAACTGTCTTGTTTATTTCAGAGTTAATGGTGAAGATGTCAGGCTAATGTTATGGGACACTGCAGGTCAAGAGGAATTTGATGCAATAACTAAGGCCTACTATAGAGGTGAAAATACCATATTTGTTGTTTGGTAGTTGGGGTTTTCTTGGTCTGCACATCTCTAAAATATTTTCATATCTTTGTATTAGGAATTTTAGTTTTTTCACGTGTGTGCAAAGCATGCTTAGTTCAACTTTTTCAATTCTTAAGTATTTTTTTCTCTTTGTGCAAGTTCCTTGTCTTAATTATGTCCACTTTATGCGGTAATGCCCTTTAGAAAACATTGAATGAAATGAGAGAAATGTCTGCACAGAACCTGGACAGAGTGTAGACATTCAAACAATCAGATGCAAATGTGTATTTTCCCTCTAAAAGTGTTTCATTACTTCTGTGGGACACACATTTGTAAATATTCCAAAAACTGTGGATGAGGCACATAGTAATTAATTCAAGGGGGGGAAATCCACTAGTCCTCCTAGAAAGACAATTTACAGGGCACAAGAGTTCTTTTGCTAGTACAGTCTGCCTCAAATACATTAAAGAGCAGTAACAAAAGTGTATTTACTTCATAAAATAAACTGTATTACTTGTGTAAAGGCTGCTTATCTATTTAACCAGTTACAAATTGCATACTTAAGTTTTCTTTGCTTATAATTTAACAATGGTTCTGTAAATATTTCTTTTTGGGTTTTTTTAGTGAGAGAGATACTAATGACTCAGCAAAGATTCTGCTGTGCAGTTCTTGCAAACTAATTACCTGAGATAGGGGGAAAATATACTGCTATGGTATAAAATTACCTCATGTGGAGATAAAGTAATGATTATGCCAGCCTGTTTCAGGGTGTTACAGTCTTATGATCACTTTATGTTTCATAATCAGTTTGCTAATCGGTGGGGTCTTTTGGTGATACTTCCTGTTGTTGCCTATGATTGATGATTACTATTTCCTCAGAATAAAGATCTTTTGTCATGTGGATATAAATAATTTACACCTGATAAGTTGAGCATACAAATTTTGGATGGTAGTAGTTGATTCTCTTGGAGCTTCCTTTTCACTGTCCTGCCCTTGGGTCCTCTTGTGTTCTTTGCTCTCCCCAGTTGTTTCAATCCAAAGACTTTTTCTCCTAATTACTGGGACTGATAGGTTAGAATATGGAGCATTGAGAAGAACTCAGGACTACACCTACTGGCCTCACTTACCACAAGCAACCTGCTGGTTTAAAAACAAAATAAAAAATTTGCATGAATATCTTGAAATAATGGTTATGACTGAAGCCCAGCGTAGTGCTGTTAGATCTCTGCTTGGAGTTCTTTGTACAGAAGTTCTTTCAGCACAGTCAGGCTGTTCACATTGTAGCAGCATGATGGGTATACAATAAATAGTTCAAGGTGTCAGATACAGAGATTGCTCTACACTAGACTTTGACTTATGAAGGACAAGGGAAATCAGAAGAGCCTGGAGTGCAATTTTGGTCTAGCCTCAACAATCACACTATTATAGAAGTAAAAAGTCAAGCTTACTTTGGAAATGCCAGGCTTTTATTGTTAATAAGGGGAGGACACCTCTAAGATCAGATAGATGCTGGCTGTTAATTAAAGTTTTGCCTCTCCCACAGGTCACTGTCCCACTATCATTACACCAGGGCTTATGTACTCCCCTGGACACTGTGTATTGTCAGTTCTTCAGTGCTCACACTTGAATGCTTCAGAGTCTGAGTGTTTCTTGTCCAGGGACCAAATTCATTCAGCCTTGCAGAGGAGGAATATTGGAGCTGAAAGTGGATTTGTTGTTTGGTTTCCTTGTGCAGCCAGTGCAGTTGCATGCCCACAATCACACAGTGCAAGGAGTACAGCAGCCTAAATTCAGAGCTGAAGGAAGCACTGTATATATTTAATAATTTCTTTTTTGCATTATCCCATGCATCTTCTCAGCAGTTTCTCTGTGACTGAAGTCAAATGTTTCTCAAAGCAGTATTTTATCATTTCTTCGTGCATGTATCTTCTTCCTTCTGCTACCATACCCCTGGCATATCTTGAAGATCCTTGGTAGGTTTTTGATGGAAGACAGACATCTTGCTCATCAGTGTGTTAGTCAGCTGCTGATTAGTCAAATTGTCAGGATCCTCGTTTTGTTGCAAAATAGTTCATTCTTCATAATCAAGCCTTCATAGGATTGCTTTCATTTGCATTTGTTAACCCATTTTGTCTGTAGAAAATATGATAATGGAAGGCCCTAGTGCAGTTATTTTAGGTACTGTTAAGGAGGCATTAAATCCTGCTGAGCCTGTCAAAGACAACCAGGATCCACAGAAGTTAAAACATCAGCAGTAAACAAGAATTTCTGGATGATGATACTGGATTTTGATCTACCAGTGTGAGACTGAGCAAGTCACCATCAGTTTTAAAGGGAATATGTGTTTTCTGTTGTAGCTTGGATAGCTGAGGCAAAGTACTGAGTGAAATGAATAGGGTCAGGTGTAAAGCCCTGTGAGAGTCCTATCAGGGCAAGGAATTTCCTTACACTTTCTATTACATAGGCTTTGTACCATTATGAAAGGAAAAAAAATGTGGTTATGTAGTCTATGGGGATAGGATAGTCTGTTGAGACCAATTCAGATGACAAGCTCATGCTTTACTTGAATTAAGTAGCAGTAGTCTCTAAATTTTTTTCTGAATTGCTCTAGGTATAAATATTTTGTCAGTGATTCTGCAGGCAGTTGAAGCATTTTAAAATATAGAGGAATTATCAACGCAGTAATTGCACACAGTGTCATTTTCTTCAGTACTTTAAAGTAGCTTTTTGGAACAGCTTCTTACAAAGGAATTTTAATTTAAAATATTCATTGAGAACATCCTGAGCTGTTATGCTCCTGTTTGACACTATCCTGAGCCTTTGCTGCTGGTGCCTGTTGTTGCACATAATCAGTTGTATGACAGAGGTGGTGTACGACTCCATTAGCAGTGGATGACTGAGATACCAATGTTACTGACTCTTGAATTCTGTCAGTTTACAAAAGGTGTTTACGTGGTTAAATTCTAGGGTTTGTCTTTTTTTTTTCCTCCTTAGAACTCTTAGATGGATATTATAATTTCTTAAATAATTTATGTTTTCAGTAAAAATACTGAGTATTTAGCAGATTTCTTGAAGATGAAAAGAATTTGCATATTAAAATCTCTGCCCTGTGATGTCTTCTGTTTAACTCTGTTGTCAAACTAACTTCTGCACCATACTGAAGCACACTACAGAATGATCACAATTGATACTGTTTTGCATTGAACTTGAGAGGAAAACTACTTCTGTCTTTTCTTAAATTAGCATCTTACAGAGTTATTGGATTAGTTAAGTCTGATACTTATGATCCAGTGATTGAAAACTTTGGCAGATGTTTGGAAATACACGATAACATGAGTGTATAGAATTTGTCTTTGTTGATGACACAACTTTTACTGTTGTTTGTTGTAAAAATCTTAAAGGTCCTCAAAAATATTTCAGTTTGATTCTTTATTGAAGCCTGTCATATAATTTCATTTTGAAATTAATATGGGCAAGCTGAGGTATTTTTACTGTCCTTGGCCACTGCATTCTACCTCTACTATGTGTAAACTGAATAAAGTCTGATGTAGTATTCTACCTTCTCTTTACCTACCACATGGTTTTTCCCCTCTAAACTAACTGTTACTTTTGGTAGCATTCAGAAGGAATGGGTGGAAGGAGGAAGATGAAGTGAAGGTGTCTTAGTTTGGAAACTTCACAAAGGATTTCTTGGTCTTGAAACTGAACAACAAAGTGATGTTTACAGATGGTGGGAGTATTTTAATAAATGCTCTCATCTCCATTAAGCTACTTTGTGAGATAATAGGCAGACTAACCTACTTTGGAAAGAATAATGAATTTTACACCTCCATCACAGGAATCACATCAGAATAATTGCATACTTTAGAGTACAGTGTGGACAGTAGGGAAAACAAACAGTTTTACAACGCAAATGATAGGGGACGTTATGGAAAAAAGCATTGCTGCTTTTTTACTGGTAGAGCTTCAGTTGAAGTTCTTAGGGCAGTTCTTATTGTTTTGTTTAAAACCATACCAGAAGAGTCTTAATATGCATGTGGAAGAATATTAAAGAACATAGGAAATTTTTCTGAAAATAGACTCTGAACTTGGCTTTTAAAAAGCTAAGTAAAAACAAACCTAGTAAGAGAACTTGTGTGCTTTGTGCCATAGAAATAGAAAGATAAACAGAGTACAGGAATCGTGGATACTTTGTGAACTCATAAATAAAATTCATACTGATGAAAAATTTTTCATTCTATATGATATTAATGGGAGATGTTCACCATAAGATTATGCTAGAGTCTCAAAAACACTGGCTTTCTATTCCTTTCATACTCTGTTACTAAATCACTAGTACATTGAAGGCATGTAAATAATGAAGTGTGCAAAGTAAAGCAGTTTCTGAAGAATAACAAAGGGCTACTGGACAGTCAAAAGACTACACACTAATATTTCAGCTGTGGAGGTACCTTCTCAGTATCCAGGGAGTTTAACTATTGTTTATTTACAAAACTGTAACAAAAGGTTTTGTGTAATTTATCGTAGTGCTCTCATAGAATTATTAGACTATCTGATAGTATTAATTAGAAACACACTTATTTTCTCCAAAAAGCTACTAACAATTTACTTGAAATAATCACAACTTCTTCTGAAAACTTTTTAAAGTTTTCTACTTTTTGGAATCCAGATTACTGTACTACAAAGAATAATGTGAAATGTGCTTTACAGATGCTGCATGCAGGAAAAAATCTGCCTTCTGGCCTTCATAAATCTGTCTGTAAAACAGCAATAAATGAACCTCCCCTTCCCTTTTTCCAGCCTTTCCAGACCTCCTCCTTTTCCTTTCCCCTGCACACATTCAGTATGCTGGAATTAGCTTTAAAGGTAACAGACCCATACTCATCATAAAGATGGCTGTAATGATCAAAATAATATGGCAATGAATTTTCATTTAGGGAATCTATGGCCAGTGGTTTGACACAAGCTGGTAGTAAAAGTGCATGTTTGTGGGAAAAACTTAAAAAATCCTTCATATTTTAAATACGTTACAATTTTTTCCTGTTGTTTATTGGCTAATTTGTGTGTATTTGTATTTGTAATTTATTTGTATATTTCTAGGAGCCCAGGCTTGTGTTCTTGTGTTTTCTACAACTGACAGAGAGTCCTTCAAAGCAGTCCCTACCTGGAAGCAAAAAGTTGTGACTGAAGTTGGAGACATTCCCACAGTTCTTGTGCAGAATAAGATTGATCTTCTTGATGACTCTTGCATAAAGAAGTAGGAGTTCTATTGTACTACTTTTAAAGATCAATAGGTGCCTCCTGTAGTCACAAGCTTTAAAAAAAGAAGTCTGTGAGAGTTTCTGGTGAGGAGTTAGAGTATCTGGGTTGTCCCACCTGTGTCCTGCATCTAGACATGCCCTACAAACGCCCGGGCTGGGTGTTGCTGCATGAGTGTAGATACTTGGGCAGATGTGCTGCAAAGCTAGGAGCTTTCTGTCTGTTTATTTCATGCTGCATCCTGAATCCAAAAGTAATAGGGGAAAGACATGAAAAGTTTGGTTCTGGCATAATATGATTCCCACGCTTTTTTTTTTTTTTTTTTTCCTAAAAATCTAAAACTATAGATTTTCCTCCTGTTAAAAACTGTGCTGTGCACCACTGAAGGCACACTGTCTGTTTGGCTAGTGAATGCTTGCTAATATTCTTTGCTTTCTTTAATTTGTTTTTTATTATTCATTCTTATCAAAACATTGTGACTCTGTAGAAATACATATGTGGTAATATTCTCAAACTGCATGGTGCTGAATCTTCCTTGCTGTATTTTTCATTACAGATTTCATTGTCAATTCATTTTGCCCTTTTGAATGTGACCAGTTTCATTCTTGTCCTAAAATCAGTTTAACAAATGTGTTTATTTACCACAGCATTTCATGTAGAAAATAGTGCATGATCAAGTTGATCATTCTCCACTTCTTCAATTTCTATCATCTTCCTGAGAGATTTAAATTATTTCTTCTTTTTTTGTTGTTTCCTGCACTGGCTTTCTTTGTTGTCTGTTTGCTATCATTGATGGCATAAATCAGCTTCTACTTCTTCTGCAAAGAATTCTGAGGATTTTTCAAAGGAAAAGCAAAATTGCATTTGAACTCCTCCTTTATTCATGGTATGTCACTTAGGTTTGGTTCTCAGAATACTCTGTCTGCCTCAGTAACATAATCTTTCTGATGATTTGATTTTCCTTAGGGATGTATTCATAAGTTTCTTAAACTTTAACATAAGTTCTTTTCTACTTCACAGAAAAAAGTAATTCTTGATTTCATCCGTGCACTCATCTAATTGCATAGCATACTGCTTCATTAAAATATGCTTAAGGATTAATTTTTGTTGTTTAGAGTTTGCAGTGATACTGCTGTTAATTACAGCCTCCTTCCTTTTGATTTCACCAACACACTTCTTTGAACCCTTGGGAAGTTTTGTTTAATGAAGTCAGTAAATACTGGAAAAAATTCTTTTGAGTCATAAAGAAACTGCATGTAAAATACATTCTTTTTATAGTGGAGATACTGTAAAGAAATTAAGGATTAGGTATTTTTGGACTGTCTTGAATTTCTCAAACCACTTTGCCATGTTTAGCTTTAAAAAAGGCATTTTGTTTTTAAAGAATAAAAGCTGACAAATGAACCAAGTAAGGCTTACAAAGCCATCTTGTGTTGTGCAGTGAGGAGGCGGAAGCGCTGGCAAAGAAGCTGAAGGTGAGGTTCTACCGAGCGTCGGTGAAGGAAGACCTGAACGTGAGCGAAGGTAGGCGGTGCTGCAGGGGGGGCGTGTGCCGTCCTGCCGCTGCTCCACGGCCATCCCCCGGGCTGGAGCCAGCTGGCATTTGCACATCCTTGCATGCTGGGGGCAGCCCTCTTCATATTCCATAGCAGCACGCCTTAAACACAGCTAAAATTCCCTGATTTTTATATTCCATAGCAGCACGGCTTAAACACAGCTAAAATTCCCCGATTTTTATATTCCACAGCAGCACGGCTTAAACACAGCTAAAATTCCCTGATAGCAGTGGGTTAGGCCCATTTCTGTGTGCACATCTTTCTCTTCCACAAGCACACACAGCTGCGAGATTCACAAGTGCCAGTGTGTTAAGGCTCCTTAGTCCTATTGACTGTCAGTAAGCAAAAGCTTTTAAAACAAATACACATAGTAGAAGCTCAATTATTGCAACATAAAAACTGTTGAACAGATTATTTTGTAATTGTTAATAGTTAATAAGTAATTGATATAAAAATTTTATATTTTAGTCGTATTTAAATAAAGTACATTAAAAGATTGCATCTCTTCAGTGTTTTGTCTACTGGTGATATCTGATTAGTTCCTAAGTACCACTTTTAATGTACTTAGTTTCATTAGAGTAGTGTTAAAATTTTTAGTCTCTGTCTTTTGTGGACTGGCTTTGAATAATCATGTACTATACTCCCTAATTATATATTCTTGTTTAATTAGCCAAGATTAATAGTAAACTCCCTGTTTCTTCTCTATTAACATCATTCACCATGAGAAAAATCTGCAAGAGAAAATATAAAACTCTTTTGTATCATCTTTAAATTAGTTGAATTACAAATGTAAATAATCATAACACATCAAGGTTCTGAAAATTCTGCTTTAGTTGTATATTTTTTCACATACCTAGGTCAACTTTTTATATGCTAATAAAAATGAGGGTAGCATTAGTTAATTAGAAAAATCTTGTTGCCAGGTTTTATTAATAGACTTATTTTACATGACTACTGTTTTTTATGGCTTCTTGCAAAATTATAAAAATATTAATAAAATTAAAGTAAATAAAATAAAATTAAAGTAAATAAAATTAAAATGTATTAAATTCCTACATAACTGTAACAAGCTCCAAGTTGCATTAATTGAAACATTTGGCAATATTTGTGTGCCATTGTTTTTTCTTTTTTTAGAAGAGCATTGAGATATTTCTGTGCAGGACTTTAGTACTGCAATCTGTAAGAGCTGGGCAGACACTGGAGCGACCTGGATTCTGCCTAGGCACACAGGCTTGCCCAGAATCACTCACCAGGTTGTGCTAAACCTGGGGTGTGGAATGCACTTTTGTCACCATGCAGAATTTTGATATAATTGCATCATGATGATGATGATTGTTATTATTATTTTTAAGCATTCTGTGATATACCTTTTTTCTTTTTTAACTTTCCAGTTTTTAAATATTTGGCTGATAAATATCTTCAAAAGCTCAAGCAACAAACAGCAGAAGATTCAGAAGTAGTACATACAAGCAGTAACAAAATTGGTATGTATGCTATAATAAAAAAACCCCATAGAAACAGTATTTTGTGCCATCAAAACTTATGGTCTCCTCTATTTCCTTATGGAATTAATGCAAAGTGAATCAGAGTCTAATTATTACCTCCCTATCTTAGGATATCATCTCTCTGTAAAATAACTTTGTGACTTTTTAAATTACAAGATGGTCAAAGTGATGCACAAAAGTTTCCAGCTAATGCTTGGCAAATGCCCTTTTACTAAATTAATTTAAACAAGATTGTGCAAGGATTTGAGAAGGATGCTTGTTGGGTTTTTTTAAATGTAATTAGCATTTCATAGCATTGCTCATTATAAGACTCATGGGGAAAGAATCTGGCATGTAATCAGAAGGTGTTTGTAAGTTGCCTTCTGTAAGAAAACACTGAACTTCTGCAGTTCTTCGTTAAAGCTCTTCTGAGTCAGGTATTTTATTTTCCTTAAAGCACTCCCTTTTTATTCCAGCCTTTTACTTACCTTTATATCAACAAAGTTTCTGAATTTTAATTCGCCATCTATGTTTTCTATTCTGTTACTCAACTAACCACAACTTTGTGCAGTTAGTAACATACACATACATAGATGAGTACATATGCTGCCCTTCAATTACACAGATGCATACCAGCTTTAAATACTGCCTGGCTAGTAATTGCAACTGTCTCTACTCCAATTTAGCTGCAAAATTTACTGAAAATAGATTTAAAAGCTAGTGTATACATTTGAGGTGCTCTGCTATGCCTTAGCAGGTGCTGCATCTAAAGTGCTCATGTATTATGCTGTAAAGCATAAATGTAAACAAAGCAGTAAACAAATGCAAATACTTCTCTTGTCTGAATTCTGTAGGTGTTTTTAATACAGCTGGTGGAAGTCACTCCAACCAGAATTCTAGCGCTCTTAATGGTGGAGATGTCATCAACCTTAAACCCAACAAACAGAGGACCAAGAAAAACAGAAGTCCTTTTAGCAACTGCAGTATACCTTAGACCACTTTTGGAGGAAATTCAGCAGCTCAGAGAATTGGATGAAGTTGTGCAATTGAATACAGAATAAAGCCAGCTGTAGAGGTATTTTTACCGGTGCTTTAGCAAATCTTGTGCCTCCTAGACAGAGGGTGGATTTTGATGAACTTGCTGTTGCTGTGGGTTTCTTGTGTGGCGTGAGACATCTGGTGGCAACACACAGAACCGTGGCTGCCTCGTGCACTTTGTACAGATTAGGTGAGCTTTTCCTTTCTCAAGGAGTTATTTACAGAGCTATGAACTAGGTATTGCTGAATTGCAAAGCACATTTAATGTAAGGATAATACTTAAACATATAGGTACGGACTATAACTCTGTGGCCCAAGGTGATGTAGCAACCTTGAAACTAAATTTCAAATATTAGAATTGGTTAGTCAGGACACTAACAAGATAAATGAAGAGCAAAAAACTACTACTTCATTTTATGCCTGACCATATTAATATTCTGCCAGGATTCTGGCAGTCCTGTGGGTGCAAGATCCTTGCATTAAATATATGTGTGCATTATATTTGTAAACATTTGGGATTAATATCTAGGCTTGGTTCCAATGTATACGTTACTTGGAGATCAGCTAATGATCATCAAATAGCATCTACTAATTGTCCTTTAAAAGTGTTGCATTTCAAGTGAGGCTTTCCAAGCTGCCACTGTGTATGATTAACTTGCTATACTTTGGGCCTAAAAGCTTAGATTTAAAAATGTGTGGTGCCAAAAATGCTCCTTTTTACCTAATGCTATGCTACAGATGTTTTGTAAGTTTGTTTTTCTCAGTCTTAACAGGTTGAACAAATAACACTAATAGCTATTCAGAAGGAACATATGATCATATTCTTGTTCAAGTTTGATTGTTGTATCCTGTGTCATCTTATGAAAAAGGAATTTTCAAAGTGGTGTTACAAATTATTTATCTTATTTGAAATTTTTTAATACATACCATAAACTAAGTTACAGGGATCCAAAAAATTGCAGCTGATTATATTTGGGAGACATTCTTGAATGTTGTCTCAGATTTAAAGTTAAGGAAATCTAATTCTGCAAGATGAGAGACATGGCAAAAAATTTTCAAAGTGCTTCAGTAATTTTACAGAACTGATGTAAATGTTTAGGAGCCCAAATCTAACTTCAGGGTTATTTGGGCTAAGGCTCCTAAATCACTAAGGTGCTTTTAAAGATGCTAAGCAAGATACCTTTTATTTAGCAAAAATGAACACTTTATAATCCTCTTTCAAGAGCATGCATGCCTTTTAAAAACTATCCATTTTGTTTACATGTTTTTGTATGGTATGATATAATTTTAACTTTCTAAGATTTCTACAAGTCTGCCAGTGACAAATGCAAAATCTGCTGCTTAAAAAAATCAGAGTTTTAATAATTTTGTAAATGGTGTATGAGAATGAAAATTGGTTGAGTGATCCTGTATATTTTTGAAGGAAGGATTTTTCACTATGTGAATTCATGTAGGAAGCTTGACTGACTTTGTTTCTAAGTCAATGAGTATGAAAACTGAAATGTATTCTTATTCCCACTGTCTGCAGGGAGAGAAGTGAGTGGCAAGTTATGCACAAATACTAAAGATCTCTGAACTCTGTATTTTATGTTTACTGTATTAGGCTTTCTACCAAGTACCGCAGTTTCTTTGCAAACCATTAGAGATCTCCTGTTGCTGGCAAGGAGGGCACTCCATCCCTTTTGCTATTGCAACAAAACTGTGTGTTCTTCACCATAGTGTTTCCTGTTTCCTGTCTTTTCTCTTGCATAAAGGCCTCTATTTTTTAACAAATGCATTTAATTGCTGTATGTATAAATGGAGTCAAGTCTTACCTGTCTTAGCAGTTTAAGAAGTAAGGTACTTGGGATAAGATGATTGAACATCACCTCACAACTTAGGGAACAGTGTATGCATGAAGAATTTTGACAACTGTTTTTAATATGGAAACTTTTACATTTCACTGTCTGTCTACAAGTTTCATGGGGTTTTATTCATTTTTTGTGAAAAACAAACAAAACCACAAAGTGTTTGAAACATCTTTTTTTGCCTTGTTTGACTTTGTACAGCATATCGAAAAGTAAGTCTTTATTATGTATAATGACAATTTGTACTATTTTATGTTATACTGTAACACACCGTACAATTAGTATAGGTTGTTTGTATTTACAGTATGTCACTATAAACAACTGCTTTTAACAACTCAGCAGTTGTTTCATAGGTGGAGACTTCACAGACTTGATAAATTTAAGCTATGTTGAAATGCAGTGCATATACTTTAATGTAGGAATAGTTACTTGCAGCAGTGGGTAACAGTGAGTTTTCATTTTACTCCCACCCTAAATCTGAAGTGGATCTTTCTTTGTTGAGACCTTGCAGTGCTTGTTCTCTAACATGACTGTGATGGAATCTGCTCAAATTAACATCTTTCTGGGAAGTCACCCTGCATGTACACTGCTTGAAAATTTTGATTCTTTATTCTACTGGGGTTAGTGTGTAAGTGTAAACCAGATAACTTGCATATTGCAGGAACCCTTGGGTATTCAAGTCACTCTTCAGTGGCACTAACTTTTGCCTTTTGGAAGAAGAGACATGCCTAAGTGTTTTAGCACTTGTGTTGTCCCTCATGAATAATTTTTATTACAAACATTACTTCATTCTCCACTCAAAGCGTACTCATTAAAATATCATATGTTTTAGTTAGAAAAACCTACAGGTGCAGGGCTAGTAATAAAAATGCTCTTCTCTTTGCATCCCTGGGACTGCATGGTGGGTGAGGATGTGGCTCTGTTACGTCCGTGGTACCCTGGATTAAGAGCAAGAGATTCTCGTGCCATAAGACACAAATTTCATTGCACTCCTGTATATTCTTTTTATATCTTTTGAATAGCTCATTGGCTGTATTATCTGGATCTTGCCACAATTCTTTGCCCTTGGCTGATAAAGCTACCACTAGCAGGAAACTTCAGTGATTGTTAATGCCTTAGTGAAACAGGGATTCACTAAAGAGTACGACACTACAGCTTTGTCACTTCTGTGTTGTATCCATTCAGTGAATGGGTGTTTTCCCAGTAAGTGGGGCATCGTTAGATGCAAAGCAGTAATGCTAGGGATGTATTTCCAACTGGAAATAGCAAATCTCAAAGTTGTATGACTGATCACACTGATTTTTGTGCTTGTGTGTGTGTGGTTAATTTAAAAGACTTTAAATATTCCACTTAAGACAATTTTGAAGCTTCCTTATTTTCAGCGTTTCTTAAGGCAACACTTTTGTAGTCAAAATGCCTGAATTACCACACTGTCAGTCTGATTTCCTGTTTAATTTTTATGCTTCAGTAAAATATAACTTTTTACTTTCTTCATTATTGGGCTGCAGCACGTCTGACATGAACTTTTCCTTCGCAGCATTTCTGTAGAGGTGGGATAATCTAAAGAGCATTGAGCAGCTGAACACGCAGCACTCTGGGGGGTTATGTGGGGTACATGCACAAGACTCAGCAAGCCTGCCCTTGAAGCTGTTCATGCAGCCTTCAGGCTGAGAGTTCCAGGTGTTAACAGGGTGAATGATCTGCCCTTCTCTGTGGGAGTTCATCATTCAGCAAGCCAACACACATGCTGCTCCATTCCAGTGACACTACCTGAGCCCCTGCTGCTTTTTTAAGTGTAGACATAGAACTTCAGTTGAAGTTTCAGTACCTGAACACTAACTGTACTAAAATTAGAGTGCAAGGATGGTCCAGCAGGCTTGAATTCATCAAACAACCTTGCCATCTTTTTGTAGGAAGCAAAAGTTGTGCAGGTCTTCTTTCTAATGCACAAATAGTATTGAGAGAAGAAAATAATTCTCTGTTAAATATGGCATCCAAGCAGATAATCAAAATTATTACAGCAATGCTTAGATTTAAGATGAAAGGTGCCTGTAATGGAATAAGAGAAACCTGCTAATGTTCCACGTTGAAGTGTTCTATATGAGTCATCTCAAAGCCAGGTGAGTCCTAGTACTGAACTGGACTCATTCTCAGGTTTCTAGTAGAAGGGTAATATTGATAAATAGTTTGTCAGTTCTGCCAAACTCACTAAAGTTGATAAGAAAAATTAAAAATTACTGTGGACCAGAAGAAACACTACTCTCATTGTGAGGATTAAGATACATTGTTACTGATGACTTAAATGTAACTGGCTAAAAGAGGAAATGTACATAACTGGTTTTATCATCATCATGATTTCAAGTAAATGTAACAGATTTGTAGAAAAAAAAAAGCCAACATACCATAAGTCCTCAATCAGAAGAATCAGTGTTTAAAACTGAGTATCTTGTGTATGTTGTTCTGTAAAATCCCTACAAATTAATTCTGCTGTTCTCTTGTAAGTGACACTAGTTTCATCGTGTGACTTAAAATGTTTGTTTGTTTATTGTTTGGTCTGATATAAGTCACTATTTTTGTTGTTATATTAAATTGTCACTATATTAAATTTCAAAAATTGCTGTAACTACAAACTCTGCAACCTCAATCTGACTGAGAAACGTGTGCTTGATTCTTGGGTGTGTGTTGCCAACAGCTGGGATCAAAGGCAGCACATGAGAGCACTGGAAGGAACAAGTGTGGATGCCCCAGACAAATAGAAATGGTTTTTCCTAGTTCTTGCCTCTGATTTCTTTAGCATGTGGTTGAAATACAAAATAGGGATTCTCTTCTGCTCTTAGTGATCATTTTGCTTTTTATGATTGGTCTGGCCAATACAGTGACAAGGTTTAAGTTCAAGGTTGTAGACATTGGAAGTGGCATTAAAATATTATTACTATATCAAAGATGCCTGGTACATTTTCTGAAAATAAACAGGTATATAGTCACTAGTGATTGTTGGTTGGGGGTTTTGCATTGTTTTGATATTTTTTCTTTTTTTAGTAAAACACAAATCAGCACTTGTGTCTGCCTCTTTACCCAGGTATCTGAAGAATATCAGAAATAACATATTCCTGCTTCTCTTGCATGCAGTTTTGAACACAGAAAAATCAATGTGTTTGCTTAATACCCTGATAAGGATTAATTAGCAGTGTTTTAGGCTCATTACAGAGGCATTGGACTAGATTACCTTCATCAGTTCCTCCTAACCTGCCTCTTCTGCAATTCTGTGATAGCACAAAGTGCTATAAAAAATAAAAATTCTTCTAGGTATCAGAACAATGAAGAGGATCTAAGAAAGAAAACAAAAAGACTTTTTGCCTGAATAACCTTATAATGGCCTTAAAAATCCAAATACTGAAGGAATATTCTAAGCAACAAGAAGCCATCTTCAACTTCAGCATTGCACAGCACAAGTTCTGAAAACAACCCAGGCCGTGTATTACTGTGAAGGGTTTCAATACTGTTGAACAGATTGAAGATTTTTTAAAGTGGAATGCCAGAACTAATGTCACCAACTCTTACAAACTTCTCACAATTTCAAAGCTGAAACTTGAACTGCATTTGAAGCACCCACCTGAAGTGCCATTTCTGCGAATTAAATGCAGTGACAGTGACCTCATAGCAGCTGAGGTTTCCAAGGACAGCTCATGAGTTTTCTTGCAGAGCCCTTGAGGCCATTCAAGGCATTTAAAACCACAGGGGTCCTGACTGTTGGCTGTGCAGGAGCCTGATATGCAGGGTCTCACCATGGGCTGATTCCCTTAAAGCATCCAGGTATGACACTCCAACACCCAAGGCACTGCCACCGAGGCAGCTGTGGTGGGTGGCATCACTCAGACCCTTCAGGCTCCCTTCAGCTGAGCTTAAACCTGCTGATGGCTGAGCCAGAGAGCACCCTGCTCCCCTCAGGGCACCACCAGCCTTGGGTGAAGTACTACAAGACTGGCCAGGCTGCAGGGGGTTACAAAATTCCAGGCACACCGTAAAATCTGCAACTTTTGACCACAGCCACAGCGCTCAGTGATGATGTGCAGCAGCTACTGTGAGTGAGAGGGTAGAAGATGAAAAACAAACCAAAAACCTCTCACACAAAGAGCTGAGTAATGATGGCTGTACAAAGTACTGTCCTACACAAGACACAAATGCGGCATTTGCCAGGTGAGAAGTCAAAATGTTTTGCTCTGTGGCTTCATAGATGATGCAAAAGTGCAGTAGTAGCTGATGTACAATTCCCATTTGTATTATCTTTTAAAAATAAACACACAGCAATCTCAAAGCTACAATGAGCTTGTGGGAGCAAATGGGTCACCAGGCAGGGAGGGGGGATTTTGAGAGGTCATTTCTAGCCTGGCTGGTGATCCCTGGGATACATGTGTTGCTTTTCACTTCCTCAGTTACAAACTGGAGGTAGCTGTCTATCTCTAGAAAGTACTGTGATCGGTTTATTCAAAATATTCAAAAAGTGCAAAATTATTAATGGTAATGAGTAGGACACTGTGTTGTTTATGAAAATACCATAGACGGTTTATTAATTCTTTTGATTTATTGCCATGATTTTTCTTTTGTCCCCAAAAGTCTGGTTCACACACTATGTATACAGCAGAGAAAAGCTGAAATCTCATGATAGGACAAAACAACTTTAGTTTAAAAAACCCAGGAGAATGGAGGAAAGGCTAGATTTTCAGTTTCTGTCAGTTCAGCAGAAGCACAATTACAATTTGCAACAGAGCAGTATTGACTCTATAGAAGAACTGATAGCATTCCTTATTGCCAAAAGAAAATGCCAATGCTACCAAAACCCATTAAATGCTTGCACCTGGCAATCGAAGATACTTTGGTGTGTGTGGATGTGTACATACGTGTGTGCTTGTACAGAGAATTCTTTTCTTGGCTTCTGTGTGCTTTTTATGGGCACTTGCTCATCCTGTGGTTTCTCAGAAGTAGCCAGGAGGATGCGTTAATCCTGTTTGCTGTTGCAAGACTGCCGAACAGATGATTTCTGATGCTCCAACAATGTGATGGACTTTTCAGAATTTTCCAAGTTTCTGAGCAGAGTCTCTAGGCGCCTTTTGATTTTCTTCTGATCCTCAATGGCACATCCGATGACCACAGACTGAAATTTCTGATCGATGGGTCCTGCTGGCACGTCGGATGTGCACGCACCGTAAAGTGACATTAGGCGCATTTTGGCGTCTTCCAAATCATCGAGGAGTTTATTGACGATCTCATCGATCATCTTGGTGGCGTGCAGTAGGGATTCCTGCTGCTGCGCGTTGCGGATGGTTTCTACGGAAACCTCCACAGTGAGGGTTCGGCCCATCAGGCGATTAGCAGTCAAATTGAGTTCTTCTCTCTCACCTCAATTCAAAACAAGAAAATATTCTTGGTTACAGGGAAATACTTTCCTGTGCAAATAGCATCATCAAGACACTGCAACTGCTATAACTTAGCAGCAAACAATCTTTTTTTAAGTGAGTGACAATCAACAAGATTTCCAGAAGGCAGAAATGAGCTTTTTACATTTGACCGAGTCATACTCATTTCGTAGAAGCCAGTATCTGATTTGAAATGAGGCATTAAACTCTACTGAAATTGTAAGCAATGTTTTTCCACTGCTGACACAATGCTTGCTGTGTCACTTGAAAGCAAACATACAATATTGTGAGAAAACACTCAGTAACAGAACTAGCTCATTAAGGACTTCTGTGCCTTTCTGAGGGAGAGATTCAGATAATACCCCAGAAAGCCATAAAGAGAAAACTAGATATAATAAGAGGCCATGAAAAAAAAAAAATCTTTCTATTTTCTGAAAGTATATCTACTTTTCAAAAATATGAAATGCAGGCTCTTGAACAGGCAATAAACCAGCAATTTAAAGTACCTAATAATCAGGTTTAGGGAATATATCTAAAGCCATGAATCACACAGCTATGACAATGATATTAATCATCAGGTTCTTGCAGGCTGTACGCTTTGTAGCACTCATGCCTGTCCAGTAGTCAAAATAATTTTCAACTATATCGTCATCATCATCATCAAAGACTCTCCCCCAGCAGAGGAATGTTAATCTTGATTTTGAAAATGTATCTGTGAACTGAGTATATGCTTTCACATACACAGTAGTGACATTCATGGTAATCCATCCACCTGAACAGCATGAATTTAGTCAAGAAGAGATCTCAGGATAATTAGTAATACTTCAATAACCTCAGCTGGCTCCATTGCTGCACCCTTACCAGCAGCAGAGTGCTGCTCACAAAGAGCTGCTCCCTAAAACATGGGCTGATTAGGCTTTGGGTCAGTTGGAGGGTACAGGAAAGCAGCTTCTCACCTTCACTGATGTGCCTCATATCCTGGCTGTTCTGTATATTGTGGATCATTTCAAGCAGAATTTCTTTCTCTTGCTCCATGGCAGATGCTGCATCACGGAAAGCCTCTACCCTGTACATGGTTGAACCAAACAAAATGTTTAAATAATAAAATAGCTGTTCCCCTATATAGCTGCAAAGAACTCTTGTTTTAAACTTCAGCTTAGAGTAAGTGTAGTCAGTTCTTGGTTATCCATGAGACAGATTCTCTGACTTCATGACCTGCTCTGTCTTAACTTCACTTTTCAAGACTCAGTATAATTTAAAAAAACAAAGACATGGAGGGGCAAACGGAAACAACAGCAATTCAATCAGACTTAACTTTTATTTTATTGACAGTGCTGTCCTCTCCTACTCTGTGGTTAATCTGGATATGCAGAGTGTGATGGTACTACAGCCCCATAGCAGAAACCCTGTAGGCAACTGGCAATTATTATCAGCTGCCTAACTAGGAGAGAAAGGGACGGAGTCCCCATCGGGGAACTTGGTAATGAGGGTGGCAGCTGCAGAGATGGAGGCAGCAAGGGGCCTCGGCTCCCTGTGCGACCGCCAGGCCAGCAGAACCCACAGAATCCACCTGCAAAACAACAAACACTCCAGAAAACTGCAATGCGCCAAACAACGCCTTTCACAAAGGAGAAAACCCTGTGAGTGGGACAAAGCTCACACACTTATTAACATGACAAGGCCATGTCCAACACCAGTGGTGTGCCTTGGTCACTGGGAGAAGATGCTGGACTGCCTGCTCCCACTGTCACTGGTGCTTTCCATGGAACGATGCTCACTGTAATTCACACAGGGAGGAAGCGTCTGTGGGAGCAGCTCCTATTTCTGGGCTTGCAAGGAAGCATGAAACTCGGTCCCTCCTGAAAACTCCAGTCCCATTACTGTGCTGAGACTCACACGTAATGCAGTGAGGACAAGGGGAAAGTCCATCAGAAACTGTAACTACTGGGTCTTGGTAAGGTGTGTGGTTCTGTGCCCACAGCCTGCTCTCCTTGTGGCATAAAGTGCAGATTCAGCTCACCATGGGCAATGTGAAAATGCCCCATGAGAAATCTGAGTCCAGTTTCTTAATTCATGTCTTATTCCCCACACAGTTTTAAAGAGGGGGTTTTGCATTCAGCTGAATAATGGAAAAGAACTCTAATGCAACACTTTACTTGACCTGATACAAAGAGGGAAATGTCCCACTCCCTTGGCTTTTCTCTGAGATTTGAGGGTAGGGGCTTGCAGAGGGCTTTCCAAGCTGGAACTGGCTACAAGAGTTGCAAACTATCAACTCTGTGTTCACAGGCCGAACAGAAAAGCAAGAGCATCATGTGAACCTGGCTGATGGTTTGAGATGCTTGCAAGGCACAGCTCAGGAGGTCTAGCTGCATCACAAGAATCCATCATCTATCCTGAAATGTTTATGAAACCTGGCCAGAAAAGGGGAAACAAACCAAAACATTGTTAAGTCTCTTAGGTGCTCTACACTCTTCAATATTTCTGGGCGCTGCCTTGAGACAGCAGTGGCTCATTGCTGTCTCTGCAGATGAGGGCACGTCTCCTGGGACAGGAATGGAGCTGCTGCTCCTTCCTCACAGGCTGGCTGAAGGCAGTAACTTCAGGAAAACAGCAGTAAGAGAAAAGAGGGTGAAAGCAGAAGAACGGGAGCATTTGAGGATATAGTCAACTCTTCACATGCAGCCTGCTCACAAAATAATTCTGTTTTACAAAATATTTAACCTAATTTAGTCAGTGAAAGCATAGGCTTCAGGCCTTGCCTTTAATGTTTTTTTCTGAGGAGTGGGAAAAGTTAATGCAATGCAAATTCATGCCAAGAGCAAATACTTTTAATTATTATTTTGGACTGGTTAGTAAGAGCAATGAGGTAGGTGGAGTCATTTCATACTTCAGATGTCTCCACTTTATAATTTAGGAAGTCTAGTAATATTTTCAAAATGCCTTCCTGTGCCTTTTTAAAAAAACTAGTCGCTGGAAAGTTGTAAATTAAAATTCTGAAGTGCAAACTTTCAGTTTTGATAGTGTTTTAAAATCAGCTTCTGTATATCATTGTACTGATGTAAAAACTAAAGTTCTGCCTTCAGTAGATAGATCAGTCCACGATTTCCACAGGCTTTGCTGGGTCCTAAGAAGAATGTGGAAAAGCTGCATTGCAGGGATATATCCTGAATTGGTACAGTTCTAAAGAGATGCCTAAAATATCACTGCTTCCAAAGGCCAGCTTGGTATGTGAGGTAGGACCTAAAAGCCAAATTATCAGAATTAATGTTGCATACTGAAAAAAAATAAGAAAAACACAGTTCACCAACTAGAGCTTTGATTGACATCGATTTACTAAAGGTAATATAACCAAATCTTAAGAACTATTTTATTTACAATAATTGCTACTTCAGAATTATTTTTACCATTTCCTAAACTGCAATATAGAGTGCCACACAACAATAGGACAGGGTCACTTCAGAACAGTGATCTAGTTGGGGCAGCGGGGGGGAGGAACCCAACAAAAAAAATGGAAACTAGTCAGACCAACTTCAGGAAATAATGTGTCAGGATCACCCATGCAGTCAGTGCTCATAACTTCTTTCTGAAAATTCATGGTTTATTAACTTCACAGGTTTCTGTAAATCTTTCTTTTCCTTGTGTGGGGGACCCAAAAAAAAAACTGTTGGAAGATTTAAACCTCTAACAGAGGTGACTGATTTGGGAAGGGGTGGAAACACAATCCAAGTCTCAAAAACCAACCAACCAAAGAATAAAAGGTGAAGATAAAAGAATACAAAATACTCATCTTTATGTCATCAATTGTTTTGATGCAGCAGTACAGTCTTTTCTCCTCAGAGATGAAAACCTCCGATCATGTTTTTACTTGGATTGTATTTGTTGCTTTGAACATCAACTAAATATTCCATCTATTACTTAACACTGAAAAAGACATTCCTTACTTCTGATTTTCCCTATTTGTGTTCAATTAGCTGAGCAATGCCTTTTTTTGCTCCATACCACTTACATGAGCAGAGCATTCCCCTGAGAAACAGGTGGACCAGGCTGTGCTTTTGTTTCCAGATGAGAAACTTGACACCGGCTTTCTTAGGACAGCTGCAATAACTCTGTCCTTTAAACTACTGACTGACTTAAATAACCCACTATTAAAGCCCACGTGCTGGAGGTTCAGATAAGTTTTCAAAGGAAATAAGAAACATCTGAGGATGGAGCAGCTTCTTTCCTGAAATGGAGCTAATCAGGCACACTGGAGGGAGACAAAACAGGGGGTTCCACCCTGCCATCCTCAGCTCCTTCAGCTGAGTGTCCACTCCCAGGTAAGCAGTCCCGTAAGCACTGAAATGAATGGTGGCAGAACACGGTTGATCCAAAGAACAAGATAAAAAGTACAAAAAATGAAGATAAAAAATACCCAGCAAGAATCTGACTTACCTTATGTACCATCACACCTAAAACTGTGTTTTCACTTAACCAACAGAACGCAGTGACTCATAAACAGAGCCTCTGGTCTGGCTTCCAGCTGCTCCTGAGATATCTTGGCAGCCACGGCAACACGAAGGTCCAAGCCCTTACAAGGGGCAAACGTGCCACCTGCTCCCTCGCCACCTCTGCCTCGGGCACTCGCTCCCTGGCGCTCCCTCCCACACTGATTCCCCTTCCCTGCTCACTTTCCATGCAGAAGAAATCCCCTCTGCAAACATCTATCAGGAAGGTACAAAAATACCCCATTACTGTTGGAAAAGAAGCTCTCACACTGGAAAGAAAGGGAGGAAAAGGAAGGCTGTTCAAACTGGAGCAGTTTACAATGGCCTTAAACTAAAAGAAGGTAGACTTAGATTAGGTATCAGGAAGAAATTCTTCACTATGAGGATGGTGAGACTTGGAACAGGTTGCCCAGAGAGGCTGTGGACTCTCCATCCTTGGAGGTGTTAAAGGCCAGGTGTTTGAGCCACCTGTCTACAGAAAGGTGCCCTGCCCGTGTCAGGGGGCTGGAACTAGGTGACCTTTAAGGTCCCTCCTAACCCAAACCATTCTGTGATCCTGTGATTTCCAGAGGGATGAAGCTAGCTTCAGAGTTCAGTTTACCTTAAGCAACTTGAGAACTGAGGATTGTTGAGGGTTTTAATTAAAGGCTGTATTTCAGTTTGACAGATTTTCACTTATTATATTTGCAAGCAACATCTTGAGGGTCTATAGCAAAAGCAAACAAGCTGTAGAAGGAGAAAGTTTGGAAGTTTTTCCTCCTGTCATTCAAATAAATTCGAAATGAAGCATGTTAATTAGTTGTGAATAGGGAAAAAACCATAAGACTTGAGTGACTTTTATCAAATTAGACTTTTTTTTCTCATTACTATTCCACATTTAGAATTATGGCTGTCTGAAAGAACCACAGCAAACTGGGAAGTTTAATTGAAGATTTAATTGCTGGCTAACCAAACTGTCTGCTTTGTTTCAGAGTCACTCAGCAAATCTAAAACACATTTTTGCATATTCTCATGCTAATTTTTAGATTATATATTCATCATACGCCTAGACCTGGATGTAAGCAGTGATACTTGTTTGCAGACAGTGATTTTGTTTAGTCAAATTCAGAGAAGTCTGCAAAGGACTTCAAGGAGATTTAATCAAGCTAAGTGAAAGGCTAATATAACAGCACATCGAGTCCACTCCTGAATAATGCAAAGTAATGCAGGCAGAAAGGCGAAATAAAACTCCTGCATCCCACAGAGCTCTTTTAATTACAGGAAAGTCCTAGAAACATTCTGGGTGGTTCTGTGAAAGCTGCTGATCAATATGCAGCTGTAATGAAGGAAAGGGTGTGTTGAAACAGTACCAGAGGAGGTGAATCAGTGGCATCCTGCACATCCATCCACCTCAGAAAGGACACTATGTAATTTAGCAGAGCTGAGAGGACAGGGAAGATGATTAAAGGCAAGGTATAATCTCTCATGAGGCCAAACTGGGAAAAAAGTCAAATGGTATTAGTTTGGGAACGTCAAGCAGCAGAAAAAGTCAGGACATGTCTTGGCACAATGATGAAATTCACATAGCATTTACAATAACTTTGGAAAAACACACCTCAGCTGCAGAATGCAATACTGTTCACATTTTATAGTGAGACGTTTTAACACACCTCAGAGAGGAGGTGGGCACAAACACAACAAGAACATCCACAGTAAGTGCAAAGGGAGGTTTGGAAGACAAGAAGCCTCACACGCCAGCATACAGCACTGCAGCTTAAAGGCTTGCCAAAGTCCCCGAGAGCCCGAATGACGCCAGGTTTTGTCCTCGGATTTCCTGCACCTTCTTATAAAACACCTGCCCGCCGGTGCGGGATAGGGGCGACAGGGTGGGACGACAGACACGATGCAGGGCGGGCTCGTACCCTCCGTGTCACAGCTCGCAGAGCCCATCCCCGCCCGGCTGAAGGCTCCCCACACCCTGAAGGCTAACAAATCCGAAGCAGCCCTTCGCGCTTTCTCTGAAAAACGTCTACTCTCGTACATTCGTATAGATATTCCTATTTTCGTGTACTTCCAGGCCACGCTAACTCACCTTAGAGCAGCAGATCCCATTTTTAAACTTTGCCCCCCATGGAGGAGAGCTTTATTTCCCTCGGTTCCCACCGAAGCCTCACACCGCCCCCCCCGCGCCCCAGCCGGGGCAGGGCTCCGCGCCCGGCCCGCGGTGCGGAGCCACCGGCTCGGGGCCGGCCGGCTCCCCGGCCCCCTCCCAGCGCCCGGCCCCGGCCCCACCTGAGCTCCAGCTGGTCCAGGTTCTCGAGCAGGCGGCTGGAGCGGTCGGCCATGGAGGTGGAGCGGTAGAAGCGGCCCCGGAGCTGCCCGCCCGACTGCTGCTGCTGCTGCGGCTGCTGCTGCGCCCCCTCGCTGGCCTTGGCGCTGATCCTGGCCTGGGCCATCCCACCCGCCGCTGCCGCCGGCGGAACCTCGCTGCGGCCGCTCCCTCCCCGCGTCCCGCAGGCGGCGGCGGCGGCCGAATGCCGGCACCTCGCTCATGGCCAAAGAAGGAGCCGCCCCGCCGCCGGCCCCCGCGGCCACCCCGCCCCCGCGCCGGGCCCGCGGGCGCCGCCTCACGCAGCGCGGCGGGGCCGCCTCGCCTCGGCCGGGGGGCAACAGGATCACCGGACGGGCCAGGCTGGGAGGGACCACACCGGGTCAGCTGGTCCAGCCTCCCTGCCCCTCTCGAGTGAGGGAGACTCCACAGCCTCTCTGGGCAATGTGTTTTAGTGCTCGATCACCTCGACAGTAAAGTTGTTCGTATTCAGGTGGAACTTCCCTTCCTGTACATCGGTTTCTGCCCATTGACTCTTGTCCTATTACTTGGCACCACGGAGAAGAGGCTGCTCCATCTTCTTGACATCCATCCTTTAGGTACGTAATCACATTGATGAGGTCCCCTCTCAGTCACCCCTCCTCGAGGCTGGACAGACCCAGCTCCCTCAGGCACTCCTGGTAAGAGAGATTGTCCAGACCCTCGGCTGAGTTCCCTGCCCGGAGCTCCCTGTCCCTCTCGTCTCTGCCCTCTCCGCACCCTGAGGCGGCTGAGCCGCGCGTGGGGCCGCGGCCGCAGCAGCCGAGTGTCCCCGGTTGTGACCGACACCGCAGTGTCACCTGCACCTGCCCCCCGCAGGTGTCCGGCCACCACACACCCCGACCCACGGCAGCCGTCAGGTGCCTCTGCTCCTCGCTGTCACCATCTGGGGCACAGAGACACCCCGGGCTGTCCTGCTCCTGTCTCTGCTCCCCTTTGTGACAAAAGCAACAAATCCTGGGCCAGCCAAAAGCAGCCAAAACGACACTGAACTCTGGCTGTAGTTCAACCAGGAGCTACAGGAGGAATAATAATGTTTTCAATATCTGTATTAACTTTGTATGAGATGGGAGCTATTAGTATGAGGATTTGTGTTCCAGAACTGGTCTGTATGGCTGGTTCATTGGTTTGCTCTTTCATTAAACAAAACAAGAAGCCCACAACTACCCAAATGTTATTTTTATTTAAGGCTAATTAAACAGTAAACTACAAAACTGAAACCAATGGAAAGTGCAAGAAAGAGGAGGAGAAAAAATAAAGGGCTTTAAAAATCTAGGTGCTTGAAAGGAGAGAAAAGTTAAACTAGAGACAGTGCTTACTGCAAGCAGAACCTGAATAGAATTCCTATTAAAAAAAAAAAAAAAGGTACTTTGGATATGCTACTTATAGTGCATCTTTCTCCTGCCAACTGCAAGAGCCCCTTACTACTTGCAGAAAAGCAGCTGTTTCACCAGCTGTAATTGTAGGATTCTACAAAAAAGCTTACTGGAAAGAAAAGTGGTTTATGTTCTGTTTTTATGGTAGAGAGAAAAGATGTGTCTATTTCATGGTAGCCAAAGTAGTGGATTTACATCTAGTAATGACTTGTCCCAAGAACATATTTAATTTGCCTGTATGAAATGGCACAAGCTGTTCTCTCACAAGCATCAGCAATTCAAGTCACACATAAGTTTTACTTGCCACTGCTGTGAGTATTTAAAAAGGAATTTGCTTATCCCAAAAGACAAGGTTTGGGCAAGTACCCCATGGCTCTAACAGACCAATTTTTGGCACCCAGCTAAGAGGGATTTTGTTGCACAGGGATACTGTTTTGTGTGCTTATCCTGCTGTGATTCAAAATAGCTGTTTTCTCAGGCTTGTCCATTCAGAATGATATCATGTCCCAAGTACTCTCGTTAAATTAATTGCCTGAGTTTTCTTTATGTGGTTGGATAAGCAAGGCTTATTGCCTGTGAGCTCATGGAAATAGCTTCATTGGAACAAATGTTCCATCCATCTCTCTACAGGCTCTATAGAAGATAATTAAAAACCATTTCCCACCCCAAACAGAACCCATTTGTAGCCATGACACATAGTTTGCTACCATTTATTTCCTGAGATCCTTCTATTCTTCCCATGCCAATTTATTAAGCATCAATTAGATTGGGTTTAAAAAGTAGAAATCAAAGCAGCTGAACAGCTTTGAACATTTTTTCCTCCACAGGAAAACAGGGGTTTAATTCCACACAGGTAGAAGTTACAACAGCTGAATCAGAGGCTCAGAACAGCTCTAAGTGTCCAAATGGATCACATTTGACTTAACCTCTTTAACAGCAAAAAGACACTTTACATGGGAAGGAAGAATAGCAAAACTGTGGAAACAAAATGCAAATTTAAACGCAAAATGGTCTTCCAGGACAAGTCTTGAAATTATTGCCTGTAAAAACTGGGATATTTTCCCTTTCAGAGATTTGGAAGAACCTTGAAAACTGCTTTTCCTGCTCTCTAGAGTAGATTGCCGCCACCCCCTCCATTTTTGCCGAGGTATGTAAAGGGACAATTGGCATCACTTTTCCAAAATAATAACGGTTGGTCTAGAAAGATTGGAGTCCATTTCTGCAGGAAGGAAAATGATTCACAGCTGAGTTAGGGGAATTTTGAGGACACTAAGGCAGGCATTGGGTCCTTCAGGGAGGCAAGAAGGAGGGGTCCCCACACATGAAACAAAGCACACATTTCATTCTCCTCCTTGCCATCAGTGGTGAAGCATGATCAGGACTGCTGGTGATGCCATGCTAACATCCCTGTCTTCTCCCATGTCCCCACATCTGTGGTCATGTGAAGGACTGCACAGCCCTGCTCTGGCTATGGGCATCAGCAAAAACATGAGGAGAGGGTGTGTCTCATTGTTCCTGCATTCCCAGCGCAGCAGTGAAAACACTGGCTGTCTCTTGTTTAAACTACAGCATTGTAAAAAATGGGTGCTGATTGCAAAACAGCAATGAACAGAAGTCTCATTCACACGCACAAAGTCCCTTGAGACAGCAGAAAGAGCAACTTTCCCAGGTCTCAGACATCTGATGTATCCTTAGAAATCCCAGAGCCAGGGAGATGACCTACACCAAAAGCACTGCAAATTGTAACACTACTAAATAGCACCTTAATTCCAGCTTTGCTTTATTGCAAACCCTGATATATACCTTGTCACATAACCTAACACAATGAGCTGTCATGGAACAGGATCAAAGAAAAAGTCCACACCCAAGAAATGCCATGCAGGATTATTTTCCTGCCTTCACCTACAGGAACTTAGTATTTTCAAGCTGAAAGATGGGAAATTTAGGTTCGTTACTAGGAAGAAATTCTTTTCTGTGAGGGTGGTGAGGCACTTGAACAGGTTGTCCAGAGAAGCTGTGGATGATCCATCCCTGAAAAGTGTGCAAGGCCAGGTTGGATGGAACTCTGACCAACCTGGTCTAGTGGGAGGTGTTCCTCTCCACAGCAGGCTGGAACTAGATGATTTCAAGGCTTGTTCCAACCCAAACCATTCAGTGGTTAAGAACCTGCCTTCTGTGCAGGTCTTCTGGAAACACAACAACCCCCAGACATGGCTGAAGGATGCGTTCATGGCTCAGGCCAGCCAACCAAGACCAGCCTGCAGTCTCCGTAGCACCACAACAATAACAATAAAGATGGGCCAACCTGACTTTTCAGGGTTTGTTTTCAATCAAAATACATGTCTGCTATCACAGTAGGCTGCCCCCTTACTTCACACCTGCTAAACCTGTGCTGCTGTGTCTTTACTGCTGTTCTTACCAATGCTAATTAAAACTAGCCCCGGGTTTGCCTCTACATGCTGCAGTTTTTCTACTGTGTGGGCAAGCCCCGAAGTCCCAGGCCTTTTAGAAGTGTGAATGAAGCCCTCTGTCTCAGGAGCAATCTGAGAGCTGCTATGACCATTTTGGGGCATGCAGCAGTTCATTCTCACTGGAGCAAAGTCGATGATTAAATGAGCCAGTGCATTCTGTACAGCTGCAGATGCTTGGTGGATTGACAGTGGAGCTCTGAGCAAAAAACCAAAGGACTACCAGAAATTAGGATATTGCAGTCAGTGGAAGCCAATTTACACAGATTTACAAAGGGAACTTAACATTAAATTTCCATGCACGCAGAGCTTTGCTGTTCAAGTACACACTTGGCACGTTCTTGCCATTTGCCATAAATTATCTGACTTGTTTACACCCACTTTTAGAATTTTCTCGGGCCATATTATTTGACCCAGATTGTTACTACTGAGCACCAAACCACTTGAACTAAGAACTTCTACAGGAAACTTGAAGGGGCTTAGAAGTACCATAGAAAAATGCAGATGCAGACTTTCCTAAAGCTGCTTAGCTGGAAAGAATTGCCAGAAAGTATATTTGTGCTAATGTAAGCCAATTTTTCTGAATTAATTTTGAAACAATTCATCATTTATCCTCCTCACCTCCTTCCAATTTACAGCAGTCTCTGTAAACATAGCCAGGACACTGCAAGCAGATGATAGAACACTTTCCTTTTAAGAAAGACGATGGCATGACTTCATACCTCTATAAACTTCACTATATTTGGTAAAGATTTCATAAAGGTTTGCATTCCGTGACCACTACAGGAGCAGTGATGGTCATTTCTGTATTCCTTGAAGAGCTATGAAAATTAACCCACCACCCAAAACATACATAGGAGGCAAGTATCTTACAGTCAGCTAATCTCTCTCTTTTTAATATTATTAAATAACAGAAGCAACCAGGCAGATATAACACTTCAGTGCTCCAGTGACTTCAGTAACAGTTGTACTGGCTTATTTGGCATCTCACCTTGTCTTTGAATATGACCAAAAAGCGATTTTGTTTTGTAAGAATGTGGCACACAACGAACCAAAGAATTAAGAGCCTTTCAGCAATGTCAAGTTGTCACCGTTTCAGTTTTGTAAAACTTAACACATGCACCATACAGAAATTAAAAGCACTGAAATGAACAGCTGGTGGTAGTCAGGTAGAGATTAGACTTCTTTCTCATTAGAGATAAATACAAAGAAGCACTACAGAATTACTTTAGGCTAATGAGGGATGAACTCAAACATCACCACAAAAGTAAATGCTCTTGAAAAAGGCATGACAAGTCACTTCTAGTACAAATGTACTGGGCAAGCCCCTTTTAGAGACAGGTTGTGCTTGTAAATGCAGGCAGATTTCTCAGCATATGAAGGACAAACCTCAAAAATTTCAGCCAGTTAAACAAGAATCACCAGACAAAACCATTGAATTCTGAAACACATTTACAAGACAACTTTTCTAGCTGAAGGTGTTCAACCACAAGATGCTGGTGAGTAACAAATCACGTCTGTACATGCAGTGTTTGAAGAATCCAATTTTCTCTGTTCTTCTGGAAACAGAAGTATCACAGGCCTGTGATGGCAGAAAATTCCCCAAAGAAAAATCTGCATTGAGAACCTCAGAGACCAAAATTTTCTTCAAAATGAGGCCAAATTTCAAGACGTTGCTAATTCTGAAGACTACTGTTATAAAAATAATAGAGAAACTAGAACTCTATTTAGTTGTTTTATAAAAGCCAAGGCAGCAATGGTTGGGAATTGCCATTTGTTTTGGTAAGCAGACGACAAGGCCAATACAATGTGTTTAATAAGTGGAGCTTCAAGTATACAGAGTATGTGTGTACAGACTTTTTTTTTTTTAATGCAACCAATTAAGTCATGGCCCACCAGCTACAAGCAAATTTTAAATTCATGACAGAATAAAATGTTATGAAAAATAACGTCCATGATCAAATTCTAACATAGCAGAGTCTGGAGAAGATGATCTATCCAGGTTTTAAACACCGTTGAACCAAAGAACTTTCTCAGACTGAAACATCTTTTCATGTGAAAGGAATTTGAAACTTCAGGATCTAGATGGAAAAAAAAACCTGCCCAAAAGCTTCTATAACTTAGAAGGAGATGCTTTTGAGGATAAAAATTGTTTCCTGTTTCATTCCGCCCTTTAACAGAAGCTCTAGGAAAAAGGGTGTGAAAAATACTGGAACTGATTTAAGCTAAAGACAGAAGTAAATTAAATAGCTAAAGATAACTCAAAATCTCCCCAAATAGGGTTCTCTCAGCAGCAGTGTGAACTACACCCCTGAATTTTACCAGGAGTACAATTAATCCAAGACTGGCAGTAGGAAAACAAGCAACAGGCACAAGAAAAAACCACTAAGAGGTCCTGCTCACCCTGTAACACTTGGAAGTCACACTCAAATGCACTGTAAGTGTTCAAACTATTTTCTGGCATTTGAACAGTTTCTTCAAGCTGTGCGATTGCTAATGAGCGCTGGATACCTCACCAGATTCTTCCTTCATTCTACTTGCTTCAGAGATAGCAATTATATCAGTGATGATTAGAAATAAACCAGTGTCAGTCTTCCAGCTTTTCTAACCACGATGACAAACAGCTGTAGTTATGCTGACTCTTTGGAATAGTGAGAAAAATCCAGCCTTCCCCACACCATATTCTCCACAAGAAGTCACAAAAACTATCTACTTGCATAATGAGTATTTAAGGATACAGCAGGTAGAAGCAAACTCACAAGGTGAGTGAATCATAAAAAAGAATTAGGCTGGCATTTTATTACACTGAGATTTCTTACTGATTGACAGCAATCATTAACTGAAGGATAACAGGCTGGTAAAGCTGGACAGTTTGCATAGGTATTTTTAAACAAAACTGAGAAAGATGACAGATAATTTTAAACACAAATAATTTCACTTAAAGTAAGGACAGTACAAAAATAATTAGCACATTTACATCCATTTATCCAAGGCCACCTCTTCATGAACAGAAGAGAACAAAGCCCACAGTATACAGAGATATTACAGTTTAAATCTTCTCACATGTAGTCCAAACAGAAACTAGGAAGTTTATTTAGATTCTGTTCCCTTAAAAGGTTGCTCCTGCCTCAGGTAAGGGAGAGGCAATGAAGTCATCAAACTGTAAGCCATCAAATCCAAATACTCTACCACTTTTGAAAAAACAAACACATTTATAAAAACAAAGCTGGTAAACTAACTCTACAGCCTGTGGTCCTGATTTAGACATTTATAACAAACAGGACAGAGACAAAATTATGGCCTATGAAGTAAAACCAGCCACAGGCAAGTGTTAGGCCGTATGTTCAACAACCCTGGGATCTAAGCTTCTCTTTATAACAAGATTAGCCAAGCAAATCTGAGATAACTGGAGTTTACTATTTTTATCTGCTGCAAAGACCACATGAAAAAGTAAATAAAGACAATGACATTTTGTGACAAAAAAATTAAATACATGAACCAATTTAAGAAAAGAAACATGAACAACCAGGAACCCCAAAATACCTAGTAAGATCAGCCTACTAATTAGGCAACAATTTCAAACTGCTAAATTGTAGAGACTTAGTCATGACCCCTTACAAACAAATATGAAAAGGCTTAAAAATTTCTTTTTATCAAACACAACACATTGCTGTGAATATGAATAAACTCCAGCTGTTCATCAATATGACAGAGAACATCAGATTATTAATCTAACAATTACAGACATTTCAAAAGTGGCATTTTTGAACCCTTGTAAATATATGAAACAAGCATTCTTTTTTGTAAGCAGTTCTGATGGTGTGGTGTTAGTGTACTGAAGTGTCTTCATTTACATTTCCTCAAGGCTCCTTTTGATAGCTTCTTGCAGTTCTGCATCTTGCAGTTCTGTGTCCTGCAGTTCTGCATCAATAAAAGAAGACTGTAATGTCAAACTGCAATTGATAACTAGCCATAAACACAACTACCTTAATATTACTACATAAAGCATGAACTTATTTCTGTGGGCAATGTCACCAGACTGCAAAAAACCCCTAAGAAACAGATGAAAATTTCCTCTCCTTGTTTTATGCTATCTTTTCAACACTACAAAATGTGGAAAACACCTCTACAACTTTTCACTGTCTTAACCAGGAGCAGCCCAATGATTAGTTTAAGACCATAATTGCAACTCTCTATTTACTGGTCAAACTAATAGCAAGATTAGAACCCATATGTATGCACCAAGGAAAATAAACCAAGTCTTAAAACAAAAAACCACATACACAAAAACAAGCAGAGAGGTTTCAGTATTTTCATTTCAGTTCCTTATCCAGAGATATGCCCATACCTACATTCTGACTTGGCAGCAGTATTGTCACTCTAAGTAGGTAGGCCAGACAAGTAGATAAAAAGTCATTCTCAGCAACAAGAATAGTCTAGATCAGGGCTGTTACAGTTTTGACAGTGGGAAGGAAACAGCATTGCAGTCATATGATTTCTTAACAATCTCAAACAACTTTCATAATACTCAAAAAAGAAACTGGTTTTGCATTACATTTAGGTTGTTTTGGGCACTAATTGCTTGGTGTTAGTGACTAAATACCATAAATTTAACAAGGTTTGTACACACAGCAAATATTAATATCAATAATATAGCTGGAAAAATTAAAGCACTTTTCAGACACACTGTCATTCATTAATTATTCATCTTCTGCTTCAGGAGGACACAAGCACATCCTATTAAAAAGAAAGATCTGTCAATTCTTATGAAAAAGGAAACAATTTTAAAACTTTAATTATTGTTGGGCTGTTTTATGCAAGGCTGAGATTTGGAACAGAGATCATATCACTGACTGCACTCTCATGCATCTGGACTTTCCTGTAATATCCAGAACTGCTGATAAAAGAGTGTTGCTTAAAGAAAAATATTACATGCTCACAGAAACAAACAAAACCAAACAAACACAAAAAACCATGTGCTGAAAACTGCTTGCATTAAAATATGTTATTTAGCCACTAAGCCTGTGCAAAAATACAGAATAAGGTCCAAGCTGTGACTCATCTGAGGCTGCTTCATAAGGTCAGATGCCTCTGCACTGCAGCATCAGAAGTGTGACCTCCTGCATGCACCAAATGCCACTGCTATCCCAGTACTAGGGGGGCCTGAATGCACCAAACTTTCAGTGCTGGAGATGAATGCTGGACATTGAACAACAGTGTTTAGTAACAGCTGGTAGACTTACAACTGAATGAATTCTGGGAACATAAGATTCAGTAATCCGTTTTATCACTCAGTTTGTACAACTTTTTTTGTTTTTTTGTTTTATTTCCATCAGGTGGAGGGGCAGAATCAAGTCTTCCAACAATAAATTACTTTCAAAGCACACTGTGGTCTGTCATCAAAAATGCATGACTACACTGAACACCACCAGTAAGTTCAACAGCAAAAAGGATGAAAATAATTTCAAATAATGTAAGATAGGATGTGAACGGACAGATGTGATGCTGATTTAACCTTGTGCATAACTCCACAGCTCTTTCAGGAGACCAGAGTGTTTTACTGTGAAATGACATCTAATCTTGAATTGTTTATTCAGAAGTTCAACTATTTAGTCAATAGTTCTGCTCTGAGACAACACAGTCACATTAAACTGGTACAAAGTGAACTCAGTCAAGTCTTTAACTGACCAGTACCCTGTGGTGTCCAATGAAATAGATTTTTAGTTTGATGACATACTTCTCAGGTTAGGAACTTTTTTTATTCGTAACTCATCACAGCATTCTTCACTACTCAAGACTGCCCAGCCTAGTTTAGAAAGTATTCCTAACAGGTCACTTGCTGCAAAACTGATTCTAAGTTCACTTTCTGTATCTTTCATAATTAATAGTGCTCTTGAACACAGAAAAGTAAAAATTGACAGACCTTCTTGTTTGTTTGTTTCTTCTAAGCTCCGCTTCAGTGTTTCTTTCATATCTTCATCCTCTTCACTATCTAAACCTTAAATGCACAAATGAAATAAATTATACATTGCTTCTAATAAAGGTATTAACAGCCTCTCTTGCATTTCTTTTACTGTAACATCAACTGATTTGAAGAGTACACTTGTTATGATCTAAAAAAAATCAAGATAAAAATACATTCCAGTGGTAGTTTAAGACAGCAACTCAAGAGACAGTTATTTTTCAGCTACCTCCTGCCCCTTCTCCTCACAATCTAGAGGCAGATTGCTTCCATTTGTTATTATGTTAAAGCAGTAAAAAGAAATAATAGGTGCAGAAGCTACCATGTCTACTGCATTTGTGGGATTTTTGGTAATATTCAGTTTTTTAAAATGACTCACTTTCTATAAATTACTCACTTTCTGTAAAATGTATCATGGATTTAATTATGGGAAGAAGTGCCTTAGTGTGTTTCTGCCTACATGACTGCAGCTGTGTTTCATTGCCCAAATACTGCATTTGAACAATGGAGTGCTAAAACTCAACCAAGCAGTGCAATCCAGAAGATGTTGCTGTTCAAGTCTCATACAAGCAGAACGTTGATAGACTTAGTTTAATCTCTTAATTCATCACAACCCAGCCCAGACAAAACTCTACAACCTTTCCCTTTCTTAATAACACTCTCACAAGGCTGGTTTCCAGCTCTGGAAGAACAGCTTTATTTTGCAGGGTCTAGTGTACCTGAAGTTGTGTGGGGTTTGTTTGGTTGGTTATTTAGTTTTTTTGTTGGTTGGTTTTTTCCCCATTAAACAGAGGCACAGTAAAGTACAGGTTAAAAGTCAAGCCAATGAGTCACGTTATGCATTCATGCTCCTGCTACAGGCTATTGCTATTTTGGGAGATGGTCTCTGTAATGAGGTCTTACAGTATTAGCAATCAACAAGGTCTCCTGCAGTCATACCAAGAGAAGCACTCCCCTTAAAGTCATCACATTTATTAATGTATCTATACACTTCTGATTACATGAACCAACAAAACTTTCTGATACGGCCATCTAATTTACTGACTGGGTGACTTCTGGCATTTTGAATTAGCCAACTTAGCTATTCAAATTGTCAGGTACGCTTCCAAAATTTGTTTTCAAACCTCTGACACACAACCTGTTTGAGCAGAACCTTGCTGACTTTCTCAATTCCAGGAATAAAAATTCCAACAGCTGGTGTCAAACAATGATCAGCAGCCCAAAAATATGCTAGAAATAGATAGTTTAAATGGTATTTCTCCACTTACTTGGCAGACTGACTGTGAACTCTTTTTGAAGCTGCCTACTATTTCTGAGCAGAAGAGATACTAATTTTTACATCATTTTCAAAGCAAAGGAAAATCCACACCCCCTCATCCCCCAAAGCAGTCACTACAATTACTAATGAAAGGGAGGAAAAAGCACAAAGGAAAGCCTTTTTGCAAGTGGCTTCTCCCTTATTAACTATCCTTTTAATCTTCCAGCCTGGAAGACATGTCAGACCACTCCAAAAAGTTTTATACCTGTTAGAGGTGGAACAGTTGAAGCAATCACTCCCTAACTCAATTCTTGGCTTAGTACACATGACATAAGAACACTTCCAGGGATGGGGCATCCACAGCTTTTCTGGGCAACTGGTCAAGTGCCTCACTACCCTCCAAGTAAACAATTTCTTCCTACCATCTAATCCAAATCTTCCTTCTTTTAGTACAAAATCATTCCTCCTTGTCTTGTCACTATCTGTCCATGTAAAATGCCCTTTTTTATAAGGCCCCTTTAAATACTGGAAAGCCACAATGTGGTCTCCTCAGAGTCTTCTCTGCCCCAGGACGAACAACCACAACACTCTCAGCCTTTCTTTCCAGCTCTCTGATCATCTTTGTGGCCTCCTCTGGACCCACTTGAACAGATCCATGACTTTCCTGTGCTGAGGACCCCAGAACTGGACACAGCACTCCTTGTGGGGTCCCATGAAGCTAGAGTAGAGGGGCAGAATCCCCTCCCTTGACCTGCTGGCCACTCCTCTTTTGATGCAGCTCAGGATGCCATTGGCCTTCTGGGCTGTGACTGCACACTGTTGGCTCATGTCCAGCTTTTCATCCATGAGAACCCCCAAGTCCTTCTCCACTGGTCTGCTCACACGCAGCTCTTCTCCCAGCCTGTACTCATGTCTGCAATTATCCTCACCCAGGTGCAGCATCCTGCACTTGGCCTTGTTGATCTTCATGAGGTTCTCATGGGCCCACTTCTCAAGTTTGTCCAGATCTTCCTGGATGACATCCCACCCTTCAGGTGTGTCAATTGCACTGCTCAGCTTCATGTCACCTGCAAACCTGCTGAGGGTGCCCTTGATTCCACTGTCTGTGTCACTAGTAAAGAGACCGAAGAGCACCCATGCCAAGACAGAGTCCTGGGGGTCACCATCTGTCACCAGCCTTCACTTTGACATAGAGCCACTGACCACAGCTTTCTGGCTATGTCCATCCAGCCAATTCCCTACCTACCAAGAAGTCCAGGCAGATGATATCAGAGCCTTCCCTTGTCAAGCATTGCAGTTGCTCCATCATAAAAAGCCACCAGACTGGTCAGGCAATGTCATGGAATGGTAGAAATTGGAAGGGACCTCTGGAAGTCATACTGTCCAGCCTCCCAGCTCAGTCAGAATCATCTACTGCCCAGGAATCTGTCCAGCTAGCTTTTGAGTACTACTGAAAAGCCAATGTAGTGGGGAGCTCCAAACTTGTTAGATATGACCTTACTGAATAAAGTGAAAGGATGACCTTCCTCAACCTACTGGCAACAATCTTCCTAATGCAGCCCAGGGTACTGTGGGACAGCTCACAGTCAACTTGGTGTCCACCAGGACCACCAGGTTCTTCCCTACAAAGCCATTTCCCAGCTGGCTGACTCCTGGTCAGCATATATTGATGCTTGAGGCTGTTTCTCCCCAGGCGCAGAACTCTGCACCTCCCTTTGTTGAACTTCATGAGATTTACTGTCAGCCCACTTCTCCCCTGTCAAGGTTCCTCTGGATGGCAGCACAGTTCCTGTGGTGTATGAACTGCCACTCCCAGTTTTGTGTCATCAACACACTTGCTGTAGCTATACTCTGCCCCATCATCTAGGTCATTAACAGACATTAAAAAGGATCAGCCCCTGTACTGGGACACAGCTGGTTCCTGACCCCCACGCCACTGATCACCATGTTCCAGGTCTGGCTGTTCAGCCAGTTTTCAATCCACCTCAGTTTTCTCGTCCAGCCCACACTTCATCAGCATATACTGCTGGCATCTTCTAATGAATGTTTAATTTTGAGAAACCAGGCATCTCCTATCTCTCTTGTTAAAATGCTCAGCACATGCTATAGTTCCCAACTCCTGTCAGAGGAAAAGCAGCTGCCCAGTTTCAAAGGCAAGAGATCCTAAGATCTTTTGTACTATTCTCTAGTACATTTTGTCAAATACACATCTGGTAAGAACCTCTGACTGTACCTGTTCTTTCAAAAGAAATCCTACTGCTCACTATTGTCCTCACATACTGACATATTCCTGCTGGAAGAATGAGAAAACAGGAAAGCAAACTCTGGATGAATATAGAGCTCAGTGATTTTTTTTTTTTTTTGACATTTAATGTCTCTCAGAAACCTGTTCTGGGGAGAGACCGGCAATTTTCACAGAATATAAGCGCCACCCACTGTCCTGCCACCAAAGCACCACAGCTTGAATTTGGATTAGCTGCCCAAACAGCTCAGGGTAACATCCCCTCCCTATATCTGATCTTCTTTTGCAACCACCCCAGTTACCACCAACCCTTTCATAATTTCCATCAGGTTTACCACCAGAGACTCAACTTTCCTTCCCCAGCCTTCCTCCTGCTCCCTTACCACACAACACACCTCTTGTCCACTGTCCAGTCTCACACCCCACCTCCACTTCCCTCCTAAAATACTCCTTCTCTTAGTCTTTTCAGTAACTCCCAATCTCACCTGCCCCTTTCCCATTCCAATGTACAGCAGTATTCACAACACACCATCTCTCCAACTACTGACCCTTCTCCTCTTACAGATGCTTCTGGAGTTTTAGTGCTACCTTATGGATACCATTTGTTAACTCCGTCAGGATCCCAGGAATTACTTAGCCAAAAGCTTTAGATCAGTACCCCACCCTTACCTTTGTTAACAATCACATTTGTTATGTGTGGCCATGCTGTCTTTAAAATACTTTCCTTGGCTTCTAGAATCTTTTCTTTTATTCCTTTTCTCATATGCCCCTGGATGATCCTTCCCCCATACTCTTCCCCAATACTTACTGCTCTAATCTCTCTCCATATTAAGTTAATATCATCTGTAAATGCAAGTACAGCTACTTCCTGCTGAGGGTTACGACCATACAAGACCTTTCTTCCTCCATGCAAAGCAAGCTTCACTCTATGTATCTCTGCCTACAGTTGCTTATTCAAGTGTAGGAGAAACAAAAATAAAGCTCCCAAGCTGCCACTCTCCTCCAATTGCATTTCTTGGAAACTGTGGCCAATATAATTATAGTCACTCAGACTTTCATCTAACATTTATCTTAGACTCCTCTCTCAAATTCAAAGCCAGTTTTAAGCTAAACCTCAAGAATTTTTTTTTTTTGCATGATCGGAGTGGTGAGGTCTTCCCAGTTCATCCACTGGCCTACAATTGTTCAGACTCATTATCTTAGGTCTCATTACATAGCTTTCTCCCTAGGGCATATACATACAAGAGATGCCACTGACATACCAAACCCACTAGTAACTTCCTGCTGTAGCTAACACCAGGTTACAACTGATGGGTGATTTTCTTATCACTCTCTACTGCAACAAGCTGTGGCTGCTACAATAAAGGAATATATTGCCAGAGAAACTATAATTCATTCATGGTGCATCACTCTGCAGATGCTCATGCCCTTCACATTCAGTTTCACATTCAGGAAAGTGGGGGCTGGAGGCTCTGATTTGCAATCTGTGTTAACTGCTGGTTTGGAAAAGCAGAGATGGGACAGATGTAGCATTCATAGTGGACCTCAAACTGGACCACACAAGGATGTTCACCCATTAAAATCTTCACTATGGAGAAATAAAGCATCTATTCTCAATGTCTTCTATAAATTTGTTCTGCTGTCCTCTTAAATTATTTTGTTGGCTGTAGCTAAAACAAAATATTTTGGGCATAGTGGGAGCTAGGAAGCTTGGGAGCATTCATTAAAATGAACTGGAATCCTGCTCTACCAAACATAAAAACTCTCATGGAAGCTGCATTTGGTAGTATTTAAACATTTCAGGCAAGAGCAGCAGATTGAAGACGTAGGCTGGCAACTCCATTTGAGCACAGTGAAATGTACTTTATGGGTCAGTGAAGGAGCTACAGTGGCTATCTGGCAGACAACACTACATTCAGTACACTGCCGACTGTCTCATGAGACAGACTGACTCTTCAAAAGAAAGGACAAGAAATACTTTCAAAAATTTGTTCTTATTATTTTAAAGAGTCTGTTTTACCTAAGAGCTCAGTCACTGAAGGATCTCATTTGAACATAACTGGGAAAAATACAGTTAAGCTAAAGACATCCACTTACACAAAAACAACTTGTCAACAACTTGCAGCATTTCTGTCAGTGTACAGATGGATGTGATGACCACAACCTACTATCAGCTTTGCACTCAACATTGTCCAGCACTCATTTAAAGTGTACTTTCAACACACAGAATATCATCAAGACACAGACAATGGAATAATGATATTTTTCTGCACACTACAGGTTTTTTTTGTTATAAAGGAAGACATTGAAAACTCTTCTCTTCGGCCCTTCCCAAACCATTCAGTTAATACGAGTGAAGCTCTTGTCATGTGTTGTGGCTTCACCATAAAGGCAAAAACCTTCTTCATTTATGAACTCAGGCTTAGCAGCATCAGCGAACAAGTAAGAATGCCTACTCTTTTCATACCTCAAAGGAAGTTTAAGCATCTTCTCCAGCCAAGGATTTCCTATAGTAACATACATTTGGTATTGTCTTGCAACATATGCATAAAATTTTATTTTTATTATTTATTTTAAAATAGATGTAGTACTACAGTTCCCACAACAGTTGGACTGGTACAACATTTCATAAGATGCACCTGTCAGATTGCCACATCCAAACACAATCCAGGTGCTCAGAAGCTAATGACAGCTCTGTCAAGGTGATTTAGGGAAAGAGCTTTTTCATTTTGCAGCTCATCCAACGCCAACAATGGTCTGATATTTTTCAACATGAGTCTCTGTCCTGTTTCTCACTTATTTCTCTCTCCAGAATAATAGCCATAGGCTTGAGAAAGTCACAAAGCAAGCAATTCTTGTTTGCATTTCCTTATACTCAGCTGCTTTTCCCTAACAGGTCAACAAGTTATACCAGCCTATGATACACTGCACGACTTTCCATCTTAACCCTCCAACACCGGTTTTGCCACATTAAGACTTGCAAATGATGGCTGATGCTGCTGAGCCACACAATATGTGTGTGCTGTGTGGTGGCTTTATCTTTTTAAAGAAAAACTTTATAAACTCTTGTAACAACATCATCCCACAATGCAGCAAATACAGACCTATTACCAACAGTGAATTCTCTAATATTATGTTTTAATACAGGACAGGGAGACAAAGGCAGCTCTTGCTGTCTGGGCCCTCCCTTGCTGACACTGACTAAAAAAGGGGACAATACTGTTCCTTACAAGTTTGTTAAGGAATGCTAACAGCCAAAGAAATCATGTGTCATTTCATCAATTTCCTGTTCAAGGTTTTTTTTTTATAATGACCACTAGTGCACCTTAAGTAGAATGCACAATGAGCAGTCAGCCAGCAAGTTAAGGTTTGCAGCCTCCAGGTAGGGCCAATTACCATAACAGTAAATATTAATGTAGTAAAGGACATTGAAAGAAGTGTTAAATTAAGAAACTTCTAATGCCTGGGGTGGCCAGAAAACTCTGTAAGCATCTTTTCTGTATCAAAAATACTTAAATCAATCCCAGCTCACCACATATAATATTTACTTCCAGAAAGCTATTTAACTATCCTATTTTTTCCCCTTTAATCAGTCAATGCCAATTCATCATTCAGAGATAGTACTCCACTTTAATCTTCTTTGTGGAACAGAAGTACCATGTTATAGCTCTCACAAACCTGTATCAAGACTAGCAGTGTAAATTTTCAGAAAACAGTTCAGGGCTAACTCAGAAACAACTTTCTCTAACATACCCTAATTTTACAACCCTACAAAACTGCAACAAGAAGCCAGAAAAAGCAAAAATGTCTACAGAGAAATGTCAAGTCTTCCAGAAAAACAGCAAAATACTTTGAAATGCTGGTAAGTATTAAAACTCAGCTCTGGTATCCTTTGCATGAAAACGAGCTGGCTCAATCCTCTTCAATTATCCTATATAAAACCAATGTGATCATTTTAGCATGCCATTAGAATCTGGCACTTTAGAGAACTTAAAAACTTCCACTGAGATTTTTTTCTCAAAATAGGTGGGTGAGTCGTGCCAGTGAAGACAATTATCAAATGACAGGAAGTAGCCAGGAGGATCAAGTTAAAATAGACAAAAGTATTTTGAGAAATAATGATGCTTTAGCAGGGTCACATTTGTTTCAGGCACAGAATAAATCAAGCCAAACAGATCTGAGAACAAATTGAAAACTACAACAAAAAGGGCTTTAAACAGGTTCTCTTGAAATGGAAAGGAGTTTTCAGACTCAAACATCAGTTTTGTCTCCTGCTATAATAAAGAATACAGGGATGACAGAGTTTTTTATATTGAATAAAAATGCTTAATTAAGTCTGTTTTCAAAACATGCCCAAGCATAATGATTTTCTAATCTATTATTCATTGAAATACCACTACAAGAAGCAGCAAGCAACAGTTGATGTTACCAGTGTAAGTGTTCCATTTTTTTACTGGAAAGAACTATCAGTTTACTGGAAAAATTGTGTTTAATGTTTACTTTCTACCTTTTGTGGTATCTGAAATGCTGTTTAGCAAGGCACACATCATGTCTCCTTCAATGTGGTGAGGATTCAGGATGCGAGCTGACCGCTGGGTCATTTTAAATTGGTTTTCCAGTTCCAGGAAGCTTTTGTCTCCAGAAAGAACAGTGAAAGGAATTTGCTTGGGCAGGTGCTCATCCAGACGACCGGCCTATACAAAACAAACAGCGTTGAACAGAGATCATGTTTTTATCTCATGGCATTTGGCTAGCTTTGTGCAAGACAGGTCTTCACTGGAAAGTTTTCTACAACAATTTATTCCTGCCTTTATGATCCAAGCCACATTACCCCACTGTGAAAGGCACTGTTTCAAAAGTTTGATGCTCATTTCTTCTCTATGCACAATAGATATTGGTGATGGCCACCAGAATAGTATAGATGGAACAAATTCATAAAAAGCAGCATTTTAGAACTGTCTCTACATAAGACAAGTGATCTCTGCAGAGCATTTTAAGAGTAACTTAAAAAGCATGATGAAACATAAAACCACTATTGCAAAAATGTGCTTATACAGTTAGATAGGTACTAATTTATTTAACTGATGAAGCACTATATGGCCTCAAGTTGCACCAGGGGAGGTTTGGATTTTCATTGAAAAAAAGGTTGCCAAGCATTGGAACAGGCTGCCCAGAGAAGCAGTGGAGTCACCATCCCTGGAAGTGTTCAAAAATCATGTGGATATGGCACTTAAGGACATGGCTTAATGACAGTGGTAGTGCTGGGTTGATGGCTGGATTTAATGATCTTGAAGGTCTTTTCCAACCTTAAAAATCTATGATTCTACATTAGGAACACGAGTCCTCGTGGCATCCCAGATTCCCATCCCTCACCTGCACATCCCAAACCCTGCCAAAGCTCAAAGTCTACCGAATAAAGGCACTGCTCTTTGTCAGCTCAACAGGGTCTGTGAAACCAGCACCCATTCAACTCCATTGTAAAGATGGCTTGAAATTTCGGCTACTTGAAGAGAAACAAAGGAGTTACATATCACTCTCAAAGAGAAACTGTAAGAAGTGCAGGATTTTTACTCTTCATTCCTTACCCATCCCTTCCTCTCCACAACAGACTGTTGTCCTATTCAGGCTAATTTTTAAGTCATTTCTCGACCACCTGACCCCACTCAATCCAGGTTTATTATTTTTTATAGGGGTTGCAGAAATGTCATAGAAATAATCTAAAAACACCATCTGATTAGTACTTAACATCAATAGCAGATATCATCTGCGACCCTTCTCTGGGTACAGGACACAAAGCAAGCATGCCCTAACTTACATGAACACAGAGAGCAAAGTCTGCTGCTTCTCTTCTGGTACTGCAACGTGGATGAAGAAAGAAACATCCAATCCTCTTAAGATAATTGTAAATTTTGCAATGCACTGGAGGCTTCCAGTTGCTGTATCCTCCTATACAGTGAAGGGGAATAATATTAATAAAAACTGAACATGAAAAACAAACAAACGGTGAGTTTGGGTAGAAACACCTCTATGAATTAAGAATGCAAGAAGGCAAAAGCAAATATAAAACTGTCTTTAAAGACAGAATTTATTCTGACTAATGTGAAAGCTAAGAATAACATATAACCCAAATCTCCCCAGCCTTCTTGTTCTTTAGATAGAAGGCAAAACAAGTAGCTAGCCTGATGCTACTCTATCAGTTTTGTACAATTTTTTTTCTTCAAATCCTGAAAAGCTTATCTTCTAGATATCATGTGCTTTTAGACACAAGGATGTGTTTTTCTCCAGTTCGAAGCACAGTTACGCTTAACGTGCAGAATCAGAAGAGCTCTGGAAACAGAGTACAAGTACAGAAATGCTTCTCTTAGGGAAACCTGTACTAGAGGAGTTACACAGTTAACATGCACTGTAACTGCCTGACACATCCCATGTCAGAACTCATTAAAAAGAGGATCCAAAATCTGGAGCAACAGCTGAGAGAAATGCTGGAGTCCTGACAAACCCATGGATGCAGTCAATGACGAGCAAAATGAGGCTACAACTGGGAAAAAAGTACAGGAATTTTCTAAACAGTATGCTAAGCATGTATTTACAGGCTAAGAAAATAGGTGGATAATAAAGATGAGTACAGACAAAACCAGTACCAGACTGAAACAAGTTGCAAAGGAAAGGAAAGAAGCAGGAAGTCTCTCAAGGAGACGAAAAACCAGAAGAGCTTGCCCCATAACAATACATGTGGCACCATAAAAAGGCAAGCAAATGGAAGGACAATTTGACAAGAGTGACTAAGATAATATTTTAACATTCCAACGGCTAACAATTAATGGGTCTGCAACATGGAGACGCAGCAACAAAATGTTGCTTCATCTGCTAGATGATAGTGTCTGGATGTAAAAAATTATTTTGAACAGAAAATGAAAGTAGTCATTGATAGCACTTGACACGAGGACACGGGAAACCAATGTTCAAGTAACCAGGCTGCAGAGGATGGTTTACATCAACGTGTCCACCCACAGTCTGACAAAGAAAAGCATTTCTCCTGTTTCCCCCCTGCCTTTTCAGCCTAATGGCAAGAACATATACCAAAAATGATTGCAAAGATTTAATAAATCTTATTAAGAGTCTACATAGAAATGATTTAGTGGAACCTGTCCATAAGAAAAAAAAGCTATTTGCAAGTTGTTCTTGTCTGCCCTCAGCCCCTGCTATTTGGGAAAGACTTGTAATCACCAGCCCTGTTTTTTGGCTGCATAAATGTGCAACATAAGCATTTGACCAGGGCAGCTGAAAACAATGACAGATCTGTATTTATGTCATTTGGTAGCCCACAAACAGATGAAAGACATCAGATTATCTGAAGACAGAAACAATACAGAGTCCAGACAATACAATGGAGGAACTTAAAGCAAAGCTAAGGCTGTACTAGAAACAGGAATAATAGAATTAATGCAGATATAAAGTATAAAAATAATAATTAAAAATTCAGAAATCTTGTTTGGGAAATGCAGGGAAAAAATGTTGCTGTATTTTCACAGGTTAAACAAATAAGAATAGCCTCAAGTAACCATGCAAATCATATTATGAGAAGGTACCTACAACAATAGATCCAGATGTGCCTGGGAGCAACCTTAGTGTTCCCGGGCTCAAAACCAATATAGTTGACACTAAAACTGGTAAATTTTTCTTTATTATGATTATGGCCCATTTTATTCACAAGTAACTCTTCAGCATATTTTTTTAGTTCAGGTGCTTCAGGGGCCATTCCCATGAGGCAGCCTGCATGTAGCAAACCCATTAGGAAGTAAGGAATTCAGTGGGGCTGATATGGGCTGTGCTGTGCCATCAGGCACCTGTGTTTAGAACATCTCTGGGCACAAAACTCCTAACAAGCAGGTACCAGATTACAGGTTCAGGAGCACAGATGACTGAATCTCTACCACTCTACATTAATAGCTATACTTGCTCTGCCTTCATCAGCTAACTGGAAAATCTGTTTCTAAGAGGGAAAAAAAAAAAAAAGACCCTGGCATCAACAGGCCTTTCTGTAAAACCTGAAAAGCATAAAAATTCTAAGCTTTCAGAATAGACTCGTTTATCTTTTATGGGAAGAGATAATGAAAAACACTTAGCAAGGAAGTGCAGCGCTTTAGTGTTTAGCAAGTGTAAAACATACCTGACCTACAAATCTGGTAAGATGATGCCTGTGTTCCAGGCCATTAATATTTTGAAACTATCCCTTATCTATATTTTACTGAAGAAATCAATGTACCACAGACAAAAAAATTGTAAAGGTAGATACAGAGAAAACCTGTAGAAAAAGCATGAGGTGGACAAGCAGTTAGTTCAAAAACAGTTAGATAAGCAAAAACGTCAAGTTAAATGGATGCTACTGGCAGACTTTGCAAAATGGTATGATCTTTAAGGTCCCCTTCAACCCAAACCATTCTATCATTCTATGAAACCCATGACAATGTGAGTTCCATCAATCACTGGTATCTTCAAGATGGGACATACACCTATTGTTGTACAGCGTGACCAGGACCACTCTCTACAGAACAGGCCAGAGACAGAACAAAATTAAAAGTCTAAGAGTGCAAAATCATGCCTTCTGGTACTAAAAATCAAAACCAAAATAAGAAATCTCAGCTTTAAGAGAAGGACTTAGGAGTTAATATAATCTCTGAGTACTATGGGTGCCCTGATAATTACGAAAATTATGATACAGCTGAAGCAAGTTCGTAAAGGAAGCGAGAAAGACTCTTAAACAGTTCTGCAATTCTGGAACTATTCTACAAGGACTAGTAGGAGCAGTGGAGGTTTAGATGGAGTTTGAAAAGTTCAAGACGGAACTTTAGAAGCCTAGTGCCTACTTGCTCCTGCTCTTTATTCTCTCAGATTCAAGGAATCTCTGCCCAAGTACATGTGTAGACTTGTTAATCTTATCTTTTAATTTACTTCAAACATTTTTTTACCTTGAAAACCCCAGATAAATGTCCCTTGGTTCAAGTTAGCTGGCAGCTGTGTGAAAAAGCTTCCCCAGTTGTCCAGATCCACCAACACAATGTGAGTCATGGTACTCAGATAGTCAAGATCAGGAAGTTCACCATCTTCAATGGGATAAAAAGGACACATTAAAAATTCATGTAACTTTCTGGTCAACCAACTTGCTTTTGAAAACTCTTGTAGTCACATATGTAAGTGAAAAGTCAAAGAAAGAAAAGCTACAAAACATGATGTTATTTGGTGACTGCATAGATTTAAAAAACAACTGAATTAGGACTTAAGAATGCACAAATCAGAGAAAAGTAGAATCTGGCTATATGATGGTGTAGACCTGGATAGTTTTATGGTAAGCACAGAGAGCTGTCGTCCTGCACCAAGACATTTTAGTAACTCATTTAATATCCAGCTGTGTACCCCAGCGATGGCAAGTGTCTGTGACATTCAACTGCCTGCCTGCACAAAAGCACATAAAATGTTCAGATATGCATTTTTTGCTGTACTTCTAACATAAATGTCTACCTTTTAATCAAAAGCATTATGACACACTAGTAATCAAGAAACACTTCCAACTTCTGAACACAAGCAAACACTACATACTGGGAATACAAATTCTCAGCTGATACTACTTTTTGGCAAGCTAAGAAAGTTGAGATGATGGTATAACAGCATTACCCACACAGAAAGCACCAACAGGCTCATAAATATTTATATGTACAAAAAAGGCAAGTTTCTTTTGAATGTGTATGATCACTTTTACACTTCTAGGCATTAGATCCCTAATTGGGATGTCCTTGATAGTCCTCTTCCTTTTAACACCAAGTTATGCTCCAAACTAATTTGAAAATCAAATGTTTTGGTCTCAGAATTCTCACATCTGCCTTTTTGTTGTTTGTTTGGTTTTTTTTTACTTCATACAAATGGCATATAACAATAAATTGTGGAGTCTGAGTTTTGGAAATTCAAGTACTGAGAATTCAGTATTTGAGAAATAACAAGTAGTAAATTCTGAGCTCATTTATAGAGTGGATGTAAACAAATAGTATGTGACATGTACTGACAATGAAACAGAGTGTGTTAAGGACAGCAATACTTTTCTAATGCTGAAAGAAATTTTCTACATACTTTCACTAAGTTCTTCAGAATGTTCTAAGTCCTCATTTTTTATTTTCTTTCCCTCTATTGGGCCCTGCAGAGAAGAAAACTGTGGTCTGTCCTGAGTTTTGGATGGAGATGCTTGAAATTGTTGCTTGTGAGGTTTTCTGACCACACAAGCCCCCCTTGCTGAAAACTTGAATACTGTGTCTTCTGATTCTGATGGAAGACTTGATAGGTCAGGTTTCTGCAAGAAGCAGTGTCTCATGTGATAGTGCTGATGCGCACTTTGAAGATCATCAAAGTTTTTGTTGCATGCAGCACATCTAACAACATACATCTCTCCCCTAGATTTTACTGACTTGTGACTTTTGAAATGAGTGTTCATATCAGCAATATTCTGTGCCGTGGCACAACACAGGCAGCATCGAAACCATAAGTTTCCTTTCTGCAGCATGGCTTTCTGACAGCTCTCATGATCGTTCCTCCTGTTAATTTTGGAGACGTAAGTTGTCCGGCAACCACAGGTTAAGCGGTCTCCTTGTTCGACTGGGAGGAAGTCCTCATCTTTTTTTATTGACAGTTCCATCTGCTCAGGCACAAATGTATAGTCCATGCTATGAAGAGCCTTGTAATGGACTAGAAATTCTTCCTCTGTGTTGAAGAAGAGATTACCACAAAGGCCACAGAAGTATTTAGTCTGCATCTCCTGATTATGATGCTCTTGGAAGTGCCGTTGTAGAGTTCCTACTTTCCGAAAATGATTTCTACATATGCCACATGAGTACCTGTGAAATGTATGGCTTTCTAAGGACATGCAATGCTGTTGAACACTCTCTTCAGACTCAAACATTTCCTCACAAATGCGGCACTGCCATTTTCCCACAACGGGACCATTTTCAGGGGACAGTTCCACAGGGCCAGAAATGCAGTCTTTATCTCCACCTGCAGAAATGCTCACTGCATCAGAAGCAGATGGCATAGGTTCATCTTCTACAGCTTCTTGCTCATAGTAGTAACTATGCCCACCGTGAAATTCAGTCACGTGTCCCATAATATCCTCTTCTCTAAGATCTACAGAGCATGCTCTGCACCAGAGAAGAAAATTAGTCAAGTGTGCTCCTCCATGGAATCGACTCATATGCAGGCGGATAATGCTTGAATTTTCAGCCAGCTTTCCACACACAGCACATTTGTGACAGATCCTATTTGCTGATAAAATGTGCTTTTCTACTGACTCTTCTGTAAAAAACTTCTGAAGGCATTCACAAAACCAGGCTTTTACTTTGGAAGCACTACCTTGACTTTGGCTTGCAACTTTATCTTCACTTTTACCTTTTGAATTACTCCTCCGTTTTGAAGGACTAGACCCCATTTCACTGGAGGGCTCATCTGGACTCAAATGTCTTTTCAGCAGTGGTCTTGACCGTTCTGCAGTGTAGGCCAAGTGAGACTGATTTTTATGTTTTCCATTGACATGGCAGAACATCAAGATTGACTCTTCCAGTGTAGTAAAAACTCTAACGTTATGTTGAGTGGTTTGTTTGTGTTGGGTCATCTGATTCTTATCAGCAAACAGTTCATCACAGTTCTCACAGTGACCTCTCATTTTAAAGATCTCTGCAACTTGGGAGATGCTTTTCTTTGACAGCGCCATGGGCCCAGAATTATAACAACGTGTTCTAGAATGGATAAAAAACATAAAGGAGGTCACATCACCACCTGAAACATTTGTAAACTTTCAGATGTACTCAATATATTATCAGCAGCTACAGCAGTAAGTGCATGGAAACAGGGTGCTCTGTGTACTTTAACCCACCTACCAGCTTGTCAACAAAACTATGCAATGTATATTTAGTCTCTGAAATTTGAAGAGAATTAAGCACTAATTTCCAAAGCTAGCAAGTAGATTGATGCTTATGTTTTTGACTGTACATTTTCAAAATTAAATGCTGTCAACTCAGAAACAGTGGAACAGCAAAAAGCTTTTGTTGTTCTGTCACAGAACATACAAAAAGGATTCTGACATCGATCAGCTTTCTGCAGTGGGGTAAAGTTAAGGGGGCAGGCTTTTGATTGTTTATTCAGAAAGTCAACATTCAGATGGTCCTAGCTGCCCTGAAATCCACTAGTATCACTAAAAGCATGTCTGCATACCTGTCACTGATCTATTATAAAGACAACTGCCTTTCACAAACCTGAAATGAGCTGTTAATTCCATATGTGAGCGCAGTATCTTGAAGCAGGACATACACTTCACTTGGAAGGAGACCTCTTTGCACAGAGATATCAACAGGTTCTTTGCAAAGGATGGAAAAGGTAGTGGATCACCAGACTTCACTGCATCTGTAAAACAGAATGGCAGAAAGTGCAACCACACGTTAGAGTTTTCCAATACAATTTCAGCTCTCTGATGACATAATTACTATTGTTACTTGTCTGTCAAAGGGTTCAGAATGCAAGTTAAAAAATGTCAGCTGAGCTACAGTAACTGTGCAATGGAAGCTGTAACTAAATCCTGAATTGTTTTAATTTCTGTAACTATCTTATACCTGAATCTGTTTGCAGTTTGTTTTTTCGTATTCAGTGACTGATTTTACTTCTCTTTTCCTCCTTCTACAATGCCAGGTCAATCTCTTTTTTAGGAAGGTTCTTACCTTCTTCTCCTCCACCCATTACCAGCTATCTGCTCTTACTAGATAAAATTTTGTTTTAAGCCATACAGTATTTTTTCTGAAAGAGCACGCAATTTATCTAACAAGTTCCCACATACCCTGACCATCTCTTTCTTTCTTTCCCATCCTTAATGTTAATTCTTAAATTATTAGATGCAGGCCTTTCTGTTGTTCTGAGTATATACTCCACAGCTAACTCCTAGTACCAGCAGAGTAAGAAAATTCTACTGAAAAGATAATGGAAAATGGTTTATGGATTATATATTGTTCATGTTCCGCACCTTAGCAGGCAAATTTTCTTTGCTTTTTCTGTTTTAGTTAGATGTGATGATCAGCAGGCAGTAATTTGAGGTTATGCCTTTCCGCTAACTTCACTGGCAGATCTCAGGCCATGCTGATGATTATTAATCATGAAGCCTAACTAATGCAAAGTAAAAAATGGAGCACTCAATTTTTTGTTCTGAGTTAAGCACTCTCCAACTCTAAAGAAGAAAACACTAACTTTTAATCTTTTCAAAGCAATAGCTCACCAGTAGCCTTTTTTAAAACCTATGACCTGAATTTAAAAGCATCTGCAGTCATCACATTCAGAATTAACAACCTATTTGAGAATAAAAGCACATTAGAGAGACAATGCATAAGGGAAAGTATAACCATGCAGCTGATTGTCACTTCAGTACAAGAAGGCAGCAGTACTGACTCGACCTGCAGGGGATTCCTTCAAAGCCTGTCTTTTCTGTACATTTCCTGCAGCCACTCTAGGGGACACCAGAAGTCAAGGATACATTGATGAAGATGAGAAATAACTCTATGAATCCTTTTGGCCATGTAGGCTTGTTCAGACAGTTGCAACATCTAAAACATGGCCACTTAGCAGTTCAGCTAACAGTGAAGTAAATGCTTTAATGCTTATTGCTTATGTCAAAAATAAAATCAGTACAGCTACGTTGGGCATTAACCCTGTTTGCAACAACATGATCAGACAGATCTTTCCTCTGGACTTTATTAAGCATGGTTCAGGATGTTCCCAGCTTACAACATAGCCAGTATTTCAGCCTTCAGCAGCCATATAGTCTGTGCAAGACATCAGACCAGCAGCAATGTTCCAGCTAAGCACTCTAAATTTGCAATTATATGGAGAAGATATTTTAACAAGTCTTTGCCATCAGGAATGCCAAGGGCACTGACAAGAAAAACAGCCTCCAAGCACACTACAAGATAGTAGAGTTAAGGGGAAGGAACTCAACAGCCATTCTGACTGGAATTGAAAAGAAATGTATGTGTTTTGCTCTGAGTCTCTATCAACATACTAAATGTAAAGTTATTCAGGAAAGTAGTTGCATGGAGTCACTGGAGAATGAGAAGCTCCTATGAGAGACTCAACAGCATTGCATTACAGCAAGCGTGATAGAGGAATAATTTCTACACAAAAATATGGATTTCAAAGCATCACATTTAAGATATTGAAAGAAAAATAAGAGTTCATTAATAACAAACTTTAACACCTTAAGCTTTTTTCCTCAGCAGAAAAATATAAGTCAGTTCCTATCTTAAGGATGAATTACCAGAAAAAATTAAAAGCAGTACACTTAGTAGCAACGTACCACTCAGTTCAGAAACCTGGACGTGTTTCTGTTGCGACATATGCTGCCAACACTCATCTCTTTTGGTGAAAAGGAGGAAGCACTTTGGGCATGCAAAACACTGAATATGCTGTGGAGGAATACCTTTTTTATGCCCATCGTTTTCATTTAGCTGGAAGAGAAAATTATCTATTTAGGAAAAAAATTAAGTCAAGATACCAGGCCCAGTTCTTGTGTCCTCCCATTCCTCTCTCATTTCTGTGGTAATATTTTCACTTTTAGGTTTTCAGCTACCACATCTGTATTTACCCCTGTAAATACCCCCCTCTATTTACAGCCTACCCCTCTGCATTTCAGCTCACAAGACACAAGGAAGTGGCCAAAGTACCATTGTCAAACCAAGCTACTCATCCACCCTTACCACACTGGCCATTTCTCCATCCCCTTTTTGCACCACTGGGAGCAAATACCTTCCCAGGGACTATGGGCTCCAGCAATTCTTAGCTATTCCCTTTGCCCAGGCTGTCAGAAAAAGCTCCCTCTGTCAATAAAGCAGCTGTTTTACCTCATGTCAGTTCTCCTCTAATCTTGCTAACCTCTAACTCTCCAAAATGCTGCTCCTCAGAGAAGCCCAAAAGGTCTGTGTTTTCTGTAGAAGTCAACTTCCACCAACTTTGCCTTCTACATCAACTTCAGAGCTTTGCCTTCAGGGGCAAAAATCCTTTAGCTCTGCTTCTGATATTTCTGCTTGCTTCTTTCTACATCACTCCAAGAATCTCCATTTTATGCTTAGAGCTCTGATTAGGATTATCTCCCCATTCCTTACACATCAAAGTAATCCCATCTTCTCGCTGTCTGCAGTGAGACACTCACTGCCCTTCCCCCACCTTGGCTGCTACTCCTGCCAATGTCCCTGAACCCATGAGAGGCACACAACTTTGAAGCAATGGAAAAAGAGCAGGGACACACTACAATGCCATCTTTCAGCTTCTCAGAGGTATGCCTAATTATCAAGTTATTACTACAAGCAAAATTTAGTGTGATTTTCAGAAAGTCTAACACTTGCCCAAATTTAATGCAGTTTCTGGAGACTTGATGGGAATATTTGTTATTCAAACACCCAATTTTGAAAATGCTATCCACTATCCAATTCAACATCAGACTGCTTAAATAAAACCCCTATCTCCTTTTTGCTCCTTCGTTTTGCTGTCAAGGTATTTCACCATAACTTCCTGCCTTTACCTTTCATCGCTTTGGAAATGCAAAAAAAAAAAAAGGGAATATCTATCAACAACACCAATAGATGGACAAGGGGTTCAATGCAGAACTATGGTCCTCTTGAAAGCATACAAAAAATACAACCTAATGGTCAGATCTAAAGGGAATACTGTCAGGCTACACCAGCTGTTTGAAACACAGCAAAATCAGAGAAAATAATCTTGAAGAGTAACAGAGAGAAGAGAGAAAGAGGGTTAAGGAAAAAACAAAACAAAAAATCCCACCAAGAATCAATGTATAATTCTAAGTCTTAAACCCTCTAGTACATTCAGTCAGGTGAGTAATTTATCCTTATGCTCTTGCCTTAGATAAAAGATGATCACTGTACTGCTGAGAGGTTGAAAATTTTTCACAGCATATCACACAGGCAAAAGCATTATGTGGGGGTCCATGTAATGTGACAGTTGGGTCACAAGGAGAATGATCAAACCTGGAGAAAAAGAAATAATTAGCAAACTAGTCACCTCTAAATAGTCAAACAGCTTTTTTTTAATGGGAAAAATTCTGTCCTTTGAAGCTATCAGACAAACACCCTCCATCTAACCAACCTGAACTAGAAAAATTCCTTACTTCCCCTATCATGAAATGTATCCTGTAAAGAGATGATTCTCCCTGCAGCTTACGTGTTAAAACGGCCACTCTGGAGAGAAATCATACTGATTTTAAGGAAACTAACAAAACCTTTATTTCCTACATAGACATTTGAATTATTTATTTATTTTTATCTCCCTGTACTAGTCCTGGTTGGGATGGAGTTCATTTTTTGTAGCAGCTTGCATGGTTGTTGTGTTTTGGATTTATGAACAGCAGTGTTGATAGCACAGAGAAGTTCTAGTTATTGCTGAGCAGTGCTTGCAGAGTGTCAAGGTCTTCTCTGTCTTTCAGACTGTCCCACCAGCAAGATATTGGGAGACACAGCTGGGACATCTGACCTCAAATGGCCAAATGGACATCCCACAGCATAAGTCATCGTGCTCAGCAATAAAAGTTGGGTGGAGGAGGAAGGAGATAGTTGGGAAGACAAATGCCATCACTCCAAGTAACTATCACATGTGATAGAGTGTTAATTCCTTATTCTGCTTTGCATGTGCACACAGCTTTTGCTTTACTTACTAAACTGTTTTTACATCAGCCCACAGCGTTCTCACCTTTACCCTACATCCCACTAGTGTGAGTGAGTGAGCAGCTGTGTGGGGCTGAGCTGCCTGTAGGGGTTAACCCATGACACTATCCTCAACTTCTCAACATCCTGCCTATGGACACATTCAGTAGTTAAAAGGCAGCATCTGCTGGAATTAAACACAGACACACTGACTACTGACTAGCAAGATCAGCTATGAACACACAGCCTATAGCTTTCGTTCCTCTTTCCCTGCATTAGGGGCTTTTCTTTTTATCTTACCATCAACTCGTGTAAGTTAGCCTTTTGGTTTATTTCAAGTTTGGATGAGGATATAACTAAACTGGATTACAGAAATCTGACTTCTCAAAAAAACTCAGATATTAAAAAAAATGCTCAGCAAGAGGAAGACATCAATGCTGAATGAAAAAAACAAACCACACACATCAAGTAAAAAACTAAACCAAACCATCAAAAAAAACCTCCATGAAGCTCATCTATATAAATTGTAACATATTAATTGGCTGTCAAAATGGAGCGTTGTCAGTACAGGCAGTTTAAAGCAGACTTGATGCACATTCTTTCATTATTATTCCTTGCACTAAATTCTTGCAATTTATCTCCTTACCTTTGAAGGTGACCTAGAAGAAGATGTACATTATCAAACTGTCTGTTGCAATGCATCACAGGACAACATTTGGGACGGCTGTTGACTCGAGTCTGACCCATCCTCTTAAAAATATCCTTTCTTCCACCATTAACAGAGCCTGGTTTCAGACCTGTGTTCCAATACAAAGTACTTAACCAGAAGCTGAATTACAGAAGCTTAAGGAAACAAATAACACACAAGCCCTAAAACATGCCAGAATCAAATTGTGGTGATTCTTAAAAGCAAACTAACAATCTGCCCTTCAATCCTTCTACAATAAGTCTGCTCTTTCACTGTCTCTTCAGTTCCCAGTAGTACAACTTTTCAAACAGGTCCTCCAGGCAGTATTTTAAAATTCATTAAATATTGTGAAGTTACACTTAATTACACTTTCCCAAGCAGCAGCTCAACAGTAATAATTTTTTCTTCTGGGCAATTTGGCTTATAAAAAATAAATAACATTGCCTTACTGGGTTTTAGAAAATTTAAGATACGAAGTCTAAGTAGCAAAGCATTACAAGAATAGCTTTCATGGAAAGAAATGTTTATAAACTTTTAAATTATATGCTCTTACAAAATTAATACTGTAGGATTTGGTTATGCACAAGGCACCTGCAAGCTCAACACAATTTTCACATGTTCTACTCTGTAATGCAGGACTTAGAAACTATCACTCAAGCTGAGTTTTCTATTCTTACCTGGCATTTTTAACCACTGGTCTACACATAACCTTGCAGCTTCTGTATCACTGTGTTCCCGAATAAATTCTAGTTCTTGCAATCCGTGAGCATACTGGGAATCAACTTTCTCCTAAGGGAAAAAACATACCAGACAATGTCGTGATAAAATTGAAAGAATAAAAGAAAAAAAAAAGGATTAAGTATGTATCTCAAAATTTACATATGGGTTCCTAAAAACACACCCAAAAAACCTAAGTGAAGGGAAAAAAAAATAATCTTACCGCTAAACTGACTTCTACTTAATACAATACAAATGGAATGTAATGGAAAAAAAAAAGAAAAAGGTATTTTCACTTTGAAGACTAAATTTAATTCTGCAGCTTGCACTACCTGATCAAGAGTGAGGGGCCAAGCAGGAGGAAAATATCTGTTTTTAACAAAAGGATCTTTTAGTCTTCATTCTCAAGCTGCTTTAAAAGCTACACAGTTACCTCTGACTCCACTTTACAGCTGAAGAACTGACACAAACAGATGGCCAAATCAAAGTGGAAGAGACATAAGGCGGATGTAGGCCTCCAGACTTCAAGGCTACCTTGGACTGTATCTAATCTAGCCTTTTACTCTGTTGTACTACAGTTGCATAGTTTACCATAGACTGCAACAAGCTGTAACTATGGTAGAATTATGTGATTTTAAAAGCCTTTAACAGTGTTGAGAACATTAGGCTGGGAAGTCAGCACATTTTCCCAACTCTGGATTTACATTCGTCCCTGTTCAATTCCATCACATTGTTGTAACCACATTCCTTCAAGATGTCCAGCTCCCACTGAGAGCACTCCTACCATTACGTCCACTGACCGGATCTCCCAGTTTGTAGTAAAAGTAAAAAGTACATTCTTTTCAAATGGCTGCAAAGTGCAACTAAAAGGACTCAACTTCAAAATTATGCCTTAACCATTGGAACTTTTTTCCCATGATGAAATACTACCTGATACATATTTAATGCAGCAAACAGCTTCCCAAAAATCTCAGACAAAAGCAGATAAATAGCAAGGCCTGCTACATCGTGGTTTGTGGTAACTATTATTTTTCAATTAATTGAAATATTAGAATATCAGAATAACTGATACTAAGGTTCCACTGCTATATCTACAAACAAGAGAAGAAGTTTTTGCTAGCAGTTTTTTTTCATTTAATTTTCCCCTTAGAAAGTGCAATAAGACTAGAAAATTAATCAGTTGAAAGCCACTGAAAAGACAAAGTCCATGTAGTACTTCACATGATGCCCCAGAAGCAGAAGTCTAGTTGCTAATTCCAGGTATGCCTCACCAATTTTTTTATTTACTTAGTAGTAAAAACAAAGACACTTGTGACTACAAGGCCTTTACTATGCAATTCTTCCAAAATAGAACACATCCAATACCTTAAAGGCTTTGTTTTTCTCTTCTTTTTGCTGTTTCTCTACTTCAACATGGCGTGCCAGACGATCCAGGGTTGATGCAACTCGTTCCTTCTGGTAGTCAATGTGATCTTTACGCTTGGTATTTCTCTGCAGGTGGAAGGTTCAACCCTCCTTTGGTGATTGTTACATAACAGACACTAACGGAAAAGTGATGCCCAAGCATCACAACATAATTCAGCAAAGGTACTCTTAGCCTAAGTTCCATGAGCTACCTTGTATCTTCCTCTTCCTTTTTACCAGCATCTGTAGCTTCTGTTAAAAATATAAAACCAACTCTCCCCCTCCACATATTCAAGGCAATTCAACACTAACATTAGCCTCACCATGCAGTAGAGGAACATGCGTAATTGTGCTGAGTGTCCTAGAAGTCTCCAACAAATGAAAAGTTAAGTAAATTCTTCGAAGTAAACAAAATCCTTCCTGACTTCAAAGCCAACATGCAGCCCATCTAAAAAACCTGAAAACTGCTATTGTTCTTTCCCTAACACTGCCCACTATCTTCAAAAAGGCAGATCATGAGCTTCTTCTAGCCTAAGGGATAGGCCATAAACTGTAGTTTCCTCTTCTTACAGTCAGCTCTAGTAATGATCTCGTAATGACAGCCAGTGCATGTACAGAAGATCACCTCTCTTTAACAATCAGGTTTATTACAAACATCCTCTGCTGCAATACATGAAAACAAAAGTCAAAAGACAGTCACTGCTGCCAAAACCAACTCTAGTAGGGTCTGTCAATGTCCCTTTCAAAGTCTTTGCAGAGCAGGCAGAATCAGTTTGGGGCATAGATAAACTGATGAGCCTGCTTCTGACTTGTACATTCTTAGAATGGATTATGAAGGATTAGGCTGAGCTAAACCCAGACTGTCACTGGAATAAGGTTGTTCAACCCATATATTGTTCCTAAAGAGTCATTTTAGAAAGAAAAGGCTTTGTAGTAGACCAGGTATGTTTTCAGGGTAGAAACTGGACACCCCACCTTCCAAGGCTGCATGTAAAGTGACATTTTATTTCCATTTTTCAGATGACTGAAAGACAAATAAAAGTACCAATTCATTTTGAGGCAGAAAAATCAAAATATTTCAATACTCCTTACTTAGCACTTGTTAAAAATACATCTAACAAGGCTTGTGTGAAAAGCAACTGATGGGAAAAAATACAGAAGATCAATTATTTTATTCAACCAAGATGTCTAAAATACATTACAACACACTCACATGAAAATAAGAACTGCTGTTAGGTTCCTCATCCTCACTGCTGATGAGATCAATGCATTCAAGGACAGGCCTTAAAGGTCCTTCCTGAAAAAAAAGTGTTAAAAACACTCACACAAAAAAGCATTAAATTGCCTTCCTCAGAGATAAAATGTATCATCTCTGCCATATATTGCCAGTTTCTTCAAGATATTAACAATCAACGACGTAGGGCAGTCTAGGAAGACCTACTGCCTCATGATGAGTAGCAGAGAGAAAAGCAGCATGGAATCCTCTCTGCTGCTCTTAATGCAGCTCATTCTTTACATTCTTCCACCTTTCAAGGCAGCAAAGCTGCTCAGCTGGCCAGGCATGAACAGTCCTCTGTCTCACTGGGGAGAGGAGGGATGAAATCTTGCACAGATGACAAAAGCTTCTATGAATCAAGCTGCCAGCTCCAATTACCCACAAAGAGTAACTCTTTATGATTAAACAAAGATAACATGGTTTTCTAAATGAAATATTAAAAAAGAAAATCCACGGCAGATCTGCTTCTGTAGAAACTGACAGGCTCTGCAACGCTTTAAAAAAATTAAACTTTTATTAAACAGGTGTTAGCAAGTAGGAGTTCAAAGACACATGCTGACCATCTGACTGTTCAATCAGCTCAATAATGTGTTTTGAAATGTTCAGCTCTGATCCTAACAGCTTCTTTAAGGACAGAGATTTTTTAAATTTGTGTTTACTTACTCAGGGCTCAACAACTAATAAAAACTTACAAAAGTGACAGCTGTAACTCAGAAATGAAATGCAGGGTTGCTTTCAACTCTAGAAGTTCAAGTGATCAAAACAATAAATTTAACACAAGTAATATTACACTTGTTTAAATGTTTTCTGAACACATGAAATGTTATTTTTCCTTTCAAAATCTGTGCCTTTTTCTAGGCAATTTTTGTGTACTGTTTACCTCCACACAAGACAAGCCCCAAACTGAAAGTTATGAGAGTTTTAATTACTTTATTTTCCAGATGGTTCAACTAAATAGTAATGCAAAGATGGTGCCAACCCTGAGAATTCCATCATTATAGGACAGTTAGGAAGCTGAGGATCAGAGAGCTTCATCCTACCTGTTGTAAACTCCCCACTGGATGAGTGGGGGAGTAAATCTTGACAACAAAGAGCCTGTGATGTCAAAACACCAAAATGGACAAGCTCTCAATGAACAGCTGAAACCTGGGGCTTCTCTAGCCCACTGTACTGACATACTTGGCACCCAGAAAAACATCAAAGTGCTCAGATGTACCAGCACTAAGATATGCTTGCTCTTCACATCATATCAGCAGATCCTTCACATTTAAAGAAAAAAAAAGAAAAAAAACCCCAAAAACTCCCAAAAAACAACCAACCAAAACAAACACCCAACCTAAAAACATCCCCCAAACCCCCAACATGATTCATTTCTAAACAATCTTCCTAAGCCATTCTTCTCACAAACCAACAGCCATGCCACTGAGCAACAAACAAAAATCACAGCTACTTTTGTGAGTAGAAGAATTTCTAGGTTTTTAGTTCTCCAGGCAGCTGTGGCATCTCTGCTGTTATTCTCAGCTTTGTCTGGAAGCATCAACAGAACTGTAATTTCACTATGCAATGCAAAATACCCAGTTTAACTGTTAATACAATCATATTTGTTTAACTGCTGATTGGTAAAGATGAAGCCTCATATCCATCTCCAAGGAGAGTTTCTTCTCAAGGCGTTCTGTGAAGCTCATTTTTATCCCAAAGCTTTTTCTGAAAGCCCTAAACTGATCTCTTTCATGCCTTTCCTCATTTCACTCCATCTGTGGGTGATCTGGCTTAGCTAACAGACACTTTGGGCACTGACACACCGTGCAAGGTGTTTTATTTGTTATTTTAGCTTTATGTGCATTCAGACCAAATGCCCAGTTTACTTAAACAGCACAATTGAACTTCAGCTTAATTATACACAAAACAGTATACAGAAACATGAATCTAGCTTTCATGTATGGGACCACAAACTTATCTTTGACAAATAATTATGTGAGCACAATTGTGTATACACATGCAAAAAAACTTATTTTAACAGAACAAGTTTACATTAAATTTAAAACAAATAAGACAAGTTGTACTATTTGTAATCTAAATCTGTGTCCCATCAGACTTCCAATTTTTAAGACTGCTAATAACAGACCAACACTGTGAACCAAAATGCAGTTAACAAATTTTGACTTTATAACCCAGGAAATACAAAAATTCAAGTCCCTGGCTGACTTGGGACAGGTGCAGAAATAAGAGTTGCTTCCTGACACCACTGCCATTTTATTCAGCTCCTGCTGTAATGTAACTAAAAGCCAGAGAGACAAATCTCATTCTGAATATCTAACACCACAGAGGTAAAGGAAGCAAAATCTTTAATTGGTAACTACCATGTTTTATTGCATTACTTGATCTGGTATGTTAACTAACTCTCCTCTAAGTCCAGTGCTTTTGGTGCAAACTGTGGCAACTTGAATTATCTATCTGTTCACAGGACATTACAATTGTGAATTTATTCACTCTTGCCTTATCCTTCCTAAGTAAGCAAATGGGGGCAAGACCATCCTATGTAAACAACACAGGAGTAACAGCTTGCACTGTAGATTAAATAATATTTCTCTGGTGGTATGCAAAGCTTAAAATGTAATGATTTTAAATGGACAAAATATGTTTTAATGAAGAATTAAAAGGTGCAAAATTATGGAAGAATAATTTTAAGTTTCTTGAATGAGGGTGAATTGGACTACAAAAGTGGAAAATCTCTGGCAGCAGCAGATTGACAAAAAGTCCTTATTTGATGGAGCAAAAGCAGAGTCCTACAGTATGAATTCAAACACCCTAGTACAAGTGAATGAAGTAGGAAAAACCCACCCCAAAACCAAAAAGAAAAACTGATCAAAGAAACAAAAAACCACCAGAAAAGCCACATCAGACTGTCAAGAAGGAAAAAAAAAAAAAAGTGAAAAAGGAAGAAAAACACAGATCACATGGCCTATAGATACTTGTTATCTATTAAAATGAGCACAGGTCGAGATACCCCAGTAGCTTCTCTAATTCAATGTATACAGTACCATCTTGTGCACTGGGTCTTAGAGACATGCAGATAATCAGGAGGCATCCATCCAAAACACTTATGAAGAGTGTAAGTTTCCAGTCATACACATTATTATATGGAAATGATGACCTAAAGCTTGCCAAGCAGTCTAGAAATCCTTTTGCAAAGTCCAAAGTCACCTTCACTCAGAGGAGCAAATAAGATGTGAAGACATATTGTTGATATTGGGTGATGGCCAGGGTCACACACCTTCCCTCTCATATTCATCAATTACAGTAATAAGCTACTCACCCCAGGATATAAATACTGCAAAAAATTTGAGCAAAGTCATCTTCCAATATATAGAAGCCTCTCTTGGAAGCAATAATCCCTGGGATCACAAAGGATCCCTATTATCCACAGGCAAAGCCAAAGAAGAAAAAAGGTAGATAGAAGTGTTGATTTTAGTTCCTTTGTTTCAGTTCTCTTTCAGTTACTGTTCTTGGTGCTCCAGCAGCGCTTCAATCCTCTCCACTTTGCAAGCTATACAAGCTATCCTTGTTCACTGCCCAGCTTGAGGAAAAAGAAGCCTACTCAGTCACCATCACAGAATCATAGAATGGTTTGGGTTGGAAATTATCTTGTCCCAGTTCCCCTGTCATGGGCAGGGGCATCTTCCACTAGACCAGGCTGCTCAAAGCTCCCTCCAGCCTAGCTTTGACACTCCCAGGAATGGGGGGCATCCACAACTTACCTGGGCAACCTGCTCCAGTGCCTCACCACCCTTACACAAACTAATTCCTTCCTAATATCTAATCCAAACATACTCTTAGTATGAAGCCATTCCTCCTTGTCCTCTCACTATATGCTCTTGCTAAAAGCCCCTCTCCATCTTCTCTGTAGGCTCCCTCCAGGTGCTAGAAGGCTGCAATTAGGTCACCTTGAAGCCTTCTCTTTTCCAGACTCTACAATCCCAATTCTCTTATTCCTTCCTCGCAGGAGAGGTGCTCCATCCCCCATCATCCTGGTGTCCTTCTGGGCTCACTCCAACAGGTCCATGGCCTTCCTGTGCTGAGGACCCCAGAGCTGGATGCAGCATTGCAGGTGGGGTCTCACCAGAGCAGAGCAGAGCAGCAGGATACCTTTCCTTGCCCTGTTGGCCATGCTGCTTTTGGTGCAGCCCAGGACACACTGGAACTTCTGGGCTGCAAGCACACACTGCCAGCTCATCCCCGACAACCCCAAGTCCTTCTCTGCAGATGCACATGCACACTTCTGCGTATATAATGAACTTCAAACTCAATCAATTTTGCCCAAATCAACCAAAATATTAAGATGACTCAAGAGATAACCAACTACTTATAATTTTTTCCAAAAAACACCTATCCTCCATACTACAGCACCTAAATACCCCTGCAGAAAAAGTCTGTATGTTGAACTTCAGCTTTAATCAAACACCATACAAAATGAGGAGGGGATCTAGTAATTATTCAGCATACTGTTCAAAAATTAGACAAATCTACAAAAAAGCAGCCACTAAAAATACTAGTATCACTGAATCACTTGACCTTAGCAAAATGACTTGTTCCTTCAAGAAAAACATCTTCAGATGGGTAGACATGGTCCCTAAGGACATGGTTTAGTGCTGGGTTAATTGCTGGACTCAATGATCTTAATGGTCTTTTCCAACCCAAACAATTCTATGATTTTATGTAATCCTGCCATCCAGCACCACTTCACTGTGACAGATTGAGACCAGAACATAGGCAACATGAAAAACATTCTGCTTCTCTTGGATATACAACAGATACAAGTGTTTTAAAATTACATTCACATAGAGCATGTCAGCATTAGACTAGGTGTTGTACAATAAAGCACACCTCACAATTTGAGAGGATTGTTAAAGGCCTCTAACATCATCATTATTTCCTTCCTCTTCTAAACTGAGTACAGTGACTTCAAAGAATGAGCAGTGATTTATTCCATTAAGTTTAGAGGGACTAATCATAAAGCAAAATGCTATGCAATACGATTACCAGGAAAGTTACCTACAGTCCCTTCTCACATACCTCACTGATCACTGTAATACCCCCCTCAGCTGCTCAGACACTCAAGACCACATTTTCTCCACAGGACCAACTGACATCAATTTATACCCTTCCAAGAAAGTGCAGAGAAACCTTTAAGATTGAGCTGTTATCTGCCACAAACATTCACAAATTAAATTACCTTTATGTTCAAGAATAATGCTTTACATTGAAATATAATCATCATCAGTCAATGAAGATCCCTCTCCTGTTTACTGGACTACTGAAAGTGTATTTTTTACAAGCAGTGTATTTCCAGTACAAGCTCTACTTACTCCAATGAATTCAATCTCATCTTCACTTCCAGAAGCTGGTGATTTACTCTTGCAAAGGCTGTCAGAGTTATGAGACTCCATTATCTAAACGTAAACAAATCATACAATATAATTTCACTTTTTAACTTTTGCTTAACTATACAGCATTTGCCATTTTATGCTTTCTTTGCCTTTGCAGTCTGTTTTCAACAAGTCTCTATCATCCACCCCTAATTACCAGTGATACCACAAGAGCTGATAAACGACTCTGACTCGAATCCCGCTACTGTATTTTTCCAAATATGCAAAACGTGGTTTTATCTACAAAGCGTGCCAATACCTACACTCCTCCACCAGCCGTAGCTGCAGTGTAGCAGCCCAAGGACATGCCCGAGCCTGAAACCCCAGCAAGAGCCGAGACCCGCGCTCCAGCCTAGCGGCGCTCAGCCACCGACGAGCCGAGGCCGGCCCGTAACAGCTGCGGGCGAGCTCGGGCGGTTTTAGCAGCTGCGGCTGCTTTGGGCCGCTCTAGGAAGGCGGCAGAGGGCTGAGCTTCCTGCTCCAAAACAACGGCGGTGGCTGCGGTGCTGACTCACGTTCCCGTACCGCACGGCCCCGCGGCACACGGCTCTGCGGGCTCCGCACACCGCGCTGCCCGTGCTGCGGCTCGCCGGGCCCCACCCGCGACCACTGCGCCGCAACCGCCGGCCCCGCGGCCCGCGCCGCGCCCCGGCCCCGCTCACCCGCCGCCGGGCCCCGCGGGCAGCAACGCCCCGGCCCGCCGTGTTCCCGCTTCCTCTGCGGCCCGGGGGCGGGGCGAGGGCGCGGCAGGGCTAGCCGGGATCGGGAGGTGCCGCCGCCGCGCCCCGCGTTCCCCATGGCAGGTGCCGGCGCTACCGCGGCAGCACCATGGCGCGGGCCCCACGGCCGCTGCTTCGGGCTCTTTCCTTCTTTTGGGCTCTCTCCTCCTTCCGGCCTCCCCTCGTCTGCCTTCAGATGGGCAACATCCAGTTCCGGCTCGGAGGGGGAAAATTCGCACTTCGCTTCCGGGGGAGGAGGAGGAAGAGAAGGAGGAGGAAGGGCGGCTATTGGGGCTGGCAGCCGAGGGGCGGGAAGGCGGCAAAATCGCCTCTCCGGGCCCGGCCGCTGTCCCGCTGCCGCTGTCTCAGCCGTGCCGTGCCGTGCCGTGCCTGCTCAGCCTGCCAGTGCTCAGCCGCCTCACACGGTGCTCGATCCAGCCCAGGCATCTGCAAAGGTCCTTTGTGAAGATCTTGAGGGAGGCGTTGCCAAGGGCAATGGTGAAGATGTACAATGGCCGTTTCTCCGCTCATCTGCCAGGGGAATCAGTATCACTGAAGTTTGTCAGTCTGGTCAAGCCTGATTTCCCCTTGCTAAAGCCATACTGACAACTCAATGATTTTATTGTCACTGAGAGGCCTTCAAATGGTTTTTGAGATTTGTTGCTTCATTACTTTCCCAGAGATCAGGATGAAGCTGACTGGCCTGTGGTTCTTCCTGCCTTCCTCCTTCCTGCCCTGCTTGAAGGTGGAGGTGGCATTTGCCTTCCTCCAGCCTAAGACACCAGTCCCAGACACCGTGATCCATGAAAGGTAGTTGGGAGTGATCTCACCATGACATCTGTCAGCACCCTCAGTATGTGTTGGTGCATCCTGTTAGGGCCCTTAGACTTAGCATGCATACGCCCAGCTTGCTAATGTATGTATTCCCTGGCTTGATCCTCTCCCACCAAGGGTATATCTTCCTTTCTCCCTGATTTTTAGAGCCTGAATTCGTGAAGGCTGGTCTTGCTAATGAAGACTGAGGCAGGTACTCTGTCACTCACTATATCATCTGTCTCATTTTGCAATGGGCCTACATTTTCCTTAGTCTATGGGGTCGGCTGTCTGTCTCTGCCCCCACACACGCTCAGGATGGCTCTTGCACGCTGGGCTTCAAAAGATGAGTCTGGATGCTAGGTTTTTTCGGTCTTCAGAATTGTTTATTTTTTCTTATCTATAAAGTCCTTTCTCTGCCCGAAGGATCTGACCAGCACGGCAGCCAAAGGCACTCTGCCCACCCCCAAGGCGGTCACATCTTTTATAACAAAAACTACATATATCATATTTACCTTTTATCCCCAATACCTATCATCTTCGTCACTAACTACACCCTCATCCCAGACCAATCCCCAAATGCCAACACCACCCCAGAAGATGGAAGACAGGAAGAAGAAAGAAGAGCTTGGTGGCACGCCCTGATTCCTCCATCTTGCCTCTACAACCCCCTGTACCAAAACCCCAAAATTTGTGATTCACCCTATAATGATATCTTCCCTTCACCATTTACACTTGAGTGATTCTTGCAGGTTCCATTTCTTCATACATCGGTGGCACATCTCTAGATGGATCAAAATCAAGCCACCAAGTGCTTTTGGCAACATTCCAAGACTCCCGAGCCCCCCAAGGGTTTTCTCAATAGCTCTGGACATCAGGAGTGATGTGCTGAGCTCCCACATTAGTCTTCCTTTTGTCACCTGTGTACTTATAGAAGCCATTCTTGTCTTTGACATCCCTAGCTAGATCCAATTCCAGTCATGCTTTATCTTTCCTAACTTCATCACTGTATGCTTGAGCAATGTTTCTGTATTTCTCTGAGGTAAGCCATCCTTGCTTCCATGCTTTTTGTATGCTTCCTGTTTGTGTTAGAGTTTGAGCAGGAATTCCTTGTTCATCTACACAGGCCTTGTGGCATTTTTGGCTAACTTCCTGTTCACAGGAGTGAACTGTTCCTGAGCTTGGAGGAAGTTATCCTTACATATTAACCAGCTTTCTTGGGCCCCTCTTGCCTCCAGGGCTGTATCCCATGGACTCTCCCAGGCAGATCTTTGAAGACACTAAAATTCACTCTCCAGAGTATTGAGCCTGCTTTTTATTCTTCACACTCCCCTCAGGATCTGGAGCTCCACCATCTCATGCTCACTGTAGCCAAGGTTGCCTTGAGCTTTGTATTTCCCACAATCCCTTCATGGGTATAGGTCCAACAAAGCATTGCTCATTATTGGTCCTTGTTGACTCCCTTATGACTTGAACAAAGTTACTAGAAACCTCCTGGATTGCTTATGTCCTGCTATGTTGTCCCTCCAGCAAATATCTGAATGGTTGAACTCCCACATTAGGACCAGGGAATCCCACAATAGGACCAGCAAACACAAGGCTGCTCCTATCTAGAAAAGGACTGGGAGATTTCTCCATTATGGTGTCTCATAGACATTTCTTTGCGTACATTCAAGAGCTGAAGGTGACCTCTCCTAAGCTCCATCTTCTTGATTTTGTGTTCTGTTCCTGCCATATCACCTTATGCTCTTTGCTTTTTTCTCTGTCCATCAATCCCCTAGAAGGCTGCTGGTTACTCTCTCACTTAATTCTTAGTTTAAATCTCTGCTTATGTGGTCATGATCCTACTGGTAAAAATAGCTTTGCCCTGCTTAGCGAGGTGGATCTCATCTCTGTCAAGCAGAATGTGATTTGCAAGCAGGGTCTCATGGTCATACAACTCAAATCCTTGTCACCAACACAGGTTCTGCCAACAAGTATTGACTTGACCTGTCAGTGCCCCCTCACTGCCAGGATGGAGAAAACATCACTCAGACCCCCATGCCCATGATTCTTGCTATTTATCTGCCACTGCTCTCCTGCTTCTTTTTGCCACCCAAAGTAAAAGTCAGTATGAATCATCTTTACTCCATGCCTTGGGTTTGAGTAAGCTGAACAGTGTAAATGTCACCTGTGAATTGTGTGTCAGTATAAAAGAGCTGCTTGCACATACTTCACTGGTGAGTGCTTATCAAATCCTGTAAACACAGGAGAGAAAGAATTCAAGGTTGATTGTTATATTTTGGTGTAATGCAAGAGAATAAACAACTATCAGCAATATCATATCACATACTCTAAGGATAAATTAGTGCACTTATTTTTCTTGAAAACAGTTACTACTGTTAGTATTAAGCCTCTTTCCATACGAATGTAAAAACAGCTTTATGATAGAAGATAGACATATTTAGCTGATAGTTGTATCTACTAGTTATATACTCATTGACAGCTCTATGACTTAATCACTCTTGTTGGAGTGTATAAACAACACTCCTTTGTCTACTTTTATTTCATTATTAAAATAATGGAAATGTGACTGCCTCATAGAAAGTAATTGTTGCTGCCTAAAGTTTAATATTTTGCATTTGTCACTTGAATTTGCTAACAGAAAGTTGATAGCAGTTATTCTGTTTGTAGCTTACATTTGCACTTGATAACTTTTGATTCTTGAGAAGAGATAATATGAGGACCTGTAGTAAAAAGTTACTAGGACAACATGGTGGAATTATATTTCCAAACTCTGAGACCCTATGCAAATGATGATCATTTAAATACGAATTTTTCAGTAGTCATTCATGTAACTGTAAAAGTCTTGAAATGACTAGTTCAAATTTCCTCCTTGTATGTAAACAATACAGTTAAGGAAAAAAAAATTAATAAGGGAGTTGCCATGCAATAATTTCCAATATGCTAACAAAACTCTGAATTCCAAAATTTGTGTATTTCGTCTAATTCCTGTGAAAGAACAGTTCTCAGGCTTTGGGCCAGCTTAGGAATGTTCTTATGCAGAACTTGTTGGGGAGGGTAGGGGAGGTGAGGTAAGGAGAAGTAGGGGCTTTTGTGAGATCTTCATAAGATCTCCAAGTCCAAAGCTCAAATGAAGTCTAGATATCACATAAGATGTGGAAGCTGTTTCAGGACAGACGATCTTTATAAACTCAGTAAAGCTCTCTAGCAAGTAATTCCACATATTCACTATATGCCCTTAATTATAGAATAGGTTTAGATGAAATATTATTAGGAAGAAATTCCTTGCTGTGAGGGTGGCAAAGCACTGGAACAGGTTGCCCAGAAAAATTGTGGATGTTCTATCCATGGAAGTGTTCAAAGTCAGCTTGGATGGGGCTTTGAGCAGCCTGGTGTATTGGAAGATGTCTCTGCCCACGACGGGGGGGTTGGCACTAAATGATCTTTCTTTAAGGTCTTTTCCAACTTGAACAATTCTATGATTCTAATTCAAATATATTTCAACATTTTTGCTTCTCTCCTTGCTCCCTTAAGTGAAACACTGATTGCCTTTATAACCATTGACTTCCCTCTTGTATCAACAGGGCATACTGCCATTTACTCTTGATCTAGAAAATTTAGATATCTGGTGGTTTGGGGTTTTTACTCCTATCTATATACCCTAATAACAGGGGACATAAACTCAATATGCATTGAACTCCCTGATTCATTCAACAGTATACTTTTTCAGTAAGGTTTGTATCCAGTTCTTCACATACCTCAATATTCTTCCCACCTTAGAAAACAAATGCTCTTCTGAGCACTTCATGATAAACAGCTACCAATTTTTTTTCCACTCAAACCTTCAATTAAATCTAATGTGCAGTAATAGAAATAAATAGTTCAAATTATTAGTTTTAGTATTGCTTACCTTTTCAGTAGTAAATCTCCAGTTACTAATTACCATACAGTCTAATACCACTACACCTTGTGTGGCAGCCATCAGTCTTCTCCCATTCTGAGGACTGCAAATGATGTGCCCTCTGTTGCTCAAATCAGAATTTTACACTTTGGAACACCACACATTTACCTATAGCAAATTATTTTTAATGCAAATTTTGGGAGAAGCAGCACTACGCTGGTCTGATGTCCCTTTCTATTCCTTCTGAAGTTTCTAATCTGTGATTATCTAGTCTTTAATTTTGTATTCTCTGAGTTTGTCAGGGTAAATTTTTTCAATTTTGTACCCTTCTGGTCACACTGCAAGAGATATGGCCCTTTTGTTAATGTTATAGTTGTGTAACAGCTATTTATCTCCTTTTATCCTGTGGGATAACATTGTTTCTATACTTTAGTAAGAGGAAGGAACGGTCTTTTTGCAGCTTGATCACTTTTTATCCTTTGGTACAACATTAAAATATCTCCTTTCATTTGTTGTTCCTTTTGTCCAGAATACCCACCTATCTCCCTGGCCCATGCCTGGGAGCAGGTCCTCCACCCTTCCATGAAACTCCTCCTACACTTTTTGTGGTGAGCTGCCAGCCCCACTGTTTTTCCTTTGGCAACTCACCAAGCCAGCAGAATAGAAAGGCACACAGTGCAGCAGGATCTGCAGCGCTGCACCAGCCACAGGGAGAGCAGCTGCTCACCTTCAGCTCCACCTACCTGCCCAAGGGCTTCAACACCTCCTGGAGGGCAGGGCAGCTGCAGCTGTGCCACATCAGCTGCGACAGCTTTAAGGTTAGAGCGCCCTTGTAAGGTGGTCCAACTCCTTCCCCTGTCACCATGATATTTTCTGAAAGATCCCTTCACCAGGATTTCTTCTCCTGGGAAGCTGGGAAGCTTCAGCTTCTCCCTGGTTTGTTGCTTTGGAATGTGATTTGGAGATTGTTTATCCAGCATGTGAATTGTTTTAATTTAATGACCAATCATGGTCCAGCTGTGTCAAAGCTCTGAGAAGTCACGGGTTTTTCTTTATCATTCTTGTTAAGCCTTCAGATGTATCCTTTGTCTTTCTTTAGCATAGTTTTAGTATAGCATATAACAACATAACATAACACAACACAACACATACATAACATAACATAACATAATATCAGCCTTCTGATAACATGGAGTCAAATTCTCACATCTCACCTTGTCCTGGGGTCCTCACAAACATCACACCTCCCCAGGTAAAATGACGAGCTTTACAGAAGCTGGCTTCAGAACAGTTATTAAAGAGAAGAAAAAAAACTAACCTTGTATGTCAGAGTGTATCACAGAGGTGATGTAAGAAAAGGCCCATTAGACAGTGAGGACAATAAAACAGCACTAAGACATAGTAAGGTTTCATTTTATTTGATAGAAAGTCGCTTCAAAAATATTATTAACTATATACATTATTATATATGCTGTACATACAATTACATATACAAAATTTGCATAATAGCAAACATCCTTCTATTACATTTTATAGATGGTAGTTAATAGCATGAAATAGAACTAACATATTTCATACCTGCTTTCATCCTGATCCTATCTACAAGGAATTGTTAGGTGAGAGATGAAAAAGGATAGCAAATCACTTAATTTGTACCCCAGCCCACAAACAAGTCTTTTTCACAGTGCATTCTATTAGCGCCTTGCTCTAGAACAGTTAGATTTGCAGCACTTCCTTTCAGTGGTATTTGGCTGATAACCTTATCTTCAGACTTTTTTTTCAGTGTTCACTCTCATATTATTTCTAATTTATTTCTGTAACTCAGATGTCCTGAAATCCTCCTTAAATCAAGCTAGATTTCTTTTCCAATGTGATTCGTTAGTTGCTCGTTTGCCAGGTCTGAAATAGATTTAGCTAATAGTACGCTCAGTTCTGGGAAGGACACTCAAACAGGAAAGCTATAGTCCCAGGCATTCTCTCCTTCCCACGTCAGCACACTGGAAACCTGAAATCAGTCAGGAAGGAAAAAAAATCATAAAACCACAGGATATACTGTGTTGGAAGGGACCCATCGGGATCATTGAGTCCAGCTCGTGGCCCTGTGCAGGACACCCCAAGAGTCACCATGTGCCTGAGAGCATTGTCCAAACACTTCTTGAACTCTGCCAGGTTTGGTGCTGTGACCACTGCCCTGGGAAGCCTGTATCTTCCACTCTTCCTCCTAAGGCTGTTATAGGTTTTGTGTGACTGCCAGCTGCTTCCTGGAAGAAGTGCTGTCAGATCTCAAGGGCAACTGCCCAGATACTGGGATTTTTCTGGTCCTTGTCCCATGAGGAATATTCTGCCTGTCCATTTTTCTCTAAGCAAGGGGTAGCATACCAAAATCAAAACACAGGGAGTAGAAGCTGGCAACTCTGCCCTTTACTAATTGCTTCCACTGAAGTGTCCTCTATTTCCCCACTGAAGGGACCAGGCACCCTTATCCTATGGACCTAATGGTCAGGGAAGAAGAGGGAGTGAGAGCTGCCAAACCAGCAGAGTACCAGCAGCAGAATCCCTGTAAGAGAATGGCTTCCATAACTAAACAGGCTCTCCTGGAGGACTCTTCCCTGAGCTACAAAGGAACATGGCTTCTTCCATTGTCTTTCTACTTTGAGAGGTAAAAAAGTAACTGCTTCTTTCCTGTGGATATCTTCAAAGTTGTAGTTTCATTGGCCTAGGAAAGTTATTTTGTTTTCCAAGTTAGTAGCAGCCTTAAACATCTATTTTATTTCTTCCTCTCTGCTCATGTCGCCCTGTGCTTTCTACTCCAGTGCTGGCCACAGTCCTCATTTCACTAGGAGATCTGTTTTCTTTCCATATCTCTATATATTTTTCCATTAATAAACAATAACTTTCTTTGATCAGTTCAGCAGTTTTCCCTCAGCTGTCAAGGTGAAAGCAAGGGGAATTATGGTTCCTCATATATATATTTTTTGGTAGTACTTTAAATAATGTTTTTTTCTAACTAAGGGGGACTCTACTTGTAGTCTTCAGTACAAGTTTTAATTACTGCATAACATGCATATAATAACATTCTAAATTCAAATACATTAATATGCCTTCAATTTTTTTCTAGTCTATGGGATTTTCACTTGTTTGAGAAAAAAGTTCTCAGGCTTCTATCTCTGTCCGCTGTTGGACACTACCATATATCTAGTACAATTTAGATATTATTTCTTTTTTGTTTTATACTGCTTCTTAATCTCTGTTGAGTACATGAGCTGGAATGAAACACCTGTTATTCCTTGTCTGAATTCCTGAGATCCTGTCCACAACCCTGGTTGGGAGAGAGCGCTGGTGAGCTGCTGGTGAGTTGAGACTTCACCTTAGAAGAAGTGAGTTTGGGACACTCCTGCTGACCTTCCGGGGTGGGAGGTGGAGGAGTCAGGCAGCTGTCACTTTGCTGAAGTTGTGCATTAGCAGCTGGTGAATCATCATCCTGCTGGTCTTGTGTACAAGGAGGAACAGCCGAAGAGATGATGCCCTGAGGAGTAGCTGTTGAACCACTGTTGAGACAATTTATAACTAAGTTTGAGATATTAACATTAAATGTGCAATTAGTACTGTTCTTAATTTCCAAGCTGCAGAGATTGTTTATTAGGTGGTTAAATAGTTTTCTTCACTGTCACATTGCCCTTTCCCTTGTTTCACCTCAGTTTCATGGATCTGAGCTGGAAATTTGTCTGTCTCATTGGATTTGTTTCCATATTTTTTTCTCTTGGATCATAATTCTACTCTGGGGAAAGGTGGAGGAGGTGAGTAAGGAAGAAATACAGCAAGGGAGGAAATAAAAGCCACAGCAACACGTTTTCAAAGTTAGTAACTTTTTTGGATAAATGGTTACTAAAGGTCCTGCACAACAGAATTTTCTCTATGCCTCTCTGTAGTTCATTGCTGGAAGATAGATTGAAGGAGTAGCAGTGAGATTATGAGCACTTTTAAATTGTCTTACTTTTCTTACAGAGAATGTGTGTCATCTGAGTTAATGGAATCACCAAATTATCTTGATTACTTAGATGGTGCTTAACTGCTTTGACAGCGAGGGAATGCTTACCAGATGTTAAAAAAAAAAAAAATCATTTATAAATGCATCAGTTCAAAAGACACTATTCAGGCAATATCTGAATTGGTTGCAACGGATGTTGGACTGGATTTTACATAAGCACTGATCGATAACAGACATAAGGACATTTTTAAAATATTGAAAGGGCATTTAAAAAATATTGGGTTTAAATTGGAAGGTCCATAGACAATATTAAATAACAACCCAGAATTGTTTTAGTATAGTCAAGGTCTTCCTATCAAGGCTTCAGGAATACTGTGCATATTAGAAGACTCAGGAATTAGCAAAATGTGTGGATCCACCTGATAAGGCTAAAGATTTAAAATATTTAAGATTTTCATATTTTCAAAGAAGACAAAATCTGTGGTTCTGTGCTGTTATTTTTCATGTCTCTGTTAAGGACAAGGAAGAACACTGCAGTGAATCATTGCATACTGTGTATTACAAATACACAGGACCTTTAATTTATGAAGTCTTCTCATCTCTAGGAGAAAAGCTTTAACATAGTAAACTTCATTTTTGCCAGGCTGGTGCATTTGTTTATTGTTTCCAGATGGAAAAACCTGTGTATGTGGATCTTCCTAACAGATATTCTGTAAGTATTAAATAATAATTCACAGACCACTGGTGGTCCATGGAGTACTACCAGGTGGCTTAGAAAGGAATTTTAGAAGCAAAGCACTACTACTTTTCAAACATTCGTATCATAACATAGACAAATATCTTGGGGTGCTTCTTATTTGTTGTTATTGTTGTTGGGGTTTTTTTGTTTTGTCTTTTTTTCTTATGAAGTGTCTTACAGTTGCAAATTTGGATTTTAAAAGCATGCAGGAGATAAGTGAACCAGGAAGAAGAAATATGCTGCTTCAGTATAGAAAGTCTAAGTAAGGACAAATCTCTTTTCCCTGTCACCCTATTTTAATCTCTTGTCCTGTTCCTTGCTCATTTCTTATCATGTTCTTGAGGAGAGGCTGAGTCAGCTGAGCCTGTTTAGGCTCAAGAAGGCTCAAGCTGATCTCTGTGTGCACTACTGTCTGATGGGAGAGTGTAAAGTAGATGGAGGCTCATATCAGTGGGGCTCAGTGGCAGAACCAGAGGCAATGGGAAGAAATGGAAGCACAGGAGGTCCTGTGTGAACATCAGTGGAGCAGTGGCGCAGGGTGCCCGGAGAGGTGGTGGAGTCTCCACCTTTGCAGATACCCAACCAAACTGTGCATGGCTCTGAGCAACTGGGCTGGGTGACCCTGCTTAGAGCAGCAGGGGCTGGACCAGCCAACCTACAGAGGTCCCTTCCAGCTCCACCCTTCTGTGATATGAGCATTTGGTATATGTGGAAACAGCTATGTGCAAATAGCTGACTTCACCAACGGTAGCCACGAGTTTGGTAATTTTGTATTAGTTTCATTCATAAGGCAAAAATGCCCCTAATAGGTAAGATGTTATTTAATAATTCCTTTGACCCAATAATTTAGACTCTTTTGGCAGTAAAGGATTGCCAGCTTAGCTCACCTACAGTACTCTTATAAATATATACCAAAAGGTGGGATTTTCCCTATATTCACTTGTGGGTTAATTGGGGTACAACAGGTGACATGAAAATGGAATTGACTTGTCCATGGTAAGCCAGAGAATAATAAGAAATGTAAAAAATGTCAAATCTAAAATAGACATATTCAGCAAAGCAACTCCATGTGTTTACTTCTGTTTTCTCTACCTGTAATTTAATAGTCTTGTGCTGCTTTGTCTGGCACCAATAACTACTTTTGTGCAGTAATTTTAAGCTGGACTGCTTCTGTATGATGTGCTTTTTGTACAGGGTTATGGAAATATTTACTGGCTTGGTAGTGCATATACCAAGTAGGTAAATATGTATTGCTACCTGAATTTTAAGACTGCTTTTAGGTTTTATTACTATGAAGTAATATGCAGAATTAAACAGTGCAGGGATTTTTTAATGTGACTTACCAAAAGCTATGTTTCTGAAAAGCACCTGAGTTAAGGTCTTTGCTTAAAATTGGCTTCTTGGTGCAATTGTTCAGTTTTTGTCCCATCATTCTCCTAATTAAAGCATCATCTGTGTTTGGAAACAACTGTTTTGTGATTCCTGCAAAACAAAGAGATGATATATATTTATATATATTTGGACCCTCCAAATAAGGGAAACAAGAAATGTGTGATATAAAATATATTTCTTACATCTTTTAAAATTCCAGCTACTTCAGCTTCCACTCTAGTTACTTCACAATCTTTACAAACTCCTTCATAGATGCTACACAGCTCCTATGTTTTCCTTTGTGCCTTCCACATTGCTGCCTGCTCTTGGCAGACTCAAAAGAAACTCCAGGGCCACAAGGGCTCCTGTAATGAGTGATTTGTGCTTGCTAATCATCTGTCCTTATGTTCTGTCCTCGACCAGAGTCCTTTTCCCATCCTCATCAGTCCTTATGACTCTGAATCTTACTGTTTTTTTTCTCATTAGTTTTCATTTGCAGGTGATGTCACTTTTTCTAAAAATTTCCCTTCTGTTTTGCCTGGCTACATTTTTTGAATGCAATAATAACAGGACTCAACATGAGGAATGTGATTCCTGGTCCCTTCTTTTCCACCATCTTCCCTTCCCTTTAATTTCATTTTATTTTGAAGTACTATTATTTCCATCTTCTTTAAATAATCTGATTTACTAACTCATTTTCTACAGCCCTAGAACTCCCAAGCTTCCTTCTCATTTTTCTTTTTCTCTTGTATAATGTTGACACTTTTCTCTTTAAATTTCAGAGTATTCTCTTCTACTTTAACAAAATTCTCTGATTTCTTTATAAGCTTTGTCACTGAATTCTCCACAACATGCTGTATTCCATTCTCTGATTACCTTCTCTGATTCCCTTTTCAGTTTTGCTTGGGCTCTAGTAGGATTCAGAATCATTAAGGTTGAATAAAACCATTATGATTGAGTCCAACCATTTTTCTCATCCCATTAAATATATATTATATACTATTACCACATTTTTCTTAAATGTCATTCCAAAACTGTCTCATCTTACTGCCTCTAAATATATTTTTACCATCCTACACACTCCTTCCTTTTATCTCTCTTGACTTTGGGCTTTTTTTTTTCCTAACACGGTTCTTAAGAAAAAAGGGTTTTTGCAACTGATAACTTTTGAAACTGCTGGCTAACTTTAACAAAACTGTACTAAGGTACAGGAACTGGAGTTAAACTGAGAAGGGAACCAAGAGAACTGCAGAGTCCAAGGAAATGGCAACGGGGGAGGAATTATAGTACAGTAATTAAGGCTATATTGTTCTAGTATTTAGTTATAGGCGTGAATCCAATTAAAATTTGGCTTCATATGCTCACAAAATTCTGTTTTCTTTAAAGCTAATACTTCCATCTGAAATTATTTTCTGTCCTATTCACCAAATATTTTCTGCTGTAAACCTCAGCATAAATCAAATTTTGTTTGTTTCTCTGACCACTATTTCTGTCTTCTACAGTCTCATTTTGCCTCTAGCACTATTTGCAATGTCAGAATTCATAACATTCACTAAACTTCAGAACACAGCCGACATAATTTAAAATTTGATCCAAGTGTGTCCTCTTTTTGCCTTCCCTTATCTGTTATTATCATGCTCCAAGTTTGACTATTGCAGGTTAACCTTGCAAGGGCTAAAACAATTTACAGTATCACTGTTCCTGAGCATTCACCTGAATAAAACCCACAGAATTCACACAATAGAAATATTACAACATAGCATTACAACTGGCAGTATTTTTAACAGATGGTTTTAAAAAGCACGTAGCTGAAGAAGGAAACAGGAAGCAGCTCATCACCTGAGTAGACCAGCTGCTGAGCATGACAGCCCCTCCCTCCAAGAAAGCCCCCTGTCAAGGCAGAGCCACAGTGAGTCATGTTAACAAGCCATCACCTATGATTTCCTGAACTTCATTCTGATTCATAGCTGGTTTTGCCGCTTTATCCTTTGAAGAAGAGGATTTTGCACCTGTCAGGCTGTGTGTAGCCATGTATTCATGTGTATAAAGTGCTTGCATCAAGTCATTTATAAATTTTTGAGGTTTGCTCTTGTTACAAAGTGCAATCTGCCACTTTTCAATCTTGAACTGGAAAACAAAATTGGTCATAGGCATAATTACTGCAGTTCTCTAGAAATATTATATACTATTACCATTGAAATATCTTTTTCATTTTCTATTTCTAACCCTCAATTTCAAAAGCAATCTCTACAAAAGTGTGCTTGAGGTAACACCACACTTGCATACTGCTCAGCATCTGGGACTATACACACAGCTTGATTATTTTCCAGAAGGAAGTGTGGGGCAGACTAAGGACCCCATGCATCCTAGCAAACCCTTCACCATCCTCATTACTCACTAGCGGAGACAGAACACGTTCAGACATAGCAAAATCCTTCTGCTTGCTCCTCATGCAGGCTGGCTGTGGTCCAGTTCTGGCATGGTTTCTGTACTGCCTTGGTAGCATGGCACTGTGCCCAAGCAAATATTCCTGCCTGTGAGCAGACATGCCCTAAGAACTGTGACATCTGGTCCTGGGCTTTGAGAGTAGCTTCTGCATGCAGCAGTGGTACAGCCAAAGAGTTTGAACTCTCCTAATAGGCAATTTTGAGCTACCTCTACGAAGTAAGGCAGGCTGCTCAGAAAATGAGGTCTTTTTATTTCTTTGAAGACGTTAGGTCAAATTTTGTGGTTTCCAATATGCAGTAAAAACACACCACAATAATTCTTAACAGACTTCTTTGGATTTTAGCACTCCATGACAACACACAGGAATGATTTGCATGGATTAGCATGACCCAATGCATAATAATGTTTATGTAAATTGTGAATGCAGACATTAGAATCATTCTTTTGGTTGTGACTTCATTTTTTTCATGTACAGCCTCTGTGCCTTAGATGTCTCAATTATGTTCTGTTATAATTGCAGAGAATAAGGGAACTTCTTTACTCAGTATCTCTGTATACATGTATTTCTACTTAACTGCTAGCCAGCGTCTGGAACAGGAGAAGAAACATAGCAGCCTCCAATTACAAATTAACAGTATTCATCTTATTATCTTTGAAATACTATTACTCCCCTTTGGTATCTTAAACAATTAGGCTGGAAGTTATCCCTGGATCTTGGCATTTTATTCATGCATCCACATTCTGCCCTTAGCCACAGATATGCAAGGTCACTGAAATTAAAGTGAATTTGAGAGTGTACAGGACACTGAATAAAAGCTAATACTTCTCATCCAAAGAGCATTCTGCACAAAAGGAGCTCATTACTTATGAATGCAATGATGACTGCTTATTTTACTGATGGTTATTTTTTATATTATCCTATAGCAGTAAACTTTATACTGTATAAGGTTTCGTGCCTGAAATTGCCTTTTAACTGACCTGTTTTTCAGTCTGTTGCTCCTCATCTTCCACATTCAAAGTTATTGGTGAGCTGGAGTTACTATGCAGAGCTGCACAGGAATCTGCTAATGGATTGTGAGATGCCTTCCAAACAGCATGTGGATGCAGACTGGACGTGGATGATGTCACTCCCCCTTTGAGCAGCACTTCAGCCATCCCTACCAGTTCCTCAAAGTGAGTGACTGCCTGTGGCAACACTGAAATCAGATGAAAAGTGAGGGGTTAAATAGTAATGGAAGTTTTCAGACTCCAATTACTTAAGCAGGGATATTTTTGCAATTAGATTCCTGTCAAATAATGTGAAAGACTCAAAGCAGTAAGCAAAGACATTTCAATATACTTCTTTCCTCTTCTCTCAAATGCTTTCCTGCCACTGCTGTCCCCACCCATGAAGATCTGAGCTCAGTTTCTAGAATAGATCACTTCAGTGCAAGGCTAAGAGGAATTATTAGTTTATGCCCATCCTGGCAGAAAACAGACTACTTCTCTTTTTTCTTTTCCCAATCTCAAAACCTCTACAAGTCCATAAAGCTATTGAATATAGGCTAAGTGATATCTGTTTTCTTTTTTTTTTTTTCAAAGAAATTACACAGACTTCAGGGGCTTTTTCTTTTTTTTTAATCTCTAGAGAATATGTTTTAAACAACCTTTCCTCAAAGTAATATTTTCAAATATAAACTTTTGTTGCATCCATTAAGAGGAATCAATGCAAAGCAAAAACTATGCAAGAGATAAAATATCAGCAAGATACAGAATCACTAAATAAAACAAAATACTGTAAAAGACTAAGATAATTGCTCAGGATGCAGACAAATTTACTTATATGTGTGAGAAAAGTTATCAGACACAAAGAAAATGTTTACAAATAATATTTAAAAAGCTGTAATGAATGATTCAAACCAAGACAAATAACGTAAGAAATGCAATCAAGTGGGAAATGAAAATGATAAACAGTTGCAAAATCATCATACAATAAAAAAAATAACCAGATACCACCACATTGTCTAGGGATGGTGTGGTGTAGCTGGCACAGGAGGGAGTAAATCCTCTTTAAACCTTATTCAATCACTAGCGGTTTGAAATTTTGGATTCAGTTTTGGCTGCCTTAGAGTAAGGGATAGAGACAAGCGAGAGGCACTTCAGAGATGATCACTAAGAGATGAAGGGTTCATTTACAGAGGAACAAAATTTTTCATGTCTGGGAAAGAATTAAATTTGGTGCATCTGAAACTAACTCAGATTATCAGTAATGAGGAATCACCAAAGTAGTTAGAAATTAAGTAACTTCAGAATAAATTAAATATCAATTGATCAAGAAAGACTGCTAGTAAAAAAGGGAGTTGGACCGGTCACTGAAGTATTTGAGCTTAGCCAATGGTTACTCAGCATACAGAAAGGTTCTCTTGGGAACAACTGGCAGGATTTAGACACATTTTTCATTTCTAACTCTATGATTGCATGGCCTCTGTGCAAGTCAGTAAGTGCTGCTGGAATTAAATGCTGCCATGTATCACAGACTGTGATGCTAATGGTAGGCCTTGATCATGTCAGGTGCTTGAGCATCCATAATTCCCATCCAAATGGCCTCTTATAAATCAAGATTTCCTGACCTTCAGGCTTTCCTCTTCATCAAAATAGTCCCAACTTTACCTTGAAGCATCACCAGGGATTGCCTTAGGCGGCAATTTTCTCTCATGGTATCTGTCAGCTTCCTCTTGAGACTTTTAATTTTGGCACATAGTTCTACCTTGGAGAGTTGAAATAAAGGCTCTTCATCATCACTGCTACTTTCACTGTATAGAAAGTTGCTTCCTGAATATGGTTCTCTCTGAAAAAACCCCCAAAACACTGTGATATCTAGAGCAACAACAACATACAATCAAAGCATCAAAACTAACATTAAAATATCTGGCCAAATAAAAAAAAAAATCTCTTGTACAAACAGACTCAATGCATTTTAATAAAAGCTTTTACCAAACATAGCTGTTAGCATTCTACTTGAAATTAAAAATGAAATGTCAGTTTAATATGTAACTGTTAGGTACCTTTGTCTCTGTTCTCTATTCACCAATTTTCCAAAGCAGCATCTTTTAGAACTGTTAATTTCACTATGGCAAAAATCCTATGCCTCCCTCAAAAATACCTTTCAGACTGCTTTCATTTGATACATTGGTGAAAACGGATATTTACCTGTTTGTTAATTAAAGATGTTTCAAGTTGACTCAGGATGTTGGCAGGAGCAGATGCCTGCAATGATTTCTTTCTTTTTATATGTTTCATCATCTTCCCCTGTAAAAAGTGCATAACAGTGCCTTTGCATTCCTATCGAGCCTTTCATTACAGTATTTCACAATATACCATAAGTTTTTATTCACTGTGCACTTGACATTCTTGGTTAGTAGTTTTAAAAAACGTATCTGTAACTTTGTTAACTTTGATGTTTTCCTTCCCTATATTTTGTCCCTGCAGATCTCAGCACAAGGCACACCTCAGAAAACCTGCTCCCTTGCCTTTTTTAAGCACTAGTCAGATTTCTGTCTTACAGGGGGAAATGCAATAGACCTACAGAGCATCAAAGCCTTGAATAACACTCATCTCGTGACACAGAAAAGGACAAAATCCATTGGCCTAACTAATTACTCTGACAGGTTATTGTGCTGAGGTCCCATGTGAAGGCTGCCTGTATTCCTACCTTTACTATACATCCTTTGTGTGTTATATCATGAAGAATCAATAGCTACAGTCTATTTCATTCCTTTACGGACCTAACAATATAAGGCACATAAAGACAAAACTCACCTTTTCCTTATCCAGGTCACTGTCCTCACTTTCTGAGAATATCATTTCTATCCTCTTCCTCTTGCCTTTTCCAAGGACTTGTATTTTTGTAATTTCATCTGCTCGTAATATCTTTTGCATCATTTCCACCAGCTCTTGGGGGTCATCTGAAGTGATGGAAAGGAAAAAGGCCAAAGCACAGACAATCAGGCAACTATACCTTAAAAGCAGGTTTCATATCAGACAAATGTTCTGGAACTGCACTCACCACTCATGTACACAACTTTCACCAGGTGCTTTTCTGTCTTTCTTTCTCCCACAGGCCAGTTTACTAGTACGTGCTCATTAGGTTTCAGAAGCCTTTCTAATTCATTGTCATCACAGGGAAGGTCCTGGATCCAAGAAGTCTCTCCAATTTGCAGTGAATTATCATTTACAAAATCAAACAGTGTGAATTTTTTCATTGTTAAGTGGCTTTCTTGTCACACAGATACTTCCTGAAGGACATCATAGGAAAAACAGCAGTTACTGTAGCACGCCACAGGGATGTTACAAGACCCCTATGAAAAGCCCCAAACAACCCTCCTTTTGCTAGATATTGGTAATTATCTTGTAGGAAAATACCCTAAGGAAGTGAAAACAAGCCCAGCAGTGAGTTGTATCCCCCTTGAAAGATGGTAGATGGTCTGTTTAACACCTGTACATCAGACATTTTCCTCCAAAAGTATGCACAGAAAACAGCTTTCACCCACAGACTCCTGGCTTTCATATTACTTCTATGTTCAGTCTGGCTGGGATCTCTACTGTTACAACATTTGTCTCAATAAAATTTTGAGTTCAGCTTCTGACTAAAAGATACAGGTGTGATAGAACCCCTCCCTAGAACGGAGGAAACTGCTAGCTATTCATGCTATTAAGTGAAATGTATAGTTATCATTTCATGGTCAGGAAGACAATTGCAGCCACAGAAAACCAACCCAGAACTATCCAGGACAACTGAGTGGGTGAGGTATGACACATCCTGGCAGTGGAAAACTTGATGCACAAAAGAAGTGACAGGCTAAGGACTGGAAGAGAGCTGGGCTGCTTCATGAGGAATAACAGCAACAAGGAAAACCCAACCCCAAATATACAGTTAAATCATTTGCCTCATAAAACAATGCTTTTAAAGTAATGTGCTATTCTGAGTTTTTTAAAGCACTGAATTTCTCTACCAGGAGAATGGAACAAGTCATACTTTGATCTTTATTTTCCCAATTAGGATGATAGCTTTTCATGAAAGTATAAATTCTACTGGAAATGTAACCACTTCTTTTAAGTACTGCCATTATACTCAGAGAAGATATTTTCTACTTTAAAATTATTAAATCAATACATAGAAAATCTGATTTTCAAACCTGAGTCTTCTTTCCAGCAAACATATGGTCAATTCATAAAGGTGAAATACTTTCACAGAGCTGAAAACTCATGAATTCCTAGATGTGACAGTGTGATTTGCAATTGACTTGGCCTCAATCAGTCAGAAGCAAATTTAGTGCCTCACGAAGGGGCTGTCAAAAAGGTAACTCAGAGCTAGAAAAGGAGAATTATGTGGGGCTATTATGTCAAAGTGAGAATATCTGGCTGTACTGCTCTATGAAGTAATTTGTTTGCAGAAGCCCAATTTGCCACTATTCCATATGTCTGTTCTATGCCTCAGCAGAGCTGGCGTTCCATTCAGGGGTGAGCTTGTTAATTTGCAAAGGACAGCTGCAGCCTTGTCAACATATTTACTGATACAATGGGGCAAGCAGTATAGATAAGAAATCACCATTAAAAGGAGTATTAAACCAAACTTTACGCAGAATATGCTTAGTGTGATAGTAGTAGGATTGTTAAGTATTGCCTCACTGGAGAAAAAAGACTGTTTGCAGTAATTGACGTTATTTTTCTTTAAAGATCATTTCTCATCTGGCTCAAAGATGTTACTTCTGCCTCTGATAACGCAGCACAGCAATCTCCACCACCCAGTTCTTTGATTTTCTAATGAAGTACTTTGATATTTCCCCCCTTGGCCTTGGCAGTTGTAAGCTACTTCTTTACCCTCCTAAAAGCCCACATAAGAGCCACAGAATTGCAGCAGAGTTAGAGCTGCCAATGTGCTAAGTCTAAGAACTGATTGATTTGCTTCTATATTTTTTTAATGTTTCCCTGCAGTCCTCTAACAGTTTGTCTTTTGTCTCTCATTTTGTATTAAGACAAATATTCTCTGAGCCATGGGACATTCTCGTGGTCTGAACTTGTATAGGGTTAGTAAGCCAGCCCAGGATTTCCAGAGGTACACAGGATACACAGGCCCTTCACAGCATGCAGGGCAAGTGGTGATCCCCCACATCAGGCACCAGGGCTAGTCACATACACACTGTGCCAATACCAGGTATATCAGTACCAAATCAAACAGCTTTTGGAAGGTATCAGACCTGCCTACATTTTTAAACAGCTTAAGGGAGCCAGTGGAAATGTGGACTTCTTGATGTACAGAGTCCATGAGAGCAGCCTGGTGCCACTGGTAGACACTGTGAAGCACATGGACAACAAAATATCTCTCACAGTCTTTACACCAGGCAAGCACCTGGATCCATGAAAATACATCTGGCCTCTTTAAGCTAAGGACAATTTTTACCACAGTTATGGCAGGACACGGAGCTCAGCAATTTATCTACATTATATTTAAAATTCTTCTGAGCTGACAAGATTTTTGCCTGTGGTCAGAGTGTGTTCTAACAGCTAAACCAATTTCACTAAGGGCCTTAACAGCTGCCATATTCTTTCAGCATGCAGAGAGAAGGAATATCCTGCTGTTTATAAAGGGACTGAGGCAGGAAAGCAGTTGAGGGGCAGCAACAACAACTGGCCAGGCCCCCTTTTCTCTGCTGCAGCTCTACTGAACCTAAGCCCAACTGCTTGTGTCATGGGTAAAATGATGAAATCATTACATAGCCAAATGGGAATCATTACATTGGAAGAGAGTGCAGTAGTTGGTTGCAAGTATTTTTATGTTACGGAGCAATGGCTTCAGCTCCTGCAGTAGACACTAATCAAACTATGGCTTTTCACAGAATTTATTGTGACAACCCATGGGCCCTGGGGATAACACCTAACTGTCTGCTGGCATCATCTCTAGCAGTGATTAAAGGGAATGGAAAGGTAGAACAAAATGTCACTAATAAGGAAGAGGAATAGTGAAACATTTCACTTTCTGGAAGAGAAGTCCTGCAGTGTTTTCTCACTCTGACTTCCCACAGGAGTCAATGTGAACCTTGTCCAAGGACTGCTGGAGATGCTTCCCTCCAAAATCTTATTTGCCAAAATAAATCAAAGGCAAATTATAATGTATCACCAGAAAACAAACAAAATAACTTGGGGACTGAGATTAACATTACCAAACTTTTACTGCCTTAAAAAGGAAAGGTTGTCTAGCCACATTTGGCTCAGTCACTGCAGAAAGGGAGGTGATTCATCTCACCCTATGACACGTGTCTAAAAGACAGCAGATGACTTACTATCTGGGAGAGCTTATTTCTCTTCACCAACTACTCAGTGACTATAAAGTTGGTATGTCTCCTTACAGAAGCTGGCCTGATCCAACCCATGTCGTATTATCTTTTTACAGTTTTGAACAAATTTTAAATAGTAGGATAGATTCCAGTAGACCAGCAGAAGTTATAGAGAGCCGAAAGAATGGCATAAGCAATCTGTTAAAGTGTATCTGGTTCTCTGTTTTAAATCTTTCTAACATAGTTCTGCAAGTCATCTAGTAAGATTTCTGACACTGAATGCTTTGTTCAGTGGTTCATTTGGAGGAAGCATTATCATTCACAGGCATTACCCTGTATGCAGCTACTAACCACAAAGACATTATATGACCTTTGAAAGCTACTTATGCTTTACAAGTTATTTAATTCTGCTATATGCTCCATTTGAAAACACTACTGATTTGAGTAATACTGAAATGCAAATTTACAATTTTTCACTATTCTAGGTCATTTGTAGAAGGGAAAAAAGAAAAAGGAAGGAGCCAAATAATTTTAAAGTTCTGCAGAGGAAACATTAATTGGACTCTTAATTTTTACAAACATGTTAACACCTCACATACTGCATACAAATGCTATAAATTTGTAATCGTGATATTGCCACACAAAAAGCCAAAACAAAAACAAATCAAAATCACACAAGAAACCCCAAAGCCACCAAAAATCCACAAAGGTCACTTAAAGACATATCTCACCCTTTGTCTGACATAGTCTGTTCCATTCAGACAGAGAACTGGCAGATGGCATGCTGAGATCATTACTTCTCTTTTCTTTTAGTAAACACAGTGCGAAGTGTTACAAGTTTACAAGATGAGATCGTGTACCCACTTGACAAGTCTGATTCTGTTGGCTTAAAACAAGGCTTTGACACTGGTTTCAGCAAACCAAGGAACCACGTACCACAGATCAAGGCACCACAACCATGTACCACAGATCCATAATTATGGTAAATAATAATAATTATGGTAATAATAATTACCATAATTATGGTAAATGGTCAGGCTTGCTACAGAGTTGCCTTAAGTTAGTGAAGAACTGATGAGACTGGTTGAGAAAGGCAGGGGCACATCTCATGTTTATCTTAAAACTGGCTCGAGCAAGGTGGAAGGACTGAACGGTGACTGGGTGAAGTGGAAGTCTCAGAGCAACCCCAGAGAAAACCTGCACCTCCCTACCAGCCACTCTGCATAGGCAGCCTTGTTAGAAATGTGGTCCTTTAAGGAGACAAAGATGTACTCAAAGACTTCCTAGTGAAGGTCAAACAGCCTTTACTGCCACCTCAGCAGGTGGAGGAGGACCAAAGTGTTTATTCTACCTTTTGTCAACTATAAATTCTGACCGAAAATAACCAAGACACTCATTAAGCCCTATTTGCATATTAACTTTTACATCCTAAGAATGCAAATGAAGAGAAAAGAAAACACACCTTACATGTGTAATCATAATACTCAAAACCCCACCTATGACATAAAGGAAGGGAGGGTTTGGGGCAAAGAAAGAAAAAAGGAGAGAGGGGGAAACACCTCTGCTTACTTGGGATCTATTGATGGACTGTCCTCCTCCCCTGAAGGGATGCCTCTAGGTGAGCTTTGTGCTTTCAGTGCATTGTAAAGACCTGGGAATATTTTTGTATTTCTATCTATATATGAGTAATAGAGCTCTGTTACTATCACCTGCTGTAGTGATATACTGTAGTTAGTGCAATCATATCACCAGCAATCCTGAACCTGCTTTCCTATTATTTCAGAAAACTACTTTTTGTGAATCTGGACTGTGAAAGTTTTTATTGAACTCAGATCTATAGTATTGAACTGATAAACTGCACTATTTGCAAGTCTGTGATCATACAATTTCTTACTGAACTCAACCAGGCTGGTAATGCTGAGTCAGTTCTAATCAGAAGCTAAACCCAGGTGCATCCAACCCATCTGATTTCTGAGGCCCAGGTGGAATGCAAGGGGATTTATTTTAGGCCAAATATCTAGCTTTAATGAAATACCTAATAAATATATAATAAAGCTAACATTTTATGATGTACTAACATTTTATACTATTTACCCTCTGAGTTCAGCCTTCAATTATCCCAGTTTTCCTTCAGAAAAAAGACAAACCAAAACCCAAACTTAACTGCTCTTAAAATAAATCTACCTCATAAAAACCTATTTATTTCCAATTTAGCATGATAAGTGGTAGTGACACATTTGGGTTGTGTTATTTAGACTGTCACATTTTATATTGAAGTTGTCAGAATATTAAATCCAATGTTGATTAAAAACTTGGGCTGCACTGAAGTCTCAAAGTTCCCAATAGCAAGTGTATGATGGAAAACATGATCATATTTAAATAAGTTATATGTCCTGTTGTAGGTTCTAATCTTTTTTACCTGAAACCAGTGTAACATTTACTAATTAATTCAGTGCTGTCAGAATACAAAAGTGTGTTAGTGCTCAAAAGATTTACAGTGTAATATCTTAGTCATTTCTGGGAAAAGATGATTCAAAAGCACAAATCTGCTGCTCTCAGCCGAGAAATATAGAGTACAGATTTTCCAGAATCATCAGTATCACTGTGTTCCAAATTCAGCTGGGAATCTGGGGGAGCATCTATCAGAACACTACTGCAGCTTTAAAGACTCTAAATGCACAGAAATGATCCCACTTGTCTTCCACAGGAAGGATAAAACTCTATGATTTTATTCCTGATATTCAAGAGGTCACTTCCTCACTGCAGATCACTACCCTGTGTGACTCTCTGTGAAACAACCTGAGATACTTTTCTAAGAAGGGATGCTATTCATGGTAAAGCAGCAGCTCTGGCCTTATTTACCCAGATGGCCTCCTTGACTTTAAAGCCTCAGCAGCATTTACAACTCACAGGATTACACGGAGAACTTGGTGCAAACCTTGTAACCACATTCTAAAATCTGTTGAGTGACCCAAGGAATTCATGAAGCCATTCTTACTTTTCACAACAGTGCCCTCCTCCCACATTTTAGCAACCTAGGAGTTCCATAAAATAATATTGATACCTCAATATGCCAAAGTCCTTTGTAGGACTGTGGCTTAAATCATAAGCTTGAAGAAATCTATTGGAAAAACTCTGATTTTTGCATCAAATGATTAATTTTATTTGTTAAATTTAGTGATAGGAATAATGAATTTTTAAGCAGGTATATTTAGTATGTCTGGAAGTACTCAATTTTTGTTCTAACCAATCATTTATTCAGCTATCCGTGAAACATGGCATTCATTTTAATGGATTTCAAGAGAAGCTAGAAACATGACTGGGTTTTCAGTAGAGGATTCAGTTCTAGATTAAGATGCTTACATTTAGGTGTCACTGGTGCACCAGGTGTCTTAGGTTATTGCTGTAATCACTGGAGATGCAGGGGGCAATTTGGCTCTCTAAGCAGGTGTCTGGCACCACTGTTATTTGCTTGGCCTTCAGCTGCTACTCTAGAAGTACAAATCTCCCACAGTTTTTCTTATCACAATTGTCATCCTTTCAGAGATGTCTCATCCTTGAGCAGCTCCAACAGTCATAAGTGTGAAGCCCCTACTCAACACAGTTAAAGCTTCCTAGAGAGCAATTCAGCTTTTTTCAACTGATGTAGGGTTGAAAAAATTGAATGTAGGGTTCAATTCAGTGGCCTAAAAATAAATGCATGGTGCAGTCTTAGATACCAGGGGTTATTATGCCAGGCCTCCAGCTGCCTGTTCTGATAGGAACAGACTTCCCACAGGGCTTGGACCCTCTTTTGGGCTTACAATGGTGGTTACTGACTCCAGGCACCCCAAATGGCACCAAACACAAATTCAGGGAAATGCATTTTTCTCTGAGCCTCAATGATTTACCTGAGTTTAAATAGGAGCCTAGATATCTCATATGCCATAAACCATGTAGATTTATTTATCTGTATTTTAATCCCACACTCAGTGAAAGATTCACATAAAGGTAGCAAGATGCCAAGTAAGATGCAGGAAGCTATCTTAATTCTACATGACAGATTAATATCTTTATTAAATAGCTATTTCACAGCTGACAGATGGAGAACTAATACTCACTTCAATTTGCTTGCTTGCAAATGCCATGCACAACAAAATGTATTAATATACAGACCAAGAAATAAATCTCTATTTATTGAACTGGATGAAATACCTATGCTACAGGAGTTTGAATAATCCCAAGAAAGCTCTTTCCATGCAGGTCAACATATCCAAACACTTAGAAGCAATAAATAGCCTGGAAGAAGGAACAGTCAACATGGCTCTGAAAAGTCAAACACTTGGCCGTGCTCCTTATGACCTGGCTTGGGTAATCCAATGAAACCCATTTTAACAGCTCCCAAATTATAAACATTAAAGAGCAGTGATGCATCACTTATCTTTTCTAAAGATGTTTAAGGGGTCATTAGAGAAAGTTTGATTACACGCAAATCTCTGCTGAGGTGCAATAATTGTGCATTTGCTTCATGCAACAGCCCAAGCAAACTTTTCCTAAAAGGCTGAAAAAATATTAGACATACTTTCAAATTGGACTTATTCAAACAAACTGTCTGATAACCTGATAAAAGATGTTATAAGAGGACGCACCTTACTCTTTTTATATGGTAGTAGAAACTCTATCTTTCATTCTGCCCCAAAGTGTTACTGTTGGGGGCATTCTCCCTTCAACTCTTAAAAACAAAAACTGAAATAGCAGCTAGAAAATTCCAGGCTCCATTTTTGGCCGGTATTTAATAACTTAGCAGCATCTTTATTATCTCTACTTCTATGTCTTTACTGACTGTCATAGGTGAGTGATCATAGTAGAGAAGTCATGCCTGATTAATACTCAAAGTGCTTGCTCTTTTACTCCAAATCTCTTCCCCAATTGCTCTGGTTTTGCAGCATTTTGGTAGGTGGGAGGAGAAAAGAAATCTGCATTACTTTTAAAGGTCATGAACTAGAAAAAGAAACATTATATTGTCCTCTTACTCCAGGGAATATTACTTCAACTAAGAGTAATTCTGCACACACTTCAGAGAATTGACAGCAATGCATCTTCCCTGCAAGGATAAAAACCTCAAAACTTTCTAGAGCTATTTTTTCCCTTCCTGTAAAATTAAATGTCTTTTTACTGTATGTAGTTCAACCTAACTTGATGAAGTAATATAAGAGTGGAATGACCGGTGTTGTATATCAGCCTGAAACAATCCTTAAACAACTTTCAATTATATAGTTAAAATACTAATGAAGTGCAATTCCCTCTGGGATGTAAGGCCACAAACAGATTGACAACTGCTACTCTAAACATCACCAAAAATGACTACAGAGCAAATTTCAACCAAGGACAAAGGGGCACACTGCTGCTGTAATTAAAAAAAAGTGCCCATAGGAGCTTCAGCAGTATATTTCCATCTAGGCTCAAGAACAGCCTCTCTGTCTACAAAGTCAATTTATGCCTACAGGATTCCTGCTAGCATTTTTCCAGCAACACTATAATCCATGAGTGTACAACTGTATGGCTCATTCTCCATTTGATTTACATTCAGTCTCATAAAAAGAGGGAATTCAAATATGAAAGTTGTTTGAGCTGGCAAACCCACAAAATAAGGACAATTACTTCTACATATATAAAGCTGACAAGAATTTGGTTTTACATGGTCACCTATGACACCTGCAGATGACAAAATGTTCCAGCCATGGAGGGGTTTAGTCTGTAGCAATGGAATCACAGAGCTTGGTCTTGGGTAAATCATACAACCTTTAAATTTACAGTTCACCTTTTCAATGAATCTGAAATAACAATACATGTTTATCTAATTTCAAAGATTCTGTGAGAATTAACTAATGTTAGCATGCCTTTTAACCACACAGAGCACTGTACAGAGTAAACAATTTATCAAGTTTTGCAGAATGAAGATTTGCAACAACCCTGCTGAATTTAGAACAGATAATTTCACATAACGAATTTCTTTTAAATGGGTTGCCTATATCAAGCCAGCAAATGTTATTCTTTCAACTAAGAAAGAGTTTCATAAGGTCTAATCATCCACCACAAACACTCACAACATTTCCTATGGTATATTTAAGCTGCTAGAGTAGCACTGATGGCATTATGTAATCTGTGAGCAGAATATTGAGGAGGAAAGTCGATTATTTCACTGAAAGTATCTTTGTGTTATCATTTTATTGATAACACAAAGATACTATGTCTTCTGTATTTTATTTGCTTGCCTCTTTGATTTTGACTGTGTTTACATTGGTTCTTGTTTGACGAGGAAAAACCCAAATATTTTGTTAGAAAGTATTAGATGATTAGAGAACCCTTCTTACCAGTTAAGTAGTCATTTAGGCAGAATATTTCACTTAATTACAATTAATCAATACAAACACAGCCCTTAAAGCATACTTACAGACCAGTGAAAAGAGATGATCTTACCCTTTCACTCACTCAGCTACTCTTCTGAAATCATTTAATGCCTCATCTTGTATTCTTATGTCCACATCACCAGATTCAGCATGTGCCCTTTTTCCCCTCAGCTCACTGACACAGGGAGTTTTACAGCTGCAAAATGAAGTCTACAAGGCCTCAGTCTGCAGGAGCAGAGGTGCCTTCACAGAGCAGTGGAGTGCCCTTGAATCCCATGGCTCACGCTGAGGGATGCCAGCAGACCTCTGAAGACATGGTTTCTCCACTCAAAATGCCATCACTTTTTTTTTTTTTTGCAATTTTTTTTTGTCTGTCAGCCCAACCTATGGCACTCAGCTAGAATTTTTTGTTTCTTTTAAAAGGCGTGGCTGAACATCACTTAAATTATCAAGGAATATGCACTGGCCCAGAGACTGTGCTGCAATTCTCCAAGCAGGACAAGGGTAAGGGAAGAAAGGATCTCCTTCTTCAGCCTTGCTGGGCAAGACTGCTAAGTCAGAATAGGCTATCATGAGAGACCAGCTGAAAGAATATTTGAGGTCAACACTGCCTTTTCTCCCTGCAGGAGGGCTGCTGCTGCTGCTACAGCACATTCCCTGTTCAACTCTTACATTAAACTGCAGAAGTTTGACACAATTTCCATGCTGTTTTCCTGCCTCACCAACTTGGGAAAATAGGTAAATTGCACTCAAGAGTAACCATAACCACAGAAACATCCTCCTGCCTTTTCACTTCCAAATATTTGCTGCTCCCCTCTTCTCTGGGGGTTCTCTGAAGCAGAACTTCCCTTTTTGACCTTTCTGACCAAATAATTATCACCACCTGCTCCCTCAGCATTGCTCAAGTGAAAGGCTGCTTCCCACACTGCTGCCAAAACCTTCACCTATGCCAGTGACTTTGTCACTGCTCTGTTTGCCTGTGGTCCCCATCAGAACAAGCATCTGCAGGACCCTACATCCCACCTGCTCACAACTCTGCAAAAGTGCACTCACATTATGTGTACTCTGAAATGGCAGCAGGACCCCCAGCTTATTGCAGAATCAATAACTGCCTTCTTAAATTAGAAAACACATAATTCCACTTCTCAACAACTTCTAACCTCCCCTCCCATTCCACTCCCCTTGATCACAGTTAGTCTCAAGGCTTTGTTACCTTCTTTTACTTCTTCTCTGCAATGACTTCGCCTCCAGGATTTCCCTTCTGAGGTCAAATCGCAGATGAGAGGTTTTAACTTTCTCTCTTCATTTCTTTTGTCTTCTCTGTTTATCATCCTTAAGATTTAGGAAAAGTCCCCTAAAAAACATTCTGTAAGGAATCTTAGATTAAAAGTGTGATACATATAAAGCTTATCTTAAATTCTCTTTATTACTCTTTGGGGAAAAAAAAATCCACCCACATATAATTTGCTTATTTTTAATGTGTAGTAACCAGCAATTTAAACTTTAATTACCATGGAAGTAATATTTTAACCATTCTACCATACCCTGCAGTATTTAACAAACACAGAGCAATAATGAATACAAAGAAAGCCAGAGCAGCAATTTGGTGTACATGTGAGATAGTTGACTCAAAAGCCTGGAGCAGCGGCTCTCTGAAAAATCATGCATGTCAGCATTTCTTGCACTAAACTGTGCTCTCTTTCACATCTGAAAAAAAAAAAAATTAAGCAGCTGTCATGAAATTTATTATATCCTTTAGGAAAAACGTTATCCTCAAGACACCAGTAAGCTCTAACTCTTAGAAGGGAAAAGCTATAAACTAAACTAAAAAGCTTTCACTGGAGATTTTTCTGTCAGATGATTTCTACACACTGTTACCTGAGAACAATGTGAAAAGAACTGCTCCCCCTCAGTTCTCTGTGATTTACCGTGCAGTCACTGCTGTGCTACTTTTGCTCTATCATCCCACTCTGAAACAATAAATCAGTGCAGAGCTAAAGGTGTCAAAAAGTTTCCTGCTCCTGCAATATCCTGCAGCCTGGCACTGCAGCACGATGCCAGGAGGATCACAGCGATTTCCTTCGTATTTCAGTGAGGTAACGTGGACTGTTTGAATAATCTCCAGGTAATCTGCATTAAAACCATTCTACTGCAGTGTACTGCGGTATTAGGAAAGATTTCAATATTGCACCACGTGATGCAACACAACCTTACAGCGTTTGGCATTTTCCAGGCAGTGAGGGAAAGCTTTGAATCCATGGCTGCAATGTAGCAACTTTCCATTTTACAAAGTAATAGGGCAGACTATTTTGGCTCACTCTTGGCGTATAGACAGAAATGATACGAAATTCCTGGAATAAATTATTATAGACCTAAAACTCTTTTTTTTTTTCTTTTTTGACTTACACCCCCTCCCCAGCTATCATGAGCATCTTCCAATGATAACAGATTTCCTTAACTATAAGGATACAATAAAGTGTTACAATGTTATTAGCCCAGTGATAAACTAAAATTAATAATCTAGAGATTATTTTTCCTGTTCTTATTTAAGTTACCACAGATACATTTCCCTGTCTTTCCAGCTTGCATATTTATTATTTTAACTAAAATTTACATGAATGCTTTTCTGCAGCTTCATGTCAGTCATATAAAGCAGTAACATTTCAATGTTTCTCCAATATTTACACAGAAATTTTAATTATTTCTATTAAGTTTTGGGAATGTTCTACAGATTTATGTGCTTATAGCAAAGATGCAGGAAAACTACATGAGTTTTGCCTTGAATGAGCTTTTACCCCCAGTAACCTGAGTAAATGCAAAATGGTACCTGGCTATATTTTTGGCTAGTGATTTTTTTGGTTTTTTTTCTGCGTGTCTATGAGAGAGTTTAGAACTGCATTTCCAAACACCTCTGAAACAGCCTCTGCAAGTCTGGACTGTCACAGTAACAACTACAGAGGAAGAAAGAGCGACATAGATGAACTCCTGTTACCATCTGCATAAGCGACCTGCACATGGCAGGATTTTGATGCTGCACCAGCTGCGGCCCGGCGGCGAGGGAAGGGCACGGGGCTGACATTGGCTGCAGCGCGTTGCAGTTTCCCGCAGGGCGAGGGTCCCTGCAGGTGCTGCTCTGCGCAGCCCCGGCGCTTTTCGCGCAGGGCACGGCCGGGCAGCGCGCACCCTGCCCCGTCCCGCCCGCGCCCGGCTGCCACTAAACGCCGGCATCGGGGACACGGGGCAGCACCGCACCTGGTCACGGCCCTAGTCACCTTGTCAGGATGGATCTTACTATCACTTCCCAATCCCATCCCCCGCCAGGAAACCGGCCTCGACCAATGCTTCGGGTACAGGTTACGCCTCAGACCCCCTTTGCCCCACGGACCTGCGCCGGCGCTCGCCGCTGCCGACACCCCGTGCCCCTCGGTCGCAGCCCCTCTTTCCCCACGGGGGTCCCCCGGTACCTCGCAGCAGCCATTTTCCGAGTCTCTCAGCAGCTCCAGCGGTGATGTCACCGGCCGAGTCTCCTCGGCGGCGGGATGCACCGCTCCGTGCTCTTTCCTCCCTCCCGACACCGGCGGCACCTTCTTGTTCTTCCTTCTCCTCTACCTCCTCCTCCTCCTCCTCCTGCCGCCGCCCCGCCCCGCCGTGCCCGCGCCGGCTGCCATGCGGCGCCCGGCCCCGCCCCGCCCGCCGATGCCCGCGGGCGCTCCGGCTCTGCCCGTCGCTCTCCCCGCTCCCGGCAGCCGTGCGGGCACGGAGGGGCAGCCCCACCGCAACCATCGCCGCGGCGGCGGCTGCTGCTGCTGCTGCTGAGTCACGGCCTGAATCTCATCCCGCTCCTCCTCCTTCTCCTCCTCCTCCTCCTCCTCCCCCGCGCCGCCGCCTCCCGCCCGGCTGCCGGCTCCAGCAGCGCGGTGCCGGCGGCGATGCCCGCCCCGCTGCCGGGGGGAGAGGCTGCCCGGCGCTGCCCGGCCCCCCGCCGCTCTCCGCAGACCCGCGCACGCACAGGGGCAGCCGGGCGCTTGAGCCATGATTGCCGCGGCTTTCCTGGTCCTGCTGAGACCCTACAGCATCCAGTGCGCCCTCTTCTTGCTCCTGCTGCTGCTGGGGACCATTGCCACGATTTTATTCTTCTGCTGCTGGCACCGCAGGCTCCAGAAAGGGAGGCATCCCATCAAATCCGTCTTTTCAGGTCGCTCAAGGAGCCGAGGTAAGAGACGCTGCCGATCCCTGAGGGCGGCGGGGGGTGTCCCCGGCCCATCCCCAGCTTTGTGCCGGCGGAGGGCCGTCGTGGCACGGTTTAGCCGGGCAAAGGCTTTAAAGAAAATTCAAGCCGAGCCCAGGACTGCGGCAGCCTTGTCTCCACCCATCCCTCAGCGAAACCTCGGCTAGAGGGAGAGAGGTGAGAGGCTGGGAAGCCCCCCCAGCCCTCCCCGGTCTGTCAAAGCGCAGCAGAACTTTATGCCCAACTTCTTCCCGATGAATTAAATATAAATGCCGGGCGGAGCTGCCGGCTGTGCCTGAAGGGCCAGAGCCGTCCCGGAGTGCGCGCCGGAGGGCGAGCGGCGGGGTAAACCCGTTAGCCGGGGCGAAATGCGAGGTGCAGCTGGTGGAGCCTGTGTGTCTTTCTGCTTCCCTTCCAGATGCTGTCATGAGAACTCATCACTTTCGCTCTGAGGTAATTTATTTAGCACGCAATTTCAAGGTCAGAAGTTGTTCTCTTTACCCAAATACATATTGTCGTGGTCTTTTGTTAATGAAATCACATAGCAAACTTTTCATTTTGCATGAAAAACATAATGTCCTCTTTCATCTCTTGGTTTGTTTTTCTTTTCCTTCCCAACACAAAATGAGCTCTTCATCTGTGTTACCCTAACCGGCCTGCCGATTCGTGTCATTCCCCAAGGAATTGGTTACTTGGAGAAAAGCTGTGCTTACTGTACGTGCCAGAGCTCCCTGTGTCCAAAAGCAGCCCTGAGTCCAGTTATTGACCTTGCTGTAAATACGTGAAAGGCTGGTGGGTTTGTGACTGCAGAGCCTCTGCTCGCTGGCTGTGCCCACAGCCCTCACCTGCGCCCTGCTCCTGGCAGGGAAGTTGCCTGCTTCCCTTGGATGTTGCCGCGGGAGATCCCAGAAGGATCCAGACTACAAACCTGCTTGGCAGGGACCTCGGTGTGTGACTTTGTATTCAGATGTCAGGGGAATCAAAACTCTTACGTGCCAGCGATGAAAGTATAACACAAACCCCTAGGGATTCTGGATGAGGAGCATAATTGCTGGGAAAATATGAGAAATAATATTTGTTTTAGTACCCACTTAAGTTTCCATACTGCCCTGTAGAGCTCCTGTCTGGATATTTCTCTTGCCTGGTTTGCTGCTATTGATTTAAGGCATATCTTCATGCCATTGTCTATTATTCTGAAAGCCTTGTGAGACAGTTTTGCACTCAAATGATACTTTCTTTTAAATTATTTGCATTTTCCCTTACCCTGCTGTGGGTGTGAACATTATCCAATTATGACTAATGTTTTCAAAAGTGTGCATGGGATACATTTTTGCAGCATGGCTTATATTGGCAATTAGTTTTAAATTCTCAGCTGCTTTGAAATTTGCACACACCATCATAAAAAGAAGATGCCGTAGGGAGTGTCCTGTCTTTAAACCATGAAAAGCCTGAGTTTGTTGTTCAGCAGTGCTCCAGTAAAGTGAACAAACAAATGTGTACCTCTGGAAATCAAAATATTTTTTCACTATTTAGTTTATCCAATATGACATGCTTGGTTTCCATGTAAAATTCACTCAGTCTTGAGCCTAGATGGAGATGAAGTTTAATGTTTTGAAATACGTGCCATCCTGCATGGTGACACTTCAGAGGGAAGTTGGCAGTTATTTTTATTGCTTCAGCATGTGGTTGTTTGTTTATCATCCATCAGAAGCAGATGAATTTAAAAAATTTCGTAGAAGCTTCCATTAAGTGAAACATGCTAGAGTAACTGTTATATTCTTTCATAATTTTCTGTATTTTGTTTAGATGGACTAATACTATAGCTAGTAGTCAAAACTGCTCTTTTAATTAATTGGTAGAACTGTTTTTCCTTTCATTTTCTGATGAGACTTTTGATAGGAAAATGATGACTCATTTGACATCATTAAATTTTCATTTTCTGATATTTTTTCAAGTAAAATGTTATTTTAATGAATCTAATAGAATTCATTAATGAAAAAACTACAGGCATACTTCCAATAAAAATATTGGAAACATTATCTGAAGCAGAATTTGACATTCTCTACCTTTATTATCACAAGACATTATGCACTTCCAACTGCAGTACGATGTTGATGAAAGCAAAGCATGATACATGAAAATATGGGCTTTGTATAATCCCCCCACCCCCAAAATTAATGTAATATCTCCAAGTTTTACAGCACAAGGTACATCTGCTAGCTTCCACCATGCTTAGCTGTTTGTCAGGTGTAGTTATAAATAGTGTTTCTTAATTAGAATCAAAGATAATGAAAAACAGGCTGATAGTAAATAGCAGTGGGTTGGCATTCATCTCCTGAGAGCTGGGTTCAAATCTGACTTCCATCACATGTGAACGTGCAGGTGGTCTAGCAGCAGTGCACAGAGAATTATAATTGCCCTATCTACAGAGCCTTGGCAATTCCTGCATTATTGACTGCCTGCCAGGAAAGCCTTATATTTGGAAAAATGGATGTGTGCAAATTTATGTTGAGATTCTTTGCCACAGCCACAGCTCTCATGGTGCATGCCTTCATTGTCTATGTACAGTGAGAACTATTAAATCCTTTTCTTTTAATACTGGACCACACAATAAAAAAAAAAGACTGCATGGTATGGGAGGGTAGATACAAAATTTGAAAATGTATTTATGATCCTTTTCAGCCCTTCTGTTTTGAATTTTATATGCCACTGGTGAATTGAATCCACAAATAGTTCATTTTTGTGGGCCTTGATTTTTAATGTCTCTGCAAAACATGCCTCATTATTATACATCAAAAGTCTATGCAGATATTGCTTATTATAGAATGAACTTAAACACTTGACCCCCTGCCTCAAAAGGAGGTAAATTTGCATGAATCATTATGAATATAAAGTAGGTGAAAGTCTGTCTTTGTTAGAGGTGCTTAATAACAGAAAACATTAACTAGGAAGATGTGAGAGTTTCTTGAGATCATACAATGATTGTCTCCACCTCCCCACTAACACTTGCTACTGTCTGAAGTTTTTCAGGCCTAATTTTTAATATATTTTTTATTTTCAGTTCTCAGGTTCATTATGACTGACTTCATTATGAAGATTTTTCCATTCCCAAGTTACTATAGAAATTCCATGAAGTCACAAAGGAATCACACCCAGAATAGTTAATGTTCCTAATCTCAGGGAGACCTAGATATGCCACTGCTTTAAAAAGAAAACAAGTAAATTTCCAACAGAAATATTCATTGCTACATGACACATCAGACTTTGATGTAGTTGTTTGCACTACTCTGTCTTTATTTTGAGAATCAGTTGTAGAATGAAATATCTGTGCTGAACCAAAACCACACCAAAGTAACTATATAACTCAGTGAGAGTTTTACCAAAGTAGGGATTATGATTCATTGTTTGGCCTATTATTATTATTATTATTATTATTGTTATTATTATCATCATCATTATTACAAAAATGTAAATTCTTTTTGTGCTCTTTGTATCTTTGTAGAAGTTGTTTTTTTCATGAAGCAGAGGAATTTTCTCTGAGTACTTTGTGGGCTTGGGCTTGACACCTTTCGATGTTTATCATTTTATGCCTTAGGAACAGGTCTGAAAGTCTCCCGTACCTTTCAATTTAAAAGCATTGCTTAATGTGTTGGTGTTGGCACTTGTGATTTAAATTTGTTTTTGAATTAATTTTCCTCATAGTTGGAGCCTCTGGAGTCACTGGATTATGTGAGATTTTTACCTTTCAATTAAAAGGGAAGTAAGCTTCTAGCCCTTAGGCTGGAAGGAATTAATCTGAATGGTATAATTCTTAATGTCTTTTGATTTGGTGGTAAGAACTGTTGAAAAGGAAGGTTCTCATTCAGGATTTATAAATGGTTGGGCTTTATGAGATTCTGAAGGGATTATTGTGCTAATTGCTAAAGTAGCAGTTTTCATGTTATTGAGGAAAAATTACTGGGTTTGCCTGAAATTTTCTCTGAGCTTCACAGTTTTCCTTTATCTTACCTTTTATGTTAGGGATACTATGACCTCAGGAACTGAAGGTATCAGTGTCTGTGGGTAGTCACAAACATGGTATGAGTTTGTATTTATTTAATTTTGACTCACATATTTCGGGCAACTTTCCTGTGAATGCTTCCACTGAGACCTACAGGTTGAAAACTACTAGGAAACAAATCAGTACAAGTTTTACAGTCCACTGTAAATACTGACTTCACATAACTCAGGTGGGACTAAACACACCAGTAAGATAAACAGGAGTTGACACTTTGTGAAAAGACTCTCTGTGAGGGCTGGCAGTGTGTGTTAACCATGTCTGTAGCGAAGGAATAACATTTGGTGGTTTGAATTTTGCAGACCCCACATTTTCATTTTAGTACACTGATCAGTTGCTACAAGGTTGTATATATCTAGTCTTTTTCAATGTTCTTACTGACAACATGGATGAGGGTATTGAGTCTTTCATCAGTAAATTTGTAGCCAACACTGAGCTGGAAGTGTGTTGACCTGTTGGAGTGTAGGATGGCTCTGCAAAGACTTGGAATGGTTGGATGGATGGGTAGAGTCCAATAGGATGAAGTTTAATAAATCCAAGTGCTGAGTCCTGCATTTTGGCCACAATAACCCCCTGCAACATTATAGGCTGGGGACGGTGTGGCTGGACAGTGCCCAGGCAGAAAGGGACCTGGGGGTGCTGGTCAGCTGACTGAACATGAGCCAGCAGTGTGCCCAGGTGGCCAAGAAAGCCAATGGTCCCCTGGCCTGTATCAGGAATAGTGTGGCCAGCAGGAGCAGGGAGGTCACTCTTCCCCTGTACATGGCACTGGTGAGGCCACACCCTGAGTGCTGTGTCCAGTTCTGGGCCCTCAGTTTGGAAAGAACTTTGAGATGCTTGAGCACATCCAGAGGAGGGCAACAAGGCTGGTGAGGGGCTTGGAACACAAGCCCTGTGAGGAATGACTGAGGGAGCTGGAATTGTTTAGCTTGGAGAAAAGGAGACTCAGAGGTGACCTTATCACTCTCTACAACTTCCTGAAAGGTGATTGTAGTCAGGTGGGGGTTGGTCTCTTTCTCCAGGCAGCAACAGACAGAACCAGAGGACACAGTCTTAAGCTGTGCCAAGGGAAATATAGGTTGGATATTAGGAAAAAGTTTTTTATGGAAAGAGTGGTAAAGTACTGGAATGGTCTGTCTGGGGAGGTGGTGGAGTCACCATCCCTGGATATGTTTAAAAAAAGACTGAATATGGCACTTGGTGCTATGTTTTAGTTGAGGTGTTAGGGCATGGGTTGGACTTGATGATCTTGAAGGTTTCTTCCAGCCTGGTGATTCTGTGATTCTGTATTGTCGTGACTAGACTGGTAGGGAAATAGTTCATCCAAAACTGATGTTATTTTTTAAGAGTAAATGGATTTTCTATATTATCTATTATGGTACAATGTGTGCAAAACTATAGTACAACAATCTCCAGGAAATGTATATATTACTTTGTCAACACAGATGCCCAGAAAATTGTTCATAAACTTATCCCTAAGTGTACCTTTGCCATAATCATGCCCCTTCTGAGGCTGATAGTGAGACAGTTGCCTAAAAATACAGTTCTAGTTATCTTACAAAACAATAATGGATAGTCTTTGAAGAGTTGCACCATAATTCATCCTGAGCATTGCAGTTATTTATAAACTGCTCCAGATAGACACAGCTCCAGTGAAAGGAGAAATCAGCAGACCCTCCAAGCTGAATTTGAGTCTTCTGTTTGATCGGAGGGAATGCATCCAACAAGCACCACAAATGTGCAGGACTAGCCAGCAAAATACATTCATTCACCTATTGAAAGGATGTTTCATTGTCTTTACAGAGTTGAATCAGCCTGAAAATATTTTACCTTTGTGTTTGACATGATTTCCCTCAGGATGTTTAAACTATTTTTCCATTAGCTGTCTAAGAGTTAAGGTTCAAAGGAAAATAAATCAGAGAAAAAAATAAATTGTTTTCTTACTGGTATGAGAGCACTTACGTATAGGAATGAATGGAGAGCTATAAATACAGGTTACACTGTATAAGGACAAACCATTCTGTCCATTTTTCATAACATATCAAATAATGTGGCCCAGACAGAGCATGCCACACTGAGCTGTCACATAGCAAACTAAGTATCACGGAGATTTGGTTTACTGTATGTCATCTGTCCATCACTCTTTGTCAGATTAAGTCACAGCAGTGCTGCCTTTAGATAGCCCACAAGCATCGGTGTGTGCTGAGGAACAGCCTGTTCAGCACTTGTATCACCAAATATATGGCATTTGTCTGGTTGCTGCAGCCAGACTGCTCGAGTGCTGAGCTAAACTAACTCCAGAGGAGCTAACTTGGGTACTCTTACTCTGTACTACAATGTAGTGTACAAATGCCTGATATATTTACTGAGCCTCTGGTTGTCTGTATCTCTGCTCTGGATTCTGATGGTCTGCAGAGCTTTGCAATGCTGAGGGAAGCACCACTGAGCTCCACCAATCACCTAAAAAAGTACTGATATTGTGTTATGGTCCACATCAGTGGTCAGGCATGGTCCTGGGACCTGCTTTATAAGTGAAAACATCCTAATGGGTCTCTAGCAGGACTGGGAAAACCACTGCAGAAAGATACACTACCTCATAAAAGCTCTTCTCACTCTTTAGTTTCCATTAATATACACTTATGCCAACAACCTCACAGCCATCATGTAAGTATTTAGTCATCCATGTTTCTCAGTATCTACTGCTGTCTCTGGAAATGTGGGTTTTAGATGAGCTGCAGTTCAGTTGTGCTGTGTGCCATTTAAGTGCACACTCCCTGTACACAAGAGCAGAACCCTGATTTCAGGGGGAGGCAGGGAAGCACAGCTTGTGGCCATCTGCCTGTGCACAGACACATTGTACACGTGTACAGAACAGGAACTTCTAGCTACTGTCTTTTGCCCTAAACAAACCTCAGACTGAAACGATGAATTAGAATAGCTGAGGTCATACTTGCAGTGAGAACATGTATTACCACATATCCTGTAGAAACTGTTCTTACACAGAAAGGATCATGCAGGGCTCGATAGATCACACGCTGCTCAGAAAAGCTTAATTATCTGCACTGATTTCTCAGTTATTGCAGTTAGATTATAACGGTGACAGATCAGGTTGGGGATGTTCCTTCAGAAACAGCTTAGCTCTTTAGCCTGAGGGTATGAAATGTAAGAAAGCACCACATGAACAGGGTAGTATGACCCTTGGGGTTGTAGCTCTCCAGGGCTCTTGCGTGTGTTTTCCTTGGGCACGGAAACCTCACTCACACGCTCTTCCATTCCCAGACTGTAGAAAGTAGAGGCACCTTTGATATGGCATGGAAGAATGTGCAGAGCACAGGGTGAAGTGCCCTTGATGTTTTCATGTAGGGTCTAATTCAGCTAAGCTGGTTTTCGGGGGCCTGGCCATGTCAGACACGAGAGGACATCAGCCAGAGCTGCAGCCGCTCGCGCTGCTCCGCGTGCTCTGCAGCCTGGAGGGGTCTCAGGCTCTGCAGAGTGGGCACGTGGGCTCCTCCTGGGGCAAGGACTTGGCCCTGTGTGGCAGAGATGCTTTAGCATGTCAGGCTCACAGTGCAGACAGCTGATCTTGGCTTAGTTTTAGCAAAACTGCCTTGGTTTTGAGCTTGTTCCTTGTGCTTCTGGTTCAGCAGCCAGCCTGGGTACTTGTACCCAAAGTGTCTGAGCCCCTGCTGGGCTCCCTCATGCCCTACTGCCTTGCATCAAGGAGAGTCAGAGCTTTGCTGTTCCTGACTCATCAGTGGGAATGAAACATGAGCTGTGGCTGAAGTGTGAAAACACCGTATCAGCTACAGAAACTAACTGCACTTGATGTTTGGGCAAAGACACTTTTCTTGCAGGTTGTGCCAATGTCCTTATCTCCCCTGTCCACTCAGCTATTTAAATATGGCACTCTGCTTCAGGATGGTGGGGTAGGTAGTAGAGCAGACTGGAAGTGAAACACAGATCCTCCAGGCTTAATTGATGATTATATAAATTGATAGCACAAATTATACTGAAATACATAATCATGTCAGGCTGAGGTATTTATCCTTCTTCCTTGTTCTAGAAAGAACCAAATGATACATCCAAGTTCTCTTCTGATCTGCCTCCACTACCTTCCTTCTTGTGAAGGTAGGAATTGGAAAGTGAGTTTGTAAAAACAGCATCCCCTTAGGCAGCCCAACAAGCTCACGGTAGGCATTTACAGATTATAGTCTGTAGAACTACTCAGCTGACCTAGTGTTGATGTCTGCTTCAGGATGTGCTGAATGATTCTTCAAGCCTCACTGAATGTGTCAACTAAATGTTTTATTGGTGATAACAGGAAGCAAAACTTGTTCAGGTATTTTGCTGGTATCTGAATCTAGTTATCTTAATAGATACCTGAATTCTAGCCTAATTATCTTTTTATGATATATTCCTGAAAAGTGTCTCATCAGTTATGCACCTATTTTACAATTTAAACAGTACAGACACATCTTACAATGCTGTGGTGGGATAAATTCTCTTACCAGATTGTATTTCAAACAAGCATGCCGGACAAAAAAAAGTAATCTCTTTGTATTAGATGTTTGGCAGCACTGCTATGGTTTAGCAATCTCTGTTATTTCTGTTATTCAGCTTTTTACCATAGTTTTAATATTTAAAGCTAATTTCTTCTGGCAGGTCCTTGATATATACTGGACGCTGCCCAAGATGAGGAGACATGAAGAGATGGAAAATAGAGGAAGCAGGGCTGGAAAGGGGACATGTTAGGGGAATGTGCTAGTATATTTTAAATTAAACCTTCCCTTGCAGACCACTGATCAAGCAGTACACTGATTTTTTTGTTCTTAAATAATTGTTCCCTTCCTAGGGAGGCTTGCAATGCCCTGAGGTACAGGGAAGGAACTGGGACAAGCCATCGCAAAGCTGCCGTGGAGGGCTGCAAGCCCTCTTGTCAGAGAGCGATAGGGCTGCCTGGAGAAGGGGCCAGCCTCTGTGGCTCACAGCTTTAGACAGGAAAGAGAATTTAAAGGGTACCATAACTGGGTGTGCTGTTTGGCTGTTTGCTTGCAGATCATCAGATTTTCCTTATGTTACAACTTACCTGTGCTTTGATAGGAATCCTGACCTTATGACAGGAAAAACCAAACATGTTAAACAGCAGGGTAGTTTAGCATGGGTTATTACACACTGTATTCTAAATTCACACCTAAACCTAGGGGGTCCTAAATACCTAAATACAAGGACTCCTATGTATTTACATGGGGAGGGACTGATTAGGAGCTGAAAAGCAGATTATTGATGTTCTATTTCATAAACTCAGTTGGGAAAGTAATCTTGTTCAGGTTATGTAAAAAGCAATTGCTTTAAATGCCTTTGAACATGTGGACTTATCTTGGAATATTGCATGTGCCAAATCACAGTCTTCAATATCTGAGAAATGGTTCCAGCACTGCTTAGAGTTTAGATTTCATAAGATAAGAATAATATCTCCTAAAATAAACATAAGGCATGCAAAGCAGCATCAGTGAAAGCTTGATAATGAGGGAGTGGAATGAGAAATTGAATGTAAAATCTTACATTTTATGTTTTAAATCCTGATTCAGATCTTTATAGGAGTAACCCTTTGTAAGATTAAAAAAAAACCCAACAAAAACAACAAATCAAGAGAACCACACAAAAAAAAGGTTGCAGTCTATTTTTTTAGTTCTGATAGAATCAAAATAGAACAAATACAGTTGCATCCTCCTTGGGTGTTAGTGAAGTAATACACTCAGTGAGTGTAGGTAATCTTCCTGTGATAGAAAATTTACACGTTACATTACTTAGCAATCTTTACTATAAATATCTTTGAGAACGTAGCTTGAATCTTGGATATGGGGTGGAACTTGCAGAACTGGCAGTTAAATAAATGTTGTGGGGTTTTCTTTGGTTCTTTGTAAACTGATGATATTTGGGATGGAAATCTCTGTGGAAAGGGAAGGAGGGAAAAAATGCAATCTTGGCCACTTTTTAATTTAGAACTGTTCTTACAGTCCAGATGCATATATACATATATATATGTATATAAACATAAATGTTTTTCTGTGTAGCAGAAAGAATCTCAAATTTTTCTCTTTCAGTGTGCAGGGGAATTTCATATAATAAAGTTAATTAATTTAAACCTGCCATTTTAGCTGAAGTAGGTTCTCCAACTATAGGGTTTAATTATATTTCAGCCTGTCTGTAGAACAGCTGAGAATGCCAGCATCTTGAGAAGGATTTGATGCTAGCCGTATAAATGCCTGCAGGCCCTAAGATGCTGTGCATTGTGTAGACATAAAAGAGTTCCAAGTTTCCAAGACTTAAACAGGTGGTACCTGGCAATTTAAAGGCTATTTCTTGAGGCCATTAGTTGACAATGGTTACAGATGACAATTCTCATGCACATACAACCACTGTCAGAAACCTTAAAAGCAAGAACACAAATCTGGATATCCTATCTAAGCTTCTTTTGGCTTTGATATTTATTAGTGCACCTTCATCTACAGGAATTACTCAGATATCTGGAAGGGCCTTTGAAAACACACTTGAGTTCTGCTGCCACTGAGCTGTGGCCTAATGCTAGCTAGCACTTTCTCTGTGATTTACTGAAGTTCTGCCAGAAGGTAAGCTGGGCTGCAGTCCAGTCCCCACTGAAGTTAATGGAAAGATTTTGTTGACTTCAGCTGGCCATCAGATAATGCACTTTTACCTCTATTGATGTTAATGCTTACTGACTCCAAAAGCCCATACTGGCTGCAAAGGGTGGGTCCCAAGATCAGAATTCCAACAACCAATATATTCTATGTAAAATACTTATACAGTGTAAAAAAAGGAAAACTGAATATGGCTTCTTATCAAGCATGAAAATAGAGATAACGTATGATGAAGGCAGTAGGGCTAGTAAAAACTGGAATGGAGAGGAGAAGAATCTGGTGAATTAACACAATTGCACATGGAAAGAATAGAGGAGTCAGAGATTTATATCACTAAAGCAATAATGCACACATGGGGTAGCGCTGATGTATTCATCTGGTGCTAATAAAGTATCAGACAATAAAATAAAAAAACCCCAGAAAAATAAAATAATACAGAAAAAATAAGACAGTGAAAGAAAAAGGTTCAATACATTATTTAATATGTTTTATCTGTAAATTTAGATAAAAGCAAAAGCTAGACAAGTTTTTAAGGAAATTTAAAATTCCTGGTTTTATGAGGAATGGATTAGAAATGAGAATAAGCAAAAACACAGCAAGGATAGCAGAGTATGACATATTTGGTTATCAAATACCAGACCATATTGGAGAAATGGGGCAAATGATGTTGTTAACCAGTGCAAGATTGAGTACATTACAGAGAAAAGTCTTTAGCCACATTCTTAATTTTTAGGTTTATGATCTTCAGAAAGGGCCTTTTGAATGACTTTCAACAGTTCAGTGAGGATTACTTTCAGATGTGTAGCCTCATTTGAAAGGAGATGGGAAGGGAAATGTTTAAACAGAACAGAAAAACATGTGCTACTGTTATATAAATCAGTATTTATAAGAGTACTGTTCTGAATTATGGGGATCCATCAAGAGTGATATCTGTGAAAGAGGAAATGGGAAACTCTCATAGGAAAAAAAAAAAAGTGATGGAAGAGACCAGAATAATTTCATGTAGAAGGAGAAAAAGAAAAGGAAGTCTTACAATAAAATATGGAATGATGAATACCAGATTGGAGGCAGACCAAAACCTAGTCACCATGGGTCTGATCCATCCTATTTAATTTGGATACTCACAGTATGGATGTGTGTGAGTGAAGTGGTCAGTCTGGGCTCTGGGTATGGCCAATGGAGAGAAATATGGGCTGTGAGGCAGTGGCTCATCTCGCCCGCTGGCTTTGGTGGCTAAAAGGGTAACCTGGGGAGGGGATGTCTGCTGAATTTTGGTCAGAGAAACCCACACATGTTTCTGTAGACAAGGAATTAGTCACTAAATCAGAGCTGTGAAGTTAAAACTTGGATGGATAAGATATTTTTTACAGAACACCTTATTGTGAAAGTAATTTTACACAGTGTTCTCTGGCATGCCGTGGCCAGGCTGGCAACATTCATCATCGATTTGGGTATAAAGACAGACAAAATAGGTTCTTTCAATATTATCACATCCCATTCAAGAGGAAAAAACAAACAAACAATAACAACCCAACCAACCAACCAAACAAACAAAAAAAACCCCACAAACCAAAAACCCCCAACACTCAGAGATTTAAAAGGATGAATTTCAGCTAAAAAAGGCTGATCTCCCCAGCCTGCTTCCTCATACAGAAAAGTTCACTTGCGATCAGATGAACTAGCCTTTGGCTCTGCAGCAGCCTCCAGAGACACATCTCCATTCCTGTTTGCTGTAGACTTTGATTAGGAAGATCACTCTTCCTGGATTCCAACAGACTCTAACTGGAAGGATGCACATGAATGCTTTTGCAGAGAAGATAATTCCAGGTTCAATTGGCCTCATGTCTTCCTCTGATATGCCTAAAGCTGGTTCTGGTGGTCATATGAGTTGTTTCTTTAAGGAAGACTACTTTAGTGTAAATCTTTGTGCAGCTATTTTGGTATTTGGAAGACAGGTTTTCTAAAAATACATGTTTGAAGTTTTGTTTGGTTTGCCTTGTTTCAGAATTCTACAGCACAAAAATGAGTCAGGCAGTAGGTTCTGGAAATGAGCAACTCCCTCCCAGCACAAAGAACAAGACAAGGTTTTCATTGCCCAGTGACACAGCATTCACGATACTGGAAACTACAAATTGTTTAATGGTGTTAGAGCAACCTCATTGTAATATCCCTGTGATTTTAAAATCTCCAGCTTTTCCTCAGTGATTTGGTCTCAGGTGGTGTACTGTGCTTCCCTGAGCATTTTGTAACACTTTTCTGCTCATCTATGAGCACTGACTTGACATCTAAAATAGCGCTGTCTTTGCCAAACAAATATTTGTGTGATTTCCGTGGTTTTTGTTTTGATTGCTGTATTAATATGATGTTTTTAATTCTGGACTAAACTGAGGGATAAATAACACAGATGACACAAAAAGCTTCTGTTCATTTTACTGTTTAGAAGGAATCACCAGGCACTCTAATTTTGCACTGAGCATAGGAGTAGCAGCTTCCATATGTTAAATCACTTTTGCCTCCTGTCTTCGTTTTTGATTACCAAATTTTGAAATTTTCTGGATTTGCCTCTTTGCTCTAGCAAAGTCCCATTGCAGGAATGAGTAAGCATTTTGGGATTTGGTCTGAGGACTCTGCCCTTGTAACATTATCTTTGTAGATACAGAATTAATTTTCCACCTGAAATCATGATCCTCTGCCTTTATCACATTATAATCCTCCTCACAGCAACTATTTGTGATACTGCAGGCAGATTATGACTTCAAGAGAAGAATGAGCCTCAGCAAACAGAAGCAGATGAGCTCTTAAAGAGATAAAGATCCCATTTTCTTGCTAGTAATAAACACCAAAAGTGAAAAAAATACAGAAAATATCAAGGCAAAATGCTGTCTATAAATAGATTTTTCTGGAAATCACTGGTGACTTTTTCATATTGAAACATAATAATCAATAAACCTAGACATGTTTTGAGGTGAAGCCACTTGGTGAGACAGACCCACATACTTAAATCCCTATTTGGCATGTGTTTCTAAGCACTTTTAGAGCTGCTTAGCTTCTATCAAATTCTTCTGTTACATAAACATACTTTCCTGAAGAGTTTTATCCAGCTAATGGGATGGGAGTGTGGCGAGGGAGCAGTGCAGGGTGTATCACAAGGCTTTGGCCAGGGGCCCTCACATAAATAAACCATAATGCATCTAGCATTTTAAAAATCTATTCTGATTTCAGAACTTGGAATAGATTTGCTGGGTGCTTTGGTCTCTTAAGGAATATTTTGACTTGCTATGGAATAATCCCTGATGCACACTAGCATTTTTTTCTAAAAGGAAATTTCCACGAGCAGTAAGCCCTGCTACAGCAGGCTCCCTGAGTTGTACTTTTCCCTCTTATCCCAAATAGTCCCTAGTACCACGTGGAATGATACATTGTAAGTATCTGTTAGCTATTTCACAGTGTGGAAGGAAAATGGGGCAATTTGCTTTCCTGCTGCAATAGTGTGGCAGAGTCTCAGGTTTACATCTTGGAATGTTTGGAGATCCTCCTAAAACTGCAAAGATCTGCTGGCTGCAGTGGCTTCCACTGTACTGCTTGCTTTGGTTGATATGGGCAGGGTCCTGCTTCCATTCAGACCCAGGGTGTCAGGGTCTGTCCTTACCCAAACTCTGAATGATTCCATTGCTTCTGAAGAGTAGGAGGGATCATAAAAAAAGATTCAGGAAATGCTGGCTGTACCTTTGCATCATATGTATTGCACAGCCCTGATGCACTGCAGACATGAACCTCCCTGACTGACTAAGGAGATTTGGGCTCTATTTCTGTCCCTCCTCTCCATGTTATGTGTAGAAGGTTGTTCCTTGGAAGTTACTTCACCTTTCCACTTCAGCCTTTTTACATCATCTGTTGCATGCAATGTTTTCTATAGCAATTACTAGCATGTGTATGTAAATGTGTGTTTGTGTCTTTTGGCCATTTAAGGGTATATTTACTTAATGTGGAATGCATTTAAATAATGAGGATAGCTGTTTTTCTGTCTGAGTGTCCAGGACAGACACTGCCTTCCCTTACAGTCTCATGAACATTAGTGGAAGAAATCCAGTTTTCACAGAGCCATACTTTTGATTGTTTCAATTTACCAACATAACAGCATTTTAGCACAACTCTTCTGTGCTGGTTTCCTAATTAAAACAACAACAAAAAAGGCAAAACAAATCCCAAAACCCAAAAGCTAATGGAAGGAAGGAGCAAAAGAACAGCAGATTTATATGGAAATGTAGTGCTCCCACTAGTTTTCTGCTGGCAGGAATTCAGGATATTTAGATTCACAGCAAAGATTTCTGCAGTTTTATCTGAAATCTAACCTCGCAGAAGTTGGAATCTAAAATGCTGGCTTTGTTGCATAAGGACTTCAGCAGGTATTCTGCTAGAAGAAAAAAGAAAGTAGAAAATTAGGAATTGTTGCATCTATTCTTGGTTTTGAAAAGAAATATAGTCCTTAAACTGCAGACTGTCACTAAGAACAGATTTGGCTCACCTATTCTGAAAGCTGATAAGACTAAGTGAATGAATATTTACAACCTGGCCAAGTTTAATATCAACCAACATTGTATTCAGTACAAATGGCCCTTGTCAGACTTGTGCATGCTCATGAGGGGACTCGGTGAAATGAGACAATGCTCATTGTAAATGCTCTGCAGGTAGCAATAAAGGGATAGCATTAGACATGTTGCCATTAAAGGAATGAAATTCTGTAAGGCCATGAGCCATTCTGGATGATGCTCAGAGGTTTTCCCAGAAAGCCTCTAAAAAGCATTTCTGTAGGGCAGCTTTTCCAAAGTTTATTAATTTGGCCAAATATACCCGTATTTCTGAGGTGATATAATTGTTGCCACCTATCAATTTTGCTTCACTTTCATTCTCAGGAAAAAAGTCCACATTTTCAGCCCATGTTCCCTAAAACTATTTCTCATGAGGCCAAGAATTAACCTGGAAAATTTTAATTATAAATTTTAAATTAGAACTTTTTAGTTATAAATAACTGAAAACATGAGCTTACAAAGAAATGCAACAGGAGTTACTGCTACTGGCTGTGTCTGTAATACACATAATTGAGCAACATCAATCAGATGTGATATTAACAGCACTTGGCAACGTCTCTTTATTGTTACATGCAGTATATATGGACATTATATTAATTTAAGATGAGCATGCCTGTACCTTGAGTTGTTAAGGTCCAGTGTGACGTTGCAGTTGTTACACAGCCCATATTGGGAGATGCCAAACACGATGATTCCCTTTTCTCTTGCAGGGCTTTAGATCAAGCCCCCGCCATGCCAGAAGACGAGTAACACCTCGCCTGGAGGAAACACAACCCATAGTGGAAGCTCACCACCTCAGTGAGCAGGAAACTTCTGTAAGAAAAAGGAAAATCAAGAAAAGCAGCCGAGTCCAACCAGAATTTTACCATTCTGTTCAAGTCACCCCAACTCGAAAACCTGTAAGTATTCTACCTTTAGGATAAATAGCACTTACCATTATAAAGCACTTATACTTAGAGGCATGTAATATAATTCTAATTTTTGGGCTATTTGTATTCTCTTTCTCAATTTAAAAACCTTTTCAGTTCTCATATTCAGCAGCAAATCCAAATAAAAGTTGACAAGACTGTATTTAATGTTGATGTATAACTCTAAAAAACAATCCTGTTCTGAAGAGGGTTTTTTGAATTTGGATTTTTAAAATTCATTATTTAGACTATAGACTATAATCAAATTAGATATTACATTTTATAGTTTTATAGTGATGTTACTTGACAGGTTTTTATAGCAAATGTGCATTTTATTTAAATTTCTTACTTAGATTTAACAGAGATGCTAGGTACTGAACTAAATTTCTATTAAATATCATTGCTAGATTCAATTTTGAGATCTCTTCTACTTTATACAGTGTTCACAATCTTTCTGCTCAACAAAACTTAGATCAAATCTCATGATTCTTTGCTCCTCATCTTGATTTACACACAGTTATTTTAATACTGATAACCTACTTTTAGTATGGAAATATGACAGTTTGTTGAGACATACAGTTCCTAATGTAAATTTGCATGAAGACCTATTCTGTCCTGCAGGCATAATGCTTTTCTCTTTTTAATGAGAGCTCATTGCTTTGACACATTTTCTGAAGAACTTTTCTGTGCCAGTGTTATGGGGCTTGAACAACTTTTATAGAGTCAGTATTATTAAAGAGGTAATTATTGAGCATACCCTAAACCAGATTATTGAAGTTGCTGGAACCTAACTGAGCCTTCCTACACTGGTGTTAACTGAGAACCAAGAATTATCAGTGAGCTCTGAAGATGGTTTGAGGAAGCTTTCCTTAGTGGAATTACATTGACTGAGAGAACAAGCAACTCCTGCAAAGAAAGCCATAGCTGCCAACAACTGCCAGAATTTTTACCTAGTCTCTGAATTTGTTTCTCTGCTTTCGCTCCACTAGTCCTCATTTTCCTCTGTTCTCTCATTCTGCTGTCACTTTCTTCTCAACCATCTCCCTTTCACTCCCATCCTATCTTTCTTTCTAGACTACTTGGTCTAGCTCTGTTACTCATATTGAGTCTCCAGCCTCCCACCAGGCTCCCTCACTTCATTATTCACATTCAGGGTTCTTTCCCTGCTTTGCTGTCCTTCCTTCACCTCTTCCATCATCAACTCTTATTTTCCATACCATCCTACTGTTTTTTTCTTCCCCCTGTTTTCTTTGATTGTTTGTATTTTTTCCCATGGTAGGCCTATGCCAAGGGTAAGCCTGCCTGTCACTGCTGAGGCTGTGACCAATTGCCACTGATTACCAACACTGGAAAAAGAGCATCAGTGCCACTGAATTCAGAGCTAAAACTGCAGACATGGTGTAAGCAGCAAAACAAGCTCGGAAGAATGGATTAGTTATGCTAAGAAAGCCCTGCTTTTTCCAAAAGTCAGTAACGTGTCAGGGATTTTAGGATGAGCAAAATAAAAGATATAAGAACAGAAAATGTTCTGTGTTACTATATAACTTTACTTTTGTATCATTTCACGTGTCTGCTAAGATCTACCACAGTGTCCTAGGGTGTCCTAGGTTTCAGTGAAACAATAATAAATCCCAGATTTAGAGAAAACTTCTCTCAGTGCTGTCACCATTATGCCACTTCCTTGAAATTGCTTTTGCAGTGTATCTTTTATACAGTTATATAGTTCTTTTGATAGTTTTTCCTTCTACAGCCTTGATGAATGCACATTTCTACCAAAAAAGAATAAAGTATCTTTATTATACTACAATCCAGAAAACATAAGTCACCGATTTAATTTCTCATGGACATTGTAAGTTATTTTGAGTGTATTATTAATGCCATGGTGACAGGGTGAGTAAGGTTTATGCCATTGCCATGACAAATCTCTGCAGTGTTGTGAAGTTCCAGGCAGTCACCAGGATGTCCATCCTGCAGTTTATTGCATCTTCATCCCTCTTAGTCTCAATGTCTTGAAGCTGAGAGACTTTTGACCTTCATCTTTGTACAGTTTTACATGATTCAGTTCCAGAAATGCTCTTGTTAATCTGTAAAATTTCTTTCCCCTTCCCCCCCCCGATATTCCTAGCTTTGCTCACTTGAACCACTCTAAATAAATAATCTCTTGTCTTGATGTTTACATTATGACCATATTATGCTGAGTCATCACTTGAAAAGAGTCCTGTATGATGTCTGCCAACCAGAAGATATAATATCTCCTCATAAAACAGTTCTCCTTTTTGGTTTATTTTTTTTTCCCCTCCTCATGCCTTTTTGTCCCATTTTTTTCTGACGAGAATGGTATCTCCAAAGTAACTATAAAAAAACCTTAGGGAAAGCTTTTTCTTTGCTCCAGCAAAATTTAAAGTCCTGAAATATATTAGCCCGTTTTGTTGTCATATTAAGATATATGCATAAAGACTTTTCAGATATTTCATTTAAGGCTCTGGTGGATATTTAGATGTTAGGCTTTCTTATTCTTGCTTAGTTAGACTATTTTGTATTTGGTGGGTTTTGTTGTGTCTAAATCTTGTTTTGCAATTTCCTAGCTGCTGCTATAATTATCTGAATTTGCTTGCATTATTTTTTACTTCCTGCATGGCAATCTGAGATCTTTCCAGTATTGTTCCTGATCTTGTCAGAACTAAATTAGTTGTAATTGTTTGGATGGGAGTAATCCTGCTGAAGACAATAATTACTCCACTTGAATATCTGCATGAGGAGATGTTTGCAGAAATCGAACATTATTTTTCTCTGAAAATTTAATTGGTTTTTTTATACCTTCCAGGTCGTTAATGGGGGTATTAAATATATTTTGTGCTGATACTGATCCTTGCCAAACAAAGTTTATAAGCCATTTTCATTTTTATTTATCTTACTCTAGTGCAACATGAACCTAGTGCTGAGGCTTCCCCTTGCAGGGCACATTGTTGTATCTCATGCCCTCTAGGTTACCCTCTCATTTGTAGCTGTATTATTTGTGCTGACATTCTCTGTAGGCGACAGTTTTACATCAGCTTCATATGGAGGAGAGTACACAAACCTGCTACTGACATGTACTTTGAATTTTTGAGCACAATGGAGAACTCTTGAGAACAAACAGAACTGTGGGTTTTAGCTTGGTGTGATTGCATGCAATTCAAGGGAGTGTTTCATATTGCTCCTTTCACAAACTGGGTACCTGATTCTGTTAAATTTTCTGAAGGTGTGGAAGGATGTGCAAAAATGTCTTGTTGTGAGCATGCTGCTGCCTAGCAATACCTCTCCAGGGCAGATTTTGAGAGTTCTATTAAAGCATTTTGAAAATATTATCTATATTTAAATAGTACTTCTGCTCTGAAGCAAAGTATAAAATGCTGCAAGTTATTTATAGGTGGCCTTGAGTTGTGCAAACATATGTGGCTCCTGAGCTGTGGGGTCAGTTAGGTGTACAGTTCTGCCAAGCAATGTTTGTTTGACTATGAACATAAGTGAAAAGAGATGCTGTCAAAGCAGCATCTTTTGACATCTCCATTGTTAAACGATTTGAAAGGCTCCTAAATGACTCATGCAACCACCAGGATTATTTACAATCGTGAGATGTAGTACCAAAATTTGCACTTTTGTTTGTCATGATCACTCTAAGACATGGCAGAGTGATAAATAAACCTGTTTTCTTCACTTTCAGATGTGAAAGCCCTATTTCTACTCAAAAGCCTTGTACTTTACACATCCAAAGATGATCTATTTTGCCCCAGAACTGTAGCAACAGCATATATTGAGGTGATTAACTTTAACTAGTGAATATTGTTACAAAGAAAAGTATCTCTGAAATAAACTCCAAAGAATAAACTGATGACAAATAATGATCTCAGAAGCACTGCTGATTGTGGGTATTCCTCAGGGTCTCCTAATTTATCTGTTTCTAATTATTTAAGGACTGGCCTTTGCTGAAGCAATTTAGCTCCTTAGGAGTGGGTGCAGTATCACTCTAAGTCACTACAAGGAAAACAGAGGGGTTGGATGTCTGAGAGGTCACATGTGAAAAAAACCCAATGTGAGCAGCTTCATTTGGCTCCACTGAGACTAATCCCGTGGCCAAAGTGAAACCTGCACTCTGAATGCCCTGATAAAGAAACCATGAAAGCAAAGTTTGATCAATTTTTAATGCATGTAAAACCATAAGCTGTCCCATTCATGGTCTTTTCAGCTAACCTGGTTTACTTATATGTTGGATTTAAGCCTTAGAACTTATGGGAAAATAGTATTAGAGTTCTGTCTGAAAAATACTTAGGAGCTTTTTTTTAAATATCTGATACCAAATAATTCATACAAGTCCCAGAAGTCTCACATTTCTGACACCTAACTTAAGAATATTTTTTTCATATGGAAAAAGTTGCTCTACAGGGCCCTTTTAGAGTTTTTAATATGTATCATTAAATAATATTAATTTTGTTAATTTCCATTTATTCTTACTCTGATGTTATGTACTAATTTTCTAGTACCACTATGTCCTTTACATGCTATTTGAATGACCTAAAACATAGGAGATGCCCATATTGCCCATCGCTCTGCACAAGATGTGGTTATTTCCAACTATTAGCTATTTAATCTATAGATTGCATTCATATCTTCTTTCTTTTGGAGACATCTGCTCATGCTGGATTGTGTCTCCTGTGAATTGCATTTAGAAGCAAACTTGGCAAAACACTATCATGCTATTTTTCACTTTCAGCATTTTTATTAACATGATATTAACGTTCTCAAACGTGTGGCAGAGCTGCGAGCTGTCAGATTCTGCACGCACGTGTGCACACACACATGCATGGATCCTCTCTCAGGACAATCTGAGCACAGCCATGAGGAACAAACACAGGGAACATGTGCATCCATATAAAAAGGGAAATAAGAACTGCATTTTTTTCATTTTTAAGACAGCTATGGTTCAGCCTGGCATGAAGCTAAACACAAACAGCACCACAGAGCTGTTTCCTCCCTGCCCCCAGTAGGATGGGGAAGAGAATAAGAAAAAGGTAAAACTTGTGGGTAGAGAAAAGGTTTAGTCAGACCGAAAAGGAAGGGAAAATAATAAGAATTATGAAACAATGTTCAAAACAAGTGATGCCCAGTGCAGTTGGACAGCACCTGCTGACCCATGCCCAGGCAGTCCCTGAACAGGAGGCTGCCACCTCTCAGGATCTCTCACTGGTCAGAGTGACTCTGAGATAAGTTAGAAAGTCTCTATTCTCAGCCCTGCGGTCGAAGAAGGAGTTAGAGTTCTTAATTTTTCGGTCTCAAGATTGTTCATTGTATCTTATCTATAAAATTCTTTCTCCTGTCCTGCCGAGATCCACTCAGCAAGACAGTCAGAGGCACTCTGCCTGGCCCCAGGGCAGTGTTATCTTTATATAATAAAAATTACATGTACAATATTTACAATTACTTTCCAATACCTACCACCTATGTTAGACAGTAAGCTTCTACTCTAAACTAATCTAAAAGTGCCACCATCACAGCAGAAGATGGAGGCCAAGAAGAAGAAGAGGAAGAAAGGCTGGACACGCCTTGTTCTTGCTGCCTGAACCCCCATTCTAAAAACTCCAAAAAATCTATTTTTCACCCTGTGATAAATTCACTATCATTCTACTTAAACTTTTGTGGCTTGTAATTTTTCATATAAGTTGGTAATTGTTTTTTCCAAAGGCTAGATCAAAGGCACAGGGGTTTGGGGCTCTGTGCCAAGGTCTCTGAGTCCCCTGGACAGGGGCTCGAGCCCTCCAGGGCAGCCAGAAGAATTTCTCGGGTTCCAACAGCCACCCTCAGTCAGCTCCCCCCAGTTTTGTTGCTCAGCATGATGCCATATGGTATGGAACATCCCCTTGGTCAGCTGGGGTCAGCTGTCCCAGCTGTGTCATCTCCTAGCTGCTTGTGCTGGCAACATGAGAAGATGAAGAGTCATTGATGTAGTGTCAGCCATGCTCAGCAATGAGTAAATCATCAGTGTGTTATCAACATTTCTCTTACCTTAAACCCAAAACACAGCACTGTACCACTCTACCACAGCTGAAACCAGGACAAAGACTTAAAAGATATTGATGGGGATTTTGAGAAGGTCCTGACAGGTTATTAGGTGATGGTTTCATAAAGTTTTTAACAAGATTTAAGCTTCTGCCCATCTTTAGCATTTTTAAAAATATCTCAAGGAACCTATTTTAGGTACACAGGATCTTTGCAAATATGACTACTAATGCTAAATGCAGTCATGTTTTAAATGAAGAGAAAGCTTTCAGTGGCCATTAGGTTGACTTTGAAGTTAGTTCTTTTTTCAAGAGACTGTTTACATCTCTTTTTTGGACTGCTGTATTTTATGGCTTCTCTTATAGCAAGTAACTCCTCTTCATGAACAGTTTTGCCCAGAGAGTTCATTTTCCCACTGTTCTTCCAGCTTCTGTGACCTCCTCCCTTGCTGCCTGCTCCCCATTTCCTCTTGGCTGCTTTTCCCTCTCCACCCTGCAGCTCATCCTTTGCGTTACAGCAATTGCCCGTTTCTTCCACTCCTTCTGCCCAGCTCCTAGGCAGTTTGGGTTTTTGAAGGGATTTCTTAAAGGTGTATTGCCATGAGTTTCACTAGGCCCTGGAAGTGATTGCATTACTATTTTAGAACTACTCTTTCCTAAAACACAAGAGTGATTTGTTAAGAATTAGATCTGGGATTTAAAATTATTGTTGTCTTTCTAGTGGTTTTTTCTCCTATACTGAGTTACTAGAGCTATTAAACATAGTACAAAAGAAACAAGTTAATTGCAATAGGGCTAATAATTGATAACACATTAATGGAAAAGGACACAAGAAGTAAGCATGGCAGTAACAGTACAAACTTCTATTTAGAGCACCTTAACTGACTTCACTGCTAGCTCTTATTTGGAGGGTTAAGGTCATTTGAATTGATTGGCCCCTGTGGTGACAGATCATGCTTGTTTTGAATATATTTACTTAGATATAAAGTCATGTGGTTGAAAATAACAAAAAATCTGTTATTTTTCTGTACACCATTGCAAATTATCCTGTACCTGTGGGCAAAGCCCTCTAATATAGCAGGATTTTTCTTGATAGGTGAGCTGATTTCATACCATTTTTATTTTGTCTGAGCCAACTTTCATTCCCAGGGCAAATGCTTATTTAGTGAAAATGGGATGAGAGCTTAAACCAGTCTAACTCTCTTCTAATTTCTTCAAAGAGGGTCATAGTGCACCCTTCATCCTTGGAGCTGTAGCTAATTCGCTACTAAATTAGGAGTGAATGAGAGAAAATATTATTCAACTGTTGTATTGTGAAACTCTGGCTTGAAAAATGTCCTTTTTTTTTTTTTTTTTTTTTTTTTTTTTTTTTTTGCCACCATCATTTTGCCATGATTTCTATCAACTGGGCTTTTGTGTTCATTGATAAAATTTTACTACATGCATGCAGCATAGCCTCACAGAGAAATTAATTTTTTAGCTGTTCAGAATTTTTCTTTTTTAAACCTAGTGTCCTTCTGGGAGAGCTAGTAATAGAAACCTAAGCTGCTAAAATGTGCTAGCAGTCTTAACTGTAAGAAAAAAATGTTTTATGTATGTGATTATAAATGGTAAATTCTGTACAGTAGCTGAAAGCAGGTTAAAAAAATTAATCAGCTCTGATCTTGTTGATAGTGTTGTTTGCACAACTTAAAATGACCAGTAATTGTCTCACAGATGCATAGTAATTATAGTCTAAATGCAGATGTTTCCTTTTCCTTCACTGCCACAAGAGTCACTCTTCAGAGCTGTATTGTGTAACATCCTTCTGTGGCACATAAAAGTACATCTTTATATAGCAAGGGGCTCCCTTATCCATTTTTATTTATATATAACACTACACATGGGTATGATGTTGAAAGAATAGTTTGGCAGAGGCAAGTGTTCAGCTATTATCAAGCACTGGAATTAAGGTTCCACGTGCAGCTTTAATTCAGTGGATTATGCATCTGCGTTGTCATACAGGCTTTAATTGTATGATAGTGTACTGGTTTTTCACAGGATGTACTCTGTATTCACCACAGGGTGGAAGTGCTCTTAGGATGACTCTTACGTGTAGGAGTTCTGCTGCAGAAGTTGTAAAGTGTATAAATGAATAAAACAGGAGACTGCAGGAAGACAGAGGATCTCCTATTTCTTTAAAAAGAGAGAGCGCTGCTTTGGAGATCGAAGGGTGGGCACAGGGACACTGTAAATAAGCTGAACAACTGGTTTAAAACATTTTTTTATCTTCCATTTTCTAAGTGCCTAGAATCAAAGCATGTAGCTGGGTTTACAGAAGTTCTTAAACTGCCATTCACCACTGAAATCTGTATTTAGTGCTGTAGTCTGAGTATTATTAATACTCAGATATTACTCATTAATACTGTAATATTAATGGCTCTTAAAAGTCAGATCCCTGGCATCTCAATTTGACCTAGGTAAAAAAAATTGATCTCCTGGTTTACTTTGCATCCTGTGTAATGGGAGTGAGGCAGTCAGATACTACTGTAGTGATGAGCACAAAAAGCCAGTCTATTAAATAATAACTCCTTCTTCACACTAGTGTTTGAATACCATGAAGTAAGTTAAGCTCTAGGGCTGCCCATTGAACGGAGGATAACAAACAAAATACTGAATAACTGTTTGTGGAGTGAATATCACCCATCATTTGCACTAAATAAGAGCAAGACTTTTATTAAGAAAATCACTGAGGATGTAATAGTATATGATCACATCGTTATACTGCATTGTAATATACAAATAGGCTGAAGCAAGGCTGCATGGTGAACCTTAAGTGTGGGATTTGGTAACATTTTAGTACTTAACTTTGCAGCCCTAAGAAAAGTATTTTAACAGGAACTTTGTGTTTAATTTTCCTACTGTTGTTAAAAACAAACTGGAAAAGCTCAGCTGTGTAGCTCATTGGCAGATTTTGACTACAATATGGAAAATTCTGTTGTATTTCAAGGAGAGACTGATGGCATTTGTATTCCTCATATGAATCAGTAACACAGGGGAGGAGGTATTTTTATTCTAGAGGAACTCTCAGATATTTGCTAATGGCTGGAGTTGGGGTGAAATTTCCCTTTTCTTCCAGGCTTCTTAGAGCAATGAGCCTTCCTGTGCTCATTCTTCCCAAGTGTGGCTGTTTCTGCCATGCCTCCTCCAGCCTGCTCCTGACCTGCCTCTGCCAACTCCTTCCTCGCTGTCCAGTCCTCACTTCTCTGCTGACCTTGGCCTTTCTGCTCTTGCTCTGCCAGTTCTTGTTTCACTCCTTCATGTCACAGCCCTTCCCAGGTTCACCTGGTCAGTCCTTTCGTGCTCTGAGGCATTTGTTCAAGCTGTCTCTTTGATTTCTGTGCCTCCCTGTGGCCCCTGGTTGCATACTCCATTCCTTGGCTCTTGTCTGTCTTCTCTGAAACCTTCACACACACAGTTCATACCCTCCTTGTTCATTAAACTGCCTTGTTCAAAGCCTCTTGCAGAGGCAGCTCCAGTTTCATGTCAGAGCCTGAGCTCTCCCCAGTCTGCTTCCTCCAGCATCAATGGTCACTAATCCCAGCAGTTACCTTGCAGGTCCTCTAGTCTTTATCCACAGAGTCTGCTGCTCCCTTGAATGCTTTCCAGCTGCAGCTCCCAGACTGTCAGTCTGTGTTTGTCCCTCAGGCTCTCAGTCCCAGTGTACTCCTGCAGCCCTTTCCTGCAGCGTGCCTGTTCCGGTGTTTGTGCTCTCCACATTCCCATCACACGGCTTCTTCCTCTCGCTGCCTGCGCTCTGCCGAGCCAGCCACGGAGAGCACAAACCAAGAGTCTCGTGCCTGTCAGGCCTGGTGCCTGCCTTGCCCTGCTCTCCATGCCTCTTGTCCACACCGCCATCCACCTGGAATCATGGCAAGCAATGATTAAGTGCAAAGATTAGTTTTTCCTCTGGATCTCCAAGCTGGAAGGATCCTGGTCAGCTCCTTGGTGGGGATGGTAGGTGTCCCAAGCGTGGAGGTAAGAGCTGTGAGGGTGAAATTTGCTTGGTCATTCTGTGATGGTGGGGTATTGGTCTGGTAGATCTGAAACCCCTGAGAGACTCTTTTCTCAGAGGTGATACATTGAAGACATTTTAATTGAGAATTTTGAACCCTGTTTGAAAAAGTCTGGTAAAATAACATTGGTAGTTACCTGAACACTAGGAATAGTTAAATCAAACTATTTACCTTTGCAAAGAAGAACTGCTAGTAGGTAAGGAGAGATTAAAAGAAGTTCACTTGCTCAGCAGAACCAAAAGAAGGTGAGAGGAGATAGTATGCAGGCTATGAATACAATGGGGAAGCAAAAAGGTTATTTAAGGAAATAAACATTGTTGTTGCAAAAAGCCCCCAAAAGACCAGGAATAAGGTTGAGGTGGCAATTAGAAGATCACTTGTAATCAAGACAGCAGGAAGTTCTGCAGCAGTTTTCCAGTCAGAGTAGTGAGATCAAACACAAACTTTAAAAGCTTTACTATATACTCCGTGATGCCAGGGATAGCAGATGATATTTATACCTCAAAGACTTATCACTCTGACAAATCTAGACAGATCTTTAACAAAGATGGCAAAAGACTTATGTCTAGCTTAAAGCATATTCATATTTGAAGTATCCATCCCAAAGCTTACAGTCTTCTAAAAAAAGATCACTGGGATTTTTTTAGTCTTTACAAATAACTACTGGATGTTTTCATAATCTTCCTCCCAGGCTTCTCAGTCAGCTTTGACTAAAACTTTTCAAGAAAATTAAACCTTGGGAAGGAAATAAGATAAAGAAACTCAAAATGGATTTGATAAGAGAAAATCTCATAATTTAACTATTAAAACTGGTGTGCGTAATTATAAGAATACGTATTTTCAAATAGTTTTATGTTGATTGATTGCTGGATTGAGTCTTCAAGTTTAGTTCTAAAGCATGGATGATAGAATAAACCCCAAATACTTATTTCCATCTTCTCCTACCTTTAGAAGGAAAGAATGTAAGTTCTCTCTACAGAGCAGGTAGGTGTCGTCTTCATGTTTGAAAAGCCTACCTGTTTGCAAAGACAGTTTAACATAGAGCCAGACCCTGGACGATCAGAAGTTTCAGATTTAGTGTATTTGCCTCCCAACTTTCTGCTTATTGTTTTATGACATTAAATACAAACCCAGAAACTCTGTAGTAATTTTCATATTTCCTGATAACATAGGTACTTGGACATATGGATGTCCTCTTAAGTGAGTGGCACAGAACCAAAGAAAAATATTAATTTCCTATATCTACATCTCCACTGGTGATTTTTTTTAAAAGTTAATCATCACTGGCTTTACATTGTCCTTGTTGGTACTTTAATTTGTGTGTGTTTTGAACTTTGATCATTTCTGACAACATGCAGTCCCAAGGGACTCACGTAGCCTGATTACATACATTGGATATTTTATGCTCTGCATTTCATTATCATCTACTCAGGTTAAGGTGGTAAAGATTTACTAATGGGACCTTGCAGTTGCCCTAGATTTAGTCTTAAATTTGTTAAATTATTTTACTTTAAAAGTTGATCCACTTTAATATCATTCAGTCTGGGATGTTAAAGGACAAAAATAGCTGTTCGCTTTCAATTGATTTTCTGAATTATTTTAAATTGAAAGGAATTTTGCTGAAACACAGTGAGTAAAATCATTATTTTAGTGCTTAATTTCTGTTGATATTTATCCATTTCCTGCAATTAGTATAAGAAAAGAAAAAATATATTCCAGGAATTCTGAGATAGTTTAGTATATAACTCATAATGAAACTGAAAATTAAATGTCAGTCAGTGTTGACCTTTACTTCCCACAGCTTCCAAAAAACAGCATGAAAGGACTCACTGCAGTGGACAATCTTCTTAAAGATAAAATGTGAAAGTACAAACTATTTTATTAGAATTCAGCTGGCCAGCACAATCTCTGATGTGTCATAGGGTTGGGAAATTTTTGTAATATGAAGATAATTTGGTATCAGCCTTGCAGCAGCTTTTCCCAGCTGGTTTGCCTGACCGAATTTGAAACCTGACCTCGGCTAATGCTTCCTCCCCTAGGAATGACAGTGTGCAGTCCCCGCTCTTCTCGACCCTTTCAGCTCCTGTTTCCAGGTGCTTTCCTGTTCTCTGGTGCTGTGCAATGCTCTACACCATTTGCCAGCTACACCATCTTCCACTCAGTGTCTACCTGATCTTCTGCTGTGCCTCACCTATGACAAACAGCAATTCTTTCTCTCCTCATGGGAAATCAAGCCTTGGACCTTGGCCCAATCCCTCTATCAAGAAGTATACTAAATGCTTCTTTGAAATCATCCCCGTTACTGGAAACCAGCTCGCTTTTACAGCACGGTTGCCAGCCTGACTCTCAGGCGGCTCCTGCAAATCCCCTGATTTGGTGGGAGCCCGCCGGCAGCGGCAAAGGGAGCTCGGCTCAGCGCTGCGCCGCTGCGGAGCCCGCCGCTCCGGGACTCGTGTGCGCTGTGCACCCCCGTGCGGCACCGGCAGCGAGCAGTGCCGGGAACCCCGCCTGTGGATGCTGCCAGCTCCGCCCGGCCGAGCTCCCGTGGGACGCGGCGGCGGCGGCGCCCCGAGTGCCGCGCAAAGTGCGCAGCGGCTGCAGCGCTCCTGCGGAGCGGCCGCGGGGCTGCAGAGAGGCCTCCGGGCTGCAGTGCGCTATCGGAGGCAGAGAATAAGCAGCTGTAGCAACTGAGCTGTGACCTTACAAGCCTTCAAGTCCTGACCCTTGCAAAGTCCCTAAGAGTAGGCTAAGTAAGGATGATCAGTATTTTGGGGGATATAAAAGATACTTCACTCATGTCGCCCCCCAAAAAGGGTGCTGTAGTATTAACTGATGTTTTTCACTTGCACACACCATGCAAATCATACAGAAATAACAGAAGTGCCTTACATATTTTGATTTTAACAGACTATAACAACCATTTTTTCCCCCCATGTGTTGTCCTAATGGATCAGGAACATTTTTCAGAATAGTACAGATGTTCTGCATTATTTTCTATTTTTTAATTGTTTAATATGTTGCCCTGATAATGGAACACTTATTTGGGACTTACAACTCTATCATGGAAAATGTGTATGCTAGAAGCATAGAGTCCAGTGGGATGAGTGGTACACAAACAGTGCCTGTGTGCAAATGAGGAACAATTACAGAATTAATATCAAAGCTGTTAATTTACTCAAGCAAAGTTGTTCAGTTTGTTATAAACACCTTTGCAATAGCAAAGTAAAAAATACCTAGGTGTTCAATATCTCTGTGGAGGCATTACTCAGAAGCATCTCCATGCTGAATAAGAAAGTAGACTGTAATTAGTTAGAAGTTGACATTTCTTAATGTGTTTCCAGATTTTGTTGTTATGAAAAATTCCTTTCTGAACTTCCTACATTACTCTGAAAATGAAACAACATGGTAATTGAAGAGTTAAAAAGCTACAGTGGGTTTTGATTATTCATTTGGTTACTGCACGTATCAATTAAGGTAGGATAACCTAAAAGCAGATAGCCAGTTGTAATACACACAGATGCCAGACTGCTCTACCATTGCCTGTTCAGTTTGATTCTCATAAAATATGAGTGGAGTCTTCTCACATAGCTTATCTTCCAGTATTGTAGCAGAGCAGAACAAAAGGCAGACTCCTTTTTCCTAAAACTGACATCTCAGTAGACTGATGGTGCACAATGAACAGTTTTTCACTGTTCACTCAACAGTGCTTTTGGCTTCTACAGGTAGGAGGAGATGTTATGAAATATAATAATGGGCTGTGAAGGCCTCTTTTGAAAAAAGGAAACCCTAATGGATAAAATTTATAGCTTGCTTTCAAAAATAAATCTGAGAGTTGAGACATCTCTCCCCAAAACTTCAATAGCAATTGCTATTGTACTTGGTTCTTGCATATTTCAAGCTGCTGCATAAATACTAACAAACTATTGCTATAGCACCTCACAACACTGTGTTTGGTCTCTTTCCAGCTTTCATACTATAAGCTAGAAATGCAGAAGGTGAAAACGATGAAAGTCAGAATCTGTCTCTGTGGGTAGGTGTGATCCAAGATACTGAGGGTTGCTGATCAGCCAGAAGAAGGTACAGGCCCGAAGCAGGATGTTCAGAGCTGGGATTAAAGGCAACACTTTCTCTTCTATGGTAAAATCTGAGGCTAAGGACAGGCTCAAAGGAACCTAATCCCTGACTAAGCACATGAGGGGCCCTGGTAGCCCCACCCAGCTGGTCCAGCAAAGTGCCCTGCAGCAAGCTGAGCACTTCCAGCTCTTATCAGGAAGTGACCATCCTGCTTTATGAGATCCAGTTTTAGTTTATTATACAAACTGACAGCCAAATAGTCTCTGCCCTAAAACTAATTATGAAAGAAATTTGAGCTAGTATCAGACATCTCATGTTTCTGTTTTTCTGCACTTAGCTTTTGCTCTCTCTACATCACAATACAGTGAACAAGAATTCAGTTGATTGGTTTTATTGGGAATGTATTCATTCCCTCCCTCACAACTCACATGTTTCAAACTTCACCATGGAGTACAGTACAAGGAGAAAAGAGAATTGGGATAAAAGTGAAGAGGGTCAGAAGGAAAAAATACTAATAAGTGATCTCCTCTTATTATAACAGATTATTTAACTGCATATTATTTTTTACTTTTATGCAGAGCAAAGAGTGCATCATATTGTTTCTCTGAATTATGCAGATTCTGAGTTTTAAATGGGTAAAATACCCCCCATGACAGCTGACAGTAAAAAAAAAAAAAAAAAAAAAAAAAAATCAGACAACAACCATACATTTTATCAGATCTCAATCACTGTACAAATTTCTTCTTTAAGAAAAGGTACCCTTTAAGCCCCTTTATAGAAAAAAATAAAATTGAGAAAAGGGCTGCAATACAAGTCTAAAATACTATCTGGCTTAATATCAAATCTGGAATTTAGAATGGCTGAATGGAGCTGTTGCTGTGTAACAAAATATGTTGGCTTTAAACTGAAAGAGGGAAGATTTAGATTAGATATAAGGAAGTAATCCTTCACTATGAAGTTCCAGTGAGGCACTGGAACAGGTTGCCCAGAGAAGCTGTGGAAGTGCTCAAGGCCAGGATGGATGGGGCTTTGTGCAACCTGGTCTAGTGGAAGCTGTCCCTGACCCCAGCAAGGGGGTTGGAACTAGATGGTGCTTAAAGGTCCCTTCCAACTCAAACAATTCTGTGAGCCCGTGATTCTACTACAGCTGTAAAAGTTGACAACAGCACACACCTAAAAATTAAAATAATTGGACGAGCATCAGGTTGCACTTTTGAAAGGCTGTAACAGGAGCTCCCACATAAAATGACAAATCAAACCCATCATTTTCTTGTCTCATGCCTTGGAGAAAACACAAATCCCTTCAATCTGAAGATACAGAGTAAAAGTAATAGCACCTTGCTGTCCATTGCATCCTGATAACATGTGTTTAATGATGTACCTTGAATTTCAACATGGAGCTGAACTGTTACTGTTCACACATCTCCGTTTCCCACTTTACCGTAAACAGAGAAGCCAGACATGGCAGCAGTCCTCTCCCTGCATCAGTGTTTATTTACGTTTCTGGAAGAGCTCTTTTTTTTTGAGTATCTGGGAAGCCTAAAAGTGGATACAGTTTATACACCGAGATCAGTCGTTTGCTTGCCTAAGTCGCCTGGCAAAGTGTGACTTCAGGCTGCCCATCATGCCCTGCTGCCCGAAGGGGCTGCTCTGAGGAATCGTGTTCCTTCCTTCCCTCCCCGGCTCCGTCCCCGGCAGCGCGGGGCAGGGGGAGGCCCGGGCGGCAATAAAGAGCCCGCCTTGGCTCCCCGCGGGCCTGGGTCTGTCCCAGGGCCGGATTTACCAGTAGCTCGGTGATGGCAAATCTTCCCCTTGTCCTGGCGGGGGAGCCAAACGCCTTCGATCTGTAGCCGGGAAGGTTGGTGGTTTTTTTTTTTTTTTTTTTTTTTCGGCTGTTGTTGCTGCCGGGTTTATTGTTGGGGAAGTGGGAGGCTCATTTGCGAGCTGTTTGCCCAGCCGCAGGCCACGGCTCTGGCCCGACATCCCTCCAAATGCACTCCTGCTAAAGACCGGCTATTTTTTGGGGGATCACCCTCGGCACGCCGCACACGCACCCTTTTCCCCCTCTAAATTCACACCAATGGTGAGCGGCGACCCTCTCCCCTGAGCTCCTTTTCCCGTGAGATGCTTTTCCACGCCACGCGGGGCGGGTATTCGCCGGCGCCACCTGAGGCCCTTCGTCCCGAGCTGCTCCCCACGCACCCTGTCTGTCTGTCTGTCTCCCCGTGCAGAGCTCCGGCAACGCGTCCTACCGATGCTCCATGTCGTCCTCCGCCGATTTCTCCGACGAGGAGGACTTCAGCCAGAGGTCGGGGACGGTGTCGCCGGCGCCGGGGGACACGCTGCCCTGGAACCTGCCCAAACACGAGCGGTCCAAGCGGAAGATCCAGGGCGGCTCGGTGCTGGACCCCGCCGAGCGGGCCGTGCTGCGTATCGCCGGTAAGGCTCGGTCGGGGGCGGCCGGGCAGGGGGCGGCCGGGGGGCAGAGGGACCCCCGTCCCTTCTCTTTCAGAGCGCGGCCCCGCCGGGCGGTGACTAAGCTCTTTGGCCGCCTTTTCCGGCTGGGTGAACTGATGCGTGTGGAAGGCGAGCCGAAACACGCGCAGGTGCGCCCATTAAACTTTCATGCAAAAAAGCATCAGCGGCCGGGGGCTGCAGCCGCGGCGGGGGGCGGCTCAGCAGGGCTGGCGCTTTTTTCGGCCCACAAGGCCGAGGCAGCCCCCGGCCGCCCTGGGTGGAAGCGCCGCGGGACCGCCCGCAGCGCGGGGAGAGGCCGCGGTGGCCGACGATGCTCCGTGAGGGGCGGGGGACCAGGCGCCGGTCTTTGTCCGCTCGGGGTGGACGGGGACCGGAATGGAGCCGCCCCGGTGTGCCAGAGGCGCCGACGGGCTCTGGTCCGCGGCCCCGCGACAATTGATGTCGAAAATAGGGCGGAGGTCTGCATCACCCTGGCGAAAGCTGGAAAACGCCTGTAAATTAATCCCAGAAAGATGCGGCGGTCCTCAATGCTCCCCGGGGACACCGCTGTTGTTCTCCCCAGCCACCCCGATTATATACGCGCCTCCGTGGGTCCTTCCCGGGACACCATTTCCCAGGGTAACCATTCCTAGCGGCGCTATTAGCGGGGGCAGCGCTGCGGAGCCGGGCTCTCACCAGCTGCAGGATGCAGGCGCGACTGGGGGGGTTGCGGAGCCGGCCCGACCGCCCGCGGATCTCGCCCGCCGCCGCGGCCGCTCCCCGCGGGCAGGATGCGCAGGACGGGGCACCGGCGGGCCGGGGGCAGGGCAGCAGCGACCTCACCGAGCGGGCCCGGCGGCGGGGTCAGGGCCGGGGGACAGCGGGGGAGCGCAGGCGCGGCGGTGACACCTGCGGCGGGGCCGCGCCCGGCCCGCCCCTCCGCTGGGACTGCGGGAGCTCCCGGCCCCGCTGGCTGCCGGCTTGGGGTCCCTCCCCGGTCGGTCCCTGCCCGTGAGTGCAGTGTCCCCACCGACCCCGTCAGCGCTGCAGGCGTCGCGTCCCCGCCCCGGCCGCCGCCACCCTCCTCGTCGCGGGGGGAGGCGGGGGCGGGCGAGAGGTGGCGGTGGAGCTCGCCGGCCCCGCAGGCGGTGCCTCGGCCATGGGGCTGGAGCCGGGGTCTGCGGCGGGGAGGCGGCGGCCGCCGCCGGGCTGGTGCCGCCCCTCCGCGCTCCGAGGGGCGGCTACCGAAACCCGAGCGGCCGCCCGCGGGGGCGTTTCCTCGGCCGGGCTGGCAGCGCCTCCCCCCGCCCGCCCCCCGCCCGCTGCCGCCAGGGCTTTTCTTGTGCCATCCCCGAGCTGCCGGCTGCCTGGAGCCGCACAGGCGGGCAGGGCTGGGCGAGCTGCTGGCCATGGCTGGCTACCTCTCCCCCGGCGCGTATTTCTACGCCGAGGAGCAGGAGTACCTGCAAGCCTACGAAGATGTGCTAGAGAGATACAAAGGTAGGGCAGCGCTCCTCGCCGTGCCGCCGCGCCCGCCCGGCCGCTCGCCACGCCGGGTGTGGCGACTGCGGACCCGGGAGGCGCTGGCGGTCCGGTGGGGAAGATTGGTGGCCCCGCGTTCCTGCGAGGGTCGGTCTGGGGGCAACGGAGGTGGGCGGCTTGTGCGATAGATATAAATACCATGTCACCTCATCAGTGTGTGACAGGCGCTCTCGCGTGTTTAAAAGTCGCTTTTTCGAGTGCAGTGCGGACACAAGGATTTATGTCTCGATGTGCATTCGTATTTAAAGCTTCGGTTTATTTTTATCTATTTATTTATTGATTTATTTGGTTTTGGGCGAGGGCAAAGAATTAGCTTAGTTCGTGTAGTGCCTGAGTTTTTTTATCGAATATAGATAAATAAGGAAAAAGGCATTTATCAGGGTGAAGATGCATGCAGCTAAATTAATCCTGCTAGAAATGTAAATTGCATTGATTTCTTAAGGACATCGGGATGGAAGGGATGGTTTGGATGATTCACTGCTGTTTTTCAGTACATTTGCTAGTACTAAATCTGAAGAAGCTTATCAAAAGTGTTACAGCTCTGATTTTAATCCAAGTGCGAAAGGGATGGAGTTAACTGTTCACACTGAACCTTCATCCTTGAAATAGTTCTTACAGCATGCCACCGCATATGCTGACATTTGCAGTGCTGAGTCCTTTTGTAATGTTAGGGAATAAGATGTTAGGTTTCACATCTGAAGTTTTTCAGCTGTATGTCTTCAATGAGTCCTGAAGATTTTTGTTAAATGGTTTCCACTGATGGGAATGGGAGTGGCATAGTTTAAGATAGCTTGATTTGAAAATACTGATAATTGATTTTATTTATTCTGTGTTGTTAGTAGCAGTATTTTGAATAAAAAACCCTCAACAGATGGTTATTTTGACTATGAGAACTTGTTGGGTCTGACTGTACTTTATACTGGTGTCACTTGCAATTTCATGTGTCATTAGCAGTATTGACTAATGACTCCTTTGTGTCTGTTGCCCGTTGTGTCAATGCAGCAATGGAGCATGTGCACCATTTCTGTACTCAAAAGCATTAGTGCATTTTGGTTGAGAAATAATTACCATTTGATGATTGCCATCATCTTCAAAACCATGTCTTTTTTTCCATTCTCTCATTTTTTTTAAGTCCTCAATTTATATGCAGCTGATCTGATTTGTGCAAAATTTTGGAGCTAGTAGGCTGTTTACTTTTTAAATAAACACTGAGAAAGCTTGTTTTTCTGCTTTGGATCACCTTTTATTTCCTGCTAGAATTAAGTTTAATAAGGTTTCTTCTCATACCAATTACTTGCTTAAAAACCTGGGAGAGAGATTAGGCCCAATTTCCCCTATTTCAATGGGTGTTTTATCAGGAATGAGACTGAAAGGTCTGGTTTTTGTAGATTGGGGAACAATAGGATTTTAATTAAATAAGCTCTGAAAGCTAATTTACATCTCTGTAAGAAATAAACCACTTTCTGAAAGTATTTGAGTATATCTTATTGTGGGGGGTAACACAAAGTCCATTCATATGGCCATTTTCAGTGACCCCTGAATCCTGAAATTATTTGGGAAGATCTAATATTTGTTGTCTTAGTTTTTAGTGTCATATTTTGTCTATTGGTATACTGTGTTTTGCCACTCAAGGTAGACTTTATTCAGCCATTTGTAGCAAGGGTAAAGGTTTGGACTTGTTTTAATGAAGATGTATTGGAAATCTGGAAAGCACATTACTTTCTAAAATGCGTTTTCAAGCCAGTCATGATTTCCCACTCGAGTCCCAGTAGTATGACTTCACTACAGTGATTGTTGTTCTGATGACTTGCTATGGGAGCTGATCTAATCAGAAAAGAATTGCTACAATATAGGCTTTGAAGAGGGAGTGCCATTTCTCTGAATTTCTCAGTTTTGTAAACACCTCCTTCAGTAAATTTCTTAATAAAATGTGAACTATGTTGGCTTTATAAGATGAGCTTTAATCTATAATTTTAATGCTGATAGTTCTTCTCTTTTTTTCTTTTCTATTTTACAGTCTGCAGAATGCTTCATACTCATCTAGGCCATTATCAGGGTGCCAAATTATCTATGTCCCAGCTGTTGAGTACTGTAACTAGCAGAGTCAGCTGTACAAAATTCATTGCCTGTCTTGGAAGGCTTGGGATCGTATGATGCCGCATCATTAAGATGTTCAGGCAGTTTGACTTGGGAAGATAAAAGCTGCCCTTTGTAAACATAGAAAAGTGAAATTTTACCCTTCCTCTGTTTCTGTTTCTAAAGTAGGCTGCAGATTTTGAAGATCATGCAATACCAAGTACCTTGTTGTTTTAGAAATTGAAAGCTGGATATTTGTGTGTCTCCAAATTCTGTCTGCTGATCATGTCTCTGGCTGTGACAGTAAATAATTAGGCAACTGTTTGCTAAATCTGACATAGCACTGAAGTGCTGTTTGCTATGGGAGAAGAGAGTGTTGTTTTCTGATCCCTGGTCAGCTCAGTTGCTGGCTGTCAATTTGTTTGGGGCTTTTTTTTCTTGATTAGTAATTATTTGGCAGTATTTCTAAAGCATTTTGATGGAGGGGGAAAAAAGTCACATTATCTCAGATGTTTTAGAAATCAGGTTGAATCCAGCTACTTATTCAGGGGAAAAAATTGCTGCTTTGTTGGTAGCACCTCTAAGAATTCAAAGGCAAACAGAGAGTGGCAATAAAACATCTAGAATAGTTTATCTGAAGTATTTTACATATTTCACAGCTTGTTTATGTAATATGAGAAATCATACAAATATTTGTTAATATAATTAAGACTCAACATTTTCTCAAAAATTATATTTGAGTTCTCTGGGAGGTTGTAAAGAACTTCAGAAATTATTCTTGGTGCTGAGTAAATTACCCCACAGTTGCCTGGGAACAAAATGTAGTGAAATTGTAAGCTGTAGCCTCTTTGATAAATAAGAAAATGTGCAATAGTATTTAATATACCTTTCATTTTTAAAGCATTAAATGCCATCTCTTTCATATGGCATAGGAATGCATTGTTTGGTGCCATTATTATTTGAGCATTAAATATTTGAAGATTATGATTTAAAGCTATGAGTGCAAGATGTTCATCAGATTTCCTCTGCTATAAATCTGAAGTAATAAACTGAGAATCAAGTGTATATATATAAATATATAATCTTCTTCTGAAATGGCCACTTTTTAATGTATTTTTCAGTTCAGGTAGTAAACTTTTATTTGAATGGCGGTTGCAACAAGCCTTTTCTAAAAGATTTGGAACAATTATGTAACCAGGTAGTCTCCATTTTGACATAATTTTTGATAGGGGTACATCTGTTAATGACAGCATGACTGCAATACCTGCAAAAGAGCTAATTCATGGAGTAAAATGTTGAATAAATCATAGTTATTCAACAACATTCTTTAACTATGTAAGCCCTTGAAGTTTGAAATATAGGGTTGTCTGAGCTGTGCAGAGCTTTTAATGCTGTAGATTTATGCATCTGCATCTATAGGAAACAGATCTATTAGAAAATTCAGCTTGACATAGCCGGCCGTGAAAAATACAGTCTTGCAGTTCAGGGGCGTGACTAAATTGTTGCTAATGCTAGGAAAGGTGATACATGAATCTTTTGTTTGCAGTGGGTGGCTGATGAGTGCTTCCTTTGGATACTTTGGGCTTACTGCATAGCCCTTATGTCTGTAGGAAGGAGGGGTAAGTCTGGGAGACAGCAAAACTCAGGAAGGGTTGTTAAACTTTGGAACATTCTGTTTCACTGTTGGCGTTGCTTTCTTGCTTTAAAAAGATCTGTAATACTACACATTCAGCTGAAGCACAGCAAACAGCTCTGGTTCTGTATTCCGAGAACAAAGACACTGGAGATGGACGAGAGCTAGCAGGTCATCTGATGCATTTTGTTGCCTGTGTAGGGTTCAGAGACAATGTAATTTGTTCTAATGATTGATTGAGGGCAATGTCAAGTAAAGCTGTTCTGACATTGGGTACAGGTTTTGAATTAAGATGGAAACAATAGATGCCTGTTGTCCAGCTCCTTTGAGCTGACTTCAAGAAGGGAGCATTTGCACAGAATCGTTTTTATACATCTGAAAATTAATTTTAGGAATTTGGAGGCTCCTAAATGTGTTAGATATCAGATTTAGGCCAGGGGTATTTTTCTTCAGAGGTGACTTCACAGAGCAAAGACAGTAGGGGCTATGATAGATGCTCCTGGCTCTGGAATATGTGACTTTCCTTATTTATGCTTTGAAGTTGAGGAGCTGAATTTTTAGTCAGCAGAAATCATGTTCTTCTGGGCTCTCAGCTGTGAACTAATTGGATCTTCTGCTTCAGGGTTCTGATTTTGAATGCAGAAGGAAATTCTGAAGTGAGTAATTGATTAGGTAGTTTCCACTATGCATAGTTTTCTTTGACCTCTTTTCAGGTGCTGGTAGTATCTGGCCTCTGGCCTTGGGGTTGATCGCTTTTCCTTTTTTTTCAAATGGGAAAGTTATTTCCCATTTGACTATTGGGCACGGGTGGATTATCCAGCTGCATGTCACCTAACCCTTCCTTTGCCATCATGCCAGTCTTCAGCAAGACTATCCTGTTGTTTCCCCTGCTCCTAGCTCATTTCCTACAACAGGTTACCCTCCCGAGAAGGAAGAATTGTAGCCAACAGAAAATGTCTTCAATTAGGGATGGAAACATAATAGCTTTTGTGGTGTCTGAAGTTGGGCAAAATTAACGGTCAACTTGGGCCACCTAGCATGTAAAACCTGAGGTTTTATTAAGTTTTAACATTCCTCCTTTTTTAAAGTGGAAGTTCTGACTTTTAAATGGCTTGGAGATGGGGTATTTCCTTGAGTACTTTCGTCTTTAATATGAACCAGATCGTGCTGATTTGACTTGTATGAGGTGTTCACTTGAGCTAAAGGGGAGAGGTCTTGGAGTAAAATGGAAAGAACCTGAATGTTGGCCAGTTCAGTGAGGTTTGTTTGTGTAAAGGCCTTGAGATTTGGGCAGCGTTTTCTGAAGCTGAATTTGGTGGGATACGTAACCTGTGGCTGCTTCTCCATGATTTTAATAGATACCTGTTTCCTTGACTAAGGCAGACAGAATTTGGCCATTGATTCAAATATCTTTTATATATGCATTGGAGAAGACATCAAAGGTCTGCTTCTTTGCTTTTCTGCTACTTCCCAATTCCCACTGAATCAGCAACATCTTTTAAGTAGAGCTCATAGGAATATTCCATAATTCTTTTTTTAGAATAAAAACCAAGAGATGGTCAGGTATGAGGGGAGATTAAAAAAGGAAAAAGAACTTCAGTCACTATTGAGTTAAAAGGTTTATTTTGTCTCAATCTGTATTTCTGGTTGAGCTGTTAATAATTGTTTTCTGTGATCAACTTGGCTAATTTCTAGTGGTATTTTACTTGAAAACCAGATCATACTTTATTATCTTTCCCTTACGCTATTTAAAACAAGCCTGATTTGAGGAATTTATTCCACCATTTCAACATGTACTTGGAATTAACTACTTTGTAAAATAAAAATGGGCTTATTCACATGCTTGAATTTAAGTGCAAGTATTTTATAAGTTCAGGCTTAAAATAATAACATTTTGTAAATGTCAAATATGAATGCAGCTTATTGCTGCGTGCCTGAAATGTTTTCTGTAAAACATCATTAAAGCCGTTTAATTTAACAAAGCCTAGTTTTTCTGTAGTGGGTGAAAATATTCATGTACTGAATGCTTCCAGTCAGCCTAGCTTTCAAACAGGTGAAACAATGCTTACAAAGACACTTCAGTCTGCTGGTCAAGTCCTGAAGGGCATGGTAATAGCCAGATCTTACAAGTTGATCTGTGTAGGCAGACTGGCCTTGGAAACCCATCCACCCACCCACAAAGGGTTCTTCCCAAGACTGGGGCCCAAGTAATAGTTGATCCTTTGATAAGGCATATTCCTCCTAAAGTCAGGCCTCCTGGAGGGAATTCCAGTTTGGCTGTAGCTGCCTTAAACGCAAGTCAGCGTGGCTCCAGCTTTAATTTTAGTTTACCTGGTGAGTACATAATTTTGCTGTGGAGTGTTAATCTATTAATTCCTTGGATTTTGTACAAGATCGCAATAGCTGCCAATAAATCTGTGAAAGGGTGAAGATTCTAGGCTAATGTATTGAGGGTTAAATTCTGTACCTTGCAATCACACAATTAGTGTAGCTATTCCTGTAAGACAAGGAGGATTAAGTCTCTGATGGGCTTTCCAGTGGCATAGGCCAAAATCTGCTCTTGATTATAGCCACATGGCCCTTTTGAACTTGGTTTGCTTTTAAACACATCTTCATTGTTCAGTTTCGTAGTTAATATGTGAAATTACAGCATTTAATGGTATGTTCTGCAATGCATATAAATACAGATCAGCACTTAAGTGGGGTTCATAACCTAATTGTGCTGGAAAACGAAATTAGTTTGGCCTGAGGTTCAGGTATCCAGCTATCTGACAGCTATGACACTTGGCACCCCGTGGATCTAAAATTAGTAGAGCTCTTCTATACTGGGATTACAGAGACGTGTGTATGTTTTAGTTCACAAAATGGGTAAAAGTCTGACTTTGTATACAGCTTTCAGAGGCATGTTTTGGGTGTTTTGCAGATGAGACTATGGGTGAACAGAGAAGTTCCAGAAAGTCTCTTGGTCTCTTGCTGGGTCCTGAAATGGATATCCTGTCAAAGTCTGCTCATAGACTTTGCTTCTCCCTGATCAGATTACCCTCTGTGTGCTCCTCATGTGACAAGTCTCCTAGGCACAGTAGAAGCAACATTAGAAAATTAGTGTAGCCATTTGGACAGACATTTTGCAGTAATGTTAATGATAAAGCATCCTGAACTGTTCAAGCAAAAGAGCTTTTTTGAAAGAGAAATGGCACTTTCAGTGCTGTGGTTTTTATTCAAACAAAACTTCTGTTTATTTTGGTGGGAGTCAGGAACTTAGCTATTGATGTTTGTAAATATTTAATGCTTGAAATTACTTTGCCTTTAGATAAATTTTTAATTTTGAGATAAAGGGTTTACATTACATCCTAGGAATTAGGAAATGACTAGGGCACTTGTCTGGAGAAGCCACTGCTGTGTAGTTGTATATAACTTCTGGGAATAAGGTATTATTGCTAAGGTAGTTCTGGTTTCAGAGTAGGATATTTTCAAAAGGACATATAGCAATGTGATTGCAACTCCCAATGACCTTTAATAGCAATCAGGCTTTTCCCTGCTGTTTGTGCCTTGGGAGTTTTCCTCCAGTGGCTTTGTGTTCATTATTGAGATCATAACCTGATGTTGGAAGCCATTTCATAATACCATGTATTTCAGATCAGTTCTGCATTTGAAATTCAGTTTTTGAAATGTTTTAGATATGAAATCTTCTCTGCAGAAAAATTAATAGTAATTTTTAGAAAGAAAGTTGATTTATGAATTAAAAAGGACATACATTTCAAACATACTGAAATTTTTTTCATAGAGCAGACTTGTTAGGCTTTATGCCTTCTACCCTCTTAATTTTTAACAAAGCAATTGGTGAGAACATTTGTTGTGGTTTTGGGTAGGTTTTCATTTTGCTTTGCTGGAAATTTTTGTCTACCTCCCGTTTGCACTGGAGTTAAAGCAGCCTTTGGCTCAGTATCTCTTTAAAGTAGAGAAGAACAGACACAGATGAGCCACAGGAAGAAAGCCAAAGTTGATTAGGTCCCTTGATGAAATTATCTTATTTTACTGTGCTCAACCGGATACTTTTGCACTGTATTTTTTTTTTCCCAATATTTTAAAATAGAGCCTTTGTTAACAAAGGCTCTAGGATAGATCTGGCCTCTATTTGTGAGGCCAGATCTATCCTACCCCTGAGAATATTCACCCAAATTCTCATTTTCTGCTGTTGCAAATTGTATTAAATGAAATCACATTGGTTCTTGCAGACCTTGTATGTTTCTACTTAAACTGTACATTTATTTTTGCTTTCTCATGGATATACATTTCCTTCAGATCTTGGATTACACAGAGTCTAGCCATCCAACATGCTGTTTAAAGTGGGTGTATGGTAGGACTGAGCAGCATCAAACAGTTATAATCTAATTTATAAAGATTATATTAGTGTCCTAGAAACAATGCATGTTTATGCCTTAATATTTTGACTGTCATACTGAAGCATTCTTTTGCTTTGGGAACAACATAATACTCAGGAGAATTTCAAGAACTAAGTTTACACTTTGAGAGCTTGTGTGACTCTCCAATAATTTGCAATATAACACCAAATGTAAGGATTTGATTAAATAACAATCACAAGTGGGTGATCATCTTTATTCTAAGCTTGAATGTCATTTGAATTTGGTGCCTAGATTTTTGTAGCCATTTCAGTGGCAACGCTGTGAATCATCTGTTGCAAGTCTGGGTGTCTGACTGAATTGTTGATGGATCTTCATGTAATTTGTTCTGGATACTGTTTTTTTTTTTTTTCCTCTTTGCATTTCCTTATCTGATACACTCAAAATACAGACTCAAAAGTCTACTCACTTCTGATCTTCAATCATTTATCTTTTTTTGGGAATACTTCTTCATTGGAGGTTGGAGGAAGCTTTTGTTTTTTTAAAAAAGACTTATTTTCTAGCATCTGGAAGACCCTCAGTCTTTGGGTCCCCTTTCCTTCCTTCATTACTTTTAAGTTAAATTTTAGCTGTAGATTGGATTCTTTGTGGGCCTGCAGGCAGAAGATGGGTTTCCTTTGAGGTGCTTCTTGTGGAGTTGAACACCAGTCATCAGGCTGGTCCCTTTGCTCTCATGGTGGAAAAAGAGAAGTCCTCTATTTCGTTCTCCTTCTGCTGCCACTGGCCCAGAGAGCACTTGAGCACTGGCTCTAGTCTAGGAGGCAGTGCAGGCTTCACTCCCTGAGCTGTAGTTAAAGCTGTTGAGACATCTCTGAGCTTTTCCTTATCGTAATGAAATGTAAAAATCTGTGTGTGTTGAATGAGATTTCTCAGGCTATGTGGCCACGTGCTGGTTCCTGCTGTGAACTTGAGTTCCTAGAGTCAGGATCAAGCCTGACTGGAACTTGAGTATCAGGTCATGCACTGACGTGCTCCTGTCCCACTGTGAGAGAAATTCAAGGCTGGTTTAATCCCTGTCAGGGAAAGTGCAGAGAGAGGGAACACCACCAAGGGGACAGACAGATCACTTCTGAAATGTTTCCTTTGCTCCTGGCTTCAGTACTCTACTTGCAGCTGGATGTGTGAGCATTGCTGCTCAGGGTGAGAGAGGCAGTCTGGTTTTGCACTGCCACTGAAAGCAAATGCTTCCACCCTGCTGTTAATTATGAAATACACCAAGATGTTTTCTGTATCTTAACTGCATTTGAAACGCCAAAGATTTGTTTTCCATGTGTTGGCTTAATGACTTGGCTGGTAAATAATTTTAGTTTGATTTATTTGCTTTTTTTCTTCTGAGTAAATAAACAGATTATCACAGTATTTGTCTTGATGACTAGCAGTTAGTTGCCCAAGATGCTATATGAAATAATGGAGTCTGCTTACAATTTGATTTTGTCAGTGTAGCAAAAGAGAGTCTAATTAACAATTTTGTATTTTCATATTTTTTTTTAGTTAAAATGTTTTTACTTCAATATTTCAAGATTAATAATCTCAGGATCTACAAGTTCTTTCTGTGCCATGGTACTAAAGGGTTTAATGTCTGTACATATTCTTCAGTGCTTCTACTATTGATGTACTTGGTGATGTGAGTGTGATTGAATGTAGTACTTCTGTTGCATTAGTGTTTTATGTAGTGTATCTTTGATATGAATTTAAGAATTCCCTTTCATTTTTTTTTTCTTTTAGGTAGTTCTCAAATACCTAGTATAAGATCTATTGATTTGTATGCAGCTAACAGACAGTTTTCACTGATAGTTTTGGTAGTTCAGAGGTGTTTACCTTCTGTTTGTAATTTTGTTGTTTGTTTTTTTTTTTAACTTTATTTTAATAATATTTCCTATCTTGCCATTTCTAATAGTCCTCCTAGTTTCAGTAAATGAATCTGAGTTCTCCAAACACGTTGTCATCATCAGACAAGACTGAATGTTTTTATTTGCTGCCTTCTCCAGCTCTTTAGTAAATGTACAATACATTGTTGACTTCTGGAAGACCACACCTTTTTCTCATGTTGGAAGACAGTCAAGATTCAAGAATTTATTATTCTGTAAGTAATTTTTCAGGCTGCAAAAGGATTGTGCCCTATATTCTTGTTGATTTTTAATTAGCTTTTGTAAATATGAGTCAAATTTCCTTGTATTTATATACACACACACACACATATATGTATATATATATATATATATATATATATACACTGCCATAAACATAGCTGGTTTTGGCTGGTTTTGCTTTTAACTCAAAGGAAATCAAACAGTTATGGAGAAATTTGATTTATCATGACAGAAATTATGGGAACAGGCTGCCCAGGGAAGTGGTGGAGTCACCATCTTTCAAGGAATTCAAACCCGTGTAGATGTGGCACTTGGGAACATGGTTCAGTGTTAGTTTTAAGACTGATCTCAGTGATTTTGGAGCTCTTTTCCATTCCATTACAGAACATGACATTATATTACATTATATTATGTTACATCACTATTTTCCATTATGAACGTTGTTCCCAGTATTTTAGGTTTGGTTTTGTTTTAATTTGTGCTTTCCAGTTACTCTTGGTGGAACTGATTAGAGCTACACCACTAATCTCTCAAGCTTTTTCATTCATTTCTTACAATTTATATGGATAACAGTGATCTATTTTAGTCTAGGTTTTTGTAAACAGTTTTGTTGTTTTTTCTCTGATACCTTAAGTCCGTTCTGAATTTGTAGTTAGTTGGTAGTAGATGGCTATGTATGCTGCTTGTTGGTGGATGTATTTAGGTTTCACATCTAAATTTATTCTTTGTGACTTCTTTCTGTGATGAAACTTAGCAATTTTTCTGTAAAGGAGGCTGTGGGGAAAGGAAAAACAAATTACTGTCTTAAAGCCTAGGTCGTTTCTCAGTAAAGAATTCATTCAGCTACTAAGCCTTTGCAGTGGCTTGTCTATTCTCACCACCTCCCTGATTCTGATAATCTGTGAACATCTGTGTTATTGTCTGATTTTGTATCACAATTCTTATTGACTTTTGATAGTTACTAATTCTCCTGCTTCTTTTTTTATCCTGATTTTTCCCACCATTGTTTGGTTAGGGCTTCTATCTGACTAAGAATTTTGCTGTGCCAGAAAGCTTTCCTGTAACATGTGCCTGTTTACTTGATGGCCCTGGACATTTAGTCTGCTAGCCTTCTGGTACCAGAGTAGATTATACTCCCAAACTCCATTGCAATCTCTTTCCTTGTTTAAAAATTACTTTAGAACTTCCCTCCATCACCTAACAATATCTGTGGTACATCTAACAGATGGGAAAATGTTGGAAATAGGGGCACATGTGTATTGTAAAGCAAAAATTTCCCTTTCTACCTAATGTTCTCTCATTTTATCCTGTTAAGATATGTATTTGTTCAATGTAGCTTTGGTTTCAATGTCTCCTGCTTCTATGTGACTTACGTGTTATGCTTTACTCTGTTTTATAACTGTAAATCCTGGTCATTTTTAATATAAGTAATTCAAAGATACTATTGTTGGCCTTTTTAAAATCGAATGTAATTTTGACATTTGAAATCTTAACTGCATTAAGATTTTTCAGTGTTTGGTAGCTACATATTGATCTTCTAAAATTTCTCTAAAACTTGAACAAGAAGACATATGGAGTGAAATCCTCACTGTTAAATGCTAGTCATCCCCAGTCTTGTCCAAAATACTGACAGTACATTGTGTTATCATGCAGATAAATGTCTTGTTAAATTATATCTTGAGACAACTGATCAAAACAAAGACTGAATCATGATTTCAAGATTTAACCTTTTCAAATTAGCAGTATTTTTTTTTTTCTGACTTGGAAGGCACGAGTGACATTTTTATTAACTTCAGTAAGTGCATATTTATATCTGCCTCTTCTCCCAATTGTCTTGCCCATGCTGAAGGTTTCCTGATGGACACTGTCGGCTGCTTTGTGAAGGGTGGGATCTATGATCTGGTTCTTCCTGTGAGTTTGTAAACAGGAATTTTCATGTGTCAGTTGCTGCTGATATTTTTAGTATGACAACAGTTTTATCGGCAAGTGGAGCATTTTATCTCACATGCTGGGCTTTTGACATCAGGGTAAAGCTATTTTTATGTTTAAATTGGTATCACATTTGCTGTTAGTGTTGGTTTTGGTAATGGGCTTGAATGTCCCAGCCCACCCCACTGGCCCCCCCCATATCCCACAGTCTGGGATGCCGTGCCAGCTCCCTGGGAATGACCCTCCAGTTATTCCACAGCAGGGCTGGTCCCTGCAGCCTGGCAGTGCTGGGTTCCACCTGTGAGCCCATGGCCTGCCTCAGCCCAGGCCCAGGGAGGCTCCCAGTGCCTGGAGCTGCCCTGGTGTCCCTGGCTGGGATGGTGGGCTGGGCTCTGGCTGCCAGACCGTGCCCTGCTGCCTCTCCATGAGAAGCACCCGCCACCCCCAGCACCATGACAGTTCTGTGCAGATCCATCTTTTGCTTTGCCTAATTGTTTGTCAGTGGTATATAATTTCTTAGTTTGTAATTTTGTCCTATTTCCTGGCCTCATGGTATGGTGACTTTTCCTATTAGAGTGTGGTTTACACCTGCCTGTCTTTCTGTACCTTCCTGGCAGGCTGTGTTATATCCCATCCTGTTTAATGTGCTGCCATTTTGTGATGACTTGGCAGAAAGATCTAATGTGTGCTTGAACATAATGGCTTTTATTATATTCATTAGCAGTGCTTAATTACTTTAACCTAACAACCCAGTGACAGAGAAGGACCAGCCATAGAACAAGTTCATTGCACAACTTAAAAGGTTCTAAAAAGTGGCTTCAACAAGACGCTAAGGAGGTGGGAAGAGCTCCCTTAGGAGCTAGGAGAGGCTCACATTTTATGCATAAATATTGCTGGTTGGAAACATAATTAACGTTTGGGAAATACTGTGATTCTTGTAAGAAGTGCTCTGGAGTGTGTTGCTATGCTGATTTAATGCCCAGCCCTCAGGCTGCCCAGTGTACAGAAAGCTCCTTTGTCTGGTGCAGCCAGGAAATGAAGTCTGGGAGGTGCTAAAGCCTTAATGCAAACTCAGTGATGTCTGGCAGTATGGGCATATGTAACAAAACTATGTAGAAGACAAAGGACAAAAGCCAGTCCTAAATCCTGCCTAAGTCAGGATGTTAAATGCAGTGGTCCATGTTAGCTGCTTTCCACCACTGCCTTCTTCTCTGGGTATCTGAATTTATGAGGAGTATTAATGTATCTGTGTCTTCTCAGAAATACTGCCCTCCCAGAGGTGATGCTCTTGGCCTCTGCCTAGTGTTCCCCATATGCCAAAAATCAGACAGCAAACTGCCTGAATGTTTTCTGTGGTTTGCTAAGCAGGGTAGCCTAATCCAGAACTGAATGCTGCTTCTGTATGAATTTGCATAAGAATTACAGTGATTTGAGTGTTTGAGAGTTAGGTGTATTTTTAGGCCTCTCTGAGCAGGAAGAGTTTTGATTATCTGCATCTAGAATGACATGAGTATTTTTTGCTGTTTGGGTAGGAATATAATGATTTTCTTTTAAAGCTGAGTTACTGGGTGAACAAGGGGGAGTAAAAAGGCTGAAAGGAAAGCAAGTTATAGATTAGCATGCAGGAGAGAAAAGTGTAGGTTCTGGTCTTTGCTTCTAAGGTTGCTTTTTGTTTATTATTGTTTATATCCGTAAAAATTAAAAGGACAGGATGAAACACTGAGCTGTACTCTCCAGTATGGTAACACTTTCACAAATAACCAGAGCCAAAGAAATTCCACTAATTTACTCCACAGTGACAGCCCATATGAAATGTAGAGCTGTCAACAAGAAGAATATCAAGAGGGGTTATGATACTGCCTTTTGAGTATGCAACTGTCTTCATTGAAAGCACTTTCTTCTCCACTCCATTGAGAGGAGAGGATCCACACAGTGATCTGTGCTAGGAATCTCTATAAAAATTCCAGAAGAATCAGACTGTGGCAGGCAGCCCAAGCAGTATTTATGAAAAAAGTGGTGAAGATTTGGGAGATAACTGAGATTTCCCTTCCCAGCACCTTCTGTGCTGTCACCTGGCTAAGAAAACAGGAACTCTGGTGAGCAGTGAGCACAGTCTGCTCTCCAAGGGAGAGGCTGCCCAGTGTGATAACAAGGCTTGTGGACACACTGTCCCCAGACTCGTGACCTCTGAGCAGGGCCAGCCTGGGGGCAGTAGCTGATTCGGATCCCCCCAGGTGTTTTGGGGTGTGCCCAGGAGCTTCAAGACAGCTCTAAGGGCTGATGACTGTGCAGCAGTGGCTTTCCTTCAGCAAGGCTAATAAACCCCTTGCTGCAGAATCTATTTGCACGCACTGCATCACTCCTTCCCTCCCTGCCTGATACAATGTGTTATTTCTCAGTGTAGAGTGGTTATTTCTAATATTGTTACACATTCCTTAAACAGGGTATCTTTGCAGAGATTTCTTTGCAGTACCGTGTTGCTCGGGAAGGAAAGTTCGAGTTGTTCAAGTGGACAAGAGATGAGTTTATTCTTTCCCTGTGGCAGCCAATATATTTCCTTGGCATGGTCTGATAGGAACTGCTGTGTATAGCCCAGATGCTTTAGTTTAGAGAAGGCGATCATCTGATAGAAGAGACTGAAGTACGTGTTGAAGTATTGAAGAGATTCTTGCACAGTCTTGTACAGTCTCATGTAGACTTCCTTACTGACAGTCCTTGACTATTTGTTTCATTACAAGCAACTTTTTTTTTTTAATTACACTTCAGCTTGTCACTGATAGTTTTTCTGCATTTTGTCTTTATGTCATGATACTAACGCTTCTCCTAGCTGTCAAAAAGCCCACTGCTGCAAGGTCAGCTTGGGATCTTGTGATCTTGAAATTTATGAATCTCCCCTTGCATGAATGTTGCCTTCATGACCTCATGCCAAGTGAAATATCACTTGAGCTATTTTTGGTAGTTCTTCAGTGACAAATTTCTACCTGAGTCTCCAAGCAACAGCATTTCACCACAATCATGAAAACCCTGTGGTTCATTTCTGAATGGTGAATTTTCATCTAAAACCTCCCTTTTTAGAACCACATTTAGTACAGAAGAAATAAATATAAGTCTAATGTTCTCAAGGTTCTAATTTCTTTTACTGACCATTTCCTCCTCTGTTTTGGTATGTGGAAGCTAAGGCAGCACAGCTGTGTCGTCACAGATTATCTAAAGTGCATAACCTAGTTAATCCTGCCAAGATGCCAGCTGTCTGGTAACCTTTTCCTCCAGCTGAACATCAGGGCTCACTCCAGGAGACCAGTTGCTGCATCTTCCACCCACTTCTAGGATAGATGTGAAGGGGAGTAAGTGCAGCAGCAAGGTCATGTGAACTCTGAACAGCCAAGCAATCAATACAAGCTGCACACTTTGGGCTGAGCTGCTGGATCAGATGTTCAGTTCAGGAGAAGAGTGTTTCAGCTGCTGCTTGTCCATGGCAGCTGAAATGGCTCTTCCATCTCTGTTGGAGAGGATGGTGTTGGCCAGTCATGTGCAGAGGGAGTTACAGACCCACTTACAACAGGGAATGAGAGTTTTGTACACTGTAATCCAGTAAGACCCAGGGCACATGATCACTTCTGCCATTCAGAAGTGCCCAGCCTCACAAGCATCACGGGTTTAATGCTGCCTGTCTGCATCTGAAAGGACTGTAATTGCTGAGTGGTGTTGCAAAAGGACAAGTTGCTCTAGACTAAGATAAAACAAGAGATGACAGTGCATGAGCCAGTCTGTATTAGCTGCCTCATGTGCCTGCTCATGCTCACTGGTGAAATGGGATGTAACTAACTCTTCTTTCAGCAAGCACTGCGCTTCGAGGCACATCTGACATTTGCCTCAGAGTAACTGTGATATATCTGATATGCTCTGTGTCCCTTTGTTGCCTGGCCTCACAGTACCCCACTTGTCTTGGGAAGGCATTTCCTTTTCCAGAATGCAGCAGTCAGCATGATTGATGTTTGCCAGGATTAAAGGTAAGGAGTTCAGGACAGTCACTACCATACTTTGAAACCTGGATTAAAAAGTTGAGGCAAAACTTGTTTTGCAGTTACATCAATGCCAGTAAATTAGCATGATTAGGACAATTGTGACGCTGATGCCCACTGCCATAGAGGAGCCTTCATTCATGGTCTGAAATTCTTTTTCTCCATATTGGGCTACAGCCAAGCTCTGTTGGCAATGGTGGATGACCCATGTTCACCCTGAACTGTGCCTGAGAATTGTCTGGGGGGTGGGCAGCTGGCATGGGCTGAAAGCAAGCTAGAGATATCTCCATTAAAAACTTACTAGAATGGAGGGATTTACTTCTGCTCCCAATGAACACCTGGCTAGTGTTTAATTTGCTAGTAAGGATCTAATCTGAAAAGTGTCCTAAAAATTTTTACAACTTTCGTTTTTTATAATTACTAGGCTATAATAAGTGTTACAGTTGCCTTCTAGTCACATTAATTAAGCAGTCTAAATTCTGATGTTCTATTTTAAGGAGTATTCATAGTTGGTAAGATTGGAAAAACTGTTTGTGCATATTTAGAGCAAAGGCTTTTTATTCTGGATATCAAGCTATTGGGAAAATTTCCAAGTTAATAAGTGTTATTTAATTTGTTATGATGTTTATTTGTTTGAGAAAGTGTGCCATCTGCTTGAATAAGAGGCTTCAGTGCTTTTCCTGACCTTTTTATAAGTTGTTACTTTGCAGTTATGAATTCAGTTTGTGTTTAAAGTGCACATTGTACAAGGGAGTATTTCAGTGCATAGGATAAATGAACTTACGCCAAGGACGTTCCAGGAAGGATTGAAACAAAAAAAAAAGTGAATTTAAGGTTTAGTGGTATCACTGCATGTTCCAAGCAATGCTTAAATGGTCAGGAAAGTTGTATTTGAGCATTGACAAGTTGGGTGCTTTCCTGAGGAACTAGCAAAGCTTATGAAGTGAAGTTAACCAAAGATGTTTGCTTTCCTCTTAGGCCCAGTGGGCAAGCAGCATGCATTAATATTGTGTGTGTGTATATATATATATATACATGTAAACTATGTATATATTTAAAAAAATATTTTTATATTGTTGGTAATAGAAAACTTAATTGAACATGGGAATATGTCCAATCCATGTGGAGTTAGCTTAAGTGCAGTGGAAATGTGGCTACTGGTTCAGAGGCAAAAAGGGAATAGTGAGCAATCTACAACAGAGTTAAAAGCTGAAGCCTTACATATGATCAGTATTCCAGACTTATGTTGTAGTAAAAATATTGGAGATTGTGAAATTGTTGTGCATTGTATGCTGCTGTTATGTTCTCTCCTGTAGCCTTTGGCAGAATTGACTATGAAAAATGCTGAAGTAATTTTCTTGGTGAAGTTGATTGAGTGGGCTATTCCTCATGTTTGTTCCAAATAAGAGTTCATGTAATGTGAAAGATAGATAGTTCTCTTAGGTAAGACTTATTACATCTAAAAATATAATCGCTTTGTATGGAAGATGATTTTTTAAATCCTTTTTTTCATATTGGAGACATTAATTTTGTTTCTTCAAAGTGGAAAATAATAGACTTTTTTTTTCCTAAAGATAGATTACCTCCTTGAAGCAAAATAACTGATTTAAGGCTTCTTCAGAAGTCCTTCAGAGAGCACTTAATTGTCCTTGTTTATGCACACACCTGTGCTGTGGCTGTGCAGCATTAAATTCTCATTTTAAAAATGTAGTGTCCATATAAAGTCCAAATATTCAATTGATAAGTTTATAAGAAAAGGATTTTTCTTTTGCTTAATAGCAAAAAAAAAAAAAAAAAAATAGGAGATAGGCATTTATAGTTTGAAAAAAGAAAAGACCAATAATATTTGGTAACTGAAAAAAACAAAACCAGGTGATAAAGGAATAAATCTCTTAGCTTGTCACTGGTCCAGGAGCTGCCAGTCACTCTCTGCTGTGCAGAGACGTGGGATGTGACGTGCAGATGACTGCCCATCATCAACTAAATTTTGACAGGCTGTTGGAAAGCCATGGTAGCCCATAAATATTTTCAGCCACCAGGCCTGAGGGACTGTGACCTTTCCAAAGTGACATGGGAATGCCTTGGATTCCAATGAAGGCTGGGCACTCCTGAAATGCAGGTCTAGCTCTCTGTGGGGCCACGATCAGCACTTTCCTGGTGAGATTCTCCAGCTTTTGATGTGGTTTCATGATGTGGCCAAGTGCCACATAATTTGTTTGGAATTGCATGGAGAAGAGAATGTGTTGTCACTAGGGATAGTTGGAAAAAAATATCTAGGAGGGGTCTTCTCATGATTGGATTTATTTATTTATCTATTTATATACAGCTTATGTGTTGATACAAACATTTTCTCCCTATACCATGGTGGTTGGTATTTAGTGCAGCTTGAATTGTGAGGTGTATACATTTGTCCTCGTTGCTGACATTTCTTTTTCTTATTTTAGATGTGCATAATAATGTTTCATGCAGGTTTCCCTTGTTTCCCTTCTCAAAGAATTTTACCTTTGTTTGGGGCTGTTGCTTTGCAGCAATGTTTAGTACTTTGTAACATGTGTCTAGTTGAGCTGTAGGATACCCTGATTCTCTCTACATTAACTTTGCCCTGGACACCTAACTTTATGTTCAGACTCACTTCTTTGGCTACATTTAATTTGTCTTCTCTCAGGCTATACATTGTTCCCCAGTTTTATCTTTCCTGAAGACTTAAAAAGCCTAGCTCAGGGAGAACAGCCACGGAGTACATGAGATACAAAGTGAAACTGGATTACTTCCCAGTCATTGTTTTCATTGTGATGTGAAGATAATGGGTTAGCAGTTAATGAGGTGCACTCATTTGCTTTGTACCCTCAGACAGATTAGACAAATTGAGTAGTAAGCATCAGCCCTCATAGAAGCAAAGATTTTAATGCATAGGCTGATGATTGCAGTTAATACTAACTTCAGCTTCAGATAACTCTGTTGGTAGAGGAAAGGGAAAAAAGAAAGGTGACCAGAGAGCATATTCTGTATCAGTACATCAAAAAATGTGTACTATGATGGCACCCAGGTTTTGGGCTGAAGCATTTGAATTCAGAACAGTTTCAGAAACATCTGGTTCTCCAGCTCGGGGTGCTGCTGGCTGATATACTGACTCTGGGAAAAATCTTATACTCCTCTTCAGGACAACTGAACCATATAATAAGATGGAATTACCAGCCCTGTTTGAGTAATGTAAAGTTGTAGCAAAATAAACAGAAAATGAAAATGCAAATATTAGATTTTTGCTTTTCCAGCAAACTAGAATGCATTTAAAGGACTGAAAGAGCATGAAAATATATAAAAGCTGTGGTGAATACATAAATCTGAGCTCACAATATCATGCTGTGCTGCAAAGTTTTATTTTTACTGTGGTGTATTCATTATGCTTGTGGAGGTGTGTGTAGCAGGAAAAGTAAAATAGTAGAACTACTTAAAAAACTGTACTGGAAATATGGCAGACTAGGAAGAGCTAATGTTAAAATATATTTATTAGGCTTGTACATCTTTTTTTCTTAGTTTTTTTAATCAGCATTTACTTTTCTTTCCTTAATACTTTTCTGTAATCTGAAAAAGCATCAAATGCTTGCCAGAGCCAAATGCAGAGATCACCTCTTACATGAAATGTGGACCTGGATACTTTGTTCCTCTTTCAGCAACACAAAACAGGCTCTCCAGGAGTGATGTGAAGTAACTGAATGTGCAGCAGGCAAGATCAAAGGCAATGCTTACTTTGCAAAAGTCACCCGTTTCTTTTATACTGCCACTGCATTTTGTGGCTTAGGCTAACTTTCTGAAGTGTGAGGAATTTGTTCATTGATCAGTTAAATATCTGTGTAAAACAAAATACTCTGAAAGCATGTGAGTCTGTGTGACCACCCAGCCCCAGAAGATAAGGCCTCATTCAACCCAGTGTTGATTGTTGTTATGATACTCATGATAAAGTGATTCACAGACACTTGTAGAAGAGCTGACATGTTTAGTGGAAAGGAGACAATTCCTCAAATAACGTTTTTGTCTTCGTGACTTTTCTCCCATGTTGGAGTTACAATTACATTGCATAACTGAAACGATCACTGCATAGGGTTAATATAAGTTTGTAGGAAAAACTAGCTGGCCATAATTCTTTATTTATCTATATATATATATGTTTTTAAAGAGAAAATAAATAGCCATGCAATATGGGAGTCTTTTCATGTGAGAAATAAAACTGTGAAAAGAAATGCAGAAATTCCTCAAATAAAAAGGCACCCTCCCACACTGTGGGCTGAATAGATCACTGCTGTAATCAAGTACCTAAGTTCAGTCATCACTTAACTTGATAAATGTCATAGTACTCTTACTGCAAGTCTTGTAAGAATAAAAAAAAGGCAATGAACTGCTGTTACAGAAAGGAGGGAGGGACAGTAGTAGTTGCTCTCTTCTTCCCTGTGTGAACCATGATAATAGATATTTATGCTTCTAAAAGTTGATAAATTTTTTCCTAGGTGTTAAAAGGCCTTTATGGTTATATACTAGATAAGGAAATTTCAGGAGCATTTCATGACTTGAAATAACACAGCTTCACTCCCCTTGCCTAGTCATTGAATGATGGTTTATTTCCTGCATGTAGAATTTGTTCTGTAGAAGTATTTTGAAGTTAGGGTGCACAAGATGGTATTTGAGCTTGAGTTTGAACGGATTTTTGCCTTTAAATTTTTTTGGTGAATAATTACTGTGATGCATAGCTGAAGGCTGAGGTACCCCAAACTGGTAATGCTCTATCAAATAAATTATTTTTGTTTATTCATATCTGTTAGTGGTAAGAGTAGTCCACAATATACAGGTATTTTTTGGTAAAAAAAGTATAACTAGCTTGGTGGCATGAATAATGTTCGGAGGAATATCTGTTAAGTAGTGCTGCTGAGAGACATTTTTCAAAGCACTTACTCATTAAAATAAAAAATTACATAAGCATAATTTCAGAAATGGGCTTTTGAAAACACTGTGTGATACTTGTTATAGAAGAGTTAATATTAAATTATTCCATTGCAATTTTGTTTTTCCTTATTACAGTTAATATTTCAATGTATTTCAGTCGCTTATATATGTAAATTGCACTTCTACAGGGTGTTGGCAGAATTTTAGGGAGTATCACACTAAACAGTGAGACTAGATGCAATAAAAGACTAGCTGCTATGTGTGTTGTCATTTCTGTGATCAAGGCTGGGACTTTTTTTTCAACAAAATGTTACAAAAGCCACTGAGTTGGTAGCTTTGTCTTTTACTTTTGTAAAAGGATGATGTGTCTGAACTTCTTACTCTTGTGCTCACTGTTGTATTTAAAAAAAACCCAACCACCTACAAACCCCCCCCAGGCAAAAAAGCCAAACATGGCCCCCTTGCCAGTCATTACAGTATTGAAGAGCATGCACAGGGCTGTGACAGAAATGTGAAAGTCAAGAGTGATCCTACCTCACTGAAGTGTCAAAATTAGGAGTGTGGGACCTAAGCTTAGAACCACATTTTTTGGACATAGCCCTTTCTGTTAACTACAGAATGCTTTCCATGTCCTACCTCACAGTCTGTCCATGTCTGATTTAATATTGGGATGAATCCCAAGCACATCCTAATTTTTCCTTTTCTTTTGCTTCTTCATTTAATCTGAATCCTGGGTTCCAAGGAAAGAAAACAAGGGCATGAGGATGTAAGAAAGCTGTAGTTTACTCAGGTCAGCTCCTTGTCTGAATAGTCTTACACCATGTTGCAGAGCATGGGTATTCTGCAGTGTAGGTGTAGCCTAAGAAACAGTGAAATTGTCTGATGGCCCATCAGTAGATGATCCAAGAACTTCTCCGCTGGAAATTAAAGAATGGTGCTGACTAATATGGTGTAACATAATAGAGACAAATACAATGACTTTGGCTGAGAGGAAAACCAAGAAACTTTTATGTTTTTTGCAAAGCCATACACTAGCAATGTCTGTGTCTAAATTTTAGGGTTTAGTTCCTATTTAGAACCAGTGGATTCAGCTATAAAATAGTTGAACAACTCGATATCAGTCTGCTGGTTAATGGTATGGAAGAGCAAAACCTTATTTTGAAGAAGTGATTTCACATGCTATTTTTGAGTTAACATAAGAGCATTATTGTGCTTCAGTTAGGTTGCTCAAGGCCAAACGTCTACAAAGTTTATTTCCTTAGGATGGTGAACTTAGGGGAGGACAGTAGAAGTAAGTAGTCATGGTGAATTTTAAGCACAGGAAGCAGATAATGTCCAAGAAGCATCGGGGTATTATAGACACAAAATATGAAGAAACAAGTCACCAGCAGGTAAAACTCCAGCCATGAAAATCTGATGAGATTTCTCTGCTAATCCAAGCAGATTTGCTTTTGCTTCCTTCCTGAAAAACAAATCTGCCTATAATTGTGAATACTGACCCTTTGAAAACTTTTCTGTTAGTTATAATAATTGTGGCTTATGTGTGTAGGAGAAAAGTAGAAAAGCATGTTGAATTGTTAATTTTGCCTCTTCTTTGAGTGACACCTCTCTATAGGCTGACAAACATCCCTACTTACATGTTTACTCACATTTCCTTTTGCATGAGGAAGTATGAACTTTAAGGCTTGCATTTGATGTAGTTAAAAGGTTTTATGTTTAAGTACCAGTAGCTATTCTGAATGTTACAGCTTACCTTATAATTGCCAACTATCCTTTCAGAATGCTAACTAACATTTTGAAATCCATCATTATCTGGCCCATGTTTTTGATCCATTCCTTCAGAATGAAAATGTGGCTAAGGATTAACTTCTGTGAGCTGGTGAGTTTGCATTTTTGCCTTCGGTACAACTGCTCTAAAGTCATGACACTTGCACAGGTGTCTGGGGGGATCTGGCCTGCTCTTTGGTTAGTAAAGCATCATCCATTGGTGGTGGTGGTGTCAAATATAAAAATGTAGGAGATGGTTGCAGAAATCAAATGACTGATATTTTCCCCTTTAAAAGTAATTGTTTGAGGTTTTTTGGCTGATCTAGATGTTGCAAGACAATTTGTGTAAAAAAATAGAAACCGGACCTCGACAAAATTTTTGACTTTTATCTGGTAGGTGTTCTGACTTAGTACATATTTTTGGATTAAAAGGTTATACATTTTATCTTCCCAATATAAAAATGGTTTCATAGTTTGAGTTGAGACTTGGTGTTGGACAGGCAAGCAGACAAGAATTATGTCCTGAAATTCCTCAGGATTTGTGGCCCAGCACTGAAGGAAGTTCAAACTTCTCTGTAACACTCATAGTTGCTAATTACAATTTAGAACTGTGCTTTCTTGTTTTTGACATTTGTATTTTTACAGGATTTCCAACATTGGCAGTCAAATGTTTAGCATATTATATTTTTAGCACTTTCATGATATGTGTTTTTTCCATTTACACTTATTTGAGGTGTAAAATCAATTCAGGAAAATCTAATAGTAACAAATAAAGCATGAGTAGTTGGTAAAGGTTAGGTGATGTTGCAGATTAGTTGCATGAAGCAGCAGGAATTTGAAGACCTGGTTGGAGATTGATGGGTCCAGGAATAAGACTTGACCTTCCATAGATGCATGATTGAACAAGTTAAGAGGCTTGCTAAATTCAGTACTTACCATAAACATCCATTCGCTGTCAAAACAAAATTTGCCAGGACCTTTAATGTCCTTTGCTAAGAAAATTTAGTTAGGTGGGGTTCCATGGCAGGGTGCATAAATTAGTGTCTAAAATCCTCTTCCATCTATAACACAAGACTCTGGACAATGTGTGCTCATTATCATTTAGTTAAATATTTTCACTCTTGTTTCATGGGTGACCAGTAGCTTAGTCATATAGCTCGGAAGTTGTCTATGGTTTTCCTAAAACAAAGTATGTGAAGAAAAAAATCTTCAAATGCCATAAACTGAGAAGAAAGCAGATGTAAATAGTAAGAGGTGAGGAACCTTAGTGAAAAAAGTGCGCATCTTCTCGAGTTCAAACTATAAAGTGTCATTTGCTAGTAGTGAGTTCTCTGAGGCTGCTAGGTCATGCACATTCTGTGTGTGTTTGTAGAAATAGCATTACTGTGCAATTGCTTTATACTGGGGGAAGCCAGAAACTACTGGGCCAAAATCTCTGCTAAAAAGATCTGGTATGATTTTCCTCATTTGAGGTTGAAACCTGACCTTGCAAATACCTGGATTTTATTACAAAAGAAGAATTGTTCAATACTTTTTTGGTTGTGGTTTTTTTCCCGTAGTGGTTTGCCAGATACCTGGCACCATGGAGTAAAGTATGATTTTATTATTTTCTCATGAAAAAGAAAAGGGAAAACTTTGAAAAATATTTCTGTCATCTATTTTTCAAAAGATAAAGAATGTGCTAAAGATAGTGAAAAATAAAGAATGTGGTGAGGTGTAGTATGCTAACCTATTTAGTCTATTTCAACTCACTGTGATAATCCTGGATTATGCTCAGTAATTCTGCTGACACTATTTACAAGAAATTGTGGTCTTTTTTTCATTTTCCTAAAATGGCTTGGAAGTAACAGAAATATTTTAATAGTGATGGATAGTCCAGAGTTTGAAAAGTACTCATGCTTGGAGAGTAATAATTGATGAAAGAATTGGCTTTTCAAAATTGGAAAGAAAATGAGACATTTTCAAGGTGAAATGTTCCAGACAATGGAAAAACATGTGAGAATTGTTCAGATGGAGGCGACAGGGTTTGCAGTCTTGCCCCAGTGCTTTCTTTTTGTCCTGGAATAAGCAACTTTACCTCTTATAGTGATGGTAGCCCTCTTGCCTGATTTGAGTGATTTAGAGGGTTGTTTACAATAGACTTGAGAGTGAGGTCACAGTTCTCCCCTCCTTGTAGCTGCTTAGACAGCACTGGTGTACAAGAACTTCTGTTGTATGAGATTTTTGTTCCCTATCTATGCTGTTTCCACCTTCCTCCTCAGTGAGAAAAAGACTCATATTTCATAGAAACATGCTCTAGTATTTAATAAATATTGAATTAGGTTTTCATTCATGTCCATTACAGAAATATTTTTAGGGTACCCTAAGCTTCCCAAGCTGTGCTTGAGGGGGGGAAAAAAGAAAGTATGTGTACATAGTTGCATTTCCTATAATTTTTGAGTCACAGTAGTAACTTTTGAAGTTGACCAGTTAAGTATTAGACACCATGCTATTGTGCCAGTGCATCATGGCACTACCTCCTGCTGCTCATTGGGAATATGCATTTTTGGGTAAAGAGGACGCTGACGTTCTGATTTCCAATTCTGCTGTCAGTAGTAATGAATTTTCAATATGCTACTGAAAAGTCTAGGAAAATTGGAAGTCAGAAACTGGCAGGTAAATGTGATGAATTTATTTTGGCCTTGCTGTTGGATAAAGGAGAGCTGGAAAAGTCAGAGCCTGCCAAACAGAGCTTCCTGGCAAGAACAACTGCCCTACCTCAGACCTTTGGAAAAAACACTCAATATGACTAGATGTGTTACAAAAACCTCTCTCATTGCATCTGGAAAATTGTTTGCAGCCTGTTTCCATCAGTCCAGAAACTGGAATGTTCATGTCTCTGCAACTGATTTGCATCCAGAGCCAAGGCACAATAACTAAGATTGACTATCACTGATGGATCTCTGTGTCATCCTTTTTTGTTCCAGGTCTGGTGATTTTATAGGATTACAGTGGATTTTGTCTTTTTATAGTTCAATTTTTTTTAAAAAAATCCGGTTTTTCATTTCTGTGGTACCTGTGTGTCCCAGATGAACCTTGGCTCCCCACGTTCTGTTGGACTGTGGTTGAAGACCTTGCAAAGAGCTTTGTGGCAACCATACAAACTGCATTGCAGATGGATACTTTCAAAGAGTTCAAAACAAGCTTGCTCTGTTTTTTTAAAAATTTATTTTAGTATTATAAATTACTCTTGTTAATCTTACAATTTTAAGAGCTTTACATCTTAAGACTTTTGCAGAGTCTAGTGGTGCAAGAGCAGCATGATCTTATGACTGGGGAAGGATCTGTTGTTTAAGATTTCTCCAGTTTATTTGAAGGAATCAGGGAAACCAAATTGGCTGTAGGAGTTAAGTTACTCTTATAAGTCATTCTGAACAGGAAATTAAGGAGGAAAAATCACCCCACTGTGAAAGTGAGCCAGTGTTAAAGTGCAGTAAATAGGAAAAATGTGTTGTGGCACTACTACATGCTTATAGCTTTACCTGTGTACTGACTCCATTTATTAATGCCACATAATAAATATGCTTGCACACTTATGAATTAGCAGGACCAGCAATCTGCTAAGGTAGTTCTGAGCATGAGTATTAGTTGTCATCAGAGGTTCTTTTTTATATTGGAAATAATTTTTACCAGATGATGTAATTTTTTTTTTTCTGACCATACAAGTGTAGTGGATTGACAAACTAAAAGCCCATATAGTTTCTCAAAGAGGGACACAGATTTATAGATATAAGGTATTTTATCTCTAGTTTATGGTTTGGATGTGGTGAAGAAATGGTGTTTTGTGTCCTTTCTCTCTCTTTCCAACTTGGGAAATTTTTAGTTCTTGGGATAGTTAAGCAGTCAGCTTGACTGTTTGGAGAGCACTGTCCTAAGTCTACAAAGATTGGATAGACCTAGTGTTTTCTTCCAGGTATGTTTAAGAGTGCAGAAATTAAAAAGTAACATGATTTAGAGCATACTGACTTGAGTTGGTGCCTTATCTGCATGATACAGCACAACAGTGGAGTTCAGCTTGTCAAGTTGGGTTAACTGTTCTTAACTGTCTGGGGTCTGCTGGGGCACCTTCGTGTTGTCAGATGGTAGGAATTGGCTTCCTACCTCTTTTGACAGATGGGGAATTAGTTGATCTTTCAGAGATAGTGTCAAGATGTGATTTTAATTCTGCACTTATCTCAATGCAAACTTCACTCCTCCAGACAATGGTGAAGTGAAAAAACAGATGAAGTATCGAACCTTTGATTTTCTGTAATTTCCCAAAGTCACTTATTTGATACCTCAAGTCTTCATCTGTGGTAATCATGGAGGCCTGCAATTGTTTCCTGTTTGTGTATTATTTTAATACACAAACAGTGTATTAAAATAATACAGTTTGTTGTTGGAAGGCTGCTTGAAGCTATTGTAGGTGCTCTTTGGGATACCCTGCTGCTTAGTGAGAAGTTCCAATATTCAACTGCTACCAATTGCATCTTTATCTAAGATGATCATTTAGGCTATTTGAATTAGAATTTGAATAATAATGAAACCAAAAGAGAAGAAGCTTAAACTTTCAGTTGTGGTCCCTACTTTCACCCATCTTGCTTTTTGTAAGAATGTTCCTTAAGGTCTGGGTGTTTAAATTTGAGGGAGCTGAATCAGGAAGCTGGCCTGCCTGGGAGAACATATCCCTGTTGTTCATACTGCATAGCTGTAAGATTTTTTTGGCTAGTGATATGACTCCTACAAAAAAAAGCTGTGCTTTCCAATGCCAGTTCTGGTTTTGGAAGCTCTGTAACAAGATGCCTCTTAAAAGTAGTTAGGTAACGAGACAGAATCCCTCAGCACTTTCCAATTTCTCATCCCTGGAAGGGAAAAGTTGAAGTTAGTTATTTTAAATTCACTCTGATTTATTTATATGCTGAGTCCTTTTTCTTGGTGAGGACACATATTGCATTCTGGCATTGCTACCTCACATATGGCTCAAGAGGCTCAGATCAGGTTTCTGAACATGGAATTAATCCCATTCTCTGGCTATTTCAGCATCCCTTCCATCATCCTGGACTGTATCAGACCGATGCCAGGTTTCCACTGTCCTAAAACTTAGAAGAGTCTAATATTATTAACCCTACTTCTCAGCTTTCTGCACTAAGGATATTAAGCAATGCTTTTGTATCTTGTTTCTAGAAAATAAGAGACAGGGAGTGTAATAACATATTATTAGATGGCAATACTTAATGGTTACAAGAGAGTGTAGGGGTTTATTTAAAAATAATGTTAATTTACTTTCTTCACAAAGTCAGTCCCTACTGAAATAACACTGTGTACAATTGCCCTTGGAGTAAAACTTAAGTAAAGATTTTTTTTTTGGTTAATCGCTCTTTCATCATCTGATGTATTTAGTAAGTGAACAGTGTTAAGATTGGTAATAGAGAAAGTGAATTTATTCAATTGAAATAAGTTGTTAATTTTCCACAGAAGAATTTTAAGACTTTTTTTCTAGGATTTAAACATTATATTGATACAGAAATATACATTGAAGTTTAGCTACTTGGCTTTTTTATCAGGCTGTGGAATCAATCTCACTTGCTTTGGGACCCAAGTTTTAGATGCCCAACTGAGAGGCTTAAAAATATTGAAGAGTAAACTTTCCAATATTGCTTTTAAATCCTGTTTCCTCCTTAGTTGGTATAGCATGTTCCAAAAATGACTTCTCTACATTTATTAACTCCACATATCTGTTAACTGTTTATGTGCAAAAATGTACAGGGGCAAGTTCTGTGGTAATGTGACATCAGTCAATATTAGTCACTTCAGGTGTTACCTGCTCCCTGTCTGCTAAGGTAAAACGTGAACCTGTGTGAACCAGCAATTAGTCTGAAGTAGATGACTATGTAATTGTGGCTTATTTATGTTGTTTCAGTTATTATAGAAAGTTGGTAAGCTTTACTTAAGAGACTGGGCACCTCTGTATCTTCAGTGCTCTTTGCTTATATTTGCTGTTCTCCTTTCTGCTGAGTTAGTATTCCTCCATTTTGCCTAACAGGATATTATTTTGGTAACAAGTAAGGACTGCATTCCCAAGCCTCTTCTTCCCTGTCTTTATTATACTAATTTGTGTTTAAGCATGGATATATAGTAAAGCTAGCAAACTTGGTATCAAGGGATCATGGTGGTTCCCTACGTAATTCTGGTCCTATTTTCCTGTAATGGAGCTGAGCATCTGCTCCCCAAAAGAGCAGTGCTAAGGTAAATGTTCTCATTTTCACTACTGCTGTTCCACTGTGATAAATGTTTACGAAAATTGTATAGCTGATTATTGAGACAAATACAAATGCTACACAAAAATAATAGTTGGCTTTTACAGAAAAAATGCACCTTTGGAATCACATAGTGTGAAAAATAATTCACAAAATTGTAACAGAAGGAGAGGAACTCCTGAAAATACCTGTGCTGGAAGATGTCTCTCTGCTAGGTCTCTATTTTGGAAATGCAAAGCTCCAATGGTTTTCACTGATACCTGTGCTAGGAAAACTGCCAGAAACCATTTTTGTTGTCTCTTTGCTGTTTGTCTTCTGAGATACCAAATGTGCATGTAACAGAAGTGGGATCTGAAGGACTTGAAAGTTTGTCAAGTCTCTGACTTCAATCTCTTCTGCTATCAGGGAGATAGAACTCCTCTTACTCCACAGCTGTCAATAGAAAAGATTTCAATTTTCATCTGTAGTATTCCACTGACATAAAAATATGATTTAAATATAGTATTGAAACCCATGGTGGGTTTATTCTTGTCACTGCTTTTTGTTGTCTTAGTCATCAATCTTCTTCTTTAGCTACTTCAAAAGGGCACCACTAAAAATTGATGCTATTATTTTTCACTTGAATATGACTCTTGTTCTGAAGCATCACTGCTTGTCACAATCTAGATTTTTCAGTGGCTGTAACTGAAAGCTAAAGCTAAACCTTTGTTTTCCCAGCTGAAGTTTTTTCCCAGGTTTTATGCAACTGAAGTCAGATGCTGGGAATTTGGATTCTTGTGTTAACCCCCCATAGAGGGCTGCTCCCTCTATGTCATCAGGCTTGTAACTTTGGGTTTGGTGGCCCTTTTGAAAATGCCAGGCCATTTTAGGATGCTTATCATACCATGGCCATGGGAGTGGGGTTTTGCCTCTGGGTAGTTTGGTCTTTGTGGCTGCACAGCTGTTGTTACAAAGACGGTGCTGCTTTCCTCTTTGGAATCACAGTCAGCTCTCAGACACTCACATTTATGTAAATAAAGTCTCCATCTTGATCTCACTCAGGTTAACAGAAGTGTTTCTCTTTGATTGTAACATCTTTAGTTCAGACTGTAAGCTTTTAAGAACATAGGTGTATACAAGGATTTAATTATTCATATTAGGATTAACTAAGGTTATATGATTTGGTCAGTATTTGGTCAAGTCACTAAAGAAATGCTTATGATTGATAATGATGCAAGATGTTTGGGAAACTCTCATGCCACTGAAGTTTAAGGAGCTAAGTGTAAAATTCATGAACTCTGACATAGAATTGAGTCATGAATATCTTACCTTTCTAGTGCACTTGTCACACAGAACTGATACTTGACACTTCCTTATTTCATCATTTGGGATCAGAATTCTCTGGGTTTTCCTTAATAAGTCTTTCTCTAAAGGATGGTGTTATCATTGCTCATCTTATTTTTGTGCCTCACAACACTGTTGGTACTAAAACTTGCATCTCTGTGTTTTATGGTTTTAGAAGAATCTAAGTTTATATTACAAATTGTCAGATTTTTGGCTTGGATGGTAACAGTGAAAATCTTGGTAATATGTGTCCTAAAGATTCAAAAGCTGAAAGAAATCAAGGTGAGGCTATTAAAAACAAAACAAACACCAAACCCCCACAAAAATACTAACAAATCCCCAGAAAAAATCCCCTGCCTTTGTGAATTTGAAGCCATACATAAGCCAAACTTGGGGGTCTTTTTAGAGTTGTGAATAGTCAGAACTATTCACAGATATCAGACATGGAAATACAAAAGCTGTATTTTCTCCAGATCACAGAGAGTTGGGATGGTTTAGAAAGAGCTACTGGGGCAAAAAGAAAACCAAAAAAAAAAAAAAAAAAACAAACCCCAAGTGCAGCTACTGCAGTTAGCTTCAGCTTGAATAGGAAAAAAAAGGATTACCCTTGTATCTGTGGGGTGTTTGTATAATAGCACAATTTACAGTTGAGGTTAGGTGAGCAGGGGGGCTTGACAGAGTGTGTGTTTATTGCTGTTGACATGTAAGACCAAAGGTACTTGCAGTGCCAGGTACTGTTTTAAGGACTTGACCAAAATGACTGTATTTATCTTCTGTAAAAAATAACTGAAACTGCCAGTGTTGGAAAAGATGGTGATGAGTATTTAATTGTATGAGGAAATGATGGCTTTTTTAATGCAGACTCTTTGAATAAAAGGGACTGAGTGAGGTTTTATGACCTGCACTGTAGGATAGATGCAGTGCCTTTTTAAATATTAGATGTGAAAGAAGATTAAAAGAATGAAAAGGACCTCCCTCAGGAAATAGATTGAGAGGGAGTTAAAAATCATGGGTTTGTTTTTTCACTTGAAAATGAGTTATTTGGTTTACTTGCTAGAATAGCAGAGGATGCTATAATACTTCTAAATTCTTTCTGACCAGCTCATAGGCTGTGGTTGAAGTCAGCACTAAACCTGCCCTGAAGTAACATTCAATTCTTAAAGCTCAGATAATTGAATTGACAGCTGCCACCCAGGAGAATTTTCTGTTAAGCTTTTAAATCTGCAGTGTTTTGCCAGAATTTGTACATTTAAATTTTCTATATATTTCAGACCGTACCCCAAGTGGGTTGACCTAATAAAGATCTTTCCCTACTGTTGGGCAAGTCATTTAGTTCTAAACAAGTTAGGGAAAACAGTTCAAAAGCAATGGCAACAGCGTGCCTTCATCTGCATGATGAATGTGTTGTGTGTGTCATGTGGAGTTATTGCTGGGAGCTGCTGCAGAGGAGGAAGAGCACAGCTGTGTTCAGTGTGTTCCTGGTGCAGTGCTAAATGCATGGCATGGAGGGTGAGAGCCTGTGCTGATGCAGGAGCTGACCTTATCAAAGGAGAAAATAGTTTTAAAAATGTATGAGTCTTTCTAATGCATTTTATGAGAGAGCACGGGGAAAAACTTGGCTGTGCCTGGAACATGATAGTCCATTTATTTTCATCATTCTTGGCCTGGTTTGTTGTTGTGTTACTTTGCTGAATAGTGATGCAAATCTCTCAGTTCCAGTGGTGATTTAACTTTGGCAAAGGAATTGTGTGGATGCAAGGCACACCCATTATTATTATTTAAATATTTCTATTACAGTGCCATTTTTTTAGGTGGGAGGTGAGGATACATCTGTCCTCTGCATGACAGAAAACAAGTGCATGGGAATGTGTGGACGGATGGAGAAAGATAATTTAAGAAGAGAACTAGGATGATTTGGCAGATTGTTGATATAAGTCACTTTTATGGAAATCCAGTTCTTGGACCAAGACATCTTTCTTGAATGGGAACAAAAGTAGATACTTGGTAAAATTTTCATTCTGTAACTTGAAATTTCTGTATATTCTGACATTAGATGGTCTCTTTTCTGTAAACACTGTTGATATTTGTTATCACAGGGACTAATCATTGTGGAAGATAAACAGGTTGCATTAATACACAAATTCATATACACACCATGTGGAATGCCACTACATATTTCATTTTTAACTTTAAAAAGTCTCTTCCAAGAGGTGCTGTGACAGGCTAAGACTGCTCAGATGAAGTGGAAGTTGTCCAGCCTTTCCCCAGCTGCTCACTGGGGTGCATCCATCAGGACCTGGCACAGGTCTGGCCCCGAGGACACAGCAGCTCTGCGTGTGCCAGCCCATCCCTCCTGGGGCTCCCCTGTGCCACAGCCCAGCCCCAGGCAGGTCCTGCCCCAGCCATTGCCCAACAGGGCTGGGCTGCAGCTCCCTGGCCCCTGCACCACGAGCTGCTGGCTCCAGCTCTGCCCTGACAGGAGCAGAGTGACAAAGAGTGCAAACAAGAACCTCTCCTGCAGGTTTCTTTCCTTTGGGAGCCAGTTCAGCCACAGCATTGTTGGGTAGCCAAAGACACACAGAAATGCTGCAGTGGTCACCTAGATTTCTCTTCATTTTGCTCAAGGTGTATTTGATTGTTCAGTTGGTCCCTGTCCTTTCTAATGCCTGTTCCTGGCACCAAGATAAAGTATTTCTCCTTCTTGGACTACTTCAACCAGAACATGTTACCATTTGTTTTAATTTCCTCTGCCAGGTGCGATCTGCCTTGCAGCTGCAGTGAGACACAGTAACTTCAGCCTCTGCCTCTGTCTTGCCTGGTTTGCTGACCCCATCACTCCTGGGCCAAGCAGGGCTGTTACCTTTTCCTCTCTTCTGCAACTTGACAGGCTTCTGGATGAGCAGTGCTGCAGACACTGTATCAGCACAGTGCTAATGAATGCTCAGGTGGTGAGAGCCAGGGGGAGCCAAGGCAGAAGCCTTCCCGTAAAGGAAGCTGTTTTCTTGGCTAGAAAAGTGCAAGGGAACTATAATTTCTGTTTATAAGTGCATTTGCAGAACAAGAGCTGTTGAAAAAGGCAAAAAAAAAAAAAGTATTATCATTTTCAAGAGCTTTGAAAGGAAAAAAGCTAATTTTGGAGAGATTTTACTTTGGTAGAAAGAGCAGGCTCTAGTCTCTTACTGGACTAGTTTAATTTTTCTTTTCACTCAGCTTTAAGTTAAAATATTTTTTAAATCTTCCTTATTTCTTGAGTGCATCCGTAACTAGTGTACCCTCTTTCCAATGTATTGGAACCACAATGAAGTTGTAAAAATTGGGCATATCACTAAAAAAAAAGAAAAAAGAAATTTCAAAAAATTCAAATTTTAAAGAGTTTCCGCAAGGCTCTCATAATCGAAATCAAGGCTTGTGCTAGGAGCTAGTTCAGAGGAATTGTACATGACTCTGAGGCAGCATGGACCTTGTAGGAGCCTTCCTTCCATATGAATGAGGATGGGTGTGTGGCTGAGCTGAAGCTTTTTGTCTCAGTTACTCCCAATCCAGCTGGTTTTTTTCTTTTCTGTTCATGGGTCTTGCACCATAGTTACTAGAGTGATAAAATCCCATGCTAAAATTAGTATTGGAAGGAGAGGTTCTTTGGAAAAAGGGGCTTTGCTATTTCATTCTGGAATTACTTTTCTCTTTTATAACCCCATTGCATAACAACCATAACAACCTGGAGCTTTATTTTTGTTATAGATACATATATTAATGTTTATTGATTACATAACATGAATCTATAGTTTTACAGATATGTATATATGCACTTGGGCAGATGTTGTAATGCTTTATCTTGCTTTGCTTTCTGCATTCACTCCTGTTGGATTGAGTGGTACAAGGAGAAGTACAGATGGAGGTGTAAGATTATTTTCATTTACTTCCTGTAAACTTTTTTCAGGGGGAGGCTTTAATTTAAAACAGTTTTTGCAGAAGTGTGGCCTAAAGAGGAGAAAAAAAATTGCTGTAGGTGCCTGTTCCTGTAGTTTTTGAGTGTTTTGCACTATGGAAGACAGTCACTACCACAGTACCAACAAACTAACAAAGAAATGGAATAAAATGTGTTATCTTTTCTCTGTTTTTGTCTTCTAGCTTTCTATCACCTCACTTAACTGTGTGAAGACAGGAAAGTGACACACAGTTTGTGCTGTTCTGCAGACCCAAGGCCCAGTGCCGTGGTGGGGATAGATGCAGCCAGGTTCCCCATCGGGGCACTCTGGCTCCCTGTTTAGGTGGTGCTCACAGGCATCAGCATCCTCCATGACTGTAGGAAAGTGACATGGATAGTTTTGGTGCCTTTACTGTTACTCTGTTTTGTATTTTTAAACTCTTAGGTTTAACCACTTTTTTACTTAGGTGTGATCAATGCAGGTTAGAGGTTTTCCTCAGAGTGCTCACAAAATACTGTGAGAACATTTAATGTCTCCACTCCTGGTGGTTTCCTAAATATGTAGAGCTGACAATAGGCATGTTACTGCTTTTCATTTGTCATCACTTTATTTCTGTTTTAAATTCACGTTTGTGTTTTATTTTTGAGGGATTTGTTTTAAAAGCAGGTGTGTTTGTATATTTATCATGTTTCTTTCTGAAGATGTTTAAGTAAGTCGCTTTGAACAGGGCATGAGCTTCCATCTGTTGTTGGTAACCGTGACTCATCTGTGTTAAAAATAACACTCTAAGCATGAATTAATTTTTTCTTAAGCTATTCTGATCCTTTTTCCTACAGTTCAGTTTTGTTTGTTTGTTTTTTTTTTTTTTTTTTTGTCATAAATCAATCTGGAAACCTAGGTTATATGTCTGTAACACAAAAAGCTACCTAGAAATGAATATTTTGGTAATCACTATTGTGTTGTAACTGGAGCTGTTAATGTAGGGTGACATTCTTGCCCCTTATTAGTCAGTATGCTTTGTGCAGCTGTTCTGGATGGCATTTGGGGAGACAAGATCCATCACACCTACAGTGCCTGCAGAGTCCTTGAAAATGAGGAATGTCTCTGCTGTAGGCTGTATGATTCTTAAAAAAAAGAAAAGTATCTGTGAAAATCACGGACATAATTATGCTTGTAAACATATCCAGTGTCCTGCTGATTTGGTTCAGCCAGTCCAGTGAAGATGTAAAGGAAAGAAATAAATACAGACTTGGGTTCTTTTGTTTTCAATCTCCCCAGGAACATTGTTCGAGCCAATCATAAGAAATTTTTTCCCCTCATAAATAATCGTATTTTCACAGAAGCCAGAACTTCTGCTGTGACTACCATTATAAGTAATGCTTTGCAAAATCCTGGTTTTCTTAATAATCTTCTCCCTCCATAATAATGTCATGCATGTATCCCTCAGAGATGTTGGAGGCAATCCTCAGCATTGTGTGACTAGTCCAAAGAAATCTGCTGGGGAAACTGGTCTCTGATCCAGCTTTAAGCTTTGCAGTGTTAATAAATATTGTGTTTTTTGGTTTTTTTTTTTTTTTTTGTGATGGTATACAACCTCATAAGCCATTGGTCTATAAAATGTTTGCCTCTGCACAGACAGTGGTGCCATGCTTGCCTGTTATACAGCTTTTTGCATTCTTTACTTTTTGATTGTTAATGTTCAGTAATCTTTAATTTTCTAGTCATAAAAATACAGTGTTTAAAATATAGCTTTTGGCACAAGTGTCCTGCACTTTTCTTTGAATGATCTTGTCATGCTGACTGGTTTTTAAGTCATGGATGGCTGCTGCAGCATCTGCCCCAGTTACTCCTTGTTTCTAATTTACAGTCTGCACAACTCTGGATCTAGTACTTTTCTTTTTCATGAAACTGACAGAAATCGGTATTCATCATAGTAATTTATAGAGAAGAAATATATGGTCTCATTCTGGTGTGGGACAGTTTCAGAAGTTTTGTGTCGAGACTTTGGTGGATCGTGTCGGTCTGTGGTTCATGGAGCATCTTTGCTGAAGATAAGTTTCATTCATACCTTCTTCATTGTTAATAGGAGAAAATATTGCTTATTTTCAAGGGAATCATTTAATCAGGTTTACTGTTTATTTGTAGCTGTACCTTACATGAAAAAGTACAATTTTCATGAGATTGGATTTGCTGCAGCAAGTGTAAAATAATCCTGGTTGTTGACGAAAAAAAAAATAAAGCTGGTTGTTGACAAAATCCTGTGAAATTGTAAATAAGTTTCTCTTCCCCCCAAGCTGTAGTTGCACTGCTACCAGACTACTGTAAAATCAAGTCTTTCATACCTTGTGACTAAGCAGACTTGTATCTTATTTTGTTACAGTAATTTCAGACAGTAATTAATTTGATCCTTTTATTTCAGGCAGTAACTATTTCAGGCTTACAAGCAGAGCTTTGGACTCTTAGCTTTTGGATAAAAAAAAAGCTTCTCCTTTTTAAGGACTGGGGCACTTAGAGAGACTCTGAAGTGGCATCTGACCTTGCTTTTAGTAAAGTAGTGTGGGTAATACAGCACTTGAGATAGGTCAACAACTGAGCAGTAGCTCCCTATGTGACCAGGTGCCATAAACTGACCTCCTTTACACCCTTCCACATTCCCTCTGCCTGGACTGGCCATGGCCTTGCTTGCAAGCTGCAAAACAAGTGTTTTGGCCTGACAAACTCTGTTTGGGGTGTTTCTTATATGCATCATTGCGTATGTAAGACAAGACTTTGATTTGTCCTCAACACTGTGGTACATACAAGAGAAGAGAGACACACCAAGCCTGCTTTACCCAGCCCTTGTGTTGTTAGCCTTCATGGAGCTTTGCTCTTGGTTTCAGCAAGGTGGCTCTGGCTCTGCCACAGTGGGCAACTTTGGCCATCCATCTGTTGTAGGGATGTGTTTCCTTCCTGTTTGAATGAGAGCAGTGTAAGTGAGAAGGCAAATCTCCCCTGTGGCTGAACACATGATGCCGTTTCCTTCTGCATGACGGCTGCCGTGGCTTCTTCTGGGAGCCCCTTTTGTCCTCCATAGTCATGGCTGTCACCTGGTCTCCTTTCCTCAGCTCTGTGACACAACCCTGTGTGTCAGGAACACTCCTTGGCCTGGTGCTTGGCTGGTGCCTGTCAGGGGGAGCTAACCAAGGCTCATGGGGTTCATGATCGACCTTTCCTAGCATACAATTTCTGCCTTCAGGATGTCAAATCCCTGTGAGTAAAAGTGCTGTTAATTCTATATTGCAATAATAAAAAAAAAAGCTGTTAGAACAACATCCATTTATAGTCCAGTAATATTTTCAAAGACTAAAAATATATCCTAACTTGGATGGAGAGTGAAATTTTGTTCTGGCAACCCTAGTGGTGGTAATCAAACCCTCTGCCTGAGACAGGCAGGTGGCCTGTCACTCAGCCTGCCTCACTTACTGTCATCCTTCTTCTCTTGGCTTGTGTTCCCTGTCTTGGCATACATTAGACTTCTTAAGGTTATATTTCATGATAAGTCTGGTTTTAGTTTTTAGATCCTGCAATCCTTTCATCTTTAAATGCAAGAAAATAAGAACAATTGCACTGTGTTCCTACTCCTTAGCTTTTTCTGTAAATAAGTAAATATTGCAAATATTATATTTAAATAAAAGATGTGTAAAATCCATCATTTAGCTGTGATTTTTTTATGTGATAACTTCGTTTATTTCCAGGGAAAGTTTTGGCATGTTCAGAGCTTTGTATTGACTTTGCTTTATTAAATCCTTCTTCATCTGGTTTGGCTTGAGTGACTATCCTGAAACAGCTAATTGCTGTTTCCCTTCCTTCCTTGCTTTTGTTGTTCTCTGTGGTTGTTCCAGTGGCTTTGCCTTGAATGGAGTCCTCCTTGTCCTTATTTTCCTTACTCTTTTGAGAGTGTGATGGCTCTTTGGTGGTCTTGCCTCCCATTCAGGATTTCTGGGCAGTCTGATTGATCCTAGTGACATCTATTGCTGTAGTGAAGTTGTTTCAGAACTCCCTGTTGTATTGATCCACAAACTTCTGTCTGCATGTTCAGTCACCTTTCCTCTTTTTTGTTCCCCTGTGTGTGTCACTGTTGAGAGCACTTACCAGCCTCTAAGGCTGAAACATGTGACTCTTCTCCTCAAGCTCTTATTCTCAGACTATGGTTCTGGAAGCTTGCTTTTCTTTCTGTGCATGCAGCATAAGCTTTCCTCCAGAGAGGTCAGAGTCCTGTACTGACTGCCACAGGATCCATCTTTATAATTCTCCAGACGCTAAGCTTAACCAGTTACTTCAACATTGATTCTTACTGAAATCATTAACTTTGTATATTGCTGCCCTGGAATCCTCTTCTTTCACTATTTAATGTACTAGCTTTTTGTCTTTATCTCCAGTACCACTCACAGCCCTCTCTGCCATATCATTTCTCATTCCTCAAATTTTCATGTTCTTCAGACAGTACCATTTTCAAAACTCCCTATGCTTGTGGTTCTTGTGTTTGCTCTTTATCAGCTGCTGTTTATGCTTGGCAATGAATTCTCAGAACTGACCTTCTAATCTCCTTTGAAACCTTAAAATCTCCATCTGTGGTGACACTTTTCTGAGCTTCTATTCACAGGACGTTATCAGAAGTCCATGAGGGTTTAGGTGTCCCAACTGCAGGGGATCAGAAGAGCAGAGGTGTCCCAGCTCCTAGAGTGCTGCCTTGGCACCTTGCACTGCAGAGTAAAATCCCTGGCTGTGGTGGTGCAGTTAGATGGGAAGGTGCATTAAGGTGGTTGTAGTAAATTAAATGTATAAACAGGTACCGGCCCTCATATCATCCTGAAGCCTCACTGACCCCTTGTTCAAGAACTTTTAGTACTTTCTCAGGACTGATAAATTTTACATGATCATAATGGATTATTCAAATGGTACTGTATTTTCTTAGTGCAGCCATGAGTATGGGAAGGAAATGGTTAACTGAAAAAATGTGCTATTTTAATTGGCTGTTTGTGTTGAAATTCACTTTCAGAGTGGTAATTATTTCAGGATAATATGCATCTAATCATTTAGCACTATTATTCCTTTTTCTGTCCTGAGTTAACAGCTCTCACACTAACTTAATCATACCAGCACAGCCATAAAGAGAAATTTTGTGGTTTGCCTCTTTTACTTGCATAGGTAGGTTGTTGGTTTCATTAAGGGCAGAAAATTTGTGCTCCTATAGAACTTTCACAGTTGTTTATAATGTTAAAGGCAGAAATACATTTTGATACAGACTGAATATATATTGTAAGTCTGACTTAAATGGGAGCATGCAGAAGTTGGATAAATGCTCAGCAAATTTGCATGCTCTCTGTGAAATCTAGAATAAGAATTTAAGATGGGAAAGATAATTTGATGATCAGGGCCACCTGCCTGCCCAGGTAGACTTCCCTCCATAGCATGCTGTTTCCAGTTGCTTTCCATTGTTTTTCCAGATGGTTGTGCAGCTGTATATGCTGTGTAGAAGCTCCATATTCAGTATAGCAACCCTGTATGTGAAAAGCAGTCACATATTAGTCTTTAATAATTTTCCTTTTTTTCTACTACCGATCATTTTGCAAGCCTCAGCATGGCAGTTCAGCCAGCTGGCTTCTCTTTACATGAATGAAAAAAATGCTTTGTTGGTAAGTCTTTATGAAATGGATTAAGGCTGTAGGTATTCCCAGTGAAACAATATGCTCAAACCGGTTTAACTCAGTGGAAGCATTGACTTTAGGTTTGTGTAGTAATCGAGAAATGCAGTCAATGAGATTTTGAAACTATTGTACACTTGTGTTACAAATAAAATGTGTTCTTTGGGTCAAGTCTTTAGATTGAATTGGCTGGGATTCTTTTTTATTTTCTGGAAATCTGATAGTGGCTTCAAACCATGTGTGTGTTCTTTGTCTTCCTACAACACAGAAAACATCCTAGTAGTTATTTTTATATTTCTTTGTTGTGGAAGAGAATCTTCCATTGTTTACGAAACCAAAGGGAGAACAAGGGGTGAGTATGCTGGTGGAGATGAATGAGGAGCAGTATCGTATATGTCTGTGGAGTAAACATCAGCTGGTGAGATTTTGTTTTACATGCTCAGTGATTTTGATTCTTGTTCCCATTATTTTGACATCACATGCAAACCAAATTACTCTTTAATAGGATTGTCTCAGAGTTTGAAGATCAGAGGAGGGAGAGAGACCTAATGATTTAACCAAACCTATCAGCACAGATCTCTGCTCATATCCCCTCTTTCCAAGCTCTCTTGAGTCTGTTAGTGGGTATGTTCATGCCCTTTGCATGCTGCATTACAGTTTCATAGTCGTAGCTGATACTGAGGTCATGGCCCCGTGGACTGTGCTGTTCAGAGTGGAAACATTGCTGCTCTCCCTCCAGCCCTGCTCTGTGGCACTTGGGAGTTGGTAAGCATTCCCCATGCAACAGAGGGCCTGAGAGAGAGGCTGGCTGAAGAGCTTGCAAAGGGAATGCTACTCTGGGTCTCCTTTTCTTCTCTCAGGACCTTTACATGGGTTTCTTGGAACATATCCCACTGCTTTTTCTCCAAGGGCAAGAATAAAAAGAAAAGCAGAAGGACTTGATCAAAAGACAGACATACACAAAATCAGCATAGATCTGCACTGGCTTCTGGGGATTTGGGGGAAATGCTGGCAGTTTTCTTAGTGCAGTGATGCAGTACATACAGTAAGCTGCTGTGACCTGAGTTTGCACTGGATTGATGAAATAGGCTTTAGTCTCATGAGCCTTTGTTTAGTTAGACATGTCTTTCCAGTGTGGGATTTCTGTTAAAATCTGGTTCACCATTTCAAAGCATATAGTCTGTCATGTGGTGCTGTAGAAACCCATTTTGAATTTGTGTCAGAACTTCATTGATCACTTATGAAAACCCCCAATCAACCAAAAAACCAAACACTGTGATCTGATAAGTGAGAGCTGTCTGTGCTCAAATTAAGGTGCAAGCAAGACCACATGCTGAAGTCAATAATACTGATTTTGTTTAACAGGAAATGTCAAGTAGAGAGATAGAAATAGAAAATGGGGGTGTGGAGAGAGGATGAGAGCAAGACAGATTAGGCAGAAGATAGGTACCACCCATGGCACCACCCGGTGTCATCCGTTGACCCTTCTTCACTCTGGGCTTTCTGCTGGTGGGGGTGCCAAGGGCATTCAAAACTTTTCATTATTTATAGATTTTAGACAACAAAGGAGTTAATGCTCATTGGCTCTTATTCTATTGGCTAATGTTATTTAGTCTCTTTCTCTTCTTTTGAGTTGGTGGTTGTGATTTCCTACTGCTGGAATTACATTTTACCCAGTCTGAGCTGACTTCAGCTCTGTTGCTGAGTTGGCTTTCCTTGTGGTCCATAAATTCTGTCATTATCAGTGATACATTCTTCTCCCCAGCTTTGTTTAGCTCCTCCTAGGCCTGAGATAACACTTGGACAATAATACCACCTGTCTTATCTCAAGTTCCTGTCACTATGGTTTAACTTACAGTCCAAGTCTCAGGTATCCCCAGAGGGATATTGTGGGGGGACTTTGGTGGTGATTGGTGGTTGCAGCTGCCGTCTGTCCTGTCAGCTGGGGTGGTCTTCATTTGACTGATGATAGGTGTACGAGCAGCTGCTTCTTCACACGGTTTGCCACAGTGGGAATTTTTTTCTGGGTACATTACCCAGGATGTGCTAGCCACACCTCCTTGCACCAGCTGTTTGGTTGTCACTTCATTCTGTGCTTATCTCATGGCAAAATCTTTGTCTGACCTTAACAGGTCTTGAGGCAGGCAATTGTGATGTTCAAGTCCTTACATCAAGAACACAAACCTTTTTTAAAAATTAGTTTAAATTCTGGTTGGAGAGGTAATTTAACATGGGGTGATACAGTCACAAGTCAAGGGAGGCTGCAATAAGTCGCAGGACAAGGTATTGCCCACTGAGTTTTTTGTTGGACTCCATCCATCTACCATGTGTCTTGGTAGATGGATATGATATATTCACATGGGCCTTCTCTCTCTCATTTATAAGGAAGAAGTCAAATAATACTGGAAACTGATTATTTTCATGATAGTTTTCCAGTGCTGCTAGTTGCCATCTGTGCAGTTCTACTTCGCTGGGCTCTTTGTAATAGTTAAACGTGTCCTGCCCTAGGGCTTAAGGAAAAGGTCTGCACAAAAGAAAATACTGTAGAAGGTCACTGAGCTTTGGGAGGTTTTTTTCACAGGGTATTGTGCTAATGCAAAACTTACCCAGGAATGACTCTCTCAGCATAAAAGAACTAGACATGGAGACCTGCAGTGCTTCAGAGGACAAGAATATTTTCTTCTGTGATTTCAGTTAATCTGAATTGGTTAATGATGTTTTTTCAAATGCCTAAATAAGAAAGTTGGATGCTCTATTGAGTTGTTTTGTTCCTTCCTAAGTGGAACAGGCTTATAGGTAATCACTACTGATTCATTATCTCCTGTGATCTGCTTGTATCTCTTGTTGATTTCTTGTCTAATTCTTCAGCTATCAACTTTGAGCAGCTGGGACCCTTGTTTCATTTATGATTCTGAATCTCTTAGAACACTCATTGCTGGGACTGGAAGACAGACACTAGAGGAAATGCTTTTTGAACTTAATTTCATGTCTCTCTTCTGATTAGTTTTGAAGTAGCTACTTAACCATGCCAAAGGGCTGACTGAGATAGTATGAATTTTGAAGTCATCCCTCAGGGTTCCTCTTGGTTTTGATGTCTGTGCTGAGATATAGCAATATTTCCTTCCATACAGTGGAAATTATTAATTTGCATTGTTGCAAATCATACCAGAAGTTTGACTCTTGTTCCAGTAGTTTAAGTTTTACATATTATCTTCTGCATGGGATGGTAAAGCCAGGCAGGCCTGCAGTTGTAATGCAGTATTTCAGACGTAGGACAGCTGAATTCTTCATCCTGCTTCAAGCAGAAATACAAAGTAGTGGCAGAAAGGTGGTCCAAGTGAAAATTTGAGTGCAATTTCCTATGGAGCCAGATGGGTGTGCAATTAGCAAATTGTTGAATGATTTCAGGACCAAAAGCATTTATTTGCTGCCAGTTGTGGTTTCATGTTCATCTGCATTTGTCGGGTTGAGGGGTATTACAGAATATCACAAGCTTAAATGGCGAGACAATTATTTTTATAGTTTAGATTTTTTTGTGTGTGTGTGATTTTTGTCTGCACATGGTCTTGGTTTTGATTTTGGAGGTGGCCATACCTCTGTCAGAACCAATGGAAATTCAGTGATGGCCCATGCATCTGCACTTAGGATTAAATTCTGACCTCCAAAAATATCAAAAAGTCTTATTTTGTTTTTAGCAGACTATAAAACTATTCTGTGTTGTGCCTTTAGACTTTTTGTTTCAGCAAATATCTCTTGATATCAGTTATGTCAGTCTGGGGTGTGAATATTGATGTTAATCAAGCCCAGCTGACATTCAGGCTGTTGTGCGTGATCACTTGGGAAGCAGCTACTTTGGAAACCGGGAAGGGTTTAGCCACAGCAGTTGTTCATAAGCTGAAAAATCTGTCTGTGGCCTGGAGTGTGAATTCAGGGTCCCAGGTACAACTGGTTTACTACAGTTACTCAAAATAGGATGTTAAAGCATGCCCAGAGTCTGCCACAGGACTCTGAGGTCTTCCATGAGTCCAGGAAGCAAGTGTACCCAAGCCACGTGGGCAGCCGAACTCCCGGGACTCCAGAGAAGTCTTTTCCTCCTGGCTGACTGTTGGAGTTCTTCCTGCTAGATCAGTATCTTACATAGACTCAGGGAACGGTGCTTATTTGTTTGTTTATAGAATTGTGTCTTTTGTGCAAGAAAAAAGCCGTAAACTGTGTGCAGCTGGAGGATGGTGCAGCTAATGGTATGGTTTTATTGCTGAGTCGGTATGAAAATCTGATAAGCCCATCTAATAATTTAATGGATTATTGTGGGCATGAGAGTCTAAACATTGGATTTTATTTTACAGCAAGGTAGCAACATATCTTTCAGACAGAGCACTGTATTTTGCAAGGCCTTTTACAAAAGCAAATAGAAGAATTTACAAATGACTAAGGACTTCTTTCATTTCATAAGTCTTTTAATTTCATTGCAAGTATACTACTAACATATCAAAACAATTCAATTCAGATTTTAGTAGATAGACATAATAATCAAACAGATTATCCTGATACTTATTTGGAAAGAATTGCAGAGTTTCAAAGATAAGTATCATTCCAGATCACAACATTTAAACTTCTGTAATATTTTAAGTCTTCTCTCCATGAATTAATCTGCACTTTTGTCCCCTTCCTTTGCTTGGAAGGTGGGAGGCTGCTGAAATGGATCACTGGAGTTGGCTGAACAAACATGCATCAAGTAAAGCACAGAGGAAAAGACAATATCTTTGGATTATGTTTGCAGCTGTTGCATTCAAGAAAACTTCATTGGGAAGCCCACTTCAGTGATGACTGAATGTAATGCAAAAAAAGAAATGCTGAAGTTTCCCAGTTTATTTTCAGTCCTTGTGTCTTTATTATGTGTTTTCTGCCAACTTTTACAAGACTTGCCAGTCTTTGATGCATTTGTCTGTTGTCAAATTTAGTTCAAATTCAGCCTACAAATTGCATTGCTCATTTCTTTAAAGAGCATTTTTTCTGAAAACATTTGCATTTTTATAGCTGAATGCATACTCATAGAAACAACATGGCAAGTAAAATTTCCAATACTATTTTGTAAAAGAGAAATAAAAATATTCTGTTTGAAAAAATATGTCAGAGGTTCTAAATATTTTTGTATTTAATGAAGGCTGAACCTTAATTACAGATGCTAATGGGGGCTTAACTTAGTGAAATGTAGCTGTTAACTTCCCAATGAGTGTAAATTTCATCTTATTTGACTGAAATTCCAAGAAAACTTTATAATTTCTAGTTCATTCTTAGCTCTTAGTGCATATAGTTCACAGTTTAATAAAAACAGAGCATGAAGGGAAATCAGATTTCAGAATAAGTGGGCAAAAATTTTTATTCTGTTTCATCTTTGTAATCAGATCAGCTATGTATGTGACCTTTCATCCGAATGTGTAAGAGATTTGATTGGTTTTCAGAGGAAATGAAACTGGAGAGGGACTTAAATTTTTCACAGACTTAATGGAAGCAACCAGAAAAATTAGGAGAAGACCTAAACTGAAGTTTGTATTTCATTGCTGTTTAAATGAACAATGCAAAACTTAGATAGGTGTAAATTGGAAATTCTTCCATAGCTGTGTGCATATCTCATGTGACATGATATACAAAGTGGAGCTTTATGGGAGTTGATTTGATTAGGAGAATGCAGAAGTGGAGCCACTCTTTTGAAAGAACCTTGCCAAACCAGTGCAGACCTCATCGGGGGCAGTATTGAGTGCGATGCATTTTCTGGAAAAACACAGGATAGATGATCCCAATTGTCAAATTTCTGTTTGTGAGGGCGGAAATTGACTGTGAGAAACATTGGGGAAGCCCTGTTTCACCTCAGCAGTGTCCCCCTCTCATGGCAGCTGGAAGTGAACAATACAGAAGGATCCAGTGGGACTTCTCTCATCCTTGGGTGGTATGTGGTTAAAAATATTGCTAGCAGTGATGGAAACACCAGCACATAATGCAAGCTTTTCTTCAAGGGTTTAAACATAAATAAAAACTGTTTTGGATGCGAGAATTTTCCCCTAGGTTATTCTGGTTGCTGATGGAAACTTTGCTTGAATAGCCCAGCTTTCCCCTGTGGCACTGCATCAGTTTCAAGTTTCAGGTCTGTGGGAGTAGCACAGTGGGAAAGGAGCTCCTTGTGCCTCATTCTTTTCTCTGGAAAGCTGCATGTGTATATATGCCATGGCAGCATCTTTCATGCCTCTTTGTGTATGTGTGGACCACAGAAGTGGTAGTTGAAACTTCCCATCCCTAGGCCACATGAGTTGGAGTTGAAGCTTGTCATGAATGTGGAAGTGATGGAATAAGCAGCAAGTGGGAAAGAGGAATGAAATAATTTCGCCTGAATGAATAAGAATTTAAAAGTGGGGTTTAGGTTTTCATTATTTTTAAGTGACCCTCAGTCAAATGATACATTTCAAGAGTTTGTGACTTACTTATGAATGCCTAACAACATTCATTTTTGCTTGTGTTTCTTAAATAGTAGGCTATAGCCTATGTGCAAGGATCCTTAGTGTATTGCTTGTCTGCCTCTTGGATTTTTTTTTTTGCAGTTCTTTCAATAGGATGAAACCCCACCATTATGACTTATCTGAAATCTCCTATCCAGATTTCACTATCTACACTTGTTAAATATATATATATATATAATTATATATATATAGTTTGAATTCTTCCTTGCGTTTGCGCTTCTCTTGATCCATGCCCATACTATCTTTCTTCTGTATTTAAACTGTATACCTTACCAGTCTGTCTGTAGTTATGCACTTGTTTTGTGTCTGGATGACAAGGCCTCCATTCAATTCTGAAAACAAAAAAATAATGTGATGTAGATTCCAAGACAAGTTCCTACAAACTGCTGACATTATTCCCTAAACTGTCCTGATACATGAATACCAACAGGGGAATAAATGAAATATCATGAGTTCTGATTTCATAAATCCAAGAGGAAGCTGATCAAATTTAAAAAAATAAAAATTAGAGAGGGTAAAATATAAAATGTTTCTTTTAAGCATGACAGATGTCTCCTACTCAACAGCTGATTTAAAAATAGCACCATTATACATTAAAATGCATGGGGTGTTCATTTTGAAATATAAAACATAAAGCACTATCTGTAGCAAAACATTCTGTTAGACGAAACAAATGCCTAAGAAGAAGCTGGATTCATAGTGAGGTTACTATGAGAAAACTGTCATATTTACCCAGGACTTTTGAAGGTGAAGATAATAAGAACTTAGAGATCCTTTAGCCAACAACCTAAATTTTCGTGACAAATACTTTAAGTGTACATTGCAATTCTAGCTCTCTGTCACTTTAATTGGTTAAGTATTGCAGAGGTTTGGGTTTGGTCCTGCAACTATCACCCTCGTACACTTGTTTATCTTGACTACTGTACTGAGGTTAAATATACAAAACCACCTAGCCTCTAAATGTATTTTTTTCAGTATTTCTTAGAATTTCTACAGGACCTTACTATAGCTTGATATTTTTACTGTAGAAGGATAAATATATTTTTTATTCTGGGAAGGGCATTGCTAAAGTATGTAAGATTTTCCATACTATGTGTCTTAATGGAAGTTTGACACAACAGCAGACAGTTTGTAGCATTGGTCAGTACTCATACACTTTCATAATGGAGTTTTGTTTTTTTTGCTCCTAAGTTGATCTAGGTAAGGCTATAACTAAGAATACTCACTGATTATATTAAAGATATAAGAACCTGTTATTAAGGTTATTAAATTCTCCCCTTTGGAAAAGCATGTAGTTTTAACTTTTCAAACTAGCCTTGTTTGAAGTGAGATTTTACCTTTCTGGAGACTGTTTCAGATGGTGACGGGTTTGTTGAGTGTCCCTCAGTTCCTAATTAATGAGCAAGAATGAGTAATTGGTATAGACATGGAAGGCCTGTGAGAAGTTGGGATCAAGTTTGGATCAGCAGGAGCCTCCAAGATAAGGTGTTTTAGCACAGACTGGAGAGATATATTTGTTCCCTATTTCTTACATATTTTGTGATTCTGGGTAGCACCCTAAAACAAATGCTTTCCCAAGAGACCATACATTATTATGCTCTGTTTTCTGAATGTGATGTTGGAGATACCAGGGTCCAGCTTACAGAAGGTATGTTAGCAGTACCAGGGAAAAACCTATCATGAAATGAATTTTGTGTTCAGAGCTTGCAAAATGATGAGTGAATTGATGCTCCATTTTCAACAACAGCATGAAATACATTATTAAATAACTGTTTCTTAAATGAGTAGCATTTCTTCTATGCTATAGACATCAGTTTTTAAAAAAGTACTAAACAATATGATACATATTATAAATAGCAGCAATATGTATAGAAAAACTAGTACATTTGTATATGAGTATAAATGTGAGATAGATGAGTATGACATGAGTTTTCTTATATAAATATAGGAAAACCACCTGTCAGTGTTTTTGCTAATACCTGGGCACAGGTAGAAAAACCTGTTGACTATCTGGCCATTCATGTATGCAAAACAGTATCAGCAGAAAAAGCAAACATAACTAAGCAATGCCAAAAGCTGCCTAAGAAAAGGAGATTCCTTTTTCTAAGTCTATCACTAGGTGTAGGAACTCCAAACTTTGATATTGTCACCATTAGAATGAAGAAAGCAGCACAGAAATTGGCAGCTCATCTGGAGAAGATTGAGTTTGTATTCCTGCACTTATTTTGCATTTCCTTATGTCACTGTGGAGACAGGAACATTGTTCTGCTCATTCAAGCTGGTGGCATCTGGTGTGGCTGCTCAGAGAAGATTTCAAGTTTGTCTTGAGGTGGAGAGGAGCACTCAGTGGCTTCTGCATATGAGCCCCAACAAGCCCATGCCATGCTACAGGCTGGGGGCAGAGTGACTGAAGGCTGCCTGGTGGAATAGGACCTGGGAGTGCTGATCCACAGTGGCTGAGCATGAGCCAGTGTGTGCCCAGGTGCCCAGGAAGGCCAGTGGCATCCTGGCCTGTACCATCAATAGTGTGGCCAGCAGGAGCAGGCAGGGATTGTCCCCCTGCACTCAGCACTGCTGAGGCCCCAGCTCCAGTGCTGGGTCCAGTTCTGGGCCCCTCGCTGTGAGAAAGACACTGAGGGGCTGGAGCCAGTCCAGGGAAGGGCAGTGGAGCTGGTGAAGGGTCTGGAGCCCAAGTGCTGTGAGGAGCAGCTGAGGGAGCTGGGGGTGTTTAGCCTGGAGAGGAGGAGGCTCAGGGGAGATCTTACTGCTTTCTACAACTGCCTGAAAAGAAGCTGTAACAAGGTGGGGTTAGTCCCTTCTCCCAAGCAGCAAGTGACAGAACAAGAGGAAATGGCCTCCTATTGTAGCCGGGGAGGTTGAGATTGGACATTAGGAGGAATTTCTTCACAGAAAGGTTGTCAAACGCTGGACAAGGCTGTCCAGGAAGATAACTGAATCACCATCTCTGGAGGTATTTAAAAGACTTTTAGATGTGGCACTTAGGGACATGGTTTAGTGGTCGACTTAGCAGCTTAACTTGTTAAAGGTCTTCTTCAACCTAAGCTGGTCTGTGGTTCTCCCCAGGAGAGCATTAAAAAGGCATCAATATCATATGTTGCCTTTGGTGTAATCCTGATAGTGAACTTGACTTCCAGAGAAACTGTTCTGATTTCCAGACACTCTGAACCATGTAATTTTTAGTGGTTTGTGGAAGGGAGCATTGGTGTTAGAAGGATCTGGCTCCTGAGTTTGTGCTTGGAATTGAGGAATGATAAAAACACACAGAAGGAGGCCTTAGTTGCAACAACTGTCATTTAACAGTTCTTTACCTGTTTTTTAACAGGTTATTCAGACTGGTGACATTTTACTGAGCTACTTTCCAGGCACATTAACCATAAAAGACTTTGAGTTTGTCTGATATATCAGAATAATGTCTGCAGGTAAGAGTGGATGAGCTTAAGTTGGTTAATTAACCACAGAGGGTTTATTGTGATAATCTATAGATCAGATTATCTAGCAATATGTGCTTTCTTTCTGCAACTCCTGCTTCACCTGTGTTCTTAAATTACCTTAATGAGTATCTGGCTGCTGGTTTAGGGTGACTCTTTCCTTGCTGCTCACTGCTGGGAGAGGAAAAAAACAGACTTCCTTGTTTGGAAAGCTCAATGTTTGTACTCAAATGTCTATTAGTGCACCTAAAAGTAAAAAAAACCCCAAAACCCTCAAACACAGATCCTTAATTTGTATCTTGTTGTGAGTTAAAGCCAGAGGGCTCACAGTTTTGATTGCTTGGACAGCACTTGGGCTGTTTGCTCCTGTTTTTTTAAAAAAGGGGTGTTGCTACTCTGTGTCAGCCAGGAGAAGCCCTGGTCACTCCGTGGCTCTCCTTTCCCTGAAAAGAAAGGAAGCTCTGAAGTCTTGAAGGGCAGCATGAGAGAGTGTGGTGAAGACAAAAAGGAGCAGAATGCAGAGCTGGTGGGGATCATGTGCTGCATGGGTCAGTAATGCAGCCCGGTGCTGGGCTGGCAGGGCTGCCTGCGGGACAGGGCAGAGCTCTCTGGGGGGAAGCTTCACTCAAGGGGCTTGCTGTGGATTGCCTTCCTTGGCTGCTGTTTATGTGGTCATTTATCTGTTTTCTGCTTCATGTGGGGAGTTTCATTTGGTGTGCTCTGCTCTGAGCTCGAGTGCACTGAGCACCGGCACTGTATTTTTTCTCTTAGTGTGCGTTTGCTTTTCTGGGAACGTTTGGGTTTTAGATTTAAAATCAGTTGTGGTGTTTTGGTGGCCTTTCCCCCCTTTAATACTGGTGTTGGTCACAACATGACAGGTGTCAGCTTTCCTCTTCCTGATGCATTTGGGTCTGTCAGTTACAGAATTTTTCTGAGTGTTTGCGTATTATATATGTATATATAAAGGAACAAGGGTAGTAACCATCAATTCTTTTGCGTGTTAGCATTTTAATTGAAAGCAGAGTTGAAATGAATAGTGACTTTGTATTCTAACATGATACAAGAAAGTGGATTTTTCAACCTTTTTGTTTTTCTAACTGTCATCAAAGTAACATTTTCCAAAATGTAAACTTCTGTGTGCTTGGTCAAAACTAGATGGGGCTACCTTAGTAAAAAAGACGCTTTGTACACATTGTGAAATTCTGCAGTTGAGAAACTTTGTGCTCTTTTTAAGAGAGCTACTCATAATGAAACAGTAAAAAGTGAAAGTGTTTCTGGGATTATTTTCTTTCTGATATTTTCTATTCTCTACATTTACTTAATGAAAGCTTCCCCCTTATTATGGTAAATAACTTATGTCAGAAATGGTGTCTTGCTAGATGATGACTATGGAGAAATGTATGTAAAAGCAAAAGATTTTCTTAATCTGCCAGGTTTTTTTTTTTTTCCCAGTAGTACAGCTTTGCTCTCTAGTTTCTCTTTCTCCTCTTTATTTGGGTCTTCAAGTAGAATAAGAGACTGTAGAGCTGTAAAGTGGTGAAAAAAAACATATGCCAGAAGCTTGGAATATCTTGAGTGGTATGGAAAAAGCATTTAGGAAATGACAACTCTTCTGTAGAGAGCTGAAGGTACAAGTATGCTTCACATACTGCCTGAAGATTTCATTGCCACAGTGAGCTGGGGCTATAAAAGTAATAGGTGCGTTAAAAAGGATTGGAAAGAAACAGAAAAAAATGTATCTGTGACTATTAAATGCAAAGATATGAATGAGCATGTAGAAAGACTGTGAGTCACATAAGAGGACTATGCAAAGGCTTCACAGGCTTTTACTTGTTTTGTTTTTGCTTCTGTTCCTCAATAGTCATTTCTCACTACTGTTACAAACCCCATAAGGTGCTCAGTTTGGCCCAGGGTGAACTCTTGTATCATGTCTTGCTGTTTTGAAAGACTTCAGTATCACACTAGAGATTTGAAAGACCTTCTGTGAATTTATTTTAATTTATTAATTGTTATATTTGCCCAACTTGAAAACTGTATTTTTTAATGTAAAATACAGGACTTGGTTCAGTCTTTTAGTGATGGCAGTGGGTACATAGGGATTTTGTTTTGCTACCTGGGTTCATTGCTCATTCTCAGCCACACTGCAAACAGCCTGAGTCAATGAAACAGCTGCAGTTTTGTCATACAGGGCTGAAGGGCTCTTGCTATTTTAGACCTGCACAGGCGTTCCCAGTCCTAACGCACTGTGACTCCTGCTCTGGGGGACTCTGGAATGGTGACCAGGCTCTGTAGCAGTTGTGCTGGCTGTGGCCCTGCTCAACTAGCTGGAGAAAGCTCTTGTGCTGGGGTGGTGGTTAGATTTTCTCCAGTGTGGCTTGGCAAAACACATGCTAGTGCTCCCTGCCCATACGTGGGATGCTTTCTTACCCTGAGTCCATTGTATTTATTATTTCTCCCCAGCGTTTCGTGGGCAATCATTGATGCTAACTGCCAGGCCAGGGAGCAAACTGCTGGCAGTTCCTGGGTTAGTGGACATCCCTGTTTATTTTGTAGAGGGTTAAGAGTCCTTTCTCTGGCTGAAGCTGTAACTAGCCCTTGTGTGTTTGAACAAGGGTGCTCTGCCAGTTGAAAAGCATAATGATCAAAAAAGCTAGCTTTCATATCACAACAAATTTTCTATTGCCTAATACACTAGTAATAATTTGATTATATAGACCATGAGTAGCATTTATAGTTTTTAAGTTTGCCATGACCTTTTCAGTACTTTTGAGTGCCAGTTGACTTCTTCTAGGCAGCTGGATTTTTATCAGTAGGCCACTGTAATACCTGAGGGGCTGTTGTCCTGGAGAACTCACTTGGAGCGTCAAGAAAATTTTTCATATCATGCTGTGATGTACTGAAAAAACCATTTCTGTACTGTTATTTTGATTAGACATTTTGGAGCTTTTGCAGGCTATTATCAGAAATTTAATTTTCTAGAGGTCTTCATAAAAAAATCTTCTGTGTAATTTGTAGAGCTGTTAAAACATTTGTTTTTCCTTTTTACCTCCAGATGAGCGTGACAAAGTACAAAAGAAGACGTTCACAAAATGGATAAATCAGCATCTCATGAAGGTCAGTTTTTATTTCTGTCATGTCTGGATGACTGATTGCTACAGCAGTGATTGTGTCTTTTACTACACGTTTGATTTCAGGATGCAGCTGTGTTACATGTAAGGAAGATCTTAAATTGTGAGGTTTATGCATGTGCTTTGCCTTTGAGGAGTCATGGGGGAGTTGAAATGCTGCTCAAGGTGATCAGATTAAGTACTTGAATTTGAAATTAAAATGAGTCAAAGTTGATTTCTTTCTATAAGGCTTGGCTTATTTTTGGAATTAGTGTGTCATGGCTGTAGTACCCCAGCTTAGGCAAATGAAGGAAAAAAAGATTTGAAGTACCAAACTGAGGAGAGGGGAATGACCTTGAGAGAGCCATCTCTAGATCATCCTGTGGCATCAGTATGCTGCTCATGGATTAGAAAAGAGGTTTTCCAGGGCAAAAGTCACTCTCCAATATCTTTCTTTTGAATAGCAGTGAACTTTGCTTCAGGGACAGAGCATATTAATTTAACACCATGTACAGATTTTAGTTGACAGAGAACTAAAAGCTGTGAGTTCACCTTTTCTGCATGGCCCTTCAGTTCTAAATTTGCTGTCTCTGGAGAAACAGACTGTATAATTACTTGACATAACTTCCTTTGATATCCCCCTCACTCTGAGGTTAAATTCATGCAAAAGTCACATTAAATAAAAATGTATCTGAATTGATAAAAATAAAACCTGTCAGAATTGAGACTTAATTAATGAGTGCAATGTTCAAATACTGTTGGAAAGATCTCCTTGTATTCATGTTTAGAGAAAAATAGAGTTTTTTAGGGAACAACTTTAATATTTCTCTCTTTCTTGTGCCAACTCTTATGAGTATTTGAGCAATATTGGACACTGAAACAAAAGAGAGTTTCTACAGGCTTGTAGATGTTTAAAACTACCTTTTTCCCCCCACATCTTTTAAAGTTTTGGAATGTATGTAGCTCTTGGAAATGGTGTGATGTGGGAAACTAACCAGGCTCAGAATTGGAATTGGACTCAAATATGTCTTTTGCAAGAGACCTCTCTTGCAGAGGGATCTTTTGGTCCTTCTCATCATGACTGAGCCATCAGCCATCATCTTGCCATCAGCCCCTGTGCAGCACACAACCTTTCTGTGGGCAGGGTGAGTCTGGAGTCACAGAACTGCTCATACCAATAGGTTTCCCTTTGTGAATTTTGTTAGACCCAAGGGAAGCATGCTGCATCTAGAAACAGCTGCTCCAGGGACCCTTCCTATGCAGAAGCCTCCTCCATTTATTCCTAAAACATCCAAGTGGCCCCATGTCCCTGCAGAAAATTTTACTTGCTAATGAGAAAAGACAAAAGTCAGTTCTGCAGCCTTCCTTTAATGAATTTTGCCTCATGTTTATAATATAGGAAATGTATCCATTGTAGAATATTTCAGAGAAATTAAAGGGGAAAAAAAGCATCCAGGAAGATTCTCAGGACTCTGGAAGTAAAATGCAATATCCAAATCCACCATCAGGCATTTCTTCATCTAATTGAGGGTAATTGTTGTCATGTTTATAGGAGCTACTCATGTTTTTGTGTATTAAAGAAGCATTTTAAAAATGCAGCTTTAGTTTTCTGTGGGATTCAGAAAAGCCTATGTGAAGCTTTTTGGAGAGCAATTCTTTAATATGGGTTAAAAATAGTGTCTTATTTTACAGAAGAGCAGTTCACTGAAAATGATATTTCTAGACAACTCCATTTTACACATTTCTAAAATATGCACAGTCATCATTGCTATGCTGTCAACCACTTGGGAGTAGCTTAAAAGAGATTTTGATTCTAAACCTGTAAAGAAATGAGGGTAAAGAGTTCACTCTAAATCCTTTTGCATTACCTGCCAAGGTCAGTGGCCTTAGGCCTGCATTTCCAAATAGCTCTGGGCTGGGTGATTGCAGAGGAATAGATGCAGATAGAAGAGACAGATGGGGTGTGTTGACTGTGTGTATTGCTGGCCTTGATCTTCATCTCAGATTGCTCGCTTTAGAATTCAATTTAAGAGTTACTAGCTCACACAAATATAGTTTGACTGTAGGTCTTCCATTAACTTGGAATTTGTGTAGCAACTCAACTTTGGCTTCTGGAAATAGTTTGAAAGCAGGTGATGATACAGTTGTCAGATTCCTGCTCTTAGACATTGTTTCTAGAACAGTGACTTGCATGGGAATTAAAATCTATCTTTTGAGTGTTCTCTGTCTTAAGAAGTAAGGGCACATTTAGAAAACAGTATAATGTGGAGGGATTGTAGGAAAATAGCACAGTAAATGAGTACATTTCTAGCAGAGACAATGGACCTCTCCTGACTTGAAGTTGAGCCCTCATTTTCAGCTACCTCATATTTAATACAAATCATATTCAACTCATATTTGCACGTTCACTGCCAATACCTTGTCTCAGACAAACCAAGATGGGAATTGTCTCATTTCAGGCATTGCAATAGATTTATTTGAGCTGGTTACCCAGACTTCTTTAGTAGTTAACTGAGGGAACAGGCCCTTTTAAATGTCCCTCCACTAGGACATCTACCTAAGAGGATGAATTTTAAATTTGAATTTTTAAATTTGAATTTTATCCTAGAAATGCTTTTGCTCCACTGACTGTAAAAGGAAGTCATTGTGCTTTGTCTGTCATGTGTAGAGTTCAAAAGAAGCAGAAAAGATGATGATGAAATTATGGGAGTTCTTGGGAAGGACCAGACCACGCATATGGACATGTCCCCATTATGGGCTTGGGGATGGACCGCATTTTAATTTCATCTGTTCTCCTTCCTATTTGTGTTCTTTGCTTTCTTTTTCCTGTTATTTTCTCTGTACCCTGATTATTCTTTTTCTGTTTTTTTTCTCTTTCTTTTCTCATCTCTTTTCACGTTTTCCTTTTTTATTCAGTGCTTTCTTTTCTCATTCTAATTAAACTCCTATTTTCCTGCAGTCCTGAATTTTCATGCTTTTAAACCAATATATCCAAGAGGTTTTATTCTAGGTCAGCAGCAATGATGTTTTTGTGAGTTCCCATCTTTTGTTAAGGAACGGCATGGAAGCCTACTGTCACTCTTCTAATTAAGTTCTGTATTTATGGGATTTACTGAGTAACCACAAACAACAAGATGCCTATAAATATTTACCCTTCTGCTGTCTGTTGCCCATCTCTAGTTGCATTAGATTCAAAGCGTGTGAATGCATAATATTTAAAATTCAGTGTTAGTCCCTTGTCAGTTTAGTTGAGCAGGAAAGCATGTTATGTGCTTTGCTAAAATAGAAACATAGTCATTGCAGAAATATTTCCTGCTCATGTTCCTGAGATACCTAGCTTTTGACAGGTATTCAGTGGGTTATTTGCAAAATTCAGCTGTTTAAGTTATCTTTGAATTCCACAGTTCAAGGTCAAGTGGACTATCACTAAATTTTTTTATGCTGAAATTTTTCTTTTGAATTGACAACATATTTTCTGAAGACTGGTTGGAGCTTTAGACTTTCCAAGGCTACTGTTTGCTGTCTGATGGTGTGGCTCCAGTTTAAATGTTATCTTTTTTGTCTTGTTGACGCACAGACTGGAGAGCTGAGGTATTGGACTTTAAACTTGCCTGCTGCTGTGGTATGAGCTTCCAGGGAGAATTCACATGCCAGTGTAGTGTGGTGGTGGGGCAGAGGTCTCCTCTCTTCTTGGAAGCAGCCTCTGCTTCCAGCAAGGGTTTCACTCTGCTGCTGTAAATATAGGGTGTTAAATCTTGCTTGAGCAGTAAGTAACCCTTGATGTGACAAGAACAGGTAAATCTGTGGCTGCAAGTTTTATTCTAGTGTAGTGTTCTCATGGTCCTAAAGTGCCCAAGGAGAAATCCAGCCTCCATGAAAGCCCACAAATTCTTCCTGACATCCTTTGAATTCAAAACCCCAAAACTTAAGGAAATAGTGAGGCCAGTGTGAAACACAGGTGGAGGATGAATAAAAATCAGAAAATAAAATAAGCTGTTGATGAAAACAGAATAAAAGCAGATAAATTCCTCTTTGTTGTTGATTTTCTTTTTCAAATCAATTAAAAAATGTTTTTGTAGTGCCAGGTCCTAGTCCTGAGAGATTAAGTGGGCTGTTATACAATACTTTGTTTATTTATTAGAACTTATGATGTACAGAAAATAGAAGTAAAGGCAAGGCAAGCAGACACTGGCCAGTGGTATAGTGAGCAGATATTCCCTCCAAGGGAAAATGTTTCTTCCTTTTCATGGAATAAAAAGTTGTAGAGAGCCTCTTAATTGGCCTTCTAGCAACACTGTGTGCCTGGGCAGCTCCCTGGAGAGGGAGAGCTGTCCCCTGCATGGCACTGACAGAGCCCCCAGCCCCCTGGTGCCACCCACAGTGTGGGTTGGGTTTTGGGACCCTTGGCTGACCATACATTGGGAGAAACAAGCTGCTGATAGGAGCAATGGGCAGCATCCCTTCACATTCATTAGTTGCTCCAAAAGTCACTTTAAAAGGTGTTATTAACCACAAGGCTTTTGTAAGTAGCAGGACAAAATGCTTTTGAAAACTATTGCAGTGCTCAAAACCATGTACTGTGTTGCAGTGGTAGTGCATTAGCAAGAGAGAGAACAGCTTTTTGTTGTGCAAGGACCAATGAATAATTCAGAACAGAAACCTGAAATTATTGATTCCTGTGTGTCCTTCAGGCAGCACACGGTTTGCAAATGGCTTCTTAGGTCGATTGCTCTGTGAAATGTTCAGGTGTGACCTTAATGGCAGCAGGATCGACTATTCCTGATAGGGTGCAGTCATTCCTTGCTGAAAGCTGGCACTTTACTGACACTAGTGGTTATCATTTTAGATAGCACTCCTCTCAGTATCTTCTCTTCCAGCCATGCAGTTAAAATGTCATTTAAAATTCCCCACCTCTGCTTTTAGAAATGAGTACTTTGTAGCTCTACATTGGTATTAAAGGATGAGGCGCCTGGTGTTAGTCTAATGATAGTAGCTTTTTAAAAAATTCTCAATTTAACACCTTTTTATTTTGAAACACACTCAGAAGAAGCTGCTTCTCCCCCACCACCTTGTTAAATAAATTAAGACTGATTCCTTGCTGCACTGGTGCATCTAAATGACCTTTGTGTACTCTCCTCCCAGTTTATTCTGACAGCTGCTGCAAACTGTGTTGGGCACAACTTCCATAAAATTCCACTTCAGCGTGGTCCCCAGCTTGCTTTAGGCATTGAAGGCAACTGAAGTATCAGTATTTCCTCCTCTATTTTGCAATTCAGTTGTTTGGCTATGCCTACTGTCTTACGGGTGGACGGAAGAATATTTCAGTTTTTCTCAAAATTTTTTGCTGTTGTATTTTCTGGACTAATTCAAAAATGGTTTCGAAGTGCTTTTTCTTTGAGACATAGTCCTTCTAAAAAAAAAAAAATAAAAATAACTCTTGAAGAAGATCATCAGTTAATAGTGTGAAGGAGTTTTTGTTATTTTCCCTCTAAATATGCACAATAGTTTTTTCATTGTGTACACATTTTTTCAAAAATCCTCCATTTGGAGGTAAACCACACTGCTTAGTATGATCTGTAGCTATTTGCAAAGCAGCTTAGGAAGCCAACTGGGGACTTTTTTGGTGTTCAATTCAAGTTTAGATGAGGGAGTAAAGTAACCAGGAAACAGTGAGAAAAAGTAGTGTTAAAGCTGCAAAAGAGGAGGAAATTGTGCAAAGTTTTAAAGGATAATGATGAATTGCATCACAAAAATCTCTCTGCCAGTAAGGAAATAAATAAATAAATAAGCAAATTCAAGTCAGTAAAAACTGTGCCACAGATTTTAAGTTTATTTGATCCTCTTTAATGCATTCAGACTTCATGACTAATTGGGAATGGGAAAGAGAAAAACTGAAACCAATAAATTAAATGTGCATGGAATATAGGCTAGCTTGAGCATATCGATATTTTTATGGCATTCGACCCTATTGAACCAGTTGAGCACATGCTTTTATGTGTGTTGGGTTTTTTAAGAAAATGGTTTATATAGGTGCTCTTACATCAAAGAATGAGTATAAGGAGAACTGAGTCTGCCATGCAATGACTGCATGATGAATCAGAACCACTAGAATCAATATGCCCCCTATTATAGACTTAATATATTAATGTATTAATTAATTCTCTTTTTTGTTCAGTCCATTGTTTGCAATTAGTTCTCAGCATAGATTTTATTTAATATTATTTATTCCTTGGAGATTGCCAGAGATAAAATTCTAGCATTTGCAATTAAGTGTTGACTTTTTAATTAATTGTTAAATTATGCATGGGCCTATTTTTATCCGTATACTTTTGATGTATCTGTATCTAATAATAATAATTTCTGTATCAGTTTAGAAGTACTAGGGTTTGATCTAGCTCCCTTTGGGCTAATGTAACTGTGCCATTAGCTCCAGTGGGAGCAGTTTTTGCTCCAGTATGTGGACTCCAGACAGTGAGCAACCTCAAACATTTAATCTTAAACATTACCTAAGTATTTTGTTCTACAGTAATTCATATACTCGGGAAAGCAAGGCTTGCCCTGAGGTAGTGTAGGTGTGTGACAGTGTGAGGACCTAAGAAGGCATCATAGAAGAATAAACATGTAATTCCTGTAAGGAAATGTGTCCTCTGTTAAAGGTATTTATGGTGCTTTGAACAGGGACATTTAAAGCCAGTCACACAGCATCCCAATGCTTCTCTACTTAGAGTACCTTGATTTTAATTGGAATAATATTTTATCAGCCAACTTAGTATTTTTTACCTACTTCAGGCATGTTTGGAGTGTATTTCCTTTGGTGAGGTTTAGTTTTAGAGCTGACTTTAATGTTATTAGCATTACATGTACATACTTTAAACAATTCCTCCCTGATTAGTTACATTTGACAGCATGTAGTACGGGCCAGGAATAGTGAGGCCAAGTTGGAAACACAAAGGATGATGAGAACTGGGTGTACTGAAACACTGTGGCACACTTCTGGCCACAGAAAAACCAGAAAAAAAAAAAACAGGCAATATGGCTGCTGTTGGTTGGAGACATTGAGCTGGATCAAGGAAATCAATGATGGACTTTTGGTCCCGAACTTAGCATTGGAAAGACAGAACTGTGTAGCAATGGGGACAATCATTTATCCTCATAATTGACAGAAGGGACAATGTGGAGTACTGCATTTGAAAACCTGCAAAGGAACCCTCAGCAGCCTATGTAAGAAAGGCATTTCTGTGGCACAGCTCAGCTCATCCCCAAGCAGGTGTGCAGAACACACTTACTGTTCTGTGCCCTGCCTGCTGCAGGAGCTGCAGTGGCTGCCTCTGGTGTGGACAAGTTTTGTGAGTGAAATGCCAGCCAGAGAGACCTTCAGCCTGCCAGATTCAGAAAGCTGCTATCAAAGCTGCTTTGTTAAATAGGTCTGGGCTGGCTGGGAGGGGCTGCTTCAAAATTTAAAAAGGGAAGGTAATTTGGAAGCAAGTGGTTGTAAATCCCAGGCTCACTTTTCAAAGCAAAAAAGAGAAGTGAGAAGTAAAAGCAAGATAATGAACTGGAGAAAGCAAAAGGTAGGGTCTCCTGGGGGAGTAATAGAGGAGAGGCAGAAATGCAGGAGATCTGGCAGTTATTGAAGGTGTTTGTGTAAGAGGCACAAAGGCGGGCTACAGCCAGGCAGAACAGATAGGAGACATTGTATAGAAAATACTGCTGCTTTCAAGGTGTGTGAAATAGAAAGGAGCTGTACAAGAAGGGGAAATAAGGGTATCAGGACTAAAGGTTTGTATAAAGGAGTTAATAAAGCAATGTGGGGTAAAATCAGAGAAGTACAAAGTCCAGAATGAATTAATGTGATATGGAAGATCACAGGAAAAAGACCCTGTAATTCTGTCAGAATATGAAGAAAAAAGAAGCATTGTTTAGAAGTACATTACCAAGGAATAGAAGAAGATAAATAGTTTTGACCAATGTGGAAATGTCTGAATTACTTTGGTCTCTTTGTTCTATAAAATGCTGAAATATGCTTTAATAAGGTGAGGGTGAAATTCAGATAAGGAAACAGCGAATTGATGAATAAGTGACATTTTCTTGTAACAGAGCTTTATTTATCCAACAGTTAGTAGCTAACTGATTTGTAACATTTTATCATTCTATTTAAGAACTCAGAGGAGAGTGGGACTTGTTGAAGTCTGCAATTACAATAAGCATAATACCTCTCTCCCAAGGAGAAGAAAAGAATGAGGACTTACAGACCTTGCAGGGTGATTTCTCTCCCTGGAGAGACTGTGGAACATCTGATCTTTGAAAGCAGGTGGACAGAGGGGAAGTGGAGCAAATGGTATGCCTATACTTGTTTACATGCTGTAAAAAACCATGTAGTCTCATTAGCAGATTACTGCCACAAAATTTGAGTGAAAGGATTGCTGATAGAGCTTGCTGGGGTATTGCCATTAATAATGGCTGCAGCTGCAGCTAGAGCTGGTGCTGGGAAGAGCCAGTGCCATCGGCTGTTGCTGCTGCCATGGGCGCTGAGCCAGTGCCATCGGCTGTTGCTGCTGCCATGGGCGCTGAGCCAGTGCCATCGGCTGTTGCTGCTGCCATGGGTGCTGTAAGGTGCTGCCGCAGCATCATCTGGCTCTGGGAGGCAAGACCATGAGCAAGGACCTTCCACTGAGACAGAGCATCCCAGTGCCTGCTGCCCTCACTGTACATCATCCTCAAGCGGGGTTTCAAGCTCTATGACTTTGCAGGTGAAGGCACACCTGTTTCTCAAAAGGCTAAAGCCTTTTGTCATGTCAGCAACATGTCATTCTTGCCCTGCCACAAACCTCACAGGGTTCACTGCTTGCCCTGGGCTGTGTTGGCTTATGCCCAGGGAGCTCCAGGAACTACCCACGAGCTCTTCACCCTGCCTTTGGGCAGCGTGGTCCTTAGGAGACAAGGAGGCAGCCTGTGATTCTGCTTTCTCAATGACACAGTTGTGGGCACTTGGCTGTGAAACTCTGCCTGGCTGCCTAACTTCTGATCTCTGCGTGGACAAGGGGTTTGTAGCCATCTCTAACAAAGTAGAAGGAAGAAAAGTTTTCTCGGAAGATCAAGAGTAGGTTGAGATAATTTGAGTTTGTTTAGTCTGGAGCTAAGAAGACTGAAGGGAGACATGATAATGTGTCCTCAGTATATAAAAAGTGTTTATGCAGAGGCTGGTGAACACATCATTTCTGAGGTCAAACTTTAGGGGAAGGGACAACAAAAACATCAGTCTATTTTACAGGAGATGTAGTTTGAAGATTAGTGAGGAAAAATGTCCCTCTCTGTAAAGCCAAGTGTAGTCAAACACTGAAGCACTTTTACTGTGTTCTACATTTCCTTCATTTGGATTTTCAAGAATTAATTAGAGAAGCACCTCCAGTGTTTTTTAGCCAAACTGCACAGGACTGAGTGATCTGTTCAGTCCTTTTTAACCTTACACTTCAACTATTTTCTGACAGCCTTGTAAGGCACAGCCCTTCTCTGGTAAAGTATTATTCAGCTTTTGAGCCTTGAAGCTGATCGCTGCAAAATTCCTTAGCAAAGCCTATATTTTTATTACTTTAGTGATTTCAGTTTGCCTTAATCCTACAGTTCCAGTGAGAATGCTTTCTTTTGAGATGGTTGCCATGTAAAGTGAGGCTTAGTGATGTTTGCTTTATATTCTTTGTTAAATGTTTATCGCATTTATACCATTGTAAATAAAATATTTTTAAAAGGGGAGAACGGATGTTACAAGAGAGCAAATCTACTTGGTTGTGAGTCACACTTTCTTTTAATTGTTTCTGAAATTTATAAATGCCTTTAGTCTTATATACAAAAACATCAGAACAAAGTGTACTGATTTGAAGAAAAATCAAAAAGAATTACAGTGGTGCAAAAGAGGAAATAGAGATGGCAATAAGTGGTGTTGGCAGGGAGTCTGAGTGGAGTGGCATGGAACCTCACATGCCATGCCACATGTGGCATCAGCCCCTCATGTTCTCTTTGAGCTATCTACAAAATGAAGGTTAATTCAATGTAGTAGATTCTAAAAATTGCTGTACAGCTCTGTGACTTTATATTTTAGAACTTAAAATTGCAGCAGTGAATTGTGGAGTAGACATCCATTTTATGTTAGTTACTATGTATTTCTGCTTGTGAATCTGCAAGGGCTCCACTGAGGTGGATTTGCTGATCCCACTATGCAAATTTACAAGCAGACAATCAAAACTGTGCTAAGGATTAATAGCAGTGGGGGTAGTGCTGTGATAATGATAATAAGTAACTGGAGTGGGACCTGGGGGGATATCCTGAGTATCTGGATCAATGCTGGTTGGAGAGAACCTTCCAGCCTCTTCATCAAAATGTTTTGAGATGTGTCCAGTTCTGTGCTCTCCAGTACAAGAGAGACATGGAGCTCCTGGAGCAGGTCCAACAGAGGGCAAAAAAGATGATTTAGGGATTGGAGCATTCTCTTACAAGGAAAGATTGAGCGAGCTGGGCTGGTTGAGCCTCAAGAAGAGATGACTGAGAGGGAAGTCATCAATGTGTAAGAGTATGTAAAGGATGGGTGTCAGGGAGATGGACCAGGCTCTTCTCAGTGGTGCCAGGGAGGACAAGAGGCGATGGGAAGAAACTGAAGCACAGGAATTCTACCTGAATATGAGGAAGAACTTTACTGTGTACTTCTTTAGGTGACCAAGCACTGGGATAGATTGTGGAGTCTTCCTTACTAGAGATATTCAAGTCATGAATGTGCTTTTGGGTGACCCCAATATGAAGGCTGGACCAAATGACCCACTGTGACCCCTTCCAATCTGTCTCATTCTGTGTTGCTGGTAATGGAGCCAATTTTTTTTTTCCCTGTAGGAAGTGGAAAGGGCTTGTGACATTTATGACACTTGCTTAAAGTTCTTCTGTACATTGATGGTGTTTCAAATATCACACATCTACTGATATCCACAAAAGGACTCCTTGATGTGTGTGTTTATGCCCTACTGTCTGATATATATGTAAGATTATACCTCTCATTGCATGCTTGCTGATTTGGGGATTAGGAAAATACTGGAATGCATTACATTAAACAAAAATGTGGGATATTAAGGAAAATATAAGGATATTTAGCAATGGCCATATTAATTAATTAATTTTTTAATTCAGCTGGAGTATATTTATACCTCAAAACCATAAAAATATTGTGTGATTAATAGTTATCCAGAGCCATGGGAAATAATTGAGGGCAGGGGCAAAATTGAGTATGTGAAAGCAATGGATGATTGAGTTGTCTGGGAGAAATGTGAAGGTTAGTGTGCAAAAAAAAAAGTGACTGAAGGGAGCTTTTTAGATACAAGGACAGGCTGTTAGAGGGATGGAACACAGGAAGGGTGTTATGGTTGTCATGATAATAGAGTATAAAGCATTGGGCAGAGGAGACAGTGAAGGATGAATCCAAGGATGCAATCAAGGATGAATCTTCGCTTAGAAAACATCTGCTATAAAAAAAGATCAGTGGTGTTGAACTCTCTCTGTAAAGGAGACTTGTTTAAATGATCCTTAATAAAGGATTTACTAATTATTAATCCTTAATAAATATTAATCCTTAATAATTCCTTAATAAAGAAATTTTATGGAATTGAGTAACATTAGCTGTGTCTGCTACTTGTGAGAATTAATATCCAGAAACATATTCAAACAGAAAAATTCCTCCTGAGTATTACAGAAAGAACCGTTTATTCCCCGTGAACCACGGGAATTGTTTCCTGCAGAGCGGATTATTAGACTGTCAAAAGCAAAGAGTGAAAAAGAAGAGAGTGAAAATGAGTTTTGGAACCACTCGGCCTAACACTGGCTTTGCCAGACCGTGCTAGGAGCCAGAAGAGACCCGGCCCAAGGGTGTGTGCCAGCTCGCCGCCGGCCCTGGCTGCGGCCGGAGCTGGGGAGCCGGGCGGGCTGTCCAGCCCGGAGCTGCGGGAACAGCACCGCCTGCAGCCCCGCGGCTCCTGCACACGGCCTCAGCGCTCCCCACCGAGATCAAATCCTCTGCCTTAAACCTGCTTATTTACCTGTAACAGAGTGAGCGAGGTGTAGTGTGGGGTTCAGTACAAAACAAGCATTGGGGCCAGGCTGCGTGTTTGGAGTTGGGGTTTTTCCCAGCAGTAAGTTTTGGGTTTAGAGCAGGAGATGAGGGGCCAGGGCGGCTCGGGAGGCTGTGGGTGTGCGTGTCCGTGTGCGCGGAGCTCTGGCTGCCTGCTCTCCTGGCGTGGCACCAGGCTGGCCGTGGAGCGCGGCTCAGCGCCTCGCTGCCCCGCGCAGCTGCTGGGGGGCATCACCTGGCGGGGAGCGGGGCTGCGGTGTCTTGAGCCGTACTCATTACTCGTTCTTACACCGGGGATTGTGAGACAGCTGTAGAGTAAAATAAGTACTCTTGAAGAGTTTTGAAGAAACAACTTCCTTTGCAGATCGGTCACGTGGGAACGTTTTGACAAATTTCATATTTTCACAATTATATGCTTCATGGCTCTTGTTACAGCCTCTTCAGAATTTTAGAGTGGTTCTCCTAGCATCTGTCAGACTAGTAAATCTTTATTTTTGTACACAAATACATATTTTTGTATTAGAGAGTTTTTTTATTCTTATGGCATAGATTTGTTATCATGCACTTAGAGTTGCCACTGTGATTTCTTAAGTTCTAAAGATGAAAGGACTAAAACATGCATGTTCTCAAAACGTACAGAAAATGGTTTCCCCCATAAGTAAAAGCTTTTAATAAAAGCTTTCCTTTGAAAACAAGCTTAAGTGTGTTTTTAGGAAGCTGAAACATTAGGAAAACTCATCAGGGTGTCAAGATCTCAACAATGACCACAGAAGTTTTTCAGCTCTTTGAATGCTGATAGCATTTGCTGTGGAACACCATGGTCATAGGAGCTCTTAACTATTTATCTGTTATCTTGGTGAAAATTGTTTTACTGTTACTGAAGTGAGTGGGCGTTCTAAGAGATCTTTCTCCCACAGGCATTGACTCAGATTCTTAAAGAATGAATTCAAAGTTTATTGTGAAACTCACAGCTGGTCTTGTGCCAGCTGTCATTTGGACTTTTCTGTGACCTCAGCGGTAATTAAGGCCTGACCCTTTTTTTTCCCCTAAACACACCCCTTACAGTTCTAATTTTTGAGCCTTTTCCCATTTTCCTTTGAAAAATCGGTAATTCTTTACTTCTGGGCTGGGCATTTAATTAACTTTGCTTCCAGAAGCAAGGAGAGCAGTAGTTGAAAAAGACTTTCCCAGGCAGTGTGGTCTGAACAGCCTCAGTTAGATCTGTAATACTAGAGTTCTTGATAACTCTTGGGTAATGACACTGATTTTCTGAAGACTTGACAACTGAACTTCAGTTATTCAAAGTAAGTATGGTTCAGATTTGATTCTAATTTTGCCTGTTCTAGAAACCATAAGAAAAGGTCTAATTTGGCATGTTCTCACAATGATCAGTTCAGCTTAATTATAATATGGAAAGGGAGCCTTCTGATGGTTTTAAGGCAGATATTTGATTATAGTAGTCTGCTTTCCTGACCCTGTAAAACAAAATGGGCTTTTTTGCAAATAAGTGAGCATAAAACTCTGCCTTGTTTCAAAGTCATGCAGCTTGCCAAGGCCACAGTGATTACCTCACCTGCCTTAGGGATTTCCTGGTGGCCTCCAGTACATGGGCATTGCTTTGAGTTGTTCCTGCTTGATCTGATTATGTTCTCTCGCTTTTGCCTCCACTCTGGATTCTGCAGCACATTAATGTTTGTTTCTGCTTCTTCACATACTATTTCAGTTGAGAATGTGCTCTGTACATTTTAGGTGCTGATCTGGAACACACTACATCCTAACATGAAAGTCTGAAGGATCTGTGTGTATGCTGGGTGTGCACCCACTGCATACACAGAAATGGGCACAACCCTATTTTCCTGCCATATTTACTTCTAATCAAGAAAAAAGGGTGTGATTCTTCTTTGTTTTAGTAGAATCATCATAGAATCCTACAACAGTTTGGGTTGGAAGGGACCTTAAAAATCACAGAATCACAAAATAAGCTGAATTAGGAAGGACCTACAAGGATCATTCAGTCCAGCTCCCAGTTCTGTGGAACGCCATCCCCAAGAATCATGCCATGTGCCTGAGAGTATTGTCCAAGCACTTCTTGAACTCTGTCAGGCTTGGTGCTGTGACCACTTCCCTGGGGAGCCACCACCCTACCACTAGCATCCACTCTAGATTCTGGTAGGAGGATTCACCTTTGGGTGAAGAACCTTTTTCTAGTACCCAACCTAAACCTCCCCTGACAGAACTTCAGGTCCTCTAGTCCAATCCCCCCTGCAATGAGAAGCATCATCTTCAACTAGATCAGGTGGTTTGGAGCCCCATCCAACCTTATCGTGAATGTTTCCAGGGATGGGGCATCCACCTCTCTGGGAAATCTGTTGCAATGTTTCATCATGCTCACTGTAAAAAATTTCTTCCTTATGTCTGGTTTAAATCTACTCTCTTTTATTTTCAAACTCTTACACCTTGTCCTATTGCAACAGGCTCTACTAAGAGGTAGGTACGACAGTGTTGGAGAGTGACCTGTGCCTCTCCTGTCCATCTGTGTCAAGACCAAGCTGGTTTTGCTTGCAGAAGTGGAAGTGACAGTCCTTCCCCTTCTACCATATAACTGTAAGCAGCCATTAGTGTGTGAAACTATAGATTTTGTTCTAGAATCAAGACAAATAATATCAGTAAAAATTGTAAGAAGCAGGTTTTCTGTGAAGGATGGCTTGTTTTCTGCTGTGACTGATGGCAAAAGCAGAGATCACTATGTGCAAGTTTGGTTCACTAAGCATTGGCATCTAGGGCTGCTTGAGATGTATAAGGGTGTTCAGTGCAGACATCTGTGGGGGTCTGGCCAGCAGGAGCTAGGCAAGCATTAGTCCTTCTGGAGAAGAAGGGAGACCAAGTGGTGTAGCCCCTACACATAAACCAGCCCAGGTAGTGACCAGGCAGCTGAATCATGCTCTTCTTTCCCTGTGTGGCAGACCGCAGGCAGTGGTGACATTTGCCATGCTGCCAGCTCACAGGGGAGGAGGGCAAGCCTGGCAGGCCAGGGAGTTTTATAGAAGAAGCAAAACAGTGTTGGAGTCCGAGGAAGCTTTTGGAGGTGACACCCATCTTCTTGGTCAGCATCTCTGGAGTGTCTGACATGCTGGGGTCTGGGGTCAGGATTCAAACTTTGTCACTGCTACAGTATTAAAAGCTGCTTTTTACTGGTGGTAGTGCAGAGATTCCCCAAGGCACTAGATTGCAAAGCATAAGCTTGCTGGAAAAGGATGATATGAAAATATCTAATCCTTATGTCTAGGAGAATGGAGCTTTCCTTACCACAAACATCATAGTATACATGCTAGAAGATGAAGATCAGAAGATGAATCACTTCTGAAACAGTGCCTTTCATTCACTCTGTCTCCTTTTCACTGGTGAAGCCATTTTGCTTTCCTTGTCTAAGTTTTGTCAAATGCACCTCAGCCAGTCGGTGTTTCCCACGTCTTCCTTAAAGAATTTCTTCTCATGCCCAAATTATCAAATCTGCCACACTCACACGGGTATATTGCAAAAAGTTGCTTGAGGCAACATGTAACCTACTTTGCGTGTGGACCTTGTAAAATGTTGGGCTGACAATTCTGTGATTTCATTGAAAAGCCACAAGAACTGTTGTGAAATTTTATGGGCTCAGTAGATCCCATGCATCTGTCCAGGGACCTCCATCTGCATCTAGTATTTGTGATACTGTATGTTTCGAAGGAGGCTAAAAAGGATTTCTTTATATGTGTTGGGAGACAGGAGTTGCCCAAGTGATAGTTAGAGAGAGGTGATTTTTCAAGCTTTTTCTGAAGTGTCAGTGTAGGATTTCTTGAGGAGTGCAAGGTGCTCCTTTTGGAAGAAGTGATCTGATGCTTTGAGTGTTGCCCAGTTATGGCATTTTAGATGCACATCTTCTGCTCAGAGTATTGGAAGAAATTCCTTATTATGTTGCCCTGTACCAGGATGACTGGCACAGTATGTACTAAATAATTAATCCTCACAGTAATTGCCAGCTAGTGGCAGAACTAATACAGATACATAAGGTGTACTGCTGATTTTCCTGTTTTGACAGCCCTGTGCCAGTTTTTTCATACCCAGTGTGAGTTATCTCTGAAGTGTCCTTGATTTCTAGAAAGATAAACTGGGGAAGATGGTTGCCTTTGTAATACTTAGGAAACCTCAGAGCATAAGAAACAAACAGAAGTTTAACAAATGTGTGCTGTGAGAGACAGAATAGCAGGATAACAAAATTATCTTGCATCTAATGGATTAAAAAAGCAGACAGAACAGAAACAGTGGTATTTTCTCACTCCACAATTCAGATACCTGCACATTGGGCGAATCCTGAGTTTTATGTTGAAAAGAGTGTGGGCATTGACTTGGTGCTGCACAAACAGTTCTTTAACTGTGCTGTGCAGTGTCTTTGAGATGTACACCACATTCCCCTGTCCTTAACCTTATGTCCTCCTGTGCCTCTGGCCACCAGCCTGTGCTGTGAGTCTTTTCTGGCTGGGAATTCTGCTTTCCAAAGAGAAGTGGAAAGTGACACGTCCTGGGTGGTGGGACAGGCAGCCCTCTCACAGGGTTTTGTCATAAAGAAAAGTTGCCTACTTTTAACAGAAAGAGTTTGGCACTCAGTTTGATATAGTCCTTTGAATATAAAAATAACATGTGGGTTAAAAATTAAAGATTCTTATGCTTCTCATCTTGTAAGCATTTATCATAATCAAATCTTGTATCAGGGATATCAATTATTTATATGGCTTCCCTTTACTTTCCTTTCACCAGAGATGTAGTAGGAGAACACCTGTTCTTTGTCTTTATTCAGCTTTGCAGTACTTTAATATTATTAGAGAAAATTTTACTTAATTTTTTTTACATTAATTGTTTGCAAGATTAAAAAAAAAGTAGCTAAAATTAAAATGATACTATTTTGTGTATATATGTGAGGGTGTAAAACTTATGTATATGTATTAGAGTATTGGATTGTAATTTGGCTCTGTATGTAGAGTCTGTGTAAGCGTTTTGGAAAAGATGTGTTGCAATTCCTGATGGAACTCTCTCCTAGATGACTTGTTCTGGCTAGTCTTCAGCACAAGCATAAATATGTTCTGGTGCTACTCTCAATTAGGATGATGGTGTTTGTGAAAACAGATTGCAGGATAATTTCATGTTTAAGGTTGGAATAAGAAAACTTGAACTAAAAAGCATTTATGAAGCTAATCTTAGGTATGGGGACAGTCTTTAAGAAACAGGATGAATCTCAAAATTCCCCCAGAAGTGTAGCAAACCGAGTTGTTGTATTAAGTTGAAGATCTGGGTTGATACTTGCTGGCCTTCATCACACACATATGTTGGCAATCAGTGTGTGTCCTATAGATCTTGTATTGGAAGTACAGTTCATCTCTAGCAGAGGTGGGAAGAAGAAAATTTCTGATGTTGTATTTTATCCTAAGCTTAGGAAGTTTCTGATCTGGTGGTTCAACAGGAACACCAGGGAGCTGACATTAAACTGTAGCTGGAAAGCCCTCAACCTCTGCCCTAGCAAGTCAAGAATCTCTGATTCTGAAAAATTAGGTCCTTTGTGTCACATTCAAAGAGCAGCTGGCTGGAATTGCTTAAGACATTTCAGATAAAGTTGTAATTAAGCTAATGGTAGGAATCAAGAAGTTTGCCTGTGGACAGACATCTCCCAGATTTGTAGTGCCTGTCAGTAAAGGTGGATCTTCCAGCTGTCTGTCTTTTCATTGCAACCCCTCACTAGATCCACCCAATGTCATGGTTCTTTGGTATGGTGTGTAAGGTGGATGTGTGAGTTGTTGGGAAAGCTCACTTAATACTGGGAAACTTGAGGTGACAATACATGTTGTTAGTTGGTGGATGGCATGCTTTGGTTAGGAAGTGTGTTACTTCCAGCCCGACTGCAGTGAACTTGCATTCTGCTGATAATATATATCTGTTGGGTAATTTTTTACAATCCATTGAATCTGACTACTGTTGTCATAGTGGTCATTATTTAGGTCCAAATAGGAGAGCATCTGATATTGTTTAAATTCAGATGCTGATTTTTTTCATTGCTACATGCGTTCATTACCTGGAACTTAATACTGTTTTTCTTTTCATTGAAGTGATATAAAGTGTGATGAAACTCCAAGTGCAGAGACAGATGTGAATTTCACCTGTTACAATTAATTTGCATTTGTAAATTTGTCATGAAAGCGAAGAAATTAAAAAAAGCAATGCTGAGGTATAGCTGAGGTTTATCTGTATTTTAAAAGATATGCATTAATATGAGTGTGAATTCTCAGGTATAAACTGGGATCTCTTATTTATTTTTTGCCTTTATCTGTGCAGGTTCGAAAGCATGTGAATGACCTATATGAAGACCTAAGAGATGGACATAACTTAATCTCACTTCTAGAAGTCCTTTCTGGAGACACCTTGGTAAGCTTTCAGATCATAATACAATGGTTTCAGATTGTTAATTATGCATTTTCTCTGTTTGTTAACTCCTTGTGTATTGACTGCTGTAGATTTCTTTGATATTTTCTGTATCTGTGACTTGATACCAAAGACACAAGTTGTATTTCTGTTGGTAAATATGCCGGTGTGAATTCTGTGGGGGAGTGCAATCTGTTCTCTTAGTTTCTTGTGGCTAGTGAGACTTCCTTTCTTAATAGGGTAATGCACTATTTCTTCTGCTCTTTCCTTTCCTTTCTGATTTTTGTTTTAACAAATATTGGATGCTTAATATCTTTTTTGCATTTAAGGGAGTAACTTACAAATAACAAGGATCAAATGTCCCTGAAATTGTCTAACACACTCCTCAGGTGTCATTTCCTTTCTTTGTGAGCATTACTTCCCTTGCTTGGTATTTGTTCTCTTCATTATGTTCTTCTTTTCATGCTCTTCTTTTCATTTGTGGTCTGTCTTGTGTTTTTGCTGTCCTGTCTCCTGTCTGTTGTATTCATTAGCCAAGAGAGCGAGATTTTTTGAAGACCTTACGGTTGGTGAGTTCAACAGAAGCATGCGCAAATGAACAGCATGAGGATGTGGAGGATGAGGATAAGGGGGTAGGTGCCGACCCCCATAACTGTACTAATGTAGTGTTTGAAGTGTGGTGTCTGCTAATGTAAATTCTTAGTTTGGTGTGCTGCAGTAGTGGGCTGTAGAAAGGACAAAAGAACTTTTGTTGACAAACCAGGATACGTGTGTTTATGGTGGAGGTGTGGTAAAGACAAATTTCTCTTCAGTCTTTCTGTGAGCAGCTAAAATGCAAATGTTCAAGATTTCTATTTGTTTTCTTTCATCAAACTGTACAAAACCATGGTGCAAATGTATACTGGACAACACTATCAAGAAGCTATAAAATAATTTTTTAAAATAATAGATTGGGAAATACCATAATTCTATTAAACTAAGAGCTTTTTTTTTAACTTGCAAACAGTATTGTCCATATACAAGTAATTTAGACAAAGACTTGAAGGTTCTTCTAAGTGAAATCAATGGTAAAAAGTTGATTTCTCTTATTAGAAGCACCAATTTACTGTGTGCATGTTGTGTGTGCCATAATATTGGATAATATCTCAAAATAAGCTAATTCAGTGTGCCGATCTGTTTGTTAAAATTTACCATATGTAGTAGTGATTTTTATCAAAGCAGGTAGATTTGAAGTTAAGTGACAGCTTTGTGTTGTGGCTACTAAAAATACAGATAGTTTGTAGGGTTTATCTTTCCTGAAACAAATGCTGAATTATCAATTCTCTATATTTTGCCCATCCAGAAGGGAAATATCTACTCATCAAGTGTAAAATGTTGGGTGCTTGTTAGTCTGAGTGAGCTGTTTCATGCCTTTTTAGACCTTGTATTTTGTCTTTTGCTGAAGCAACTTGCTGTCATAGGGCCTGAGTGCCTCCCTGGCTCCCCTGTGTTGTGCTGCAGATGTGATTTCAGTGGAACTTGTGTGCTTTTTTTCTGGAGTGCAGCATAAATCAAAATGCTGCATTGTTTTAGAAAAGAAATATTTCCCCTCTGAGATGCTAACTGTGTATTTTGGGATTTACTATACCTTCCTTGTTGTGGAAAACCAAGTTCCAGGTCTGCAGTCCTTCATTCCATCCGTGGAAGATACTTGTTAGCAAGGGCTGTAATGCTTGATCCTGAGTTATTGGTGTGAAAAACAAGGGGCTAAATAGAAGATTCTGTAATGGAAATTAAAATTCTTTTTGTTTCAGTTTATGCTTCTTATTCAACTTCATTTTTTTATGTTTCTTTTTGACAAGCATCTGGTACTCCATAGGGAGAAAAAAAGGCAGTTGAGGAAGGCTGGGGCTTTTCTGTGTGTTTCACAGTGGTTGTCTGAGGAAATGCTCATATTCATGGCTGATCCCTAGCAATTATAGTCTGCTTCAGTTTATTGATGTGAAAGTTTGTGAAAAATCTGAAATAAGGAAGATTAGAAGGACTTGGATGTGATGTTGATGGTATAAATTTAACTGCTTTCCCATGCTGATCTGTGACAGCTAAGTATGCGTTTTCTGTGTGATTCTTCTTCTGGGTGATTTTACACTAACTGCATGCAGTTTTGCCATATTTCCATTAACACACCGCTCATTTTTATTTTACAATTTCTTTTTGATAGTTCTGATTTTGCTTTGAGGGGAATGACTTGTTAGTTTTTCGTGCTTTAAAGTTTTCTACCCAAGTCAAGAGTTTAAACTTACACTCTAGGACTGTTCATGTTATAGTATTCTGTTTGGAGGAAGATACTATCTTTATTAGATGCTCTAAATAAATATGTATAGATATCATAATCATTATGCAGTCATACCATTAAGCCATGAAGTTCCCTACAGAGGTAAGCTTTTCCATCACAGAGTTTACCAGAACAATGTAAAGGTCCATGACATTACTTATGGTTTTTTTTGCTTAATACACTATAAATATTTTATAATAATGTTTAGTTTCTGTAGGTAATAGCCCTCTTGGCCTTAATAGTACTTTACAGGGAACAGCTATCAGCCTGCATGGATCAAAGTTGGGGACCACTGATCTCTCTTGCCATCCACTGTACTAAAAAATAACTACAGTTTAAATAAATAGCTAAAGCACACTTTTCCACCAAAGGTATTGACTTCATTAAAGCTGTATTGCTTCAAATGTTCTACATGGTATATTTAAATCAGTCTGTTTGTTCTTTTGTCTGATGAGAAAATCTTACAAGTGCTGTTTTCCACTTGCAGCCCCGAGAAAAAGGTCGGATGCGTTTTCACAGACTGCAGAACGTCCAAATTGCACTTGACTATTTGAAAAAGCGCCAGGTATGATGAAAAGAATTAATGAAAATTTTGTCACCTATAGCTAATAAATAACAAATTTGTCCTGTTTTGTCCCTTGTGCATGTTGTCTAACAGCTGCCTGTGTAGGCTCAGCCTTATGTCGTGCTTGAGATGGTTAAGAGAGATGTGGGAAAGGTAGTTTTACGTCACCTTTTACTGAGCAATAACAGCACATTCCATGTGCTTTATGCTATTAAAGAGGAGAAAATTATGGATGACATCCTTAGGATAGTAAATTTAACTGTCTTTCATGCTGCCCAGACACTGGCTGGTATGCAGTCTTGTTCACAATCTAATTTTTAGTGCAAAATGCCAATTCAAATATATTAGAATATTGTATGGGAGTTCCTTGTTTTGATTGTATTTGTTTTGGGAAAATTTTCTCAAATTTTGATCCTGATAAAAGCAAAACTGGTCTTTTTAGATGAATTAGAGAGGTGTCAGAGTCGCCTGGGCACTGTGGAAGATGCAGGCTTAATTTCACTTGTATCTCCTTTTATCCAGACACTTGATATTTACACTGTTGCATTTCTGCCACTGTGAATTTCTTTCTGCTTTTCAATATCTTTTAAATGCTTACAGAAGCTTGACTTCTCCCTTTTCCAAAGGGGAGACTAAAGGGATTTCTCCCTTTATCCAAAACATGGAAGGAAAAACTGTTCCTCCCTATCCGTCACATCCCAATGAATTGACACTGAAAATCTACTCTCTGATTGGTTGATTTAAAAAAAAAATAAATTGTTTTTGCTACTTCAGAAGTTTGAGAGAATATGAGATAGCAAACCATAAACAGATACTTAGTTTTGTTATGAAATCAGATGTTGTTTTGCATTTTGAAATTTCAAACCTGCCTTTTGGGTCACTGAATGGAACGTGTGCACTGAGAACAAAATCCTCCTTTGAGTTCAAAGCAAACTTTTCCTGTTAACCTAAGTGAGCCACTGGACAAGTACACTACAAAGTAAATGAATGGCTGCTTGACAGTCAGAATAGCATTTTGGGAAATTGTCAGTGGGGCTTGCTGTTGATTAAAATTTCAGCCCTCTATTAGGTGTTTCTAAACTGTGTTTAGGAGTTAATTGGCTCAGGTCAGCTCTGTAACCTCCAAGTGCAATGCTTTATTGTGATTATAAGGTAGAGAGAGCCCATATATTGATAATTTTGAAGCCTGACTTGAGAAATAAACAAGCAACAAACTTTGGAATACACTGTCTTGCTTGCCAAGAGTGGGGTTTGGCACTTTTTTCTCTCCAATTGGTAAAGATTATGTCTGCAGATCAAAAGAAGGGCATGCCTGTGCTTGTTCAGTTGATAACAGAGTATATGTTGAAAAAGGTGTATGCATGAAACTTTCCTATTGTAAGCATAAAATATCTTTTAGCTGAGTTATCCTTAACAGCTAGGCTATATGGATGCATAATACATATAGAGAAATTAATGCATTAATATATTAATACATTAATAAAATTAGACAAAAAACTGGAATTACTGAACTTCCTCTGGGTGTGATTTTATGGGAGTGTAATAACAGCAGCTCTTGTTTTAATCCTATTAAACATTTGTTTATAGCACTATGAATGAGTACTACATCAGAAACTATAATAATTATTGTAGTTCTTAAGCCATTGTTTACTTAAATGTGATACTAAATTCCTACTTTTATCAAGCCAGACCTGTGTTTTAGCAGGCCAGTTCTCCTGCTGCTGAATCCTTGTTTACGTACAGGAAAGCGGGGGGTGGAAGAACGGCAGTGATAACTTCCAGTGTCAGCACTGCCCTGGGACTGATACAGCAGCCACAGATCATTATATTCATGTTACCCTGCCCTGCTCTGTCGTGCCTTCCCCTTTTGACAAGAGCTGAGGCAAAGGGTATTTGGCATGGGGAGCAGATCTGCCAGCCTAGTGACAGCTGAGGAATTTCCTCATCCCGGTGTGAGTGGGAGAGGGCAATTCCTGGCAGGCCACTTACAGGCAGAATGCAATTCCTTTCTGCTTTTGAGAATGAAAAGACGCAGCAGAGTAGGCTCAGGAAGTGAGTAGTGCATCCTTTATAGTCATGCCTGTGTAATGCAGTATGTATTTGTGGCATATTTATTTCAATTTTGCCTGTATTTTCTTTCTATGATGACAGGTGAAACTGGTTAACATCAGAAATGATGATATAACAGATGGGAATCCCAAATTGACTTTGGGGTTGATATGGACCATAATTTTGCACTTTCAGGTAAGCCTGGAATTGCTTTACTATATGTTTTTGGTCAGTTTCTTGCATAGTTGTGAGGAATGTTGACGTAGACAGGGCTCCATGGATTTTATCTCTTCTCTAATGTGTTCCTAAAGGTTTGGATGATGTATTTTATTTCATGATGTAAACTGAATCTCACGATTTTATTTGCCAATTTCCTATGTGTGGAGTGAGAGGAAAAAAAAGCTTCAGTTTTGAACATCCTTAAAGACAGTAATTGATGTATTTCTTCCAGTGTTTGGACATATCCTTCTTGTTTTATTCTACAGACTTCTTTCTATAAGTATTAAAATATATTGAAAAATTTTGAATATTTTTTTCGATTCAGGATCTGCTGCTATGAGTATTTTTACAAGCTGTACTCAGTCTCTTCTAGTAGGTCCTCCCGTGTCAGCATTTGTTTCCAGTCCCAGCGATGGTGGCATGGGTCACACTAGGTGGCACTCTGGTTGTTGTACACTGGTGGGATTGTGTACAGTATAATGCAGCCTTACAGTGTGTGGTGTTAAATTGCTCCTCAAAAGGAGGCTTGCATAATGGCCCTGGCTGTAGATGATGTAATTCAGATGACAGATAATTCCCATTTAGTGACTGCGGCATTGTTAGCGATGAACTCCTTGCTGTGCAGGCATTTTAAATGATCAGAAATTTGCAAGATCACACAGAAAAAGTATCGTTCACTTAGGAGCATTCCACACTGGATTTATGACTGAGAAAAAATTTCTTAAAGCAAGAAAGGCTGCTAGGATCTAATGTGCCCTTCTGCAAATCCTATCGTGAAGCAAAGATGGTACCTGGATATAAACAGGGGGCACATCTTAGCCCAGACCAGCACACAGAATGAAAGAGAAACCCCTAGCAAGGACCTGGAGCTCCTTCAGCTGCCCTTATCATGTTAATCTTTGCTCCCACATGGTTATACAGAGAAGAAAAGGATAGGTTTAAATATATTTAAGCATGACCTACAGAATTAGGCTGTGATTGAAGGTTACTCTATTTTAAGAAGTAAATATTATTAACAACTTACTAATAGAAGCTGTTAGTGGAAGTTAAACCTTTACTTGATGTGTATTTTATATTTCTGAACCTGATTATTAGGCTTTTGCAGAATGAAATTGTTAGTTTTTCTCATTAGGTGAAGCACAGGACATCTGGCACAATTTTGGGTGCTTGTAAAAAGTCATGAACGTTAGTCCTGCAGTCGTAAAAAATTGATGAAAAGGAAAACCAATTTATGTCAATAACCTTCTTTAGGTGAAGTGGTGTGGCAAGGATTTTCCCTTGTAAGGTAGTCAGCTCCATATGAAATATGTTGAAGCATTTAAATTGTAGCCAAAACACACTTTGCTATGTCCTAACCCAAATAACTACCAACTAAATGTCTGCAAGCACAATTCAGATCTTGTAGATCTGTCAGAGTAGAATATTTCAGTTGGAGGGGAACTGCAACGCTCATCTAGTGGGACTGCCTGACCAATTCAGCGCTGACTGGAAGTTCAGGCATGTTGCTTAGGGCATTCTCCAAATGCATCTTAAACACTGACAGGCTTGGGGCATCAGCCACCTGTCTAGGAAGCCTGTTCAAATGTCTGACCACCCTCAAGGAAGAGAAATGTGTCCTGATGTCCAATCTAAGCCTCCCCAGCACAGTTTTGAAGTATTCCCATGTGTCCAGTGACTGGATACCAGGGAGAAAAGAATCAGAATGGTTTGGGTTGGAAGGGGACCTTGAGAATTACCTCATTCCATCCCCCCTTCTGGGGACAGGGACACCTTCAACTAGACCAGATTGCTCAGCACCCCATCCAGCCTGGCCTTGAGCACTCCTAAGAATGGGGCATCCTAACATATTCCTGGATCTGTTCTATGATCTTACCTAGGCACAGAGGAGAGGCTGACAGGCTGATAGTTCCCAGCATTGTCTTTTCTTCCATTTCTAAAGATGGGTTCCCTTTCAAAGATCTCAGTGCCTCCCTCTAGTTCCCCACAGAGCAGTGAGGTCACTTTTCAGCCTACCTTTCTCCAAATGAGACAAACTCAAAGTCCTCAGGTGCTCCACTTAGAACATACTTTCCATACTTGCCACCAACTTTGTTGCCCTTCTCTGGACATCTTCAAGGACCTTCATGCCCTTCTTAAACTGTGGAGACCAGAAGTGCACACAGTTCTCAGAGTGAGGCTGCACCAACACTGAGTACAGCAGGGTAATTGGCTCTCCCTACTGCCTGTTTGGGCTGTGTTTGGTGCCACCTGCTATGGGATCTGCCCCTTGATGACCTTCTTTTTCAAAATAGTATCTATAAAAATTGTTGAAAAAGTAATTTTAAGGATGGCTGCTGGTCCTTGACTAAATATTAAGCCTCTTTAATAAACATGAAGTAACTGAAGAACAGGATGTTTAAAAAAAGATATTATTTGGGTTACTAATGGCTGCAGTAAACCTACACTGAATGCAGAAGGGATTTGTAAAGTTGTATAAGGCATTCTGTGCTTGCATGGCATTTCATGCATGACATTTCCTGCTATTTCTCTTTAATATGGCAATTCAGTGTCTTTGTCCCCTGCATATGGCCCCTTTGGGTTCAGAATGTGAAGTTCAGAAGAATGTACATACTTAGACCTCAAATTGTTTATGCATGGAGTAGTTCCCTACCTATTGGGAAAGTTGTGATTAGATTGTTTGTTTGTAAGACACCTAAATCCGTGTGCTTATGGGGAGCTCTGTTCTTATGCAATTGTCTAAATTGTCCCTTTAATCTGATAATCAGAAGGATAGAGGTTTAGTTTATACTACAGCCTAGACAGTGAATTAACTAACAAGCTACTAGAGGTTCACTTCACTCAACTAAACATAAACATCTGTGTCGTTGGAGATTTATGAGACACCTGGGTAAGTGTGAGAAGCATGACCTGGGTCTTATGGGAAACTCAGCCTCATCTGGGAAGAGACAGATCAAGCGGGATAAAGTGCTTCTTAAATGGTGGAACACATGTTTAGCAATGGATTTGAGGCCTGGAGGACTAGAGGGTGAGGCTGATGGAGTAATTCAGATCACCTGAAGGAGCTGCCTAGAGCACCAGTGGAGCTACTCACTTGTCTAGCATAGGTGCTGTGTGTGTTCTGAGATGACACTTCATATCCAGTTACATTTGCAGTGGGAAGCAGATTTCCTTAGGTCTTGAGGTGTAAATGCTATCTCCATATGGATATCTCAGGTATTTTAAAGAGTCTCAAATATTCTAGATGGTCAATTGACTTTGTTATCTCTCTGCTTCATGGTGTGAATCATTGCTGTTGATTAAACAACTAGTATAGAGCTTTTGATTCAGTCTCCAAAAAACAGGTGGCATTTGAGTGATACCTGAGGTATCCTGGAGTATGCAGGACATGTGTGTGGAGTTCTCTGATAAGACACCAGACCTGTGAGAAACTCATGATCTTCTGGACCTGCAGCTGGAGGCCAGTTGGGATATCTCAAAGGGCTCCAGAACCCCATGTTGAGGGAACTGAATCCTGCCCCCACTGCATAAAGTGATCTTTTCAAAACCTAGCCAGTGTGTAAACATGAATATCTAGACACTTAAGCGGGAGTCTTTTAACCTGAATTACCCCTTAATTTTCCCATCATTTGCAGAAGTAGTTAATTTCTCTGTGAGCATAAGAAGCTCTTTGCTGTGTGATGTTACTGGCTCTGCTACACATCAGTTATGTGTATTCTAATAACACTGCAATCTGGGAAGTAGTCAAGATGTCAGAGATTGTTTTTGGCTGTTGTTTGTGGCCTATTGTTTCTCTGAGTCATGGTCCTTATCCGGAGGGTATTATTTACTCAAAATAGAAAATCCCTCTGATTATTTGAATGAATTTAGGAATGATTTAGAGGAAGGACATGATGGAAAAAAAAAGTTAATACATGTTTGAGGATTATGTTTCTCTTGCATCTGAATTATATCTGTGGCTTTGTGAATTGGTATGCATAACTAGATAAATATAAATGTTACAGCACTGACTTCTGCAGCTGCACAAGTCCAGAAAGTAGTCATTCTTCTGTGTCCCAAGTAATTACACAGGAGTTACTGAAAAGCTGTAATGGGAAATCTGGTGGATTACTAAACTGAGTATGAAAGAAAATAATTTGTTCTGTGGGTATTGAAAAACCCCAATGCATCTATGTTGCTAGGATTTATGCAAGCTTTCAATGTACGTATTTCACATGCTTTTAATAGTAGGTGGCTTAGTTTAAATTCAGTTTCATAATGTAATAGCTGTTATAAGTTATTTTTCTGGCACCTGTAGAACATGCTAAATCAGATTATAGTATTTTGTATAATCATAGGCTGTATGTATAAAAATACAAATTAATACTTTAATGGACTCCTTCAACATCCAATACATTTTCAGTGACTACATTGGAGATGAGCAGCTATAAATGAAAGCAGCATTTTTCCTCATAAAGTCATCACAGTTTTAGTGAGATTTAAATTCTGTGAAAACTTGTGATCATTTCTTTTCAAACCACTGCAAGCATTCTTTAAAAACTGTTAAATGTTTAAAGTCACTTGCAGTTGGTTGAAAAAAGCATGCTGAAGCAAAGAAAAACCTTGAACTTCCATCCAGTTACAAGTAGGCCTTTGTGAACTCAGACCTTAAAAAATTTCAGGAAGTTCTAAGTAATGACTCAATAGACTTCTGTTTCATTTTCATCATCATTTTTCAGCTGACTAACTGCCATTAAACACTTTCCTTCCACTCTTCCCTGCTTTTTGTTGTCAGACCTCTGCAGGATGCTGCTTTCAAGGTTCTGGTCAGTGATGATTCTGTCCAGGTGTTACAGCACCATCCAGCCCTCTCCAGCCACAAGGGCACTTTCTCTCAGGCCTCCTTTGACACATGTAACCTCTTTACGTTTCTCCTGCTAGCCAGCAAATACTTTTTTTTTTTTGCTGCTGACTCCCCATAAACCTTTAAAAAAAATCACTTTTGATTAGTCTGCCCCCAAGCAGTGTGCAGACTGTTCATTTGGTCCAGCATCAGCAGCTAAACTTTTACCAGTGTTGGTGAAAAGGTGAGACAGGTGGGTTTGCAAGGCTGTGGCCTTCATACAGGGTGGCCAGAGGAGGAGGCAGCTCAGCTGTGGTGGCCCACTTAGTAAATGATGTGCAGAAGACAGAGGGATATCCCTGGTAGGGTACACATTCAGTACACATGCTGCCTGCTTTCTTCAGGTGGACATGAGGGATCAGGAGAGCTGGGTCTGACCTTCAGTCACTCTTCTCCTGGCAACCATTCCTGGTGCTGTGTGCCTTGCAGTCCAAGGATTGAAACTTACTCTGCCTCTGCTTTAAAATAACCAGAACAGTTCAAGGTCTGATCTTCTTAAAGATTTAAAAATGGAACTATGTGGCCAGTTGTCCTGTCTGTGACTGTATGTGATGGCAGGATAAAGTGTATTCCACGTGATAGCTGCATTGTCTGTCATTAGCCAATGCAGCAGTATTACCTGTCCTTCAGCATTTGTTAGGGTATACTCTTGTGATATTTTATTTCTCAGCTGAACTCCTAGTTGTTTCTTCTGGAATTCTTTGGTAATTTATTAAAAAAATAGTGAAATTCCTAGGTCTTAGGTAAGAAAATGGGTGTGGAATTCTTGAAATTTCTGGGACTCATCTGAATCACAGCAAGGGTAAGAGAAGCGTGAAGACTCTGTCCTTAATGCCATGAAGCCACTAATAAGGAGCAAATTTCTCTTTTTGTAACCCATCTCACTGGATGTAACCCATCTCCTGTTGGTGGTTATTATTTGTTAGTTGAACATCTCTTTCAGAGTTTGAGGAGTGTCAGTGTCAGTACAGCTCAAACAGTTCCAAACCTTTTGTTTGTGCTGGCAAGCCTTTATTTTTATCCTTGTTTTCTATCTTGTGCCACTTTAATTTTCACTTTCTATTTGGCTTATGTTTATCTCTCTGTTATTCTGCATGTGACCTTAGGGCTGTGCAACAAAATGCTTGCTGGTTATCTGGTATGCTGTTTTAGTGCTGTGAAATGACACGTCCCATTTGTGCTAAATGCTCCATTACTTCTGCTGTGTTGTATAAACATACGAAAAAGAGGGGAAAGGGATCTTAGATCCAGATCTAAAATGCATTACTAGTAGGGTTTTGATAAAAGATACCTGGCATGGTTCAGTTAGCAAAGTAGAATAATTTCTCCTGTACAATAATTGCTAACTATGTGAGGCAAATCATAAAGTATAAATTAGCAGTGTACATAGGGCGAATGGTATCATAATTCTGCAGACTTAGAAATACACAAATACTCAACATTGCCATTTTAATGTGTTATGCACCTGTCCCATATTAAGAAATTATTGCATTTCCCAGTCACAGACATGCTTGACAAATTACAGAAATCTGTGGTTAAGTGCAAACCCATACAAATCTGCATGAGCTATTTCATGTTTCAGTGTTAGTCATTTGTTTTCCATGTCTTAATCTTAACCTCTTGTTTGTGATTAAGCAGCCTGTAAGACAGGTCAAATTGCACACAAGTGTTGTTCTAATCCTTTATTCATGTTGTACTTAGGGGTTTTAGTGCCAGAAAAAGTCTGTTAACTTTGCAGCTTTGGTGGGTATGAATTTGTATCTTTTACATGTTTTGTTTAAAAAAATACCAACAAAAAAAGAAAAAAACCATTATCAAGATAAAGAAAGACAACAATCCCTGGTGGTTGTTTTAACAGCTTTGATCACCTGGATCTCTGCCTTAAACCAGTGGTGAGCTTCCATTCAAGTCTAGTCATATTAGTCAGATGTCCAAGACAAAGCCCTTGGTGTTGTGGTGGTTCTCACAGGCTTCAGTGGTAGTCTATTTTGGTGCTTTAGAATATCATCTATCTATGTTCTAGCTGTCAGGTTTTGGAAGAAATTTAAGTTTCCCTCTTCTGAACCTCCAGTGTGGTCCTGTTAACTCTGTCTCTTTCCTTGCTGAGACCAAAGTTATGACTTGATAGAATTTCAGTTAGCTGAAAGTGGCATTTTTTTTCTTTAGTTACTAGCACTTTCATTTATTGTCTTTGCTTATTTTGCTTAGGGTTTTTATATAAAAAAATCCAACAACTGATATAAATTCAATTTATCAATTCTGTTGTCCTTGATATTTTCTTTGGTTCAAGAGTGTAAGTGACTCAGTTAAAGTGACTATAAAGTTATTATTTGGTTCTTGAGAAAAAAAAAAGATTGTTAATAGAGAGCTGATAGCCTTCTCAGGAATAGCTGGTAAGTATTGTTAAGTCTCTGAAATACCTACGTCTAGAAAGATAAAAAGGCATAAAGGCTGCTAATTATCTGCAGAGGTATATTTGGAATGCATTTATTCCTAGATAATATTTAGAAATGGATAAATCGTAGAGCTACCATAGAATATGCTGTGATGGACAGGACCCTTCAGGATCATCAGGTCCAACTCCTAACCCTGCACAGGACACCCCAAGAGTCACAGCATGTGCCCAAGAGCACTGTCCAAACACTTCTTCAACTCTGTCAGGCTGTGCTGTGACCACTGCCCTGGGGAGCTGTTCCAGTGCCCAACCACCCTCTGGGTGAAGAACCTTTTCCTAAATCTAACCCTCCCCTGACACAGCTTCAGGCCATTCCCTTGGGTCCTGTCACTGTCCCCAAGAGAAAAGGAATCAGTGTCTGCCCCTCCTCCTCCCCTCACAAGGAGCTGTAACTGCAGTGAGGTCTCCCCTCAGTCTCCTCTTCTCCAGGCTGAACAGACCAGGTGACCTCAGCTGCCCCTCCACGAGGCTTCTTCTCCAGACCCTTCACCATCCTTGTGGCTCTCTCCTAGGACTAGCTGCAGTTACACCGGGTGCATTCAAGTAAATAGACCTGGACGTGCAGAAGTAGGGCAGGGTTGTTGGGAACACTAATCTTGTAACCAGTCCCTTAGATCTGATTCTTATATTTCTGCTGTTTCTCTTTTTTATAAAATTCTACTTCACTGGCACCTGATTTTTGAAAAATTGAGTTACTCTTAAGAAAAATAATCAAAATTTAAAGTATGAATGAAAGAGAATGTACAAGATCCGTGACTCTGTAAATTACTGATTGCATTGCAAAATGTAATTGTCAGCTGTAAAATAACAATAATGTGTTTCTTCTGACATATCTTGAATTAGATATTATTTTACATTTTTGTGACAGTCAGTGTGAAACTGAATCTACAGGAAATTGGGCATAACAGTGTACTTTTAGGGACATTTTCTATTTGAAAGAGGATGGCATCGTGGTGACTGTTAAAGAGATGTAAGCAGTTTAATGGAAATACATATCAAATCACACTCCAGTAAAGCTCAGTAAAATAATCTAATATAATACTGTTTAGAATCCTTGATACCCACATGTATTAATTTAAAAATGCACTTGCACTGAAAATTTAAATTTGCAGTATTTCTAGGGAAATTGTCTCCCCCTGTGAAATTTGTGGAGGAAGAATAACATTAGCAGTGTACTAGTGGTAGGTCACATTAATACATTTTGAATTATAGAGCACGAAGATTTGCAGTTGTCCATTCAAATGCTGGAAACTTGTCTTTAATATTTTACATATTTCTGCTTTATAAAGATAATATTTTTAATATATGTTTTGAGACCATGATACTTTGATCTCTTTAACCATATATTATTGCTAGGCATCTTGTTGTTAAACCAGAAACTATATCTGTGTGAAATGAAATCACCCTTGGCCCATTGCACTGTAAAATCCTGAATCATCTTTTCTGATAAGAGAGAAGAAAAAGAAGTGTATATTTAGATAAAAAAGCTTTTTTTTTTTTTTTTTTTTTTTTTTTTTACAGACACAGGGATGTCATTTAGAAAGATATATTTTTTTAATGTGTTTTTCTGTTAATAAAGGGGACCCATGTCAGACCCAGATGGAAGTGTGCTTTAAATCAGTAAGTCCTCTGGTCTTAGCTAAAAGTCACTTTTCTAAAGTAATTTTTCTAAACAGACTAGGATACAACTTTTTCATTGTGAGTAAAGGGATCAAATGTCCCAAGTGCACCTGTATGTTGAGCATGCTGCAAATGCAAATTGAGACTAGGAAAGAGTTTAGTCATAGAACAAATGTCTACTTTGAAAAGAAGCACATTTGCATTGTGCCTGAATGTAGCTGCCCATCTATCACAGTATTCTGTGGTGTTACAGTATTAAGTTTTCTGAGCATTACTGTCAAATTTTACCCCAGTGCCTTGAGAGTAATCTTCAGTGAGCTACTATATCCTTGGAAATTCTTTGGAGGCTCATCCTAGATCTTTGCTGTATTATTCATTCTAGATCCTGCCAGTAAAATGTGGAATACTTCAGTGGAACTGGCCTCTGGGGATAAAGTCTCTGGGTCTCATTATTGCAATTTCTTTTCAAATAAGCCAGGGAAAGTCAATGGTAACACCTGATAATACCTGTCCAGTCACTCTGTAGTTCTTTCTCAGCATGAGAAACCATACACATCTGTCCTTGAGGATGTGTGCTGGTTTTAGTAAATGTCACATATCCATGACAAAAACAAGGAGGAAAGTTAAAAAGATTTTTCCAAATAAAATATACTAGAGGTTAGACTTGCTTGCATTTTGAAAGTGTATATTTCTGCTTAGTTTTAGGTATAGTTAGATGCTTCTTTGATCTTATATTCAGAGGGACACAGAAATGCCTTACAGGAGCATGGGAGGAGAATAAAGCTCCATTTTTGTAAACAGTAAACGTAAGGTCTGTTTTCTAGATAGATTGGCTTTTGTGATTTGTTTCACTTTTATCACCAGAAGGTTTAACTCTGCTGCAAAGTTTCAGCCCTGGTACATAGTGTCTCTGCCCTGAGCAAGCTGTTGTGCTTTTATGATGGCAGTGAAGCAGCAGGTTATTTATAGCTGACAAATCAGTGAAAAGCCACATTAGCTGCTATGAAAACTCCACATACAAATAAGAACTTGACCCCCAGCAAGCTGTCAGAGCAATTTCTGATCCTTTAGTTTAATCTTTCCTTTTGTGGATCATTGGGTAGGTAATAAAAGCATATGAAAGTGCAGAATAAATCTGCTGACTAAACCCCTGCTATTTACTGTGCTGCTTACTTTTGGATTTGGAGTGTAGCTAATAGTTTCAAAGGTTGCTACATATTTTTCTGCTTTATCTTGCTCAAGTTACTAAGTGAAATGGGAAGTTAAAATGCATGTAAGAAATTTCTATTGCTCATAACTGCTATGTCATCTCTGTGAAAGGCAATCAGCATTACAGCCCAACACTGGAACAGTGATGTTTATTTAAGAGGATTGGTGGCCAGAAATAAGCCACAGTGTCTAATCAGACACAGGCCCTGCCTGGGCAGCCAGCCACAGCTTTTATTGCGTGTGCATTTCTCATAAGCAAAATGGCTACGTACCGGGACGGGTGCATGTGAAGTCTGGAAGAAATTGCAGTGGAAACAGCAGTTCTTAACTTTCTGAGAATGATTTAAGTTTATTTAAATATACGGGAATGAATGAAACTGCGTGGCTGTGAGTTACAGACAGCCAAATGGGGAATGTCTGTGGATGTGTGAGGGCTGAGAAGGAAGAACAGTGTTTAGATCCTGCCAAAGCTCCCTTAAGTCCAGATAAACATTCCCCTGGAAGAAAATATTTCAGAAGAAAAAGGAGAAAGAAATCAACCGAGGTGGGATCAGATTCAGTACACGTTAAAGAAAATGAAGAAAAAAGACAGCGTGAAGCGGAGATCGCAGAAAACATCGAGATTCATCCCAAGGGTGTGGGATTGGCTGACTTCCTCCCCAGGAGAGTGACAGTGGCTGGTAATGCTCTGCCTGTGAGTACAGACCTTTCAGTTGATATTGCTAAAGCAAAAGTTTTCTCGGGCAAAGCAAAGAGCAATTCTCTTTGTGGGGAGAGCTTTAATGGTGGCAATCGGGGGCTCGCCAAGTCTGATGAGACAGACACACAGTTAAAGGAACAAGACGAGAGCAATTCAGAGAAACACTGTGCATGGAAAAGGAAATGCTCACAGGATGATAACTGGAGAGAATTAGCATTCCTGAAGAAGTCCAGTGGTCTTTGTTATAGAAAAGGAACTACTTTGGATTCTGCTCTCCACGTTTTAGGCAGACAACATGAAGAAGCTGAGTTCAACGTAACTTCTTGCAGAGTCATTGAAAATGTTTCAGAAAGCAGTAAATCTGAAAAGTTGTATCATTTTCTTTCTCAAAGTATAAGTGATCCGTTACTTGAACAAAAGAGGTTTTATCCTGGTGCTGTACTTTACCATTTGCCAAAAGAAAAGGCATTATTTGGCATTGCACCAAACAGGAGCAAGGTAAATATTTTGATACAGTGCATTGTCTTTGAAAGTTAGCTTAGGATAAGTATTTGAACAGTAATTTTTGTATTACAAAAATATATTCACTATGCTGTATATGAACCTTTTACCATGCTATGATACTATGGATATTTGTAGGACAGAACATATCACTTGATATTTTTCAAAGGCTCTGTAATAACTCTATACTTTAGGACTATTGATATATTCTTATCCTATTTTTCTCTCTGTAGTTTGATCTGCTTCCCAATTTAGGAAAGAGATTTTCATGTTAAAATGTTGCTAGAAGGTGGAGTGAATTTTAGAGTTCTCATTCACCTCTTCATGGTCTTGTAATTCCTTTGGGTTTTATATCAAGCAAAGGAATATTTCTACTTCTCTTTGGTTATGGCTGGTAGGAACTGAAGAATGATAGAGGCAGCTTGAAATAGAACAAGTGAATATTAATCCTGTTAATAGCACTTTACACTTCTTTTAAAGGATCTTTCCTCCTAAACTGTCTAGATGAGCTATTAGTATTAATTATTAAAATTCCATCTTCCTCTGAGGGTAGGATTATTTTGTTTTTGCAATAAAAGAAACAAAAATACAATCTTAGCTGCAGAATATCTGAAGGAAAGCAAAGTTTTGGTAACCATGCTTACCAAGTCAATCCATATTTCCAATTTTGCCCCACCCATCTTTGGGATAACTGAAATCTGTACATGTGAGCCAAATGCTGATACCAGGGTCTGGCCCAAAACAGATCCCCTGTGCTCAGTGGGGACATCTGAGCTTTCAGCTGAGTGAGCAGAGGGAATGGGCATATGCCAAAGGTATTCTTTCCAGCAAAGAGCTAACTGAACGTCTTTTGCTTATATAAATTACTTTTCTAACAGGAATCAAACAATACTTTGTCTGAGCTTAGTTTTTTAAACATAGATAACACACCCAATTACGACATGCAGTTCACAGTAGTACAAATAACCTCCTAATACACACAGAGATCTTTGCCCTCTTAATCTTAGCTGGAATTCAGGGACAGCTTAGGAATGTCCTTTGATTTGTACAAAACATCACTGCTGAGAAAGAGGGTATGAGCCCTTGTCTGTTCAGCTAAGCATGGCTGCTTTTTCCTGAATAATGAAAGTAATGCAGCTTCTAATGCTGCTGCACTGATTACTCCAACTGGGTCTATACCGCTTGTTACCACAGAGGAAGGGAGAAAAAAGAAGATTTCTGTTGAGTACCTACATCAACTGATATTGAGAAGACATTGCATGAATGTGAAACTACTGACACATCAGGCTAAATGCCTCAGTTGCTAAGTTCAGTTCCCTTTCTCAACCCAACATTCTCAGTATAAGTAATTTAAGAACACCAAGGTTTGACTCTAAACAAAACCAGGAAAAACTAGATTTCAGACTTTAATTACTGTACAAACTCATAACCACTTTCCTTCTGATTGTTTTTGAGAACTAAAAAAGCATTTTAATATCTTATATATCTGTCCTTTTTTATACTAAACAAAGCTGGTAATTATAAGAGTTTGCAAAGGTCCTGTTACTGGCCTGAGCTGGCACACAAAGTTTGCAGTTAGCAATCTCAGCTTTACCATTTTCTTTACTGTAATTACAAAGATCAGTAGCCTTCCCTTACCTTGTCAACTTACCTATGCTGTAATGTACTCTCAACTTAGACCGTGCCTCAGATGTGGCTGATAATTGAAAGCATGTTGGCTTTTCAAACTGAGAAGCAGACACCAGAGGAAACTCATTGGTACAGTTGAATAATTTGCACTGTAACAGAGATGTGGCAACTTACCCTCTGAAACAGTACTGTCCCCTCTACTAAAATACATCCTTTGAGTTTCTTGCTGTGGCACAGTTCCTTATGCCTGTAAAAGAATATGATTTTGTGTTCAAATATGAGCTACTTCATTACCTCTGTTTTCCTGATTACAGAACTCAGAGGGATCTGCTGAAGTGTTGCTCTTGGTTACTCATTAATAGCTTTGAGAGAAAAGTTTCTTGCTTTCTGCTGAAGCTTAATAAGCATTTCTCAGCTCATAATGTGGCCTGGGAGAGAGATGGTACCCCAGAATCATGCATCTCTGGCTCATTATATACATTTGTGCAGTTTAGTACGTTATGTAAAGTTTAGTCTTGCTTCAAGCCATTTGGAATAAGATGGAATCAGAGGGTAGACTTCTTGCTATCTGTATGAGTCTTGCTCTTCTGTTTGCAGTGTGAAAATAAATTGCAGAAATACAGCATCACTGTTGATCTCTTGGAAAAGTCTTCCTCAGTCTGCTCTGCTCTTTGGGCTCCAAACTGCATCACTAAAATCAGTGCAAGGAAAGAGCTTGAGGTTTTTTGGTGTTTGGATTTTGTATACTGTGTGGTGCAGGGGGAATTTACAGGCTGAGAAAAAGCAGAAGTGAACACATTCTTCCAGTTATAAGAGAGAGTATTTAGTGCTAGTTAAGACTTTGATCCTGAAATAGAAGGGCTGTATAGAGAATTGCCTCTGTTGCTTTTTCTTGCATAACTTTTAATTCACAGGCTTTGAGATAATTTGGAGAACTGTATCCCTGGCAAACAACTGCTCAAACTCATGCAAGTGCTGTAATTTGTTCTTTCCACGCTTAAGGAACAAATGTGCTCTACTTAAGCAGTTTATAGTGAGCAAATGGTAGGCTTGTGGGATACAAAAGGTTCACACAAACTTTGCTTGGAAGGACTAAATTTTATGAGTAGAAGATTTGATTTCCCCTTAATTTATTTTCTGTTCTAGCATTCTTAGTTTAATAGTCCTTCTGTTTTTCTCCTATGGGAAATGATGTTAGAAATATTGATGATAATGCATAGTTGGTGGATAAGTATCTCTACTGTCCTTATGGGATTATCAAAGGAAAGATGGGATCTCTCCCTTTCTCTTACACCTTATTTTGTTGTGGTGGTATTTTACTTGTTAAGAAGTTTTAAGTTATTAGGGCACCTTGCAAACTAGAGCTCATATTTGTAGGTGTAATAAAATATAACCATTTGACTCACCATTTCACTTAGAGTGTTTTTATTTCACTTAGAGCATTTCTGATTTTAAAATACTATTTCAATGTTTATGAAAAAGTCTGAAATGTTAGCCTTGAAAGGTGAAATACTTTATTTAGAGAACAGAAGTGCTCAGGCTGTTTCAGGTCTCAGGCTGATGTTAATGTTCCTTAACCTGTAGTGAAATGGGCTCCCTCTATGAGTGAAAAGCCTTTTTCTTTCTCTTCAGATGGCTAACTAGGGTGCTTGGAAGATTTTGGATCAGAAAACTGTTCATCTTCGTGTAATAAACGGAATTAATCTTTTAGCCATCCAAAATTTCAACTGTGAGCTTCCCTTATAGTCATGTTCAGAGTGAAAGTTGTCCTTGTGTTTGTGTCATGACTGAAATGTTGCTTATATCTAACACCAGATACTAGTACAGTCTTCAGAAGTTACCTTGATATTTGAAATTGCTTGTTTCCAGAGGAATCTAGTGTGCCCTCAAACATGCTGTGTTTGCACTCTCTGCAGTCTGAAGTGCACAGAGCCATCCCTGCTCAATTAACCGTGAAGGGGCTAAGGGTTTGAACTCGGCAGTAAGGAGGGGCCATTAGCAAATTGCATTGTTAGCTTGCTCATGTTAGAGTATATTAAAAAATCTGATAATTAAGGATTATGCACAGAGGAGTTTCTGAAAATGACAGACAAAAAATATAGGTTTGGGTTTGGTTTTTTGGTTTGTTTTTTTTAATGCTGGACATCTGGCACTTGGAGATGACATCATCTCTTTCAGAAGCGTTGTCCGGATAAGCAGTATATGGTTGACTTCATTTACATTGTGATCTCGTTGTTTTGTGATGAATAGAAACTAAAGCTACTGAAAAAACATTTAGTTTGCTTTCTTGCTTTGAAATACCAAACGATAAAGCTAACCCACAGAAAAATCTTGCACTACAGCTGAGTTCCCTAGATTTTTACAAGAAAACTTTCTGAGTGGTTACAAGTTGGTCTTTTGCCACTTTGTATTTTCTGTTGTCTTTACAGAAACATCTCGTCCCGTTGGTATTTCATTCAGTGAATACTCTTTGCAGGATTTTGATACCTAGAAATTTACAAATGATCACGGCCGCAGGTGTTCTCTATTGTGTTTTGAAGAAAATAAAAGGGGGGCTTTCCCCTTCTGTTTGATTCTTCTTAAAAATGTGCTGAAGCTGGAGATAATAGGATGCAAAAAATGCTGTCAGGTTATTTAGGGGCTAGTTGAACAGTTAAAATTGTTTTGCTTTCTAGCATTGGTGTTTGTATTTTTCCCTTACATAGATCTAGCAGATACAGTGGCCTGTGATAGGTATCTATCTATGAAGGACTGCATTCACAACTTGTGATTTTGGGGTTACTTGAATAGAAAGTAATGTACTTTTTTTTCCAACATTAAGTTTATTTATAAGTTACTGTATAGGTGTAAATGCTCATCATTCTCTGAAAGTATGAGAGATGGTAAAGCAGAAATTGCAGTGAGCTCCATTGTCCTGATATCTCTAAGGGTCTTCCTCTAGTTCCCTGCTTCCCAGTGCTTCCCACCACCTTGTCTTAGGCCATGACATAGCAACATCAGTAGGCAAGCTATACATCATTCTTGACACTGTGATTTTGTGGCTCTAATGTGAGAAAACCCCATAATTTCCAGCCTAGCCTGTTGGAATTCCCCCTGTCAGAGCCCAGACACAAGATATCTTTGTGTGCTGAGGCTGGGAGAAGTTACAACCATCCCATCTGACCTCTTGGGTGTAGCTGCCTGGTTTATGCCAGAACAGGATTGCTGGAATTGGCACAGCTCAATTTACAGCTCTTCTGCAGCAAACTGGAGCACTTGGAGTTGTTTGTGGGCAAACCTGCCCTGAGCTGTGGCCTCAGGCTGGCTCTGGAGCCAGAGCACCCCTGTGTCTCTGCAGTGCTGGGTGTGTGCTCGTGGGGAGCAGCCTCCTGCAGGGGGGCTCACAGAGGTGCCTGCTGTCTACCCACAAGCTGTGGCATTGCCTCAAGCCCTCTTGCCTCTGCCCAAGCAGCCCTGCCTGCTTGTTGTAATGGCTGAGCTCCATATTGTGGTACATAGGTTCCTATGTAGTTCATAATGACACCTTATATTGTCTCTTGTTAGGATAAGTGGTAAAAGGCAGTCACTTAGAAAAATGCAAACATGCTCTAGCACTTTTTTTGTCAAGGCGCATCTTATTTTTCTTCCTTTTTATGCTTACCTTTATATTGAGTACAATTTCTGTCATATGAGGTACAAACAATACATGTACAATTTAGGGAAAAGTCTGCTTTATATTTATGCTGTAGTAGTTTTCCAAGGAAACTGACTGAACTTCACTAAAGGATGAACTAATGTACTATAAAGTAGTATTTGAATGTAAAATTCTCAATGCTTTCCTGCTTTCCCTGATAAGAAGTTGATAATCCTTAGATAATACAAAGCTGAACCTTCTTGATCAGACAAACTTTCTATTTATAATCCTTCAGTCTTTTAGTCCTAAAATTAAAATTCCTAAAATCCTTCTCAGAAAATTTTGTCTTACAGCTGTGATCAGTTTTCACTCAGAAGGACTGTTATGTCACTGAATTCCAGAACATGAACTATAAATCAATTTGTTTCAAGAGAGGAATTTCATGGCTATGAATAATATAAGTATGGTTATTGTGTAAGTGTGACTATATACATATAAAACATATTGCATTTTATATATTCTTATTCAGCATTTTACATATTGGTTGTCATACATAAAAATAATTTGTATTATCAGCATAAATAAACAGTTAAGTATTTTGCATTATGCAATAGTATTATATTTTACCCAGAAATTAAGGGACTGAGAACTGGCTAACTGAAGAAAACTGTTAATTTTGTATTTAACATTGAAGATACTAAGAGTGCATAAGGATAAGACATGAAAGAATATTAATACAGTACCTGAATAATAATTGTATTCATGTAGGCAGATACCAGACAACAAAATCTCCAGCAATGGAGAGTGATATTTCTGCAATATCTTAAATTATTCTTATGGATTAGATGTAACTGTAATTTTTACATTAACTGTGTTTTAGATATCTGATATCCATGTTACTGGGGAGTCAGAGGACATGTCTGCTAAGGAGAGACTGCTCCTGTGGTCACAGCAAACAACAGAAGGTTATGCTGGAATACGCTGTGAAAATTTCACTACCTGCTGGCGCGATGGAAGGTTATTTAATGCCATCATTCATAAATACAGGCAAGTACTCTGTTTGCTCCCTTAAAAATGTTAATTACAGCAGTTTAATATACAAAGAGAGAGGGCTCTGTGGTTTATGCTGTAATAGAACTGCAGCTGTGGAGATGACACTGACTCTTCCTCGGTGATTTCCTGCTCCTTGCAGCCAAAGGATGCCTTGTTAACCTTTGCATGTCCCTCCTTCCTTAGAGAAGTATTTCCAGGAATCCTGTACATCTTTCATGGGGCATGTTCAAGCTGCTAGGAAGTATGTTTCCAGAATTCAGTGTTTTCCACAGTCCTTTTTTGTCAAACTCTCGTTTAAGTGTAGGCAGGGCAGAGGCAGAACTGATCACCAAAGTCCAAAACTGCACTGCTGGTGAAAGCCATCAACTACTGTATGACTGTATGATATGTCTGAGATCCCTGTCTTCTTCCTTGTGTGGCTTTACCCTTGGAGGGCCCTGGAGTGTAGAGCTTCTTCAGTGTTTATGTGTGGAGCCCAGACCTACTCTGAGATGCATTTCCTGTAAAAGGGTATTCTCATGGAAAATGTGACCAGCTGGCTTGAATGTTCTCAGTCTGAGAAGGGATTTGTGCTTTTGTGACCACACTCTTACAAAGTTAAGCAGACATTGTAGAATCACTGGTGGCTGTGACTAGAGACTAAAGGTACAGGATATTAACTTGAAATACAGCTGAAAGTGTCTACTGAAAGGACAGGATTTCTGATTCTGGATTTGTAGTGAGAATAGGTCTCTCTTGACAAAGCTGACTTTGGCATCCAGCTTGTCAGAGATTTAATCATTGATGTGATCATTGATTTGATCACTGTTCTCTCTTGGTTGGTGATGTGTCTTCTTTATTGTGTATTTTATTGGTTCCTGAATTGACTAAGAAGGTTTGTGTCTTAGAGGACCACATGGGAGAGTATTCTGCCTGCTGGGTTAATCAGTGTGTACTAACTTGTCCTTCACTGCACGAGGCTTTCTGGGTTTATCATAGCATGAGCAGTTTGTACTCTATGCCCTGGAGCATATAATAAGGAAGTTTAAGGGTACATGATTTCATTGGTATAATTTGAAGGAGTGTCCCCAGTAAAGGCAATTTTGGTGGTTTTTCTTGCACATCCAGTGATGATGTAGAACCTGGAGTAGATTATTTTGGTTTTGGATTTCCACTTGTGGGACCACTTGGCCCACCACAGAAGGAGGTCTAGATAGACACAACATACATGTGATTCTCATGGGGATTAGGACAGTAAAGTAAAATGGGAGACAGGTCCAGCCTTTTCCTCACAGGCTGTGTAAAAAGGCTGCAAGCATCATGCACAGTGCTCAAAGTCCCTGAGAAGCTGACTGTGGCTGTGAAGAATGTGGTAAAATGAAGCTGCATCTCAGTCAATGAGGTTGTTTTCTGACATGCTTCTGTTCTGGGTAGCTGGTCGGGGAGGAGATGCATGCCAGCTAGAAAGTCTCTTTTAGTAACATTGGCAAGACAAAAGGAAATAGCTGGCAGAAGACGAAGCTGTTTTACTTGGGACAGAACAACCAAAGGAATGAACATAGCACAGGCAAGTATTTGAAAAAATAAACAATATGAAAGATACAGAGGGATTGGACAGAGGAAGAAAAAGAGGAAGGAACTTAATGAGATGGAGTAATGGAAAATATTTCCCAGAGCTTCTTCAGAACATTGTATCTCTTTCATAGAGCAGTGTAGCCTTAACTGCTCAAGCAACTGGTAATTATGGTACAGACCAGTTAATAAATAATGAAAAACTTGAATCCTGTCCTCCAGCTGTGCAAATGTTAATACCTTGGGATATGACTGAATTGCTTTGTTGGATCAGTGTTTCTGCCGTTACCCCTTGAGTTTCATTCACAGTGTTTCAGCAGGGAAGAACAGGCACCTTTGACTGCAGTGCATTGCACAAAGCAAGTGATTCAGTGACTGGGGAGCAGAGTCCCCATTTTGCGTGCTTCTGTGCCAGTTTCCATTGAGCTTAACTTGTTTCTGTAAACACAACTTCACCTAAGGATTTTGCCCTTCCCAGGAATGTTTACCAACCTTATCTAATGTGTTTTTGCTGTGAGAAGTTACAGGTTGTTGGATTCCATTTCAAATGGAATGAGAGTGAGATTCTTCCACTGATTTCAATGAGACTCTATGTTTCTTTCCTTTTTTGTTTTGTACCGTTAAAACAGATAATAATTTCCAGCTATTGCTCACAAGAGAGGAATGATCTTCCCAAACAGTCATCTGTTATTTTTAACTATATTGTTTTACTCCAGAGACCTCTTTTAATGCTTCATTTGTCTTCTGAGCAATAAGTAGGTTAAACACTAAAAGATCTGCACAGTTCTGGCAGCGATTCTCCATTTGCTCTGTTTGTCTGTTTTAGTAGCTCCCAGTTTGTGGATCACAGGTAGTGTCAGGAGCTGGTCTGAGCATCCTGTGGGTGCTGCCAGCTGGCGTGCTCCACCAGGGTGGATGACCAGATGTGCCTGCTTGGGTGGTGGGGTGGGACCATGGTGCTGCCACTGTGGAGCACCCCCATGGGGGCACAGCTGTCAGTTGTGTTGCAGCATGGCAGCCCCCTGCACCAGGTGTGCTGTGCTCACTGGAGATACTTCTCTGCAAATGGGGGACAGGGCTCTTCAGGTGAGACATGACTTCCAGTCCTAGAAGGGTTTTAACTGGGCCCAGACCCTATTTTAAGGGCATGCCATTTAGTGCTATGACAGTAAAACCCAGAAGGCTCAAATACCCAGGTTTATATCTGGAACTGCAGTTGTGCTGAGCCACAGTAAGCTGGGTGCTGGATGGAGGGCACGTGCTTACCCATATAAGTCCAACATGATCCCTACAGTCAGTGATCCATGAGATAGGGAGATGTCACTGTTCAGTTCCAGGTGACAGGATAGGAGTGGCAGGTCATAATTACCTCCTCTCCAGGCATTTGTGATTTTTTTAAATTGCAAGTACATACCAGCTTCAAGACTTCAGGAGATTGCTGAAGCTGTGAAGGGCTGGGTGAGGAGCTGGGCTGTGACTCAGCTGCCAGCAGGCAGGGAGCCTCTCCCTTCAGCAGAACTGGCAGCCTGCCCTCTCTTAATGGCAGGTTAGAATTGTTTCTTTTGTTTTTCTGTCTTGACAGAGGATCTTAGCACCTTTTTGTGCAAGCAGGCTGAGATTTGTGGTGCAGAACTGCAGGAATAGTGCATGGATATGCCATGTCTCCCTGCTCCCCCAGGAAGCATGGGAGATACTCCATAAGGCTGGGATTTCCCTGTCATCACTGTCACACCCACTGCAGCATCTTGGTGCACGCTGGTGGCCCAATGGGTGACCCAGGTGCTTCCCTGTCCCTCTGTCCTTCCTGCATCCACAGCTGTGCTGGCAGTGCTCCATTTGCAGTGTCAGGCAGGGATGTGGGCTATGTACAGGTGCTGGAGCTCATACACTGGAGTCATTCACCCTCTCTCCTGAGCAAATGCGGGATATTTGTTTTTTGTCCCCTTGAGCAATGAGGGTGAGGTTGTCAGAGCTTCTCATAAAGGCCTTCAGTTACTTTCTCTCTTACTTCTATTAAGAGTGTGAATGACTTGCCAGTGATTTTGTAAATCAAGGAAAGTAATTTTATGAATAATGGAAATGAGAGGAAAAATTTGCTTTATTTGAGGTACTTGGATCCATATACAACTTGATTTTTTTCCCACCACCAAATTTAGAAAAAAGTAATTTTTTTCTGTGTGAGAAGATTCTTTATATTTTCAGCAGTTTGCAGTGGTCCATGTTTACAGGGTAAAATTGAAGATTACTTGGCTGAACTTTTGAAGAGTGTAGAAAGTTTCCATTTACTTCCTGTGCATGGTTGAATCCCTGGGAACAGGACTTCACACTGACCTCAAGAACTGCCTTGGGGGGGCTCCATTGCAGGCCCTGGAGTTTGGTTTAATCATAGAATCACAGAATGGTTTGGGTTGGAAGGAACCTTAAAGATCACCTGGTTCCAACCATCCTGCCTGGACAGGAGCACCTCCCATTAGACCAGGTTGCTCATCGCCCCATCCAACTTGGCCTTGAACACTGCCAGGGATGGGGCATCCACAGCTCTGGGCCATGTGTTCCAGTGCCTCATCACCCTCACAGAAAGGAATTTCTTCCTAATATCAAATCTAAACCTACTCTGTTCTGTGGGAGTGCTTGTCCTTACAGAGAAAGACCAAATCAAATGTTAACATTAAAAAGTGTGCTTTAACACTGGACATTAACCAGATTTGTACTTGTATTTAAATATATAAGCTATCACACTGTTTTTTTAACCTCCACATTTTTCTTCAGATATGTGATCAGGCCCTTAGAGAAAACTACAGATACACTCAGGAGATTCAAGAATATGCTGTATGTCTCATCTGTTGTATCATTTGCCTTTTATAGCTTAATTTTTTTCATTGAAGATGTATATTATTTTATCCAATATGTTGTATTGGAAGAAATCTGACTGCAGGCAGTTTCAAAATTACGTGATGTTTCTTTTGTGCCATCATATAGTATGTAGCAAAAACCTGTAAGCCAGACTTTGAAGCTGGAGGCAGACTTTAATCAGGGGGTGATGCCCAGATTTTTCTGGAGATACTACCCCCTACACCCTGGAATCTTCATTCTGCAGCATTATCACCTTAAGTACTTCTAGTCACTAGGCTGTTTTGGGTAAATGCTCTTGATTTTTTTGTTGATGCTGTTGTTTGTTGCTTTTTTTTGGTTTGATTGTTTTTGGGTTTTGGTGGTTTTATTTTTTGAGTTTTTTTTGGTTTGGTATTTTTTGTTTGTTCTTGTTGTTGTTGTTGGTTTGGTTTGGTTTCTTTTTTTTTTTTTTTTTTTTGCTGCCTTTTGACCAGAAAGAAGAAACACTATTTTTTTATACCAGTTATATCCCCTACATATATAAACAGTTTTTTTCTATGTAGAGTGAAAGCTGCTCTTATTTCAGTCGGAGTCATATGCCAGATGAGAGCTAGTAATCTAAATTATAGATCTACATTGCACTTGGCATATATATTTATTTTGCAGCACATTCAGATAAAAAGTTATACCAAAGTAGCAAACCTATTGTTTTAATCACAGACTGCTCTGAACCTTTGATACATAAGGACTACAGGAAATTTCAGTTAAAAAGTGTCTGAAATGGAATTTAGGAAATAGTAAAATAATAGCTGTAACATTTACAGTTAGCTGGTACCTGTAGGTGCTCCGTGAAGGACAATGGCTGTTGATATTCAGAAAACAGAATAACTAATTGTCATAGACTAACAAATCTTATTTTCTAGAGAAAAAAGATAAAGTATAAGATAGGATAAGAGTAATATCACACATGTATGTTTTTTGTAAACATTTTATTTATACATTTTATTTTTGTATTCTCACAGCTTTTACAGTAGAGAGTTAATTTTGATTTTAGCATTTACTAAAGGAATTCCAGGAATAGCATTGTGTTCTTGTGTAACTAGATAATAGAATTTGAGGAGTAGCTTCAGTGGTGCCTGTATGGTGAAAAATAGCATCTGTCCAGGAAGCCCTGCAAGCTCAGTTCCCAGATGAAGACACATTTTTAAGTTCTAGTCTCAGGTGTTAGGTCTGTTCTAGTAAATGAAGTGGGTCCAGCCCCTGCTTTCCAGCCCTGAGGGTAAGTGGTACAGCAGGGCTTGGTTTGGCTGAGCTCTCCGTCTGCCCCCAGACAGGGTGCAGCTCCTTTGGAGCTCTCCTGGGTCAGTGCTGCCCTGGAACTGGGCTCATGTATTGCCTGGCCCAGTGAGTGTGCTCACAATGGGCCACAGCCATGCTATGGGAAGGACTAGGAACTGAAGGCCATGGGTCCTTGGTCTGCCTTCTCTACTCTCAGACAGGTCCAGCTGTGTCTGGACTTCCAGGTGAATGTCAGCAACCATAGAAAATGTCAAAGACTGGTTAGGAGGGAAAAGGGATAAAATGTGCTCGGGTCAGGCAGCAGTGTGACAAGCAAGCAGGACTGGAGTATACACGTGAAAGGTTTAGGACAAGGAAACAAGTGAGGTTATTTCATGTAATGCTGTTCCAAGGTTTGCCAAGGCCACATGCAGACAGTTTCTATAAACTTTGGCACCACCTAGCAAGGATTAGAAATGCTACAAACAGGGAAGGTGGTTTTAGAGTTAAAAGGGGTACATTTTGAGCTCAATAAAAATGTTTTTACTGTATTAAAGATTTTATGTTAAAGAAATACAGGGATGTGATACAGACGAGCCTTTGTTACTGCTAAACTTTGTGCAAGACCTTAATGAAACCTTAAAACTACAAAGCCTGTGGTTTTAAGCTGCATTCAGTGTAGAGAATGAGTGAGGAGATGGCTACTGTTCCCAGACAAAAGAGGGACAGAAGATAACAGAGAATGCAGCATGGAAGAAGTGTAGGTACACCAAGTGCTTCATGGGGGAGGGAGAGGGAGAGAAGCTGCAGTGTGTTCCCAGAGGAAGCAGCAATGTAACAGGTCCATAAATGCTAGATAAAGTGAGACAAATTTTCCAGGGTCACAGTGCTTTGCTTTTGAAATATTGCTATCATCACTCAGTATGCTTTCAGAATTACACAGTGGATGTTTTTCTGAGGGTGCTATAGCATGGAGTAAGCTAGGTTGATGCCTGCTAAATAACTGCTCTGGTTTGGAACAAGCTGTTTCAGCCTTACCCAGGATGATTTGCTGTGCATGTATAGTTGGTTGAACACTAAGCTCCTGGCCAGCAGTGCATGTGGCATCCCTCTGATGTTAAAACATGTTGCAACTGCTCAGGTACTGACTTGAATACATTCCTTAAGGGGAATAATAATGCCTCAATTTGCAGTGACATGTTGAGCACCCTTGGGGAATGAATGAGAAAGAAACTAAATATTACACAGTGTCAAGCCTTAAAATGCTAGGGGATAAGTTTTAAATAAAGAGATTAGTTAATCTCTGGGTTTGCTGGTTTTGGCTTGCTGTTTGATTGTAACCCAGCTTTAACACAAAGAAAATTTGACTTTGGTTGTGTTGTACCCCCCCTTTCCATGCACCTCATGGTGGTTCCTACTATTTTCAACAGGTTTTGTTGTGTACAGTAAATGAACTCTGTGTTGAGAATTGGCAATTTGGGAAAACATAAATTGCATTTAGGATGCTTAAAAATATTGACATGCTTTTAATATTAGTTGCCTGAGTATATTTCTAATGGATTTACAAATAGCAAGTTACCTAACTGGGAGCTTAATTGGATGTACTCAGAAGAATTCTGTGATGGCTCTTGGTAAAGTCTGTATTAAAATAGTACCAGAAGCATGCCTGCAATTTTAGCATCTTGTGTTGTGGTGGTGGTTAGCCTCAGTGGGTATTAGATGGATGACTTCCAGTCAGTTGGGTTGATTAATTTCAGATCTGGACTTGAAATGATCTCTGTGTATATTGTGCTGAATTCTACTGCTAAGTAACAGCTGAATAAGAGTTTTCTTTTTGCTGTAACTCAGAAAAAAGCCCAATCTGGGATGAAATTGAAGCTTTTTTTTCTTGTCATTTTAATGGGAATAAAATCTAAAGTAACACTTTGTGTTGAAAGGCCAGTTTTTTTAATTTGGGTTTCATGTGTTTCATACTCTTGGATTGGCAAAGACCAGGACACCTAAGGGTGTCAGAAGTCTTAATCCAAAAGGATGTGGTGTCTGAGCAGTGGGGGCACATGTGCAGTGATAAATTACATAGGGAAATGTCTTGGTCCTCAGGGAATGCCTTTGGCAAATTTGTGGCACATGGAGAAATGATTGCCTCCAGGACAGGACAAGGAGCTTTGGGAAATTGTTTGAACTCTTTACAGTACCTCACTATTCTTCCTCATTGGTAACTGTACTAATCCCACTGGGAAGCCAGTCTGTCAAGCAGCCACTACTGTGGTCTGGAGAGCATATTCTCAGGATGCAGAACAGAAAAACATTTTAGTTGGGTTTCTTCATTGTCTTTTTGGTATTCACAGTTCAAGGAAAAGTACATCACTTATGATTATTTTTGTGGATTGTATGGTGTGGGTTGAGGCTATGAATTAGGAGCCTCATTCCCATTTAAATTTTATCATAGCTAAAAAATGCTGAAGTTGCTGTAGCATTACTGGTTTTGTAATGATGGAAACAGCTCCTAGTACTAAGAGAGTGTAAAAACTGATTTTAAAGCTAGTGAAAGGACTAACTGATCCTTTCTAGTTTCATTCATGTTTGTACTGAGTTTGAAACCTGCATTGCAAACTTACTGCCAAGTTGTGCTTAGGGTTTGTTTTGCATTGCTAAAGATGAGCTCCACATTTAACTAAAAGATCTTTGATATTGCAATGCCATAATTGTGTATTTACCTAAATTAATTGGTATGGCAAGTTTCAGGTAAAGTTTTGCAGTGCTAACGAAGGTAGGACAGGCACCTTCAGTAGGTTTGTTAAATTGAGTGCTTGTCAAGTCAAGGGCATGCTCAATAGAAGGAATTACCTGAGTTAGCTCTGTATATTGTTAGGGAATTAATTAATGTTAGGGCACCTGACAGCTTTTGCTTTCCTTATTCTAAGTGCAGTTAAAACATTCATTCTTTTTCTGTGGGAAGTCTTGATATAATATGTTGGGAAATCTGAAGAATAGACATGCATCTGTAAATAGTGTGCCCTTGTTATACTATCCATTGCAATTGTTTTTTTCAGTTTTATTCATAATATCTGAAAATTTTGATGTAAAACTATGAAGAAATAAGCAAAAGAGAGCTGAAGAGTTCAGATCACATGAGAATTTTTCAGCTCTCAAGGAATTAAAAGGGTGGTTTTGTTCATCTTTATAGAGGCACTGAATGAAATCTATAGAGATACATAAAATCAGGTAGTGCAGGCATTCATGTCATACCAACAGAAGAGGACAAACCAGAAAGGATAAAAGGCACAATGATAATATTAACAGAGTATGTAATTGATGCTGTGGAGATTTAGAGAAGATTTTGCCACTTACTTGAACAAACAATATGCAGAGCTGTATGCAGCAGCATGCTCTTTTTGTTTATCACAGTTGTAAGGATAAAACTTTCCTTTAGTGGCAGTTTTCTAATTGAAATCTTTGATTTTCTCTGAATTCTGAACTGATGCCACTTCAGTGACATCACAGCTCAGTGGTTTGATGCATTGGGGTATTTTTTTCATCACTATATCATATGTGAATCTAGAGCTTCTGAATGAAGCTCTAAAAAAGTTTAACTTCTATAAGCATTTCCAATGAAGTCTGGGGTGCAATGGAAGATAGTGTTTACTCAGAGTTGATATTTTATGCCCTTTCCTTGGCATGGGGTTTTTGACACCAAGGAACCTGCTTCAGAACCTTGTGCTGCATGTCCACATGGTGGTCCTTGATTGTGATGATGGAAGAGACCTGTACCTCTCTAATGCCACAAAGTCAAACCTCCTTGCCATTCCTGAGCAGAAACTCTCCTCTTCCTCTTCTCTAAGAAATCAGACCATCCCTGAAAAAAAACCCAGGAAAATGTGGTAGGCATATGTAGAAGCAAAGGGTGCCTCTGACACTGAGATTGGGTCTCCTGGTCATGGCAGTGTGAGAGCACCGCAAACGTGGGGAATCAAGACAAGTATGTGGGGCACGAAGAATGGTGTGGGGTAGCTGAAGTCCAGCCATCATTCCAGCTGTGTTAGTGCCTCAGGCTTTCTGAAGCAGGTTCTTTGACAAGCTGTTTTGAACAGGGCTTAGACTTGTACCTGATGTGGGGACAAATTGTTTAGTAAGTTCTGAAACAGAGACTCTACACGTAAACTGGTGTAAACTTGTTGGTATTTTTATAACTGTGTTAAGAGATAAGCAAATGGTAGGCCTAATTATATAGGTTAAATAATATATTTTATTATGCTTCATTGTCTCATTTGTAGAGTTCCTGGAAAACTAACAGGGGATGCATATTTGAAGAGATAGAGCTAAAATTTCAATTTTGCATGAAAATTTATTATTTTTTGATTATTTTCTTTGCAACATTTCTGTTATTAACCAAAATCTCTACAATTGATGATTTTTTGGTTTTTTGTTTTTAAATTTTTTTTCTATGACTGTATATTCTGGCGTGGTCTTTCATTTGTTCTAGCAATCCTTCCATCCCTAATAAAGGCAGGAGTCTTTTTGGCACCCATCCTTTTAATTTTTTCTGTGAACAATGAAAAAAAAAAAGTTAAACTTCTGTAAGCATTTCCAATTACAGCAGTGGAAAAGCTAATTGAACTCTAGTGACGTGGTACACTTCACTCTGCATCTTCAGTCATGTTTTTTTGAGAGTTCTGCTTGAAAGTCTCTGAGTTAGTGTTTCAACTAAATGTAAGCCAAGAATGAAATATTCTTTAATATCAGGTTATTACTCAGGCAGCATGCAGAGTTTTGACTGAGAAAGAATTGTGTAGATTAAACAGTTGAGATGGTTCATGTAAATAACTTTAGGTTTCTCAGCCTTCTGAATGCATTAACAGAGTTTTCATGTGGAATATTACTCTGATATATATGTTTTCATAAAGATTAACATTGCTGTAATTTGAGCAAGTGTCATCCCAGAAGAATGAGGAGAAGGAAGTGACTTCTTTTTGATTGACTGGGAAAATAAAGTTCAGTTAAACATCTTTTTCTGTTGTGAGGTATCAAATCCCCTTCAAATATAATATATTATTTTAATAGACAAATATTTTAGCTGCTAATTTAGATCTTAAACTATTTTTCTAGGTATTAAGTTGTGGCAAAGAGAAAATCTACATGTACCTAATGTTATTTATTATGCACAGCTCTGATTTCAAGCAATCTTTGCAGACCAGAAGTATCTGCTGTTATCCAATATTGTTCTCTTCCCTCTCTTTGTGGCATTAGGTATTGTTTTCTTGAATTTATCATAATTTTGTCAGCTTCCTAATTCCTGTGATATTATTCACACTTTTTCCCTATCACTTCTGATACAAATTGTATCTAATTTCTAACACCTACACTAAGATCTCAAATGGCAGCAGCAGATTTTTAATATATTAAATGATTAATGGCTCTTGATGTGGAAGCCAAACCCTTGACTTAGGTGTGGCTGCAGCAGAAGCATCTTCTTTGCATGGAATGTTCCAGCCTCACTGGTGTTTGGGATGTTTATGTGTGTTTTCATGGCAAGGCCCCAGCCTGCTGAAAAATCTGCCATAAGATGACTCACAATATTATGACCGAAAGTAGAGTCATTGTATGTTACTTAAAGGGCATTTAGTTTAATTTGTCCTTGATTATGCATAAAACTACTTAATAATGCTATGCGAATTGATATAAAATATATTTATAATACATTACAAATAACTTCTACAAAACTCATATATTTGCTTTATAGCCTTAAAAAAATGGAAATGTTTGCCACAATGGACAATGAGTTTATATCTAGTGTTTGCTTCAACTGTGATAATTAATGTACTAGAGGATACTCATCTCAACTGCAATTTCAACAGCTGAATTAGTGGACAGGTATCTCTGCAATCTTACAGTATGTAAAAAAGGCATTTATTTCTATTCAAATTTGCAAAAAATCCCCACTATTAAACAAAAGGAATAATATGTCAATCAGTGATTTCCTGAGCCGTGTTTTTTGGATGCACTTTTCTCAGGCTAAAAAAGTGCTTTACTGAGCTCTGGGAGGTAAACTTTCCCTGTGTATTTGCAATACATCCCTCTACTACTTGTGAAGAGGAAAGGGTGATCTGCAGAGGGGGAGGCCCCAAGCCCTCGGCAGCATAATCTTGCTGTGCCTCATGCCAGGTGCTTTTGCATTCAGGTGATAATGCTTGTCTTTTCCTTTTTCATAAGCCATCAGTGGACTTGTTCTCAGCCAGCTGTGGAGCCTTCTGTCTGCTTTAAAGAACCAAGGACATGCACTACCAAGACAGGCATGAATACCATCTTCTGCAGTATTTTCTCGTGAACCAAGACTTTAGATAAATATAGACCAGTTAATCTATTTCAGTATACTAGGTACTAAGTGTATGATTAACTGGAAATGGCAGTATTCATTGCAATTTTCCCTTCTTCTTAAAGGGGAACTGTAATACAATCCAATGCTCGTAGGAGTTGCAGGGATGGGAAAATATGTTTAAAAGGTGGGGAGGCATCTCAAAGAGCAGGCTCTTCTTCAGCTTGGTGGTGAAGCTGCAGCACTGATGTAAGATGATTAATTATGCAAGAGCAGTTGATTTTATTGATTTTGTTACCTTTGTCTCAGTGAGAACCACGTTACCTCTTCAGCTGAACGCAAGCGTTATTCTAAGGAGATTATTGTGTTAGTGTCTCTGCAGCTTGCAGCTCGTTTTCTGGGAATAGTCAAGGCTTTTACAACATGTCCTTTCATGTTCTGAGAGCTGGCAATCAGGCAGTGCAAGTGATTATTATTGGGACATTTTTGTCAAATGTGAAACAAATGTAAAGTAGGCAGGAGGGAAAAAATAACCTAAGCAACAGTGTTATGCTTACAAAAACCTGATTCTCTTGTCAGAGCTGCTGTTAAAGCAATATTTATTACTCATACCGTCTCTGTTATTGTGGCTGAAAGAGGAGATGGGGGTGCTCAGTTTTCTTTTCTAGTATTGTCTTCTATTTTTCATGGATTTTCTGTGCTGCTGAGAGCAACAGCTGATATTGGTTTCATTGCATTGTTTTCATTGCACTGAAATTCAGAGAGGAGCAGCGTGAGCTTGATTGCGCTCCCACTGAGCATATTGGAAGTGGAAAGCCCCACTGCCTCAGGAGGATTAAATTGCACTGCTTACATTTTGTTATTATTAAATGTTCTTTCAAGGCATAATGAGTGCAGTGTTATTATCTGTCTTGTAGACTTGTCTTCAAAAGAGCACAAGGAACACAGTGATTCCAAATGGCTGAAAAGAAATAGATTTTTATTCACAGTGCCCTTGTAGTCATTTCAAAGGCAAGATGGTACTGAGCTCCCCAAAGTTAATACCATTTTTTTATCAAGGGAATTTAGGGTACTGCCAAATGAAATGTGAACATTAATTTTGAACAATTGTATTTAACAGTTTTATTTCTATCTCTTGCAATTATTTAAAACTTCTACTTGGTAAACTAAGAAAACAATTTCTCTAGAAGCAAAAATGATAACAATTAGGAACTGAATTGTTTGCTGAAATTTGAATGCCAATTTCTCTTTCTTTTGGTGTTTTGTTTTAGGTTTTTTTTCATGGTTAGTCTGGTTTTCAGTAGTGTAGGATTTCAGTAGCAAAGGCTGCAGACCCTTGTGGCTCTAGTTGACTTCAGTGAGATGAGCTTTTGCTCAGCATGTTTGAAAAACCCTTATTTCCTTTTGGTGAACGGCTGTGAGAATTCCACGTGCTGAAAGAGGCAAGGAGCAACACACTGAGAATCACAAGATCTAAAACTCAGTTCCTACATAGTAAACATCTAGGACAATATTAGTTTTGAAGTTTTACATTAATTTAAAACATTAAAGTAGTGATGCTGCTACAGGATTGATACAGGATAATAATGGGCCTTAAAAATATTTCTAGGCTAGATTGGCTTAAGACAATTATTCCGTTAAAGCAAGCATATTGTGGCTGGAAATGGAGTTTAGCAGGATGAAGGTGTGGAGGTTTAGTGCACGGAACTGAGAATTACTTATAAGAGAATTGGCACCAATGTATATCTGAAAGCAGGGCTTAAATGCATTTGAAGAAGACCTCTTTAAAGCTCATCAGAAAATATTGAAGTGATGTTTTTGTGACTAAACTTTGTTACTGTGTGGCTTCTGACACATGCTGAAGAATTTGATGCAGAATGACTGAAAACTTGTGAAAGCAGTAGAAAGTAACTCCCTCCTGTGAAAGAGAAAAGTGAATTTAATCCTCTCAAAGGCAGTGGAAAGGACAAAATGTTGAAATACAATGTCAATGCACATGAATAAATATGAATAAGAAAATAGAGGTGTATACAAAGGATGGCTGGAAACCAGCTTGTACATGAAGAGCAGGATGTTGTAGCTTTCTGCTGCCTTTGCTTCTCAGTTAGCAGTGGTCTCAGCTTGTTCCACCTGATTTTAGTGAAATCCTTTTATAATGAACACTCTGTTCTGTGTCTGTTCATGCTCATGGTTTGATTACAGTACAGCAGTAATTTAAAACTGGTAAAGAGTTGTAATCAAGTGTTGCTGTTTTTATTTGACAGGCCGGACCTGATAGACATGAATACCGTTGCTGTTCAAAGCAACCTCGCAAATTTAGAACATGCTTTTTTTGTAGCAGAAAAACTTGGTGTTGCCAGACTTCTGGATCCTGAAGGTAAGAGATCTACAGATGGCTTTGTTGCAAAAACCCCAGCATTAAAATAAAATCCAGTCTGCCTGCAGGTTGTAGCTGTGGGCATTGTTACAACTATGTGATAAAGCACTGTTCCGTCTTGCTCTTTTAGATGTCGATGTTTCCTCACCTGATGAAAAGTCAGTAATAACTTATGTGTCATCACTTTATGATGCATTTCCCAAAGTACCAGAAGGTGGTGAAGGCATCAGTGCAAACGTAAGTAGGAAAACAACACTCGTGTAGTGTGTGAGCTACATTAATAAAATTCTGAATTTCAGATCCAGAATGTTAGCCAGATCTTCCACAGGACTGCTGTCACACTTTTCTTTGACATGTTTTTCTAAGCTGAGATTTTGGAGTCTTAGCTATTTCATGTCATGGACATGAAAATATTTGTGGAAAGAGCTTAACTGAAAACAATGTGTCTGATTTGGAGAAAGATTGAGTCAAAGTTCTTATTTTCAGTAGTAAATGTATAAATTATGCCTTTCTGATTCTTACCAGCTTGAAATTTATTAATCTAGAACATATTTCGTTTTCAGTAGAATTATTTGGGATCAAAACTGAAGATGAAAATCATATTTTTGAAAGTTTTAACTGATCTTTAAAGAGCAAATAGATATTGTCTCAGAATTGCAGGATTTCAAAATCTATTTTCTATATACGTGAAGTCTTCAAAGCTGAAGCAGAAATGAGTTCTTGATGGTTTTCACCTCTTCTGTTATCTGGGTTTTGCTTTGGCAGGATGTTGAAGTCAAATGGGTTGAATATCAGAATATGGTGAACTACCTCATGCAGTGGATCAGACACCATGTCACGATAATGTCTGACAGAACATTTCCCAATAATCCTGTGGAATTGAAGGTGAGGTGTGGTGGCTTAGACTGCTTGTTGGAATTACACTTTATCTTACTGACTCAAAGCATACTTGAACAAATGACGTGCTTGTTGATTTATACAATCAAGTCAACTGCAGAACAGTACTACTCTTTAACCTTTTCAAAGTATAATCAATATGTTGCTAGCAAATGAGCAATCAAATGCAAATCTTTACCTTGTCACTGATTGTTTTTTGTAGAACTGTAGTTGAACAGTATAAAGGTAAGCTTGTGAAGAATATTAGAAGAGGGTTATATTCACTGTAAATAAAACTTGATGTTATTTTTCATGTTTCTGTAGGCACTTTATAATCAATATTTACAGTTTAAAGAAACAGAAATTCCACCGAAGGAGACAGATAAATCAAAAATCAAACATCTATATAAACTGCTAGAGGTAAGTTTTAACATCATTGAAATGTACAGAAGTTTCTTTTCTGTGGCGTAAAATAACAAGTACTTATGAATTTTTAAGGTCTGGATAGAGTTTGGACGCATCAAACTTTCTCAAGGCTACCATCCAAATGATATAGAAAAAGAATGGGGAAAACTGATTATTGCCATGCTGGAAAGAGAGAAGACCCTTCGGCCTGAGGTGGAGAGGTATGCTAGTGAAGATGTGGCAGGCTTTGTTAATATGTTTTCTGTTGGTTTAACCCATATTGAAATTTGTAAATATCTTCTTCTATGATAATGTCCATATTATTTTTCTAGATCAAGCATTTCTGTCTTTGTTCATGGTCTGAAATTCTCTACCTGCCTAGAGACAGGTCCAGACATAAACAACATTGGTGGGCTCAGGAGGTTGTGATGAACTGCATTTGTGCCTCAGATCATCAAAGCACTTATGCACATATATAACCACTTTCTTTGTGCACTTAGTCAAAGCTGGGTTTACATCACTTTACCGTCTCGTTCCATCTTGATTTCATATAAGGACCATCCTCATCCTTTACATGAAATGTGTATTTTTCTTGGTGCACAGCATTGTAGCGGTTTAAAAACTTGGTACTTGAGAGCACACCAAGTGTTTAGATGTGGAAAGGCATAGCAGCCATCCATAGTAGGCCGTGGGACACTTTTTACATCGCTGATGACATATTAAACATGATTAAAGTCTTGGTGCAGTCTGAGAGCATTTTTTCATGGTATGTCTTTTTAATTTCTGTGGGAGACACAGATATTATCCATTCAATAATTTAAAAAACTCTCTTAGAAGTTAAATGATTTCTAGGGCTTCTACCTGTGGGTAGATACAGACACCTGGATCTGGATGCATTCTGCTTGACTTTATGCATCCAAAGGAGACATCTAAGATCTGAATCACTTCCTAGAGAATCTTGTTGCTGACTTTCTGGTGACAACAGGGTGACCTGTCTCTCTGGTTTAGGTACCTGAAACTAGGTGTAAGGAATCCAGACCATTGTATAGGAAGTCCTCAGCAAGAGAGATTTCAGTCAGAGGACCAAGCCAGTCAGAACTGATTAAACATGTGTCATGCTTACAAGAGCAAGAGCATGACTGAAATGGCAGATTCAGTAGGAGGTGTTGATTCACTGCACCCGACTGTGGAACAAGTTCATACAGAGGAATATGAAGTAGTCCACACTGAGTTTTCCCTCTTATGCAGAGCAGAACACTGGAAAGCAGCAGCAGAAAAACAGCCTGCTAGGTCTTGTAGGTTAATCTGTCCCAACCTGCTGAAAGCAAAGTGTCTGGCTTCACCAGTAGAAATTCTGTTCATACTTGCAGAAAGCTGGATTATCTTTGTTGAGAATGTGTATAAATGACATTAGTTTATTTCTATTTTTTATATTGTCTGAGCACAGATAAACAAACATGAACCTAACTTCCTTCCCATATTTCAGGAAGGGTAAACACACTTAGTGACAGGTCATATAGCGATAGTCACTACATGTGATGTTCACTGTAAAATGAGAGAGAAAATGTCATTAAGTTCTTCTGGCTTAGTCACCAAGTTAAAAGTATTGATTGATGTGGACACAAGAATGTAATTTGTGTTTGTTGCACTGGTTACATCATTATGAGGTGCTGATACAGCTGCTGGGGTGAAATTTGATTGTGGCGGAAATGTGAATTCAGCCAGTTCTGAAACCTGGTGAGCAGTAAAACTTTACTTGCGAGCCTGTTGAATACATCTCAAAGTATCAACACAAACACACAGACAATGTGTGGCCAGATTGGTATATGGAATCAAAATTAATATGGTGCCAATGAGGAGAGTGCCAAGCTGAGCTCTAGTTTGCAAAACTAGCAGAGTTTGGCATTGCAGCAGGGGTGTGTCTGTGCCTTTGCTGAGCTCTGCTGCGTAAACAGTCACCTTATGGGATGGGTGTGGTTGTTCAGGAATCCTAAAAGCAGGCAGTGAAATACTGAAAAAATCACCCCAGCCCAAAATCTGAGTTAAAAAGTAAACTTGAAAGCAGTGATCAGATTTTTCTTACTTATTTTCTGGTCAAAACAGCTGGAAGCAATTGGCTGTGCATGTGGAAGAAAATAAAGGGAAATTTTCAGGAGGACAGTGGGACAGGGCAGTTAGTGAAGATGCATGCTTGGACAGTGAGGAATGACAGAAGGTTGGATGGTTTATAGGTGTCTCAGATTATATTGCAATGAGCTGATTACCATGATACTCCCCCAGTTTTATTATGCAGTTCTATTTGAAGGAAAAGGAGTCAGCCCAGCCTGGAGGTTATTTGTACTGCACTGTCGAGTGTGGATTGGTCCCTTCACTCCTTTTTGAAACTTTCCATTGAAGGGTCTGAGAGTCGCACAAAGAGTTCTTTTAGTTCTTACTTGGTTTATAGTTATTTAGTGACACTTCAATAAAATATTTGGTGTGTCTATTTCCTAGAGACGCCCCATTGTTGCTGCCTAGTCTGTACTTGCAAAGCTTTAATGCAAGGTAGGGAAGCCAAAAGCAAGGTAGCGTACATAGCCCCAGGTAAAATCCTTTGAAGAGCTGGCAGAATATTAATTGCTGGGTCTTCAATGTGCATACAGAAGCCTATATAAAGGAGGAGTCTAGGTGTTTCAAAAGCCAGTAGTGGAATTTCATCCCTAGAAGCTGTACATTTTGCAGGGGTTTTATCTTCATTTTTCAGCAAATGCAAACAGCCAGAAGATCTGTGCTCTGGATGTAAAGATGAATAGCAGTAGTTACAGCTATCATAGCAGTGATTCGCTGTTTAGCAACAGCACGAGTACTCGAACCAGCGTCGACTCTAATGAGAATTTCCTTTCTGTTAATTGTGGTCCCACACTGATTAAATCTTGTATAAGCTTTGGTAATGGAACCTTAGAAGGGAACAGGTAACTGACATATGCACTTGTGCTTTGTGGTGGATGCTGTTGATTCATTTGTTTGTTTTTTAAAGTCATGCAACATGATTGTAAATATAAAAATAACATAGTACTTACTTATTTTCCTGAAATGCTTTGGCATCATCTAGGTTGGAAATGCTGCAGCAAATTGCAAACAGAATTCAGCGGGACAGCCGGAGCTGTGAGGACAAACTGATACTTGCCCGGAATGCTCTGCAGTCTGTAAGTCAGTCAGGGATTTTACTTGTCTGTATTCATAAATTTGTAGAAGTTGAATGGCAAAAATTTCTTAAGGGTTTGTGAGGGCAACCTTAATAGCTGCTACTTTTGTTTTCATTGTATTGTTAAGGTAGCATTTCTTCAAGAAAATACCACAAGTTGCCTAGTGTTCTGTTACCTTTTTTTTTTTTGTTGTTCTGCAGTTAATTACATGCTTCATAATTGTTTCAAGATAAGAAAAAGTATTTTTTTTTTAATAACTTGTAGAGCTGATACTTCTTTGCTTTTAGCTGCAAGGCTTATGACTTTCTCTACTTTATTAAGGACACCAAGAGATTGGAGTCAGGGCTCCAGTTCCAGCATGAAGCAGAGATAGCTGGGTATCTTCTTGAATCTGAGAATCTTCTCCGCCAGCAAGTGATTGATGCCCAAATTCTTATTGATGGAAAATACTATCAGGCAGACCAGCTTGTTCAAAGGTACTTTACAGTATGTTTATGTGAATAAATAAATGTCCCAAACATGGATTCCTATTATGGAAAAAAATTTCAGTTCTTTATAACTATGCTTAAACTTCATGGCCTGTCACTGGGCGCCTAAATATCAGATATTCTGGTGGGTGCATTGACCACAAATGTTGAGGACAACAGAAGCTATTTGTACTTATTTATGAAAATGAAGTCAATCCATGGACATGATTTATTGTTTGATATATACTAGATATCTGTGTGTAAAGATGTTAGCTTGTTTTATTGCATGTAAAATACATTTAGAATTTACTAACTTTGATTTTTTAAATGGAGGCGAGATTCTGGTGACAGCTGTAGATGTATTAACAAGTAATAAGTGGAGTAACATTAGTGGCATTGTGTACAGTGTTGGCAGAAAGAAGCATTTAAACTGCATAATTCTGTTTTATGAAGAAATGGCTCCAAAATTTTTTTTGGGATTCATCCTTGGACTGATTGAGATGAAGTACATAACTCCTTGGCAGTGAACTGAAGTGTTTGATCTACCTCAACATGTAGTGTCTTGTAAGATTTCTGGTTTGCTGATTGTTCCCTGGATTTGTGTATGGTGCATGTTAGTGCCTATACCATTTTTTCAGTCTTTGCCTGATTTCTACATTTATTATCTGTATAGAACTATAAGCTGATATTCCCTGTGCTTTCTAATAAAGATATTTGCTTGTAATATTCAGTGCAACCAAATTGTAAGAGATAACGTGAGCTCATATCACTGTTCAGTTGATCATGATAAACCTTAATCATAAGCATTCATTGGGTATTTTTTAATTCTGCTTTAATAGAGTTGCAAAACTTCGTGATGACCTGATGGCCCTACGGACCGAATGTTCTTCCGTGTACAGCAAGGGACACGCGCTGACCACAGAGCAGACCAAGCTGATGATATCAGGAATAACAGAAAGCTTAAACTCAGGATTTACTACAAACCTAACGCCTGAATTAAATGCTGCAATGACACAAGGTTTAACACCTACTTTGACTTCTTCCAGTTTGACTTCTGGCCTTTCATCAGGTCTGACCTCCAGACTGACACCAGCCATGCCTCCCGCGTACCCGTCAGGCATCCCACCGCGGCTAATTCAGAGCTATGTGACAGGAGTCGACAGTGGGACTCTGCAAACACTCAAACTGATGCAAATCAGAAAGCCTCTCATGAAATCGGCCTTTGTGGATCAGAATTTGACAGAAGAAGAGGTGAACATGAAGTTTGTCCAGGACCTGTTGAGCTGGGTGGAAGAAATGCAGGTAGCAATTTTTGCAGAAACAGTCTACTTTTAATGATTTACTTTTTTATAGATCATGGCTAATCTTTTCTTCCTGTTTGTAAGGTTCAACTTGATCGAGCAGAATGGGGTTCAGATTTGCCAAGTGTTGAAAGCCATTTAGAAAATCACAAAAATGTCCACAAAGCTATTGAGGAATTTGAATCCAGCCTTAAAGAAGCTAAAATCAGTGAGGTACTGCACCATGTTCTTTATTTCTTTGACTACTTTCTTACTGGGTGACCCATAAACTGGTGTTGAATTTCAGAACTGTGTTTGGATTTCACAGTCTTACCTTTATTTCTGATCTCTACATGGCTTATGATGAAATCAGAAGATCTAATGGTTTAACATATCTAACCTTTTTATTGTCTTTTGATCTCATATACGAAATACAGATCCAAATGACTGCCCCTCTTAAACTCAGCTATGCAGAAAAACTGCACAAACTGGAGAGTCAGTATTCAAAACTCTTGGTAAGTTAACCATACCTCTTCCATGTTCAGCTTTTCACTGTGCATAATTTCTGATAAGGGACGAGCTTTAAATTCTGATTCCGTTAAATCTTTTTCTTTTCCTTTTAATAAAGAACACATCAAGAAATCAGGAAAGGCATCTAGATACTCTTCACAATTTTGTGTCTCGTGCTACTAGAGAGTTGATATGGCTGAATGAAAAAGAAGAGGAAGAGGTTGCATATGACTGGAGTGAAAGAAACCCCAATATAACAAGAAAAAAGGAATATCATGCAGTATGTATTGCTAATATAATCCAGAGGGAATCATTAAATGATCTTTATTAATTAGATAGGTTCTAAAACTTTTTTTTTTTGTCTGAAAAAAGGAATTAATGAGAGAGCTTGATGAAAAAGAAGAAGTTATTAAATCAGTACAAGAAATAGCTGAGCAATTGCTTCTTGAAAACCACCCAGCCAGGCTAACCATTGAGGTAAGTTAGTAAAACCAGCACCAAAACAGGAAAAGTTTTGGGATTTAAAAGAGCTGGATTTTGGGGGAAAAGGGGGTATAGAAGGCAAATATAGAGAAAATTAAACAAGACTCTAAAGTAAAGGGGCCTTCTAAAATTTCCTCTTCAGCATCTCTGTTCTATTTATCTTCCAGTTTCCATAAAGTAAAACTGCTTTTTTAAAGTTATGGTTATTGCTTAGATGAAATCTCCTGAAACTCTAAAATTAATTGGTCTGTAGAGACGTTTCTTGTCATGCAACTTCTAGAGCTGTTGATACAAATTGCATTGACAGACTGAGGGCACAGAACAGTCCTTATGTGGTTTCTTTCCTGTTGGATTGAAAGAAATTTCAGTAAAAGCCTTTCATCACTTACTGTATGTGCAGGTTCCTAGTATGATTTAGGGTTGGTTTCATAACTTGTCAGTGAATTATGAAACTTGTTTGGATGGTAAAAATCTGACCAGGTGATATGATTTACTTCAGGCTTGAATCTAGTTCTATGTTATAGATGTAAACAATTTACAGAAAAATTTATTGTACCTGTTGTAGGGTCATAACAGATTTTCAAAGGAGAATGTAAAACACTTTTCCTTGTAGACCTTCAAGGAAAGAGTAGATGCAAACAATGAGTGGTAAAGACTGAAGCAATAAAAAGCTGATTTATTATAGAAGAATAAAAAAAGTCAGCGGGAATGTATTTTTATTGTTCTTCAGCTCTGCTAGTTTACATTTGCAAAAATGGGAAACATGAAGAAAACCCCTCCCTTCCTTCCTTCTAATGATATCTACTTTGAATAATAAATTACTTTTTTGTAATGTGAGCAATTCTGTTCTCTAAAAGTATAGGCTGTTGTAATGGGCTCTTACTGGTGTAGTGTAAAAACACGCTGGGGATGCCTGTTACAAAACCAGGCCATCGCAGTCACGATGACTGTGCAGGTTATGCCGTCTCCAATGATGCTATATTGGGATATTTATAAAAATATCATTTTAAAAATTATCCTTTTCTGCAGAACAATATATGCATTAATTTAGAATTCCTGGAAGACGATGGAAAAGCTCTTTTGAACGGGGGGTGCCAGGAGCCCGAGCCCCGGGACTGGGGGGGATTTCCCAAGGGCAGGAGCGCCCCCTGCTGGCCCTCGGGGGCTCCGCGCTTCGCTGGGAGCCGAATGGGGATCTCGGCCCCGAATGGGGAATCTCGGCCCCGAATGGGGATCTCGGCCCCGAATGGGGATCTCGGCCCCGAATGGGGATCTCGGCCCCGAATGGGGATCTCGGCCCCGGGCCTGCGCCGGGCCCTCAGCGCTGTGTTCGGGGCTTCTTCATCCAGCAGCTGTATCCCGGCAAGGCTCCCGCTGCTTCGCTTGAGCACATAGGCACACAGAATTGTAGATGAGCCCAGACTGGAGGAATCTCTCGGGAGCTCAGCTCCCAGCACGAGCTGGAGTACTAGCAGGGATTTGTTTGGCCAAATTCTGACCAGGCCAGAGGATAATGATTTCACAGTCCCTCCGGGCAAGTTTTGTTGTGTATGACTATGCTGTGACAGGGTTTCTTTTTCACATCTAATTGGAATTTTCCTTGCTGCAGCTTAGTTTTCCAGGGTAGGGTGGTCGGGTTTTAGCTGTTTGTGTTTGCTGCATTACTTTTGTGTTTCCTAAATTCTGTAAAGGTATGGAAGTTGTAGTTTTCATTTCCATTTATAAAATATGTCTCTCTTCCTTAAAGGCCTACAGAGCTGCAATGCAGACACAATGGAGCTGGATTCTGCAGCTCTGCCACTGTGTTGAGCAACACTTGAGAGAAAATGCTGCATATTTTGAGGTAAGAAAGTAAATCAAGCAGTATATGAAATATTATAGGTTTTGTTCATAGTCAAAAAGTTCCACCAAAAGCTCTAGTTGTTCTCTCACAGTAACTGTAGAATTGACATTTGTATTGTGCTATCACTAGATGATAAGCCATCCTCCCACTGTGTTGCCACAACTCAGTTTCTTCACTACAGTTATGTCAGTTCACAGCAGATGAAAATCTGGCCTGAGATTTTTCCAGTGCTGCAGCTGCCAGTAGAGACTCTGAGAATGGAACCTTGTTCTCTCCCTGTCGTACACAATGGGAGAACATATTCTAGATGGTTATTCCAGGACTACTCAAGGCAAAATGGAATGTACAGCATTAACAATAAACAGAGCAGAGAACACCCTGACAGACAGCAGCCACATCCCATGAAACACCCATCTGACTATCTCATTGTCACCTATTCACATACTCAGCAGATGATGAAATTACTTGCATGAGCATGATAGCCAGAGGAGTTGTTTTGTTAGTTTTGTTTGGTTTTAAATTTACTCATTTAAAACATTTACATTATAAGGATGAATCCTTAGTGTCTTCTCAGTTGTGTGGTTGAAGAGAAAGGGAGCTGATGAAGGGTTGATATGCCTTGGATTGAGAAGGATGAGATCCCAAAGTTAGGAACAGGACAGTGAAGAAGAAAAAGCAATTTGAGCTCCTTGTGACAGGGGGAAGAAACTGGAATTCTGAATTTAAGAAATGAGGCTTAAGGGAGAGAATGGGATTTCCCTTTCCAGTTGTGCCTAACCAAGACCCTTGTATGGGTGTGCAGACACCCTTGCAGAACTGCCAGGTGTGGCAGCTCATTTCCCTTCCTGAACAAAATGTTTGCCCCAGCTCTGCTGCCTGGATTTTGCAGCTAGTTTCTATAGTTCGTAGGATTTCTCTGTGCTTCCTATATGAAAGTAGTTGTAATTCCAAGGAAAGCAAGATTGGCTTAATAACTTTTTTTTATTGCAGGAATGGTCTTTAACTGTAGGTTCAATAACTGCAGAATTAATTTTGCATGTAGCTCGTACCAAGAATAACTGGTGTTAACAGTGTGTGCCTTTTTGAAGAGTACATTTAGACATGAGATCATGAGTAGCTGAGTGTGGTGCAGTGGTCACTTCAAGTGACGAGAAAAGGTTGTTTTAAAAGACAGCACTTGAAAACTTCAGTGTAGCTGATTCTGTATTTTTTTTTTAGTTTGTTTAAAAATAATTATTTTGTCCTAGTTTTTCAGCGATGCCAAAGAAGCCATGGAATATTTGAAGAATTTAAAAGATACCATATACCGAAAATACAGTTGTGATAGATCAAGCAGTCTTCATAGGCTGGAAGACCTTGTCCAGGAGTCTATGGTAAGATCTTTAGTAGGAGCCTATTAGCATGAGCTACAATGAAACAAGAAATGTGTAGGTTATGGTGGGATATAAAATGTGTAAGATTATTCATTTAAAGTAAAGGAAAAAAATGCTGATTTTTTTCAGAACTTATAAATAAATGACTATTTTTCATAACTTTAAAATACAGTTTTATTTGCAGTATCAGATATATGAAGACAGTGGCTTCAGAAAGATACTTTGTTTTTGTAAAATGTGTTACTTTTAGGAAACACTGTAAAAGGAGTCAGGGGAAAAAAAGCCATAGCAGGATCAAAGAGGCAGTACTGTATTCTGGACATCTCTGATGACGTATTCTTTTCTTAACTGTTCTAGGAAGAAAAAGAACAACTCTTGCAGTATAAGAGCACAGTAGCAGGCCTTGTGGGAAGAGCAAAGGCAATAATTCAGCTGAAGCCAAGGAACCCTGACTGTGTACTCAAAACATCCATTCCAATTAAAGCCATCTGTGACTATAGACAAATTGAGGTTAGAAACTAAAATTTCCTCAAACCAATTACCGATGTAAGAATTCAGCTAAAGTTTCATTAATTACCATGTTCCTGGAGAAAGCTGGGCTGTGAATTTCTTCCACCCTAGTAAACAAAAGCAAATCCTTTGGTTGGAACATTGGTTTTGTTGTTCTGTTGCTTATTTGTTGACAGCATTTGCAGAAGTGCTTTGTACAATTATTTTGTAATGCTTGGCTCGTCAAATGATTCTGCTTTTCTGTTAATACTAGATAACTATTTACAAAGATGATGAGTGTGTATTAGCAAACAACTCCCATCGTGCTAAATGGAAAGTCATTAGCCCCAGTGGTAATGAGGCCATGGTTCCATCTGTATGCTTTACAGTTCCTCCACCAAACAAAGAAGCAATAGATACAGCCAACAGGTAGGGACAAAGTAAAACTACCTATTTTCTATTAACATCTACTTACATGAAACTTTGGTTAAAAGAATATCTCACAGTTTTTTGGTGGGTTTTTTTTTGTTGTTGTTGTTGTGTTTGGTTGTTGTGTGTTTTTGTTTTCATGTGTTACCCTGATCTGATATTGGAATTTTTTTTTTTTTCAGGATTGAACAGCAATTTCAGAATGTTCTGGCCCTTTGGCATGAGTCACATGTAAACATGAAGAGTGTGGTGTCTTGGCATTACCTGACAAATGAAATTGAAGTTGTTCGAGCTGGCAATGTTGCCTCAGTAAGTGTTATGACTAGGAAGGGCTCTTAACCATTTACTAGGAAGTCATAGGATGACTAAAACTGTCTGAGAGCACAAACTGTTGCAAGAACTATTTGCAATACTGAAAAGGACACTTTCCTACCTAATTTATCATGGTTACTGTTGGAAAAAGGAATCTAAGATAGTTCTTGAGGTGTCCCTACTTGTCCTTGCTATTGTTTGTAGCTGCATGGTGTTAGATGGGAGAAATGAAGTCTGATTTGGGTTGGCTTAACAGAGGCCTTTTCTGATGGGAAAGATTGAAGAGGATTTTATGTTAAGTGTAAATTATCAGCTGTCAAGTGGACTCCAGCTAAGGAACAGTGAGCTTTGAGAACCACAGTTCTTTGACTTTATGGTCTTAGTAATTGATCGGTACTGCTGTTGGATAAAAAAGCATCACAGGAACTGTGTGAGTGATGCACCATTGCTGACTGTGATTTGGGTCTGTAATCTCTTGCAGATAAAGACAATGCTGCCAGGTGAGCATCAGCAGGTTCTAAGCAATTTACAGTCCCGCTTTGATGATTTTGTGGAAGACAGCCAGGAGTCCAAAATCTTTACAAGCTCTGATACAGCACAGCTGGAAAGGGAAGTTAATGTTTGCAAGCAATACTATCAGGAGCTTCTGAAGTCTGCAGAAAGAGGTAAAACTTAGCTTAGAAATGTAGAAAGATGTCCTTATGAGAGAGATTTTGTCCTTGATCTTGAATGATGATATTATTACTGCCTGTGTTTTTTTTAACAGGCTCATTTTAACAATGTGTGCAACTCCATTGCATATAAGATCTTAATTTTTTTTTAAACTTTATATATATGAAGCTATGTAAAAATATGGATGTGTTGCATAATATACAGAATGCTACAAGAAATTTTACAACTAAGAATTTATTATGTGCTTTACAGCTCACTTCTTAGTCCTGCATTCCTTGTTTTTGAATGTTTAAAAACCAGCTTGATTACTTTATTGAGTTTGTAACAGAATTAGAACATTATTCACCCTGTTAAGGCAAGGAAAATGTCCTAGCTACTTTCCTAGCTCCGTAGGATGCCTGTAGTTACTGCTGTCTTAACTCTAATTAACACTGTATTAATAAAGCAAGAACAGAAAGCTTAAAATAGCTCTTCTGATTTACTGTTGAGTAGTTGACGACTTAAAGAAATACAGTAGTGCAAAGCTGATTACTTCATTAGCGAAGTTCACTCAGCTTCAGGAAAGATGTGGTGCCCTGTGCATCTGAAAGAGGATTTTTGTCCCTAATACCACTGATAAAAAGAATCGGTCACTGAATTTAGCAATGTCACCATAGAGTAATGCCTGTGCAGAATGTTATTTTTTCATGTGTGAGGAGATGATTTAATAAAAACAAAGTTTAAGAGTTCCTAAGATTTGCCTCATAACCAGAATTTTCATGGAAACTGATGGCATTTTGGCCAGTCATGAAAACACCTGTAGATCAATGATTATTAAGTGTGCGAAGTTATGGTGAAAATGACATGATGACTTTGCTGGCTAACATATGCCTTAATTCTTTCAACAGAGGAGCAGGAAGAATCTATTTATAATCTGTACATCTCTGAAGTCAGAAATATCAGACTACGACTGGAGAGTTGTGAGGAGCGGTTAATACGGCAGATCCGGACGCCGATGGAGAGGGATGATGTGCATGAAAACGTGCTTAGGATTTCAGAGCAAGAGGTGAGCCTTTGAGAAAGCCTCTTTTACCTAGGAAAAGTTTTATTAAAAAAAAATATATCCTGACTTTGAGTGGAAGCCAAGAAGGTTTGCAGTGTACTTTGAAAAGAGGAGTCAAATATTTAGCTTGTGTTTGTGAGCAAAAAGATGCTGATCAGTGGTATCTCCATCAGTTTCCCTATTACACAAAGGATTGTCTTAAATTTTTTCCAACAGTGTCATCATCAAAGAAGTAAAGGAGGGCAGTCCTGAGGTCATAGTGATATGTAAAGTATATATCAGGTTGATGTAGGATGAAAGCACTATCAATCACCTTTCATTTTACAGAAACTGAAGAAAGAACTGGATCGGCTGAAGGATGACTTGGGAGTCATCACAGATAAATGTGAAGAGTTTTTCAGTCAAGCTGCTGGTTCACCTTCAGTCCCTACTCTGCGCTCTGAGCTCAATGTTGTTATACAAAACATGAACCAAGTTTACTCCATGTCTTCCATTTTCATAGATAAGTACGTACAGATGGCTGTCTTCCATCACACATGTTTTAGTTTATAGTTTTCTCTTAAATTGAAACAATTAGTATGAATAATACTGATCAAGGAAAAGGGAGTTAACATTTTAACATTGTATAAAGGGGTGCCCTCTGACAACAAAAGGCTGAAAAACATGAATGTGTTGAGTGTTGGCATTGATTTTTATGATTTTATAGTTTTTTTTTTTTTTTTTTTTTATGGTTCAGTTAACAAGGGGTTTGTTTTTCAGATTAAAAACTATCAATTTGGTGCTGACGAACACCCAAACAGCAGAATCATTAGTAAAACACTATGAAACTAAGTTGTGTGAGGAAGAGGCAGTAACAGCTGACAAAAACAATATTGAAAATCTGATGGGTACATTAAAGGTAAGACCTGGCTGGTGCCGTTTCATGGGCAAATAAAAAAAATAAGATGAAAGCTTTCTGTCTTGTAACACCTGATTTCGTTATGCTTCACTCTATAGTGTGTCAAACATTATCTTGTGTGTTTAGTTTTAGATGGTATTAGAATTAACATTTCAGAAAAAGAGGCAACTTTGGAGCATTAGGATTTGGATAGGTTGAAAGCATATTCCTGCTGTTGCAAAATGCAATAAAGTATCTGAACTTGCAAAAGTGGCTCTTGTAAATGCTGCAGTAAGATTTTCTGTGCTCTTCAGAAGACAGCACATACTTAGGATAACATAAACATATATTTATGTTATGTAAATTTGAGCACAATAGTATTCTTGCTGCTGCTTCAGTGTTCTAATCAAGGTCTCTTAGGAAGTTTGGCAGATATCTTTGAGAAATTGAAAGACTGAAGTTCAGCTTTTTTTTTTTTTTCTGCATATAACTCATTTTGATATTACAAATTATGAGTAATGCTTTTTTGCTAGATAGAATGATTGGCATCTGCCTAATAATTTTTTTGAAAGCTGTCGTTTCTAAGGTGAGTGTGTTCATTTGACCTCTGTGTTTTGATCTATGTGTTGTGGGGATTGCTGTTACTTAGAATTATTTTGCAGTTTATTGCTTCAGACCCATTCTAGTGCCACTTGAGTATTTGAGTAAGCAGAAGTAAAATATTAATTGAAATATTTTCATTGATTAATTTATACAGCATACTCGTGTAGAATACTAATTTATAAAATAGTGTCATAATTTAGGAGTTATTTACAACTTTTTTTTTATTGCCTACTAGCAATGGAGATCTGAGGTAGATGAGAAAAGACAAACATTCCATGCCTTAGAGGATGAACTGCAGAAGGCAAAGATGATCAGTGATCAGATGTTTAAAATGCACAAGGAACGTGATCTTGACTTTGACTGGCATAAAGAAAAAGTTGATCAGTTGGCTGAGAGGTGGCAAAATGTTCATTCTCAAATTGAAAATAGGTTTGTATGACTTTTTTTTATATTCTGTTCATGTTTTATACTGTTTTTAAAAATTTATTTCTGAGGAAAAATAATCAGAAATGAATGTTAAAACATGTCTGAGTAGTTTTCTGAACTGTTTTTGGAATGTGCTGGGATGAAGACCTTTATTGTGCTGTTGACAACTTTGCCTTACTTTTCCACTGGAAATGTCTGTGACTGTTAAGCTCCAAAAGATGAACAAGATACAGAAACTTACTACTGACTGATACACAGTGGAGATAAATTGTAATTTTTCTTTTAAGAAAACCAAACCTGCAGAAATGGCTGGCAGTCCTATGGAAATACCATCTGTTTCTCCACATAATTAGTGCTGATGGGCTAAATTGATGAGCTGATTCAGCAGTTATGATTGGATTCACATTATTTGCTTTTAATTACTCAAGTGTTAAGTATAGAAGTTCTTAGCTTCCATGGACTTCTGTGATAATTTTGGCAATAACTTTTTGGTCAAGTGCCTTTTATTTTTTTTGATATCCAGTAGAGATAGTGCTCTAAATTCTGCCCTTTACTGACAAGTTGATACTGAAAAATGTTGCTGAAGTGCACATGCCTATGCTGATGTGAAGATGCAGCAGAACACACCTATCTGAATTTCTGAAGATGTCAATACATGAAATTCCTGGAAATGCTTTTTCTTCAGTTCTCGGTCTTCACTTTCCTGTATGTAAAGGAAGTAGAACTGTAGAGGCTGAAGAAAAAAGTATGGGCAAGTGTTGAGGAATTCTGTACTTTGCAGTCTGAACTTATTTCCTTAAAAATGTACTTTAGTTTGTCATTATAGATTACGTGAAAAAGAACACTGAAGATGGTGCTGTTGATGTAAAAGTCACACAACAAGCTGTCACATTTTTGTCCTCTTTTTCTGAGGGGTGAATATACATTCAGGTGCAATATTGAAGTCATTCACTTGTAATTAACTAGTTTATTTGTGTCTGTTTAACGTTGCTGGAAGTTTGAAAGAAGATGGGAAAAAAGTCACTCATTTAAAGCTGGTTGCAGAATAGCTATCTTAAGTTCCACCTCTGATTTTTCATCAGTTGTTAGTGTGACATAATTTAAATGATTAAACAGTAGTTTTATGAGGTACTGAAATGTTCTTATTTCTTCAAGAGAGTAAGCATAAGCCACGTGCTCTACTGCCAGGACTGTATCCTGAACAGAATATGCTGCAAAATGACTGCTAATACATAGTGGCTTCTGGTGTAAACAGGACAGATTGTGGTAACTGCAGTACAGAGATGTAAACAAGCTGCTTTCTGTAAATATTATCTCTGCTTCTTCCTACCAGCTTGACACTGATAATCATTATACAAAACCTATGTACAAATATTGGCTGCAGTTATCATGATCCTTTCTCTTTTTCATGGTTATTAGCTTTATAACATGCTTAAGTATGAAACCTGCACAAAAAAAATTCCTTTGCTTGCTCTTTTTTAATCTCCTTTTGGCATCTTAAGAACAGCACTACAGCAATTCAAAGTATTCATTCCAAGTCGAACTATAAAAGGTTGTATATTTCTGTTTATTCTGCAGTGTTGAGTGGTCATATTTATATGATCTTTTAAGTAGAATCATAGAATATCCTGAATTAGAAGGAATCCACAAGGATCATTGAGTCTAACTCCTGGCTCTGCACAGAGCAACCATCAAAATCACACCATGATAACAAGTAACAGTATAAGGATCATGAAAGAAAAACTGTCAGTATCTCCCTCAGTATGGAAATTACTTTAAAGAAATACACAGACTTCTCTTTTTAGGTCAAAACATGATTTAAAATTAGATGTATATGTTCAATTACTTTTGCACATTAGAATATTTTACAGTCTTCAGTTTTAGTGTAACTCCTGCTGTTTTGTGGGAAGCATGGAGAGTATGGTGAACCACTACTTGACTCCAGTATGGCACTCTCCTTCTGGATTCATAGGCCACATTTTAAATACTCTCACTTCTTGTAACAGAGCTGATTGCTGAAGCAGAGCCCTCCCTCTTTCCTGGGGTTTCCAGTGCTCCTGGAGTTTTAAGCAGTCAAAGACTCTAATGAGGAATATATAGAGTTTCTTGTGTAGTAGGATCTCTCCTGGATGTCCTTTATGACAAATGGGAAGAGTCCATCAAGCCAGGAGCCCTAGTGTTTGAGAAGTGAATTTGGTGTTTAATTAGTGTTACACCACTATGTTTATACTGTGAACTGTAACAGAGCTAAGGCATTTGAAGCCTTTAAAGCTGTATTTACCTTAGTGTTGTAATTTTTGTCTTTAATAATAATCTTCTCCCCTTTGATCTATCTTCTAAAATCAGGTTGCGTGACCTAGAAGGTATTAATAAATCTCTGAAGTATTATAAAGATACCTACAATTCTTTGGACACTTGGATTCAACAAGTGGAAGATACTCAGCGAAAGATTCAAGAAATACATCCTGAAAATAGCAAAGCATTGGCTAAGCAATTGAACCAACATAAGGTATGAAAGGGATGTCATTGTGGCAATCCACAATGTAGTAAGCACTGACCAAAGAATTACAATATCAGTGATCTCAATATTGTTTATTAATATGAGTGGCTTATATCCATCAGCCCTTACTGTAAAGCTCCAAGTAATCACCAGATTTTATGATTTTGTGTTTCTAGTGCAGCCATGACTATATCACCCAGTGACAATTGTCACTGTCATATAGACCAGATTGTTTGGTCCTCAAGTGTGCAAGAACATCAAAACCTTAAAACTTCTGGACTTGCCTTTCCACATAATTTCATATTCAGTGCTGCTTTTTTTATTTGTGGATGTAGAAATATTTTCATGGAAGCAAAACTAAACTCAAAATCTGTCTCCCGCAAGAAGGAAATGCAGTATAAATAGACAGGATAATAAATTATATGCATGTAATGATATATTCCTGATTTTATTTTAAGTTCATTCACCAACTATTAACCTGGCAGGTTTTTTCACTACTTCTGTACTGTAAATCTGATAAAGCTGAGGGCATAGGCTTGAGCGTAATTACTTGTACACAAGTTATGCATAGGAGCATATTAGATAAAGTAGATGCTAAAGAGCCATCTATTTATGTTAGATAATATTAGATAAAGTAGAAATGTGAATTATAATGGTAATAAAAGTAACTTTTTAAGATTAAAATGTACATTCATAATTTACAGATGCTGGTTTCTGAGATTGAAATGAAACAAAGCAAAATAGATGAATGCCAGAAATATTCAGAACAATACTCAGCTGCTGTGAAGGTAACAATAACATGACACTTTTAGTCCTATTTTTTAGTGTCAGTATCATGTGTAATGCCAATGATTTTGTGTATTTTCTCTTGTACAGGACTATGAGTTGCAGACCATGACCTACAGAGCTATGGTTGACTCTCAACAAAAATCTCCGGTAAAGCGACGAAGAATTCAAAGCTCATCAGACTTCATTATTCAAGAGGTAAATGAGTTTCTTATGACAGGAAAATGTGAATCTTTGCTTAAAACAGAGTAAACAAAAGAATTCAGTTTTGGATTTATTAATGATTAAATATGGTAATCCAAGAATGACTGTTTTTTTTCTCTATAGATACATGATATAACAAATATTCTCTTGTTCCTTGTGCTGCATTTTGGTAGAAAGACATTATAATGCAGCTGATTAAAAAAAGTCACCCAAATGATAAAAAGCTGTATGAGAACTGTGCCTCACTAAAACTGTTTAAAACTACCCCTAGACTTGATCTTGGTCGCAGTAAATAAGAAGTTCATCTTGACCATAGTAAAACCTACCGGATCTGGACACTTTGTTCAATTCTAAGGCAAATCAGCCTCATTTGGGTGAGAAAGATAAATCTGTCTCCCTGCTATCTCTTAGAGAGAGGAACAGTGACAAGCATGGCTTCTCCCTTTTGAAACCTTTTTTTACAGGGGGAAGAATCAAGTGACTGTGAAGTCAAAACATTGTTTTCTGTTTCTTCTTCTTATGGATCTGCTCATAGATCCTTAGAATATATTTGTTCAAGTGCATTTTGTTGACAGCATTGAATTTTGGAATCAAAATTAGAACTTTGGATTCCACAATCATGATTTTGAAATCAAAATCAGGATCAGTTCTAGAGCAGTGTCTATCACTTCTTTCAAGCTTAATTGGAGTGTTTACCTCTATGGCACTTACCCCCCTTTTTTTCTATACAGTTCATGGATCTACGGACTCGGTACACTGCCTTAGTGACCTTGATGACCCAATACATTAAGTTTGCAGGTGATTCCTTGAAAAGACTGGAAGAGGAAGAGGTAGGTCCTTCTCTGGCAGTCAACCAAGCAAAAAGAACATCTAGGCAAACAAAGAGTATTCCAAGAGGTATATACCTGTTGGAATAATTCACAAAGTTACCAGCAGATGCGGAAAACTAAAATTCCTTATGTAGTACACATTGTACAGGAATGTAGCAGTGTTAGCACTGTTATCATTCAGATAAGCAAAATCCTGTACCATCCATGCATTCTATCAGTTCTTCCACCTAGCAAGATGATATGATATGTTGAATTCTGATGGAGATGTGGTTTAAATTTAAATACTAATACTTTCAATTTTAATACCCTAAGGCTTGATCTTTTTGGATAAAAGCAGGCATTAAGAAGGCAAACTCACTGTGTATAACCTATGTACACATATTTTTAATATTCCATTGTATGCATTCTGGTCCACTTAGCAACCAACAAGTTCTTTCAACAGGGAGATGAAATGGACTCTTAATTAATTTCTGAAATTAATTTGATCTGTTCAATTTTTTTTTCCTTCTGCCTTTTCTACTGTATTGATTCCCTGGGGTCAAATATCATTTTATTTATGCTTAGAGTTGGATCTTATTAGCAAGAGTAAGTTATTGAAATTAGGCAGACAAATTACTCAAAATACATGCTTGCTGCACAGCAAGCCTTCCAAATAATTGACAAAAAAAAACCAAAAACCAACAAAAAAGATCCTTCTAAATTTTACACTTTCTTTTGAAAACTGTCTCTCAGAAAGAGATTATAAAGTCATTCTTAAGGACTACATTGTTTTAGTGTATAAATTGGATACAGTTGGATACAGTACAGAGAACACTACCACATGGGTATAACTTTGATTGTTATTGTTAAAGAAAAAACAATTCTTAAATGAGTGTTATATAATTCTGGTGCTGATTTTGTCCTTATTGGCTTTTCTTGCTATTGAATACCTCTGAAGCAACACCAACAACAGCATGTATCTTTGGGCATCAAGTGGTGGAGCAAACTGATGGAAATACATAATATTTATTGATAAGTAGCCATGATAACTGAGGACTTAGTATGACTAGTAATGATAATGGTGTCAAGGATAAAAAGTCAGTCAAATAACAAGGATCAGGAAATCTGTGAGTGTCAATAGACTTCATGTTCTTCAAGAACAAATGGCATCTTCCAAAATATTTAGAGTTTCAGTCTGCTCTGCATCTCCAGGGCTGCTTTTTTTTTTGAAATCAAGTATCCCCCATCTTCCTTCCTCCTCTTTCAGCCTTCTAAATCTTTGGTAACTTCTTTGAAGATAACCTAAGCAGGTTTCCAGTCTCAAAATAATATAATGGTTTTTTTTTTCTCTTTAATCAGGGTAGCAAATCAGAAAAAGAATAATCTTTTTCAAAATAGGAATGAGGGGTTTTTTCTTGCGGGAAGAAAAATTCCTCACAGACCCTGAAGTCTGTGATTCTTCCAAGATTTACTTTTATGCCAGTCCTTCTTCCTGACTCTCAGTAATGGCATTAATAAGACAGAGAATAAGGGAAAAATGAGATATTTTCCACCATATCTCAGTTTAATCCATGTGCTGTCATGCTCAGAGTTTACCAGAGGAGAATCAACTCCAGGAACCTGTGAAGTCAGCTGAAGTCTTTCAGCATTTGGGATGTAATGAAGATCTTGAATTGAGAGAAGAAAAGAAACCTAATGAAAGCATGATGGATGTGGAATATTTGCAAAACCAGAACTCTTCCAGTAAACCTGAATGCCCAGAAAATAAACTGGAAATGAACAGAAGAAAATTAAATGTAGACAGATATGATAAAATCAAAACGGATAGAACATTTAAGCAACCTCTAAATGTCAGTGGTCAAGAAAGCAGCATTAGTGGCAACAGAGACAGTAAGCTACAGACAGAGCATGAGAGTTTAATGGGTTTTGGTAATCAAAGTAAAGAAGAAAAAAATGGCAGGAAAGATTGTTTTGTTTCAACTGAAATCTGTGTGAGTGTGAACAATGATCCTGGTGAAATGTTAAAGCAGCAAATTGCTAATGGAGAGAGACAGAAAACAGAGGGGAAATCAAAGAAGTTGCCTGAAGTGGAAATGATACATAAAACCAAAGGGAAAAAAAATTCAAGGACAGGGAGTGACATTTCAACAAAGGAAGAATGTGACATGCAATCAGAATCTGATTTTGAGCTAATAACAATGAAAGGTCAGCTAACTCCAAAAACTGCAGAGCAGGCCCTGGGTATCAGCTCTTACAAACAGCAACATTTTTCACAGAGA